>NC_060124.1:621860021-624360021 GCF_021461395.2 Schistocerca americana | reverse complement strand
ACTAATACTGGTCTCATAGGAAAGGATCAAAGCACATACTCTAAGAAGCCTCACTCCTTTTGCAGTTAAGGTGGCATACTGCCTATTGTATTTAATTCCGATGTAATTTCAGTGTTTCATTGTCAATGTGTATTTAAAAGGAATACATTGAACCTGCAGTGGTGTATCGGAAACTTATACTGGTCTCTCAGGAAAGGATCAAAGCACAGACTCTAAGAAGTCGCACACCTTTTGCAGTTAAGACGGCATTTTGCCTTTTGTATTTAATTCCGATGCAATTTCAGTGTTTCATCGTTAATGTGTATGTAAAAGTAATACATTGAACCTGCAGTGGTGTATCGCAAACTAATACTGGTCTCACAGAAAAGGATCAAAACACCGACTGTAAGAAGAGTCTCTATTCTTGTACTTAAGGTGGCATTGTGCCTTTTGTATTTAATTCCGACTTAATTTCTGTGTTTCATCGTTAATGTCAAGGTCCAAGGAATACATTGAACCTGCAGTGGTGTATCGGAAACTATAACTGGTCACATAGGAAAGGATCAAAGCAAAGACTCTAAGAAGTCTCACTCTTCTTGCAAATAAGACGGCATTGTGCCTTTTGTATTTAATTCCGATGTAATTTCAGTGTTTCATCGTCAATGTGTATGTAAAATGAATACATTGAACCTGCAGTGGTGTATCAGAAACTAATACTGGTCTCATAGGAAAGGATCAAAGCACATACTCTAAGAAGTCTCATTCCTTTTGCAGTTAAGGTGGCATTGTGCCTTTTGTATTTAATTCCGATGTAATTTCAGTGTTTCATCGTCAATGTGTATGTAAAAGGAATACATTGAACCTGCAGTGGTGTATCGGAAACTAATACTGGTCTCATAGGAAAGGATCAAAGACATACTCTAAGAAGTCTCACTCCATTTGCAGTTAAGGTGGCATACTGCTTTTTGTATTTAATTCCGATGTAATTTCAGTGTTTCATCGTCAATGTGTATGTAAAAGGAATACATTGAACCTGCAGTGCTGTATCGGAAACTAATACTGGTCTCTCAGGAAAGGATCAAAGCACAGACTCTAAGAAGTCGCACTCCTCTTGCAGTTAAGGCGGCATTTTGACTTTTGTATTTAATTCCGATGCAATTTCAGTGTTTCATCGTCAATGTGTATGTAAAAGGAATACATTGAACCTGCAGTGGTGTATCGGTAACTAATACTGGTCTCACAGGAAAGGATCAAAGCACCGACTGTAAGAAGAGTCCCTGTTCTTGTACTTAAGGCGGCATTGTACCTTTTGTATTTAATTCCTATGCGATTTCTGTGGTTCATCGTCAATGTGAAGGTTCAAGGAATACATTGAACCTGCAGTGGTGTATCGGAAACTAATACTGGTCTCATAGGAAAGGATCAAAGCACATACTCTAAGAAGTCTCACTCCCTTTGCAGTTATGGTGGCATTGTGCCTTTTGTATCTAATTCCGATGTAATTTCAGTGTTTCATCGTCAATTTGTATGTAAAAGGAATACATTGAACCTGCAGTGGTGTATCGGAAACTAATACTGGTCTCATAGGAAAGGATCAAAGCACATACTCTAAGAAGTCTCACTCCTATGCACTTAAGGTGTCATTGTGTCATTTGTATTTAATTCCGATGTAATTTCAGTGTTTCATCGTCAATGTGTTTGTGAAAGGAATACATTGAACCTGCAGTGGTGTATCGGAAACTTATACTGGTCTCATAGGAAAGGATCAAAGCACATACTCTATAAAGTCTCACTCCTTTTGCAGTTAAGGTGGCATTGTGCCTTTTGTACTTAATTCCGATGTAATTTCAGTGTTTCATCGTCAATGTGTATGTAAAAGGAATACATTGAACCTGCAGTGGTGTATCGGAAACTAATTCTGGTCTCATAGGAAAGGATCAAAGCACATACTCTAAGAAGTCTCACTCCTTTTGCAGTTAAGGTGGCATTGTGCCTTTTGTATTTAATTCCGATGTAACTTCAGTTTTTCATCGTCAATGTGTATGTAAAAGGAATACATTGAACCTGCAGTTGTGTATCGGAAACTAATACTGGTCTCATATGAAAGGATCAAAGCACATACTCTAAGAAGTCTCACTCCTTTTGCACTTAAGGTGACATTGTGCCTTTTGTATTTATTTCCGATGTAATTTCAGTGGTTCATCGTCAATGTGTATGTAAAAGGAATACGTTGCACCTGCAGTAGTGTATCGGAAACTAATACTGGTCTCATAGGAAAGGATCAAATCACATACTCTAAGAAGTCTCACTCCTTTTGCAGTTAAGGTGGCATTGTGCCTTTTGTATTTAATTCCGATGTAATTTCAGTGTTTCATCGCCAATGTGTAAGAAAAAGGAATACATTGAACCTGCAGTGGTGTATCGGAAACTAATACTGGTCTCATAGGCAAGGATCAAAGCACATACTCTAAGAAGTCTCACTCCTTTTGCACTTAAGGTGGCATTGAGCCTTTTGTATTTAATTCCGATGTAATTTCAGTGTTTCATCGTCTATGTGTATGTAAAAGGAATACATGGAACCTGCAGTGGTGTATCGCTAACTAATACTGGTCTCACAGGAAAGGATCAAATCACCGACTGTAAGAAGAGTGTCTATTCTTGTACTTTAGGCGGCATTGTGCCTTTTGTATTTAATTCCGACTTGATTTCTGTGTTTCATCGTTAATGTGAATGTGCAAGGAATACATTGAACCTGCAGTGGTGTATCGGAAACTATAACTGGTCTCATAGGAAAGGATCAAAGCCAAGACTCTAAGAAGCCTCACTCTTCTTGCACTTGTGGCGGCATTTTGCCTTTTGTATTTAATTCCGATGTAATTTCAGTGTTTCATCGTCAATGTGTATGTAAAAGGAATACATTGAACATGCACTGGTGTATCGGAAACTAATACTGGTCTCATAGGAATAGATCAAAGCACATACTCTAAGAAGTCCCACCCCTTTTGCAGTTAAGGTGGCATTGTGCCTTTTGTATTTAATTCCGCTGTAATTTCAGTGTTTCATCGTCAATGTGTATGTAAAAGGAATACATTGAACCTGCAGTGGTGTATCGGAAACTAATACTGGTCTCATAGGAAAGGATCAAAGAACATACTCTAAGAAGTCTCACTCCATTTGCAGTTAAGGTGGCATACTGCTTTTTGTATTTAATTCCGATGTAATTTCAGTGTTTCATCGTCAATGTGTATGTAAAAGGAATACATTGAACCTGCAGTGGTGTATCGGAAACTAATACTGGTCTCTCAGGAAAGGATCAAAGCACAGACTCTAAGAAGTCGCACTCCTTTTGCAGTTAAGGCGGCATTTTGACTTTTGTATTTAATTCCGATGCAATTTCAGTGTTTCATCGTCAATGTGTATGTAAAAGGAATACATTGAACCTGCAGTGGTGTATCGGTAACTAATACTGGTCTCACAGGAAAGGATCAAAGCACCGACTGTAAGAAGAGTCCCTGTTCTTGTACTTAAGGCGGCATAGTACCTTTTGTATTTAATTCCTATGCGATTTCTGTGTTTCATCGTCAATGTGAATGTGCAAGGAATACATAGAACCTGCAGTGGTGTATCGGAAACTAATACTGTTCTCACAGGAAAGGATCAAAACACCGACTGTAAGAAGGGTCTCTATTCTTGTACTAAAGGCGGCATCGTGCCTTTTGTATTTAATTCCGAAGCGTTTTCTGTGTACCATCGTTAATGTGAAGGTTCAAGGAATACATTGAACCTGCAGTGGTGTATCGGAAACTATAACTGGTCTCATAGGAAAGGATCAAAGCAAAGACTCTAAGAAGTCTCACTTTTCTAGCACTTAAGGCGGCATTGTGACTTTTGTATTTAATTCCGATGTAATTTCAGTGTTTCATCGTCAATGTGTATGTAAAAGGAATACATTGAACCCGCAGTGGTGTATCGGAAACTAATACGTGTCTCATAGGAAAGGATCAAAGGACATACTCTAAGAAGTCTCACTCTTCTTGCACTTAAGGCGGCATTGTGACTTTTGTATTTAATTCCGATGTAATTTCAGTGTTTCATCGTCAATGTGTATGTAAAAGGAATACATTGAACCTGCAGTGGTGTATCGGAAACTAATACTGGTCTCATAGGAAAGGATCAAAGCACATACTCTAAGAAGTCTCACTCCCTTTGCAGTTATGGTGGCATTGTGCCTTTTGTATCTAATTCCGATGTAATTTCAGTGTTTCATCGTCAATTTGTATGTAAAAGGAATACATTGAAATTGCAGTGGTGTATCGGAAACTAATACTGGTCTCATAGGAAAGTATCAAAGCACATACTCTAAGAAGTCTCACTCCTATGCACTTAAGGTGTCATTGTGTCATTTGTATTTAATTCCGATGTAATTTCAGTGTTTCATCGTCAATGTGTTTGTGAAAGGAATACATTGAACCTGCAGTGGTGTATCGGAAACTTATACTGGTCTCATAGGAAAGGATCAAAGCACATACTCTATAAAGTCTCACTCCTTTTGCAGTTAAGGTGGCATTGTGCCTTTTGTACTTAATTCCGATGTAATTTCAGTGTTTCATCGTCAATGTGTATGTAAAAGGAATACATTGAACCTGCAGTGGTGTATCGGAAACTAATTCTGGTCTCATAGGAAAGGATCAAAGCACATACTCTAAGAAGTCGCACTCCTTTTGCAGTTAAGGTGGCATTGTGCTTTTTGTATTTAATTCCGATGTAACTTCAGTTTTTCATCGTCAATGTGTATGTAAAAGGAATACATTGAACCTGCAGTGGTGTATCGGAAACTAATACTGGTCTCATATGAAAGGATCAAAGCACATACTCTAAGAAGTCTCACTCCTTTTGCACTTAAGGTGGCATTGTGCCTTTTGTATTTATTTCCGATGTAATTTCAGTGGTTCATCGTCAATGTGTATGTAAAAGGAATACGTTGCAACTGCAGTGGTGTATCGGAAACTAATACTGGTCTCATAGGAAAGGATCAAAGCACATACTCTAAGAAGTCTCACTCCTTTTGCAGTTAAGGTGGCATTGTGCCTTTTGTATTTAATTCCGATGTAATTTCAGTGTTTCATCGCCAATGTGTATGTAAAAGGAATACATTGAACCTGCAGTGGTGTATCGGAAACTAATACTGGTCTCATAGGCAAGGATCAAAGCACATACTCTAAGAAGTCTCACTCCTTTTGCACTTAAGGTGGCATTGTGCCTTTTGTATTTAATTCCGATGTAATTTCAGTGTTTCATCGTCTATGTGTATGTAAAAGGAATACATGGAACCTGCAGTGGAGTATCGCTAACTAATACTGGTCTCACAGGAAAGAATCAAAACACCGACTGTAAGAAGAGTGCTATTCTTGTACTTTAGGCGGCATTGTGCCTTTTGTATTTAATTCCGACTTGATTTCTGTGTTTCATCGTTAATGTGAATGTCCAAGGAATACATTGAACCTGCAGTGGTGTATCGGAAACTATAACTGGTCTCATAGGAAAGGATCAAAGCAAAGACTCTAAGAAGCCCCACTCTTCTTGCACTTGAGGCGGCATTTTGCCTTTTGTATTTAATTCCGATGTAATTTCAGTGTTTCATCGTCAATGTGTATGTAAAATGAATACATTGAACCTGCACTGGTGTATCGGAAACTAATAGTGGTCTCATAGGAATAGATCAAAGCACATACTCTAAGAAGTCCCACTCCTTTTGCAGTTAAGGTGGCATTGTGCCTTTTGTATTTAATTCCGCTGTAATTTCAGTGTTTCATCGTCAATGTGTATGTAAAAGGAATACATTGAACCTGCAGTGGTGTATCGGGAACTAATACTGGGCTCACAGGAAAGGATCAAACACCGACTGAAAGAAAAGTCTCTATTCTTGTACATAAGGCGGCATTGTGCCTTTTGTATTTAATTCCGACTTGATTTCTGTGTTTCATCGTTAATGTGAAGGTCCTAGTAATACATTGAACCTGCAGTGGTGTATCGGAAACTATAACTGGTCTCATAGGAAAGGATCAAAGCAAAGACACTAAGAAGTCTCACTCGTTTTGCAGTTAAGGTGGCATTGTGCATTTTGTACTTAATTCCGATGTAATTTCAGTGTTTCATCGTCAATGTGTATGTAAAAGGAATACATTGAACCTGCAGTAGTGTATCGGAAACTAATACTGGTCTCTCAGGAAAGGATCAAAGCACAGACTCTAAGATGTCGCACTCCTCTTGTATGTAAGGCGGCATTTTGACTTTTGTATTTAATTCCGATGCAATTTCAGTGTTTCATCGTCAATGTGTATGTAAAAGGAATACATTGAACCTGCAGTGGTGTATCGGTAACTAATACTGGTCTCACAGGAAAGGATCAAAGCACCGACTGTAAGAAGAGTCCCTGTTCTTGTACTCAAGGCGGCATTGTACCTTTTGTATTTAATTCCTATGCGATTTCTGTGTTTCATCGTCAATGTGAATGTGCAAGGAATACATAGAACCTGCAGTGGTGTATCGGAAACTAATACTGTTCTCACAGGAAAGGATCAAAGCACCGACTGTAAGAAGGGTCTCCATTCTTGTACTAAAGGCGGCATTGTGAATTTTGTATTTAATTCCGAAGCGTTTTCTGTGTATCATCGTTAATGTGAAGGTTCAAGGAATACATTGAACCTGCAGTGGTGTATCGGAAACTATAACTGGTCTCATAGGAAAGGATCAAAGCAAAGACTCTAAGAAGTCTCACTTTTCTAGCACTTAAGGCGGCATTGTGACTTGTGTATTTAATTCCGATGTAATTTCAGTGTTTGATCGTCAATGTGTATGTAAAAGGAATACATTGAACCTGCAGTGGTGTATCGGAAACCAATACTGGTCTCATAGGAAAGGATCAAAGCACATACTCTAACAAGTCTCCCTCCGTTTGCAGTTAAGGTGGCATTGTGCCTTTTGTATTTAATTCCGATGTAATTTCAGTCTTTGATCGTCAATGTGTATGTAAAAGGAATACATTGAACCTGCAGTGGTGTATCGGAAACTAATACTGGTCTCATAGGAAAGGATCAAAGCACATACTCTAAGAAGTCTCACTCCTTTTGCAGTTAAGGTGGCATTGTGCCTTTTGTATTTAATTCCGATGTAATTTCAGTGTTTCATCGTCAATGTGTATGTAAAAGGAATACATTGCACGTGCAGTGGTGTATCGGAAACTAATACTGGTCTCATAGGAAAGGATCAAAGCACATACTCTAAGAAGCCTCACTCCTTTTGCAGTTAAGGTGGCATACTGCCTATTGTATTTAATTCCGATGTAATTTCAGTGTTTCATTGTCAATGTGTATTTAAAAGGAATACATTGAACCTGCAGTGGTGTATCGGAAACTAATACTGGTCTCTAAGGAGAGGATCAAAGCACAGACTCTAAGAAGTCGCACTCCTTTTGCAGTTAAGACGGCATTTTGCCTTTTGTATTTAATTCCGATGCAATTTCAGTGTTTCATCGTTAATGTGTATGTAAAAGGAATACATTGAACCTGCAGTGGTGTATCGCAAACTAATACTGGTCTCACAGAAAAGGATCAAAACACCGACTGTAAGAAGAGTCTCTATTCTTGTACCTAAGGTGGCATTGTGCCTTTTGTATTTAATTCCTATGCGATTTCTGTGTTTCATCGTCAATGTGAATGTGCAAGGAATACATAGAACCTGCAGTGGTGTATCGGAAACTAATACTGTTCTCACAGGAAAGGATCAAAGCACCGACTGTAAGAAGGGTCTCTATTCTTGTACTAAAGGCGGCATTGTGAATTTTGTATTTAATTCCGAAGCGTTTTCTGTGTATCATCGTTAATGTGAAGGTTCAAGGCATACATTGAACCTGCAGTGGTGTATCGGAAACTATAACTGGTCTCATAGGAAAGGATCAAAGCAAAGACTCTAAGAAGTCTCACTTTTCTAGCACTTAAGGCGGCATTGTGACTTGTGTATTTAATTCCGATGCAATTTCAGTGTTTCATCGTCAATGTGTATGTAAAAGGAATACATTGAACCTGCAGTGGTGTATCGGAAACTAATACTGGTCTCATAGGAAAGGATCAAAGCACATACTCTAACAAGTCTCACTCCGTTTGCAGTTAAGGTGGCATTGTGCCTTTTGTATTTAATTCCGATGTAATTTCAGTCTTTGATCGTCAATGTGTATGTAAAAGGAATACATTGAACCTGCAGTGGTGTATCGGAAACTAAAACTGGTCTCATAGGAAAGGATCAAAGCACATACTCTAAGAAGTCTCACTCCTTTTGCAGTTAAGGTGGCATTGTGCCTTTTGTATTTAATTCCGATGTAATTTCAGTGTTTCATCTTCAATGTGTATGTAAAAGGAATACATTGCACGTGCAGTGGTGTATCGGAAACTAATACTGGTCTCATAGGTAAGGATCAAAGCACATACTCTAAGAAGCCTCACTCCTTTTGCAGTTAAGGTGGCATACTGCCTATTGTATTTAATTCCGATGTAATTTCAGTGTTTCATTGTCAATGTGTATTTAAAAGGAATACATTGAACCTGCAGTGGTGTATCGGAAACTAATACTGGTCTCTCAGGAGAGGATCAAAGCACAGACTCTAAGAAGTCGCACTCCTTTTGCAGTTAAGACGGCATTTTGCCTTTTGTATTTAATTCCGATGCAATTTCAGTGTTTCATCGTTAATGTGTATGTAAAAGGAATACATTGAACCTGCAGTGGTGTATCGCAAACTAACACTGGTCTCACAGAAAAGGATCAAAACACCGACTGTAAGAAGAGTCTCTATTCTTGTACTTAAGGTGGCATTGTGCCTTTTGTATTTAATTCCGGCTTGATTTCTGTGTTTCATCGTTAATGTCAAGGTCCAAGGAATACATTGAACCTGCAGTGGTGTATCGGAAACTATAACTGGTCTCATAGGAAAGGATCAAAGCAAAGACTCTAAGAAGTCTCACTCTTCTTGCATTTAAGGCGGCATTGTGCCTTTTGTATTTAATTCCGATGTAATTTCAGTGTTTCATCGTCAATGTGTATGTAAAAGGAATACATTGAACCTGCAGTGGTGAATCGGAAACTAATACTGGTCTCATAGGAAAGGATCAAAGCACATACTTTAAGAAGTCTCACTCCTTTTGCACTTAAGGTGGCATTGTGCATTTTGTATTTAATTCCGATGTATTTTCAGTGTTTCATCGTCAATGTGTATGTAAAAGGAATACATTGAACCTGCAGTGGTGTATCGGAAACCAATACTGGTCTCATAGGAAAGGATCAAAGAACATACTCTAAGAAGTCTCACTCCATTTGCAGTTAAGGTGGCATACTGCTTTTTGTATTTAATTCCGATGTAATTTCAGTGTTTCATCGTCAATGTGTATGTAAAAGGAATACATTGAACCTGCAGAGGTGTATCGGAAACTAATACTGGTCTCTCAGGAGGGGATCAAAGCACAGACTCTAAGAAGTCGCACTCCTCTTGCAGTTAAGGCGGCATTTTGACTTTTGTATTTAATTCCGATGAAATTTCAGTGTTTCATCGTCAATGTGTATGTAAAAGGAATACATTGAACCTGCAGTGGTGTATCGGAAACTAATACTGTTCTCACAGCAAAGGATCAAAGCACCGACTGTAAGAAGGGTCTCTATTCTTGTACTAAAGGCGGCATTGTGCCTTTTGTATTTAATTCCGAAGCGTTTTCTGTGTATCATCGTTAATGTGAAGGTTCAAGGAATACATTGAACCTGCAGTGGTGTATCGGAAACTAATACTGGTCTCATAGGAAAGGATCAAAGCACATACTCTAAGAAGTCTTACTCCGTTTGCAGTTAAGGTGGCATTGTGCCTTTTGTATTTAATTCCGATGTAATTTCAGTCTTTGATTGTCAATGTGTATGTAAAAGGAATACATTGAACCTGCAGTGGTGTATCGGAAACTAATACTGGTCTCATAGGAAAGGATCAAAGCACATACTCTAAGAAGTCTCACTCCTTTTGCAGTTAAGGTGGCATTGTGCCTTTTGTATTTAATTCCGATGTAATTTCAGTGTTTCATCGTCAATGTGTATGTAAAAGGAATACATTGCACGTGCAGTGGTGTATCGGAAACTAATACTGGTCTCATAGGAAAGGATCAAAGCACATACTCTAAGAAGCCTCACTCCTTTTGCAGTTAAGGTGGCATACTGCCTATTGTATTTAATTCCGATGTAATTTCAGTGTTTCATTGTCAATGTGTATTTAAAAGGAATACATTGAACCTGCAGTGGTGTATCGGAAACTAATACTGGTCTCTCAGGAAAGGATCAAAGCACAGACTCTAAGAAGTCGCACTCCTTTTGCAGTTAAGACGGCATTTTGCATTCTGTATTTAATTCCGATGCAATTTCAGTGTTTCATCGTTAATGTGTATGTAAAAGGAAAACATTGAACCTGCAGTGGTGTATCGGTAACTAATACTGGTCTCACAGGAAAGGATCAAAGCACCGACTGTAAGAAGAGTCCCTGTTCTTGTACTTAAGGCGGCATTGTGCCTTTTGTATTTAATTCCTATGCGATTTCTGTGTTTCATCGTCAATGTGAATATGCAAGGAATACATAGAACCTGCAGTGGTGTATCGGAAACTAATAATGTTCTCACAGGAAAGGATCAAAGCACCGACTGTAAGAAGGGTCTCTATTGTTGTACTAAAGGCTGCATTGTGCCTTTTGTATTTAATTCCGACTTGATTTCTGTATGTCATCGTTAATGTGAAGGTCCAAGGAATACATTGAACCTGCAGTGGTGTATCGGAAACTATAACTGGTCTCATAGGAAAGGAGCATAACAAAGACTCTAAGAAGTCTCACTCTTCTTGCACTTAAGGCGGCACTGTGCCTTTTGTATTTAATTCCGATGTAATTACAGTGTTTAAACGTCAATGTGTATGTGAAAGGAATACATTGAACCTGCGGTGGTGTATCGGAAACTAATACTGGTCTCATAGGAAAGGATCAAAGCACATACTCTAAGAAGTCTCACTCCTTTTGCAGTTAAGGTGGCATTGTGCCTTTTGTAATTAATTCCGATGAAATTTCAGTGTTTCATCGTCAATGTGTATATAAAAGGAATACATTAAACCTGCAGTGGTGTATCGCAAACTAATACTGGTCTCACAGGAAAGGATCAAAGCACCGACTGTAAGAAGGGTCTCTATTCTTGTACTAAAGGCGGCATTGTGCCTTTTGTATTTAATTCCGATGTAATTTCAGTGTTTCATCGTCAATGTGTATGTAAAAGGAATACATTGAACCTGCAGTGGTGTATCGCAAACTAATACTGGTCTCACAGGAAAGGATCAAAGCACCGCCTGTCAGATGAGTCTGCATTCTTGTACTTAAGGCGCCATTGTGCCTTTTGTATTTAATTCCGATGTAATTTTAGTGTTTTATCGTCAATGTGTATGTCGAAGGAATACATTGAACCTGCAGTGGTGATTCGGAAACTAATACTGGTCTCATAGGAAAGGATCAAAGCACATACTCTAAGAAGTCTCACTCCTTTTGCAGTTAAGGTGGCATTGTGGCTTTTGTATATAATTCCGATGTAATTTCAGTCTTTGATCGTCAATGTGTATGTAAAAGGAATACATTGAACCTGCAGTGGTGTATCGGAAACTAATACTGGTCTCATAGGAAAGGATCAAAGAACATACTCTAAGAAGTCTCACTCCTTTTGCAGTTAAGGTGGCATTGTGCCTTTTGTATTTAATTCCGATGTAATTTCAGTGTTTCATCGTCAATGTGTATGTAAAAGGAATACATTGAACCAGCAGTGGTGTATCGGAAACTAATACTGGTCTCATAGGAAAGGATCAAAGCACATACTCTAAGAAGTCTCACTCCTTTTGCAGTTAAGGTGGCATTGTGCCTTTTGTATTTAATTCCGATGTAATTTCAGTGTTTCGTCCTCAATGTGAATGTAAAAGGAATACATTGAACCTGCAGTGGTGTATCGCAAATTAATACTGGTCTCACAGGAAAGGTTCAAAACACCGACTGTAAGAAGAGTCTCAATTCTTGTACTTAAGGCGGCATTGTGCCTTTTGTATTTAATTCCGATTGATTTCTGTGTTTCATCGTTAATGTGAAGGTCCAAGGAATACATTGAAACTGCAGTGGTGTATCGGAAACTATAACTGGTCTCATAGGAAGGGATCAAAGCAAAGACTCTTAGAAGTCTCACTCTTCTTGCACTTAAGGCGGCATTGTGCCTTTTGTATTTAATTCCGATGTAATTTCAGTGTGTCATCGTCAATGTGTATGTAAAAGGAATACATTGAACCTGCAGTGTTGTATCGGAAACTAATACTAGTCTCATAGGAAAGGATCAAAGCACATACTCTAAGAAGTCTCACTCCTTTTGCAGTTAAGGTGGCATTGTGCCTTTTGTATTTAATTCCGAAGTAATCTTAGTGTTTCATCGTCAATGTGAATGTAAAAGGAATACATTGAACCTGCAGTGGTGTATCGGAAACTAATACTGGTCTCATAGGATAGGATCAAAGCACATACTCTAAGAAGTCTCACTCCTTTTGCACTTAAGGTGGCATTGTGCTTTTTGTATTTAATTCTGATGTAATTTCAGTGTTTCATCGTCAATGTGTACGTAAAAGGAAACATTGAACCTGCAGTGGTGTATCGCAAACTAATACTGGTCTCACAGGAAAGGATCAAAACACCGACTGTAAGAAGAGTCTCAATTCTTGTACTTAAGGCGGCATTGTGCATTTGTATTTAATTCCTACTTCATTTCTGTGTTTCATCGTTAATTTGAAGGTCCAAGGAATACATTGAACCTGCAGTGGTGTATCGGAAACTATAACTGGTATCTTAGGAAGGGATCAAAGCAAAGACTCTTAGAAGTCTCACACTTCTTGCACTTAAGGCGGCATTGTGCCTTTTGTATTTAATTCCGATGTAATTTCAGTGTTTCATCATCAATGTGTATGTAAAAGGAATACATTGAACCTGCAGTGTTGTATCGGAAACTAATACTGGTCTCATAGGAAAGGATCAAAGCACATACTCTAAGAAGTCTCACTAATTGGCACTTAAGGTGGCATTGTGCCATTTGTATTTAATTCCGATGTAATTTCAGTGATTCACCGTCAATGTGTATGTAAAAGGAATACATTGAACCTGCAGTGGTGTATCGGAAACTAATACTGGTCCCATAGGAAAGGATCAAAGCACATACTCTAAGAAGTCTCACTCCTTTTGCAGTTAAGGTGGCATTGTGCCTTTTGTATTTAATTCCGATGTAATTTCAGTGTTTCATTGTCAATGTGTATGTAAATGGAGTACATTGAACCTGCAGTGGTGTATCGGAAACTAATACTGGTCTCATATGAAAGGATCAAAGCACATACTCTAAGAAGTCTCACTCCTTTTGCACTTAAGGTGGCATTGTTCCTTTTGTATTTAATTCCGATGTAATTTCAGTGTTTCATCGTCAATGTGTATGTAAAAGGAATACATTGAACCTGCAGTGGTGTATCGGAAACTAATACTGGTCCCACAGGAAAGGATCAAAGCACAAACTCTACGAAGTCCCACTCCTTTTGCACTTAAGGTGGAATTGTGCCTTTTGTATTTAATTCCGATGTAATTTCAGTGTTTCATCGTAATGTGTATGTAAAAGGAATACAATGAACCTGCAGTGGTATATCGGAAACTAATACTGGTGTCATAGGAAAGGATCAAAGCACATACTCTAAGAAGTCTCACTCCTTTAGCACTTAAGGTGGAATTGTGCCTTTTGTATTTAATTCCGATGTAATTTCAGTGTTTCATCGTAATGTGTATGTAAAAGGAATACATTAAACCTGCAGTGGTGTATCGCAAACTAATACTGGTCTCACAGGAAAGGATCAAAACACCGACTGTAAGAAGAGTCTCTATTCTTTTACTTAAGGCGGCATTGTGCCTTTTGTATTTAATTCCGACTTGATTTCTGTTTTTCATCGTTAATGTGAAGGTCCTAGGAATACATTGAACCTGCAGTGGTGTATCGGAAACTATAACTGGTCTCATAGGAAAGGATCAAAGCAAAGATAGTAAGAAGTTTTACTCTTCTTGCACTGAAGGCGGCATTGTGCCTTTTGTATTTAATTCCGATGTAATTTCAGTGTTTCATCGTCAATGTGTATCCAAAAGGTATACATTGAACATGCAGTGGTGTATCGGAAACTAATACTAGTCTCATAGGAAAGGATCAAAGCACATACTCTAAGAAGTCTCACTCCTTTTGCACTTAGGTGGCATTGTGCCTTTTGTATTTAATTCCGCTGTAATTTCAGTGTTTCATCGACAATGTGTGTTTAAAAGGAATACATTGAACCTGCAGTGGTGTATCGGAAAGTAATACTGGTCTCATAGGAAAGGATCAAAGCACATACTCTAAGAAGTCTCATTCCTTTTGCAGTTAAGGTGGCATTGTGCCTTTTGTATTTAATTCCGACGTAATTTCAGTGTTTCATCGTCAATGTGTATGTAAAAGGAATACATTGAACCTGCAGTGGTTTATCGGAAACTAATACTGGTCTCATAGGAAAGGAGCATAGCAAAGACTCTAAGAAGTCTCACACTTCTTGCACTTAAGGCGGCATTGTGCATTTTGTATTTAATTCCGATGTAATTTCAGTGTTTCATCATCAATTTGTATGTAAAAGGAATACATTGAACCTGCAGTGTTGTATCGGAAACTAATACTGGTCTCATAGGAAAGGATCAAAGCACATACTCTAAGAAGTCTCACTCCTTTTGCACTTAAGGTGGCATTGTGCCATTTGTATTTAATTCCGATGTAATTTCAGTGTATCACCGTCAATGTGTATGTAAAAAGGAATACATTGAACCTGCAGTGGTGTATCGGAAACTAATACTGGTGTCATAGGAAAGGATCAAAGCACATACTCTAAGAAGTCTCATTCCTTTGCAGTTAAGGTGGCATTGTGCCTTTTGTATTTAATTCCGATGTAATTTCAGTGTTTAAACGTCAATGTGTATGTAAAAGGAATACATTGATCCTGCATTGGTGTATCGCAATCTAATACTGGTCTCACAGGAAAGGATCAAAACACCGACTGTAAGAAGAGTCTCTATTCTTGTACTTAAGGTGGCATTGTGCCTTTTGTATTTAATTCCGACTTGATTTCTGTGTTTCATCGTTAATGTGAAGGTCCAAGGAATACATTGAACCTGCAGTGGTGTATCGGAAACTATAACTGGTATCATAGGAAGGGATCAAAGCAAAGACTCTTAGAAGTCTCACTCTTCTTGCACTTAAGGCGGCATTGTGCCTTTTGTATTTAATTCCGATGTAATTTCAGTGTTTCATCATCAATGTGTATGTAAAAGGAATACATTGAACCTGCAGTGTTGTATCGGAAACTAATACTGGTCTCATAGGAAAGGATCAAAGCACATACTCTAAGAAATCTCACTCCTTTTGCACTTAAGGTGGAATTGTGCCTTTTGTATTTAATTCCGATGTAATTGCAGTGTTTCATCGTCAGTGTTTATGTAAAAGGAATACATTGAACCTGCAGTGGTGTATCGGAAACTAATACTGGTCTCATAGGAAAGGAACAAAGCACATACTCTAAGAAGTCTCACTCCTTTTGCAGTTAAGGTGGCATTGAGCCTTTTGTATTTAATTCCGATGTAATTTCAGTGTTTCATCGTCAATGTGTATGTAAAAGGAATACATTGAACCTGCAGTGGTGTATCGGAAACTAATACTGGTCTCATATGAAAGGATCAAAGCACATACTCTAAGAAGTCTCACTCCTTTTGCACTTAAAGTGGCATTGTGACTTTTGTATTTAATTCCGATGCAATTTCAGTGTTTCATCGTCAATTTGTATGTAAAAGGAATACATTGAACCTGCAGTGGTGTATCGGAAACTAATACTGGTCCCACAGGAAAGGATCAAAGCACATACTCTAAGAAGTCTCACTCCTTTTGCACTTAAGGTGTAATTGTGCCTTTTGTATTTAATTCCGATGTAATTTCAGTGTTTCATCGTAATGTGTATGTAAAAGGAATACATTGAACCTGCAGTGGTATATCGGAAACTAATACTGGTGTCATAGGAAAGGATCAAAGCACATTTGCTAAGAAGTCTCACTCCTTTTGCACTTAAGGTGGAATTCTGCCTTTTGTATTTCATTCCGATGTAATTTCAGTGTTTCATCGTAATGTGTATGTAAAAGGAATACATTAAACCTGCAGTGGTGTATCGCAAACTAATACTGGTCTCACAGGAAAGGATCAAAACACCGACTGTAAGAAGAGTCTCTATTCTTTTACTTAAGGCGGCATTGTGCATTTTGTATTTAATTCCGACTTAATTTCTGTGTTTCATCGTTAATGTGAAGGTCCTAGGAATACATTGAACCTGCAGTGGTGTATCGGAAACTATAACTGGTCTCATAGGAAAGGATCAAAGCAAAGATAGTAAGAAGTTTCACTCTTCTTGCACTTAAGGCGGCATTCTGCCTTTTGTATTTCATTCCGATGTAATTTCAGTGTTTCATCGTCAATGTGTATGTAAAAGGTATACATTGAACCTGCAGTGGTGTATCGGAAACTAATACTGGTCTCATAGGAAAGGATCGAAGCACAAACTCTAAGAAGTCTCACTCCTTTTGCACTTAAGGTGGCATTGTGCCTTTTGTATTTAATTCCGATGTAATTTCAGTGTTTCATCGACAATGTGTATGTAAAAGGAATACATTGAACCTGCAGTGGTGTATCGGAAACTAATACTGGTCTCATAGGAAAGGATTAAAGCACATACTCTAAGAAGTCTCATTCCTTTTACAGTTAAGGTGGCATTGTGCCTTTTGTATTTAATTCCGACGTAATTTCAGTGTTTCATCGTCAATGTGTATGTAAAAGGAATACATTGAACCTGCAGTGGTTTATCGGAAACTAATACTGGTCTCATAGGAAAGGAGCATAGCAAAGACTCTAAGAAGTCTCACACTTCTTGCACATAAGGCGGCTTTGTGCCTTTTGTATTCAATTCCGATGTAATTTCAGTGTTTAAACGTCAATGTGTATGTAAAAGGAATACATTGAACCTGCGGTGGTGTATCGGAAACTAATACTGGTCTCATAGGAAAGGATCAAAGCACATACTCTAAGAAGTCTCACTCCTTTTGCAGTTAAGGTGGCATTGTGCCTTTTGTATTTAATTCCGATGAAATTTCAGTGTTTAATCGTCAATGTGTATATAAAAGGAATACATTGAACCTGCAGTGGTGTATCGCCACTAATACTGGTCTCACAGGAAAGGATCAAAACACCGACTGTAAGAAGATTCTCTATTCTTGTACTTAAGGCGGCATTGTGCATTTTGTATTTAATTCCGGCTTGATTTCTGTGTTTCATCGTTAATGTGAAGGTCCAAGGAATACATTGAACCTGCAGTGGTGTATCGGAAACTATAACTGGTCTCATAGGAAAGGATCTATGAAAAGACTCTAAGAAGTCTCACTCTTCTTGCACTTAAGGCGGCATTGTGCCTTTTGTATTTAATTCCGATGTAATTTCAGTATTTCATCGTCAATGTGTATGTAAAAGGAATACATTGAACCTGCAGTGGTGTATCGGAAACTAATACTGGTCCCACAGGAGAGGATCAAAGCACATACTCTAAGAAGTCTCACTCCTTTTGCACTTAAGGTGGAATTGTGCCTTTTGTATTTAATTCTGATGTAATTTCAGTGTTTCATCGTAATGTGTATGTAAAAGGAATACATTGAACCTGCAGTGGTATATCGGAAACTAATACTGGTGTCATAGGAAAGGATCAAAGCACATACTCTAAGAAGTCTCACTCCTTTTGCACTTAAGGTGGAATTGTGCCATTTGTATTTAATTCCGATGTAATTTCAGTGTTTCATCGTAATGTGTATGTAAAAGGAATACATTAAACCTGCAGTGGTGTATCGCAAACTAATACTGGTCTCACAGGAAAGGATCAAAACACCGACTGTAAGAAGAGTCTCTATTGTTGTACTTAAGGCGGCATTGTGCCTTTTGTATTTAATTCCGACTTGATTTCTGTGTTTCATCGTTAATGTGAAGGTCCAAGGAATACATTGAACCTGCACTGGTGTATCGGAAACTATAACTGGTCTCATAGGAAAGGATCAAAGCAAAGACTCTAAGAAGTCTCACTCTTCTTGCACTTAACGCGGCATTGTGCATTTTGTATTTAATTCCGATGTAATTTCAGTGTTTCATCGTCAATGTGTATGTAAAAGGAATACATTGAACCTGCAGTGGTGTATCGGAAACTAATACTGGTCTCATAGGAAAGGATCAAAGCACATACTCTAAGAAGTCTCACTCCTTTTGCAGTTAAGGTGGCATTGTGCCTTTTGTATTTAATTCCGATGTAATTTCAGTGTATCATCGTCAATGTGAATGTAAAAGGAATACATTGAACCTGCAGTGGTGTATCGGAAACTAATACTGGTCTCATGGGAAAGGATCAAAGCACATACTCTAAGAAGTCTCACTCCCTTTGCACTTAAGGTGGCATTGTGCCTTTTATATTTAATTCCGATGTAATTTCAGTGTTTCATCGTCAATGTGTACGTAAAAGGAATACATTGAACCTGCAGTGGTGTATCGCAAACTAATACTGGTCTCACAGGAAAGGATCAAAACACCGACTGTAAGAAGAGTCTCATTTCTTGTACTTAAGGCGGCATTGTGCCTTTTGTATTTAATTCCGACTTGATTTCTGTGTTTCATCGTTAATGTGAAGGTCCAAGGAATACATTGAACCTGCAGTGGTGTATCGGAAACTATAACTGGTCTCATAGGAAGGGATCAAAGCAAAGACTCTTAGAAGTCTCACTCTTCTTGCACTTAAGGCGGCATTGTGCCTTTCGTATTTAATTCCGATGTAATTCCAGTGTTTCATCGTCAATGTGTATGTAAAAGGAATACATTGAACCAGCAGTGGTGTATCGGAAACTAATACTGGTCTCATAGGAAAGGATCAAAGCACAAACTCTAAGAAGTCCCACTCTTCTTGCACTTAAGGCGGCATTGTGCCTTTTGTATTTAATTCCGATGTAATTTCAGTGCTTCATCGTCAACGTGTATGTAAAAGGAATACATTGAACCTCCAGTGGTGAATCGGAAACTAATACTGGTCTCATAGGAAAGGATAAAAGCAAATACTCTAAGAGGTCTCACTCCTTTGGCACTTAAGGTGGCATTGTGCCATTTGTATTTAATTCCGATGTAATTTCAGTGTATCATCGTCAATGTGTATGTAAAAGGAATACATTGAACCTGCAGTGGTGTATCGCAATCTAATACTGGTCTCACAGGAAAGGATCAAAACACCGACTGTAAGAAGAGTCTCTATTCTTGTACTTAAGGTGGCATTGTGCCTTTTGTATTTAAATCTGACTTGATTTCTGTGTTTCATCGTTAATGTGAAGGTCCAAGGAATACATTGAACCTGCAGTGGTGTATCGGAAACTATTATTGGTCTCATAGGAAAGGATCAAAGCAAAGACTCTAAGAAGTCTCACTCTTCTTGCACTTAAGGCAGCATTGTGCATTTTGTATTTAATTCCCATGTAATTTCAGTGTTTCATCGTCAATGTGTATGTAAAAGGAATACATTGAACCTGCAGTGGTGTATCGGAAACTAATACTGGTCTCATAGGAAAGGATCAAAGCACATACTCTAAGAAGTCTCACTCCTTTTGAACTTAAGGAGGCATTGTGCCTTTTGTATTTAATTCCGATGTAATTTCAGTGTTTCATCGTCAATATGTATGTAAAAGGAATACATTGAACCTGCAGTGGTGTATCGGAAACTAATACTGGTCTCATAGGAAAGGATCCAACCAGATACTCTAAGATGTCTCACTCCTTTTGCAGTTAAGGTGGCATTGTGCCTTTTGTATTTAATTCCGATGTAATTTCAGTGTTTCATCGTCAATGAGTATGTAAAAGGAATACATTGAACCAGCAGTGGTGTATCGGAAACTAATATTGGTCTCATAGGAAAGGATCAAAGCACATACTCTAAGAAGTCTCACTCCTTTTGCAGTTAAGGTGGCATTGTGCCTTTTGTATTTAATTTCGATGTATTTTCAGAGTTTCATCGTCAATGTGAATGTAAAAGGAATACTTTGAACCTGCAGTGGTGTATCGGAAACTAATACTGGTCTCATGGGAAAGGATCAAAGCACATACTCTAAGAAGTCTCACTCCTTTTGCACATAAGGTGGCATTGTGCCTTTTGTATTTAATTCCGATGTAATTTCAGTGTTTCATCGTCAATGTGTATGTAAAAGGAATTCATTGAACCTGCAGTGGTGTATCGCAAACTAATACTGGTCTCACAGGAAAGGATCAAAACACCGACTGTAAGAAGAGTCTCAATTCTTGTACTTAAGGCGGCATTGTGCCTTTTGTATTTAATTCCGACTTGATTTCTGTGTTTCATCGTTAATGTGAAGGTCCAAGGAATACATTGAGCCTGCAGTGGTGTATCGGAAACTATAACTGGTCTCATAGGAAGGGATCAAAGCAAAGACTCTTAGAAGTCTCACTCTTCTTGAACTTGAGGCGGCATTGTGCCTTTTGTATTTAATTCCGATGTAATTTCAGTGTTTCATCGTCAATGTGTATGTAAAAGGAATACATTGAACCTGCAGTGTTGTATCGGAAACTAATACTGTTCTCATAGGAAAGGATCAAAGCACATACTCTAAGAAGTCTCACTCCTATTGCAGTTAAGGTGGCATTGTGCCTTTTGTATTTAATTCCGAACTAATCTCAGTGTTTCATCGTCAATGTGAATGTAAAAGGAATACATTGATCCTGCAGTGGTGTATCGGAAACTAATACTGGTCTCATAGGGTAGGATCAAAGCACATACTCTAAGAAGTCTCACTCCTTTTGCACTTAAGGTGGCATTGTGCCTTTTGTATTTAATTCCGATGTAATTTCAGTGTTTCATCGTCAATGTGTACGTAAAAGGAATACATTGAACCTGCAGTGGTGTATCGCAAACTAATACTGGTCTCACAGGAAAGGATCAAAACACCGACTGTAAGAAGAGTCTTAATTCTTGTACTTAAGGTGGCATTTTGCCTTTTGTATTTAATTCCGATGTAATTTCAGTGTTTCATCGTCAATGTGTATGTAAAAGGAATACATTGAACCTGTAGTGGTGTATCGGAAACTAATACTGGTCTCATAGGAAAGGATCATAGCACATACTCTAAGAAGTCTCACTCCTTTTGCAGTTAAGGTGGCATTTTGCCTTTTGTATTTAATTCCGATGTAATTTCAGTGTTTCATCGTCAATGTGTATGTAAAAGGAATACATTGAACCTGCAGTGGTGTATCGGAAACTAATACTGGTCTCATAGGAAAGGATCAAAGCACATACTCTAAGAAGTCTCACTCCTTTTGCAGTTAACGTGGCATTGTGCCTTTTGTATTTAATTCCGATGTAATTTCAGTTTTTCATCGTCAATGTGTATGTAAAAGGAATACATTGAACCTGCAGTGGTGTATCGCAATCTAATACTGGTCTCACAGGAAAGGATCAAAACACCGACTGTAAGAAGAGTCTCTATTCTTGTACTTAAGGCGGCATAGTGCCTTTTGTATTTAATTCCGACTTGATTTCTGTGTTTCATCGTTAATGTGAAGGTCCAAGGAATACATTGAACCTGCAGTGGTGTATCGGAAACTATAACTGGTCTCATAGGAAAGGATCAAAGCAAAGACCCTAAGAAGTCTCACTCTTCTTGCACTTAAGGCGGCATTGTGCATTTTGTATTTAATTCCCATGTAATTTCAGTGTTTCATCGTCAATGTGTATGTAAAAGGAATACATTGAACCTGCAGTGGTGTATCGGAAACTAATACTGGTCTCATAGGAAAGGATCAAAGCACATGCTCTAAGAAGTCTCACTCCTTTTGCACTTAAGGTGGCATTGTGCCTTTTGTATTTAATTCCGATGTAATTTCAGTGTTTCATCGTCAATATGTATGTAAAAGGAATACATTGAACCTGCAGTGGTGTATCGGAAACTAATACTGGTCTCATAGGAAAGGATCCAACCACATACTCTAAGATGTCTCACTCCTTTTGCAGTTAAGGTGGCATTGTGCCTTTTGTAATTAATTCCGATGTAATTTCAGTGTTTCATCGTCAATGTGTATGTAAAAGGAATACATTGAACCAGCAGTGGTGTATTGGAAACTAATACTGGTCTCATAGGAAAGGATCAAAGCACATACTCTAAGAAGTCTCACTCCTTTTGCAGTTAAGGTGGCATTGTGCCTTTTGTATTTAATTCCGATGTATTTTCAGTGTTTCATCGTCAATGTGAATGTAAAAGGAATACTTTGAACCTGCAGTGGTGTATCGGAAACTAATACTGGTCTCATGGGAAAGGATCAAAGCACATACTCTAAGAAGTCTCACTCCTTTTGCACTTAAGGTGGCATTGTGCCTTTTGTATTTAATTCCGATGTAATTTCAGTGTTTCATCGTCAATGTGTACGTAAAAGGAATTCATTGAACCTGCAGTGGTGTATCGCAAACTAATACTCGTCTCACAGGAAAGGATCAAAACACCGACTGTAATAAGAGTCTCAATTCTTGTACTTAAGGCGGCATTGTGCCTTTTGTATTTAATTCCGACTTGATTTCTGTGTTTCATCGTTAATGTGATGGTCCAAGGAATACATTGAACCTGCAGTGGTGTATCGGAAACTATAACTGGTCTCATAGGAAGGGATCAAAGCAAAGACTCTTAGAAGTCTAACTCTTCTTGCACTTAAGGCGGCATTGTGCCTATTGTATTTAATTCCGATGTAATTTCAGTGTTTCATCGTCAATGTGTACGTAAAAGGAATACATTGAACCTGCAGTGTTGTATCGGAAACTAATACTGGTCTCATAGGAAAGGATCAAAGCACATACTCTAAGAAGTCTCACTCCTTTTGCACTTAAGGTGGCATTGTGCCTTTTGTATTTAATTCCGATGTAATTTCAGTGTTTCATCGTCAATGTGTATGTAAATGGAATACATTGAACCTGCAGTGGTGTATCGGAAACTAATACTGGTCTCATATGAAAGGATCAAAGCACATACTCTAAGAAGTCTCACTCCTTTTGCACTTAAGGTGGCATTGTGCCTTTTGTATTTAATTCCGATGTAATTTCAGTGTTTCATCGTCAATGTGTATGTAAAAGGAATACATTGAACCTGCAGTGGTGTATCGGAAACTAATACTGGTCCCACAGGAAAGGATCAAAGCACATACTCTAAGAAGTCTCACTCCTTTTGCACTTAAGGTGGAATTGTGCCTTTTGTATTTAATTCCGATGTAATTTCAGTGTTTCATCGTAATGTGTATGTAAAAGGAATACATTGAACCTGCAGTGGTATATCGGAAACTAATACTGGTGTCATAGGAAAGGATCAAAGCACATACTCTAAGAAGTCTCACTCCTTTTGCACTTAAGGTGGAATTGTGCCTTTTGTATTTAATTCCGATGTAATTTCAGTGTTTCATCGTAATGTGTATGTAAAAGGAATACATTAAACCTGCAGTGGTGTATCGCAAACTAATACTGGTCTCACAGGAAAGGATCAAAACACCGACTGTAAGAAGAGTCTCTATTCTTGTACTTAAGGCGGCATTGTGCCTTTTGTATTTAATTCCGACTTGATTTCTGTGTTTCATCGTTAATGTTAAGGTCCTAGGAATACATTGAACCTGCAGTGGTGTATCGGAAACTATAACTGATCTCATAGGAAAGGATCAAAGCAAAGATACTAAGAAGTTTCACTCTTCTTGCACATAAGGCCGCATTGTGCCTTTTGTATTTAATTCCGATGTAATTTCAGTGTTTCATCGTCAATGTGTATGTAAAAGGAATACATTGAACCTGCAATGGTGTATCGGAAACTAATACTGGTGTCATAGGAAAGGATCAAAGCACATGCTCTAAGAAGTCTCACTCCTTTTCCACTTAAGGTGGCATTGTGCCTTTTGTATTTAATTCCGATGTAATTTCAGTGTTTCATCGTCAATATGTATGTAAAAGGAATACATTGAACCTGCAGTGGTGTATCGGAAACTAATACTGGTCTCATAGGAAAGGATCCAACCACATACTCTAAGATGTCTCACTCCTTTTGCAGTTAAGGTGGCATTGTGCCTTTTGTAATTAATTCCGATGTAATTTCAGTGTTTCATCGTCAATGTGAATGTAAAAGGAATACTTTGAACCTGCAGTGGTGTATCGGAAACTAATACTGGTCTCATGGGAAAGGATCAAAGCACATACTCTAAGAAGTCTCACTCCTTTTGCAGTTAAGGTGGCATTGTGCCTTTTGTATTTAATTCCGATGTTATTTCAGTGTTTCATCGTCAATGTGTACGTAAAAGGAATTCATTGAACCTGCAGTGGTGTATCGCAAACTAATACTGGTCTCACAGGAAAGGATCAAAACACCGACTGTAAGAAGAGTCTCAATTCTTGTACTTAAGGCGGCATTGTGCCTTTTGTATTTAATTCCGACTTGATTTCTGTGTTTCATCGTTAATGTGAAGGTCCAAGGAATACATTGAACCTGCAGTGGTGTATCGGAAACTATAACTGGTCTCATAGGAAGGGATCAAAGCAAAGACTCTTAGAAGTCTCACTCTTCTTGCACTTAAGGCGGCATTGTGCCTATTGTATTTAATTCCGATGTAATTTCAGTGTTTCATCGTCAATGTGTATGTAAAAGGAATACATTGAACCTGCAGTGTTGTATCGGAAACTAATACTGGTCTCATAGGAAAGGATCAAAGCACATACTCTAAGAAGTCTCACTCCTTTTGCACTTAAGGTGGCATTGTGCCTTTTGTATTTAATTCCGATGTAATTTCAGTGTTTCATCGTCAAGGTGTATGTAAATGGAATACATTGAACCTGCAGTGGTGTATCGGAAACTAATACTGGTCTCATATGAAAGGATCAAAGCACGTACTCTAAGAAGTCTCACTCCTTTTGCACTTAAGGTGGCATTGTGCCTTTTGTATTTAATTCCGATGTAATTTCAGTGTTTCATCGTCAATGTGTATGTAAAAGGAATACATTGAACCTGCAGTGGTGTATCGGAAACTAATACTGGTCCCACAGGAAAGGATCAAAGCACATACTCTAAGAAGTCTCACTCCTTTTGCACTTAAGGTGGAATTGTGCCTTTTGTATTTAATTCCGATGTAATTTCAGTGTTTCATCGTAATGTGTATGTAAAAGGAATACATTGAACCTGCAGTGGTATATCGGAAACTAATACTGGTGTCATAGGAAAGGATCAAAGCACATACTCTAAGAAGTCTCACTCCTTTTGCACTTAAGGTGGAATTGTGCCTTTTGTATTTAATTCCGATGTAATTTCAGTGTTTCATCGTAATGTGTATGTAAAAGGAATACATTAAACCTGCAGTGGTGTATCGCAAACTAATACTGGTCTCACAGGAAAGGATCAAAACACCGACTGTAAGAAGAGTCTCTATTCTTGTACTTAAGGCGGCATTGTGCCTTTTGTATTTAATTCCCACTTGATTTCTGTGTTTCATCGTTAATGTTAAGGTCCTAGGAATACATTGAACCTGCAGTGGTGTATCGGAAACTATAACTGATCTCATAGGGAAGGATCAAAGCAAAGATACTAAGAAGTTTCACTCTTCTTGCACTTAAGGCCGCATTGTGCCTTTTGTATTTAATTCCGATGTAATTTCAGTGTTTCATCGTCAATGTGTATGTAAAAGGAATACATTGAACCTGCAATGGTGTATCGGAAACTAATACTGGTGTCATAGGAAAGGATCAAAGCACATACTCTAAGAAGTCTCACTCCTTTTGCACTTAAGGTGGCATTGTGCCTTTTGTATTTAATTCCGATGTAATTTCAGTGTTTCATCGACAATGTGTATGTAAAAGGAATACATTGAACCTGCAGTGGTGTATCGGAAACTAATACTGGTCTCATAGGAATGGATCAAAGCACATACTCTAAGAAGTCTCATTCCTTTTGCAGTTAAGGTGGCATCGTGCCTTTTGTATTTAATTCCGACGTAATTTCAGTGTTTCATCGTCAATGTGTATGTAAAAGGGATACATTGAACCTGCAGTGGTTTATCGGAAACTAATACTGGTCTCATAGGAAAGGATCAAAGCACATACTCTAAGAAGTCTCACTCCTTTTGCAGTTAAGGTGGAATTGTGCCTTTTGTATTTAATTCCGATGTAATTTCAGTGTTTCATCGTCAATGTGTATGTAAAAGGAATACATTGAACCTTCAGTGGTGTATCGGAAACTAATACTGGTCTCATAGGAAAGGATCAAAGCACATACTCTAATAAGTCTCACTCCTTTTGCAGTTAAGGTGGCATTGTGCCTTTTGTATTCAATTCCGATGTAATTTCAGTGTTTCATCGTCAATGTGTATGTAAAAGGAAAAACATTGAACCTGCAGTGGGTTATCGGAAACTAATACTAGTCTCATAGGATAGGATCGAAGGACATACTCTAAGAAGGCTCACTCCTTTTGCACTTAAGGTGGCATTGGGCCTTTTGTATTTAATTCCGATGTAATTTCAGTGTTTCATCGTCAATGTGTATGTAAAAGGAATACATTGAAGCTGCAGTGGTGTATCGCAAACTAATACTGGTCTCACAGGAAAGGATCAAAACACCGACTGTAAGAAGAGTCACTACTCTTGTACTTAAGGCGGAATTGTGCCTTTTGTATTTAATTCCGACTTGATTTCTTTGTTTCATCGTTAATGTGAAGGTCCATGGAATACATTGAACCTGCAGTGGTGTATCGGAAACTATAACTGGTCTCATAGGAAAGGATCAAAGCAAGGACTCTAAGAAGTCTCACTCTTCTTGCCCTTAAGGCGGCATTGTGCATTTGTCTTTAATTCCGATGTAATTTCAGTGTTTCATCGTCAATGTGTATGTAATAGGAATACATTGAACCTGCAGTGGTGTATCGGAAACTAATACTGGTGTCATAGGAATGGATCAAAGACATACTCTAAGAAGTCTCACTCCTTTTGCAGTTAATGTGGCATTGTGCCTTTTGTATTTAATTCCGATGTAATTTCAGTGTCTCATCGTCAATGTGTATGTAAAACGAATACATTGAACCTGCAGTGGTGTATCGCAAACTAATACTGGTCTCACAGGAAAGGATCAAACACCGACTGAAAGAAGAGTCTCTATTCTTGTACTTAAGGCGGCATTGTGCATTTTGTATTTAATTCCGACTTGATTTCTATGTTTCATCGTTAATGTGATGGTCCAAGGAACACACTGAACCTGCAGTGGTGTATCGGAAACTATAACTGGTCTCATAGGAAAGGAACAAAGCAAAGACTCTAAGAAGTCACACTCTTCTTGCACTTAAGGCGGCATTGTGCCTTTTGTATATAATTCCGATGTAATTTCAGTGTTTCATCGTCAATGTGTATGTAAAAGGAATACATTGAACCTGCAGTGGTGTATCGGAAACTAATACTGGTCTCATAGGAATGGATCAAAGCAAATACTCTAAGAAGTCTCACTCCTTTTGCAGTTAAGGTGGCATTGTGCCTTTTGTATTTAATTCCGATGTAATTTCAGTGTTTCATCGTCAATGTGTATGTAAAAGTAATACATTGAACCTGCAGTGGTGTATCGGAAACTAATACTGGTCTCATAGGAAAGGATCAAAGCACATACTCTAAGAAGTCTCACGCCTGTTGCAGTTAAGGTGGCATTGTGCCTTTTGTATTTAATTCCGATGTAATTTCAGTGTTTCATCGTCAATGTGTATGTAAAAGGAATACATTGAACCTGCAGTGGCGTATCGGAAACTAATACTGGTCTCATAGGAAAGGATCAAAGCACGTACTCTAAGAAGTCTCACTCCTTTTGCAGTTAAGGTGGCATTGTGCCTTTTGTATTTAATTCCGATGTAATTTCAGTGTTTCATCGTCAATGTGTATGTAAAAGGAATACATTGAACCTGCAGTGGTGTATCGGAAACTAATAGTGGTCTCATAGGAAAGGATCAAAGCACATACTCTAAGAAGTCACACTCCTTTTGCAGTTAAGGTGGCATTGTGCGTTTTGTATTTAATTCCGATGTAATTTCAGTGTTTCATCGTCAATGTGTATGTAAAAGGAATACATTGAACCTGCAGTGGTGTATCGGAAACTAATACTGGTCTCATTGGAAAGGATCAAACACATACTCTAAGAAGTCTCACTCCTTTTGCAGTTAAGGTGGCATTGTGCCTTTTGTACTTAATTCCGATGTAATTTCAGTGTTTTATCGTCAATGTGAATGTAAAAGGAATACATTGAATCTGCAGTGGTGTATCGGAAACTAATACTGGTCTCACAGGAAAGGATCAAAGCACATACTCCAAGAAGATTCACTCCTTTTGCGCTTAAGGTGGCATTGTTCCTTTTGTATTTATTCCGATGTAGTTTCAGTGTTTCATCGTCAATGTGTATGTAGTAGGAATACATTGAACCTGCAGTGGTGTATCGGAAACTAATACTGGTCTCATAGGAAAGGATCAAAGCACATACTCTAAGATGTCTCATTCCTTTTGCAGTTAAGGTGGCATTGTGTCTTTTGTATTTAATTCCGATGTAATTTCAGTGTTTCATCGTCAATGTGTATGTAAAAGGAATACATTGAACCTGCAGTGGTGTATCGGAAACTAATACTGGTCTCATAGGAAAGGATCAAAGCACATACTCTAAGAAGTCTCACTCCTTTTGCAGTTAAGTTGGCATTGTGCCTTTTGTATTTAATTCCGATGTAATTTCAGTGTTTCATCGTCAATGTGTATGTAGAAGGAATACATTGAACCTGGAGTGGTGTATCGGAAACTAATACTGGTCTCACAGGCAAGGATCAAAGCACATACTCTAAGAAGTCTCACTCCTTTTGCACTTAAGGTGGCATTGTGCCTTTTGTATTTAATTCTGATGTAATTTCGGTGTTTCATCGTCAATGTGTATGTAAAAGGATACATTGAACCTGCAGTGGTGTATCGGAAACTAATACTGGTCTCATAGGAAAGGATCAAAGCCCATACTCTAAGAAGTCTCACTCCTTTTGCACTTAAGGTGGCATTGTGCCTTTTGTATTTAATTCCGATGTAATTTCAGTGTTTCATCGTCAATGTGTATGTAAAAGGAATACATTGAACCTGCAGTGGTGTATCTCAAACTAATACTCGTCTCACAGGAAAGGATCAAAACACCGACTGTAAGAAGAGTCTCTATTCTTGTACTTAAGGCGGCATTGTGCCTTTTGTATTTAATTCCGACTTGATTTCTGTGTTTCATCGTTAATGTTAAGGTCCAAGGAATACATTGAACCTGCAGTGGTGTATCGGAAACTATAACTGGTCTCATAGGAAAGCATCAAAGCAAAGACTCTAAGAAGTCTCACTCTTCTTGCACTTAAGGCGGCATTGTGCCTTTTGTATTTAATTCCGATGTAATTTCAGTGTTTCAGCGTCAATGTGTATGTAAAACGAATACATTGAACCTGAAGTGGTCTATCGGAAACTAATACTGGTCTCATAGGAAAGGATCAAAGCACATACTCTAAGAAGTCTCACTGCTTTTGCAGTTAAGGTGGCATTGTGCCTTTTGTATTTAATTCCGATGTAATTTCAGTGTTTCATCGTCAATGTGTATGTAAAAGGAATACATTGAACCTGAAGTCGTGTATCGGAAACTAATACTGGTCTCATAGGAAAGGATCAAAGCACATACTCTAAGAAGTCTCACTGCTTTTGCAGTTAAGGTGGCATTGTTCCTTTTGTATTGAATTCCGATGTAATTTCAGTGTTTCATCGTCAATGTGTATAAAAAAGAAATACATTGAACCTGCAGTGGTGTATCGCAAACTAATACTGGTCTCACAAGAAAGGATCAAAGCACCGACTGTAAGAAGAGTCTCTATTCTTGTGCTTAAGGCGGCATTGTGCCTTTTGTACTTAATTCCGATGCGATATCTGTGTTTTGTCGTCAATGTGAAGGTCCAAGGAATACATTGAACCTGCAGTGGTGTATCGGAAAATAATACTGCTCTCACAGGAAAGGATCAAAGCCCAGATTCTAAGAAGTCTCACTCTTCTTGCACTTAATACGGCATTGTGCCTTTTGTATATAATTCCGCTGTAATTTCAGTGTTTCATCGTCAATGTGATTGTCCAAGGAATACATTGAACCTGCAGTGGTGTATCGAAAACTAATACTGGTCTCACAGGAAAGATCAAATCACTGACTGTAAGAAGAGTCTCTATTCTTGTACATAAGGCGGCATTGTGCCTTTTGTATTTAATTGCGATGCGATTTCTGTCTTTTGTCGTCAATGTGAAGGTCCAAGGAATACATTGAACCTGCAGTGCTGTATCGGAAGATAATACTGGTCTCACAGGAAAGGATCAAAGCACAGACTCTAAGATGTCTCACTCCTCTTGCACTTAAGGCGGCAATGTGCCTTTTGTATTTAATTCCGATGTAATTTCAGTGTTTCATCGTCAATGTGTATGTAAAAGGAATACATTGAACCTGAAGTGGTGTATCGGAAACTAATACTGGTCACATAGGAAAGGATCAAAGCACATACTCTAAGAAGTCTCACTGCTTTTGCAGTTAACGTGGCATTGTGCCTTTTGTATTTAATTCCGATGTAATTTCAGTGTTTCATCGTCAATGTGTATTGAAAAGGAATACATTGAACCTGCAGTGGTGTATCGGAAACTATAACTGGTCTCATAGGAAAGGAACAAAGCAAAGACTCTAAGAAGTCTCACTCTTCTTGCACTTAAGGCGGCATTGTGCCTTTTGTATTTAATTCCGATGTAATTTCAGTGTTTCATCGTCAATGTGTATGTAAACGGAATACATTGAACCTGCAGTGGTGTATTGGAAACTAATACTGGTCTCATAGGAAAGGATCAAGGCACATACTCTAAGAAGTCTCACTGCTTTTGCACTTAAGGTGGCATTGTGCCTTTTGTATTGAATTCCGATGTAATTTCAGTGTTTCATCGTCAATGTGTATGTAAAAGGAATACATTGAACCTGCAGTGGTGTATCGGAAACTAATACTGGTCTCATAGGCAAGGATCAAAGCACATACTCTAAGAAGTCACACTCCTTTTGCAGTTAAGGTGGCATTGAGCGTTTTGTATTTAATTCCGATGTAATTTCAGTGTCTCATCGTCAATGTGTATGTAATAGGAATACATTGAACCTGCAGTGGTGTATCGGAAACTAATACTGGTGTCATAGGAATGGATCAAAGACATACTCTAAGAAGTCTCACTCCTTTTGCAGTTAATGTGGCATTGTGCCTTTTGTATTTAATTCCGATGTAATTTCAGTGTCTCATCGTCAATGTGTATGTAAAACGAATACATTGAACCTGCAGTGGTGTATCGCAAACTAATACTGGTCTCACAGGAAAGGATCAAACACCGACTGAAAGAAGAGTCTCTATTCTTGTACTTAAGGCGGCATTGTGCCTTTTGTATTTAATTCCGACTTGATTTCTATGTTTCATCGTTAATGTGATGGTCCAAGGAACACATTGAACCTGCAGTGGTGTATCGGAAACTATAACTGGTCTCATAGGAAAGGAACAAAGCAAAGACTCTAAGAAGTCTCACTCTTCTTGCACTTAAGGCGGCATTGTGCCTTTTATATTTAATTCCGATGTAATTTCAGTGTTTCATCGTCAATGTGTATGTAAACGGAATACATTGAACCTGCAGTGGTGTATCGGAAACTAATACTGGTCTCATAGGAAAGGATCAAGGCACATACTCTAAGAAGTCTCACTGCTTTTGCAGTTAAGGTGGCATTGTGCCTTTTGTATTGAATTCCGATGTAATTTCAGTGTTTCATCGTCAATGTGTATGTAAAAGGAATACTTTGAACCTGCAGTGGTGTATCGGAAACTAATACTGGTCTCATAGGAATGGATCGAAGCAAATACTCTAAGAAGTCTCACTCCTTTTGCAGTTAAGGTGGCATTGTGCCTTTTGTATTTAATTCCGATGTAATTTCAGTGTTTCATCGTCAATGTGTATGTAAAAGGAATACATTGAACCTGCAGTGGTGTATCGGAAACTATAACTGGTCTCATAGGAAAGGAACAAAGCAAAGACTCTAAGAAGTCTCACTCTTCTTGCACTTAAGGCGGCATTGTGCCTTTTGTATTTAATTCCGATGTAATTTCAGTGTTTCATCGTCAATGTGTATGTAAAAGGAATACATTGAACCTGCAGTGGTGTATCGGAAACTAATACTGGTCTCATAGGAATGGATCAAAGCAAATACTCTAAGAAGTCTCACTCCTTTTGCAGTTAAGGTGGCATTGTGCCTTTTGTATTTAATTCCGATGTAATTTCAGTGTTTCATCGTCAATGTGTATGTAAAAGGAATACATTGAACCTGCAGTGGTGTATCGGAAACTAATACTGGTCTCATAGGAAAGGATCAAAGCACATACTCTAAGAAGTCTCACGCCTGTTGCAGTTAAGGTGGCATTGTGCCTTTTGTATTTAATTCCGATGTAATTTCAGTGTTTCATCGTCAATGTGTATGTAAAAGGAATACATTGAACCTGCAGTGGTGTATCGGAAACTAATACTGGTCTCATAGGAAAGGATCAAAGCACGTACTGTAAGACGTCTCACTCCTTTTGCAGTTAAGGTGGCATTGTGCCTTTTGTATTTAATTCCGATGTAATTTCAGTGTTTCATCGCCAATGTGTATGTAAAAGGAATACATTGAACCTGCAGTGGTGTATCGGAAACTAATAGTGGTCTCATAGGAAAGGATCAAAGCACATACTCTAAGAAGTCACACTCCTTTTGCAGTTAAGGTGGCATTGTGCGTTTTGTATTTAATTCCGATGTAATTTCAGTGTTTCATCGTCAATGTGTATGTAAAAGGAATACATTGAACCTGCAGTGGTGTATCAGAAACTAATACTGGTCTCATAGGAAAGGATCAAACACATACTCTAAGAAGTCTCACTCCTTTTGCAGTTAAGGTGGCATTGTGCCTTTTGTACTTAATTCCGATGTAATTTCAGTGTTTTATCGTCAATGTGAATGTAAAAGGAATACATTGAACCTGCAGCGGTGTATCGGAAACTAATACTGGTCTCACAGGAAAGGATCAAAGCACATACTCCAAGAAGTCTCACTCCTTTTGCGCTTAAGGTGGCATTGTTCCTTTTGTATTAATTCCGATGTAGTTTCAGTGTTTCATCGTCAATGTGTATGTAGTAGGAATACATTGAGCCTGCAGTGGTGTATCGGAAACTAATACTGGTCTCATAGGAAAGGATCAAAGCACATACTCTAAGATGTCTCATTCCTTTTGCAGTTAAGGTGGCATTGTGTCTTTTGTATTTAATTCCGATGTAATTTCAGTGTTTCATCGTCAATGTGTATGTAAAAGGAATACATTGAACCTGCAGTGGTGTATCGGAAACTAATACTGGTCTCATAGGAAAGGATCAAAGCACATACTCTAAGAAGTCTCACTCCTTTTGCAGTTAAGGTGGCATTGTGCCTTTTGTATTTAATTCCGATGTAATTTCAGTGCTTCATCGTCAATGTGTATGTAGAAGGAATACATTGAACCTGGAGTGGTGTATCGGAAACTAATACTTCTCTCACAGGCAAGGATCAAAGCACATACTCTAAGAAGTCTCACTCCTTTTGCACTTAAGGTGGCTTTGTGCCTTTTGTATTTAATTCTGATGTAATTTCGGTGTTTCATCGTCAATGTGTATGTAAAAGGATACATTGAACCTGCAGTGGTGTAACGGAAACTAATACTGGTCTCATAGGAAAGGATCAAAGCACATACTCTAAGAAGTCTCACTCCTTTTGCACTTAAGGTGGCATTGTGCCTTTTGTATTTAATTCCGATGTAATTTCAGTGTTTCATCGTCAATGTGTATGTAAAAGGAATACATTGAACCTGCAGTGGTGTATCTCAAACTAATACTCGTCTCACAGGAAAGGATCAAAACACCGACTGTAAGAAGAGTCTCTATTCTTGTACTTAAGGCGGCATTGTGCCTTTAGTATTTAATTCCGACTTGATTTCTGTGTTTCATCGTTAATGTGAAGGTCCAAGGAATACATTGAACCTGCAGTGGTGTATCGGAAACTATAACTGGTCTCATAGGAAAGCATCAAAGCAAAGACTCTAAGAAGTCTCACTCTTCTTGTACTTAAGGCGGCATTGTGCCTTTTGTATTTAATTCCGATGTAATTTCAGTGTTTCATCGTCAATGTGTATGTAAAACGAATACATTGAACCTGAAGTGGTGTATCGGAAACTAATACTGGTCTCATAGGAAAGGATCAAAGCACATACTCTAAGAAGTCTCACTGCATTTGCAGTTAAGGTGGCATTGTGCCTTTTGTATTTAATTCCGATGTAATTTCAGTGTTTCATCGTCAATGTGTATGTAAAAGGAATACATTGAACCTGAAGTCGTGTATCGGAAACTAATACTGGTCTCATAGGAAAGGATCAAAGCACATACTCTAAGAAGTCTCACTGCTTTTGCAGTTAAGGTGGCATTGTGCCTTTTGTATTGAATTCCGATGTAATTTCAGTGTTTCATCGTCAATGTGTATAAAAAAGGAATACATTGAACCTGCAGTCGTGTATCGCAAACTAATACTGGTCTCACAAGAAAGGATCAAAGCACCGACTGTAAGAAGAGTCTCTATTCTTGTGCTTAAGGCGGCATTGTGCCTTTTGTATTTAATTCCGATGCGATATCTGTGTTTTGTCGTCAATGTGAAGGTCCAAGGAATACATTGAACCTGCAGTGGTGTATCGGAAAATAATACTGCTCTCACAGGAAAGGATCAAAGCCCAGCCTCTAAGAAGTCTCACTCTTCTTGCACTTAATACGGCATTGTGCCTTTTGTATATAATTCCGCTGTAATTTCAGTGTTTCATCGTCAATGTGATTGTCCAAGGAATACATTGAACCTGCAGTGGTGTATCGAAAACTAATACTGGTCTCACAGGAAAGATCAAATCACTGACTGTAAGAAGAGTCTCTATTCTTGTACATAAGGCGGCATTGTGCCATTTGTATTTAATTGCGATGCGATTTCTGTCTTTTGTCGTCAATGTGAAGGTCCAAGGAATACATTGAACCTGCAGTGCTGTATCGGAAGATAATACTGGTCTCACAGGAAAGGATCAAAGCACAGACTCTAAGATGTCTCACTCCTCTTGCTCTTAAGGCGGCAATGTGCCTTTTGTATTTAATTCCGATGTAATTTCAGTGTTTCATCGTCAATGTGTATGTAAAAGGAATACATTGAACCTGAAGTGGTGTATCGGAAACTAATACTGGTCTCATAGGAAAGGATCAAAGCACATACTCTAAGAAGTCTCACTGCTTTTGCAGTTAACGTGGCATTGTGCCTTTTGTATTGAATTCCGATGTAATTTCAGTGTTTCATCGTCAATGTGTATGTAAAAGGAATACATTGAACCTGCAGTGGTGTATCGGAAACTAATACTGGTCTCATAGGAATGGATCAAAGCAAATACTCTAAGAAGTCTCACTCCTTTTGCAGTTAAGGTGGCATTGTGCCTTTTGTATTTAATTCCGATGTAATTTCAGTGTTTCATCGTCAATGTGTATTGAAAAGGAATACATTGAACCTGCAGTGGTGTATCGGAAACTATAACTGGTCTCATAGGAAAGGAACAAAGCAAAGACTCTAAGAAGTCTCACTCTTCTTGCACTTAAGGCGGCATTGTGCCTTTTGTATTTAATTCCGATGTAATTTCAGTGTTTCATCGTCAATGTGTATGTAAACGGAATACATTGAACCTGCAGTGGTGTATCGGAAACTAATACTGGTCTCATAGGAAAGGATCAAGGCACATACTCTAAGAAGTCTCACTGCTTTTGCACTTAAGGTGGCATTGTGCCTTTTGTATTGAATTCCGATGTAATTTCAGTGTTTCATCGTCAATGTGTATGTAAAAGGAATACATTGATCCTGCAGTGGTGTATCGGAAACTAATACTGGTCTCATAGGCAAGGATCAAAGCACATACTCTAAGAAGTCTCACGCCTGTTGCAGTTAAGGTGCCATTGTGCCTTTTGTATTTAATTCCGATGTAATTTCAGTATTTCATCGTCAATGTGTATGTAAAAGGAATACATTGAACCTGCAGTGGTGTATCGGAAACTAATACTGGTCTCATAGGAAAGGATCAAAGCACATACTCTAAGAAGTCACACTCCTTTTGCAGTTAAGGTGGCATTGTGCGTTTTGTATTTAATTCCGATGTAATTTCAGTGTTTCATCGTCAATGAGTATGTCAAAGGAATACATTGAACCTGCAGTGGTGTATCGGAAACTAATACTGGTCTCATAGGAAAGGATCAAAGCACATACTCTAAGAAGTTTCACTCCTTTTGCAGTTAAGGTATCATTGTGCCTTTTGTACTTAATTCCGATGTAATTTCAGTGTTTTATCGTCAATGTGTATGTAAAAAAAATACATTGAACCTGCAGTGGTGTATCGGAAACTAATACTGGTCTCACAGGAAAGGATCAAAGCACATACTCCAAGAAGTCTCACTCCTTTTGCGCTTAAGGTGGCATTGTTCCTTTTGTATTAATTCCGATGTAGTTTCAGTGTTTCATCGTCAATGTGTATGTAAAAGGAATACATTGAACCTGCAGTGGTGTATCGGAAACTAATACTGGTCTCATAGGAAAGGATCAAAGCACATACTCTAAGAAGTCTCATTCCTTTTGCAGTTAAGGTGGCATTGTGTCTTTTGTATTTAATTCCGATGTAATTTCAGTGTTTCATCGTCAATGTGTATGTAAAAGGAATACATTGAACCTGCAGTGGTGTATCGGAAACTAATACTGGTCTCATAGGAAAGGATCAAAGCACATACTCTAAGAAGTCTCACTCCTTTTGCAGTTAAGGTGGCATTGTGCCTTTTGTATTTAATTCCGATGTAATTTCAGTGTTTCATCGTCAATGTGTATGTAAAAGGAATACATTGAACCTGGAGTGGTGTATCGGAAACTAATACTGGTCTCACAGGCAAGGATCAAAACACATACTCTAAGAAGTCTCACTCCCTTTGCACTTAAGGTGGCATTGTGCCTTTTGTATTTAATTCCGATGTAATTTCGGTGTTTCATCGTCAATGTGTATGTAAAAGGATACATTGAACCTGCAGTGGTGTATCGGAAACTAATACTGGTCTCATAGGAAAGGATCAAAGCACATACTCTAAGAAGTCTCACTCCTTTTGCACTTAAGGTGGCATTGTGCCTTTTGTATTTAATTCCGATGTAATTTCAGTGTTTCATCGTCAATGTGTATGTAAAAGGAATACATTGAACCTGCAGTGGTGTATCGCAAACTAATACTGGTCTCACAGGAAAGGATCAAAACACCGACTGTAAGAAGAGTCAGTATCCTTGTACTTAAGGCGGCATTGTGCCTTTTGTATTTAATTCCGACTTGATTTCTGTGTTTCATCGTTAATGTGAAGGTCCAAGGAATACATTGAACCTGCAGAGGTGTATCGGAAAATAATACTGCTCTCAAAGGAAAGGATCAAAGCCCAGACTCTAAGAAGTCTCACTCTTCTTGCACTTAATACGGCATTGTGCCTTTTGTATATAATTCCGCTGTAATTTCAGTGTTTCATCGTCAATGTGATTGTCCAAGGAATACATTGAACCTGCAGTGGTGTATCGAAAACTAATACTGGTCTCACAGGAAAGATCAAATCACTGACTGTAAGAAGAGTCTCTATTCTTGTACATAAGGCGGCATTGTGCCTTTTGTATTTAATTGCGAAGCGATTTCTGTCTTTTGTCGTCAATGTGAAGGTCCAAGGAATACATTGAACCTGCAGTGCTGTATCGGAAGATAATACTGGTCTCACAGGAAAGGATCAAAGCACATACTCTAAGAAGTCTCACGCCTGTTGCAGTTAAGGTGGCATTGTGCCTTTTGTATTTAATTCCGATGTAATTTCAGTGTTTCATTGTCAATGTGTATGTAAAAGGAATACATTGAACCTGCAGTGGAGTATTGGAAACTAATACTGGTCTCATAGGAAAGGATCAATGCACATACTCTAAGAAGTCTCACTCCTTTTGCACTTAAGGTGGCATTGTGCCTTTTGTATTTAATTCCGATGTAATATCAGTGTTTCATCGTCAATGTGTATGTAAAAGGAATATATTGAACCTGCAGTGGTGTATCTGAAACTAATACTGGTCTCATAGGAAAGGATCAAAGCACATACTCTAAGAAGTCTCACTCCTTTTGCAGTTAAGGTGGCAATGTGCCTTTTGTATTTAATTCCGATGTAATTTCAGTGTTTCATCGTCAATGTGTATGTAAAAGGAATACATTGAATCAACAGTGGTGTATCGGAAACTAATACTGGTCACATAGGAAAGGATCAAAGCACATACTCTAAGAAGTGTCACTCCTTTTGCACTTAAGGTGGCATTGTGCCTTTTGTATTTAAGTACGATGTAATTTCAGTGTTTCATCGTCAATGTGTATGTAAAAGGAATACATTGAACCTGCAGTGGTTTATCGCAAACTAATACTAGTCTCACAGGAAAGGATCAAAACACCGACTGTAAGAAGAGTTTCTATTCTTCTACTTAATGCGGCATTGTGCCTTTTGTATTTAATTCCGACTTGATTTCTGTGTTTCATCGTTAATGTGAAGGCCCAAGGTATACATTGAGCCTGTAGTGGTGTATCGGAAACTTAAAGTGGTCTCATAGAAAAGGATCAAAGCAAAGGCTCTAAGAAGTCTCACTCTTCTTGCACTTAAGGCGGCATTGTGCCTTTTGTATTTAATTCCGATGTAATTTCAGTGTTTCATCGTCAATGTGTATGTAAAAGGAATGCATTGAACCTGCAGTGGTGTATCGGAAACTAATACTGGTCTCATAGGAAAGGATCAAAGCACATACTCTAAGAAGTCTCACTCCTTTTGCAGTTAAGGTGGCATTGTGCCTTTTGTATTTAATTCCGATGTAATTTCAGTGTTTCATCGTCAATGTGTATGTAAAAGGAATACATAGAGCCTGCAGTGGTGTATCGGAAACTAATACTGGTCTCATAGGAAAGGATCAAAGCACATACTCTAAGAAGTCTCACTCCTTTTGCAGTTAAGGTGGCACTGTGCCTTTTGTATTTATTCCGATGTAATTTGAGTGTTTTATCGTCAATGTGTATGTAAACAGAATACATCGAACCTGCAGTGGTGTATCGCAAACTAATACTGGTCTCACAGGAAAGGATCAAAACACCGACTGTAAGAAGAGTCTCTATTCTTGTACTTAAGGCGGCATTGTGCCTTTTATATTTAATTCAGTCTTGATTTCTGTGTTTCATCGTTAATGTGAAGGTCCAAGGAATACATTGAACCTGCAGTGGTGTATCGGAAACTATAACTGGTCTCATAGGAAAGGATCAAAGCAAAGACTCTAAGAAGTCTCACTCTTCTTGCACTTAAGGCGGCATTGTGCCTTTTGTATTTAATTCCGATGTAATTTCAGTGTTTCATCGTCAATGTGTATTTAAAACGAATACATTGAACCTGCAGTGGTGTATCAGAAACTAATACTGGTCTCATAGGAAGGGATCAAAGCACATACTCTAAGAAGTCTCAGTCCCTTTGCAGTTAAGGTGGCATTGTGCCTTTTGTATATAATTCCGATGTAATTTCAGTGTTTCATCGTCAATGTGTATGTAAAAGGAATACATTGAACCTGCAGTGGTGTATCGGAAACTAATACTGGTCTCATAGGAAAGGATCAGAGAACATACTCTAAGAAGTCTCACTCCTTTTGCAGTTAAGGTGGCATTGTGCCTTTTGTATTTATTCCGATGTAATTTCAGTGTTTCATCGTCAATGTGTATGTAAAAGGAATACATCGAACCTACAGTGGTGTATCGCAAACTAATACTGGTCTCACAGGAAAGGATCAAAACACCGACTGTAAGAAGAGTCTCTATTCTTGTACTTAAGGCGGCATTGTGCCTTTTGTATTTAATTCCGTCTTGATTTCTGTGCTTCATCGTTAATGTGAAGGTCCAAGGAATACATTGAACCTGCAGTGGTGTATCGGAAACTATAACTGGTCTCATAGGAAAGGATCAAAGCAAAGACTCTAAGAAGTCTCACCCTTCTTGCACTTAAGGCGGCATTGTGCCTTTTGTATTTAATTCCGATGTAATTTCAGTGTTTCATCGTCAATGTGTATGTAATAGGAATACATTGAACCTGCAGTGGTGTATGGGAAACTAATACTGGTCTCATAGGAAAGTATCAAAACACATACTCTAAGAAGTCTCACTCCTTTTGCAGTTAAGGTGGCATTGTGCCTTTTGTATTTAATTCCGATGTAATTTCAGTGTTTCATCGTCAATGTGTATCTAAAAGGAATACATTGAACCTGCAATGGTGTATCGGAAACTAATACTGGTCTCATAGGAAAGGATCAAAGCACATACTCTAAGAAGTCTCACTCCTTTTGCACTTAAGGTAGCATTGTGCCTTTTGTATTTAATTCCGATGTAATTTCAGTGTTTCATCGTCAATGAGTATGTAAAAGGAATACATTGAACCTGCAGTGGTGTATCGCAAACTAATACTGGTCTCACAGGAAAGGATCCAAACACCGACTGTAAGAAGAGCCTCTATTCTTTTACATAAGGCGGCATTGTGACTTTTGTATTTAATTCCGACTTGATTTCTGTGTTTCATCGTTAATGTGAAGGTCCAAGGAATACATTGAATCTGCAGTGGTGTATCGGAAACTATAACTGGTCTCATTGGAAAGGATCAAAGCAAAGACTCTAAGAAGTCTCACTCTTCTTGCACTTAAGGCGGCATTGTGCATTTTGTATTTAATTCCGATGTAATTTCAGTGTTTCATCGTCAATGTGTAAGTATAAGGGATACATTGACCCTGCAGTGGTGTATCGGAAACTAATACTGGTCTCATAGGAAAAGATCAAAGCACATACTCTAAGAAGCCTCACTCCTTTTGCAGTTAAGGTGGCATTGTGCCCTTTGTATTTAATTCCGATGTAATTTCAGTGTTTCATCGTCAATGTGTATGTAGAAGGAATACATTGAACCTGCAGTGGTGTATCGGAAACTAATACTGGTCTCATAAGATAGGATCAAAGCACATACTCTAAAAAGTCTCACTCCTTTTGCAGTTAAGGTGGCATTGTGCAATTTGTATTTAGCTCCGATGTTATTTCAGTGTTTCAACGTCAATGTGTATGTAAAAGGAATACATTGAACCTGCAGTGGACTATTGGAAACTAATACTGGTCTCATTGGTAAGGATCAATGCACATACTATAAGAAGTCTCACTCCTTTTGCACTTAAGGTGGCATTGTGCCTTTTGTATTTAATACCGATGTAATATCAGTGTTTCATCGTCAATGTGTATGTAAAAGGAATACATTGAACCTGCAGTGGTGTATCGGAAACTAATACTACTCTCATAGGAAAGGATCAAAGCACATACTCTAAGAAGTCTCACTCCTTTTGCAGTTACGGTAGCATTGTGCCTTTTGTATTTAATTCCGATGTAATTTCAGTGTTTCATCGTCAATGTGTATGTAAAAGGAATACATTGAACCTGCAGTGGTGTATCAGAAACTAATACTGGTCTCATAGGAAAGGATTAAAGCACATACTCTAAGAAGTCTCACTCCCTTTGCAGTTAAGGTGGCATTGTGCCTTTTGTATACAATTCCGATGTAATTTTAGTGTTTCATCGTCAATGTGTATGTAAAAGGAATACATTCAATCAGCAGTGGTGTATCGGAAGCTAATACTGGTCACATAGGAAAGGATCAAAGCACATACTCTAAGAAGTCTCAGTCCTTTTGCACTTAAGGTGGCATTGTGCCTTTTGTATTTAAGTACGATGTAATTTCAGTGTTTCATCGTCATTGTGTATGTAAAAGGAATACATTGAACCTGCAGTGGTTTAGTGCAAACTAATACTGGTCTCACAGGAAAGGATCAAAACACCGACTGTAAGAAGAGTTTCTATTCTTGTACTTAAGGCGGCATTGTGCCTTTTGTATTTAATTCCGATGTAATTTAAGTGTTCATCGTCAATGTGTATGTAAAAGGAATACATTGAACCTGCAGTGGTGTATCGGTAACTAATACTGGTCTCACAGGAAAGGATCAAAGCACCGACTATAAGAAGAGTCCCTATTCTTGTACTTAAGGCGGCATTGTGCCTTTTGTATTTAATTCCTATGCGATTTCTGTGTATCATCGTTAATGTGAAGGTCCAAGGAATACATTGAACCTGCAGTGCTGTATTGGAAACTAATACTGGTCTCATAGGAAAGGGTCAAATCACATACTCTAATAAGTCTCATTCCTTTTGCAGTTAAGGTGGCATAGTGCCTTTTGTATTTAATTCCGATGTAATTTCAGTGTTTCATCGTCAATGTGAATGTCCAAGGAATACATTGAACCTGCAGTGGTGTATCGAAAACTAATACTGGTCTCACAGGAAAGATCAAAGCACCAACTGTAAGAAGAGTCTCTATTATTGTGCTTAAGGCGGCATTGTGCATTTTGTATTAAATTCCGACTTGATTTCTGTGTGTCATCGTTAATGTGAAGGTCCAAGGAATACATTGGACCTGCAGTGGTGTATCGGAATCTATAACTGGTCTCATAGGAAAGGGTCAAAGCACATACTCTAAGAAGTCTCACTCCCTTTGCAGTTAAGGTGGCATTGTGCCTTTTGTACTTAACTCCGATGTAATTTCAGTGTTTCATCGTCAATGTGTATGTAAAAGGAATACATTGAACCTGCAGTGGTGTATCGGAAACTATAACTGGTCTCATAGGAAAGGATCAAAGCAAAGACTCTAAGATGTCTCACTCTTCTTGCACTTAAGGCGGCATTGTGCCTTTTGTGTTTAATTCCGATGTAATTTCAGTGTTTCATCGTCAATATGTATGTAAATGGAATACATTGAACCTGCAGTGGTGTATCGGAAACTAATACTGGTCTCATACGAAAGGATCAAAGCACATACTCTAAGAAGTCTCACACCTTTTGCACTTAAGGTGGCATTGTGCCTTTTGTATTTAATTCCGATGTAATTTCAGTGTTTCATCGTCAATGTGTATGTAAAAGGAATACCTTGAACCTGCAGTGGTGTATCGGAAACTAATACTGGTCTCATAGGAAAGGATCAAAGCACATTCTCTAAGAAGTCTCACTCCTTTTGCAGTTAAGGTGACATTGTGCCTTTTGTATTTAATTCCGATGTAATTTCAGTGTTTCATCATTAATGTGTATGTAAAAGGAATACATTGAACCTGCAGTGGTGTATCGGAAACTAATACTGGTCTCATAGGAAAGGATCAAAGCACATACTCTAAGAGGTCTCACTCCTTTTGCACTTAGGGTGGCATTGTGCCTTTTGTATTTAATTCCGATGTAATTTCAGTGTTTCATCGTCAATGTGTATGTAAAAGGAATACATTGAACCGCAGTGGTGTATCGGAAACTAATACTGGTCTCATAGGAAAGTATCAAAGCACATACTCTAAGAAGTCTCACTCCTTTTGCAGTTAAGGTGGCATTGTGCCTTATGTATTTAATTCCGATGTAATTTCAGTGTTTCATCGTCAATGTGTATGTAAAAGGAATACATTGAACCTGCAATGGTGTATCGGAAACAAATACTGATCTCATAGGAAAGGATCAAAGCACATACTCTAAGAGGTCTCACTCCTTTTGCACTTAAGGTGGCATTGTGCCTTTTGTATTTAATTCCGATGTAATTTCAGTGTTTCATCGTCAATGAGTATGTAGAAGGAATACATTGAACCTGCAGTGGTGTATCGCAAACTAATACTGGTCTCACAGGAAAGGATCAAAATACCGACTGTAAGAAGAGCCTCTATTCATTTACTTAAGGCGGCATTGTGCCTTTTGTATTTAATTCCGACTTGATTTCTGTGTTTCATCGTTAATGTGAAGGTCCAAGGAATACATTGAACCTGCAGTGATGTATCAGAAACTATAACTGGTCTCATTGGAAAGGATCAAAGCAAAGACTCTAAGAAGTCTCACTCTTCTTGCACTTAAGGCGGCATTGTGCCTTTTGTATTTAATTCCTATGTAATTTCAGTGTTTCATCGTCAATGTGTATGTAAAAGGAATACATTGAACCTGCAGTGGTGTATCGGAAACTAATACTGTTCTCATAGGAAAGGATCAAAGCACATACTCTAAGAAGTCTTACTCCTTTTGCAGTTAAGGTGGCATTGTGCCCTTTGTATTTAATTCCGATGTAATTTCAGTGTTTCGTAGTCAATCTGTATGTAGAAGGAATACATTGAACCTGCAGTGGTGTATCGGAAACTAATACTCGTCTCATAAGAAAGGATCAAAGCACATACTCTAAGAAGTCTCACTCCTTTTGCAGTTAAGGTGGCATTGTGCCATTTGTATTTAGCTCCGATGTTATTTCAGTGTTTCAACGTCAATGTGTATGTAAAAGGAATACATTGAACCTGCAGTGGTGTATCGGAAACTAATAGTGGTCTCATAGGAAAGGATCAAAGAACATACTCTAAGAAGTCTCACTCCTTTTGCAGTCAAGGGGGCATTGTGCCTTTTGTATTTAATTCCGATGTAATTTCAGTGTTTCATCGGCAATGTGTACGTAAAAGGAATACATTGAACCTACAGTGGTGTATCGGAAACTAATACTGGTCTCATAGGAAAGGATCATAACACATACTCTAAGAAGTCTCACTCCTTTTGCAGTTAAGGTGACATTGTGCCTTTTGTATTTAATTCCGATGTAATTTCAGTGTTTCATCGTCAATGTGTACCTAAAAGGAATACATTGAACCTACAGTGGTGTATCGCAAACTAATACTGGTCTCACAGGAAAGGATCAAAACACAGACTGTAAGAGGAGTCTCTATTCTTGTACTTAAGGCGGCATTGTGCCTTTTATATTTATTTCCGACTTGATTTCTGTGTCTCATCTTTAATGTGAAGGACCAAGGAATACATTGAACCTGCAGTGGTGTATCGGAAACTAATACTGGTCTCTCAGGAATGGATCAAAGCACAGACTCTAAGAAGTCGCACTCCTCTTGCAGTTAAGACAGCATTTCGCCTTTTGTATTTAATTCCCATGTAATTTCAGTGTATCATCGTCAATGTGAATGTCCAAGGAATACATTGAACCTGCATTGGTGTATCGGTAACTAATACTGGTCTCACAGGAAAGGATCAAAGCACCGACTGTAAGAAGGGTCCCTATTCTTGTACTTAAGGCGGCATTGTGCATTTTGTATTTTATTCCTATGCGATTTCTGTGTTTCATCGTCAATGTGAATGTGCAAGGAATACATAGAACCTGCAGTGGGGTATCGGAAACTAATACTGGTCTTACAGGAAAGGATCAAATCACCGACTGTAAGAAGAGTCTTTATTCTTGTACTTAAGGCGGCATTGTGCCTTTTGTATTTAATTCCGATGCGATTTCTGTGTTTTGTCGTCAATGTGAATGTCCAAGGAATACATTGAACCTGCAGTGGTGTATCGGTAACTAATACTGGTCTCACAGGAAAGGAACAAAGCACCGACTGTAAGAAGAGTCCCTATTCTTGTACTTAAGGCGGCATTGTGCCTTTTGTATTTAATTCCGATGTAATTTCAGTGTTTCATCGTCAATGTGTATGTAAAAGGAATACATTGAACCTGCAATGGTGTATCGGAGACTAATACTGATCTCATAGGAAAGGATCAAAGCACATACTCTAAGAAGTCTCACTCCTTTTGCACTTAAGGTGGCAATGTGCCTTTTGTATTTAATTCCGATGTAATTTCAGTGTTTCATCGTCAATGAGTATGTAAAAGGAATACATTGAACCTGCAGTGGTGTATCGCAAACTAATACAGGTCTCACAGGAAAGGATCAAAACACCGACTGTAAGAAGAGCCTCTATTCTTTTACTTAAGGCGGCATTGTGCCTTTTGTATTTAATTCCGACTTCATTTCTGTGTTTCATCGTTAATGTGAAGGTCCAAGGAATACACTGAACCTGCAGTGGTGTATCGGAAACTATAACTGGTCTCATAGGAAAGGATCAAAGCAAAGACTCTAAGAAGTCTCACTCTTCTTGCACTTAAGGCGGCATTGTGCCTTTTGTATTTAATTCCGATGTAATTTCAGTGTTTCATCGTCAATGTGTATTTAAAACGAATACATTGAACCTGCAGTGGTGTATCAGAAACTAATACTGGTCTCATAGGAAGGGATCAAAGCACATACTCTAAGAAGTCTCAGTCCCTTTGCAGTTAAGGTGGCATTGTGCCTTTTGTATATAATTCCGATGTAATTTCAGTGTTTCATCGTCAATGTGTATGTAAAAGGAATACATTGAACCTGCAGTGGTGTATCGGAAACTAATACTGGTCTCATAGGAAAGGATCAGAGAACATACTCTAAGAAGTCTCACTCCTTTTGCAGTTAAGGTGGCATTGTGCCTTTTGTATTTATTCCGATGTAATTTCAGTGTTTCATCGTCAATGTGTATGTAAAAGGAATACATCGAACCTACAGTGGTGTATCGCAAACTAATACTGGTCTCACAGGAAAGGATCAAAACACCGACTGTAAGAAGAGTCTCTATTCTTGTACTTAAGGCGGCATTGTGCCTTTTGTATTTAATTCCGTCTTGATTTCTGTGCTTCATCGTTAATGTGAAGGTCCAAGGAATACATTGAACCTGCAGTGGTGTATCGGAAACTATAACTGGTCTCATAGGAAAGGATCAAAGCAAAGACTCTAAGAAGTCTCACCCTTCTTGCACTTAAGGCGGCATTGTGCCTTTTGTATTTAATTCCGATGTAATTTCAGTGTTTCATCGTCAATGTGTATGTAATAGGAATACATTGAACCTGCAGTGGTGTATGGGAAACTAATACTGGTCTCATAGGAAAGTATCAAAACACATACTCTAAGAAGTCTCACTCCTTTTGCAGTTAAGGTGGCATTGTGCCTTTTGTATTTAATTCCGATGTAATTTCAGTGTTTCATCGTCAATGTGTAAGTATAAGGAATACATTGACCCTGCAGTGGTGTATCGGAAACTAATACTGGTCTCATAGGAAAAGATCAAAGCACATACTCTAAGAAGCCTCACTCCTTTTGCAGTTAAGGTGGCATTGTGCCCTTTGTATTTAATTCCGATGTAATTTCAGTGTTTCATCGTCAATGTGTATGTAGAAGGAATACATGGAACCTGCAGTGGTGTATCGGAAACTAACACTGGTCTCATAAGATAGGATCAAAGCACATACTCTAAGAAGTCTCACTCCTTTTGCAGTTAAGGTGGCATTGTGCAATTTGTATTTAGCTCCGATGTTATTTCAGTGTTTCAACGTCAATGTGTATGTAAAAGGAATACATTGAACCTGCAGTGGACTATTGGAAACTAATACTGGTCTCATTGGTAAGGATCAATGCACATACTATAAGAAGTCTCACTCCTTTTGCACTTAAGGTGGCATTGTGCCTTTTTTATTTAATACCGATGTAATATCAGTGTTTCATCGTCAATGTGTATGTAAAAGGAATACATTGAACCTGCAGTGGTGTATCGGAAACTAATACTACTCTCATAGGAAAGGATCAAAGCACATACTCTAAGAAGTCTCACTCCTTTTGCAGTTACGGTAGCATTGTGCTTTTTGTATTTAATTCCGATGTAATTTCAGTGTTTCATCGTCAATGTGTATGTAAAAGGAATACATTGAACCTGCAGTGGTGTATCAGAAACTAATACTGGTCTCATAGGAAAGGATTAAAGCACATACTCTAAGAAGTCTCACTCCCTTTGCAGTTAAGGTGGCATTGTGCCTTTTGTATACAATTCCGATGTAATTTTAGTGTTTCATCGTCAATGTGTATGTAAAAGGAATACATTCAATCAGCAGTGGTGTATCGGAAGCTAATACTGGTCACATAGGAAAGGATCAAAGCACATACTCTAAGAAGTCTCAGTCCTTTTGCACTTAAGGTGGCATTGTGCCTTTTGTATTTAAGTACGATTTAATTTCAGTGTTTCATCGTCATTGTGTATGTAAAAGGAATACATTGAACCTGCAGTGGTTTAGTGCAAACTAATACTGGTCTCACAGGAAAGGATCAAAACACCGACTGTAAGAAGAGTTTCTATTCTTGTACTTAAGGCGGCATTGTGCCTTTTGTATTTAATTCCGATGTAATTTAAGTGTTCATCGTCAATGTGTATGTAAAAGGAATACATTGAACCTGCAGTGGTGTATCGGTAACTAATACTGGTCTCACAGGAAAGGATCAAAGCACCGACTATAAGAAGAGTCCCTATTCTTGTACTTAAGGCGGCATTGTGCCTTTTGTATTTAATTCCTATGCGATTTCTGTGTATCATCGTTAATGTGAAGGTCCAAGGAATACATTGAACCTGCAGTGCTGTATTTGAAACTAATACTGGTCTCATAGGAAAGGATCAAAGCACATACTCTAATAAGTCTCATTCCTTTTGCAGTTAAGGTGGCATAGTGCCTTTTGTATTTAATTCCGATGTAATTTCAGTGTTTCATCGTCAATGTGAATGTCCAAGGAATACATTGAACCTGCAGTGGTGTATCGAAAACTAATACTGGTCTCACAGGAAAGATCAAAGCACCAACTGTAAGAAGAGTCTCTATTATTGTGCTTAAGGCGGCATTGTGCATTTTGTATTAAATTCCGACTTGATTTCTGTGTGTCATCGTTAATGTGAAGGTCCAAGGAATACATTGGACCTGCAGTGGTGTATCGGAATCTATAACTGGTCTCATAGGAAAGGGTCAAAGCACATACTCTAAGAAGTCTCACTCCCTTTGCAGTTAAGGTGGCATTGTGCCTTTTGTACTTAACTCCGATGTAATTTCAGTGTTTCATCGTCAATGTGTATGTAAAAGGAATACATTGAACCTGCAGTGGTGTATCGGAAACTATAACTGGTCTCATAGGAAAGGATCAAAGCAAAGACTCTAAGATGTCTCACTCTTCTTGCACTTAAGGCGGCATTGTGCCTTTTGTGTTTAATTCCGATGTAATTTCAGTGTTTCATCGTCAATATGTATGTAAATGGAATACATTGAACCTGCAGTGGTGTATCGGAAACTAATACTGGTCTCATACGAAAGGATCAAAGCACATACTCTAAGAAGTCTCACACCTTTTGCACTTAAGGTGGCATTGTGCCTTTTGTATTTAATTCCGATGTAATTTCAGTGTTTCATCGTCAATGTGTATGTAAAAGGAATACCTTGAACCTGCAGTGGTGTATCGGAAACTAATACTGGTCTCATAGGAAAGGATCAAAGCACATTGTCTAAGAAGTCTCACTCCTTTTGCAGTTAAGGTGACATTGTGCCTTTTGTATTTAATTCCGATGTAATTTCAGTGTTTCATCATTAATGTGTATGTAAAAGGAATACATTGAACCTGCAGTGGTGTATCGGAAACTAATACTGGTCTCATAGGAAAGGATCAAAGCACATACTCTAAGAGGTCTCACTCCTTTTGCACTTAGGGTGGCATTGTGCCTTTTGTATTTAATTCCGATGTAATTTCAGTGTTTCATCGTCAATGTGTATGTAAAAGGAATACATTGAACCGCAGTGGTGTATCGGAAACTAATACTGGTCTCATAGGAAAGTATCAAAGCACATACTCTAAGAAGTCTCACTCCTTTTGCAGTTAAGGTGGCATTGTGCCTTATGTATTTAATTCCGATGTAATTTCAGTGTTTCATCGTCAATGTGTATGTAAAAGGAATACATTGAACCTGCAATGGTGTATCGGAAACAAATACTGATCTCATAGGAAAGGATCAAAGCACATACTCTAAGAGGTCTCACTCCTTTTGCACTTAAGGTGGCATTGTGCCTTTTGTATTTAATTCCGATGTAATTTCAGTGTTTCATCGTCAATGAGTATGTAAAAGGAATACATTGAACCTGCAGTGGTGTATCGCAAACTAATACTGGTCTCACAGGAAAGTATCAAAATACCGACTGTAAGAAGAGCCTCTATTCATTTACTTAAGGCGGCATTGTGCCTTTTGTATTTAATTCCGACTTGATTTCTGTGTTTCATCGTTAATGTGAAGGTCCAAGGAATACATTGAACCTGCAGTGATGTATCAGAAACTATAACTGGTCTCATTGGAAAGGATCAAAGCAAAGACTCTAAGAAGTCTCACTCTTCTTGCACTTAAGGCGGCATTGTGCCTTTTGTATTTAATTCCTATGTAATTTCAGTGTTTCATCGTCAATGTGTATGTAAAAGGAATACATTGAACCTGCAGTGGTGTATCGGAAACTAATACTGTTCTCATAGGAAAGGATCAAAGCACATACTCTAAGAAGTCTTACTCCTTTTGCAGTTAAGTTGGCATTGTGCCCTTTGTATTTAATTCCGATGTAATTTCAGTGTTTCGTAGTCAATCTGTATGTAGAAGGAATACATTGAACCTGCAGTGGTGTATCGGAAACTAATACTCGTCTCATAAGAAAGGATCAAAGCACATACTCTAAGAAGTCTCACTCCTTTTGCAGTTAAGGTGGCATTGTGCCATTTGTATTTAGCTCCGATGTTATTTCAGTGCTTCAACGTCAATGTGTATGTAAAAGGAATACATTGAACCTGCAGTGGTGTATCGGAAACTAATAGTGGTCTCATAGGAAAGGATCAAAGAACATACTCTAAGAAGTCTCACTCCTTTTGCAGTCAAGGGGGCATTGTGCCTTTTGTATTTAATTCCGATGTAATTTCAGTGTTTCTTCGTCAATGTGTATGTAAAAGGAATACATTGAACCTGCAGTGGTGTATTGCAAAGGAATACTGGTCTCACAGGAAAGTATCAAAACACTGACTGAAAGAAGAGTCTCTATTCTTGTACTTAAGGCGGCATTGTGCCTTTTGTATTTAATTCCGACTTGATTTCTGTGTTTCATCGTTAATGTGAAGGTCCAAGGAATACTTTGAACCTGCAGTGGTGTATCGGAAACTATAACTGGTCTCATAGGAAAGGATCAAAGCAAAGACTCTAAGAAGTCTCACTCTTCTTGCACGTAAGGCGGCATTGTGCCTTTTGTATTTAATTCCGATGTAATTTCAGTGTTTCATCGGCAATGTGTACGTAAAAGGAATACATTGAACCTACAGTGGTGTATCGGAAACTAATACTGGTCTCATAGGAAAGGATCATAACACATACTCTAAGAAGTCTCACTCCTTTTGCAGTTAAGGTGACATTGTGCCTTTTGTATTTAATTCCGATGTAATTTCAGTGTTTCATCGTCAATGTGTACCTAAAAGGAATACATTGAACCTACAGTGGTGTATCGCAAACTAATACTGGTCTCACAGGAAAGGATCAAAACACAGACTGTAAGAAGAGTCTCTATTCTTGTACTTAAGGCGGCATTGTGCCTTTTATATTTATTTCCGACTTGATTTCTGTGTCTCATCTTTAATGTGAAGGACCAAGGAATACATTGAACCTGCAGTGGTGTATCGGAAACTAATACTGGTCTCTCAGGAATGGATCAAAGCACAGACTCTAAGAAGTCGCACTCCTCTTGCAGTTAAGACAGCATTTCGCCTTTTGTATTTAATTCCGATGTAATTTCAGTGTATCATCGTCAATGTGAATGTCCAAGGAATACATTGAACCTGCAGTGGTGTATCGGTAACTAATACTGGTCTCACAGGAAAGGATCAAAGCACCGACTGTAAGAAGGGTCCCTATTCTTGTACTTAAGGCGGCATTGTGCATTTTGTATTTTATTCCTATGCGATTTCTGTGTTTCATCGTCAATGTGAATGTGCAAGGAATACATAGAACCTGCAGTGGGGTATCGGAAACTAATACTGGTCTTACAGGAAAGGATCAAATCACCGACTGTAAGAAGAGTCTTTATTCTTGTACTTAAGGCGGCATTGTGCCTTTTGTATTTAATTCCGATGCGATTTCTGTGTTTTGTCGTCAATGTGAATGTCCAAGGAATACATTGAACCTGCAGTGGTGTATCGGTAACTAATACTGGTCTCACAGGAAAGGAACAAAGCACCGACTGTAAGAAGAGTCCCTATTCTTGTACTTAAGGCGGCATTGTGCCTTTTGTATTTAATTCCGATGTAATTTCAGTGTTTCATCGTCAATGTGTATGTAAAAGGAATACATTGAACCTGCAATGGTGTATCGGAGACTAATACTGATCTCATAGGAAAGGATCAAAGCACATACTCTAAGAAGTCTCACTCCTTTTGCACTTAAGGTGGCAATGTGCCTTTTGTATTTAATTCCGATGTAATTTCAGTGTTTCATCGTCAATGAGTATGTAAAAGGAATACATTGAACCTGCAGTGGTGTATCGCAAACTAATACTGGTCTCACAGGAAAGGATCAAAACACCGACTGTAAGAAGAGCCTCTATTCTTTTACTTAAGGCGGCATTGTGCCTTTTGTATTTAATTCCGACTTCATTTCTGTGTTTCATCGTTAATGTGAAGGTCCAAGGAATACATTGAACCTGCAGTGGTGTATCGGAAACTATAACTGGTCTCATAGGAGAGGATCAAAGCAAAGACTCTAAGAAGACTCACTCTTCTAGCACTTAAGGCGGCATTGAGCCTTTTGTATTTAATTCCTATGTAATTAAAGTGTTTCATCGTCAATGTGTATGTAAAAGGAATACATTGAACCTGCAGTGGTGTATCGGAAACTAATACTGGTCTCATAGGAAAGGATCAAAGCACATACTCTAAGAAGTCTCTCTCCTTTTGCAGTTAAGGTGGCATTGTGCCCTTTGTATTTAATTCAGATGTAATTTCAGTGTTTCATCGTCAATGTGTATGTAGAAGGAATACATTGAACCTGCAGTGGTGTATCGGAAACTAATACTGGTCTCATAAGAAAGGATCAAAGCACATACTCTATGAAGTCTCACTCCTTTTGCACTTAAGGTGGCATTGTGCCTTTTGTATTTAATTCCGATGTAATTTCAGTGTTTCATCGTCAATGAGTATGTAAAAGGAATACATTGAACCTGCAGTGGTGTATCGCAAACTAATACTGGTCTCACAGGAAAGGATCAAAACACCGACTGTAAGAAGAGCCTCTATTCATTTACTTAAGGCGGCATTGTGCCTTTTGTATTTAATTCCGACTTGATTTCTGTGTTTCATCGTTAATGTGAAGGTCCAAGGAATACATTGAACCTGCAGTGATGTATCAGAAACTATAACTGGTCTCATTGGAAAGGATCAAAGCAAAGACTCTAAGAAGTCTCACTCTTCTTGCACTTAAGGCGGCATTGTGCCTTTTGTATTTATTTCCTATGTAATTTCAGTGTTTCATCGTCAATGTGTATGTAAAAGGAATACATTGGACCTGCAGTGGTGTATCGGAAACTAATACTGTTCTCATAGGAAAGGATCAAAGCACATACTCTAAGAAGTCTCACTCCTTTTGCAGTTAAGGTGGCATTGTGCCCTTTGTATTTAATTCCGATGTAATTTCAGTGTTTCGTAGTCAATCTGTATGTAGAAGGAATACATTGAACCTGCAGTGGTGTATCGGAAACTAATACTCGTCTCATAAGAAAGGATCAAAGCACTTACTCTAAGAAGTCTCACTCCTTTTGCAGTTAAGGTGGCATTGTGCCATTTGTATTTAGCTCCGATGTTATTTCAGTGTTTCAACGTCAATGTGTATGTAAAAGGAATACATTGAACCTGCAGTGGTGTATCGGAAACTAATAGTGGTCTCATAGGAAAGGATCAAAGAACATACTCTAAGAAGTCTCACTCCTTTTGCAGTCAAGGGGGCATTGTGCCTTTTGTATTTAATTCCGATGTAATTTCAGTGTTTCTTCGTCAATGTGTATGTAAAAGGAATACATTGAACCTGCAGTGGTGTATTGCAAAGGAATACTGGTCTCACAGGAAAGTATCAAAACACTGACTGAAAGAAGAGTCTCTATTCTTGTACTTAAGGCGGCATTGTGCCTTTTGTATTTAATTCCGACTTGATTTCTGTGTTTCATCGTTAATGTGATGGTCCAAGGAATACTTTGAACATGCAGTGGTGTATCGGAAACTATAACTTGTCTCATAGGAAAGGATCAAAGCAAAGACTCTAAGAAGTCTCACTCCTCTTGCACGTAAGGCGGCATTGTGCCTTTTGTATTTAATTCCGATGTAATTTCAGTGTTTCATCGGCAATGTGTACGTAAAAGGAATACATTGAACCTACAGTGGTGTATCGGAAACTAATACTGGTCTCATAGGAAAGGATCATAACACATACTCTAAGAGGTCTCACTCCTTTTGCAGTTAAGGTGACATTGTGCCTTTTGTATTTAATTCCGATGTAATTTCAGTGTTTCATCGTCAATGTGTACCTAAAAGGAATACATTGAACCTACAGTGGTGTATCGCAAACTAATACTGGTCTCACAGGAAAGGATCAAAACACAGACTGTAAGAAGAGTCTCTATTCCTGTACTTAAGGCGGCATTGTGCCTTTTATATTTATTTCCGACTTGATTTCTGTGTTTCATCTTTAATGTGAAGGACCAAGGAATACATTGAACCTGCAGTGGTGTATCGGAAACTAATACTGGTCTCTCAGGAATGGATCAAAGCACAGACTCTAAGAAGTCGCACTCCTCTTGCAGTTAAGACAGCATTTCGCCTTTTGTATTTAATTCCGATGTAATTTCAGTGTATCATCGTCAATGTGAATGTCCAAGGAATACATTGAACCTGCAGTGGTGTATCGGTAACTAATACTGGTCTCACAGGAAAGGATCAAAGCACCGACTGTAAGAAGGGTCCCTATTCTTGTACTTAAGGCGGCATTGTGCATTTTGTATTTCATTCCTATGCGATTTCTGTGTTTCATCGTCAATGTGAATGTGCAAGGAATACATAGAACCTGCAGTGGGGTATCGGAAACTAATACTGGTCTTACAGGAAAGGATCAAATCACCGACTGTAAGAAGAGTCTTTATTCTTGTACTTAAGGCGGCATTGTGCCTTTTGTATTTAATTCCGATGCGATTTCTGTGTTTTGTCGTCAATGTGAATGTCCAAGGAATACATTGAACCTGCAGTGGTGTATCGGTAACTAATACTGGTCTCACAGGAAAGGAACAAAGCACCGACTGTAAGAAGAGTCCGTATTCTTGTACTTAAGGCGGCATTGTGCCTTTTGTATTTAATTCCGACTTGAATTCTGATTTCATCGTTAATGTGAAGGTCCAAGGAATACATTGAACCTGCAGTGGTGTATCTGAAACTAATACTGGTCTCATAGGAAAGGATCAAAGCACATAATCTAAGAAGTCTCACTCCTTTTGCACTTAAGGTGGCATTGTGCCTTTTGTATTTAATTCCGATGTAATTTCAGTGTTTCATCGTCAATGTGTATGTAAAAGGAATACATTGAACCTGCAGTGGTGTATCGGAAACTAATACTAGTCTCATAGGAAAGTATCAAAGCACATACTCTAAGATATGTCACTCCTTTTGCAGTTAAGGTGGCATTGTGCCTTTTGTATTTAATTCCGATGTAATTTCAGTGTTTCATCGTCAATGTGTATGTAAAAGGAATACATTGAACCTGCAATGGTGTATCGGAGACTAATACTGATCTCATAGGAAAGGATCAAAGCACATACTCTAAGAAGTCTCACTCCTTTTGCACTTAAGGTGGCAATGTGCCTTTTGTATTTAATTCCGATGTAATTTCAGTGTTTCATCGTCAATGAGTATGTAAAAGGAATACATTGAACCTGCAGTGGTGTATCGCAAACTAATACTGGTCTCACAGGAAAGGATCAAAACACCGACTGTAAGAAGAGCCTCTATTCTTTTACTTAAGGCGGCATTGTGCCTTTTGTATTTAATTCCGACTTCATTTCTGTGTTTCATCGTTAATGTGAAGGTCCAGGGAATACATTGAACCTGCAGTGGTATATCGGAAACTATAACTGGTCTCATAGGAGAGGATCAAAGCAAAGACTCTAAGAAGACTCACTCTTCTAGCACTTAAGGCGGCATTGAGCCTTTTGTATTTAATTCCTATGTAATTTAAGTGTTTCATCGTCAATGTGTATGTAAAAGGAATACATTGAACCTGCAGTGGTGTATCGGAAACTAATACTGGTCTCATAGGAAAGGATCAAAGCACATACTCTAAGAAGTCTCTCTCCTTTTGCAGTTAAGGTGGCATTGTGCCCTTTGTATTTAATTCAGATGTAATTTCAGTGTTTCGTCGTCAATGTGTATGTAGAAGGAATACATTGAACCTGCAGTGGTGTATCGGAAACTAATACTGGTCTCATAAGAAAGGATCAAAGCACATACTCTATGAAGTCTCACTCCTTTTGCAGTTAAGGTGGCATTGTGCCTTTTTTATTTAGCTCCGATGTTATTTCAGTGTTTCAACGTCAATGTGTATGTAAAAGGAATACATTGAACCTGCAGTGGTGTATCGGAAACTAATAGTGGTCTCATAGGAAAGGATCAAAGAACATACTCTAAGAAGTCTCACTCCTTTTGCAGTTAAGGTGGCATTGTGCCTTTTGTATTTAATTCCGATGTAATTTCAGTGTTTCATCGTCAATGTGTATGTAAGAGGAATACATTGAACCTGCAGTGGTGTATCGGAAACTAATACTGGTCTCATAGGAAAGGATCAAAGCACCTACTCTAAGAAGTCTCACTCCTTTTGCACTTAGGGTGGCATTGTGCCTTTTGTATTTAATTCCGATGTAATTACAGTGTTTCATCGTCAATGTGTATGTAAAAGGAATACATTGAACCTGCAGTGGTGTATTGCAAAGGAATACTGGTCTCACAGGAAAGGATCAAAACACCGACTGAAAGAAGAGTCTCTATTCTTGTACTTAAGGCGGCCTTGTGCCTTTTGTATTTAATTCCGACTTGATTTCTGTGTTTCATCGTTAATGTGAAGGTCCAAGGAATACATTGAACCTGCAGTGGTGTATCGGAAACTATAACTGGTCTCATAGGAAAGGATCAAACCAAAGACTCTAAGAAGTCTCACTCTTCTTGCACGTAAGGCGGCATTGTGCCTTTTGTATCTAATTCCGATGTAATTTCAGTGTTTCATCGTCAATGTGTATGTAAAAGGAATACATTGAACCTGCAGTGGTGTATCGGAAATTAATACTGGTCTCATAGGAAAGGATCAAAGCACAAACTCTAAGAAGTCTCACTCCTTTTGCAGTTAAGGTGGCATTGTGGCTTTTGTATTTAATTCCGATGTAATTTCAGTGTTTCATCGTCAATGTGTATGTATAACGAATAGATTGAACCTGCAGTGGTGTATCGCAAACTAATAATGGTCTCACAGGAAAGGATCAAAACACAGACTGTAAGAAGAGTCTCTATTCTTGTACTTAAGGCGACATTGTGCCTTTTGTATTTAATTCCGACTTGATTTCTGTGTTTCATCGTTAATGTGAAGGTCCAAGGAATACATTGAACCTGCAGTGGTGTATCGGAAACTAATACTGGTCTCATAGGAAGGGATCAAAGCACATACTCTAAGAAGTCTCACTCCTTTTGCAGTTAAGGTGGCATTGTGCCTTTTGTATTTAATTCCGATGTAATTTCAGTGTTTCATCGTCAATGTGTATGTAAAAGGTATAGATTTAACCTGCAGTGGTGTATCGGAAACTAATACTGGTCTCATAGGTAAGAATCAAAGCACAGACGCTAAGAAGTCTCACTCTTCTTGCATTTAAGGCGGCATTGTGCCTTTTGTATTTAATTCCGATGTAATTTCAGTGTTTCATCGTCAATGTGAATGTCCAAGGGATACATTGAACCTGCAGTGGCGTATCGGAAACTAATACTGGTCTCACAGGAAAGGATCAAAGCACCGACTGTAAGAAAAGTCTCTATTCTTGTACTTAAGGAGGCATTGTGCTATTTGTATTTAATTGCGAAGCGACTTCTTTGTTTTATCGTCAATGTGTAGGTCTAAGGAATACATTGAACCTGCAGTGATGTATCGGAAACCAATACTGGTCTGTCAGGAATGGATCAAAGCACAGACCCTAAGAAGTCTCACTCTTCTTGCACTTAAGGCGGCATTATTCCATTTGTATTTAATTCCGATGTAATTTCAGTGTTTCATCGTCAATGTGTATGTAAAAGGAATACATTGAACCTGCAGAGGTGTTCGGAAACTAATATTGGTCTCATAGGAAAGGATAAAATCACAGACTCTACGAAGTCTCACTCTTCTTGCACTTAAGGCGGCATTGTGCCTTTTGTATTTAATTCCGACGTAATTTCAGTGTTTCATCCTCAATGTGTTTGTAAAAAGAATACATTAAACCGGCAGTGATGTATCGGAAACTAATATTGGTCTCATAGGAAAGGATCAAAGCGCAGACTCTAAGAAGTCTCACTCTTCTTGCACTTAAGGCGGCATTGCGCCTTTTGTATTTAATTCCGACTTGATTTCTGATTTCATCGTTAATGTTAAGGTCCAAGGAATACATTGAACCTGCAGTGGTGTATCTGAAACTAATACTGGTCTCATAGGAAAGGATCAAAGCACATACTCTAAGAAGTCTCACTCCTTTTGCACTTAAGGTGGAATTGTGCCTTTTGTATTTAATTCCGATGTAATTTCAGTGTTTCATCGTCAATGTGAATGTAAAAGGAATACATTGAACCTGCAGTGGTGTATCGGAAACTAATACTGGTCTCATACGAAAGGATCAAAGCACATACTCTAAGAGGTCTCACTCCTTTTGCAGATAAGGTGGCATTGTGCCTTTTGTATTTAATTCCGATGTAATTTCAGTGTTTTATCGTCAATGTGTATGTAAAAGGAATAGATTGAACCTGCAGTGGTGTATCGCAAACTAATACTGGTCTCACAGGAAAGGATCAAAACACAGACTGTAAGAAGAGTCTCTATTCTTGTACTTAAGGCGGCATTGTGCCTTTTGTATTTAATTCCGACTTGATTTTTGTGTTTCATCGTTAATGTGAAGGTCCAAGGAATACATTGAACCTGCAGTGGTGTATCGGAAACTATAACTGGTCTCATAGGAAAGGATCAAAGCAAAGACTCTAAGAAGTCTCACTCTTGTTGCATTTAAGGTGGCATTGTGCCTTTTGTATTTAATTCGGATGTAATTTCAGTGTTTCATCGTCAATGTGAATGTCCAAGGAATACATTGAACCTGCAGTGGCGTATCGGAAACTAATACTTGTCTCACAGGAAAGGATCAAAGCACCTACTGTAAGAAAAGTCTCTATTCCTGTACTTATGGCGGCATTGTCCTTTTTGTATTTAATTCCGATGCGATATCTGTGTTTTGTCGTCAATGTGAAGGTCCAAGGAATACATTGAACCTGCAGTGGTGTATCGGAAACTATAACTGGTCTCATAGGAAAGGATCAAACCAAAGACTCTAAGAAGTCTCACTCTTCTTGCACGTAAGGCGGCATTGTGCCTTTTGTGTTTAATTCCGATGTAATTTCAGTGTTTCATCGTCAATGTGTATGTAAAAGGAATACATTGAATCTGCAGTGGTGTATCGGAAACTAATACTGGTCTCATAGGAAAGGATCAAAGCACATACTCTAAGAAGTCTCACTCCTTTTGCAGTTAAGGTGGCATTGTGCCTTTTGTATTTAATTCCGATGTAATTTCAGTGTTTCATCGTCAATGTGTATGTAAAAGGTATAGATTTAACCTGCAGTGGTGTATCGGAAACTAATACTGGTCTCATAGGTAAGAATCAAAGCACAGACGCTAAGAAGTCTCACTCTTCTTGCATTTAAGGCGGCATTGTGCCTTTTGTATTTAATTCCGATGTAATTCCAGTGTTTCATCGTCAATGTGAATGTCCAAGGAATACATTGAACCTGCAGTGGCGTATCGGAAACTAATACTGGTCTCACAGGAAAGGATCAAAGCACCGACTGTAAGAAAAGTCTCTATTCTTGTACTTAAGGCGGCATTGTGCTTTTTGTATTTAATTGCGATGCGACTTCTGTGTTTTATCGTCAATGTGTAGGTCTAAGGAATGCATTGAACCTGCAGTGATGTATCGGAAACCAATACTGGTCTGTCAGGAATGGATCAAAGCACAGACTCTAAGAAGTCTCACTCTTCTTGCATTTATAGCGGCATTGTGCCTTTTGTATTTAATTCCAATGTAATTTCAGTGTTTCATCGTCAATGTGAATGTTTACGGAATTCATTGAACCTGCAATGGTGTATGGGAAACTAATACTGGTCTCACAAGAAAGGATCAAAGCACCGACTATAAGAAGAGTCTCTATTCTTGTACTTAAGTCGGCATTGTGCCTTTTGTATTTAATTCCGATGCGATATCTGTGTTTTGTCGTCAATGTGAAGGTCCAAGGAATACATTGAACCTGCAGTTGTGTATCGGAAACTATAACTGGTCTCATAGGAAAGGATCAAACCAAAGACTCTAAGAAGTCTCACTCTTCTTGCACGTAAGGCGGCATTGTGCCTTTTGTATTTAATTCCGATGTAATTTCAGTGTTTCATCGTCAATGTGTATGTAAAAGGAATACATTGAACCTGCAGTGGTGTATCGGAAACTAATACTGGTCTCATAGGAAAGGATCAAAGCACATACTCTAAGAAGTCTCACTCCTTTTGCAGTTAAGGTGGCATTGTGCCTTTTGTATTTAATTCCAATATAATTTCAGTGTTTCATCGTCAATGTGTATGTAAAAGGTATAGATTTAACCTGCAGTGGTGTATCGGAAACTAATACTGGTCTCATAGGTAAGAATCAAAGCACAGACGCTAAGAAGTCTCACTCTTCTTGCATTTAAGGCGGCATTGTGCCTTTTGTATTTAATTCCGATGTAATTTCAGTGTTTCATCGTCAATGTGAATGTCCAAGGAATACATTGAACCTGCAGTGGCGTATCGGAAACTAATACTGGTCTCACAGGAAAGGATCAAAGCACCGACTGTAAGAAAAGTCTCTATTCTTGTACTTAAGGCTGCATTGTGCTTTTTGTATTTAATTGCGATGCGACTTCTGTGTTTTATCGTCAATGTGTAGGTCTAAGGAATGCATTGAACCTGCAGTGATGTATCGGAAACCAATACTGGTCTGTCAGGAATGGATCAAAGCACAGACTCTAAGAAGTCTCACTCTTCTTGCACTTAAGACGGCATTTTGCCTTTTGCTTTATTTCCGATGTAATATCAGAGTTTCATCGTGAATGTGTATGTAAAAGGAATACATTGAACCTGCAGTGGTGTATCGGAAAATAATGCTGGTCTCACAGGAAAGGATCAAAACACAGACTCTAAGAAGTCTCACTCTTCTTGCACTTAAGGCGGCATTATTCCATTTGTATTTAATTCCGATGTAATTTCAGTGTTTCATCGTCAATGTGTATGTAAAAGGAATACATTGAACCTGCAGAGGTGTTCGGAAACTAATATTGGTCTCATAGGAAAAGATAAAATCACAGACTCTACGAAGTCTCACTCCTCTTGCACTTAAGGCGGCATTGTGCCTTTTGTATTAAATTCCGACGTAATTTCAGTGTTTCATCCTCAATGTGTTTGTAAAAAGAATACATTAAACCGGCAGTGATGTATCGGAAACTAATATTGGTCTCATAGGAAAGGATCAAAGCGCAGACTCTAAGAAGTCTCACTCTTCTTGCACTTAAGGCGGCATTGTGCCTTTTGTATTTATTTCCGACTTGATTTCTGATTTCATCGTTAATGTTAAGGTCCAAGGAATACATTGAACCTGCAGTGGCGTATCTGAAACTAATACTGGTCTCATAGGAAAGGATCAAAGCACATACTCTAAGAAGTCTCACTCCTTTTGCACTTAAGGTGGCATTGTGCCTTTTGTATTTAATTCCGATGTAATTTCAGTGTTTCATCGTCAATGTGAATGTAGAAGGAATACATTGAACCTGCAGTGGTGTATCGGAAACTAATACTGGTCTCATACGAAAGGATCAAAGCACATACTCTAAGAAGTCTCACTCCTTTTGCAGATAAGGTGGCATTGTGCCTTTTGTATTTAATTCCGATGTAATTTCAGTGTTTCATCGTCAATGTGTATGTAAAAGGAATAGATTGAACCTGCAGTGGTGTATCGCAAACTAATACTGGTCTCACAGGAAAGGATCAAAACACAGACTGTAAGAAGAGTCTCTATTCTTGTACTTAAGGCGGCATTGTGCCTTTTGTATTTAATTCCGACTTGATTTCTGTGTTTCATCGTTAATGTGAAGGTCCAAGGAATGCATTGACCCTGCAGTGGTGCATCGGAAACTATAACTGGTCTCATAGGAAAGGATCAAAGCAAAGACTCTAAGAAGTCTCACTCATCTAGCACTTAAGGCGGCATTGTGCCTTTTGTATTTAATTCCGATGTAATTTCAGTGTTTCATCGTCAATGTGTATGTAAAAGGAATACATTGAACCTGCAGTGGTGTATCGGAAACTAATACTGGTCTCATAGGAAAGGATCAAAGCACATACTCTAAGAAGTCTCACTCCTTTTGCAGTTAAGGTGGCATTGTGCCTTTTGTATTTAATTCCGATGTAATTTCAGTGTTTCATCGTCAATGTGTATGTAAAAGGAATATATTTAACCTGCAGTGGTGTATCGGAAACTAATACTGGTCTCATAGGAAAGAATCAAAGCACAGACGCTAAGAAGTCTCACTCTTCTTGCATTTAAGGTGGCATTGTGCCTTTTGTATTTAATTCGGATGTAATTTCAGCGTTTCATCGTCAATGTGAATGTCCAAGGAATACATTGAACCTGCAGTGGCGTATCGGAAACTAATACTTGTCTCACAGGAAAGGATCAAAGCACCGACTGTAAGAAAAGTCTCTATTCCTGTACTTACGGCGGCATTAAGCTTTTTGTATTTAATTGCGATGCGATTTCTGTGTTTCATCGTCAATGTGAAGGTCCAAGGAATACATTGAACCTGCAGTGGTGTATCGGAAACTAATACTGTTCTCTCAGGAAAGGATCAAAGCACAGACTCTAAGAAGTCACACTCCTCTTGCAGTTAAGACAGCATTTTGCGTTTTGTATTTAATCCCGATGCAATTTCGGTGTTTCATCGTCAATGTGTATGTAAAAGGAATACATTGAACCTGCAGTGGTGTATCGGTAACTAATACTGGTCTCACAGGAAAGGATCAAAGCACCGACTGTAAGAAGAGTCAATATTCTTTTACTTAAGGCGGCATTGTGCATTTTGTATTTAATTCCTATGCGATTTCTGTGTTTCATCGTCAATGTGAATGTGCAAGGAATACATAGAACCTGCAGTGGTGTATCGGAAGCTAATACTGTTCTCACAGGAATAGGATCAAAGCACAGACTCTAAGAAGTCTCACTCCTCTTGCACTTATGGCGGCAATGTGCCTTTTGTATTTAATTCCGATGTAATTTCAGTGTTTCATCGTCAATGTGTATGTAAAAGGAATACATTGAACTTGCTGTGGTGTATCGGAAACTAATACTGGTCTCACAGGAAAGAATCATAGCACCGACTGTAAGAAGGGTCTCAATTCGTGTACTCAAGGCGGCATTGTGCCTTTTGTATTTAATTCCGATGCGATTTTTGTGTTTTGTCGTCAATGTGAATGTCCATGGAATACATAGAACCTGCAGTGGTGTACCGGAAACTAATACTGGTCTCATAGGAAAGGATCGAAGCACAGACTCTAAGAAGTCTCACTCTTCTTGCATTTATAGCGGCATTGTGCCTTTTGTATTTAATTCCAATGTAATTTCAGTGTTTCATCGTCAATGTGAATGTTTGCGGAATTCATTGAACCTGCAATGGTGTATGGGAAACTAATACTGGTCTCACAAGAAAGGATCAAAGCACCGACTATAAGAAGAGTCTCTATTCTTGTACTTAAGTCGGCATTGTGCCTTTTGTATTTAATTCCGATGCGATATCTGTGTTTTGTCGTCAATGTGAAGGTCCAAGGAATACTTTGAACCTGCAGTGGTGTATCGGAATGTAATACTGCTCTCACAGAAAAGGATCAAAGCACAGACTCTAAGAAGTCTCACTCTTCTTGCACTTAAGACGGCATTGTGCCATTTGTATTTAATTCGGATGTAATTTCAGTGTTTCATCGTCAATGTGAATGTCCAAGGAATACATTGAACCTGCAGTGGCGTATCGGAAACTAATACTTGTCTCACAGGAAAGGATCAAAGCACCGACTGTAAGAAAAGTCTCTATTCCTGTACTTACGGCGGCATTAAGCTTTTTGTATTTAATTGCGATGCGATTTCTGTGTTTCATCGTCAATGTGAAGGTCCAAGAAATACATTGAACCTGCAGTGGTGTATGGGAAACTAATACTGGTCTCACAAGAAAGGATCAAAGCACCGACTATAAGAAGAGTCTCTATTCTTGTACTTAAGTCGGCATTGTGCCTTTTGTATTTAATTCCGATGCGATATCTGTGTTTTGTCGTCAATGTAAATGTCCAACGAATACATTGAACCCGCAGTGGTGTATCGAAAACTAATACTGGTCTCACAGCAAAGATCAAGGCACCAACTGTAAGAAGAGTCGGTATTCTTGTACTTACGGCGGCATTGTGCCTTTCGTATTTAATTCCGACGCGATTTCTGTGTTTCATCGTTAATGTGAAGGTCCAAGGAATACATAGAACCTGCAGTGGTGTATCGAAATCTAATACTGGTCTCATTGGAAATAATCTAAGCACTGACTCTATGAAGTCTCACTATTCTTGCATTTAAGGCGGCATTGTGCCTGTTGCATTTAATTCCGATGCAAATTCAGTGTTTCATCGTCTATGTGAATGTCCAAGGAATACATAGAACCTGCAGTGGTGTATCACAAACTAATACTGGTCTCACAGGATAGGTATAAAGCACCGACTGTAAGAAGTCTCTCTATTCTTGTACCTAAGGCGGCATTGTGCCTTTTGTATTTAATTCCGATGCGACTTCTGTGTTTCAACGTCAATGTGAATGTCTAAGGAATACATAGAACCTGCAGTGGTGTATCGGAAACTAATACTGGTCTCACAGGAAAGGATCAAAGCACCAACTGTAAGAAGAGTCTCTATTCTTCTACTTAAGGCGGCATTGTGCCTTTTGTATTTAATTCCGACGCGATTTCTGTGTTTCATCGTTAATGTGAAGGTCCAAGGAATACATTGAACCTGCAGTGGTGAATCGGAAACTAATACTGGTCTCACAGGAAAGGATCAAATCACAGACTCTAAGAAGTCTCACTCTTCCTCCACTTAAGGCGGCATTGAGCCTTTTGTATTTAATTCCGATGTAATTTCAGTGTTTCATCGTCAATGTGTATGTAAAAGGAATACATTGAACCTGCAGTTGTGTATCGGAAACTAATACTGGTCTCATAGGAAAGTATCAAAGCACAGACTCTAAGAAGTCGCTCTCCTTTTGCACTTAAGGTGGCATAGTGCCTTTTGTATTTAATTCCGATGTAATTTCAGTGTTTCATCGTCAATGTGTATGTAAAAGGAATACATTGAACCTGCAGTGGTGTATCGGAAACTAATACTTGTCTCATAGGAAAGGATAAAAGCACAGACTCTAAGAAGTCTCTCTCTTCTTGCATTTAAGGCGGCATTGTGCCTTTTGTATTTAATTCCGATGTAATTTCAGTGTTTCATCGTCAATGTGAATGTCCAAGGAATACATTGAACCTGCAGTGGTGTATCTGAAACTAATACTGGTCTCACAGGTATGGATCAAAGCACCGACTGTAAGAACAGTCTCTATTCTTGTACTTAAGGCGACATTGCCCCTTTTGTATTTAATTCCGATGCGATTTCAGTGTTTCATCGTCAATGTGTATGTAAAAGGAATACATTGAACCTGCAGTGGTGTATCGGAAACTAATACTGGTCTCATAGGAATGGATAATAGCACAGACTCTAAGAAGTCTCACTCTTCTGGCACTTAAGACGGCATTGTGCCTTTTGTATTTAATTCCGATGTAATTTCAGTGTTTCATCGTCAAAGTATATGTCCAAGGAATACATTGAACCTGCAGTGGGGTATCGGAAACTAATACTGGTCTCACAGGAAAGGATCAAAGCACCGACTGTAAGAAGAGTCTCTACTCTTGTACTTAAGGCGGCATTGTGCCTTTTGTATTTATTTACGATGCGATTTCTGTGTTTTGTCGTCAATGTGAAAGTCCAAGGAATACATTGAAGCTGCAGTTGTGTATCGGAAAATAATACTGGTCTCACAGGAAAGGATCAAAGCACAGACTCTAAGAAGTCTCACGCTTCTTGCACTTAAGGCGGCATCATGCCTTATGTATTTAATTTCAATGTAATTTCAGTGTTACATCGTCAATGTGTATGTAAAAGGAATACATTGAACCTGCAGTGGTGTATCGGAAACTAATACTGGTCTCATAGGAAAGATTCAAAGCACAGACTCTAAGAAGTCTCACACTTCTTGCCCTTAAGACGGTATTGTGCCTTTTGTATTTAATTCCGATGTAATTTCAGTGTTTCATCGTCAAAGTGAATGTCCAAGGAATACATTGAACCTGCAGTGGGGTATCGGAAACTTATACTGGTCTCACAGGAAAGGATCAAAGCACCGACTGTAAGAAGAGTCTTTATTCTTGTACTTAAGGCGGCATTGTGCCTTTTGTATTTAATTCCGATGCGATTTCTATGTTTTGTCGTCAATGCGAAAGTCCAAGGGACACATTGAACCTGCAGTGGTGTATGGGAAAATAATACTGGTCTCACAGGAAAGGATCAAAACACCGACAGTAAGAAGAGTCTCTATTCTTGTACTAAAGGCGGCATTGTGCCTTTTGTATTTAATTCCGATCCGATTTCTGTATTTCATCGTCAATGCGAAGGTCCAAGGAATACATTGAACCTGCAGTGGTGTATCGGAAACTAATACTGGTCTGCCAGGAAAGGATCAAAGCACAGACTCTAAGAATTCTCACTCTTCTTGCACTTAAGACGGCATTTTGCCTTTTGCATTATTTCCGATGTAATATCAGTGTTTCATCGTCAATGTGTATGTAAAAGAATACATTGAACCTGCAGTGGTGTATCGGAAAATAATGCTGGTCTCACAGGAAAGGATCAAAGCACAGACTCTAAGAAGTCTCACTCTTCTTGCACTTAAGGCAGCATTATTGCTTTTGTATTTAATCCCGATGTAATTTCAGTGTTTCATCGTCAATGTGTATGTAAAAGGAATAAATTGAACCAGCAGAGGTGTTCGGAAACTAATACTGGTCTCATAGGAAAGGATCAAAACACAGACTCTAAGATGTCTCACTCTTCTTGCACTTAAGGTGGCATTGTGCCTTCTGTATTTAATTCCGATGTAATTTCAGTGTTTCATCCTCAATGTGTATGTAAAAAGAATACATTGAACCAGCAGTGATGTATCGTAAACTAATATTGGTCTCATAGGAAAGGATCAAAGCGCAGACTCTAAGATGTCTCACTCTTCTTGCACTTAAGGTGGCTTTGTGCCTTCTGTATTTAATTCCGATGTAATTTCAGTGTTTCATCCTCAATGTGTATGTAAAAAGAATACATTGAACCGGCAGTGGTGTATCGGAAACTAATACTGGTCTCATAGGAAAGGATCAAAGCACATACTCTAAGAGGTCTCACTCCTTTTGCACTTAAGGTGGCATTGTGCCTTTTGTATTTAATTCCGATGTAATTTCAGTGTTTCATCGTCAATGTGTATGTGAAATGAATAGATTGAACCTGCAGTGGTGTATCGGAAACTAATACTGGTCTCACAGGAAAGGATCAAAGCACAGCCTCTAAGAATTCTCACTCTTCTTGCACTTAAGGCGGCATTGTGCCTTTTGTATTTAATTCCGACTTGATTTCTGTGTTTCATCGTTAATGTGAAGGTCCAAGGAATACATTGAACCTGCAGTGGTGTATTGGAAACTAATACTGGTCTGCCAGGAAAGGATCAAAGCACAGACTCTAAGAAGTCTCACTCTTCTTGCACTTAAGACGGCATTTTGCCTTTTGCATTATTTCCGATGTAATATCAGTGTTTCATCGTCAATGTGTATGTACAAGGAATACATTGAACCTGCAGTGGTGTTTCGGAAAATAATGTTGGACTCACAGGAAAGGATCAAAGCACAGACTCTAAGAAGTCTCACTCTTCTTGCACTTAAGGCGGCATTATTCCTTTTGTATATAATTCAGATGTTATTTCAGTGTTTCATCGTCAATGTGTATGTAAAAGGAATTCATTGAACCTGCAGTGGTGTATCGGAAACTAATACTGGTCTCATAGGAAAGGATCAAAGCACATACTCTAAGAGGTCTCACTCCTTTTGCACTTAAGGTGGCATAGTGCCATTTGTATTTAATTCCGATGTAAATTCAGTGTTTCATCGTCAATGTGTATGTGAAATGAATACATTGAACCTGCAGTGGTGTATCGGAAACTAATACTGGTCTCACAGGAAAGGATCAAAGCACAGCCTCTAAGAATTCTCACTCTTCTTGCACTTAAGGCGGCATTGTGCCTTTTGTATTTAATTCCGATGTAATTTCAGAATTCATCGTCAATGTGTATGTAAAAGGAATACATTGAACCTGCAGTGGTGTATCGGAAACTAATACTGGTCTCATAGGAAAGATTCAAAGCACAGACTCTAAGAAGTCTCACACTTCTTGCCCTTAAGACGGTATTGTGCCTTTTGTATTTAATTCCGATGTAATTTCAGTGTTTCATCGTCAAAGTGAATGTCCAAGGAATACATTGAACCTGCAGTGGGGTATCGGAAACTTATACTGGTCTCACAGGAAAGGATCAAAGCACCGACTGTAAGAAGAGTCTTTATTCTTGTACTTAAGGCGGCATTGTGCCTTTTGTATTTAATTCCGATGCGATTTCTATGTTTTGTCGTCAATGCGAAAGTCCAAGGGACACATTGAACCTGCAGTGGTGTATCGGAAAATAATACTGGTCTCACAGGAAAGGATCAAAACACCGACTGTAAGAAGAGTCTCTATTCTTGTACTAAAGGCGGCATTGTGCCTTTTGTATTTAATTCCGATCCGATTTCTGTATTTCATCGTCAATGCGAAGGTCCAAGGAATACATTGAACCTGCATTGGTGTATCGGAAACTAATACTGGTCTGCCAGGAAAGGATCAAAGCACAGACTCTAAGAATTCTCACTCTTCTTGCACTTAAGACGGCATTTTGCCTTTTGCATTATTTCCGATGTAATATCAGTGTTTCATCGTCAATGTGTATGTAAAAGAATACATTGAACCTGCAGTGGTGTATCGGAAAATAATGCTGGTCTCACAGGAAAGGATCAAAGCACAGACTCTAAGAAGTCTCACTCTTCTTGCACTTAAGGCGGCATTATTGCTTTTGTATTTAATTCCGATGTAATTTCAGTGTTTCATCGTCAATGTGTATGTAAAAGGAATAAATTGAACCAGCAGAGGTGTTCGGAAACTAATAATGGTCTCATAGGAAAGGATCAAATCACAGACTCTAAGATGTCTCACTCTTCTTGCACTTAAGGTGGCATTGTGCCTTCTGTATTTATTCCGATGTAATTTCAGTGTTTCATCCTCAATGTGTATGTAAAAAGAATACATTGAACCGGCAGTGATGTATCGGAAACTAATATTGGTCTCATAGGAAAGGATCAAAGCGCAGACTCTATGAAGTCTCACTCTTCTTGCACTTATGGCGGCATTATTCCTTTTGTATTTAATTCCGTTGTTATTTCAGTGCTTCATCGTCAATGTGTATGTAAAAGGAATTCATTGAACCTGCAGTGGTGTATCGGAAACTAATACTGGTCTCACAGGAAAGGATCAAATCACAGCCTCTAAGAATTCTCACTCTTCTTGCACTTTAGGCGGCATTGTGCCTTTTGTATTTAATTCCGTCTTGATTTCTGTGTTTCATCGTTAATGTGAATGTCCAAGGAATACATTGAACCTGCAGTGGTGTATCGGAAACTAATACTGGTCTGCCAGGAAAGGATCAAAGTACAGACTCTAAGAAGTCTCACTCTTCTTGCACTTAAGACGACATTTTGCCTTTTGCATTATTTCAGATGTAATATCAGTGTTTCATCGTCAATGTGTATGTACAAGGAATACATTGAACCTGCAGTGGTGTTTCGGAAAATAATGTTGGTCTCACAGGAAAGGGTCAAAGCACAGACTCTAAGAAGTCTCACTCTTCTTGCACTTAAGGCGGCATTATTCCTTTTGTATATAATTCCGATGTTATTTCAGTGTTTCATCGTCAATGTGTATGTAAAAGGAATTCATTGAACCTGCAGTGGTGTATCGGAAACTAATACTGGTCTCATAGGAAAGGATCAAAGCACATACTCTAAGAGGTCTCACTCCTTTTGCACTTAAGGTGGCATTGTGCCTTTTGTATTTAATTCCGATGTAATTTCAGTGTTTCATCGTCAATGTGTATGTGAAATGAATAGATTGAACCTGCAGTGGTGTATCGGAAACTAATACTGGTCTCACAGGAAAGGATCAAAGCACAGCCTCTAAGAATTCTCACTCTTCTTGCACTTAAGACGGCTTTGTGCCTTTTGTATTTAATTCCGATGTAATTTCAGAATTCATCGTCAATGTGTATGTAAAAGAAATACATTGAACCTGCAGTGGTGTATCGGAAACTAATACTGGTCTCATAGGAAAGAATCAAAGCACAGACGCTAAGAAGTCTCACTCTTCTTGCATCTAAGGCGGCATTGTGCCTTTTGTATTTAATTACGATGTAATTTCAGTGTTTCATCGTCAATGTGAATGTCCAAGGAATACATTGAACCTGCAGTGGCGTATCGGAAACTAATACTGGTCTCACAGGAAAGGATCAAAGCACCGACTGTAAGAAGTGTCTCTATTCGTGTACTTAAGGCGGCATTGTGCTTTTGTATTTAATTGCGATACGATTTCTGTGTTTCATCGTCAATGTGAAGGTCCAAAGTATACATTGAACCTGCAGTGGTGTATCGGTAACTTATACTGGTCTCACAGGAAAGGATCAAAGCACCGACTGTAAGATGAGTCCCTATTCTTGTACTTAAGGCGGTATTGTGCCTTTTGTATTTAATTCCTATGCGATTTCTGTGTTTCATCGTCAATGTGAATGTGCAAGGAATACATAGAACATGCAGTGGTGTATCGGAAACTAATACTGTTCTCACAGGAAAGGATCAAAGCACCAACTGTAAGAAGGGTTTCTATTCTTGTACTAAAGGCGGCATTATGCCTTTTGTATTTAATTCAGAGGCGATTTCTGTGTATCATCGTTAATGTGAAGGTCCAAGGAATACATTGAACCTGCAGTGCTGTATCGGAAACTAATACTGGTCTCACAGAAAGATCAAATCACAGACCCTAAGAAGTCTCACTCTTCTTGCTCTTAAGGCGGCATTGTGCCTTTTGTATTTAATTCCGATGTAATCTCAGTGTTTCATCGTCAATGTGTATGTAAAAGGAATACATTGAACCTGCAGTGGTGTGTCGGAAACTAATACTGGTCTCATAGGAAAGGATGTAAAACACAGACTCTAAGAAGTCTCACTCCTTTTGTACTTAACGTGGCATTTTGCCTTTTGTACTTAATTCCGATGTAATTTCAGTGTTTCATCGTCAATGTGTATGTAAAAGGAATACATTGAACCTGCAGTGGTGTATCGGAAACTAATACTGGTCTCACAAGAATGGATCAAAGCACCGACTGTAAGAAGGGTCTCTATTCTTGTACTTAAGGCGGCATTGTGCCTTTTGTATTTAATTCCGATGCGATCTCTGTGTTTTGTCGTCAATGTGAAGGTGCAAGGAATACATTGAACCTGCAGTGGTGTAACGGAAAGTGATACTGCTCTCACAGGAAAGGATCAAAGCACAGACTCTAAGAAGTCTCACTCATCTTGCACTTAGGACTGCATTGTGCCTTTTGTATTTAATTCCGATGTAATTTCAGTGTTTCATCGTCAATGTGAATGTCCAAGGAATACATTGAACCTGCAATGGTGTATCGAAAACTAATACTGGTCTCACAGGAAAGATCAAAGCACCGACTTTAAGAAATGTCTCTATTCTTATACGTAAAGCGGCATTGTGCCTTTTGTATTCAATTCCGATGCGATTTCTGTGTTTTGTCGTCAATGTGAATGTCCAAGGAAAACATAGAACCTGCAGTGGTGTATCGGAAACTAATACTGGTCTCATTGGAAAGAATCAAAGCACAGGCTCTAAGAAGTCTCACTATTCTTGCGTTTAAGGCGCATTGTGCCTGTTGTATTTAATTCCGATGTAATTTCAGTGTTTCATCGTCAATGTGAATGTCCAAGGAATACATTGAACCTGCAGTGGCGTCTCGGAAACTAATACTGGTCTCACAGGAAAGGATCAAAGCACCGACTGTAAGAAGAGTCTCTATTCTTGTACTTAAGGCGGCAATGTGCCGTTTGTATTTAATTCCGATGCGACCTCTGTGTTTCAACGTCAATGTGAATGTCCAAGGAATACATAGAACCTGCAGTGGTGTATCGGAAACTAATACTGGCCTCACAGGAAAGGAGAAAAGCACCAACTGTAAGAAGAGTCTCTATTCTTGCACTTAAGGCAGCATTGTGCCTTTTGTATTTAATTCCGACGCGATTTCTGTGTTTCATCGTTAATGTGATGGTCCAAGGAATACATTGAACCTGCAGTGGTGTATCGGAAACTAATACTGGTCTCATAGGAAAGGATCAAAGCATAGACTCTAAGAAGTCTCTCTCCTTTTGCACTTAAGGTGGCATTGTGCCTTTTGTATTTAATTCCGATGTAATTTCAGTATTTCATCGGCAGTGTGTATGTAAAAGGAATTCATTGAACCTGCAGTGGTGTATCGGAAACTAATACTGGTCTCATAGGAAAGGATAAAAGCACAGACTATAAGAAGTCTCACTCTTCTTGCATTTAAGGCGGCATTGTGCCTTTTGTATTTAATTCCGATGTAATTTCAGTGTTTCATCGTCAATGTGAATGTCCAAGGAATACATTGAACCTGCAGTGGTGTATCGGAAACTAATATTGGTCTCACAGGAATGGATCAAAGCACCGACTGTAAGAAGAGCCTCTATTCTTGTACTTAAGGCGACATTGTCCCTTATAAAATTAATTCCGATGCGATTTCTGTGTTTTGTCGTCAATGTGAAGGTCCTAGGAATACATTGAACCTGCAGTGGTGTATCGGAAAATAATACTGGTCTCACAGGAAAGGATCAAAGGACAGACTCTAAGAAGTGTCTCTCTTCTTGCACTTAAGACGGCATTGTGCCTTTTGTTATTAATTCCGATGTAATTTCAGTGTTTCATCATCAAAGTGAATGTCCAAGGAATACATAGAACATGCAGTGGTGTATCGGAAACTAATACTGTTCTCACAGGAAAGGATCAAAGCACCGACTGTAAGAAGGGTCTCTATTCTTGTACTAAAGGCGGCATTGTGCCTTTTGTATTTAATTCAGAGGCAATTTCTGTGTATCATCGTTAATGAGAAGGTCCAAGGAATACATTGAACCTGCAGTGCTGTATCGGAAACTAATACTGGTCTCACAGAAAGATCAAATCACAGACCCTAAGAAGTCTCACTCTTCTTCCTCTTAAGGCGGCATTGTGCCTTTTGTATTTAATTCCGATGTAATCTCAGTGTTTCATCGTCAATGTGTATGTAAAAGGAATACATTGAACCTGCAGTGGTATATCGGAAATTAATATTGGTCTCACAGAAATGGATCAAAGCACCGACTGTAAGAAGAGTCTCTATTCTCGTACTTAAGGCGGCATTGTGCCTTTTGTATTTAATTCCGATGCGATTACTGTGTTACAACGTCAATGTGAAAGTCGAAGGAATACATTGCACCAGCAGTGGTGTATCAGAAGCTAATACTGGTCTCACAGGAAAGGATCAAAGCACAGACTCTAGGAAGTCTCACTCTTGTTGTACTTAAGGCGGCATAATGCCTTTTGTATTTAATTCCGATGTAATTTCAGTGTTTCATCGTCAATGTGTATGTCTAAGGAATACATTGAACCTACAGTGGTGTATCGGAAATTAATACTGGCGTCATAGGAAAGGATCAAAGCACAGACTCTAAGAAGTCTCACTGCTCTTGAACTTAAGGCGGCATTGTGCCTTTTGCATTTAATTCCGATGCGATATCTGAGTTTCATCTTCAATGTGAACTTTCAAGATATACATTGAACCAGCAGTGGTGTATCGGAAACTAATACTTGCCTCACAGGAAAGGATCAAAGCACATACTCTAAGAAGTATCACTCTTCTTGTACTTATGGCGTCATTGTGCCCTTTGTATTTAATTCCGATGTAATTTCGGTGTTTCATCGTCAGTGTGAACGTCCAAGGAATACATTGACCTGCAGTGGTCTATCAGAAACTAATACTGGTCTCACAGGTATAGATCAAAGCACATACTCTAAGAAGTCTCACTCTTCTTGTACTTATGGCGTCATTGTGCCTTTTGTATTTAATTCCGATGTAATTTCAGTGTTTCATCGTCAGTGTGAATGTCCAAGGAATACATTGAACCTGCAGTGGTCTATCGGTAACTAATACTGGTCTCACAGGAAAGGATCAAAGCACAGACTCTAAGAAGTCTCACTCTTCTTGCACTTAAGGCGTCATTGTGCCTTTTGTATTTAATTCCGATGTAATTTCAGTGTTTCATCGTCAATGTGTATGTAAAAGGAATACATTGAACCTGCAGTGGTGTATCGGAAGCCAATACAGGTCTCATAGGAAAGGATCAAAGCACCGACCCTAAGAAGAGTCTATATTCTTGTACTTAAGGTGGCATTGTGCCTTTTGTATTTAATTCCGATGCGATTTCTGTGTTTCGTTGTCAATGTGAAGGTCCAAGACATACATTGAACCTGCAGTGGTGTATCGGAAACTAATACTGGTCTCATAGGAAAGTATCAAAGCACAGACTCTAAGAAGTCTCACTCTTCTTGCACTTAGGGCGGCATTGTGCCATTTGTATTTAACTCCGATGTAATTTTAGTGTTTGATCGTCAATGTGAAATTCTAATGAATACATTGATCCTGCAGTGGTGTATCGGAAACTATATACTGGTCTCACAGGAAAAGATCAAAGCACGGACTCTAAGAAGTCTCACTCTTCTTGCACTTAAGGCGGCATTGTGCCTTTTCTATTTAATTCCGATGTAATTTCAGTGTTTCATCGTCAATGTGTATGTAAAAGGTATACATTGAACCTGCAGTGGTGTATCGGGAACTAATACTCGTCTCATAGGAATGAACCAAAGCACAAACTCTAAGAAGTCTCACTCTTCATTCATTTAAGGCGTCATTGTGCCTTTTGTATTCAATTCCGATGTAATTTCTGTGTTTCATCGTCAATGTGAAGGTCCAAGGAATACATTGAACCTGCAGTGGTGTATCGGAAACTAATACTGTTCTCATAGAAAACGATCAAAGCACAGACTTCAAGATGTTTCACTCTTCTTGCATTTAAGGCGGCATTGTGCCTTTTCTATGTAATTCTGATGTAATTTCAGTGTTTCGTCGTCAATGTGAATGTCCAAGGAATACATTGAACCTGCAGTGGTGAATCGGAAACTAATAGTGGTCTCACAGGAAAGGATCAAACACCAACAATAAGAAGAGTATCTATTCTTGTACTAAAGGCGGCATTGGGCCTTTTGTATTTAATTGCGATCCGATTTCTGTATTTCGTCGTCAATGCGAAGGTCCAAGGAATACATTGAACCTGCAGTGGTCTATCGGAAACAAATACTGGTCTCACAGGAAAGGATCAAAGGACAGACTCTAAGAAGTCTCACTCTTTTTGCACTTAAGGTGGCATTGTGCCATTCGTATGCAATTCCGATGTAAATTCAGTGTTTCATCGTCAATATGAATGTCCAAGGAATACATTGAACCTGCAGTGGTGTATCGGAAACTAATACTGGTCTGACACAGAGTGTTTAAGGCACAGACTGTAAGAAGAGTCTCTATTATTGTACTTAAGGCGGCATTGTGCCTTTTGTATTTAATTCCGATGCGATTTCTGTGTTTCGTCGTCAATGTGATGGTCCAAGGAATACATTGAACCTGCAGTGGTGTATCGGAAACTAATACTGGTCTCACAGGAAAGGGTCAAAGCACACACCCTAAGAAGTCTCACTCTTCTTGCATTTAAGGCGGCATTGTGCCTTTTGTATTTAATTCCGATGTAATTTCTGTGTTTCATCGTCAATGCGTATGTAAAAGGAATACATTGAACCTGCAGTGGTGTTTCGGAAACTAATACTGGTCTCATAGGAAAGAATCAAAGCACAGACTCGAAGAAGTCTCTCTCTTCATGCATTTAAATCGGCATTGTGCCTTTTGTAATTAATTCGGATGTAATATCAGTTTTTCATCGTCAATGTCAATGTCCAAGGAATACATTGAACCTGCAGTGGTGTATCGAAACCTAATACTGGTCTCACAGGAAAGGATCAAAGCACCGACTGCAAGAAGAGTCCATAATCTTGTACTTAAGGCGGCATTGTGCCTTTTGTATTTAATTCCGATGCGATTTCTGTGTTTCGTTGCCAATGTGAAGGTCCAAGAAATACATTGAACCTGCAGTGGTGTATCGGAAACTAATACTGGTCTCATAGGAATGTATCAAAGCACAGACTCTAAGAAGTCTCACTCTTCTTGCACTTAGGGCGGCATTGTGCCATATGTATTTAACTCCGATGTAATTTTAGTGTTTGATCGTCAATGTGAATTTCTAATGAATACATTGATCCTGCAGTGGTGTATCGGAAACTAATACTGGTCTCACAGGAAAAGATCAAAGCACGGACTCTAAGAAGTCTCACTCTTCTTGCACTTAAGGCGGCATTGTGCATTTTCTATTTAATTCCGATGTAATTTCAGTGTTTCATCGTCAATGTGTATGTAAAAGGAATACATTGAACCTGCAGTGGTGTATCGGAAACTAATACTGGTCTCATAGGAATGAACCAAAGCACAGACTCGTAGAAGTCTCTCTCTTCTTGCATTTAAGGCGGCATTGTGCCTTTTGTATTTAATTCGGATGTAAAATCAGTTTTTCATCGTCAATGTGAATGTCCAAGGAACACATTGAACCTGCAGTGGTGTATCGGAAACTAATACTGGTATCACAGGAAAGGATCAAAGCACCGACTGTAAGAAGAGTCCATATTCTTGTACTTAAGGCGGCATTGTGCGTTTTGTATTTAATTCCGATGCGGTTTCTGTATTTCGTTGTCAATGTGAAGGTCCAAGAAATACATTGAACCTGCAGTGGTGTATCGGAAACTAATACTGGTCTCATAGGAAAGTATCAAAGCACAAACTCTAAGAAGTCTCACTCTTCTTGCACTTAGGGCGGCATTGTGCCATTTGTATTTAACTCCGATGTAATTTTAGTGTTTGATCGTCAATGTGAATTTCTAATGAATACATTGATCCTGCAGTGGTGTATCGGAAACTATATACTGGTCTCACAGGAAAAGATCAAAGCACGGACTCTAAGAAGTCTCACTCTTCTTGCACTTAAGGCGGCATTGTGCCTTTTCTATTTAATTCCGATGTAATTTCAGTGTTTCATCGTCAATGTGTATGTAAAAGGAATACATTGAACCTGCAGTGGTGTATCGGGAACTAATACTCGTCTCATAGGAATGAACCAAAGCACAAACTCTAAGAAGTCTCACTCTTCATTCATTTAAGGCGTCATTGTGCCTTTTGTATTCAATTCCGATGTAATTTCTGTGTTTCATCGTCAATGTGAAGGTCCAAGGAATACATTGAACCTGCAGTGGTGTATCGGAAACTAATACTGTTCTCATAGAAAACGATCAAAGCACAGACTTCAAGATGTTTCACTCTTCTTGCATTTAAGGCGGCATTGTGCCTTTTCTATGTAATTCTGATGTAATTTCAGTGTTTCGTCGTCAATGTAAATGTCCAAGGAATACATTGAACCTGCAGTGGTGAATCGGAAACTAATAGTGGTCTCACAGGAAAGGATCAAACACCAACAATAAGAAGAGTATCTATTCTTGTACTAAAGGCGGCATTGGGCCTTTTGTATTTAATTGCGATCCGATTTCTGTATTTCATCGTCAATGCGAAGGTCCAAGGAATACATTGAACCTGCAGTGGTCTATCGGAAACAAATACTGGTCTCACAGGAAAGGATCAAAGGACAGACTCTAAGAAGTCTCACTCTTTTTGCACTTAAGGTGGCATTGTGCCATTCGTATGCAATTCCGATGTAAATTCAGTGTTTCATCGTCAATGTGAATGTCCAAGGAATACATTGAACCTGCAGTGGTGTATCGGAAACTAATACTGGTCTGACACAGAGTGTTTAAGGCACAGACTGTAAGAAGAGTCTCTATTATTGTACTTAAGGCGGCATTGTGCCTTTTGTATTTAATTCCGATGCGATTTCTGTGTTTCGTCGTCAATGTGATGGTCCAAGGAATACATTGAACCTGCAGTGGTGTATCGGAAACTAATACTGGTCTCACAGGAAAGGGTCAAAGTACACACCCTAAGAAGTCTCACTCTTCTTGCATTTAAGGCGGCATTGTGCCTTTTGTATTTAATTCCGATGTAATTTCTGTGTTTCATCGTCAATGCGTATGTAAAAGGAATACATTGAACCTGCAGTGGTGTTTCGGAAACTAATACTGGTCTCATAGGAAAGAGTCAAAGCACAGACTCGAAGAAGTCTCTCTCTTCATGCATTTAAATCGGCATTGTGCCTTTTGTAATTAATTCGGATGTAATATCAGTTTTTCATCGTCAATGTCAATGTCCAAGGAATACATTGAACCTGCAGTGGTGTATCGAAACCTAATACTGGTCTCACAGGAAAGGATCAAAGCACCGACTGCAAGAAGAGTCCATAATCTTGTACTTTAGGCGGCATTGTGCCTTTTGTATTTAATTCCGATGCGATTTCCGTGTTTCGTTGCCAATGTGAAGGTCCAAGAAATACATTGAACCTGCAGTGGTGTATCGGAAACTAATACTGGTCTCATTGGAAAGTATCAAAGCACAGACTCTAAGAAGTCTCACTCTTCTTGCACTTAGGGCGGCATTGTGCCATATGTATTTAACTCCGATGTAATTTTAGTGTTTGATCGTCAATGTGAATTTCTAATGAATACATTGATCCTGCAGTGGTGTATCGGAAACTAATACTGGTCTCACAGGAAAAGATCAAAGCACGGACTCTAAGAAGTCTCACTCTTCTTGCACTTAAGGCGGCATTGTGCATTTTCTATTTAATTCCTATGTAATTTCAGTGTTTCATCGTCAATGTGTATGTAAAAGGAATACATTGAACCTGCAGTGGTGTATCGGAAACTAATACTGGTCTCATAGGAATGAACCAAAGCACAGACTCGTAGAAGTCTCTCTCTTCTTGCATTTAAGGCGGCATTGTGCCTTTTGTATTTAATTCGGATGTAAAATCAGTTTTTCATCGTCAATGTGAATGTCCAAGGAACACATTGAACCTGCAGTGGTGTATCGGAAACTAATACTGGTATCACAGGAAAGGATCAAAGCACCGACTGTAAGAAGAGTCCATATTCTTGTACTTAAGGCGGCATTGTGCGTTTTGTATTTAATTCCGATGCGGTTTCTGTATTTCGTTGTCAATGTGAAGGTCCAAGAAATACATTGAACCTGCAGTGGTGTATCGGAAACTAATACTGGTCTCATAGGAAAGTATCAAAGCACAGACTCTAAGAAGTCTCACTCTTCTTTCATTTTAGGCGTCATTGTGCCTTTTGTATTCAATTCCGATGTAATTTCTGTGTTTCATCGTCAATGTGAATGTCCAAGGAATACATTGAACCTGCAGTGGTGTATTGGAAACTAATACTGTTCTCATAGAAAAGGATCAAAGCACAGACTCTAAGATGTTTCACTCTTCTTGCATTTAAGGCGGCATTGTGCCTTTTCTATGTAATTCTGATGTAGTTTCAGTGTTTCGTCGTCAATGTGAAAGTCCAAGGAATACATTGAACCTGCAGTGGTGAATCGGAAACTAATACTGGTCTCACAGGAAAGGATCAAAAAACCGACTGTAAGAAGAGTCTATATTCTTGCACTTAAGGAGGCACTGTGCCTTTTGTATTTAATTACGATGTAATTGCTGTTTTTCATCGTCAATGTGAATGTCCAAGGAATACATTGAACTTGCAGTGGTGTATCGGAAACTAGTACTGGTCTCACAGGAAAGGATCAATGCACATACTCTAAGAAGTCTCACTCTTCTTGCATTTAAGGCGGCATTATGCCTTTTGTATTTAATTCCGATGTAATTTCTGTGTTTCATCGTCAATGTGAAGGTCCAAGGAATACATTGAACCTGCAGTGGTGTATCGGAAACTAATACTAGTCGCACAGGACAGGAACAAAGCACAGACTCTAAGAAGTCTCACTCTTCTTGCACTTAAGGCGGCATTATTCCTTTTGTATTTATTTCCGATGTAATTTCAGTGTTTCATCGTCAATGTGTATGTAAAAGGAACACATTGAACCCTCAGTGGTGTTCGGATACTAATACTGGTCTCATAGGAAAGCATCAAATCACAGACTCTAAGAAGTCTCACTCTTCTTGCACTTAAGGCGGCATTGTGCCTTTTGTATTTAATTCCGATGTAATGTTAGTGTTTCATCGTCAGTGTGTATGTAAAAGGAATACATTGAACCTGCAGTGGTGTATCGGAAACTAATACTGGTCTCACAGGAAAGGGACAAAGCACAGACTCTAAGAAGTCTCACTCTTCTTGCACTTAAGGCGGCATTATTCCTTTTGTATTTAATTCCGATGTAATTTCAGTGTTTCATCGTCAATGTGTATGTAAAAGGAACACATTGAATCTGCAGTGGTGTTCGGAAACTAATATTGGTCTCATAGGAAAGGATCAAATCACAGACACTAAGAAGTCTCACTCTTTTTGCATTTAAGGCGGCATTGTGCCTTTTGTATTTAATTCCGATGTAATTTCTGTGTTTCATCGTCAATGTGAATGTCCAAGGAACACATTGAACCTGCAGTGGTGTATCGGAAACTAATACTGATCTCACAGGAAAGGATCAAAGAACCGACTGTAAGAAGAGTCTATATTCTTGTACTTAAGGCGGAATTGGGCCATTTGTATTTAATTCCGATGCGATTTCTGTGTTTCGTCGTCAAAGTGACGGTCCAAGAAATACATTGAACTTGCAGTGGTGTATCGGAAACTAATACTGGTCTCATAGGAAAGGATCAAAGCACAGATTCTAAGAAGTCTCACTCTTCGAGCATTTAATGCGGCACTGTGCCCTTTGTATTTAATTTTGTTGTAATTTCAGTGTTTCATCGTCAATGTGAATGTCCAAGGAATACATTAAACCTGCAGTGGTGTATCGGAAACTGATACTGGTCTCACAGGAAAGGATCAAAGCACAGACTCTAAGAACTCTCACTCTTCTTGCATTTGAAGCGTCATTGTGCCTTTTGTATTTAATTCCGATGTAATTTCTGTGTTTCATCGTCAATGTGAAGGTCCAAGGAATACATTGAACCTGCAGTGGTCTATCGGAAACAAATACTGGTCTCACAGGAAAGGATCAAAGGACAGACTCTAAGAAGTCTCACTCTTTTTGCACTTAAGGCGGCATTGTGAATTTTGTATTTAATTCCGATGTAATTTCAGTGTTTCATCGTCAATGTGAAGGTCCAAGGAATACATTGAGCCGGCAGTGGTGTATCGAAAACTAATACTGGTCTCACAGAGAGTGTTCAAGGCACAGACTGTAAGAAGTGTCTCTATTATTGTACTTAAGGCGGCATTGTGCCTTTTGTATTTAATTCCGATGCGATTTCTGTGTTTCATCGTCAATGTGAAGGTCCAAGGATTCCTTTGAACCTGCAGTGGTGTATCGGAAACTAATACTGGTCTTACAGGAAAGGATCAAAGCACAGAGTCAAAGCTCTTCTTGCACTTAAGGCAGCATTGTGCCATTCGTATGCAATTCCGATGTAAATTCAGTGTTTCATCGTCAATATGTATGTCCAAGGAATACATTGAACCTGCAGTGGTGTATCGGAAACTAGTACTGGTCTCATAGGAAAGGATCAATGCACATACTCTAAGAAGTCTCACTCTTCTTGCATTTAATGCGGCATTGTGCCTTTTGTATTTAATTTTGATGTAATTTCAGTGTTTCATCGTCAATGTGAATGTCCAAGGAATACATTGAACCTGCAGTGGTGTATCGGAAACTAATACTGGTCTCACAGGAAAGGATCAAAGCACAGACTCTAAGAACTCTCACTCTTCTTGCATTTGAAGCGTCATTGTGCCTTTTGTATTTAATTCCGATGTAATTTCTGTGTTTCATCGTCAATGTGAAGGTCCAAGGAATACATTGAACCTGCAGTGGTCTATCGGAAACAAATACTGGTCTCACAGGAAAGGATCAAAGGACAGACTCTAAGAAGTCTCACTCTTTTTGCACTTACGGCGGCATTGTGAATTTTGTATTTAATTCCGATGTAATTTCAGTGTTTCATCGTCAATGTGAAGGTCCAAGGAATACATTGAGCCGGCAGTGGTGTATCGAAAACTAATACTGGTCTCACAGAGAGTGTTCAAGGCACAGACTGTAAGAAGTGTCTCTATTATTGTACTTAAGGCGGCATTGTGCCTTTTGTATTTAATTCCGATGCGATTTCTGTGTTTCATCGTCAATGTGAAGGTCCAAGGATTCCTTTGAACCTGCAGTGGTGTATCGGAAACTAATACTGGTCTTACAGGAAAGGATCAAAGCACAGAGTCAAAGCTCTTCTTGCACTTAAGGCCGCATTGAGCCATTCGTATGCAATTCCGATGTAAATTCAGTGTTTCATCGTCAATATGTATGTCCAAGGAATACATTGAACCTGCAGTGGTGTATCGGAAACTAATACTGGTCTCATAGGAAAGGATCAAAGCACAGATTCTAAGAAGTCTCACTCTTCTTGCATTTAATGCGGCATTGTGCCTTTTGTATTTAATTTTGATGTAATTTCAGTGTTTCATCGTCAATGTGAATGTCCAAGGAATACATTGAACCTGCAGTGGTGTATCGGAAACTAATACTGGTCTCACAGGAAAGGATCAAAGAACCGACTGTAAGAAGAGACTATATTCTTGTACTTAAGGAGGCACTCAGCCTTTTGTATTTAATTCCGATGTAATTGCAGTTTTTCATCGTCAATGTGAATGTCCAAGGAATACATTGAACTTGCAGTGGTGTAACGGAAACTAGTACTGGTCTCACAGGAAAGGATCAATGCACATACTCTAAGAAGTCTCACTCTTCTTGCACTTAAGGCGGCATTGTGCCTTTTGTATTTAATTCCGATGTAATGTTAGTGTTTCATCGTCAATGTGTATGTAAAAGGAATTCATTGAACCTGCAGTGGTGTATCGGAAACTAATACTGGTCTCATAGGAAAGGATCAAAGCACCGACTCTAAGAAGAGTCTATATTCTTGTACTTAAGGTTGCATTGTGCCTTTTGTATTTAATTCCGATGCGATATCTGTGTTTCGTCGTCAATGTGAAGGTCCAAGGAAGACATTGAACCTGCAGTGGTGTATCGAAAACTAATACTGGTCTCATAGGAAGGGATCAAAGCACAGATTCTAAGAAGTCTCACTCTTCGAGAATTTAATGCGGCATTGTGCCCTTTGTATTTAATTTTGTTGTATTTTCAGTGTTTCATCGTCAATGTGAATGTCCAAGGAATACATTGAACCTGCAGTGGTGTATCGGAAACTAAATCTGGTCTCACAACAGAGGATCAAAGCACAGACTCTAAGAACTCTCACTCTTCTTGCATTTGAAGCGTCATTGTGCCTTTTGTATTTAATTCCGATGTAATTTCTGCGATTCATCGTCAATGTGAAGGTCCAAGGAATACACTGAACCTGTAGTGGTCTATCGGAAACAAATACTGGTCTCACAGGAAAGGATCAAAGGACAGACTCTAAGAAGTCTCACTCTTTTTGCACTTAAGGCGGCATTGTGCCTTTTGTGTTTAATTCCGATGTAATTTCATTGTTTCATCGTCAATGTGAAGGTCCAAGGAATACATTGAGCCGGCAGTGGTGTATCGAAAACTAATACTGGTCTCACAGAGAGTGTTCAAGGCACAGACTGTAAGAAGAGTCTCTATTATTGTACTAAAGGCGGCATTGTGACTTTTGTATTTAATTCCGATGCGATTTCTGTGTTTCATCGTCAATGTGAAGGTCCGAGGATTACTTTGAACTTGCAGTGGTGTATCGGAAACTAATACTGGACTTACAGGAAAGGATCAAAGCACAGAGTCAAAGAAGTCTCACTCTTCTTGCACTTAAGGCAGCATTGTGCCATTCTTATGCAATTCCGATGTAAATTCTGTGTTTCATCGTGAATGTGTATGTATAAGGAATACATTGAACCTGCAGTGGTGTATCGGAAATTAATACTGGTCTCACAGGAAAGGATCAAGGCACACACTCTAAGAAGTCTCACTCTTCTTGCATTTAAGGCGGCATTGAACATTTTGTATTTAAGTCCGATGTAATTTCAGTGTTTCATCGTCAATGTGAAGGTCCAAGGAATACATTGAGACGGCAGTGGTGTATCGAAAACTAATACTGGTCTCACAGAGAGTGTTCAAGGCACAGACTGTAAGAAGATTCTCTATTATTGTACTTAAGGCGGCATGGTGCCTTTTGTATTTAATTCCGATGCGATTTCTGTGTTTCATCGTCAATGTGAAGGTCCAAGGATTACTTTGAACCTGCAGTGGTGTATCGGAAACTAATACTGGTCTTACAGGAAAGGATCAAAGCACAGATTCAAAGAAGTCTCACTCTTCTTGCACTTAAGGCAGCATTGTGCCATTCGTATGCAATTCCGATGTAAATTCAGTGTTTCATCGTCAATGTGTATGTCCAAGGAATACATTGAACCTGCAGTGGTGTATCGGAAACTAATACTGGTCTCACAGGAAAGGATCAAAGCACACACTCTAAGAAGTCTCACTCTTCTTGCATTTAAGGCGGCATTGTACCTTTTGTATTTAATTCCGATGTAATTGCAATGTTTCATCGTCAATGTGATTGTCCAAAGAATACATTGAACCTGCAGTGGTGTATCGGAAACTAGTACTGGTCTCACAGGAAAGGATCAATGCACAGACACTAAGAAGTCTCACTCTCCTTGCATTTAATGCGGCATTGTGCCTTTTGTATTTAATTTTGATGTCATTTCAGTGTTTCATCGTCAATGTGCATGTCCAAGGAATACATTGAACCTGCAGTGGTGTATCGGAAACTAATACTGGTCTCACAGGAAAGGATCAAAGAACCGACTGTAAGAAGAGTCTATATTCTTGTACTTAAGGAGGCATTGTGCCTTTTGTATGTAATTCCGATGTAATTGCAGTTTTTCATCGTCAATGTGAATGTCCAAGGAATACATTGAACCTGCAGTGGTGTATCGGAAACTAATATTGGTCTCACAGATATGGATCAAAGCACCGACTGAAAGAAGAGTGTCTATTCTCGTACTTAAGGCGGCATTGTGCCTTTTGTATTTAATTCCGATGCGATTTCTGTGTTTCATCTTCAATGTGAAGGTCCAAGGAATACACTGAACCTGCAGTGGTGTATCGGAAACTAATACTGATCTCACAGGGAATGCTCGAAGCACCGACTGTAAGAAGAGTCCCGATTGTTGTACTTAAGGCGGCATTGTGCCTTTTGTATTTAATTCCGATGCGATATCTGTGTTTCATCGTCAATGTGCTGTTCCAAGGAATACATTGAACCTGCAGTGGTGTATCATAAACTAATACTGGTCTCACAGGGGCTGCTCAAAGCACCGACTGTAAGAAGAGAATCTATTCTTGTACTTAATGCGGCATTGTGCCTTTTGTATTTAATTCCGGTGCGATTTCTGTGTTTCATCGTCAATGTGAAGGTCCAAGGCATACATTGCACCCGCAGTGGTGTATCGGAACCTAATACTGGTCTCACAGGAAAGGATCAAGGCGCAGACTCTACGAAGTTTCACTCTTCTTGCACTTAAGGCGGCATTGTGCCTTTTGTATTTAATTCCGATGTGATTTCAGTGTTTCATCGTCAATGTGTATGTCTAAGGAATACATTGAACCTGCAGTGGTGTATCGGAAACTAATACTGATCTCACAGGAAAGGACCAAAGCACAGACACTAAGAAGTCTCACTCTTCTTGCACTTAATACGGCACTGAGCCTTTTGTATGTAATTCCGATGTAAATTCAGTGGTTCACCGTCAATGTGTATTTCCAAGGAATACATTGAACCTGCAGTGGTGTATCGGAAACTAATACTGGTCTCATAGGAAAGGATCAAAGCACAGACTCAAAGAAGTCTCACTCTTCTTGCACTTAAGGCGGCATTATTCCTTTTGTATTTAATTCCGATGTAATTTCAGTGTTTCATCGTCAATGTGTATGTAAAAGGAACACATTGAACCTGAAGTGGTGTTCGGAAACTAATACTGATCTCATAGGAAAGAAACAAATAACAGACCCTAAGAAGTCTCACTCTTCTTGCACATAAAGGGGCATTGTGCCTTTTGTATTTAATTCCGATGTAATTTCAGTGTTTCATCGTCAATGTTTACGTCCAAGGAATACATTGAACCTGCAGTGGTGTATCGGAAACTAATACTGTTCTCACAGGAAAGGATCAATGCACAGACTCAAAGAAGTCTCACTCTTCTTGCACTTAGGGCGGCATTGTGCCTTTTGTATTTAATTCCGATGTAATTTCAGTGTTTCATCCTCAATGTGTATGTAAAAAGAGTACATTGAACCTGCAGTGATGTATCGGAAACTAGTACTGGTCTCACAGGAAAGGATCAATGCACAGACTCTAAGAAGACTCACTCTTCTTGCACTTAAGGCGGCATTGTGCCTTTTGTATGTAATTCCGATGTAATTTCAGTGTTTCATCGTCAATGTGAATGTCCAAGGAATACATTGAACCTGCAGTGGTGTATCGGAAACTAATACTGGTCTCACAGGAAAGGACCAAAGCACAGACACTAAGAAGACTCACTCCTCTTGCACTTAACACGGCATTGTGCCTTTTGTATGTAATTCCGATGTAAATTCAGTGTTTCATCGTCTATGTGTATCTCCAAGGAATACATTGAACCTGCAGTGGTGTATCGGAAACTAATACTGGTCTCACAGGAAAGGATCAAAGCACAGACTCTACAAAGTCTCACTCTTCTTGCACTTAAGGCGGCATTGTGCCTTTTGTGTTTAATTCCAACGTAATTTCAGTGTTTCATCGTCAATGTGTAAGTAAAAGGAATACATTGAACCTGCAGTGGTGTATCGGAAACTATTACTGTTCTCATAGGAAAGGATCAAAGCACAGACCCTCAGAAGTCTCACTCTTCTTGCATTTAAGGCGGCATTGTGCCTTTTCTATGTAATTATGGTGTAATTTCAGTGTTTCATCGTCACTGTGAATGTCAAAGGAATAAATTGAACCTGCAGTGGTGTATCGGTAACTAATACTGGTCTCACAGGAAGGGATCAAAACACCGACAGTAAGGAGAGTCTCAATTCTTGTACTAAAGGCGCCATTGTGCCTTTTGTATCTAATTCCGATGCGACTTCTGTGTTTCATCGTCAATGTGAAGGTCCAAGGAATACATAGCACCCGCAGTGGTGTATCGGAACCTAATACTGGTCTCACAGGAAAGGATCAAAGCACAGACTCTACAAAGTCTCACTCTTCTTGCACTTAAGGCGGCATTGTGCTAATTGTGTTCCATTCCGATGCGATTTCTGTGTTTCATCGTAAATGTGTATGTCCAAAGAAAACATTGAACTTGCAGTGATGTATCGGAAACTAATACTGGTCTCGCAGGGAATGCTCAAAGCACCGACCGTAAGAAGAGTCTCGATTCTTGTACTTAAGGCGGCATTGTGCCTTTTTGTATTTAATTCCGATGCGATTTCTGTGTTTCATCGTCAATGTGTATGACCAAGGAATACATTGAACCTGCAGTGGTGTATCAGAAACTAATACTGGTCTCACAGGGATTGCTCAAACCACCGACTGTAAGAAGAGTCTCAATTCTTGTACTTAAGGCGGCATTGTGCCTTTTGTATTTACTTCCGATGCGATTTCTGTGTATCATCGTCAATGTGAAGGTCCAAGGAATAACTTGAACCCGCAGTGGTGTATCAGAAACTAATACTGGTCCCACAGGAATGGATCAAAGCACAGACTCTAGGAAGTCTCACTCTTCTTGCACTTAAAGCGGCATTGTGACTTTTGTATTTAATTCCGATGTATTTTCAGTGATTCATCGTTGATGTGTAAGTACAAGGAATACGTTGAAGCTGCAGTGGTGTATCGGAAAGTAATACTGGTCTCATAGGAAAAGATCAGTGCACAGATTCTAAGAAGTCTCACTCTTCTTGCACTTAAGGCGCCTTTGTGCCTTTTGTATTTAATTCCGATGTAATTTCAGTGTTTTATCGTCAATGTGTATGTAAATGGAATACTTTGAACCTGCAGTGGTGTATCAGAAACTAATACTGGTCTCACAGGAAAGGATGAAAGAAGCGACTGTAAGAAGAGTCTCTATTCTTGTACTTAATGCGGCATTGTGCCTTTTGTATTTAATTCCGATGCGATTTCTGTGTTTCATCGTCAATGTGAAGGTGCAAGGAATACATTGAACCTGCAGTGGCGTATCGGAAACTGATACTGGTCTCACAGGAAAGGATCAATGCACAGACTCTAAGAAGTTTCACTCTTTTGCACTTAAGGCGGCATTTTGCCTTTTGTATTTAATTCCGATGTAATTTCAGTGTTTCATCCTCAATGTATATGTAGAAGGAATACATTGAACCTGCAATGATGTATCGGAAACTAATATTGGTCTCATAGGAAAGGATCAAAGCGCAGACTCTAAGAAGTCTTACTCTTCTTGCACTTAAGGCGGCATTGTGTCTTTTGTATGTAATTCCGATGTAATTTGAGTGATTCATTGTCAATAAGAATGTCCAAGGAATACATTGAACCTGCAGTGGTTTATCGGAAAATAATATTGGTCTCACAGAAATGGATCAGAGCACCGACTGTAAGAAGAGTCTCTATTCTCGTACTTAAGGCGGCATTGTGCCTTTTGTATTTAATTCCGATGAAAGGTTAGTGTTTCATCGTCAATGTGTATGTAAAAGGATTACATTGAACCTGCAGTTGTGTATCGGAAACTAATACTGGTCTCATGGGAAAGGATCAAAGCACAGACTCTAAGAAGTCTCACTCTTCTTGCACTTAAGGCGCCTTTGTGCCTTTTGTATTTAATTCCGATGTAATTTCAGTGTTTTATCGTCAATGTGTATGTAAATGGAATACTTTGAACCTGCAGTGGTGTATCAGAAACTAATACTGGTCTCACAGGAAAGGATGAAAGAAGCGACTGTAAGAATGGTCTCTATTCTTGTACTTAATGCGGCATTGTGCCTTTTGTATTTAATTCCGATGCGATTTCTGTGTTTCATCGTCAATGTGAAGGTCCAAGGAATACATTGAACCTGCAGTGGTGTATCGGAAACTAATACTGGTCCCACAGGAAAGGATCAAAGCACAGACTCTAAGAAGTCTCACTCTTGTTGCACTTAAGGCGGCATTGTGCCTTTTGTATTTAATTCCGATGTAATTTCAGTGTTTCATCGTCAATGTGAATGTCCAAGGAAATCATTGAACCTGCAGTGGTGTATCGGAAACTAATACTGGTGTCAAAGGAAAGGATTAATGCACAGACTCTAAGAAGTTTCACCCTTTTTGCACTTAAGGCGGCATTGTGCCTTTTCTATTTAATTCCGATGTAATTTCAGTGTTTCATCCTCAATGTGTATGTAAAAAGAATACATTGAACCTGCAGTGATGTATCGGAAACTACTATTGGTCTCATAGAAAAGATCAAAGCGCAGACTCTAAGAAGTCTCACTCTTCTTGCACTTAAGGCCTCATTGTGCCTTTTGTATGTAATTCCGATGTAATTTCAGTGTTTCATCGTGAATGTGAATGTCCAAGGAATACATTGAACCTGCAGTGGTGTATCGGAAATTAATATTGGTCTCACAGAAATGGATTAAAGCACCGGCTGTAAGAAGAGTTTCTATTCTCGTACTTAAGGCGGCATTGTGCCTTTTGTATTTAATTCCGATGCGATATCTGTGTTTCATCGTCAATGTGAAGGTCCAAGGTATACATTGAAAGTGCAGTGGTGTATCGGAAACTAATACTGGTCCCACAGGGATTGCTCAAATCACCGACTGCAAATTGAGTCTCTATTCTTGTACTTAAGGCGGCATTGTGACTTTTGTATTTAATTCCGATGCGATATCAGTGTTTCATCGTAAATGTGTATGTCCAAGGAAAACATTGAACCTGCAGTGGTGTATCGGAAAATAATACTGGTCCCACAGGGAATGCTCAAAGCACCGACTGTGAGAAGAGTCTCGATTCTTGTACTTAAGGTGGCATTGTGCCTTTTCTACTTAATTCCGACGTGATATCTGTGTTTCATCGTCAATGTGAAGGTCAGAGGAATACATTGAACCAGCTGTGGTGTATCGGAAATGAATACTGGTCTCACAGGGAATGCTTAAAGCACCGACTGTAAGAAGAGTCTCTATTCTTGTACTTAAGGCGGCATTTTGCGTTTTGTATTTTATTCCGATGCGATTTCTGTGTTTCATCGTCAATGTGAAGGTCCGAGGTATACATTGAACCTGCAGTGGTGTATCGGAAACTAATACTGGTCTCAGAGAAAAGGATCAAAGCACAGACCCTAAGAAGTCTCACTCATCTTGCACTTAAGGCGGCATTGTGCCTTTTGTATTTAATTCCGATGTATTTTCAGTGTTTCATCGTCAATGTGTAAGTAAAAGGAATACATTGAACCTGCAGTGGTGTATCGCAAACTAATACTGTTCTCATAGGAAAGGATCAAAGCACAGACTCTAAGAAGTCTCACTCTTCTTGTATTTAAGGCGGCATTGTGCCTCTTCTATGTAATTATGATGTAATTTCAGTGTTTCATCGTCAATGTGACTGTCAAAGGAATACATTGAACCTGCAGTGGTGTATCGGAAAGTAATGCTGGTCTGTCTGGAAAGGTTCAAAGCACAGGCTCTAAGAAGTCTCACTCTTCTTGCACTTAAGACGGCATTTTGCCTTTCGCATTTAATTCCGATGTAATTTCAGTGTTTCATCGTCAATGTGTATGTAAAAGGAATACATTGAACCTGCAGTGGTGTATCGGAAACTAATACTGGTCTCACAGGAAAGGACCAAAGAACCGACAGTAAGAAGAGTCACTATTCTTTTACTGAATGCGGCATTGTGCCTTTTGTATTTAATTCCGATGCGATTTCTGTGTTTCATCGTCAATGTGAAGGTCCAAGGAATACACTGAACCTGCAGTGGTGTATCGGAAACTAATAGTGGTCTCACAGGAAAGGATCGATGCACAGACTCTAAGAAGTTCCACTCTTCTTGCACTTAAGGCGGAATTGTGCCTTTTGTATTTAATTCCGATGTAATTTTAGTGTTTCATCCTCAATGTGTATATAAAAAGAATACTTTGAACATGCAGTGATGTATCGGAAACTAATATTGGTCTCACAGATATGGATCAAAGCACCGACTGTAAGAAGAGTTTCTATTCTCGTACTTAAGGCGGCATTGTGCCTTTTGTCTTTAATTCCGATGCGATATCTGTGTTTCATCGTCAATGTGAAGGTCCAAAATATATATTGAAAGTGGGTGGTGTTTCGGAAACTCATACTGGTCTCACAGGGAATGCTCAAATCACCGACTGCAAGAAGAGTCACTATTTATGTACTTAAGGCGGCATTGTGCTTTTTGTATTTAATTCCGATGCGATTTCATTGTTTCATCGTAAATGTGTATGTCCAAGGAAAACATTGAACCTGCAGTGGTGCATCGGAAACTAATACTGGTATCCCAGGGAATGCTCAAAGCACCGACCGTTAGAAGAGTCTCGATTCTTGTACTTAAGGCGGCATTGTGCCTTTTGTATTTAATTCCGATGCGATTTCTGTGTTTCATCGTCAATGTAAAGGCCAAGGAATAAATTGTAACTGCAGTGGTGTATCGGAAACTAATACTGGTCTCACAGGGAGTGTTCAATGCACCGACTGTAAGAAGAGTCTCTATTCTTGTTCTTAAAGCTGCACTGCGCCTTTTGTATTTACTTCCGATGCGATTTCTGTGTTTCATCGTCATTGTGAAGGTCCAAGGAATACATTGAACCCGCAGTGGTGTATGGGAAACTAATACTGGTCTCACAGGAAAGGATCAAAGCACAGACTCTAAGAAGTCTCACTCTTCTTGCACATAAAGCGGCATTGTGAGTTTTGTATTTAATTCCGATGTAATTTCAGTGTTTCTTCGTCAATGTGTATGTCCAAGGAAAACATTGAACCGGCAGTGTTGTATCGGAAACTAATACTGGTCTCACAGGGAATGCTCAAAGCACCGACTGTAAGAAGAGTCTCTATTCTTGTACTTAAGGCGGCATTGTGCCTTTTGTATTTAATTCCGATGCGGTTTCTGTGTTTCATCGTTAATGTGAAGGTCCAAGGAATACATTGCACCTGCAGTGGTGTATCGGAACCTAATACTGGTCTCACTGGCAAGGATCAAAGCACAGACTCTAAGAAGTCTCACTCTTCTTGCACTTAAGGCGGCATTGTGCCCTTTGTATTTAATTCGATTTAATTTCAGTGTTTCATCGTCAATGTGTATGTCTAAGGAATACATTGAACCTGCAGTGGTGTATCGGAAACTAATATTGGTCTCACAGGGAATGCTCAAAACACCGACTGTAAGATGAGTCTCTATTCTTATACTTAAGGCGGCATTGCGCCTTTTGTATTTAATTAAGATGCGATTTCTGTGTTTCATTGCCAATGTGACGGTCCAAGGAATACATTGAACTTGCAGTGGTGTATCGGAAACTAATATTGGTCTCACAGGAAAGGAACAAAGCACAGACTCTAAGAAGTCTCACTCTTCTTGCACTTAGGGCGGCATTGTGCCTTTTGTATTCTATTCCGATGTAATTTCAGTGTTTCATCGTCAATGTGTATGTCCAAGGAATACATTGAAACTGCAGTGGTGTATCGGAAACTAGTACTGGTCTCACAGGGAATGCTCAAAGCACCGACTGTAAGAAGAGTCTCTATTCTTGTACTTAAGGCGGCATTGTGCGTTTTGTTTTAATTCCGATGCGATTTCTGTGTTTCATCGTCAATGTGATGGACCAAGGAATACATTGAACCTGATGTGGTGTATCGGAAACTAATACAGGTCTCACAGGAAAGGATCAAAGCACCGACTGTAAGAAGAGTCTCGATTCTTGAACTTAAGGCGGCATTGTGCCTATTGTATTTAACTCCGATGTAATTTCAGTGTTTCATCGTCAATGTGTATGTAAAAGGAGTACATTGAACTTGCAGTGGTGTATCGGAAATTAATACGGGTCTCATAGGAACGAATCAAAGCACAGACTCAAAGAAGTCTCACTATTCTTGCATTTTTGTTGGCTTCGTGCCTCTTGTAATTAATTCCGATGTAATTTCAGAGTTTCATCGTCAATGTGAATGTCCAAGATACAAATTGAACCTAAAGTTGTGTATCGGAAACTAAAACTGGTCTCACAGGAAAGGATCAAAGCACCGACTGTAAGAAGAGTCTCGATTCTTATACTTAAGGCGGCATTGTGCCTTTTGTATTTAATTCCGATGCGATTTCTGTGTTTCTTTGTCAATGTGAAGGTCCAAGGAATACATTGCACATGCAGTGGTGCATCGGAACCTAATACTGGTCTCACAGGCAAAGATCAAAACACAGACTCTAAGAAGTCTCACTCTTCTTGCACTTAAGGCGGCATTGTGCCTTTTGTATTTAATTCGATTTAATTTCAGTGTTTCAACGTCAATGTGTATGTCTAAGGAATACATTGAACCTGCAGTGGTGTATCGGAAACTAATACTGGTTCACAAGAATGGATCAAAGCACCAACTCTGAGAAGAGTCTCTGTTCTTGTACTTAAGATGGCATTGTGCCTTTTGTATTTAAATCCGATTCGATTTCTGTGTTTCATCGTCATTGTGAAGGTCCAAGGAATACATTGAACCTGCAGTGGTGTATCGGAAACTAATTCTGGTCTCACAGGAAACGATCAAAGCACAGACTCTAAGAAGTCTCACTCTTCTTGCGCTTAAGGCGGCATTGTGCCTTTTGTATTTAATTCCGATGTAATTTCAGTGTTTCATCATTAATGTGTTTGTAAAAGGAATACATTGAACCTGCAGTGGTGTATCGGAAACTAATACTGGTCTCATAGGAAAGGATCAAATCACAGACTCTAAGAAGTCTCACTCTTCATGAACTTAAGGAATCATTGTGCCTTTTGTATTTAATTCCGACGTAATTTCAATTTTTCATCGTCCATGTGAAGGTCCAAGGAATACCTTGAATCTGCAGTGGTGTGTCGGAAACTAAAACTGGTCTCACAGGAAAGGATCAAAGCACATACTCTAAGAAGTCTCACTCTTCTTGCACTTAAGGCGGCATTGTGCCTTTTGTATTTAATTCCGATGTAATATCAGTGTTTCATCGTCAATGTGTATGTAAAAGGAATACATTGAAGCTGCAGTGGTGTATCGGAAACTAATACTGGTCTCATAGGAAAGGATCAAAGCACAGTCTCCAAGAAGTCTCACTCTTCTTGCACTTAAGGCGACATTGTGCCTTTAGTATGTAATTCCGATGCAATTTCAGTGTTTCATCGTCAATGTGTATGTCAAAGGAATACATTGAACCGGCAGTTTTGTATCGGAAACTAATACTGGTCTCACAGGAATAGATCAAAGCACCGACTGTAAGAAGAGTCTCTATTCTTGTACTTAATTCGGAATTGTGCCTTTTCTATTTAATTCCGATGCGATATCTGTGTATCATCGTAAGTGTGGAGGTCCAAGGAATACATCGAACCTGCAGTGGTGTATCGGAAACGAATACTGGTCTCACAGGGAATGCTCAAAGCACCGACTGTAAGAAGAGTCTCTATTCTTGTACTTAAGGCGGCATTGTGCCTTTTGCATATAATTCCGATGCGATTTCTGTGTTTCATCGTCATTGTGAAGGTCCAAGTAGTACACTGAACCTGCAGTGGTGTCTCGGAAACTAAAACTGGTCTCACAGGAAAGGATCAAAGCACATACTCTAAGAAGTCTCACTCTTCTTGTGCTTAAGGCGGCATTGTGCCTTTTGTATTTAATTCCGACGTAATTTCAATGTTTCATCGTCCATGTGAAGGTCCAAGAAATACCTTGAAACTGCAGTGGTGTATCGGAAACTAAAACTGGTCTCACAGGAAAGGATCAAAGCACATACTCTAAGAAGTCTCACTCTTCTTGCACTTAAGGCGGCATTGTGCCTTTTGTATGTAATTCCGAAGTAATTTCAGTGTTTCATCGCCAATGTGTATGTCCAAGGAATACATTGATCCTGCAGTGGTGCATCGGAAACTAATGTTGTTCTCACAGGGAATGCTCAAAGCACCGACTGTAAGAATAGTCTCTATTCTTGTACTTACGGCGGCATTGTTCATTTTGTATTTAATTCCGATGCGATTTCTGTGTTTCATCGTCAATGTGAAGGTCCAAGAAATACATTGAACCTGCAGTGGTGTATTGGCAACTAATACTTGTCTCACAGAAAAGGATCAAAGCACAGACTCTAAGAAGTCTCATGCATCTTGCACTTAAGGCGGCATTGAGCATTTTGTAATTAATTCCAAAGTAATTTCAGTGTTTCATCGTCAATGTGAATGTCCAAGGAATACATTGAACCTGCAGTGGTGTATGGGAAACTTATACTGGTCTCACAGGGAGTGTTCAAGGCACAGACTGTAAGAAGAGTCTCTATTCTTGTACTTAAGGCGGCATTGTTCATTTTGTATTTAATTCCGATGCGATTTCTGTGTTTCATCGTCAATGTGAAGGTCCAAGAAATACATTGAACCTGCAGTGGTGTATTGGCAACTAATACTTGTCTCACAGAAAAGGATCAAAGCACAGACTCTAAGAAGTCTCATGCATCTTGCACTTAAGGCGGCATTGAGCATTTTGTAATTAATTCCAAAGTAATTTCAGTGTTTCATCGTCAATGTGAATGTCCAAGGAATACATTGAACCTGCAGTGGTGTATGGGAAACTAATACTGGTCTCACAGGAAAGGATCAAAGCACAGACTCTAGAAGTCTCACTCTTCCTGCACTTACGGTGGCATTGTACCTTTTGTATTTAATTACGATGTAATTTCAGTGTTTCATCGTCAATGTGCATGTCCAAGAAAATCATGGAACCTGCAGTGGTGTATCGGATACTAATACTGGTCTCACAGGGAATGCTCAAAGCACTGACTGTAAGAAGAGTCTCTATTCTTGTACTTAAGGCGGCATTGTGCCTTTTGTATTTAATTCCGATTCGATTTCTGTGTTTCATCGTCAATGTGTATGTCCAAGGAATACATTGAACCAGCAGTGGTGTATCGTATACTAATACTGGTCTCACAGGGAATGCTCAAAGCACCGACTGTAAGAAGAGTCTCCATTCTTGTACTTAAGGCGGCATTGTGCCTTTTCTATTTAATTCCGATGCAATATCTTGTGTTTCATCGTCAATGTGAAGGTCCAAGGAATACATTGAACCTGCAGTGGTGTATCGGAAACTAATTCTGGTCTCACAGGGAATGATCAAAGCACAGACTGTATGAAGTGTCTCGATTCTTGTACTTAAGGCGGCATTGTGCCTTTTGTCTTTAATTCCGATGCGATTTCTGTGTTTCATCGTCAATGTGAAGGTCCGAGGAATACATTGAACCTGCAAAGGTGTATTGGAAACTAATACTTGTCTCACAGGAAAGGATCAAAGCACAGACTCTATGAAGTCTCACTCGTCCTGTACATAACGCGGCATTGTGCCTTTTGTATTTAATTCCGATGTAATTTCAATGTTTCATCGTCCATGTGAAGGTCCAAGGAATACATTGAGCCTGCAGTGGTGTATTGGAAACTTATACTGGTCTCACAGGGAGTGTTCAAGGCACAGACTGTAAGAAGAGTCTCTATTCTTGTACTTAAGGCGGCATTGTGCCTTTTCTACTGAATTCCAATGCTATATCTGTGTTTCATCGTCAATGTGAAGATCCAAGGAATACATTGAACGTGCGGTGGTGTATCGGAAACTAATACTGGTCTCACAGAGAATGCTCAAAGCACCGACTGTAAGAAGAATCACCATTCTTGTACTTAAGGCGGCATTGTGCGTTTTTATTTAATTCCGATGTGAGTTCTGTGTTTCATCGTCAACGTGAAGGTCCAAGGAATACTTCGAACTGGCAGTAGTGTATCGGAAACTAATACTGGTCTCACAGGGAATTCTCAAAGCACCGACTGTAAGAAGAGTCTCCATTCTTGTACTTGTGGCGGCATTGTGCCTTTTGTATTTAATTCCGATGCGATTTCTGTGTTTCATCGTCAATGTGAAGGTCCAAGGCATACATTGAACCTGCAGTGGTGTATCGGAAACTAATACTGGGCTCACAGGAAAGGATCAAAGCACAGACTCTAAGAAGTCTCAGTCTTCTTGTACTTATGGTGGCATTGTGCCTTTTGTAATTCATTCCGATGTAATTTCAATGTTTCATCGTCCATGTGAAGGTCCAAGGAATCCATTGAAGCTGCAGTGGTGTATCGAAAACTAATACTGGTCTCATAGGAAAGGATCAAAGCACAGACTCCAAGAAGTCTCACTCTTCTTGCACTTAAGGTGACATTGTGCCTTTAGTATGTAATTCCGATGTAATTTCAGTGTTTCATCGTCAATGAGTATGTCCAAGGAATACATTGAACCGGCAGTGGTGTATCGGAAACTAATACTGGTCTCACAGGAATAGATCAAAGCACCGACTGTAAGAAGAGTCTCTATTCTTGTACTTAAGGCGGAATTGTGCCTTTTCTATTTAATTCCGATGCGATATCTGTGTATCATCGTAAGTGTGGAGGTCCAAGGAATACATCGAACCTGCAGTGGTGTATCGGAAACGAATACTGGTCTCACAGGGAATGCTCAAAGCACCGACTGTAAGAAGAGTCTCTATTCTTGTACTTAAGGCGGCATTGTGCCTTTTGCATTTAATTCCGATGCGATTTCTGTGTTTCATCGTCGTTGTGAAGGTCCAAGGAATACATTGAACCTGCAGTGGTGTTTCGGAAACTAAAACTTATCTCACAGGAAAGGATCAAAGCACATACTCTAAGAAGTCTCACTCTTCTTGTGCTGAAGGCGGCATTGTGCCTTTTGTATTTAATTCCGACGTAATTTCAATGTTTCATCGTCCATGTGAAGGTCCAAGGAATACCTTGAAACTGCAGTGGTGTATCGGAAACTAAAACTGGTCTCACAGGAAAGGATCAAAGCACATACTCTAAGAAGTCTCACTCTTCTTGCACTTAAGGCGGCATTGTGCCTTTTGTATGTAATTCCGATGTAATTTCAGTGTTTCATCGTCAATGTGTATGTCCAAGGAATACATTGATCCTGCAGTGGTGTATCGGAAACTAATGTTGTTCTCACAGGGAATGCTCAAAGCACCGACTGTAAGAAGAGTCTCTATTCTTGTACTTAAGGCGGCATTGTGCATTTTGTATTTAATTCCGATGCGATTTCTGTGTTTCATCGTCAATGTGAAGGTCCAAGAAATACATTGAATCTGCAGTGGTGTATTGGCAACTAATACTTGTCTCACAGGAAAGGATCAAAGCACAGACTCTAAGAAGTCTCACGCTTCTTGCACTTAAGGCGGCATTGTGCCTTTTGTATGTAATTCCGATGTAATTTCAGTGTTTCATCGTCAATTTGAATGTCCAAGGGATACATTGAACCTGCAGTGGTGTATGGGAATCTAATACTGGTCTCACAGGAAAGGATCAAAGCACAGACTCTAAGAAGTCTCACTCTTCCTGCACTTACGGTGGCATTGTGCCTTTTGTATTTAATTACGATGTAATTTCAGTGTTTCATCGTCAATGTGTATGTCCAAGAAAATCATGGAACCTGCAGTGGTGTATCGGAAACTAATACTGGTCTCACAGGGAATGCTCAAAGCACCGACTTTAAGAAGAGTCTCCATTCTTGTACTTAAGGCGGCATTGTGCCTTTTCTATTTAATTCCGATGCAATATCTGTGTTTCGTCGTCAATGTGAAGGTCCAAGGAATACATTGAACCTGCAGTGGTGTATCGGAAACTAATACTGGTCTCACAGGGAATGGTCAAAGCAACGACAGTAAGAGGAGTCTCTATTCTTGTACTTAAGGCGGCATTGTGCCATTTGTATTTAATTCCGATGCTTTCTGTGTTTCATCGACAATGTGTATGTCCAAGGAATACATTGAACCTGCAGTGGTGTATCGGAAACTAATACTGGTCGCACAGGGAATGCTCAAAGCACCGACTGTTAGAAGAGTCTCTATTCTTGTACTTAAGGCGGCATTGCGCCTTTTGTATTTAATTTCGATGTAATTTCAGTGTTTCATCGTCAATGTTTACGTCCAAGGAATACATTGAACACGCAGTGCTGTATCGGAAACTAATACTGGTCTCACAGGGAATGCTCGAAGCACCGACTGTAAGAAGAGTCTCTATTCTTGTACTTAAGGCGGCACTGTGCGTTTTGTATTTAATTCCAAAGCGATTTCTGTGTTTCATCGTCAATTTGATGGTCCAAGGAATACAAAGAACCAGCAGTGGTGTATCGGAAACTAATACTGGTCTCACAGGGAATGCTCAAAGCACCGACAGTAAGAACAATCTCTATTCTTGTAATTAAGGCGGCATTGTGCCTTTTGCATTTAATTCCGATGGGATTTCTGTATTTCATCGTCAATGTGAAGGTCCAAGGAATACATTGAACCTGGAGTGGTGTATCGGAAACAAATACTGGTCTCACACTGAATGCTCAAAGCACTGACCGTAGGAAGAGTCTCTATTCTTGTGCTTAAGGCGGCATTGTGCGTTTTGTATTTAATTCCGATGCGATTTCTGTGTTTCATCGTCAACGTGAAGGTCCATGGAATACATTGAACCTGCAGTGGTGTATCGGAAACTAATACTGGTCTCACAGGGAATGCTCAAAATACCGATTCTGAGAAGAGTCTCTGTTCTTGTACTTAAGGCGGCATTGTGCCTTTTGTATTTAATTCCGATGCGATTTCTGTGTTTCATCGTCATTGTGAAGGTCCAAGGAATACATTGAACCTGCAGTGGTGTATAGGAAACTAATACTGGTCTCACAGGAAAGGATCAAAGCACCGACTCTAAGAAGTCTCACTCTTCTTGCGCTTAAGGCGGCATTGTGCCTCTTGCATTTAATTCCGATGTAATTTCAGTGTTTCATCATCAATGTGTTTGTAAAAGGAAAATATTGAACCTGCAGTGGTGTATCGGAAACTAATACTGGTCTCATAGGAAAGGATCAAATCACAGACTCTAAGAAGTCTCACTCTTCATGAACTTAAGGCGGCATTGTGCCTTTTGAATTTAATTCCGATGTAATTTCAGTGTTTCATCGTCAATGTGGAAGTAAAAGGAACACATTGAACCTGCAGAGGTGTATCGGAAACTAATACTGGTCTCATAGGAAAAGATCAAATATCAGACTCTAAGAAGTCTCACTCTTCTTGTACTTAATTCGGCATTGTGCCTTTTGTATTTAATTCAGATGAGATTTCAGTGTTTCATCGTCAATGTGTATTTAAAGGAATACATTGAACCTGCAGTGGTGTATCGGAAACTAATACTGGTCTCATAGGAAAGGATCAATGCACAGACTGAAAGAAGTCCCACTCTTCTTGCATTTAAGGCGGCATTGTGCCATTTGTATTTAATTACGATGTAATTTCATTGTTTCATCGTCAATGTGAATGTCCAAGGAATACATTGAACCTGCAGCGGTGTATCAGAAACTAATACTGGTCTCACAGGAAAGGATCAAAGCACAGACTCTAAGAAGTCTCACTATAATTGCGCTTAAGGCGGCACTGTGCCCTTTGTATTTAAGTCCGACGTAACATCAGTGTTTCATCGTCAATGTGTATGTAAAAGGATTACATTGAACCTGCAGTGGTGTATCGGAAACTAACACTGGTCTCATAGGAAAGGATCAAAGCACATACTCTAAGAAGTCTCACTCTTCTTGCACTTAAAGCTGATTTGTGCCTTTTGTATTTAATTCCAATGTGATATCTGTGTTCCATCGTCAATGTGAAGGTCCAAGGATTACATTGATTCTGCAGTGGTGTATCGGAAACTAATGCTGTTCTCACAGGGAATGCTCAAAGCACCGACTGTAAGAAGAGTCTCTATTCTTGTACTTAAGGCGGCATTTGCATTTTGTATTTAATTCCGATGCGATTTCTGTGTTTCATCGTCAATGTGAAGGTCCAAGGAATACATTGAACCTGCAGTGGTGTATTGGCAACTAATACTTGTCTCACAGGAAAGGATCAAAGCACAGACCCTAAGAAGTCTCACGCTTCTTGCACTAAAGGCAGCATTGTGCAATTTGTAATTAATTCCAAAGTAATTTCAGTGTTTCATCATCAATGTGTATGTAAAAGGAATACATTGAACCTGCAGTGGTGTATCGGTAACTAATACTGGTCTCATAGGAAAGGATCAAAGCACAGACTCTAAGAAGTCTCACTCTTCTTGCACTTAAGGCGGCATTGTGCCTTTAGTATGTAATTCCGATGTAATTTCAGTGTTTCATCGTCAATGTGTATGTCCAAGGAATACATTGAACCTGCAGTGGTGTATCGGAAACTAATACTGGTCTCACAGGAATAGATCAAAGCACCGACTGTAAGAAGAGTCTCTATTCTTGTACTTAAGGCGGAATTGTGCCTTTTCTATTTAATTCCGATGCGATATCTGTGTATCATCGTCGGTGTGGAGGTCCAAGGAATACATCGAGCCTGCAGTGGTGTATCGGAAACAAATACTGCTCTCACAGGGAATGCTCAAAGCACCGACTGTAAGAAGAGTCTCTATTCTTGTACTTTAGGCGGCGTTGTGCCTTTTATATTTAATTCCGATGCGATTTCTGTGTTTGATCGTCAATGTGAAGGTCCAAGGAATACATTGAACCTGCAGTGGTGTATCGAAAACTATAACTGGTCTCACAGGAAAGGATCAAAGCACATACTCTAAGAAGTCTCACTCTTCTTGTGCTTAAGGCGGCATTGAGCCTATTGTATTTAATTCCGACGTAATTTCAATGTTTCATCGTCCATGTGAAGGTCCAAGGAATACCTTGAATCTGCAGTGGTGTATCGGAAACTAAAACTGGTCTCACAGGAATGGATCAAAGCACATACTCTAAGAAGTCTCACTCTTCTTGCACTTAAATGGGCATTGGGCCTTTTGTATTCAATTCTGACGTGTTATCAGTGTTTGATTGTCAATGAATATGTAAAAGGAATACATTGAACCTGCAGTGGTGTATCGGAAACAAATACTGGTCTCATAGGAAAGGATTAAAGCACAGACTCTTAGAAGTCTCACTCTTCTTGCACTTAAGGTGGCATTGTGCCTTTTGTATGTAATTCCGATGTAATTTCAGTGTTTCATCGTCAAAGTGAATGTCCAAGGAATACAATGAACCTACAGTGGTGTATCGGAAACTAATACTGGTCTCACAGGAAAGGATCAAAGCACAGACTCTAAGATGTCTCACTCTTCTTGCACTTAAGGTGGCATTATGCCTTTTGTATTTAAGTACGATGTAATTTCAGTGTTTCATCGTCAACGTGTATGTCCAAGAAAAACATGGAACCTGCAGTGGTGTATCGGAAACTAATACTGGTCTCACAGGGAATGCTCAAAGCACTGACTGTAAGAAGAGTCTCTATTGTTGTACTTAAGGCGGCATTGTGCCTCTTGTATTTAATTCCGATGCGATTTCTGTGTTTCATCGTCAATGTGTATGTCCAAGGAATACATTGATCCAGCAGTGGTGTATCGGATTCTAATACTGGTCTCACAGGGAATGCTAAAACACCGACTGTAAGAAGAGTCTCCATTCTTGTACTTCAGGCGGCATTGTGCCTTCTCTATTTAATTCCGATGCAATATCTGTGTTTCATCGTCAATGTGAATGTCCACGGAATACATTAAACCTGCAGTAGTGTATCGGAGGCTAATACTGGTCTCACAGGAAAGGATCAAAGAACATACTCTAAGAAGTCTCACTCTTCTTGTGCTTAAGGCGGCATTGTGCCTTTTGTATTTAATTCCGACGTAATTTCAATGTTTCATCGTCCATGTGAAGATCCAAGGAATACCTTGAATCTGCAGTGGTGTATCGGAAACTAAAACTGGTCTCACAGGAAAGGATCAAAGAACATACTCTAAGAAGTCTCACTCTTCTTGTGCTTAAGGCGGCATTGTGCCTTTTGTATTTAATTCCGACGTAATTTCAATGTTTCATCGTCCATGTGAAGATCCAAGGAATACCTTGAATCTGCAGTGGTGTATCGGAAACTAACACTGGTCTCATAGGAAAGGATCAAAGCACAGACTTTAAGAAGTCTCAGTCTTCTTGCACTTAAGGTTCAATTGTGTCTTTTGTCTTTAATTCCGATGTGATTTCTGCGTTCCATCGTCAATGTGAAGGGCCAAGTAATACATTGAACCTGCAGTGGTGTATCGGAAACTAAAACTGGTCTCACAGGAAAGGATCAAAGAACATACTCTAAGAAGTCTCACTCTTCTTGTGCTTAAGGCGGCATTGTGCCTTTTGTATTTAATTCCGACGTAATTTCAATGTTTCATCGTCCATGTGAAGATCCAAGGAATACCTTGAATCTGCAGTGGTGTATCGGAAACTAAAACTGGTCTCACAGGAAAGGATCAAAGCACAGACTCTAAGAAGTCTCACTCTTCTAGCACTTAAGGCTGCATTGTGCCTTTTGTATTTAATTCCGATGTAATATCAGTGTTTTATCGTCTATGTGTATGTAAAAGGAATGCATTGAAGCTGCAGTGGTGCATCGGAAAGTAATACTGGTCTCATAGGAAAGGATCAAAGCACAGACTCTAAGAAGTCTCACTCATCTTGCACTTAAGGCGGCATTATGCCTTTAGTATGTAATTCCGATGTAATTTCAGTGTTTCATCGTCAATGTGTATGTCCAAGGAATACATTGAACCTGCAGTGGTGTATCGGAACCTAATACTGGTCTCACAGGAATAGATCAAAGCACCGACTGTAAGAAGAGTCTCTATTCTTGTACTTAAGGCGGAATTGTGCATTTTCTATTTCATTCCGATGCGATATCTGTGTGTCATCGTCAGTGTGGAGGTCCAAGGAATACATCGAACCTGCAGTGGTGTATCGGAAACGAATTCTTGTCTCACAGGGAATGCTCACAGCACCGACTGTAAGAAGAGTCTCTATTCTTGTACTTAAGGCGGCATTGTGCCTTCTGTATTTAATTCCGATGCGATTTCTGTGTTTCATCGTCAATGTGAATGTCGAAGGAATACATTGAGCCTGCAGTGGTGTATCGGAAACTAATACTGGTCTCACAGGGAATGCTCAAAGCACCGACTGTAAGAAGAGTCTCTATTCTTGACTTAAGGCGGCATTGTGCCCTTTGTATTTAATTTCGATCCGATTTCTGTGTTTCATCGTCAATGTGAAGGTCCAAGGAATACATTGAACCTGCAATGGTGTATCGGAAACTAATACTGGTCTCACAGGAAAGGATCAAAGCACAGACTCTAAGAACTCTCACTCTTCTTCCACTTAAGGCGGTGTTGTGGCTCTTGTATTTAATTCCGATCTAATTTCAGTGTTTCATCGTCAATGTGTATGTCCAAGGAATACATTGAACCTGCAGTGGTACATCGGAAACTAATACTGGTCTCACAGGGAATGCTCAAAGCATCGACAGTAAGAAGTAACTCTATTCTCGTATTTAAGGCGTCATTGTGCCATTTGTATTTAATTCCGATGCGATGTCTGTGTTTTATCATCAATGTGAAGGTCCAACGAATACATTGAACCTGCAGAGGTGTATCGGAAACTTATACTGGTCTCACAGGAAAGGATCAAAGCCCAGACTCTAAGAAGCCTCATTCCTCTTCCAGTTAAGGCGGCATTGTGCCTTTTGTATTTAATTCTGATGTAATTTCAGTGTTTCATCGACAATGTGTATGTCCACGGAATACATTGAGCCTGCAGTGGTGTATCGGAAACTAATACTGGTCTCACAGGAAAGGATCAAAGCACAGACTGTAAGAAGAGTCTCTATTCTTGCACTTAAGGTTACATTGTGCCTTTTGTATTTAATTCCGATGTAATTTCAGTGTTATATCGACAATGTGTATGTCCAAGGAATACATTGAACCTGCAGTGGTGTATCGGAAACTAATACTGGTGTCACAGGAGAGGATCAAAGCACAGACTGTAAGGAGAGTCTCTATTCTTATACTTAAGGTTGCATTTGTGCCGTTTGTATTTAATTCTGATGCGATTTCTGTGTTTCATCGTCAATGTGAGGGTCAATGGAATACATTGAACCTGCAGTGGTGTATCGGAAACTACTACTGGTATCACAGGAAAGGATCAATGCATAGACTGTAAGAAGAGTCTCTGTTCTTGTACTTAAGGCGGCATTGTGCCTTTTGTATTTAATTCCGATGCGATTTCTGTGTTTCATCGTCAATGTGAAGGTCAAAGGAATACATTGAACCTGCAGTGGTGTATCGGAAACTAATACTGGTCTCACAGGGAATGCTCTAAGCACCGACTGTAAAAAGAATCTCTATTCTTGTACTTAAGCCAGCATGGAGCCTTTTGCATTTAATTCCGATGTGATTTCTGTGTTTCATCGTCAATGTGAAGATCTAAGGAATACATTGAACCAGCAGTGGTGTATCGGAAACTAATACTGGTCTCACAGGAATGGATCAAAGCACAGACTCTAAGAAGTCTCTCTCATCTTGCACTTAAGGCGGCATTGTGCCTTTTGTATTTAATTCCGATGTAAATTCAGTGTTTCTTCGTCCATGTGTAAGTCCAAGGAACACATTGAACCTGCAGTGTTGTATCGGAAACCAATACTGGTCTAACAGGGAATTCTCAAAGCAGCGACTGCATGAAGCGTCTACATTCTTGTACCTAAGGCGTCAATGTGCCTTTTGTATTTAATTCATATGCGATTTCTGTGTTTCATCGTCAATGTGAAGGTCCAAGGAATACATTGAACCTGTAGTGTTGTATCGGAAACTAATACTGGTCGCACAGGGAATCCTCAAAGCACCGACTGAAAGAAGAGTCTCTATTCTTGCACTTAAGGCGCAATTGTGCATTTTGAATTTAATTCCGATGTGATTTCTGTGTTTCATCGTCAATGTGAAGGTCCAAGGAATACATTGACATGCAGTGGTGTATCGGAAACTAACACTGGTCTCATAAGAAAGGATCAAAGCACAGACTCTAGGAGGTCTCACTCTTCTTGCTCTTAAGGCGGCAATGTGCCTTTTGTATGTAATTCCGATGTAATTTCAGTGTTTCATCGTCAATGTGAATGTCCAAGGAATACATTGAACCTGCAGTGGTGTATCGGAAACTAATACTGGTCTCACAGGAATGGGACAAAGCACCGATTGTAAGAAGAGTCTCTATTCTTGTACTTAAGGCGGCATTGTGCCTTTTTTATTTAATTCCGATGCGATTTCTGTGTTTCATCGTCAATGTGAATGTCCCAGGAATACATTGAACCTGCAGTGGTGTATCGGAAACTAATACAGGTCTCACAGGGAATGTTTAAAGCAGCGACTGTAAGGAGAGTCTCTATTCTTGTACTTATGGCGGCATTTTGCCTTTTGTATTTAATTCCTATGCGATTTCTGTGTTTCATCGTCAATATGAAGGTCCAAGGAATTCATTGAACCTGTAGTGGTGTATCGGAAACTAATACTGGTCTCAAAGGAAAGGATCAATGCACAGACTCTAAGAAGTTTCACCCTTTTTGCACTTAAGGAGGCATTGTGCCTTTTGTATTTAATTCCGATGTAATTTCAGTGTTTCATCCTCAATGTGTATGTAAAAAGAATACATTGAATCTGCAGTGATGTATCGGAAACTACTATTGGTCTCATAGAAAAGATCAAAGCGCAGACTCTAAGAAGTCTCACTCTTCTTGCACTTAAGGCCTCATTGTGCCTTTTGTATGTAATTCCGATGTAATTTCAGTGTTTCATCGTCAATGTGAATGTCCAAGGAATACATTGAACCTACAGTGGTGTATCGGAAATTAATATTGGTCTCACAGAAATGGAGCAAAGCACCGACAGTAAGAAGAGTTTCTATTCTCGTACTTAAGGCGGCATTGTGCCTTTTGTATTTAATTCCGATGCGATATCTGTGGTTCATCGTCAATGTGAAGATCCAAGGTATACATTGAAAGTGCAGTGGTGTATCGGAAACTAATACTGGTCCCACAGGGATTGCTCAAATCACAGACTGCAAATTGAGTCTCTATTCTTGTACTTAAGGCGGCATTGTGACTTTTGTATTTAATTCCGATGCGATATCAGTGTTTCATCGTAAATGTGTATGTCCAAGGAAAACATTGAACCTGCAGTGGTGTATCGGAAAATAATACTGGTCCCACAGGGAATGCCCAAAGCACCGACTGTAAGAAGAGTCTCGATTCTTGTACTTAAGGCGGCATTGTGCCTTTTCTACTTAATTCCGACGTGATATCGGTGTTTCATCGTCAATGTGAAGGTCCAAGGAATACATTGAACCAGCAGTGGTGTATCGGAAATGAATACTGGTCTCACAGGGAATGCTTAAAGCACCGACTGTAAGAAGAGTCTCTATTCTTGTACTTATGGCGACATTGTGCCTTTTGTATTTAATTCCGGTGCGATTTCTGTGTTTCATCGTCCATGTGAAGGTCCAAGGAATACATTGAACCTGCAGTGGTGTATCGGAAACTAATACTGGTCTCACAGGAAAGGATCAAAGCACAGACACTAAGATGTCTCACCCTTCTTGCACTTAAGGCGGCATTCTGCCTTTTGTATTTAATTCCGATTAATTTCAGTGTTCCATCGTCAATGTGTATTTCCAATGAATACATTGAACCTGCCGTGGTGTATCGGAAACTAATACTGGTCTCACAGGGAATGCTCAAAACACCGACTCTTAGAAGAGTCTCTATTCTTGTACTTAAGGCGGCATTTTGCATTTTGTATTTTATTCCGATGCGATTTCTGTGTTTCATCGTCAATGTGAAGGTCCGAGGTATACATTGAACCTGCAGTGGTGTATCGGAAACTAATACTGGTCTCACAGGAAAGGACCAAAGAACCGACTGTAAGAAGAGTCTCTATTCTTTTACTGAATGCGGCATTGTGCCTTTTGTATTTAATTCCGATGCGATTTCTGTGTTTCATCGTCAATGTGAAGGTCCAAGGAATACACTGAACCTGCAGTGATGTATCGGAAACTAATATTGCTCTCATAAGAAATGATCAAAGCGCAGACTCTAAGATGTCTCACTCTTCTTTCACTTAAGGCTGCATTGTGCCTTTTGTGTTAAATTCCGATGTATATTCAGTGTTTCATCGTAAATGTGTATGTCCAAGGAAAACATTGAACCTGCAGTGGTGCATCGGAAACTAATACTGGTATCCCAGGGAATGCTCAAAGCACCGACCGTTAGAAGAGTCTCGATTCTTGTACTTAAGGCGGCATTGTGCCTTTTGTATTTAATTCCGATGCGATTTCTGTGTTTCATCGTTAATGTGAAGGTCCAAGGAATACATTGCACCTGCAGTGGTGTATCGGATCCTAATACTGGTCTCACTGGCAAGGATCAAAGCACAGACTCTAAGAAGTCTCACTCTTCTTGCACTTAAGGCGGCATTGTGCCTTTTGTATTTAATTCGATTTAATTTCAGTGTTTCATCGTCAATGTGAATGTCTAAGAAATACATTGAACCTGCAGTGGTGTATCGGAAACTAATATTGGTCTCACAGGGAATGCTTAAAACACCGACTGTAAGATGAGTCTCTATTCTTGTACTTAAGGCGGCATTGCACCTTTTGTATTTAATTAAGATGCGATTTCTGTGTTTCATTGCCAATGTGTAGGTCCAAGGAATACATTGAACCTGCAGTGGTGTATCGGAAAATAATACTGGTCCCACAGGGAATGCCCAAAGCACCGACTGTAAGAAGAGTCTCGATTCTTGTACTTAAGGCGGCATTGTGCCTTTTCTACTTAATTCCGACGTGATATCGGTGTTTCATCGTCAATGTGAAGGTCCAAGGAATACATTGAACCAGCAGTGGTGTATCGGAAATGAATACTGGTCTCACAGGGAATGCTTAAAGCACCGACTGTAAGAAGAGTCTCTATTCTTGTACTTATGGCGGCATTGTGCCTTTTGTATTTAATTCCGGTGCGATTTCTGTGTTTCATCGTCCATGTGAAGGTCCAAGGAATACATTGAACCTGCAGTGGTGTATCGGAAACTAATACTGGTCTCACAGGAAAGGATCAAAGCACAGACACTAAGATCTCTCACTCTTCTTGCACTTAAGGCGGCATTCTGCCTTTTGTATTTAATTCCGATGTAATTTCAGTGTTCCATCGTCAATGTGTATTTGCAATGAATACATTGAACCTGCAGTGGTGTATCGGAAACTAATACTGGTCTCACAGGGAATGCTCAAAGCACCGACTCTTAGAAGAGTCTCTATTCTTGTACTTAAGGCGGCATTTTGCATTTTGTATTTTATTCCGATGCGATTTCTGTGTTTCATCGTCAATGTGAAGGTCCGAGGTATACATTGAACCTGCAGTGGTGTATCGGAAACTAATACTGGTCTCACAGGAATAGATCAAAGCACCGACTGTAAGAAGAGTCTCTATTCTTGTACTTAAGGCGGAATTGTGCCTTTTCTATTTAATTCCGATGCGATATCTGTGTATCATCGTAAGTGTGGAGGTCCAAGGAATACATCGAACCTGCAGTGGTGTATCGGAAACGAATACTGGTCTCACAGGGAATGCTCAAAGCACCGACTGTAAGAAGAGTCTCTATTCTTGTACTTAAGGCGGCATTGTGCCTTTTGCATTTAATTCCGATGCGATTTCTGTGTTTCATCGTCGTTGTGAAGGTCCAAGGAATACATTGAACCTGCAGTGGTGTTTCGGAAACTAAAACTTATCTCACAGGAAAGGATCAAAGCACATACTCTAAGAAGTCTCACTCTTCTTGTGCTGAAGGCGGCATTGTGCCTTTTGTATTTAATTCCGACGTAATTTCAATGTTTCATCGTCCATGTGAAGGTCCAAGGAATACCTTGAAACTGCAGTGGTGTATCGGAAACTAAAACTGGTCTCACAGGAAAGGATCAAAGCACATACTCTAAGAAGTCTCACTCTTCTTGCACTTAAGGCGGCATTGTGCCTTTTGTATGTAATTCCGATGTAATTTCAGTGTTTCATCGTCAATGTGTATGTCCAAGGAATACATTGATCCTGCAGTGGTGTATCGGAAACTAATGTTGTTCTCACAGGGAATGCTCAAAGCACCGACTGTAAGAAGAGTCTCTATTCTTGTACTTAAGGCGGCATTGTGCATTTTGTATTTAATTCCGATGCGATTTCTGTGTTTCATCGTCAATGTGAAGGTCCAAGAAATACATTGAATCTGCAGTGGTGTATTGGCAACTAATACTTGTCTCACAGGAAAGGATCAAAGCACAGACTCTAAGAAGTCTCACGCTTCTTGCACTTAAGGCGGCATTGTGCCTTTTGTATGTAATTCCGATGTAATTTCAGTGTTTCATCGTCAATTTGAATGTCCAAGGGATACATTGAACCTGCAGTGGTGTATGGGAATCTAATACTGGTCTCACAGGAAAGGATCAAAGCACAGACTCTAAGAAGTCTCACTCTTCCTGCACTTACGGTGGCATTGTGCCTTTTGTATTTAATTACGATGTAATTTCAGTGTTTCATCGTCAATGTGTATGTCCAAGAAAATCATGGAACCTGCAGTGGTGTATCGGAAACTAATACTGGTCTCACAGGGAATGCTCAAAGCACCGACTTTAAGAAGAGTCTCCATTCTTGTACTTAAGGCGGCATTGTGCCTTTTCTATTTAATTCCGATGCAATATCTGTGTTTCGTCGTCAATGTGAAGGTCCAAGGAATACATTGAACCTGCAGTGGTGTATCGGAAACTAATACTGGTCTCACAGGGAATGGTCAAAGCAACGACAGTAAGAGGAGTCTCTATTCTTGTACTTAAGGCGGCATTGTGCCATTTGTATTTAATTCCGATGCTTTCTGTGTTTCATCGACAATGTGTATGTCCAAGGAATACATTGAACCTGCAGTGGTGTATCGGAAACTAATACTGGTCGCACAGGGAATGCTCAAAGCACCGACTGTTAGAAGAGTCTCTATTCTTGTACTTAAGGCGGCATTGCGCCTTTTGTATTTAATTTCGATGTAATTTCAGTGTTTCATCGTCAATGTTTACGTCCAAGGAATACATTGAACACGCAGTGCTGTATCGGAAACTAATACTGGTCTCACAGGGAATGCTCGAAGCACCGACTGTAAGAAGAGTCTCTATTCTTGTACTTAAGGCGGCACTGTGCGTTTTGTATTTAATTCCAAAGCGATTTCTGTGTTTCATCGTCAATTTGATGGTCCAAGGAATACAAAGAACCAGCAGTGGTGTATCGGAAACTAATACTGGTCTCACAGGGAATGCTCAAAGCACCGACAGTAAGAACAATCTCTATTCTTGTAATTAAGGCGGCATTGTGCCTTTTGCATTTAATTCCGATGGGATTTCTGTATTTCATCGTCAATGTGAAGGTCCAAGGAATACATTGAACCTGGAGTGGTGTATCGGAAACAAATACTGGTCTCACACTGAATGCTCAAAGCACTGACCGTAGGAAGAGTCTCTATTCTTGTGCTTAAGGCGGCATTGTGCGTTTTGTATTTAATTCCGATGCGATTTCTGTGTTTCATCGTCAACGTGAAGGTCCATGGAATACATTGAACCTGCAGTGGTGTATCGGAAACTAATACTGGTCTCACAGGGAATGCTCAAAATACCGATTCTGAGAAGAGTCTCTGTTCTTGTACTTAAGGCGGCATTGTGCCTTTTGTATTTAATTCCGATGCGATTTCTGTGTTTCATCGTCATTGTGAAGGTCCAAGGAATACATTGAACCTGCAGTGGTGTATAGGAAACTAATACTGGTCTCACAGGAAAGGATCAAAGCACCGACTCTAAGAAGTCTCACTCTTCTTGCGCTTAAGGCGGCATTGTGCCTCTTGCATTTAATTCCGATGTAATTTCAGTGTTTCATCATCAATGTGTTTGTAAAAGGAAAATATTGAACCTGCAGTGGTGTATCGGAAACTAATACTGGTCTCATAGGAAAGGATCAAATCACAGACTCTAAGAAGTCTCACTCTTCATGAACTTAAGGCGGCATTGTGCCTTTTGAATTTAATTCCGATGTAATTTCAGTGTTTCATCGTCAATGTGGAAGTAAAAGGAACACATTGAACCTGCAGAGGTGTATCGGAAACTAATACTGGTCTCATAGGAAAAGATCAAATATCAGACTCTAAGAAGTCTCACTCTTCTTGTACTTAATTCGGCATTGTGCCTTTTGTATTTAATTCAGATGAGATTTCAGTGTTTCATCGTCAATGTGTATTTAAAGGAATACATTGAACCTGCAGTGGTGTATCGGAAACTAATACTGGTCTCATAGGAAAGGATCAATGCACAGACTGAAAGAAGTCCCACTCTTCTTGCATTTAAGGCGGCATTGTGCCATTTGTATTTAATTACGATGTAATTTCATTGTTTCATCGTCAATGTGAATGTCCAAGGAATACATTGAACCTGCAGCGGTGTATCAGAAACTAATACTGGTCTCACAGGAAAGGATCAAAGCACAGACTCTAAGAAGTCTCACTATAATTGCGCTTAAGGCGGCACTGTGCCCTTTGTATTTAAGTCCGACGTAACATCAGTGTTTCATCGTCAATGTGTATGTAAAAGGATTACATTGAACCTGCAGTGGTGTATCGGAAACTAACACTGGTCTCATAGGAAAGGATCAAAGCACATACTCTAAGAAGTCTCACTCTTCTTGCACTTAAAGCTGATTTGTGCCTTTTGTATTTAATTCCAATGTGATATCTGTGTTCCATCGTCAATGTGAAGGTCCAAGGATTACATTGATTCTGCAGTGGTGTATCGGAAACTAATGCTGTTCTCACAGGGAATGCTCAAAGCACCGACTGTAAGAAGAGTCTCTATTCTTGTACTTAAGGCGGCATTTGCATTTTGTATTTAATTCCGATGCGATTTCTGTGTTTCATCGTCAATGTGAAGGTCCAAGGAATACATTGAACCTGCAGTGGTGTATTGGCAACTAATACTTGTCTCACAGGAAAGGATCAAAGCACAGACCCTAAGAAGTCTCACGCTTCTTGCACTAAAGGCAGCATTGTGCAATTTGTAATTAATTCCAAAGTAATTTCAGTGTTTCATCATCAATGTGTATGTAAAAGGAATACATTGAACCTGCAGTGGTGTATCGGTAACTAATACTGGTCTCATAGGAAAGGATCAAAGCACAGACTCTAAGAAGTCTCACTCTTCTTGCACTTAAGGCGGCATTGTGCCTTTAGTATGTAATTCCGATGTAATTTCAGTGTTTCATCGTCAATGTGTATGTCCAAGGAATACATTGAACCTGCAGTGGTGTATCGGAAACTAATACTGGTCTCACAGGAATAGATCAAAGCACCGACTGTAAGAAGAGTCTCTATTCTTGTACTTAAGGCGGAATTGTGCCTTTTCTATTTAATTCCGATGCGATATCTGTGTATCATCGTCGGTGTGGAGGTCCAAGGAATACATCGAGCCTGCAGTGGTGTATCGGAAACAAATACTGCTCTCACAGGGAATGCTCAAAGCACCGACTGTAAGAAGAGTCTCTATTCTTGTACTTTAGGCGGCGTTGTGCCTTTTATATTTAATTCCGATGCGATTTCTGTGTTTGATCGTCAATGTGAAGGTCCAAGGAATACATTGAACCTGCAGTGGTGTATCGAAAACTATAACTGGTCTCACAGGAAAGGATCAAAGCACATACTCTAAGAAGTCTCACTCTTCTTGTGCTTAAGGCGGCATTGAGCCTATTGTATTTAATTCCGACGTAATTTCAATGTTTCATCGTCCATGTGAAGGTCCAAGGAATACCTTGAATCTGCAGTGGTGTATCGGAAACTAAAACTGGTCTCACAGGAATGGATCAAAGCACATACTCTAAGAAGTCTCACTCTTCTTGCACTTAAATGGGCATTGGGCCTTTTGTATTCAATTCTGACGTGTTATCAGTGTTTGATTGTCAATGAATATGTAAAAGGAATACATTGAACCTGCAGTGGTGTATCGGAAACAAATACTGGTCTCATAGGAAAGGATTAAAGCACAGACTCTTAGAAGTCTCACTCTTCTTGCACTTAAGGTGGCATTGTGCCTTTTGTATGTAATTCCGATGTAATTTCAGTGTTTCATCGTCAAAGTGAATGTCCAAGGAATACAATGAACCTACAGTGGTGTATCGGAAACTAATACTGGTCTCACAGGAAAGGATCAAAGCACAGACTCTAAGATGTCTCACTCTTCTTGCACTTAAGGTGGCATTATGCCTTTTGTATTTAAGTACGATGTAATTTCAGTGTTTCATCGTCAACGTGTATGTCCAAGAAAAACATGGAACCTGCAGTGGTGTATCGGAAACTAATACTGGTCTCACAGGGAATGCTCAAAGCACTGACTGTAAGAAGAGTCTCTATTGTTGTACTTAAGGCGGCATTGTGCCTCTTGTATTTAATTCCGATGCGATTTCTGTGTTTCATCGTCAATGTGTATGTCCAAGGAATACATTGATCCAGCAGTGGTGTATCGGATTCTAATACTGGTCTCACAGGGAATGCTAAAACACCGACTGTAAGAAGAGTCTCCATTCTTGTACTTCAGGCGGCATTGTGCCTTCTCTATTTAATTCCGATGCAATATCTGTGTTTCATCGTCAATGTGAATGTCCACGGAATACATTAAACCTGCAGTAGTGTATCGGAGGCTAATACTGGTCTCACAGGAAAGGATCAAAGAACATACTCTAAGAAGTCTCACTCTTCTTGTGCTTAAGGCGGCATTGTGCCTTTTGTATTTAATTCCGACGTAATTTCAATGTTTCATCGTCCATGTGAAGATCCAAGGAATACCTTGAATCTGCAGTGGTGTATCGGAAACTAAAACTGGTCTCACAGGAAAGGATCAAAGAACATACTCTAAGAAGTCTCACTCTTCTTGTGCTTAAGGCGGCATTGTGCCTTTTGTATTTAATTCCGACGTAATTTCAATGTTTCATCGTCCATGTGAAGATCCAAGGAATACCTTGAATCTGCAGTGGTGTATCGGAAACTAACACTGGTCTCATAGGAAAGGATCAAAGCACAGACTTTAAGAAGTCTCAGTCTTCTTGCACTTAAGGTTCAATTGTGTCTTTTGTCTTTAATTCCGATGTGATTTCTGCGTTCCATCGTCAATGTGAAGGGCCAAGTAATACATTGAACCTGCAGTGGTGTATCGGAAACTAAAACTGGTCTCACAGGAAAGGATCAAAGAACATACTCTAAGAAGTCTCACTCTTCTTGTGCTTAAGGCGGCATTGTGCCTTTTGTATTTAATTCCGACGTAATTTCAATGTTTCATCGTCCATGTGAAGATCCAAGGAATACCTTGAATCTGCAGTGGTGTATCGGAAACTAAAACTGGTCTCACAGGAAAGGATCAAAGCACAGACTCTAAGAAGTCTCACTCTTCTAGCACTTAAGGCTGCATTGTGCCTTTTGTATTTAATTCCGATGTAATATCAGTGTTTTATCGTCTATGTGTATGTAAAAGGAATGCATTGAAGCTGCAGTGGTGCATCGGAAAGTAATACTGGTCTCATAGGAAAGGATCAAAGCACAGACTCTAAGAAGTCTCACTCATCTTGCACTTAAGGCGGCATTATGCCTTTAGTATGTAATTCCGATGTAATTTCAGTGTTTCATCGTCAATGTGTATGTCCAAGGAATACATTGAACCTGCAGTGGTGTATCGGAACCTAATACTGGTCTCACAGGAATAGATCAAAGCACCGACTGTAAGAAGAGTCTCTATTCTTGTACTTAAGGCGGAATTGTGCATTTTCTATTTCATTCCGATGCGATATCTGTGTGTCATCGTCAGTGTGGAGGTCCAAGGAATACATCGAACCTGCAGTGGTGTATCGGAAACGAATTCTTGTCTCACAGGGAATGCTCACAGCACCGACTGTAAGAAGAGTCTCTATTCTTGTACTTAAGGCGGCATTGTGCCTTCTGTATTTAATTCCGATGCGATTTCTGTGTTTCATCGTCAATGTGAATGTCGAAGGAATACATTGAGCCTGCAGTGGTGTATCGGAAACTAATACTGGTCTCACAGGGAATGCTCAAAGCACCGACTGTAAGAAGAGTCTCTATTCTTGACTTAAGGCGGCATTGTGCCCTTTGTATTTAATTTCGATCCGATTTCTGTGTTTCATCGTCAATGTGAAGGTCCAAGGAATACATTGAACCTGCAATGGTGTATCGGAAACTAATACTGGTCTCACAGGAAAGGATCAAAGCACAGACTCTAAGAACTCTCACTCTTCTTCCACTTAAGGCGGTGTTGTGGCTCTTGTATTTAATTCCGATCTAATTTCAGTGTTTCATCGTCAATGTGTATGTCCAAGGAATACATTGAACCTGCAGTGGTACATCGGAAACTAATACTGGTCTCACAGGGAATGCTCAAAGCATCGACAGTAAGAAGTAACTCTATTCTCGTATTTAAGGCGTCATTGTGCCATTTGTATTTAATTCCGATGCGATGTCTGTGTTTTATCATCAATGTGAAGGTCCAACGAATACATTGAACCTGCAGAGGTGTATCGGAAACTTATACTGGTCTCACAGGAAAGGATCAAAGCCCAGACTCTAAGAAGCCTCATTCCTCTTCCAGTTAAGGCGGCATTGTGCCTTTTGTATTTAATTCTGATGTAATTTCAGTGTTTCATCGACAATGTGTATGTCCACGGAATACATTGAGCCTGCAGTGGTGTATCGGAAACTAATACTGGTCTCACAGGAAAGGATCAAAGCACAGACTGTAAGAAGAGTCTCTATTCTTGCACTTAAGGTTACATTGTGCCTTTTGTATTTAATTCCGATGTAATTTCAGTGTTATATCGACAATGTGTATGTCCAAGGAATACATTGAACCTGCAGTGGTGTATCGGAAACTAATACTGGTGTCACAGGAGAGGATCAAAGCACAGACTGTAAGGAGAGTCTCTATTCTTATACTTAAGGTTGCATTTGTGCCGTTTGTATTTAATTCTGATGCGATTTCTGTGTTTCATCGTCAATGTGAGGGTCAATGGAATACATTGAACCTGCAGTGGTGTATCGGAAACTACTACTGGTATCACAGGAAAGGATCAATGCATAGACTGTAAGAAGAGTCTCTGTTCTTGTACTTAAGGCGGCATTGTGCCTTTTGTATTTAATTCCGATGCGATTTCTGTGTTTCATCGTCAATGTGAAGGTCAAAGGAATACATTGAACCTGCAGTGGTGTATCGGAAACTAATACTGGTCTCACAGGGAATGCTCTAAGCACCGACTGTAAAAAGAATCTCTATTCTTGTACTTAAGCCAGCATGGAGCCTTTTGCATTTAATTCCGATGTGATTTCTGTGTTTCATCGTCAATGTGAAGATCTAAGGAATACATTGAACCAGCAGTGGTGTATCGGAAACTAATACTGGTCTCACAGGAATGGATCAAAGCACAGACTCTAAGAAGTCTCTCTCATCTTGCACTTAAGGCGGCATTGTGCCTTTTGTATTTAATTCCGATGTAAATTCAGTGTTTCTTCGTCCATGTGTAAGTCCAAGGAACACATTGAACCTGCAGTGTTGTATCGGAAACCAATACTGGTCTAACAGGGAATTCTCAAAGCAGCGACTGCATGAAGCGTCTACATTCTTGTACCTAAGGCGTCAATGTGCCTTTTGTATTTAATTCATATGCGATTTCTGTGTTTCATCGTCAATGTGAAGGTCCAAGGAATACATTGAACCTGTAGTGTTGTATCGGAAACTAATACTGGTCGCACAGGGAATCCTCAAAGCACCGACTGAAAGAAGAGTCTCTATTCTTGCACTTAAGGCGCAATTGTGCATTTTGAATTTAATTCCGATGTGATTTCTGTGTTTCATCGTCAATGTGAAGGTCCAAGGAATACATTGACATGCAGTGGTGTATCGGAAACTAACACTGGTCTCATAAGAAAGGATCAAAGCACAGACTCTAGGAGGTCTCACTCTTCTTGCTCTTAAGGCGGCAATGTGCCTTTTGTATGTAATTCCGATGTAATTTCAGTGTTTCATCGTCAATGTGAATGTCCAAGGAATACATTGAACCTGCAGTGGTGTATCGGAAACTAATACTGGTCTCACAGGAATGGGACAAAGCACCGATTGTAAGAAGAGTCTCTATTCTTGTACTTAAGGCGGCATTGTGCCTTTTTTATTTAATTCCGATGCGATTTCTGTGTTTCATCGTCAATGTGAATGTCCCAGGAATACATTGAACCTGCAGTGGTGTATCGGAAACTAATACAGGTCTCACAGGGAATGTTTAAAGCAGCGACTGTAAGGAGAGTCTCTATTCTTGTACTTATGGCGGCATTTTGCCTTTTGTATTTAATTCCTATGCGATTTCTGTGTTTCATCGTCAATATGAAGGTCCAAGGAATTCATTGAACCTGTAGTGGTGTATCGGAAACTAATACTGGTCTCAAAGGAAAGGATCAATGCACAGACTCTAAGAAGTTTCACCCTTTTTGCACTTAAGGAGGCATTGTGCCTTTTGTATTTAATTCCGATGTAATTTCAGTGTTTCATCCTCAATGTGTATGTAAAAAGAATACATTGAATCTGCAGTGATGTATCGGAAACTACTATTGGTCTCATAGAAAAGATCAAAGCGCAGACTCTAAGAAGTCTCACTCTTCTTGCACTTAAGGCCTCATTGTGCCTTTTGTATGTAATTCCGATGTAATTTCAGTGTTTCATCGTCAATGTGAATGTCCAAGGAATACATTGAACCTACAGTGGTGTATCGGAAATTAATATTGGTCTCACAGAAATGGAGCAAAGCACCGACAGTAAGAAGAGTTTCTATTCTCGTACTTAAGGCGGCATTGTGCCTTTTGTATTTAATTCCGATGCGATATCTGTGGTTCATCGTCAATGTGAAGATCCAAGGTATACATTGAAAGTGCAGTGGTGTATCGGAAACTAATACTGGTCCCACAGGGATTGCTCAAATCACAGACTGCAAATTGAGTCTCTATTCTTGTACTTAAGGCGGCATTGTGACTTTTGTATTTAATTCCGATGCGATATCAGTGTTTCATCGTAAATGTGTATGTCCAAGGAAAACATTGAACCTGCAGTGGTGTATCGGAAAATAATACTGGTCCCACAGGGAATGCCCAAAGCACCGACTGTAAGAAGAGTCTCGATTCTTGTACTTAAGGCGGCATTGTGCCTTTTCTACTTAATTCCGACGTGATATCGGTGTTTCATCGTCAATGTGAAGGTCCAAGGAATACATTGAACCAGCAGTGGTGTATCGGAAATGAATACTGGTCTCACAGGGAATGCTTAAAGCACCGACTGTAAGAAGAGTCTCTATTCTTGTACTTATGGCGACATTGTGCCTTTTGTATTTAATTCCGGTGCGATTTCTGTGTTTCATCGTCCATGTGAAGGTCCAAGGAATACATTGAACCTGCAGTGGTGTATCGGAAACTAATACTGGTCTCACAGGAAAGGATCAAAGCACAGACACTAAGATGTCTCACCCTTCTTGCACTTAAGGCGGCATTCTGCCTTTTGTATTTAATTCCGATTAATTTCAGTGTTCCATCGTCAATGTGTATTTCCAATGAATACATTGAACCTGCCGTGGTGTATCGGAAACTAATACTGGTCTCACAGGGAATGCTCAAAACACCGACTCTTAGAAGAGTCTCTATTCTTGTACTTAAGGCGGCATTTTGCATTTTGTATTTTATTCCGATGCGATTTCTGTGTTTCATCGTCAATGTGAAGGTCCGAGGTATACATTGAACCTGCAGTGGTGTATCGGAAACTAATACTGGTCTCACAGGAAAGGACCAAAGAACCGACTGTAAGAAGAGTCTCTATTCTTTTACTGAATGCGGCATTGTGCCTTTTGTATTTAATTCCGATGCGATTTCTGTGTTTCATCGTCAATGTGAAGGTCCAAGGAATACACTGAACCTGCAGTGATGTATCGGAAACTAATATTGCTCTCATAAGAAATGATCAAAGCGCAGACTCTAAGATGTCTCACTCTTCTTTCACTTAAGGCTGCATTGTGCCTTTTGTGTTAAATTCCGATGTATATTCAGTGTTTCATCGTAAATGTGTATGTCCAAGGAAAACATTGAACCTGCAGTGGTGCATCGGAAACTAATACTGGTATCCCAGGGAATGCTCAAAGCACCGACCGTTAGAAGAGTCTCGATTCTTGTACTTAAGGCGGCATTGTGCCTTTTGTATTTAATTCCGATGCGATTTCTGTGTTTCATCGTTAATGTGAAGGTCCAAGGAATACATTGCACCTGCAGTGGTGTATCGGATCCTAATACTGGTCTCACTGGCAAGGATCAAAGCACAGACTCTAAGAAGTCTCACTCTTCTTGCACTTAAGGCGGCATTGTGCCTTTTGTATTTAATTCGATTTAATTTCAGTGTTTCATCGTCAATGTGAATGTCTAAGAAATACATTGAACCTGCAGTGGTGTATCGGAAACTAATATTGGTCTCACAGGGAATGCTTAAAACACCGACTGTAAGATGAGTCTCTATTCTTGTACTTAAGGCGGCATTGCACCTTTTGTATTTAATTAAGATGCGATTTCTGTGTTTCATTGCCAATGTGTAGGTCCAAGGAATACATTGAACCTGCAGTGGTGTATCGGAAAATAATACTGGTCCCACAGGGAATGCCCAAAGCACCGACTGTAAGAAGAGTCTCGATTCTTGTACTTAAGGCGGCATTGTGCCTTTTCTACTTAATTCCGACGTGATATCGGTGTTTCATCGTCAATGTGAAGGTCCAAGGAATACATTGAACCAGCAGTGGTGTATCGGAAATGAATACTGGTCTCACAGGGAATGCTTAAAGCACCGACTGTAAGAAGAGTCTCTATTCTTGTACTTATGGCGGCATTGTGCCTTTTGTATTTAATTCCGGTGCGATTTCTGTGTTTCATCGTCCATGTGAAGGTCCAAGGAATACATTGAACCTGCAGTGGTGTATCGGAAACTAATACTGGTCTCACAGGAAAGGATCAAAGCACAGACACTAAGATCTCTCACTCTTCTTGCACTTAAGGCGGCATTCTGCCTTTTGTATTTAATTCCGATGTAATTTCAGTGTTCCATCGTCAATGTGTATTTGCAATGAATACATTGAACCTGCAGTGGTGTATCGGAAACTAATACTGGTCTCACAGGGAATGCTCAAAGCACCGACTCTTAGAAGAGTCTCTATTCTTGTACTTAAGGCGGCATTTTGCATTTTGTATTTTATTCCGATGCGATTTCTGTGTTTCATCGTCAATGTGAAGGTCCGAGGTATACATTGAACCTGCAGTGGTGTATCGGAAACTAATACTGGTCTCACAGGAAAGGACCAAAGAACCGACTGTAAGAAGAGTCTCTATTCTTTTACTGAATGCGGCATTGTGCCTTTTGTATTTAATTCCGATGCGATTTCTGTGTTTCATCGTCAATGTGAAGGTCCAAGGAATACACTGAACCTGCAGTGATGTATCGGAAACTAATATTGGTCTCATAAGAAATGATCAAAGCGCAGACTCTAAGAAGTCTCACTCTTCTTTCACTTAAGGCTGCATTGTGCCTTTTGTGTTAAATTCCGATGTATATTCAGTGTTTCATCGTAAATGTGTATGTCCAAGGAAAACATTGAACCTGCAGTGGTGCATCGGAAACTAAAACTGGTATCCCAGGGAATGCTCAAAGCACCGACCGTTAGAAGAGTCTCGATTCTTGTACTTAAGGCGGCATTTTGCCTTTTGTATTTAATTCCGATGCGATTTCTGTGTTTCATCGTCAATGTAAAGGTCCAAGGAATACATTGTAACTGCAGTGGTGTATCGGATCCTAATACTGGTCTCACTGGCAAGGATCAAAGCACAGACTCTAAGAAGTCTCACTCTTCTTGCACTTAAGGCGGCATTGTGCCTTTTGTATTTAATTCGATTTAATTTCAGTGTTTCATCGTCAATGTGAATGTCTAAGAAATACATTGAACCTGCAGTGGTGTATCGGAAACTAATATTGGTCTCACAGGGAATGCTCAAAACACCGACTGTAAGATGAGTCTCTATTCTTGTACTTAAGGCGGCATTGCACCTTTTGTATTTAATTAAGATGCGATTTCTGTGTTTCATTGCCAATGTGTAGGTCCAAGGAATACATTGAACCTGCAGTGGTGCATCGGAAACTAATACTGGTCTCACAGGAAACGATCAAAGCACAGACTCTAAGAAGTCTCACTCTTCTTGCGCTTAAGGCGGCATTGTGCCTTTTGTATTTAATTCCGATGTAATTTCAGTGTTTCATCATTAATGTGTTTGTAAAAGGAATACATTGAACCTGCAGTGGTGTATCGGAAACTAATACTGGTCTCATAGGAAAGGATCAAATCACAGACTCTAAGAAGTCTCACTCTTCATGAACTTAAGGAATCATTGTGCCTTTTGTATTTAATTCCGACGTAATTTCAATGTTTCATCGTCCATGTGAAGGTCCAAGGAATATCTTGAATCTGCAGTGGTGTGTCAGAAACTAAAACTGGTCTCACAGGAAAGGATCAAAGCACATACTCTAAGAAGTCTCACTCTTCTTGCACTTAAGGCGGCATTGTGCCTTTTGTATTTAATTCCGATGTAATATCAGTGTTTCGTCGGCAATGTGTATGTAAAAGGAATACATTGAAGCTGCAGTGGTGTATCGGAAACTAATACTGGTCTCATAGGAGAGGATCAAAGCACAGTCTCCAAGAAGTCTCACTCTTCTTGCACTTAAGGCGACATTGTGCCTTTAGTATGTAATTCCGATGTAATTTCAGTGTTTCATCGTCAATGTGTATGTCCAAGGAATACATTGAACCGGCAGTGGTGTATCGGAAACCAATACTGGTCTCACAGGAATAGTTCAAATCACCGACTGTAAGAAGAGTCTCTATTCTTGTACTTAAGGCGGCATTGTGCCTTTTGCATTTAATTCCGATGCGATTTCTGTGTTTCATCGTCATAGTGAAGGTCCAAGGAGTACATTGAACCTGCAGTGGTGTCTCGGAAACTAAAACTGGTCTCACAGGAAAGGATCAAAGCACATACTCTAAGAAGTCTCACTCTTCTTGTGCTTAAGGCGGCATTGTGCCTTTTGTATTTAATTCCGACGTAATTTCAATGTTTCATCGTCCATGTGAAGGTCCAAGAAATACCTTGAAACTGCAGTGGTGTATCGGAAACTAAAACTGGTCTCACAGGAAAGGATCAAAGCAGATACTCTAAGAAGTCTCACTCTTCTTGCACTTAAGGCGGCATTGTGCCTTTTGTATGTAATTCCGATGTAATTTCAGTGTTTCATCGTCAATGTGTATGTCCAAGGAATACATTGATCCTGCAGTGGTGTATCGGAAACTAATGTTGTTCTCACAGGGAATGCTCATAGCACCGATTGCAAGAAGAGTCTCTATTCTTGTACTTAAGGCGGCATTGTGCATTTTGTAATTAATTCCAAAGTAATTTCAGTGTTTCATCATCAATGTGTATGTAAAAGGAATACATTGAACCTGCAGTGGTGTATCGGTAACTAATACTGGTCTCATAGGAAAGGATCAAAGCACAGACTCTTAGAAGTCTCACTCTTCTTGCACTTAAGGCGGCATTGTGCCTTTTGTATGTAATTCCCATGTAATTTCAGTGTTTCATCGTCAATGTGAATGTCCAAGGAATACATTGAACCTGCAGTGGTGTATGGGAAACTAATACTGGTCTCACAGGAAAGGATCAAAGCAAAGACTCTAAGAAGTCTCACTCTTCCTGCACTTACGGTGGCATTGTGCCTTTTGTATTTAATTACGATGTAATTTCAGTGTTTCATCGTCAATGTGTATGTCCAAGAAAATCATGGAACCTGCAGTGGTGTATCGGAAACTAATACTGGTCTCACAGGGAATGCTCAAAGCACTGACTGTAAGAAGAGTCTCTATTCTTGTACTTAAGGCGGCATTGTGCCTTTTGTATTTAATTCCGATTCGATTTCTGTGTTTCATCGTCAATGTGTATGTCCAAGGAATACATTGAACCAGCAGTGGTGTATCGTATACTAATACTGGTCTCACAGGGAAAGCTCAAAGCACCGACTGTAAGAAGAGTCTCCATTCTTGTACTTAAGGCGGCATTGTGCCTTTTCTATTTAATTCCGATGCAATATCTGTGTTTCATCGTCAATGGGAAGGTCCAAGGAATACATTGAACCTGCAGTAGTGTATCGGAAACTAATACCGGTCTCACAGGGAATGATCAAAGCACCGACTGTATGAAGTGTCTCGATTCTTGTCCTTAAGGCGGCATTGTGCCTTTTGTCTTTAATTCCGATGCGATTTCTGTGTTTCATCGTCAATGTGAAGGTCCAAGGAATACACTGAACGTGCGGTGGTGTATCGGAAACTAATACTGGTCTCACAGGGAATGCTCAAAGCACCGACTGTAAGAAGAATCTCCATTCTTGTACTTAAGTCGGCATTTTGCGTTTTTATTTAATTCCGATGTGAGTTCTGTGTTTCATCGTCAACGTGAAGGTCCAAGGAATACTTCGAACTGGCAGTAGTGTATCGGAAACTAATACTGGTCTCACAGGGAATGCTCAAAGCACCGACTGTGAGAAGAGTCTCTATTCTTGTACTTGTGGCGGCATTGTGCCTTTTGTATTTAATTCCGATGCGATTTCTGTGTTTCATCGTCAATGTGAAGGTCCAAGGAGTACATTGAACCTGCAGTGGTGTATCGGAAACTAATACTGGGCTCACAGGAAAGGATCAAAGCACAGACTCTTAGAAGACTCAGTCTTCTTGTACTTAAGGCGGCATTGTGCATTTTGTAATTCATTCCGATGTAATTTCAATGTTTCATCGTCCATGTGAAGGTCCAAGGAATACATTGAAGCTGCAGTGGTGTATCGGAAACTAATACTGGTCTCATAGGAAAGGATCAAAGCACAGACTGCAAGAAGTCTCACTCTTCTTGCACTTACGGCGACATTGTGCCTTTAGTATGTAATTCCGATGTAATTTCAGTGTTTCATCGTCAATGTGTATGTCCAAGGAATACATTGAACCGGCAGTGGTGTATCGAAAACTAATACTGGTCTCACAGGAATAGATCAAAGCACCGACTGTAAGAAGAGTCTCTATTCTTGTACTTAAGGCGGAATTGTGCCTTTTCTATTTAATTCCGATGCGATATCTGTGTATCATCGTAAGTGTGGAGGTCCAAGGAATACATCGAACCTGCAGTGGTGTATCGGAAACGAATACTGGTCTCACAGGGAATGCTCAAAGCACCGACTGTAAGAAGAATCTCTAATCTTGTACTTATGGCGGCATTGTGCCTTTTGCATTTAATTCCGATGCGATTTCTGTGTTTCATCGTCATTGTGAAGGTCCAAGGAATACATTGAACCTGCAGTGGTGTCTCGGAAACTAAAACTGGTCTCACAGGAAAGGATCAAAGCACATACTCTAAGAAGTCTCACTCTTCTTGTGCTTAAGGCGGCATTGTGCCTTTTGTATTTAATTCCGACGTAATTTCAATGTTTCATCGTCCATGTGAAGGTCCAAAGAATACTTTGAAACTGCAGTGGTGTATCGGAAACTAAAACTGGTCTCACAGGAAAGGATCAAAGCACATACTCTAAGAAGTCTCACTCTTCTTGCACTTAAGGCGGCATTGTGCCTTTTGTATGTAATTCCGATGTAATTTCAGTGTTTCATCGTCAATGTGTATGTCCAAGGAATGCATTGATCCAGCAGTGGTGTATTGGAAACTTATGTTGTTCTCACAGGGAATGCTCAAACCACCGACTGTAAGAAGAGTCTCTATTCTTGTACTTAAGGCGGCATTGTGCATTTTGTATTTAATTCCGATGCGATTTCTGTGTTTCATCGTCAATGTGAAGGTCCAAGAAATACATTGAACCTGCAGTGGTGTATTGGCAACTAATACTTGTCTCACAGGAAAGGATCAAAGCACAGACTCTAAGAAGTCTCACGCTTCTTGCACTTAAGGCGGCATTGTGCATTTTGCAATTAATTCCAAAGTAATTTCAGTGTTTCATCATCAATGTGTATGTAAAAGGAATACATTGAACTTGCAGTGGTGTATCGGTAACTAATACTGGTCTCATAGGAAAGGATCAAAACACAGACTCTTAGAAGTCTCAATCTTCTTGCACTTAAGGCGGCATTGTGCCTTTTGTATGTAATTCCGATGTAATTTCAGTGTTTCATCGTCAATGTGAATGTCCAAGGAATACATTGAACCTGCATTGGTGTATGGGAAACTAATACTGGTCTCACAGGAAAGGATCAAAGCACAGACTCTAAGAAGTCTCACTCTTCTTGCACTTACGGTGGCATTGTGCCTTTTGTATTTAATTACGATGTAATTTCAGTGTTTCATCGTCAATGTGTATGTCCAAGAAAATCATGGAACCTGCAGTGGTGTATCGGAAACTAATACTGGTCTCACAGGGAATGCCCAAAGCACTGACTGTAAGAAGAGTCTCTATTCTTGTACTTAAGGCGGCATTGTGCCTTTTGCATTTAATTCCGATGCGATTTCTGTGTTTCATCGTCATTGTGAAGGTCCAAGGAATACATTGAACCTGCAGTGGTGTCTCGGAAACTAAAACTGGTCTCACAGGAAAGGATCAAAGCACATACTCTAAGAAGTCTCACTCTTCTTGTGCTTAAGGCGGCATTGTGCCTTTTGTATTTAATTCCGACGTAATTTCAATGTTTCATCGTCCATGTGAAGGTCCAAAGAATACCTTGAAACTGCAGTGGTGTATCGGAAACTAAAACTGGTCTCACAGGAAAGGATCAAAGCACATACTCTAAGAACTCTCACTCTTCTTGCACTTAAGGCGGCATTGTGCCTTTTGTATGTAACTCCGACGTAAGTTCAGTGTTTCATCGTCAATGTGTATGTCCAAGGAATACATTGATCCTGCAGTGGTGTATTGGAAACTAATGTTGTTCTCACAGGGAATGCTCAAAGCACCGACTGTAAGAAGAGTCTCTATTCTTGTACTTAAGGCGGCATTGTGCATTTTGTATTTAATTCCGATGCGATTTCTGTGTTTCATCGTCAATGTGAAGGTCCTAGAAATACATTGAACCTGCAGTGGTGTATTGGCAACTAATACTTGTCTCACAGGAAAGGATCAAAGCACATACTCTAAGAAGTCTCACGCTTCTTGCACTTAAGGCGGCATTGTGCATTTTGTAATTAATTCCAAAGTAATTTCAGTGTTTCATCATCAATGTGTATGTAAAAGGAATACATTGAACTTGCAGTGGTGTATCGGTAACTAATACTGGTCTCATAGGAAAGGATCAAAGCACAGACTCTTAGAAGTCTCACTCTTCTTGCACTTAAGGCGGCATTGTGCCTTTTGTATGTAATTCCGATGTAATTTCAGTGTTTCATCGTCAATGTGAATGTCCAAGGAATACATTGAACCTGCAATGGTGTATGGGAAACTAATACTGGTCTCACAGGAAAGGATCAAAGCACAGACTCTAAGAAGTCTCACTCTTCCTTCACTTACGGTGGCATTGTGCCTTTTGTATTTAATTACGATGTAATTTCAGTGTTTCATCGTCAATGTGTATGTCAAAGAAAATCATGGAACCTGCAGTGGTGTATCGGAAACTAATACTGGTCTCACAGGGAATGCTCAAAGCACTGACTGTAAGAAGAGTCTCTATTCTTGTACTTAAGGCGGCATTGTGCCTTTTGTATTTAATTCCGATTCGATTTCTGTGTTTCATCGTCAATGTGTATGTCCAAGGAATACATTGAACCAGCAGTGGTGTATCGTATACTAATACTGGTCTCACAGGGAATGCTCAAAGCACCGACTGTAAGAAGAGTCTCCATTCTTGTACTTAAGGCGGCATTGTGCCTTTTCTATTTAATTCCGATGCAATATCTGTGGTTCATCGTCAATGCGAAGGTCCAAGGAATACATTGAACCTGCAGTGGTGTATCGGAAACTAATACTGGTCTCACAGGGAATGATCAAAGCACCGACTGTATGAAGTGTCTCGATACTTGTACTTAAGGCGGCATTGTTCCTTTTGTCTTTAATTCTGATGCGATTTCTGTGTTTCATCGTCAGTGTGAAGGTCCAAGGAATACATTGAACGTGCGGTGGTGTATCGGAAACTAATTCTGGTCTCACAGGGAATGCTCAAAGCACCGACTGAAAGAAGAATCTCCATTCTAGTACTTAAGGCGGCATTGTGCGTTTTCATTTAATTCCGATGTGAGTTCTGTGTTTCATCGTCAACGTGAAGGTCCAAGGAATACTTCGAACTGGCAGTGGTGTATCGGAAACTAATACTGGTCTCACAGGGAATGCTCAAAGCACCGACTGTGAGAAGAGTCTCTATTCTTGTACTTGTGGCGGCATTGTGCCTTTTGTATTTAATTCCGATGCGATTTCTGTGTTTCATCGACAATGTGAAGGTCCATGGAATACATTGAACCTGCAGTGGTGTATCGGAAACTAATACTGGGCTCACAGGAAAGGATCAAAGCACAGACTCTACGAAGTCTCAGTCTTCTTGTACTTAAGGCGGCATTGTGCCTTTTGTAATTCATTCCGATGTAATTTCAATGTTTCATCGTCGATGTGAAGGTCCAAGGAATACATTGAACCTGCAGTGATGTATCGGAAACTAATACTCATCTCACAGGGAGTACTCAAAGCACCGACTGTAAGAAGAGTCTCGATCCTTGTACTTAAGGCGTCATTATGACTTTTGTATTTATATCCGATGCGATTTCTGTGTTTCATCGACAATGTGAAGGTCCAAGAAATACATTGAACCTGCAGTGGTGTATCGGAAACTAATACTGGTCTCACAGGGAATGGTCAAAGCAACGACAGTAAGAAGAGTCCCTATTCTTGTACTTAAGGCGGCATTGTGCCATTTGTATTTAATTCCGATGCGTTTTCTGTGTTTCATCGTCAATGTGTATGTCCAAGGAATACATTGAACCTGCAGTGGTGTATCGGAAACTAATACTGGTCGCACAGGGAATGCTCAAAGCACCGACTGTTAGAAGAGTCTCTATTCTTGTACTTAAGGCGGCATTGCGCCTTTTGTATTTAATTCCGATGTAATTTCAGTGTTTCATCGTCAATGTTTACGTCCAAGGAATACATTGAACACGCAGTGCTGTATCGGAAACTAATACTGGTCTCACAGGGAATGCTCAAAGCACCGACTGTAAGAAGAGTCTCTATTCTTGTACTTAAGGAGGCACTGTGCGTTTTGTATTTAATTCCAATGCGATTTCTGTGTTTCATCGTCAATTTGATGGTCCAAGGAATACAAAGAACCAGCAGTGGTGTATGGGAAACTAATACTGGTCTCACAGGGAGTGCTCAAAGCACCGACAACAAGAACAATCTCTATTCTTGTACTTAAGGCGGCATTGTGCCTTTTGCATTTAATTCCGATGGGATTTTTGTATTTCATCGTCAATGTGAAGGTCCAAGGAATACATTGAACCTGGAGTGGTGTATCGGAAACAAATACTGGTCTCACACTGAATGCTCAAAGCACTGACCGTAGGAAGAGTCTCTATTCTTGTGCTTAAGGCGGCATTGTGCGTTTTGTATTTAATTCCGATGCGATTTCTGTGTTTCATCGTCAACGTGAAGGTCCAAGGAATACATTGAACCTGCAGTGGTGTATCGGAAACTAATACTGGTCTCACAGGGAATGCTCAAAATACCGACTCTGAGAAGAGTCTCTGTTCTTGTACTTAAGGCGGCATTGTGCCTTTTGTATTTAATTCCGATGCGATTTCTGTGTTTCATCGTCATTGTGGAGGTCCAAGGAATACATTGAACCTACAGTGGTGTATCGGAAACTAATAGTGGACTCACAGGAAAGGATCAAACACAGACCCTAAGAAGTCTCACTCTTCTTGCGCTTTAGGCGGCATTGTGCCTCTTGTATTTAATTCCGATGTAATTTCAGTGTTTCATCATCAATGTGATTGTAAAAGGAATACATTGAACCTGCAGTGGTGTATCGGAAACTAATACTGGTCTCATTGGAAAGGATCAAATCACAGACTCTAAGAAGTCTCACTCTTCATGAACTTAAGGCGGCATTGTGCCTTTTGAATTTAATTCCGATGTAATTTCAGTGTTTCATCGTCAATGTGTAAGTAAAAGGAATACATTGAACCTGCAGAGGTGTATCGGAAACTAATACTCGTCTCATAGGAAAAGATCAAAGCTCAGACTCTAAGAAGTCTCACTCTTCTTGTACTTAATTCGGCATTGTGCCTTTTGTATTTAATTCAGATGTAATTTCAGTGTTTCATAGTCAATGTGCATGTAAAAGGAATACATTGAACCTGCAGTGGTGTATCGGAAACTAATACTGGTCTCATAGGAAAGGATCAAAGCACAGACTGAAAGAAGTCTCACTCTTCTTGCATTTAAGGCGGCATTGTGCCATTTATATTTAATTCCGATGTAATTTCATTGTTTCATCGTCAATGTGAATGTCCAAGGAATACATTGAACCTGCAGCGATGTATCAGAAACTAATTCTGGTCTCAAAGGAAAGGACCAAACACAGACTCTAAGAAGTCTCACTATAATTGCACTTAAGGCGGCACTGAGCCCTTTGTATTTAATTCCGACGTAATATCAGTGTTTCATCGTCAATGTGTATGTAAAAGGATTACATCGAACCTGCAGTGGTGTATCGGAAACTAAGACTGGTCCCATAGGAAAGGATCAAAGCACAGACTCTAAGAAGTCTGACGCTTCTTGCACTTTAGGCGGCATTGTGCATTTTGTATGTAATTCCAATGTAATTTCCGTGTTTCATCGTCAATGTGAATGTCCAAGGAATACATTGAACCTGCAGTGGTGTATCGGAAACTAATACTGGTCTCACAGGAAAGAATCAAAGCACAGACTCTAAGAAGTCTCACTCTTCTTGCACTTAAGGCTGAATTGTGCCTTTTGTATTTAATTCCAATGTGATTTCTGTGTTCCATCGTCAATGTGAAGGTCCAAGGAATACATTGAACACGCAGTACTGTATCGGAAACTAATACTGGTCTCACAGGGAATGGTCAAAGCAACGACAGTAAGAAGAGTCCCTATTCTTGTACTTAAGGCGGCATTGCGCCATTTGTATTTAATTCCGATGCGTTTTCTGTGTTTCATCGTCAATGTGTATGTCCAAGGAATACATTGAACCTGCAGTGGTGTATCGGAAACTAATACTGGTCGCACAGGGAATGCTCAAAGCACCGACTGTTAGAAGAGTCTCTATTCTTGTACTTAAGGCGGCATTGCGCCTTTTGTATTTAATTCCGATGTAATTTCAGTGTTTCATCGTCAATGTTTACGTCCAAGGAACACATTGAACACGCAGTGCTGTATCGGAAACTAATACTGGTCTCACAGGGAATGCTCAAAGCACCGACTGTAAGAAGAGTCTCTATTCTTGTACTTAAGGAGGCACTGTGCGTTTTGTATTTAATTCCAATGCGATTTCTGTGTATCATCGTCAATTTGATGGTCCAAGGAATACAAAGAACCAGCAGTGGTGTATGGGAAACTAATACTGGTCTCACAGGGAGTGCTCAAAGCACCGACAGCAAGAACAATCTCTATTCTTGTACTTAAGGCGGCATTGTGCCTTTTGCATTTAATTCCGATGGGATTTTTGTATTTCATCGTCAATGTGAAGGTCCAAGGAATACATTGAACCTGGAGTGGTGTATCGGAAACAAATACTGGTCTCACACTGAATGCTCAAAGCACTGACCGTAGGAAGAGTCTCTATTCTTGTGCTTAAGGCGGCATTGTGCGTTTTGTCTTTAATTCCGATGCGATTTCTGTGTTTCATCGTCAACCTGAAGGTCCAAGGAATACATTGAACCTGCAGTGGTGTATCGGAAACTAATACTGGTCTCACAGGGAATGCTCAAAATACCGACTCTGAGAAGAGTCTCTGTTCTTGTACTTAAGGCGGCATTGTGCCTTTTGTATTTAATTCCGATGCGATTTCTGTGTTTCATCGTCATTGTGAAGGTCCAAGGAATACATTGAACCTGCAGTGGTGTATCGGAAACTAATAGTGGACTCACAGGAAAGGATCAAAGCACAGACTCTAAGAAGTCTCACTCTTCTTGCGCTTGAGGCGGCATTGTGCCTCTTGTACTTAATTCCGATGTAATTTCAGTGTTTCATCATCAATGTGATTGTAAAAGGAATACATTGAACCTGCAGTGGTGTATCGGAAACTAATACTGGTCTCATTGGAAAGGATCAAATCACAGACTCTAAGAAGTCTCACTCTTCATGAACTTAAGGCGGCATTGTGCCTTTTGAATTTAATTCCGATGTAATTTCAGTGTTTCATCGTCAATGTGTAAGTAAAAGGAATACATTGAACCTGCAGAGGTGTATCGGAAACTAATACTGGTCTCATAGGAAAAGATCAAAGCTCAGACTCTAAGAAGTCTCACTCTTCTTGTACTTAATTCGGCATTGTGCCTTTTGTATTTAATTCAGATGTAATTTCAGTGTTTCATAGTCAATGTGCATGTAAAAGGAATACATTGAACCTGCAGTGGTGTATCGGAAACTAATACTGGTCTCATAGGAAAGGATCAAAGCACAGACTGAAAGAAGTCTCACTCTTCTTGCATTTAAGGCGGCATTGTGCCATTTATATTTAATTCCGATGTAATTTCATTGTTTCATCGTCAATGTGAATGTCCAAGGAATACATTGAACCTGCAGCGATGTATCAGAAACTAATACTGGTCTCAAAGGAAAGGATCAAACACAGACTCTAAGAAGTCTCACTATAATTGCACTTAAGGCGGCACTGAGCCCTTTGTATTTAATTCCGACGTAATATCAGTGTTTCATTGTCAATGTGTATGTAAAAGGATTACATCGAACCTGCAGTGGTGTATCGGAACCTAAGACTGGTCCCATAGGAAAGGATCAAAGCACAGACTCTAAGAAGTCTGACGCTTCTTGCACTTTAGGCGGCATTGTGCATTTTGTATGTAATTCCAATGTAATTTCCGTGTTTCATCGTCAATGTGAATGTCCAAGGAATACATTGAACCTGCAGTGGTGTATCGGAAACTAATACTGGTCTCACAGGAAAGAATCAAAGCACAGACTCTAAGAAGTCTCACTCTTCTTGCACTTAAGACTGAATTGTGCCTTTGTATTTAATTCCAATGTGATTTCTGTGTTCCATCGTCAATGTGAAGGTCCAAGGAATACATTGATTCTGCAGTGCTGTATCGGAAACTAATGCTGTTCTCACAGGGAATGCTCAAAGCACCGACTGTAAGAAGAGTCTCTATTCTTGTACTTAAGGCGGCATTTGCATTTTGTATTTAATTCCGATGCGATTTCTGTGTTTCATCGTCAATGTGAAGGTCCAAGGAATACATTGAACTTGCAGTGGTGTATTGGCAACTAATAGTTGTCTCACAGGAAAGGATCAAAGCACAGACTCTAAGAAGTCTCACGCTCTTGCACTTAAGGCAGCATTGTGCAATTTGTAATTAATTCCAAAGTAATTTCAGTGTTTCATCATCAATGTGTATGTAAAAATAATACATTGAACCTGCAGTGGTGTATCGGTAACTAATACTGGTCTCATAGGAAAGGATCAAAGCACAGACTCTAAGAAGTCTCACTCTTCTTGCACTTAATTCGGCAATGTGCCTCTAGTATGTAATTCCGATGTCATTTCAGTGTTTCATCGTCAATGTGTATGTCCCAGGAATACATTGAACCTGCAGTGGTGTATCGGAAACTAATAATGGTCTCACAGGAATAGATCAAAGCACCGACTGTAAGAAGAGTCTCTATTCTTGTACTTAAGGCGGAATTGTGCCTTTTCTATTTAATTCCGATGCGATATCTGTGTATCATCGTCAGTGTGGAGGTCCAAGGAATACATCGAACCTGCAGTGGTGTATCGGAAACAAATACTGGTCTCACAGGGAATGATCAAAGCACCGACTGTAAGAAGAGTCTCTATTCTTGTACTTTAGGCGGCGTTGTGCCTTTTATATTTAATTCCGACGTAATTTCAATGTTTCATCGTCCATGTGAAGGTCCAAGGAATACCTTGAATCAGCAGTGGTGTATCGGAATCTAAAACTGGTCTCACAGGAAAGGATCAAAGCACATACTCTAAGAAGTCTCACTCTTCTTGCACTTAAATCGGCATTGGCCCTTTTGTATTCAATTCCGACGTGTTATCAGTGTTTCATTGTCAATGTATATGTAAAAGGAATACATGAACCTGCAGTGGTGTATCGGAAACAAATACTGGTCTCATAGGAAAGGATCAAAGCACAGACTCTTAGAAGTCTCACTCTTCTTGCACTTAAGGCAGCATTGTGCCTTTTGTATGTAATTCCGATGTAATTTCAGTGTTTCATCGTCAATGTGAATGTCCAAGGAATACAATGAACCTGCAGTGGTGTATCGGAAACTAATATTGGTCTCACAGGAAAGGATCAAAGCACAGACTCTAAGATGTCTCACTCTTCTTGCACTTAAGGTGGCATTGTGCCTTTTGTATTTAATTACGATGCAATTTCAGTGTTTCATCGTCAACGTGTATGTCCAAGAAAAACATGGAACCTGCAGTGGTGTATCGGAAACTAATACTCGTCTCACAGGGAATGCTCAAAGCACTGACTGTAAGAAGAGTCTCTATTCTTGTACTTAAGGCGGCATTGTGCCTCTTGTATTTAATTCCGATGCGATTTCTGTGTTTCATCGTCAATGTGTATGTCCAAGGAATACATTGATCCAGCAGTGGTGTATCGGATACTAATACTGGTCTCACAGGGAATGCTAAAACACCGACTGTAAGAAGAGTCTCCATTCTTGTACTTCAGGCGGCATTGTGCCTTCTCTATTTAATTCCGATGCAATATCTGTGTTTCATCGTCAATGTGAAGGTCCAAGGAATACATTGAACCTGCAGTGGTGTATCGGAAACTTATACTGGTCTCACAGGAAAGGATCAAAGCACAGACGATAAGAAGTCTCACTCTTCTTTCACTTAAGACGGCATTGTGCCTTTTGTATGTAATTCCGATGTAATTTCAGTGTTTCATCGTCAATGTGAATGTCCAAGGAATACATTAAACCTGCAGTGGTGTATCGGAGGCTAATACTGGTCTCATAAGAAAGGATCAAAGCACAGACTCTAAGAAGTCTGACGCTTCTTGCACTTTAGGCGGCATTGTGCATTTTGTATGTAATTCCGATGTAATTTCCGTGTTTCTTCGTCAATGTGAATGTCCAAGGAATACATTGAGCCTGCAGTGGTGTATCGGAAAGTAATACTGGTCTCACAGGAAAGGATCAAAGCACAGACTTTAAGAAGTCTCACTCTTCTTGCACTTAAGGTTTAAATGTGCCTTTTGTCTTTAATTCCGATGTGATTTCTGTGTCCTATCGTCAATGTGAAGGTCCAAGGAATACATTGAACCTGCAGTGGTGCATCGGAAACTGATACTGGTCTCACAGGAAAGGATCAAAGCACAGACTCTAAGAAGTCTCACGCTTCTTGCACATAAGGCGGCATTGTGCATTTTGTAATTAATTCCGATGTAATTTCAGTGTTTCATCGCCAATGTTTATGTCCAAGGAATACATTGATTCTGCAGTGGTGTATCGGAAACTAATGCTGTTCTCACAGGGAATGCTCAAAGCACCGATTGTAAGAAGAGTCTCTATTCTTGTACTTAAGGCGGCATTTGCATTTTGTATTTAATTCCGATGCGATTTCTGTGTTTCATCGTCAATGTGAAGGTCCAAGGAATACATTGAACTTATACTGGTCTCACAGGAAAGGATCAAAGCACAGACTGTAAGAAGAGTCTCTATTCTTGTACTTAAGGCGGCATTGTGCCTTCTGTATTTAATTCCGATGCGATTTCTGTGTTTCATCGTCAATGTGAATGTCGAAGGAATACATTGAGCCTGCAGTGGTGTATCGGAAACTAATACTGGTCTCACAGGGAATGCTCAAAGCACCGACTGTAAGAAGAGTCTCTATTCTTGACTTAAGGCGGCATTGTGCCTTTTGTATTTAATTCCGCTGCGATTTCTGTGTTTCATCGTCAATGTGAAGGTCCAAGGAATACATTGAACCTGCAATGTTGTATCGGAAACTAATACTGGTCTCACAGGAAAGGATCAAAGCACAGACTCTAAGAACTCTCACTCTTCTTCCACTTAAGGCGGTGTTGTGGCTCTTGTATTTAATTCCGATCTAATTTCAGTGTTTCATCGTCAGTGTGTATGTCCAAGGAATACATTGAACCTGCAGTGGTACATCGGAAACTAATACTGTTCTCACAGGGAATGCTCAAAGCACCGACTGTAAGAAGAGTCTCTATTCTTGACTTAAGGCGGCATTGTGCCATTTGTATTTAATTCCGATGCGATGTCTGTGTTTTATCATCAATGTGAAGGTCCAACGAATACATTGAACCTGCAGAGGTGTATCGGAAACTTATACTGGTCTCACAGGAAAGGATCAATGCCCAGACTCTGAGAAGCCTCATTCCTCTTCCAGTTAAGGCGGCATTGTGCCTTTTGTATTTAATTCTGATGTAATTTCAGTGTTTCATTGACAATGTGTATGTCCAAGGAATACATTGAACCTGCAGTGGTGTATCGGTAAATAATACTGGTCTCACAGGGAAGGATCAAAGCCCAGACTCTAAGAAGCCTCATTCCTCTTGCACTTAAGGTGGCATTGTGCCTTTTGTATTTAATTCCGATGTAATTTCAGTGTTTCATCGACAATGTGTATGTCCAAGGAATACATTGAACCTGCAGTGGTGTATCGGAAACTAATACTGGTCTCACAGGAAAGGATCAAAGCACAGACTGTAAGAAGAGTCTCTATTCCTGCACTTAAGGTTACATTGTGACTTTTGTATTTAATTCCGATGCGATTTCTGTGTTTCATCGTCAATGTGAGGGTTAATGGAATACATTGAACACTCAGTGGTGTATCGGAAACTAATACTGGTCTCACAGGAAAGGATCAAAGCACAGACTGTAAGAAGAGTCTCTATTCTTGTACTTAAGGCGGCATTGTGCCTTTTGTATTTATTTCCGATGCGATTTCTGTGTTTCATCGTCAATGTGAAGGTCAAAGGAATACATAGAACCTGCAGTGGTGTATCGGAAACTAATACTGGTCTCACAGGAAAGGATCAAATCACAGACTGTCAGAAGAGTCTCTATTCTTGTACTTAAGGCTTCATTGTGCCTTTTGTATTTAATTCCGATGCGATTTCTGTGTTTCATCGTCAATGTGAATGTCGAAGGAATACATTGAACCTGCAGTGGTGTATCGGAAACTAATACTGGTCTCACAGGGAATGCTCAAAGCACCGACTGTAAGAAGAGTCTCTATTCTTGTACTTAAGGCGGCATTGTGCCTTTTGTATTTAATTCCGAAGCGATTTCTGTGTTTCATCGTCAATGTGAAGGTTCAAGGAATACATTGAACCTGCAGTGGTGTATCGGAAACTAATAGTGGTCTCACAGGAAAGGATCAAAGCACAGACTCTAAGAAGTCTCACTCTTCTTGCACTTAAGGCGGCATTGTGGCTTTTGTATTTAATTCCGATGTAATTTCAGTGTTTCATAGTCAATGTGTATGTCCAAGGAATACATTGAACCTGCAGTGGTACATCGGAAACTAATACTGGTCTCACAGGGAATGCTCAAAGCATCGACAGTAAGAGGTGTCTATATTCTTGTACTTAAGGCGGCATTGTGCAATTTGTATTTAATTCCGATGCGATTTCTGTGTTTCATCGTGAATGTGAAGGTCCAAGGAATACATTGAACCTGCAGTGTTGTATCGGAAACTAATACAGGTCTAACAGGGAATTCTCAAAGCAGCGACTGTATGAAGAGTCTACATTCTTGTACCTAAGGTGGCAATGTGCCTTTTGTATTTAATTCCGATGCGATTTCTGTATGTCATCGTCAATATGAAGCCAAAGGAATACATTGAACCTGCAGTGGTGTATCTGAAAATAATACTGGTCTCACAGGGAAGGAACAAAGCCCAGACTCTAAGAAGCCTCATTCCTCTTGCATTTAAGGCGGCATTGTGCCTTTTGTATTTAATTCCGATGTAATTTCAGTGTTATATCGACAATGTGTATGTCCAAGGAATACATTGAACCTGCAGTGGTGTATCGGAAACTTATACTGGTCTCACAGGAAAGGATCAAAGCACAGACTGTAAGGAGAGTCTCTATTCTTATACTTAAGTTTGCATTTGTGCCGTTTGTATTTAATTCCGATGCGATTTCTGTGTTTCATCGTCAATGTGAGGGTCAATGGAATACATTGAACCTGCAGTGGTGTATCGGAAACTACTACTGGTATCACAGGAAAGGATCAATGCACAGACTGTAAGAAGAGTCTCTGTTCTTGTACTTAAGGAGGCATTGTGCCTTTTGTATTTAATTCCGATGCGATTTCTGTGTTTCATCGTCAATGTGAAGGTCAAAGGAATACATTGAACCTGCAGTGGTGTATCGGAAACTAATACTGGTCTCACAGGGAATGCTCAAACACCGACTGTAAAAAGAATCTCTATTCTTGTACTTAAGCCAGCATGGAGCCTTTTGCATTTAATTCCGATGTGATTTCTGTGTTTCATCGTCAATGTGAAGATCTAAGGAATACATTGAACTAGCAGTGGTGTATCGGAAACTAATACTGGTCTCACAGGAAAGAATCAAAGCCCAGACTCTAAGAAGCCTCATTCCTCTTCCAGTTAAGGCGGCATTGTGCCTTTTGTATTTAATTCCGATATAATTTCAGTGTTATATCGACAATGTGTATGTCCAAGGAATACATTGAACCGGCAGTGGTGTATCGGAAACTTATACTGGTCTCACAGGAAAGGATCAAAGCACAGACTGTAAGAAGTGTCTCTATTCTTGTACTTAAGGCGGCTTTGTGCCTTTTGTATTTAATTCCGATGCGATTTCTGTGTTTCATCGTGAATGTGATGGTCCAAGGAATCCATTGAACCTGCAGTGTTGTATCGGAAACTAATACTGGTCTAACAGGGAATGCTCAAAGCATCGACTGTAAGAAGTGTCTCTACTCTTGTACTTAAGGCGGCATTGTGCCATTTGTATTTAATTCCGATGCGATTTCTGTTTCTCATCGTCAAAGTGAAGGTCCAAGGAATACATTGAACCTGCAGTGGTGTATCGGAAAATAATACTGGTCTCACAGGGAAGGATCAAAGCCCAGACTCTAAGAAGCCTCATTCCTCTTGCACTTAAGGCGGCATTGTGCTTTTGTATTTAATTCCGATGTAATTTCAGTGTTTCATCGACAATGTGTATGTCCAAAGAATACATTGAACCTGCAGTGGTGTATCGGAAACTAATACTGGTCTAACAGGGAATTCTCAAAGCAGCGACTGTATGAAGAGTCTACATTCTTATACCTAAGGCGGCATTGTGCCTTTTGTATTTAATTCCGATGCGATTTCTGTGTGTCATCGTCAATATGAAGGTCAAAGGAATACTATGAACCTGCAGTGGTGTATCGGAAACTAATACTGGTCTCACAGGGAATGCTCAAAGCACAGACTGTAAGAAGAGTCTCTATTCTTGCACTTAAGGTTGCATTGTGCCATTTGTATTTAATTCCGATGCGATTTCTGTGTTTCATCGTCAATGTGAGGGTTAATGGAATACATTGAACCTGCAGTGGTGTATCGGAAACTAATACTGGTCTCACAGGAAAGGATCAAAGCACAGACTGTAAGAAGAGTCTCTATTCTTGCACTTAAGGTTACATTGTGCCTTTTGTATTTAATTCCGATGCGATTTCTGTGTTTCATCGTCAATGTGAGGGTTAATGGAATACATTGAACTTGCAGTGGTGTATCGGAAACTAATACTGGTCTCACAGGAAAGGATCAAAGCAAAGACTGTAAGAAGAGTCTCTATTCTTGTACTTAAGGCGGCATTGTGCCTTTTGTATTTAATTCCGATGCGATTTCTGTGTTTCATCGTCAATGTGAAGGTCAAAGGAATACATAGTACCTGCAGTGGTGTATCGGAAATTAATACTGGTCTCACAGGAAAGGATCAAAGCACAGACTCTAAGAAGAGTCTCTATTCTTGTACTTAAGGCTACATTGTGCCTTTTGTATTTAATTCCGATGCGATTTCTGTGTTTCATCGTCAATGTGAATGTCGAAGGAATACATTGAACCTGCAGTGGCGTATCGGAAACTAATACTGGTCTCACAGGGAATGCTCAAAGCACCGACTGTAAGAAGAGTCTCTATTCTTGTACTTATGGTGGCATTGTGCCTTTTGTATTTAAATCCGAAGCGATTTCTGTGTTTCATCGTCAATGTGAAGGTTCAAGGAATACATTGAACTTGCAGTGGTTTATCGGAAACTAATAGTGGTCTCACAGGAAAGGATCAAAGCACAGACTCTAAGAAGTCTCACTCTTCTTGCACTTAAGGCGGCATTGTGGCTTTTGTATTTAATTCCGATGTAATTTCAGTGTTTCATTGTCAATGTGTATGTCCAAGGAATACATTGAACCTGCAGTGGTACATCGGAAACTAATACTGGTCTCACAGGGAATGCTCAAAGCATCGACAGTAAGAGGTGTCTATATTCTTGTACTTAAGGCGGCATTTTGCCATTTGCACTTAATTCCGATGCGATTTCTGTGTTTCATCGTGAAAGTGAAGGTTCAAGGAATACATTGAACCTGCAGTGTTGTATCGGAAACTAATACTGGTCTAACAGGGAATTCTCAAAGCAGCGACTGTATGAAGTGTCTACATTCTTGTACCTAAGGTGGCATTGTGCCTTTTGTATTTAATTCCGATGCGATTTCTGTATGTCATCGTCAATACGAAGGTCAAAGGAATACATTGAACCTGCAGTGGTGTATCGGAAAATAATACTGGTCTCACAGGGAAGGATCAAAGCCCAGACTCTAAGAAGCCTCATTCCTCTTGTATTTATGGCGGCATTGTGCCTTTTGTATTTAATTCCGATGTAATTTCAGTGTTATATCGACAATGTGTATGTCCAAGGAATACATTGAACCTGCAGTGGTGTATCGGAAACTAATACTGGTCTCACAGGGAATGCTCAAAGCACCGACTGTAGGAACAATCTCTATTCTTGTACTTAAGGCGGCATTTTGCCTTTTGCATTTAATTCCGATGGGATTTCTGTGTTTCATCGTCAATGTGAAGGTCCAAGGAGTACATTGAACCTGGAGTGGTGTATCGGAAACAAATACTGGTCTCACAGGGAATGCTCAAAGCACCGACTGTAAGAAGATACTCGATTCTTGTACTTAAGGCGGCATTGTGCGTTTTGTATTTAATTCCGATGCGATTTCTGTGTTTCATCGTCAACGTGAAGGTCCAAGGAATACTTCGAACCTGCAGTGGTGTATCGGAAACTAATACTGGTCTCACAGGGAATGCTCAAAACACCGACTGTGAGAAGAGTCTCTATTCTTGTACCTATGGCGGCATTGTGCCTTTTGTATTTCATTCCGATGCGATTTCTGTGTTTCATCGTCAATGTGAAGGTCCAAGGAATACATTGAACCTGCAGTGGTATATCGGAAACTAATACTGGTCTCACAGGAAAGGATCAAAGCACAGACTGTAAGAAGAGTCTCTATTCTTGTACTTAAGGCGGCATTGTGCCTTCTGTATTTAATTCCGATGCGATTTCTGTTTTTCATCGTCAATGTGAATGTCGAAGGAATACATTGAGCCTGCAGTGGTGTATCGGAAACTAATACTGGTCTCACAGGGAATGCTCAAAGCACCGACTGTAAGAAGAGTCTCTATTCTTGACTTAAGGCGGCATTGTGCCTTTTGTATTTAATTCCGATGCGATTTCTGTGTTTCATCGTCAATGTGAAGGTCGAAGGAATACATTGAACCTGCAATGGTGTATCGGAAACTAATACTGGTCTCACAGGAAAGGATCGAAGCACAGACTCTAAGAACTCTCACTCTTCTTCCACTTAAGGCGGTGTTGTGCCTCTTGTATTTAATTCCGATCTAATTTCAGTGTTTCATCGTCAATGTGTATATCCAAGAAATACATTGAACCTGCAGTGGTACATCGGAAACTAATACTGGTCTCACAGGGAATGCTCAAAGCATCGACAGTAAGAAGTAACTCTATTCTTGTATTTAAGGCGTCATTGTGCCATTTGTATTTAATTCCGATGCGATTTCTGTGTTTTATCATCAATGTGAAGGTCCAAGGAAAACATTGAACCTGCAGAGGTGTATCGGAAACTTATACTGGTCTCACAGGAAAAAATCAAAGCCCAGACTCTAAGAAGCCTCATTCCTCTTCCAGTTAAGGCGGCATTGTGCCTTTTGTATTTAATTCTGATGTAATTTCAGTGTTTCATTGACAATGTGTATGTCCAAGGAATACATTGAAACTGCAGTTGTGAATCGGAAACTAATACTGGTGTCACAGGAAAGGATCAAAGCACAGACTGTAAGAAGTGTCTCTATTCTTGTACTTAAGGCGGCATTGTGCCTTTTGTATTTAATTCCGATGCGATTTTTGTGTTTCATCGTGAATGTGATGGTCCAAGGAATCCATTGAACCTGCAGTGTTGTATCGGAAACTAATACTGGTCTAACAGGGAATCCTCACAGCAGCGACTGTATGAAGAGACTACATGCTTGTACCTAAGGCGGCATTGTGCCTTTTGTATTTAATTCCGATGCGATTTCTGTGTGTCATCGTCAATGTGAAGGTCAAAGGAATACATTGAACCTGTAGTGGTGTATCGGAAACTAATACTGGTCTCACAGGGCATGCTCAAAGCATCGACTGTAAGAAGTGTCTCTACTCTTGTACTTAAGGCGGCATTGTGCCATTTGTATTTAATTCCGATGCGATTTCTGTGTCTCATCGTCAATGTGAAGGTCCAAGGAAAACATTGAACCTGCAGAGGTGTATCGGAAACTTATACTGGTCTCACAGGAAAGGATCAAAGCACAGACTCTAAGAAGTCTCACTCTTCTTGCACTTAAGGCGGCATTGTGGCTTTTGTATTTAATTCCGATGTAATTTCAGTGTTTCATTGTCAATGTGTATGTCCAAGGAATACATTGAACCTGCAGTGGTGTATCGGAAACTAATACTGGTCTCACAGGAAAGGATCAAAGCAAAGACTGTAAGAAGAGTTTCTATTCTGGTACTTAAGGCCCCATTGTGCCTTTTGTATTTAATTCCGATGCGAGTTCTGTCTTTCATCGTCAATGTGAAGGTCAAAGGAATACGTAGAATCTGCAGTGGTGTATCGGAAACTAATACTGGTCTCACAGGAAAGGATCAAAGCACAGACTGTAAGAAGAGTCTCTATTCTTGTACTTAAGGCTTCATTGTGCCTTTTGTATTTAATTCCGATGCGATTTCTGTGTTTCATCGTTAATGTGAATGTCGAAGGAATACATTGAACCTGCAGTGGTGTATCGGAAACTAATACTGGTCTCACAGGGAATGCTCAAAGCACCGACTGTAAGAAGAGTCTCTATTCTTGTACTTAAGGTGACATTGTGCCTTTTGTATTTAAATCCGAAGCGATTTCTGTGTTTCATCGTCAATGTGAAGGTTCAAGGAATACATTGAACTTGCAGTGGTGTATCGGAAACTAATAGTGGTCTCACAGGAATGGATCAAAGCATAGACTCTAAGAAGTCTTACTCTTATTGCACTTAAGGCGGCATTGTGGCTTTTGTATTTAATTCCGATGTAATTTCAGTGTTTCATCGTCAATGTGTATGTCCAAGGAATACATTGAACCTGCAGTGGTACATCGGAAACTAATACTGGTCTCACAGGGAATGCTCAAAGCATCGACAGTAAGAGGTGTCTATATTCTTGTACTTAAGGCGGCATTTTGCCATTTGTATTTAATTCCGATGCGATTTCTGTGTTTCATCGTGAATGTGAAGGTCCAAGGAATACATTGAACCTGCAGTGTTGTATCGGAAACTAATACTGGTCTAACAGGGAATTCTCAAAGCAGCGACTGTATGAAGTGTCTACATTCTTGTACCTAAGGTGGCATTGTGCCTTTTGTATTTAATTCCGATGCGATTTCTGTATGTCATCGTCAATATGAAGGTCAAAGGAATACATTGAACCTGCAGTGGTGTATCGGAAAATAATACTGGTCTCACAGGGAAGGATCAAAGCCCAGACTCTAAGAAGCCTCATTCCTCTTGCATTTATGGCGGCATTGTGCCTTTTGTATTTAATTCCGATGTAATTTCAGTGTTATATCGACAATGTGTATGTCCAAGGAATACATTGAACCTGCAGTGGTGTATCGGAAGCTAATACTGGTCTCACAGGAAAGGATCAAGGCACAGACTGTAAGGAGAGTCTCTATTCTTGTACTTAAGGTTGCATTGTGCCGTTTGTATTTAATTCCGATGCGATTTCTGTGTTTCATAGTCATTGTGAGGGTCAATAAAATACATTGAACCTGCAGTGGTGTATCGGAAACTACTACTGGTATCACAGGAAAGGATCAATGCACAGACTCTAAGAAGAGTCTCTATTCTTGTACTTAAGGCGGCATTGTGCCTATTGTATTTAATTCCGATGCGATTTCTGTGTTTCATCGTCAATGTGAAGGTCAAAGGAATACATTGAACCTGCAGTGGTGTATCGGAAACTAATTCTGGTCTCACAGGGAATGCTCAAAGCACCGACTGTAAAAAGAATCTCTATTCTTGTACTTAAGCCGGCATGTAGCCTTTTGCATTTAATTCCGATGTGATTTCTGTGTTTCATCGTCAATGTGAAGATCTAAGGAATACATTGAACCAGCAGTGGTGTAACGGAAACTAATACTGGTCTCACAGGAAAGGATCCATGCACAGACTCTAAGAAGTCTCTCTCTTCTTGCACTTAAGGCGGCATTGTGCCTTTTGTATTTAATTCCGATGTAATTTCAGTGTTTCATCGTCCATGTGTAAGTCCAAGGAACACATTGAACCTGCAGTGTTGTATCGGAAACCAATACTGGTCTAACAGGGAATTCTCAAAGCAGCGACCTCATGAAGAGTCTACAATCTTGTACCTAAGGCGTCAATGTGCCTTTTGTATTTAATTCCGATGCGATTTCTGTGTTTCATCGTCAATGTGAAGGTCCAAGCAAAACATTGAACCTGCAGTGATGTATCGGAAAATAATACTGGTCTCACAGGAAAGGATCACATCCCAGACCCTAAGAAGCCTCATTCCTCTTTCACTTAAAGCGGCATTGTGCCTTTTGTATTTAATTCCGATGTAATTTCAGTGTTTCATCGACAATGTGTGTGTTCAAGGAATACACTGAACCTGCAGTGGTGTATCGGAAACTAATACTGGTCTCACAGGAAAGGATCAATGCACAGACTGTAAGAAGAGTCTCTATTCTTGTACTTAAGGCGGCATTGTGCCATTTGTATTTAATTCTGATGCGATTTCTGTGTTCTTCGCCAATGTGAAGGTCAAAGGAATACATTGAACCTGCAGTGGTGTATCGGAAACTAATACTGGTGTCACAGGAAAGGATCAAAGCACAAAATGTAAGAAGAGTATCTATTCTTGTACTTAAGGCGGCATTGTGCCTTTTGTATTTAATTCCGATGCGATTTCTGTGTTTCATCGTCAATGTGAATGTCGAAGGAATACACTGAGCCTGCAGTGGTGTATCGGAAACTAATACTGGTCTTTCAGGGAATGCTCAAAGCACCGACTGTAAGAAGAGTCTCTATTCTTGTACTTAAGGCGTCATTGTGCCTTTTGTATTTAATTCCGACGCGATTTCTGTGTTTCATCGTCAATTGAAGGTCCAAGGAATACATTGAACCTGCAGTGGTGTATCGGAAACTAATACTGGTCTCACAGGAAAGGATCAAAGCACAGACTCTAAGAAGTCTCACCCTTCTTGCACTTAAGGCAGCATTGTGGCTTTTGTATTTAATTCAGATGTAATTTCAGTGTTTCATCGTCAATGTGTATGTCCAAGGAATACATTGAACCTGCAGTGGTGTATCGGAAACTAATACTGGTCTCACAGGGAATGCTCAAAGCATCTACAGTAAGAAGTGTCTCTATTCATGTACTTAAGGCGGCATTGTGCCATTTGTATTTAATTCCGATGCGTTTTCTGTGTTTTATCATAAATGTGAAGGTCCAAGGAATACATTGAACCTGCAGAGGTTTATCGGAAACTAATTCTGGTCTCACAGGACAGGTTCAAAGCCCAGACTCTAGGAAGCCTCTTTCCTCTTCCACTTAAGGCTGCATTGTGCCTTTTGTATTTAATTCCGATGCTATTTGTGTGTTTCATCGTCAATGTTTACGTCCAAGGAATACATTGAACCTGCAAGGGTGTATCGGAAACTAATACTGGTCTCACAGGAAATGATCAAAACACCGACTGTAAGAAGAGTCTTTATTCTTGTACCTAAGGCGGCATTGTGCCTTTTGTATTTAATTCCGATGCGATTTCTGTGTTTCATCGTCAATGTGAAGGTCAAACGAATACATTGTACCTGCAGTGGTGTATCGGAAACTAATAATGGTCTCACAGGAAAGGATCAAATCACAGACTGTAAGAAGAGTCCCTATTTTTGTACTTAAGGCGGCATTGTAATTTTTGTATTTAATTCCGATGCGATTTCTGTGTTTCATCGTCAATGTAAATGTCAAAGGAATACATTGAACCTGCAGTGGTGTATCGGAAACTAATATTGGTCTAACAAGGAATTCTCAAAGCAGCGACTGTATGAAGAGTCTACATTCTTGTACCTAAGGCGGCAATGTGCGTTAGTATTTAATTCCGATGCGATTTCTGTGTGTCATCGTCAATGTGAAGGTCAAAGGAATACATTGAACCTGCAGTGGTGTATCGGAAACTAATACTGGTCTCACAGGGAATGCTCAAAGCATCGACTGTAAGAAGTGTCTCTATTCTTGTACTTAAGGCGGCATTGTGCCATTTGTATTTAATTCCGAAGCGATTTCTGTGTTACATCGTCAATGTGAAGGTCCAAGGAATACATTGAACCTGCCGTGGTGTATCGGAAAATAATACTGGTCTCACAGGGATGGATCAAAGCCCAGACTCTAAGAAGCCTCATTCCTTTTGCACTTAAGGCGACATTGTGCCTTTTGTATTTAATCCCGATGCAATTTCAGTGTTTCATCGACAATGTGTATGTCCAAGGAATACATTGAACCTGCAGTGGTGTATCGGAAACTAATACTGGTCTAACAGATAATTCTCATAGCAGCGACTGTATGAAGAGTCTACATTCTTGTACCTAAGGCGGCATTGTGCCTTTTGTATTTAATTCCGATGCGATTTCTGTGTGTCATCGTCAATATGATGGTCAAAGGAATACAATGAACCTGCAGTGGTGTATCGGAAAATAATACTGGTCTCACAGGAAATGCTAAAAGCACAGACGGTAAGAAGAGTCTCTATTCTTGCACTTAAGGTTGCATTGTGCCTTTTGTATTTAATTCCGATGCGATTTCTGTGTTTCATCGTCAATGTGAGGGTTAATGGAATATATTTGAACCTGCAGTGGTGTATCGGAAACTAATACTGGTCTCACAGGAAAGGTTCAAAGCACAGACTGTAAGAAGAGTCTCTATTCTTGTACTTAAGGCGGCATTGTGCCTTTTGTATTTAATTCCGATGCGATTTCTGTGTTTCATCGTCAATGTGAAGGTCAAAGGAATACATTGAACCTGCAGTGGTGTATCGGAAACTAATACTAGTCTCACAGGAAAGGATCAAAGCACAGACTGTAAGAAGAGTCTCTATTCTTGTACTTAAGGCTTCATTGTGCCTTTTGTATTTAATTCCGATGCGATTTCTGTGTTTCATCGTCAATGTGAATGTCGAAGGAATACATTGAACCTGCAGTGGTGTATCGGAAACTAATACTGGTCTCTCAGGCAATGCTCAAAACACCGACTGTAAGAAGTGTCTCTATTCTTGTACTTAAGGCGGCATTGTGCCTTTTGTATTTAATTCCGACGCGATTTCTGTGTTTCATCGTCAATGTGGAGGTCCAAGGAATACATTGAATCTGCAGTGGTGTATCGGAAACTAATACTGGTCTCACAGGAAAGGATCAAAGCACAGACTCTAAGAAGTCTCACCTTTCTTGCACTTAAGGCAGCATTGTGGCTTTAGTATTTAATTCCGATGTAATTTCAGTGTTTCATCGTCAATGTGTATGTACAAGGAATACATTGAACCTGCAGTGGTGTATCGGAAACTAATACTGGTCTCACAGGAAAGGATCAAAGCACCGACTGTAAGAAGAGTCTCTATTCTTGTACCTAAGGCGGCATTGTGCCTTTTGTATTTAATTCCGATGCGATTTCTGTGTTTCATCGTCAATGTGAAGGTCAAACGAATACATTGAACCTGCAGTGGTGTATCGGAAACTAATACTGGTCTCACAGGAAAGGATCAAATCACAGACTGTAAGAAGAGTCCCTATTTCTGTACTTAAGGCGGCATTGTAATTTTTGTATTTAATTCCGATGCGATTTCTGTGTTTCATCGTCAATGTAAAGGTTAAAGGAATACATTGAACCTGCAGTGGTGTATCCGAAACTAATACTGGTCTAACACGGAATTCTCAAAGCAGCGACTGTATGAAGAGACTACTTTCTTGTACCTAAGGCGGCATTGTGCATTTTGTATTTAATTCCGATGCGATTTCTGTGTGTCATCGTCAATGTGAGGGTCAATGGAATACATTGAACCTGCAGTGGTGTATCGGAAACTAATACTGGTATCAAAGGAAAGGATCAAAGCATAGACTGTAAGAAGAGTCTCTATTCTTGCACGTAAGGTTGCATTGTGCCTTTTGTATTTAATTCCGATGTAATTTCAGTGTTTCATCGACAATGTGTATGTCCAAGGAATACATTGAACCTGCAGTGGTGTATCGGAAACTAATACTGGTCTCACAGGAAAGGATCAAAGCACAGACTGTAAGAAGGGTCTCTATTCTTGTACTAAAGTTGCATTGTGCCTTTTGTATTTAATTCCGATGCGATTTCTGTGTTTCATCGACAATGTGAGGGTCAATGGAATACATTGAACCTGCAGTGGTGTATCGGAAACTAATACTGGTATCAAAGGAAAGGATCAAAGCACAGACTGTAAGAAGAGTCTCAATTCTTGTACTTAAAGCTTCATTGTGCCATTTGTATTTCATTCCGATGCGATTTCTGTGTTTCATCGTCAATGTGAAGGTTCAAGGAATACATTGAACCTGCAGTGGTGTATCGGAAACTAATAGTGGTCTCACAGGAAAGGATAAAGGCACAGACTCTAAGAAGTCTCACTCTTCTTGCACTTAAGGGGGCATTGTGGCTTTTGTATTTAATTCCGATGTAATTTCAGTGTTTCATCATCAATGTGTATGTCCAAGGAATACATTGAACCTGCAGTGTTGTGTCGGAAACTAATACTGGTCTATCAGGGAATTCTCAAAGCAGCGACTGTATGAAGAGTCTACATTCTTGTACTTAAGGCGGCATTGTGTCTTTTGTATTTAATTCCGATGCGATTTCTGTGTGTCATCGTCAATATGAAGGTCAAAAGAATACAATGAACCTGCAGTGGTGTATCGGAATCTAATACTGGTCTCACAGGGAATGCTGAAAGCACAGACTGTAAGAAGAGTCTCTATTCTTGCACTTAAGGTTGCATTGGGCCTTTTGTATTTAATTCCGATGCGATTTCTGTGTTTCATCGTCAATGTGAGGGTTCAAGGAATACATTGAACCTGCAGTGGTGTATCGGAAACTAATATTGGTCTCACAGGAAAGGATCAAAGCACAGACTGTAAGAAGAGTCTCTATTCTTGCACTTAAGGTTGCATTGTGCCTTTTGTATTTAATTCCGATGCGATATCTGTGTTTCATCGTCAATGTGAGGGTTAATGGAATACATTGAAGCTGCAGTGGTGTATCGGAAACTAATACTGGTTTCACAGGAAAGGATCAAAGCACAGACTGTAAGAAGAGTCTCTATTCTTGCACTTAATGCGGCATTGTGCCTTTTGTATTTACTTCTGATGTAATTTCAGTGTTTCATTGACAATGTGTATGTCCAAGGAATACATTGAACCTGCAGTGGTGTATCGGAAACTAATACTGGTCTCACAGGAAAGGTTCAAAGCCCAGAATCTAAGAAGCCTCATTCCTCTTGCACTTAAGGCTGAATTGTGCCTTTTGTATTTAATTCCGATGCTATTTGTCTGATTCATCGTCAATGTTTACGTCCAAGGAATTCATTGAACCTGCAAGGGTGTATCGGAAACTAATACTGCTCTTACAGGAGAGGTCAAAGCACCGACTGCAAGAAGAGTCTCTATTCTTGTACCTAAGGCGGCATTGTGCATTTTGTATTTAATTCCGATGCGATTTCTGTGTTTCACCGTCAATGTAAAGGTCAAAGGAATACATTGAACCAGCAGTGGTGTATCGGAAACTAATACTGGTCTCACAGGAAAGTATCAAAGCACAGACTGTAAGAAGAGTCTCAATTCTTGTACTTATGGCGACATTGTGTCTTTTGTATTTAATTCCGATGCGATTTCTGTGATTCATCGTCAATGTGAAGGACCAAGGAATACATTGAACCTGCAGTGGTGTATCGGAAACTAATACTGGTCTCACGGGGTATGCTCAAATAACCGTCTGTAGGAAGAGTCTCTATTCTTGTACTTAAGGCGGCATTGTGCCTTTTGTAATAAATTCCGATGCGATTTCTGTGTTTCATCGTCAATGTGAAGAACATAGGAATACATTGACCCTGCAGTGATGTATCGGAAACTAATACTGGTCTCACAGGTAAGGATCAAAGCACTAACTCTAAGAAGTCTCACTCTTCTTGCACTTAAGGCGGCATGGTGCCTTTTTTATTTAATTCCGCTGTAATTTCAGTGTTTCATCGTCAATGTGTATTTCCACGAAATACATTGAACCTGCAGTGGTGTATCGGAAACTAATACTGGACTCACAGGGAATGCTCAAAGCACCGACTGTAAGAAGAATCTCAATGCTTGTACTTATGGCGGCATTGTGCCTCTTGTATTTAATTCTTATGGTATTTCTGTGTTTCATCGTCAGTTGTGATGGTCCAAGGAATACATTGTACGTGCAGTGGTGTATCGGAAACTAATACTGGTCTCACAGGGAATGCTAAAAGCACCGACAGTAAGAACAGTCTCTAATCTTGTACTTAAGGCGACATTGTGCCTTTTGTATTTAATTGCGATGTAATTTCAGTGTTTCATCGTCAATGTTTACGTCCAAGGAATACATTGAACATGCAGTGCTGTATCGGAAACTAATACTGGTCTCACAGGGAATGCTCAAAGCACCGACTGTAAGAAGAGTCTCTATTCTTGTACTTAAGGCGACATTGTGCCTTTTGTATTTAATTCCAATGCGATTTCTGTGTTTCATCGTCAATGTGAAGGTCCATGGAATACATTTAACCTGCAGAGGTGTATCGGAAACTAATACTGGTCTCACAGGAAAGAATCAAAGCCCAGACTCTAAGAAGCCTCATTCCTCTTGCACATAAGGCGGCATTGTGCCTTTTGTATTTACTTCTGATGTAATTTCAGTGTTTCATTGGCAATGTGTATGTCCAAGGAATACATTGAACCTGCAGTGGTGTATCGGAAACTAATACTGGTCTCACAGGAAAGGATCAAAGAACAGACTGTAGGAAATGTCTCTATTCTTGTACTAAAGGCGGCATTGTGCCTTTTGTATTTAATTCCGATGCGATTTCTGTGTTTCATCGTGAATGTGAAGGGCCAAGGAATACATTGAACCTGCAGTGTTGTATCGGAAACTAATACTGGTATAACAGGGTATTCTCAAAGCACCGACTGTATGAAGAGTCTACATTCTTGTACCTAAGGCGGCATTTTGCCTTTTGTATTTAATTCCGATGCGATTTCTGCGTGTCATCGTCAATGTGAAGGTCAAAGGAATACATTGAACCTGCAGTTGTCTATCGGAAACTAATACTGGTCTCACAGGGAATTCTCAAAGCATCGACTGTATGTAGTGTCTCTATTCTTGTACTTAAGGCGGCATTGTGCCATTTGTATTTAATTCCGATGCGATTTCTGTGTTTCATCGTCAATGTGAAGGTCAAAGGAATACATTGAACCTGCAGTGGTGTATCGGAAACTAATACTGGTCTCACAGGAAAGGATCAAAGCACAGACTGTAAGAAGAGTCTCTATTCTTGTACTTAAGGTTGCATTGTGCCTTTTGTATTTAATTCCGATGCGATTTCTGTGTTTCATCGTTAATGTGAGGGTCAATGGAATACATTGAACCTGCAGTGGTGTATCGGAAACTAATGCTGGTCTCACAGGAAAGGATCAAAGCACAGACTGTAAGAAGAGTCTCTATTCTTGTACTTAAGGCGGCATTGTGCCTTTTGTATTTAATTCCGATGCGATTTCTGTGTTTCATCGTCAATGTGAAGGTCAAAGGGATACACTGAACCTGCAGTGGTGTATCGGAAACTAATACTGGTCTCACAGGAAAGGATCAAAGCACAGACTGTAAGAAGAGTCTCTATTCTTGTACTTAAGACAGCATTGTACCTTTTGTATTTAATTCCGATGCGATTTCTGTGTTTCATCGTCAATGTGAATGTCGAAGGAATACATTGAACCTGCAGTGGTGTATCGGAAACTAATACTGGACTCTCAGGGAATGCTCAAAACACCGACTGTAAGAAGAGTCTCTATTCTTGTACTTAAGGCGGCATTGTGCCTTTTGTGTTTAATTCCGATGCGATTTCTGTGTTTCATCGTCAATGTGAAGGTCAAACGAATACATTGAACCTGCAGTGGTGTATCGGAAACTAATACTGGTCTCACAGGAAAGGATCAAATCACAGACTGTAAGAAGAGTCCCTATTTTTGTACATAAGGCGGCATTGTAATTTTTGTATTTAATTCCGATGCGATTTCTGTGTTTGATCGTCAATGTAAAGGTCAAAGGAATACATTGAACCTGCAGTGTTGTATCGGAAACTAATACTGGTCTCACAGGAAAGGATCAAATCACAGACTGTAAGAAGAGTCCCCAATTTTGTACTTAAGGCGGCATTGTAATTTTCGTATTTAATTCCGATGCGATTTCTATGTTTCATCGTCAATGTGAAGGTCCAAGGAATACATTGAACCTGCAGTGGTGTATCGGAAACTAATACTGGTCTCACGGGGAATGCTTAAATAACCGACGGTAGGAAGAGTCTCTATTCTTGTACTTAAAGCGGCAATGTGCCCATTGTATTAAATTCCGATGCGACTTCTGTGTTTCATCGTCAATGTGAAGGTCAAAGGAATACATTGAACCTGATGTGGTGTATCGGAAACTAATACTGGTCTCACAGGAAAGGATCAAAGCACAAACTCTAAGAAGTCTCACTCTTCTTGCACTTAAGGCGGCATGGTGCCTTTTTTATTCAATTACGATGTAATTTCAGTGTTTCATCGTCAATGTGTATGTCCACGAAATACATTGAACCTGCAGTGGTGTATCGGAAACTAATACTGGTCTCACAGGGAATGCTCAAAGCACCGACTGTAAGAAGAATCTCTGTGCTTGTACTTATGGCGGCATTGTGCCTCTTGTATTTAATTCCTATGGTATTTCTGTGTTTCATCGTCAAATTGAAGGTCCAAGGAATACATTGAACCTGCAGTGGTGTATCGGAAACTAATATTGGTCTCACAGGGAATGCTCAAAGCACCGACTGTAAGAAGAGTCTCAAATCTTGTACTTAAGGCGGCATTGTGCCTTTTGTATTTAATTCCGATGTAATTTCAGTGTTTCATCGTCAATGTTTACGTCCAAGGAATACACTGAACATGCAGTGCTGTTTCGGAAACTAATACTGGTCTCACAGGGAATGCTCAAAGCACCGACTGTATGAAGAGTCTCTATTCTTGTACTTAAGGCGGCATTGTGCGTTGTGTATTTAATTCCAATGCGATTCCTGTGTTTCATTGTCAATGTGAATGTCCAAGGAATACATTGAACCTGCAGTGGTGTATCGGAAACTAATACTGGTCTCACAGGGAATGCTCAAAGCACCGACTGTAAGAAGAATCTCTATTCTTGTACTTAAGGTGGCATTGTGCATTTTGTATTTAATTCCGATGCGATTTCTGTGTTTCATCGTCAACGTGAAGGTCATAGGAATACTTCGAACCTGCTGTGGTGTATCGCAAACTAATACTGGTCTGACAGGGAATGCTCAAATCACCGACTGTGAGATGAGTCTCTATTCTTGTACCTAAGGCGGCATTGTGCGTTTGGTAATTATTTCCAATGCGATTTCTGTCTTTCATCGTCAATGTGATGGTCCAAGGAATACATTGAACCTGCAGTGGTGTATCGGTAACTAATACTGGTCTCACAGGGAGTGTTCAAGGCACAGACTGTAAAAAGAGTCTCTATTCTTGTACTTAAGGCGGCGTTGCTCCTTTTGTTTTTAATTCCGATGCGATTTCTGTGTTTCATCGACAATGTGATGGTCCAAGTTATACATTCAACCTGCAGTGGTGTATCGGAAACTAACACTGGTCTCACAGGCAATGCTCAAAGCACCGACCGTAAGAAGAGACTCTTTACTTGTACTTAAGGCGGCATTGTGCCTTTTGTATTTAATTCCGATGTAATTTCAGTGTTTCATCGTCAATGGTTACGTCCAAGGAATACATTGAACCCGCAGTGCTGTATCGGAAACTAATACTGGTCTCACAGGGTATGCTCAAAGCACCGACTGTAAGATGGGTCTCTATTCTTGTACTTAAGGCGGCATTGTGCGTTTTGTAATTATTTCCAATGCGATTTCTGTCTTTCAACGTCAATGTGATGGTCCAAGGAATACATTGAACATGCAGTGGTGTATCGGGAACTAATACTGGTCTCACAGGGAATGCTCAAAGCACTGACTGTATGAAGAGTCTACATTCTTGTACCTAAGGCGGCATTGTGCCTTTTGTATTTAATTCCGATGCGATTTCTGTGTGTCATCGTCATTGTGAAGGTCAAAGGAATACATTGAACCTGCAATGGTGTATCGGAAACTAATACTGGTCTCACAGGGAATGCACAAAGCACCGACTGTAAGAAGAATCTCTATTCTCGTACTTAAGGCGGCATTGTGCCTTTTGCATTCAATTCCGATGTAATTTCAGTGTTTCATCGTCCATGTGTATGTCCAAGGAATACATTGAACCTGCAGTGTTGTATCGGAAACTAATACTGATCTAACAGGGAATTCTCAAAGCACTGACTGTATGAAGAGTCTACATACTTGTAACTAAGGCGGCATTGTGCCTTTTGTATTTAATTCCGATGCGATTTCTGTGTGTCATCGTCATTGTGAAGGTCAAAGGAATACATTGAACCTGCAATGGTGTATCGGAAACTAATACTGGTCTCACAGGGAATGCTCAAAGCATCGACTATAAGAAGTGTCTCTATTCTTGTACTTAAGGCGGCATTGTGCCATTTGTATTTATTTCCGATACGATTTCTGTGTTTCATCGTCAATGTGAAGATCCAAGGAATACATGGAACCAGCAGTCGTGTACCGGAAACTAATACTGGTCTCACAGGAAAGGATCAAACCACAGACTCAAAGAAGTCTCTCTCTACTTGCACTTAAGGCGGCATTGTGCCTTTTGTATTTAATTCCGATGTAATTTCAGTGTTTCATCGTCCATGTGTATGTCCAAGGAATACATTGAACCTGCAGTGTTGTATCGGAAACTAATACTGGTCTAACAGGGAATTCTAAAGCACTGACTGTATGAAGAGTCTACATTCTTGTACCTAAGGCGGCATTGTGCCTTTTGTATTTAATTCCGATGCGATTTCTGTGTGTCATCGTCATTGTGAAGGTCAAAGGAATACATTGAACCTGCAATGGTGTATCGGAAACTAATACTGGTCTCACAGGGAATGCTCAAAGCATCGACTATAAGAAGTGTCTCTATTCTTGTACTTAAGGCGGCATTGTGCCATTTGTATTTAATTCCGATACGATTTCTGTGTTTCATCGTCAATGTGAAGGTCCAAGGAATACATTGAACCTGCTGTCGTGTATCGGCAAATAATACTGGTCTCACAGGAAAGGATCAAAGCCCAGACTCTAAGAAGCCTCATTCCTCTTGCACTTAAGGCGGCATTGTGCCTTTTGTATTTAATTCCGATGTAATTTCAGTAATTCATCGACAATGTGTATGTCCAAGGAATACATTGAACCTGCAGTGGTGTATCGGAAACTAATACTGGTCTCACAGGGTATGCTCAAAGCACCGACTGTAAGATGGGTCTCTATTCTTGTACTTAAGGCGGCATTGTGCGTTTTGTAATTATTTCCAATGCGATTTCTGTCTTTCAACGTCAATGTGATGGTCCAAGGAATACATTGAACATGCAGTGGTCTATCGGGAACTAATACTGGTCTCACAGGGAATGCTCAAAGCACTGACTGTATGAAGAGTCTACATTCTTGTACCTAAGGCGGCATTGTGCCTTTTGTATTTAATTCCGATGCGATTTCTGTGTGTCATCGTCATTGTGAAGGTCAAAGGAATACATTGAACCTGCAATGGGGTATCGGAAACTAATACTGGTCTCACAGGGAATGCACAAAGCACCGACTGTAAGAAGAATCTCTATTCTCGTACTTAAGGCGGCATTGTGCCTTTTGCATTTAATTCCGATGTAATTTCAGTGTTTCATCGTCCATGTGTATGTCCAAGGAATACATTGAACCTGCAGTGTTGTATCGGAAACTAATACTGATCTAACAGGGAATTCTCAAAGCACTGACTGTATGAAGAGTCTACATACTTGTAACTAAGGCGGCATTGTGCCTTTTGTATTTAATTCCGATGCGATTTCTGTGTTTCATCGTCAAATTGAAGGTCCAAGGAATACATTGAACCTGCAGTGGTGTATCGGAAACTAATATTGGTCCCACAGGGAATGCTCAAAGCACCGACTGTAAGAAGAGTCTCAAATCTTGTACTTAAGGCGGCATTGTGCCTTTTGTATTTAATTCCGATGTAATTTCAGTGTTTCATCGTCAATGTTTACGTCCAAGGAATACACTGAACATGCAGTGCTGTTTCGGAAACTAATACTGGTCTCACAGGGAATGCTCAAAGCACCGACTGTATGAAGAGTCTCTATTCTTGTACTTAAGGCGGCATTGTGCGTTGTGTATTTAATTCCAATGCGATTCCTGTGTTTCATTGTCAATGTGAATGTCCAAGGAATACATTGAACCTGCAGTGGTGTATCGGAAACTAATACTGGTCTCACAGGGAATGCTCAAAGCACCGACTGTAAGAAGAATCTCTATTCTTGTACTTAAGGTGGCATTGTGCATTTTGTATTTAATTCCGATGCGATTTCTGTGTTTCATCGTCAACGTGAAGGTCATAGGAATACTTCGTACCTGCTGTGGTGTATCGCAAACTAATACTGGTCTGACAGGGAATGCTCAAATCACCGACTGTGAGATGAGTCTCTATTCTTGTACCTAAGGCGGCATTGTGCGTTTGGTAATTATTTCCAATGCGATTTCTGTCTTTCATCGTCAATGTGATGGTCCAAGGAATACATTGAACCTGCAGTGGTGTATCGGTAACTAATACTGGTCTCACAGGGAGTGTTCAAGGCACAGACTGTAAAAAGAGTCTCTATTCTTGTACTTAAGGCGGCGTTGCTCCTTTTGTTTTTAATTCCGATGCGATTTCTGTGTTTCATCGACAATGTGATGGTCCTAGTTATACATTCAACCTGCAGTGGTGTATCGGAAACTAACACTGGTCTCACAGGCAATGCTCAAAGCACCGACCGTAAGAAGAGACTCTTTACTTGTACTTAAGGCGGCATTGTGCCTTTTGTATTTAATTCCGATGTAATTTCAGTGTTTCATCGTCAATGGTTACGTCCAAGGAATACATTGAACCCGCAGTGCTGTATCGGAAACTAATACTGGTCTCACAGGGTATGCTCAAAGCACCGACTGTAAGATGGGTCTCTATTCTTGTACTTAAGGCGGCATTGTGCGTTTTGTAATTATTTCCAATGAGATTTCTGTCTTTCAACGTCAATGTGATGGTCCAAGGAATACATTGAACATGCAGTGGTGTATCGGGAACTAATACTGGTCTCACAGGGAATGCTCAAAGCACTGACTGTATGAAGAGTCTACATTCTTGTACCTAAGGCGGCATTGTGCCTTTTGTATTTAATTCCGATGCTATTTCTGTGTGTCATCGTCATTGTGAAGGTCAAAGGAATACATTGAACCTGCAATGGTGTATCGGAAACTAATACTGGTCTCACAGGGAATGCACAAAGCACCGACTGTAAGAAGAATCTCTATTCTCGTACTTAAGGCGGCATTGTGCCTTTTGCATTTAATTCCGATGTAATTTCAGTGTTTCATCGTCCATGTGTATGTCCAAGGAATACATTGAACCTGCAGTGTTGTATCGGAAACTAATACTGATCTAACAGGGAATTCTCAAAGCACTGACTGTATGAAGAGTCTACATACTTGTAACTAAGGCGGCATTGTGCCTTTTGTATTTAATTCCGATGCGATTTCTGTGTGTCATCGTCATTGTGAAGGTCAAAGGAATACATTGAACCTGCAATGGTGTATCGGAAACTAATACTGGTCTCACAGGGAATGCTCAAAGCATCGACTATAAGAAGTGTCTCTATTCTTGTACTTAAGGCGGCATTGTGCCATTTGTATTTATTTCCGATACGATTTCTGTGTTTCATCGTCAATGTGAAGATCCAAGGAATACATGGAACCAGCAGTCGTGTACCGGAAACTAATACTGGTCTCACAGGAAAGGATCAAACCACAGACTCAAAGAAGTCTCTCTCTACTGGCACTTAAGGCGGCATTGTGCCTTTTGTATTTAATTCAGATGTAATTTCAGTGTTTCATCGTCCATGTGTATGTCCAAGGAATACATTGAACCTGCAGTGTTGTATCGGAAACTAATACTGGTCTCACAGGGAATGCTCAAAGCATCGACTATAAGAAGTGTCTCTATTCTTGTACTTAAGGCGGCATTGTGCCATTTGTATTTAATTCCGATACGATTTCTGTGTTTCATCGTCAATGTGAAGGTCCAAGGAATACATTGAACCTGCTGTCGTGTATCGGCAAATAATACTGGTCTCACAGGAAAGGATCAAAGCCCAGACTCTAAGAAGCCTCATTCCTCTTGCACTTAAGGCGGCATTGTGCCTTTTGTATTTAATTCCGATGTAATTTCAGTGTTTCATCGACAATGTGTATGTCCAAGGAATACATTGAACCTGCAGTGGTGTATCGGAAACTAATACTGGTCTCACAGGGTATGCTCAAAGCACCGACTGTAAGATGGGTCTCTATTCTTGTACTTAAGGCGGCATTGTGCGTTTTGTAATTATTTCCAATGCGATTTCTGTCTTTCAACGTCAATGTGATGGTCCAAGGAATACATTGAACATGCAGTGGTGTATCGGGAACTAATACTGGTCTCACAGGGAATGCTCAAAGCACTGACTGTATGAAGAGTCTACATTCTTGTACCTAAGGCGGCATTGTGCCTTTTGTATTTAATTCCGATGCGATTTCTGTGTGTCATCGTCATTGTGAAGGTCAAAGGAATACATTGAACCTGCAATGGGGTATCGGAAACTAATACTGGTCTCACAGGGAATGCACAAAGCACCGACTGTAAGAAGAATCTCTATTCTCGTACTTAAGGCGGCGTTGTGCCTTTTGCATTTAATTCCGATGTAATTTCAGTGTTTCATCGTCCATGTGTATGTCCAAGGAATACATTGAACCTGCAGTGTTGTATCGGAAACTAATACTGATCTAACAGGGAATTCTCAAAGCACTGACTGTATGAAGAGTCTACATACTTGTAACTAAGGCGGCATTGTGCCTTTTGTATTTAATTTCGATGCGATTTCTGTGTTTCATCGTCAAATTGAAGGTCCAAGGAATACATTGAACCTGCAGTGGTGTATCGGAAACTAATATTGGTCTCACAGGGAATGCTCAAAGCACCGACTGTAAGAAGAGTCTCAAATCTTGTACTTAAGGCGGCATTGTGCCTTTTGTATTTAATTCCGATGTAATTTCAGTGTTTCATCGTCAATGTTTACGTCCAAGGAATACACTGAACATGCAGTGCTGTTTCGGAAACTAATACTGGTCTCACAGGGAATGCTCAAAGCACCGACTGTATGAAGAGTCTCTATTCTTGTACTTAAGGCGGCATTGTGCGTTGTGTATTTAATTCCAATGCGATTCCTGTGTTTCATTGTCAATGTGAATGTCCAAGGAATACATTGAACCTGCAGTGGTGTATCGGAAACTAATACTGGTCTCACAGGGAATGCTCAAAGCACCGACTGTAAGAAGAATCTCTATTCTTGTACTTAAGGTGGCATTGTGCATTTTGTATTTAATTCCGATGCGATTTCTGTGTTTCATCGTCAACGTGAAGGTCATAGGAATACTTCGAACCTGCTGTGGTGTATCGCAAACTAATACTGGTCTGACAGGGAATGCTCAAATCACCGACTGTGAGATGAGTCTCTATTCTTGTACCTAAGGCGGCATTGTGCGTTTGGTAATTATTTCCAATGCGATTTCTGTCTTTCATCGTCAATGTGATGGTCCAAGGAATACATTGAACCTGCAGTGGTGTATCGGTAACTAATACTGGTCTCACAGGGAGTGTTCAAGGCACAGACTGTAAAAAGAGTCTCTATTCTTGTACTTAAGGCGGCGTTGCTCCTTTTGTTTTTAATTCCGATGCGATTTCTGTGTTTCATCGACAATGTGATGGTCCTAGTTATACATTCAACCTGCAGTGGTGTATCGGAAACTAACACTGGTCTCACAGGCAATGCTCAAAGCACCGACCGTAAGAAGAGACTCTTTACTTGTACTTAAGGCGGCATTGTGCCTTTTGTATTTAATTCCGATGTAATTTCAGTGTTTCATCGTCAATGGTTACGTCCAAGGAATACATTGAACCCGCAGTGCTGTATCGGAAACTAATACTGGTCTCACAGGGTATGCTCAAAGCACCGACTGTAAGATGGGTCTCTATTCTTGTACGTAAGGCGGCATTGTGCGTTTTGTAATTATTTCCAATGCGATTTCTGTCTTTCAACGTCAATGTGATGGTCCAAGGAATACATTGAACATGCAGTGGTGTATCGGGAACTAATACTGGTCTCACAGGGAATGCTCAAAGCACTGACTGTATGAAGAGTCTACATTCTTGTACCTAAGGCGGCATTGTGCCTTTTGTATTTAATTCCGATGCGATTTCTGTGTGTCATCGTCATTGTGAAGGTCAAAGGAATACATTGAACCTGCAATGGTGTATCGGAAACTAATACTGGTCTCACAGGGAATGCACAAAGCACCGACTGTAAGAAGAATCTCTATTCTCGTACTTAAGGCGGCATTGTGCCTTTTGCATTTAATTCCGATGTAATTTCAGTGTTTCATCGTCCATGTGTATGTCCATGGAATACATTGAACCTGCAGTGTTGTATCGGAAACTAATACTGATCTAACAGGGAATTCTCAAAGCACTGACTGTATGAAGAGTCTACATACTTGTAACTAAGGCGGCATTGTGCCTTTTGTATTTAATTCCGATGCGATTTCTGTGTGTCATCGTCATTGTGAAGGTCAAAGGAATACATTGAACCTGCAATGGTGTATCGGAAACTAATACTGGTCTCACAGGGAATGCTCAAAGCATCGACTATAAGAAGTGTCTGTATTCTTGTACTTAAGGCGGCATTGTGCCATTTGTATTTATTTCCGATACGATTTCTGTGTTTCATCGTCAATGTGAAGATCCAAGGAATACATGGAACCAGCAGTCGTGTACCGGAAACTAATACTGGTCTCACAGGAAAGGATCAAACCACAGACTCAAAGAAGTCTCTCTCTACTTGCACTTAAGGCGGCATTGTGCCTTTTGTATTTAATTCCGATGTAATTTCAGTGTTTCATCGTCCATGTGTATGTCCAAGGAATACATTGAACCTGCAGTGTTGTATCGGAAACTAATACTGGTCTCACAGGGAATGCTCAAAGCATCGACTATAAGAAGTGTCTCTATTCTTGTACTTAAGGCGGCATTGTGCCATTTGTATTTAATTCCGATACGATTTCTGTGTTTCATCGTCAATGTGAAGGTCCAAGGAATACATTGAACCTGCTGTCGTGTATCGGCAAATAATACTGGTCTCACAGGAATGGATCAAAGCCCAGACTCTAAGAAGCCTCATTCCTCTTGCACTTAAGGCGGCATTGTGCCTTTTGTATTTAATTCCGATGTAATTTCAGTGTTTCATCGACAATGTGTATGTCCAAGGAATACATTGAACCTGCAGTGGTGTATCGGAAACTAATACTGGTCTCACAGGGTATGCTCAAAGCACCGACTGTAAGATGGGTCTCTATTCTTGTACTTAAGGCGGCATTGTGCGTTTTGTAATTATTTCCAATGCGATTTCTGTCTTTCAACGTCAATGTGATGGTCCAAGGAATACATTGAACATGCAGTGGTGTATCGGGAACTAATACTGGTCTCACAGGGAATGCTCAAAGCACTGACTGTATGAAGAGTCTACATTCTTGTACCTAAGGCGGCATTGTGCCTTTTGTATTTAATTCCGATGCGATTTCTGTGTGTCATCGTCATTGTGAAGGTCAAAGGAATACATTGAACCTGCAATGGGGTATCGGAAACTAATACTGGTCTCACAGGGAATGCACAAAGCACCGACTGTAAGAAGAATCTCTATTCTCGTACTTAAGGCGGCATTGTGCCTTTTGCATTTAATTCCGATGTAATTTCAGTGTTTCATCGTCCATGTGTATGTCCAAGGAATACATTGAACCTGCAGTGTTGTATCGGAAACTAATACTGATCTAACAGGGAATTCTCAAAGCACTGACTGTATGAAGAGTCTACATTCTTGTACCTAAGGCGGCATTGTGCCTTTTGTATTTAATTCCGATGCGATTTCTGTGTGTCATCGTCATTGTGAAGGTCAAAGGAATACATTGAACCTGCAATGGTGTATCGGAAACTAATACTGGTCTCACAGGGAATGCTCAAAGCATCGACTATAAGAAGTGTCTCTATTCTTGTACTTAAGGCGGCATTGTGCCATTTGTATTTAATTCCGATACGATTTCTGTGTTTCATCGTCAATGTGAAGGTCCAAGGAATACATTGAACCTGCTGTCGTGTATCGGCAAATAATACTGGTCTCACAGGAAAGGATCAAAGCCCAGACTCTAAGAAGCCTCATTCCTCTTGCACTTAAGGCGGCATTGTGCCTTTTGTATTTAATTCCGATGTAATTTCAGTGTTTCATCGACAATGTGTATGTCCAAGGAATACATTGAACCTGCAGTGGTGTATCGGAAACTAATACTGGTCTCACAGGGTATGCTCAAAGCACCGACTGTAAGATGGGTCTCTATTCTTGTACTTAAGGCGGCATTGTGCGTTTTGTAATTATTTCCAATGCGATTTCTGTCTTTCAACGTCAATGTGATGGTCCAAGGAATACATTGAACATGCAGTGGTGTATCGGGAACTAATACTGGTCTCACAGGGAATGCTCAAAGCACTGACTGTATGAAGAGTCTACATTCTTGTACCTAAGGCGGCATTGTGCCTTTTGTATTTAATTCCGATGCGATTTCTGTGTGTCATCGTCATTGTGAAGGTCAAAGGAATACATTGAACCTGCAATGGGGTATCGGAAACTAATACTGGTCTCACAGGGAATGCACAAAGCACCGACTGTAAGAAGAATCTCTATTCTCGTACTTAAGGCGGCATTGTGCCTTTTGCATTTAATTCCGATGTAATTTCAGTGTTTCATCGTCCATGTGTATGTCCAAGGAATACATTGAACCTGCAGTGTTGTATCGGAAACTAATACTGATCTAACAGGGAATTCTCAAAGCACTGACTGTATGAAGAGTCTACATACTTGTAACTAAGGCGGCATTGTGCCTTTTGTATTTAATTCCGATGCGATTTCTGTGTTTCATCGTCAAATTGAAGGTCCAAGGAATACATTGAACCTGCAGTGGTGTATCGGAAACTAATATTGGTCTCACAGGGAATGCTCAAGGCACCGACTGTAAGAAGAGTCTCAAATCTTGTACTTAAGGCGGCATTGTGCCTTTTGTATTTAATTCCGATGTAATTTCAGTGTTTCATCGTCAATGTTTACGTCCAAGGAATACACTGAACATGCAGTGCTGTTTCGGAAACTAATACTGGTCTCACAGGGAATGCTCAAAGCTCCGACTGTATGAAGAGTCTCTATTCTTGTACTTAAGGCGGCATTGTGCGTTGTGTATTTAATTCCAATGCGATTCCTGTGTTTCATTGTCAATGTGAATGTCCAAGGAATACATTGAACCTGCAGTGGTGTATCGGAAACTAATACTGGTCTCACAGGGAATGCTCAAAGCACCGACTGTAAGAAGAATCTCTATTCTTGTACTTAAGGTGGCATTGTGCATTTTGTATTTAATTCCGATGCGATTTCTGTGTTTCATCGTCAACGTGAAGGTCATAGGAATACTTCGAACCTGCTGTGGTGTATCGCAAACTAATACTGGTCTGACAGGGAATGCTCAAATCACCGACTGTGAGATGAGTCTCTATTCTTGTACTTAAGGCGGCATTGTGCGTTTGGTAATTATTTCCAATGCGATTTCTGTCTTTCATCGTCAATGTGATGGTCCAAGGAATACATTGAACCTGCAGTGGTGTATCGGTAACTAATACTGGTCTCACAGGGAGTGTTCAAGGCACAGACTGTAAAAAGAGTCTCTATTCTTGTACTTAAGGCGGCGTTGCTCCTTTTGTTTTTAATTCCGATGCGATTTCTGTGTTTCATCGACAATGTGATGGTCCAAGTTATACATTCAACCTGCAGTGGTGTATCGGAAACTAACACTGGTCTCACAGGCAATGCTCAAAGCACCGACCGTAAGAAGAGACTCTTTACTTGTACTTAAGGCGGCATTGTGCCTTTTGTATTTAATTCCGATGTAATTTCAGTGTTTCATCGACAATGGTTACGTCCAAGGAATACATTGAACCCGCAGTGCTGTATCGGAAACTAATACTGGTCTCACAGGGTATGCTCAAAGCACCGACTGTAAGATGGGTCTCTATTCTTGTACTTAAGGCGGCATTGTGCGTTTTGTAATTATTTCCAATGCGATTTCTGTCTTTCAACGTCAATGTGATGGTCCAAGGAATACATTGAACATGCAGTGGTGTATCGGGAACTAATACTGGTCTCACAGGGAATGCTCAAAGCACTGACTGTATGAAGAGTCTACATTCTTGTACCTAAGGCGGCATTGTGCCTTTTGTATTTAATTCCGATGCGATTTCTGTGTGTCATCGTCATTGTGAAGGTCAAAGGAATACATTGAACCTGCAATGGTGTATCGGAAACTAATACTGGTCTCACAGGGAATGCACAAAGCACCGACTGTAAGAAGAATCTCTATTCTCGTACTTAAGGCGGCATTGTGCCTTTTGCATTTAATTCCGATGTAATTTCAGTGTTTCATCGTCCATGTGTATGTCCAAGGAATACATTGAACCTGCAGTGTTGTATCGGAAACTAATACTGATCTAACAGGGAATTCTCAAAGCACTGACTGTATGAAGAGTCTACATACTTGTAACTAAGGCGGCATTGTGCCTTTTGTATTTAATTCCGATGCGATTTCTGTGTGTCATCGTCATTGTGAAGGTCAAAGGAATACATCGAACCTGCAATGGTGTATCGGAAACTAATACTGGTCTCACAGGGAATGCTCAAAGCATCGACTATAAGAAGTGTCTCTATTCTTGTACTTAAGGCGGCATTGTGCCATTTGTATTTATTTCCGATACGATTTCTGTGTTTCATCGTCAATGTGAAGATCCAAGGAATACATGGAACCAGCAGTCGTGTACCGGAAACTAATACTGGTCTCACAGGAAAGGATCAAACCACAGACTCAAAGAAGTCTCTCTCTACTTGCACTTAAGGCGGCATTGTGCCTTTTGTATTTAATTCCGATGTAATTTCAGTGTTTCATCGTCCATGTGTATGTCCAAGGAATACATTGAACCTGCAGTGTTGTATCGGAAACTAATACTGGTCTAACAGGGAATTCTAAAGCACTGACTGTATGAAGAGTCTACATTCTTGTACCTAAGGCGGCATTGTGCCTTTTGTATTTAATTCCCATGCGATTTCTGTGTGTCATCGTCATTGTGAAGGTCAAAGGAATACATTGAACCTGCAATGGTGTATCGGAAACTAATACTGGTCTCACAGGGAATGCTCAAAGCATCGACTATAAGAAGTGTCTCTATTCTTGTACTTAAGGCGGCATTGTGCCATTTGTATTTAATTCCGATACGATTTCTGTGTTTCATCGTCAATGTGAAGGTCCAAGGAATACATTGAACCTGCTGTCGTGTATCGGCAAATAATACTGGTCTCACAGGAAAGGATCAAAGCCCAGACTCTAAGAAGCCTCATTCCTCTTGCACTTAAGGCGGCATTGTGCCTTTTGCATTTAATTCCGAAGTAATTTCAGTGTTTCATCGACAATGTGTATGTCCAAGGAATACATTGAACCTGCAGTGGTACATCGGAAACTAATACTGGTCTCACAGGGAATGCTCAAAGCATCGACAGTAAGAAGTGTCTCTATTCTTGTACATAAGGCGGCATTGTGCCATTTGTATTTAATTCCTATGCGATTTCTGTGTTTTATCATCAATGTGAAGGTCCAAGGAATACATTGAACCTACAGTGGAGTATCGGAAACTAATACTGGTCTCACAGGAAAGGATCAAAGCCCAGGGTCAAAGAATCCTCATTCCGCTCGCACTTAAGGCGGCATTTTGCCTTTTGTATTTAATTCCGATGTAATTTCTGTGTTTCATCGTCAATGTGAGGGTCAATGGAATACATTGAACCTGCAGTAGTGTATCGGAAACTAATAATGGTCTCACAGGAAAGGATCAAAGCACAGACTGTAAGAAGTGACTCTGTTATTGTACTTAAGGCGGCATGTGCCTTTTGAATTTAATTCCGATGAGATTTCTGTGTTTCATCGTCAATGTGAGGGTCAATGGAATACATTGAACCTGCAGTGGTGTATCGGAAATTAATACTGGTCTCACAGGAAAGATTCAAAGCACAGACTGTAAGAAGGGTCTCTATTCTTGTACTTAAGGCGGCATTGTGTCTTTTGTATTTAATTCCGATCCGATGTCTGTGTTTCATCGTCAATGTGAAGGCAAAGGACTACATTGAACCTGACGTGGTGTATCGGAAACTAATACTGGTCTCACAGTAAAGAATCAAAGCACAGACTGTAAGAAGAGTCTCTATTTGTGTGCTTAAGGCGGCATTGTGCCTTTTGTACTTACTTCCGATGCGATTTGTGTGTTTCATCGTCAATGCTAACGTCCAAGGAATACATTGAACCAGCAGTGGTGTATCGGAAACTAATACTGGTCTCATAGGAAAGGATCAAAGCACCGACTGTAAGAAGAGTCTCTATTCTTGTACCTAAGGCTGCATTGTGCCTTTTGTATTTACTTCCGATGCGATTTCTTTGTTTCATCGTCAATGTGAAGGTCAAAGGAATACATTGAACCTGCAGTGATGTATCGGAACCTAATACTGGTCTCACAGGGAATGCTTACGTTATAGACTGTAAGAAGTGTCTCTATTCTTGTACTTAAGGCGGCATTGTGCCATTTGTATTTAATTCCGATGCGATTTCTGTGTTTCATCTACAATGTGAAGGTCAAAGGAATACATTGATACTGCAGTGGTGTATCGGAAAATAATACTGGTCTCACAGGAAAGGATCAAAGCCCAGACTCTAAGAAACCTCATTCCTCTTGCACTTAAGGCGGCATTGTGCCTTTTGTATTTAATTCCGATGTAATTTCAGTGTTTCGTCGACAATGTGTATGTCCAAGGAATACATTGAACCTGTGCTGGTGTTTCGGAAACTAATACCGGTCTCACAGGAAAGGATCAAAGCACAGACTGTAAAAAGAGTCTCTATTATTGTACTTAAGGTTGCATTGTGCCTATTGTATTTAATTCCGATGCTATTTCTGTGTTTCATCGTCAATGTGAGGGTCAATGAAATACATTGAACCTGCAGTGGTGTAGCGGAAACTAATACTGGTCTCACAGGAAAGGATCAAAGCACAGACTGTAAGAAGAGTCTCTATTCTTGTACCAACGGCGGCATTGTGCCTTTTGTATTTAATTCCGATGCGATTTCTGTGTTTCATCGTCAGTGTGAAGGTCAAAAGAATACATTGAACCTGCAGTAGTGTATCGGAAACTAATACTGGTCTCACAGGAAAGGATCAAAGCACAGACTGTAAGAAGAGTCTCTATTCTTGTACTTTAGGCGGCATTGTGCCTTTTGTATTTAATTCCGATGCCATTTCTGTGTTTCATCGTCAATGTGAATGTCGAAGGAATACATTGAACCTGCAGTGGTGTATCGGAAACTAATACTGGTCTCTCACGGAATGCTCAAAACACCGACTGTAAGAAGAGTCTCTATACTTGTGCTTAAGGCGGCATTGTGCCTTTTGTATTTAATTCCGACGCGATTTCTGTGTTTCATTGTCAATGTGAAGCTCCAAGGAATACATTGAACCTGCTGTGGTGTATCGGAAACTAATACTGGTCTCACAGGAAAGGATCAAATCATAGAATCTAAGAAGTCGCACTCTACTTGCACTTAAGGTGGCATTGTGGCTTTTGTATTTAATTCCGATGTAATTTCAGTGTTTCATCGTCAATGAGTATGTCCAAGGAATACATTGAACCTGCAGTGGTGAATCGGAAATTAATACTGGTATCACAGGAAAGGATCATAACACAGACTGTAAGAAGTGTCTCTATTCCTGTACTTAAGGCGGCATTGTGCCTTTTGTATTTAATTCCGATGGGATTTCTTTGTTTCATCGTGGATGTGAAGGTCCAAGGAATACATTGAACCTGCAGTGGTGTATCGGAAACTAATGCTGATCTCACAGGAAATGATCAAAGCACAGACTGTAAGAAGAGTCTCTATTCCTGTACTTATGGCGGCATTGTGCCTTTTGTATTTCATTCCATTGCGATTTCTGTGTTTCATCGTCAATGTGAGGGTCAATGGAATATATTGAATCTGCAGTGGTGTATCGGAAACTAATACTGGTCTCACAAGAAAGGATCAAAGCACAGACTGTTAGAAGAGTCTCTATTCTTGTACTTAAGGTGGCATTGTGCCTTTTGTATTTAATTCCGATCCGATTTCTGTGTCTCATCGTCAATGTGAAGGTCAATGGACTACATTGAACCTGCAGTGGTACATCGGAAACTAATACTGGTCTCACAGGGAATGCTCAAATCATCGGCAGTAAGAAGTGTCTCTATTCTTGTACTTAAGGCGGCATTGTGCCATTTGTATTTAATTCCGATGCGATTTCTGTGTCTTATCATCAATGTGAAGGTCCAAGGAATACATTTAACCTGCAGAGGTGTATCGGAAGCTAATACTGGTCTCACAGGAAAGGATCAAAGCCCAGACTCTAAGAAGCCTCATTCCTCTTGCAGTTAAGGCGGCATTGTGCCTTTCGTATTTACTTCTGATGTAATTTCAGTGTTTCATTGACAATGTGTATGTCCAAGGAATACATTGAACCTGCAGTGGTGTATCGGAAACTAACACTGGTCTCACAGGAAAGGATGAAAGCACAGACTATAGGAAGTGTCTCTATTTTTGTACTAATGGCGGCATTGTGCCTTTAGTATTTAATTCCGATACGATATCTGTATTTCATCGTGAATGTGAAGGTCCAAGTAATACATTGAACTTGCAGTGTTCTATCGGAAACTAATACTGGTCTAACAGGGAATTCTCAAAGCAGCGACTGTATGAAGAGTCTACATTCTTTTACCTAAGGCGGCATTTTGCCTCTTGTATTTAATTCCGATGCGATTTCTGTGTTTCATCGTCAATGTGAAGGTCAAAGGAATACATTGAACCTGCAGTGGTGTATCGGAAAATAATACTGGTCTCACAGGAAAGGATCAAAGCCTAGACTCTAAGAAGCCTCATTCCTCTTGCACTTAAGGCGGCATTGTGCCTTTTGTATTTAATTCCGATGCGATTTCAGTGTTTCATCGTCAATGTCTTTGTCCAAGGAATACATTGAACCTGCAGTGGTGTAACGGAAACTAATACTGGTCTCTCACGGAATGCACAAATCACCGACTGTAAGAAGAGTCTCTATTCTTGTAATTAAGGCGGCATTATGCCTTTTGTATTTAATTCCGACGCGATTTCTGTGTTTGATGGTCAATGTGAAGGTGCAAGGAATACATTGAACCTGCAGTGGTGTATGGGAAACTAATACTGATCTCACAGGAAAGGATCAAAGCACAGACTCTTAGAAGTCTCACTCTTCTTGCGCTTAAGGCGGCATTGTGGCTTTTGTATTTAATTCCGATGTAATTTCAGTGTTTCATCGTCAATGTGTATGTCCAAGGAATACATTGAAACTGCAGTGGTGTATCGGAATCTAATACTGGTCTCACAGGGATTGCTCAAAGCATCGACAGTAAGAAGTGTCTCTATTCTTGTACTTAAGGCGGCATTGAGCCATTTGTATTTAATTCCGATGCAATTTCTGTGCTTTATCATCAATGTGAAGGTCCAAGGAATACATTGAACCTGCAGAGATGTATCGGAAACTAATACTGGTCTCACAGGAAAGGATCAAAGCCCAGACTCTAAGAAGCCTCATTCCTCTTGCACTTAAGGCAGCATTGTGCCTTTTGTATTTAATTCCGATGTATTTTCAGTGTTTCATTGACAATGTGTATGTCCAAGGAATACATTGAACCTGCAGTGGTGTATCGGAAACTAATACTGGTCTCACAGGGAATGCTCAAAGCACTGACTGTAAGAAGAGTCTCTATTCTTGTACTTAAGGCGGCATTGTGCCTTTTGTATTTAATTCCGATGAGATTTCTGTGTTTCATCGTCAATGTGAGGGTCAATGGAATACATTGAACCTGCAGTGGTGTATCGGAAACTAATACTGGTCTCACAGGAAAGATTCAAAGCACAGACTGTAAGAAGGGTCTCTATTCTTGTACTTAAGGCGGCATTGTGGCTTTTGTATTTAATTCCGATCCGATGTCTGTGTTTCATCGTCAATGTGAAGGCAAAGGACTACATTGAACCTGACGTGGTGTATCGGAAACTAATACTGGTCTCACAGTAAAGAATCAAAGCACAGACTGTAAGAAGAGTCTCTATTTGTGTGCTTAAGGCGGCATTGTGCCTTTTGTACTTACTTCCGATGCGATTTGTGTGTTTCATCGTCAATGCTAACGTCCAAGGAATACATTGAACCTGCAGTGGTGTATCGGAAACTAATACTGGTCTCATAGGAAAGGATCAAAGCACCGACTGTAAGAAGAGTCTCTATTCTTGTACCTAAGGCTGCATTGTGCCTTTTGTATTTACTTCCGATGCGATTTCTTTGTTTCATCGTCAATGTGAAGGTCAAAGGAATACATTGAACCTGCAGTGATGTATCGGAACCTAATACTGGTCTCACAGGGAATGCTTACGTTATAGACTGTAAGAAGTGTCTCTATTCTTGTACTTAAAGCGGCATTGTGCCATTTGTATTTAATTCCGATGCGATTTCTGTGTTTCATCTACAATGTAAAAGTCAAAGGAATACATTGATACTGCAGTGGTGTATCGGAAAATAATACTGGTCTCACAGGAAATGATCAAATCATAGAATCTAAGAAGTCGCACTCTTCTTGCACTTAAGGTGGCATTGTGGCTTTTGTATTTAATTCCGATGTAGTTTCAGTGTTTCATCGTCAATGAGTATGTCCAAGGAATACATTGAACCTGCAGTGGTGAATCGGAAATTAATACTGGTATTACAGGAAAGGATCATAACACAGACTGTAAGAAGTGTCTCTGTTCCTGTACTTAAGGCGGCATTGTGCCTTTTGTATTTAATTCCGATGGGATTTCTTTGTTTCATCGTGGATGTGAAGGTCCAAGGAATACATTGAACCTGCAGTGGTGTATCAGAAACTAATACTGATCTCACAGGAAATGATCAAAGCACAGACTGTAAGAAGAGTCTCTATTCCTGTACTTATGGCGGCATTGTGCCTTTTGTATTTCATTCCATTGCGATTTCTGTGTTTCATCGTCAATGTGAGGGTCAATGGAATATATTGAATCTGCAGTGGTGTATCGGAAACTAATACTGGTCTCACAAGAAAGGATCAAAGCACAGACTGTTAGAAGAGTCTCTATTCTTGTACTTAAGGTAGCATTGTGCCTTTTGTATTTAATTCCGATCCGATTTCTGTGTCTCATCGTCAATGTGAAGGTCAATGGACTACATTGAACCTGCAGTGGTACATCGGAAACTAATACTGGTCTCACAGGGAATGCTCAAATCATCGGCAGTAAGAAGTGTCTCTATTCTTGTACTTAAGGCGGCATTGTGCCATTTGTATTTAATTCCGATGCGATTTCTGTGTCTTATCATCAATGTGAAGGTCCAAGGAATACATTTAACCTGCAGAGGTGTATCGGAAGCTAATACTGGTCTCACAGGAAAGGATCAAAGCCCAGACTCTAAGAAGCCTCATTCCTCTTGCAGTTAAGGCGGCATTGTGCCTTTCGTATTTACTTCTGATGTAATTTCAGTGTTTCATTGACAATGTGTATGTCCAAGGAATACATTGAACCTGCAGTGGTGTATCGGAAACTAATACTGGTCTCACAGGAAAGGATGAAAGCACAGACTATAGGAAGTGTCTCTATTTTTGTACTAATGGCGGCATTGTGCCTTTAGTATTTAATTCCGATACGATATCTGTATTTCATCGTGAATGTGAACGTCCAAGTAATACATTGAACTTGCAGTGTTCTATCGGAAACTAATACTGGTCTAACAGGGAATTCTCAAAGCAGCGACTGTATGAAGAGTCTACATTCTTTTACCTAAGGCGGCATTTTGCCTTTTGTATTTAATTCCGATGCGATTTCTGTGTTTCATCGTCAATGTGAAGGTCAAAGGAATACATTGAACCTGCAGTGGTGTATCGGAAAATAATACTGGTCTCACAGGAAAGGATCAAAGCCTAGACTCTAAGAAGCCTCATTCCTCTTGCACTTAAGGCAGCATTGTGCCTTTTGTATTTAATTCCGATGTATTTTCAGTGTTTCATTGACAATGTGTATGTCCAAGGAATACATTGAACGTGCAGTGGTGTATCGGAAACTAATACTGGTCTCACAGGGAATGCTCAAAGCACCGACTGAAAGAAGAGTCTCTATTCTTGTACTTAAGGCGGCATTGTGCCTTTTGTATTTAATTCCGATGAGATTTCTGTGTTTCATCGTCAATGTGAGGGTCAATGGAATACATTGAACCTGCAGTGGTGTATCGGAAACTAATACTGGTCTCACAGGAAAGATTCAAAGCACAGACTGTAAGAAGGGTCTCTATTCTTGTACTTAAGGCGGCATTGTGGCTTTTGTATTTAATTCCGATCCGATGTCTGTGTTTCATCGTCAATGTGAAGGCAAAGGACTACATTGAACCTGACGTGGTGTATCGGAAACTAATACTGGTCTCACAGTAAAGAATCAAAGCACAGACTGTAAGAAGAGTCTCTATTTGTGTGCTTAAGGCGGCATTGTGCCTTTTGTACTTACTTCCGATGCGATTTGTGTGTTTCATCGTCAATGCTAACGTCCAAGGAATACATTGAACCTGCAGTGGTGTATCGGAAACTAATACTGGTCTCATAGGAAAGGATCAAAGCACCGACTGTAAGAAGAGTCTCTATTCTTGTACCTAAGGCTGCATTGTGCCTTTTGTATTTACTTCCGATGCGATTTCTTTGTTTCATCGTCAATGTGAAGGTCAAAGGAATACATTGAACCTGCAGTGATGTATCGGAACCTAATACTGGTCTCACAGGGAATGCTTACGTTATAGACTGTAAGAAGTGTCTCTATTCTTGTACTTAAAGCGGCATTGTGCCATTTGTATTTAATTCCGATGCGATTTCTGTGTTTCATCTACAATGTAAAAGTCAAAGGAATACATTGATACTGCAGTGGTGTATCGGAAAATAATACTGGTCTCACAGGAAATGATCAAATCATAGAATCTAAGAAGTCGCACTCTTCTTGCACTTAAGGTGGCATTGTGGCTTTTGTATTTAATTCCGATGTAGTTTCAGTGTTTCATCGTCAATGAGTATGTCCAAGGAATACATTGAACCTGCAGTGGTGAATCGGAAATTAATACTGGTATTACAGGAAAGGATCATAACACAGACTGTAAGAAGTGTCTCTATTCCTGTACTTAAGGCGGCATTGTGCCTTTTGTATTTAATTCCGATGGGATTTCTTTGTTTCATCGTGGATGTGAAGGTCCAAGGAATACATTGAACCTGCAGTGGTGTATCAGAAACTAATACTGATCTCACAGGAAATGATCAAAGCACAGACTGTAAGAAGAGTCTCTATTCCTGTACTTATGGCGGCATTGTGCCTTTTGTATTTCATTCCATTGCTATTTCTGTGTTTCATCGTCAATGTGAGGGTCAATGGAATATATTGAATCTGCAGTGGTGTATCGGAAACTAATACTGGTCTCACAAGAAAGGATCAAAGCACAGACTGTTAGAAGAGTCTCTATTCTTGTACTTAAGGTAGCATTGTGCCTTTTGTATTTAATTCCGATCCGATTTCTGTGTCTCATCGTCAATGTGAAGGTCAATGGACTACATTGAACCTGCAGTGGTACATCGGAAACTAATACTGGTCTCACAGGGAATGCTCAAATCATCGGCAGTAAGAAGTGTCTCTATTCTTGTACTTAAGGCGGCATTGTGCCATTTGTATTTAATTCCGATGCGATTTCTGTGTCTTATCATCAATGTGAAGGTCCAAGGAATACATTTAACCTGCAGAGGTGTATCGGAAGCTAATACTGGTCTCACAGGAAAGGATCAAAGCCCAGACTCTAAGAAGCCTCATTCCTCTTGCAGTTAAGGCGGCATTGTGCCTTTCGTATTTACTTCTGATGTAATTTCAGTGTTTCATTGACAATGTGTATGTCCAAGGAATACATTGAACCTGCAGTGGTGTATCGGAAACTAATACTGGTCTCACAGGAAAGGATGAAAGCACAGACTATAGGAAGTGTCTCTATTTTTGTACTAATGGCGGCATTGTGCCTTTAGTATTTAATTCCGATACGATATCTGTATTTCATCGTGAATGTGAAGGTCCAAGTAATACATTGAACTTGCAGTGTTCTATCGGAAACTAATACTGGTCTAACAGGGAATTCTCAAAGCAGCGACTGTATGAAGAGTCTACATTCTTTTACCTAAGGCGGCATTTTGCCTTTTGTATTTAATTCCGATGCGATTTCTGTGTTTCATCGTCAATGTGAAGGTCAAAGGAATACATTGAACCTGCAGTGGTGTATCGGAAAATAATACTGGTCTCACAGGAAAGGATCAAAGCCTAGACTCTAAGAAGCCTCATTCCTCTTGCACTTAAGGCAGCATTGTGCCTTTTGTATTTAATTCCGATGTATTTTCAGTGTTTCATTGACAATGTGTATGTCCAAGGAATACATTGAACGTGCAGTGGTGTATCGGAAACTAATACTGGTCTCACAGGGAATGCTCAAAGCACCGACTGAAAGAAGAGTCTCTATTCTTGTACTTAAGGCGGCATTATGCCTTTTGTATTTAATTCCGACGCGATTTCTGTGTTTGATGGTCAATGTGAAGGTCCAACGAATACATTGAACCTGCAGTGGTGTATGGGAAACTAATACTGGTCTCACAGGAAAGGATCAAAGCACAGACTCTTAGAAGTCTCACTCTTCTTGCGCTTAAGGCGGCATTGTGGCTTTTGTATTTAATTCCGATGTAATTTCAGTGTTTCATCGTCAATGTGTATGTCCAAGGAATACATTGAAACTGCAGTGGTGTATCGGAATCTAATACTGGTCTCACAGGGATTGCTCAAAGCATCGACAGTAAGAAGTGTCTCTATTCTTGTACTTAAGGCGGCATTGAGCCATTTGTATTTAATTCCGATGCGATTTCTGTGCTTTATCATCAATGTGAAGGTCCAAGGAATACATTGAACCTGCAGAGATGTATCGGAAACTAATACTGGTCTCACAGGAAAGGATCAAAGCCCAGACTCTAAGAAGCCTCATTCCTCTTGCACTTAAGGCAGCATTGTGCCTTTTGTATTTAATTCCGATGTATTTTCAGTGTTTCATTGACAATGTGTGTGTCCAAGGAATACATTGAACGTGCAGTGGTGTATCGGAAACTAATACTGGTCTCACAGGGAATGCTCAAAGCACCGACTGTAAGAAGAGTCTCTATTCTTGTACTTAAGGCGGCATTGTGCCTGTTGTATTTAATTCCGATGCGATTTCTGTGTTTCATAGTCAATGTGAGGGTCAATGGAATACATTGAACCTGCAGTGGTGTATGGGTAACTAATACTGGTCTCACAGGGAGTGTTCAAGGCACAGACTGTTAAAAGAGTCTCATATTCTTGTACTTAAGGCGGCGTTGTTCCTTTTGTTTTTAATTCCGATGCGATTTCTGTGTTTCATCGTCAATGTGAAGGTCCAAGTATTGCATTGAACCTGCAGTAGTGTATCGGAAACTAATACTGGTCGCACAGAAAAGGATCAAACACAGACTCTTAGAAGTCTCACTCTTCTTACACTTAAGGCGGCATTGTGCCTTTTGTATTTAATTCCGATGTAAATACAATGTTTCATCGTCAATGTGTATGTCCAAGGAATACATTCAACCTGCAGTGGTGTATCGGAAACTAATACTTTTCTCACTCGAATGCTTAAATCACCGACTGTAAGGAGAGTCTCTATTCTTGTACCTATGACGGCATTGTGGCTTTTGTATTTAATTCCTATACGATTTCTGTGTTTCATCGTCAATGTGAAAGTCCAAGGAATACATTCAACCTGCAGTGGTGTATCGGAAACTAACACTGGTTTCACAGGCAATGCTCAAAGCAACGACCGTAAGAAGAGTCTCTATTCTTGTACTTAAGGCGGCATTGTGCCTTTTGTATTTAATTCCGATGTAATTTCAGTGTTTCATCGTCAATGTTTACGTCCAAGGAATGCATTGAACCTGCAGTGCTGTATCGGAAACTAATACTGGTCTCACAGGGAATGCACAAAGCACCGACTGTAAGAAGAATCTCTATTCTTGTACTTAAGGCGGCATTGTGCCTTTTGCATTTAATCCCGATTTGATTTCTATGTTTCATCGTCAATGTGAAGATCCAAGGAATACATTGAACCAGCAGTGGTGCATCGGAAACTAGTGCTGGTCTAACAGGGAATTCTCAAAGCACTGACTGTATGAAGAGTCTAGATTCTTGTACCTAAGGCGGCATTGTGCCTTTTGTATTTAATTCCGATGCGATTTCTGTGTTTCATCGTCAATGTGAAGGTCAAAGGAATACATTGAACCTGCAGTGGTGTATCGGAAACTAATACTGGTCTCACAGGGGTTGCTCAAAGCAACGACTGTAAGAAGAGTCGCTATTCTTGTACTTAAGGCGGCATTGTGCCTTTTGTATATAATTCCGATGCGGTTTCTTTGTATTATCGCCAATGTGAAGGTCCAAGGATTACCTTGAACCAGCAGTAGTGTATCGGAAACTAATACTGGTCTCACGGGAAAGGATCAAAGCACATACCCTAATAAGTCTCACCCTTCTTGCACTTAAGGCGGCATTGTGCGTTTTGTATTTAATTCCGATGTAAATTCAGTGTTTCATCGTAAATGTGAAGGTCCAAGGAATACATTGAACCTGCAGTGGTGTATCGGAAACTAATACTGGTCCCACAGGGAATGCTCAAAGCACCGACTGTAAGAAGAGTCTCTATTCTTGTACTTAAGGCGGCATTGTGCCTTTTGAACTTAATTCCGATGTAATTTTTGTGTTTCATCATCAATGCTAAGGTCCAAGGATTACCTTGAACCTGCAGTAGTGTATCGGAAACTAATACTGGTCTCACAGGAAAAGATCAAAGCAAAGACTCTAAGAAGTATCACTCTTCTTGCACTGAAAGCGGCATTGTGCCTTTTGTATTTAATGACGATGTAATTTCAGTGTTTCATCGTCAATGTGTATGTCCAAGGAATACACTGAACCTGCAGTGGTGTATAGGAAACTAATACTGGTCTCACAGGGAATGCTCAAAGCACCGAGTGTAAGAAGAGTCCCTATTCTTGTACTTAAGGCGGCATTGTGCCTTTTGTATTTAATTCCGATGTAATTTATGTGTTTCTTCGTCAGTGTGTATGTCCAAGGAATACATTATACCTGCAGTGGTGTATCGGAGACTAATACTGGTCTCACAGGAAAGGATCAAAGCACAGACTCTAACAAGTCTCACTCTTCTTGCACTTAAGGCGGCATTGTGACTTTTGTATTTAATTCCGATGTAATTTCTGTGTTTCATCGTCAATGTGTATGTCAAAGGAATACATTGAACCTGCAGTGGTGTATCGGAAACTAATACTAGTCTCACAGGGAATGCTCAAAGCACCGACTGTAAGAAGAGTCTCAATTCTTGTACTTAAGGCGGCATTGTGCCTTTTGTATTTAATTCGGATGCGATTTCTGTGTTTCATCTTCAATTTGAAGGTCCAAGGAATACATTGAACTGGCAGTGGTGTATCGGAGACTAATACTGGTGTCACAGGAAAGGATCAAAGCACAGACTCTAACAAGTCTCACTCTTCTTGCACTTAAGGCGGCATTGTGCCTTTTGTATTTAATTCCAATGTAATTTCAGTGTGTCATCGTCAATGTGTATGTCCAAGGAATACATTGAACCTGCAGTGGTGTATCAGAAACTAATACTGGACTCACAGGGAATGCTCAAAGCATCGACTGTAAGAAGAGTCTCTATTCTTGAACTTAAGGCGGCATTGTGCCTTTTGTATTTAATTCCGATGTAATTTCAGTGTTTCACCTTCAATGTTTACGTCCAAGGAATACATTGAACATGCAGTGCTGTATCGGAAACTAATACTGGTCTCACAGGGAATGCTCAAAGCACCGACTGTAAGAAGAGTCTCTATTCTTGTACTTAAGGCGACATTGTGCGTTTTGTATTTAATTCCAATGCGATTTCTGTGTTTCATCGTCAATGTGTATGTCCAAGGATTACATTGAACCTGCAGTGGTGTATTGGAAACTAATACTGGTCTCACAGGCAATGCTCAAAACACCGACTGTAAGAAGAGTCTCAATTCTTGTACTTAAGGCCGCATTGTGCCTTTTGTATTTAATTCGGATGCGATTTCTGTGTTTCATATTCAATTTGAAGGTCCAAGAAATACATTGAACCTGCAGTGGTGTATCGGAGACTAATACTGGTTTCACAGGAAAGGATCAAAGCACAGACTCAAACAAGTCTCACTCTTCTTGCACTTAAGGCGGCATTGTGCCGTTTGTATTTAATTCCAATTTAATTTCAGTGTTTCATTGTCAATGTGTATGTCCAAGGAATACATTGAACCTGCAGTGGTGTATCGGAAACTAATACTGGTCTCACAGGGAATGGTCAAAGCACCGACTGTAAGAAGAGTCTCTATTCCTGTACTTAAGGCGGCATTGTGCCTTTTGTATTTTATTCCGATGCGATTTCTGTGTTTCATCGTCAATGTGAAGGTCCAAGGAATACATTGAACGTGCAGTGGTCTATCGGAAACTAATACTGGCTCGCAGGGAATGCTCAAAGCACCAACTGTAAGAAGAGTCTCTATTCTTGTACTTAAGATGGCATTGTGCCTTTTGTATTTGATTCCGATGCGATTTCCGTGTTTCATCGTCAATGTGAAGGTCCAGTAATACATTGAACCTGCAGTGGTGTATCGGAAACTAATACTTGTCGCACAGGGAATGCTCAAAGCACCGACTGTAAGAAGAGTCTCTATTCTTGTACTTAAGGCGGCATTGGTCCTTTTGTATTTAATTCCGATGCGGTTTCTTTGTTTTATGGTCAATGTGAAGGTCCAATGATTACCGTGAACCTGCAGTAGTGTATCGGAAACTAATACTGGACTCACAGGAAAGGATCAAAGCACAGACCCAAAGAAGTCTCACTCTTCTTGCACTTAAGGCGGCATTATGCCTTTTGTATTTAATTCCGATGTAAATTCAGTGTTTCATCGTAAATGTGAAGGTCCAAGGAATACATTGAACCTGCAGTGGTGTATCGGAAACTAATACTGGTCTCACAGGAAAAGTTCAACGCACAGACTCTAAGAAGTCTCACTCTTCTTGCACTGAAAGCGGCATTGTGCCTTTTGTATTTAATTCCGATGCGATTTCTGTGTTTTATATTCAATTTGGAGGTCCAAGGAATACATTGAACCTGCAGTGGTGTACCGGAGATTAATACTGGTCTCACAGGAAAGGATCAAAGGACAGACTCTAACAAGTCTCACTCTTCTTGCACTTAAGGCGGCATTGTGACTTTTGTATTTAATTCCGATGTAATTTCTGTGTTTCATCGTCAATGTGTATGTCCAAGGAATACATTGAACCTGCAGTATTGTATCGGAAACTAATACTGGTCTCACAGGGAATGCTCAAAGCACCGACTGTAAGAAGAGTCTCAATTCTTGTACTTAAGGCGGCATTGTGCCTTTTGTATTTAATTCGGATGCGATTTCTGTGTTTCATCTTCAATTTGAAGGTCAAGGAATACATTGAACCTGCAGTGGTGTGTCGGAGACTATTACTGGTGTCACAGGAAAGGATCTAAGCACAGACTCTAACAAGTCTCACTCTTCTTGCAGTTAAGGCGGCATTGTGACTTTTGTATTTAATTCCGATGTAATTTCTGTGTTTCATCGTCAATGTGTATGTCCAAGGAATACATTGAACCTGCAGTGGTGTATCAGAAACTAATACTGGACTCACAGGGAATTCTCAAAGCACCGACTGTAAGAAGAGTCTCTATTCTTGTACTTAAGGCGGCATTGTGCCTTTTGTATTTTTATTCCGATGCGATTTCTGTGTTTCATCGTCAATGTGAAGGTCCAAGGCATACATTGTACGTGCAGTGGTCTATCGGAAACTAATACTGGCTCACAGGGAATGCTAAAAGCACCGACAGTAAGAAGAGTCTCTATTCTTGTACTTAAGGCGGCATTGTGCCTTTTGTATTTAATTCCGTTCTAATTTCAGTGTTTCATCGTCAATGTTTACGTCCAAGGAATACATTGAACATGCAGTGCTGTATCGGAAACCAATACTGGTCTCACAATGATTGCTCAAAGCACCGACTGTAAGAAGTGTCTCTATTCTTGTACTTAAGGCGGCATTGTGCGTTTTGTATTTAATTCCGATGCGATTTCTGTGTTTCATCGTCAATGTGATGGTCCAAGGAATACATTGAACCTGCAGTGGAGTATCGGAAACTAATACTGGTCTCACAGGGAATGCTCAAAGCACCGACTGTATGAAGAATCTCTATTCTTATTACTTAAGGCGGCATTGTGCCTTTTGCATTTAATTCCGATGCGATTCCTGTGTTTCATCGTCAATGTGAATGTCCAAGAAATACATTGAACCTGCAGTGGTGTATCGGAAACTAATACTGGTCACACAGGGAATGCTCAAAGCACCGACTGTAAGAAGAATCTCTATTCTTGTACTGAAGGCGGCATTGTGCGTTTTGTATTTAATTCCGATGCGATTTCTGTGTTTCATCGTCAACGTGAAGGTCAAAGGAATACTTCGAACCTGCAGTGGTGTATCGGAAATTAATACTGGTCTCCCAGGGAATGCTCAAAGCACCGACTGTAAGAAGAGTCTCTATTCATGTACTTAAGGCGGCATTGTGCCTTTTGTATTTAATTCCGATGTAATTTATGTGTTTCATCGTTAATGTGTATATCCAAGGAATACATTGAACCTGCAGTGGTGTATCGGAAACTAATACTGGACTCACAGGGAATGCTCAAAGCACCGACTGTAAGAAGAGTCTCTATTCTTGTACTTAAGGCGGCATTGTGCCTTTTGTATATAATTCCGATGCGGTTTCTTTGTTTTATCGTCAATGTGAAGGTCCAAGGATTACGTTGAACCTGCAGTAGTGTATCAGAAACTAATACTGGTCTCACAGGGAATGATCAAAGCACAGACCCTAAGAAGTCTCACTCTTCTTGCACTTAAGGCGGCATTGTAACTTTTGTATTTACTTCCAATGTCAATTCAGTGTTTCATCGTAATTGCGAAGGTCCAAGGAATACATTGAACCTGCAGTGGTGTATGGGAAACTAATACTGGTCTCACAGGGAATGCTCAAAGCAACGACTGTAAGAAGAGTCGCTATTCTTGTACTTAAGGCGGCATTGTGCCTTTTGTATATAATTCCGATGCTGTTTCTTTGTTTTATCGTCAATGTGAAGGTCCAATGATTACCTTGAACCTGCAATAGTGTATCGGAAACTAATACTGGACTCACAGGAAAGGATCAAAGCACAGACCCAAAGAAGTCTCACTCTTCTTGCACTTAAGGCGGCATTATGCCTTTTGTATTTAATTCCGATGTAATTTCAGTGTTTCATCGTAAATGTGAAGGTCCAAGGAATACATTGAACCTGCAGTGGTGTATCGGAAACTAATACTGGTCTCACAGAGAATGCTCAAAGCACCGACTGTAAGAAGAGTCTCCATTCTTGTACTTAAGGCAGCATTGTGCCTTTTAAATTTAATTCCGATGTAATTTCTGTGTTTCATCATCAATGCTAAGGTCCAAGGATTACCTTGAAACTGCAGTAGTGTATGGGAAACTAATACTGGTCTCACAGGGAATGCTCAAAGCACCGACTGTAAGAAGAGTCTCAATTCTTGTACTTAAGGCGGCATTGTGCCTTTTGTATTTAATTCGGATGCGATTTCTGTGTTTCATCTTCAATTTGAAGGTCCAAGGAATACATTGAACCTGCAGTGGTGTATCGGAGACTAATACTGGTGTCACAGGAAAGGATCAAAGCACAGACTCTAACAAGTCTCACTCTTCTTGCACTTAAGGCGGCATTGTGCCTTTTGTATTTAATTCCAATGTTATTTCAGTGTTTCATCGTCAATGTGTATGTCCAAGGAATACATTGAACCTGCAGTGGTGTATCAGAAACTAATACTGGACTCACAGGGAATGCTCAAAGCACCGACTGTAAGAAGAGTCTCTATTCTCGTACTTAAGGCGGCATTGTGCCTTATGTATTTAATTCCGATGCGATTTCTGTGTTTCATCGTCAATGTGAAGATCCAAGGCATACATTGTACGTGCAGTGGTCTATCGGAAACTAATACTGGCTCGCAGGGAATGCTAAAAGCACCGACAGTAAGAACAGTCTCTATTCTTGTACTTAAGGCGGCATTGTGCCTTTTGTATTTAATTCCGATGTAATTTCAGTGTTTCATCGTCAATGTTTACGTCAAAGGAATACATTGAGCATGCAGTGCTGTATCGGAAACTAATACTGGTCTCACAGGGAATGCTCAAAGCACCGACTGTAAGAAGAGTCTCTATTCTTGTACTTACAGCGGCATTGTGCGTTTTGTATTTAATTCCAATGCGATTTATGTGTTTCATCGTCAATGTGATGGTCCAAAGAATACATTGAACCTGCAGTGGAGTATCGGAAACTAATACTGGTCTCACAGGGAATGCTCAAAGCACCGACTGTAAGAAGAATCTCTATTCTTGTACTTAAGGCGGCATTGTGCCTTTTGCATTTAATTCCGATGCGATTCCTGTGTTTCATCGTGAATGTGAATGTACGAGGAATACATTGAACCTGCAGTGGTGTATCGGAAACTAATAGTGGTCTCACAGGGAATGCTCAAAGCGCCGACTGTAAGAAGAACCTCTATTCTTGTACTGAAGGCGTCATTGTGCGCTTTGTATTTAATTCCGATGCGATTTATGTGTTTCATCGTCAATGTGATGGTCCAAGGAATACATTGAACCTACAGTGGAGTATCGGAAACTAATACTGGTCTCACAGGGAATGCTCAAAGCACCGACTGTAAGAAGAATCTCTATTCTTGTACCTACGGCGGCATTGTGCCTATTGTATTTCATTCCGATGCGTTTTCTGTGTTTCATCGTCAATGTGAAAATCCAAGGAATACATTGAACCTGCAGTGGTGTATCGGAAACTAATACTGGGCTCTCAGGAAAGGATCAAAGCACAGACTCTAAGAAGTCTCACTCTTCTTGCACTTAAGGCGGCATTGTGCGTTTTGTATTTAATTCCGATGCGATTTCTGTGTTTCATCGTCAACGTGAAGGTCCAAGGAATACATTGAACCTGCAGTGGTGCATCGGAAACTAATACTGGGCTCACAGGAAACGATCAAAGCACAGACTCTAAGAAGTCTCACTCTTCTTGCACTTAAGGCGGCATTGTGCCATTTGTATTTAATTCCGATGCAATTTCAGTGTTTCATCGCCAGTGTGAAGGTCCAAGGAATACATTGAGCCAGCAGTTGTGTATCGGTAACTAATACTGGTCAAACAGGGAGTGTTCAAGGCACAGACTGTAAAAAGAGTCTCTATTCTCGTACTTAAGGCGGCGTTGTTCATTTTGTTTTTAATTCCGATGCGATTTCTGTGATTCATCGTCAATGTGAAGGTCCAAGGATTGCATTGAACCTGCAGTAGTGTATCGGCTACTAATACTGGGCTCACAGAAAAGGATCAAACACAGACTCTAAGAAGTCTCACTCTTCTTATACTTAGGCGGCATTGTGCCTTTTGTATTTAATTCCGATGTAAATACAATGTTTCATCGTCAATGTGTATGTCCAAGGAATACATTGAACCTGCAGTGGTGTATCGGAAACTAATACTGGTCTCACAGGGTATGCTCAAAACACCGACTGTAAGATGAGTCTCTATTCTTGTACTTAAGGCGGCATTGTGCGTTTTGTATTTATTTCCAATGCGATTTCTGTCTTTCATCGTCAATGTGATGGTCCAAGGAATACATTGAACCTGCAGTGGTGTATCGGAAACTAATACTGGTCTCACAGGGAATGCACAAAGCACCGACAGTAAGAAGAATCTCTATTCTCTAACTTAAGGCGGCATTGTGCCTTTTGCATTTAATTCCGATGTGATTTCTGTGTTTCATCGTCAATGTGAAGATCCAAGGAATACATTGAACCAGCAGTGGTGTATCAGAAACTAATACTGGTCTCACAGGAAAGGATCAAAGCACACACTCTAAGAAGTCTCTCTCTACTTGCACTTAAGGCGGCATTGTGCCTTTTGTATTTAATTCCAATGTAATTTCAGTGTTTCATCGTCCATGTGTATGTCCAAGGAATACATTGAACCTGCAGTGTTGTATCGGAAACTAATACTGGTCTAACAGGGAATTCTCAAAGCACTGACTGTATGAAGAAACTACATTCTTCTACCTATGGCGGCATTGAGCCTTTTGTATTTAATTCCGATGCGATTTCTGTGTGTCATCGTCAATGTGAAGGTCAAAGGAATACATTGAACCTGCAGTGGTGTATCGCAAACTAATACTGGTCTCACAGGAAAGGATCAGAGCACAGACTCTAAGAAGTCTCACTCTCCTTGCACTTATGGCGGCATTGTGTTTTTGTATTTAATTCCGATGTAATTTCAGTGTTTCATCGTCAATGTGTATGTCCAAGGAATACATTGAACCTGCAGTGGTACATCGAAAACTAATACTGGTCTCACAGGGAATACTCAAAGCATCGACAGTAAGAAGTGTCTCTATTCTTGTACATAAGGCGGCATTGTGCCATTTGTATTTAATTCCGATGCGATTTCTGTGTTTTATCATCAATGTGAAGGTCCAAGGAATACATTGAACCTACAGTGGAGTATCGGAAACTAATACTGGTCTCACAGGAAAGGATCAAAGCCCAGACTCTAAGAATCCTCATTCCTCTCGCACTTAAGGCGGCATTTTGCCTTTTGTATTTAATTCCGATATACTTTCAGTGTTTCATTGACAATGTGTATGTCCATGGAATATATTGAACCTGCAGTGGTGTATCGGAAACTAACAATGGTCTCACAGGAAAGGATCAAAGCACAGACTGTAAGAAGTGTCTCTATTCTTGTACTTAAGGCGGCATTGTGCCCTTTGTATTTAATTCCGATGCGATATCTGTGTTTCATCGTGAATGTGAAGGTCCAAGGAATACATTGAGTCTGCAGTGGTGTATCGGAAACTAATACTGGCCTCACAGGAAAGGATCAAAGAACAGACTGTAAGAAGAGTCTCTATTCTTGTACTTAAGGCGGCATTATGCTTTTGTATTTAATTCCGATGAGATTTCTGTGTTTCATCGTCAATGTGAGGGTCAATGGAATACATTGAACCTGCAGTGGTGTATCATAAACTAATACTGGTCTCACAGGAAAGGATCAAAGCACAGACTGTAAGAAGGGTCTCTATTCTTGTACTTAACTCGGAATTGTGGCTTTTGTATTTAATTCCGATCCGATGTCTGTGTTTCATCGTCAATGTGAAGGCAAAGGACTACATTGAACCTGGAGTGGTGTATCGGAAACTAATACTGGTTGTCACAGTAAAGAATCAAACCACAGACTGTAAGAAGAGTCTCTATTCGTGTGCATAAGGCGGCATTGTGTTTTTTGTATTTAATTCCGAAGCGATTTGTGTGTTTCATCGTCAATGCTAACGTCCACGGAATACATTGAACCTGCAGTGGTGTATCGTAAACTAATACTGGTCTCATAGGAATGGATCAAAACACCGACTGTAAGAAGAGTCTCTATTCTTGTACGTAAGGCGGCATTGTGCCTTTTGTATTTAATTCCGATGCGATTTCTGTGTTTCATCGTCAATGTGAAGGTCAAAGGAATACATTATACCTGCAGTGGTGTATCGGAAACTAATACTGGTCTCACAGGAAAGGATCAAATCACAGTCTGTAAGAAGAGTCTCTATTCTTGTACTTGAAGCGGCATTGTAATTTTTGTATTTAATTCCGATGCGATTTCTGTATTTCATCGTCAATGTAAAGGTCAAAGGAATACATTGAACCTGCAGTGGTGTATCGGAAACTAATACTGGTCTCACAGGAAAGGATCAAAGCACAGACTGTAAGAAGAGTCTCTATTCTTGTACCTAAGGCGGCGTTGTGCCATTTGTATTTAATTCTGATGCGATTTCTGTGTTTTATCATCAATGTAAAGGTCCAAGGAATACATTGAACCTACAGTGGTGTATCGGAAACTAATACTGGTCTCACAGGAAAGGATCAAAGCCCAGACTCTAAGAAGCCTCATTCCTCTTGCACTTAAGGCGGCATTGTGCGTTTTGTATTTAATTCCGATGTAATTTCAGTGTTTCATTGACAATGTGTATGTCCAAGGAATACATTGAACCTGCAGTGGTGTATCGGAAACTAATACTCGTCTCACAGGAAACGATCAAAACACAGACTGTAAGAAGTGTCTCTATTCCTGTACTTAAGGTGGCATTTCGCCTTTTGTATTTAATTCCGATGCCATTTCTTTGTTTCATCGTGAATGTGAAGGTCCAAGGAATACATTGAACCTGCAGTGGTGTATCGGAAACTAATACTGATCTCACAGGAAATGATCAAATCACAGACTGTAAGAAGAGTCTCTATTCCTGTACTTATGGCGGCATTGTGTCTTTTGTATTTCATTCCATTGCGATTTCTGTGTTTCATCGTCAATGTGAGGGTCAATGGAATACATTGAACCTGCAGTGGTGTATCGGAAACTAATGCTGGTCTCACAAGAAAGGATCAAAGCACATACTGTAAGAAAAGTCTCTATTCTTGTACTTAAGGCGGCATTGTGCCTTTTGTATTTAATTCCGATCCGATTTCTGTGTTTCATCGTCAATGTGAAGGTCAAAGGACTACATTGAACCTGCAGTGGTACATCGGAAACTAATACTGGTCTCAAAGGAAATGCTCAAAGCATCGACAGTAAGAAGTGACTCTATTCTTGTACTTAAGGCGGCATTGTGCCATTTGTATTTAATTCCGATGCGATTTCTGTGTTTTATCATCAATGTGAAGGTCCAAGGAATACATTTAACCTGCAGAGGTGTATCGGAAACTAATACTGGTCTCATAGGAAAGGACCAGAGCCCAGACTCAAAGAAGCCTCATTCCTCTTGCACTTAAGGCGGCATTGTGCCTTTTGTATTTACTTCTGATGTAATTTCAGTGGTCTTTGACAATGTGTATGTCCAAGGAATACATTGAACCTGCAGTGGTGTATCGGAAACTAATACTGGCCTCACAGGAAAGAATCAAAGGACAGACTGTAGGAAGTGTCTCTATTCTTGTACTAAAGGCTACATTGTGCCTTTTGTATTTAATTCCGATGCGATTTCTGTGTTTCATCGTGAATGTGAATGCCAAGGAATTCATTGAACCTGCAGTGTTGTATCGGAAACTAATACTGGTCTAACAGGGAATTCTCAAGGCACCGACTGTATGAAGTGTCTACATTCTTGTACCTAAGGCGGCATTTTGCCTTTTGTATTTAATTCCGATGCGATTTCTGTGTGTCATCGTCAATGAGAAGGTCAAAGGAATACATTGAACCTGCAGTGGTGTGTCGGAAACTAATACTGGTCTCACAGGGAATGCTCTAAGCATCGACTGGAAGAAGTGTCTCAATTCTTGTACTTAAGGCGGCATTGTGCCTTTTGTATTTAATTCCGATGTAATATCAGTGTTTCATCGTCAATGTGTAGGTCCAAGGAATTCATTGAACTTGCAGTGGTGTATCGGAAACTAATACTGGTCTCACAGGAAAGGATCAAAGCACAGACTGTAAAAAGAGTCTCTATTCTTGTACTTAAGGTAGCATTGTGCCTTTTGTATTTAATTCCGATGCGATTTCTGTGTTTCATCGTCAATGTGAGGGTCAATGGAATACATTGAACCTGCACTGGTGTATCGGAAACTAATACTGGTCTCACAGGAAAGGATCAAAGCACAGACTGTAAGAAGAGTCTCTATTCTTGTACCAACGGCGGCATTGTGGCTTTTGTATTTAATTCCGATGCGATTTCAGTGTTTCATCGTCAATGTGAAGGTCAATGGAATACATTGAACCTGCAGTGGTGTATCGGAAACTAATACTGGTCTCACAGGAAAGGATCAAAGCACAGACTGTAAGAAGAGTCTCTATTCTTGTACTTAAGGCGGCATTGTGCCTTTTGTATTTAATTCCGAAGCGATTTCTGTGTTTCATCATCAATGTGAATGTCGAGGGATTCCATTGAACCTGCAGTGGTGTATCGGAAACTAATACTGGTCTCTCACGGAATGCTCAAAGCACCGACTGTAAGAAGAGTCTCTATTCTTGTACTTAAGTCGGCATTGTGCCATTTGTATTTAATTCCGATGCGATTTCTGTGTTTCATCGTCAATGTTTACGTATAAGGAATACATTGAACCTGCAGTGGTGTATCGGAAACTAATACTGGTCTCACAGGAAAGGATCAAAGCACAGACTGTAAGAAGAGTCTCTATTCTTGTACTTAAGGCGGCATTGTGCCATTTGTATTTAATTCCGATGCGATTTCTGTGTTTTATCATCAATGTGAAGGTCCAAGGAATACATTGAACCTACAGTGGTGTATCGGAAACTAATACTGGTCTCACAGGGAAGGATCAAAGCCCAGACTCTAAGAAGCCTCATTCCTCTCGCACTTAATGCGGCATTTGGCTTTTTGTATTTAATTCCGATGTAATTTCAGTGTTTCATTGACAATGTGTATGTCCAAGGAATACATTGAACCTGCAGTGGTGTATCGGAAACTAATAATGGTCTCACAGGAAAGGATCAAAGCACAGACTGTAAGAAGTGTCTCTATTCTTGTACTTAAGGCGTCATTGTGCCTTTTGTATTTAATTCCGATGCCATATCTGTGTATCATCGTCAATGTGAGGGTCAATGGAAAACATAGAACCTGCAGTGGTGCATCGAAAACTAATACTGGTCTCACAGGAAAGAATCAAAGCACAGACTGTAAGAAGGGTCTCTATTCTTGTACTTAAGGCGGCATTGTGCCTTTTGTATTTAATTCCGATCCGATGTCTGTGTTTCATCGTCAATGTGAAGGTCAAAGGACTACATTGAACCTGATGTGGTGTATCGGAAACTAATACTGGTCTCACAGGAAAGAACCAAAGCACAGACTGTAAGAAGAGTCTCTATTCGTGTTCTTAAGGCGGCATTGTGCCTTTTGTATTTAATTCCGATGCGATTTGTGTGTTTCATCGTCAATGTTTACGTATAAGGAATACATTGAACCTGCAGTGGTCTATCGGAAACTAAACTGGTCTCACAGGAAAGGATCAAAGCACCGACTGTAAGAAGAGTCTCCATTCTTGTACCTAATGCGGCATTGTGCCTTTTGTATATAATTCCGATGCGACTTCTGTGTTTCATCGTCAATGTGAAGGTCAAAGGAATACATTGAGCCTGCAGAGGTGTATTGGAAACTAATACTGGTCTCACAGGAAAGGATCAAAGCTCAGACTCTAAGAAGCCCCATTCCTCTTGCACTTAAGGCAGCATTGTGCCTTTTGTATTTAATTCCGATGTAATTTCAGTGTTTCATTGACAATTTGTTTGCCCAAGGAATAAATTGAACCTGCAGTGGTGTATCGGAAACTAACACTGGTCTCACAGGCAATGCTCAAAGCACCGACCGTAAGAAGAGTCTCTATTCTTGCAATTAAGGCGGCATTGTGCCTTTTGTATTTAATTCCGATGTACTTACTGTGTTTCATCGTCAATGTGAAAGTCCAAGGAATACATGGAACCTGCAGTGGTGTATCGGGAACTAATACTGGTCTCACAGGAGAAGATCAAAGCACAGACTCTAAGAAGTCTCTCTCTACTTGCACTTAAGGCGGCATTGTGCCTTTTGTATTTAATTTCGATGTAATTTCAGTGTTTCATCGACCATGTGTATGTCCACGGAATACATTGAACCTGCAGTGATGTATCGGAAACTAATACTTGTCTAACAGGGAATTCTCAAAGCACTGACTGTATGAAGAGTCTAGATTCTTGTACCTAAGGCGGCATTGTGCCTTTTGTATTTAATTCCGATGTAATTACTGTGTTTCATCGTCAATGTGAAGGTCCAAGGAATACATTGAACCTGCAGTGGTGTATCGGAATCTTATACTGGTCTCACAGGAAAGGATCAAAGCACAGACTGTAAGAAGAGTCTCTATTCTTGTACTTAAGGCGGCATTGTGCCTTTTGTATTTAATTCCGATGCGATTTCTGTGTTTCATCGTCAATGTGAATGTCGAGGGAATCCATTGAACCTGCAGTGGTGTATCGGAAACTAATACTGGTCTCTCACGGAATGCTCAAAACACCGACTGTAAGAAGAGTCTCTATTCTTGTACTTATGGCAGCATTGTGCCATTTGTATTTAATTCCGATGCGATTTCTGTGTTTCATCGTCAATGTTTACGTATAAGGAATACATTGAACCTGCAGTGTTGTATCGGAAACTAATACTGGTCTCACAGGGAATGCTCAAAGAACCGACTGTAAGAAGAGTCTCTATTCTTTCAATTAAGGCGGCATTGTGCCTTTTGTATTTAATTCCGATGTAATTACTGTGTTTCATCGTCAATGTGAAGGTCCAAGGAATACATTGAACCTGCAGTGGTGTATCGGAAACTAATACTGGTCTCACAGGAACGGATCAAAGCACCGACTGTAAGAAGAGTCTCTATTCTTGTACTTAAGGCGGCATTATGCCTTTTGTATTTAATTCCGATGCGATTTCTGTGTTTCATCGTCAATGTGAATGTCGAAGGAATACATTGACCCTTCAGTGGTGTATCGGAAACTAATACTGGTCTCACAGGGAATGCTCAAAACACCGACTGTAGGAAGAGTCTATATTCTTGTACTTAAGGCGGCATTGTGCCCTTTGTATTTAATTCCGATCCGATGTCTGTGTTTCATCGTCAATGTGAAGGTCAAAGGACTACATTGAACCTGATGTGGTGTATCGGAAACTAGTACTGGTCTCACAGGAAAGAATCAAAGCACAGACTGTAAGAAGAGTCTCTATTCGTGTTCTTAAGGCGGCATTGTGCCTTTTGTATTTAATTCCGATGCGATTTGTGTGTTTCATCGTCAATGTTTACGTATAAGGAATACATTGAACATGCAGTGGTCTATCGGAAACTAATACTGGTCTCACAGGAAAGGATCAAAGCACCGACTGTAAGAAGAGTCTCCATTCTTGTACCTAATGCGGCATTGTGCCTTTTGTATTTCATTCCGATGCGACTTCGGTGTTTCATCGTCAATGTGAAGGTCAAAGGAATACATTGAACCTGCAGTGGTGTATCGGAAACTAATACTGGTCTCACAGGAAAGGATCAAATCACAGACTTTAAGAAGAGTCTGTATTCTTGTACTTAAGGCGGCATTGTAATTTTTGTATTTAATTCCGATGCGATTTCTGTGTTTCATCGTCAATGTAAAGGTCAAAGGAATACATTGAACCTGCAGTGGTGTATCGGAAACTAAAACTGGTCTCACAGGAAAGGACCAAAGCACAGACTGTAAGAAGAGTCTCTATTCTTGTACTTAAGGCGGCATTGTGCCTTTTGTATTTAATTCCGATGCGATTTCTATGTTTCATCGTTAATGTGAAGGTCCAAGGAATACATTGAACCTGCAGTGGTGTATCGGAAACTAATACTGGTCTCACAGGGAATGCTCAAAGCACCGACTGTAAGGAGAGTCTCTATTCTTGTACTTAAGTCGGCATTGTGCCTTTTGTATTTAATTCCGATGCGATTTCTATGTTTCATCGTTAATGTGAAGGTCCAAGGAATACATTGAACCTGCAGTGGTGTATCGGAAACTAATACTGGTCTCACAGGAAAGGATCAAAGCACAGACTCTAGGAAGTCTCACTCTTCTTGCACTTAAGGCGGCATTGTGGCTATTGTACTTAATTCCGATGTAATTTCAGTGTTTCATCGTCAATGTGTATGTCCAAGGAATACATTGAACCTGCAGTGGTACATCGGAAGCTAATACTGGTCTCACAGGGAATGCTCCAAGCATCGACAGTAAGGAGTGTCTCTATTTTCGTACTAAAGGCGGCGTTGTGCCATTTGTATTTAATTCTGATGCGATTTCTGTGTTTTATCATCAATGTAAAGGTCAAAGGATTACATTGAACCTGCAGTGGTGTATCGGAAACTAATACTGGTCTCACAGGAAAGGATCAAATCACAGACTGTAAGAAGAGTCTCTATTCTTGTACTTAAGGCGCCATTGTAATTTTTGTAATTATTTCCGATGCGAATTCTGTGCTTCATCGTCAATGTAAAGGTCAAAGGAATACATTGAACCTGCAGTGGTGTATCAGAAACTAATATTGGTCTCACAGGAAAGGATCAAAACACAGACTGTAAGAAGTGTCTCTATTCCCGTACTGAAGGCGGCATTGTGCCTTTTGTATTTAATTCCGATGCGAGTTCTTTGTTTCATCGTGAATGTGAATGTCCAAGGAATAAATTGAACCTGCAGTGGTGTATCGGAAACTAATACTGGTCTCACAGGAAAGGATCAAAGCACAGGCTGTAAGAAGAGTCTCTATTCTTGTACTTAAGGCGGCATTGTGCCTTTTGTATTTAATTCCGATCCGACTTCTGTGTTTCATCGTCAATTTGAAGGTCCTAAGACTACATTGAACCTGCAGTGGTGTATCGGAAACTAATACTGGTCTCACAGGAAAGGATCAAAGCACAGACTGTAAGAAGAATCTCTATTCTTGTACTTAAGGCGACATTGTGCCTTCTGTAATTAAATCCGATTCGATTTGTGTGTTTCATCGTCAATGTTTACATCCAAGGAATACATTGAACCTGCAGTGGTGTATCGGAAACTAAAACTGGTCTCACAGGAAAGGATCAAAGCATCGACTGTAAGAAGAGTCTCTATTCTTGAACCTAAGGCGGCTTTGTGCGTTTTGTATCTAATTCCGATGCGATTTCTGTGTTTCATTGTCAATGTGAAGGTCAAAAGAATACATTGAACCTGCAGTGGTGTATCGGAAACTAATACTGGTCTCACAGGAAAGGATCAAATCACAGACTGTAAGAAGAGTCTCTATTCTTGTACTTAAGGCGGCATTATAATTTTTGTATTTAATTCCGATGCGATTTCTGTGTTTCATCGTCAATGTAAAGGTCCAAGGATTACATTGAACCTGCAGTGGTGTATCGGAAACTAATATTGGTCTCACAGGGAATGCTCAAAGCACCGACTGTAAGAAGAGTTTCTATTCTTGTACTTAAGGCGGCATTGTGCCTTTTGTATTAAATTACGATGCGATTTCTGTGTTTCATCGTCAATGTGAAGGTCAAAGGAATACATTGAACCGGCAGTGGTGATTCGGAAACTAATACTGGTCGCACAGGAAAGGATCAAAACACACACTCCAAGAAGTCTCACTCTTTTAGCACTTAAAGAGGCATGGTGCCTTTTTTATTTAATTCCGATGCAATTTCAGTGTTTCATCGTCAATGTGTATATCCAAGAAATACATTGAACCTGCAGTGGTGTATCGGAAACTAATACTGGTGTCACAGGGAATGCTCAAAGCACCGACTGTAAGAAGAATCTCTATGCTTGTACTTAAGGCGGCATTGTGCCTTTTGTATTTAATTCCGATGCGATTTCTGTGTTTCATCGTCAATGTGAAGGTCCAAGTAATACATTGAACCTGCAGTGGTGTATTGGAAACTAATACTGGTCTCACAGGGAATGCTCAAAGCACCGACTGTAAGAAGAGTCTCTATTCTTGTACTTAAGGCGGCATTGTGCCTTTTGTATTTAATTCCGATGCAAATTCTGTGTTTCATCGTAAATGTGATGGTCCAAAGAATACTTTAAATCTGCAGTGGTGTACCGGAAACTAATACTGGTCTCACAGGAAAGGATCAAAGCACAGATTCTAAGAAGTCTCACTCTTGTTGCTCTTAAGGCGGCATTGTGCCTTTTGTATTTAAGTCCGATGTGATTTCTGTGTTTCATCTTCAATGTTATGGTCCAAGGAATACGTTGAACTTGCAGTGGTGTATCGGAAATTTAATACTGGTCTCACGGGGAATGCTCAAAGCATCGACTGTAAGAAGAGTCTCTATTCATGTACTTATGCGGCATTGTGCCTTCTGTATTTAATTCCGATGCAATTTCTGTGTTTCATCGTCAATGTGAAGGTCAAAGGATTACATTGAACCTGCAGTGGTGTATCGGAAACTAATACTGGTCTCACAGGGAGTGCTCAATGCACCGACTGTAAGAAGAGTCTCTATTCTTGTACTTAAGGCGGCATTGTGACTTTTGTATTTAATTCCGTTGCGATTTCTGTGTTTCATCGTCAATGTGAAGGTCCGAGGAATACATTGAACCTGCAGTGGTGTATCGGAAACTAATACTGGTCTCACAGGGAATGCTCAAAGCAACGACTATAAGAAGAGTCTCTATTCTTGTACTTATGGCGGCATTGTGACTTTTGTATTTAATTCCGTTGCGATTTCTGTGTTTCATCGTCAATGTGATGGTCCAAGGAATACATTAAACCTGCAGTGGTGTACCGAAAACTAATACTGGTCTCACAGGAAAGGATCAAAGCACAGATTCTAAGAAGTCTCACACTTGTTGCACTGAAGGCGACATTGTGCCTTTTGTATTTAATTCCGAGATAATTTCAGTGTTTCGTCGTCCATTTTTATGTCCAAAGAATAGATTGAACATGGTGTGCTGTATCGGAAACTAATACTGGTCTCACAGGGAATGCTCAAAGCACCGACTGTAAGAAGAGTCTCTATTCTTGTACTAAAATCGGCATTGTGCCTTTTGTATTTAATACGGATGTAATTTATGTGTTTCATCGTCGATGTGTATGTCCAAGGAATACATTGAACCTGCAGTGGTGTATCGGAAACTATTACTGGTCTCACAGGGAATGCTCAAATCACCGACTGTAAGAAGAATCTACAATCTTGTACTTAAGGCGGCATTGTGCCTTTTGTATTTAATTCCGATGCGATTTCTATGTTGTATCGTCAATGTGAAGGTCCAAGGAATACATTAAACCTGCAGTGGTGTACCGAAAACTAATACTGGTCTCACAGGAAAGGATCAAAGCACAGATTCTAAGAAGTCTCACTCTTGTTGCACTGAAGGCGACATTGTGCCTTTTGTATTTAATTCCGAGATAATTTCAGTGTTTCGTCGTCCATTTTTATGTCCAAAGAATAGATTGAACATGTAGTGCTGTATCGGAAACTAATACTGGTCTCACAGGGAATGCTGAAACACCGACTGTAAGAAGAGTCTCTATTCTTGGACTTAAGGCGGCATTATGCCTTTTGTATTTAATTCCCATGTAATATCAGTGTTTCTTCGTCAATGTTTACTTCCAAGGAATACATTGAACCTGCAGTGGTGTATTGGAAACTAATACTGGTCTCACAGGGAATGCTCAAAGCACCGACTGTAAGAAGAGTCTACATACTTGTACTTAAGGCGGCATTGTGCCTTTTGTATTTTATTCCGATGTAATTTATGTGTTTCATCGTCAATATGTATGTCCAAGGACTACATTGAACCTGCAGTGGTGTATTGGAAACTAATACTGGTCTCACAGGGAATGCTCAAAGCACCGACTGTAAGAAGAGTCTCTATTCTTGTACTTAAGGCGGCATTGTGCCTTTTGTATTTAATTCCGTTGTAATTTATGTGTTTCATCGTCAATGTGTATGTCCAAGGAATACATTGAACCTGCAGTGGTGTATAGGAAACTAATACTGGTCTCACAGGAAAGGATCAAAGCACAGACTCTAAGAAGTCTCACTCTTCTAGCATTTAAAGCGGCATTGTGAATTTTGCAATTAATTCCGATGTAATATCAGTGTTTCATTGTCAATGTGTATGTCCAAGGACTACATTGAACCTGCAATGGTGTATTGGAAACTAATACTGGTCTCACAGGGAATTCTCAAAGCACCGACTGTAAGAAGAGTCTCTATTCTTGTACTTATGGCGGCATTGTGCCTTTTGTATTTAATTCCGATGTGATTTCTGTGATTCATTTTCAATGTTATGGTCCAAGGAATACATTGAACTTGCAGTGGTGTATCGGAAATTTAATACTGGTCTCACAGGGAATGCTCAAAGCAACGACTGTAAGAAGAGTCTCTATTCATGTACTTATGCGGCATTGTGCCTTTTGTATTTAATTCCGATGCAATTTCTGTGTTTCATCGTCAATGTGAAGGTCAAAGGATTACATTGAACCTGCAGTGGTGTATCGGAAACTAATACAGGTCTCACAGGGAGTGCTCAATGCACTGACAGTAAGAAGAGTCTCTATTCTTGTACTTAAGGCGGCATTGTGACTTTTGTATTTAATTCCGTTGCGATTTCTGTGTTTCATCGTCAATGTGAAGGTCCGAGGAATACATTGACCCTGCAGTGGTGTATCGGAAACTAATACAGGTCTCACAGGGAATGCTCAAAGCACCGACTGTAAGAAGAGTCTCTATTCTTGTACTTATGGCGGCATTGTGACTTTTGTATTTAATTCCGTTGCGATTTCTGTGTTTCATCGTCAATGTGAATGTGCAAGGAATACATTGAACCTGCAGTGGTGTATAGGAAAGTAATATTGGTCTCACAGGGAATGCTCAAAGCGCCGACTGTAAGAAGAGTCTCTATTCTTGTACTTAAGGCGGCATTGTGCCTTTTGTATTTAATTCCGATGCGATTTCTGTGTTTCATCGTAAATGTGATGGTCCAAGGAATACATTAATCCTGCAGTGGTGTACCGAAAACTAATACTGGTCTCACAGGAAAGGATCAAAGCACAGATTCTAAGAAGTCTCACTCTTGTTGCACTGAAGGCGACATTGTGCCTTTTGTATTTAATTCCGAGATAATTTCAGTGTTTCGTCGTCCATTTTTATGTCCAAAGAATAGATTGAACATGGTGTGCTGTATCGGAAACTAATACTGGTCTCACATTGAATGCTCAAAGCACCGACTGTAAGAAGAGTCTCTATTCTTGTACTAAAATCGGCATTGTGCCTTTTGTATTTAATACGGATGTAATTTATGTGTTTCATCGTCGATGTGTATGTCCAAGGAATACATTGAACCTGCAGTGGTGTATCGGAAACTATTACTGGTCTCACAGGGAATGCTCAAATCACCGACTGTAAGAAGAATCTACAATCTTGTACTTAAGGCGGCATTGTGCCTTTTGTATTTAATTCCGATGCGATTTCTATGTTGTATCGTCAATGTGAAGGTCCAAGGAATACATTAAACCTGCAGTGGTGTACCGAAAACTAATACTGGTCTCACAGGAAAGGATCAAAGCACAGATTCTAAGAAGTCTCACTCTTGTTGCACTGAAGGCGACATTGTGCCTTTTGTATTTAATTCCGAGATAATTTCAGTGTCTCGTCGTCCATTTTTATGTCCAAAGAATAGATTGAACATGTAGTGCTGTATCGGAAACTAATACTGGTCTCACAGGGAATGCTGAAACACCGACTGTAAGAAGAGTCTCTATTCTTGGACTTAAGGCGGCATTATGCCTTTTGTATTTAATTCCCATGTAATTTCAGTGTTTCATCGTCAATGTTTACTTCCAAGGAATACATTGAACCTGCAGTGGTGTATTGGAAACTAATACTGGTCTCACAGGGAATGCTCAAAGCACCGACTGTAAGAAGAGTCTACATACTTGTACTTAAGGCGGCATTGTGCCTTTTGTATTTTATTCCGATGTAATTTATGTGTTTCATCGACAATATATATGTGCAAGGATTCCATTGACCCTGCAGTGGTGTATTGGAAACTAATACTGGTCTCACAGGGAATGCTCAAAGCACCGACTGTAAGAAGAGTCTCTATTCTTGTACTTAAGGCGGCATTGTGCCTTTTGTATTTAATTCCGTTGTAATTTATGTGTTTCATCGTCAATGTGTATGTCCAAGGAATACATTGAACCTGCAGTGGTGTATAGGAAACTAATACTGGTCTCACAGGAAAGGATCAAAGCACAGACTCTAAGAAGTCTCACTCTTCTTGCATTTAAAGCGGCATTGTGCCTTTTGCATTTAATTCCGATGTAATTTCAGTGTTTCATTGTCAATGTGTATGTCCAAGGACTACATTGAACCTGCAATGGTGTATTGGAAACTAATACTGGTCTCACAGGGAATGCTCAAAGCACCGACTATAAGAAGAGTCTCTATTCTTGTACTTATGGCGGCATTGTGACTTTTGTATTTAATTCCGTTGCGATTTCTGTGTTTCATCGTCAATGTGAATGTGCAAGGAATACATTGAACCTGCAGTGGTGTATCGGAAAGTAATATTGGTCTCACAGGGAATGCTCAAAGCGCCGACTGTAAGAAGAGTCTCTATTCTTGTACTTTAGGCGGCATTGTGCCTTTTGTATTTAATTCCGATGCGATTTCTGTGTTTCATCGTAAATGTGATGGTCCAAGGAATACATTAATCCTGCAGTGGTGTACCGAAAACTAATACTGGTCTCACAGGAAAGGATCAAAGCACAGATTCTAAGAAGTCTCACTCTTGTTGCACTGAAGGCGGCATTGTGCCTTTTGTATTTAATTCCGAGATAATTTCAGTGTTTCATCGTCAATTTTTATGTCCAAAGAATACATTGAACATGTAGTGCTGTATCGGAAACTAATACTGGTCTCACAGGGAATGCTCAAAGCACCGACTGTAAGAAGAGTCTCTATTCTTGTACTTAAGGCGGCATTGTGACTTTTGTATTTAGTTCCGTTGCGATTTCTGTGTTTCATCGTCAATGTGAAGGTCCGAGGAATACATTGAACCTGCAGTGGTGTATCGGAAACTAATACTGGTCTCACAGGGAATGCTCAAAGCACCGACTATAAGAAGAGTCTCTATTCTTGTACTTATGCCGGCATTGTGCCTTTTGTACTTAATTCCGATGCGATATCTGTGTTTCATCGTCAATGTGAAGGTGCAAGGAATACATTGAACCGGCAGTGGTGTATCGGAATCCAAAACTGGACTCACAGGGAATGCTCAAAACACCGTCTGTAAGAAGAGTCTGTATTCTTGTACATAAGGTTGCATTGTGATTTTTGTATTTAATTCCGATGCGATTTCTGTGTTTCATCGTCAATGTGAAGGCCCAAGGAATACATTGAACCTGCAGTGGGGTATCGGAAACTAATACTGGTCTCACAGGGAATGCTCAAAGCACCGACTGTAAGAAGAGTCTCTATTCTTGTACTTAAGGCGGCATTGTGCCTTTTGTGTTTAATACCGATGTAATTTATGTGCTTCATCGTCGATGTGTATGTCCAAGGTATACATTGAACCTGCAGTGGTGTAACGGAAACTATTACTGGTCTCACAGGGAATGCTCAAAGCACCGACTGTAGGAAGAGTCTCTATTCTTGTACTTACGGCGGCATTGTGTCTTTTGAATTTAATTCCGATGTAATTTCTGTGTTTCATCATCAATGCTAAGGTCCAAGAATTACCTTGAGCCTGCAGTAGTGTATCGGAAACTTATACTGGTCTCACAGGAAAGGAACAATGCACAGACTCTAAGAAGTGTCACTCTTCTTGCACTGAAAGCGGAATTGTGCCATTTGTATTTAATCCCGATGTAATTTCAGTGTTTTATCGTCAATGTGTATGTCCAAGGAATATATTGAACCTGCAGTGGTGTATTGGAAACTAATACTGGTCTCACAGGGAATGCTCAAAGCACCGACTGTAAGAAGAGTCTCAATTCTTGTACTTAAGGCCGCATTATGCCTTTTGTTTTTAATTCGGATGCGATTACTGTGTCTCATCGTCAATGTGAAGGTCCAAGTAATACATTGAACCTGCAGAGGTGTATCGGAAACTAATACTTGTCGCACAGGGAATGCTCAAAGCACCGACTGTAAGAAGAGTCTCTATTCTTGTACGTCAGATGGCATTGTGCCTTTTGTATTTAATTCCGATGTAATTTCAGAGTTTCATCGTCAATGTGCATGTCCAAGGAATACATTGAACCTGCAGTGGTGTATTGGAAATTAATACTGGTTTCACAGGGAATGCTCAAAGCACCGACTGTAAGAAGTGTCTCTATTCTTGTACTTAAGGCGGCATTGTGCCTTTTAAATTTAATTCCGATGAGATTTCTGTGTTTCATCGTCAATGTGAATGCCCAAGGAATACATTGAACCGGCAGTGGGGTATCGGAAACTAATACTGGTCTCACAGGGAATGCTCAAAGCACCGACTGTAAGAAGAGTCTCTATTCTTGTACTTAAGGCGGCATTGTGCCTTTTGTATTTAATACCGATGTAATTTATGTGTTTCTTCGTCGATGTGTATGTCCAACTAATACATTGAACCTGCAGTGGTGTATCGGAAACTATTACTGGTCTCACGGGGAATGCTCAAATCACCGACTGTAAGAAGAGTCTACATTCTTGTACTTAAGGCGGCATTGTGCCTTTTGTATTTAATTGCGATGCGATTTCTATGTTTTATCATCAATGGGAAGGTCCAAGGAATACATTGAACGTGCAGTGGTATATCGGAAACTAATACTGGTCTCACAGGGAATGCTGAAACACCGACTGTAAGAAGAGTCTCTATTCTTGGACTTAAGGCGGCATTGTGCCTTTTGTATTTAATTCCCATGTAATTTCAGTGTTTCCTCGTCAATGTTTACTTCGAAGGAATACATTGAACCTGCAGTGGTGTATTAGAAACTAATACTGGTCTCACAGGGAATGCTCAAAGCACCGACTGTAAGAAGAGTCCCTATTCTTGTACATAAGGCGGCATTGTCCATTTTGTTTTTAATTCCGATGCGATTACTGTGTTTCATCGTCAATGTGAAGGTCCAAGTAATACATTGAACCTGCAGAGGTGTATCGGAAACTAATACTGGTCGCACAGGGAATGCTCAAAGCACCGACTGTAAGAAGAGTCTCTATTCATGTACTTAAGGCGGCATTGTGCGTTTTGTATTTAATTCCGATGTAATTTATGTGTTTCATCGTCAATGTGTATGTCCAAGGAATACATTGAACCTGCAGTGGTGTATCGGAAACTAATACTGGTCTCACAGGGAATGCTCAAAGCACCGACTGTAAGAAGAGTCTCTATTCTCGTACTTAAGGCGGCATTGTGCCTTTTGTATATAATTCCGATGCGGTTTCTTTGTTTTATCGTCAATGTGAAGGTCCAAGGATTACCTTGAACCTGCAGTAGTGTATCGGAAACTAATACTGGTCTCACAGGAAACGATCAAAGCACAGACCCTAAGAAGTCTCACTCTTCTTGCACTTAAGGCGGCATTGTGACTTTTGTATTTAATTCCGATGTAAATTCGGTGTTTCATCGTAAATGTGAAGGTCCAAGGAATACATTGAACCTGCAGTGGTGTATCGGAAAGTAATACTGGTCTCACAGGGAATGCTCAAAGCAACGACTGTAAGAAGAGTCGATATTCATGTACTTAAGGCGCCATTGTACCTTTTGTATATAATTCCGATGCGGTTTCTTCGTTTTATCGCCAATGTGAAGGTCCAAGGATTACCTTGAACCTGCAGTAGTGTATCGGAAACTAATACTGGTCTCACAGGAAAGGATCAAAGCACAGACCCTTACAAGTCTCACTCTTCTTGCACTTAAGGCGGCATTGTGCGTTTTGTAATTAAATCCGATGTAAATTCAGTGTTTCATCGTAAATGTGAAGGTCCAAGGAATACATTGAACCTGCAGTGGTGTATCGGAAATTAATACTGGTCTCACAGGGAATGCTCAAATCACCGACTGTAAGAAGAGTCTCTATTCTTGTACTTAAGGTGGCATTGTGCCTTTTGAACTTAATTCCGATGTAATTTTTGTGTTTCATCGACAATGTGTATGTCCAAGGAATACATTGAACCTGCAGTGGTGTATCGGAAACTAATACTGGTCTCACAGGGAATGCTCAAAGCACCGACTGTAAGAAGAGTTTCTATGCTTGTACTTAAGGCGGCATTGTGCGTTTTGAACTTAATTCCGATGTAATTTTTGTGTTTCATCATCAATGCTAAGGTCCAAGGATTACCTTGAACCTGCAGTAGTGTATCGGAAACTAATACTGGTCTCACAGGGAATGCTCAAAGCACCGACTGTAAGAAGAGTCTCTATTCTTGTACTTAAGGCGGCATTGTGCCTTTTGTATTTAATTCCCATGCGATTTCTGTGTTTCATCGTCAATGTGAAGGTCCAAGTAATACATTGAACCTGCAGTGGTGTATCAGAAACTAATACTGGTCTCACAGGGAATGCTCAAAGCACCGACTGTAAGATGAGTCTCTATTCTTGTACTTCAGACGGCATTGTGCCTTTTGTATTTATATCCGATGTAATCTCAGAGTTTCATTGTCAATGTGTATGTCCAAGGAATACATTGAACCTGCAGTGGTGTATTGGAGACTAATACTGGTCTCACAGGAAATGCTCAAGGACCCGACTGTAAGAACTGTCTCTATTCTTGTACTTAAGGTGGCATTGTGCCTTCTAAATTTAATTCCGATGAGATTTCTGTGTTTCATCGTCAATGTGAAGGTCCAAGGAATACACTGAACCTGCAGTGGGGTATCGGAAACTAATACTAGTCTCACAGGGAATGCTCAAAGCACCGACTGTAAGAAGAGTCTCTATTCTTGTACTTAAGGCGGCATTGTGCCTTTTGTATTTAATTCCCATGTAATTTCAGTGTTTCATCGTCAATGTTTACGTCCAAGGAATACATTCAACCTGCAGTGGTGTATTGGAAACTAATACTGGTCTCACAGGGAATGCTCAAAGCATCAACTGTAAGAAATGCCTCTATTCTTGTACTTAAGGCGGCATTGTGCCTTTTATATTTAATTCCGATGTGTTCTCAGTGTTTCATCGTCAATGTTTACGTCCAAGGAATACATTGAATCTGCAGTGGTGTATCGGAAACTAATACTGGTCTCACAGGGAATGCTCAAAGCACCGACTGTAAGAAGAGTCTCTATTCTTGTACTTAAGGCGGCATTGTGCCTTTTGTATGTAATTGCGATGCGATTTCTTTATTTTATCGTCAATGTGAAGGTCGAAGGAATACATTGAACCTACAGTGGTGTATCGGAAACTGATACTGGTCTCACAGGGAATGCTCAAAGCAACGACTGTAAGAAGTGTCTGTATTCTTGTACTTCAGGCGGCTTTGGGCCATTTGTATTTAATTACGATGTAATCTCAGTGTTTCATCGTCAATGTGTATGTCCAAGGAATACATTGAACCTGCAGTGGTGTATTGGAAACTATTACTGGTCTCACAGGGAATGCTCAAAGCACCGACTGTAAGAAGTGTCTCTATTCTTGTACTTAAGGCGGCGTTGTGCTTTTTATATTAAATTCCGATTAGATTTCTGTGTTTCATCGTCAATGTGAAGGTACAAGGAATACATTGAACCTGCAGTGGTGTATTGGAAACTAATACTGGTCCCACAGGGAATGCTCAAAGCATGGACCGTAAGTTGAGTCTCTATTCTTGCACTTAATTCGGCATTGTGCCTTTTGTATTTAATTCCGATGTAATTTATGTGTTTCATCGTCAATGTGTATGTCCAAGGACTACATTGAACCTGCAGGGTGTATTGGAAACTAATACTGGTCTCACAGGCAATGCTCTAATCACTGACTGTAAGAAGTGTCTCTATTCTTGTACTTAAGGCAGCATTGTGCCTTTTATATTTAATTCCGATGTGTTCGCAGTGTTTCATCGTCAATGTTTACATCCAAGGAATACATTGAACCTGCAGTGCTGTATCGGAAACTAATACTGGTCTCACAGGGAATGCTCAAAGCACAGACTGTAAGAAGAGTCTACATTCTTGTACTTAAGGCGGCATTGTGCCTTTTGTATTTAATTCCGATGGAATTTATGTCTTTCATCGTTAATGTGTATGTCCAAGGAATACATTGAACCTGCAGTGGTGTATCGGAAACTAATACTGGTCTCACAGGGAGTGCTCAAAGCACCGACTGTAAGAAGAGTCTCTATTCTTGTACTTAAGGCGGCATTGTGCCATTTGTATATAATTCCGATGCGGTTTCCTTGTTTTATCATCAATGTGAAGGTCCAAGGATTACCTTGAACTTGCAGTAGTGTATCGGAAACTAATACTGGTCTCACAGGAAAGGATCAAAGCACAGACCCTAAGAAGCCTCACTCTTCTTGCACTTAAGGCGGCATTGTGCATTTTGTATTTAATTCCGATGTAAATTCAGTGTTTCATCTTAAATGTGAAGGTCCAAGTTATACATTGAACCTGCAGTGGTGTATCAGAAACTAATACTGGTCTCACAGGGAATGCTCAAAGCACCGACTGTAAGAAGAGTCTCTAATCTTGTACTTAAGGCCGCATTGGGCCTTTTGTATTTAATTCCGATGCGATTTCTGTGTTTTATCTTCAATTTGAAGGTCCAAGGAATACATTGAACCTGCAGTGGTGTATCGGAGGCTAATGCTGGTCTCACAGGAAAGGATCAAAGCATAGACTCTAAGAAGTCTCACTCTTCTTGCACTTAAGGCGGCATTGTGACTTTTGTATTTAATTCCGATGTAATTTCAGTGTTTCATCGTCAATGTGTATGTCCAAGGAATACATTGAACCTGCAGTGGTGTATCGGAAACTAATACTGGTCGCACAGGGAATGCTCAAAGCTCCGACTGTAAGAAGAGTCTCTATTCTTGTACTTCAGGCGGCATTGTGCCTTTTTTATTTAATTCCGATGTAATCTCAGTGTTTCATCGTCAATGTGTATGTCCAAGGAATACATTGAATCTGCAGTGGTGTATCAGAAACTGATACTGGTCTCAAAGGGAATGCTCAAAGCACCGACTGTAAGAAGAGTCCCTATTCTTGTACTTAAGACGGCATTGTGCCTTTTGTATTTAATTCCGATGCGATTTCTGTGTTTTATCGTCAATGTGAAGGTCCAAGTAATACATTGGACCTGCAGTGGTGTATCGGAAACTAATACTGGTCGCACAGGGAATGCTCAAAGCACCGACTGTAAGAAGAGTCTCTATTCTTGTACTTCAGGCGGCATTGGGCCATTTGTATTTAATTCCGATGTAATCTCAGTGTTTCATCGTTAATGTGTATGTCCAAGGAATACATTGAACCTGCAGTGGTGTATTATAAACTAATACTGGTCTCACAGGGAATGCTCAAAGCACCGACTGTAAGAAGAGTCTCTATTCTTGTACTTCAGGTTGAATTGTGCCTTTTATATTTAATTCCGATGTGTTCGCAGTGTTTCATCGTCAATGTTTACGTCCAAGGAATACATTGAACCTGCAGTGCTGTATCGGAATCTAATACTGGTCTCACAGGGAATGCTCAAAGCACCGACTGTAAGAAGAGTCTCTATTCTTGTACTTATGGCGGCATTGTGCCTTTTGTATTTAATTCCGATGTGATTTCTGTGTTTCATCGTTAATGTGAAGGTCCAAGTAATACACTGAACCTGCAGTGGTGTATCGGAAAATAATACTGGTCGCACAGGTAATGCTCAAATCTCCAACTGTAAGAAGAGTCTCTATTCTTGCACTTCAGGCGGCATTGTGCCTTTTGTATTTAATTTCGATGTAATCTCAGTGTTTCATCGTCAATGTGTATGTCCAAGGAATACATTGAACCTGCAGTGGTGTATTGGAAAGTAATACTGGTCTCACAGGCAATGCTCAAAGCACCGACTGTGAGAAGAGTCTCTATTCGTGTACTTAGGGCGGCATTGTGCCTTTTGTATTTAATTCCGTTGCGATTTCTGTGTTTCATCGTTAATGTGAAGGTCCTAGGAATACTTTGAACCTCCAGTGGTGTATCGGAAACTAATACTGGTCTCACAGGGAATGCTCAAAGCACCGACAGTAAGAAGAGTCTCTATTCTTGTACTTAAGGCGACATTGTGCCTTTTGTATTTAATTCCGATGCGATTCCTGTGTTTCATCGCCAATGTGAAGGTCCAAGGAATACATTGAACCTGCAGTGGTGTATCGGAAGCTAATACTGGTCTCACAGGAAAGGATCAAATCACCGATTAAGAAGTCTCACTCTTCTTGCACTTAAGGCGGCATTATGCCCTTTGTATTTAATTCCGATGTAATTTCAGTGTTTCATCGTCAATGTGAAGGTCCAGGGAATACAATGAACCCGCAGTGGGGTATCGGAAACTAATACTGGTCTCTCAGGGAATTCTCAAAGCACCGAATGTAAGATGATTCTCTATTCATGTACTTAAGTCAGCATTGTGCCTTTTGTATTTAATTCCGATGCAATTTCAGTGTTTCATCGTCAATGTGTATGTCCAAGGAAAACATTGAACCGGCAGTGGTGTATCGGAAACTAATACTGGTCTCACAGGGAAAGCTCAAAGCACCGACTTAAGAAGAGTCTCCATTCTTGTACTTAAAACGGCATTGTGCCTTTTGTATTTAATTCCGATGTAACTTCTGTGTCGCTTCGTCAATGTGAAAGTCCAAGGAATACTTTGAACCTGCAGTCGTGTATCGGAAACTAATACTGGTGTCACAGGGAATTCTCAAAGCACCGACTGTTAGAAGAGAATCTGTTCTTGTGCTTGAGGCGGCATTGTTCCTTTTGTATTTAATTCCGATGTAATTTCAGTGTTTCATCGTCAATGTGTATGTCCAAGGAATACATCGAACCTGCAGTGGTGTATCGGAAACTGATACTGGTCTCACAGGGAATGCTCAAAGCACCGACTGTAAGCAGAGTCTCTATTCCTGTACTTAAGGCGGCATTGTGCCTTTTGTATTTAATTCCGATGCGATTTCTGTATTTCATCGTCAATGTGAAGGTCAAAGGAATACTATGAACCTGCAGTGGTGAATCTGAAACTAAAACTTGTCTCACTGGGAATGCTCAAATCACAGACTGTAAGAAGAGTCACTATTCTTGTACTTAAGGCGGTTTTGTATTTTTGTAGTTAATTCCGATGTCATTTCTGTGTTTCATCGTCAATGTGAAGGTTCAAGGAATACATTGAACATGCAGTGGGGTATCGGAAACAAATACTGGTCTCACAGGGAATGCTCAAGGCACCGACTCTAAGAAGAGTCCCTATTCTTGTACTTAGGGCGGCATTGTGCCTTTTGTATTTAATTCCGATGCGATTTCTGTGTATCATCGTCAATGTGAAGGTCCAAGGAATACATTGAACGTGCAGTGGTGTATATGAAACTAATACTGGTCTCACAGGGAATGCTTAAAGCACCGACCGTAAGAAGAGTCTCAATTCTTGAACTTATGGCGGCATTGTGCCTTTTGTATTTAATTCCGATGCAATATCTGTGTTTCACCGTCAATGTGAAGGTCCAAGAAATACATTGAACCTGCAGTGGTGTATCGGAAACTAATACTGGTCTCACAGGGAATGCTCAAAGCACAGACTGTAAGAAGAGTCTCTATTCTTGTATTTAAGGCGGCATTTTGCATTTTGTAATTAACTCCGATGCGATTTCTGTGTTACTTCGTCAATGTGAAAATCCTAAGAATGGACTGAACCGGCAGTGGTGAATCGGAAACTAATACTGGTCTCACAGGGAATGCTCAAAGCAATGACTGTAAGAAGAGTCTGTATTCTTGTATTTAAGGCGGCATTTTGCCTTTTGTATTTATTTCCGATGCGATTTCTGTGTTTCATCGTCAATGTGAAAGTCCTCAGAATAGATTGAACCGGCATTGGTCTACCAGAAACTAATACTGGTCTCACAGGGAATGCTCAAAGCACCGACTGTAAGAAGAGTCTCAATTCTTGCACTTAAGGCGACATTGTGCCTTTTGTATTTAATTCCGATGCGATATCTGTGTTTCATCGAAAATGTGAAGGTCCAAGGAATACATTGAACCTGCAGTGATGTAACGGAAGCTAATAATGGTCTCACAGGAAAGGAACAAATCACAGACTATAAAGTCTCACTCTTCTTGCACTTAAGGCGGCATTGTGCCTTTTGTATTTAATTCCGATGTAATTTCAGTGTTTCATCGACAATGTGAAAGTCCAAGGAATACATTGAACCTGCATTGGTGATTCGGAGTCTAATACTAATCTCACAGGAAAGGATCAAAGCACAGACCCTTAGAACTCTCACTCTTCTTGCACTTAAGGCAGCATTGTGCCTTTTGTATTTAATTCCGATGTAATTTCAGTGTTTCATCGACAATATGTATGTCCAAGGAATACATTGAACCTGCAGTGGTGTATCGGAAACTAATACTTGTCTCACATTAAAGGATCATGCACAGCCTCTAAGAAGTCTTACCATTCTTGCACTTAAGGCGGCACTGTGCCTTATGTATTTAATTCTGATTTATTTTCAGTGTTTCATCTTCAATGTGTATGTCCAAGGAATACATTGAACCCACAGTGGTGTATCGGAAACTAATACTGGTCTCGCAGGGAATGCTCAAAGCACCGATTGTAAGAAGAGTCTCTATTCCTGTACTTAAGGCGGCATTGTGCCTTTTGTATTTAATTCCGATGTAATTTCAGTGTTTCATCGTCCATGTGGATGTCCACGGAATACATTAAACTTGCAGTGTTGTATCGGAAACTAATACTGGTCTCACAGGAAAGGATCAAAGCACAGACTAGAAGTCTCACTCTTCACGCACTTAACGCGGCATTATGCCCTTTGTATTTAATTCCGATGTAATTTCAGTGTTTCATCGTCAATGTGTATGTCCAAGGAATACATTGAACCTGCAGGGGTGTATTGGAAACTAATACTGGTCTTACAGGGAATGCTCAAAGCACCGACTGTAAGAAGAGTCTCTATTCTTGTACTTAAGGCGGCATTGTGCCTTTTGTATTTAATTCCGATGCGATTTCTCTGTTTCATCGTCAATGTGAAGGTCCAAGGAATACATTGAACCTGCAGTGGTGTATCAGATAGTAATACTGGTCTCACAGGGAATGCTCAAAGCACCGACTGTAAGAAGAGTCTGTATTCTTGTATTTAAGGCGGCATTTTGCCTTTTGTATTTAATTCCGATGCGATTTCTGTGTTTCTTCGTCAATGTGAAAGTCCTAGGAATAGATGGAACCGGCAGTGATCTATCAGTAACTAATACTGGTCACACAGGGAATGCTCAAAGCACCGACTGTAAGAAGAGTCTCTATTCATGCACTTAAGGCGGCATTGTGCCTTTTGTATTTCATTCCGATGTAATTTCTGGGTTTCATCGTCAATGTGAAGGACCAAGGAATTCATTGAACCTGCAGTGGTGTATCGGAAACTAATACTGGTCTCACTGGGAATGCTCAAGGCACCGACTGTAAGAAGAGTCTGTATTCTTGTACTTAAGGCGACAATGTGCCTTTTGTATTTAATTCCGATGCAATTTTTGTGTTTCATCGTCAATGTGAAGGTCCAAGGAATACATTGAACCTGCAGTGGTGTATCGGAAGCTAATACTGGTCTCACAGGAAAGGATCAAAGCACAGACTAAGAAGTCTCACTTTTCTTGCACTTAAGGCGGCATTATGCCCTTTGTATTTAAATCCGTAGTAATTTCAGTGTTTCATCGTCAAAGTGAAGGTCCAGGGAATACAATGAACCCGCAGTGGTGTATCGGAAACTAATACTGGTCTCACAGGGATTTCTCAAAACACCGAATGTAAGATGTTTCTCTATTCGTGTACTTATGTCAGCATTGTGCCCTTTGTATTCAATTCCGATGCAATTACAGTGTTTAAACGTCAATGTGTGTGTCCAAGGAATACATTGAACCGGCAGTGGTGTATCGGAAACTAATACTGGTCTCACAGGGAAAGCTCAAAGCACCGACTGTAAGAAGAGTCTCCATTCTTGTACTTAAGACGGCATTGTGCCTTCTGTATTTAATTCCGATGCGATTTCTGTGTTTCATCGTCAATGTGAAGGTCCAAGGAATACACTGAACCTGCAGTGGTGTATCGGAAACTAATACTGGTCTCACAGGGAAGGATCAAAGCACACACTCTAAGAAGTCACACTCGTCTTGCACTTAAGGCGGCATAGTGCCTTTTGTTTTTAATTCCGATGTAATTTCAGTGTTTCATCGTCAATGTGTATGTCCAACGAATACATTGAACCTGCAGTGGTGTATAGGAAACTAATACTGGTTTCACAGGGAATGCTCAAAGCACCGACTGTAAGAAGAGTCTCTATTCTTGCAATTAAGGCGGAATTCTGCATTTCGTATTTAATTCCGATGTAATTACTGTGTTTCATCGTCGATGCGAAGGTCCAAAGAATACATTGTACCTGCAGTGGTGTATCGGAAACTAATACTGGTCTCACAGGGAATGCTCAAAGCACCGACTGTAAGAAGAGTCTGTATTCTTGTATTTAAGGCGGCATTTTGCCTTTTGTATTTAACTCCGATGCGATTTCTGTGTTTCTTCGTCAATGTGAAAGTCCTCAGAATAGATTGAACTGGAATTGGTCTATCAGAAACTAATTCTGGTCTCACAGGGAATGCTCAAATCACAGACTGTAAGAAGAGTCACTATTCTTGTACTTATTCGGTTTTGTGCCTTTTGTATTTAATTCCGATGTAATTTTTTGTGTTTCATCGTCAATGTGTATGTCCAAGGAATACATTGAACCTGCAGTGGTGTATCGGAAACGAATACTGGTCTCACAGGAAGTGTTCAAGGCACAGACTGTAGAAGAGTCACTATTCTTGTACTTAAGACGGAATTGTGCCTTTTGTATTTAATTCCGATGTAAGTTCTGTGTTTCATCGTCAATGAGTAGGTCCAAGGAATACATTGTGAATGCAGTGGTGAATCGGAAACTAATACTGGTCTCACAGGAAAGGATCAAAGCACAGACACTAAGAAGTCTCACTCTTCTTGCACTGAAGGCGGCATTGTGCCTTTTGTATTTAATTCCGATGTAATTTGAGTGTTTCATTTTCAATGTGTATGATCAAGGAATACATTGAACCTGCAGTAGTGTATCGGAAATTAATACTGGTCTCACAGGGAGTGTTCAAGGCACAGACTGTAGAAGAGTCTCTGATCTTGTTTTTTACGCGGCATTGTGCTTCTTATATTTAATTCCGATGCGATTTCTGTGTTTCATCGTTAATGTGAAGCTCCAAGGAATACATTGAACCTGCAGTGGACTATCGGCAACTAATACTGGTCTCACAGGAAAGGATCAAAGAACAGACTAAGAAGTCTCACTCTTCTTGCACTTAAGGCGGCATTGTGCCTTTTGTATTTAATTCCGATCTAATTTCAGTGTTTGATTGTCAATGTGTGTATCCAACGAATTACTTGAACCTGCAGTGGTGTATTGGAAATTAATACTGGTTTCACTGGAAAGGATCAAAGCACAGGCTCTGAGAAGTCTCACTCTTCTTGCACTTAAGTCGGTATCGTACCTTTTGTATTTAATTAAAATGAAATTTCTGTGTTTCATCGTCAATGTGTGGCTCCAAGGGATACATTAATCCTGCATTGGTGCTTCGGTATCTAATACTTGTCTCACAGAGAATGCTCAAATCACAGACTGTAAGAAGAGTCACTACTATTGTACTTAAGACGGAATTGAGCATTTTGCATTTAATTCCGATGTAAGTTCTGTGTCTCATTGTCAATGTGTAGGTCCAAGGAATACATTGAGCCTGCAGTGGTGAATCGGAAACTTATGCTGGTCTCACAGGAAAGGACCAAAGCACAGACTCTAAGAAGTCTCACTCTTCTTGCACTTAAGGCGGCCTTTTGCCTTTTGTATTTAATTCCGATGCGATATCTGTGTTTCATAGTCAATGTGAAGGTCCAAGGAATACCTTGAACCTGCAGTGCTGTATCGGAAACTAATACTAGTCTCGGAGGGAATGCTCAAAGCACCGCTTGTAAGAAGTGTCTCTATCCTTGTACTTAAGGCGGCATTGTGTCTTTTGTATTTAATTCCGATGCGATTTCTGTGTTTCATAGTCAGTGTGAAGGTGCAAGGATTAATTTGAACCTGCAGTGGTGTATCGGAAACTAATACTGGTCTCACAGGGAGTGGTCATGGCACAGACTGTAAAAGAGTCTCTGATCTTGTACTTTAAGCGGCATTGTGCTTCTTATATTTAATTCCGATGCGATTTCTGTGTTTCATAGTCAATGTGAATGTCTAAGAATAACTTTGAACCTGCAGTGGTGTATCGGAAACTAATACTGGCCTCACAGGGAATGCTCAAAGCACCGACTGTAAGAAGAGTCTCTGTTCTTGTACTTAAGGCGGCCTTGTGCCTTTTGTATTTAATTCCGATGCGATTTCTGTGTTTCATCTTCAATGTGAAGGTCCAAGGAATACATTGAACCTGCAGTGGTGAATCGGAAACTAATACTGGTCTCACAGAAAAGGATCAAAGAATGGACTCTAAGAAGTCTCACTCTTCTTGCATTAAGGCGGCATTCTGTCTTTTGTATTTAATTCCTATGTAATTTCTGTGTTTCATCGTCAATGTGTATGACAAGGAGTACATTGAACTTGCAGTGGTGTATCGGAAATTAATACTGGCCTCACAGGGAATGCTCAAAACACTAACTATAAGAAGAGTCTCTATTCTTGAACTTAAGCCGGCATTGTGCCTTTTGTATTTAATTCCGATGCGATTTCTGTGTTTCATAGTCAATGTCAAGGTCCAAGGAATACTTTGAACCTGCAGTCGTGTATCGGAAACTAATGCTGGTCTCACATTAATGGATCAAAGCGCAGATTCTAAGAAGTCTCACTCATCTTGCACTAATGGCGGCATTGTGCCTTTTGTATTTAATTCCGATGTAATTTCTATGTTTCTTCGTCAATGTTTAGGACCAAGGAATACATTGAGCCTGCAGTGGTGCATCGGAAACTAATACTGGTCACGCAGGGAGTGTTCAAGGCACAGACTGTAGAAGAGTCTCTGATCTTGTACTTTACGCGGCATTGTGCTTCTTGTATTTACTTCCGATGCGATTTCTGTGTTTCATCGTCAATTTGAAGGTCCAAGAAATACATTGAACCTGCAGTGGTGTATCGTAAACTAATACTGGTCTCACAGGAAACGATGAAAACACAGACACTAAGAAGTCTCACTCTTCTGGCACTTAATTCGGCATTGTGCCTTTTGCATTTAATTCCATAGTAATTTGAGTGTTTCATCGTCAATGTGGATGTCCAAGGAATACATTGAACCTACAGTGGTGATTCAGAAACTAATACTGGTCTCACAGGAAAGGATCAAAGCACAGACTCTAAGAAGTCTCACTCTTCTTGCACTTAAGGCGGCATTGTGCCTTTTGTGTTTCATTTCGATGTAATTTCAGAGTTTCATCGTCAATGTGTATGTCCAAGGAATACATTGAACCTGCAGTGGTGTATCGGAAACTAATACTGGTCTCACAGGGAGTGTTCAAGGCACAGACTGTAGAAGAGTCTCTGATCTTGTACGTTACGCGGCATTGTGCTTCTTGTATTTAATTCCGATGCGATTTCTGTGTTTCATCGTCAATGTGAAAGTCCAAGGAATACATTGAACCTGGGGTGGTGTATCGGAAAGTAATACTGGTCTCACAGTGAATGCTCAAAACACTAACTGTAGGAAGAGTCTCTGTTCTTGTACATAAGCCGGCATTGTGCCTTTTGTATTTAATTCCGATGCGATTTCTGTGTTTCATAGTCAATGTGAAGGTCCAAGGAATACATTGAACCTGCAGTGGTGTATCGGAAGCTAATACTGGTCTCACAGGGAATGCTCAAAGCACCAACAGTAAGAAAAGTCTCTATTCTTGTACTTAAGGCGGCCTTGTGCATTTTGTATTTAATTCCAATGCGATTTCTGTGTTTCATAGTCAATGTGAAGGTCCAAGGATTACCTTGAAACTGAAGTGGTGTATCGGAAACTAATACTGCTCTCAGAGGGAATGCTCAAAGCACCGACTGTAAGAAGTGTCTCTATTCTTGTACTTAAGGCGGCATTGTGCCTTTTGTATTTAATTCCGATGCGACTTCTGTGTTTCATCGTCAATGTGAAGGTCCAAGGAATACATTGAACCTGCAGTGGTGTATGGGAAACTATTACTGGTCTCACAGGGAATGCTCAAAGCACCGAATGTAAGAGGAGTCTCTATTCTTGTAATTAATGCGGCATTGTGCCTTTTGTATTTAATTCCGATGCGATTTCTGTGTTTCATCGTCAATGTGAAGCTCCAAGGAATACATTGAACCTGCAGTAGTGTATCGGAAACAAATACTGGTCTCACAGGGAACGTTCAAATCACCGACTGTAAGAAGAGTCTCTATTCTTGTACTTAAGGCATCATTGTGCCTTTTGCATTTAATTCCGATGCGATTTCTGTGTTTCATAGTCAATGTGAATGTCCAGGAATAACTTTGAACCTGCAGTGGTGTATCGGAAACTAATACTGGCCTCACAGGGAATGCTCAAAGCACCGACTGTAAGAAGAGTCTCTGTTCTTGTACTTAAGGCGGCCTTGTGCTTTTTGTATTTAATTCCTATGCGATTTCTGTGTTTCATCGTCAATGTGAAGGTCCAAGGAATACCTTGAACCTGCAGTGGTGTATCGGAAACTAATACTGCTCTCAGAGGGAATGCTCAAAGCACCGACTGTAAAAAGTGTCTCTGTTCTTGTACATAAGGCGGCATTGTGCCTTTTGTATTTAATTCCGATGCGATTTCTGGGTTTCATCGTCAATGTGAAGATCCAAGGAATACATTGAACCTGCAGTGTTGAATCGGAAACTAATACTGGTCTCACAGGGAATGCTCAAAGCACCGACTGTAAGCAGAGTCTCTATTCCTGTACTTAAGGCGGCATTGTGCCTTTTGTATTTAATTCCGATGCGATTTCTGTATTTCATCGTCAATGTGAAGGTCCAAGGAATACTATGAACCTGCAGTGGTGTATCTGAAACTAAAACTGGTCTCACAGGGAATGCTCAAATCACAGACTGTAAGAAGAGTCACTATTGTTGTACTTAAGGCGGTTTTGTATTTTTGTAGTTAATTCCGATGTCATTTCTGTGTTTCATCGTCAATGTGAAGGTTCAAGGAATACATAGAACACGCAGTGGTGTATCGGAAACTAATACTGGTCTCACAGGGAATGCTCAAGGCACCGACTCTAAGAAGAGTCCCTATTCTTGTACTTAGGGCGGCATTGTGCCTTTTGTAATTAATTCCGATGCGATTTCTGTGTTTCATCGTCAATGTGAAGGTCCAAGGAGTACATTGAACCTGAAGTGGTGTATCTGAAACTAATACTGGTCTCACAGGGAATGCTTATAGCACCGACCGTAAGAAGAGTCTCAATTCTTGTACTTAAGGCGGCATTGTGCCTTTTGTATTTAATTCCGATGCGATTTCTGTATTTCATCGTCAATGTGAAGGTCCAAGGAATACTATGAACCTGCAGTGGTGTATCTGAAACAAAAACTGGTCTCACAGGGAATGCTCAAATCACAGACTGTAAGAAGAGTCACTATTTTTGTACTTAAGGCGGTTTTGTATTTTTGTAGTTAATTCCGATGTCATTTCTGTGTTTCATCGTCAATGTGAAGGTCCAAGGAGTACATTGAACCTGAAGTGGTGTATCTGAAACTAATACTGGCCTCACAGGGAATGCTCAAAGCACCGACTGTAAGAAGAGTCTCTATTCTTGCACTTAAGGCGACATTGTGCCTTTTGTATTTAATTCCGATGCGATATCTGTGTTTCATCGAAAATGTGAAGGTCCAAGGAATACATTGAACCTGCAGTGATGTATCGGAAGCTAATAATGGTCTCACAGGAAAAGAACAAATCACAGACTATAAAGTCTCACTCTTCTTGCACATAAGGCGGCATTGTGCCTTTTGTATTTAATTCCGATGTAATTTCAGTGTTTCATCGACAGTGTGAAAGGCCAAAAAATACATTGAACCTGCAGTGGTGATTCGGAGTCTAATACTGGTCTCACAGGAAAGGATCAAAGCACAGACCCTTAGGACTCTCACTCTTCTTGCACTTAAGGCAGCATTGTGCCTTTTTTATTTAATTCCGATGTAATTTCAGTGTTTCATCGACAATATGTATGTCCAAGGAATACATTGAACCTGCAGTGGTGTATCGGAAACTAATACTGGTCTCACAGGAAAGGATCAAAGCACAGACTAGAAGTCTCACTCTTCACGCACTTAACGCGGCATTATGCCCTTTGTATTTAATTCCGACGTAATTTCAGTGTTTCATCGTCAATGTGAAGGTCCAGGGAATACAATGAACATGCAGTGGTGTATCGGAAACTGATACTGGTCTCACAGGGAATGCTCAAAGCACCGACTGTAGGAAGAGCCTCTATTCTTGTACTTAAGGCGGCATTGAGCCTTTTGTATTTCATTCCGATGCGATTTCTGTGTTTCATCGTCAATGTGAAGGTCCAAGGAATGCATTGAACCTGCAGTGGTGTATCGGAAACTAATACTGGTCTCACAGAAAAGGATCGAAGCACAGACTCTAAGAAGTCTCACTCTTCTTGCACTTAAGGCGGCATTGTGCCTTTTGTATTTAAATCCGATGAAATTTCAGTGTTTCATCGTCAATGTCTATGTCCAAGGAATACATTGAACCTGCAGTGGTGTATTGGAAACTAATACTGGTCTCACAGGGAATGCTCAAAGCACCGACTGTAAGAAGAGTCTCTATTCATTCACTTAAGGCGGCATTGTGCCTTTTGTATTTAATTCCGATGTAATTTCTGTGTTTCATCGTCAATGTGAAGGACCAAGGAATACATTGAACCTGCAGTGGTGTATCGGAAACTAATACTGGTCTCACAGGGAATGCTCAAAGCTCCGACTGTAAGAAGAGTCTCTATTCTTGTACTTAAGGCGACAATGTGCCTTTTGTATTTAATTCCGATGCGATTTTTGTGTTTCATCGTCAATGTGAAGGTCCAAGGAATACTTTGAACCTCCAGTGGTGTGTCGGAAACTAATACTGGTCTCACAGGGAATGCTCAAAGCACCGACAGTAAGAAGAGTCTCTATTCTTGTACTTAAGGCGACATTGTGCCTTTTGTATTTAATTCCGATGCGATTCCTGTGTTTTATCGCCAATGTGAAGGTCCAAGGAATACATTGAACCTGCAGTGGTGTATCGGAAGCTAATACTGGTCTCACAGGAAAGGATCAAAGCACAGACTAAGAAGTCTCACTCTTCTTGCACGTAAGGCGGCATTATGCCCTTTGTATTTAAATCCGATGTAATTTCAGTGTTTCATCGTCAATGTGAAGGTCCAGGGAATACAATGAACCCGCAGTGGTGTATCGGAAACTAATACTGGTCTCACAGGGAATTCTCAAAGCACCGAATGTAAGATGTTTCTCTATTCGTGTACTTAAGTCAGCATTGTGCCCTATGTATTCAATTCCGATGCAATTACAGTGTTTAAACGTCAATGTGTATGTCCAAGGAATACATTGAACCGGCAGTGGTGTATCGGAAACTAATACTGGTCTCACAGGGAAAGCTCAAAGCACCGACTGTAAGAAGAGTCTCCATTCTTGTACTTAAGACGGCATTGTGCCTTTTGTATTTAATTCCGATGCGATTTCTGTGTTTCGTCATCAATGTGAAGGTCCAAGGAATACATTGAACCTGCAGTGGTGTATCGGAAACTAATACTGGTCTCTCAGGGAAGGATCAAAGCACACACTCTAAGAAGTCACACTCGTCTTACACTTAAGGCGGCATAGTGCCTTTTGTTTTTAATTCCGATGTAATTTCAGTGTTTCATCGTCAATGTGTAAGTCCAAGGAATACATTGAACCTGCAGTGGTGTATAGGAAACTAATACTGGTTTCACAGGGAATGCTCAAAGCACCGACTGTAAGAAGAGTCTCTATTCTTGCAATTAAGGCGGAATTCTGCCTTTTGTATTTAATTCCGATGTAATTACTGTGTTTCATCGTCGATGTGAAGGTCCAAAGCATACATTGTACCTGCAGTGGTGTATCGGAAACTAATACTGGTCTCACAGGGAATGCTCAAAGAACCGACTGTAAGAAGAGTCTGTATTCTTGTATTTAAGGCGGCATTTTGCCTTTTGTATTTAACTCCGATGCGATATCTGCGTTTCTTCGTCAATGTGAAAGTCCTCAGAATAGATTGAACTGGCATTGGTCTATCAGAAACTAATACTGGTCTCACAGGGAATGCTCAAAGCACCGACTGTAAGAAGAGTCTCTATTCTTGCACTTAAGGTGACATTGTGCCTTTTGTATTTAATTCCGATGCGATATCTGTGTTTCATCGCCAATGTGAAGGTCCAAGGAATACATTGAACCTGCAGTGATGTATCGGAAGCTAATAATGGTCTCACAGGAAAGGATCATAGCACAGACTATAAAGTCTCACTCCTCTTGCACTTAAGGCGGCATTGTGCCTTTTGTATTAATTTCCGATGTAATTTCAGTGTTTCATCAACAATGTGAAGGTCCAAGGAATACATTGAACCTGCAGTGGTGTATTGGGGTCTAATACTGGTCTCACAGGGATTTCTCAAAGCACCGACTGTAAAAAGAGTCTCTATTCCTGTACTTAAGGCGGCATTGTGCCTTTTGTATTTAATTCCGATGCGATTTCTGTATTTCATCGTCCATGTGAAGGTCCAAGGAATACTATGAACCTCCAGTGGTGTATCGGAAACTAAAACTGGTCTCACAGGGAATGCTTAAATCACAGACTGTAAGAAGAGTCACTATTCTTGTACTTAAGGCGGTTTTGTGTTTTTTGTATTTAATCCCGATGTCATTTCTGTGTTTCTTCGTCAATGTGAAGGTTCAGGGAATACATTGAACATGCAGTGGTGTATCGGAAACTAATACTGGTCTCACAGGGAATGCTCAAAGCTCCGACTGTAACAAGAGTCTCCATTCTTGTACTTAAGGTGGCATAGTGCCTTTTGTATTTAATTCCGATGCGATTTTTGTGTTTCATCGTCAATGTGAATGTCCTAGGAATACATTGAACTTGCAGTGGTGTATCGGAAACTAATACTGGTCTCACAGGAAAGGATCAAAGGACAGACCCTAAGAAGTCTCACTCTTCTTGCACTTAAGGCAGCATTGTGCCTTTTGTATTTAATTCCGATGTAATTTCGGTGTTTCATCGACAATGTGTATGTCTAAGGAATACATTGAACCTGCAGTGGTGTATCGGAAACTAATACTTGTCTCACATTAAAGGATCATGCACAGCCTCTAAGAAGTCTCAACATTCTTGCACTTAAGGCGGCATTGTGCCTTTTGTATTTAATTCTGATTTAATTTCAGTGTTTCATCTTCAATATGTATGTCCAAGGAATACATTGAACCCGCAGTGGTGTATCGGAAACTAATACTGGTCTCGCAGGGAATGCTCAAAGCACCGACTGTAAGAAGAGTCTCTATTCCTGTACATAAGGCGGCATAGTGCCTTTTGTATTTAATTCCGTTGCGATTTCTGTGTTTCATCGTTAATGTGAAGGTCCACGGAATACATTGAACCTGTAGTGGTGTATCGGAAACTAATACTGGTCTCACATTAAAGGATCAAAGCACAGACTCTAAGAAGTCTCACTCTTCTTGCACTTAAGGCGGTATTGTGCCTTTTGTATTTAATTCCAATGTAATTTCAGTGTTTCATCGTCATTGTGTGTGCCCAAGGAATACATTGAACCTGCAGTGGTGTATCGGAAACTAATACTATTATCACAGGAAACGATCAAAGCACAGACTCTAAGAAGTCTCACTCCTCTTGCACGTAAGGCGGCATTGTGCCTTTTGTATTTAATTCCGATATAATTTCAGTATTTCATTGTCAATGTGAATCTCCAAGGAATACATTGAACCTGCAGTGGTGTATCGGAAACAAATACTGGTCTCACAGGGAATGCTCAAAGCACCGACTGTAAGAAGAGTCTCTATTCTTGTACTTATGGCGGCAGTGTGCCTTTTGTATTTAATTCCGATGCAATTTCTGTGTTTCATCGTCAATGTGAAGGTCCAAGTTATGCATTAAACCTTCAGTGGTGCATCGGATTCTAGTACTGGTCTCACAGATAACGGTCAAAGTATAGACTCATAGAAGAGTCTCTCTTCTTGTACATAAGACGGCATTGTGGCTTTTGTATTTAATTCCGATGCAATTTCTGTGTTTCATCGTCAATGTGAAGGTCCAATTAATACATTGCAACTGCAGTGGTTTATCGGAAACTAATACTGATCTCACACGGATTGCTCATTGCTCAGACTGTAAGAAGAGTCACTATTTGTGTACTTACGGCGGCATTTTGCCATTTGTATTTAAATCCAATGCAATCTCTGTGTTTCATCGTCAATGTGTGGGACCAAGTAATACATTAATCCTGCATTGGTGCATCCGTATCTAAAACTGGTCTCACAGGAAATGCTCAAATCACAGACTGTAAGAAGAGTCACTATTCTTGTACTTATTCGGTTTTGTGCCTTTTGTATTTAATTCCGATGTAATTTCTGTGTTTCATCTTCAATGTGTATGTCCAAGGAATACATTGAACCTGCAGTGGTGTATCGGAAACTAATACTGGTCTCACAGGAAAGGATTAAAGCACAGACCCTAACAAGACTCACTCTTCTTGCACTTAAGGCGGCATTGTGCCTTTTGTATTTAATTCCGATGTAAGTTCTGTGTTTCATCGTCAATGAGTAGGTCCAAGGAATACATTGTGAATGCAGTGGTGAATCGGAAACTAATACTGGTCTCACAGGAAAGGATCAAAGCACAGACACTAAGAAGTCTCACTCTTCTTGCACTGAAGGCGGCATTGTGCCTTTTGTATTTAATTCCGATGTAATTTGAGTGTTTCATCGTCAATGTGTATGATCAAGGAATACATTGAACCTGCAGTGGTGTATCGGAAACTAATACTGGTCTCACAGGGAGTGTTCAAGGCACAGACTGTAGACGTCTCTCTGATCTTGTACTTTACGCGGCATTGTGCTTCTTATATTTAATTCCGATGCGATTTCTGTGTTTCATCGTCAATGTGAAGCTCCAAGGAATACATTGAACCTGCAGTGGTGTATCGGAAACTAATACTGGTCTCACAGGAAAGGATCATAGAACAGACTAAGAAGTCTCCCTCTTCTTGCACTTAAGGCGGCATTGTGCCTTTTGTATTTAATTCCGATGTAATTTCAGTGTTTGATTGTCAATGTGTGTATCCAAGGAATTACTTGAACCTGCAGTGGTGTATTGGAAACAAATACTGGTTTCACTGGAAAGGATCAAAGCACAGACTCTGAGAAGTCTCACTCTTCTTGCACTTAAGACGGCATCGTGCCTTTTGTATTTAATTAAAATGAAATTTCTGTGTTTCATCGTCAATGTGTGGGTCCAAGGGATACATTAATCCTGCATTGGTGCTTCGGTATCTAATACTTGTCTCATAGGGAATGCTCAAATCACAGACTGTAAGAAGAGTCACTATTATTGTACTTAAGACGGAATTGAGGATTTTGTATTTAATTCCGACGTAAGTTCTGTGTTTCATTGTCAATGTGTAGGTCCAAGGAATACATTGAGCCTGCAGTGGTGAATCGGAAACTTATGCTGGTCTCACAGGAAAGGACCAAAGCACAGACTCTAAGAAGTCTCACTCTTCTTGCACTTAGGGCGGCAACGTGCCTTTTGTATTTAATGCCGATGCGATATCTGTGTTTCATAGTCAATGTGAAGGCCCAAGGAATACCTGAACCTGCAGTGGTGTATCGGAAACTAATACAAGTCTCGGAGGGAATGCTCAATGCACCGCTTGTAAGAAGTGTCTCTATCCTTGTACTTAAGGCGGCATTGTGTCTTTTGTATGTAATTGCGATGCGATTTCTGTTTTTCATAGTCAGTGTGAAGGTGCAAGGAATAATTTGAACCTGCAGTGTTGTATCGGAAACTAATACTGGCCTCACAGGGAGTGTTCAAGGCACAGACTGTAAAAGAGTCTCTGATCTTGTACTTTAAGCGGCATTGTGCTTCTTGTATTTAATTCCGATGCGATTTCTGTGTTTCATCGTGAACGTGAAAGTCCAAGGAATACATTGAACCTGCAGTGGTGAATCGGAAACTAATACTGGTCTCACAGGGAATGCTCAAAGCACCGACTGTAAGAAGAGTCTCTATTCTTGTACTTAAGGCGGCATTGTGCCTTTTGTATTTAATTCCGATGCGATTTCTGTGTTTCATCGTCAATGTGAAGGTCCAAGGAATACATTGAACCTGCAGTGGTGTATCGGAAACTAATACTGCTCTCACAGGGAATGCTCAAAACACCGACTGTAAGAAGAGTCTCTGTTCTTGTACTTAAGGCGGCCTTATGCCTTTTGTATTTAATTGCGATGCGATTTCTGTGATCCATAGTCAATGTGAAGGTCCAAGGAATACTTTGATCCTGCAGTGGTGTATCGGAAACTAATGCCGGTCTCACAGGGAATGCTCAAAGCACCAACTGTAAGAAGAGTTCTATTCTTCTACTTAAGCCGGCATTGTGCCTTTTGTATTTAATTCCGATGCGATTTCTGTGTTTCATCGTCAATGTGAAGGTCCAAGGAATACATTGAACCTGCAGTGGTGTATCGGTAACTAATACTGATCTCACAGGGAATGCTCAAAACACCGGCTGTAAGAAGAGTCTCTATCCTTGTACTTATGGCGGCATTGTGCCTTTTGCATTTAATTCCGATGCGAATTCTTTGTTTCATAGTCAATGTGAATGTCTAAGAATAACTTTGAACCTGCAGTGGTGTATCGGAAACTAATACTGGCCTCACAGGGAATGCTCAAAGCACCGACTGTAAGAAGAGTCTCTGTTCTTGTACTTAAGGCGGCCTTGTGCCTTTTGTATTTAATTCCGATGCGATTTCTGTGTTTCATCGTCAATGTCAAGGTCCAAGAAATACATTGAAACTGCAGTGGTGTATCGGAAACTAATACAGGTCTCACAGGGAATGCTCCAAGCAGCGACTGTAAGAAGTGTCTCTATTCTTGTAATTAAGGCGGCATTGTGCCATTTGTATTTAATGCCGATGCGATTTCTGTGTTTCATCTTCAATGTGTAGGTCCAAGGAATACATTGAACTTGCAGTGGTGTATCAGAAACTAATACATGTCTCACAGAAAAGGATCAAAGAATGGACTCTAAGAAGTCTCACTCTTCTTGCATTAAGGCGGCATTCTGTCTTTTGTATTTAATTCCTATGTAATTTCAGTGTTTCATCGTCAATGTGTATGAAAAGGAGTACATTGAACCTGCAGTGGTGTTTCGGAAATTAATACTGGCCTCACAGGGAATGCTCAAAGCACTAACAGTAAGAAGAGTCTTTATTCTTGGACTTAAGCCGGCATTGTGCCTTTTGTATTTAATTCCGATGCGATTTCTGTGTTTCATCTTCAATGTGAAGGTCCAAGGAATACATTGAACCTGCAGTGGTGTATCGGAAACTAATACTGATCTCACAGGGAATGCTCAAAGCACCGACTGTAAGAAGTGTCTCTATTCTTGTACTTAAGGCGGCATTGTGCCTTTTGTATTTAATTCCGATGCGACTTCTGTGTTTTATCGTCAATGTGAAGGTCCAAGGAATACATTGAACCTGCAGTGGTGTATCGGAAACTAATACTGGTCTCACAGGGAACGTTCAAAACACCGACTGTAAGAAGAGTCTCTATTCTTGTACTTAAGGCGGCATTGTGCCTTTTGCATTTAATTCCGATGCGATTTCTGTGTTTCATAGTCAATGTGAATGTCCAAGAATAACTTTGAACCTGCAGTGGTGTATCGGAAACTAATACTGCTCTCAGAGGGAATGCTCAAAGCACCGACTGTAAGAAGTGTCTCTGTTCTTGTACATAAGGCGGCATTGTGCCTTTTGTATTTAATTCCGATGCGATTTCTGAGTTTCATCGTCAATGTGAAGGTCCAAGGAATACACTGAACCTTCAGTTGTGCATCGGAAACTAATACTGGTCTCACAGGGAATGCTCAAAGCACCGACTGTAAGAAGAGTCTCTATTCTTGCACTTTGGGCGGCATTGTGCCTTTTGTATTTAATTCCGATGTAATTTCAGTGTTTCATCGTCAATGTGTATGACAAGGAATACATTGAACCTGCAGTGGTGTATCGGAAATTAATACTGGTCTCACAGGGAATGCTCAAAGCACCAACTGTAAGAAGGTTCTCTACTCCTTTACTTAATGCGGCATTGTGCCTTTTGTATATAATTCCGATGCGATTTCTGTGTTTCATCGTCAATTTGAAGCTCCAAGCAATACATTGAACCTGCAGTGGTGTATCGGAAACTAATACTGGTCTCACAGGGAACGCTCAAAGCACCGACAGTAAAAAGAGTCTCTATTCTTGTACTTCAGTCGGCATTGTGCCTTTTGTATTTCATTCCGACGCGATTTCTGTGTTTCATCGTCAATGTGAAGGTCCAAGGAATACATTGAACCTGCAGTGGTGTATCGGAAACTAATACTGGTCTCACAGGAAAGGATCAAAGCACAGACACTATGAAGTCTCACTCTTCTTGCACTGAAGGCGGCATTGTGCCTTTTGTATTTACTTCCGATGTAATTTGAGTGTTTCAACGTTAATGTGTATGATAAAGGAATATATTGAACCTGCAGTGGTGTATCGGAAACTAATACTGGTCTCACAGGGAGTGTTCAAGGCACAGACTGTAGAAGAGTCTCTGATCTTGTACTTTAGCGCGGCATTGTGCTTCTTATATTTAATTCCGATGCGATTTCTGTGTTTCATCGTCAATGTGAAGCTCCAAGGAATACATTGAACCTGCAGTGGTGTATCGGAAACTAATACTGGTCTCACAGGAAAGGATCAAAGAACAGACTAAGAAGTCTCACTCCTCTTGCACTTATGGCGGCATTGTGCCTTTTGTATTTAATTCCGATGTAATTTCAGTGTTTGATTGTCAATGTGTGTATCCAAGGAATTACTTGGACCTGCAGTGGTGTATTGGAAACTAATACTGGTTTCACTGGAAAGGATCAAAGCACAGACTCTAAGAAGTCTCACTCTTCTTGCACTTAAGGCGGCATCGTGCCTTTTGTATTTAATTAAAATGAATTTTCTGTGTTTCATCGTCAATGTGTGGTTCCAAGGGATACATTAATCCTGCATTAGTGCTTAGGTATCTAATACTTATCTCACAGGGAATGCTCAAATCACAGACTGCAAGAAGAGTCACTATTATTGTACTTAAGACGGAATTGTGCCTTTTGTATTTAATTCCGATGTAATTTCAGTGTTTGATTGTCAATGTGTGTATCCAAGGAATTACTTGAACCTGCAGTGGTGTATTGGAAACTAATACTGGTTTCACTGGAAAGGATCAAAGCACAGACTCTAAGAAGTCTCACTCTTCTTGCACTTAAGGCGGCATTGTGCCTTTTGTATTTAATTTCGATGTAATTTCAGTGTTTCATCGTCAATGTGTATGTCCAAGGAATACATTGAACCTGCAGTGGTGTATCGGAAACTAATACTGCTCTCAGAGGGAATGCTCAAAGCACCGACTGTAAGAAGTGTCTCTATTCTTGTACTTAAGGCGGCCTTGTGCCTTTTGTATTTAATTCCGATGCAATACCTGTGTTTCATAGTCAATGTGAAGGTCCTAGGAATACCTTGAACCTGCGGTGGTGTATCGGAAACTAATACTAGTCTCGGAGGGAATGCTCAAAGCACCGCTTGTAAGAAGTGTCTCTATCCTTGTACTTAAGGCGGCATTGTGTCTTTTGTATTTAATTCGGATGCGATTTCTGTGTTTCATAGTCAGTGTGAAGGTGCAAGGAATAATTTGAACCTGCAGTGGTGTATCGGAAACTAATACTGGTCTCACAGGGAGTGTTCAAGGCACAGACTGTAAAAGAGTCTCTGATCTTGTACTTTAAGCGGCATTGTGCTTCTTGTATTTAATTCCGATGCGATTTCTGTGTTTTTTTATAGTCAATGTGATGGTCCAAGGAATATCTTTAACCTGCAGTGGTGTATCGGCAACTAATACTGCTCTCAGAGGCAATGCTCAAAGCACCGACTGTAAGAAGTGTCTCTATTCTTGTACTTAAGGCGGCATTGTGCTTTTTGCATTTAATTCCGATGCGATTTCTGTGTTTCATCGTGAACGTGAAAGTCCAAGGAATACATTGAACCTGCAGTGGTGTATCGGAAACTATTACTGGTCTCACAGGGAATGCCCAAAGCACCGACTGTAAGAAGAGTCTCTAGTCTTGTAATTAAGGCGGCATTGTGCCTTTTGTATTTAATTCCGATGCGATTTCTGTGTTTCATCGTCAATGTGAAGGTCCAAGGAATACATTGTGAAACACGTATGTAACATAGCAGCGATGGCGAGGCATTGTAGCATCTGTGACCAGAGAGTATGCGCTTGACCGCGCGAGTGTTGCGAGCGGTTCTCAGTCTGTCAGTTAGTCGTTGCGAGTCTGTAGCTCTGTCTAGTTGAGTGCAGTACTCTAGTAGTAGTCGTGCAGTGCAGTACGCTAATAGTCGTCATGGAGAGCGGTCGACAACACTGGTCAAGATGGTGAATAAGGTATACTGTTAATTAATATAATCATTAGATAATGTAAAAATTTGTTTATTGTAATTATTCTCCAATAAGTGCCCCAATAATAATTTTTAATTTCAAAAGCATTTTTTCAAAATTTTATTTTTTATTGAACTAAAGATTTCGTTGCACTTCCCATTTCATTCCACTTCTTTTAAAGAAAATTTTCAGTAAAATTACAGAAAAAAGGAATATTATTATTTGCAATGCAGTTCCTCCAAGCGGTGCACAACAACAAGAGCAGAAATTTGACTAGGTGTTGCAATGAGGTAAGAATTTAATTTTGATTTATGCACAGGGCCAAAGACCGATGTTTCGGTTTAATTGAATTTCCTTATCACTGAATGGACTTTAATTTTTTTTGAAGGATTTACATTCGAGTCAGATTGCGAATTTCACATTTTTGTTGCCATTGTCAGTACATTTGATTGTGGGCAGGTTACGCTTAGAGCAATGTCCATTAGCATTCATAATTAAATATTGTCATATTTCTTTCTTTCAAATTTTTGTGGGGAGGTTACACTCGGCTCCCATTTCTGTTAAGTATTGTCTTTTATTTCTTTTAAAATTACGGTGGGGAGGTTACACTTGGCGACACCCAGGCCAGGATCGTATTTCGTTGAGAGTCTTTTGAACAACAGTCAGATATCTGCTCTTATTTGCTTAGATATAATTAGGATTTAGCGCAACGCTTTTAATAATATTGTGACTTTCTTTCTACAGGTCAACGGCAATTTGTTGCTTTGTTGTATTTGTGTGTTGCTTTTGCATTGTGCTTATTTATTTTGTGAATAATTTTGACTATTGTTAAAATGCCGCGAAAGACTGTGAATAGTGTATCGCGAGGTATTATGAATGAAATTACCGACCCAAACAACTTTGCCGATAGGACATGCGACACGCAGTGTAATGATGACAATCCTGCGTTCACTAACAATCAGTGCATTCCAACCACTAATGATGACTTTCACCTTAATGATGAACAAACGAACTCAATTGTCTCGTCTGTTAACTTGACGACAATTGATGACGCAGAACGCTCTATTGTAATGAGCGCTGCCCAGCTTAACACACCCGATTCGGGAAACTCAAGTAATGTACAGACAAATTTGTCTAATGAAAATGAACAGGATACTCAAAGTACGATGGATTTATTTAATTCCGAAATAATGTCTGACAGTGTACATCCGACTGACAAACTTTTTTCTAAATCTCAGAATAACCAAATGGTTACAGTAAGCGAGAAAGTTCCAGATCCACTATTGAACAGCACAGAGAATAGAAATGCTAATCTTGAATCGGATCTAATTATGGCATTTTTGCGGCAAAATTTCGAACAGTTTAATGAAAAATTTAATAAAAATGACGAAAATTTCAAACAACTTAGGGAAGATAACAAACACTTAAATGAAAAACTTGACAATAATGACAAAAAACAAGACAAACTTAGTGAACAGGTCCGACAACAGAGTGAAAATTTCAAACAACTTAGGGAACAGAACAGACAGCTTAGTGAACAAATTAGAGACGTTGCCGCGCAGTGCCATGACACTAAGGAACAGTTGCGCGTGGAAATTGAGGCTTGTTCTCAAAAAAATAGCGAAGAAATTAAGTCTGTTGCACAAGAATTAAGGGAAATGCAAACAGCCGCAACAGAAACACTCAGAGACGAAATTAGCGGAGTCGCTAAACAATGCTCTGAAAAAGCTGCACAATTACGGGACGAGTTTAGAGCAATGACGGTAGAACTTTCGCGCACAGTGGACGCAAAGATAGACGCGAAATTCGAACAGCAAAACACTCAGATTAACTAGCGCTTTAATCAGCACATACAGAACAGTGATACGCGTTTCCGCAGATTTATTCAAGATCAAAACAAAGTAAAACGACAAGTCATGGAAACAATCACTGCACAAAGACAAGAGGACAAACGTAAAATATTCGCGAAAGCGAAGACGTATGTAGACAATAATATTACTACAGTGTCCGACAAAATTAATACCATAGAACAATTGAACGCGGGATTACGGGATGAAATTTCTGACCTTAAATCAAAAACAGATACACACACAGTAAATATTCAAACAGTGACAGATAGATTCGAACAATTAGATCTAACACAGGATTGTGATGTTATCAAAGCTGATGTTAAAAAACTGAGCGAAACTACGCGCAAGTTGCAAAAACAGATTAATGCGTCTGATTCTAAAACCGATGATCAGGTTAAAATACTGACTGAAAAATATGATGAATTGGCCAGTCGTATTGATGTTATCGAAAATACTAATGACAATAAATCAGACGATACTGCACCTGTTTCATTTATCCAAACACCTGATTTTCAAAATTTACAGCAGACAATTAATGAGATCGATTCATCTAACAACACGTTACGTAGGAAGTTATCAAATTTACAACAAGAAGTAACAGAGATGAAAAACATTTCAGTTAATAACATGCCACAACAGACGCCACTTTGCGAACATTTGTCTGACTCACGCAGCGTGTATAATGTGAACAATTTACAGAGACTACGAGACGTAAAACCCGAAAAGCCACGCGACTTAAAATCTGAAAAGCTACGTAACTTGAAGTACGAAATGACACAGACAAACAAATTGTCACACAAACCCGAACGTGTTCTCAAATTCAGTGACGAAAAAGTTGATAATAAGCAGTTTGCATTTGTAAGAAAATGTAAGGAATTTAATAATGACAGAGCACAGATACACGATTTGCACTGTATACGACAATTTATTTTTGTACTTTCACCGCTATTATCTGTAATGCAGAAGCTAGCTTTGAACCAGATGCGACAATTTATTTTGTATTTACAACAGCATTGCCTGTAATGAAGAAATTTGAATTAGCACGAATACAACAATTTGCCTTTGAAATTTTACCGCTATTGCCTGTAACACAAAAGCTGAAATTTATTTGCAGTGCGTAAATGACCTCAGGGGATTCATTACGCTTTAATGAATATGTGCCGTAGCGAGCATAGGGCCCCGAGCTGTAGTAGTGCTATTTCATCTTTAGTTTTCTGCACTGCTGCCTTTTCTTCTACTATCCTTTATATCTATCAAAACTGCTCTTTAACTATTGCTCTACGTAGTATTAAGAAACGAGTAATGAAAACCCGATGTGACAAATTTTTACTGAAAGTGACAACATTCTTTAGGCACTCCAAAACCAGCGTAATTTTAATTACAGATAAAATCGTAATCATCAGTATGTGTAAAATTAACAGCAAACGCATTTTTTGGTAACAATAGACGTTTTCCACCACAACAGCATGAAAGTCAGCCGCTTAGCATACCTAACCAACAATGCAGTCTACAAGGTCAACCAGGCTTTAATGTTTCGCCGCGTGCACGTATAGTCCCAGCTCCAACAAATGGTAACGCATGGCAGCAAAGAAATAACTACGTACAGACAACACACTATTTCAACTCGCATAGCAATACGCCGTATAGAAATTACTATCTTGACAGACGTAAAAATAACGAGCACAATTTTCAGCGTACATTTAATAACAGTCGATATTATGAGCAGCAAGAACATTAGCAACAACGTATTATCACGAATGAAACAGACAATAGGTGTCATCTATAGCGTAACACGTCAATAAGAAATAACAGAACAGTTCATATAGTGGATATGCCACAACATTCTCCCGTAAATAATAACACGTACGATAGATTTTAACCAGATACAGCACAGATTGCATATTACAGTAACGCAAACATTACTTTTGACACGCAGAATTTTGCTCACGAGAATGTTATTTGAAACATGCTTTGTTGAATGCTCCACTATTATCGCACCCAGATCTTACCAGAAATTTTTCCATTGCCACCGACAGTTCCAACACCGCTTTAGGCGTACACATTTTTCAGGAAATAGAAGAAGATGGCTCTACAGTAATTAAAAACATCGCATTTGCAAGCCGCATTTTGTCACCTGCTGAACGAAATTATTCCGTTACAGAACTGGAAACATTATGTGTTGTATGGGCTTTTACGAGATTTCGGCACTTTCTTTATGGCAGACATACCACCGTTTACACAGACCATAGAGCTATACAATTTTTGCTTTCAGCTAAATTTACTCACGACAGATTAAGCAGATGGAAACTTTATTTACAAGAATTTAATTTTACAATAGTTCACATTCCCGGCACACAAAATGTTATAGCAGACGCACTATCGCGTTCTCTTGGCAACAATCAGCAAGACGTAGCAACCAACTTCTGCAAAACAAATTTCAGTGTCATGTACATTCAGCAAGTTGCTTTTGAAAATTTTATTTCATCGTCATTACAGGACATAGCACAAGAACAAAATAAAGACAATGTGTGGAAAGAAATTAAACACCTTTGGCAAGATAGAAAAAATGTTACGATTAGAAACCATTACACTGTACGCAATGACGTTCTGTTTCGCCGCTCTCATCCTGACAGCAACAATTGGTTATTATGCATTCCTGACGAACTGGTCAACAAATTAATTTGGTACACTCATTTAAGCTACGCACATTACGGAGCACGAAAATGTTTTCTTATACTGAGACAGAACTGTTATTTTGCCAACATGGAGAAACGTATACGACGAGTTTTAGCGTCTTGTAAAATTTGCCAGAAAGCTAAATCAGACACCACTTCACATATTCCTCCTTTATATCCCATTATACCTGTTAAATTAAGACATATGGCCGCAGTAGATATTTTTGGTCCGATTCCGAGAACTAACAGAGGTTTTTGCTACATCTTTGTCGCTGTTGAGCTCACTTCAAAATTTGTTACTTTCACTCCATTACGCAAAGCTACTGCTAAAACTGTTTCGAAAGCATTTGTAAAACATTTTCTATCTCATGTAGGGCATGTAATGAAAGTAATTTCTGATAATGGATCACAATTTCGATGTGGCGTATGGACACGTATGTTACGAGCTAGAAACATTTCTCCGATCTATATATCCAAGTACCACGCTTCTTCGAACCCCTGTGAAAGGTTAATGAAAGAAATTGGTAAACTGTGTAGAATATACTGCCACAAAAGACATATTGATTGGGATACACACATACTCTCATTCCAAGATGTAATTAATTCCATACCAAATGAATCCACTATGCTATCTCCGTCTGTTATACTGAAAAATGCTGAACCACCTAAAAAAATTAAAGAGTTAATAACATTTCCTATATCTCGTCGATTACGACACCACGAAATAATTGACATTGCGCTGAACAACATCAAACGTGCCGCAGAGCGCCGGAGAAGACAGCAAAAACAGGTTTGTACACGCCGCGACTTTCACGTTGGACAGAAGATACTAGTACGTACACACTATTTATCCAGTAAATTAAAAGGTAAGTGCAGTAAATTTGAACTTCTATACGCAGGTCCGTATCGGATTCGCAGCATCCCTCACCCCAATGTTGTACACGTCGAAACTTTGAGAACTAGAAAATCGAAAGGCAATCACCATATCTCAAACATTAAACCGTTTATTGTGTGAAACCACTGTATGATTCAACACACTATGATGCCATTTACTAATGCAATTATTTCACGTGACTAATTACTGATGATTATCGTATTTTTTCTTGGCAAGTGCCCGGCAAGGTAAGGTTAGCAGGTCGCTTTTCTTGTCGTTACACATCAGACCGTGCACATTTTCCACTTTTTTTGTGTATATGATTGTACTCCAGTTTTGTTTGTATGTATTGTGAAATAGTTAAGATATAACACACAACAGTCGACTTTGACATTTTTTTTTGCCCTATGACATCTCAACATCGTGACTGTTTTACATTTTTTTTTTTTTTTTTGCTACTGCATTGTATTATTCTGTGTACATTTTTGCATCTGAACACTGTCAACGTCTTTAACATATTACGTTTTCTGTCATGTTATGCTGTATGGTTAATTGTGTCACCATAAACCAGTCATTATTTAGTGGGTATATGATTTAAATGCAAGACATTAATCTCTGCTCATCAATTTCAGAAAGAAATGATGCATGTAAGAAATAAATTCAACAGAAATGGGAATTTCACCTACGGGATAAACGAAAGGAGATGCAATAACTTTATGAGGAAGAGTAAATGGATCAGGATTAACAAGCATTAACAAGACTATACTGTACTCATCACAGAATAGCAGTCTTAACTAATTTTTTCTTTCAGATTACAAGGTGATTGATGCAGGCTGTCAGACTGAACTACACATCTTAGTTTTAGTGATGAAATATGCTAGAGATAAGGAATAATTGTATAATGAGTAATGAAGTGATTTTTTGCAGATGATAATGAATACTGATGAATAATGATGAAGGATATGATGTTATGAATAATGAAGTTTTTCTTTACAGATGATGATAATAGTGAAGTTATGATGATATGGATAATGAAGTTTTCTTTACAGATGAGGATAATGTTGAAGTTATGTATTTATGTTATGTAGTTATTTAAGTATTTGTTGCAGTTTGCTTTGACAGCAGGTGTAATATTGCATAGTAGGATGACGGAAAGTTTTGGAAAGGACAGCTATGAAACACATTTTTATACACATTTCGCTACCTGTTAATTCGAAGTTCACTACTTTTCAGCATAGTGTGCGTTTCTTCTTTCAGGTCAATAATCCATTTTGTAATTTTTCCAGGAGAAGTTTTTCATGATACTTACTAAACCTGTTACTTATTATACCTGTTCTAGTACTTGCATTTTTATATTTTTACCCATTTGTGTCTATCGTTTATAAATGTGATCACCTGTACTGCCTTGTTACATAATCTTGCTACAGCTGACTCATGACGAATGACGTTACCTATCCTCATTTGCTGCAATAGGTCAAAAGCAAATAGTGTTATGTTTCAGCAATTAATTATCGATCCCAACGCAATGCATTGCTACCAAAAAAATGTATTACCAGTCGCACATAATGTCACTAGTTTATGACAATTCTGAATAATACTGATCAACTCTGAATAGCATGTCACTTGAGTAATGACCTCTTAATGAGACTATATTCAAAATAATGCTTTGTCACTAGCTAATAACTGCCACTGTTTATTGTAATGATACTACTTATAATGCCTGTGATTATTAATGATTTGACTGTAATTAACTGATTTTAATAATGACTTTGTAATGATCTGAATACTACTGAAGGAGGAACACTGTTTATTGTAATGATACTACTTATAATGCCTGTGATTTTTAATGATTTGACTGTAATTAACTGATTTTTAATAATGACTTCGTAATAATCTGAATAATACTGAATGATGATTCTATTCAATACTTGCTGGCCACTGAGTGCCAATAATTAATGTCACTTGAAGAATTGTTATTAATTATGCCATTAATTAGCCCTTTTTTTCCCATGTTGAGTTTTCATGTTTTGGTTAATGGCCAATGAGTGCCAATAATTTGTATCACTCAATGTATTATGTTAATGCTAGGCCAATAATTGACTCTCCTTTTCAATTAAGGCTTCTGATGAACATTATTCTGTCATACTAAATATACTTTGTAACTGGCCAAGGACCGCCACTGTTTATTGTAATACGATTACCCATGATGCCAGCTAGTGATTCTTAATAGATTGTAATGACACGTAATTAATTAACTATGGTACTGTTTAATAATGCTTTGTAATTAACTATGGTACTGTTTAATAATGCTTTGTAATTAATTAAGGCTAATAATTCTTACTATATTGGAATGACAAATGATTAATTAATTAACTGTAATTAAACAAATGATTAGTTAACGACAGATGATTAATTAACTGTAATTAGACAAATGATTAATTAACGACAAATGATTAATTAATGACAAATGATTAATTAACTGTAATTAGGAGAAGGTTAATGATTCTTAATTATACTCTGTGACAAAAAAGAATGCGATTATTTCATAATGCTTTGTAACCAGGAAAAGAAGGCTACTGATTCTATGTAAAACAATTAATGAACATTTTTCTGTAATACTACATACTTGGTACAGAAATGTTCAATAACTGGGCTATGAATGCCACAAACTGCTAATTAAGTCTGTAACTGTCAATATTATGTGACTTGATGTCCTTCACCTCATAAGCTGACTACCCTAAATTACTGCAATGTCCATTTGTCCTGTTTATCCTAGTGATCATGGAGCACTATATTTGGTTTTTGCACTAATTCTACGTTGGTGTGCCTTGTAAGAGCGTGGTGTTGACACGACATGCTGTCCACCACCGTGAGCAATGAAGACGTTATTATGATCCCACTGTTTGGTGTACCTAATGTACTGCCAAAATGAAAACATGGAACATTACTACGACAGTTCAGTGTCTTGGCTACACTGATAAATTCTGATGGGAAAAGAACTTCAAGTTGTGTCACTTGGTGTTGTACTTCTGTGGAAAGATATGGACTTTCAGAACAGCTGTGTGCAATCTAAAGTGCTACAACCATGATGCAATCCTTCCCTTTCCTATCCTAATTCTTGTCACATAATGAAAATCATTTCTGTTCGTAGGTTATACATTTTTTTTCGATTCGCTGAACTCCAGTGCGAGTACACTTATGTCACTGGTCGACATGATGTTTTGCCATTATGTTTATTTGTTGTGAAAATGCTAAAGACATTTTTTCAGTGCGTGTGCACTTTGGACATGATGTTTTGTCATTATGTTTATTTATTGCGAAAATGCTAAAGACATTTTTCGATTTGTTCTGAAGTACAGTATACAGTATACGTACGTACATTCTTGTCTTTTATATTGTATATACATTTTTATTTTAATGATATGTTCTGAACTACAGTGCATGTGCACTTATGTTAAGCGTTAATCTGTTTTCTATTGAACTTCAGTGCCTGTGCATTTTTCTCATTTTTCAATATGATTGTACTCATTCTGTATATTCAATACTTCAATGCGTATGCACTTATATCATTTGTTACTAATTGTACATACATTTCATCAATTACTGATATGTTCTCAACTGCAGTGCATGTGCACTCATGTCACTTTTCAACATAATATTTTTTGCCAGTCTGTTTATTTGTTCTGAATATGCTAAAGAATTTTTTCAGTGCCTGTGCACTTTGTTATCTGTCAAAAAATTTGTATATACATTTTTCTGATTTGCTACTATGTTTTGTATTCACATTTTGCCTTTGTCTGATATATTTTGTACTTAGTGCGTATGCACAACATTTAAATATTCTGTAAGTTGTAGGATTTTGTTAATTAAAGAAAAATTTTGCCGCGCTTGGCAAGTCCAAATGACTCACCATCGCTGCCAAATTTTTGCCCCCCCAGTGGAGGGTTATGAAACACGTATGTAACATAGCAGCGATGGCGAGGCATTGTAGCATCTGTGACCAGAGAGTATGCGCTTGACCGCGCGAGTGTTGCGAGCGGTTCTCAGTCTGTCAGTTAGTCGTTGCGAGTCTGTAGCTCTGTCTAGTTGAGTGCAGTACTCTAGTAGTAGTCGTGCAGTGCAGTACGCTAATAGTCGTCATGGAGAGCGGTCGACAACACTGGTCAAGATGGTGAATAAGGTATACTGTTAATTAATATAATCATTAGATAATGTAAAAATTTGTTTATTGTAATTATTCTCCAATAAGTGCCCCAATAATAATTTTTAATTTCAAAAGCATTTTTTCAAAATTTTATTTTTTATTGAACTAAAGATTTCGTTGCACTTCCCATTTCATTCCACTTCTTTTAAAGAAAATTTTCAGTAAAATTACAGAAAAAAGGAATATTATTATTTGCAATGCAGTTCCTCCAAGCGGTGCACAACAACAAGAGCAGAAATTTGACTAGGTGTTGCAATGAGGTAAGAATTTAATTTTGATTTTTGCACAGGGCCAAAGACCGATGTTTCGGTTTAATTGAATTTCCTTATCACTGAATGGACTTTAATTTTTTTTGAAGGATTTACATTCGAGTCAGATTGCGAATTTCACATTTTTGTTGCCATTGTCAGTACATTTGATTGTGGGCAGGTTACGCTTAGAGCAATGTCCATTAGCATTCATAATTAAATATTGTCATATTTCTTTCTTTCAAATTTTTGTGGGGAGGTTACACTCGGCTCACATTTCTGTTAAGTATTGTCTTTTATTTCTTTTAAAATTACGGTGGGGAGGTTACAATTGAACCTGCAGTGGTGTATCGGAAACTAATACTGGTCTCACAGGAAAGGATCAAGTTCAGACTCTAAGAAGACTCACTCTTCTAGCACTTAAGGCGGCATTGTGCCTATTGTATTTAATCCCGATGTAATTTCAGTATTTCATCGTCAATGTGTATGTCCAAGGAATACATTGAACCTGCAGTGGTGTATCGGAAACTAATACTGGTCTCACAGGGAATGATCAAAGCCCGACTGTAAGAAGAGTCTCTATTCTTGTACTTAAGGCGGCATTGTGCCTTTTGTATTTAATTCCGATGCGATTTCTGTGTTTCATCGTCAATGTGAAGGTCCAAGGAATACATTGAACCTGCAGTGGTGTATCGGAAACTAATACTGCTATCACAGGGAATGCTCAAAACACCGACTGTAAGAAGATTCTCTGTTCTTGTACTTAAGGCGGCCTTGTGCCTTTTGTATTTAATTGCGATGCGATTTCTGTGACCCATAGTCAATGTGAAGTTCCAAGGAATACTTTGAACCTGCAGTGGTGTATCGGATACTAATGCCGGTCTCACAGGGAATGCTCAAAGCACTAACTGTAATAAGAGTCTCTATTCTTCTACTTAAGCCGGCATTGTGCCTTTTGTATTTAATTCCGATGCGATTTCTGTGTTTCATCGTCAATGTGAAGGTCCAAGGAATACATTAAAACTGCAGTGGTGTATCGGAAACTAATACTGGTCCCACAGGGAATGCTCAAAACACCGACTGTAAGAAGAGTCTCTATTCTTGTACTTAAGGTGGCATTGTGCCTTTTGCATTTAATTCCGATGCGATTTCTGTGTTTCATAGTCAATGTGAATGTCCAAGAATAACTTTGAACCTGCAGTGGTGTATCGGAAACTAATACTGGCCTCACAGGGAATGCTCAAAGCACCGACTGTAAGAAGAGTCTCTGTTCTTGTACTTAAGGCGGCCTTGTGCCTTTTGTACTTAATTCCGATGGGATTTCAGTGTTTCATCGTCAATGTGAAGGTCCAAGGAATACATTGAAACTCCAGTGGTGTATCGGAAACTAATACAGGTCTCACAGGGAATGCTCAAAGCAGCGACTGTAAGAAGTGTCTCTATTCTTGTAATTAAGGCGGCATTGTGCCATTTGTATTTAATTCCGATGCGATTTCTGCGTTTCATCTTCAATGTGAAGGTCCAAGGAATACATTGAACCTGCAGTGGTGTATTGGAAAATAATACTGGTCTCACAGAAAAGGATCAGAGAATGGACTCTAAGAAGTCTCACTCTTCTTGCATTAAGGCGGCATTCTGTTTTTTGTATTTCCTTCCTATGTAATTTCAGTGTTTGATCGTCAATGTGTATGACAAGGAATACATTGAACCTGCAGTGGTGTATCGGAAATTAATACTGGCCTCACAGGGAATGCTCAAAGCACTAACTGTAAGAAGAGTCTCTATTCTTGTACTTAAGCCGGAATTGTGCCTTTTGTATTTAATTCCGATGCGATTTCTGTGTTTCATAGTCAATGTCAAGGTCCAAGGAATTCTTTGAACCTGCAGTCGTGTATCGGAAACTAATGCTGGTCTCACATTAATGGATCAAAGCGCAGATTCTAAGAAGTCTCACTCATCTTGCACTAATGGCGGCATTGTGCCTTTTGTATTTAATTCCGATGTCATTTCTATGTTTCTTCGTCAATGTTTAGGACCAAGGTATACATTGAGCCTGCAGTGGTGCATCGGAAACTAATACTGGTCACGCAGGGAGTGTTCAAGGCACAGACTGTAGAAGAGTCTTTAATCTTGTACTTTACGCAGCATTGTGCTTCTTGTATTTAATTCCGATGCGATTTCTGTGTTTCATCGTCAATTTGAAGGTCCAAGAAATACATTGAACCTGCAGAGGTGTATCGGAAACTAATACTGGTCTCACAGGAAACGATGAAAACACAGACACTAAGAAGTCTCACTCTTCTGGCACTTAATTCGGCATTGTGCCTTTTGTATTTAATTAGGATGTAATTTGAGTGTTTCATCGTCAATGTGTATGTCCAAGGAATACATTGAACCTACAGTGGTGATTCAGAAACTAATACTGGTCTCACAGGAAAGGATCAGAGCACAGACTCTAAGAAGTCTCAATCTTCTTGCACTTAAGGCGGCATTGTGCCTTTTGTGTTTCATTTCGATGTAATTTCAGAGTTTCATCGTCAATGTGTATGTCCAAGGAATACATTGAACCTGCAGTGGTGTATCGGAAACTAATACTGGTCTCACAGGGAGTGTTCAAGGCACAGACTGTAAAAGAGTCTCTGATATTGTACTTTAAGCAGCATTGTGGTTCTTGTATTTAATTCCGATGCGATTTCTGTGTTTCATTGTCAATGTGAAAGTCCAAGGAATACATTGAACCTACGGTGGTGTATCGGAAACTAATACTGCTCTCAGAGGGAATGCTCAAAGCAACGACTGTAAGAAGTGTCTCTATTGTTGTACTTAAGGCGGCAATATGACTTTTGTATTTAATTCCGATGCGACTTCTGTGTTTCATCGTCAGTGTGAAGGTCCAAGGAATACATTGAACCTGCAGTGGTGTATCGGAAACTATTACTGGTCTCACAGGGAATGCTCAAAGCACCGAATGTAAGAAGAGTCACTATTCTTGTAATGAAGGCGGCATTGTGCCTTTTGTATTTAATTCCGATGCGATTTCTGTGTTTCATCGTCAATGTGAAGGTCCAAGGAATACATTGAACCTGCAGTGGTGTATCGGAAACTAATACTGGTCTCACTGGGAACGTTCAAAACGCCGACTGTAAGAAGAGTCTCTATTCATGTACTTTAGGCGGCATTGTGCCTTTTGCATTTAATTCCGCGTCGATTTCTGTGTTTCATAGTCAATGTGAAGGTCCAAGGAATACTTTGAACCTGGAGTGGTGTATCGAAAACTAATACTGGTCTCACAGGGAATGGTTAAAGCACCGACTGTAAGAAGAGTCTCTATTCTTGTACTTAAGGGGGCCTTGTGAATTTTGTATTTAATTCCGATTCGATTTCTGTGTTTCGTAGTCAATGTGAAGGTCCAAGGAATACCTTGAACCTGCAGTGGTGTATCGGAAACTAATACTACTGTCAGAGGGAATGCTCAAAGCACCGACTGTAAGAAGTGTATCTTTTCTTGTACATAAGGCGGCATTGTGCCTTTTGTATTTAATTCCGATGCGATTTCTGGGTTTCATCGTCAATGTGAATATCCAAGGAATACATTGAACCTGCAGTGGTGTATCGGAAACTAATACTGGTCTCACAGGGAATGCTCAAAACACCGAATGTAAGAAGAGTCTCTATTCTTGTAATGAAGGCGGCATTGTGCCTTTTGTATTTAATTCTGATGTATTTTCAGCGTTTCATCGTCATTGTGTATGTCCAAGGAATACATTGAACCTGCAGTGGTGTATCGGAAACTAATACTCGGCTCACAGGGAATGCTCAAAGCACCGACTGTAAGAAGAGTCTGTATTCTTGTACTTAAGCCGGCATTGTGCATTTTGTATTTAATACCGATGCGATTTCTGTGTTTCATCGTCAACTTGAAGTTCCAAGGAATACATTGAACCTGCAGTGGTGTATCGGAAACTAATACTGGTCTCACAGGGAATGCTCAAAGCACCAACTGTAAGAAGGATCCCTATTCTTGTACTTTAGGCGGCATTGTGCCTTTTGTATTTAATTCCGATGCGATTTCTGAGTTTCATCGTCAATGTGAAGGTCCAAGGAATACACTGAACCTTCAGTTGTGTATCTTAAACTAATACTGGTCTCACAGGGAATGCTCAAAGCACCGACTGTAAGAAGAGTCTCTATTCTTGCACTTTAGGCAGCATTGTGCCTTTTGTATTTAATTCCGATGTAATTTCAGTGTTTCATCGTCAATGTGTATGACAAGGAATACATTGAACCTGCAGTGGTGTATCGGAAATTAATACTAGTCTCACAGGGAATGCTCAAAGCACCAACTGTAAGAAGGTTCTCTACTCCTTTACTTAAGGCGGCATTGTGCCTTTTGTATATAATTCCGATGCGATTTCTGTGTTTCATCGTCAATTTGAAGCTCCAACCAATACATTGAACCTGCAGTGGTGTATCGGAAACTAATACTGGTCTCACAGGGAACGCTCAAAGCACCGACAGTAAGAAGAGTCTCTATTCTTGTACTTCAGTCGGCATTGTGCCTTTTGTATTTTATTCCGACGCGATTTCTGTGTTTCATCGTCTATGTGAAGGTCCAAGGAATCCATTGAACCTGCAGTGGTGTATCGGAAACAAATACAGGTCTCACAGGGAATGCTCAACGGACCGACTGTAACAAGAATCTCTATTCTTGTACTTAAGGCGACATTGTGTTTTTGTATTTAATTCCATTGCGATTTCTGTGTTTCATTGACACTATGAAGGTCCAAGGAATACACTGAACCTGCAGTTGTGTATCGGAAATTAATACTGGTCTCACAGGGAATGCTCAAAGCACCGACTGCAAGAAGAGTCTCTATTCTTGCACTTAAGGCGGCATTGTGCCTTTTGTATTTAATTGCGATGTAATTTCAGTGTTTCATCGTCAATGTGTATGGCAAGGAATACATTGAAACTGCAGTGGTGCATCGGAAGTTAATACTGGTCTCACAGGGAATATTCAAAGGACCGACTGTAAGAATGGTCTCTACTCCTGGACTTAAGGCGGCATTGTGCCTTTTGTATTTAAATGCGATGCGATTTCTGTGTGTCATAGTCAATGTGAAGGTCCAAGGAATACCTCGAACCTGCAGTGGTGTATCGGAAACTAATAATGCTCTCAGAGGCAATGCTCAAAGCACCGACTGTAAGAAGTGTCTCTATTCTTGAACTTAAGGCGGCATTGTGCCTTTTGCATTTAATTCCGATGCGATTTCTGTGTTTCATCGTGAACGTGAAGGTCCAAGGAATACATTGAACCTGCAGTGGTGTATCGGAAACTAATACTGGCCTCACAGGGAATGCTCAAAGCATCGGCTGTAAGAAGAGTCTCTGTTCTTGTACTTAAGGCGGCCTTGTGCCTTTTGTATTTAATTCCTATGCGATATCTGTGTTTCATAGTCAATGTGAAGGTCCAAGGAATACCTTGAACCTGCAGTGGTGTAGCGGAAACTAATACTGCTCTAAGTGGGAATGCCCAAAGCACCGACTGTAAGAAGTGTCTCTATTCTTGTACTTAATTCGGAATTGTGCCTTTTGTATGTAATTCCGATGCGATTTCTGTGATTCATCGTCAATGTGAAGGGCCAAGGAATACATTGGAACTGCAGTGGTGTATCGGAAACTAATACTGGTCTCACAGGGAATGCTCAGAGCAGCGACTGTAAGAAGAGTCTCTATTCTTGTAAATAAGGCGGCATTGTGCCATTTGTATTTAATTCCGATGTGATTTCTGTGTTTCATCTTCAATGTGAAGGTCCAAAAAATACATTGAACCTGCAGTGGTGTATTGGAAACTAATACTGGTCTCATAGGAAAGGATTAAAGAATGGACTCTAAGAAGTCTCACTCTTCTTGCATTAAGGCGGCATTCTTTCTTTTGTATTTAATTGCTATGTAATTTCTGTGTTTCATCGTCAATGAGAAGGTCCAAGGAATATATTGAACCTGCAGTGGTGTATCAGAAACTAATAATGCTCTCAGAGGCAATGCTCAAAGCACCGACTGTAAGAAGTGTCTCTATTCTTGAACTTAAGGCAGCCTTGTGCCTTTTGTATTAAATTCCGATGCGATTTCTGAGTTTCATCGTCAATGTGAAGGTCCAAGGAATACACTGAACCTTCAGTTGTGTATCGGAAACTAATACTGGTCTCACAGGGAATGCTCAAAGCACCGACTGTAAGAAGAGTCTCTATTCTTGCACTTTAGGCAGCATTGTGCCTTTTGTATTTAATTCTGATGTAATTTCAGTGTTTCATCGTCAATGTGTATGACAAGGAATACATTGAACCTGCAGTGGTGTATCGGAAATGAATACTAATCTCACAGGGAATGCTCAAAGCACCAACTGTAAGAAGGTTCTCTACTCCTTTACTTAAGGCGGCATTGTGCCTTTTGTATTTAATTCCGATGCGATATCTGTGATTCATCGTCAATGTGTAGGTCCAAGGAATACATTGGAACTGCAGTGGTGTATCGGAAACTAATACTGGTCTCACAGGGAATGCTCAAAGCACCGACTGTAATTAGTGTCTCTATTCTTGTACATAAGGCGGCATTGTGCCTTTTGTATTTAATTCCGGTGCGATATCTGGGTTTCATCGTCAATGTGAAGGTCCAAGGAATACATTGAACCTGCAGTGGTGTATCGGAAACTAATACCGGTCTCACAGGGAATGCTCAAAGCACCGTCTGTAAGAAGAGTCTCTATTCTTGTAATTAAGGCGGCATTGTGCCTTTTGTATTTAATTCCGATGCGATTTCTGTGTTTCATCTTCAATGTGAAGATCCAAGGAATACATTGAACCTGCAGTGGTGTATCGGAAACTAATACTGGTCTCACAGGAAAGGATCAATGTATGGACTCTAAGAAGTCTTACTCTTCTTGCATTAAGGCGGCATTCTGTCTTTTGTATTTAATTCCGATGTAATTGCAGTGTTTCATCGTCATTGTGTATGTCCAAGGAATACATTGAACCTGCAGGTGTTTCGGAAACTTATACTGGTCTCACAGGGAATGCTCAAAGCACCGACTGTAAGAAGAGTCTGTATTCTTGTACTTAAGCCGGCATTGTGCCTTTTGTATTTAATTCCGATGCGATTTCTGTGTTTCATCGTCAACTTGAGGTCCAAGGAATACATTGAACCTGTAGTTGTGTATCGGAAACTAATACTGGTCTCACAGGGAATGCTCAAAGCACCAACTGTAAGAAGAATCCCTATTCTTGTACTTAAGGCGGCATTGTGCCTTTTGTATTTAATTGCGATGCGATTTCTGTGTTTCATCGTCAATGTGAAGGTCCGAGGAATACACTGAACCTTCATTTGTGTATCGGAAACTAATACTGGTCTCACAGGGAATGCTCAAAGCAGCGACTATAAGAAGAGTCTCTATTCTTGCACTTAAGGCGGCATTGTGCCATTTGTATTTAATTCCGATGTAATTTCAGTGTTTCATCATCAATGTGTATGACAAGGAATACATTGAACCTGCAGTGGTGTATCGGAAATTAATACTGGTCTCACAGGGAATGCTCAAAGCACCAACTGTAAGAAGGGTCTCTACTACTTACTTAAGGCGGAATTGTGCCTTTTGTATTTAATTCCGATGCGATTTCTGTGTTTCATCGTCAATTTGAAGCTCCAAGCAATACATTGAATCTGCAGTGGTGTATTGGAAACAAATACTGGTCTCACAGGGAATGCTCAAAACACCGACTGTAACAAGAAACTCTATTCTTGTACTTAAGGCGGCATTGTTTTTTTTTTTTAATTCTGATGCGATTTCTGTGTTTCATTGACAATATGAAGGTCCAAGAAATACACTGAACCTGCAGTTGTGTATCGGAAACTAATACTGGTCTATCATAAAATGCTCAAAGCACCGACTGTAAGAAGAGTCTCTATTCTTGCACTTAAGGCGGCATTGTGCCTTTTGTATTTAATTCCGATGTAATTTCAGTGTTTCATCGTCAATGTGTATGGCAAGGAATACATTGAAGCTGCAGTGGTTTATCGGAAATTAATACTGGTCTCACAGGGAATATTCAAAGCACCGACTGTAGAAGGGTCTCTACTCCTGGACTTAAGGCGGCATTGTGCCTTTTGTATTTATTTCCGGTGCTATTTCTGTGTTTCATCGTCAATGTGAAGCTCCAAGCAATACATTGAACCTGCAGTGGTTTATCGGAAACTAATAGTGGTCTCACAGGGAACGCTCAAAGCACCGACTGTAAGAAGAGTCTCTATTCATGTACTTAAGTCGGCATTGTGCCTTTTGTATTTAATTGCGATGCGATATCTGTGTTTCATCGTCAATGTGAAGGTCAAAGGAATACATTGAACCTGCAGTGTTGTATCGGAAAGTAATACTGGTCTCACAGGAAAGGATCAAGGCACAGACTCTAAGAAGTCTTACTCTTCTAGCACTTAAGGCGGCATTGTGCCTTTTGTATTTAATTCCGATGTAATTTCAGTATTTCATCGTCAATGTGTATGTCCAAGGAATACACTGAGCCTGCAGTGGTGTATCGGAAACTAATACTGGTCTCACAGGGAATGCTCAAAGCACCGACTGTAAGAAGAGTCCCTATTCTTGTACTTATGGCGGCGTTGTGCCTTTTGTATTTAATTCCGATGCGATTTCTGTGTTTCATCTTCAATGTGAAGGTCCAAGGAATACACTGAACCTGCTGTGGTGTATCGGAAACTAATACTGGCCTCACAGGGAATGCTCAAAGCACCGGCTGTAAGAAGAGTCTATGTTCTTGTACTTAAGGCTTCCTTGTGCCTTATGTATTTAATTCCGATGCGATTTCTGTGTTTCATACTCAATGTGAAGGTCCAAGGAATACCTTGAACCTGCAGTGTTGTATCGGAAACCAATACTGCTCTAAGAGGGAATGCCCAAAGCACCGACTGTAAGAAGAGTCTCTATTCTTGTACTTAAGGCGGCCTTGTGCCTTTTGTATTTAATTCCGATGCGATTTCTGTGTTATATAGTCAATGTGAAGGTCCAAGGAATACCTTGAACCTGCAGTGGTGTATCGGAAACTATTACTGCTCTCAGAGGGAATGCTCAAAGCAGCGACTGTAAGAAGAGTCTCTATTCTTGTACTTAGGGCGACATTGTTGCCATTTTTTTTTTAATTCCGATGCCATTTCTGTGTTTCTTCGTCAACTTGAAGTTCCAAGGAATACATTGAACCTGCAGTGGTGTATCGGAAACTAATACTGGTCTCATAGGGAATGCTCAAAGCACCGACTGTAAGAAGGATCTCTATTGTTGTACTTAAGGCTGCTTTGTGCCTTTTGTATTTAATTCCTATGCCATTTCTGTGTTTCTTCGTCAACTTGAAGTACCAAGGAATACATTGAACCTGCAGTGGTGTATCGGAAACAAATACTGATCTCACAGGAAACGATCAAAACACAGACAATAAGAAGTCTCACTCTTCCGGCACTTAATTCGGCATTGTGCATTTTGTATTTAATTCCGATGTAATTTGAGTGTTTCATCGTCAATGTGTATGTCCAAGGAATACATTGATCCTGCAGTGGTGTATCGGAAACTAATACTGGTCTCACAGGGAGTTTTCAAGGCACAGACTGTAGAAGAGCCTCTGATCTTGTACTTTACGCGGCATTGTGCTTCTTGTATTTAATTCCGATGCGATTTCTGTGTTTCATCGTCAATGTGAAGGTCCAAAAAATACATTGAACCTGCAGTGGTGTATCGGAAACTAATACTGGTCTCACAGGAAAGGATCAAAACACAGACTCTAAGAAATCTCACTCCTCTTGCACGTAAGGCGGCATTGTGCCTTATGTATTTAATTGCGATGTAATTTCAGATTTTCATCGTCCATGTGTATCTCCAAGGAATACATTGAACCTGCAGTGGTGTATCGGAAACTAAAACTGGTCTCACAGCGAGTGTTCAAGGCACAGACTGTAGAAGAGTCTCTGATCTTGTACTTTACGCCGCATTGTGCTTCTTGTATTTAGTTCCGATGCGATTTCTGTGTTTCATCGTCAATGTGAAAGTCCAAGGAATACATTGAACCTGCAGTGGTGTATCGGAAACTATTACTGGTCTAACAGGGAATGCTCAAAGCACCGAATGTAAGAAGAGTCTCTACTCTTGTAATTAAGGCGGCATTGTGCCTTTTGTATTTAATTTCGATGCGATTTCTGTGTTTCATCGTCAATGTGAACGTCCAAGGAATACATTGAACCTGCAGTCGTGTATCGGAAACAAAAACTGGTCTCACATTAAAGGATCAAAACACAGATTCTAAGAAGTCTCACTCATCTTGCACTAAAGGCGGCATTGTGCCTTTTGTATTTAATTCCGATGTAATTTCTGTGTTTCATCGTCAATGTTTAGGTCCAAGGAATACATGGAGCCGGCAGTGGTGCATCGGAAACTAATACTGGTCACACAGGGAGTGTTCAAGGCACAGACTGTAGAAGAGTCTCTGATCTTGTACTTTACGCGGCATTGTGCTTCTTGTATTTAATTCCGATGCGATTTCAGTGTTTCATCGTCAATGTGAAGGTCCAAGAAATACATTGAACCTGCTGTGGTGTATCGGAAACAAATATTGGTCTCACAGGAAACGATCAAAACACAGACAATAAGAAGTCTCACTCTTCTGGCACTTAATTCGGCATTGTGCATTTTGTATTGAATTCCGATGTAATTTGAGTGTTTCATCGTCAATGTGTATGTCCAAGGAATACATTGATCCTGCAGTGGTGTATCGGAAACTAATACTGGTCTCACAGGGAGTTGTCAAGGCACAGACTGTAGAAGAGTCTCTGATCTTGTACTTTACGCGGCATTGTGCTTCATGTATTTAATTCCGATGCGACGTCTGTGTTTCATCGTCAATGTGAAGGTCCAAGGAACACATTGAACCTGCAGTGGTGTATCGGAAACTAATACTGGTCTCACAGGAAAGGATCAAAGCACAGACTCTAAGAAATCTCACTCCTCTTGCACGTAAGGCGTCATTGTGCCTTTTGAATTTAATTTCGATGTAATTTCAGAGTTTCATCGTCCATGTGTATGTCCAAGGAATACATTGAACCTGCAGTGGTGTAACGGAAACTAAAACTGGTCTCACAGGGAGTGTTCAAGGCACAGACTGTAGAAGAGTCTCTGATCTTGTACTTTACGCAGCATTGAGATTCTTGTATTTAATTCCGATGCGATTTCTGTGTTTCATCGTCAATGTGAAGGTCCAAGGAACACATTGAACCTGCAGTGGTGTATCGGAAACTAATACTGGTCTCACAGGGAATGCTCAAAACACCGACCGTGAGAATAGTATCTATTCGTGTACTTAAGGCGGCATTGTGTCTTTTGCATTAAATTCCGCGTCGATTTCAGTGTTTCATAGTCAATGTGAAGGTCCAAAGAATACTTTGAATCTGCAGTGGTGTATCGGAAACTAATACTGGTCTCACAGGGAATGCTTAAAGCACCGACTGTAAGAAGAGTCTCTATTCTTGTACTTAAGGCGGCCTTGTGCCTTTTGTATTTAATTCCGATGCGATTTCTGTGTTATATAGTCAATGTGAAGGTCCAAGGAATACCTTGAACCTGCAGTGGTGTATCGGAAACTATTACTGCTCTCAGAGGGAATGCTCAAACACCGACTGTAAGAAGAGTCTCTATTCTTGTACTTAAGGCGGCATTTTGCCTTTTGTATTTAATTCCGATGCGATTTCTGGGTTCATCGTCAATGTGAAGGTCGAAGGAATACATTGAACCTGCAGTGGTGTTTAGGAAACTAATACTGGTCTCACAGGGAATGCTCAAAGCACCGACTGTAAGAGGAGTCTCTATTCTTGTAATTAAGGCGGCATTGTGCCTTTTGTATTTAATTCCGATGCGATTTATTTGTTTCATCTTCAATGTGAAGGGCCAAGGAATACATTGAACCTACAGTCGTGTATCGGAAATTAATACTGGTCTCACTGGAGAGGATCAAAGAATGGACTGTAAGAAGTCTTACTCTTCTTGCATTAAGGCGCCATTCTATCTTTTGTATTTAATTACGATGTAATTTCAGTGTTTCATCGTCATTGTGTATGCCCAAGGAATACATTGAACCTGCAGTGGTGTATCGGAAACTAATACTGGACTCATTGGGAATGCTCAAAGCACCAACTGTAAGAAGAATCCCTATTCTTGTACTTAAGGCGGCGTTGTGCCTTTTGTATTTAATTCCGATGCGATTTCTGTGTTTCATCGTCAATGTGAAGGTCCAAGGAATACTCTGAACCTTCAGTTGTGTATCGGAAACTAATACTGGTCTCACAGGGAATGCTCAAAGCACCGACTGTAAGAAGAGCCTCTATTCTTGCACTTAAATCGGCATTGTGATTTTTGTATTTAATTCCGATGTAATTTCAGTGTTTCATCGTCAATGTGTATGACAAGGAATACATTGAACCTACAGTGGTGTATCGGAAATTAATACAGGTCTCACAGGGAATGCTCAATGCACCAACTGTAAGAAGGGTCTCTACTCCTTTACTTAAGGCGGCATTGTGCCTTTTGTATTTAATTCCGATGCGATTTCTGTGTTTCATCGTCAATTTGAAGCTCCAAGCAATACATTGAACCTGCAGCGGTGTATCGGAAACTAATACTGGACTCATAGGAAATGCTCAAAGTACCAACTGTAAGAAGAATCCCTATTCTTGTACTTAAGGCGGCATTGTGCCTTTTGTATTTAATTCCGATGCGATTTCTGTGTTTCATAGTCAATATGGATGTCCAAGGAATACACTGAACCTGCAATTGTGTATTGGAAACTAATACTGGACTCACAGGGAATGCTCAAAGCACCGACTGTAAGAAGAGTCTCTATTGTTGCACTTAAGGCGGCTTTGTGCCTTTTGTATTTAATTCCGATGTAATTTCAGTGTATCATTGTCAATGTGTATGGCAAGGAATACATTGAAGCTGCAGTGGTTTATCGGAAATTAATACTGGTCTCACAGCGAATATTCATAGCACCGACTGGAAGAAGGGTCTCTACTCCTGGACTTAAGGCGGCATTGTGCCATTTGTATTTAATTCCGTTGCGATTTCTGTGTTTCATCGTCAATGTGAAGCTCCAAGCAATACATTGAATCTGCAGTGGTGTATTGGAAACAAATACTGGTCTCACAGGGAATGCTCAAAACACCGACTGTAACAAGAAACTCTATTCTTGTACTTAAGGCGGCATTGTTTTTTTGTATTTAATTCTGATGCGATTTCTGTGTTCCATTGACAATATGAAGGTCCAAGAAATACACTGAACCTGCAGTTGTGTATCGGAAACTAATGCTGGTCTATCATAAAATGCTCAAAGCACCGACTGTAAGAAGAGTCTCTATTCTTGCACTTAAGGCGGCATTGTGCCTTTTGTATTTAATTCCGATGTAATTTCAGTGTTTCATCGTCAATGTGTATGGCAAGGAATACATTGAAGCTGCAGTGGTTTATCGGAAATTAATACTGGTCTCACAGGGAATAATCAAAGCACCGACTGTAAGAAGGGTCTCTACTCCTGGACTTAAGGCGGCATTGTGCCTTTTGTATTTATTTCCGGTGCTATTTCTGTGTTTCATCGTCAATGTGAAGCTCCAAGCAATACATTGAACCTGCAGTGGTTTATCGGAAACTAATAGTGGTCTCACAGGGAACGCTCAAAGCACCGACTGTAAGAAGAGTCTCTATTCATGTACTTAAGTCGGCATTGTGCCTTTTGTATTTAATTGCGATGCGATTTCTGTGTTTCATCGTCAATGTGAAGGTCAAAGGAATACATTGAACCTGCAGTGTTGTATCGGAAAGTAATACTGGTCTCACAGGAAAGGATCAAGGCACAGACTCTAAGAAGTCTTACTCTTCTAGCACTTAAGGCGGCATTGTGCCTTTTGTATTTAATTCCGATGTAATTTTAGTATTTCATCGTCAATGTGTATGTCCAAGGAAAACACTGAGCCTGCAGTGGTGTATCGGAAACTAATACTGGTCTCACAGGGAATGCTCAAAGCACCGACTGTAAGAAGAGTCTCTATTCTTGTACTTATGGCGGGATTGTGCCTTTTGTATTTATTTCCGATGCGATTTCTGTGTTTCATCTTCAATGTGAAGGTCCAAGGAATACACTGAACCTGCTGTGGTGTATCGGAAACTAATACTGGCCTCACAGGGAATGCTCAAAGCACCGGCTGTAAGAAGAGTCTATGTTCTTGTACTTAAGGCGGCCTTGTGCCTTTTGTATTTAATTCCGATGCGATTTCTGTGTTTCATACTCAATGTGAAGGTCCAAGGAATACCTTGAACCTGCAGTGTTGTATCGGAAACCAATACTGCTCTAAGAGGGAATGCCCAAAGCACCGACTGTTAGAAGTGTCTCTATTCTTGTACTTAATTCGGAATTGTGCCTTTTGTATTTAATTCCGATGCGATTTCTGTGTTTCATCGTCAATGTGAAGGTCCAAGGAATACATTGAAACTGCAGTGGTGTATCGGATACTAATACTGGTCTCACAGGGAATGCTCAAAGCAGCGACTGTAAGAAGAGTCTCTATTCTTGTACTTAAGGCGACATTGTTGCCTTTTTTTTTAATTCCGATGCCATTTCTGTGTTTCTTCGTCAACTTGAAGTTCCAAGGAATACATTGAACCTGCAGTGGTGTATCGGAAACTAATACTGGTCTCATATGGAATGCTCAAAGCTCCGACTGTAAGAAGGATCTCTATTGTTGTACTAAAGGCGGCTTTGTGCCTTTTGTATTTAATTCCTATGCGATTTCTGTGTTTCATCGTCAATGTGAAGGTCCAAGGAATACACTGCACCTGCAGTTGTGTATCGGAAACTAATACTGGTCTCACAGGGAATGCTCAAAGCACCGACTGTAAGAAGAGTCTCTATTCTTGCAGTTAAGGCGGCATTGTGCCTTTTGTATTTAATTCCGATGTAATTTCAGTGTTTCATTGTCAATGTGTATGACAAGGAATACATTGAACCTGCAGTTGTGTATCGGAAATTAATACTGGCCTCAAAGAGAATGCTCAAAGCACTAACTGTAAGAGGAGTCTCTATTCTTGTACATAAGCCGGCATTGTGCCTTTTGTATTTAATTCCGATGCGATTTCTGTGTTTCATAGTCAATGTGAAGGTCCAAGGAATACTTTGAACCTGCAGTGGTGTATCGTAAACTAATACTGGTCTCACAGGGAATGCTCAAAGCACCGACTGTAAGAAGAGTCTGTATTCTTGTACTTAAGCCGGCATTGTGCCTTTAGTATTTAATTCCAAAGCGATTTCTGTGTTTCATCGTCAACTTGAAGTTCCAAGGAATACATTGAACCTGCAGTGGTGTATCGGAAACAAATACTGATCTCACAGGAAACGATCAAAACACAGACAATAAGAAGTCTCACTCTTCCGGCACTTAATTCGGCATTGTGCATTTTGTATTTAATTCCGATGTAATTTGAGTGTTTCATCGTCAATGTGTATGTCCAAAGAATACATTGATCCTGCAGTGGTGTATCGGAAACTAATACTATTCTCACAGGGAGTTTTCAAGGCACAGACTGTAGAAGAGTCTCTGATCTTGTACTTTACGCAGCATTGTGCTTCTTGTATTTAGTTCCGATGCGATTTCTGTGTTTCATCGTCAATGTGAAAGTCCAAGGAATACATTGAACCTGCAGTGGTGTATCGGAAACTATTACTGGTCTAACAGGGAATGCTCAAAGCACCGAATGTAAGAAGAGTCTCTACTCTTGTAATTAAGGCGGCATTGTGCCTTTTGTATTTAATTTCGATGCGATTTCTGTGTTTCATCGTCAATGTGAACGTCCAGGGAATACATTGAACCTGCAGTCGTGTATCGGAAACAAAAACTGGTCTCACATTAAAGGATCAAAACACAGATTCTAAGAAGTCTCACTCATCTTGCACTAAAGGCGGCATTGTGCCTTTTGTATTTAATTCCGATGTAATTTCTGTGTTTCATCGTCAATGTTTAGGTCCAAGGAATACATTGAGCCGGCAGTGGTGCATCGGAAACTAATACTGGTCACACAGGGAGTGTTCAAGGCACAGACTGTAGAAGAGTCTCTGATCTTGTACTTTACGCGGCATTGTGCTTCTTGTATTTAATTCCGATGCGATTTCAGTGTTTCATCGTCAATGTGAAGGTCCAAGAAATACATTGAACCTGCTGTGGTGTATCGGAAACAAATACTGGTCTCACAGGAAACGATCAAAACACAGACAATAAGAAGTCTCACTCTTCTGGCACTTAATTCGGCATTGTGCATTTTGTATTGAATTCCGATGTAATTTGAGTGTTTCATCGTCAATGTGTATGTCCAAGGAATACATTGATCCTGCAGTGGTGTATCGGAAACTAATACTGGTCTCACAGGGAGTTTTCAAGGCACAGACTGTAGAAGAGTCTCTGATCTTGTACTTTACGCGGCATTTAGCTTCTTGTATTTAATTCCGATGCGATGTCTGTGTTTCATCGTCAATGTGAAGGTCCAAGGAACACATTGAACCTGCAGTGGTGTATCGGAAACTAATACTGGTCTCACAGGAAAGGATCAAAGCACAGACTCTAAGAAATCTCACTCCTCTTGCACGTAAGGCGGCATTGTGCCTTTTGAATTTAATTTCGATGTAATTTCAGAGTTTCATCGTCCATGTATATGTCCAAGGAATACATTGAACCTGCAGTGGTGTAACGGAAACTAAAACTGGTCTCACAGGGAGTGTTCAAGGCACAGACTGTAGAAGAGTCTCTGATCTTGTACTTTACGCAGCATTGAGATTCTTGTATTTAATTCCGATGCGATTTCTGTGTTTCATCGTCAATGTGAAAGTCCAAGGAATACATTGAACCTGCAGTGGTGTATCGGAAACTATTACTGGTCTCACAGGGAATGCACAAAGCACCGAATGTAAGAAGAGTCTCTACTCTTGTAATTAAGGTGGCATTGTGCCTTTTGTATTTAATTCCGATGCGATTTCTGTGTTTCATCGTCAATGTGAACGTCCAAGGAATACATTGAACCTGCAGTGGTGTATCGGAAACTAATACTGGTCTCACAGGGAATGCTCAAAACACCGATCGTGAGAATAGTATCTATTCTTGTACTTAAGGCGGCATTGTGTCTTTTGCATTAAATTCCGCGTCGATTTCAGTGTTTCATAGTCAATGCGAAGGTCCAAAGAATACTTTGAATCTGCAGTGGTGTATCGGAAACTAATACTGGTCTCACAGGGAATGCTTAAAGCACCGACTGTAAGAAGAGTCTCTATTCTTGTACTTAAGGCGGCCTTGTGCCTTTTGTATTTAATTCCGATGCGATTTCTGTGTTATATAGTCAATGTGAAGGTCCAAGGAATACCTTGAACCTGCAGTGGTGTATCGGAAACTATTACTGCTCTCAGAGGGAATGCTCAAAGCACCGACTGTAAGATGAGTCTCTATTCTTGTACTTAAGGCGGCATTTTGCCTTTTGTATTTAATTCCGATGCGATTTCTGGGTTCATCGTCAATGTGAAGGTCCAAGGAATACATTGAACCTGCAGTGGTGTTTAGGAAACTAATACTGGTCTCACAGGGAATGCTCAAAGCACCGACTGTAAGAGGAGTCTCTATTCTTGTAATTAAGGCGGCATTGTGCCTTTTGTATTTAATTCCGATGCGATTTATGTGTTTCATCTTCAATGTGAAGGGCCAAGGAATACATTGAACCTACAGTCGTGTATCGGAAATTAATACTGGTCTCACTGGAGAGGATCAAAGAATGGACTGTAAGAAGTCTTACTCTTCTTGCATTAAGGCGCCATTCTATCTTTTGTATTTAATTACGATGTAATTTCAGTGTTTCATCGTCATTGTGTATGCCCAAGGAATACATTGAACCTGCAGTGGTGTATCGGAAACTAATACTGGTCTCACAGAGAATCTCAAAGCACCGACTGTAAGAAGAGTCTGTATTCTTGTACTTAAGCCGGCATTGTGCCTTTAGTATTTAATTCCAAAGCGATTTCTGTGTTTCATCGTCAACTTGAAGTTCCAAGGAATACATTGAACCTGCAGTGGTGTATCGGAAACTAATACTGGACTCATAGGGAATGCTCAAAGCACCAACTGTAAGAAGAATCCCTATTCTTGTACTTACGGCGGCATTGTGCCTTTTGTATTTAATTCCGATGCGATTTCTGTGTTTCATCGTCAATGTGAAGGTCCAAGGAATACTCTGAACCTTCAGTTGTGTATCGGAAACTAATACTGGTCTCACAGGGAATGCTCAAAGCACCGACTGTAAGAAGAGCCTCTATTCTTGCACTTAAGGCGGCATTGTGATTTTTGTATTTAATTCCGATGTAATTTCAGTGTTTCATCGTCAATGTGTATGACAAGGAATACATTGAACCTACAGTGGTGTATCGGAAATTAATACAGGTCTCACAGGGAATGCTCAATGCACCAACTGTAAGAAGCGTCTCTACTTCTTTACTTAAGGCGGCATTGTGCCTTTTGTATTTAATTCCGATGCGATTTCTGTGTTTCATCGTCAATTTGAAGCTCCAAGCAATACATTGAACCTGCAGTGGTGTATCGGAAACTAATACTGGACTCATAGGGAATGCTCAAAGCACCAACTGTAAGAAGAATCCCTATTCTTGTACTTAAGGCGGCATTGTGCCTTTTGTATTTAATTCCGATGCGATTTCTGTGTTTCGTAGTCAATATGGATGTCCAAGGAATACACTTAACCTGCAATTGTGTATTGGAAACTAATACTGGGCTCACAGGGAATGCTCAAAGCACCGACTGTAAGAAGAGTCTCTATTGTTGCACTTAAGGCGGCTTTGTGCCTTTTGTATTTAATTCCGATTTAATTTCAGTGTATCATCGTCAATGTGTATGACAAGGAATACATTGAAGCTGCAGTGGTTTATCGGAAATTAATACTGGTCTCACAGCGAATATTCATAGCACCGACTGGAAGAAGGGTCTCTACTCCTGGACTTAAGGCGGCATTGTGCCCTTTGTATTTAATTCCGTTGCGATTTCTGTGTTTCATCGTCAATGTGAAGCTCCAAGCAATACATTGAACCTGCAGTGGTGTATCGGAAACTAATACTGGTCTCACAGGGAACGCTCAAAGCACCGACTGTTAGAAGAGTCTCTATTCATGTTCTTAAGTCGGCATTGTGCCTTTTGTATTTAATTGCGATGCGATTTCTGTGTTTCGTCGTCAATGTGAAGGTCCAAGGAATACATTGAACCTGCAGTGGTGTATCGGAAACTAATACTGGCCGCACAGGAAAGGATCAAGTCACAGACTCTAAGAAGTCCCACTCTTCTTGCACTTAAGGCGGCATTGTGCCTTTTGTATTTAATTCCGATGTAATTTCAGTGTTTCATCGTCAATATGTATGTCCAAGGAATACATTGAACCTGCAGTGGTGTATCAGAAACTAATACTGGTCTCACAGGGAATGTTCAAAGCACCGACTGTAAGAAGAGTCTCTATTCTTGTACTTAAGGCGGCATTGTGCCTTTTGTATTTAATTCCGATGCGATTTCTGTGTTTCATAGTCAATGTGAAGGTCCAAGGAATAAAATGAACCTGCAGTGGTGTATCGGAAACTAATACTGATCTCACAGGGAATGCTCAAAGCACCGACTGTAAGAAGAGTCTCTATTCTTGTACTTAAGGCGGCATTGTGCCTTTTGTATTTAATTCCGATGCGATTTCTGTGTTTCATAGTCAATGTGAAGGTCCAATGAATACTTTGAACCTGCAGTGGTGTATCGGAAACTAATATTGCTGTCAGAGGGAATGCTCAAAGCTCCGACTGTAAGAAGTGTCTCTATTCTTGTACTTTAGGCGGCATTGTGCCTTTTGTATTTAATTCCGATGCGATTTCTGTGTTTCATAGAGAATGTGAAGGTCCAAGGAATACTTTGAACCTGCAGTGGTGTATCGGAAACTAATACTGGTCTCAGAGCAATGCTCAAAGCACCGACTGAGAGAAGTGTCTCTATTCTTGTACTTAAGGCGGCATTGTGCCTTTTGTATTTAATTCCGATGAGATTTCTGTGTTTCATCGTCAATGTGAAGGTCCAAGGAATACATTGAACCTGCAGTGGTGTATCGAAAACTATTACTGGTCTCACAGGGAATGCTCAAGCACCGACTGTAAGAAGAGTCTCTATTCTTGTAATTAAGGCGGCATTGTGCCTTTTGTATTTAGTTCCGATGCGATTTCTGTGTATCATCGTCAATGTGAAGGTCCAAGGAATACATTGAACCTGCAGTGGTGTATCGGAAAGTAATACTGGTCTCACAGGAAAGGATCAAGGCTTAGACACTAAGAAGTCTCACTCCACTAGCACTTAAGGCGGCATTGTGCCTTTTGTATTTAGTTCCGATGTAATTTCAGTATTTCATCGTCAATGTGAAGGTCCAAGGAATGCTTTGAACCTGCAGTGGTGTATCGGAAACTAGTACTGGTCTCACAGGAAATTCTCAAAACACCGACTGTTAGAAAAGTCTCTATTCTTGTACTTAAGGCGGCTTTGTGCCTTTTGCATTTAATTCCGATGCCATTTCTGTGTTTCATAGTCAATGTGAAGGTCCAAGGAATGCTTTGAACCTGCAGTGGTTTATCGGAAACTAGTACTGGTCTCACAGGGAATGCTCAAAACACCGACTGTAAGAAGAGTCTCTATTCTTGTACTTAAGGCGGCATTGTGCCCTTTGTATTTATTTCCGATGCGATTTCTGTGTTTCATAGTCAATGTGAAGGTCCAAGCAATACTTTGAATCTGCAGTGGTGTATCGGAAACTAATACTGGTCTCACAGGGAATGCTTAAAACACCGACTGTAAGAAGAGTCTCTATTCTTGTACTTAAGGCGGCCTTGTGCCTTTTGTATTTAATTCCGATGCGATTTCTGTGTTTCATAGTCAATGTGAAGTTCCAAGGAATACCTTGAACCTGCAGTGGTGTATCGGAAACTATTACTGCTCTCAGAGGGAATGCTCAAAACACCGACTGTAAGAAGAGTTTCTATTCTTGTACTTAAGGCGGCATTGTGCCTTTTGTATTTAATTCCGATGCGTTTTCTGGGTTCATCGTCAATGTGAAGGTCCAAGGAATACATTGAACCTGCAGTGGTGTTTAGGAAACTAATACTGGTCTCACAGGGAATGCTCAAAGCACCGACTGTAAGATGAGTCTCTATTCTTTTTAATTAAGGCGGCATTGTGCCTTTTGTATTTAATTCCGATGCGATTTATGTGTTTCATCTTCAATGTGAAGGTCCAAGGAATACATTGAACCAACAGTGGTGTATCGGAAACTAATACTGGTCTCACTGGAAAGGATCAAAGAATGGACTCTAAGAAGTCTTACTCTTCTTGCATTAAGTCGGCATTCTATCTTTTGTATTTAATTACGATGTAATTTCAGTGTTTCATCGTCATTGTGTATGTCCAAGGAATACATTGAACCTGCAGTGGTGTATCGGAAACTAATACTGGTTTCACAGGGAATCTCAAAGCACCGACTGTAAGAAGAGTCTGTATTCTTGTACTTAAGCCGGCATTGTGCCTTTAGTATTTAATTCCAAAGCGATTTCTGCGTTTCATCGTCAACTTGAAGTTCCAAGGAATACATGGAACCTGCAGTGGTGTATCGGAAACTAATACTGGATTCATAGGGAATGCTCAAAGCACCAACTGTAAGAAGAATCCCTATTCTTGTACTTAAGGCGGCATTGTGCCTTTTGTATTTAATTCCGATGCGATTTCTGTGTTTCATCGTCAATGTGAAGGTCCAAGGAATACTCTGAACCTTCAGTTGTGTATCGGAAACTAATACTGGTCTCACAGGGAATGCTCAAAGCACCGACTGTAAGAAGAGTCTCTAATCTTGCACTTAAGGCGGCATTGTGCCTTTTGTATTTAATTCCGATGTAATTTCAGTGTTTCATCGTCAATGTGTATGACAAGGAATACATTGAACCTGCAGTGGTGTATCGGAAATTAATACAGGTCTCACAGGGAATGCTCAAAGCACCAACTGTAAGAAGGGTCTCTACTCCTTTACTTAAGGCGGCATTGTGCCTATTGTATTTAATTCCGATGCGATTTCTGTGTTTCATCGTCAATTTGAAGCTCCAAGCAATACATTGAACCTGCAGTGGTGTACCGGAAACTAATACTGGTCTCACAGGGAACGCTCAAACTAACGACAGTAAGAAGAGTCTCTATTCTTGTACTTAAGTCGGCATTGTGCCTTTTGTATTTTATTCCGATGCGATTTCTGTGTTTCATCGTCAATGTGAAGGTCCAAGGAATACATTGAACTGGCAGTGGTGTATCGGAAACAAATACTGGTCTCACAGGGAATGCTCAAATCACCGACTGTTACAAGAATCTCTATTCTTGTACTTAAGGCGGCATTGTGATTTTGTATTTAATTCCGATGCGATTTCTGTGTTTCATAGTCAATATGAATGTCCAGGGAATACACTGAACCTGCAGTGGTGTATCGGAAACTAATACTGGTCTCAGAGGCAATGCTCAAAGCACCGACTGAGAGAAGTGTCTCTATTCTTGTACTTAAGGCGGCATTGTGCCTTTTGTATTTAATTCCGATGAGTTTTCTGTGTTTCATCGTCAATGTGAAGGTCCAAGGAATACATTGAACCTGCAGTGGTGTATCGGAAACTAATACTGGTCTCACAGGAAAGGATCAAGTCACAGACACTAAGAAGTCTTACTCCTCTAGCACTTAAGGCGGCATTGTGCCTTTTGTATTTAATTCCGATGTAATTTCAGTATTTCATCGTCAATGTGTATGTCCAATGAATACTTTGAACCTGCAGTGGTGTATCGGAAACTAATACTGCTGTCAGAGGGAATGCTCAATGCTCCGACTGTAAGAAGTGTCTCTATTCTTGTACTTAAGGAGGCATTGTGCCTTTTGTATTTAATTCCGATGCGATTTCTGTGTTTCATAGAGAATGTGAAGGTCCAAGGAATACTTTGAACCTGCAGTGGTGTATCGGAAACTAATACTGTTCTCAGAGGCAATGCTCAAAGCACCGACTGAGAGAAGTGTCTCTATTCTTGTACTTAAGGCGGCATTGTGCCTTTTGTGTTTAATTCCGATGAGATTTCTGTATTTCATCGTCGATGTGAAGGTCCAAGGAATACATTGAACCTGCAGTGGTGTATCGGAAACTAATACTGGTCTCACAGGAAATGCTCAAAACACCGAATGTTAGAAGAGTCTCTAGTCTTGTACTTAAGGCGGCTTTGTGCCTTTTGCATTTAATTCCGATGCGATTTCTGTGTTTCATAGTCATTGTGAAGGTCCAAGGAATGCTTTGAACCCGCAGTGGTGTATCGGAAACTAATACTGGTCTCACAGGGAATGCTCAAATCACCGACTGTAAGAAGAATCTCTATTCTTGTACTTAAGGCGGCATTGTGCCTTTTGTATTTAATTCCGATGTAATTTCAGTGTTTCATCGTCAATGTGTATGACAAGGAATACATTGAACCTGCAGTGGTGTATCGGAAATTAATACAGGTCTCACAGGGAATGCTCAAAGCACCAACTGTAAGAAGGGTCTCTACTCCTTTACTTAAGGCGGCATTGTGCCTATTGTATTTAATTCCGATGCGATTTCTGTGTTTCATCGTCAATTTGAAGCTCCAAGCAATACATTGAACCTGCAGTGGTGTACCGGAAACTAATACTGGTCTCACAGGGAACGCTCAAACTAACGACAGTAAGAAGAGTCTCTATTCTTGTACTTAAGTCGGCATTGTGCCTTTTGTATTTTATTCCGATGCGATTTCTGTGTTTCATCGTCAATGTGAAGGTCCAAGGAATACATTGAACCGGCAGTGGTGTATCGGAAACAAATACTGGTCTCACAGGGAATGCTCAAATCACCGACTGTAACAAGAATCTCTATTCTTGTACTTAAGGCGGCATTGTGATTTTGTATTTAATTCCGATGCGATTTCTGTGTTTCATAGTCAATATGAATGTCCAAGGAATACACTGAACCTGCAGTGGTGTATCGGAAACTAATACTGGACTCATAGGGAATGCTCAAAGCACCAACTGTAAGAAGAATCCCTATTCTTGTACTTAAGGCGGCATTGTGCCTTTTGTATTTAATTCCGATGCGATTTCTGTGTTTCGTAGTCAATATGGATGTCCAAGGAATACACTTAACCTGCAATTGTGTATTGGAAACTAATACTGGGCTCACAGGGAATGCTCAAAGCACCGACTGTAAGAAGAGTCTCTATTGTTGCACTTAAGGCGGCTTTGTGCCTTTTGTATTTAATTCCGATTTAATTTCAGTGTATCATCGTCAATGTGTATGACAAGGAATACATTGAAGCTGCAGTGGTTTATCGGAAATTAATACTGGTCTCACAGCGAATATTCATAGCACCGACTGGAAGAAGGGTCTCTACTCCTGGACTTAAGGCGGCATTGGGCCATTTGTATTTAATTCCGTTGCGATTTCTGTGTTTCATCGTCAATGTGAAGCTCCAAGCAATACATTGAACCTGCAGTGGTGTATCGGAAACTAATACTGGTCTCACAGGGAACGCTCAAAGCACCGACTGTTAGAAGAGTCTCTATTCATGTACTTAAGTCGGCATTGTGCCTTTTGTATTTAATTGCGATGCGATTTCTGTGTTTCGTCGTCAATGTGAAGGTCCAAGGAATACATTGAACCTGCAGTGGTGTATCGGAAACTAATACTGGCCGCACAGGAAAGGATCAAGTCACAGACTCTAAGAAGTCCCACTCTTCTTGCACTTAAGGCGGCATTGTGCCTTTTGTATTTAATTCCGATGTAATTTCAGTGTTTCATCGTCAATATGTATGTCCAAGGAATACATTGAACCTGCAGTGGTGTATCAGAAACTAATACTGGTCTCACAGGGAATGTTCAAAGCACCGACTGTAAGAAGAGTCTCTATTCTTGTACTTAAGGCGGCATTGTGCCTTTTGTATTTAATTCCGATGCGATTTCTGTGTTTCATAGTCAATGTGAAGGTCCAAGGAATAAAATGAACCTGCAGTGGTGTATCGGAAACTAATACTGATCTCACAGGGAATGCTCAAAGCACCGACTGTAAGAAGAGTCTCTATTCTTGTACTTAAGGCGGCATTGTGCCTTTTGTATTTAATTCCGATGCGATTTCTGTGTTTCATAGTCAATGTGAAGGTCCAATGAATACTTTGAACCTGCAGTGGTGTATCGGAAACTAATATTGCTGTCAGAGGGAATGCTCAAAGCTCCGACTGTAAGAAGTGTCTCTATTCTTGTACTTTAGGCGGCATTGTGCCTTTTGTATTTAATTCCGATGCGATTTCTGTGTTTCATAGAGAATGTGAAGGTCCAAGGAATACTTTGAACCTGCAGTGGTGTATCGGAAACTAATACTGGTCTCAGAGGCAATGCTCAAAGCACCGACTGAGAGAAGTGTCTCTATTCTTGTACTTAAGGCGGCATTGTGCCTTTTGTATTTAATTCCGATGAGATTTCTGTGTTTCATCGTCAATGTGAAGGTCCAAGGAATACATTGAACCTGCAGTGGTGTATCGAAAACTATTACTGGTCTCACAGGGAATGCTCAAGCACCGACTGTAAGAAGAGTCTCTATTCTTGTAATTAAGGCGGCATTGTGCCTTTTGTATTTAGTTCCGATGCGATTTCTGTGTATCATCGTCAATGTGAAGGTCCAAGGAATACATTGAACCTGCAGTGGTGTATCGGAAAGTAATACTGGTCTCACAGGAAAGGATCAAGGCTTAGACACTAAGAAGTCTCACTCCACTAGCACTTAAGGCGGCATTGTGCCTTTTGTATTTAGTTCCGATGTAATTTCAGTATTTCATCGTCAATGTGAAGGTCCAAGGAATGCTTTGAACCTGCAGTGGTGTATCGGAAACTAGTACTGGTCTCACAGGAAATTCTCAAAACACCGACTGTTAGAAAAGTCTCTATTCTTGTACTTAAGGCGGCTTTGTGCCTTTTGCATTTAATTCCGATGCCATTTCTGTGTTTCATAGTCAATGTGAAGGTCCAAGGAATGCTTTGAACCTGCAGTGGTTTATCGGAAACTAGTACTGGTCTCACAGGGAATGCTCAAAACACCGACTGTAAGAAGAGTCTCTATTCTTGTACTTAAGGCGGCATTGTGCCCTTTGTATTTATTTCCGATGCGATTTCTGTGTTTCATAGTCAATGTGAAGGTCCAAGCAATACTTTGAATCTGCAGTGGTGTATCGGAAACTAATACTGGTCTCACAGGGAATGCTTAAAACACCGACTGTAAGAAGAGTCTCTATTCTTGTACTTAAGGCGGCCTTGTGCCTTTTGTATTTAATTCCGATGCGATTTCTGTGTTTCATAGTCAATGTGAAGTTCCAAGGAATACCTTGAACCTGCAGTGGTGTATCGGAAACTATTACTGCTCTCAGAGGGAATGCTCAAAACACCGACTGTCAGAAGAGTTTCTATTCTTGTACTTAAGGCGGCATTGTGCCTTTTGTATTTAATTCCGATGCGTTTTCTGGGTTCATCGTCAATGTGAAGGTCCAAGGAATACATTGAACCTGCAGTGGTGTTTAGGAAACTAATACTGGTCTCACAGGGAATGCTCAAAGCACCGACTGTAAGATGAGTCTCTATTCTTTTTAATTAAGGCGGCATTGTGCCTTTTGTATTTAATTCCGATGCGATTTATGTGTTTCATCTTCAATGTGAAGGTCCAAGGAATACATTGAACCAACAGTGGTGTATCGGAAACTAATACTGGTCTCACTGGAAAGGATCAAAGAATGGACTCTAAGAAGTCTTACTCTTCTTGCATTAAGTCGGCATTCTATCTTTTGTATTTAATTACGATGTAATTTCAGTGTTTCATCGTCATTGTGTATGTCCAAGGAATACATTGAACCTGCAGTGGTGTATCGGAAACTAATACTGGTTTCACAGGGAATCTCAAAGCACCGACTGTAAGAAGAGTCTGTATTCTTGTACTTAAGCCGGCATTGTGCCTTTAGTATTTAATTCCAAAGCGATTTCTGCGTTTCATCGTCAACTTGAAGTTCCAAGGAATACATGGAACCTGCAGTGGTGTATCGGAAACTAATACTGGATTCATAGGGAATGCTCAAAGCACCAACTGTAAGAAGAATCCCTATTCTTGTACTTAAGGCGGCATTGTGCCTTTTGTATTTAATTCCGATGCGATTTCTGTGTTTCATCGTCAATGTGAAGGTCCAAGGAATACTCTGAACCTTCAGTTGTGTATCGGAAACTAATACTGGTCTCACAGGGAATGCTCAAAGCACCGACTGTAAGAAGAGTCTCTAATCTTGCACTTAAGGCGGCATTGTGCCTTTTGTATTTAATTCCGATGTAATTTCAGTGTTTCATCGTCAATGTGTATGACAAGGAATACATTGAACCTGCAGTGGTGTATCGGAAATTAATACAGGTCTCACAGGGAATGCTCAAAGCACCAACTGTAAGAAGGGTCTCTACTCCTTTACTTAAGGCGGCATTGTGCCTATTGTATTTAATTCCGATGCGATTTCTGTGTTTCATCGTCAATTTGAAGCTCCAAGCAATACATTGAACCTGCAGTGGTGTACCGGAAACTAATACTGGTCTCACAGGGAACGCTCAAACTAACGACAGTAAGAAGAGTCTCTATTCTTGGACTTAAGTCGGCATTGTGCCTTTTGTATTTTATTCCGATGCGATTTCTGTGTTTCATCGTCAATGTGAAGGTCCAAGGAATACATTGAACCGGCAGTGGTGTATCGGAAACAAATACTGGTCTCACAGGGAATGCTCAAATCACCGACTGTAACAAGAATCTCTATTCTTGTACTTAAGGCGGCATTGTGATTTTGTATTTAATTCCGATGCGATTTCTGTGTTTCATAGTCAATATGAATGCCCAAGGAATACACTGAACCTGCAGTTGTGTATTGGAAACTAATACTGGTCTCACAGGGAATGCTCAAAGCACCGACTGTAAGAAGAGTCTCTATTCTTGCACTTAAGGCGGCATTGTGCCTTTTGTATATAATTCCGATGCGATTTCTGTGTTTCATAGTCAATGTGAAGGTCCAATGAATACTTTGAACCTGCAGTGGTGTATCGGAAACTAATACTGCTGTCAGAGGGAATGCTCAATGCTCCGACTGTAAGAAGTGTCTCTATTCTTGTACTTAAGGCGGCATTGTGCCTTTTGTATTTAATTCCGATGCGATTTCTGTGTTTCATAGAGAATGTGAAGGTCCAAGGAATACTTTGAACCTGCAGTGGTGTATCGGAAACTAATACTGGTCTCAGAGGCAATGCTCAAAGCACCGACTGAGAGAAGTGTCTCTATTCTTGTACTTAAGGCGGCATTGTGCCTTTTGTATTTAATTCCGATGAGTTTTCTGTGTTTCATCGTCAATGTGAAGGTCCAAGGAATACATTGAACCTGCAGTGGTGTATCGGAAACTAATACTGGTCTCACAGGAAAGGATCAAGTCACAGACACTAAGAAGTCTTACTCCTCTAGCACTTAAGGCGGCATTGTGCCTTTTGTATTTAATTCCGATGTAATTTCAGTATTTCATCGTCAATGTGTATGTCCAATGAATACTTTGAACCTGCAGTGGTGTATCGGAAACTAATACTGCTGTCAGAGGGAATGCTCAATGCTCCGACTGTAAGAAGTGTCTCTATTCTTGTACTTAAGGCGGCATTGTGCCTTTTGTATTTAATTCCGATGCGATTTCTGTGTTTCATAGAGAATGTGAAGGTCCAAGGAATACTTTGAACCTGCAGTGGTGTATCGGAAACTAATACTGGTCTCAGAGGCAATGCTCAAAGCACCGACAGAGAGAAGTGTCTCTATTCTTGTACTTAAGGCGGCATTGTGCCTTTTGTATTTAATTCCGATGAGATTTCTGTATTTCATCGTCGATGTGAAGGTCCAAGGAATACATTGAACCTGCAGTGGTGTATCGGAAACTAATACTGGTCTCACAGGAAATGCTCAAAGCACCGAATGTTAGAAGAGTCTCTAGTCTTGTACTTAAGGCGGCTTTGTGCCTTTTGCATTTAATTCCGATGCGATTTCTGTGTTTCATAGTCATTGTGAAGGTCCAAGGAATGCTTTGAACCCGCAGTGGTGTATCGGAAACTAATACTGGTCTCACAGGGAATGCTCAAATCACCGACTGTAAGAAGAATCTCTATTCTTGTACTTAAGGCGGCATTGTGCCTTTTGTATTTCATTTCGATGCGATTTCTGTGTTTCATAGACAATGTGAAGGTCCAAGGAATACATTGAACCTGCAGTGGTGTATCGGAAACTAATACTGGTCTCACAGGGAATGCTCAAACCACCGACTGTAACAAGAATCTCTATTCTTGTACTTAAGGCGGCATTGTGTTTTTGTATTTAATTCCGATGCGATTTCTGTGTTTCATAGTCAATACGAATGTCCGAGGAATACACTGAACGTGCAGTTGTGTATTGAAAACTAATACTGGTCTCACTGGGAATGCTCAAAGCACCGACTGTAAGAAGGGTCTCTATTCTTGCACTTTAGGCGGCATTGTGCCTTTTGTATTTAATTCCGATGTAATTTCAGTGTATCATCGTCAATGTGTATGACAAGGAATACATTGAAGCTGCAGCGGTTTATCGGAAACTAATACTGTTCTCACAGGAAATGCACAGAACACCGACTGTAAGAAGAGTCCCTATTCTTGTACTTAAGGCTTCCTTGTGCCTTTTGTATTTAATTCCGATGCGATTTCTGTGTTTCATAGTCAATGTGAAGATCCAAGGCATACCTTGAACCTGCAGTGGTGTTTCGGAAACTAATGCTGCTCTCAGAGGGAATGCTCAAAGCACCGACTGTAAGAAGAGTTTCTATTCTTGTACTTAAGGCGGCATTGTGCCTTTTGTATTTAATTCCGATGCGATTTCTGTGTTTCACCGTCAATGTGAAGGTCCAAGGAATACATTGAAGCTGCAGTGGTGTATCGGAACTATTACTGGCCTCACAGGGAATGCTCAAAGCACCGACTGTAAGTAGAGACTCTATTCTTGTAATTAAGGCGGCATTGTGCCTTTTGTATTTAGTTCCGATGCGATTTCTGTGTTTCATCGTCAATGTGAAGGTCCAAGGAATACATTGAGCCTGCAGTGGTGTATCGGAAACTACTACTGGTCTCGCAGGAAAGGATCAAGGCACAGACTCTAAGAAGTCTCACTCTTCTAGCACTTAAGGCGGCATTGTGCCTTTTGTATTTAATTCCGATGTAATTTCAGTATTTCATCGTCAATGTGTATGTCCAAGGAATACATTGAACCTACAGTGGTGTATCGGAAACTAATACTGGTCTCACAGGGAACGCTCAAAGCACCGACTGTAAGAAGAGTCTCTATTCTTGTACTTTAGGCGGCATATTGCCTTTTGTATTTAATTCCGATGTAAATTCAGTGTTTCATCGTCGATGTGTATGACAAGGAATACATTGAACCGGCAGTGGTGTATCGGAAATTAATACTGGCCTAACAGGGAATGCTCAAAGCACTAACTGTAACAAGAGTCTCTATTCTTGTACTTAAGCCGGCATTGTGCTTCTTGTATTTAATTCCGGTGCGATTTCTGTGTTTCATCGTCAATGTGAAAGTCCAAGGAATACATTTAACCGGCAGTGGTGTATCGGAAAGTAATACTGGTCTCACAGGGAATGCTCAAAGCACTAACTGTAAGAAGGGTCTCTATTCTTGTACTTAAGCCGGCATTGTGCCTTTTGTATTTCATTCCGATGCGATTTCTGTGTTTCATTGTCAATGTGAAGGTGCACGGAATACTTTAAACCTGCAGTGGTGTATCGGAAACTAATACTGGTCTCACAGGGAATGCTCAAAGCACCAACTGTAAGAAGAGTCTTTATTCATGTACTTAAGGCGGCCTTGTGCCATTTGTATTTAATTCCGATGCGATTTCTGTGTTTCATCGTCAATATGAAGGTCCAAGTAATACATTGAACCTGCATTGGTGTATCGGAAACTAATACTAGTCTCACAGGGAATGCTCAAAGCACCGAGTGTAAGAAGAGTCTCTAGTCTTGTACTTAAGGCGGCATTGTGCCTTTTGTATTTAACTCCGATGCGATTTCTGTGTTTCATAGTCAATGTGAAGGTCCAAGGAATACTTAAAACCTGCAGTGGTGTATCGGAAACTAATACTGGTCTCACAGGGAATGCTCAAAGCACTGACTGTAAGAAGAGTCTCTATTCTTGTACTTAAGGCAGCCTTGTACCTTTTGTATTTAATTCCGATGCGATTTCTGTGTTTCATAGTCAATGTGAAGGTCCAAGGAATACCTTGAACCTGCAGTGGTGTATCGGAAACTTATACTGCTCTCAGAAGGAATGCTCAAAGCACCGACTGTAAGAAGTGTCTCTATTCTTGTACTTATGGCGGCATTGTGCCTTTTGTATTTAATTCCGATGCGATTTCTGTGTTTCATCGTCAATGTGAAGGTCCAAGGAATACATTCAACCTGCAGTGGTGTATCGGAACCTAATACTGGTCTCACAGGGAATGCTCAAATCACCGACTGCAAGAAGAGTCTCTATTCTTGTAATTAAGGGGGCATTGTGCCTTTTGTATTTAATTCCGATGCTATTTCTGTGTTTCATCGTCAATGTGAAGGTCCACGGAATACATTCAACCTGCAGTGGTGTATCGGAAACTAATACTGGTCTCACAGGGAATGCTCAAATCACCGACTGCAAGAAGAGTCTCTATTCTTGTAATTAAGGGGGCATTGTGCCTTTTGTATTTAATTCCGATGCTATTTCTGTGTTTCATCGTCAATGTGAAGGTCCGAGGAATACATTGTACCTGCAGTGGTGTATCGGAAACTAATACTGGTCTCACAAGAAAGGATCAAAGAATGGACTCTAAGAAGTCTCACTCTTCTTGCATTAAGGCAGCATTGTGTCTTTTGTATTTAATTCCGATGTAAATTCAGTGTTTCATCGTCATTGTGTATGTCCAGGGAATACATTGAACCTGCAGTGGTGTATCGGAAACTAATACTGGTCTCACAGGGAATGCTCAAATCACCGACTGTAAGAAGAGTCTCTATTCTTGTACTTAAGGCGGCATTGTGCTTTTTGGATTTAATTCCGATGCGATTTCTGTGTTTCATCGTCAATGTGAAGGTCCAAGGAATACATTGAACCTGCAGTGGTGTATCGGAAACTAATACTGGTCTCACAGGGAATGCTCAAAGCACCGACTGTAAGAAGAGTCTCTAATCTTGTACATAAGGCGGCAATGTGCCTTTTGTATTTCATTCTGATGCGATTTCTGTGTTTCATCGTCAATGTGAAGGTCCAAGAAATTCATTGAACCTGCAGTGGTGTATCTGAAACTAATACTGGTCTCACAGGGAGTGCTCAAAACACCGACTGTAAGAAGAGTCTCTATTCTTGTACTTAAGGCAGCCTTGTACCTTTTGTATTTAATTCCGATGCGATTTCTGTGTATCATAGTCAATGTGAAGGTCCAAGGAATACCTTGAACCTGCAGTGGTGTATCGGAAACTTATACTGCTCTCAGAAGGAATACTCAAAGCACCGACTGTAAAAAGTGTCTCTATTCTTGTACTTATGGCGGCATTGTGCCTTTTGTATTTAATTCCGATGCGATTTCTGTGTTTCATCGTCAATGTGAAGGTATAAGGAATACATTCAACCTGCAGTGGTGTATCGGAAACTAATACTGGTCTCACAGGGAATGCTCAAATCACCGACTGCAAGAAGAGTCTCTATTCTTGTAATGAAGGGGGCATTGTGCCTTTAGTATTTAATTCCGATGCTATTTCTGTGTTTCATCGTCAATGTGAAGGTCCGAGGAATACATTGTACCTGCAGTGGTGTATCCTAAACTAATACTGGTCTCACAAGAAAGGATCAAAGAATGGACTCTAAGAAGTCTCACTCTTCTTGCATTAAGGCAGTATTGTGTCTTTTGTATTTAATTCCGATGTAATTTCAGTGTTTCATCGTCAATGTGTATGACAAGGAATACATTTAACCTGCAGTGGTGTATCGGAAAGTAATACTGGTCTCACAGGGAATGCTCAAAGCACTAACTGTAAGAAGAGTCTCTATTCTTGTACCTAAGGCGGCATTGTGCATTTTGTATTTAACTCCGATGCGATTTCTGTGTTTCATAGTCAATGTGAAGGTCCAAGGAATACTTTAAACCTGCAGTGGTGTATCGGAAACTATTACTGGTCTCACAGGGAATGCTCAAAGCACTGACTGTAAGAAGAGTCTCTATTCTTGTACTTAAGGCAGCCTTGTACCTTTTGTATTTAATTCCGATGCGATTTCTGTGTATCATAGTCAATGTGAAGGTCCAAGGAATACCTTGAACCTGCAGTGGTGTATCGGAAACTTATACTGCTCTCAGAAGGAATACTCAAAGCACCGACTGTAAAAAGTGTCTCTATTCTTGTACTTAAGCCGGCATTGTGCCTTTTGTATTTCATTCCGATGCGATTTCTGTGTTTCATTGTCAATGTGAAGGTCCAAGGAATACTTTGAACCTGCAGTGGTGTATCGGAAACTAATACTGCTCTCAGAGGGAATGCTCAAAGCATCGACAGTAAGAAGTGTCTCTATTCTTGTACTAAAGGCGGCATTGTGCCTTTTGTATTTAATTCCGATGCGATTTCTGTGTTTCATAGTCAATGTGAAGGTGCACGGCATACTTTAAACCTGCAGTGGTGTATCGGAAACTAATACTGGTCTCACAGGGAATGCTCAAAGCACCAACTGTAAGAAGAGTGTTTATTCTTGTACTTAAGGCGGCCTTGTGCCTTTTGTATTTAATTCCGATGCGATTTCTGTGTTTCATCGTCAATATGAAGGTCCAAGTAATACATTGAACCTGCATTGGTGTATCGGAAACTAATACTGGTCTCACAGGGAATGCTCAAAGCACCGACTGTAAGAAGAGTCTCTATTCTTGTACTTAAGGCGGCATTGTGCATTTTGTATTTAACTCCGATGCGATTTCTGTGTTTCATAGTCAATGTGAAGGTCCAAGGAATACTTTAAACCTGCAGTGGTGTATCGGAAACTATTACTGGTCTCACAGGGAATGCTCAAAGCACTGACTGTAAGAAGAGTCTCTATTCTTGTACTTAAGGCAGCCTTGTACCTTTTGTATTTAATTCCGATGCGATTTCTGTGTTTCATAGTCAATGTGAAGGTCCAAGGAATACCTTGAACCTGCAGTGGTGTATCGGAAACTTATACTGCTCTCAGAAGGAATGCTCAAAGCACCGACTGTAAGAAGTGTCTCTATCCTTGTACTTATGGCGGCATTTTGCCTTTTGTATTTAATTCCGATGCGATTTCTGTGTTTCATCGTCAATGTGAAGGTCCAAGGAATACATTCAACCTGCAGTGGTGTATCGGAAACTAATACTGGTCTCACAGGGAATGCTCAAATCACCGACTGCAAGAAGAGTCTCTATTCTTGTAATTAAGGGGGCATTGTGCCTTTTGTATTTAATTCCGATGCTATTTCTGTGTTTCATCGTCAATGTGAAGGTCCGTGGAATACATTGTACCTGCAGTGGTGTATCGGAAACTAATACTGGTCTCACAAGAAAGGATCAAGAATGGACTCTAAGAAGTCTCACTCTTCTTGCATTAAGGCAGCATTGTGTCTTTTGTATTTAATTCCGATGTAATTTCAGTGTTTCATCGTCATTGTGTATGTCCAGGGAATACATTGAACCTGCAGTGGTGTATCGGAAACTAACACTGGTCTCACAGGGAATGCTCAAATCACCGACTGTAAGAAGAGTCTCTATTCTTGTACTTAAGGCGGCGTTGTTCTTTTTGGATTTAATTCCGATGTGATTTCTGTGTTTCATCGTCAATGTGAAGGTCCAAGGAATACATTGAACCTGCAGTGGTGTATCGGAAACTAATACTGGTCTCACAGGGATTGCTCAAAGCACCGACTGTAAGAAGAGTCTCTATTATTGTACTTAAGGCGGCATTGTGCCTTTTGTATTTAATTCCGATGCGATTTCTGTGTTTCATAGTCCATATGAATGTCCAAGGAATACACTGAACCTGCAGTTGTGTACTGAAAACTAATACTGGTCTCACAGGGAATGCTCAAAGCACCGACTGTAAGAAGAGTCTCTATTCTTGCACTTAAGGCGGCATTGTGCCTTTTGTATTTAATTCCGATGTAATTTGAGTGTATCATCGTCAATGTGTATGAAAAGGAATACATTGAAGCAGCAGTGGTTTATCGGAAATTAATATTGGTCTCACAGCGAATATTCAAAGCACCGACTGTAAGAAGGATCTCTACTCCTGGACTTAAGGCGGCATTGTGCCTTTTGTATTTAATTCCGATGCGATTTCTGTGTTTCATCGTCAATGTGAAGCTCCAAGCAATACATTGAAACTGCAGTGGTGTATCGGAAACTAATACTGGTCTCACAGGGAACGCTCAGAGCACCGACTGTTGGAAGAGTCTCTATTCATGTACTTAAGTCGGCATTGTGCCTTTTGTATTTAATTGCGATGCGATTTCTGTGTTTCATCGTCAATGTGAAGGTCCAAGGAATACATTGAACCTGCAGTGGTGTATCGGAAACTAATACTGGTCTCACAGGGAATGCTCAAAGCACCGACTGTAAGAAGAGTCTCTACTCTTGTACTTAAGGCGGCATTGTGCCTTTTGTATTTAATTCCGATGCGATTTCTGTGTTTCATAGTCAATGTGAAGGTCCAATGAATACTTTGAACCTGCAGTGGTGTATCGGAAACTAATACTGCTGTCAGAGGGAATGCTCAAAGCTCCGACTGTAAGAAGTGTCTCTATTCTTGTACTTAAGGCGGCATTGTGCCTTTTGTATTTAATTCCGATGCGATTTCTGTGTTTCATAGAGAATGTGAAGGTCCAAGGAATACTTTGAACCTACAGTGGTGTATCGGAAACTAATACTGGTCTCAGAGGCAATGCTCAACGCACCGACTGAGAGAAGTGTCTCTATTCTTGTACTTAAGGCGGCATTGTGCCATTTGTATTTAGTTCCGATGCGATTTCTGTGTTTCATCGTCAATGTGAAGGTCCAAGGAATACATGAACCTGCAGTGGTGTATCGGAAACTAATACTGGTCTCACAGGAAAGGATCAAGGCACAGACACTAAGAAGTCTCACTCCTCTAGCACTTAAGGCGGCATTGTGCCTTTTGTATCTAATTCCGATGTAATTTCAGTATTTCATCGTCAATGTGTATGTCCAAGGAATACATTGAACCTGCAGTGGTGTACCGGAAACTAATACTGGTCTCACAGGGAATTCTCAAAGCACCGACTGTAAGAAGAGTCTCTATTCTTGTACTTAAGGCGGCATTGTGCCTTTTGTATTTAATTCCGATGAGATTTCTGTGTTTCATCGTCAATGTGAAGGTCCAGGAAATACATTGAACCTGCAGTGGTGTATCGGAAACTAATACTGGTCTCACAGGAAATGCTCAAAACACCGACTGTTAGAAGAGTCTCTATTCTTGTACTTAAGGCGGCTTTGTGCCTTTTGCATTTAATTCCGATGCGATTTCTGTATTTCATAGTCAATGTGAAGGTCCAAGGAATGCTTTGAACCTGCAGTGGTGTATCGGAAACTAATACTGGTCTCACAGGGAATGCTCATAGCACCGACTGTTAGAAGAGTATCTATTCTTGTACTTAAGGCGGCATTGTGCCTTTTGTATTTAATTCCGATGCGATTTCTGTGTTTCATAGTCAATGTGAAGGTCCAAGGAATACATTGAACCTGCAGTGGTGTATCGGAAACTAATACTGGTCTCACATGAAAGGATCAAAGCACAGACTCTAAGAAATCTCACTCCTCTTGCACGTAAGGCGGTTTTGTGTCTTTTGTATTTAATTTCGATGTAATTTCAGAGTTTCATCGTCAATGTGTATGTCCAAGGAATACATTGAACCTGCAGTGGTGTATCGGAAACTAAAACTGGTCTCACAGTTAGTGTTCAAGTCACAGACTGTGGAGGAGTCTCTGATCTTGTACTTTACGCAGCATTGTGCTTCTTGTATTTAATTCCGATGCGATTTCTGTGTTTCATCGTCAATGTGAAAGTCCAAGGAATACATTGAACCTGCAGTGGTGTATCGGAAACTAATACTGGTCTCACAGGGAATGCTCAAAACACCGACCGTAAGAAGAGTCACTATTCTTGTACTTAAGGCGGCATTGTGCCTTTTGCATTTAATTCCGCGTGGATTTCTGTGTTTCATAGTCAATGTGAAGGTCCAAGGAATACTTTGAATCTGCAGTGGTGTATCGGAAACTCTTACTGGTCTCACAGGGAATGCTCAAAGCACCAACTGTAAGAAGAGTCTCTATTCTTGTAATTAAGGCGGCATTGTACCTTTTGTATTTAATTCCGATGCAATTTATGTGTTTCATCTTCAATGTGAAGGTCCAAGGAATACAATGAACCTACAGTGGTGTATCGGAAACTAATACTGGTCTCACTGGAAAGGATCAAAGAATGGACTCTAAGAAGTCTTACTCTTCTTGCATTAAGGCGGCATTCTATCTTTTGTATTTAATTACGATGTAATTTCAGTGTTTCATCGTCATTGTGTATGTCCAAGGAATACATTGAACCTGCAGTGGTGTATCAGAAACTAATACTGGTCTCACAGGGAATCTCAAAGCACCGACTGTAATAAGAGTCTGTGTTCTTGTACTTAAGCCGGCATTGTGCCTTTAGTATTTAATTCCAAAGCGATTTCTGTGTTTCATCGTCAACTTGAAGTTCCAAGGAATACATTGAACCTGCAGTGCTGTATCGGAAACTAATACTGGACTCATAGGGAATGCTCAAAGCACCAACTGTAAGAAGAATCCCTATTCTTGTACTTAAGGCGGCATTGTGCCTTTTGTATATAATTCCGATGCGATTTCTGTGTTTCATCGTCAACTTCAAGTTCCAAGGAATACATTGAACCTGCAGTGGTGTATCGGAAACTAATACTGGACTCATAGGGAATGCTCAAAGCACCGACTGTAAGAAGAGTCTCTATTCTTGCACTTAAGGCGGCATTGTGCCTTTTGTATTTAATTCCGATGTAATTTCAGTGTATCATCGTCAATGTGTATGACAAGGAATACATTGAACCTGCAGTGGTGTATCGGAAACTAATACTGGTCTCACAGGGAACGCTCAAAGCAACGACAGTAAGAAGAGTCTCTATTCTTGTACTTAAGTCGACATTGTGCCTTTTGTATATTATTCCGATGCGATTTCTGTGTTTCATCGTCAATGTGAAGGTCCAAGGAATACATTGAACCTGCAGTGGTGTATCGGAAACAAATACTGGTCTCACAGGGAATACTCAAAGCACCGACTGTAACAAGAATCTCTATTCTTGTACTTAAGGCGGCATTGTGTTTTTGTATTTAATTCCGATGCGATTTCTGTGTTTCATAGTCAATATGAATGTCCTAGGAATACACTGAACCTGCAGTTGTGTATTGGAAACTAATACTGGTCTCACAGGGAATGCTCAAAGCACCGACTGTAAGAAGAGTCTCTATTCTCGCACTTAAGGCGGCATTGTGCCTTTTGTATTTAATTCCGATGTAATTTCAGTGTATCATCGTCAATGTGTATGAGAAGGAATACATTGAAGCTGCAGTGGTTTATCGGAAATTAATACTGGTCTCACAGCGAATATTCAAAGCACCGACTGTAAGAAGGGTCTCTACTCCTGGACTTAAGGCGGCATTGTGGCTTTTGTATTTAATTCCAATGCGATTTCTGTGTTTCATCGTCAATGTGAACGTCCAAGGAATACATTGAACCTGCAGTGGTGTATCGGAAACTAATACTGGTCTCACAGGGAATGCTCAAAGCACCGACAGTAAGAAGAGTCTTTATTCTTGTACTTAAGTCGGCATTGTGCCTTTTGTATTTTATTCCGATGCGATTTCTGTGTTTCATCGTCAATGTGAAGGTTCAAGGAATACATTGAACCTGCAGTGGTGTATCGGAAACAAATACTGGTCTCACAGGGAATGCTCAAAGCACCGACTGTAACAAGAATCTCTATTCTTGTACTTAAGGCGGCATTGTGTTTTTGTATTTAATTCCGATGCGATTTCTGTGTTTCATAGTCAATATGAATGTCGAAGGAATACACTGAACCTGCAGTTGTGAATTGAAAACTAATACTGGTCTCACAGGGAATGCTCAAGCACCGACTGTAAGAAGAGTCTCTATTCTTGTAATTAAGGCGGCATTGTGCCTTTTGTAGTTAGTTCCGATGCGATTTCTGTCTTTCATAGTCTATGTGAAGGTCCAACGAATACTATGAACCTACAGTGGTGTATGGGAAGCTATTACTGCTCTCAGAGGGCATGCTCAAAGCTCCGACCGTAAGAAGTGTCTCTATTCTTTTACTTAAGGCGGTATTGTGCCTTTTGTATTTAATTCCGATGCGATTTCTGTATTTCATAGTCAATGTGATCGTCCAAGGAATACTTTGAACCTGCAGTGGTGTATCGGAAACTAATACTGGTCCCACAGGGAACGCTCAAAGCACCGACTGTTAGAAGAGTCTCTATCCATGTACTTAAGTCGGCATTGTGCCTTTTGTATTTAATTGCGATGCGATTTCTGTGTTTCATCGTCAATGTGAAGGTCCAAGGAATACATTGAACCTGCAGTGGTGTATCGGAAACTAATACTGGTCGCACAGGAAAGGTTCAAACCACAGACTCTAAGAAGTCTCACTCTTCTTGCACTTAAGGCTGCATTGTGCCTTTTGTATTTAATTCCGATGTAATTTCAGTGTTTCATCGTCAATGTGTATGTCCAAGGAATATATTGAAACTGCAGTGGTGTATCGGAAACTAATACTGGTCTCACAGGGAATGTTCAAAACACCGACTGTAAGAAGAGTCTCTATTCTTGTACTTAAGGCTGCATTGTGCCTTTTGTATTTAATTACGATGCGATTTCTGTGTTTCATAGTCAATGTGAAGGTCCAAGGAATACATTGAACCTGCAGTGGTGTATCGGAAACTAATACTGGTCTCACAGGGAATGCTCAAATCACCGACTGTAAGAAGAGTCTCTATTCTTGTACTTAAGGCGGCATTGTGCCTTTTGTATTTAATTCCGATGCGATTTCTGTGTTTCATAGTCAATGTGAAGGTCCAATGAATACTTTGAACCTGCAGTGGTGTATCGGAAACTAATACTGCTGTCAGAGGGAATGCTCAAAACTCCGACTGTAAGAAGTGTCTCTATTCTTGTACTTAAGGCGGCATTGTGCCTTTTGTATTTAATTCCGATGCGATTTCTGTGTTTCATAGAGAATGTGAAGGTCCAAGGAATACTTTGAACCTGCAGTGGTGTATCGGAAACTAATACTGGTCTCAGAGGCAATGCTCAAACCACCGACTGAGAGAAGTGTCTCTATTCTTGTACTTAAGGCGGCATTGTGCCTTTTGTATTTAATTCCGATGCGATTTCGGTGTTTCATCGTCAATGTGAAGGTCCAAGGAATACATTGAACCTGCAGTGGTGTATCGAAAACTATTACTGGTCTCACAGGGAATGCTCAAGCACCGACTGTAAGAAGAGTCTCTATTCTTGTAATTAAGGCGGCATTGTGCCTTTTGTATTTAGTTCCGATGCGATTTCTGTCTTTCATAGTCTATGTGAAGGTCCAACGAATACTTTGAACCTGCAGTGGTGTATCGGAAGCTATTACTGCTCTCAGAGGGAATGCTCAAAGCTCCGACCGTAAGAAGTGTCTCTATTCTTTTACTTAAGGCGGTATTGTGCCTTTTGTATTTAATTCCGATGCGATTTCTGTATTTCATAGTCAATGTGATCGTCCAAGGAATACTTTGAACCTGCAGTGCTGTATCGGAAACTAAAACTGGTCTCACAGGAAAGGATCAAGGCACAGACACTAAGAAGTGTCACTCCTCTAGCACTTAAGGCGGCATTGTGACTTTTGTATTTAATTCCGATGTAATTCCAGTATTTCATCGTCAATGTGTATGTCCAAGGAATACATTGAACCTGCAGTGGTCTATCGGAAACTAATACTGGTCTCACAGGAAATGCTCAAAACACCGACTGTAAGAAGAGTCTCTATTCTTATACTTAAGGCGGCTTTGTGCCTTTTGCATTTAATTCCGATGCGATTTCTGTGTTTCATCGTCAATGTGAAGGTCCAAGGAATACATTGAACCTGCAGTGGTGTAACGGAAACTAATACTGGTCTCACAGGAAATGCTCAAAACACCGACTGTAAGAAGAGTCTCTATTCTTGTACTTAAGGCGGCATTGTGCGTTTTGTATTTAATTCCGATGCGATTTCTGTGTGTCATAGTCAATGTGAAGATCCAAGGAATACCTTGAACCTGCAGTGGTGTATCGGAAACTAATGCTGCTCTCAGAGGGAATGCTCAAAGCACCGACTGAAAGAAGAGTCTCTATTCTTGTACTCAAGGCGGCATTGTGCCTTTTGTATTTAATTCCGATGCGATTTCTGTGTTTCACCGTCAATGTGAAGGTCCAAGGAATACATTGAAGCTGCAGTGGTGAATCGGAAACTATTACTGGCCTCACAGGTAATGCTCAAAGCACCGACTGTAAGTAGAGTCTCTATTCTTGTAATTAAGGCGGCATTGTGCCTTTTGTATTTAGTTCCGATGCGATTTCTGTGTTTCATCGTCAATGTGAAGGTCTAAGGAATACATTGAACCTGCAGTGGTGTATCGGAAACTAATACTGGTCTCGCAGGAAAGGATTAAGGCACAGACTCTAAGAAGTCTCACTCTTCTAGCATTTAAGGCGGCATTGTGCCTTTTGTATTTAATTCCGATGTAATTTCAGTATTTCATCGTCAATGTGTATGTCCAAGGAATACATTGAACCTACAGTGGTGTATCGGAAACTAATATTGGTCTCACAGGGAATGCTCAAAGCACCGACTGTAAGTAGAGTCTCTATTCTTGTAATTAAGGCGGCATTGTGCCTTTTGTATTTCATTCCGATGCGATTTCTGTGTTTCATAGTCAATGTGAAGGTCCAAGGAATACTTTGAACCTGCAGTCGTGTATCAGAAACTAATACTGGTCTCACATTAAAGGATCAAAGCACAGATTCTAGGAAGTCTCACTCATCTTGCACTAAAGGCGGCATTGTGCCTTTTGTATTTAATTCCGATGCGATTTCTGTGTTTCATAGTCAATGTGAAGGTGCACGGAATACTTTGAACCTGCAGTGGTGTATCGGAACCTAATACTGGTCTCACAGGGAGTGCTCAAAGCACCACCTGTAAGAAGAGTCTTTATTCTTGTACTTAAGGCGGCCTTGTGCCTTTTGTATTTACTTCCGATTGCGATTTCTGTGTTTCATCGTCAATATGAAGGTCCAAGTAATACACTGAACCTGCATTGGTGTATCGGAAACTAATAATGGTCTCACAGGGAATGCTCAAAGCACCGAATGTAAGAAGAGTCTCTATTCTTGTACCTAAGGCGGCATTGTGCCTTTTGTATTTAACTCCGATGCGATTTCTGTGTTTCATAGTCAATGTGAAGGTCCAAGGAATACTTTAAACCTGCAGTGGTGTTTCTGGAAACTAATACTGGTCTCACAGGGAATGCTCAAAGCACTGACTGTAAGAAGAGTCTCTATTCTTGTACTTAAGGCAGCCTTGTACCTTTTGTATTTAATTCCGATGCGATATCTGTGTTTCATAGTCAATGTGAAGGTCCAAGGAATACCTTGAACCTGCAGTGGTGTATCGGAAACTTATACTGCTCTCAGAAGGAGTGCTCAAAGCACCGACTGTAAGAAGTGTCTCTATTCTTGTACTTATGGCGGCATTGTGCCTTTTGAATTTAATTCCGATGCGATTTCTGTGTTTCATCGTCAACTTGAAGTTCCAAGGAATACATTGAACCTGCAGTGCTGTATCGGAAACTAATACTGGACTCATAGGGAATGCTCAAAGCACCAACTGTAAGAAGAATCCCTATTCTTGTACTTAAGGCGGCATTGTGCCTTTTGTATATAATTCCGATGCGATTTCTGTGTTTCATCGTCAACTTCAAGTTCCAAGGAATACATTGAACCTGCAGTGGTGTATCGGAAACTAATACTGGACTCATAGGGAATGCTCAAAGCACCGACTGTAAGAAGAGTCTCTATTCTTGCACTTAAGGCGGCATTGTGCCTTTTGTATTTAATTCCGATGTAATTTCAGTGTATCATCGTCAATGTGTATGACAAGGAATACATTGAACCTGCAGTGGTGTATCGGAAACTAATACTGGTCTCACAGGGAACGCTCAAAGCAACGACAGTAAGAAGAGTCTCTATTCTTGTACTTAAGTCGACATTGTGCCTTTTGTATATTATTCCGATGCGATTTCTGTGTTTCATCGTCAATGTGAAGGTCCAAGGAATACATTGAACCTGCAGTGGTGTATCGGAAACAAATACTGGTCTCACAGGGAATACTCAAAGCACCGACTGTAACAAGAATCTCTATTCTTGTACTTAAGGCGGCATTGTGTTTTTGTATTTAATTCCGATGCGATTTCTGTGTTTCATAGTCAATATGAATGTCCTAGGAATACACTGAACCTGCAGTTGTGTATTGGAAACTAATACTGGTCTCACAGGGAATGCTCAAAGCACCGACTGTAAGAAGAGTCTCTATTCTCGCACTTAAGGCGGCATTGTGCCTTTTGTATTTTATTCCGATGCGATTTCTGTGTTTCATCGTCAATGTGAAGGTTCAAGGAATACATTGAACCTGCAGTGGTGTATCGGAAACAAATACTGGTCTCACAGGGAATGCTCAAAGCACCGACTGTAACAAGAATCTCTATTCTTGTACTTAAGGCGGCATTGTGTTTTTGTATTTAATTCCGATGCGATTTCTGTGTTTCATAGTCAATATGAATGTCGAAGGAATACACTGAACCTGCAGTTGTGAATTGAAAACTAATACTGGTCTCACAGGGAATGCTCAAGCACCGACTGTAAGAAGAGTCTCTATTCTTGTAATTAAGGCGGCATTGTGCCTTTTGTAGTTAGTTCCGATGCGATTTCTGTCTTTCATAGTCTATATGAAGGTCCAACGAATACTATGAACCTACAGTGGTGTATGGGAAGCTATTACTGCTCTCAGAGGGCATGCTCAAAGCTCCGACCGTAAGAAGTGTCTCTATTCTTTTACTTAAGGCGGTATTGTGCCTTTTGTATTTAATTCCGATGCGATTTCTGTATTTCATAGTCAATGTGATCGTCCAAGGAATACTTTGAACCTGCAGTGGTGTATCGGAAACTAATACTGGTCCCACAGGGAACGCTCAAAGCACCGACTGTTAGAAGAGTCTCTATCCATGTACTTAAGTCGGCATTGTGCCTTTTGTATTTAATTGCGATTCGATTTCTGTGTTTCATCGTCAATGTGAAGGTCCAAGGAATACATTGAACCTGCAGTGGTGTATCGGAAACTAATACTGGTCGCACAGGAAAGGTTCAAACCACAGACTCTAAGAAGTCTCACTCTTCTTGCACTTAAGGCTGCATTGTGCCTTTTGTATTTAATTCCGATGTAATTTCAGTGTTTCATCGTCAATGTGTATGTCCAAGGAATATATTGAAACTGCAGTGGTGTATCGGAAACTAATACTGGTCTCACAGGGAATGTTCAAAACACCGACTGTAAGAAGAGTCTCTATTCTTGTACTTAAGGCGGCATTGTGCCTTTTGTATTTAATTCCGATGCGATTTCTGTGTTTCATAGTCAATGTGAAGGTCCAAGGAATACATTGAACCTGCAGTGGTGTATCGGAAACTAATACTGGTCTCACAGGGAATGCTCAAATCACCGACTGTAAGAAGAGTCTCTATTCTTGTACTTAAGGCGGCATTGTGCCTTTTGTATTTAATTCCGATGCGATTTCTGTGTTTCATAGTCAATGTGAAGGTCCAATGAATACTTTGAACCTGCAGTGGTGTATCGGAAACTAATACTGCTGTCAGAGGGAATGCTCAAAACTCCGACTGTAAGAAGTGTCTCTATTCTTGTACTTAAGGCGGCATTGTGCCTTTTGTATTTAATTCCGATGCGATTTCTGTGTTTCATAGAGAATGTGAAGGTCCAAGGAATACTTTGAACCTGCAGTGGTGTATCGGAAACTAATACTGGTCTCAGAGGCAATGCTCAAACCACCGACTGAGAGAAGTGTCTCTATTCTTGTACTTAAGGCGGCATTGTGCCTTTTGTATTTAATTCCGATGCGATTTCGGTGTTTCATCGTCAATGTGAAGGTCCAAGGAATACATTGAACCTGCAGTGGTGTATCGAAAACTATTACTGGTCTCACAGGGAATGCTCAAGCACCGACTGTAAGAAGAGTCTCTATTCTTGTAATTAAGGCGGCATTGTGCCTTTTGTATTTAGTTCCGATGCGATTTCTGTCTTTCATAGTCTATGTGAAGGTCCAACGAATACTTTGAACCTGCAGTGGTGTATCGGAAGCTATTACTGCTCTCAGAGGGAATGCTCAAAGCTCCGACCGTAAGAAGTGTCTCTATTCTTTTACTTAAGGCGGTATTGTGCCTTTTGTATTTAATTCCGATGCGATTTCTGTATTTCATAGTCAATGTGATCGTCCAAGGAATACTTTGAACCTGCAGTGCTGTATCGGAAACTAAAACTGGTCTCACAGGAAAGGATCAAGGCACAGACACAAAGAAGTGTCACTCCTCTAGCACTTAAGGCGGCATTGTGACTTTTGTATTTAATTCCGATGTAATTCCAGTATTTCATCGTCAATGTGTATGTCCAAGGAATACATTGAACCTGCAGTGGTCTATCGGAAACTAATACTGGTCTCACAGGAAATGCTCAAAACACCGACTGTAAGAAGAGTCTCTATTCTTATACTTAAGGCGGCTTTGTGCCTTTTGCATTTAATTCCGATGCGATTTCTGTGTTTCATCGTCAATGTGAAGGTCCAAGGAATACATTGAACCTGCAGTGGTGTAACGGAAACTAATACTGGTCTCACAGGAAATGCTCAAAACACCGACTGTAAGAAGAGTCTCTATTCTTGTACTTAAGGCGGCATTGTGCGTTTTGTATTTAATTCCGATGCGATTTCTGTGTGTCATAGTCAATGTGAAGATCCAAGGAATACCTTGAACCTGCAGTGGTGTATCGGAAACTAATGCTGCTCTCAGAGGGAATGCTCAAAGCACCGACTGAAAGAAGAGTCTCTATTCTTGTACTTAAGGCGGCATTGTGCCTTTTGTATTTAATTCCGATGCGATTTCTGTGTTTCACCGTCAATGTGAAGGTCCAAGGAATACATTGAAGCTGCAGTGGTGAATCGGAAACTATTACTGACCTCACAGGTAATGCTCAAAGCACTGACTGTAAGTAGAGTCTCTATTCTTGTAATTAAGGCGGCATTGTGCCTTTTGTATTTAGTTCCGATGCGATTTCTGTGTTTCATCGTCAATGTGAAGGTCTAAGGATTACATTGAACCTGCAGTGGTGTATCGGAAACTAATACTGGTCTCGCAGGAAAGGATTAAGGCACAGACTCTAAGAAGTCTCACTCTTCTAGCATTTAAGGCGGCATTGTGCCTTTTGTATTTAATTCCGATGTAATTTCAGTATTTCATCGTCAATGTGTATGTGCAAGGAATACATTGAACCTACAGTGGTGTATCGGAAACTAATATTGGTCTCACAGGGAATGCTCAAAGCACCACCTGTAAGAAGAGTCTTTATTCTTGTACTTAAGGCGGCCTTGTGCCTTTTGTATTTACTTCCGATTGCGATTTCTGTGTTTCATCGTCAATATGAAGGTCCAAGTAATACACTGAACCTGCATTGGTGTATCGGAAACTAATAATGGTCTCACAGGGAATGCTCAAAGCACCGAATGTAAGAAGAGTCTCTATTCTTGTACCTAAGGCGGCATTGTGCCTTTTGTATTTAACTCCGATGCGATTTCTGTGTTTCATAGTCAATGTGAAGGTCCAAGGAATACTTTAAACCTGCAGTGGTGTTTCTGGAAACTAATACTGGTCTCACAGGGAATGCTCAAAGCACTGACTGTAAGAAGAGTCTCTATTCTTGTACTTAAGGCAGCCTTGTACCTTTTGTATTTAATTCCGATGCGATATCTGTGTTTCATAGTCAATGTGAAGGTCCAAGGAATACCTTGAACCTGCAGTGGTGTATCGGAAACTTATACTGCTCTCAGAAGGAGTGCTCAAAGCACCGACTGTAAGAAGTGTCTCTATTCTTGTACTTATGGCGGCATTGTGCCTTTTGAATTTAATTCCGATGCGATTTCTGTGTTTCATCGTCAATGTGAAGGTCCAAGGAATACATTCAACCTGCAGTGGTGTATCGGAAACTAATACTGGTCTCACAGGGAATGCTCAAATCTCCGACTGCAAGAAGAGTCTCTATTCTTGTAATTAAGGGGGCATTGTGCCTTTTGTATTTAATTCCGATGCTATTTCTGTGTTTCATCGTCAATGTGAAGGTCCGAGGAATACGTTGTACCTGCAGTGGTGTATCGGAAACTAATACTGGTCTCACAGGAAAGGATCAAGGAATGGACTCTAAGAAGTCCCACTCGTCTTGCATTAAGGCAGCATTGTGTCTTTTGTATTTAATTCCGATGAAATTTCAGTGTTTCATCGTCATTGTGTATGTCCAGGGAATACATTGAACCTGCAGTGGTGTATCGAAAACTAATACTGGCCTCACAGGGAATGCTCAAATCACCGACTGTAAGAAGAGTCTCTATTCTTGTACTTAAGGCGGCATTGTGCGTTTTGGATTTAATTCCGATGCGATTTCTGCGTTTCATCGTCAATGTGAAGGTCCAAGGAATACATTGAACCTGCAGTGGTGTATCGGAAACTAATACTGGTCTCACAGGGAATGCTCAAAGCACCGCCTGTAAGAAGAGTCTCTAATCTTGTACTTAAGGCGGCATTGTGCCTTTTGTATTTCATTTCGATGCGATTTCTGTGCATCATCGTCAATGTGAAGGTCCAAGGAATTCCTTGAACCTGCAGTGGTGTATCTGAAACTAATACTGGTCTCACAGGGAATGCTCAAAACACCGACTGTAAGAAGAGTCTCTATTCTTGTAATTAAGGCGGCATTGTGCCTTTTGTATTTAGTTCCGATGCGATTTCTGTGTTTCATCGTCAGTGTGAAGGTCCAAGGAATACATTGAACCTGCAGTGGTGTATCGGAAACTAATACTGGCCTCGCAGGAAAGGATCAAGGCACAGACTCTAAGAAGTCTCACTCTTCTAGCACTTAAGGCGGCTATGTGCCTTTTGTATTTAATTCCGATGTAATTTCAGTATTTCATCGTCAATGTGTATGTCCAAGGAATACATTGAACCTACAGTGGTGTATCGGAAACTAATACTGGTCTCACAGGGAATGCTCAAAGCACCGACGGTAAGAAGAGTCTCTATTCTTGTACTTAAGGCGGCATTGTGCCTATTGTATTTCATTCCGATGCGATTTCTGTGTTTCATAGTCAATGTGAAGGTCCAAGGAATACTTTGAACCTGCAGTCGTGTATCAGAAGCTAATACTGGTCTCACATTAAAGGATCAAAGCACAGATTCTAAGAAGTCTGACTCATCTTGCACTAAAGGCGGCATTGTGCCTTTTGTATTTAATTCCGATGCGATTTCTGTGTTTCATAGTCAATGTGAAGGTGCACGGAATACTTTGAACCTGCAGTGGTGTATCGAAGACTAATACTGGCCTCACAGGGAATGCTCAAAGCACTGACTGTAAGAAGAGTCTCTATTCTTGTACTTAAGGCAGCCTTGTACCTTTTGTATTTAATTCCGATGCGATTTCTGTTTTTCATAGTCAATGTGAAGGTCCAAGGAATACCATGAACCTGCAGTGGTGTATCGGAAACTTATACTGCTCTCAGAAGGAATGCTCAAAGCACCGACTGTAAGAAGTGTCTCCATTCTTGTACTTATGGCGGCATTGTGCCTTTTGTATTTAATTCCGATGCGATTTCTGTGTTTCATCGTCGATGTGAAGGTCCAAGGAATACATTGAACCTGCAGTGGTGTATCGGAAACTAATACTGGTCTCACAGGGAATGCTCAAAGCACCGCCTGTAAGAAGAGTCTCTAATCTTGTACTTAAGGCGGCATTGTGCCTTTTGTATTTCATTTCGATGCGATTTCTGTGTTTCATCGTCAATGTGAAGGTCCAAGGAATTCATTGAACCTGCAGTGGTGTATCTGAAACTATTACTGGTCTCACAGGGAATGCTCAAAGCACCGACTGTAAGAAGAGTCTCTATTCTTGTAATTAAGGCGGCATTGTGCCTTTTGTATTTAATTCCGATGCGATTTCTGTGTCTCATCGTCAATGTGAAGGTCCAAGGAATACATTGAACCTGCAGTGGTGTATCGGAAACTAATACTGGTCTCACAGGGAATGCTCAAAGCACCGACTGTAAGAAGAGTCTCTATAATTGTACTTAAGGCGGCATTGTGCCTTTTGTATTTAATTCCGATATGATTTCTGTGTTTCATAGTCAATGTGAAGGTCCAAGGAATACTTTGAACCTGCAGTGATGTATCGGAAACTTATACTGGTCTCACAGGGAATGCTCAAAGCACCGACAGTAAGAAGAGTCTCTATTCTTGTACTTAAGTCGGCAATGTGTCTTTTGTATTTTATTCCGATGCGATTTCTGTGTTTCATCGTCAATGTGAAGGTCCAAGGAATACATTGAACCTGCAGTGGTGTATCGGAAACAAATACTGGTCTCACAGGGAATGCTCAAAGCACCGACTGTAACAAGAATCTCTATTCTTGTACTTAAGGCGGCATTGTGTTTTTGTATTTAATTCCGATGCGATTTCTGTGTTTCATAGTCAATATGAATCTCCAAGGAATACACTGAACCTGCAGTTGTGTATTGAAAACTAATACTGGTCTCACAGGGAATGCTCAAAGCACCGACTGTACGAAAAGTCTCTATTCTTGCACTTAAGGCGGCATAGTGCCTTTTGTATTTAATTCCGATGTAATTTCAGTGTATCATCGTCAATGTGTATGACAAGGAATACATTGAAGCTGCAGTGGTTTATCGGAAATTAATACTGGTCTCACAGCGAATATACAAAGCACCGAGTGTAAGAAGGGTCTCTACTCCTGGACTTAAGGCGGCATTGTGCCATTTGTATTTAATTCCGATGCGATTTCTGTGTTTCATCGACAATGTGAAGCTCCAAGCAATACATTGAACCTGCAGTGGTGTATCGGAAACTAATACTGGTCTCACAGGGAACGCTAAGAGCACCGACTGTTAGAAGAGTCACTATTCATGTACTTAAGTCGGCATTGTGCCTTTTGTATTTAATTGCGATGCGATTTCTGTGTTTCATTGTCAATGTGAAGGTCCAAGGAATACATTGAACCTGCAGTGGTGTATCGGAAACTAACACTGGTCGCACAGGAAAGGATCTAGCCACAGACTCTAAGATGTCTCACTCTTCTTGCACTTAAGGCGGCATTGTGCCTTTTGTATTTAATTCCGATGTAATTTCAGTGTTTCATCGACAATGTGTATGTCCAAGGAATACATTGAACCTGCAGTGGTGTATCGGAAACTAATACTGGTCTCACAGGGAATGTTCAAAGCACCGACTGTAAGAAGAGTCTCTATTCTTGTACTTAAGGCGGCATTGTGCCTTTTGTATTTAATTCCGATGCGATTTCTGTGTTTCATAGTCAATGTGAAGGTATAAGGAATACATTGAACCTGCAGTGGTGTATCGGAAACTAATACTGGTCTCACAGGGAATGCTCAAAGCACCGACAGTAAGAAGTGTCTCTATTCTAGTACTTAAGGCGGCATTGTGCCTTTAGTATTTAATTCCGATGCGATTTCTGTGTTTCATAGTCAATGTGAAGGTCCAAGGAATACATTGAACCTGCAGTGTTGTATCGGAAACTAATACTGGTCTCACAGGGAATGCTCGAAGCACCGACAGTAAGAAGAGTCTCTATTCTAGTACTTAAGGCGGCATTGTGCCTTTTGTATTTAATTCCGATGCGATTTCTGTGTTTCGTCGTCAATGTGAAGGTCCAAGGAATACATTGAACCCTCAGAGGTGTATCGGAAACTATTTCTGGTCTCATAGGGAATGCTCAAGCACCAACTGTAAGAAGAGTCTCTATTCTTGTAACTAAGGCGCCATTGTGCCTTTTGTATTTAGTTCCGATGCGATTTCTGTGTTTCATCGTCAATGTGAAGGTCCAAGGAATACATTGAACCTGCAGTGCTGTATCGGAAACTAAAACTGGTCTCACAGGAAAGGATCAAGGCACAGACACTAAGAAGTGTCACTCCTCTAGCACTTAACGCGGCATTGTGACTTTTGTATTTAATTCCGATGTAATTTCAGTATTTCATCGTCAATGTGTATGTCCAAGGAATACATTGAACCTGCAGTGGTCTATCGGATACTAATACTGGTCTCACAGGAAATGCTCAAAACACCGACTGTAAGAGGAGTCTCTATTCTTATACTTAAGGCGGCTTTGTGCCTTTTGCATTTAATTCCGATGCGATTTCTGTGTTTCATCGTCAATGTGAAGGTCCAAGGATTACATTGAACCTGCAGTGGTGTATCGGAAACTAATACTGGTCTCACAGGAAATGCTCAAAACACCGACTGTAAGAAGAGTCCCTATTCTTGTACTTAAGGCGGCATTGTGCCTTTTGTATTTAATTCCGATGCGATTTCTGTGTTTCATAGTCAATGTGAGGATCCAAGGAATACCTTGAACCTGCAGTGGTGTATCGGAAACTAATGCTGCTCTCAGAGGGAATGCTCAAAGCACCGACTGTAAGAAGAGTCTCTATTCTTGTACTTAAGGCGGCATTGTGCCTTTTGTATTTAATTCCGATGCGATTTCTGTGTTTCACCGTCAATGTGAAGGTCCAAGGAATACATTGAAGCTGCAGTGGTGTATCGGAAACTATTACTGGCCTCACAGGGAATGCTCAAAGCACCGACTGTAAGTAGAGTCTCTATTCTTGTAGTTAAGGCGGCATTGTGCCTTTTGTATTTAGTTCCGATGCGATTTCTGTGTTTCATCGTCAATGTGAAGGTCCAAGGAATACATTGAACCTGCAGTGGTGTATCGGAAACTAATACTGGTCTCGCAGGAAAGGATCAAGGCACAGACTCTAAGAAGTCTCACTCTTCTAGCACTTAAGGCGGCTATGTGCCTTTTGTATTTAATTCCGATGTAATTTCAGTATTTCATCGTCAATGTGTATGTCCAAGGAATACATTGAACCTACATTGGTGTATCGGAAACTAATACTGGTCTCACAGGGAATGCTCAAAGCACCGACTGTAAGAAGAGTCTCTATTCTTGTACTTAAGGCGGCATTTTGCCTTTTGTATTTAATTCCGATGTATTTTCAGCTTTTCATCGTCAATGTGTATGACAAGGAATTCATTGAACCTCCAGTGGTGTATCGGAAACTAATACTGGTCTCACAGGGAATGCTCAAAGCACCGACGGTAAGAAGAGTCTCTATTCTTGTACTTAAGGCGGCATTGTGCCTTTTGTATTTAATTCCGATGCGATTTCTGTGTTTCATAGTCAATGTGAAGGTGCACGGAATACTTTGAACCTGCAGTGGTGTATCGGAAACTAATACTGGTCTCACAGGGAGTGCTCAAAGCACCGACTGTAAGAAGAGTCTCTATTCTTGTACTTAAGGCGGCATTTTGCCTTTTGTATTTAATTCCGATGTATTTTCAGCTTTTCATCGTCAATGTGTATGACAAGGAATACATTGAACCTGCAGTGGTGTAACGGAAACTAATACTGGTCTCACAGGAAATGCTCAAAACACCGACTGTAAGAAGAGTCTCTATTCTTGTACTTAAGGCGGCATTGTGCGTTTTGTATTTAATTCCGATGCGATTTCTGTGTGTCATAGTCAATGTGAAGATCCAAGGAATACCTTGAACCTGCAGTGGTGTATCGGAAACTAATGCTGCTCTCAGAGGGAATGCTCAAAGCACCGACTGAAAGAAGAGTCTCTATTCTTGTACTTAAGGCGGCATTGTGCCTTTTGTATTTAATTCCGATGCGATTTCTGTGTTTCACCGTCAATGTGAAGGTCCAAGGAATACATTGAAGCTGCAGTGGTGAATCGGAAACTATTACTGGCCTCACAGGTAATGCTCAAAGCACTGACTGTAAGTAGAGTCTCTATTCTTGTAATTAAGGCGGCATTGTGCCTTTTGTATTTAGTTCCGATGCGATTTCTGTGTTTCATCGTCAATGTGAAGGTCTAAGGAATACATTGAACCTGCAGTGGTGTATCGGAAACTAATACTGGTCTCGCAGGAAAGGATTAAGGCACAGACTCTAAGAAGTCTCACTCTTCTAGCATTTAAGGCGGCATTGTGCCTTTTGTATTTAATTCCGATGTAATTTCAGTATTTCATCGTCAATGTGTATGTGCAAGGAATACATTGAACCTACAGTGGTGTATCGGAAACTAATATTGGTCTCACAGGGAATGCTCAAAGCACCACCTGTAAGAAGAGTCTTTATTCTTGTACTTAAGGCGGCCTTGTGCCTTTTGTATTTACTTCCGATTGCGATTTCTGTGTTTCATCGTCAATATGAAGGTCCAAGTAATACACTGAACCTGCATTGGTGTATCGGAAACTAATAATGGTCTCACAGGGAATGCTCAAAGCACCGAATGTAAGAAGAGTCTCTATTCTTGTACCTAAGGCGGCATTGTGCCTTTTGTATTTAACTCCGATGCGATTTCTGTGTTTCATAGTCAATGTGAAGGTCCAAGGAATACTTTAAACCTGCAGTGGTGTTTCTGGAAACTAATACTGGTCTCACAGGGAATGCTCAAAGCACTGACTGTAAGAAGAGTCTCTATTCTTGTACTTAAGGCAGCCTTGTACCTTTTGTATTTAATTCCGATGCGATATCTGTGTTTCATAGTCAATGTGAAGGTCCAAGGAATACCTTGAACCTGCAGTGGTGTATCGGAAACTTATACTGCTCTCAGAAGGAGTGCTCAAAGCACCGACTGTAAGAAGTGTCTCTATTCTTGTACTTATGGCGGCATTGTGCCTTTTGAATTTAATTCCGATGCGATTTCTGTGTTTCATCGTCAATGTGAAGGTCCAAGGAATACATTCAACCTGCAGTGGTGTATCGGAAACTAATACTGGTCTCACAGGGAATGCTCAAATCTCCGACTGCAAGAAGAGTCTCTATTCTTGTAATTAAGGGGGCATTGTGCCTTTTGTATTTAATTCCGATGCTATTTCTGTGTTTCATCGTCAATGTGAAGGTCCGAGGAATACGTTGTACCTGCAGTGGTGTATCGGAAACTAATACTGGTCTCACAGGAAAGGATCAAGGAATGGACTCTAAGAAGTCCCACTCGTCTTGCATTAAGGCAGCATTGTGTCTTTTGTATTTAATTCCGATGAAATTTCAGTGTTTCATCGTCATTGTGTATGTCCAGGGAATACATTGAACCTGCAGTGGTGTATCGAAAACTAATACTGGCCTCACAGGGAATGCTCAAATCACCGACTGTAAGAAGAGTCTCTATTCTTGTACTTAAGGCGGCATTGTGCGTTTTGGATTTAATTCCGATGCGATTTCTGCGTTTCATCGTCAATGTGAAGGTCCAAGGAATACATTGAACCTGCAGTGGTGTATCGGAAACTAATACTGGTCTCACAGGGAATGCTCAAAGCACCGCCTGTAAGAAGAGTCTCTAATCTTGTACTTAAGGCGGCATTGTGCCTTTTGTATTTCATTTCGATGCGATTTCTGTGCATCATCGTCAATGTGAAGGTCCAAGGAATTCCTTGAACCTGCAGTGGTGTATCTGAAACTAATACTGGTCTCACAGGGAATGCTCAAAACACCGACTGTAAGAAGAGTCTCTATTCTTGTAATTAAGGCGGCATTGTGCCTTTTGTATTTAGTTCCGATGCGATTTCTGTGTTTCATCGTCAGTGTGAAGGTCCAAGGAATACATTGAACCTGCAGTGGTGTATCGGAAACTAATACTGGCCTCGCAGGAAAGGATCAAGGCACAGACTCTAAGAAGTCTCACTCTTCTAGCACTTAAGGCGGCTATGTGCCTTTTGTATTTAATTCCGATGTAATTTCAGTATTTCATCGTCAATGTGTATGTCCAAGGAATACATTGAACCTACAGTGGTGTATCGGAAACTAATACTGGTCTCACAGGGAATGCTCAAAGCACCGACGGTAAGAAGAGTCTCTATTCTTGTACTTAAGGCGGCATTGTGCCTATTGTATTTCATTCCGATGCGATTTCTGTGTTTCATAGTCAATGTGAAGGTCCAAGGAATACTTTGAACCTGCAGTCGTGTATCAGAAGCTAATACTGGTCTCACATTAAAGGATCAAAGCACAGATTCTAAGAAGTCTGACTCATCTTGCACTAAAGGCGGCATTGTGCCTTTTGTATTTAATTCCGATGCGATTTCTGTGTTTCATAGTCAATGTGAAGGTGCACGGAATACTTTGAACCTGCAGTGGTGTATCGAAGACTAATACTGGCCTCACAGGGAATGCTCAAAGCACTGACTGTAAGAAGAGTCTCTATTCTTGTACTTAAGGCAGCCTTGTACCTTTTGTATTTAATTCCGATGCGATTTCTGTTTTTCATAGTCAATGTGAAGGTCCAAGGAATACCATGAACCTGCAGTGGTGTATCGGAAACTTATACTGCTCTCAGAAGGAATGCTCAAAGCACCGACTGTAAGAAGTGTCTCCATTCTTGTACTTATGGCGGCATTGTGCCTTTTGTATTTAATTCCGATGCGATTTCTGTGTTTCATCGTCGATGTGAAGGTCCAAGGAATACATTGAACCTGCAGTGGTGTATCGGAAACTAATACTGGTCTCACAGGGAATGCTCAAAGCACCGCCTGTAAGAAGAGTCTCTAATCTTGTACTTAAGGCGGCATTGTGCCTTTTGTATTTCATTTCGATGCGATTTCTGTGTTTCATCGTCAATGTGAAGGTCCAAGGAATTCATTGAACCTGCAGTGGTGTATCTGAAACTATTACTGGTCTCACAGGGAATGCTCAAAGCACCGACTGTAAGAAGAGTCTCTATTCTTGTAATTAAGGCGGCATTGTGCCTTTTGTATTTAATTCCGATGCGATTTCTGTGTCTCATCGTCAATGTGAAGGTCCAAGGAATACATTGAACCTGCAGTGGTGTATCGGAAACTAATACTGGTCTCACAGGGAATGCTCAAAGCACCGACTGTAAGAAGAGTCTCTATAATTGTACTTAAGGCGGCATTGTGCCTTTTGTATTTAATTCCGATATGATTTCTGTGTTTCATAGTCAATGTGAAGGTCCAAGGAATACTTTGAACCTGCAGTGATGTATCGGAAACTTATACTGGTCACACAGGGAATGCTCAAAGCACCGACAGTAAGAAGAGTCTCTATTCTTGTACTTAAGTCGGCAATGTGTCTTTTGTATTTTATTCCGATGCGATTTCTGTGTTTCATCGTCAATGTGAAGGTCCAAGGAATACATTGAACCTGCAGTGGTGTATCGGAAACAAATACTGGTCTCACAGGGAATGCTCAAAGCACCGACTGTAACCAGAATCTCTATTCTTGTACTTAAGGCGGCATTGTGTTTTTGTATTTAATTCCGATGCGATTTCTGTGTTTCATAGTCAATATGAATCTCCAAGGAATACACTGAACCTGCAGTTGTGTATTGAAAACTAATACTGGTCTCACAGGGAATGCTCAAAGCACCGACTGTACGAAAAGTCTCTATTCTTGCACTTAAGGCGGCATAGTGCCTTTTGTATTTAATTCCGATGTAATTTCAGTGTATCATCGTCAATGTGTATGACAAGGAATACATTGAAGCTGCAGTGGTTTATCGGAAATTAATACTGGTCTCACAGCGAATATACAAAGCACCGAGTGTAAGAAGGGTCTCTACTCCTGGACTTAAGGCGGCATTGTGCCATTTGTATTTAATTCCGATGCGATTTCTGTGTTTCATCGACAATGTGAAGCTCCAAGCAATACATTGAACCTGCAGTGGTGTATCGGAAACTAATACTGGTCTCACAGGGAACGCTAAGAGCACCGACTGTTAGAAGAGTCACTATTCATGTACTTAAGTCGGCATTGTGCCTTTTGTATTTAATTGCGATGCGATTTCTGTGTTTCATTGTCAATGTGAAGGTCCAAGGAATACATTGAACCTGCAGTGGTGTATCGGAAACTAACACTGGTCGCACAGGAAAGGATCTAGCCACAGACTCTAAGATGTCTCACTCTTTTTGCACTTAAGGCGGCATTGTGCCTTTTGTATTTAATTCCGATGTAATTTCAGTGTTTCATCGACAATGTGTATGTCCAAGGAATACATTGAACCTGCAGTGGTGTATCGGAAACTAATACTGGTCTCACAGGGAATGTTCAAAGCACCGACTGTAAGAAGAGTCTCTATTCTTGTACTTAAGGCGGCATTGTGCCTTTTGTATTTAATTCCGATGCGATTTCTGTGTTTCATAGTCAATGTGAAGGTATAAGGAATACATTGAACCTGCAGTGGTGTATCGGAAACTAATACTGGTCTCACAGGGAATGCTCAAAGCACCGACAGTAAGAAGTGTCTCTATTCTAGTACTTAAGGCGGCATTGTGCCTTTAGTATTTAATTCCGATGCGATTTCTGTGTTTCATAGTCAATGTGAAGGTCCAAGGAATACATTGAACCTGCAGTGTTGTATCGGAAACTAATACTGGTCTCACAGGGAATGCTCGAAGCACCGACAGTAAGAAGAGTCTCTATTCTAGTACTTAAGGCGGCATTGTGCCTTTTGTATTTAATTCCGATGCGATTTCTCTGTTTCGTCGTCAATGTGAAGGTCCAAGGAATACATTGAACCCTCAGAGGTGTATCGGAAACTATTTCTGGTCTCATAGGGAATGCTCAAGCACCAACTGTAAGAAGAGTCTCTATTCTTGTAACTAAGGCGCCATTGTGCCTTTTGTATTTAGTTCCGATGCGATTTCTGTGTTTCATCGTCAATGTGAAGGTCCAAGGAATACATTGAACCTGCAGTGCTGTATCGGAAACTAAAACTGGTCTCACAGGAAAGGATCAAGGCACAGACACTAAGAAGTGTCACTCCTCTAGCACTTAACGCGGCATTGTGACTTTTGTATTTAATTCCGATGTAATTTCAGTATTTCATCGTCAATGTGTATGTCCAAGGAATACATTGAACCTGCAGTGGTCTATCGGATACTAATACTGGTCTCACAGGAAATGCTCAAAACACCGACTGTAAGAGGAGTCTCTATTCTTATACTTAAGGCGGCTTTGTGCCTTTTGCATTTAATTCCGATGCGATTTCTGTGTTTCATCGTCAATGTGAAGGTCCAAGGATTACATTGAACCTGCAGTGGTGTATCGGAAACTAATACTGGTCTCACAGGAAATGCTCAAAACACCGACTGTAAGAAGAGTCCCTATTCTTGTACTTAAGGCGGCATTGTGCCTTTTGTATTTAATTCCGATGCGATTTCTGTGTTTCATAGTCAATGTGAGGATCCAAGGAATACCTTGAACCTGCAGTGGTGTATCGGAAACTAATGCTGCTCTCAGAGGGAATGCTCAAAGCACCGACTGTAAGAAGAGTCTCTATTCTTGTACTTAAGGCGGCATTGTGCCTTTTGTATTTAATTCCGATGCGATTTCTCTGTTTCACCGTCAATGTGAAGGTCCAAGGAATACATTGAAGCTGCAGTGGTGTATCGGAAACTATTACTGGCCTCACAGGGAATGCTCAAAGCACCGACTGTAAGTAGAGTCTCTATTCTTGTAGTTAAGGCGGCATTGTGCCTTTTGTATTTAGTTCCGATGCGATTTCTGTGTTTCATCGTCAATGTGAAGGTCCAAGGAATACATTGAACCTGCAGTGGTGTATCGGAAACTAATACTGGTCTCGCAGGAAAGGATCAAGGCACAGACTCTAAGAAGTCTCACTCTTCTAGCACTTAAGGCGGCTATGTGCCTTTTGTATTTAATTCCGATGTAATTTCAGTATTTCATCGTCAATGTGTATGTCCAAGGAATACATTGAACCTACATTGGTGTATCGGAAACTAATACTGGTCTCACAGGGAATGCTCAAAGCACCGACTGTAAGAAGAGTCTCTATTCTTGTACTTAAGGCGGCATTTTGCCTTTTGTATTTAATTCCGATGTATTTTCAGCTTTTCATCGTCAATGTGTATGACAAGGAATTCATTGAACCTCCAGTGGTGTATCGGAAACTAATACTGGTCTCACAGGGAATGCTCAAAGCACCGACGGTAAGAAGAGTCTCTATTCTTGTACTTAAGGCGGCATTGTGCCTTTTGTATTTAATTCCGATGCGATTTCTGTGTTTCATAGTCAATGTGAAGGTGCACGGAATACTTTGAACCTGCAGTGGTGTATCGGAAACTAATACTGGTCTCACAGGGAGTGCTCAAAGCACCGACTGTAAGAAGAGTCTCTATTCTTGTACTTAAGGCGGCATTTTGCCTTTTGTATTTAATTCCGATGTATTTTCAGCTTTTCATCGTCAATGTGTATGACAAGGAATTCATTGAACCTCCAGTGGTGTATCGGAAACTAATACTGGTCTCACAGGGAATGCTCAAAGCACCGACGGTAAGAAGAGTCTTTATTCTTGTACTTAGGCGGCCTTGTGCCTTTTGTATTTAATTCCGATGCGATTTCTGTGTTTCATCGTCAATATGAAGGTCCCAATAATACATTGAACCTGCATTGGTGTATCGGAAACTAATAATGGTCTCACAGGGAATGCTCAAAGCACCGAATGTAAGAAGAGTCTCTATTTTTGTACTTAAAGCGGCATTGTGCCTTTTGTATTTATCTCCGATGCGATTTCTGTGTTTCATCGTCGATGTGAAGGTCCAAGGAATACATTCAACCTGCAGTGGAGTATCGGAAACTAATACTGGTCTCACAGGGAATGCTCAAAGCACTGACTGTAAGAAGAGTCTCTATTCTTGTACTTAAGGCGGCATTGTGCCTTTTGTATTTAATTCCGATGCGATTTCTGTGTTTCATAGTCAATGTGAGGATCCAAGGAATACCTTGAACCTGCAGTGGTGTATCGGAAACTAATGCTGCTCTCAGAGGGAATGCTCAAAGCACCGACTGTAAGAAGAGTCTCTATTCTTGTACTTATGGCGGCATTGTGCCTTTTGTATTTAATTCCGATGCGATTTCTGTGTCTCATCGTCGATGTGAAGGTCCAAGGAATACATTCAACCTGCAGTGGTGTATAGGAAACTAATACTGGTCTCACAGGGAATGCTCAAATCACCGACTGCAAGAAGAGTCTCTATTCTTGTAATTAAGGGGGCATTGTGCCTTTTGTATTTAATTCCGATGCTATTTCTGTGTTTCATCGTCAATGTGAAGGTCCGAGGAATACATTGTACCTGCAGTGGTGTATCGGAAACTAATACTGGTCTCACAGGAAAGGATCAAATAATAGACTCTAAGAAGTCTCACTCTTCTTGCATTAAGGCAGCATTGTGTCTTTTGTATTTAATTCCGATGTAATTTCAGTGTTTCATTGTCATTGTGTATGTCCAGGGAATACATTGAACCTGCAGTGGTGTATCGGAAACTAATACTGGTCTCACCGGGAATGATCGAATCACCGACTGTAAGAAGAGTCTCTATTCTTGTATTTAAGGCGGCATTGTGCTTTTTGGATTTAATTCCGATGCGATTTCTGTGTTTCATCGTCAATGTGAAGGTCCAAGGAATACATTGAACAGGCAGTGGTGTACCGGAAACTAATACTGGTCTCACAGGAAATGCTCAAAGCACCGACTGTAAGAAGAGTCTCTATAATTGTACTTAAGGAGGCATTGTGCCTCTTGTATTTAATTCCGATGCGATTTCTGTGTTTCATAGTCAATGTGAAGGTCCAAGGAATACTTTGAACCTGCAGTGGTGTATCGGAAACTAATACTGGTCTCACAGGGAATGCTCAAAGCACTGACTGTAAGAGGAGCCTCTATTCTTGTACTTAAGGCGTCCTTGTGACTTTTGTATTTATTTCCGATGCCATTTCTGTGTTTTGTAGTCAATGTGAAGGTCCAAGGAATACGTTGAACCTGCAGTGGTGTATGGGAAACTAATACTGCTCTCAAAAGGAATGCTCAAATCACCGACTGTAAGAAGTGTCTCTATTCTTGTACTTAAGGCGGCATTGTGGCTTTTGTATTTAATTCCGATGCGATATCTGTGTTTCATCGTCAATGTGAAGATCCAAGGAATACATTGAACCTGCAGTGGTGTATCGGAAACTAATACTGGTCTCTCAGGGAATGCTCAAAGCACCGACAGTAAGAAGAGTCTTTATTCTTGTACTTAAGTCGGCATTGTGCCTTTTGTATTTTATTCCGATGCGATTTCTGTGTTTCATCGTCAATGTGAAGGTCCTAGGAATACATTGAACCTGCAGTGGTGTATCGGAAACAAATACTGGTCTCACAGGGAATGCTCAAAGCACCGACTGTAACAAGAATCTCTATTCTTGTACTTAAGGCGGCATTGTCTTTTTGTATTTAATTCCGATGCGATTTCTGTGTTTCATAGTCAATATGAATGTCCAAGGAATACACTGAACCTGCAGTTGTGTATTGAAAACTAATACTGGTCTCACAGGGAATGCTCAAAGCACCGACTGTAAAAAGAGTCTCTATTCTTGCACTTAAGGCGGCATTGTGCCTTTTGTATTTAATTCCGATGTAATTTCAGTGTATCATCGTCAATCTGTATGACAAGGAATACATTGAAGCTGCAGTGGTTTATCGGAAATTAATACTGGTCTCACAGCGAATATTCAAACCACCGACTGTAAGAAGGGTCTCTACTCCTGGACTTAAGGCGGCATTGTGCCTTTTGTATTTAATTCCGATGCGATTTCTGTGTACCATCGTCAATGTGAAGCTCCAAGCAATACATTGAACCTGCAGTGGTGTATCGGAAACTAATACTGGTCTCACAGGGAACGCTAAAAGCACCGACTGTTAGAAGAGTCTCCATTCATGTACTTAAGTCGGCATTGTGCCTTTTGTATTTAATTGCGATGCGATTTCTGTGTTTCATCGTCAATGTGAAGGTCCAAGGAATACATTGTACCTGCAGTGGTGTATCGGAAACTAGTACTGGTCGCACAGGATAGGATCAAGCCACAGACTCTAAGAAGTCTCACTCTTCTTGCACTTAAGGCGGCATTGTTCCTTTTGTATTTAATTCCAATGTAATTTCAGTGTTTCATCGTCAATGTGTATGTCCAAGGAATACATTGAACCTGCAGTGGTGTATCGGAAACTAAAACTGGTCTCACAGGGAATGTTCAAAGCACCGACTGTAAGAAGAGTCTCTATTCTTGTACTTAACGCGGCATTGTGCCTTTTGTATTTAATTCCGATGCGATTTCTGTGTTTCATAGTCAATGTGAAGATCCAAGGAATACATTGAACCTGCAGTGGTGTATCGGAAACTAATACTGGTCTCACAGGGAATGCTGAAAGCACCGACTGTAAGAAGAGTCTCTATTCCTGTACTTAAGGCGGCATTGTGCCTTTTGTATTTAATTCCGATGCGATTTCTGTGTTTCATAGTCAATGTGAAGGTCCAATGAATACTTTGAACCTGCAGTGGTGTATCGGAAACTAATACTGCTGTCAGAGGGAATGCTCAAAGCTCCGACTGTAAGAAGTGTCTCTATTCTTGTACTTAAGGCGGCATTGTGCCTATTGTATTTAATTCCGATGCGATTTCTGTGTTTCATAGAGAATGTGAAGGTCCAAGGAATACTTTGAACCTGCAGTGGTGTATCGGAAACTAATACTGGTCTCAGAGGCAATGCTCAAAGCACCGACTGAGAGAAGTGTCTCTATTCTTGTACTTAAGGCGGCATTGTGCCTTTTGTATTTAATTCCGATGCGATTTCTGTGTTTCATCGTCAATGTGAAGGTCCAAGGAATACATTGAACCTGCAGTGGTGTATCGAAAACTATTACTGGTCTCACAGGTAATGCTCAAGAACCGACTGTAAGAAGAGTCTCTATTCTTGTAATTAAGGCGGCATTGTGCCTTTTGTATTTAGTTCCGATGCGATTTCTGTGTTTCATCGTCAATGTGAAGGTCCAAGGAATACATTGAACCTGCAGTGGTGTATCGGAAACTAATACTGGTCTCACAGGAAAGGATCAAGGCACAGACACTAAGAAGTCTCACTCCTCTAGCACTTAAGGCGGCATTGTGCCTTTTGTATTTAATTCCGATGTAATTTCAGTATTTCATCGTCAATGTGTATGTCCAAGGAATATATTGAACCTGCAGTGGTGTATCGGAAACTAATACTGGTCTCACAGGGAATGCTCAAAGCACCGACTGTAAGAAGAGTCTCTATTCTTGTACTTAAGGCGGCATTGTGCCTTTTGTATTTAATTCCGAAGAGATTTCTGTGTTTCATTGTCAATGTGAAGGTCCATGGAAAACATCGAACCTGCAGTGGTGTATCGGACACTAATACTGGTCTCACAGGAAATGCTCAAATCACCGACTGTTAGAAGAGTCTCTATTCTTGTACTTAAGACGGCTTTGTGCCTTTTGCATTTAATTCCGATGCGATTTCTGTGTTTCATAGTCAATGTGAAGGTTCAAGGAATGCTTTGAAGCTGCAGTGGTGTGTCGGAAACTAATACTGGTCTCACAAGGAATGCTCATAGCACCGACTGTTAGAAGAGTCTCTATTCTTGTACTTAAGGCGGCATTGTGCCTTTTGTATTTAATTCCGATGCGATTTCTGTGTTTCATAGTCAATGTGATGGTCCAAGGAATACATTGAACCTGCAGTGGTGTATCGGAAACTAATACTGGTCTCACAGGTAATGCTCAAACTACCGACTGTAAGAAGAGTCTCTATTCTTGTACTTAAGGCGGCATTGTGCCTTTTGTATTTAATTCCGATTCGATTTCTGTGTTTCATAGTCTATGTGAAGGTCCAAGGAATACATTGAATCTTCAGTGGTGTATCGGAAACTAATACTGGCCTCACTGGGAGTTTTCAAGGCACAGACTGTGGAAGAGTCTCTGATCTTGTACTTTACGCGGCATTGTGCTTCTTGTATTTAATTCCGATGCGATTTCTGTGTTTCATCGTCAATGTGAAGGTCCAAGGAATACATTGAACGTGCAGTGGTGTATCGGAAACTAATACTGGTCTCACAGGAAAGGATCAAAGCACAGACTCTAAGAAATCTCACTCCTCTTGCACGTAAAGCGGCATTGTGCCTTTTGTATTTAATTTCGATGTAATTTCAGAGTTTCATCGTCAATGTGTATGCCCAAGGAATACATTGAACCTGCAGTGGTGTATCGGAAACTAAAACTGGTCTCACAGGGAATGCTCAAAGCACCATCTGTAAGAAGAGTCTCTATTCTTGTAATTAAGGCGGCATTGTGTTTTTTGTATTTAATTCCGATGCGATTTATGTGTTTCATCTTCAATGTGAAGGTCCAAGGAATACATTGAACCTACAGTGGTGTATCGGAAATTAATACTGGTCTCACTGGAAAGGATGAAAGAATGGACTCTAAGAAGTCTTACTCTTCTTGCATTAAGGCGGCATTCTATCTTTTCTATTGAATTACGACGTAGTTTCAGTGTTTCATCGTCATTGTGTATGTCCAAGGAATACATTGAACCTGCAGTGGTGTATCGGAAACTAATACTGGTCTCACAGGGAATCTCAAAGCACCGACTGTAAGAAGAGTCTCTATTCTTGTACTTAAGCCGGCATTGTGCCTTTAGTATTTAATTCCAAAGCGATTTCTGTGTTTCATCGTCAACTTGAAGTTCCAAGGAATACATTGAACCTGCAGTGGTGTATCGGAAACTAATACTGGACTCATAGAGAATGCTCAAAGCACCAACGGTAAGAAGAATCCCTATTCTTGTAATTAAGGCGGCATTGTGCCTTTTGTACTTTATTCCGATGCGATTTCTGTGTTTCATCCTCAATGTGAAGGTCCAATGAATACATTGAACCTGCAGTGGTGTATCGGAAACAAATACTGGTCTCACAGGGAATGCTCAAAGCACCGACTGTAACAAGAATCTCTATTCTTGTACTTAAGGCGGCATTGTGATTTGTAATTAATTCCTATGCGATTTCTGTGTTTCATAGTCAATATGAATGTCCAAGGAATACACTGAACCTGCAGTTGTGTATTGGAAACTAATACTGGTCTCACAGGGAATGCTCAAAGCACCGACTGTAAGAAGAGTCTCTATTCTAGCACTTAAGGCGGCATTGTGCCTTTTGTATTTAATTCCGATGTAATTTCGGTGTATCATCGTCAATGTGTATGACAAGGAATACATTGAAGCTGCAGTGGTTTATCGGAAATTAATACTGGTCTCACAGCGAATATTTAAAGTACCGACTGTAAGAAGGGTCTCTACTCCTGGACTTAAGGCGGCATTGTGGCTTTTGTATTTAATTCCGATGCGATTTCTGTGTTTCATAGTCAATGTGAAGGTCCAAGGAATACATTGAACCTGCAGTGGTGTATCGGAAACTAGTACTGGTCTCACAGGGAATGCTCAAACCACCGACTGTAAGAAGAGTCTCTATTCTTGTACTTAAGGCGGCATTGTGCCTTTTGTATTTAATTCCGATGCGATTTCTGTGTTTCATAGTCTATGTGAAGGTCCAAGGAATACATTGAATCTTCAGTGGTGTATCGGAAACTAATACTGGTCTCACAGAGAGTTTTCAAGGCACAGACTGTAGAAGAGTCTCTGATCTTGTACTTTACGCGGCATTGTGCTTCTTGTATTTAATTCCGATGCGATTTCTGTGTTTCATCGTCAATGTGAAGGGCCAAGGAATACATTGAACGTGCAGTGGTGTATCGGAAACTAATACTGGTCTCACAGGAAAGGATCAAAGCACAGACTCTAAGAAATCTCACTCCTCTTGCACGTAAAGCGGCATTGTTCCTTTTGTATTTAATTTCGATGTAACTTCAGAGTTTCATCGTCAATGTGTATGTCCAAGGAATACATTGAACCTGCAGTGGTGTATCGGAAACTAAAACTGGTCTCACAGGGAGTGTTCAAGGCACAGACTGTAGAAGAGTCTCTGATCTTGTACTTTACGCAGCATTGTGCTTCTTGTATTTAATTCCGATGCGATTTCTGTGTTTCATCGTCAATGTGAAAGTCCAAGGAATACATTGAACCTGCAGTGGTGTATCGGAAACTATTACTGGTCTCACAGGGAATGCCCAAAGCACCGAATGTAAGAAGAGTCTCTACTCTTGTAATTAAGGCAGCATTGTGCCTTTTGTATTTAATTCCGATGCGATTTCTGTGTTTCATCGTCAATGTGAACGTCCAAGGAATACATTGAACCTGCAGTGGTGTATCGGAAACTAATACTGGTCTCACAGGCAATGCTCAAAACACCGACCGTAAGAAGAGTCTCTATTCTTGTACTTAAGGCGGCATTGGGCCTTTTGCATTTAGTTCCGCGTCGATTTCTGTGTTTCATAGTCAATGTGAAGGTCCAAGGAATACTTTGAATCTGCAGTGGTGTATCGGAAGCTATTACTGGTCTCACAGGGAATGCTCAAAGCACCAACTGTAAGAAGAGTCTCTATTCTTGTAATTAAGGCGGCATTGTGCCTTTTGTATTTAATTCCGATGCGATTTATGTGTTTCATCTTCAATGTGAAGGTCCAAGGAATACATTGAACCTACAGTGGTGTATCGGAAACTAATACTGATCTCACTGGAAAGGATCAAAGAATGGACTCTAAGAAGTCTTACTCTTCTTGCATTAAGGCGGCATTCTATCTTTTGTATTTAATTACGATGTAATTTTAGTGTTTCATCGTCATTGTGTATGTCCAAGGAATACATTGAACCTGCAGTGGTGTAACGGAAACTAATACTGGTCTCACAGGGAATCTCAAAGCACCGACTGTAAGAAGAGTCTGTATTCTTGTACTTAAGCCGGCATTGTGAATTTAGTATTTAATTCCAAAGCGATATCTGTGTTTCATCGTCAACTTGAAGTTCCAAGGAATACATTGAACCTGCAGTGGTGTATCGGAAACTAATACTGGACTCATAGGGAATGCTCAAAGCACCAACTGTAAGAAGAATCCCTATTCTTGTACTTAAGACGGCATTGTGCCTTTTGTATTTAATTCCGATGCGATATCTGTGTTTCATCGTCAACTTGAAGTTCCAAGGAATACATTGAACCTGCAGTGGTGTATCAGAAACTAATACTGGACTCATAGGGAATGCTCAAAGCACCGACTGTAAGAAGAGTCTCTATTCTTGCACTTAAGGCGGCATTGTGCCTTTTGTATTTTATTCCGATGCGATTTCTGTGTTTCATCTTCAATGTGAAGGTCCAAGGAATACATTGAACCTGTAGTGGTGTATCGGAAACAAATACTGGTCTCACAGGGAATGCTCAAAGCACCGACTGTAATAAGAATCTCTATTCTTGTACTTAAGGCGGCATTGTGATTTGTATTTAATTCCTATGCGGTTTCTGTGTTTCATAGTCAATATGAATGTCCAAGGAATACACTGACTCTGCAGTTGTGTATTGGAAACTAATACTGGTCTCACAGGGAATGCTCAAAGCACCGACTGTAAGAAGAGTCTCTATTCTTGCACTTAAGGCGGCATTGTGCCTTTTGTATTTAATTACGATGTAATTTCAGTGTATCATCGTCAATGTGTATGACAAGGAATACATTGAAGCTGCAGTGGTTTATCGGAAATTAATACTGGTCTCACAGCGAATATTCAAAGCACCGACTGTAAGAAGGGTCTCTACTCCTGGACTTATGGCGGCATTGTGCCTATTGTATTTAATTCCGATGCGATTTCTGTGTTTCATCGTCAATGTGAAGCTCCAAGCAATACATTGAACCTGCGGTGGTGTATCGGAAACTAATACTGGACTCACAGGGAACGCTCAAAGCACCGACTGTTAGAAGAGTCTCTATTCATGTACTTAAGTCGGCATTGTGCCTTTTGTATTTAATTGCGATGCGATTTCTGTGTTTCATCGTCAATGTGAAGGTCCAAGGAATACATTGAACCTGCAGTGGTGTATCGGAAACTAATACTGGTCTCACAGGAAAGGATAAAGGCACAGACACTAAGAAGTCTCACTCCTCTAGCACTTAAGGCGGCATTGTGCCTTTTATATTTAATTCCGATGTAATTTCAGTATTTCATCGTCAATGTGTATGTCCAAGGAATACATTGAACCTGCAGTGGTGTATCGGGAACTAATACTGGTCTCACAGGGAATACTCAAAGCACCGACTGTAAGAAGAGTCTCTCTTCTTGTACTTAAGGCGTCCTTGTGACTTTTGTATTTAATTCCGATGCGATTTCTGTGGTTCATAGTCAATGTGAAGGTCCAAAGAAAACATTGAACCTGCAGTGGTGTATCGGAAACTAATACTGGTCTCCAGGGAATGCTCAAACCACCGACTGTTAGAAGAGTCTCTATTCTTGTACTTAAGGCGGCATTGTGCCTTTTGTATCTAATTCCGATGCGATTTCTGTGTTTCATAGTCTATGTGAAGGTTCAAGGAATACTTTGAACCTGCAGTGGTGTATCGGAAGCTAATACTGCTCTCAGAGGGAATGCTCAAAGCTCCGACCGTAAGAAGTGTCTCTATTCTTGTACTTAAGGCGGCATTGTGCCTTTTGTATTTAATTCCGATGCGATTTCTGTTTTTCATAGTCAATGTGAAGGTCCAAGGAATACTTTCAACCTGCAGTGGTGTATCGGAAACTAATACTGGTCTCAGAGGCAATGCTCAAAGCACCGACTGAGAGAAGTGTGTCTATTCTTGTACTTAAGGCGGCATTGTGCCTTTTATATTTAATTCCGATGCGATTTCTGTGTTTCATCGTCAATGTGAAGGTCCAAGGAATACATTGAACCAGCAGTGGTGTATCGGAAACTATTTCTGGTCTCACAGGGAATGCTCAAGCCCCAACTGTAAGAAGAGTCTCTATTCTTGTAACTAAGGCGCCATTGTGCCTTTTGTATTTAGTTCCGATGCGATTTCTGTGTTTCATCGTCAATGTGAAGGTCCAAGGAATACATTGAACCTGCAGTGCTTAATCGGAAACTAAAACTGGTCTCACAGGAAAGGATCAAGGCATAGACATAAGAAGTGTCACTCCTCTAGCACTTAAGGCGGCATTATGACTTTTGTATTTAATTCCGATGTTATTTCAGTATTTCATCGTCAATGTGTATGTCCAAGGAATACATTAAACCTGCAGTGGTCTATCGGAAACTAATACTGGTCTCACTGGAAATGCTCAAAACACCGACTGTAAGAAGAGTCTCTATTCTTGTACTTAAGGCGGCATTGTGCTTTTTGGATTTAATTCCGATGCGATTTCTGTGTTTCATCGTCAATGTGAAGGTCCAAGGAATACATTGTGTTGTGTCGGTAGCTGGGCCGACACCGTGAAGTTGAGATGGCTGAAAATGCACGCTAGACTAACACAGACGGGCGTGAAGTACTGGAACAGGATACGTAATTAATGTTCTTAAGAAAAGTACGTAGCTGTATTAATACTTATCTTTAATATCATTGTGGTACGTCGATCTTGACGATACACAGGAGACTTTAATTACAATTGCTGTATGGCTAATGGCGCCTTGCTAGTTCGTAGCCATTAACTTAGCTGATGGCTATTCTGTCCCTCAGCTAATGAGAGAGAAAGGCTTCGTACATCTGGTCGGTAGCTAGGTTCTCGTACAACTGGGGCGAGTGCTCTCTCGTATCACGAGACCTGCCTTGGTGGTGGCGCTAGGTCTGCGATCACAGTGGCGTCACGCGGGTCCGACATGTACTAAATGGACCGCGGCCGATTTAAGCTACCACCTAGCAAGTGTGGTGTCTGGCGGTGACACCACACATTGAACCTGCAGTGGTGTGTCGGAAACTAATACTGGTCACACAGGGAATGCTCAAAGCACCGACTGTAAGAAGAGTCTCTAATCTTGTACTTAAGGCGGCATTGTGCCTTTTGTATTTCATTCCGATGCGATTTCTGTGTTTCATCGTCAATGTGAAGGTCCAAGGAATTCATTGAACCTGCAGTGGTGTATCTGAAACTAATACTGGTCTCACAGGGAATGCTCAAAACACCGACTGTAAGAAGAGTCTCTATTCTTGTAATTAAGGCGGCATTGTGCCTTTTGTATTTAATTCCGATGCGATTTCTGTGTTTCATCGTCAATGTGAAGGTCCAAGGAATACATTGAACCTGCAGTGGTGTATCGGAAACTAATACTGGTCTCACAGGAAAGGATCAAGCCACAGACTCTAAGAAGTCTCACTCTTCTTGCACTTACGGCGGCATTGTGCCTTTTGTATTTAATTCCGATGTAATTTCAGTGTTTCATCGTCAATGTGTATGTCCAAGGAATACATTGAACCTGCAGTGGTGTATCGGAAACTAATACTGGTCTCACAGGGAATGTTAGAAGCACCGACTGTAAGAAGAGTCTCTATTCTTGTACTTAAGGCGGCATTGTGCCTTTTGTATTTAATTCCGATGCGATTTCTGTGTTTCATAGTCAATGTGAGGGTCCAAGGAATACATTGAACCTGCAGTTGTGTATCGGAAACTAATACTGCTGTCAGAGGGAATGCTCAAAAGTCCGACTGTAAGAAGTGTCTCTATTCTTGTACTTAAGGCGGCATTGTGCCTTTTGTATTTAATTCCGATGAGAGTTCTGTGATTCATAGGTAATGTGAAGGTCCAAGGAATACTTTGAACCTGCAGTGGTGTATCGGAAACTAATACTGGTCTCAGAGGCAATGCTCAAAGCACCGACTGAGAGAAGTGTCTCTATTCTTGTACTTAAGGCGGCATTGTGCCTTTTGTATTTAATTCCGATGAGATTTCTGTGTTTCATCGTCAATGAGAAGGTCCAAGGAATACATTGAACCTGCAGTGGTGTATCGGACACTAATACTGGTCTCACAGGAAATGCTCAAATCACCGACTGTTAGAAGAGTCTCTATTCTTGTACTTAAGGCGGCTTTGTGCCTTTTGCATTTAATTCAGATGCGATTTCTGTGTTTCATAGTCAATGTGAAGGTCCAAGGAATGTTTTGAACCTGCAGTGGTGTATCGGAAACTAATACTGGTCTCACAGGGAATGCTCAAAGCACCGACTGTTAGAAGCGTCTCTATTCTTGTACTTAAGGCGGCATTGTGCCTTTTGTATTTAATTCCGATGCGATTTCTGTGTTTCATAGTCAATGTGAAGGTCCAAGGTATACATTGAACCTGCAGTGGTGTATCGGAAACTAATACTGGTCTCACAGGGAATGCTCAAACCACCGATTGTAAGAAGAGTCTCTATTCTTGTACTTAAGGCGGCATTGTGCCTTTTGTATTTAATTCCGATGCTATTTCTGTGTTTCATAGTCTATGTGAAGGTCCAAGGAATACATTGAATCTACAGTGGTGTATCGGAAACTAATACTGGTCTCACAGGGAGTTTTCAAGGCACAGACTGTAGAAGAGTCTCTGATCTTGTACTTTACGCGGCATTGTGCTTCTTGTATTTAATTCCGATGCGATTTCGGTGTTTCACCGTCAATGTGAAGGTCCAAGGAATACATTGAACCTGCAGTGGTGTATCGGAAACTAATACTGGTCTCACAGGGAGTGTTCAAGGCACAGACTGTGGAAGAGTCTCTGATCTTGTACTTTACGCAGCATTGTGCTTCTTGTATTTAATTCCGATGCGATTTCTGTGTTTCATCGTCAATGTGAAAGTCCAAGGAATACATTGAACCTGCAGTGGTGTATCGGAAACTATTACTGGTCTCACAGGGAATGCTCAAAGCACCGAATGTAAGAAGAGTCTCTACTCTTGTAATTAAGGCGGCATTGTGCCCTTTGTATTTAATTCCGACGCGATTTCTGTGTTTCATCGTCAGTGTGAACGTCCAAGGAATACATTGAACCTGCAGTGGTGTATCGGAAACTATTACTGGTCTCACAGGGAATGCTCAAAGCACCAACTGTAAGAAGAGTCTCTATTCTTGTAATTAAGGCGGCATTGTGCCTTTTGTATTTAATTCCGATGCGATTTATGTGTTTCATCTTCAATGTGAAGGTCCCAGGAATACATTGAACCTACAGTGGTGTATCGGAAACTAATACTGGTCTCACTGGAAAGGGTCAAATAATGGACTCTAAGAAGTCTTACTCTTCTTGCATTAAGGCGGCGTTCTATTTTTTGTATTTAATTACGATGTTATTTCAGTGTTTCATCGTCATTGTGTATGTCCAAGGAATACATTGAACCTGCAATGGTGTATCGGAAACTAATACTGGACTCATTGGGAATGCTCAAAGCACCGACTGTAAGAAGAGTCTCTATTCTTGCACTTAAGGCGGCATTGTGCCTTTTGTATTTTATTCCGATGCGATTTCTGTGTTTCATCGTCAATGTGAAGGGCCAAGGAATACATTGAACCTGCAGTGGTGTATCGGAAACTAATACTGGTCTCTCAGGGAATGCTCAAAACACCGACCGTAAGAAGAGTCCCTATTCTTGTACTTAAGGCGGCATTGTGCCTTTTGCATTTAATTCCGCGTCGATTTCTGTGTTTCATAGTCAATGTGAAGGTCCAAGGAATACTTTGAATCTGCAGTGGTGTATCGGAAACTATTACTGGTCTCACAGGGAATGCTCAAAGCACCAACTGTAAGAAGAGTCTCTATTCTTGTAATTAAGGCGGCATTGTGCCTTTTGTATTTAATTCCGATGCGATTTATGTGTTTCATCTTCAATGTGAAGGTCCCAGGAATACATTGAACATACAGTGGTGTATCGGAAACTAATACTTTTCTCACTGGAAAGGATCAAATAATGGACTCTAAGAAGTCTTACTCTTCTTGCATTAAGGCGGCGTTCTATTTTTTGTATTTAATTACGATGTAATTTCAGTGTTTCATCGTCATTGTGTATGTCCAAGGAATACATTGAACCTGCAATGGTGTATCGGAAACTAATACTGGTCTCACAGGGAATCTCAAAGCACCGACTGTAAGAAGAGTCTGTATTCTTGTACTTAAGCCGGCATTGTGCCTTTAGTATTTAATTGCGATGCTATTTCTGTGTTTCATCGTCAATGTGAAGGTCCAAGGAATACATTGAACCTGCAGTGGTGAATCGGAAACTAATACTGGTCGCACAGGAAAGGATCAAGCCACAGACTCTAAGAAGTCTCACTCTTCTTGCACTTAAGGTGGCATTGGGCCTTTTCTATTTAATTCCGATGTAATTTCAGTGTTTCATCGTCAATGTGTATGTCCAAGGAATACATTGAACCTGCAGTGGTGTATCGGAAACAAATACTGGTCTCACAGGGAATGCTCAAAGCACCGACTGTATCAAGAATCTCTATTCTTGTACTTAAGGCGGCATTATTCAAAATGGTTCAAATGGCTCTGAGCACTATGGGACTCAACTGCTGAGGTCATTAGTCCCCTAGAACTTAGAACTAGTTAAACCTAACTAACCTAAGGACATCACAAACATCCATGCCCGAGGCAGGATTCGAACCTGCGACCGTAGTGGTCTTGCGGTTCCAGACTGCAGCGCCTTTAACCGCACGGCCACTTCGGCCGGCAAGGCGGCATTGTGTTTTTGTATTTAATTCCTATGCGATTTCTGTGTTTCATAGTCAATATGAATGTCCGAGGAATACACCGAACCTGCAGTTGTGTATTGGAAACCAATACTGGTGTCACAGGGAATGTTCAAAGCACCGACTGTAAGAAGAGTCTCTATTCTTGCACTTAAGGTGGCATTGTGCCTTTTGTATTTAATTCCGTTGTAATTTCAGTGTATCATCGTCAATGTGTATGACAAGGAATACATTGAAGCTGCAGTGGTTTATCGGAAATTAATACTGGTCTCACAGCGAATATTCAAAGCACCGACTGTAAGAATGGTCTCTACTCCTGGACTTAAGGCGGCATTGTACCTTTTTTATTTAATTCCGATGCGATTTCTGTGTTTCATCGTCAATGTGAAGGTCCAAGGAATACATTGAACCTGCAGTGGTGATTCGGAAACTAATACTGGTCGCACAGGAAAGGATCAAGCCACAGACTCTAAGAAGTCTCACTCTTCATGCACTTAAGGTGGCATTGGGCCTTTTCTATTTAATTCCGATGTAATTTCAGTGTTTCATCGTCAATGTGTATGTCCAAGGAATACATTGAACCTGCAGTGGTGTATCGGAAACTAACACTGTTCTCACAGGGAATGTTCAAAGCACCGACTGTAAGAAGAGTCTCTATTCTTGTACTTAAATCGGCATTGTGCCTTTTGTATTTAATTCCGATGCGATTTCTGTGTTTCATAGAGAATGTGAAGGTCCAAGGAATACTTTGAACCTGCAGTGGTGTATCGGAAACTAATACTGGCCTCAGAGGCAATGCTCAAAGCACCGACTGAGAGAAGTGTCTCTATTCTTGTACTTAAGGCGGCATTGTGCCTTTTGTATTTAATTCCGATGCGATTTCTGTGTTTTATCGTCAATGTGAAGGTCCAAGGAATACATTGAACCTGCAGTGGTGTATCGAAAACTATTACTGGTCTCACAGGGAATGCTCAAGCACCGACTGTAAGAAGAGTCTCTATTCTTGTAATTAAGGCGGCATTGTGCCTTTTGTATTTAGTTCCGATGCGATTTCTGTGTTTCATCGTCAATGTGAAGGTCCAAGGAATACATTGAACCTGCAGTGGTGTATCGGAAACTAATACTGGTCTCACAGGAAAGGAACAAGGCACAGACACTAAGAAGTCTCACTCGTCTAGCATGTAAGGCGGCATTGTGCCTTTTGTATTTAATTCCTAAGTAATTTCTGTATTTCATTGTCAATGTGTATGTCCAAGGAATACATTGAACCTGCAGTGGTGTATCGGAAACTAATACTGGTCTCACAGGGAATGCTCAAAGCACCGACTGTAAGAAGAGTCTCTATTCTTGTACTTAAGGCGGCATTGTGCCTTTTGTATTTAATTCCGATGAGATTTCTGTGTTTCATCATCAATGTGAAGGTCCAAGGAATTCATTGAACCAGCAGTGGTGAATCGGAAACTAATACTGGTCTCACAGAAAATGCTCAAAACACCGACTGTTAGAAGAGTCCCTATTCTTGTACTTAAGGCGGCTTTGTGCCTTTTGCATGTAATTCCGATGCGATTTCTGTGTTTCATAGTCAATGTGAAGGTCCAAGGAATACATTGAATCTACAGTGTAGTATCGGAAACTAATACTGGTCTCACAGGGAGTTTTCAAGGCACAGACTGTGGAAGAGTCTCTGATCTTGTACTTTACGCGGCATTGTGCTTCTTGTATTTAATTCCGATGCGATTTTGGTGTTTCATCGTCAATGTGAAGGTCCAAGGAATACATTGAACCTGCAGTGGTGTATCGGAAACTAATACTGGTGTCACAGGAAAGGATCAAAGCACAGACTCTAAGAAATCTCACTCCTCTTGCACGTAAGGCGGCATTGTGCCTTTTGTATTTAATTTCGATGTAATTTCAGAGTTTCATCGTCAATGTGTATGTCCAAGGAATACATTGAACCTGCAGTGGTGTATCGGAAACTAAAACTGGTCTCACGGGGAGTGTTCAAGGCGCAGACTGTAGAAGAGTCTCTGATCTTGTACTTTACGCAGCATTGTGCTTCTTGTATTAAATTCCGATGCGATTTCTGTGTTTCATCGTAAATGTGAAAGTCCAAGGAATACATTGAACCTGCAGCGGTGTACCGGAAACTATTACTGGTCTCACAGGGAATGCTCAAAGCACCGAATGTAAGAAGAGTCTCTACTCTTGTAATTAAGGCGGCATTGTGCCCTTTGTATTTAATTCCGATGCGATTTCTGTGTTTCATCGTCAATGTGAACGTCCAAGGAATACATTGAACCTGCAGTGGTGTATCTGAAACTAATACTGGTCTCACAGGGAATGCTCAAAACACCGACCATAAGAAGAGTCTCTATTCTTGTACTTAAGGCGGCATTGTGCCTTTTGCATTTTATTCCGCGTCGATTTCTGTGTTTCATAGTCAATGTGAAGGTCCAAGGAATACTTTGAATCTGCAGTGGTGTATCGGAAACAATTAATGGTCTCACAGGGAATGCTCAAAGCACCAACTGTAAGAAGAGTCTCTATTCTTGTAATTAAGGCGGCATTGTGCCTTTTGTATTTAATTCCGATGCGATTTATGTGTTTCATCTTCAATGTGAAGGTCCAAGGAATACATTGAAGCTACAGTGGTGTATCGGAAACTAATACTGGTCTCACTGGACTCTCAATGGACTCTAAGAAGTCTTACTCTTCTTGCATTAAGGCGGCATTCTATCTTTTGTTTTTAATTACGATGTAATTTCAGTGTTTCATCGTCATTGTGTATGTCCAAGGAATACATTGAACCTGCAGTGGGGTATCGGAAACTAATACTGGTCTCACCGGGAATCTCAAAGCACCGACTGTAAGAATAGTCTGTATTCTTGTACTTAAGCCGGCATTGTGCATTTAGTATTTAATTCCAAAGCGATTTCTGTGTTTCATCGCCAACTTGATGTTCCAAGGAATACATGGAACCTGCAGTGGTGTATCGGAAACTAATACGGGACTCATAGGGAATGCTCAAAACACCAACTGTAAGAAGAATCCCTATTCTTGTACTTAAGGTTGCATTGTGCCTTTTGTATTTAATTCCGATGCGATTTCTGTGTTTCATCGTCAACTTGAAGTTCCAAGGAATACATTGAACCTTCAGTGGTGTATCGGAAACTAATACTGGACTCATAGGGAATGCTCAAAGCACCGACTGTAAGGAGAGTCTCTATTCTTGCACTTAAGGCGGCATTGTGCCTTTTGTATTTTATTACGATGCGATTTCTGTGTTTCATCGTCAATGTGAAGGTCCAAGGAGTACATTGAACCTGCAGTGGTGTATCGGAAACAAATACTGGTCTCACAGGGAATGCTCAAAGCACCGACTGTAACAAGAATCTCTAATCTTGTACTTAAGGCGGCATTGTGTTTTTGTATTTAATTCCTATGCGATTTCTGTGTTTCATAGTCAATATGAATGTCCAAGGAATACACTGAACCTGCAGTTGTGTATCGGAAACTAATACTGGTCGCACAGGAAAGGATCAAGCCACAGACTCTAAGAATTCTCACCCTTCTTGCACTTAAGGCGGCATTGTGCCTTTTGTATTTAATTCCGATGTAATTTCAGTGTATCATCGTCAATGTGTATGACAAGGAATACATTGAAGCTGCAGTGGTTTATCGGAAATTAATACTGGTCTCACAGCGAATATTAAAAGCACCGACTGTAAGAATGGTCTCTACTCCTGGACTTAAGGCGGCATTGTGCCTTTTGTATTTAATTCCGATGCGATTTCTGTATTCATCGTCAATGTGAAGGTCCAAGGAATACATTGAACCTGCAGTGGTGTATCGGAAACTAATACTGGTCGCACAGGAAAGGATCAAGCCACAGACTCTAAGAATTCTCGCTATTCTAGCACTTAAGGCGGCATTGTGCCTTTTGTATTTAACTCCGATGTAATTTCAGTGTTTCATCGTCAATGTGTATGTCCAAGGAATACATTGAACCTGCAGTGGTGTATCGGAAACTAATACTGGACTCACAGGGAATGTTCAAAGCACCGACTGTAAGAAGAGTCTCTATTCTTGTACTTAAGGCGGCATTGTGCCTTTTTTATTTAATTCCGATGCGATTTCTGTGTTTCATAGTCAATGTGAAGGTCCAAGGAATACATTGAACCTGCAGTGGTGTATCGGAAACTAATACTGGTCTCACAGGGAATGCTCAAAGCACCGACTGTAAGAAGAGTCTCTATTCTTGTACTTAAGGCGGCATTGTGCCTTTTGTATTTAATTCCGATGCGATTTCTGTGTCTCATAGTCAATGTGAAGGTCCAATGAATACTTTGAACCTGCAGTGGTGTATCGGAAACTAATACTGCTGTCAGAGGGAATGCTCAAAGCTCCGACTGTAAGAAGTGTCCCTATTCTTGTACTTAAGGCGGCATTGTGCCTTTTGTATTTAATTCCGATGCGATTTCTGTGTTTCATCGTCAATGTGAAGCTCCAAGCAATACATTGAACCTGCAGTGGTGTATCGGAAACTATTTCTGGTCTCACAGGGAATGCTCAAGCCCCAACTGTAAGAAGAGTCTCTATTCTTGTAACTAAGGCGCCATTGTGCCTTTTGTATTTAGTTCCGATGCGATTTCTGTGTTTCATCGTCAATGTGAAGGTCCAAGGAATACATTGAACCTGCAGTGCTGTATCGGAAACTAAAACTGGTCTCACAGGAAAGGATCAAGGCACAGACACTAAGAAGTGTCACTCCTCTAGCACTTAAGGCGGCATTGTGACTTTTGTATTTAATTCCGATGTAATTTCAGTATTTCATCGTCAATGTGTATGTCCAACGAATACATTGAACCTACAGTGGTGTATCGGAAACTAATACTGGTCTCACAGGGAATGCTCAAAGCACTGACTGTAAGAAGAGTCTCTATTCTTGTACTTAAGGCAGCCTTGTACCTTTTGTATTTAATTCCGATGCGATTTCTGTGTTTCATAGTCAATGTGAAGGTCCAAGGAATACCTTCAACCTGCAGTGGTGTATCGGAAACTAATACTGGACTCATAGGGAATGCTCAAAGCACCGACTGTAAGAAGAGTCTATTCTTGTACTTAAGGCGGCATTGTGCCTTTTGTATTTAATTCCGATGCGATTTCTGTGTTTCATAGTCAATGTGAAGGTCCAAGGAATACATTGAACCTGCAGTGGTGTGTCGGATCTAATACTGGTCCCACAGGGAATGCTCAAAGCACCGACTGTAAGAAGAGTCTCTATTCTTGTACTTAAGGCGGCATTGTGCCTTTTGTATTTAATTCCGATGCGATTTCTGTGTCTCATAGTCAATGTGAAGGTCCAATGAATACTTTGAACCTGCAGTGGTGTATCGGAAACTAATACTGCTGTCAGAGGGAATGCTCAAAGCTCCGACTGTAAGAAGTGTCCCTATTCTTGTACTTAAGGCGGCATTGTGTCTTTTGTATTTAATTCCGATGCGATTTCTGTGTTTCATAGAGAAAGTGAAGGTCCAAGGAATACTTTGAACCTGCAGTGGTGTATCGGAAACTAATACTGGCCTCAGAGGCAATGCTCAAAGCACCGACTGAGAGAAGTGTCTCTATTCTTGTACTTAAGGCGGCATTGTGCCTTTTGTATATAATTCCGATGCGATTTCTGTGTTTCATCGTCAATGTGAAGGTCTAAGGAATACATTGAACCTGCAGTGGTGTATCGAAAACTATTACTGGTCTCACAGGGAATGCTCAAGCACCGACTGTAAGAAGAGTCTCTATTCTTGTAATTAAGGCGGGATTGTGCCTTTTGTATTTAGTTCCGATGCGATTTCTGTGTTTCATCGTCAATGTGAACGTCCAAGGAATACATTGACCCTGCAGTGGTGTATCGGAAACTAATACTGGTCTCACAGGAAAGGAACAAGGCACAGACACTAAGAAGTCTCACTCCTCTAGCACTTAAGGCGGCATTGTGCCTTTTGTATTTAATTCCGATGTAATTTCAGTATTTCATCGTCAATGTGTATGTCCAAGGAATACATTGAACCTGCAGTGGTGTATCGGAAACTAATACTGGTCTCACAGGGAATGCTCAAAGCAGCGACTGTAAGAAGAGTCTCTATTCTTGTACTTAAGGCGGCATTGTGCCTTTTGTATTTAATTCCGATGAGATATCTGTGTTTCATCGTCAATGTGAAGGTCCAAGGAATACATTGAACCTGCAGTGGTGAATCGGAAACTAATACTGGTCTCACAGAAAATGCTCAAACACCGACTGTTAGAAGAGTCTCTATTCTTGTACTTAAGGCAGCTTTGTGCCTTTTGCATCTAATTCCGATGCGATTTCTGTGTTTCATAGTCAATGTGAAGGTCCAAGGAATGCTTTGAACCTGCGGTGGTGTATCGGAAACTTATACTGGTCTCACAGGGAATGCTCATAGCACCGACTGTAAGAAGAGTCTCTATTCTTGTACTTAAGGCGGCACTGTGCCCTTTGTATTTAATTCCGATGCGATTTCTGTGTTTCATAGTCAATGTGAAGGTCCAAGGAATACATTGAACCTGCAGTGGTGTATCGGAAACTAATACTGGTCTCACAGGGAATGCTCAAACCACCGACTGTAAGAAGAGTCTCTATTCTTGTACTTAAGGCGGCATTGTGCCTTTTGTATTTAATTCCGATGCGATTTCTGTGTTTCATAGTCTATGTGAAGTTCCAAGGAATACTTTGAACCTGCATTGGTGTATCGGAAGCTAATACTGCTCTCAGAGGGAATGCTGAAAGCTCCGACCGTAAGAAGTGTCTCTATTCTTGTACTTAAGGCGGCATTGTGCCTTTTGTATTTAATTGCGATGCGATTTCTGTTTTTTATAGTCAATGTGACGGTCCACGGAATACTTTGAACCTGCAGTGGTGTATCGGAAACTAATACTGCTCTCAGAGGCAATGCTCAAAGCACCAACTGAGAGAAGTGTGTCTATTCTTGTACTTAAGGCGGCATTGTGCCTTTTGTATTTAATTCCGATGCGATTTCTGTGTTTCATCGTCAATGTGAAGCTCCAAGCAATACATTGAACCTACAGTGTTGTATCGGAAACTAATACTGGTCTCACAGGGAATGCTCAAAGCACTGACTGTAAGAAGAGTCTCTATTCTTGTACTTAAGGCGGCATTGTGCCTTTTGTATTTAATTCCGATGCGATTACTGTGTTTCATCGTCAATGTGAAGGTCCAAGGAATACATTCAACCTGCAGTGGTGTATCGAATAATAATACTGGTCTCACAGGGAATGCTCAATCCACCGACTGTAAGAAGAGTCTCTATTCTTGTAATTAATTCGGCATTGTGCCTTTTGTATTTAGTTCCGATGCGATTTCTGTGTTTCATCGTCAATGTGAAGGTCCAAGGAATACATTGAACCTGCAGTGGTGTATCGGAAACTAATACTGGTCTCGCAGGAAAGGATCAAGGCACAGACTCTAAGAAGTCACACTCTTCTAGCACTTAAGGCGGCATTGTGCCTCTTGTATTTAATTCCGATGTAATTTCAGTATTTCATCGTCAATGTGTATGTCCAAGGAGTACATTGAACCTACAGTGGTGTATCGGAAACTAATACTGATCTCACAGGGAATGCTCAAAGCACTGACTGTGAGAAGAGTCTCTATTCTTGTACTTAAGGCAGCCTTGTACCTTTTGTATTTAATTCCGATGCGATTTCTGTGTTTCATAGTCAATGTGAAGGTCCAAGGAATACCTTCAACCTGCAGTGGTGTATCGGAAACTTATACTGCTCTCAGAAGGAATGCTCAAAGCACCGACTGTAAGAAGAGTCTCTATTCTTGTACTTAGGGCGGCATTTTGCCTTTTGTATTTAATTCCGATGTAATTTCAGTGTTTCATCGTCAATGTGTATGACAAGGAATACATTGAACCGGCAGTGGTATATCGGAAATTAATACTGGCCTAACAGGGAATGCTCAAAGCACTAACTGTAACAAGAGTCTCTATTCTTGGACTTAAGCCGGCATTGTGCCTTTTGTATTTCATTCCGATGCGATTTCTGTGTTTCAAAGTCAATGTGGAGGTCCAAGGAATACTTTGAACCTGCAGTCGTGTATCAGAAACTAATACTGGTCTCACATTAAAGGATCAAAGCGCAGATTCTAAGAAGTCTCACTCATTTTGCACTAATGGCGGCATTGTGCCTTTTGTATTTAATTCCGATGCGATTTCTGTGTTTCATAGTCAATGTGAAGGTGCACGGAATACTTTGAACCTGCAGTGGTGTATCGGAAACTAATACTGGTCTCACAGGTAATGCTCAAAGCACCAACTGTAAGAAGAGTCTTTATTCTTGTACTTAAGGCGGCCTTGTGCCTTTTGTATTTAATTCCGATGCGATTTCTGTGTTTCATCGTCAATATGAAGGTCCAAGTAATACATTGAACCTGCATTGGTGTATCGGAAACTAATAATGGTCTCACAGGGAATGCTCAAAGCACCGAATGTAAGAAGAATCTCTAGTCTTGTACTTAAGGTGGCATTGTGCCTTTTGTATTTAACTCCGATGCGATTTCTGTGTTTCATAGTCAATGTGAATGTCCAAGGAATACTTTAAACTTGCAGTGGTGTATCGGAAACTAATACTGGTCCACACAGGGAATGCTGAAAGCACTGACTGTAAGAAGGGTCTCTATTCTTGTACTTAAGGCAGCCTTGTACCTTTTGTATTTAATTCCGATGCGATTTCTGTGTTTCATAGTCAATGTGAAGGTCCAAGGAATACATTGAACCTGCAGTGGTGTATCGGAAACTAATACTGGTCTCACAGGGAATGCTCAAATCACCGACTGTAAGAAGAGTCTCTATTCTTGTACTTAAGGCGGCATTGTTCTTTTTGGATTTAATTCCGATGCGATTTCTGTGTTTCATCGTCAATGTGAAGGTCCAAGGAATACATTGAACCTGCAGTGGTGTATCGGAAACTAATACTGGTCTCACAGGGAATGCTCAAAGCACCGACTGTAAGAAGTGTCTCTAATTTTGTACTTAAGGCGCCATTGTGCCTTTTGTATTTCATTCCGATGCGATTTCTGTGTTTCATCGTCAATGTGAAGGTTCAAGGAATTCATTGAACCTGCAGTGGTGTATCTGAAACTAATACTGGTCTCACAGGGAATGCTCAAAACACCGACTGTAAGAAGAGTCTCTATTCTTATAATTAAGGCGGCATTGTGCCTTTTGTATTTAATTCTGATGCGATTTCTGTGTTTCATCGTCAATGTGAAGGTCCAAGGAATACATTGAACCTGCAGTGGTGTATCGGAAACTAATACTGGACTCACAGGGAATGCTCAAAGCACCGACTGTAAGAAGAGTCTCTATAATTGTACTTAAGGCGGCATTGTGCCTTTTGTATTTAATTCCGATGCGATTTCTGTGTTTCATAGTCAATGTGAAGGTCCAAGGAATACTTTGAACCTGCAGTGGTGTATCGGAAAGTAATACTGGTCTCACAGGGAATGCTCAAAGCACTGACTGTAAGAGGAGCCTCTATTCTTGTACTTAAGGCGTCCTTGTGACTTTTGTATTTATTTCCGATGCCATTTCTGTGTTTCATAGTCAATGTGAAGGTCCAAGGAATACCTTGAACCTGCAGTGGTGTATCGGAAACTAATACTGCTCTCAAAAGGAATGCTCAAATCACCGACTGTAAGAAGTGTCTCTATTCTTGTACTTAAGGCGGCATTGTGCCTTTTGTATTTTATTCCGATGCCATATCTGTGTTTCATCGTCAATGTGAAGGTCTAAGGAATAAATTGAACCTGCAGTGGTGTATCGAATAATAATACTGGTCTCACAGAGAATGCTCAATTCACCGACTGTAAGAAGAGTCTCCATTCTTGTAATGAAGGCGGCATTGTGCCTCTTGTATTTAACTCCGATGCGATTTCTTTGTTTCGCCGTCAATATGAAGGTCCAAGGAGTACATTGAACCTGCATTGGTGTATCGGCAACTAATACTGGTCTCACAGAGAATGCTCAAATCACCGACTGTAAGAAGAGACTCTATTCTTGTACTTAAGGCGGCATTGTGGCTTTCGTATGTAATTCCGATGCGATTTCTGTGTTTCATCGTCAATGTGAACGTCCAAGGAATACATTGAACCTGCAGTTTTGTATCGGAAACTAATACTGGTCTCACAGGGAATGCTCAAAGCACCGACAGTAAGAAGAGTCTCTATTCTTGTACTTAAGTCGGCATTGTGCCTTTTGTATTTTATTCCGATGCGATTTCTGTGTTTCATCGCCAATGTGAAGGTCTAAGGAATACATTGAACCTGCAGTGGTGTATCTGAAACAAATACTGGTCTCACAGGGAATGCTCAAAGCACTGACTGTAACAAGAATCTCAATTCTTGTACTTAAGGCGGCATTGTGTTTTTGTATTTAATTCCGATGCGATTTCTGTGTTTCGTAGTCAATATGAATGTCCAAGGAATACACTGAACCTGCAGTTGTGTATTGAAATCTAATACTGGTCTCACAGGGAGTGCTCAAAGCACCGACTGTAAGAAGGGTCTCTACTCCTGGACTTAAGGCGGCATTGTGCCTTTTGTATTTAATTCCGATGCCATTTCTGTGTTTCATCGTCAATGTGAAGGTCTAAGGAATACATTGAACCTGCAGTGGTGTATCGAATAATAATACTGGTCTCACAGGGAATGCTCAATTCACCGACTGTAAGAAGAGTCTGTATTCTTGCACTTAAGGCGGCATTGTGCCTTTTGTATTTAATTCCGATGTAATTTCAGTGTATCATCGTCAATGTCCCCCCATGAACCATGGACCTTGCCGTTGGTGGGGAGGCTTGCGTGCCTCAGCGATACAGATAGCCGTACCGTAGGTGCAACCACAACGGAGGGGTATCTGTTGAGAGGCCAGACAAACGTGTGGTTCCTGAAGAGGGGCAGCAGCCTTTTCAGTAGTTGCAAGGGCAACAGTCTGGATGATTGACTGATCTGGCCTTGTAACAATAACCAAAACGGCCTTGCTGTGCTGGTACTGCGAACGGCTGAAAGCAAGGGGAAACTACAGCCGTAATTTTTCCCGAGGGCATGCAGCTTTACTGTATGATTACATGATGATGGCGTCCTCTTGGGTAAAATATTCCGGAGGTAAAATAGTCCCCCATTCGGATCTCCGGGCGGGGACTACTCAAGAGGATGTCGTTATCAGGAGAAAGAAAACTGGCGTTCTACGGATCGGAGCGTGGAATGTCAGATCCCTTAATCGGGCAGGTAGGTTAGAAAATTTAAAAAGGGAAATGGATAGGTTGAAGTTAGATATAGTGGGAATTAGTGAAGTTCGGTGGCAGGAGGAACAAGACTTCTGGTCAGGTGACTACAGGGTTATAAACACAAAATCAAATAGGGGTAATGCAGGAGTAGGTTTAATAATGAATAGGAAAATAGGAATGCGGGTAAGCTACTACAAACAGCATAGTGAACGCATTATTGTGGCCAAGATAGATACGAAGCCCACGCCTACTACAGTAGTACAAGTTTATATGCCAACTAGCTCTGCAGACGACGAAGAAATTGAAGAAATGTATGATGAAATAAAAGAAATTATTCAGATAGTGAAGGGAGACGAAAATTTAATAGTCATGGGTGACTGGAATTCGAGTGTAGGAAAAGGGAGAGACGGAAACGTAGTAGGTGAATATGGATTGGGGGACAGAAATGAAAGAGGAAGCCGCCTGGTCGAATTTTGCACAGAGCACAACATAATCATAACTAACACTTGGTTTAAGAATCATGAAAGAAGGTTGTATACATGGAAGAACCCTGGAGATACTAAAAGGTATCAGATAGATTATATAATGGTAAGACAGAGATTTAGGAACCAGGTTTTAAATTGTAAGACATTTCCAGGGGCAGATGTGGACTCTGACCACAATCTATTGGTTATGACCTGTAGATTAAAACTGAAGAAACTGCAAAAAGGTGGGAATTTAAGGAGATGGGACCTGGATAAACTAAAAGAACCAGAGGTTGTACAGAGATTCAGGGAGAGCATAAGAGAGCAATTGACAGGAATGGGGGAAATAAATACAGTAGAAGAAGAATGGGTAGCTTTGAGGGATGAAGTAGTGAAGGCAGCAGAGGATCAAGTAGGTAAAAAGACTAGGGCTAGTAGAAATCCTTGGGTAACAGAAGAAATATTGAATTTAATTGATGAAAGGAGAAAATATAAAAATGCAGTAAATGAAACAGGCAAAAAGGAATACAAACGTCTCAAAAATGAGATCGACAGGAAGTGCAAAATGGCTAAGCAGGGATGGCTAGAGGACAAATGTAAGGATGTAGAGGCCTATCTCACTAGGGGTAAGATAGATACCGCCTACAGGAAAATTAAAGAGACCTTTGGAGATAAGAGAACGACTTGTATGAATATCAAGAGCTCAGATGGAAACCCAGTTCTAAGCAAAGAAGGGAAAGCAGAAAGGTGGAAGGAGTATATAGAGGGTCTATACAAGGGCGATGTACTTGAGGACAATATTATGGAAATGGAAGAGGATGTAGATGAAGATGAAATGGGAGATATGATACTGCGTGAAGAGTTTGACAGAGCACTGAAAGACCTGAGTCGAAACAAGGCCCCCGGAGTAGACAATATTCCATTGGAACTACTGACGGCCGTGGGAGAGCCAGTCCTGACAAAACTCTACCATCTGGTGAGCAAGATGTATGAAACAGGCGAAATACCCTCAGACTTCAAGAAGAATATAATAATTCCAATCCCAAAGAAAGCAGGTGTTGACAGATGTGAAAATTACCGAACTATCAGCTTAATAAGTCACAGCTGCAAAATACTAACACGAATTCTTTACAGACGAATGGAAAAACTAGTAGAAGCCAACCTCGGGGAAGATCAGTTTGGATTCCGTAGAAACACTGGAACACGTGAGGCAATACTGACCTTACGACTTATCTTAGAAGAAAGATTAAGGAAAGGCAAACCTACGTTTCTAGCATTTGTAGACTTAGAGAAAGCTTTTGACAATGTTGACTGGAATACTCTCTTTCAAATTCTAAAGGTGGCAGGGGTAAAATACAGGGAGCGAAAGGCTATTTACAATTTGTACAGAAACCAGATGGCAGTTATAAGAGTCGAGGGACATGAAAGGGAAGCAGTGGTTGGGAAGGGAGTAAGACAGGGTTGTAGCCTCTCCCCGATGTTGTTCAATCTGTATATTGAGCAAGCAGTAAAGGAAACAAAAGAAAAATTCGGAGTAGGTATTAAAATTCATGGAGAAGAAATAAAAACTTTGAGGTTCGCCGATGACATTGTAATTCTGTCAGAGACAGCAAAGGACTTGGAAGAGCAGTTGAATGGAATGGACAGTGTCTTCAAAGGAGGATATAAGATGAACATCAACAAAAGCAAAACAAGGATAATGGAATGTAGTCTAATCAAGTCGGGTGATGCTGAGGGAATTAGATTAGGAAATGAGGCACTTAAAGTAGTGAAGGAGTTTTGCTATTTGGGGAGCAAAATAACTGATGATGGTCGAAGTAGAGAGGATATAAAATGTAGGCTGGCAATGGCAAGGAAAGCGTTTCTGAAGAAGAGAAATTTGTTAACATCGAGTATAGATTTAAGTGTCAGGAAGTCATTTCTGAAAGTATTCGTATGGAGTGTAGCCATGTATGGAAGTGAAACATGGACGATAAATAGTTTGGACAAGAAGAGAATAGAAGCTTTCGAAATGTGGTGCTACAGAAGAATGCTGAAGATTAGATGGGTAGATCACATAACTAATGAGGAAGTATTGAATAGGATTGGGGAGAAGAGAAGTTTGTGGCACAACTTGACCAGAAGAAGGGATCGGTTGGTAGGACATGTTCTGAGGCATCAAGGGATCACCAATTTAGTATTGGAGGGCAGTGTGGAGGGTAAAAATCGTAGAGGGAGACCAAGAGATGAATACACTAAGCAGATTCAGAAGGATGTAGGTTGCAGTAGGTACTGGGAGATGAAAAAGCTTGCACAGGATAGAGTAGCATGGAGAGCTGCATCAAACCAGTCTCAGGACTGAAGACCACAACAACAACAACAACATCGTCAATGTGTATGACAAGGAATACATTGAAGCTGCAGTGGTTTATCGGAAATTAATACTGGTCTCACAGCGAATATTCAAAGCACCGACTGTAAGAAGGGTGTCTACTCCTGGACTTAAGGCGGCATTGTCCCTTTTGTATTTAATTCCGATGCGATTTCAGTGTTTCATCGTCAATGTGAATCTCCAAGCAATACATAGAACCTGCAGTGGTGTATCGGAAACTAATACTGGTCTCACAGGGAACGCTCAAAGCACCGACTGTTAGAAGAGTCTCTATTCATGTACTTAAGTCGGCATTGTGCCTTTTGTATTTAATTGCGATGCGATTTCTGTGTTTCATTGTCAATGTGAAGGTCCAAGGAATACATTGAACCTGCAGTGGTGTATCGGAAACTAATACTGGTCGCACAGGAAAGGATCAAGCCACAGTCTCTGAGAAGTCTCACCCTTCTTGCACTTAAGGCGGCATTGTGCCTTTTGTATTTAATTCTGATGTAATTTCAGTGTTTCATCGTCAATGTGTATGTCCAAGGAATACATTGAACCTGCAGTGGTGTATCGGAAACTAATACTGGTCTCACAGGGAATGTTCAAAGCACCGACTGTAAGAAGAGTCTCTATTCTTGTACTTAAGGCGGCATTGTGCCTTTTGTATTTAATTCCGATGCCATTTCTGTGTTTCATAGAGAATGTGAAGGTCCAAGGAATACTTTGAACCTGCAGTGGTGTATCGGAAACTAATACTGGTCTCAGAGGCTATGCTCAAAGCACCGACTGAGAGAAGTGTCTCTATTCTTGTACTTAAGGCGGCATTGTGCCTTTTGTATTTAATTCCGATGCGATTTCTGTGTTTCATCGTCAATGTGAAGGTCCAAGGAATACATTGAACCTGCAGTGGTGTATCGAAAACTATTACTGGTCTTACAGGGAATGCTCAAGCACCGACTGTAAGAAGAGTCTCTATTCTTGTAATTAAGGCGGCATTGTGCCTTTTGTATTTAGTTCCGATGCGATTTCTGTTTTTCATCGTCAATGTGAAGGTCCAAGGAATACATTGAACCTGCAGTGGTGTATCGGAAACTAATACTGGTCTCACAGGGAATGCTCAAACCACCGACTGTAAGAAGAGTCTCTATTCTTGTACTTAAGGCGGCATTGTGCCTTTTGTATTTAATTCCCATGCGATTTCTGTGTTTCATAGTCTATGTGAAGGTCCAAGGAATACATTGATCCTGCAGTGGTGTATCGGAAACTAATACTGGTCTCACAGGGAGTTTTCAAGGCACAAACTGTAGAAGAGTCTCTGATCTTGTACTTTACGCGGCATTGTGCTTCTTGTATTTAATTCCGATGCGATTTCTGTGTTTCATCGTCAATGTGAACGTCCATGGAATACATTGAACCTGCAGTGGTGTATCGGAAACTAATACTGGTCTCACAGGAAAGGATCAAAGCACAGACTCTAAGAAATCTCACTCCTCTTGCACATAAGGCTGCATTGCGCTTTTTGCATTTAATTTCGATGTAATTTCAGAGTTTCATCGTCAATGTGTATGTCCAAGGAATACATTGAACCTGCAGTGGTGTATCGGAAACTATAACTGGTCTCACAGGGAGTGTTCAAGGCACAGACTGTAGAAGAGTCTCTGATCTTGTACTTTACGCAGCATTGTGCTTCTTGTATTTAATTCCGATGCGATTTCTGTGTTTCATCGTCAATGTGAACGTCCAAGGAATACATTGAACCTGCAGTGGTGTATCGGAAACTATTACTGGTCTCACAGGGAATGCTCAAAGCACTGAATGTAAGAAGAGTCTCTACTCTTGTAATTAAGGCGGCATTGTGCCTTTTGTATTTAGTTCCGAAGCGATTTCTGTGTTTCATCGTCAATGTGAAGGTCCAAGGAATACATTGAACCTGCAGTGGTGTATCGGAAACTAATACTGGTCTCGCAGGAAAGGATCAAGGCACAGACTCTAAGAAGTCACACTCTTCTAGCACTTAAGGCGGCATTGTGCCTTTTCTATTTAATTCCGATGTAATTTCAGTATTTCATCGTCAATGTGTATGTCCAAGGAATACATTGAACCTACAGTGGTGTAACGGAAACTAATACTGGTCTCACAGGGAATTCTCAAAGCACTGACTGTAAGAAGGGTCTCTATTCTTGTACTTAAGGCAGCCTTGTACCTTTTGTATTTAATTCCGATGCGATTTCTGTGTTTTATAGTCAATGTGAAGGTCCAAGGAATACCTTCAACCTGCAGTGGTGTATCGGAAAATTATACTGCACTCAGAAGGAATGCTCAAAGCACCGACCGTTAGAAGTGTCATTATTCTTGTACTTATGGCGGCATTGTGCCTTTTGTATTTAATTCCGATGCGATTACTGTGTTTCATCGTCAATGTGAAGGTCCAAGGAATACATTCAACCTGCAGTGGTGTATCGGAAACTAATACTGGTCTCACAGGGAATGCTCAAATCACCGACTGCAAGAAGAGTCTCTATTCTTGTAATTAAGGGGGCATTGTGCCTATTGTATTTAATTCCGATGCTATTTCTGTGTTTCATCGTCAATGTGAAGGTCTAAGGAATACATTGAACCTGCAGTGGTGTATCGGAAACTAATACTGGTCTCGCAGGAAATTATCAAGGCACAGACTCTAAGAAGTCACACTCTTCTAGCACTTAAGGCGGCATTGTGCCTTTTGTATTTAATTCCGATGTAATTTCAGTATTTCATCGTCAATGTGTATGTCCAAGGAATACATTGAACCTGCAGTGGTGAATCCGAAACTAATACTGGTCTCACAGGGAATGCTCAAAGCACTGACTGTAAGAAGAGTCTCTATTCTTGTACTTAAGGCAGCCTTATACCTTTTGTATTTAATTCCGATGCGATTTCTGTGTTTCATTGTCAATGTGAAGGTCCAAGGAATACCTTCAACCTGCAGTGGTGTATCGGAAACTTATACTTCTCTCAGAAGGAATGCTCAAAGCACCGACTGTAATAAGAGTCTCTATTCTTGGACTTAAGCCGGCATTGTGCCTTTTGTATTTCATTCCGATGCGATTTCTGTGTTTCATAGTCAATCTGGAGGTCCAAGGCATACTTTGAACCTGCAGTCGTGTATCAGAAACTAATACTGGTCTCACATTAAAGGATCAAAGCACAGATTCTAAGAAGTCTCACTCATTTTGCACTTAAGGCAGCATTGTGCCTTTTGTATTTAATTCCGATGCGATTTCTGTGTTTCATAGTCAATGTGAAGGTGCACGGAATACTTTGAACCTGCAGTGGTGTATCGGAAACTAATACTGGTCTCACAGGGAATGCTCAAAGCACCAACTGTAAGAAGAGTCTTTATTCTTGTACTTAAGGCGGCCTTGTGCCTTTTGTATTTAATTCCGATGCGATTTCTGTGTTTCATCGTCAATATGAAGGTCCAAGTAATACATTGAACCTGCATTGGTGTATCGGAAACTAATAATGGTCTCACAGGGAATGCTCAAAGCACCGAATGTAAGAAGAGTCTCTATTCTTGTACTTAAGGCGGCATTGTGCCTTTTGTATTTAACTCCGATGCGATTTCTGTGTTTCATAGTCAATGTGAATGTCCAAGGAATACTTTAAACCTGCAGTGGTGTATCGGAAACTAATACTGGTCTCACAGGGAATGCTCAAAGCACTGACTGCAAGAAGAGTCTCTATTCTTGTAATTAAGGGGGCATTGTGCCTTTTGTATTTAATTCCGATGCGATTTCTGTGTTTCATAGTCAATGTGAAGGTCCAAGGAATACCTTCAACCTGCAGTGGTGTATCGGAAACTTATACTGCTCTCAGAAGGAATGCTCAAAGCACCGACTGTAAGAAGTGCCTCTATTCTTGTACTTATGGCGGCATTGTGCCTTTTGTATTTAATTCCGATGCGATTACTGTGTTTCATCGTCAATGTGCAGGTCCAAGAAATACATTCAACCTGCAGTGGTGTATCGGAAAGTAATACTGGTCTCACAGGAAAGGATCAAAGAATGGACTCTAAGAAGTCTCACTCTTCTTGCATTAAGGCAGCATTGTGTCTTTTGTATTTAATTCCGATGTAATTTCAGTGTTTCATCGTTATTGTGTATGTCCAGGGAATACATTGAACCAGCAGTGGTGTATCGGAAACTAATACTGGTCTCACAGGGAATGCTCAAATCACCGACTGTAAGAAGAGTCTCTATTCCTGTACTTAAGGCGGCATTGTTCTTTTTGGATTTAATTCCGATGCGATTTCTGTGTTTCATCGTCAATGTGAAGGTCCAAGGAATACATTGAACCTGCAGTGGTGTATCGGAAACTAATACTGGTCTCACAGGGAATGCTCAAAGCACCGACTGTAAGAAGAGTCTCTAATCTTGTACTTAAGGCGCCATTGTGCCTTTTGTATTTCATTCCGAAGCGATTTCTGTGTTTCATCGTCAATGTGAAGGTCCAAGGAATTCATTGAACCTGCAGTGGTGTATCTGAAACTAATACTGGTCTCACAGGGAATGCTCAAAACACCGACTGTAAGAAGAGTCTCTATTCTTTTAATTAAGGCGGCATTGTGCCTTTTGTATTTAATTCCGATGCGAATTCTGTGTTCCATCGTCTATCTGAAGGTCCAAGGAATACATTGAACCTACAGTGGTGTATCGGAAACTAATACTGGACTCACAGGGAAAGCTCAAAGCACCGACTGTAAGAAGAGTCTCTATAATTGTACTTAAGGCGGCATTGTGCCTTTTGTATTTAATTCCGATGCGATTTCTGTGTTTCATAGTCAATGTGAAGGTCCAAGGAATACTTTGAACCTGCAGTGGTGTATCGGAATATAATACTCTTCTCACAGGGAATGCTCAAAGCACTGACTGTAAGAGGAGCCTCTATTCTTGTACTTAAGGCGTCCTTGTGACTTTTGTATTTATTTCCGATGCCATTTCTGTGTTTCATAGTCAATGTGAAGGTCCAAGGAATACCTTGAACCTGCAGTGGTGTATCGGAAACTAATACTGCTCTCAAAAGGAATGCTCAAATCACCGACTGTAAGAAGTGTCTCTATTCTTGTACTTAAGGCGGAATTGTGCCTTTTGTATTTTATTCCGATGCCATTTCTGTGTTTCATCGTCAATGTGATGGTCTAAGGAATACATTGAACCTGCAGTGGTGTATCGAATAATAATACTGGTCTCACAGGGAATGCTCAATTCACCGACTGTAAGAAGAGTCTCCATTCTTGTAATTAAGGCGGCATTGTGCCTCTTGTATTTAATTCCGATGCGATATCTGTGTTTCATCGTCAATTTGAACGTCCAAGGAATACATTGAACCTGCAGTGGTGTATCGGAAACTAATACTGGTCTCACAGGGAATGCTCAAAGCACCGACTGTAAGAAGAGTCTCTATTCTTGTACTTAAGTCGGCATTGTGCTTTTTGTATTTTATTCCGATGCGATTTCTGTGTTTCATCGTCAATGTGAAGGTCCAAGGAATACATTGAACCTGCAGTGGTGTATCGGAAACAAATACTGGTCTCACAGGGAATGCTCAAAGCACCGACTGTAACAAGAATCTCTATTCTTGTACTTAAGGCGGCATTGTGTTTTTGTATTTAATTCCGATGCGATTTCTATGTTTCATAGTCAATGTGAAGGTCCAAGGAATACTTTGAACCTGCAGTGGTGTATCGGAAACTAATACTGGTCTCACAGGGAATGCTCAAAGCACTGACTGTAAGAGGAGCCTCTATTCTTGTACTTAAGGCGTCCTTGTGACTTTTGTATTTATTTCCGATGCCATTTCTGTGTTTCATAGTCAATGTGAAGGTCCAAGGAATACCTTGAACCTGCAGTGGTGTATCGGAAACTAATACTGCTCTCAAAGGGAATGCTCAAATCACCGACTGTAAGAAGTGTCTCTATTCTTGTACTTAAGGCGGCATTGTGCCTTTTGTATTTTATTCCGATTCCATTTCTGTGTTTCATCGTCAATGTGATGGTCTAAGTCATACATTGAACCTGCAGCGGTGTATCGGAAACTAATACTGGTCTCACAGGGAATGCTCAAAGCACCGACTGTAAGAAGAGTCTCCATTCTTGTAATTAAGGCGGCATTGTGCCTCTTGTATTTAATTCCGATGCGATTTCTTTGTTTCATCGTCAATATGAAGGTCCAAGGAGTACATTGAACCTGCAGTGGTGTATCGGAAACTAATACTGGTCTCACAGAGAATGCTCAATTCACCGACTGTAAGAAGAGTCTCCATTCTTGTAATTAAGGCGGCATTGTGCCTCTTGTATTTAATTCCGATGCGATTTCTTTGTTTCATCGTCGATATGAAGGTCCAAGGAGTACATTGAACCTGCAGTGGTGTATCGGAAACTAATACTGGTCTCACAGAGAATGCTCAAATCACCGACTGTAAGAAGAGTCTCTATTCTTGTACTTAAGGCGGCATTGTGGCTTTTGTATTTAATTCCGATGCGATTTCTGTGTTTCATCGTCAATGTGAACGTCCAAGGAATACATTGAACCTGCAGTGGTGTACCGGAAACTAATACTGGTCTCACAGGGAATGCTCAAAGCACCGACTGTAAGAATAGTCTCGATTCTTGTACTTAAGTCGGCATTGTGCCTTTTGTATTTTATTCCGATGCGATTTCTGTGTTTCATCGTCAATGTGAAGGTCGAAGGAATACATTGAACCTGCAGTGGTGTATCGGAAACAAATACTGGTCTCACAGGGAATGCTCAAAGCATCGACTGTAACAAGAATCTCTATTCTTATACTTAAGGCGGCATTGTGTTTTTGTATTTAATTCCGATGCGATTTCTGTGTTTCATAGTCAATATGAATGTCCAAGGAATACACTGAACCTGCAGTTGTGTATTGAAAACTAATACTGGTCTCATAGGGAATGCTCAAAGCACCGACTGTAAGAAGGGTCTCTACTCCTGGACTTAAGGCGGCATTGTGCCTTTTGTATTTAATTCCGATGCCATTTCTGTGTTTCATCGTCAATGTGAAGGTCTGAGGAATACATTGAACCTGCAGTGGTGTATCGAATAATAATACTGGTCTCACAGGGAATGCTCAATTTACCGACTGTAAGAAGAGTCTCTATTCTTGCACTTAAGGCGGCATTGTGCCTTTTGTATTTAATTCCGATGTAATTTCAGTGTATCATCGTCAATGTGTATGACAAGGAATACATTGAAGCTGCAGTGGTTTATCGGAAATTAATACTGGTCTCACAGCGAATATTCAAAGCACCGACTGTAAGAAGGGTCTCTACTCCTGGACTTAAGGCGGCATTGTGCCTTTTGTATTTAATTCCGATGCGATTTCTGTGTTTCATCGTCAGTGTGAAGCTCCAAGCAATACATTGAACCTGCAGTGGTGTATCGGAAACTAATACTGGTCTCACAGGGAACGCTCAAAGCACCGACTGTTAGAAGAGTCTCTATTCATGTACTTAAGTCGGCATTGTGCCTTTTGTATTTAATTGCGATGCGATTTCTGTGTTTCATTGTCAATGTGAAGGTCCAAGGAATACATTGAACCTGCAGTGGTGTATCGGAAACTAATACTGGTCGCACAGGAAAGGATCAAGCCACAGACTCTAAGAAGTCTCACTCTTCTTGCACTTAAGGCGGCATTGTGCCTTTTGTATTTAATTCCGATGTAATTTCAGTGTTTCATCGTCAATGTGTATGTCCAAGGAATACATTGAACCTGCAGTGGTGTATCGGAAACTAATACTGGTCTCACAGGGAATGTTCAAAGCACCGACTGTAAGAAGAGTCTCTATTCTTGTACTTACGGCGGCATTGTGCCTTTTGAATTTAATTCCGATGCGATTTCTGTGTTTCATAGATAATGTGAAGGTCCAAGGAATACTTTGAACCTGCAGTGGTGTATCGGAAACTAATACTGGTCTCAGAGGCTATGCTCAAAGCACCGACTGAGAGAAGTGTCTCTATTCTTGTACTTAAGGCGGCATTGTGCCTTTTGTATTTAATTCCGATGCGATTTCTGTGTTTCATCGTCAATGTGAAGGTCCAAGGAATGCATTGAACCTGCAGTGGTGTATCGAAAACTATTACTGGTCTCACAGGGAATGCTCAAGCACCGACTGTAAGAAGAGTCTCTATTCTTGTAATTAATGCGGCATTGTGCCTTTCGTATTTAGTTCCTATGCGATTTCTGTTTTTCATCGTCAATGTGAAGGTCCAAGGAATACATTGAACCTGCAGTGGTGTATCGGAAACTAATACTGGTCTCACAGGGAATGCTCATAGCACCGACTGTAAGAAGAGTCTCTATTCTTGTACTTAAGGCGGCATTGTGCCTTTTGTATTTAATTCCGATGCGATTTCTGTGTTTCATAGTAAATGTGAAGGTCCAAGGAATACATTGAACCTGCAGTGGTGTATCGGAAACTAATACTGGTCTCACAGGGAATGCTCAAACCACCGACTGTAAGAAGAGTCTCTATTCTTGTACTTAAGGCGGCATTGTGCCTTTTGTATTTAATTCCGATGCGATTTCTGTGTTTCATAGTCTATGTGAAGGTCCAAGGAATACATTGATCCTGCAGTGGTGTATCGGAAACTAATACTGGTCTCACAGGGAGTTTTCAAGGCACAATATGTAGAAGAGTCTCTGATCTTTTACTTTACGCGGCATTGTGCTTCTTGTATTAAATTCCGATGCGATTTCTGTGTTTCATCGTCAATGTGAAGGTCCAAGGAATACATTGAACCTGCAGTGGTGTATCGGAAACTAATACTGGTCTCACAGGAAAGGATCAAAGCACAGACTCTAAGAAATCTCACTCCTCTTGCACGTAAGGCTGCATTGCGCTTTTTGTATTTAATTTCGATGTAATTTCAGAGTTTCATCGTGAATGTGTATGTCCAAGGAATACATTGAACCTGCAGTGGTGTATCGGAAACTAAAACTGGTCTCACAGGGAGTGTTCAAGGCACAGACTGTAGAAGAGTCTCTGATATTGTATTTTACGCAGCATTGTGCTTCTTGTATTTAATTCCGATGCGATTTCTGTGTTTCTTCGTCAATGTGAACGTCCAAGGAATACATTGAACCTGCAGTGGTGTATCGGGAACTATTACTGGTCTCACAGGGAATGCTCAAAGCACCGAATGTAAGAAGAGTCTCTACTCTTGTAATTAAGGCGGCATTGTGCCTTTTGTATTTAATTCCGATGCGATTTCTGTGTTTCATCGTCAATGTGAACGTCCAAGGAATACATTGAACCTGCAGTGGTGTATCGGAAACAAATACTGGTCTCACAGGGAATGCTCAAAGCACCGACTGTAACAAGAATCTCTATTCTTGTACTTAAGGCGGCATTGTGTTTTTGTATTTAATTCCGATGCGATTTCTGTGTTTCATAGTCAATGTGAAGGTCCAAGGAATACTTTGAACCTGCAGTGGTGTATCGGAAACTAATACTGGTCTCACAGGGAATGCTCAAAGCACTGACTGTAAGAGGAGCCTCTATTCTTGTACTTAAGGCGTCCTTGTGACTTTTGTATTTATTTCCGATGCCATTTCTGTGTTTCATAGTCAATGTGAAGGTCCAAGGAATACCTTGAACCTGCAGTGGTGTATCGGAAACTAATACTGCTCTCAAAAGGAATGCTCAAATCACCGACTGTAAGAAGTGTCTCTATTCTTGTACTTAAGGCGGCATTGTGTTTTTGTATTTAATTCCGATGCGATTTCTTTGTTTCATCGTCAATATGAAGGTCCAAGGAGTACATTGAACCTGCAGTGGTGTATCGGAAACTAATACTGGTCTCACAGAGATTGCTCAAATCACCGACTGTAAGAAGAGTCTCTGTTCTTGTACTTAAGGCGGCATTGTGGCTTTTGTATTTAATTCCGATGCGATTTCTGTGTTTCATCGTCAATGTGAACGTCCAAGGAATACATTGAACCTGCAGTGGTGTATCGGAAACTAATACTGGTCTCACAGGAAATGCTCAAAGCACCGACTGTAAGAATTCTTGTACTTAAGTCGGCATTGTGCCTTTTGTATTTTATTCCGATGCGATTTCTGTGTTTCATCGTCAATGTGAAGGTCCAAGGAATACATTGAACCTGCAGTGGTGTATCGGAAACAAATACTGGTCTCACAGGGAATGCTCAAAGCATCGACTGTAACAAGAATCTCTATTCTTGTACTTAAGGCGGCATTGTGTTTTTGTATTTAATTCCGATGCGATTTCTGTGTTTCATAGTCAATATGAATGTCCAAGGAATACACTGAACCTGCAGTTGTGTATTGAAAACTAATACTGGTCTCACAGGGAATGCTCAAAGCACCGACTGTAAGAAGGGTCTCTACTCCTGGACTTAAGGCGGCATTGTGCCTTTTGTATTTAATTCCGATGCCATTTCTGTGTTTCATCGCCAATGTGAAGGTCTGAGGAATACATTGAACCTGCAGTGGTGTATCGAATAATAATACTGGTGTCACAGGGAATGCTCATTTCACCGACTGTAAGAAGAGTCTCTATTCTTGCACTTAAGGCGGCATTGTGCCTTTTGTAGTTAATTCCGATGTAATTTCAGTGTATCATCATCAATGTGTATGACAAGGAATACATTGAAGCTGCAGTGGTTTATCGGAAATTAATACTGGTCTCACAGCGAATATTCAAAGCACCGACTGTAAGAAGGGTCTCTACTCCTGGACTTAACGCGGCATTGTGCCTTTTGTATTTAATTCCGATGCGATTTCTGTGTTTCATCGTCAATGTGAAGCTCCAAGCAATACATTGAACCTGCAGTGGTGTATCGGAAACTAATACTGGTCTCACAGGGAACGCTCAAAGCACCCACTGTTAGAAGAGTCTCTATTCATGTACTTAAGTCGGCATTGTGCCTTTTGTATTTAATTGCGATGCGATTTCTGTGTTTCATTGTCAATGTGAAGGTCCAAGGAATACATTGAACCTGCAGTGGTGTATCGGAAACTAATACTGGTCGCACAGGAAAGGATCAAGCCACAGACTCTAAGAAGTCTCACTCTTCTTGCACTTAAGGCGGCATTGTGCCTTTTGTATTTAATTCCGATGTAATTTCAGTGTTTCATCGTCAATGTGTATGTCCAAGGAATACATTGAACCTGCAGTGGTGTATCGGAAACTAATACTGGTCTCACAGGGAATGTTCAAAGCACCGACTGTAAGAAGAGTCTCTATTCTTGTACTTAAGGCGGCATTGTGCCTTTTGTATTTAATTCCGATGCGATTTCTGTGTTTCATAGATAATGTGAAGGTCCAAGGAATACTTTGAACCTGCAGTGGTGTATCGGAATCTAATACTGGTCTCAGAGGCTATGCTCAAAGCACCGACTGAGAGAAGTGTCTCTATTCTTGTACTTAAGGCGGCATTGTGCCTTTTGTATTTAATTCCGATGCGATTTCTGTGTTTCATCGTCAACGTGAAGGTCCAAGGAATACATTGAACCTGCAGTGGTGTATCGAAAACCATTACTGGTCTCACAGGGAATGCTCAAGCACCGACTGTAAGAAGAGTCTCTATTCTTGTAATTAAGGCGGCATTGTGCCTTTTGTATTTAGTTCCTATGCGATTTCTGTTTTTCATCGTCAATGTGAAGGTCCAAGGAATACATTGAACCTGCAGTGGTGTATCGGAAACTAATACTGGTCTCACAGGGAATGCTCATAGCACCGACTGTAAGAAGAGTCTCTATTCTTGTACTTAAGGCGGCATTGTGCCTTTTGTATTTAATTCCGATGCGATTTCTGTGTTTCATAGTAAATGTGAAGGTCCAAGGAATACATTGAACCTGCAGTGGTGTATCGGAAACTAATACTGGTCTCACAGGGAATGCTCCAACCACCGACTGTAAGAAGAGTCTCTATTCTTGTACTTAAGGCGGCATTGTGCCTTTTGTATTTAGTTCCGATGCGATTTCTGTGTTTCATAGGCTATGTGAAGGTCCAAGGAGTACATTGATCCTGCAGTGGTGTATCGGAAACTAATACTGGTCTCACAGGGAGTTTTCAAGGCACAAACTGTAGAAGAGTCTCTGATCTTGTACTTTACGCGGCATTGTGCTTCTTGTATTTAATTCCGATGCGATTTCTGTGTTTCATCGTCAATGTGAGGGTCCAAGGAATACATTGAACCTGCAGTGGTGTATCGGAAACTAATACTGGTCTCACAGGAAAGGATCAAAGCACAGACTCTAAGAAATCTCACTCCTCTTGCACGTAAGGCTGCATTGCGCTTTTTGTATTTAATTTCGATGTAATTTCAGAGTTTCATCGTGAATGTGTATGTCCAAGGAATACATTGAACCTGCAGTGGTGTATCGGAAACTAAAACTGGTCTCACAGGGAGTGTTCAAGGCACAGACTGTAGAAGAGTCTCTGATCTTGTACTTTACGCAGCATTGTGCTTCTTGTATTTAATTCCGATGCGATTTCTGTGTTTCATCGTCAATGTGAACGTCCAAGGAATACATTGAACCTGCAGTGGTGTATCGGGAACTATTACTGGTCTCACAGGGAATGCTCAAAGCACCGAATGTAAGAAGAGTATCTACTCTTGTAATTAAGGCGGCATTGTGCCTTTTGTATTTAATTCCGATGCGATTTCTGTGTTTCATCGTCAATGTGAACGTCCAAGGAATACATTGAACCTGCAGTGGTGTATCGGAAACTAATACTGGTCTCACAGGGAATGCTCAAAACACCGACCGTAAGAAGAGTCTCTATTCTTGTACTTAAGGCGGCATTGTGCCTTTTGCATTTAATTCCGCGTCGATTTCTGTGTTTCATAGTCAATGTGAAGGTCCAAGGAATACTTTGAATCTGCAGTGGTGTATCGGAAACTAATACTGGTCTCACAGGGAATGCTTAAAGCACCGACTGTAAGAAGAGTCTCTATTCTTGTACTTAAGGCGGCCTTGTGCCTTTTGTATTTAATTCCGATGCGATTTCTGTGTTTCATAGTCAACGTGAAGGTCCAAGGAATACCTTGAACCTGCAGTGGTGTATCAGAAACTATTACTGCTCGCAGAGGGAATGCTCAAAGCACCGACTGTAAGAAGTGTCTTTAGTCTTGTAGTTAAGGCGGCATTGTGCCTTTTGTATTTAATTCCGATGCGATTTCTGGGTTCATCGTCAATGTGAATGTCCAAGGAATACACTGAACATGCAGTGGTGTTTAGGAAACTAATACTGGTCTCACAGGAATTGCTCATAGCACCAACTGTAAGAAGAGTCTCTATTCTTGTAATTAAGGCGGCATTGTGCCTTTTGTATTTAATTCCGATGCGATTTATGTGTTTCATCTTCAGTGTGAAGGTCCAAGGAATACATTGAACCTACAGTGGTGTATCGGAAACTAATACTGGTCTCACTGGAAAGGATCAAAGAATGGACTCAAAGAAGTCTTACTCTTCTTGCATTAAGGCTGCATTCTATCTTTTGTATTTAATTACGATGTAATTTCAGTGTTTCATCGTCATTGTGTATGTCCAAGGAATACATTGAACCTGGAGTGGTGTATCGGAAACTAATACTGGTCTCACAGGGAATCCCAAAGCACCGACTGTAAGAAGAGTCTGTATTCTCGTACTTAAGCCGGCATTGTGCCTTTAGTATTTAATTCCAAACCGATTTCTGTGTTTCATCGTCAATTTGCAGTTCCAAGGAATACATTGAACCTGCAGTGGTGTATCGGAAACTAATACTGGACTCATAGGGAATGCTCAAAGCACCGACTGTAAGAAGAGTCTCTATTCTTGCACTTAAGGCGGCATTGTGCCTTTTGTATTTAATTCCGATGTAATTTCAGTGTTTCATCGTCAATGTGTATGACAAGGAATTCATTGAACCTGCAGTGGTGTATCGGAAATTAATACAGGTCTCACAGGGAATGCTCAAAGCACCAACTGTAAGAAGGGTCTCTACTCCTTTACTTAAGGCGGCATTGTGCCTTTTGTATTTAATTCCGATGCGATTTCTGTGTTTCATCGTCAATTTGAAGCTCCAAGCAATACATTGAACCTGCAGTGGTGTATCGGAAACTAATACTTGTCTCACAGGGAACGCTCAAAGCAACGACAGAAAGAAGAGTCTCTATTCTTGTACTTAAGTCGGCATTGTGCCTTTTGTATTTTATTCCGATGCGATTTCTGTGTTTCATCGTCAATGTGAAGGTCCAAGGAATACGTTGAACCTGCAGTGGTGTATCGGAAACAAATACTGGTCTCACAGGGAATGCTCAAAGCATCGACTGTAACAAGAATCTCTATTCTTGTACTTAAGGCGGCATTGTGTTTTTGTATTTAATTCCGATGCGATTTCTGTGTTTCATAGTCAATATGAATGTCCAAGGAATACACTGAACCTGCAGTTGTGTATTGAAAACTAATACTGGTCTCACAGGGAATGCTCAAAGCACCGACTGTAAGAAGGGTCTCTACTCCTGGACTTAAGGCGGCATTGTGCCTTTTGTATTTAATTCCGATGCCATTTCTGTGTTTCATCCTCAATGTGAAGGTCTGAGGAATACATTGAACCTGCAGTGGTGTATCGAATAATAATACTGGTGTCACAGGGAATGCTCAATTCACCGACTGTAAGAAGAATCTCTATTCTTGCACTTAAGGCGGCATTGTGCCTTTTGTAGTTAATTCCGATGTAATTTCAGTGTATCATCGTCAATGTGTATGACAAGGAATACATTGAAGCTGCAGTGGTTTATCGGAAATTAATACTGGTCTCACAGCGAATATTCAAAGCACCGACTGTAAGAAGGGTCTCTACTCCTGGACTTAAGGCGGCATTGTGATTTTTTTTGTATTTAATTCCGATGCGATTTCTGTGTTTCATCGTCAATGTGAAGCTCCAAGCAATACATTGAACCTGCAGTGGTGTATCGGAAACTAATACTGGTCTCACAGGGAACGCTCAAAGCACCCACTGTTAGAAGAGTCTCTATTCATGTACTTAAGTCGGCATTGTGCCTTTTGTATTTAATTGCGATGCGATTTCTGTGTTTCATTGTCAATGTGAAGGTCCAAGGAATACATTGAACCTGCAGTGGTGTATCGGAAACTAATACTGGTCGCACAGGAAAGGATCAAGCCACAGACTCTAAGAAGTCTCACTCTTCTTGCACTTAAGGCGGCATTGTGCCTTTTGTATTTAATTCCGATGTAATTTCAGTGTTTCATCTTCAATGTGTATGTCCAAGGAATACATTGAACCTGCAGTGGTGTATCGGAAACTAATACTGGTCTCACAGGGAATGTTCAAAGCACCGACTGTAAGAAGAGTCTCTATTCTTGTACTTAAGGCGGCATTGTGCCTTTTGTATTTAATTCCGATGCGATTTCTGTGTTTCATAGATAATGTGAAGGTCCAAGGAATACTTTGAACCTGCAGTGGTGTATCGGAAACTAATACTGGTCTCAGAGGCTATGCTCAAAGCACCGACTGAGAGAAGTGTCTCTATTCTTGTACTTAAGGCGGCATTGTGCCTTTTGTATATAATTCCGATGCGATTTCTGTGTTTCATCGTCAACGTGAAGGTCCAAGGAATACATTGAACCTGCAGTGGTGTATCGAAAACTATTACTGGTCTCACAGGGAATGCTCAAGCACCGACTGTAAGAAGAGTCTCTATTCTTGTAATTAAGGCGGCATTGTGCCTTTTGTATTTAGTTCCTATGCGATTTCTGTTTTTCATCGTCAGTGTGAAGGTCCAAGGAATACATTGAACCTGCAGTGGTGTATCGGAAACTAATACTGGTCTCACAGGGAATGCTCATAGCACCGACTGTAAGAAGAGTCTCTATTCTTGTACTTAAGGCGGCATTGTGCCTTTTGTATTTAATTCCGATGCGATTTCTGTGTTTCATAGTAAATGTGAAGGTCCAAGGAATACATTGAACCTGCAGTGGTGTATCGGAAACTAATACTGGTCTCACAGGGAATGCTCAAACCACCGACTGTAAGAAGAGTCTCTATTCTTGTACTTAAGACGGCATTGTGCCTTTTGTATTTAGTTCCGATGCGATTTCTGTGTTTCATAGGCTATGTGAAGGTCCAAGGAATACATTGATCCTGCAGTGGTGTATCGGAAACTAATACTGGTCTCACAGGGAGTTTTCAAGGCACAAACTGTAGAAGAGTCTCTGATCTTGTACTTTACGCGGCATTGTGCTTCTTGTATTTAATTCCGATGCGATTTCTGTGTTTCATCGTCAATGTGAGGGTCCAAGGAATACATTGAACCTGCAGTGGTGTATCGGAAACTAATACTGGTCTCACAGGAAAGGATCAAAGCACAGTCTCTAAGAAATCTCACTCCTCTTGCACGTAAGGCTGCATTGCGCTTTTTGTATTTAATTTCGATGTAATTTCAGAGTTTCATCGTGAATGTGTATGTCCAAGGAATACATTGAACCTGCAGTGGTGTATCGGAAACTAAAACTGGTCTCACAGGGAGTGTTCAAGGCACAGACTGTAGAAGAGTCTCTGATCTTGTACTTTACGCAGCATTGTGCTTCTTGTATTTAATTCCGATGCGATTTCTGTGTTTCATCGTCAATGTGAACGTCCAAGGAATACATTGAACCTGCAGTGGTGTATCGGGAACTATTACTGGTCTCACAGGGAATGCTCTTAGCACCGAATGTAAGAAGAGTATCTACTCTTGTAATTAAGGCGGCATTGTGCCTTTTGTATTTAATTCCGATGCGATTTCTGTGTTTCATCGTCAATGTGAACGTCCAAGGAATACATTGAACCTGCAGTGGTGTATCGGAAACTAATACTGGTCTCACAGGGAATGCTCAAATTACTGACCGTAAGAAGAGTCTCTATTCTTGTACTTAAGGCGGCATTGTGCCTTTTGCATTTAATTCCGCGTCGATTTCTGTGTTTCATAGTCAATGTGAAGGTCCAAGGAATACTTTGAATCTGCAGTGGTGTATCGGAAACTAATACTGGTCTCACAGGGAATGCTTAAAGCACCGACTGTAAGAAGAGTCTCTATTCTTGTACTTAAGGCGGCCTTGTGCCTTTTGTATTTAATTCCGATGCGATTTCTGTGTTTCATAGTCAACGTGAAGGTCCAAGGAATACCTTGAACCTGCAGTGGTGTATCAGAAACTATTACTGCTCACAGAGGGAATGCTCAAAGCACCGACTGTAAGAAGTGTCTTTAGTCTTGTAGTTAAGGCGGCATTGTGCCTTTTGTATTTAATTCCGATGCGATTTCTGTGTTTCATCGTCAATGTGAACGTCCAAGGAATACATTGAACCTGCAGTGGTGTATCGGAAACTAATACTGGTCTCACAGGGAATGCTCAAAACACTGACCGTAAGAAGAGTCTCTATTCTTGTACTTAAGGCGGCATTGTGCCTTTTGCATTTAATTCCGCGTCGATTTCTGTGTTTCATAGTCAATGTGAAGGTCCAAGGAATACTTTGAATCTGCAGTGGTGTATCGGAAACTAATACTGGTCTCACAGGGAATGCTTAAAGCACCGACTGTAAGAAGAGTCTCTATTCTTGTACTTAAGGCGGCCTTGTGCCTTTTGTATTTAATTCCGATGCGATTTCTGTGTTTCATAGTCAACGTGAAGGTCCAAGGAATACCTTGAACCTGCAGTGGTGTATCAGAAACTATTACTGCTCGCAGAGGGAATGCTCAAAGCACCGACTGTAAGAAGTGTCTTTAGTCTTGTAGTTAAGGCGGCATTGTGCCTTTTGTATTTAATTCCGATGCGTTTTCTGTGTTTCATCGTCAATGTGAACGTCCAAGGAATACATTGAACCTGCAGTGGTGTATCGGAAACTAATACTGGTCTCACAGGGAATGCTCAAAACACTGACCGTAAGAAGAGTCTCTATTCTTGTACTTAAGGCGGCATTGTGCCTTTTGCATTTAATTCCGCGTCGATTTCTGTGTTTCATCGTCACTTTGAAGCTCCAAGCAATACATTGAACCTGCAGTGGTGTATCGGAAACTAATACTTGTCTCACAGGGAACGCTCAAAGCAACGACAGAAAGAAGAGTCCCTATTCTTGTACTTAAGTCGGCATTGTGCCTTTTGTATTTTATTCCGATGCGATTTCTGTGTTTCATCGTCAATGTGAAGGTCCAAGGAATACGTTGAACCTGCAGTGGTGTATCGGAAACAAATACTGGTCTCACAGGGAATGCCCAAAGCACCGACTGTATTAAGAATCTCTATTCTTGTACTTAAGGCGGCATTGTGTCTTTGTATTTAATTCCGATGCGATTTCTGTGTTTCATAGTCAATATGAATGTCCAAGGAATACACTGAACCTGCAGTTGTGTATTGGAAACTATTACTGGTCTCACAGGGAATGCTCAAAGCACCGACTGTTAGAAGAGTCTCTATTCTTGTACTTAAGGCGGCATTGTGCCTTTTGTATATAATTCCGATGCGATTTCTGTGTTTCATAGTCAACGTGAAGGTCCAATGAATACTTTGAACCTGCAGTGGTGTATCGGAAACTAATACTGATCTCAGAGGCAATCCTCAAAGCACCGACTGAGAGAAGTGTCTCTATTCTTGTACTTAGGTGGCATTGTGCCTTTTGTATTTAATTCCGATGCGATTTCTGTGTTTCATCGTCAATGTGAAGGTCCAAGGAATACATTGAACCTGCAGTGGTGTATCGAAAACTATTACTGGTCTCACAGGGAATGCTCAAGCACCGACTGTAAGAAGAGTCTCTATTCTTGTAATTAAGGCGGCATTGTGCATTTTGTATTTAGTTCCGATGCGATTTCAGTGTTTCATCGTCAATGTGAAGGTCCAAGGAATACATTGAACCTGCAGTGATGTATCGGAAACTAATACTGGTCTCACAGGAAACGATGAAGGCACAGACACTAAGAAGTCTCACTCCTCTAGCACTTAAGGCGGCATTGTGCCTTTTGTATTTAATTCCGATGTAATTTCAGTATTTCATCGTCAATGTGTATGTCCAAGGAATACATTGAACCTGCAGTGGTGTATCGGAAACTAATACTGGTCTCACAGGGAATGCTCAAAGCACCGACTGTAAGAAGAGTCTCTATTCTTGTACTTAAAGCGGCATTGTGCCTTTTGTATTTAATTCCGATGAGATTTCTGTGTTTCATCGTCAATGTGAAGGTCCAAGGAATACATTGAACCTGCAGTGGTGAATCGGAAACTAATACTGGTCTCACAGGAAATGCTCAAAACACCGACTGTTAGAAGAGTCTCTATTCTTGTACTTAAGGCGGCTTTGTGCCTTTTGCATTTAATTCCGATGCGATTTCTGTGTTTCGTAGTCACTGTGAAGGTCCAAGGAATGCTTTGAACCTGCAGTGGTGTATCGGAAACTAATACTGGTCTCACAGGGAAAGCTCAAAGCACCGACTGTAAGAAGAGTCTCTATTCTTGTACTTAAGGCGGCATTGTGCCTTTTGTATTTAATTCCGATGCGATTTCTGTGTTTCATAGTCAATGTGAAGGTCCAAGGAATACATTGAACCTGCAGTGGTGTATCGGAAACTAATACTGGTCTCACAGGGAATGCTCAAACCACCGACTGTAAGAAGAGTCTCTATTCTTGTACTTAAGGCGGCATTGTGCCTTTTGTATGTAATTCCGATGCGATTTCTGTGTTTCATAGTCTATGTGAAGGTCCAAGGAATACTTTGAACCTGCAGTGGTGTATCGGAAGCTAATACTGCTCTCAGAGGGAATGCTCAAAGCTCCGACCGTAAGAAGTGTCTCTATTCTTGTAATTAAGGCGCCATTGTGCCTTTTGTATTTAATTCCGATTCGATTTCTGTTTTTCATAGTCAATGTGAAGGTCCAAGGATTACTTTGAACCTGCAGTGGTGTATCGGAAACTAATACTGGTCTCAGAGGCAATGCTCAAAGCTCCGACTGAGAGAAGTGTGTCTATTCTTGTACTTAAGGCGGCATTGTGCCTTTTGTATTTAATTCCGATGCGATTTCTGTATTTCATCGTCAATGTGAAGGTCCAAGGAATACATTGAACCTGCAGTGGTGTATCGGAAACTATTTCTGGTCTCACAGGGAATGCTCAAGCACCGACTGTAAGAAGAGTCTCTATTCTTGTAACTAAGGCGCCATTGTGCCTTTTGTATTTAGTTCCGATGGGATTTCTGTGCTTCATCGTCAATGTGAAGGTCCAAGGAATACATTGAACCTGCAGTGCTGTATCGGAAACTAAAACTGGTCTCACAGGAAAGAATCAAGGCACAGACACTAAGAAGTGTCACTCCTCTAGCACTTAAGGCGGCATTGTGACTTTTGTATTTAATTCCGATGTAATTTCAGTGTTTCATCGTCAATGTGTATGACAAGGAATACTTTGAGCCTGCAGTGGTGTATCGGAAACTAATACTGCTCTCAGAGGGAATGCTCAAAGCATCGACAGTAAGAAGTGTCCTTATTCTTGTACTTAAGGCGGCATTGTGCCTTTTGTATTTAATTCCGATGCGATTTCTGTGTTTCATAGTCAATGTGAAGGTGCACGGAATACTTTGAACCTGCAGTGGTGCATCGGAAACTAATACTGGTCTCACAGGGAATGCTCAAAGCACCAACTGTAAGAAGAGTTTTTATTCTGGTACTTAAGTCGGCCTTGTGCCTTTTGTATTTAATTCCGATGCGATTTCTGTGTTTCATCGTCAATATGAAGGTCCAAGTAATACATTGAACCTGCATTGGTGTATCGGAAACTAATACTGGTCACACAGGGAATGCTCAATGCACCGATTGTAAGAAGGGTCTCTATTCTTGTACTTAAGGCGGCATTGTGCCTTTTGTATTTAACTCCGATGCGATTTCTGTGTTTCATAGTCAATGTGAAGGTCCAACGAATACTATAAACCTGCAGTGGTGTATCGGAAACTAATACTGGTCTCACAGGGAATGCTCAAAGCACTGACTGTAAGAAGAGTCTCTATTCTTGTACTTAAGGCAGCCTTGTACCTTTTGTATTTAATTCCGATGCGATTTCTGTGTTTCATAGTCAATGTGAAGGTCCAAGGAATACCTTGAACCTGCAGTGGTGTATTGGAAACTTATACTGCTCTCAGAAGGAATGCTCAAAGCACCGACTGTAAGAAGTGTCTCTATTCTTGTACTTATGGCGGAATTGTGCCTTTTGTATTTAATTCCAATGCGACTTCTGTGTTTCATCGTCAATGTGAAGGTCCAAGGAATACATTGAACCTGCAGTGGTGTATCAGAAACTAATACTGGACTCGCAGGAAAGGATCAAGGCACAGACTCTAAGAAGTCTTACTCTTCTAGCACTTAAGGCGGCATTTGCCTTTTGTATTTAATTCCGAAGTAATTTCAGTATTTCATCGTCAATGTGTATGTCCAAGGAATACATTGAACCTACAGTGGTGTATCGGAAACTAATACTGGTCTCACAGGGAATGCTCAAAGCACCGACTGTAAGAAGAGTCTCTATTCTTGTACTTAAGGCGGCATTGTGCCTTTTGTATTTAATTCCGATGTAATTTCAGTGTTTCATCGTCAATGTGTATGACAAGGAATACTTTGAACCTGCAGTAGTGTATCGGAAACTAATACTGCTCACAGAGGGAATGCTCATAGCATCGACAGTAAGAAGTGTCTCGATTCTTGTACTTAAGGCGGCATTGTGCCTTTTGTATTTAATTCCGATGCGATTTCTGTGTTTCATAGTCAATGTGAAGGTGCACGGAGTACTTTGAACCTGCAGTGGTGTATCGGAAACTAATACTGGTCTCACAGGGAATGCTCAAAGCACCAACTGTAAGAAGAGTCTTTATTCTGGTACTTAAGTCGGCCTTGTGCCTTTTGTATTTAATTCCGATGCGATTTCTGTGTTTCATCGTCAATATGAAGGTCCAAGTAATACATTGACCCTGCATTGGTGTATCGGAAACTAATACTGGTCTCACAGGGAATGCTCAAAGCACCGACTGTAAGGAGAGTCTCTATTCTTGTACTTAAGGCGGCATTGTGCTTTTTGTATTTAACTCCGATGCGATTTCTGTGTTTCATAGTCAATCTGAAGGTCCAAGGAATACTTTAAACCTGCAGTGGTGTATCGGAAACTAATACTGGTCTCACAGGGAATGCTCAAAGCACTGACTGTAAGAAGAGTCTCTATTCTTGTACTTAAGGCAGCCTTGTACCTTTTGTATTTAATTCCGATGCGATTTCTGTGTTTCATATCAATGTGAAGGTCCAAGGAATACCTTGAACCTGCAGTGGTGTATCGGAAACTTATACTGCTCTCAGAAGGAATGCTCAAAGCACCGACTGTAAGAAGTGTCTCTATTATTGTACTTATGGCGGAATTGTGCCTTTTGTATTTAATTCCGATGCGATTTCTGTGTTTCATCGTCAATGTGAAGGTCCAAGGAATACATTCAACCTGCAGTGTTGTATCGGAAACTAATACTGGTCTCACAGGTAATGCTCAAATCACCGACTGCAAGAAGAGTCTCCATTCTTGTAATTAAGGCGGCATTGTGGCTTTTGTATTTAATTCCGATGCGATTTCTGTGTTTCATCGTCAATGTGAAGGTCCAAGGAATACATTGAACCTGCAGTGGTGTTTCGGAAACTAATACTGGTCACACAGGGAATGCTCAAAGCACCGACTGTAAGAAGAGTCTCTATTCTTGTACTTAAGGCGGCATTGTGCCTTTTGTATTTAATTCCGATGCGATTTCTGTGTTTCATCGTCAATGTGAAGGTCCAAGGAATACATTGAACCTGCAGTGGTGTATCGAAAACTAATACTGGTCTCACAGGGAATGCTCAAAGCACCGACTGTAAGAAGAGTCTATATTCTTGTACTTAAGGCGGCATTGTGCCTTTTGTATTTAATTCCGAAGCGATTTCTGTGTTTCATAGTCAATGTGAAGGTCCAAGGAATACTTTGAACCAGCAGTGGTGTATCGGAAACTAATACTGCTCTCAGAGGGAATGCTCAAAGCACCGACTGTAAGAAGTGTCGCTATTCTTGTAATTAAGGCGGCATTGTGCCTTTTGTATTTAATTCCGATGCGATTTCTGTGTTTCATCGTCAATGTGAAGGTCCAAGGAATACATTGAACCTGCAGTGGTGTATCGGAAACTAATACTGGTCTCAGAGGAAAGGATCAAGGCACAGACTCAAAGAAATCTTACTCTTCTTGGAATTAAGGTGGCATTGTGCCTTTTGTATTTAATTCCGATGCGATTTCTGTGTTTCATCGTCAATGTGAAGGTCCAAGGAATACATTGAACCTGCAGGGGTGTATCGGAAATTATTACTATTCTCACAGGGAATGCTCAAAGCACCGACTGTAAGAAGAGCCTCTATTCTTGTACTTAAGGCGGCATTGTGCCTTTTGTATTTAAGTCCGATGCGATTTCTGTGTTTCACCGTCAATGTGAAGGTCCAAGGAATACATTGAACCTGCAGTGTTGTATCGGAAACTAATACTGGTCTCACAGGAAAGGCTCAAAACACCGACTGTAAGAAGAGTCTCTATTCTTGTACTTAAGGCGGCTTTGTTCCTTTTGCATTTAATTCTGATGCGATTTCTGAGTTTCATAGTCAATGTGAAGGTCCAAGGAATACTTTGAGCCTGCAGTGGTGTATCGGAAACTAATACTGGTCTCACAGGGAATGCTCAAAGCACCGACTGTAAGAAGAGTCTCTAATCTTTTACTTAAGGCTTCCTTGTGCCTTTTGTATTTAATTCCGATGCGACTTCTGTGTTTCATAGTCAATGTGAAGGTCCAAGGAATACCTTGAACCTGCAGTGGTGTATCGGAAACTAATACTGGCCTCAGAGGCAATGCTTAAAGCACCGACTGTAAGAAGTGTCTCTATTCTTGTACTTAAGGCGGCATTGTGCCTTTTGTATTTAATTCCGATGCGATTTCTGTGTTTCATCGTGAATATGAACGTCCAAGGAATACATTGAACCTGCAGTGGTGTATCGGAAACTAATACTCCTCTCAGAGGGAATGCTCAAAACACCGACTGTAAGTAGTGTCTCTATTCTTGTACATAAGGCGGCATTGTGCCTTTTGTATTTAATTCCGATGCAATTTCTGTTTTTTATCGTCAATGCGAGGGTCCAAGGAATACATTGAACCTGCAGTGGTCTATCAGAAAGTAATACTGGTCTCACAGGTAATGCTCAAAGCACCGACTGTAAGAAGAGTCTCTATTCTTGTACTTATGGCGGCATTGTGCCTTTTGTATTTAATTCCGATGCGATTTCTGTGTTTCTTCGCAAATGTGAAGGTCCAAGGAATACATTGAACCTGCAGTGGTGTATCGGAAACTAATACTGGTCTCACATGGAATGCTCAAATCACAGACTGTAAGAAGAGTCTGTGTTCTTGTACTTAAGGCGGCATTGTGCCATTTGTATTTAATTCCGATGCGATTTCTGTGTTTCATCGTCAATGTGAAGGTCCAAGGAATACATTGAACCTGCAGTGGTGTATCGGAAACTAATACTGGTCTCACAGGGAATGCTCAAACCACCGACTGTAAGAAGAGTCTCTATTCTTGTACTTAAGGCGGCATTGTGCCTTTTGTATGTAATTCCGATGCGATTTCTGTGTTTCATAGTCTATGTGAAGGTCCAAGGAATACTTTGAACCTGCAGTGGTGTATCGGAAGCTAATACTGCTCTCAGAGGGAATGCTCAAAGCTCCGACCGTAAGAAGTGTCTCTATTCTTGTAATTAAGGCGCCATTGTGCCTTTTGTATTTAATTCCGATTCGATTTCTGTTTTTCATAGTCAATGTGAAGGTCCAAGGATTACTTTGAACCTGCAGTGGTGTATCGGAAACTAATACTGGTCTCAGAGGCAATGCTCAAAGCTCCGACTGAGAGAAGTGTGTCTATTCTTGTACTTAAGGCGGCATTGTGCCTTTTGTATTTAATTCCGATGCGATTTCTGTATTTCATCGTCAATGTGAAGGTCCAAGGAATACATTGAACCTGCAGTGGTGTATCGGAAACTATTTCTGGTCTCACAGGGAATGCTCAAGCACCGACTGTAAGAAGAGTCTCTATTCTTGTAACTAAGGCGCCATTGTGCCTTTTGTATTTAGTTCTGATGGGATTTCTGTGCTTCATCGTCAATGTGAAGGTCCAAGGAATACATTGAACCTGCAGTGCTGTATCGGAAACTAAAACTGGTCTCACAGGAAAGAATCAAGGCACAGACACTAAGAAGTGTCACTCCTCTAGCACTTAAGGCGGCATTGTGACTTTTGTATTTAATTCCGATGTAATTTCAGTGTTTCATCGTCAATGTGTATGACAAGGAATACTTTGAGCCTGCAGTGGTGTATCGGAAACTAATACTGCTCTCAGAGGGAATGCTCAAAGCATCGACAGTAAGAAGTGTCCTTATTCTTGTACTTAAGGCGGCATTGTGCCTTTTGTATTTAATTCCGATGCGATTTCTGTGTTTCATAGTCAATGTGAAGGTGCACGGAATACTTTGAACCTGCAGTGGTGCATCGGAAACTAATACTGGTCTCACAGGGAATGCTCAAAGCACCAACTGTAAGAAGAGTTTTTATTCTGGTACTTAAGTCGGCCTTGTGCCTTTTGTATTTAATTCCGATGCGATTTCTGTGTTTCATCGTCAATATGAAGGTCCAAGTAATACATTGAACCTGCATTGGTGTATCGGAAACTAATACTGGTCACACAGGGAATGCTCAAAGCACCGATTGTAAGAAGGGTCTCTATTCTTGTACTTAAGGCGGCATTGTGCCTTTTGTATTTAACTCCGATGCGATTTCTGTGTTTCATAGTCAATGTGAAGGTCCAACGAATACTATAAACCTGCAGTGGTGTATCGGAAACTAATACTGGTCTCACAGGGAATGCTCAAAGCACTGACTGTAAGAAGAGTCTCTATTCTTGTACTTAAGGCAGCCTTGTAGCTTTTGTATTTAATTCCGATGCGATTTCTGTGTTTCATAGTCAATGTGAAGGTCCAAGGAATACCTTGAACCTGCAGTGGTGTATTGGAAACTTATACTGCTCTCAGAAGGAATGCTCAAAGCACCGACTGTAAGAAGTGTCTCTATTCTTGTACTTATGGCGGAATTGTGCCTTTTGTATTTAATTCCAATGCGATTTCTGTGTTTCATCGTCAATGTGAAGGTCCAAGGAATACATTGAACCTGCAGTGGTGTATCAGAAACTAATACTGGACTCGCAGGAAAGGATCAAGGCACAGACTCTAAGAAGTCTCACTCTTCTAGCACTTAAGGCGGCATTTGCCTTTTGTATTTAATTCCGAAGTAATTTCAGTATTTCATCGTCAATGTGTATGTCCAAGGAATGCATTGAACCTACAGTGGTGTATCGGAAACTAATACTGGTCTCACAGGGAATGCTCAAAGCACCGACTGTAAGAAGAGTCTCTATTCTTGTACTTAAGGCGGCATTTTGACTTTTGTATTTAATTCCGATGTAATTTCAGTGTTTCATCGTCAATGTGTATGACAAGGAATACTTTGAACCTGCAGTAGTGTATCGGAAACTAATACTGCTCTCAGAGGGAATGCTCATAGCATCGACAGTAAGAAGTGTCTCGATTCTTGTACTTAAGGCATCATTGTGCCTTTTGTATTTAATTCCGATGCGATTTCTGTGTTTCATAGTCAATGTGAAGGTGCACGGAGTACTTTAAACCTGCAGTGGTGTATCGCAAACTAATACTGGTCTCACAGGGAATGCTCAAAGCACCAACTGTAAGAAGAGTCTTTATTCTGGTACTTAAGTCGGCCTTGTGCCTTTTGTATTTAATTCCGATGCGATTTCTGTGTTTCATCGTCAATATGAAGGTCCAAGTAATACATTCACCCTGCATTGGTGTATCGGAAACTAATACTGGTCTCACAGGGAATGCTCAAAGCACCGACTGTAAGGAGAGTCTCTATTCTTGTACTTAAGGCGGCATTGTGCTTTTTGTATTTAACTCCGATGCGATTTCTGTGTTTCATAGTCAATCTGAAGGTCCAAGGAATACTTTAAACCTGCAGTGGTGTATCGGAAACTAATACTGGTCTCACAGGGAATGCTCAAAGCACTGACTGTAAGAAGAGTCTCTATTCTTGTACTTAAGGCAGCCTTGTACCTTTTGTATTTAATTCCGATGCGATTTCTGTGTTTCATATCAATGTGAAGGTCCAAGGAATACCTTGAACCTGCAGTGGTGTATCGGAAACTTATACTGCTCTCAGAAGGAATGCTCAAAGCACCGACTGTAAGAAGTGTCTCTATTATTGTACTTATGGCGGAATTGTGCCTTTTGTATTTAATTCCGATGCGATTTCTGTGTTTCATCGTCAATGTCAAGGTCCAAGGAATGCATTCAACCTGCAGTGTTGTATCGGAAACTAATACTGGTCTCACAGGTAATGCTCAAATCACCGACTGCAAGAAGAATCTCCATTCTTGTAATTAAGGCGGCATTGTGGCTTTTGTATTTAATTCCGATGCGATTTCTGTGTTTCATCGTCAATGTGAAGGTCCAAGGAATACATTGAACCTGCAGTGGTGTTTCGGAAACTAATACTGGTCACACAGGGAATGCTCAAAGCACCGACTGTAAGAAGAGTCTCTATTCTTGTACTTAAGGCGGCATTGTGCCTTTTGTATTTAATTCCGATGCGATTTCTGTGTTTCATCGTCAAAGTGAAGGTCCAAGGAATACATTGAACCTGCAGTGGTGTATCGAAAACTAATACTGGTCTCACAGGGAATGCTCAAAGCACCGACTGTAAGAAGAGTCTATATTCTTGTACTTAAGGCGGCATTGTGCCTTTTGTATTTAATTCCGAAGCGATTTCTGTGTTTCATAGTCAATGTGAAGGTCCAAGGAATACTTTGAACCAGCAGTGGTGTATCGGAAACTAATACTGCTCTCAGAGGGAATGCTCAAAGCACCGACTGTAATAAGTGTCTCTATTCTTGTAATTAAGGCGGCATTGTGCCTTTTGTATTTAATTCCGATGCGATTTCTGTGTTTCATCGTCAATGTGAAGGTCCAAGGAATACATTGAACCTGCAGTGGTGTGTCGGAAACTAATACTGGTCTCAGAGGAAAGGATCAAGGCACAGACTCAAAGAAATCTTACTCTTCTTGGAATTAAGGTGGCATTGTGCCTTTTGTATTTAATTCCGATGCGATTTCTGTGTTTCATCGTCAATGTGAAGGTCCAAGGAATACATTGAACCTGCAGGGGTGTATCGGAAATTATTACTATTCTCACAGGGAATGCTCAAAGCACCGACTGTAAGAAGAGCCTCTATTCTTGTACTTAAGGCGGCATTGTGCCTTTTGTATTTAAGTCCGATGCGATTTCTGTGTTTCATCGTCAATGTGAAGGTCCAAGGAATACATTGAACCTGCAGTGGTGTATCGGAAACTAATACTGGTCTCACAGGAAAGGCTCAAAACACCGACTGTAAGAAGAGTCTCTATTCTTGTACTTAAGGCGGCTTTGTTCCTCTTGCATTTAATTCCGATGCGATTTCTGAGTTTCATAGTCAATGTGAAGGTCCAAGGAATACTTTGAGCCTGCAGTGGTGTATCGGAAACTAATACTGGTCTCACAGGGAATGCTCAAAGCACCGACTGTAAGAAGAGTGTCTAATCTTTTACTTAAGGCTTCCTTGTGCCTTTTGTATTTAATTCCGATGCGACTTCTGTGTTTCATAGTCAATGTGTAGGTCCAAGGAATACCTTGAACCTGCAGTGGTGTATCGGAAACTAATACTGGCCTCAGAGGCAATGCTTAAAGCACCGACTGTAAGAAGTGTCTCTATTCTTGTACTTAAGGCGGCATTGTGCCTTTTGTATTTAATTCCGATGCGATTTCTGTGTTTCATCGTGAATATGAACGTCCAAGGAATACATTGAACCTGCAGTGGTGTATCGGAAACTAATACTCCTCTCAGAGGGAATGCTCAAAGCACCGACTGTAAGAAGAGTCTCTATTCTTGTACTTATGGCGGCATTGTGCCTTTTGTATTTAATTCCGATGCGATTTCTGTGTTTCTTCGCAAATGTGAAGGTCCAAGGAATACATTGAACCTGCAGTGGTGTATCGGAAACTAATACTGGTCTCACATGGAATGCTCAAATCACAGACTGTAAGAAGAGTCTGTGTTCTTGTACTTAGGGCGGCATTGTGCCTTTTGTATTTAATTCCGATGCGATTTCTGTGTTTCATCGTCAATGTGAAGGTCCAAGGAATACATTGAACCTGCAGTGGTGTATCGGAAACTAATACTGGTCTCACAGGAAAGGATCAAAGCAATGACTCTAAGAAGTCTAACTCTTCTTGAAATAAAGCGACATTGTGCCTTTTGTATTTAATTCCAATGTAATTTCAGTGTTTGATCGTCAATGTGAATGTCCAAGGAATACATTGAACCTGCAGCTGTGTATCGGAAACTAATACTGGCCTCACAGGGAATGCTCTAAGCAACGACTGTAAGAAGAGTCTCTACTCCCTCACTTAGGGCGGTTTTGTGCCTTTTGTATTTAATTCCGATGCGATTTCTGTGTTTCATCGTCAATGTGAAGCTCCAAGGAATACATTGAATCTGCAGTGGTATTTCGGAAACTAATACTGGTCTCACAGGGAATGCTCCAAGCACCGACTGTTAGAATAGTCTCTATTCTTGTACTTAAGGGATCATTGTGCCTTTTGTATTTAATTTCGATGCGATTTCTGTGATTCATCGTCAATGTGAAGGTCCAAGGAATACATTGAACCTGCAGTGGTGTATCAGAGACTAATACTGGTCTCACAGGAAAGGATCAAAGCACAGACTCAATGAAGTTTCACTCTCCTTGCACTTAAGGCGGCATTGTCCCTTTTGTATTTAATTCCGATGCGATTTCAGTGTTTCATCGTCAATGTGATGGTATAAGGAATACATTGAACCTGCAGTGGTGTATCGGAAACTAATACTGGTCTCACAAGGATAGCTCATAGCAACGACTGTAAGAAAAGTCTCTATTCTTGTACTTACGGCGGCATTGTGCCTTTTATATTTAATTCCGATGCGATTTCTGTGTTTCATCGTCAATGTGAAGGTCCAAGGAATACATTGAACCTGCAGTGTTGTATCGGAAACTAATACCGGTCTCACAGGGAATGCTCAAAGCATCGACTGTAAGAAGAGTCTGTATTCTTGTACTTAAGGCGGCTTAGTGCTTCTTGAGTTTAATTACCATACGATTTCAGTCTTTCATATTCAATTTGACCGTCCAAGGAGTACAATGAACGTGCAGTGGTGTATCGGAAACTAATACTGGTCTCACAGGAAAGGATCAAAGCTCAGATTCTAAGAAGTCTCACTCTTCTTGCAATTAAGGCGGCTGTGGGCCTTTTGTATTTAATTCCAATGTAATTTCAGTGTTTTATCGTCAATGTGAATGTCCAAGGAATACATTGAACCGGCAGTGGTGTATCGGAAACTAATACTGGTCTCACAGGGAATGCTCAAAGCACCGACTGTAAGAAGAGTCTCTATTCTTGTACTTAAGGGGGCATTGTGCCTTTTGTATTTAATTCCGATGCGATTTCTGTGTTTCATAGTCAATGTGAAGGTCCAAGGAATACTTTGAATATGCTGTGGTGTATCGGAAACTAATACTGCTCTCTGAGGAAATGCTCAAAGCTCCGACTGTAAGAAGTCTCTCTATTCTTGTTCTTAAGGCGGCATTGTGCCTTTTGTATTTAATTCCGATGCGATTTCTGCGTTTTATAGTCAATGTGAAGGTCCAAGGAATACATTGAACCTGCAGTGGTGTATCGGAAACTAATACTGGTCTCACAGGAAATGCTCAAAACACCGACTGTAAGAAGAGTCTTTATTCTTGTACTTAAGGCGGCTTTGTGCCTTTTACATTTAATTCCGATGCGATTCCTGTGTTTCATAGTCAATGTGAAGGTCCAAGGAATACTTTGAACCTGCAGTGGTGTATCGGAAACTAATACTGGTCCCACAGGGAATGCTCAAAGCACCAACTGTAAGAAGAGTCTCTAATCTTTTACTTAAGGTATCCTTGTGCCTTCTGTATTTAATTCCGATTCGACTTCTGTGTTTCATCGTCAATGTGAAGGTCCAAGGAATACATTGAACCTGCAGTGGTGTATCGGAAATTATTACTGGTCTCACAGGGAATGCTCAAAGCACAGACTGCAAGAAGAGTCTCTATTCTTGTAATTATGGCGGCATTGTGCCTTTTGTATTTAATTCCGATGTGATTTCTGTGATTCATCGTCAATGTGAAGGTCCAAGCAATACATTGAACCTGCAGTGGTGTATCGGAAACTAATACTGGTCTCACAGGAAAGGATCAAGGCACAGACTCTAAGAAGTCTCACTCTTCTAGCACTTAAGGCGGCATTGTGACTTTTGTATTTAATTCCGATGTAATTTCAGTATATCATCGTCAATGTGTGTGTCCAAGAAATACATTGAACCTGCAGTGGTGTATCGGAAACTAATACTGGTCTCACAGGGAATGCTCAAAGCACCGACTGTAAGAAGAGCCTCTATTCTTGTACTTAAGGCGGCATTGTGCCTGTTGTATTTAAATCCGATGCGATTTCTGTTTTTCATCGTCAATGTGAAGATCCAAGGAATACATTGAACCTGCAGTGTTGTATCGGAAACTAATACAGGTCTCACAGGGAATGCTCAAAGCATCGACTGTAAGAAGGGTCTGTATTCTTGTACTTAAGGTGGCTTAGTGCTTCTTGAGTTTAATTCCGATACGATTTCTTTCTTTCATATTCAATTTGACCGTCCAAGGAGTACATTGAACGTGCAGTGGTGTAACGGAAACTAATACTGGTCTCACAGGAAAGGATCAAAGCACAGATTCTTAGAAGTCTCACTCTTCTTGCAATTAAGGCGGCTGTGTGCCTTTTGTATTTAATTCCAATGTAATTTCAGTGTTTGATCGTCAATGTGAATGTCCAAGGAATACATTGAACCGGCAGTGGTGTATCGGAAACTAATACTGGTCTCACAGGGAATGCTCAAAGCACCGACTGTAAGAAGAGTCTCTATTCTTGCCTTAAGGGGGCATTGTGCCTTTTGTATTTAATTCCGATGCGATTTCTGTGTTTCATAGACAATGTGAAGGTCCAAGAAATACTTTGAACCTGCTGTGGTGTATCGGAAACTAATACTGCTCTCAGAGGAAATGCTCAAAGCTCCGACTGTAAGAAGTGTCTCTATACTTGTTCTTAAGGCGGCATTGTGCCTTTTGTATTTAATTCCGATGCGATTTCTGTGTTTTATAGTCAATGTGAAGATCCAAGGAATACTTTGAACCTACTGTGGTGTATGGGAAACTAATACTGGACTCAGAGGAAATCTCAAAGCACCGACTGTAAGAAGAGTCTGTATTCTTGTACTTAAGGCGGCCTTGTGCCTTTGTATTTAATTCCGATGCGATTTCTGTGTTTCATAGTCAATGTGAAGGTCCAAGGTATACCTTTAACCTGCAGTGGTGTATCGGAAACTAATACTGCTCTCAGAGGCAATGCTCAAAGTACCGACTGAGAGAAGTGTCTCTATTCTTGTACTTAAGGCGGCATTGTGCCTTTTGTATTTAATTCCGATGTGATTTCTGTGTTTCATCGTCAATGTGAAGGTCCAAGCAATTCATTGAACCTGCAGTGGTGTATCGGAAACTAATACTGGTCTCACAGGAAAGGATCAAGGCACAGACTCTAAGAAGTCTCACTCTTCTAGCACTTAAGGCGGCATTGTGACTTTTGTATTTAATTCCGATGTAATTTCAGTATATCATCGTCAATGTGTATGTCCAAGAAATACATTGAACCTGCAGTGGTGTATCGGAAACTAATACTGGTTTCACAGGGAATGCTCAAAGCACCGACTGTAAGAAGAGCCTCTATTCTTGTACTTAGGCGGCATTGTGCCTGTTGTAGTTAAATCCGATGCGATTTCTGTTTTTCATCGTCAATGTGAAGATCCAAGGAATACATTGAACCTGCAGTGTTGTATCGGAAACTAATACAGGTCTCACAGGGAATGCTCAAAGTATCGACTGTAAGAAGGGTCTGTATTCTTGTACTTAAGGTGGCTTAGTGCTTCTTGAGTTTAATTCCGATACGATTTCTGTCTTTCATATTCAATTTGACCGTCCAAGGAGTACATTGAACGTGCAGTGGTGTATCGGAAACTAATACTGGTTTCACAGGAAAGGATCAAAGCACAGATTCTTAGAAGTCTCACTCTTCTTGCAATTAAAGCGGCTGTGTGCCTTTTGTATTTAATTCCAATGTAATTTCAGTGTTTGATCGTCAATGTGAATGTCCAAGGAATACATTGAACCGGCAGTGGTGTATCGGAAACTAATACTGGTCTCACAGGGAATGCTCAAAGCACCGACTGTAAGAAGAGTCTCTATTATTGCCTTAAGGGGGCATTGTGCCTTTTGTATTTAATTCCGATGCGATTTCTGTGTTTCGTAGACAATGTGAAGGTCCAAGGAATACTTTGAACCTGCTGTGGTGTATCGGAAACTAATACTGCTTTCAGAGGCAATGCTCAAAGTACCGACTGAGAGAAGTGTCTCTATTCTTGTACTTAAGGCGGCATTGTGCCTTTTGTATTTAATGCCGATGCGATTTCTGTGTTTCATAGTCAATGTGAAGGTCCAAGGAACACTTTGAACCTGCAGTGGTATATCGGAAACTAATACTGGTCTCACAGGGAATGCTCAAAGCACCTACTGTAAGAAGAGTCTCTAATCTCTTACTTAAGGCTTCCTTGTGCCTTTTGTATTTAATTCCGATGCGACTTCTGTGTTTCATAGTCAATGTGAAGGTCCAAGGAATACCTTGAAACTGGAGTGGTGTATCGGAAACTAATACTGCCCTAAGAGGCAATTCTCAAAGCACCGACTGTAAGAAGTGTCTCTATTCTTCTACTTAAGGCGGCATTGTGCCTTTTGTATTTAATTCCGATGCGATTTCTGTGTTTCATCGTGTATATGAACGTCCAAGGAATACATTGAACCTGCAGTGGTGTATCGGAAACTAATTCTGGTCTCACAGGAAAGGATCAAGGCACAGACTCTAAGAAGTTTCTCTCTTCTAGCACTTAAGTCGGCATTGTGACTTTTGTATTTAATTCCGATGTAATTTCAGTATTTCATCGTCAATGTGTACGTCCAAGAAATACATTGAACCTGCAGTGGTGTATCGGAAACTAATACTGGTCTCACAGGGAATGCTCAAAGCACCGACTGTAAGAAGAGCCTCCATTCTTGTACTTAAGGCGGTATTGTGCCTGTTGTATTTATATCCGATGCGATTTCTGTGTTTCATCGTCAATGTGAAGGTCCAAGGAATACATTGAACCTGCAGTGGTGTATCGGAAACTAATACTGGTCTCACAGGGAATGCTTAAATCACCGACTGTAAGATGAGTCTCTATTCTTGTACTTAAGGCGGCATTGTGCCTTTTGTATTTAATTCCGATGCAATTTCTGTTTTTTATCGTCAATGCGAGGGTCCAGGGAATACATTGAACCTGCAGTGGTGTATCGGAAACTAATACTGGACTCACAGGAAAGGATCAAAGAATGGACTGTATGAAGTCTCACTCGTCTTGCATTAAGGCGGCATTGTGCCTTTTGTATTTAATTCCGATGCGATTTCTGTGTTTCTTCGCAAATGTGAAGGTCCAAGGAATACATTAAACCTGCAGTGGTGTATCGGAAACTAATACTGGTCTCACAGGGTATGCTCAAAGCACAGACTGTAAGAAGAGTCAGTGTTCTTGTACTTAAGGCGGCATTGTGCCTTTTGTATTTAATTCCGATGCGATTTCTGTGTTTCATCGTCCATGTAAAGGTCCAAGGCATACATTGAACCTGCAGTGGTGTATCGGAAACTAATACTGGTCTCACAGGAAAGGATCAAAGCAATGACTCTAAGAAGTCTAACTCTTCTTGCAATAAAGCGACATTGTGCCTTTTGTATTTAATTCCAATGTAATTTCAGTGTTTGATCGTCAATGTGAATGTCCACGGAATACATTGAACCTGCTGCTGTGTATCGGAAACTAATACTGGTCTCACAGGGAATGCTCAAAGCAACGACTGTAAGAAGAGTCTCTACTCCCTCACTTAAGGCGGTTTTGTGCCTTTTGTGTTTAATTCCGATGCGATTTCTGTGTTTCATCGTCAATCTGAAGGTCCAAGGAATACATTGAACCTGCAGTGGTGTATCGGAAACTAATACTGAAATAAGAGGCAATTCTCAAAGCACCGACTGTAAGAAGTGTCTCTATTCTTGTACTTATGGCGGCATTGTGCCTTTAGTATTTAATTCCGATGCGATTTCTGTGTTTCATCGTGAATATGAACGTCCAAGGAATACATTGAACCTGCAGTGGTGTATGGGAAACTAATACTGGTCTCACAGGGAATGCTCAAAGCACCGACTGTAAGAAGAGCCTCTATTCTCTTACTTAAGGCGGCATTGTGCCTGTTGTATTTAAATCCGATGCGATTTCTGTTTTTCATCGTCAATGTGAAGGTCCAAGGAATACATTGAACCGGCAGTGGTGTATCGGAAACTAATACTGGTCTCACAGGGAATGCTCAAAGCACCGACTGTAAGAAGAGTCTCTATTCTTGTCTTAAGGGGGCATTGTGCCTTTTGTATTTAATTCCGATGCGATTTCTTTGTTTCATAGTCAATGTGAAGGTCCAAGGAATACTTTGAACCTGCCGTGGTGTATCGGAAACTAATACTGCTCTCAGAGGAAATGCTCAAAGCTCCGACTGTAAAAAGTGTCTCTATACTTGTTCTTAAGGCGGTATTGTGCCTTTTGTATTTAATTCCGATGCGATTTCTGTGTTTTATAGTCAATGTGAAGGTCCAAGGAATACTTTGAACCTGCTGTGGTGTATGGGAAACTAATACTGGTCTCACAGGAAATGCTCAAAGCACCGACTGTAAGAAGAGTCTGTATTCTTGTACTTAAGGCGGCCTTGTGCCTTTGTATTTAATTCCGATGCGATTTCTGTGTTTCATCGTCAATGTGAAGGTCCAAGGATTACTTTGAACCTGCAGTGGTGTATCGGAAGCTAATACTGGACTCACAGGGAATGCTCAAAGCACCGACTGTAAGAAGAGTCTCTAATCTTTTACTTAAGGCTTCCTTGTGCCTTTTGTATTTAATTTCGATGCGACTTCTGTGATTCATAGTCAATGTGAAGGTCCAAGGAATACCTTGAACCTGCAGTGGTGTATCGGAAACTGATACTGAAATAAGAGGCAATTCTCAAAGCACCGACTGTAAGAAGTGTCTCTATTCTTGTACTTATGGCGGCATTGTGCCTTTAGTATTTAATTCCGATGCGATTACTGTGTTTCATCGTGAATATGAACGTCCAAGGAATACATTGAACCTGCAGTGGTGTATCGGAAATTATTACTGGTCTCACAGGGAATGCTCAAAGCACCGACTGTAAGAAGAGTCTCTATTCTTGTAATTAAGGCGGCATTGTGCCATTTGTATTTAATTCCGATGTGATTTCTGTGTTTCATCGTCAATGTGAAGGTCCAAGCAATACATTGAACCTGCAGTGGTGTATCGGAAACTAATACTGGTCTCACAGGAAAGGATCAAGGCACAGACTCTAAGAAGTCTCACTCTTCTAGCACTTAAGGCGGCATTGTGACTTTTGTATTTAATTCCGATGTAATTTCAGTATTTCATCGTCAATGTGTATGTCCAAGAAAAACTTTGAACCTGCAGTGGTGTATGGGAAACTAATACTGGTCTCACAGGGAATGCTCAAAGCACCGACTGTAAGAAGAGCCTCTATTCTCTTACTTAAGGCGGCATTGTGCCTGTTGTATTTAAATCCGATGCGATTTCTGTTTTTCATCGTCAATGTGAAGGTCCAAGGAATACATTGAACCGGCAGTGGTGTATCGGAAACTAATACTGGTCTCACAGGGAATGCTCAAAGCACCGACTGTAAGAAGAGTCTCTATTCTTGTCTTAAGGGGGCATTGTGCCTTTTGTATTTAATTCCGATGCGATTTCTTTGTTTCATAGTCAATGTGAAGGTCCAAGGAATACTTTGAACCTGCTGTGGTGTATCGGAAACTAATACTGCTCTCAGAGGAAATGCTCAAAGCACCGACTGTAAGAAGAGTCTGTATTCTTGTACTTAAGGCGGCCTTGTGCCTTTGTATTTAATTCCGATGCGATTTCTGTGTTTCATAGTCAATGTGAAGGTCCAAGGTATACCTTCAACCTGCAGTGGTGTATCGGAAACTAATACTGCTCTCAGAGGCAATGCTCAAAGTACCGACTGAGAGAAGTGTCTCTATTCTTGTACTTAAGGCATCATTGTGCCTTTTGTATTTAATCCCGATGCGATTTCTGTGTTTCATAGTCAATGTGAAGGTCCAAGGAATACTTTGAACCTGCAGTGGTGTATCGGAAACAAATACTGGTCTCACAGGGAATGCTCAAAACACCTACTGTAAGAAGAGTCTCTAATCCTTTACTTAAGGCTTCCTTGTGCCTTTTGTATTTAATTCCGACGCGACTTCTGTGTTTCATAATCAATGTGAAGGTCCAAGGAATACCTTGAACCTGCAGTGGTGTATCGGAAACTAATACTGCCCTAAGAGGCAATTCTCAAAGCACCAACTGTAAGAAGAGTCTCTATTCTTGTACTTAAGGCGGCATTGTGCCTTTTGTATTTAATTCCGATGCGATTTCTGTGTTTCTTCGCAAATGTGAAGGTCCAAGGAATACATTGAACCTGCAGTGGTGTATCAGAAACTAATACTGGTCTCACAGGAAAGGATCAAAGCACGGACTCTATGAAGTCTCACTCTTCTTGCACTTAAGGCGGCATTGTCCCTTTTGTATTAATTTCGGATGCGATTTCAGTGTTTCATCGTCAATCTGAAGGTCCAAGGAATACATTGAACCTGCAGTGGTGTATCGGAAACTAATACTGGTCTCACAGGAAAGGATCAAGGCACAGACTCTAAGAAGTCTCACTCTTCTAGCACTTAAGGCGGCATTGTGACTTTTGTATTTAATTCCGATGTAATTTCAGTATATCATCGTCAATGTGTATGTCCAAGAAATACATTGAAGCTGCAGTGGTGTATGGGAAACTAATACTGGTCTCACAGGGAATGCTCAAAGCACCGACTGTAAGAAGAGCCTCTATTCTTGTACTTAAGGCGGCATTGTGCCTGTTGTATTTAAATCCGAAGCGATTTCTGTTTTTCATCGTCAATGTGAAGGTCCAAGGAATACATTGAACATGCAGTGTTGTATCGGAAACTAATACAGGTCTCACAGGGAATGCTCAGAGCATCGACTGTAAGAAGGGTCTGTATTCTTGTACTTAAGGTGGCTTAGTGCTTCTTGAGATTAATTCCGATACGATTTCTGTCTTTCATATTCAATTTGACCGTCCAAGGAGTACATTGAACGTGCAATGGTGTATCGCAAACTAATACTGGTCTCACAGGAAAGGATCAAAGCACAGATTCTAAGAAGTCTCACTCATCTTGCAATTAAGGCGGCTGTGTGCCTTTTGTATTTAATTCCAATGTAATTTCAGTGTTTGATCGTCAATGTGAATGTCCAAGGAATACATTGAACCGGCAGTGGTGTATCGGAAACTAATACTGGTCTCACAGGGAATGCTCAAAGCACCGACTGTAAGAAGAGTCTCTATTCTTGTCTTAAGGGGGCATTGTGCCTTTTGTATTTAATTCCGATGCGATTTCTTTGTTTCATAGTCAATGTGAAGGTCCAAGGAATACCTTGAACCTGCTGTGGTGTATCGGAAACTAATACTGCTCTCAGAGGATATGCTCAAATCTCCGACTGTAAGAAGTGTCTCTATACTTGTTCTTAAGGCGGCATTGTGCCTTTTGTATTTAATTCCGATGCGATTTCTGTGTTTTATAGTCAATGTGAAGGTCCAAGGAATACTTTGAACCTGCTGTGGTGTATGGGAAACTAATACTGGTCTCACAGAAAATGCTCAAAGCACCGACTGTAAGAAGAGTCTGTATTCTTGTACTTAAGGCGGCCTTGTGCCTTTGTATTTAATTCCGATGCGATTTCTGTGTTTCATAGTCAATGTGAAGGTCCAAGGTATACCTTGAACCTGCAGTGGTGTATCGGAAACTAATACTGCTCTCAGAGGCAATGCTCAAAGTACCGACTGAGAGAAGTGTCTCTATTCTTGTACTTAAGGCGGCATTGTGCCTTTTGTATTTAATCCCGATGCGATTTCTGTGTTTCATAGTCAATGTGAAGGTCCAAGGAATACTTTGAACCTGCAGTGGTGTATCGGAAACTAATACTGGTCTAACAGGGAATGCTCAAAACACCTACTGTAAGAAGAGTCTCTAATCTTTTACTTAAGGCTTCCTTGTGCCTTTTGTATTTAATTCCGATGCGACTTCTGTGTTTCATAGTCAATGTGAAGGTCCAAGGAATACCTTGAACCTGCAGTGGTGTATCGGAAACTAATACTGCCCTAAGAGGCAATTCTCAAAGCACCGACTGTAAGAAGTGTCTCTATTCTTCTACTTAAGGCGGCATTGTGCCTTTTGTATTTAATTCCGATGCGATTTCTGTGTTTCATCGTGAATATGAACGTCCAAGAAATACATTGAACCTGCAGTGGTGTATCGGAAATTATTACTGGTCTCACAGGAAATGCTCAAAGCACCGACTGTAAGAAGAGTCTCTATTCTTGTAATTAAGGCAGCATTGTGCCTTTTGTATTCAATTCCGATGTGATTTCTGTGTTTCATCGTCAATGTGAAGGTCCAAGGAATACATTGAACCTGCAGTGGTGTATCGGAAACTAATTCTGGTCTCACAGGAAAGGATCAAGGCACAGACTCTAAGAAGTCTCACTCTTCTAGCACTTAAGGTGGCATTGTGACTTTTGTATTTAATTCCGATGTAATTTCGGTATTCATCGTCAATGTGTACGTCCAAGAAATACATTGAACCTGCAGTGTTGTATCGGAAACTAATACTGGTCTCACAGGGAATGCTCGAAGCACCGACTGTAAGAAGAGCCTCCATTCTTGTACTTAAGGCGGCATTGTGCCTGTTGTATTTAAATCCGATGCGATTTCTGTGTTTCATCGTCAATGTGAAGGTCCAAGGAATACATTGAACCTGCAGTGGTGTATCGGAAACTAATACTGGTCTCACAGGGAATGCTTAAAACACCGACTGTAAGAAGAGTCTCTATTCTTGTACTTAAGGCGGCATTGTGCCTTTTGTATTTAATTGCGATGCAATTTCTGTTTTTTATCGTCAATGCGAGGGTCCGAGGAATACCTTGAACCTGCAGTGGTGTATCGGAAACTAATACTGGACTCACAGGATTGGATCAAAGAATGGACTGTATAAAATCTCACTCGTCTTGCATTAAGGCGGCATTGTGCCTTTTGTATTTAATTCCGATGCGATTTATGTGTTTCATCGTCAATGTGAAGGTCCAAGGAATACATTGAACCTGCAGTGGTGTATCGGAAACTAATACTGGTTTCACAGGGAATGCTCAAAGCACCAACTGTAAGAAGAGTCTCTATTCTTGTACTTAAGGCGGCATTGTGCCTTTTGTATTTAATTCCGATGCAATTTCTGTGTTTCTTCGCAAATGTGAAGGTCCAAGGAATACATTAAACCTGCAGTGGTGTATCGGAAACTAATACTGGTCTCACAGGGTATGCTCAAAGCACAGACTGTAAGAAGAGTCTGTGTTCTTGTACTTAAGGCGGCATTGTGCCTTTCGTATTTAATTCCGATGCGATTTCTGTGTTTCATCGTCCATGTAAAGGTCCAAGGCATACATTGAACCTGCAGTGGTGTATCGGAAACTAATACTGGTCTCACAGGAAAGGATCAAAGCAATGACTCTAAGAAGTCTAACTCTTCTTGCAATAAAGCGGCATTGTGCCTTTTGTATTTAATTCCAATGTAATTTCAGTGTTTGATCGTCAATGTGAATGTCCAAGGAATACATTGAACCTGCTGCTGTGTATCGGAAACTAATACTGGTCTCACAGGGAATGCTCAAAGCAACGACTGTAAGAAGAGTCTCTACTCCCTCACTTAAGGCGGTTTTGTGCCTTTTGTATTTAATTCCGATGCGATTTCAGTGTTTCATCGTCAATGTGAAGCTCCAAGAAATACATTGAATCTGCAGTGGTGTTTCGGAAACTAATACTGGTCTCACAGGGAATGCTCCAAGCACCGACTGTTAGAAGAGTCTCTATTCTTGTACTTAAGGCTCCATTGTGCCTTTTGTATTTAATTCCGATGCAATTTCTGTTTTTTATCGTCAATGCGAGGGTCCAAGGAATACATTGAACCTGCAGTGGTGTATCAGAAACAAATACTGGTCTAACAGGAAAGGATCAAAGCACAGACTCTATGAAGTCTCACTCTTCTTGCCCTTAAGACGGCATTGTCCCTTTTGTATTTATTTCCGATGCGATTTCAGTGTTTCATCGTCAATCTGAAGGTCCAAGGAATACATTGAACCTTCAGTGGTGTATCGGAAACTAATACTGGTCTCACAAGGAAAGCTCATAGCACCAACTGTAAGAAAAGTCTCTATTCTTGTACTTAAGGCGGAATTGTGCCTTTTATATTTAATTCCGATGCGATTTCTGTGTTTCATCGTCAATGTGAATATCCAAGGAATTCATTGAACCTCCAGTGGTGTATCCGAATCTAATACAGGTCTCACAGGGAATGCTCAAAGCACCGACGGTAAGAAGAGTCTCTATTCTTGTACTTAAGGCGGCATTGTGCCTTTAGTATTTAATTCGGATGCGATTTCTGTGTTTCATCGTCAATGTGTATGTCCAAGGAGTAGATTGAACCTGCAGTGGTGAATCGGATACTTTTACTGGTCTCACAGGGAATGCTCAAAGCACCGACTGTAAGAAGTGTCTCTATTCTTGTACTTAAGGCGGCATTGTGCCTTTTGTATTTGATTCCGATGCGATTTCTGTGTTCCTTCGTCAATGCGAAGGTCCAAGGAATACATTGAACCTGCAGAGGTGTATCGAAAACTAATACTGGTGTGACAGGGAATGCTCAAAGAAACTACTGTAAGAGGAGTCTACATTCTTGTACTTAAGGCGGCATTGTGCCTTTTGTATTTAATTCCGATGCCATTTCTGTGTTTCATCGTTAATGTGAAGGTCCAAGGAATAAACTGAACCTGCAGAGGTGTAGCGGAAACTAATACTGGTCTCACAGGGAATGCTCAAAGCACCGACAGTAAGAAGAGTCTCTAATCTTGTACTTACGGCGGCATTGTGCGTTTTGGATTTAATTCCGATGCCATTTCTGTGTTTCATCGTCAATGTGAAGGTCCAAGGAATACATTGAACCTGCAGTGGTGTATCGGAAACTAATACTGGTCTCACAGGGAATGCTCAAAGCACCGACGGTAAGAAGAGTCTCTATTCTTGTACTTAAGGCGGCATTGTGCCCTTTGTATTTAATTCCGATGTAATTTTTGTGTTTCATCATCAATGTGTATGTCCAAGGAATAGATTGAACCTGCAGTGGTGTATCGGATACTATTACTGGTCCCACAGGGAATGCTCAATGCACCGACTGTAAGAAGAGTCTGTATTCTTGTACTTAAGGCGGCATTGTGCCTTTTGTATTTGATTCCGATACGATTTCTAAGTTTCATCGTCAATGTGAATGTCCAAGGAATACATTGAAACTGCAGTGGTGAATCGGAAACTAATACTGGTCTCACAGGGGATGCTCAAAGCACCGACTGTAAGAAGAGTCTCTAATCTTGTACTTAAGGCGGCATTGTGCCTTTTGTATTTAATTCCGATGCCATTTCTGGGTTTCATCGTCAATGTGTATGTCCAAGGAATACATTGAACCTGCTGTGGTGTGTCGGAAACTAATACTGGTCTCACAGGAAAGGATCAAAGCAATGACTCTAAGAAGTCTAACTCTTCTTGCAATAAAGCGGCATTGTGCCTTTTGTATTTAATTCCAATGTAATTTCAGTGTTTGATCGTCAATGTGAATGTCCACGGAATACATTGAACCTGCTGCTGTGTATCGGAAACTAATACTGGTCTCACAGGGAATGCTCAAAGCAACGACTGTAAGAAGAGTCTCTACTCCCTCACTTAAGGCGGTTTTGTGCCTTTTGTATTTAATTCCGATGCGATTTCTGTGTTTCATCGTCAATGTGAAGCTCCAAGAAATACATTGAATCTGCAGTGGTGTTTCAAAAACTAATACTGGTCTCACAGGGAATGCTCCAAGCACCGACTGTTAGAAGAGTCTCTATTCTTGTACTTAAGGCTCCATTGTGCCTTTTTTATTTAATTCCGATGCAATTTCTGTTTTTTATCGTCAATGCGAGGGTCCAAGGAATACATTGAACCTGCAGTGGTGTATCAGAAACTAATACTGGTCGCACAGGAAAGGATCAAAGCACAGACTCTATGAAGTCTCACTCCTCTTGCACTTAAGGTGGCATTGTCCCTTTTGTATTAATTTCCGATGCGATTTCAGTGTTTCATCGTCAATCTGAAGGTCCAAGGAATACATTGAACCTGCAGTGGTGTATCGGAAACTAATACTGGTCTCACATAGAAAGCTTATAGCACCGACTGTAAGAAAAGTCTCTATTCTTGTACTTAAGGCGGCATTGTGCCTTTTGTATTTAATCCCGATGCGATTTCTGTGTTTCATAGTCAATGTGAAGGTCCAAGGAATACTTTAAACCTGCAGTGGTGTATCGGAAACTAATACTGGTCTAACAGGGAATGCTCAAAACACCTACTGTAAGAAGAGTCTCTAATCTTTTACTTAAGGCTTCCTTGTGCCTTTTGTATTTAATTCCGATGCGACTTCTGTGTTTCATAGTCAATGTGAAGGTCCAAGGAATACCTTGAACCTGCAGTGGTGTATCGGAAACTAATACTGCCCTAAGAGGCAATTCTCAAAGCACCGACTGTAAGAAGTGTCTCTATTCTTCTACTTAAGGCGGCATTGTGCCTTTTGTATTTAATTCCGATGCGATTTCTCTGTTTCATCGTGAATACGAACGTCCAAGAAATACATTGAACCTGCAGTGGTGTATCGGAAACTAATTCTGGTCTCACAGGAAAGGATCAAGGCACAGACTCTAAGAAGTCTCACTCTTCTAGCACTTAAGGTGGCATTGTGACTTTTGTATTTAATTCCGATGTAATTTCAGTATTCATCGTCAATGTGTACGTCCAAGAAATACATTGAACCTGCAGTGTTGTATCGGAAACTAATACTGGTCTCACAGGGAATGCTCGAAGCACCGACTGTAAGAAGAGCCTCCATTCTTGTACTTAAGGCGGCATTGTGCCTGTTGTATTTAAATCCGATGCGATTTCTGTGTTTCATCGTCAATGTGAAGGTCCAAGGAATACGTTGAACCTGCAGTGGTGTTTCGGAAACTAATACTGGTCTCACAGGGAATGCTCCAAGCACCGACTGTTAGAAGAGTCTCTATTCTTGTACTTAAGGCTCCATTGTGCCTTTTGTATTTAATTCCGATGCAATTTCTGTTTTTTATCGTCAATGCGAGGGTCCAAGGAATACATTGAACCTGCAGTGGTGTATCAGAAACAAATACTGGTCTAACAGGAAAGGATCAAAGCACAGACTCTATGAAGTCTCACTCTTCTTGCCCTTAAGACGGCATTGTCCTTTTGGATTTATTTCCGATGCGATTTCAGTGTTTCATCGTCAATCTGAAGGTCCAAGGAATACATTGAACCTTCAGTGGTGTATCGGAAACTAATACTGGTCTCACAAGGAAAGCTCATAGCACCAACTGTAAGAAAAGTCTCTATTCTTGTAGTTAAGGCGGAATTGTGCCTTTTATATTTAATTCCGATGCGATTTCTGTGTTTCATCGTCAATGTGAATGTCCAAGGAATTCATTGAACCTCCAGTGGTGTATCCGAATCTAATACAGGTCTCACAGGGAATGCTCAAAGCACCGACGGTAAGAAGAGTCTCTATTCTTGTACTTAAGGCGGCATTGTGCCTTTAGTATTTAATTCGGATGCGATTTCTGTGTTTCATCGTCAATGTGTATGTCCAAGGAGTAGATTGAACCTGCAGTGGTGAATCGGATACTTTTACTGGTCTCACAGGGAATGCTCAAAGCACCGACTGTAAGAAGTGTCTCTATTCTTGTACTTAAGGCGGCATTGTGCCTTTTGTATTTGATTCCGATGCGATTTCTGTGTTTCTTCGTCAATGCGAAGGTCCAAGGAATACATTGAACCTGCAGAGGTGTATCGAAAACTAATACTGGTGTGACAGGGAATGCTCAAAGAACCTACTGTAAGAGGAGTCTACATTCTTGTACTTAAGGCGGCATTGTGCCTTTTGTATTTAATTCCGATGCCATTTCTGTGTTTCATCGTTAATGTGAAGGTCCAAGGAATAAACTGAACCTGCAGAGGTGTAGCGGAAACTAATACTGGTCTCACAGGGAATGCTCAAAGCACCGACAGTAAGAAGAGTCTCTAATCTTGTACTTACGGCGGCATTGTGCGTTTTGGATTTAATTCCGATGCCATTTCTGTGTTTCATCGTCAATGTGAAGGTCCAAGGAATACATTGAACCTGCAGTGGTGTATCGGAAACTAATACTGGTCTCACAGGGAATGCTCAAAGCACCGACGGTAAGAAGAGTCTCTATTCTTGTACTTAAGGCGGCATTGTGCCCTTTGTATTTAATTCCGATGTAATTTCTGTGTTTCATTATCAATGTGTATGTCCAAGGAATAGATTGAACCTGCAGTGGTGTATCGGATACTATTACTGGTCCCACAGGGAATGCTCAATGCACCGACTGTAAGAAGAGTCTGTATTCTTGTACTTAAGGCGGCATTGTGCCTTTTGTATTTGATTCCGATACGATTTCTAAGTTTCATCGTCAATGTGAATGTCCAAGGAATACATTGAAACTGCAGTGGTGAATCGGAAACTAATACTGGTCTCACAGGGGATGCTCAAAGCACCGACTGTAAGAAGAGTCTCTAATCTTGTACTTAAGGCGGCATTGTGCCTTTTGTATTTAATTCCGACGCCATTTCTGGGTTTCATCGTCAATGTGTATGTCCAAGGAATACATTGAACCTGCTGTGGTGTGTCGGAAACTAATACTGGTCTCACAGGAAAGGATCAAAGCAATGACTCTAAGAAGTCTAACTCTTCTTGCAATAAAGCGGCATTGTGCCTTTTGTATTTAATTCCAATGTAATTTCAGTGTTTGATCGTCAATGTGAATGTCCACGGAATACATTGAACCTGCTGCTGTGTATCGGAAACTAATACTGGTCTCACAGGGAATGCTCAAAGCAACGACTGTAAGAAGAGTCTCTACTCCCTCACTTAAGGCGGTTTTGTGCCTTTTGTATTTAATTCCGATGCGATTTCTGTGTTTCATCGTCAATGTGAAGCTCCAAGAAATACATTGAATCTGCAGTGGTGTTTCAAAAACTAATACTGGTCTCACAGGGAATGCTCCAAGCACCGACTGTTAGAAGAGTCTCTATTCTTGTACTTAAGGCTCCATTGTGCCTTTTGTATTTAATTCCGATGCAATTTCTGTTTTTTATCGTCAATGCGAGGGTCCAAGGAATACATTGAACCTGCAGTGGTGTATCAGAAACTAATACTGGTCGCACAGGAAAGGATCAAAGCACAGACTCTATGAAGTCTCACTCCTCTTGCACTTAAGGTGGCATTGTCCCTTTTGTATTAATTTCCGATGCGATTTCAGTGTTTCATCGTCAATCTGAAGGTCCAAGGAATACATTGAACCTGCAGTGGTGTATCGGAAACTAATACTGGTCTCACATAGAAAGCTTATAGCACCGACTGTAAGAAAAGTCTCTATTCTTGTACTTAAGGCGGCATTGGGCCTTTTATATTTAATTCCGATGCGATTTCTGTGTTTCATCGTCAATGTGAAGGTCCAAGGATTGCTTTGAACCTGAAGTGGTGTATCGGAAACTAATACTAGTCTCACAGGGAATGCTCAAAGCACCGACTGTAAGAAGAGTCTCTAATCTTTTACTTAAGGCTTCCTTGTGCCTTTTGTATTCAATTCCGATGTGACTTCTGTGTTTCATAGTCAATGTGAAGGTCCAAGGAATTCCTTGAACCTGCAGTGGTGTATCGGAAACTAATACTGAAATAAGAGGCAATTCTCAAAGCACCGACTGTAAGAAGTGTCTCTATTCTTGTACTTATGGCGGCATTGTGCCTTTAGTATTTAATTCCGATGCGATTTCTGTGTTTCATCGAGAATATGAACGTCCAAGGAATACATTGAACCTGCAGTGGTGTATCGGAAATTATTACTGGTCTCACAGGGAATGCTCAAAGCACCGACTGTAAGAAGAGTCTCTATTCTTGTAATTAAGGCGGCATTGTGCCTTTTGTATTTAATTCCGATGTGATTTCTGTGTTTCATCGTCAATGTGAAGGTCCAAGCAATACATTGAACCTGCAGTGGTGTATCGGAAACTAATACTGGTCTCACAGGAAAGGATCAAGGCACAGACTCTAAGAAGTCTCACTCTTTTAGCACTTAAGGCGGCATTGTGACTTTTGTATTTAATTCCGATGTAATTTCAGTATTTCATGGTCAATGTGTATGTCCAAGAAATACATTGAACCTGCAGTGGTGTATGGGAAACTAATACTGGTCTCACAGGGAATGCTCAAAGCACCGACTGTAAGAAGAGCCTCTATTCTTGTACTTAAGGCGGCATTGTGCCTGTTGTATTTAAATCCGAAGCGATTTCTGTTTTTCATCGTCAATGTGAAGGTCCAAGGAATACATTGAACTTGCAGTGTTGTATCGGAAACTAATACAGGTCTCACACGGAATGCTCAGAGCATCGACCTTAAGAAGGGTCTGTATTCTTGTTTTTAAGGTGGCTTAGTGCTTCTTGAGTTTAATTCCGATACGATTTCTGTCTTTCATATTCAATTTGACCGTCCAAGGAGTACATTGAACGTGCAGTGGTGTATCGGAAACTAATACTGGTCTCACAGGAAAGGATCAAAGCACAGTTTCTAAGATGTCTCACTCTTCTTGCAATTAAGGCGGCTGTGTGCCTTTTGTATTTAATTCCAATGTAATTTCAGTGTTTGATCGTCAATGTGAATGTCCAAGGAATACATTGAACCGGCAGTGGTGTATCGGAAACTAATACTGGTCTCACAGGGAATGCTCAAAGCACCGACTGTAAGAAGAGTCTCTATTCTCGTCTTAAGGGGGCATTGTGCCTTTTGATTTAATTCCGATGCGATTACTTTGTTTCATAGTCAATGTGAAGGTCCAAGGAATACTTTGAACCTACTGTGGTGTATCGGAAACTAATACTGCTCTCAGAGGATATGCTCAAAACTCCGACTGTAAGAAGTGTCTCTATAATTGTTCTTAAGGCGGCATTGTGCCTTTTGTATTTAATTCCGATGCGATTTCTGTGTTTTATAGTCAATGTGAAGGTCCAAGGAATACTTTGAACCTGCTGTGGTGTATGGGAAACTAATACTGGTCTCACAGGAAATGCTCAAAGCACCGACTGTAAGAAGAGTCTGTATTCTTGTACTTAAGGCGGCCTTGTGCCTTTGTATTTAATTCCGATGCGATTTCTGTGTTTCATAGTCAATGTGAATGTCCAAGGTATACCTTGAAGCTGCAGTGGTGTATCGGAAACTAATACTGCTCTCAGAGGCAATGCTCAAAGTACCGACTGAGAGAAGTGTCTCTATTCTTGTACTTAAGGCGGCATTGTAACTTTTGTATTTAATCCCGATGCGATTTCTGTGTTTCATAGTCAATGTGAAGGTCCAAGGAATACATTGAACCGGCAGTGGTGTATCGGAAACTAATTCTGGTCTCACAGGAAAGGATCAAGGCACAGACTATAAGAAGTCTCACTCTTCTAGCACTTAAGGCGGCATTGTGACTTTTGTATTTAATTCCGATGTAATTTCAGTATTCATCGTCAATGTGTACGTCCAAGAAATACATTGAACCTGCAGTGTTGTATCGGAAACTAATACTGGTCTCACAGGGAATGCTCGAAGCACCGACTGTAAGAAGAGCCTCCATTCTTTTACTTAAGGCGGCATTGTGCCTGTTGTATTTAAATCCGATGCGATTTCTGTGTTTCATCGTCAATGTGAATGTCCAAGGAATACATTGAACCTGCAGTGGTGTATCGGAAACTAATACTGGTCTCACAGGGAATGCTTAAAACACCGACTGTAAGAAGAGTCTCTATTCTTGTACTTAAGGCGGCATTGTGCCTTTTGTATTTAATTCCGATGCAATTTCTGTTTTTTACCGTCAATGCGAGGGTCCGAGGAATACATTGAACCTGCAGTGGTGTATCGGAAACTAATACTGGACTCACAGGAAAGGATCAAAGAATGGACTGTATAAAATCTCACTCGTCTTGCATTAAGGCGGCATTGTGCCTTTTGTATTTAATTCCGATGCGATTTATGTGTTTCATCGTCAATGTGAAGGTCCAAGGAATACATTGAACCTGCAGTGGTGTATCGGAAACTAATACTGGTTTCACAGGGAATGCTCAAAGCACCAACTGTAAGAAGAGTCTCTATTCTTGTACTTAAGGCGGCATTGTGCCTTTTGTATTTAATTCCGATGCGATTTCTGTGTTTCTTCGCAAATGTGAAGGTCCAAGGAATACATTAAACCTGCAGTGGTGTATCGGAAACTAATACTGGTCTCACAGGGTATGCTCAAAGCACGGACTGTAAGAAGAGTCTGTGTTCTTGTACTTAAGGCGGCATTGTGCCTTTTGTATTTAATTCCGAAGCGATTTCTGTGTTTCATCGTCCATGTAAAGGTCCAAGGCATACATTGAACCTGCAGTGGTGTATCGGAAACTAATACTGGTCTCACAGGAAAGGATCAAAGCAATGACTCTAAGAAGTCTAACTCTTCTTGCAATAAAGCGGCATTGTGCCTTTTGTATTTAATTCCAATGTAATTTCAGTGTTTGATCGTCAATGTGAATGTCCAAGGAATACATTGAACCTGCTGCTGTGTATCGGAAACTAATACTGGTCTCACAGGGAATGCTCAAAGCAACGACTGTAAGAAGAGTCTCTACTCCCTCACTTAAGGCGGTTTTATGCCTTTTGTATTTAATTCCGATGCGATTTCAGTGTTTCATCGTCAATGTGAAGCTCCAAGAAATACATTGAATCTGCAGTGGTGTTTCGGAATCTAATACTGGTCTCACAGGGAATGCTCCAAGCACCGACTGTTAGAAGAGTCTCTATTCTTGTACTTAAGGCTCCATTGTGCCTTTTGTATTTAATTCCGATGCAATTTCTGTTTTTTATCGTCAATGCGAGGGTCCAAGGAATACATTGAACCTGCAGTGGTGTATCAGAAACTAATACTGGTCTCACAGGAAAGGATCAAAGCACAGACTCTAAGAAGTCTCACTCTTCTTGCCCTTAAGGCGGCATTGTGCCTTTAGTATTTAATTCGGATGCGATTTCTGTGTTTCATCGTCAATGTGTATGTCCAAGGAGTAGATTGAACCTGCAGTGGTGAATCGGATACTTTTACTGGTCTCACAGGGAATGCTCAAAGCACCGACTGTAAGAAGAGTCTCTATTCTTGTACTTAAGGCGGCATTGTGTCTTTTGTATTTGATTCCGATGCGATTTCTGTGTTTCTTCGTCAATGCGAAGGTCAAAGGAATACATTGAACCTGCTGAGGTGAATCGAAAACTAATACTGGTGTGACAGGGAATGCTCAAAGAACCTACTGTAAGAAGAGTCTACATTCTTGTACTTAAGGCGGCATTGTGCCTTTTGTATTTAATTCCGATGCCATTTCTGTGTTTCATCGTTAATGTGAAGGTCCAAGGAATAAACTGAACCTGGAGAGGTGTAGCGGAAACTAATACTGGTCTCACAGGGAATGCTCAAAGCACCGACAGTAAGAAGAGTCTCTAATCTTGTACTTACGGCGGCATTGTGCGTTTTGGATTTAATTCCGATGCCATTTCTGTGTTTCATCGTCAATGTGAAGGTCCAAGGAATACATTGAACCTGCAGTGGTGTATCGGAAACTAATACTGGTCTCACAGGGAATGCTCAAAGCACCGACGGTAAGAAGAGTCTCTATTCTTGTACTTAAGGCGGCATTGTGCCTTTTGTATTTAATTCCAATGCGATTTTTGTGTTTCATCGTCAATGTGAAGGTCCAAGGAATAAACTGAACCTGCAGAGGTATAGCGGAAACTAATACAGATCTCACAGGGAATGCTCAAAGCACCGACTCTAAGAAGAGTCTCTATTCTTGTACTTAAGGTGGCATTGTGCCTTTTGTATTTAATTCCGATGCGATTTCTGTGTTTCATCGTCAATGTGAAGGTCCAAGGAATAAACTGAACCTGCAGAGGTGTAGCGGAAACTAATACTGGTCTCATAGGGAATGCTCAAAGCACCGACTGTAAGAAGAGTCTCTATTCTTGTACTTAAGGCGGCATTGTGCCTTTTGTATTTAATTCCGATGCGATTTCTGTGTTTCATCGTCAATGTGAAGGTCCAAGGAAGAAACTGAACCTGCAGAGGTGTAGCGGAAACTAATACTGGTCTTACAGGGAATGCTCAAACTACCGACAGTAAGAAGAGTCTCTATTCTTGTACTTAAGGCGGCATTGTGTCTTTTGTATTTAATTCCGATGCGATTTCTGTGTTTCATCGTCAATGTGAAGGTCCAAGGAATTAACTGAACCTGCAGAGGTGTAGCGGAAACTAATACTGGTCTCACAGGGAATGCTCAAAGCACCGACTGTAAGAAGAGTCTCTATTCTTGTACTTAAGGCGGAATTGTGCCTTTTGTATTTAATTCCGATACGATTTCTGTGTTTCATCGCCAATGTGAAGGTCCATGGAATAAACTGAACCTGCAAAGGTGTAGCGGAAACTAATACTGGTCTCACAGGGAATGCTCAAACACCGACTGTAAAAAGAGTCTCTATTCTTGTACTTAAGGCGGCATTGTGCCTTTTGTATTTAATTCCGATGCGATTTCTGTGTTTCATCGTCAATGTGAAGGTCCAAGGAGTAAAATGAACTTGCAGAGGTGTAGCGGAAACTAATACTGGTCTCACAGGGAATGCTCAAATCACCGACTGTAAGAAGAGTCTCTATTCTTGTACTTAAGGCGGCATTGTGCCTTTTGTATTTAATTCCGATGCGATTTCTGTGTTTCATCATCAATGTGAAGGTCCAAGGAATAAACTGAACCTGCAGAGGTGTAGCGGAACCTAATACTGGTCTCACAGGGAATGCTCAAAGCACCGACTGTAAGAAGAGTCTCTATTCTTGTACTTAAGGCGGCATTGTGCCTTTTGTATTTAATTCCGATGTAATTTCAGTGTTTCATCGTCAATGGAAAGGTCCGAGGAATACATTGAACCTGCAGTGGTGAATCGGAAACTAATACTGGTCTCACAGGGAATGCTCAAAGCACCGACGGTAAGAAGAGTCTCGATTCTTGTACTTCAGGAGGCATTGTGCCTTTTGTATTTAATTCCGAAGCGATTTCTGTGTTTCATCGTCAATGTGAAGGTCCAAGGAATAAACTGAACCTGCAGAGGTGTAGCGGAAACTAATACTGGTCTCACAGGGAATGCTCAAAGCACCGACTGTAAGAAGAATCTCTATTCTTGTACTTAAGGCGGCATTGTGCCTTTTGTATTTAATTCCGATGCGATTTCCGTGTTTCATCGTCAATGTGAAGGTCCAAGGAATACACTGAACCTGCAGAGGTGTAGCGCAAACTAATACTGGTCTCACAGGGTATGCTCAAAGCAACGACTGTAAGAAGAGTCTGTATTCTTGTACTTAAGGCGGCATTGTGCCTTTTGTATTTAATTCCAATGTAATTTCGGTGTTGCATCGTCAATGTGAAGGTCCAAGTAATACATTGAACCTGCAGTGGGGTATCGGAAACAAATACTGGTCTCACAGGGATGCTCAAAGCACCGACTGTAAGAAGAGTCTCTATTCTTGTACTTAAGGCGGCATTGTGCCTTTCGTATTTAATTCCGATGCGATTTCTGTGTTTCATCGTCAATGTGAAGGTCCAAAGAATAAACTGAACCTGCAGACGTGTAGCGGAAACTAATACTGGTCTCACAGGGAATGCTCAAAGCACCGACTGCAAGAGGAGTCTCTATTCTTGTACTTAAGGCAGCATAGTGCGTTTTGGATTTCATTCCGATGCGATTTCTGTGTTTCATCGTCAATGTGAAGGTCCAAGGAATAAACTGAACGTCCAGAGGTGTAGCGGAGACTAATACTGGTCTCACAGGAAATGCTCAAAGCACCGACTGTAAGAAGAGTCTCTATTCTTGTACTTAAGGCGGCATTGTGCATTTAATATTTAATTCCGATGCGATTTCTGTGTTACATCGTCAATGTGAAGGTCCAAGGAATAAACTGAACCTGCAGAAGTGTAGCGGAAAGTAATACTGGTCTCACAGGGAATGCTCAAAGCACCGACTGTAAGAAGAGTCTCTATTCTTGTACTTAAGGCGGCATTGTGATTTTTGTATTTAATTCCGTTGTAATTTCTGTTTTTCATCGTCAATGTGTACGTCCAAGGAATAGATTGAACCTGCAGTGGTGTATCGGATACTATTACTGGGCTCACATGGAATGCTCAAAGTACCGACTGTAAGAAGAGTCTCTATTCTTGTACTTAAGGCGGATTTGTGCCTTTTGTATTTAATTCCGATGTAATTTCAGTGTTTCATCGTCAATGTGAATGTCCAAGGAATTCATTGAACCTCCAGTGGTGTATCGGAAACTAATACTGGTCTCACAGGGAATGCTCAAAGCACCGACGGTAAGAAGAGTCTCTATTCTTGTACTTAAGGCGGCATTGTTCCTTTTGTATTTAATTCCCATGTAATATCTGTGTTTCATCGTCAATGTGTATGTCCAAGGAATAGGTTGAACCTGCAGTGGTGTATCGGGTATTACTTCTGGTCTCACAGGGAATGTTCAAAGCACCGCCTGTAAGAAGAGTCTCTAATCTTGTGCTTAAGGCGGCATTGTGCCTTTTGTATTTAATTCCGATGCGATTTCTGTGTTTCATCGTCAATGTGAAGGTCCAAGGAATTAACTGAACCTGCAGAGGTGTAGCGGAAACTAATACTGGACTCACAGGGAATGCTCGAAGCACCGACTGTAAGAAGAATCTCTATTCTTGTACTTAAAGCGGCATTGTGCTTTTGTATTTAATTCCGATGCGATTTCTGTGTTTCATCGTCAATGTGAAGGTCCAAGGAATAAACTGAACCTGCAGAGGTGTAGCGGAAACTAATACTGGTCTCACAGGGAATGCTCAAGGCACCGACTGTAAGAAGAGTCTCCATTCTTGTACTTAAGGCGGCATTGTGCCTTTTGTATTTAATTCCGATGCGATTTCTGTGTTTCATCGTCAATGTGAAGGTCCAAGGAATAAACTGAACCTGCAGAGGTGTAGCGGAACCTAATACTGGTCTCACAGGGAATGCTAAAGCACCGACTGTAAGAAGAGTCTCTATTCTTGTACTTAAGGCGGCATTGTGCCTTTTGTATTTAATTCCGATGTAATTTAAGTGTTTCATCGTCAATGGGAAGGTCCAAGGAATACATTGAACCTGCAGTGGTGAATCGGAAACTAATACTGGTCTCACAGGGAATGCTCAAAGCACCGACGGTAAGAAGAGTCTCGATTCTTGTACTTCAGGAGGCATTGTGCCTTTTGTATTTAATTCCGAAGCGATTTCTGTGTTTCATCGTCAATGTGAGGGTCCAAGGAATAAACTGAACCTGCAGAGGTGTAGCGGAAACTAATACTGGTCTCACAGGGAATGCTCAAAGCAACGACTGTAAGAAGAATCTCTATTCTTGTACTTAAGGCGGCATTGTGCCTTTTGTATTTAATTCCGATGCGATTTCCGTGTTTCATCGTCAATGTGAAGGTCCAAGGAATAAACTGAACCTGCAGAGGTGTAGCGGAAACTAATACTGGTCTCACAGGGAATGCTCAAAGCAACGACTGTAAGAAGAGTCTGTATTCTTGTACTTAAGGCGGCATTGTGCCTTTTGTATTTAATTCCAATGTAATTTCGGTGTTGCATCGTCAATGTGAAGGTCCAAGTAATACATTGAACCTGCAGTGGGGTATCGGAAACAAATACTGATCTCACAGGGATGCTCAAAGCACCGACTGTAAGAAGAGTCTCTATTCTTGTACTTAAGGCGGCATTGTGCCTTTCGTATTTAATTCCGATGCGATTTCTGTGTTTCATCGTCAATGTGAAGGTCCAAGGAATAAACTGAACGTCCAGAGGTGTAGCGGAGACTAATACTGGTCTCACAGGAAATGCTCAAAGCACCGCCTGTAAGAAGAGTCTCTAATCTTGTGCTTAAGGCGGCATTGTGCCTTTTGTATTTAATTCCGATGCGATTTCTGTGTTTCATCGTCAATGTGAAGGTCCAAGGAATTAACTGAACCTGCAGAGGTGTAGCGGAATCTAATACTGGTCTCACAGGGAATGCTCGAAGCACCGACTGTAAGAAGAGTCTCTATTCTTGTACTTAAGGCGGCATTGTGCTTTTGTATTTAATTCCGATGCGATTTCTGTGTTTCATCGTCAATGTGAAGGTCCAAGGAATAAACTGAACCTGCAGAGGTGTAGCGGAAACTAATACTGGTCTCACAGGGAATGCTCAAAGCACCGACTGTAAGAAGAGTCTCCATTCTTGTACTTAAGGCGGCATTGTGCCTTTTGTATTTAATTCCGATGCGATTTCTGTGTTTCATCGTCAATGTGAAGGTCCAAGGAATAAACTGAACCTGCAGAGGTGTAGCGGAACCTAATACTGGTCTCACAGGGAATGCTAAAGCACCGACTGTAAGAAGAGTCTCTATTCTTGTACTTAAGGCGGCATTGTGCCTTTTGTATTTAATTCCGATGTAATTTAAGTGTTTCATCGTCAATGGGAAGGTCCAAGGAATACATTGAACCTGCAGTGGTGAATCGGAAACTAATACTGGTCTCACAGGGAATGCTCAAAGCACCGACGGTAAGAAGAGTCTCGATTCTTGTACTTCAGGAGGCATTGTGCCTTTTGTATTTAATTCCGAAGCGATTTCTGTGTTTCATCGTCAATGTGAAGGTCCAAGGAATAAACTGAACCTGCAGAGGTGTAGCGGAAACTAATACTGGTCTCACAGGGAATGCTCAAAGCAACGACTGTAAGAAGAATCTCTATTCTTGTACTTAAGGCGGCATTGTGCCTTTTGTATTTAATTCCGATGCGATTTCCGTGTTTCATCGTCAATGTGAAGGTCCAAGGAATAAACTGAACCTGCAGAGGTGTAGCGGAAACTAATACTGGTCTCACAGGGAATGCTCAAAGCAACGACTGTAAGAAGAGTCTGTATTCTTGTACTTAAGGCGGCATTGTGCCTTTTGTATTTAATTCCAATGTAATTTCGGTGTTGCATCGTCAATGTGAAGGTCCAAGTAATACATTGAACCTGCAGTGGGGTATCGGAAACAAATACTGATCTCACAGGGATGCTCAAAGCACCGACTGTAAGAAGAGTCTCTATTCTTGTACTTAAGGCGGCATTGTGCCTTTCGTATTTAATTCCGATGCGATTTCTGTGTTTCATCGTCAATGTGAAGGTCCAAGGAATAAACTGAACGTCCAGAGGTGTAGCGGAGACTAATACTGGTCTCACAGGAAATGCTCAAAGCACCGACTGTAAGAAGAGTCTCTATTCTTGTACTTAAGGCGGCATTGTGCATTTAATATTTAATTCCGATGCGATTTCTGTGTTTCATCGTCAATGTGAAGGTCCAAGGAATAAACTGAACCTGCAGAAGTGTAGCGGAAAGTAATACTGGTCTCACAGGGAATGCTCAAACCACCGACTGTAAGAAGAGTCTCTATTCTTGTACTTAAGGCGGCATTGTGATTTTTGTATTTAATTCCGTTGTAATTTCTGTTTTTCATCGTCAATGTGTACGTCCAAGGAATAGATTGAACCTGCAGTGGTGTATCGGATACTATTACTGGGCTCACATGGAATGCTCAAAGTACCGACTGTAAGAAGAGTCTCTATTCTTGTACTTAAGGCGGATTTGTGCCTTTTGTATTTAATTCCGATGTAATTTCAGTGTTTCATCGTCAATGTGAATGTCCAAGGAATTCATTGAACCTCCAGTGGTGTATCGGAAACTAATACTGGTCTCACAGGGAATGCTCAAAGCACCGACGGTAAGAAGAGTCTCTATTCTTGTACTTAAGGCGGCATTGTTCCTTTTGTATTTAATTCCCATGTAATATCTGTGTTTCATCGTCAATGTGTATGTCCAAGGAATAGGTTGAACCTGCAGTGGTGTATCGGGTATTACTTCTGGTCTCACAGGGAATGTTCAAAGCACCGCCTGTAAGAAGAGTCTCTAATCTTGTGCTTAAGGCGGCATTGTGCCTTTTGTATTTAATTCCGATGCGATTTCTGTGTTTCATCGTCAATGTGAAGGTCCAAGGAATTAACTGAACCTGCAGAGGTGTAGCGGAAACTAATACTGGTCTCACAGGGAATGCTCGAAGCACCGACTGTAAGAAGAGTCCCTATTCTTGTACTTAAGGCGGCATTGTGCTTTTGTATTTAATTCCGATGCGATTTCTGTGTTTCATCGTCAATGTGAAGGTCCAAGGAATAAACTGAACCTGCAGAGGTGTAGCGGAAACTAATACTGGTCTCACAGGGAATGCTCAAACCACCGACTGTAAGAAGAGTCTCCATTCTTGTACTTAAGGCGGCATTGTGCCTTTTGTATTTAATTCCGATGCGATTTCTGTGTTTCATCGTCAATGTGAAGGTCCAAGGAATAAACTGAACCTGCAGAGGTGTAGCGGAACCTAATACTGGTCTCACAGGGAATGCTCAAAGCACCAACTGTAAGAAGAGTCTCTATTCTTGTACTTAAGGCGGCATTGTGCCTTTTGTATTTAATTCCGATGTAATTTTAGTGTTTCATCGTCAATGTGAAGGTCCAAGGAATACATTGAACCGGCAGTGGTGTATCGGAAACTAACACTGGTCTCACAGGGAATGCTCAAAGCACCGACTGTATGAAGAGTCTCTATTCTTGTACTTAAGGCGGCATTGTGCCTTTTGTATTTAATGCCGAAGCGATTTCTGTGTTTCATCGTCAATGTGAAGGTCCAAGGAATAAACTGAACCTGCAGAGATGTAGCGGAAACTAATACTGGTCTCACAGGGAATGCTCAAAACACCGACTGTAAGAAGAGTCTCTATTCTTGTACTTAAGGTGGCATTGTGCGTTTTGGATTTAATTCCGATGCGATTTCTGTGTTTCATTGTCAATGTGAAGGCCCAAGGAATAAGTTGAACCTGCAGAGGTGTAGCTGAAACTAATACTGGTCTCACAGGGAATGCTCAAAGCACCGACTGTAAGAAGAGTCTCTATTCTTGTACTTAAGGCGGCATTGTGCCTTTTGTATTTAATTTAGATGTAATTTCACTGTTTCATCGTCAATGCTAAGGTCCAAGGAATACATTGAACCTGCAGTGGTGTATCGGAAACTAATACTGGTTTCACAGGGAATGCTCAAAGCACCGACGGTAAGAAGGGTCTCTATTCTTGTACTTAAGGCGGCATTCTTCCTTTTGTATTTAATTCCGATGTAATTTCTGTGTTTCATCGTCAATGTGTATGTCCAAGGAATAGATTGAACCTGCAGTGGTGTATCGGATACTATTACTTGTCTCACAGGGAATGCTCAAAGCACCGACTGCAAGAAGAGTCTCTATTCTTGTACTTAAGGTGGCATTGTGCGTTTTGGATTTAATTCCGATGCGATTTCTGTGTTTCATTGTCAATGTGAAGGCCCAAGGAATAAGTTGAACCTGCAGAGGTGTAGCGGAAACTAATACTGGTCTCACAGGGAATGCACAAAGCACCGACTGTAAGAAGAGTCTCTATTCTAGTACTAACGGCCGCATTGTGCCTTTTGCATTTAATTCCGATGCGATTTCTGTGTTTCATCGTCAATGTGAAGGTCCAAGGAATAAACTGAACCTGCAGAGGTGTAGCGGAAACTAATACAGGTCTCACAGGGAATGCTCAAAGCACCGACTGTAAGAAGAGTCTCAATTCTTGTACGTATGGCGGATTTGTGCCTTTTGTATTTAATTCCGATGTAATTTCAGTGTTTCATCGTCAATGTGACTGTCCAAGGAATTCATTGAACCTCCAGTGGTGTATCGTAAACTAATACTGGTCTCACAGGGAATGCTCAAAGCACCGACGGTATGAAGAGTCTCTATTCTTGTACCTAAGGCGGCATTGTTCCTTTTGTATTTAATTCCGATGTAATTTCTGTGTTTCATCGTCAATGTGTATGTCCAAGGAATAGGTTGAACCTGCAGTGGTGTATCGGATATTATTACTGGTCTCACAGGGATTGCTCAAAGGACCGACTGTAAGAATAGTCTCTAATCTTGCACTTAAGGCGGCATTGTGCCTTTTGTATTTAATTCCGATGCGATTTCTGTGTTTCATCGTCAATGTGAAGGTCCAAGGAATAAACCGAACCTGCAGAGGTGTAGCGGAAACTAATACTGGTCTCACAGGGTATGCTCAAAACACCGACTGTAAGAAGAGTCTCTATTCTTGTACTTAAGGTGGCATTGTGCCTTTTGTATTTAATTCCGATGCGATTTCTGTGTTTCATCGTCAATGTGAAGGTCCAAGGAATAAACTGAACCTGCAGAGGTGTAGCCGAAACTTATACTGGTCTCACAGGAAATGCTCAAAGCACCGACTGTAAGAAGAGTCTCTATTCTTGTACTTAAGGCGGCATTGTGCATTTTGGATTTAATTCCGATGCCATTTCTGTGTTTCATCGTAAATGTGAGGGGTCCAAGGAGTACATTGAACCTGCAGTGGTGTATCGGAAACTAATACTGGTCTCACAGGGAATGCTCAAAGCACCGACTGTAAGAAGAGTCTCTATTCTTGTACTTAAGGCGGCATTGTGCCTTTTGTATTTATTTCCGATGCGATTTCTGTGTTTTATCGTCAATGTGAAGGTCCAAGGAATAAACTGATCCTGCAGAGGTGTAGTGGAAACTAATACTGGTCTCACAGGGAATGCTCAAAGCACCGACTGTAAGAAGAGTCTCAATTCTTGTACTTATGGCGGCATTGTGCGTTTTGGATTTAATTCCGATGCCATTTCTGTGTTTCATTGTCAATGTGAAGGTCCAAGGAATACATTGAACCTGCAGTGGTGTATCGGTTAGTAATACTGGTCTCACAGGGAATGCTCAAAGCACCGACTGTAAGAAGAGTCTCTATTCTTGTACTTAAGGCGGCATTGTGCGTTTTGGATTTAATTCCGATGCCATTTCTGTGTTTCATCGTCAATGTGAAGGTTCAAGGAATACATAGAACCTGCAGTGGTGTATCGGAAACTAATACTGGTCTCACAGGGAATGCTCAAAGCACCGACTGTAAGAAGGGTCTCTATTCTTGTACTTAAGGCGCATTGTGCGTTTTTGATTTAATTCCGATGCGATTTCTGTGTTTCATCGTCAATGTGAAGTTCCAAGGAATACATTGAACCTGCAGTAGTGTATCAGAAACTAATACTGTTCTCACAGGGAATGCTCAAATCAGCGACGGTAAGAAGAGTCTCTATTCTTGTACTTAAGGCGGCATTGTGCCTTTTGTATTTAATTCCGATGCAATTTCAGTGTTTCATCGTCAATGTGAATGTCCAAGGAAATCATTGAACCTCCAGTGGCGTATCGGAAACTAATACTGGTCTCACAGGGAATGCTCGAAGCACCGACGGTAAGAAGGGTCTCTATTCTTGTACTTAAGGCGGCATTGTTACTTTTGTATTTAATTCCGTTGTAATTTCTGTGTTTCATCGTCAATGTGTATGTCCAAGAAATAGATTGATCCTGCAGTGGTGTATCGGATACTATTACTGGTCTCACAGGGAATGCTCAAAGCACCGACTGTAAGAAGAGTCTCTATTCTTGTACTTAAGGCGGCATTGTGCCTTTTGTATTTAATTCCGATGCGATTTCTGTGTTTCATCGTCAATGTGAAGGTCCAAGGAATAAACTGAACCAGCAGAGGTGTAGCGGAAACTAATACTGGTCTCACAGGGAATGCTCAAAGCACCGACTGTAAGAAGAGTCCCTATTCTTGTTCTTAAGGCTTCATTGTGCCTTTTGTATTTAATTCCGATGCGATTTCTGTGTTTCATCGTCAATGTGAAGGTCCAAGGAATAAACTGAACATGCAGAGGTGTATCAGATAGTAATACTGGTCTCACAGGGAATGCTCAAGGCACCGACTGTAAGAAGAGCCTCTATACTTGTACTTAAGGCGGCATTGTGCGTTTAGGATTTAACTCCGATGCCATTTCTGTGTTTCATCGTCAATGTGAAGGTCCAAGGAATACATTGAAATTGCAGTGGTGTATCGGAAACTAATACCGGTCTCACAGGGAATGCTCAAAGCACCGACTGTAAGAAGAGTCTCTATTCTTGTACTTAAGGCGGCATTGTGGCTTTTGTATTTGATTCCGATGCGATTTCTGTGTTTCATCGTCAATGTGAAGGTCCAAGGAATACATAGAACCTGCAGTGGTGTATCGAAAACTAATACTGGTCTCACAGGGAATGCTCAAAGCACCGACTGTAAGAAGAGTCTCTATTCTTATACTTAAGGCGGCATTGTGCCTTTTGTATTTAATTCCGATGCGATTTCAGCGTTTCATCGTCAATGTGAAGGTCCAAGGAATACATTGAACCTGCAGAGGTGTATCGGAAACTAATACTGGTCTCACAGGAAAGGATCAATGCACAGATTCTAAGAAGTCTCACTCTTCTTGCACTTAAGGCGGCATTGTGCTTTTTGTATTTAATTCCGATGCGATTTCTGTGTTTCATCGTCAATGTGAAGGTCCAAGGAATACATTGAACCTGCAGTGGTGTATCGGAAACTAGTACTGGTCTCACAGGAAAGGATCAAAGCACAGACTCTAAGAAGTCTCACTCCTCTTGCACTTAAGGCGGCATTGAGCCTTTTTTATTTCATTCCGATCTAATTTCAGTGTTTCATCGTCAATGTGGATGTCCAAGGAATACATTGAACCGGCAGTGGTGTATCGCAAACTAATACTGGTCTCACAGGGAGTGCTCAAAACACCGACTGTAAGAAGAGGCCCCATTCGTGTACTTATGGAGGCATTGTGCCTTTTGTATTTAATTCCGATGCGATTTCTGGGTTTCATCGTCAATGTGAAGGTCCAAGGAATACATAGAACCTGCAGTGGTTTATCGGAAACTAATACTGGTCTCACAGGAAAGGATCAAAGCACAGACTATAAGAAGTCTCACTCTTCTTGCACTTAAGGCGGCATTGAGACTTTTTTATTTCATTCCGATCTAATTTCAGTGTTTCATCGTCAATGTGTATTTCCAAGGAATACATTGTACCTGCAGTGGTGTATCTGAAACTAATACTGGTCTCACAGGAAAGGATCAATGCACAGACTCTAAGACGTCTCACTCTTATTGCACTTAAGGCGGAATTGTGCATTTTGTATTTAATTCCGATGCGATTTCTGTGTTTCATCGTCAATGTGAAGGTCCAAGGAATACATTGAACCTGCAGTGGTGTATCGGAAACTAATACTGGTCTCACAGGAAAGGATCAAGCTCAGACTCTAAGAAATCTCACTCTTCTTGCTCTTAAGGCGGCATTGAGAATTTTTTATTTAATTCCGATCTAATTTCAGTGTTTCATCGTCAATGTGTATGTCCAAGGAATACATTGAACCTGCAGTGGTGTATCGCAAACTAATACTGGTCTCACAGGGAGTGCTCAAAACACCGACTGTAAGGAGAGTCTCTATTCTTGTACTTATGGAGGCATTGTGCCTTTTGTATTTATTTCCGATGCGATTTCTGTGTTTCATCGTCAATGTGAAGGTCCAAGGAATACATTGAACCTGCAGTGGTGTATCGGAAACTAATACTGGTCTCACAGGAAAGGATCAAAGCACAGACTGTAAGAAGTCTCACTCTTCTTGCACTTAAGGCGGCATGGAGCCTTTTTTTTTTATTCCGATCTAATTTCAGTGTTTCATCGTCAATGTGTATGTCCAAGGAATACGTTGAACCTGTAGTGGTGTATCGCAATCTAATATTGGTCTCACAGGGAGTGATGAAAACACCGACTGTAAGAAGAGTCTCTATTCTTGTACTTATGGAGGCATTGTGCCTTTTGTATTTAATTCCGATGCAATTTCTGTGTTTCATCGTCAATTTGAAGGTCCAAGGAATTCATTGAACCTGCAGTGGTGTATCGGAAACTAATACTGGTCTCACAGGAAAGGATCAAAGCACAGACTCCAAGAAGTCTCACTCTTCTTGCACTTAAGGCGGCATTGAGCCTTTTTTATTTAATTCCGATCTAATTTCAGTGTTTCATCGTCAATGTGAAGGTCCAAGGAATACATAGAACCTGCAGTGGTGTATCGGAAACTAATACTGGTCTCACAGGAAAGGATCAATGCACAGACTCTAAGAAGTATCACTCTTCTTGCACTTAAAGCGGCATTGTGCCTTTTGTATTTATTTCCGATGCGATTTCTGTGTTTCATCGTCAATGTGAAGGTCCAAGGAATACATTGAACCTGCAGTGGTGTATCGGAAGCTAATACTGGTCTCACAGGAAAGGATCAAAGCACAGACTCTAAGAAGTCTCACTCCTCTGGCACTTAAGGCGGCATTGAGCCTTTTTTATTTACTTCCGATCTAATTTCAGTGTTTCATCGTCAATGTGTATGTCCAAGGAATACATTGAACCTGCAGTGGTGTATCGCAAACTAGTACTGGTCTCACAGGGAGTGCTCAAAACACCGACTGTAAGAAGAGTCTCTATTCTTGTACTTATGGAGGCATTGTGCATTTTGTATTTAATTCCGATGCGATTTCTGTGTTTCATCATCAATGTGAAGGTCCAAGGAATACATTGAACCTGCAGTGGTGTATCGGAAACTAATACTGGTCTCACAGGAAAGGATCAAAGCACAGACTGTAAGAAGTCTCACTCTTCTTGCACTTAAGGCGGCATTGAGCCTTTTTTTTTATTCCGATCTAATTTCAGTGTTTCATCGTCAATGTGTATGTCCAAGGAATACGTTGAACCTGCAGTGGTGCATCGCAAACTAATATTGGTCTCACAGGGAGTGCTCAAAACACCGACTGAAAGAAGAGTATCTATTCTTGTACTTATGGAGGCATTGTGCATTTTGTATTTAATTCCGATGCTATTGCGGTGTTTCATCGTCAATGTGAAGGTACAAGGAATACATAGAACCTGCAGTGGTGTATCGGAAACTAATACTGGTCTCACAGGAAAGGATCAATGCACAGACTCTAAGAAGTCTCACTCTTATTGCACTTAAGGCGGAATTGTGCATTTTGTATATAATTCCGATGCGATTTCTGTGTTTCATCGTCAATGTGAAGGTCCAAGGAATACACTGAACCTGCAGTGGTGTATCGCAAACTAATACTGGTCTCACAGGGAGTGCTCAAAACACCGACTGTAAGGAGAGTCTCTATTCTTGTACTTATGGAGGCATTGTGCCTTTTGTATTTAATTCCGATGCGATTTCTGTGTTTCATCGTCAATGTGAAGGTCCAAGGAATACATTGAACCTCCAGTGGTGTATCGGAAACTAATACTGGTCTCACAGGAAAGGATCAAAGCACAGACTCTAAGAAGTCTCACTCTTCTTGCACTTAAGGCGGCATTGAGCCTTTTTTTTTTATTCCGATCTAATTTCAGTGTTTCATCGTCAATGTGTATGTCCAAGGAATACGTTGAACCTGCAGTGGTGTATCGCAAACTAATATTGGTCTCACAGGGAGTGATGAAAACACCGACTGTAAGAAGAGTCTCTACTCTGGTACTTATGGAGGCATTGTGCCTTTTGTATTTAATTCCGATGCGATTTCTGTGTTTCATCGTCAATTTGAAGGTCCAAGGAATTCATTGAACCTGCAGTGGTGTATCGGAAACTAATACTGGTCTCACAGGAAAGGATCAAGCACAGACTCTAAGAAATCTCACTCTTCTTGCTCTTAAGGCGGCATTGAGAATTTTTTATTTAATTCCGATCTATTTTCAGTGTTTCATCGTCAATGTGTATGTCCAAGGAATACATTGAACCTGCAGTGGTGTATCGCAAACTAATACTGGTCTCACAGGGAGTGCTCAAAACACCGACTGTAAGGAGAGTCTCTATTCTTGTACTTATGGAGGCATTGTGCCTTTTGTATTTAATTCCGATGCGATTTCTGTGTTTCATCGTCAATGTGAAGGTCCAAGGAATACATTGAACCTGCAGTGGTGTATCGGAAACTAATACTGGTCTCACAGGAAAGGATCAAAGCACAGACTGTAAGAAGTCTCACTCTTCTTGCACTTAAGGCGGCATTGAGCCTTTTTTTTTATTCCGATATAATTTCAGTGTTTCATCGTCAATGTGTATGTCCAAGGAATACGTTGAACCTGCAGTGGTGTATCGCAAACTAATATTGGTCTCACAGGGAGTGATGAAAACACCGACTGTAAGAAGAGTCTCTATTCTTGTACTTATGGAGGCATTGTGCCTTTTGTATTTAATTCCGATGCGATTTCTGTGTTTCATCGTCAATTTGAAGGTCCAAGGAATTCATTGAACCTGCAGTGGTGTATCTGAAAGTAATACTGGTCTCACAGGAAAGGATCAAGCACAGACTCTAAGAAATCTCACTCTTCTTGCTCTTAAGGAGGCATTGAGAATTTTTTATTTAATTCCGATCTAATTTCAGTGTTTCATCGTCAATGTGTATGTCCAAGGAATACATTGAACCTGCAGTGGTGTATCGCAAACTAATACTGGTCTCACAGGGAGTGCTCAAAACACCGACTGTAAGGAGAGTCTCTATTCTTGTACTTATGGAGGCATTGTGCCTTTTGTATTTAATTCCGATGCGATTTCTGTGTTTCATCGTCAATGTGAAGGTCCAAGGAATACATTGAACCTGCAGTGGTGTATCGGAAACTAATACTGGTCTCACAGGAAAGGATCAAAGCACAAACTGTAAGAAGTCTCACTCTTCTTGCACTTAAGGCGGCATTGAGCCTTTTTTTTTATTCCGATCTAATTTCAGTGTTTCATCGTCAATGTGTATGTCCAAGGAATACGTTGAACCTGCAGTGGTGTATCGCAAACTAATATTGGTCTCACAGGGAGGGATGAAAACACCGACTGTAAGAAGAGTCTCTATTCTTGTACTTATGGAGGCATTGTGCCTTTTGTATTTAATTCCGATGCGATTTCTGTGTTTCATCGTCAATTTGAAGGTCCACGGAATTCATTGAACCTGCAGTGGTGTATCGGAAACTAATACTGGTCTCACAGGAAAGGATCAAAGCACAGACTCTAAGAAGTCTCACTCTTCTTGCACGTAAGGCGGCATTGAGCCTTTTTTATTTAATTGCGATCTAATTTCAGTGTTTCATCGTCAATGTGAAGGTCCAAGGAATACATAGAACCTGCAGTGGTGTATCGGAAACTAATACTGGTCTCACAGGAAAGGATCAATGCACAGACTCTAAGAAGTATCACTCTTCTTGCACTTAAGGCGGCATTGTGCTTTTTGTATTTAATTCCGATGCGATTTCTGTGTTTCATCGTCAATGTGAAGGTCCAAGGAATACATTGAACCTGCAGTGGTGTATCGGAAACTAGTACTGGTCTCACAGGAAAGGATCAAAGCACAGACTCTAAGAAGTCTCACTCCTCTTGCACTTAAGGCGGCATTGAGCCTTTTTTATTTCATTCCGATCTAATTTCAGTGTTTCATCGTCAATGTAAATGTCCAAGGAATACATTGAACCTGCAGTGGTGTATCGCAAACTAATACTGGTCTCACAGGGAGTGCTCAAAACACCGACTGTAAGAAGAGGCCCCATTCGTGTACTTATGGAGGCATTGTGCCTTTTGTATTTAATTCCGATGCGATTTCTGTGTTTCATCGTCAATGTGAAGGTCCAAGGAATACATAGAACCTGCAGTGGTTTATCGGAATCTAATACTGGTCTCACAGGAAAGGATCAAAGCACAGACTATAAGAAGTCTCACTCTTCTTGCACTTAAGGCGGCATTGAGACTTTTTTATTTAATTCCGATCTAATTTCAGTGTTTCATCGTCAATGTGTATTTCCAAGGAATACATTGTACCTGCAGTGGTGTATCTGAAACTAATACTGGTCTCACAGGAAAGGATCAATGCACAGACTCTAAGAAGTCTCACTCTTATTGCACTTAAGGCGGAATTGTGCATTTTGTATTTAATTCCGATGCGATTTCTGTGTTTCATCGTCAATGTGAAGGTCCAAGGAATACATTGAACCTGCAGTGGTGTATCGGAAACTAATACTGGTCTCACAGGAAAGGATGAAGCTCAGACTCTAAGAAATCTCACTCTTCTTGCTCTTAAGGCGGCATTGAGAATTTTTTATTTAATTCCGATCTAATTTCAGTGTTTCATCGTCAATGTGTATGTCCAAGGAATACATTGAACCTGCAGTGGTGTATCGCAAACTAATACTGGTCTCACAGGGAGTTCTCAAAACACCGACTGTAAGGAGAGTCTCTATTCTTGTACTTATGGAGGCATTGTGCCTTTTGTATTTATTTCCGATGCGATTTCTGTGTTTCATCGTCAATGTGAAGGTCCAAGGAATACATTGAACCTGCAGTGGTGTATCGGAAACTAATACTGGTCTCACAGGAAAGGATCAAAGCACAGACTGTAAGAAGTCTCACTCTTCTTGCACTTAAGGCGGCATTGAGCCTTTTTTTTTTATTCCGATCTAATTTCAGTGTTTCATCGTCAATGTGTATGTCCAAGGAATACGTTGAACCTGTAGTGGTGTATCGCAATCTAATATTGGTCTCACAGGGAGTGATGAAAACACCGACTGTAAGAAGAGTCTCTATTCTTGTACTTATGGAGGCATTGTGCCTTTTGTATTTAATTCCGATGCAATTTCTGTGTTTCATCGTCAATTTGAAGGTCCAAGGAATTCATTGAACCTGCAGTGGTGTATCGGAAACTAATACTGGTCTCACAGGAAAGGATCAAAGCACAGACTCCAAGAAGTCTCACTCTTCTTGCACTTAAGGCGGCATTGAGCCTTTTTTATGTAATTCCGATCTAATTTCAGTGTTTCATCGTCAATGTGAAGGTCCAAGGAATACATAGAACCTGCAGTGGTGTATCGGCAACTAATACTGGTCTCACAGGAAAGGATCAATGCACAGACTCTAAGAAGTATCACTCTTCTTGCACTTAAAGCGGCATTGTGCCTTTTGTATTTATTTCCGATGCGATTTCTGTGTTTCATCGTCAATGTGAAGGTCCAAGGAATACATTGAACCTGCAGTGGTGTATCGGAAGCTAATACTGGTCTCACAGGAAAGGATCAAAGCACAGACTCTTAGAAGTCTCACTCCTCTGGCACTTAAGGCGGCATTGAGCCTTTTTTATTTACTTCCGATCTAATTTCAGTGTTTCATCGTCAATGTGTATGTCCAAGGAATACATTGAACCTGCAGTGGTGTATCGCAAACTAGTACTGGTCTCACAGGGAGTGCTCAAAACACCGACTGTAAGAAGAGTCTCTATTCTTGTACTTATGGAGGCATTGTGCATTTTGTATTTACTTCCGATGCTATTGCGGTGTTTCATCGTCAATGTGAAGGTGCAAGGAATACATAGAACCTGCAGTGGTGTATCGGAAACTAATACTGGTCTCACAGGAAAGGATCAATGCACAGACTCTAAGAAGTCTCACTCTTATTGCACTTAAGGCGGAATTGTGCATTTTGTATATAATTCCGATGCGATTTCTGTGTTTCATCGTCAATGTGAAGGTCCAAGGAATACACTGAACCTGCAGTGGTGTATCGCAAACTAATACTGGTCTCACAGGGAGTGCTCAAAACACCGACTGTAAGGAGAGTCTCTATTCTTGTACTTATGGAGGCATTGTGCCTTTTGTATTTAATTCCGATGCGATTTCTGTGTTTCATCGTCAATGTGAAGGACCAAGGAATACATTGAACCTGCAGTGGTGTATCGGAAACTAATACTGGTCTCACAGGAAAGGATCAAAGCACAGACTCTAAGAAGTCTCACTCTTCTTGCACTTAAGGCGGCATTGAGCCTTTTTTTTTTATTCCGATCTAATTTCAGTGTTTCATCGTCAATGTGTATGTCCAAGGAATACGTTGAACCTGCAGTGGTGTATCGCAAACTAATATTGGTCTCACAGGGAGTGATGAAAACACCGACTGTAAGAAGAGTCTCTATTCTGGTACTTATGGAGGCATTGTGCCTTTTGTATTTAATTCCGATGCGATTTCTGTGTTTCATCGTCAATTTGAAGGTCCAAGGAATTCATTGAACCTGCAGTGGTGTATCGGAAACTAATACTGGTCTCACAGGAAAGGATCAAGCACAGACTCTAAGAAATCTCTCTCTTCTTGCTCTTAAGGCGGCATTGAGAATTTTTTATTTAATTCCGATCTATTTTCAGTGTTTCATCGTCAATGTGTATGTCCAAGGAATACATTGAACCTGCAGTGGTGTATCGCAAACTAATACTGGTCTCACAGGGAGTGCTCAAAACACCGACTGTAAGGAGAGTCTCTATTCTTGTACTTATGGAGGCATTGTGCCTTTTGTATTTAATTCCGATGCGATTTCTGTGTTTCATCGTCAATGTGAAGGTCCAAGGAATACATTGAACCTGCAGTGGTGTATCGGAAACTAATACTGGTCTCACAGGAAAGGATCAAAGCACAGACTGTAAGAAGTCTCACTCTTCTTGCACTTAAGGCGGCATTGAGCCTTTTTTTTTTATTCCGATATAATTTCAGTGTTTCATCGTCAATGTGTATGTCCAAGGAATACGTTGAACCTGCAGTGGTGTATCGCAAACTAATATTGGTCTCACAGGGAGTGATGAAAACACCGACTGTAAGAAGAGTCTCTATTCTTGTACTTATGGAGGCATTGTGCCTTTTGTATTTAATTCCGATGCGATTTCTGTGTTTCATCGTCAATTTGAAGGTCCAAGGAATTCATTGAACCTGCAGTGGTGTATCTGAAAGTAATACTGGCCTCAGAGGAAAGGATCAAGCACAGACTCTAAGAAATCTCACTCTTCTTGCTCTTAAGGAGGCATTGAGAATTTTTTATTTAATTCCGATCTAATTTCAGTGTTTCATCGTCAATGTGTATGTCCAAGGAATACATTGAACCTGCAGTGGTGTATCGCAAACTAATACTGGTCTCACAGGGAGTGCTCAAAACACCGACTGTAAGGAGAGTCTCTATTCTTGTACTTATGGAGGCATTGTGCCTTTTGTATTTAATTCCGATGCGATTTCTGTGTTTCATCGTCAATGTGAAGGTCCAAGGAATACATTGAACCTGCAGTGGTGTATCGGAAACTAATACTGGTCTCACAGGAAAGGATCAAAGCACAGACTGTAAGAAGTCTCACTCTTCTTGCACTTAAGGCGGCATTGAGCCTTTTTTTTTATTCCGATCTAATTTCAGTGTTTCATCGTCAATGTGTATGTCCAAGGAATACGTTGAACCTGCAGTGGTGTATCGCAAACTAATATTGGTCTCACAGGGAGTGATGAAAACACCGACTGTAAGAAGAGTCTCTATTCTGGTACTTATGGAGGCATTGTGCCTTTTGTATTTAATTCCGATGCGATTTCTGTGTTTCATCGTCAATTTGAAGGTCCAAGGAATTCATTGAACCTGCAGTGGTGTATCTGAAAGTAATACTGGTCTCACAGGAAAGGATCAATGCACAGACTCTAAGAAGTCTCACTCTTATTGCACTTAAGGCGGAATTGTGCATTTTGTATATAATTCCGATGCGATTTCTGTGTTTCATCGTCAATGTGAAGGTCCAAGGAATACACTGAACCTGCAGTGGTGTATCGCAAACTAATACTGGTCTCACAGGGAGTGCTCAAAACACCGACTGTAAGGAGAGACTCTATTCTTGTACTTATGGAGGCATTGTGCCTTTTGTATTTAATTCCGATGCGATTTCTGTGTTTCATCGTCAATGTGAAGGTCCAAGGAATACATTGAACCTGCAGTGGTGTATCGGAAACTAATACTGGTCTCACAGGAAAGGATCAAAGCACAGACTCTAAGAAGTCTCACTCTTCTTGCACTTAAGGCGGCATTGAGCCTTTTTTTTTTATTCCGATCTAATTTCAGTGTTTCATCGTCAATGTGTATGTCCAAGGAATACGTTGAACCTGCAGTGGTGTATCGCAAACTAATATTGGTCTCACAGGGAGTGATGAAAACACCGACTGTAAGAAGAGTCTCTATTCTGGTACTTATGGAGGCATTGTGCCTTTTGTATTTAATTCCGATGCGATTTCTGTGTTTCATCGTCAATTTGAAGGTCCAAGGAATTCATTGAACCTGCAGTGGTGTATCGGAAACTAATACTGGTCTCACAGGAAAGGATCAAGCACAGACTCTAAGAAATCTCACTCTTCTTGCTCTTAAGGCGGCATTGAGAATTTTTTATTTAATTCCGATCTATTTTCAGTGTTTCATCGTCAATGTGTATGTCCAAGGAATACATTGAACCTGCAGTGGTGTATCGCGAACTAATACTGGTCTCACAGGGAGTGCTCAAAACACCGACTGTAAGGAGAGTCTCTATTCTTGTACTTATGGAGGCATTGTGCCTTTTGTATTTAATTCCGATGCGATTTCTGTGTTTCATCGTCAATGTGAAGGTCCAAGGAATACATTGAACCTGCAGTGGTGTATCGGAAACTAATACTGGTCTCACAGGAAAGGATCAAAGCACAGACTGTAAGAAGTCTCACTCTTCTTGCACTTAAGGCGGCATTGAGCCTTTTTTTTTTTATTCCGATATAATTTTAGTGTTTCATCGTCAATGTGTATGTCCAAGGAATACGTTGAACCTGCAGTGGTGTATCGCAAACTAATATTGGTCTCACAGGGAGTGATGAAAACACCGACTGTAAGAAGAGTCTCTATTCTTGTACTTATGGAAGCATTGTGCCTTTTGTATTTAATTCCGATGCGATTTCTGTGTTTCATCGTCAATTTGAAGGTCCAAGAAATTCATTGAACCTGCAGTGGTGTATCTGAAAGTAATACTGGTCTCACAGGAAAGGATCAAGCACAGACTCTAAGAAATCTCACTCTTCTTGCTCTTAAGGAGGCATTGAGAATTTTTTATTTAATTCCGATCTAATTTCAGTGTTTCATCGTCAATGTGTATGTCCAAGGAATACATTGAACCTGCAGTGGTGTATCGCAAACTAATACTGGTCTCACAGGGAGTGCTCAAAACACCGACTGTAAGGAGAGTCTCTATTCTTGTACTTATGGAGGCATTGTGCCTTTTGTATTTAATTCCGATGCGATTTCTGTGTTTCATCGTCAATGTGAAGGTCCAAGGAATACATTGAACCTGCAGTGGTGTATCGGAAACTAATACTGGTCTCACAGGAAAGGATCAAAGCACAGACTGTAAGAAGTCTCACTCTTCTTGCACTTAAGGCGGCATTGAGCCTTTTTTTTTATTCCGATCTAATTTCAGTGTTTCATCGTCAATGTGTATGTCCAAGGAATACGTTGAACCTGCAGTGGTGTATCGCAAACTAATATTGGTCTCACAGGGAGGGATGAAAACACCGACTGTAAGAAGAGTCTCTATTCTTGTACTTATGGAGGCATTGTGCCTTTTGTATTTAATTCCGATGCGATTTCTGTGTTTCATCGTCAATTTGAAGGTCCACGGAATTCATTGAACCTGCAGTGGTGTATCGGAAACTAATACTGGTCTCACAGGAAAGGATCAAAGCACAGACTCTAAGAAGTCTCACTCTTCTTGCACGTAAGGCGGCATTGAGCCTTTTTTATTTAATTGCGATCTAATTTCAGTGTTTCATCGTCAATGTGAAGGTCCAAGGAATACATAGAACCTGCAGTGGTGTATCGGAAACTAATACTGGTCTCACAGGAAAGGATCAATGCACAGACTCTAAGAAGTATCACTCTTCTTGCACTTAAAGCGGCATTGTGCCTTTTGTATTTAATTCCGATGCGATTTCTGTGTTTCATCGTCAATGTGAAGGTCCAAGGAATACATTGAACCTGCAGTGGTGTATCGGAATCTAATACTGGTCTCACAGGAAAGGATCAAAGCACAGACTCTAAGAAGTCTCACTCTTCTGGCACTTAAGGCGGCATTGAGCCTTTTTTATTTAATTCCGATCAAATTTCATTGTTTCATCGTCAATGTGTATGTCCAAGGAATACATTGAACATGTAGTGGTGTATCGCAAACTAATACTGGTCTCACAGGGAGTGCTCAAAACTCCGACTGTAAGAAGAGTCTCTATTCTTGTACTTATGGAGGCATTGTGCCTTTTGTAATTAATTCCGATGCAATTTCTGTGTTTCATCGTCAATGTGAAGGTCCAAGGAATACATTGAACCTGCAGTGGTGTATCGGAAACTAACCCTGGTCTCACAGGAAAGGATCAAAGCACAGACTCTAAGAAGTCTCACTCTTCTTGCACTTAAGGCGGCATTGAGCCTTTTTTATTTAATTCCGATCAAATTTCATTGTTTCATCGTCAATGTGTATGTCCAAGCAATACATTGAACCTGCAGTGGTGTATCGCAAACTAATGCTGGTCTCACAGGGAGTGCTCAAAACACCGACTGTAAGAAGAGTCTCTATTCTTGTACTTATGGAGGCATTGTGCCTTTTGTATTTAATTCCGATGCGATTTCTGTGTTTCATCGTCAATGTGAAGGTCCAAGGAATACATTGAACCTGCAGTGGTGTATCGGAAACTAATACTGGTCTCACAGGAAAGGATCAAAGCACAGACTCTAAGAAGTCTCACTGGTCTTGCACTTAAGATGGAATTGAGCCATTTTTATTTAATTCCGATCTAATTTCAGTGATTCATCGTCAATGTGTATGTCCAAGGAATACATTGAACCTGCAGTGGTGTATCGCAAACTAATACTGGTCTCACAGGGAGTGCTCAAAACACCGACTGTAAGAAGAGTCCCTATTCGTGTACTTATGGAGGCATTGTGCCTTTTGTATTTAATTCCGATGCGATTTCTGTGTTTCATCGTCAATGTGAAGGTCCAAGGAATACATAGAACCTGCAGTGGTTTATCGGAAACTAATACTGGTCTCACAGGAAAGGATCAAAGCACAGACTATAAGAAGTCTCACTCTTCTTGCACTTAAGGCGGCATTGAGACTCTTTTACTTAATTCCGATCTAATTTCAGTGTTTCATCGTCAATGTGTATTTCCAAGGAATACATTGTACCTGCAGTGGTGTATCGCAAACTAATACTGGTCTCACAGGGAGTGCTCAAAACACCGACTGTAAGAAGAGTATCTATTCTTGTACTTATGGAGGCATTGTGCCTTTTGTATTTATTTCCGATGCTATTACGGTGTTTCATCGTCAATGTGAAGGTCCAAGGAATACATAGAACCTGCAGTGGTGTAACGGAAACTAATACTGGTCTCACAGGAAAGGATCAATGCACAGACTCTAAGAAGTCTCACTCTTATTGCACTTAAGGCGGCATTGTGCATTTTGTATTTAATTCCGATGCGATTTCTGTGTTTCATCGTCAATGTGAAGGTCCAAGGAATACATTGAACCTGCAGTGGTGTATCGGAAACTAATACTGGTCTCACAGGAAAGGATCATGCACAGACTCTAAGAAATCTCACCCTTCTTGCTCTTAAGGCGGCATTGAGAATTTTTTATTTAATTCCGATCTAATTTCAGTGTTTCATCGTCAATGTGTATGTCCAAGGAATACATTGAACCTGCAGTGGTGTATCGCAAACTAATACTGGTCTCACAGGGAGTGCTCAAAACACCGACTGTAAGAAGAGTCCCTATTCGTGTACTTATGGAGGCATTGTGCCTTTTGTATTTAATTCCGATGCGATTTCTGTGTCTCATCGTCAAAGTGAAGGTCCAAGGAATAAATAGAACCTGCAGTGGCTTATCGGAAACTAATACTGGTCTCACAGGAAAGGATCAAAGCACAGACTATAAGAAGTCTCACTCTTCTTGCACTTAAGGCGGCATTGAGACTTTTTTATTTAATTCCGATCTAATTTCAGTGTTTCATCGTCAATGTGTACTTCCAAGGAATACATTGTACCTGCAGTGGTGTATCGCAAACTAATACTGGTCTCACAGGGAGTGCTCAAAACACCGACTGTAAGAAGAGTATCTATTCTTGTACTTATGGAGGCATTGTGCCTTTTGTATTTATTTCCGATGCTATTACGGTGTTTCATCGTCAATGTGAAGGTCCAAGGAATACATTGAACCTGCAGTGGTGTATCGGAAACTAATACTGGTCTCACAGGAAAGGATCAAAGCACAGACTCTAAGAAGTCTCACTCTTCTTGCACTTAAGGCGGCATTGAGCCTTTTTTTTTTTTATTCCGATCTAATTTCAGTGTTTCACCGTCAATGTGTATGTCCAAGGAATACGTTGAACCTGCAGTGGTGTATCGCAAACTAATATTGGTCTCACAGGGAGTGATGAAAACACCGACTGTAAGAAGAGTCTCTATTCTTGTACTTATGGAGGCATTGTGCCTTTTGTATTTAATTCCGATGCGATTTCTGTGTTTCATCGTCAATTTGAAGGTCCAAGGAATTCATTGAACCTGCAGTGGTGTATCGGAAACTAATACTGGTCTCACAGGAAAGGATCAAAGCACAGACTCTAAGAAGTCTCACTCTTCTTGCACTTAAGGCGGCATTGAGCCTTTTTTATTTAATTCCGATCTAATTTCAGTGTTTCATCGTCAATGTGTATGTCCAAGGAATACATTGAACCTGCAGTGGTGTATCGCAAACTAATACTGGTCTCACAGGGAGTGCTCAAAACACCGACTGTAAGAAGAGTCTCTATTCTTGTACTTATGGAGGCATTGTGCCTTTTGTATTTAATTACGATGCAATTTCTGTGTTTCATCGTCAATATGAAGGTCCAAGGTATACATTGAACCTGCAGTGGTGTATCGGAAACTAATACTGGTCTCACAGGAAAGGATCAAAGCACAGACTCTAAGAAGTCTCACTCTTCTTGCACTTAAGGCGGCATTGAGCCTTTTTTATTTAATTCCGATCTAATTTCAGTGTTTCATCGTCAATGTGAAGCTCCAAGAATACATAGAACCTAGAGTGGTGTATCGGAAACTAATACTGGTCTCACAGGAAAGGATCAATGCACAGACTCTAAGAAGTATCACTCTTCTTGCACTTAAAGCGGCATTGTGCCTTTTGTATTTAATTCCGATGCGATTTCTGTGTTTCGTCGTCAATGTGAAGGTCCAAGGAATACATTGAACCTGCAGTGGTGTATCGGAAACTGATACTGGTCTCACAGGAAAGAATCAAAGCACAGACTCTAAGAAGTCTCACTCTTCTGGCACTTAAGGCGGCATTGAGCCTTTTTTATTTCATTCCGATCTAATTTCAGTGTTTCATCGTCAATGTGTATGTCCAAGGAATACATTGAACCTCCAGTGGTGTATCGCAAACTGGTACTGGTCTCACAGGGAGTGCTCAAAACACCGACTGTAAGAAGAGTCTCTATTCTTGTACTTATGGGGGAATTGTGACTTTTGTATTTAATTCCGATGCGATATCTGTGTTTCATCGTCAATGTGAAGGTGCAAGGAATACATTGAACCTGCAGTGGTGAATCGGAAACTAATACATGTCTCACAGGAAAGGATCAAAGCACAGACTCTAAGAAGTCTCACTCTTCTTGCACTTAAGGCGGCATTGAGCCTTTTTTATTTAATTCCGATCTAATTTCAGTGTTTCATCGTCAATGTGTATGTCCAAGGAATACATTGAACCTGCAGTGGGGTATCGCAAACTAATACTGGTCTCACAGGGAGTGCTCAAAGCACCGACTGTAAGAAGAGTCTCTATTCTTGTACTTATGGAGGCATTGTGCCTTTTGTAATTAATTCCGATGCGATTTCTGTGTTTCATCGTCAATGTGAAGGTCCAAGGAATACGTTGAACCTGCAGTGGTGTATCGGAAACTAACACTGGTCTCACAGGAAAGGATTAAGGCACAGACTCTAAGAAGTCTCACTCTTCTTGCACTTAAGGCGGCATTGAGCCTTTTTTATTTAATTCCGATCAAATTTCAGTGTTTCATCGTCAATGTGTATGTCCAAGGAATACATTGAACCTGCAGTGGTGTATCGCAAACTAATACTGGTTTCACAGGGAGTGCTCAAACACCGACTGTAAGAAGAGTCTCTATTCTTGTACTTATAGAGGCATTGTGCCTTTTGTATTTAATTCCGATGCGATTTCTGTGTTTCCTCGTCAATGTGAAGGTCCAAGGAATTCATTGAACCTGCAGTGGTGTATCGGAAACTAATACTGGTCTCACAGGAAAGGTTCAAAGCACAGACTCTAAGAAGTCTCGCTGTTCTTGCACTTAAGGCGGCATTGAGCCATTTTTATTTAATTCCAATCTAATTTCAGTGTTTCATCGTCAGTGTGTATGTCCAAGGAATACATTGAACCTGCAGTGGTGTATCGCAAACTAATACTGGTCTCACAGGGAGTGCTCAAAACACCGACTGTAAGAAGAGTCTCTATTCTTGTACTTATGGAGGTATTGTGCCTTTTGTATTTAATTACGATGCAATTTCTGTGTTTCATCGTCAATGTGAAGGACAAGGAATACATTGAACCTGCAGTGGTGTATCGGAAACTAATACCGGTCTCACAGGATAGGATCAAAGCACAGACTCTAAGAAGTCTCACTCTTCTTGCACTTAAGGCGGCATTGAGCCTTTTTTATTTAATTCCGATCTAATGTCAGTGTTTCATCGTCAATGTGTATGTCCATGAAATACATTGAACCTGCAGTGGTGTATCGCAAACTAATACTGGTCTCACAGGGAGTGCTCAAGACACCGACTGTAAGAAGAGTCTGTATTCTTGTACTTATGGAGGCATTGTGCCTTTTGTATTTAATTCCGATGCGATATCTGTGTTTCATCGTCAATGTGAAGGTCCAAGGAATACATTGAAATTGCAGTGGTGTATCGGAAACTAATACTGGTCTCACAGGAAAGAATCAAAGCACAGACTATAAGAAGTCTCACTCTTCTTGCACTTAAGGCGGCATTGAGCCTTTTTTATTTAATTCCGATCTAATTTCAGTGTTTCATCGTCAGTGTGTATGTCCAAGGAATACATTGAACCTGCAGTGTGTAAAGGCACATTTGCATGCTGAGCGTGAGTTTCCTCGGAAACGCGAAATAATTATTAAATAAATAATCAGTGACAAATAAATAAAGCCTATGGCACACAACTGCAGCGCTGTGTCGCTAATAAAACAAAAGCACAATTACGTTACTCTTATGTTTGATTAAGAAAGGGAGAGCTCTGGTTGAAGTGGTGCGAGTAGCACGTATTTTATTTTATTGTCTGGCACACCGCCATATTTCATGTTATAGAACAATACTGCGAGTTGCAACCACTCTAGGCACTCGATTCTGTAAAGAATTTATATTTATAAAAGTAAGTAGGATTATGAACTGTAGGCTTATTCATTGAATATATCTGATTTAACTAATTGTGTAACTTTTTTATGTTTAGTAGACAATCACCTCTGTACGACGTATTGGCATGGCTGGCAAATTATTGTAATATTGAGATTTAGATTATGAGTCCGCACCTACCGCAGCAGTCTTTGGAAACGATTTAATTACGAAGTCCGATTATTCAGTTTTATTTCACGGTCAACTACGAGTAACATTGCCTTTAAGAAAAAGCCATTGTCAAGCGTCTGATAACGGATAATCAAACGTTTACGTTCCAGATAAGCAAACACAATTGCAATCACAATCACCATCATACAGATGGAATAATCAACATACTTAAAATAACAACATATTTTTTTATTATTTATTTTATTTATTTTATATTGGCGACTGCGTGTCGGACTTGTTATTTTGTCATTTGTTACATTCTTCTCTTTGTGTCATGTAAAAAATCAACTTTCTGGACCTGGACGTCAATGTATGAGAGATAACAAAATCTGAAGATATTTTCCAATTCTGAAATTTTGCGGGAAGACGCAATGAAACTTCCAGCAAAATAAGGTAAGACGCAGCATCTTTGCATTAGCAGGCTTGACCAGACGTACAATTCAGTGTATTAGCTTTTCAGTGAATTCTGTAGTGTTTCTTTTCCGCATAACAGTTTCAGTGATAAATTTCATTCTCAGTACTTTTCCCTAAACAATAACGTATGCAACAATACCAATACACGAGTGTATAATATGGCCGACTTCTGTACGATATCATGTAACATGGCCAGCAGCCATTACCAATAATCTCAAATTCAGTTTATATTTTTAAATTAACAGACAGCCATTGTTGCTACGAGCGATTCATGCTCAACTACATTTTATTTTAAAATCAGTGTCAAAAATTTTCTTGAAACATATATCACGTGTGGCATGGTAATAACTAGAAAACTATACGCAAAAATGGAACAGCAAGGACGTACTATTCAGACGCAATCCGACACGGACGTGAGACAAGTGTTAGAAAATGACTTTACGACAGCAACCGGTAGTGACGATTCATCAAACATTGACGCAAGTGTTGACGAAAATTTTGACAATAGGACGTCCACTACAAAAATTTCAAAATCTCAATCAGAGCCCATGTTAATGCATGACGTCACGTCTAATGACGCGGCGGGGGCAGAGACATTGCAAACGGTAAACATTGCCGACATGTTACAAATGCTAATGAAACAAAACGCTGAAAACATGGCAACCTTAAATGAACAGTTAAAAACACAAAATGACGAAATCAAATCTGATCTCATAGCAATCAAGATAGGTAATGACACTTTGTGTAAACGTGTGGAACTTATAGACGCCACACTGACCAAACAGATGACCGAACTCAGTACTAAATTTTCCCAGCTCAATACGAGACAAGAAAAGACTACAACTGACGTAGCACTTTTACAGACACAAGTAAAAAACCTTAATGTCACGTGTGAAGTTCTTACTGAACAAATTCAAACATATCCTTCAGTACATGACAACCTTGAAAAACGAATTACTGACGTACAGAATAAATTTGACAATGTTGAACAACACCTGACTGACATCTTACAATCAGATGCCACAGCTCATTTTCAAAATATTAATAAAGAATTTCATGTTTGGGTTGAGAACAAAGACAAACATTTTGATAGATGCTTACGTGAAAATTTACCAACAATTGTGCACGACTCCGTAGCGCAATACATTACTAATAACAAACAGCTGATCAGTGACGCAGTACAATCCGTCACTGCACCCATGAGACAATTCACCGATCAACTACAGTCTGAATGTAACGAAAATATCAGTCAAAATGTACAGTTCAGAAACCAATATACATTCGAGTATGATACACACATTCCGCACACGACAAATACACAAGAACAAAACACACCACGACTACAACACATACCACGATGTGGAAACACAAACACAAGCTATTATCATGGTAAACCACAGCAACATTATCGTAATTACTCGCCAGCTGAACATACCAGTAATTACAGTGGAATAAATCCATATCACAATGCGAAGGAAGATGAAAGCTTAATGAAACACAGGCAATTTCAGATTTTTATCCCAGAAAAACGAACCATTCATCCGGTGATATTTCTTAAATCTTTTAGTAACGCATTTCCATGCACTTGGAGTGACCGGAAAAAGATTTCATATATTGTCGGTTACATCCAAGGGGATGCAGCTGTCTGGGCATACAGTGAAGCAGACGTATGTACCACGTACAGTGAGTTTGAGCGTGCTTTTCTGAACAAATTCTGGTCGCAATCCGTCCAGGAGCGACTCAGAAGACAAATTTTAGAACCTGAAACTTTTAACAGTAAAAATGGTAACTTACGCAGATATTTTGAAAAATACTTGAACATGGGACAATTTTTAGACGAACCAGTCGCAACGCGTGATATACTCCGAGCGTTGAAGGCCAAATTGCCTTTCAACATTAAGGAAAAACTTCTACATATCCCGGATGACGATTCAATTATTTTTTAACAGCTTTAGATTCGGTTGACATGTTACTTGAAGATCAGCGCTTCGCGCGGCAAAACAGCAGCCACAATGTTTACATTAGTGGTATGGAAAACATGCAGGCTTGCCAACACAATTCTGGCGCGCCCACAGTTGGATACGCGGTACAACAAAAACAGCAAACTCACATGCCGTCTCAGTACGGAAATCAAAATCAACACGCGTATTCCAATGCTAACAATAGTTACAACAGTAATAACATTTCATGCGGCAATCCATACAAAAGGCACCGCGGTAATAACTACAACGGTAACAACGGATACAATGGTAATAACAAAAACACAAACAGAAATAGAAATAATAGTAACTACGAGCCAAGACAGCATCAAGGTTGGACTCGTAACGATCAGTACTTTCATTCAAACTCTGCTTTACCACAGCAGCCACCAGGTCAAAATTGGAGCATACATTACGACCGACAGGTAAGTTATAATGCGCAACAGCAACAACAACCGCAAAAGTTTGGAGATCATAATAGGCAATATCCGAATGTGAATATAATAGAAATGACACCTGATGCACAACCTCAATCTGTGTCAGTACCTAGTACAAATGCTAATCCAACAAACTAGAAACAGTCACAACTTTGCCCCAGGTCGTGGCTGAAGAATTCTTGGGGGGCGACTTCAATGTTAATCAGTTATTTGACACCACACTTGAACAACGGAATAATGATATGCCGAGTAATTCTAAACAAAAACTACCTGTTTTATTTATAAGATACAACCACAATAACAATATATCAGATGAACTTTTACAAGACAGTACACAATGTCGTTTAAACACAAATGAAATTGTTTTAGCATCTACTACTGGTGTAGTAGGTGGGATTCCAACTACTATTATCCTAGATACAGGTGCAGCTGTAAGCGTTTTGTCTTCTAATTTCTATAAAAAGATGTGTGAATTGGAACCTGTGCCTGAGTTTCCTGCCCAAAACTGTAAAATAACTACTGCACTAGGTAATAAGTCATGTAGGGTTACGAAGCAAGTTTTTGTAAACGTTAAAATAGGTAATGGAACCGTACAATGGCCATTCCTGGTTGTACAAAACCTTGTGACAAATTGCATATTAGGAATAGATATTATGAGCGAGAAGGACTGCATTATAGACTTCTCCAAAGGTAAATGTATTTTAAATGATAAAAGCAGTGTAATTATTATTGATTTGGACAGGAGAACTCAAGCATGACAAACACTGTACAGGGTACAAGGTTCAGTTAGTACTTGACAAAGACATTCAAGACATGCAAACACACTCATCTGACACAGAGCTAATGGACTTGAAAACATTGCTTGATCATAAGATAAGTGAAGCTACAGCTCTCAGTGTACATGAACGTATAAAACTACAGGAAGTGTTATCCAAATATTTACAAGTTTTTACCAAACGGTTAGGTGTTATCAACACGTATGTGTACAAGATTGAAGTTAAGCCTCACAAGATCTTCTACCATAAGACATATAACGTACCGTTATCTCAACGACCTGCTGTGTGGCAAGAATTAAAACAAATGTTAGACTGGAAGGTCATTGAACCATCCACCTCACCTTATTGTAGTCCTCTACTTGTTGTCAAAAAATCAAATGGAAGCATTAGGTTAGTGTTAGACGCACGAGCTATTAATGAAATAATTTTACCGGTTCACACAAAACCTGAAAATTTAGAAGAGAAATTACAGAAATTTCTAGATGCAAAATATTTTTCCACAATAGATCTCGCTAATTCGTTTTGGCAGGTGGGTATCACTCCTGATTCTCGGAATTATACTGTATTTATGTTCGGGGGGCGAACCTATCAGTTTTGTGTTCTACCCTTCGGACTGAATGTCAGCTCTGGGGTATTCATTACAGCCCTGGATACCGTGCTTGGCGACGATTTAGTTGAGACAGTCACACACTATGTAGATGATATACTGATAGCTACACGATCTTGGAATGAACACGTTGACACTCTTCAAAGAATTTTAGAAAAATTTGCACAAGCTGGAGTCACAGTCAACCTAAGAAAATCAAAATTTGGTTGCAGTGAGATAAAGTATTTAGGACATATCATTAATTCAGAGGGCATACGTCCGGATCCCAGTAAATTAGATGCTATCAGAAACTTTCCTAGCCCTCGAACTAAAAAGCAGTTAAAATCATTCCTTGGGCTATGTTCATTTTTCGGACGTTTTTTGCCACAACCACTTTTGAACAGTAAACATCTGCTAAATCTACTCAGAAAGAATCAAGTTTGGATCTGGTCGGAACAGTGCCAGAATGACTTTAATACAATTAAACATGCTTTAGTGAATGCTAACATATTGAGCCATCCAGATTTCAATTTAGATTTTTGTATGACTTGTGACGCTTCACGTACTGGCTTGGGCTGTTGCTTATTTCAAGTTGTAAAGAATAAAGAGGAGGAACAGATAAGAATTATTGGGTTTGCGAGTCGCACTCTAACTGAATGTGAGAGTACATACGCCACTACTGAGTTAGAAACACTTTCCATAGTATGGGCATTCAAGAAATTCAATTATTATTTATTTGGAAAACATACGGTAATTTACACCGATCACCAGGCCCTGACATTTTTGTTAACTTGTAAACTTGTACATCCTAGACTATCACGATGGGCAGTTACACTTCAGAACTACTCTTTTGAAATTAAGTACATAAGAGGTAAGGACAACACCATTGCAGACACTTTGTTTAGACTTCCACAAGGTATGAATGATACCAACAGTGACTTAGAAAATATAAATGACTACAGGATTCTCTTAATGCAAGACAAGCAGTATCACCAATATTATATTGATATGTGCAGAAACATGGCTGAATTACAAAAATCTGATCCTCACTGGTATAAGATAATAACATTACTGGTAGAAAAACACAATCATCCTTTGACTAAGTATTACAAGTTACACAATGATGTGCTATTTTATCGACGACATCCAAATGCTACTAACTGGTGTGTATGCATTCCCAAAGAGTCTGAACGTAATTTAATTTGGCACACACACTTAGTTTGGGGTCATTATGGGACAAAAAAGTGTTTAGCGAAGCTCAGCACATACTGTTATTTTAGCAATATGAGAAGAAAAATTTACAGGGAACTAAAAACATGTGTCATATGTCAAAAATCAAAACCTCAGAATTTATCCACAAAAACAGATTTACATTCTATTTTACCCAGTAAACCCCTGGAAATTCTGTGTACTGACATCAGTGGACCGCATCCAGCAAGCTCTGGAGGCGTCAAATATATCTTAGCTTTTTATGATATATTTTCTAAACATGTAAAACTTTATGCTTTAAAATCCGCCACTGCAAATGCTATAATACGAAGATTCTCAAGTGATTACCTGACGCACGTGGGAAAACCTAAAGCAATTCTATCAGATAATGCAGCATACTACTCTGGGTACAAATGGAGAAATTTCTTGAAGGACAATAACATCAAAAGTATATTTATTTCGAGGTTTAGTCCACAATGTAACGCGACTGAGAGACTTTTCCGAGAATTAAATCGATTATGAGGACCTATATTTCATCAAAACATACTAATTGGGTGTCCTACCTAAGTCTTTTCGAAGACGTACACAATAACTTAAATATTTACGATACGAATTACACACCTAACGAGATCATGTTCAATTACAAACAGAATGATCAGTGGATAGAACCATTACCTAAGTTGTCAGACAAGGAAATCACACCTGAACAGAAAATAAAAGAAGTATTGACTACATTGACACATCACGCACAAATACGAAACAAACATCACAGAAACAAAATAAAAAGAAAACAAAAATTCGAGGTAGGAATGCTTGTACTACTTCGTACTCATCATAAATCTGTAGCACTCAAACAACGCAACGCTAAGTGGCGTCTGCAATATGAAGGACCCTATATAATTGTTAACATACCCCATCCTGGTGCGTATCTGTTACAACATCCTAGAACTAACAAAATTATTGGGCTATACGCACACCGAGATCTTAGAGCATTTCATGCTGAATAATGTCAAAGTCATACCCATCAAAATATTGCTAAGCAACTCGAAAAACTCTGTTGTTACAACACAGATAATAAGTAGTATAGAAATTTTCATTTCAGCGGTTCCAGTGACGCAGTTGAAGACAGAAGAACTCTTCTTTCAGCGCGCGCCTCCACCTGAAAGACGGAATATTAAAGTAAAATTTATGATTACGTAGCAGTGGATGACATATTAATTTTTCACGGAACATTTGTTACTGAAGGTACCACTGACTTGGTGTGACACCTGACGAATTGACAGACGTCATCTGTGAAGCGATCTTTTACTTTGAGAAATAGATTAGACACACATCTGTCAACACGAAAAGCATCTATCAGTAGTCAAGGCCACACAGACACTCTACACACACGCACAAAACGCGAGGAATCGAACATTTTCTCTCTCTTACTATTTTGAATATTTATTGAGTAGTGAAAACGCCTGGTCTTGCCTACTGATGTAATGAATGTTGTGTCTAACCTATCTTAATTTCAGATGACATCACAAAAAACATCGATAATATCCCAGCAAAACCGCTAAAGAGGATGTAAATATCTGCAATTCATGTAATCAAATGTGACACAATGTAATAACCTATAGCGATGTAATGATGATGTAAACATGTTTATGTGCAACTATATTATGTTTATGCTAAGAAAATAGGTGACGTGTGTATGTATAATTACTTATTTTTTTAACTGATGTATAGTGCAACTGTTACTATGTAAAAATTTGAACAAAACGAGTGCCCAAAAAGACATTGCATAGTGAACCACTGTTCACGGACATTAACGAACATTACTAACTCTGCAACTACGCGGAAACCTATGTGAAAGAAACTGTTAATGCCATTCATTATGCAGCGTATCTATGTAAACGCGATGAACGATTTCCTTGATTAATAACTACGAACATTTAGGTGAGCTATATTCAGCAAAAAACTGAAAATGTGAAGTGCATAATTCGTGCATCGTCTAGTGACATTACTACAGTACCCAACTTCAAGATGTTAACTGGATTAAATGGACACAAAGTGCCTATCCAGAAAACAACACGACGGGTGGAAGAATTTTGGTTGGAACTTCAGGGAATGAAATGTTCTCGAAATGTGACGGACACTCTTACCTGGATTGTCCAAGGATCGACGCCAGCTATGTGCCGTCCGAGGTTCTGCATCCAAGCTTCCACGGAATGTAAAAAACGAACTGCACGTGGACCAATTACTCGACGGGACACGTCTGATCTGTAATAAGCAATGCTTTTAGTCACAACCAACTGCATCACTACGACTATAATGGAAATGAGAAATGGACACGCTTATGTATTAATCACGTTGTCATACAACGATGTTACTGTGATCAAAAAACTTTACCACGACGATACTAACCTGTAAAAAATTATTGTGCAGCGGATGAATATGAACTGTAATAACGACACGATGTGTATAGGTCAACGCACCTGAAAAATACGGACATTTTTCTTTGAAGTATTTCAAAACAATACTATGTAACTAAGAACATTCAACAATCTAAGTTGTATTGTGTTATAACAAATATTGTAAATTTAAAACAAAGTTACCTGTCATAGAATGTAGTCTTCATATGTAATCTTGGTTGAATATTTACTTTGTGCAACGACTGAAAAACGCGCGCACACGAACAATATGATCTGCAATACTGTGCCGCGTGATCTAACTGTACGATATAACGGCAGTGCCGCAGTTACACAGACGCTTCTGCGCAAGCGCGCACTCTATCTGCCAACATAAGAACTTTTACGGCGCACCCGCGTCATTTAAATTTTGTATATAATATGTATAATGTGTAATGTAAGTCATGTAAATAGTTGTAGATAACTTAGATTTTCTTGTGCCTTTAGGTGAATTGCTCGCCTGCAGGTGTGTCCTTTCGCCTCGCAATTCAGGGGGCAATATAAAGGCACATTTGCATGCCGAGCGTGAGTTTCCTCGGAAACGCGAAATATTAATTAAATAAATAATCAGTGAAAAATAAATAAAGCCTATGGCACACAACTGCAGCGCTGTGTCGCTGATAAAACAAAAGCACAATTACGTTACTCTTATGTTTGATTAAGAAAGGGAGAGCTCTGGTTGAAGTGGTGCGAGTAGCACGTATTTTATTTTATTGTCTAGCACACCGCCATATTTCATGTTATAGAAGAATACTGCGAGTTGCAACCACACTAGGCACTCGATTCTGTAAAGAATTTATATTTATAAGAGTAAGTAGGATTATGAACTGTAGGCTTATTCATTGAATATATCTGATTTAACTAACTGTGTAACTTTTTTATGTTTAGTAGACAATCACCTCTGTACGACGTATTGGCATGGCTGGCAAATTATGAGTCCGCACCTTCCGCAGCAGTCTTTGGAAACGATTTAATTACGAAGTCCGATTATTCAGTTTTGTTTCACGGTCAACTACGAGTAACATTGCCTTTACGAAAAAGCCATTGTCAAGCGTCTGATAACGATTAATCAAACGTCCACGTTCCAGATAAGCAAACACAATTGCAATCACAATCACCATCATACAGATAGAATAATCAACATATTCAAAATAACAACATATTTTTTTATTATTTATTTTATTTATTTTATAAGTGGTGTATCGCAAACTAATACTGGTCTCACAGGGAGTGCTCAAAGCACCGACTGTAAGAAGAGTCTCTATTCTTGTACTTAAGGCGGCATTGTGCCTTTTGTATTTAATTCCGATGCGATTTCTGCGTTTCATCGTCAATGTGAAGGTCCAGGGAATACATTGAACCTGCAGAGGTGTAGCGTAAACTAATACTGGTCTCACAGGGTATGCTCAAAGCACCGACTGTAAGAAGAGCCTCTATTCTTGTACTTAAGGCGGCATTGTGCCTTTTGTATTTAATTCCGATGCGATATCTGTGTTTCATCGTCAATGTGAAGGTCCAAAGAATACATTGATATTGCAGTGGTGTATCGGAAACTAATACTGGTCTCACAGGAAAGGATCAAAGCACAGACTATAAGAAGTCGCACTCTTCTTGCACTTAAGGCGGCATTGAGTCTTTTTTATTTAATTGCGATCTAATTTCAGTGTTTCATCGTCAATGTGTATGTCCAAGGAATACAATGAACCTGCAGTGGTGTATCGCAAACTAATACTGGTCTCACAGGGAGTGCTCAAAACACCGACTGTAAGAAGAGTCTCTATTCTTGTATTTATTGAGGCATTGTGCCTTTTGTATTTAATTCTGATGCGATATCTGTGTTTCATCGTCAATGTGAAGATCCAAGGAATACATAGAACCTGCAGTGGTGTATCGGAAACTAATACTGGTCTCACAGGAAAGGATCAATGCACACACTCTAAGAAGTCTCACTCTTCTTGCACCTATGTCGGCATTGTGCCTGTTGTATTTATCTCCGATGTGATTTCTGTGTTTCATCGTCAATGTGAATGTCAAAGGAATACATTGAACCTGCAGTGGTGTATCGGAAACTAATACTGGTCTCACAGGGAATGCTCAAAGCACCGACTGTAAGAAGAGTCTCTATTCTTGTACTGAAGGCGGCATTGTGCCTTTTGCATTTAATTCCGATGTAATTTCAGTGTTTCATCGTCAATGTGTATGTCCAAGGAATAGATTGAACCTGCAGCGGTTTATCGGATACTATTACTGGTCTCACAGGGAATGCTCAAAGCACCGACTGTAAGAAGAGTCTCCATTCTTGTACTTAAGGCGGCATTGTGCCTATTGTATTTAATTCCGATGCGATTTCTGTGTTTCATCGTCAATGTGAAGGTCCAAGGAATGAACTGCACCTCCTGAGGTGTATCGCAAACTAATACTGGTCTCACACGGAGTGCTCAAAACACCGACTGTAAGAAGAGTCTCTATTCTTGTACTTATGGAGGCATTGGGCCTTTTGTATTTAATTCCGATGCGATTTCTATGTTTCATCGTCAATGTGAAGGTCCAAGGAATACATAGAACCTGCAGTGGTGTATCGGAAACTAATTCTGGTCTCACACGAAAGGATCAATGCACAGACTCTAAGAAAACTCACTCTTATTGCACTTAAGGCGGCATTGTGCCTTTTGTATTTAATTCCGACGCGATTTCTGTGTTTCAACGTCAATGTGAAGGTCCAAGGAATACATAGAACCTGCAGTGGTGTATCGGAAACTAATACAGGTCTCACAGGAAAGGATCAATGCACAGACTCTAAGAAGTCTCACTCTTCTTGCACTTATGGCGGCATTGTGCCTTTTGTATTTAATTCCGATGCGACTTCTGTGTTTCAACGTCAATGTGAAGTTCCAAGGAATACATAGAACCTGCAGTGGTGTATCGGAAACTAATACTGGTCTCACAGGAAAGGATCAATGCACAGACTCAGAGAAGTCTCACTCTTCTTGCACTTAAGGCGGCATTGAGCATTTTTTATTGAATTCCGATCTAATTTCAGTGTTTAATCGTCAATGTGTATGTCCAAGGAATACATTGAACCTGCAGTGGTGTATGGCAAACTAATACTGGTCTCACAGGGAGTGCTCAAAACCCCGACTGTAAGAAGAGTCTCTATTCTTGTGCTTAAGGCGGCATTGTGCCATTTTTATTTAATTCCGATCTAATTTCAGTGTTTCATCGTCAATGTGTATTTCCAAGGAATACATTGAACCTGCAGTGGTGTATCGCAAACTAATACTGGTCTCACAGGGAGTGCTCAAACACCGACTGTAAGAAGAGTCTCTATTCTTGTACTTATGGAGGCATTGTGCCTTTTGTATTTAATTCCGATGCGATTTCTATGTTTCATCGTCAATGTGAAGGTCCATGGAATACATAGAACCTGCAGTGGTGTATCGGAAACTAATACTGGTCTCACAGGAAAGGATCAATGCACAGACTCAAAGAAGTCTCACTCTTATTGCACTTAAGGCGGCATTGTGCCTTTTGTATTTGATTCCGATGCGATTTCTGTGTTTCAACGTCAATGTGAAGGTCCAAGGAATACATAGAACCCGCAGTGGTGTATCGGAAACTAATACTGGTCTCACAGGAAAGGATCAATGCACAGACTCTAAGAAGTCTCACTCTCCTTGCACTTATGGCGGCATTGTGCCTGTTGTATTTATCCCTGATGTGATTTCTGTGTTTCATCGTCAATGTGGAGGTCCAAGGAATACATTGAACCTGCAGTGGTGTATCGGAAACTAATACTGGTCTCACAGGAAAGGATCAATGCACAGACTCTCAGAAGTCTCACTCTTCTTGCACTTAAGGCGGCATTGAGCCTTTTTTATTTAATTCCGATCTAATTTCAGTGTTTCATCGTCAATGTGTATGTCCAAGGAATACATTGAACCTGCAGTGGTGTATCGCAAACTAATACTGGTCTCACAGGGAGTGCTCAAAACACCGACTGTAAGAAGAGTCTCTAATCTTGTACTTATGGAGGCATTGTGCCTTTTGTATTTAATTCCGATGCGATATCTGTGTTTCATCGTTAATGTGAAGGTCCAAGGAATACATTGATATTGCAGTGGTGTATCGGAAACTAATACTGGTCTCACAGGAAAGGATCAAAGCACAGACTATAAGAAGTCTCACTCTTCTTGCACTTAAGGCGGCATTGAGTCTTTTTTATTTAATTGCGATCTAATTACAGTGTTTCATCGTCAATGTGTATGTCCAAGGAATACATTGAACCTGCAGTGGTGTATCGCAAACTAATACTGGTCTCACAGGGAGTGCTCAAACACCGACTGTAAGAAGAGTCTCTATTCTTGTACTTATGGAGGCATTGTGCCTTTTGTATTTAATTCCGATGCGATTTCTATGTTTCATCGTCAGTGTGAAGGTCCATGGAATACATAGAACCTGCAGTGGTGTATCGGAAACTAATACTGGTCTCACAGGAAAGGATCAATGCACAGACTCAAAGAAGTCTCACTCTTATTGCACTTAAGGCGGCATTGTGCCTTTTGTATTTGATTCCGATGCGATTTCTGTGTTTCAACGTCAATGTGAAGGTCCAAGGAATACATAGAACCCGCAGTGGTGTAACGGAAACTAATACTGGTCTCACAGGAAAGGATCAATGCACAGACTCTAAGAAGTCTCACTCTTCTTGCACTTATGGCGGCATTGTGCCTGTTGTATTTATCCCTTATGTGATTTCTGTGTTTCATCGTCAATGTGAAGGTCCAAGGAATACATAGAACCTGCAGTGGTGTATCGCAAACTAATACTGGTCTCACAGGGAGTGCTCAAAACAGCGACTGTAAGAAGAGTCTCTATTCTTGTACTTATGGAGGCATTGGGCCTTTTGTATTTAATTACGAAGCGATTTCTGTGTTTCATCGTCAATGTGAAGGTCCAAGGAATACATAGAACCTGCAGTGGTGTATCGGAAACTAATACTGGTCTCACAGGAAAGGATCAATGCACAGACTCTAAGAAGTCTCACTCTTCTTGCACTTAAGGCGGCATTGAGTCTTTTTTATTTAATTGCGATCTAATTACAGTGTTTCATCGTCAATGTGTATGTCAAAGGAATACATTGAACCTGCAGTGGTGTATCGGAAACTAATACTGGTCTCACAGGGAATGCTCAAAGCACCGACTGTAAGAAGAGTCTCTATTCTTGTACTTAAGGCGGCATTGTGCCTTTTGCATTTAATTCCGATGTAATTTCAGTGTTTCATCGTCAATGTGTATGTCCAAGGAATAGATTGAACCTGCAGCGGTGTATCGGATACTATTACTGGTCTCACAGGGAATGCTCAAAACACCGACTGTAAGAAGAGTCTCCATTCTTGTACTTAAGGCGGCATTGTGCCTATTGTATTTAATTCCGATGCGATTTCTGTGTTCCATCGTCAATGTGAAGGTCCAAGGAATGAACTGCACCTCCTGAGGTGTATCGCAAACTAATACTGGTCTCACACGGAGTGCTCAAAACACCGACTGTAAGAAGAGTCTCTATTCTTGTACTTATGGAGGCATTGTGCCTTTTGTATTTAATTCCGATGCGATTTCTATGTTTCATCGTCAATGTGAAGGTCCAAGGAATACATAGAACCTGCAGTGGTGTATCGGAAACTAATACTGGTCTCACAGGAAAGGATCAATGTACAGACTCTAAGAAGTCTCACTCTTATTGCACTTAAGGCGGCATTGTGCCTTTTGTATTTAATTCCGATGCGATTTCTTTGTTTCAACGTCAATGTGAAGGTCCAAGTAATACATAGAACCTGCAGTGGTGTATCGGAAACTAATACAGGTCTCACAGGAAAGGATCAATGCACAGACTCTAAGAAGTCTCACTCTTCTTGCACTTATGGCGGCATTGTGCCTTTTGTATTTAATTCCGATGCGACTTCTGTGTTTCAACGTCAATGTGAAGTTCCAAGGAATACATAGAACCTGCAGTGGTGTATCGGAAACTAATACTGGTCTCACAGGAAAGGATCAATGCACAGACTCAGAGAAGTCTCACTCTTCTTGCACTTAAGGCGGCATTGAGCATTATTTATTGAATTCCGATCTAATTTCAGCGTTTAATCGTCAATGTGTATGTCCAAGGAAAACATTGAACCTGCAGTGGTGTATGGCAAACTAATACTGGTCTCACAGGGAGTGCTCAAAACCCCGACTGTAAGAAGAGTCTCTATTCTTGTACTTAAGACGGCATTGTGCCTTTTTTATTTAATTCCGATCTAATTTCAGTGTTTCATCGTCAATGTGTATTTCCAAGGAATACATTGAACCTGCAGTGGTGTATCGCAAACTAATACTGGTCTCACAGGGAGTGCTCAAACACCAACTGTAAGAAGAGTCTCTATTCTTGTACTTATGGAGGCATTGTGCCTTTTGTATTTAATTCCCATGCGATTTCTATGTTTCATCGTCAATGTGAAGGTCCATGGAATACATAGAACCTGCAGTGGTGTATCGGAAACTAATACTCGTCTCACAGGAGAGGATCAATGCACAGACTCAAAGAAGTCTCACTCTTATTGCACTTATGGCGGCATTGTGCCTGTTGTATTTATCCCTGATGTGATTTCTGTGTTTCATCGTCAATGTGAAGGTCCAAGGAATACATTGAACCTGCAGTGGTGTATCGGAAACTAATACTGGTCTCACAGGAAAGGATCAATGCACAGACTCTAAGAAGTCTCACTCTTCTTGCACTTAAGGCGGCATTGAGCCTTTTTTATTTAATTCCGATCTAATTTCAGTGTTTCATCGTCAATGTGTATGTCCAAGGAATACATTGAATCTGCAGTGGTGTATCGCAAACTAATACTGGTCTCACAGGGAGTGCTCAAAACACCGACTGTAAGAAGAGTCTCTAATCTTGTACTTATGGAGGCATTGTGCCTTTTGTATTTAATTCCGATGAGATATCTGTGTTTCATCGTCGATGTGTATGTCCAAGGAATACATTGAACCTGCAGTGGTGTATCGCAAACTAATACTGGTCTCACAGGGAGTGCTCAAAACACCGACTGTAAGAAGAGTCTCTATTCTTGTACTTATGGAGGCATTGAGCCTTTTGTATTTAATTCCGATGCGATTTCTGTGTTTCATCGTCAATGTGAATGTCCAAGGAATACATTGAACCTGCAGTGGTGTATCGGAAACTAATACTGGTCTCACAGTGAATGCTCAAAGCACCGACTGTAAGTGAGTTTCTATTCTTGTACTTAAGGCGGCACTGTGCCTTTTGCATTTAATTCCGATGTAATTTCAGTGTTTCATCGTAAATGTGTATGTCCAAGGAATAGATTGAACCTTATAAAATAAATAAAATAAAATAAAATAAAATGAAATATTAATTATTTTTATCTGTCTGATTGGCTCTCCTATGAGTCGTCAGGTTTTGATTATTCGGTATCAGACGCTTGACAATGGCTTTTTCGTAAAGGCAATGTTACTCGTAGTTGACCGTGAAATAAAACTGAAATAATCGGACTTCGTAATTAAATCGTTTCCAAAGACTGCTGCGGTAGGTGCGGACTCATAATCTAAATCTCAATATTACAATAATTTGCCAGCCATGCCAAAACGTCGTACAGAGGTGATTGTATACTAAACAAAAAATTACACAGTTAGTTAAATCAGATATATTCAATGAATAAGCCTACAGTTCATAATCCTACTTACTTTTATAAATATAAATTCTTTACAGAATCGAGTGCCTAGTATGGTTGCAACTTGCAGTAATTTTCTATATCATGAAATATGGCGGTGTGCCAGACAATAAACTAAAATACGTGCTTCTCGCACCACTTCAACGAGGGCACTTCCTTTTTTTTTTTAATCAAACATACGACTAACGAAAATGTACTTTTGTTTTATCAGCGACACAGCGCTGCAGTTGTGTGCCATAGGCTTTATTTATTTGTCACTGATTATTTATTTAATTAATATCTCGCGTTTCCGAGGAAACTCACGCTCGGCATGCAAATGTGCCTTTATATTGCCCCCTGAATTGCGAGGCGAAAGGACACACCTGCAGGCGAGCAATTCACCTAAAGGCACAAGAAAATCTAAGTTATCTACAACTATTTACATGACTTACATTATACTGTATATTATACACAAAATTTGAATGACGCGCGTGCGCCGAAAAAGTTCTTATGTTGGCAAAACAGAGTGCGCGCATGCGCAGAAGCGTCTGTGTAACTACGGCACTGCCGTTATTTCGTAAATTTAGATCACGCGGCACAGTATTGCAGTTCATATTGTTCGTGTGCGCGCGCATTTCTTAGTCGTTGCACAAAGAAAATATTCCACCAAGATTACATATGAAGACTACATTCTATGACAGGTAACTTAGTTTTAAAATTACAATATTTGTTATAATACAATACAACTTTAGATTGTTGAATGTTCTTAGTTACATAGCATTGCAATGAAATGCTTCAAAGAAAAATGTCCGTATTTTGTCAGGTGCGTTGACCTATACACATGGTGTCGTTATCACAGTTCATATTCATCTGCTGCACAATAATTTTTTACAGGTTAGTATCGTCGTGGTAAAGTTTTTTTGATCACAGTAACATCGTTGTATGACAACGTGATTAATACATAAGCGTGTCCATTTCTCATTTCCATTATAGTCGTAGTGATGCAGTTCGTTGTGACAAAAAGCATTGTTTATTACAGATCAGACGTGACCCGTCGAGTAATTAGTCCATATGCAGTTCGTTTTCGATATTCCGTGGAAGCTTGGTTGCAGAACCTCGGACGGCACATAGCTGGCGTCGATCCTTGGACAGTCCAGGTAAGAGTGTCCGTCACATTTCGAGAACATTTCATTCCCTGAAGTTCCAACCAAAACTCTTCCACCCGTCGTGTTGTTTTCTGGACAGGCACTTTGTGTCCATTTAATCCAGTTAACATCTTGAAGTTGGGTACTGTAGTAATGTCACTAGACGATGCACGAATTATGCACTTCACATATTCAGTTTTTTTTTTTAAATATAGCTCACCTAAATGTTCGTGGTTACTAATCGAAGAAATCGTTCATCGCGTTAACAAAGGTACGATGCATCATGAATGTCATTAACAGTTTCTTTCACATAGGTTTCTGCGTAGTTGCAGACTTAGTAATGTACGTTAATGTCCGTGAACAGTGGTTCACTACGCAATTTTTTTTTTTTTTTTTAAAAAAAGTTTTTCACATTTTGGCACTCGTTATCGTTCAAATTTTCACACAGTAACAGTTACATTATACATCAGTTTAAAAAAAACATAAGTAATAATACATACACACGTCACATATTTTCTTAGCATAAACATAATACAGTTGCACATAAACATGTTTACATCATCATTACATAGCAATAGGTTATTACATTGTGTCATATTTGATTACATGAATTGCAGATATTTACATCCTCTTTAGCGGTTTTGCTGGGATATTATCGATGTTTTTTGTGATGTCATCTGAAATTAAGATAGGTTAGACACAACATTCATTACATCAGTAGGCAAGACCAGGCGTTTTCACTACTCAATAAATATTCAAAATAGTAAGAGAGAGAAAATGTTCGATTCCTCGCGTTTTGTGCGTGTGTGTAGAGTGTCTGTGTGGCCTTGACTACTGATAGATGCTCTTCGTGTTGAGAGATGTGCGTCTAATCTATTTCTCAAAGTAAAAGATCGCTTCACAGATGACGTCTGTCAGTTCGTCAGGTTTCATACCAGGTCAGTGGTACCTACAATAACAAATGTTCCGTGAAAAATTTATATATCATTCACTGCTACGTAATCATAAATTTTACTTTAATATTCAGTCTTCTCGGTGGTGCCGCGGCGTTGAAAGAAAAGTTCTTCTGTCTTCAACTGCGTCACTGGAACCGCTGAAATGAAAATTTCTATACTACTTATAATCTATGCTGTAATTTGTTTTAGTTCTTGCCACACAGCAGGTCGTTGAGATAACGGTACGTTATATGTCTTATGGTAGAAGATCTTGTGAGGCTTAACTTCAATCTTGTACACATACGTGTTGATAACACCTAATCGTTTGGTAAAAACTTGTAAATATTTGGATAACACTTCCTGTAGTTTTATACGTTCATGTACACTGAGAGCTGTAGCTTCACTTATCTTATGATCAAGCAATGTTTTCAAGTCCATTAGCTCTGCGTCAGATGAGTGTGTTTGCATGTGTTGAATGTCTTTGTTAAGTACTAACTGAACCTTGTACCCTGTACAGTGTTTGTCATGCTTTAGAGTTCTCCTGTCCAAATCAATAATAATTACCCTGCTTTTATCATTTAAAATACATTTACCTTTGGAGAAGTCTATAATGCAGTCCTTCTCGCTCATAATATCTATTCCTAATATGCAATTTGTCACAAGGTTTTGTACAACCAGGAATGGCCATTGTACGGTTCCATTACCTATTTTAACGTTTACAAAAACTTGCTTCGTAACCCTACATGACTTATTACCTAGTGCAGTAGTTATTTTACAGTTTTGGGCAGGAAACTCAGGCACAGGTTCCAATTCACACATCTTTTTATAAAAATTAAAAGATAAAACGCTCACAGCTGCACCTGTATCTAGGATAATAGTAGTTGGAATCCCACCTACTACACCAGTAGTGGATGCTAAAACAATTTCATTTGTGTTTAAACGACATTGTGTACTGTCTTGTAAAAGTTCATCTGATATATTGTTATTGTGGTTGTATCTTATAAATAAAACAGGTAGTTTTTGTTTAGAATTATTAGGCACATCAATATTTTGTTGTTCAATTGTGGTGTCAAATAACTGATTAACATTGAAGTCGCCCCCCAAGAATTCTTCAGCCACGACCTGGGGCAAAGTAGTGACTGTTTCTAGTTTGTTGGATTATCATTTGTACTAGGTACTGACACAGATTGGGGTTGTGCCTCAGGTGTCATTTCTATTATATTCACATTCGGATATTGCCTATTATGATCTCCAAACTTTTGCGGTTGTTGTTGCTGTTGCGCATTATAACTTACCTGTCGGTCGTAAGGTATGCTCCAATTTTGTCCTGGTGGCTGCTGTGGTAAAGCAGAGTTTGAATGAAAGTACTGATCGTTACGAGTCCAACCTTGATGCTGTCTTGGCTCGTAGTTATTATTATTTCTATTTCTGTTTGTGTTTTTGTTATTACCTTTGTATCCGTTGTTACCGTTGCAGTTATTACCGCGGTGCCTTTTGTATGGATTGCCGCATGAAATGTTATTACTGTTGTAACTATTGTTCGTATTGGAATACGCGTGTTGATTTTGATTTCCGTACTGAGACGGCATGTGAGTTTGCTGTTTTTGTTGTACCGCGTATCCAACTGTGGGCGCGCCAGAATTGTGTTGGCAAGACTGCATGTTTTGCATACCACTAGTGTAAACATTGTGGCTGCTGTTTTGCCGCGCGAAGCGCTGATCTTCAAGTAACATGTCAACCGAATCTAAAGCTGTTAAAAAATAATCTGAATCGTCATCCGGGATATGTAGAAGTTTTTCCTTAATGTTGAAAGGCAATTTGGCCTTCAACGCTCGGAGTATATCACGTGTTGCGACTGGTTCGTCTAAAAAATGTCCCATGTTCAAGTATTTTTCAAAATATCTGCGTAAGTTACCATTTTTACTGTTAAAAGTTTCAGGTTCTAAAATTTGTCTCCTGAGTCGCTCCTGGACGGATTGCGACCAGAATTTGTTCAGAAAGGCACGCTCAAACTCACTGTACGTGGTACATACGTCAGCTTGACTGTATGCCCAGACAGCTGCATCGCCTTGGATGTAACCGACAATATATGAAATCTTTTTCCGGTCACTCCAAGTGCGTGGAAATGCGTTACTAAAAGATTTAAGAAAAATCACCGGATGAATGGTTCGTTTCTCTGGGATAAAAGCCTGAAATTGCCTGTGTTTTATTAAGCTTTCGTCTTCCTTTGCATTATGATATGGATTTGTTCCACTGTAATTACTGCAATGCTCAGCTGGCGAGTAATTACGATAATGTTGCTGTGGTTTACCATGATAATAGCTTGTGTTTGTGGTTGCACGTCGTGGTATGTGTTGTAGTCGTGGTGTGTTTTGTTCTTGTGTGTTTGTGGTGTGCGGTATGTGTGCGTCATACTCGAATGTATATTGGTTTCTGAACTGTACATTTTGACTGATATTTTCGTTACATTCAGACTGTGGTTGATCGGTGAATTGTCTCATGGGTGCAGTGACGGATTGTACTGCGTCACTAATCAGCTGTTTGTTATTAGTGATGTATTCCGCTACGGAGTCGTGCACAATTGTTGGTAAATTTTCACGTATGCATCTATCAAAATGTTTGTCTTTGTTCTCTACCCAATCATGAAATTCTTTATTAATATTTTGAAAATGAGCTGTGGCATCAGATTGTAAGATGTCAGTCAGGTGTTGTTCAACATCGTCAAATTTATTCTGCACGTCAGTAATTCGTTTTTCAAGGTTGTCGTGTACTGAAGGATATGTTTGAATTTGTTCAGTAAGAGCTTCACACGTGACATTAAGGTTTTTTAATTGTTTCTGTAAAAGTGCTACGTCATTTGTAGTCTTTTCTTGTCTCGTATTAAGCTTGGAAAATTTCGTACTGAGTTCAGTCATCTGTTCGGTCAGTGTGGCGTCTATAAGTTCCACACGTTTACACAAAGTGTCATTACATGCCTTGATTGCTATGAGATCAGATTTAATTTCGTCATTTTGTGTCTTTAACTGTTCATTTTGTGTCTTTAAGGTTGCCATGTTTTCCGCGTTCTGCATCCTTAAGGTTGCCATATTTTCTGCGTTTTGTTTCATTAGCATTTGTAACATGTTGGCAATGTTTACTGTTTGCAATGTCTCTGCCCCCGCCGCGTCATTAGACGTGACGTCATGCATTAACATGGGCTCTGATTGAGATTTTGAAATTTTTGTGGTGGACGGCCTATTGTCAAAATTTCCGTTGACACTTGCGTCAATATTTGATGTATCGTCACTACCGGTTGCTGTCGTAAAGTCATTTTCTAACATTTGTCTCTCGTCCGAGTCGGATTGCGTCTGAATAGTACGTCTTTGCTGTTCCATTTTTGCGTATTGTTTTCTAGTTATTACCATGCCACACGTGCTATATATTTCAAGAAATTAATGTTTGACACTGGTTTTAAAATAAAATGCAGTTGAGCATGAATCGGTCGTAGCAACAATGGCTGTCTGTTAATTTAAAAATATAAACTGAATTTGAGATTATTGGTAATGGCTGCTGGCCATGTTACATGATATCGTACAGAAGTCGGCCATATTGTACACTCGTGTATTGGTATTGTTGCATACGTTATTGTTTAAGGAAAAATACTGAGAATGGAATTTATCACTGAAACTGTTATGCGGAAAAGAAACACTACAGAATTTTACTGAAAAGCTAATACACTGAATTATACGTCTGGTCAAGCCTGCTAATGCAAAGATGCTGCGTCTTACCTTATTTTGCTGGAAGCTTCTTTGCGTCTTCCCGCAAAATTTTATAATTGGCAAATATCTTCTGATTTTTTTTTTATTTCTCATATAGTCAAGTCCAGGACCAGAAGGTTGATTTTTCACATGAAACAAAGAGAACAATGTAACAAATGACAAAATAACAAGTCCGACACGCAGTCGCCAATATAAAATAAATAAAATAAAATAAAATAAAATGAAATATTAATTATTTTTATCTGTCTGATTGGCTCTCCTATGAGTCGTCAGGTTTTGATTATTCGGTATCAGACGCTTGACAATGGCTTTTTCGTAAAGGCAATGTTACTCGTAGTTGACCGTGAAATAAAACTGAAATAATCGGACTTCGTAATTAAATCGTTTCCAAAGACTGCTGCGGTAGGTGCGGACTCATAATCTAAATCTCAATATTACAATAATTTGCCAGCCATGCCAAAACGTCGTACAGAGGTGATTGTCTACTAAACAAAAAATTACACAGTTAGTTAAATCAGATATATTCAATGAATAAAACTACAGTTCATAATCCTACTTACTTTTATAAATATAAATTCTTTACAGAATCGAGTGCCTAGTATGGTTGCAACTCGCAGTAATTTTCTATATCATGAAATATGGCGGTGTGCCAGACAATAAACTAAAATACGTGCTTCTCGCACCACTTCAACGAGGGCACTTCCTTTTTTTTTTTAATCAAACATACGACTAACGAAAATGTACTTTTGTTTTATCAGCGACACAGCGCTGCAGTTGTGTGCCATAGGCTTTATTTATTTGTCACTGATTATTTATTTAATTAATATCTCGCGTTTCCGAGGAAACTCACGCTCGGCATTCAATGTGCCTTTATAACCTGCAGCGGTGTACCGGATACTATTACTGGTCTCACAGGGAATGCTCAAAGCACCGACTGTAAGAAGAGTCTCCATTCTTGTACTTAAGGCGGCATTGTGCCTTTTGTATTTAATTCCAATGCGATTTCTGTGTTTCATCGTCAATGTGAAGGTCCAAGGAATGAACTGAACCTCCTGAGGTGTATCGCAAACTAATACTGGTCTCACAGGGAGTGCTCAAAACACCGACTGTGAGAAGAGTCTCTATTCTTGTACTTATGGAGGCATTGTGCCTTTTGTATTTAATTCCGATGCGATTTCTATGTTTCATCGTCAATGTGAAGGTCCAAGGAATACATAGAACCTGCAGTGGTGTATCGGAAACTAATACTGGTCTCACAGGAAAGGATCAATGCAAAGACTCTAAGAAGTCTCACTCTTATTGCACTTAAGGCGGCATTGTGCCTTTTGTATTTAATTCCGATGCGATTTCTGTGTTTCAACGTCAATGTGAAGGTCCAAGGAATACATAGAACCTGCAGTGGTGTATCGGAAACTAATACAGGTCTCACAGGAAAGGATCAATGCACAGACTCTAAGAAGTCTCACTCTTCTCGCACTTATGGCGCATTGTGCCTTTTGTATTTAATTCCGATGGGACTTTTGTGTTTCAACGTCAATCTGAAGTTCCAAGGAGTACATAGAACCTGCAGTGGTGTATCGGAAACTAATACTGGTCTCACAGGAAAGGATCAATGCACAGACTCTGAGAAGTCTCACTCTTCTTGCACTTAAGGCGGCATTGAGCATTTTTTATTTCATTCCGATCTAATTTCAGTGTTTAATCGTCAATGTGTATGTCCAAGGAATACATTGAACCTGCAGTGGTGTATGGCAAACTAATACTGGTCTCACAGGGAGTGCTCAAAAGCCCGACTGTAAGAAGAGTCTCTATTCTTGTACTTAAGGCGCCATTGTGACTTTTTTATTTAATTCCGATCTAATTTCAGTGTTTCATCGTCAATTTGTATTTCCAAGGAATACATTGAACCTGCAGTGGTGTATCGCAAACTAATACTGGTCACACAGGGAGTGCTCAAAACCCCGACTGTAAGAAGAGTCTCTATTCTTGTACTTATGGAGGCATTGTGCCTTTTGTATTTAATTCCGATGCGATTTCTAAGTTTCATCGTCAATGTGAAGGTCCAAGGAATACATAGAACCTGCAGTGGTGTATCGGAAACTAATACTGGTCTCACAGGAAAGAATCAAAACACAGACTCTAAGAAGTCTCACTCTTCTTGCACTGAAGGCGGCATTGAGCCTTTTTTATTTAATTCCGATCTAATTTCGGTGTTTCATCGTCAATGTGTATGTCCATGGAATACATTGAACATGCAGTGGTGTATCGCAAACTAATACTGGTCTCACAGGGAGTGCTCAAAACCCCGACTGTAAGAAGAGTCTCTATTCTTGTACTTATGGAGGCATTGTGCCTTTTGTATATAATTCTGATGCGATTTCTGTGTTTCATCGTCAATGTCAAGGTCCAAGGAATACATAGAACCTGCAGTGGTGTATCGGAAACTAATACTGGTCTCACAGGAAAGGATCAATGCACAGACTCTAAGAAGTCTCACTCTTCTTGCACTTAAGGCGGCATTGTGCCTTTTGTATTTAATTCCGATGCGATTTCTGTGTTTCATCGTCAATGTGAAGGTCCAAGGAATACATTGAACCTGCAGTGGTGTATCGGAAACTAATACTGGTCTCACAGGAAAGGATCAATGCACAGACTCTAAGAAGTCTCACTCTTCTTGCACTTAAGGCGGCATTGAGCCTTTTTTATTTAATTCCGATCTAATTTCAGTGTCTCATCGTCAATGTGTATGTCCAAGGAATACATTGAACCTGCAGTGGTGTATCGCAAACTAATACTGGTCTCACAGGGAGTGCTCAAAACACCGACTGTAAGAAGAGTCTCTAATCTTGTACTTATGGAGGCATTGTGCCTTTTGTATTTAATTCCGATGAGATATCTGTGTTTCATCGTTAATACGAAGGTCCAAGGAATACATTGATATTGCAGTGGTGTATCGGAAACTAATACAGGTCTCACAGGAAAGGATCAAAGCACAGACTATAAGAAGTCTCACTCTTCTTGCACTTAAGGCGGCATTGAGCCTTTTTTATTTAATTCCGATCTAATTTCGGTGTTTCATCGTCAATGTGTATGTCCATGGAATACATTGAACATGCAGTGGTGTATCGCAAACTAATACTGGTCTCACAGGGAGTGCTCAAAACCCCGACTGTAAGAAGAGTCTCTATTCTTGTACTTATGGAGGCATTGTGCCTTTTGTATATAATTCTGATGCGATTTCTGTGTTTCATCGTCAATGTGAAGGTCCAAGGAATACATAGAACCTGCAGTGGTGTATCGGAAACTAATACTGGTCTCACAGGAAAGGATCAATGCACAGACTCTAAGAAGTCTCACTCTTCTTGCACTTAAGGCGGCATTGTGCCTTTTGTATTTAATTCCGATGCGATTTCTGTGTTTCATCGTCAATGTGAAGGTCCAAGGAATACATTGAACCTGCAGTGGTGTATCGGAAACTAATACTGGTCTCACAGGAAAGGATCAATGCACAGACTCTAAGAAGTCTCACTCTTCTTGCACTTAAGGCGGCATTGAGCCTTTTTTATTTAATTCCGATCTAATTTCAGTGTCTCATCGTCAATGTGTATGTCCAAGGAATACATTGAACCTGCAGTGGTGTATCGCAAACTAATACTGGTCTCACAGGGAGTGCTCAAAACACCGACTGTGAGAAGAGTCTGTAATCTTGTACTTATGGAGGCATTGTGCCTTTTGTATTTAATTCCGATGAGATATCTGTGTTTCATCGTTAATACGAAGGTCCAAGGAATACATTGATATTGCAGTGGTGTATCGGAAACTAATACTGGTCTCACAGGAAAGGATCAAAGCACAGACTATAAGAAGTCTCACTCTTCTTGCACTTAAGGCGGCATTGAGTCTTTTTTATTTAATTGCGATCTAATTACAGTGTTTCATCGTCAATGTGTATGTCCAAGGAATACATTGAACCTGCAGTGGTGTATCGCAAACTAATACTGGTCTCACAGGGAGTGCTCAAAACACCGACTGTAAGAAGAGTCTCTATTCTTGTACTTATGGAGGCATTGAGCCTTTTGTATTTAATACCGATGCGATTTCTGTGTTTCATCGTCAATGTGAAGGTCCAAGGAATACATAGAACCTGCAGTGGTGTATCGGAAACTAATGCTGGTCTCACAGGAAAGGATCAATGCACAGACTCTAAGAAGTATCACTCTTCTTGCACTTATGGCGGGATTGTGCCTGTTGTATTTATCTCCGATGTGATTTCTGTGTTTCATCGTCAATGTGAATGTCCAAGGAATACATTGAACCTGCAGTGGTGTATCGGAAACTAATACTGGTCTCACAGGGAATGCTCAAAGCACCGACTGTAAGTGAGTTTCTATTCTTGTACTTAAGGCGGCATTGTGCCTTTTGCATTTAATTCCGATGTAATTTCAGTGTTTCATCGTAAATGTGTATGTCCAAGGAATAGATTGAACCTGCAGCGGTGTACCGGATACTATTACTGGTCTCACAGGGAATGCTCAAAGCACCGACTGTAAGAAGAGTCTCCAATCTTGTACTTAAGGCGGTATTGTGCATTTTGTATTTAATTCCGATGCGATTTCTGTGTTTCATCGTCAATGTGAAGGTCCAAGGAATGAACTGAACCTCCTGAGGTGTATCGCAAACTAATACTGGTCTCACAGGGAGTGCTCAAAACACCGACTGTGAGAAGAGTCTCTATTCTTGTACTTATGGAGGCATTGTGCCTTTTGTATTTAATTCCGATGCGATTTCTATGTTTCATCGTCAATGTGAAGGTCCAAGGAATACATAGAACCTGCAGTGGTGTATCGGAAACTAATACTGGTCTCACAGGAAAGGATCAATGCAAAGACTCTAAGAAGTCTCACTCTTATTGCACTTAAGGCGGCATTGTGCCCTTTGTATTTAATTCCGATGCGATTTCTGTGTTTCAACGTCAATGTGAAGGTCCAAGGAATACATAGAACCTGCAGTGGTGTATCGGAAACTAATACAGGTCTCACAGGAAAGGATCAATGCACAGACTCTAAGAAGTCTCACTCTTCTCGCACTTATGGCGGCATTGTGCCTTTTGTATTTAATTCCGATGGGACTTTTGTGTTTCAACGTCAATGTGAAGTTCCAAGGAGTACATAGAACCTGCAGTGGTGTATCGGAAACTAATACTGGTCTCACAGGAAAGGATCAATCCACAGACTCTGAGAAGTCTCACTCTTCTTGCACTTAAGGCGGCATTGAGCATTTTTTATTTAATTCCGATCTAATTTCAGTGTTTAATCGTCAATGTGTATGTCCAAGGAATACATTGAACCTGCAGTGGTGTATGGCAAACTAATACTGGTCTCACAGGGAGTGCTCAAAAGCCCGACTGTGAGAAGAGTCTCTATTCTTGTACTTAAGGCGGCATTGTGACTTTTTTATTTAATTCCGATCTAATTTCAGTGTTTCATCGTCAATTTGTATTTCCAAGGAATACATTGAACCTGCAGTGGTGTATCGCAAACTAATACTGGTCTCACAGGGAGTGCTCAAAACCCCGACTGTAAGAAGAGTCTCTATTCTTGTACTTATGGAGGCATTGTGCCTTTTGTATTTAATTCCGATGCGATTTCTGTGTTTCATCGTCAATGTGAAGGTCCAAGGAATACATAGAACCTGCAGTGGTGTATCGGAAACTAATACTGGTCTCACAGGAAAGAATCAAAGCACAGACTCTAAGAAGTCTCACTCTTCTTGCACTGAAGGCGGCATTGAGCCTTTTTTATTTAATTCCGATCAAATTTCGGTGTTTCATCGTCAATGTGTATGTCCATGGAATACATTGAACATGCAGTGGTGTATCGCAAACTAATACTGGTCTCACAGGGAGTGCTCAAAACCCCGACTGTAAGAAGAGTCTCTATTCTTGTACTTATGGAGGCATTGTGCCTTTTGTATTTAATTCCGATGCGATTTCTGTGTTTCATCGTCAATGTGAAGGTCCAAGGAATACATAGAACCTGCAGTGGTGTATCGGAAACTAATACTGGTCTCACAGGAAAGGATCAATGCACAGACTCTAAGAAGTCTCACTCTTCTTGCACTTAAGGCGGCATTGTGCCTTTTGTATTTAATTCCGATGCGAATTCTGTGTTTCATCGTCAATGTGAAGGTCCAAGGAATACATTGAACCTGCAGTGGTGTATCGGAAACTAATACTGGTCTCACAGGAAAGGATCAATGCACAGACTCTAAGAAGTCTCACTCTTCTTGCACTTAAGGCGGCATTGAGCCTTTTTTATTTAATTCCGATCTAATTTCAGTGTTTCAACGTCAATGTGTATGTCCAAGGAATACATTGAACCTGCAGTGGTGTATCGCAAACTAATACTGGTCTCACAGGGAGTGCTCAAAACACCGACTGTAAGAAGAGTCTCTAATCTTGTACTTATGGAGGCATTGTGCCTTTTGTATTTAATTCCGATGAGATATCTGTGTTTCATCGTTAATGTGTAGGTCCAAGGAATACATTGATTTTCAGTGGTGTATCGGAAACTAATACTGGTCTCACAGGAAAGGATCAAAGCACAGACTATAAGAAGTCTCACTCTTCTTGCACTTAAGGCGGCATTGAGTCTTTTTTATTTAATTGCGATCTAATTACAGTGTTTCATCGTCAATGTGTATGTCCAAGGAATACATTGAACCTGCAGTGGTGTATCGCAAACTAATACTGGTCTCACAGGGAGTGCTCAAAACACCGACTGTAAGAAGAGTCTCAATTCTTGTACTTATGGAGGCATTGAGCCTTTTGTATTTAATTCCGATGCGATTTCTGTGTTTCATCGTCAATGTGAAGGTCCAAGGAATACATAGAACCTGCAGTGGTGTATCGGAAACTAATACTGGTCTCACAGGAAAGGATCAATGCACAGACTCTAAGAAGTCTCACTCTTCTTGCACTTATGGCGGCATTGTGCCTGTTGTATTTATCTCCGATGTGATTTCTGTGTTTCATCGTCAATGTGAATGTCCAAGGAATACATTGAACCTGCAGTGGTGTATCGGAAACTAATACTGGTCTCACAGGGAATGCTTAAAGCACCGACTGTAAGTGAGTTTCTATTCTTGTACTTAAGGCGGCATTGTGCCTTTTGCATTTAATTCCGATGTAATTTCAGTGTTTCATCGTAAATGTGTATGTCCAAGGAATAGATTGAACCTGCAGCGGTGTACCGGATACTATTACTGGTCTCACAGGGAATGCTCAAAGCACCGACTGTAAGAAGAGTCTCCATTCTTGTACTTAAGGCGGCATTGTGCCTTTTGTATTTAATTCCGATGCGATTTCTGTGTTTCATCGTCAATGTGAAGGTCCAAGGAATGAACTGAACCTCCTGAGGTGTATCGCAAACTAATACTGGTCTCACAGGGAGTGCTCAAAACACCGACTGTGAGAAGAGTCTCTATTCTTGTACTTATGGAGGCATTGTGCCTTTTGTATTTAATTCCGATGCGATTTCTGTGTTTCATCGTCAATGTGAAGGTCCAAGGAATACATAGAACCTGCAGTGGTGTATCGGAAACTAATACTGGTCTCACAGGAAAGGATCAATGCACAGACTCTAAGAAGTCTCACTCTTCTTGCACTTAAGGCGGCATTGTGCCTTTTGTATTTAATTCCGATGCGATTTCTGTGTTTCATCGTCAATGTGAAGGTCCAAGGAATACATTGAACCTGCAGTGGTGTATCGGAAACTAATACTGGTCTCACAGGAAAGGATCAATGCACAGACTCTAAGAAGTCTCACTCTTCTTGCACTTAAGGCGGCATTGAGCCTTTTTTATTTAATTCCGATCTAATTTCAGTGTTTCATCGTCAATGTGTATGTCCAAGGAATACATTGAACCTGCAGTGGTGTATCGCAAACTAATACTGGTCTCACAGGGAGTGCTCAAAACACCGACTGTAAGAAGAGTCTCTAATCTTGTACTTATGGAGGCATTGTGCCTTTTGTATTTAATTCCGATGAGATATCTGTGTTTCATCGTTAATGTGAAGGTCCAAGGAATACATTGATATTGCAGTGGTGTATCGGAAACTAATACTGGTCTCACAGGAAAGGATCAAAGCACAGACTATAAGAAGTCTCACTCTTCTTGCACTTAAGGCGGCATTGAGTCTTTTTTATTTAATTGCGATCTAATTACAGTGTTTCATCGTCAATGTGTATGTCCAAGGAATACATTGAACCTGCAGTGGTGTATCGCAAACTAATACTGGTCTCACAGGGAGTGCTCAAAACACCGACTGTAAGAAGAGTCTCTATTCTTGTACTTATGGAGGCATTGAGCCTTTTGTATTTAATTCCGATGCGATTTCTGTGTTTTATCGTCAATGTGAAGGTCCAAGGAATACATAGAACCTGCAGTGGTGTATCGGAAACTAATACTGGTCTCACAGGAAAGGATCAATGCACAGACTCTAAGAAGTCTCACTCTTCTTGCACTTATGGCGGCATTGTGCCTGTTGTATTTATCTCCGATGTGATTTCTGTGTTTCATCGTCAATGTGAATGTCCAAGGAATACATTGAACCTGCAGTGGTGTATCGGAAACTAATACTGGTCTCACAGGGAATGCTCAAAGCACCGACTGTAAGTGAGTTTCTATTCTTGTACTTAAGGCGGCATTGTGCCTTTTGCATTTAATTCCGATGTAATTTCAGTGTTTCATCGTAAATGTGTATGTCCAAGGAATAGATTGAACCTGCAGCGGTGTACCGGATACTATTACTGGTCTCACAGGGAATGCTCAAAGCACCGACTGTAAGAAGATTCTCCATTCTTGTACTTAAGGCGGATGTGCCTTTTGTATTTAATTCCGATGCGATTTCTGTGTTTCATCGTCAATGTGAAGGTCCAAGGAATGAACTGAACCTCCTGAGGTGTATCGCAAACTAATACTGGTCCCACAGGGAGTGCTCAAAACACCGACTGTGAGAAGAGTCTCTATTCTTGTACTTATGGAGGCATTGTGCCTTTTGTATTTAATTCCGATGCGATTTCTATGTTTCATCGTCAATGTGAAGGTCCAAGGAATACATAGAACCTGCAGTGGTGTATCGAAAACTAATACTGGTCTCACAGGAAAGGATCAATGCAAAGACTCCAAGAAGTCTCACTCTTATTGCACTTAAGGCGGCATTGTGACTTTTGTATTTAATTCCGATGCGATTTCTGTGTTTCAACGTCAATGTGAAGGTCCAAGGAATACATAGAACCTGCAGTGGTGTATCGGAAACTAATACAGGTCTCACAGGAAAGGATCAATGCACAGACTCTAAGAAGTCTCACTCTTCTCGCACTTATGGCGGCATTGTGCCTTTTGTATTTAATTCCGATGGGACTTTTGTGTTTCAACGTCAATGTGAAGTTCCAAGGAGTACATAGAACCTGCAGTGGTGTATCGGAAACTAATACTGGTCTCACAGGAAAGGATCAATGCACAGACTCTGAGAAGTCTCACTCTTCTTGCACTTAAGGCGGCAATGAGCATTTTTTATATAATTCCGATCTAATTTCAGTGTTTAATCGTCAATGTGTATGTCCAAGGAATACATTGAACCTGCAGTGGTGTATGGCAAACTAATACTGGTCTCACAGGGAGTGCTCAAATGCCCGACTGTAAGAAGAGACTCTATTCTTGTACTTAAGGCGGCATTGTGACTTTTTTATTTAATTCCGATCTAATTTCAGTGTTTCATCGTCAATTTGTACTTCCAAGGAATACATTGAACCTGCAGTGGTGTATCGCAAACTAATACTGGTCTCACAGGGAGTGCTCAAAACCCCGACTGTAAGAAGAGTCTCTATTCTAGTAGTTATGGAGGCATTGTGCCTTTTGTATTTAATTCCGATGCGATTTGTGTGTTTCATCGTCAATGTGAAAGTCCAAGGAATACATAGAACCGGCAGTGGTGTATCGGAAACTAATACTGGTCTCACAGGAAGAATCAAAGCACAGACTCTAAGAAGTCTCACTCTTCTTGCACTGAAGGCGGCATTGAGCCTTTTTTATTTAATTCCGATCTAATTTAGGTGTTTCATCGTCAATGTGTATGTCCATGGAATACATTGAACATGCAGTTGTGTATCGCAAACTAATACTGGTCTCACAGGGAGTGCTCAAAACCCACGACTGTAAGAAGAGTCTCTATTCTTGTACTTATGGAGGCATTGTGCCTTTTGTATTTAATTCCGATGCGATTTCTGTGTTTCATTGTCAATGTGAAGGTCCAAGGAATACATAGAACCTGCAGTGGTGTATCGGAAACTAATACTGGTCTCACAGGAAAGGATCAATGCACAGACTCTAAGAAGTCTCACTCTTCTTGCACTTAAGGCGGCATTGTGCCTTTTGTATTTAATTCCGATGCTATTTCTGTGTTTCATCGTCAATGTGAAGGTCCAAGGAATACATTGAACCTGCAGTGGTGTATCGGAAACTAATACTGGTCTCACAGGAAAGGATCAATGCACAGACTCTAAGAAGTCTCACTCTTCTTGCACTTAAGGCGGCATTGAGCCTTTTTTATTTAATTCCGATCTAATTTCAGTGTTTCATCGTCAATGTGTATGTCCAAGGAATACATTGAACCTGCAGTGGTGTATCGCAAACTAATACTGGTCTCACAGGGTGTGCTCGAAACACCGACTGTAAGAAGAGTCTCTAATCTTGTACTTATGGAGGCATTGTGCCTTTTGTATTTAATTCCGATGCGATATCTGTGTTTCATCGTTAATGTGAAGGTCCAAGGAATACATTGATATTGCAGTGGTGTATCGGAAACTAATACTGGTCTCACAGGAAATGATCAAAGCACAGACTATAGGAAGTCTCACTCTTCTTGCACTTAAGGCGGCATTGAGTCTTTTTTATTTAATTGCGATCTAATTACAGTGTTTCATCGTCAATGTGTATGTCCAAGGAATACATTGAACCTGCAGTGGTGTATCGCAAACTAATACTGGTCTCACAGGGAGTGCTCAAAACACCGACTGTAAGAAGAGTCTCTATTCTTGTACTTATGGAGGCATTGAGCCTTTTGTATTTAATTCCGATGCGATTTCTGTGTTTCATTGTCAATGTGAAGGACCAAGGAATACATAGAACCTGCAGTGGTGTATCGGAAACTAATACTGGTCTCACAGGAAAGGATCAATGCAAAGACTCTAAGAAGTCTCACTCTTATTGCACTTAAGGCGGCATTGTGCCTTTTGTATTTAATTCCGATGCGATTTCTGTGTTTCAACGTCAATGCGAAGGTCCAAGGAATACATAGAAACTGCAGTGGTGTATCGGAAACTAGTACAGGTCTCACAGGAAAGGATCAATGCACAGACTCTAAGAAGTCTCACTCTTCTCGCACTTATGGCGGCATTGTGCCTTTTGTATTTAATTCCGATGGGACTTTTGTGTTTCAACGTCAATGTGAAGTTCCAAGGAGTACATAGAACCTGCAGTGGTGTATCGGAAACTAATACTGGTCTCACAGGAAAGGATCAATGCACAGACTCTGAGAAGTCTCACTCTTCTTGCAGTTAAGGCGGCATTGAGCATTTTTTATTTAATTCCGATCTAATTTCAGTGTTTAATCGTCAATGTGTATGTCCAAGGAATACATTGAACCTGCAGTGGTGTATGGCAAACTAATACTGGTCTCACAGGGAGTGCTCAAAAGCCCGACTGTAAGAAGAGTCTCTATTCTTATACTTAAGGCGGCATTGTGACTTTTTTATTTAATTCCGATCTAATTTCAGTGTTTCATCGTCAATTTGTATTTCCAAGGAATACATTGAACCTGCAGTGGTGTATCGCAAACTAATACTGGTCTCACAGGGAGTGCTCAAAACCCCGACTGTAAGAAGAGTCTCTATTCTTGTACTTATGGAGGCATTGTGCCTTTTGTATTTAATTCCGATGCGATTTCTGTGTTTCATCGTCAATGTGAAGGTCCAAGGAATACATAGAACCTGCAGTGGTGTATCGGAAACTAATACTGGTCTCACAGGAAAGAATCAAAGCACAGACTCTAAGAAGTCTCACTCTTCTTGCACTGAAGGCGGCATTGAGCCTTTTTTATTTAATTCCGATCTAATTTCGGTGTTTCATCGTCAATGTGTATGTCCATGGAATACATTGAACATGCAGTGGTGTATCGCAAACTAATACTGGTCTCACAGGGAGTGCTCAAAACCCCGACTGTAAGAAGAGTCTCTATTCTTGTACTTATGGAGGCATTGTGCCTTTTGTATTTAATTCCGATGCGATTTCTGTGTTTCATCGTCAATGTGAAGGTCCAAGGAATACATAGAACCTGCAGTGGTGTATCGGAAACTAATACTGGTCTCACAGGAAAGGATCAATGCACAGACTCTAAGAAGTCTCACTCTTCTTGCACTTAAGGCGGCATTGTGCCTTTTGTATTTAATTCCGATGCGATTTCTGTGTTTCATCGTCAATGTGAAGGTCCAAGGAATACATTGAACCTGCAGTGGTGTATCGGAAACTAATACTGGTCTCACAGGAAAGGATCAAAGCACAGACTATAAGAAGTCTCACTCTTCTTGCACTTAAGGCGGCATTGAGTCTTTTTTATTTAATTGCGATCTAATTACAGTGTTTCATCGTCAATGTGTATGTCCAAGGAATACATTGAACCTGCAGTGGTGTATCGCAAACTAATACTGGTCTCACAGCGAGTGCTCAAAACACCGACTGTAAGAAGAGTCTCTATTCTTGTACTTATGGAGGCATTGAGCCTTTTGTATTTAATTCCGATGCGATTTCTGTGTTTCATCGTCAATGTGAAGGTCCAAGGAATACATAGAACCTGCAGTGGTGTATCGGAAACTAATACTGGTCTCACAGGAAAGGATCAATGCAAAGACTCCAAGAAGTCTCACTCTTATTGCACTTAAGGCGGCATTGTGCCTTTTGTATTTAATTCCGATGCGATTTCTGTGTTTCAACGTCAATGTGAAGGTCCAAGGAATACATAGAACCTGCAGTGGTGTATCGGAAACTAATACAGGTCTCACAGGAAAGGATCAATGCACAGACTCTAAGAAGTCTCACTCTTCTCGCACTTATGGCGGCATTGTGCCTTTTGTATTTAATTCCGATGGGACTTTTGTGTTTCAACGTCAATGTGAAGTTCCAAGGAGTACATAGAACCTGCAGTGGTGTATCGGAAACTAATACTGGTCTCACAGGAAAGGATCAATGCACAGACTCTGAGAAGTCTCACTCTTCTTGCACTTAAGGCGGCAATGAGCATTTTTTATTTAATTCCGATCTAATTTCAGTGTTTAATCGTCAATGTGTATGTCCAAGGAATACATTGAACCTGCAGTGGTGTATGGCAAACTAATACTGGTCTCACAGGGAGTGCTCAAATGCCCGACTGTAAGAAGAGACTCTATTCTTGTACTTAAGGCGGCATTGTGACTTTTTTATTTAATTCCGATCTAATTTCAGTGTTTCATCGTCAATTTGCATTTCCAAGGAATACATTGAACCTGCAGTGGTGTATCGCAAACTAATACTGGTCTCACAGGGAGTGCTCAAAACCCCGACTGTAAGAAGAGTCTCTATTCTAGTACTTATGGAGGCATTGTGCCTTTTGTATTTAATTCCGATGCGATTTGTGTGTTTCATCGTCAATGTGAAGGTCCAAGGAATACATAGAACCGGCAGTGGTGTGTCGGAAACTAATACTGGTCTCACAGGAAGAATCAAAGCACAGACTCTAAGAAGTCTCACTCTTCTTGCACTGAAGGCGGCATTGAGCCTTTTTTATTTAATTCCGATCTAATTTAGGTGTTTCATCGTCAATGTGTATGTCCATGGAATACATTGAACATGCAGTGGTGTATCGCAAACTAATACTGGTCTCACAGGGAGTGCTCAAAACCCACGACTGTAAGAAGAGTCTCTATTCTTGTACTTATGGAGGCATTGTGCCTTTTGTATTTAATTCCGATGCGATTTCTGTGTTTCATTGTCAATGTGAAGGTCCAAAGAATACATAGAACCTGCAGTGGTGTATCGGAAACTAATACTGGTCTCACAGGAAAGGATCAATGCACAGACTCTAAGAAGTCTCACTCTTCTTGCACTTAAGGCGGCATTGTGCCTTTTGTATTAAATTCCGATGCTATTTCTGTGTTTCATCGTCAATGTGAAGGTCCAAGGAATACATTGAACCTGCAGTGGTGTATCGGAAACTAATACTGGTCTCACAGGAAAGGATCAATGCACAGACTCTAAGAAGTCTCACTATTCTTGCACTTAAGGCGGCATTGAGCCTTTTTTATTTAATTCCGATCTAATTTCAGTGTTTCATCGTCAATGTGTATGTCCAAGGAATACATTGAACCTGCAGTGGTGTATCGCAAACTAATACTGGTCTCACAGGGTGTGCTCGAAACACCGACTGTAAGAAGAGTCTCTAATCTTGTACTTATGGAGGCATTGTGCCTTTTGTATTTAATTCCGATGCGATATCTGTGTTTCATCGTTAATGTGAAGGTCCAAGGAATACATTGATATTGCAGTGATGTATCGGAAACTAATACTGGTCTCACAGGAAATGATCAAAGCACAGACTATAGGAAGTCTCACTCTTCTTGCACTTAAGGCGGCATTGAGTCTTTTTTATTTAATTGCGATCTAATTACAGTGTTTCATCGTCAATGTGTATGTCCAAGGAATACATTGAACCTGCAGTGGTGTATCGCAAACTAATACTGGTCTCACAGGGAGTGCTCAAAACACCGACTGTAAGAAGAGTCTCTATTCTTGTACTTATGGAGGCATTGAGCCTTTTGTATTTAATTCCGATGCGATTTCTGTGTTTCATCGTCAATGTGAAGGACCAAGGAATACATAGAACCTGCAGTGGTGTATCGGAAACTAATACTGGTCTCACAGGAAAGGATCAATGCAAAGACTCTAAGAAGTCTCACTCTAATTGCACTTAAGGCGGCATTGTGCCTTTTGTATTTAATTCCGATGCGATTTCTGTGTTTCAACGTCAATGTGAAGGTCCAAGGAATACATAGAAACTGCAGTGGTGTATCGGAAACTAGTACAGGTCTCACAGGAAAGGATCAATGCACAGACTCTAAGAAGTCTCACTCTTCTCGCACTTATGGCGGCATTGTGCCTTTTGTATTTAATTCCGATGGGACTTTTGTGTTTCAACGTCAATGTGAAGTTCCAAGGAGTACATAGAACCTGCAGTGGTGTATCGGAAACTAATACTGGTCTCACAGGAAAGGATCAATGCACAGACTCTGAGAAGTCTCACTCTTCTTGCAGTTAAGGCGGCATTGAGCATTTTTTATTTAATTCCGATCTAATTTCAGTGTTTAATCGTCAATGTGTATGTCCAAGGAATACATTGAACCTGCAGTGGTGTATGGCAAACTAATACTGGTCTCACAGGGAGTGCTCAAAAGCCCGACTGTAAGAAGAGTCTCTATTCTTATACTTAAGGCGGCATTGTGACTTTTTTATTTAATTCCGATCTAATTTCAGTGTTTCATCGTCAATTTGTATTTCCAAGGAATACATTGAACCTGCAGTGGTGTATCGCAAACTAATACTGGTCTCACAGGGAGTGCTCAAAACCCCGACTGTAAGAAGAGTCTCTATTCTTGTACTTATGGAGGCATTGTGCCTTTTGTATTTAATTCCGATGCGATTTCTGTGTTTCATCGTCAATGTGAAGGTCCAAGGAATACATAGAACCTGCAGTGGTGTATCGGAAACTAATACTGGTCTCACAGGAAAGAATCAAAGCACAGACTCTAAGAAGTCTCACTCTTCTTGCACTGAAGGCGGCATTGAGCCTTTTTTATTTAATTCCGATCTAATTTCGGTGTTTCATCGTCAATGTGTATGTCCATGGAATACATTGAACATGCAGTGGTGTACCGCAAACTAATACTGGTCTCACAGGGAGTGCTCAAAACCCCGACTGTAAGAAGAGTCTCTATTCTTGTACTTATGGAGGCATTGTGCCTTTTGTATTTAATTCCGATGCGATTTCTGTGTTTCATCGTCAATGTGAAGGTCCAAGGAATACATAGAACCTGCAGTGGTGTATCGGAAACTAATACTGGTCTCACAGGAAAGGATCAATGCACAGACTCTAAGAAGTCTCACTCTTCTTGCACTTAAGGCGGCATTGTGCCTTTTGTATTTAATTCCGATGCGATTTCTGTGTTTCATCGTCAATGTGAAGGTCCAAGGAATACATTGAACCTGCAGTGGTGTATCGGAAACTAATACTGGTCTCACAGGAAAGGATCAAAGCACAGACTATAAGAAGTCTCACTCTTCTTGCACTTAAGGCGGCATTGAGGCTTTTTTATTTAATTGCGATCTAATTACAGTGTTTCATCGTCAATGTGTATGTCCAAGGAATACATTGAACCTGCAGTGGTGTATCGCAAACTAATACTGGTCTCACAGCGAGTGCTCAAAACACCGACTGTAAGAAGAGTCTCTATTCTTGTACTTATGGAGGCATTGAGCCTTTTGTATTTAATTCCGATGCGATTTCTGTGTTTCATCGTCAATGTGAAGGTCCAAGGAATACATAGAACCTGCAGTGGTGTATCGGAAACTAATACTGGTCTCACAGGAAAGGATCAATGCACAGACTCTAAGAAGTATCACTCTTCTTGCACTTATGGCGGCATTGTGCCTGTTGTATTTATCTCCGATGTGATTTCTGTGTTTCATCGTCAATGTGAATGTCCAAGGAATACATTGAACCTGCAGTGGTGTATCGGAAACTAATACTGGTCTCACAGGGAATGCTCAAAGCACCGACTGTAAGTGAGTTTCTATTCTTTTACTTAAGGCGGCATTGTGCCTTTTGCATTTAATTCCGATGTAATTTCAGTGTTTCATCGTAAATGTGTATGTCCAAGGAATAGATTGAACCTGCAGCGGTGTACCGGATACTATTACTGGTCTCACAGGGAATGCTCAAAGCACCGACTGTAAGAAGAGTCTCCATTCTTGTACTTAAGGCGGTATTGTGCCTTTTGTATTTAATTCCGATGCGATTTCTGTGTTTCATCGTCAATGTGAAGGTCCAAGGAATGAACTGAACCTCCTGAGGTGTATCGCAAACTAATACTGGTCTCACAGGGAGTGCTCAAAACACCGACTGTGAGAAGAGTCTCTATTCTTGTACTTATGGTGACATCGTGCCTTTTGTATTTAATTCCGATGCGATTTCTATGTTTCATCGTCAATGTGAAGGTCCCAGGAATACATAGAACCTGCAGTGGTGTATCGGAAACTAATACTGGTCTCACAGGAAAGGATCAATGCACAGACCCTAAGAAGTCTCACTCTTCTTGCACTTAAGGCGGCATTGAGCCTTTTTTATTTAATTCCGATGCGATTTCTGTGTTTCAACGTCAATGTGAAGGTCCAAGGAATACATAGAACCTGCAGTGGTGTATCGGAAACTAATACAGGTCTCACAGGAAAGGATCAATGCACAGACTCTAAGAAGTCTCACTCTTCTCGCACTTATGGCGGCATTGTGCCTTTTGTATTTAATTCCGATGGGACTTTTGTGTTTCAACGTCAATGTGAAAATCCAAGGAGTACATAGAACCTGCAGTGGTGTATCGAAAACTAATACTGGTCTCACAGGAAAGGATCAATGCACAGACTCTGAGAAGTCTCACTCTTCTTGCACTTAAGGCGGCATTGAGCATTTTTTATTTAATTCCGATCTAATTTCAGTGTTTAATCGTCAATGTGTATGTCCAAGGAATACATTGAACCTGCAGTGGTGTATGGCAAACTAATACTGGTCTCACAGGGAGTGCTCAAAAGCCCGACTGTAAGAAGAGTCTCTATTCTTGTACTTAAGGCGGCATTGTGACTTTTTTATTTAATTCCTATCTAATTTCAGTGTTTCATCGTCAATTTGTATTTCCAAGGAATACATTGAACCTGCAGTGGTGTATCGCAAACTAATACTGGTCTCACAGGGAGTGCTCAAAACCCCGACTGTAAGAAGAGTCTCTATTCTTGTACTTATGGAGGCATTGTGCCTTTTGTATTTAATTCCGATGCGATTTCTGTGTTTCATCGTCAATGTGAAGGTCCAAGGAATACATAGAACCTGCAGTGGTGTATCGGAAACTAATACTGGTCTCACAGGAAAGAATCAAAGCACAGACTCTTAGAAGTCTCACTCTTCTTGCACTGAAGGCGGCATTGAGCCTTTTTTATTTAATTCCGATCTAATTTCGGTGTTTCATCGTCAATGTGTATGTCCATGGAATACATTGAACATGCAGTGGTGTATCGCAAACTAATACTGGTCTCACAGGGAGTGCTCAAAACCCACGACTGTAAGAAGAGTCTCTATTCTTGTACTTATGGAGGCATTGTGCCTTTTGTATTTAATTCCGATGCGATTTCTGTGTTTCATCGTCAATGTGAAGGTCCAAGGAATACATTGAACCTGCAGTGGTGTATCGCAAACTAATACTGGTCTCACAGGGAGTGCTCAAAACCCCGACTGTAAGAAGAGTCTCTATTCTTGTACTTATGGAGGCATTGTGCCTTTTGTATTTAATTCCGATGGGACTTTTGTGTTTCAACGTCAATGTGAAGTTCCAAGGAGTACATAGAACCTGCAGTGGTGTATCGGAAACTAATACTGGTCTCACAGGAAAGGATCAATGCACAGACTCTGAGAAGTCTCACTCTTCTTGCACTTAAGGCGGCAATGAGCATTTTTTATTTAATTCCGATCTAATTTCAGTGTTTAATCGTCAATGTGTATGTCCAAGGAATACATTGAACCTGCAGTGGTGTATGGCAAACTAATACTGGTCTCACAGGGAGTGCTCAAATGCCCGACTGTAAGAAGAGACTCTATTCTTGTACTTAAGGCGGCATTGTGACTTTTTTATTTAATTCCGATCTAATTTCAGTGTTTCATCGTCAATTTGTATTTCCAAGGAATACATTGAACCTGCAGTGGTGTATCGCAAACTAATACTGGTCTCACAGGGAGTGCTCAAAACCCCGACTGTAAGAAGAGTCTCTATTCTAGTACTTATGGAGGCATTGTGCCTTTTGTATTTAATTCCGATGCGATTTGTGTGTTTCATCGTCAATGTGAAGGTCCAAGGAATACATAGAACCGGCAGTGGTGTATCGGAAACTAATACTGGTCTCACAGGAAGAATCAAAGCACAGACTCTAAGAAGTCTCACTCTTCTTGCACTGAAGGCGGCATTGAGCCTTTTTTATTTAATTCCCATCTAATTTAGGTGTTTCATCGTCAATGTGTATGTCCATGGAATACATTGAACATGCAGTGGTGTATCGCAAACTAATACTGGTCTCACAGGGAGTGCTCAAAACCCACGACTGTAAGAAGAGTCTCTATTCTTGTACTTATGGAGGCGTTGTGCCTTTTGTATTTAATTCCGATGCGATTTCTGTGTTTCATTGTCAATGTGAAGGTCCAAGGAATACATAGAACCTGCAGTGGTGTATCGGAAACTAATACTGGTCTCACAGGAAAGGATCAATGCACAGACTCTAAGAAGTCTCACTCTTCTTGCACTTAAGGCGGCATTGTGCCTTTTGTATTTAATTCCGATGCTATTTCTGTGTTTCATCGTCAATGTGAAGGTCCAAGGAATACATTGAACCTGCAGTGGTGTATCGGAAACTAATACTGGTCTCACAGGAAAGGATCAATGCACAGACTCTAAGAAGTCTCACTATTCTTGCACTTAAGGCGGCATTGAGCCTTTTTTATTTAATTCCGATCTAATTTCAGTGTTTCATCGTCAATGTGTATGTCCAAGGAATACATTGAACCTGCAGTGGTGTATCGCAAACTAATACTGGTCTCACAGGGTGTGTTCGAAACACCGACTGTAAGAAGAGTCTCTAATCTTGTACTTATGGAGGCATTGTGCCTTTTGTATTTAATTCCGATGCGATATCTGTGTTTCATCGTTAATGTGAAGGTCCAAGGAATACATTGATATTGCAGTGGTGTATCGGAAACTAATACTGGTCTCACAGGAAATGATCAAAGCACAGACTATAGGAAGTCTCACTCTTCTTGCACTTAAGGCGGCATTGAGTCTTTTTTATTTAATTGCGATCTAATTACAGTGTTTCATCGTCAATGTGTATGTCCAAGGAATACATTGAACCTGCAGTGGTGTATCGCAAACTAATACTGGTCTCACAGGGAGTGCTCAAAACACCGACTGTAAGAAGAGTCTCTATTCTTGTACTTATGGAGGCATTGAGCCTTTTGTATTTAATTCCGATGCGATTTCTGTGTTTCATCGTCAATGTGAAGGACCAAGGAATACATAGAACCTGCAGTGGTGTATCGGAAACTAATACTGGTCTCACAGGAAAGGATCAATGCAAAGACTCTAAGAAGTCTCACTCTTATTGCACTTAAGGCGGCATTGTGCCTTTTGTATTTAATTCCGATGCGATTTCTGTGTTTCAACGTCAATGTGAAGGTCCAAGGAATACATAGAAACTGCAGTGGTGTATCGGAAACTAGTACAGGTCTCACAGGAAAGGATCAATGCACAGACTCTAAGAAGTCTCACTCTTCTCGCACTTATGGCGGCATTGTGCCTTTTGTATTTAATTCCGATGGGACTTTTGTGTTTCAACGTCAATGTGAAGTTCCAAGGAGTACATAGAACCTGCAGTGGTGTATCGGAAACTAATACTGGTCTCACAGGAAAGGATCAATGCACAGACTCTGAGAAGTCTCACTCTTCTTGCAGTTAAGGCGGCATTGAGCATTTTTTATTTAATTCCGATCTAATTTCAGTGTTTAATCGTCAATGTGTATGTCCAAGGAATACATTGAACCTGCAGTGGTGTATGGCAAACTAATACTGGTCTCACAGGGAGTGCTCAAAAGCCCGACTGTAAGAAGAGTCTCTATTCTTATACTTAAGGCGGCATTGTGACTTTTTTATTTTATTCCGATCTAATTTCAGTGTTTCATCGTCAATTTGTATTTCCAAGGAATACATTGAACCTGCAGTGGTGTATCGCAAACTAATACTGGTCTCACAGGGAGTGCTCAAAACCCCGACTGTAAGAAGAGTCTCTATTCTTGTACTTATGGAGGCATTGTGCCTTTTGTATTTAATTCCGATGCGATTTCTGTGTTTCATTGTCAATGTGAAGGTCCAAGGAATACATAGAACCTGCAGTGGTGTATCGGAAACTAATACTGGTCTCACAGGAAAGAATCAAAGCACAGACTCTAAGAAGTCTCACTCTTCTTGCACTGAAGGCGGCATTGAGCCTTTTTTATTTAATTCCGATCTAATTTCGGTGTTTCATCGTCAATGTGTATGTCCATGGAATACATTGAACATGCAGTGGTGTACCGCAAACTAATACTGGTCTCACAGGGAGTGCTCAAAACCCCGACTGTAAGAAGAGTCTCTATTCTTGTACTTATGGAGGCATTGTGCCTTTTGTATTTAATTCCGATGCGATTTCTGTGTTTCATCGTCAATGTGAAGGTCCAAGGAATACATAGAACCTGCAGTGGTGTATCGGAAACTAATACTGGTCTCACAGGAAAGGATCAATGCACAGACTCTAAGAAGTCTCACTCTTCTTGCACTTAAGGCGGCATTGTGCCTTTTGTATTTAATTCCGATGCGATTTCTGTGTTTCATCGTCAATGTGAAGGTCCAAGGAATACATTGAACCTGCAGTGGTGTATCGGAAACTAATACTGGTCTCACAGGAAAGGATCAAAGCACAGACTATAAGAAGTCTCACTCTTCTTGCACTTAAGGCGGCATTGAGTCTTTTTTATTTAATTGCGATCTAATTACAGTGTTTCATCGTCAATGTGTATGTCCAAGGAATACATTGAACCTGCAGTGGTGTATCGCAAACTAATACTGGTCTCACAGCGAGTGCTCAAAACACCGACTGTAAGAAGAGTCTCTATTCTTGTACTTATGGAGGCATTGAGCCTTTTGTATTTAATTCCGATGCGATTTCTGTGTTTCATCGTCAATGTGAAGGTCCAAGGAATACATAGAACCTGCAGTGGTGTATCGGAAACTAATACTGGTCTCACAGGAAAGGATCAATGCACAGACTCTAAGAAGTATCACTCTTCTTGCACTTATGGCGGCATTGTGCCTGTTGTATTTATCTCCGATGTGATTTCTGCGTTTCATCGTCAATGTGAATGTCCAAGGAATACATTGAACCTGCAGTGGTGTATCGGAAACTAATACTGGTCTCACAGGGAATGCTCAAAGCACCGACTGTAAGTGAGTTTCTATTCTTTTACTTAAGGCGGCATTGTGCCTTTTGCATTTAATTCCGATGTAATTTCAGTGTTTCATCGTAAATGTGTATGTCCAAGGAATAGATTGAACCTGCAGCGGTGTACCGGATACTATTACTGGTCTCACAGGGAATGCTCAAAGCACCGACTGTAAGAAGAGTCTCCATTCTTGTACTTAAGGCGGTATTGTGCCTTTTGTATTTAATTCCGATGCGATTTCTGTGTTTCATCGTCAATGTGAAGGTCCAAGGAATGAACTGAACCTCCTGAGGTGTATCGCAAACTAATACTGGTCTCACAGGGAGTGCTCAAAACACCGACTGTGAGAAGAGTCTCTATTCTTGTACTTATGGTGACATCGTGCCTTTTGTATTTAATTCCGATGCGATTTCTATGTTTCATCGTCAATGTGAAGGTCCCAGGAATACATAGAACCTGCAGTGGTGTATCGGAAACTAATACTGGTCTCACAGGAAAGGATCAATGCACAGACCCTAAGAAGTCTCACTCTTCTTGCACTTAAGGCGGCATTGAGCCTTTTTTATTTAATTCCGATGCGATTTCTGTGTTTCAACGTCAATGTGAAGGTCCAAGGAATACATAGAACCTGCAGTGGTGTATCGGAAACTAATACAGGTCTCACAGGAAAGGATCAATGCACAGACTCTAAGAAGTCTCACTCTTCTCGCACTTATGGCGGCATTGTGCCTTTTGTATTTAATTCCGATGGGACTTTTGTGTTTCAACGTCAATGTGAAAATCCAAGGAGTACATAGAACCTGCAGTGGTGTATCGAAAACTAATACTGGTCTCACAGGAAAGGATCAATGCACAGACTCTGAGAAGTCTCACTCTTCTTGCACTTAAGGCGGCATTGAGCATTTTTTATTTAATTCCGATCTAATTTCAGTGTTTAATCGTCAATGTGTATGTCCAAGGAATACATTGAACCTGCAGTGGTGTATGGCAAACTAATACTGGTCTCACAGGGAGTGCTCAAAAGCCCGACTGTAAGAAGAGTCTCTATTCTTGTACTTAAGGCGGCATTGTGACTTTTTTATTTAATTCCTATCTAATTTCAGTGTTTCATCGTCAATTTGTATTTCCAAGGAATACATTGAACCTGCAGTGGTGTATCGCAAACTAATACTGGTCTCACAGGGAGTGCTCAAAACCCCGACTGTAAGAAGAGTCTCTATTCTTGTACTTATGGAGGCATTGTGCCTTTTGTATTTAATTCCGATGCGATTTCTGTGTTTCATCGTCAATGTGAAGGTCCAAGGAATACATAGAACCTGCAGTGGTGTATCGGAAACTAATACTGGTCTCACAGGAAAGAATCAAAGCACAGACTCTTAGAAGTCTCACTCTTCTTGCACTGAAGGCGGCATTGAGCCTTTTTTATTTAATTCCGATCTAATTTCGGTGTTTCATCGTCAATGTGTATGTCCATGGAATACATTGAACATGCAGTGGTGTATCGCAAACTAATACTGGTCTCACAGGGAGTGCTCAAAACCCACGACTGTAAGAAGAGTCTCTATTCTTGTACTTATGGAGGCATTGTGCCTTTTGTATTTAATTCCGATGCGATTTCTGTGTTTCATCGTCAATGTGAAGGTCCAAGGAATACATTGAACCTGCAGTGGTGTATCGGAAACTAATACTGGTCTCACAGGAAAGGATCAAAGCACAGACTATAAGAAGTCTCACTCTTCTTGCACTTAAGGCGGCATTGAGTCTTTTTTATTTAATTGCGATCTAATTACAGTGTTTCATCGTCAATGTGTATGTCCAAGGAATACATTGAACCTGCAGTGGTGTATCGCAAACTAATACTGGTCTCACAGCGAGTGCTCAAAACACCGACTGTAAGAAGAGTCTCTATTCTTGTACTTATGGAGGCATTGAGCCTTTTGTATTTAATTCCGATGCGATTTCTGTGTTCCATCGTCAATGTGAAGGTCCAAGGAATACATAGAACCTGCAGTGGTGTATCGGAAACTAATACTGGTCTCACAGGAAAGGATCAATGCACAGACTCTAAGAAGTCTCACTCTTCTTGCACTTATGGCGGCATTGTGCCTGTTGTATTTATCTCCGATGTGATTTCTGTGTTTCATCGTCAATGTGAATGTCCAAGGAATACATTGAACCTGCAGTGGTGTATCGGAAACTAATACTGGTCTCACAGGGAATGCTCAAAGCACCGACTGTAAGTGAGTTTCTATTCTTTTACTTAAGGCGGCATTGTGCCTTTTGCATTTAATTCCGATGTAATTTCAGTGTTTCATCGTAAATGTGTATGTCCAAGGAATAGATTGAACCTGCAGCGGTGTACCGGATACTATTACTGGTCTCACAGGGAATGCTCAAAGCACCGACTGTAAGAAGAGTCTCCATTCTTGTACTTAAGGCGGTATTGTGCCTTTTGTATTTAATTCCGATGCGATTTCTGTGTTTCATCGTCAATGTGAAGGTCCAAGGAATGAACTGAACCTCCTGAGGTGTATCGCAAACTAATACTGGTCTCACAGGGAGTGCTCAAAACACCGACTGTGAGAAGAGTCTCTATTCTTGTACTTATGGAGACATTGTGCCTTTTGTATTTAATTCCGATGCGATTTCTATGTTTCATCGTCAATGTGAAGGTCCCAGGAATACATAGAACCTGCAGTGGTGTATCGGAAACTAATACTGGTCTCACAGGAAAGGATCAATGCAAAGACTCTAAGAAGTCTCACTCTTATTGCACTTAAGGCGGCATTGTGCCTTTTGTATTTAATTCCGATGCGATTTCTGTGTTTCAACGTCAATGTGAAGGTCCAAGGAATACATAGAACCTGCAGTGGTGTATCGGAAACTAATACAGGACTCACAGGAAAGGATCAATGCACAGACTCTAAGAAGTCTCACTCTTCTCGCACTTATGGCGGCATTGTGCCTTTTGTATTTAATTCCGATGGGACTTTTTTGTTTCAACGTCAATGTGAAGTTCCAAGGAGTACATAGAACCTGCAGTGGTGTATCGGAAACTAATACTGGTCTCACAGGAAAGGATCAATGCACAGACTCTGAGAAGTCTCACTCTTCTTGCACTTAAGGCGGCATTGAGCATTTTTTATTTAATTCCGATCTAATTTCAGTGTTTAATCGTCAATGTGTATGTCCAAGGAATACATTGAACCTGCAGTGGTGTATGGCAAACTAATACTGGTCTCACAGGGAGTGCTCAAAATCCCGACTGTAAGAAGAGTCTCTATTCTTGTACTTAAGGCGGCATTGTGACTTTTTTATTTAATTCCGATCTAATTTCAGTGTTTCATCGTCAATTTGTATTTCCAAGGAATACATTGAACCTGCAGTGGTGTATCGCAAACTAATACTGGTCTCACAGGGAGTGCTCAAAACCCCGACTGTAAGAAGAGTCTCTATTCTTGTACTTATGGAGGCCTTGTGCCTTTTGTATTTAATTCCGATGCGATTTCTGTGTTTCATCGTCAATGTGAAGGTCCAAGGAATACATAGAACCTGCAGTGGTGTATCGGAAACTAATACTGGTCTCACAGGAAAGAATCAAAGCACAGACTCTTAGAAGTCTCACTCTTCTTGCACTGAAGGCGGCATTGAGCATTTTTTATTTAATTCCGATCTAATTTCGGTGTTTCATCGTCAATGTGTATGTCCATGGAATACATTGAACATGCAGTGGTGTATCGCAAACTAATACTTGTCTCACAGGGAGTGCTCAAAACCCACGACTGTAAGAAGAGTCTCTATTCTTGTACTTATGGAGGCATTGTGCCTTTTGTATTTAATTCCGATGCGATTTCTGTGTTTCATCGTCAATGTGAAGGTCCAAGGAATACATAGAACCTGCAGTGGTGTATCGGAAACTAATACTGGTCTCACAGGAAAGGATCAATGCACAGTCTCTAAGAAGTCTCACTCTTCTTGCACTTAAGGCCTCATTGAGCCTTTTTTATTTAATTCCGATCTAATTTCAGTGTTTCATCGTCAATGTGTATGTCCAAGGAATACATTGAACCTGCAGTGGTGTATCGCAAACTAATACTGGTCTCACAGGGAGTGCTCAAAACACCGACTGTAAGAAGAGTCTCTAATCTTGTACTTATGGAGGCATTGTGCCCTTTGTATTTAATTCCGATGCGATATCTGTGTTTCATCGTTAATGTGAAGGTCCAAGGAATACGTTGATATTGCAGTGGTGTATCGGAAACTAATACTGGTCTCACAGGAAATGATCAAAGCACAGACTATAAGAAGTCTCACTCTTCTTGGACTTAAGGCGGCATTGAGTCTTTTTTATTTAATTGCGATCTAATTACAGTGTTTCATCGTCAATGTGTATGTCCAAGGAATACATTGAACCTGCAGTGGTGTATCGCAAACTAATACTGGTCTCACAGGGAGTGCTCAAAACACCGACTGTAAGAAGAGTCTCTATTCTTGTACTTATGGAGGCATTGAGCCTTTTGTATTTAATTCCGATGCGATTTCTGTGTTTCATCGTCAATGTGAAGGACCAAGGAATACATAGAACCTGCAGTGGTGTATCGGAAACTAATACTGGTCTCACAGGAAGGGATCAATGCACAGACTCTAAGAAGTCTCACTCTTCTTGCACTTATGGCGGCATTGTGCCTGTTGTATTTATCTCCGATGTGATTTCTGTGTTTCATCGTCAATGTGAATGTCCAAGGAATACATTGAACCTGCAGTGGTGTATCGGAAACTAATACTGGTCTCACAGGAAAGGATCAATGCACAGACTCTGAGAAGTCTCACTGTTCTTGCACTTAAGGCGGCATTGAGCATGTTTTATTTAATTCCGATCTAATTTCAGTGTTTAATCGTCAATGTGTATGTCCAAGGAATACATTGAACCTGCAGTGGTGTATGGCAAACTAATACTGGTCTCACAGGGAGTGCTCAAAAGCCCGACTGTAAGAAGAGTCTCTATTCTTGTACTTAAGGCGGCATTGTGCCTTTTTTATTTAATTCCGATCTAATTTCAGTGTTTCATCGTCAATTTGTATTTCCAAGGAATACATTGAACCTGCAGTGGTGTATCGCATACTAATACTGGTCTCACAGGGAGTGCTCAAAACCCCGACTGTAAGAAGGGTCTCTATTCTTGTACTTATGGAGGCATTGTGCCTTTTGTATTTAATTCCGATGCGATTTCTGTGTTTCATCGTCAATGTGAAGGTCCAAGGAATACATAGAACCTGCAGTGGTGTATCGGAAACTAATACTGGTCTCACAGGAAAGAATCAAAGCACAGACTCTAAGAAGTCTCACTCTTCTTGCACTGAAGGCGGCATTGAGCCTTTTTTATTTAATTCCGATCTAATTTCGGTGTTTCATCGTCAATGTGTATGTCCATGGAATACATTGAACATGCAGTGGTGTATCGCAAACTAATACTGGTCTCACAGGGAGTGCCCAAAACCCCGACTGTAAAAAGAGTCTCTATTCTTGTACTTATGGAGGCATTGTGCCTTTTGTATTTGATTCCGATGCGATTTCTGTGTTTCATCGTCAATGTGAAGGTCCAAGGAATACATAGAACCTGCAGTGGTGTATCGGAAACTAATACTGGTCTCACAGGAAAGGATCAATGCACAGACTCTAAGAAGTCTCACTCTTCTTGCACTTAAGGCGGCATTGTGCCTTTTGTATTTAATTCCGATGCGATTTCTGTGTTTCATCGTCAATGTGAAGGTCCAAGGAATACATTGAACCTGCAGTGGTGTATCGGAAACTAATACAGGTCTCACAGAAAGGATCAAAGCACAGACTCTAAGAAGTCTCACTCCTCTTGCACCTAATGCGTCATTGAGCCTTTTTTATTTAATTCCGATCTAATTTCAGTGTTTCATCGTCAATGTGTATGTCCTAGGAATACATTGAACCTGCAGTGGTGTATCGCAAACTAATACTGGTCTCACAGGGAGTGCTCAAAACACCGACTGTCAGAAGAGTCCCCATTCTTGTACTTATGGAGGCATTGTGCCTTTTGTATTTAATTCCGATGCGATTTCTGTGTTTCATCGTCAATGTGAAGGTCCAAGGAATATATAGAACCTGCAGTGGTGTATCGGAAACTAATACTGGTCTCACAGGAATGGATCAAAGCACAGACTATAAGAAGTCTCACTCTTCTTGCACCTATGGCGGCATTGACCTTTTTTATTTAATTCCGATCTAATTTCAGTGTTTCATCGTCAATGTGTATTTCCAAGGAATACATTGAACCTGCAGTAGTGTATCGCAAACTAATACTGGTCTCACAGGGAGTGCTCAAAACAACGACTGTAAGAGGAGTCTCTTTTCTTGTACTTATGGAGGCATTGTGCCTTTTGTATTTAATTCCGATGCCATTTCTGTGTTTCATCGTCAATGTGAAGGTCCAAGGAATACATTGAACCAGCAGTGGTGTATCGGAAACTAATACTGGTCTCACAGGAAAGGATCAAAGCACAGACTCTAAGAAGTCTCACTCTTCTTGCACTTAAGGCGGCATTGAGCCTTTTTTATTTAATTCCGATCTAATTTCAGTGTTTCATCGTCAATGTGTATGTCCATGGAATACATTGAACCTGCAGTGGTGTATCGCAAACTAATATTGGTCTCACAGGGAGTGATCAAAACACCGACTGTAAGAAGAGTCTCTATACTTGTACTTATGGAGGCATTGTGCCTTTTGTATTTAATTCCGATGCGATTTCTGTGTTTCATCGTCAATGTGAAGGTCCAAGGAATACATTGAACCTGCAGTGGTGTATCGGAAACTAATACTGGTCTCACAGGAAAGGATCAAAGCACGGACTCTAAGAAGTCTCACTGTTCTTGCACATAAGGCGGCATTGAGCATTTTTTATTTAATTCCGATCTAATTTCAGTGTTTCATCGTCAATGTGTATGTCCAAGGAATACATTGAACCTGCAGTGGTGTATCGCAAACTAATACTGGTCTCTCAGGGAGTGCTCAAATCACCGACTGTAAGACGAGTCTCTATTCTTGTACTTAAGGAGGCATTGTGCCTTTTGTATTTAATTCCGATACGATTTCTGTGTTTCATCGTCAATGTGAAGGTCCAAGGAATACATTGAACCTGCAGTGGTGTATCGGAAACTAATACTGGTCTCACAGGAAAGGATCAAAACACAGACTCTAAGAAGTCTCACTCTTCTTGTACTTAAGGCGGCATTGAGCCTTTTTTATTTAATTCCTATCAAATTTCAGTGTTTCATTGTCAATGTGTATGTCCAAGGAATACATTGAACCTGCAGTGGTGTATCGCAAACTAATACTGGTCTCACAGGGAGTGCTCAAAACACCGACTGTAAGAAGAGTCTCTATTCTTGTACTTATGGAGGCATTGTGCCTGTTGTATTTAGTTCCGATGCGATTTCGGTGTTTCATCGTCAATGTGAAGGTCCAAGGAATACATTGAACCTGCAGTGGTGTATCGAAAACTAATACTGGTCTCACAGGATAGGATCAAAGCACAGACTCTAAGAAGTCTCACCCTTCTAGCACTTAAGGCAGCATTGAGCCTTTTTTATTTAATTCCGATCTAATTTCAGGTTTTCATCGTCAATGTGTATGTCCCAGGAATACATTGAACCTGCAGTGGTGTATCGCAAATTAATACTGGTCTCACAGGGAGTGCTCAAAACACCGACTGTAAGAAGAGTCTCTATTCTTGTACTTATGGAGGCATTGTGCCTTTTGTAGTTAATTCCGATGCGATTTCTGTGTTTCATCGTCAATGTGAAGGTCCAAGGAATAAATTGAACCTGCAGTGGTGTATCGGAAACTAATACTGGTCTCACAGGAAAGGATCAATTTACAGACTCTAAGAAGTCTCACTCTTCTTGCACTTATGGCGGCATTGTGCATGTTGTATCATCTCCGATGTGGTTTCTGTGTTTCATCGTCAATGTGAAGGTCCAAGGAATACATTGAACCTGCAGTGGGGTATCGGAAACTAATACTGGTCTCACAGGAAAGGATCAATGCACGGACTCTAAGAAGTCTCACTCTTCTTGCACTTAAGGCGGCATTGTGCCTTTTGTATTTAATTCCGATGCGATTTCTGTGTTTCATCGTCAATGTGAAGGTCCAAGGAATACATTGAACCTGCAGTGGTGTATCGGAAACTAATACAGGTCTCACAGAGAGGATCAAAGCACAGACTCTAAGAAGTCTCACTCTTCTTGCACCTAATGCGTCATTGAGCCTTTTTTATTTAATTCCGATCTAATTTCAGTGTTTCATCGTCAATGTGTATGTCCTAGGAATACATTGAACCTGCAGTGGTGTATCGCAAACTAATACTGGTCTCACAGGGAGTGCTCAAAACACCGACTGTCAGAAGAGTCCCCATTCTTGTACTTATGGAGGCATTGTGCCTTTTGTATTTAATTCCGATGCGATTTCTGTGTTTCATCGTCAATGTGAAGGTCCAAGGAATATATAGAACCTGCAGTGGTGTATCGGAAACTAATACTGGTCTCACAGGAATGGATCAAAGCACAGACTATAAGAAGTCTTACTCTTCTTGCACCTATGGCGGCATTGAGCCTTTTTTATTTAATTCCGATCTAATTTCAGTGTTTCATCGTCAATGTGTGTTTCCAAGGAATACATTGAACCTGCAGTGGTGTATCGCAAACTAATACTGGTCTCACAGGGAGTGCTCAAAACACCGACTGTAAGAAGAGTCTCTGTTCTTGTACTTATGGAGGCATTGTGCCTTTTGTATTTAATTCCGATGCGATTTCTATGTTTCATCGTCAATGTGAAGGTCCAAGGAATACATAGAACCTGCAGTGGTGTATCGGAAACTAATACTGATCTCACAGGAATGGATCAATGCACAGACTCTAAGAAGTCTCACTCTTATTGCACTTAAGGCGGCATTGTGCCTTTTGTATTTAATTCCGACGCGATTTCTGTGTTTCATCGTCAATGTGACGGTCCAAGGAATACATTGAACCTGCTGTGGTGTATCGGAAACCAATACTGGTCTCACAGGAAAGGATCAAAGCACAGACTCTAAGAAGTCTCACTCTTCTTGCACTTAAGGCGGCATTGGGCCTTTTTTATTTAATTCCGATCTAATTTCAGTGATTCATCGTCAATGTGTATGTCCAAGGAATACATTGAATCTGCAGTGGTGTATCGCAAACTAATATTGGTCTCACAGGGAGTGCTCAAAACACCGACTGTAAGACGAGTCTCTATTCTTGTACTTATGGAGGCATTGTGCCTTTTGTATTTAATTCCAATGCGATTTCTATGTTTCATCGTCAATGTGAAGGTCCAAGGAATACATTGAACCTGCAGTGGTGTATCGGAAACTAATACTGGTCTCACAGGAAAGGATCAAAGCACAGACTCTAAGAAATCTCACTCTTCTTGCACTTAAGGCGGCATTGAGCCTTTTTTATTTAATTCCGATCTAATTTCAGTGTTTCATCGTCAATGTGTATTTCTAAGGAATACATTGAACCTGCAGTAGTGTATCGCAAACTAATACTGGTCTCACAGGGAGTGCTCAAAACACCGACTGTAAGAAGAGTATATTTTCTTGTACTTATGGAGGCATTGTGCCTTTTGTATTTAATTCCGATGCCATTTCTGTGTTTCATCGTCAATGTGAAGGTCCAAGGAATACATTGAACCAGCAGTGGTGTATCGGAAACTAATACTGGTCTCACAGGATAGGATCAAAGCACAGACTCTAAGAAGTCTCACTCTTCTTGCACTTAAGGCGGCATTGAGCCTTTTTTATTTAATTCCGATCTAATTTCAGTGTTTCATCGTCAATGTGTATGTCCATGGAATACATTGAACCTGCAGTGGTGTATCGCAAACTAATATTGGTCTCACAGGGAGTGATCAAAACACCGACTGTAAGAAGAGTCTCTATACTTGTACTTATGGATGCATTGTGCCTTTTGTATTTAATTCCGATGCGATATCTGTGTTTCATCGTCAATGTGAAGGTCCAAGGAATACATTGAACCTGCAGTGGCGTATCGCAAACTAATACTGGTCTCACAGGGAGTGCTCAAAACACCGACTGTAAGAAGCGTCTCTATTCTTGTACTTATGGAGACATTGTGCCTTTTGTATTTAATTCCGATGCGATTTCTGTGTTTCATCGTCAATGTGAAGGTCCAGGAATACATTGAACCTGCAGTGGTGTATCGGAAACTAATACTGGTCTCACAGGAAAGGATCAAAGCACAGACTCTAAGAAGTCTCACTCTTCTTGTACTTAAAGCGGCATTGAGCCTTTTTTATTTAATTCCTATCAAATTTCAGTGTTTCATTGTCAATGTGTATGTCCAAGGAATACATTGAACCTGCAGTGGTGTATCGCAAACTAATACTGGTCTCACAGGGAGTGCTCAAAACACCGACTGTAAGAAGAGTCTCTATTCTTGTACTTATGGAGGCATTGTGCCTGTTGTATTTAGTTCCGATGCGATTTCGGTGTTTCATCGTCAATGTGAAGGTCCAAGGAATACATTGAACCTGCAGTGGTGTATCGAAAACTAATACTGGTCTCACAGGAAAGGATCAAAGCACAGACTCTAAGAAGTCTCACCCTTCTAGCACTTAAGGCAGCATTGAGCCTTTTTTATTTAATTCCGATCTAATTTCAGGTTTTCATCGTCAATGTGTATGTCCCAGGAATACATTGAACCTGCAGTGGTGTATCGCAAATTAATACTGGTCTCACAGGGAGTGCTCAAAACACCGACTGTAAGAAGAGTCTCTATTCTTGTACTTATGGAGGCATTGTGCCTTTTGTATTTAATTCCGATGCGATTTCTGTGTTTCATCGTCAATGTGAAGGTCCAAGGAATAAATTGAACCTGCAGTGGTGTATCGGAAACTAATACTGGTCTCACAGGAAGGGATCATTTTACAGACTCTAAGAAGTCTCACTCTTCTTGCACTTATGGCGGCATTGTGCATATTGTATTATCTCCGATGTGATTTCTGTGTTTCATCGTCAATGTCAAGGTCCAAGGAATACATTGAACCTGCAGTGGGGTATCGGAAACTAATACTGGTCTCACAGGACAGGATGAAAGCACAGACGCTAAGAAGTCTCACTCTTCTTGCCCTTAAGGCGGCATTGAGCCTTTTTTATTTAATTCAGATCTAATTTCCGTGTTTCATCGTCAATGTGTTTGTCCAAGGAATACATTGAACCTGCAGTGGCGTATCGCAAACTAATACTGGTCTCACAGGGAGTGCTCAAAACACCGACTGTAAGAAGCGTCTCTATTCTTGTACTTATGGAGGCATTGTGCCTTTTGTATTTAATTCCGATGCGATTTCTGTGTTTCATCGTCAATGTGAAGGTCCAGGAATACATTGAACCTGCAGTGGTGTATCGGAAACAAATACTGGTCTCACAGGAAAGGATCAAAGCACAGACTCTAAGAAGTCTCACTCTTCTTGCACTTAAGGCGGCATTGAGCATTTTTTATTTAATTCCAATCTAATTTCAGTGTTTCATCGTCAATGTGTATGTCCAAGGAATACATTGAACCTGCAGTGGTGTATCGCAAACTAATACTGGTCTCACAGGGAGTGCTCAAAACACCGACTGTAAGAAGAGTCTCTATTCTTGTACTTATGGGGGCATTGTGCCTTTTGTATTTAATTCCGATGCGATTTCTGTGTTTCATCGTCAATGTGAAGGTCCAAGGAATACATTGAACCTGCAGTGGTGTATCGGAAACTAATACTGGTCTCACAGAAAAGGATCAATGCACAGACTATAAGAAGTCTCACTCTTCTTGCACTTATGGCGGCATTGTGCCTGTTGTATTATCTCCGATGTGATTTCTGTGTTTCATCGTCAATGTCAAGGTCCAAGGAATACATTGAACCTGCAGTGGGGTATCGGAAACTAATACTGGTCTCACAGGAAAGGATCAAAGCACAGACGCTAAGAAGTCTCACTCTTCTTGCACTTAAGGCGGCATTGAGCCTTTTTTATTTAATTCAGATCTAATTTCAGTGTTTCATCGTCAATGTGTATGTCCAAGGAATACATTGAACCTGCAGTGGCGTATCGCAAACTAATACTGGTCTCACAGGGAGTGCTCAAAACACCGACTGTAAGAAGCGTCTCTATTCTTGTACTTATGGAGGCATTGTGCCTTTTATATTTAATTCCGATGCGATTTCTGTGTTTCATCGTCAATGTGATGGTCCAAGGAATACATTGAACCTGCAGTGGTGTATCGGAAACTAATACTGGTCTCACAGGAAAGGATCAAAGCACAGACTCTAAGAAGTCTCACTCTTCTTGCACTTAAGGCGGCATTGAGCATTTTTTATTTAATTCCAATCTAATTTCAGTGTTTCATCGTCAATGTGTATGTCCAAGGAATACATTGAACCTGCAGTGGTGTATCGCAAACTAATACTGGTCTCACAGGGAGTGCTCAAAACACCGACTGTGAGAAGAGTCTCTATTCTTGTACTTATGGAGGCATTGTGCCTTTTGTATTTAATTCCGATGCGATTTCTGTGTTTCATCGTCAATGTGAAGGTCCAAGGACTACATTGAACCTGCAGTGGTGTATCGGAAACTAATACTGGTCTCACAGGAAAGGATCAATGCACAGACTATAAGAAGTCTCACTCTTCTTGCACTTATGGCGGCATTGTGACTGTTGTATTATCTCCGATGTGATTTCTGTGTTTCATCGTCAATGTCAAGGTCCAAGGAATACATTGAACCTGCAGTGGCGTATCGGAAACTAATACTGGTCTCACAGGAAAGGATCAAACACAGACGCTAAGATGTCTCACTCTTCTTGCACTTAAGGCGGCATTGAGCCTTTTTTATTTAATTCAGATCTAATTTCAGTGTTTCATCGTCAATGTGTATGTCCAAGGAATACATTGAACCTGCAGTGGTGTATCGCAAACTAATACTGGTCTCACAGGGAGTGCTCAAAACACTGACTGTAAGAAGCGTCTCTATTCTTGTACTTATGGAGGCATTGTGCCTTTTGTATTTAATTCCGATGCGATTTCTGTGTTTCATCGTCAATGTGTATGTCCAAGGAATACATTGAACCTGCAGTGGTGTATCGCAAACTAATACTGGTCTCACAGGGGGTGCTCAAAACACTGACTGTTAGAAGAGTCTCTATTCTTGTACTTATGGAGGCATTGTGCCTTTTGTATTTAATCCGGTTGCGATTTCTGTGTTTCATCGTCAATGTGAAGGTCCAAGGAATACATTGAACCTGCAGTGGTGTATCGGAAACTAATACTGCTCTCACAGGAAACGATCAAAGCACAGACTCTAAGAAGTCTCACTCTTCTTGCACTTAAGGCGGCATTGAGCATTTTTTATTTAATTCCAATCTAATTTCAGTGTTTCATCGTCAATGTGTATGTCCAAGGAATACATTGAACCTGCAGTGGTGTATCGCAAACTAATACTGGTCTCACAGGGAGTGCTCAAAACACCGTCTGTAAGAAGAGTTTCTATTCTTGTACTTATGGAGGCATTGTGCCTTTTGTATTTAATTTCGATGCGATTTCTGTGTTTCATCGTCAATGTGAAGGTCCAAGGAATACATTGAACCTGCAGTGGTGTATCGGAAACTAATACTGGTCTCACAGGAAAGGATCAATGCACAGACTGTAAGAAGTCTCACTCTTCTTGCACTTATGGCGGCATTGTGCCTGTTGTATTATCTCCGATGTAATTTCTGTGTTTCATCGTCAATGTAAAGGTCCAAGGAATACATTGAACCTGCAGTGGGGTATCGGAAACTAATACTGGTCTCACAGGAAAGGATCAAAGCACAGACGCTAAGAAGTCTCACTCTTCTTGCACTTAAGCCGGCATTGAGCCTTTTTTATTTAATTCAGATCTAATTTCAGTGTTTCATCGTCAATGTGTATGTCCAAGGAATACATTGAACTTGCAGTGGTGTATCGCAAACTAATACTGGTCTCACAGGGAGTGCTCAAAACACCGACTGTAAGAAGAGTCTCTATTCTTGTACTTATGGAGGCATTGTGCCTTTTGTATTTAATTCCGATGCGATTTCTGTGTTTCATCGTCAATGTGAAGGTCCAAGGAATACATTGAACCTGCAGTGGTGTATCGGAAACTAATACTGGTCTCACAGGAAAGGATCAATGCACAGACTCTAAGAAGTCTCACTCTTGTTGCACTTAAGGCAGCATTGTGCCTGTTGTATTTATCTCCGATGTGATTTCTGTGTTTCATCGTCAATGTAAAGGTCCAAGGAATACATTGAACCTGCAGTGGTGTATCGGAAACTAATACTGGTCTCACAGGAAAGGATCAAAGCACAGACTCAAAGAAGTGTCATTCTTCTTGCACTTAAGGCGGCATTGTGCCTTTTGTATTTAATTCCGATGCGATTTCTGTGTTTCATCGTCAATGTGAAGGTCCAAGGAATACATTGAACCTGCAGTGGTGTATCGCAAACTAATACTGGTCTCACAGGGAGTGCTCAAAACACTGACTGTAAGAAGAGTCTCTATTCTTGTACTTATGGAGGCATTGTGCCTTTTGTATTTAATCCCGATGCGATTTCTGTGTTTCATCGTCAATGTGAAGGTCCAAGGAATACATTGAACCTGCAGTGGTGTATCGGAAACTAATACTGCTCTCACAGGAAAGGATCAAAGCACAGACTCTAAGAAGTCTCACTCTTCTTGCACTTAAGGCGGCATTGAGCATTTTTTATTTAATTCCAATCTAATTTCAGTGTTTCATCGTCAATGTGTATGTCCAAGGAATACATTGAACCTTCAGTGGTGCATCGCAAACTAATACTGGTCTCACAGGGAGTGCTCAAAACACCGACTGTAAGAAGAGTCTCTATTCTTGTACTTATGGAGGCATTGTGCCTGTTGTATTTATCTCCGATGTGATTTCTGTGTTTCATCGTCAATGTGAAGGTCCAAGGAATACATTGAACCTGCAGTTGTGTATCGGAAACTAATAATGGTGTCACAGGAAAAGATCAAAGCACAGACTCTAAGAAGTCTCACTCTTCTTGCACTTAAGGCGGCATTGAGCCTTTTCTATTTAATTCCGATCTAATTTCAGTGTTTCATCGTCAATGTGTATGTCCAAGGAATATATTGAACCTGCAGTGGTGTATCGCAAACTATTACTGGTCTCACAGGGTGTGCTCAAAACACCGACTGTGAGAAGTGTCTCTATTCTTGTACGTATGGCGGCATTGTGCCTTTTGTATTTAATTCCGATGCGATTTCTGTGTTTCATCGTCAATGTGAAGGTTCAAGGAATACATTGAACCTGCAGTAGTGTATCGGAATCTAATACTGGTCTCACAGGAAAGGATCAATGCACAGACTATAAGAAGTCTCACTCTTCTTGCACTTATGGCGGCATTGTGCCTGTTGTATTATCTCCGATGTGATTTCTGTGTTTCATCGTCAATGTGAAGGTCCAAGGAATACATTGAACCTGCAGTGGGCTATCGGAAACTAATACTGGTCTCACAGGAAAGGATCAAAGCACAGACTCTAAGAAGTCTCACTCTTCTTGCACTTAAGGTGGCATTGAGCCTTTTTTATTTAATTCCGATCTAATTTCGGTGTTTCATCGTCAATGTGTATGTCCAAGGAATACATTGAACCGGCAGTGGTGTATCGCAAACTAATACTGGTCTCACAGGGAGTGCTCAAAACACCGACTGTAAGAAGCGTCTCTATTCTTGTACTTATGGAGGCATTGTGCCATTTGTATTTAATTCCGACGCGATTTCTGTGTTTCGTCGTCAATGTGAAGGTCCAAGAATTACATTGAACCTGCAGTGGTGTATCGAAAACTAATACTGGTCTCACAGGAAAGGATCAAAGCACAGACTATAAGAAGTCTCACTCTTCTTGCACTTAAGTCGGCATTGTGCCATTTGTATTTAATTCCGATGCGATTTCTGTGTTTCATCGTCAAATTGTATGTCCAAGGAATACATTGAACCAGCAGTGGTGTATCGGAAACTGATACTGGTCTCACAGGAAAGGATCAATGCACAGACTCTAAGAAGTCTCACTCTTGTTGCACTTAAGGCAGCATTGTGCCTGTTGTATTTATCTCCGATGTGATTTCTGTGTTTCATTGACAATGTGAAGGTCCAAGGAATACATTGAACTTGCAGTGGTGTATCGGAAACTAATACTGGTCTCACAGGAAAGGATCAATGCACAGACTCTAAGAAGTCTCACTCTTCTTGCACTTATATCGGCATTGTTTCTGTTGTATTTATCTCCGATGTGATTTCTGTGTTTCATCGTCAATGTGAAGGTCCAAGGAATACATTGAACCTGCAGTGGTGTATCGGAAACTAATACTGGTCTCACAGGAAAGGATCAAAGCACAGACTCAAAGAAGTGTCATTCTTCTTGCACTTAAGGCGGCTTTGTGCCTTTTGTATTTAATTCCGATGCGATGTCTGTGTTTCATCGTCAACGTGAAAGTCCTAGGAATACATAGTACTTGCAGTGGTGTATCGGCAACTAGTACTGGTCTCACAGGAAAGGATCAAAGCACAGACTCTAAGAAGTCTCACTCTTCTTGCACATTAGGCGGCATTGATCCTTTTTTGTTTAATTCCGAACTAATTTCAGTGTTTCATCGTCAATGTGTATGTCCAAGGAATACATTGAACCTGCAGTGGTGTATCGCAAACTATTACTGGTTTAAAAGGGGTGCTCAAAACACCGACTGTAGGAAGAGTCTCTATTCTTGTACTTATGGAGGCATTGTGCCTTTTGCATTTAATTCCGACGCGATTTCTGTGTTTCATCGTCAATGTGAAGGTCCAAGGATTACATTGAACCTGCAGTGGTGTATTGGGAACTAATACTGGTCTCACAGGAAAGGATCAATGCACAGACTCTAAGAAGTCTCACTCTTGTTGCACTTAAGGCAGCATTGTGCCTGTTGTATTTATCTCCGATGTGATTTCTGTGTTTCATCGTCAATGTGAAGGTCCAAGGAATACATTGAACCTGCAGTGGTGTATCGGAAACTAATACTGGTCTCACAGGAAAGGATCAAAGCACAGACTCAAAGAAGTGTCATTCTTCTTGCACTTAAGGCGGCATTGTGCCTTTTGTATTTAATTCCGATGCGATTTCTGTGTTTCATCGTCAATGTGAAGGTCCAAGGAATACATTGAACCTGCAGTGGTGTATCGCAAACTAATACTGGTCTCACAGGGAGTGCTCAAAACACTGACTGTAAGAAGAGTCTCTATTCTTGTACTTATGGAGGCATTGTGCCTTTTGTATTCAATCCCGATGCGATTTCTGTGTTTCATCGTCAATGTGAAGGTCCAAGGAATACATTGAACCTGCAGTGGTGTATCGGAAACTAATACTGCTCTCACAGGAAAGGATCAAAGCACAGACTCTAAGAAGTCTCACTCTTCTTGCACTTAAGGCGGCATTGAGCATTTTTTATTTAATTCCAATCTAATTTCAGTGTTTCATCGTCAATGTGTATGTCCAAGGAATACATTGAACCTTCAGTGGTGTATCGCAAACTAATACTGGTCTCACAGGGAGTGCTCAAAACACCGACTGTAAGAAGAGTCTCTATTCTTGTACTTATGGAGGCATTGTGCCTGTTGTATTTATCTCCGATGTGATTTCTGTGTTTCATCGTCAATGTGAAGGTCCAAGGAATACATTGAACCTGCAGTTGTGTATCGGAAACTAATAATGGTGTCACAGGAAAGGATCAAAGCACAGACTCTAAGAAGTCTCACTCTTCTTGCACTTAAGGCGGCATTGAGCCTTTTCTATTTAATTCCGATCTAATTTCAGTGTTTCATCGTCAATGTGTATGTCCAAGGAATATATTGAACCTGCAGTGGTGTATCGCAAACTATTACTGGTCTCACAGGGTGTGCTCAAAACACCGACTGTGAGAAGTGTCTCTATTCTTGTACGTATGGAGGCATTGTGCCTTTTGTATTTAATTCCGATGCGATTTCTGTGTTTCATCGTCAATGTGAAGGTTCAAGGAATACATTGAACCTGCAGTAGTGTATCGGAATCTAATACTGGTCTCACAGGAAAGGATCAATGCACAGACTATAAGAAGTCTCACTCTTCTTGCACTTATGGCGGCATTGTGCCCGTTGTATTATCTCCGATGTGATTTCTGTGTTTCATCGTCAATGTGAAGGTCCAAGGAATACATTGAACCTGCAGTGGGCTATCGGAAACTAATACTGGTCTCACAGGAAAGGATCAAAGCACAGACTCTAAGAAGTCTCACTCTTCTTGCACTTAAGGTGGCATTGAGCCTTTTTTATTTAATTCCGATCTAATTTCAGTGTTTCATCGTCAATGTGTATGTCCAAGGAATACATTGAACCGGCAGTGGTGTATCGCAAACTAATACTGGTCTCACAGGGAGTGCTCAAAACACCGACTTTAAGAAGCGTCTCTATTCTTGTACTTATGGAGGCATTGTGCCATTTGTATTTAATTCCGACGCGATTTCTGTGTTTCGTCGTCAATGTGAAGGTCCAAGAATTACATTGAACCTGCAGTGGTGTATCGAAAACTAATACTGGTCTCACAGGAAAGGATCAAAGCACAGACTATAAGAAGTCTCACTCTTCTTGCACTTAAGTCGGCATTGTGCCATTTGTATTTAATTCCGATGCGATTTCTGTGTTTCATCGTCAAATTGTATGTCCAAGGAATACATTGAACCAGCAGTGGTGTATCGGAAACTGATACTGGTCTCACAGGAAAGGATCAATGCACAGACTCTAAGAAGTCTCACTCTTGTTGCACTTAAGGCAGCATTGTGCCTGTTGTATTTATCTCCGATGTGATTTCTGTGTTTCATTGACAATGTGAAGGTCCAAGGAATACATTGAACTTGCAGTGGTGTATCGGAAACTAATACTGGTCTCACAGGAAAGGATCAATGCACAGACTCTAAGAAGTCTCACTCTTCTTGCACTTATATCGGCATTGTCTCTGTTGTATTTATCTCCGATGTGATTTCTGTGTTTCATCGTCAATGTGAAGGTCCAAGGAATACATTGAACCTGCAGTGGTGTATCGGAAACTAATACTGGTCTCACAGGAAAGGATCAAAGCACAGACTCAAAGAAGTGTCATTCTTCTTGCACTTAAGGCGGCTTTGTGCCTTTTGTATTTAATTCCGATGCGATGTCTGTGTTTCATCGTCAACGTGAAAGTCCAAGGAATACATAGTACTTGCAGTGGTGTATCGGCAACTAGTACTGGTCTCACAGGAAAGGATCAAAGCACAGACTCTAAGAAGTCTCACTCTTCTTGCACATTAGGCGGCATTGATCCTTTTTTGTTTAATTCCGAACTAATTTCAGTGTTTCATCGTCAATGTGTATGTCCAAGGAATACATTGAACCTGCAGTGGTGTATCGCAAACTATTACTGGTTTAAAAGGGGTGCTCAAAACACCGACTGTAGGAAGAGTCTCTATTCTTGTACTTATGGAGGCATTGTGCCTTTTGCATTTAATTCCGACGCGATTTCTGTGTTTCATCGTCAATGTGAAGGTCCAAGGATTACATTGAACCTGCAGTGGTGTATTGGGAACTAATACTGGTCTCACAGGAAAGGATCATAGCACAGACTATAAGAAGACTCACTCTTCTTGCACTTAAGTCGGAATTGTGCCTTTTGTATTTAATTCCGATGCGATATCTGTGTTTCTCGTCAATGTGTATGTCCAAGGAATACATTGAACCAGCAGTGGTGTATCGGAAACTAATACGGGTCTCACAGGAAAGGATCAATGCACAGACTATAAGAAGTCTCACTCTTCATGCACTTAAGGCGGCTTGAGACTTTTTTATTTAATTCCGATCTAGTTTCAGTGTTTCATCGTCAATGTGTGTGTCCAAGGAATATATTGAACCTGCAGTGGTGTATCGCAAATTAATGCTGGTCTCACAGGGAGTGCTCAAAACACCGACTGTAAGAAGAGTCACTCTTCTTGCACTTACGGCGGCATTGAGCCTTTTTTATTTAATTCCGATCTAATTTCAGTGTTTCATAGTTAATGTGTATGTCCAAGGAACACATTGAACCGGCAGTGGTGTATCGCAAACTAATACTGGTCTCACAGGGAGTGCTCAAAACACCGACTGTAAGAAGCGTCTCTATTCTTGTACTTATGGAGGCATTATGCCATTTGTATTTAATTCCGACGCGATTTCTGTGTTTCATCGTCAATGTGAAGGTCCAAGGAATACATTGAACCTGCAGTGGTGTATCGGAAACTAACACTGGTCTCACAGGAAAGGATCAATGCACAGACTCTAAGAAGTCTCACTCTTCTTGCATTAATGGCGGAATTGTGCCTGTTGTATTTATCTCCGATGTGATTTCTGTGTTTCATCGTCAATGTGAAGGTCCACGGAATACATTGAACCTGCAGTGGTGTATCGGAAACTAATACTGTTCTCACAGGAAAGGATCAAAGCACAGACTCTAAGAAGTCTCACTCTTCTTGCACTTAAGGCGACATTGAGCCTTTTTTATTTAATTCCGATCTAATTTCAGTGTTTCATCGTCAATGTGTATGTCCAAGGAATATATTGAACCTGCAGTGGTGTATCGCAAACTATTACTGGTCTCACAGGGAGTGCTCAAAACACCGACTGTAAGAAGTGTCTCTATTCTTGTACTTATGGAGGCATTGTGCCTTTTGTATTTAATTCCGATGCGATTTCGGTGTTTCATCGTCAATGTGAAGGTCCAAGGAATACATTGAACCTGCAGTGGTGTATCGCAATCTAATACTGGTCTCACAGGAAAGGATCAATGCACAGACTATAAGAAGTCTCACTCTTCTTGCACTTATGGCGGCATTGTGCCTGTTGTATTATCCCCGATGTGATTTCTGTGTTTCATCGTAAATGTGAAAGTCCAAGGAATACATTGAACCTGCAGTGGGGTATCGGAAACTAATACTGGTCTCACAGGAAAGGATCAAAGCACAGACTCTAAGAAGTCTCACTCTTCTAGCACTTAAGGCGGCATTGAGCCTTTTTTATTTAATTCCGATCTAATTTCAGTGTTTCATCGTCAATGTGTATGTCCAAGGAATACATTGAACCTGCAGTGGTGTATCGCAAACTAATACTGGTCTCACAGTTAGTGCTCAAAACACCGACTGTAAGAAGCGTCTCTATTCTTGTACTTATGGAGGCATTGTGCCTTTTGTATTTAATTCCTATGCGATTTCTGTGTTTCACCGTCAATGTGAAGGTCCAAGGAATACATTGAACCTGCAGTGGTGTATCGGAATCTAATACTGGTCTCACAGGAAAGGATCAATGCACAGACTATAAGAAGTCTCACTCTTCTTGCACTTATGGCGGCATTGTGCCTGTTGTATTATCTCCGATGTGATTTCTGTGTTTCATCGTGAATGTGAAAGTCCAAGGAATACATTGAACCTGCAGTGGTGTATCGCAAACTAATACTGGTCTCACAGGGAGTGCTCAAAACACCGACTGTAAGAAGCGTCTCTATTCTTGTACTTATGGAGACATTGTGCCATTTGTATTTAATTCCGACGCGATTTCTGTGTTTCATCGTCAATGTGAAGGTCCAAGAATTACATTGAACCTGCAGTGGTGTATCGGAAACTGATACTGGTCTCACAGGAAAGGATCAAAGCAGAAACTATAAGAAGTCTCACTCTTCTTGCACTTAAGTCGGCATTGTGCCATTTGTATTTAATTCCGATGCGATTTCTGTGTTTCATCGTCAATGTGTATGTCCAAGGAATACATTGAACCAGCAGTGGTGTATCGGAAACTGATACTGGTCTCACAGGAAAGGATCAATGCACAGACTCTAAGAAGTCTCACTCTTGTTGCACTTAAGGCAGCATTGTGCCTGTTGTATTTATCTCCGATGTGATTTCTGTGTTTCATCGACAATGTGAAGGTCCAAGGAATACATTGAACTTGCAGTGGTGTATCGGAAACTAATACTGGTCTCACAGGAAAGGATCAATGCACAGACTCTAAGAAGTCTAACTCATCTTGCACTTATGGCGGCATTGTTTCTGTTGTATTTATCTCCGATGTGATTTCAGTGTTTCATCGTCAATGTGAAGGTCCAAGGAATACATTGAACCTGCAGTGGTGTATCGGAAACTAATACTGGTCTCACAGGAAAGGATCAAATCACAGACTCAAAGAAGTGTCATTCTTCTTGCACTTAAGGCAGCATTGTGCCTTTTGTATTTAATTCCGATGCGATTTCTGTGTTTCATCGTCAACGTGAAGGTCCAATTAATACATAGTACTTGCAGTGGTGTATCGGCAACTAGTACTGGTCTCACAGGAAAGGATCAAAGCACAGACTCTAAGAAGTCTTACTCTTCTTGCACGTTAGGCGGCATTGAGCCTTTTTTGTTTAATTCCGAACTAATTTCAGTGTTTCATCGTCAATGTGTATGTCCAAGGAATACATTGAACCTGCATTGGTGTATCGCAAACTATTACTGGTTTAAAAGGGGTGCTCAAAACACCGACTGTAAGAAGAGTCTCTATTCTTGTACTTATGGAGGCATTGTGCCTTTTGTATTTAATTCCGACGCGATTTCTGTGTTTCAACGTCAATGTGAAGGTCCAAGGATTACATTGAACCTGCAGTGGTGTATCGGGAACTAATACTGGTCTCACAGGAAAGGATCAAAGCACAGACTATAAGAAGACTCACTCTTCTTGCACTTAAGTCGGCATTGTGCCTTTTGTATTTAATTCCGATGCGATTTCTGTGTTTCTCGTCAATGTGTATGTCCAAGGAATACATTGAACCAGCAGTGGTGTATCGGAAACTAATACGGGTCTCACAGGAAAGGATCAATGCACAGACTCTAAGAAGTCTCACTCTTCATGCACTTAAGGCGGCTTGAGACTTTTTTATTTAATTCCGATCTAATTTCAGTGTTTCATCGTCAATGTGTGTGTCCAAGGAATATATTGAACCTGCAGTGGTGTATCGCAAACTAATACTGGTCTCACAGGGAGTGCTAGAAACACCGACTGTAAGAAGAGTCACTCTTCTTGCACTTAAGGCGGCATTGAGCCTTTTTTATTTAATTCCGATCTAATTTCAGTATTTCATAGTTAATATGTATGTCCAAGGAACACATTGAACCTGCAGTGGTGTATCGCAAACTAATACTGGTCTTACAAGGAGTGCATAAAACACCGACTGTAAGAAGAGTCTCCATTCTTGTACTTATGGAGGCATTGTGCCTTTTGTATTTAATTCCGACGCGATTTCTGTGTTTCATCGTCAATGTGAAGGTCCAAGGATTACATTGAACCTGCAGTGGTGTATCGGAAACAAATACTGGTCTCACAGGAAAGGATCAAAGCACAGACTATAAGAAGTCTCACTCTTCTTGCACTTAAGTTGGCATTGTGTCTTTTGTATTTAATTCCGATGCGATTTCTGTGTTTCATCGTCAATGTGTATGTCCAAGGAATACATTGAACCAGCAGTGGTGTATCGGAATCTAATACTGGTCTCACAGGAAAGGATCAATGCACAGACTCTAAGAAGTCTCACTCTTGTTGCACTTAAGGCAGCATTGTGCCTGTTGTATTTATCTCCGATGTGATTTCTGTGTTTCATCGTCAGTGTAAAGGTCCAAGGAATACATTGAACTTGCAGTGGTGTATCGGAAACTAATACTGGTCTCACAGGAAAGGATCAATGCACAGACTCTAAGATGTCTCACTCTTCTTGCACTTATGGCGGCATTGTTTCTGTTGTATTCATCTCCGATATGATTTCTGTGTTTCATCGTCAATGTGAAGGTCCAAGGAATACATTGAACCTGCAGTGGTGTATCGGAAACTAATACTGGTCTCACAGGAAAGGATCAATGCACAGACTATAAGAAGTCTCACTCTTCTAGCACTTATGGCGGCATTGTGCCTGTTGTATTATCTCCGATGTGATTTCTGTGTTTCATCGTGAATGTGAAAGTCCAAGGAATACATTGAACCTGCAGTGGTGTATCGCAAACTAATACTGGTCTCACAGGGAGTGCTCAAAACACCGACTGTAAGAAGCGTCTCTATTCTTGTACTTATGGAGACATTGTGCCATTTGTATTTAATTCCGACGCGATTTCTGTGTTTCATCGTCAATGTGAAGGTCCAAGAATTACATTGAACCTGCAGTGGTGTATCGGAAACTGATACTGGTCTCACAGGAAAGGATCAAAGCAGAAACTATAAGAAGTCTCACTCTTCTTGCACTTAAGTCGGCATTGTGCCATTTGTATTTAATTCCGATGCGATTTCTGTGTTTCATCGTCAATGTGTATGTCCAAGGAATACATTGAACCAGCAGTGGTGTATCGGAAACTGATACTGGTCTCACAGGAAAGGATCAATGCACAGACTCTAAGAAGTCTCACTCTTGCTGCACTTAAGGCAGCATTGTGCCAGTTGTATTTATCTCCGATGTGATTTCTGTGTTTCATCGACAATGTGAAGGTCCAAGGAATACATTGAACTTGCAGTGGTGTTTCGGCAACTAGTACTGGTCTCACAGGAAAGGATCAAAGCACAGACTCTAAGAAGTCTTACTCTTCTTGCACGTTAGGCGGCATTGAGCCTTTTTTGTTTAATTCCGAACTAATTTCAGTGTTTCATCGTCAATGTGTATGTCCAAGGAATACATTGAACCTGCATTGGTGTATCGCAAACTATTACTGGTTTAAAAGGGGTGCTCAAAACACCGACTGTAAGAAGAGTCTCTATTCTTGTACTTATGGAGGCATTGTGCCTTTTGTATTTAATTCCGACGCGATTTCTGTGTTTCAACGTCAATGTGCAGGTCCAAGGATTACATTGAACCTGCAGTGGTGTATCGGGAACTAATACTGGTCTCACAGGAAAGGATCAAAGCACAGACTATAAGAAGACTCACTCTTCTTGCACTTAAGTCGGCATTGTGCCTTTTGTATTTAATTCCGATGCGATTTCTGTGTTTCTCGTCAATGTGTTTGTCCAAGGAATACATTGAACCAGCAGTGGTGTATCGGAAACTAATACGGGTCTCACAGGAAAGGATCAATGCACAGACTCTAAGAAGTCTCACTCTTCATGCACTTAAGGCGGCTTGAGACTTTTTTATTTAATTCCGATCTAATTTCAGTGTTTCATCGTCAATGTGTGTGTCCAAGGAATATATTGAACCTGCAGTGGTGTATCGCAAACTAATACTGGTCTCACAGGGAGTGCTCAAAACACCGACTGTAAGAAGAGTCACTCTTCTTGCACTTAAGGCGGCATTGAGCCTTTTTTATTTAATTCCGATCTAATATCAGTATTTCATAGTTAATGTGTATGTCCAAGGAACACATTGAACCTGCAGTGGTGTATCGCAAACTAATACTGGTCTTACAAGGAGTGCATAAAACACCGACTGTAAGAAGAGTCTCCATTCTTGTACTTATGGAAGCATTGTGCCTCTTGTATTTAATTCCGATGCGATTTCTGTGTTTCATCGTCAATGTGAAGGTCCAAGGAATACATTGAACCTGCAGTGGTGTATCGGAAACTAACACTGGTCTCACAGGAAAGGATCAATGCACAGACTCTAAGAAGTCTCACTCTTCTTGCACTAATGGCGGAATTGTGCCTGTTGTATTTATCTCCGATGTGATTTCATTGTTTCATCGTCAATGTGAAGGTCCAAGGAATACATTGAACCTGCAGTGGTGTATCGGAAACTAATACTGCTCTCACAGGAAAGGATCAAAGCACAGACTCTAAGAAGTCTCACTCTTCTTGCACTTAAGGCGACATTGAGCCTTTTTTATTTAATTCCGATCTAATTTCAGTGATTCAACGTCAATGTGTATGTCCAAGGAATACATTGAACCTCAAAAAACCGACTGCAAGAAGAGTCTCTATTCTTGTACTTATGGAGGCATTGTGCCTTTTGTATTTAATTCCGACGCGATTTCTGTGTTTCATCGTCAATGTGAAGGTCCAAGGATTACATTGAACCTGCAGTGGTGTATCGGAAACAAATACTGGTCTCACAGGAAAGGATCAAAGCACAGACTATAAGAAGTCTCACTCTTCTTGCACTTAAGTTGGCATTGTGTCTTTTGTATTTAATTCCGATGCGATTTCTGTGTTTCATCGTCAATGTGTATGTCCAAGGAATACATTGAACCAGCAGTGGTGTATCGGAAACTAATACTGGTCTCACAGGAAAGGATCAATGCACAGACTCTAAGAAGTCTCACTCTTGTTGCACTTAAGGCAGCATTGTGCCTGTTGTATTTATCTCCGATGTGATTTCTGTGTTTCATAGTCAGTGTGAAGGTCTAAGGAATACATTGAACTTGCAGTGGTGTATCGGAAACTAATACTGGTCTCACAGGAAAGGATCAATGCACAGACTCTAAGAAGTATCACTCTTCTTGCACTTATGGCGGCATTGTTTCTGTTGTATTTATCTCCGATGTGATTTCTGTGTTTCATCGTCAATGTGAAGGTCCAAGGAATACATTGAACCTGCAGTGGTGTATCGGAAACTAATACTGGTCTCACAGGAAAGGATCAAAGCACAGACTCTAAGAAGTGTCATTCTTCTTACACTTAAGGCGGCATTGTGCCTTTTGTATTTAATTCCGATGCGATTTCTGTGTTTCATCGTCAACGTGAAGGTCCAAGGAATACATAGTACCTGCAGTGGTGTATCGGAAACTAGTACTGGTCTCACAGGAAAGGATCAAATCACAGACTCTAAGAAGTCTCACTCTTCTTGCACTTAAGCCGGCATTGAGCCATTTTTGTTTAATTCCGATCTAATTTCAGTGTTTCATCGTCAATGTGTATGTCCAAGGAATACATTGAACCTGCAGTGGTGTATCGCAAACTATTACTGGTTTAAAAGGGGTGCTCAAAACACGGACTGTAAGAAGAGTCTCTATTCTTGTACTTATGGAGGCATTGTGCCTTTTGTATTTAATTCCGACGCGATATCTGTGTTTCATCGTCAATGTGAAGGTCCAAGGATTACATTGAACCTGCAGTGGTGAATTGGGAACTAATACTGGTCTCACAGGAAAGGATCAAAGCACAGACTATAAGAAGTCTCACTCTTCTTGAACTTAAGTCGGCATTGTTCCTTTTGTATTTAATTACGATACGATTTCTGTGTTTCTCGTCAATGTGTATGTCCAAGGAATACATTGAACCAGCAGTGGTGTTTCGGAAACTAACACTGGTCTCACAGGAAAAGATCAATACACAGACTCTAAGAAGTCTCACTCTTCTTGCACTTAAGGCGGCTTGAGCCTTTTTTATTAAATTCCGTTCTAATTTCAGTGTTTCATCGTCAATGTGTGTGTCCAAGGAATATATTGAACCTGCAGTGGTGTATCGCAAACTAATACTGGTCTCACAGGGAGCTCTCAAAACACCGACTGTAAGAAGAGTCACTCTTCTTGCACTTAAGGCGGCATTGAGCCTTTTTTATTTAATTCCGATCTAATTTCAGTGTTTCATAGGCAATGTGTATGTCCAAGGAACACATTGGACCTGCAGTGGTGTATCGCAAACTAATACTGGCCTTACAGGAAGTGCATAAAACACCGACTGTAAGAAGAGTCTCCATTCTTGTACTTATGGAGGCATTGTGCTTTTTGTATTTAATTCCGATCTGATTTCTGTGTTTCATCGTCAATGTGAAGGTCCAAGGATTACATTGAACCTGCAGTGGTGTATCGGGAACTAATACTGGTCTCACAGGAAAGGATCAAAGCACAGACTATAAGAAGTCTCACTCTTCTTGAACTTAAGTCGGCATTGTGCCTTTTGTATTTAATTCCGATGCGATTTCTGTGTTTCTCGTCAATGTGTATGTCCAAGGAATACATTGAACCAGCAGTGGTGTTTCGGAAACTAATACTGGTCTCACAGGAAAAGATCAATACACAGACTCTAAGAAGTCTCACTCTTCTTGCACTTAAGGCGGCTTGAGCCTTTTTTATTTAATTCCGATCTAATTTCTGTGTTTCATCGTCAATGTGTGTGTCCAAGGAATATATTGAACCTGCAGTGGTGTATCGCAAACTAATACTGGTCTCACAGTGAGCGCTCAAAACACCGACTGTAAGAAGAGTCACTCTTCTTGCACTTAAGGCGGCATTGAGCCTTTTTTATTAAATTCCGATCTAATTTCAGTGTTTCATAGTCAATGTGTATGTCCAAGGAACACATTGGACCTGCAGTGGTGTATCGCAAACTAATACTGGCCTTACAGGGAGTGCATAAAACACCGACTGTAAGAAGAGTCTCCATTCTTGTACTTATGGAGGCATTGTGCTTTTTGTATTTAATTCCGATCTGATTTCTGTGTTTCATCGTCAATGTGAAGGTCCAAGGAATACATTGAACCTGCAGTGGTGTATCGGGAACTAACACTGGTCTCACAGGAAAGGATCAATGCACAGACTCTAAGAAGTCTCACTCTTCTTGCACTAATGGCGGCATTGTACCCGTTGTATTTATCTCCGATGTGATTTCTGTGTTTCATCGTCAATGTGAGGGTACAAGGAATACATTGAACCTGCAGTAGTGTATCGGAAACTAATACTGGTCTCACAGGAAAGGATCAAATCACAGACTCTAAGAAGTCTCACTCTTCTTGCACTTAAGGCGGCATTGAGCCTTTTTTATTTAATTCCGATCTAATTTCAGTGTTTCATCGTCAATGTGTATGTCCAAAAATACATTGAACCTCAAAACACCGATTGCAAGAAGAGTCTCTATTCTTGTACTTATGGAGGCATTGTGCCTTTTGTATTTAATTCCGACGCGATTTCTGTGTTTCGTCGTCAATGTGAAGGTCCAAGGATTACATTGAACCTGAAGTGGTGTATCGGAAACTAATACTGGTCTCACAGGAAAGGATCAAAGCACAGACTATAAGAAGAAACACTCTACTTGCACTTAAGTCGGCATTGTGCCATTTGTATTTAATTCCGATGCGATTTCTGTGTTTCATCGTCAATGTGTATGTCCAAGGAATACATTGAACCAGCAGTGGTGTATCGGAAACTAATACTGGTCTCACAGGAAAGGATCAATGCACAGACTCTAAGAAGTCTCACTCTAGCTGCACTTAAGGCAGCATTGTGCCTGTTGTATTTATCTCCGATGTGATTTCCGTGTTTCATCGTCAATGTGAAGGTCCAAGGAATACATTGAACCTGCAGTGGTGTATCAGAAACTAATACTGGGCTCACAGGAAAGGATCAAAGCACAGACTATAAGAAGCCTCACTCTTCTTGCACTTAAGTCGGCATTGTGCCATTTGTATTTAATTCCGATGCGATTTCTGTGTTTCATCGTCAATGTGAAGGTCCAAGCATTACATTGAACCTGCAGTGGTGTATCGGAAACTATTACTGGTCTCACAGGGAGTGCTCTTAACATCGACTGTAAGAAGAGGCTCTGTTCTTGTACTTATGGAGGCATTGTGCCTTTTGTATTTAATTCCGACGCGATTTCTGTGTGTCATCGTCAATGTGAAGGTCCAAGGATTACATTGAAATTGCAGGGGTGTATCGGAAACTAATACTGGTCTCACAGGAAAGGATCAACGCACAGACTATACGAAGTCTCACTCTTCTTGCACTTATGGCGGCATTGAGCCTTTTATATATCATTCCGATCTAATTTCAGAGTTTCATCGTCAATGTGTATGTCCAAGGAATACATTGAACCTGCAGTGTTGTATCGGAAGCTAATACTGGTCTCACAGGAAAGGATCAAAGCATAGACTATAAGAAGTCTCACTCTTCTTGCACTTAAGTCGGCATTGTGCCTTTTGTATTTAATTCCGATGCGATTTCTGTGTTTCATCGTCAATGTGTATGTCCAAGGAATACATTGAATCAGCAGTGGTGTATCGGAAACTGATACTGGACTGACAGGAAAGAATCAAAGCACAGACTCTATGAAGACTCACTCTTCTTGCACTTAAGGCGACATTGAGCCTTTTTTTATATAATTCCGATCTAATTTCAGTGTTTCATCGTCAATGAGTATGTCCAAGGAATACACTGAACCTGCAGTGGTGTATCGCAAACTAATACTGGTCTCACAGGGAGTGCTCAAAACACCGACTGTAAGAAGAGTCTCTATTCTTGTACTTATGGAGGCACTGTGCATTTTGTATTTAATTCCGATGCGATTTCTGTGTTTCATCTTCATTGTGAAGGTTAAAGGAATAAATTGAACCTTCAGTGGTGTATCGGAAACTAATACTGGTCTCACAGGAAAGGATCAAAGCACAGACTCTAAGAAGTCTCACTCTTCTTGCACTTAAGGCGGCTTTGAGCCCTTTTTATTTAATTCCGACCTAATTTCAGTGTTTCATCGTCAATGTGTATGTCCAAGGAATACATTGAACCTGCAGGAGTGTATCGCAAACTAATACTGGTCTCACAGGGAGTGCTCAAAACACCGGATGTAAGAAGAGTCTCTATTCTTGTACTTAAGGAGGCATTGTGCCTTTTGTATTTAATTCCGATGCGATTTCTGTGTTTCATCGTCAATGTGAAGGTCCAAGGAATACATTGTACCTGCAGTGGTGTATCGGAAACTAATACTGGTCTCACAGGAAAGGATCAAAGCACAGACTCTAAGAAGTCTCACTCTTCTTGCACTTAAGGCGGCATTGAGCCTTTTTTATTTAATTCCGATCTAAGTTCAGTGTTTCATCGTCAATGAGTATGTCCAAGGAATACATTGAACCCGCAGTGGTGTATCGCAAACTAATACTGGTCTCACAGGGAGTGATCAAAACCCCGACTGTAAGAAGAGTCTCTATTCTTGTTCTTATGGAGGCGTTGTGCCTTTTGTATTTAATTGCGATGCGATTTCTGTGTTTCATCGTCAATGTGAAGGGCCAATTAATACATTGAACCTGTAGTGGTGTATCGGAAACTAATACTGGTCCCACAGGAAAGGAACAAAGCACAGACTCTAAGAAGTCTCACTCTTCTTTCACTTAAGGCGGCTTGAGCCTTTTTCATTTAATTCCGATCTAATTTCAGTGTTTCATCGTCAATGTGTGTGTCCAAGGAATATATTGAACCTGCAGTGGTGTATCGCAAACTATTACTTGTCTCCCAGGGAGAGCCCAAAACACCGACTGTAAGAAGAGTCTCTATTCTTGTACTTATGCAGGCATTGTGCCTTTTGTATTTATCTCCGATGTGATTTCTGTGTTTCATCGTCAATGTGAAGGGCAAGGAATACATTGAACCTGCAGTGGTGTATCGGAAACTAATACTGGTCTCACAGGAAAAGATTAATGCACAGACTCTAAAAGTCTCACTCTTCTTGCACTTATGGCGGCATTGTGCCTGTTGTATTTATCTCCGATGTGATTTCTGTGTTTCATCGTCAATGTGAAGGTCCAAGGAATACATTGAACCTGCAGTGGTGTATCGGAAACTAATATTTGTCTCACAGGAAAGGATCAAAGCCCAGACTCTAAGAAGTCTCACTCTTCTTGCACTTAAGGCGGCATTGACCCTTTTTTATTTAATTCCGATCTAATTTCAGTGTTTCATCGTCAATGTTGATGTCCAAGGAATATATTGAACCTGCAGTGGTGTATCGCTAACTATTACTGGTCTCACAGGGAGTGCTCAAAGCACCGACTGTAAGAAGAGTCTCTATTCTTGTTCTTATCGAGGCATTGTGCCTTTTGTATTTAATTCCGATGCGATTTCTGTGTTTCATCGTCAACGTGAAGGTCCAAGGAATACATAGTACCTGCAGTGGTGTATCGGAAACTAGTACTGGTCTCACAGGAAAGGATCAAATCACAGACACTAAGAAGTCTCACTCTTCTTGCACTTAAGCCGGCATTGAGCCTTTTTTGTTTAATTCCGATCTAATTTCAGTGTTTCATCGTCAATGTGTATGTCCAAGGAATACATTGAACCTGCAGTGGTGTATCGCAAACTATTACTGGTTTAAAAGGGGTGCTCAAAACACGGACTGTAAGAAGAGTCTCTATTCTTGTACTTATGGAGGCATTGTGCCTTTTGTATTTAAATCCGACGCGATATCTATGTTTCATCGTCAATGTGAAGGTCCAAGGATTACATTGAACCTGCAGTGGTGTATCGGGAACTAATACTGGTCTCACAGGAAAGGATCAAAGCACAGACTATAAGAAGTCTCACTGTTCTTGAACTTAAGTCGGCATTGTGCCTTTTGTATTTAATTCCGATGCGATTTCTGTGTTTCTCGTCAATGTGTATGTCCAAGGAATACATTGAAAAAGCAGTGGTGTTTCGGAAACTAATACTGGTCTCACAGGAAAAGATCAATACACAGACTCTAAGAAGTCTCACTCTTCTTGCACTTAAGGCGGCTTGAGCCTTTTTCATTTAATTCCGATCTAATTTCAGTGTTTCATCGTCAATGTGTGTGTCCAAGGAATATATTGAACCTGCAGTGGTGTATCGCAAACTAATACTGGTCTCACAGTGAGCGCTCAAAACACCGACTGTAAGAAGAGTCACTCTTCTTGCACTTAAGGCGGCATTGAGCCTTTTTTATTAAATTCCGATCTAATTTCAGTGTTTCATAGTCTATGTGTATGTCCAAGGAACACATTGGAATTGCAGTGGTGTATCGCAAACTAATACTGGCCTTACAGGGAGTGCATAAAACACCGACTGTAAGAAGAGTCTCCATTCTTGTACTTATGGAGGCATTGTGCTTTTTGTATTTAATTCCGATCTGATTTCTGTGTTTCATCGTCAATGTGAAGGTCCAAGGAATACATTGAACCTGCAGTGGTGTATCGGAAACTAACACTGGTCTCACAGGAAAGGATCAATGCACAGACTCTAAGAAGTCTCACTCTTCTTGCACTAATGGCGGCATTGTGCCTGTTGTATTTATCTCCGATGTGATTTCTGTGTTTCATCGTCAATGTGAGAGTACAAGGAATACATTGAACCTGCAGTAGTGTATCGGAAACTAATACTGGTCTCACAGGAAAGGATCAAATCACAGACTCTAAGAAGTCTCACTCTTCTTGCACTTAAGGCGGCATTGAGCCTTTTTTATTTACTTCCTATCTAATTTCAGTGTTTCATCGTCAATGTGTATGTCCAAGGAATACATTGAACCTCAAAACACCGATTGCAAGAAGAGTCTCTATTCTTGTACTTATGGAGGCATTGTGCCTTTTGTATTTAATTCCGACGCGATTTCTGTGTTTCGTCGTCAATGTGAAGGTCCAAGGATTACATTGAACCTGCAGTGGTGTATCGGAAGCTAATACTGGTCTCACAGGAAAGGATCAAAGCACAGACTATAAGAAGCCTCACTCTTCTTGCACTTAAGTCGGCATTGTGCCATTTGTATTTAATTCCGATGCGATTTCTGTGTTTCATCGTCAATGTGTATGTCCAAGGAATACATTGAACCAGCAGTGGTGTATCGGAAACTAATACTGGTCTCACAGGAAAGGATCAATGCACAGACTCTAAGAAGTCTCACTCTTGCTGCACTTAAGGCAGCATTGTGCCTGTTGTATTTATCTCCGATGTGATTTCTGTGTTTCATCGTCAATGTGAAGGTCCAAGGAATACATTGAACCTGCAGTGGTGTATCAGAAACTAATACTGGTCTCACAGGAAAGAATCAAAGCACAGACTATAAGAAGCCTCACTCTTCTTGCACTTAAGTCGGCATTGTGCCATTTGTATTTAATTCCGATGCGATTTCTGTGTTTCATCGTCAATGTGAAGGTCCAACCATTACATTGAACCTGCAGTGGTGTATCGGAAACTATTACTGGTCTCACAGGGAGTGCTCAAAACATCGACTGTAAGAAGAGTCTCTGTTCTTGTACTTATGGAGGCATTGTGCTTTTTGTATTTAATTCCGACGCGATTTCTGTGTTTCATCGTCAATGTGAAGGTCCAAGGATTACATTGAAATTGCAGTGGTGTATCGGAAACTAATACTGGTCGCACAGGAAAGGATCAAAGCATAGACTATACGAAGTCTCACTCTTCTTGCACTTATGGCGGCATTGAGCCTTTTATATATCATTCCGATCTAATTTCAGTGTTTCATCGCCAATGTGTATGTCCAAGGAATACATTGAACCTGCAGTGGTGTATCGGAAACTAATACTGGTCTCACAGGAAAGGATCAAAGCACAGACTATAAGAAGTCTGACTCTTCTTGCACTTAAGTCGGCATTGTGCCTTTTGTATTTAATTCCGTTGCGATTTCTGTGTTTAATCGTCAATCTGAAGTGCCAAGGAATACATTGAACCTGCCGTGGTATATCGGAAACTAATCCTGGTCTCACAGGAAAAGATCAGAGCACAGACTCTAAGAAGTCTCACTCTTCTTGCACTTAAGGCAGCTTTGAGCCTTTTTTATTTAATTCCCATCTAATTTCAGTGTTTCATCGTCAATGTGTATGTCCAAGGAATATATTGAACCTGCAGTGGTGTATCGCAAACTATTACTGGTCCCATAGGGAGTGCTCAAAACACCGACTGTAAGAAGACTCTCTATTCTTGTACTTATGGTTGCATTGTGCCTTATGTATTTAATTCCGACGCGATTTCTGTGTTTCATCGTCAATGTGAAGGTCCAAGGATTACATTGAAATTGCAGTGGTGTATCGGAAACTAATACTGGTCTCACAGGAAAGGATCAAAGCACAGACTATAAGAAGTCTCACTCTTCTTGCACTTATGGCGGCATTGAGCCTTTTTTATTTCATTCTGATCTAATTTCAGTGTTTCATCGTCAATGTGTATGTCCAAGGAATACATTGAACCTGCAGTGTTGTATCGGAAGCTAATACTGGTCTCACAGGAAAGGATCAAAGCATAGACTATAAGAAGTCTCACTCTTCTTGCACTTAAGTCGGCATTGTGCCTTTTGTATTTAATTCCGATGCGATTTCTGTGTTTCATCGTCAATGTGTATGTCCAAGGAATACATTGAATCAGCAGTGGTGTATCGGAAACTGATACTGGTCTGACAGGAAAGAATCAAAGCACAGACGCTATGAAGACTCACTCTTCTTGCACTTAAGGCGACATTGAGCCTTTTTTTATTTAATTCCGATCTAATTTCAGTGTTTCATCGTCAATGAGTATGTCCAAGGAATACGTTGAACATGCAGTGGTGTATCGCAAACTAATACTGGTCTCACAGGGAGTACTCAAAACACCGACTGTAAGAAGAGTCTCTATTCTTGTACTTTTAGAGGCATTGTGCATTTTGTATTTAATTCCGATGCGATTTCTGTGTTTCATCGTCATTGTGAAGGTTCAAGGAATACATTGAACCTTCAGTGGTTTATCGGAAACTAATACTGGTCTCACAGGAAAGGATCAAAGCTCAGACTCTAAGAAGTCTCACCCTTCTTGCACTTAAGGCGGCATTGAGCCCTTTTTATTTAATTCCGACCTAATTTCAGTGTTTCATCGTCAATGTGTATGTCCAAGGAATACATTGAACCTGCAGGGGTGTATCGCAAACTAATACTGGTCTCACAGGGAGTGCTCAAAACACCGACTGTAAGAAGAGTCTCTATTCTTGTACTTAAGGAGGCATTGTGCCTTTTGTATTTAATTCCGATGCGATTTCTGTGTTTCATCGTCAATGTGAAGGTCCAAGGAATACATTGAACCTGCAGTGGTGTATCGGAAACTAATACTGGTCTCACAGGAAAGGATCAAAGCACAGACTCTAACAAGTCTCACTCTTCTTGCACTTAAGGCGGCATTGAGCCTTTTTTATTTAATTCCGATCTTATTTCAGTGTTTCATCGTCAATGAGTATGTCCAAGGAATACATTGAACCTGCAGTGGTGTATCGCAAACTAATACTGGTCTCACAGGGAGTGATCAAAACCCCGACTGTAAGAAGAGTCTCTATTCTTGTTCTTATGGAGGCGTTGTGCCTTTTGTATTTAATTGCAATGCGATTTCTGTGTTTCATCGTCAATGCGAAGGTCCAAGGAATACATTGAACCTGCAGTGGTGTATCGGAAACTAATACTGGTCTCACAGGAAAGGATCAATGCACAGGCTCTAAGAAATCTCACTCTTCTTGCACTTAAAGCGGCATTGTGCCTGTTGTATTTATCTCCGATGTGATTTCTGTGTTTCATCGTCAATGTGTATGTCCAAGGAATACATTGAACCTGCAGTGGTGTATCGGAAACTAATACTGGTCTCACAGGAAAAGATTAATGCACAGACTCTAAGAAGTCTCACTCTCCTTGCACTTATGGCGGCATTGTGCCTGTTGTATTTATCTCCGATGTGATTTCTGTGTTTCATCGTCAATGTGAAGGTCCAAGGAATACATTGAACCTGCAGTGGTGTATCGGAAACTAATACTTGTCTCACAGGAAAGGATCAAAGCCCAGACTCTAAGAAGTCTTACTCTTCTTGCACTTAAGGCGGCATTGACCCTTTTTTATTTAATTCCGATCTAATTTCAGTGTTTCATCGTCAATGTGGATGTCCAAGGAATATATTGAACCTGCAGTGGTGTATCGCTAACTATTACTGGTCTCACAGGGAGTGCTCAAAGCACCGACTGTAAGAAGAGTCTCTATTCTTGTTCTTATGGAGGCATTGTGCCTTTTGTATTTAATTCCGACGCGATTTCTGTGTTTCATCGTCAATGTGAAGGTCCAAGGATTACATTGAAATTGCAGTGGTGTATCGGAAACTAATACTGGTCTCACAGGAGAGGATCAAAGCACAGACTGTAAGAAGTCTCACTCTTCTTGCACTTATGGCGGCACTGAGCGTTTTTTATTTCATTCCGATCTAATTTCAGTGTTTCATCGTCAATGTGTATGTCCAAGGAATACATTGAACCTGCAGTGGTGTATCGGAAACTAATACTGGTCTCACAGGAAAGGATCAAAGCACAGACTATAGGAAGTCTCACTCTTCTTGCACTTATGTCGGCATTGTGCCTTTTGTATTTAATTCCGATGCGATTTCTGTATTTCATCGTCAATCTGAAGGTCCAAGGAATGCATTGAACCTGCAGTGGTGTATCGCAAACTAATACTGGCCTCACAGGGAGTGCTCAAAACACCGACTGTAAGAAGAGTCTCTATTCTAGTACTTATGGAGGCATTGTGCCTTTTGAATTTTATTCAGACGCGATTTTTGAGTGTCATCGTCAATGTGAAGATCCAAGGATTACATGGAAATTGCAGTGGTGTATCGGAAACTAATACTGGTTTCACAGGAAAGAATCAAAGCACAGACCATAAGAAGTCTCACTCTGCTTGCACTTAAGGCGGCATTGAGCCTTTTTATTTAATTCCGATCTAATTTCATGGTTTCATCGTCAATGTGTATGTCCAAGGAATACATGGAACCTGCAGTGGTGTATCGGAAACTAATACTGGTCTCACAGGAAAGGATCAAAGCATGGACTATAAGAAGTCTCACTCTTCTTGCACTTAAGTCGGCATTGTGCCTTTTGTATTTAATTCCGATGCGACCTCTGTGTTTCATCGTCAATGTGTATGTCCAAGGAATACATTGAGTCAGCAGTGGTGTATTGGAAACTGATACTGGTCTCACAGGAAAGGATCAAAGCACAGACTCTATGAAGTCTCACCCTTCTTGCAATTAAGGTGGCATTGTGCCTTTTTTTATTTAATTCCGAACTAATTTCATGGTTTCATCGTCTATGTGGAGGTCCAAGGAATACAATGTACCTGCAGTGGTGTGTCGGAAACTAATACTGGTCTCACACGGAGTGATCAAAGCACCGACTGTATGAAGAGTCTCTGTTCTTGCACTTAAGTCGGCATTGTGCTTTTTGTATCTAATTCCGATGCGATTTCTGTGTTTCATCTTCAATGTGAAGGTCCAAGGAATGCATTGAACTTGCAGTGGAGTATCGGAAACTAATACTGGTCTCACAGGAAAGGATCAATGCACAGACTCTAAGAAGTCTCACTCTTCTTGCACTTAAGGCGGCATTGTGCCTTTTGTATTTAATTCCGATGCGATTTCTGTGTTTCATCGTCAATGTGAAGGTCCAAGGAATACATTGAACCTGCAGTGGTGTATCGGAAACTATTACTGGTCTCACAGGAAAGGATCAAAGCACAGACTGTAAGAAGTCTCACTCTTCTTGCACTTAAGGCGGCATTGTGCCTTTTGTATTTAATTCCGATCTAATTTCAGTGTTTCATCGTCAATGTGTATGTACAAGGAATACATTGAACCTGCAGTGGTGTGTCGGAAACTAATACTGATCTCATAGGGAATGCTCAAAACACCGACTGTAAGAACGGTCTCTACTCTTGTAGTTAAGGCTGCATTGTGCCTTTTGTATTTAATCCCGACGCGATTTCTCAGTTTCATCGGCAATGTGAAGGTCCAGGGAATACATTGAACTTGCAGTGGTATATCGGAATCTAATACTGGTCTCACAGGGAATGCTCTAAGCACCGACTGAAAGAAGAGTCTGTATTCTTATTCTTAAGGCGCCATTGTGCCTTTTGGATTTAATTCTGACACGATTTCTGTGTTTCATCGTCAATGTGAAGGTCCAAGGAATACATTGCACCTGCAGTGGTGTATCGGAAACTATTACTGGTCTCACAGGGATTGCTCAAAACACCGACTGTAAGAAGAGTCTCTAATCTTATACTTAAGGCAGCATTGTGCCTTTTGTATTTAATTCCGATGCGATATCTGTGTTTCATCGTCAATGTGAAGGTCCAAGCAATACATTGAGCCTGCAGTTGTATATCGGAAACTAATACTGGTCTCACAGGAAAAAATCATGGCACAGACTCTAAGAAGTCTCACTCATCTTGCACATATGGCGGCGTTGTGAGTTTTGTATTTAATTCCGATCTAATTTCAGTGTTTCATCGTCAATGTGTATGTCCAAGGAATACATTGAACCAGCAGTGGTGTATCGGAAACTAAGAATGGTCTCACAAGAAAGGATCAATGCACAGACTCTAAGAAGTCTCACTCTTCTTGCACTTAAGGCGGCATTGTGCCTTTTGTATTTAATTCCGAAGCGATTTCTGCGTTCCATCGTCCATGTGAAGGTACAAGGAATACATTGAACCAGCAGTGGTGTATCGGAAGCTAATACTGGTCTCACAGGGAATGCTCAAATCACCGACTGTAAGAAGAGTCTCTATTCTTGTACTTAAGGCGGCATTGTCCATTTTGTATTTCATTAAGGCGCGATTTCTGTGTTTCATCGTCGATGTGAAGGTCCAAGGAGTACATTGAACCTGCAGTGGTGTATCGGAAACTAATACTCGTCTCACAGGAAAAGATGAAAGCACAGACTCTAAGAAGTCTCACTCTTCTTGCGCTTAAGAATGCATTGTGCCTATGGTATTTAATTCCGATGTAATTTCAGTGTTTCATCGTCAATGTGTATGTCCAAGGAATACATTGAACCAGCAGTGGTGTATCGGAAACTAAGAATGGTCTCACAGGGAATGCTCAAAGCACCGACTGTAGGAAGAGTCTCTATTCTTGTACTTAAGGCGGCCTTGTGCCTTTTGTATTTAATTCCGATGCGCTTTCTGTGTTTCATCGTCAATGTGAAGGTCCAAGGAGTACATTAAACCTGCAGTGTAGTATTGGAAACTAATACTGGTCTCACAGGAAAGGGTCAAAGCACAGACTCTAAGAAGTCTCACTCTTATTGCACTTAAGGCGGCATTGTGCCTTTTGTATTTAATTCCGACGCGATTTCTGTGTTTCATCGTCAACGTGAAGGTCCATGGAATACATTGAACCTGCATTGGTGTATCGGAAACTAATACTGGTCTCACAGGAAAGGATCAATGCACAGACTCTAAGAAGTCTCTCTCTTCTTGCACCTATGCCGGCTTTGTGCCCTTTGTATTTCATTTCGATGTAATTTCAGTGTTTCATCGTCAATGTGTATGTCAAAGGAACACACTGAACCTGCAGTAGGGTATCGGAAACTAATACTGGTCTAACAGGGAATGCTCAAAGCACCGAGTTTAAGAGGAGTCTCTATTCTTGTACCTAAGGCGGCAGTGTGCCTTATGTATTTAATTCTGATGCGATTTCTGTGTTACATCGTCAATGTGAAGGTCCAAGGAATACATTGAATCTGCAGTTGAGTATCGGAAACTAATACTGCTCCCACAGGAAAGGATCAATGCACAGACCCTAAGAAGTCTCACTCTTCTTGCACTTAAGGCGGCATTGTGCCTTTTGTATTTAATATCGATGCGATTCCTGTGTTTCATCGTCAATGTGTATGTCCAAGGAATACATTGAACCAGCAGTGTGTATCGGAAACTAAAACTGGTCTCACAGGGAATGCTGATAACACCGACTGTAAGAAGAGTCTCTATTCTTGTACTTAAGGCGGCATTGTATATTTTGTATTTCATTACTACGCGATTTCTGTGTATCATCGTCAATGTGAAGGTCCAAGAAGTGCATTGAACCTGCAGTGGTGTATCGGAAACTAATACTGGTCTCACAGGAAAAGGTAAAATCACAGACTCTAAGAAGTCTCACTCTTCTTGCGCTTAAAAATGCATTGTGCCTTTTGTATTTAATTCCGATGTAATTTCAGTGTTTCATCGTCAATTTGTATGTCCAAGGAATACATTGAACCAGCAGTTGTGTATCGGAAACTAATACTGGTCTCACAGGGAATGCTCCAAGCACCGATGTAAGAAGAGTCTCTATTCATGTACTTAAGGGCGGCCTTGTGCCTTTTGTATTTAATTCTGATGCGCTCTCTGTGTTTCATCGTCTATGTGAAGGTCCAAGGAATACATTGAACCTGCAGTGTAGTATTGGAAACTAATACTGGTCTCACAGGAAAGCATCTAAGGACAGACTCTAAGAAGTCTCACTCTTCTTGCACTTAAGGCAGCATTGTCCCTTTCGTATTTAATTCCGATGCGATTTCTCTATATCATGGTCAATTTGAAGGTCCAAGGAATACATTGAACCTGCAGTGGTGTATCGGAATCTAATACTGGTCTCACAGGGAATGCTCTAAGCACCGACTGAAAGAAGAGTTTCTATTCTTATACTTAAGGCAGCATTGTGCCTTTTGTATTTAAGTCCGATGTAATGTCAGTGTTTCATCGTCAATGTGTATGTCCAAGGAACACATTGAACCTGCAGTGGTGTATCGGAAACTAATACTGGTCTCACAGGGAATGCTCAAAGCACCGACTGTAAGAAGAGTCTCTATTCTTGTACTTAAGGCGGCATTGTGCTTTATGTATTTAATTCCGATGCGATTTCTGTGTTACATCGTCAATGTGAAGGTCCAAGGAATACATTGAACCTGCAGTGGTGTATCGGAAACTAATCCTGGTCGCACAGGAGGGGATCAAACAACAGACTCTACGAAGTCTCACTCTTCTTACACTTAAGGCGGCATTGTGCCTTTTGTATTTAATTCCGATGTAATTTCAGTGTTTCCTTGTCAATGTGTATGTCCAAGGAATACATTGACCCTGCAGTGGTGTATCGGAAAATAATACTGGTCTCACAGGAAAGGATCAAAGCACAGACTATAAGAAGTCTCACTCTTCTTGCACTTAAGTCGGCATTGTGCCTTTTGTATTTAATCCGATGCGATATCTGTGTTTCAACGTCAATGTGTATGTCCAAGGAATACATTGAACCTGCAGTGGTGTATCGGAAACTAATACTGATCTCACAGGAAAGAATCAAAGCACAGACTATAAGATGTCTCACTCTTCTTGCACTTAAGTCGGCATTTTGCTTTTTGTATTTAATTCCGATGCGATATCTGTGTTTCATCGTCAATGTGTATGTCCAAGGAATTCATTGAACCTGCAGTGGTGTATCGGAAACTAATACTGGTCTCCCAGGAAAGGATCAAAGCACAGACTCAATGAGGTGTCACTCTTCTTGCACTTTAGGCGGCATTGTGCCTTTCGTATTTAATTCCGATGCTATTTCTGTGTATCATCGTCAACGTGTATATCCAAGGAATACATTGAACCTGCAGTGATGTATCGTTAACTAATACTGGTCTCACAGTTAAGGATCAAAGCACAGACTCCAAGAAGTCTAACTCCTCTTGCACTTTAGTCGGCATTGTACCTTTTGTATTTATTTCCGAAGTAAATTCAGTGTTTCATCGTCAATGTGTATGTAAAAGGAATACATTGAACCTGCAGTGATGTATCGGAAACTAATACTGGTCTCACAGGAAAGGATCAAAGCACCGACTGAGAGAAGAGTCTCTATTCTTGTACTTAAGGCGGCATTGTGCCTTTTGTATTTAATTCCGTTGCGATTTCTGTGTTTCATCGTCTATGTGAAGGTCCAAGGAATATATTGAACCAGCAGTGGTGTATCGGAAACTAATACTGGTCTCACAGGAAAGGATCAAAGCACAGACTCTAAGAAGTCACACTCTTCTTGCACTTAAGGCGGTATTGTGCCTTTTGTATTTAATTCCGATGTAATTTCAGTGTTTCATCGTCAATGTGTGTGTAAAAGGAATACATTGAACCTGCAGTGGTGTGTCGGAAACTAATACTGATCTCATAGGGAATGCTCAAAACACCGACTGTAAGAACAGTCTCTACTCTTGTAGTTAAGGCTGCATTGTGCCTTTTGTATTTAATTCCGACGCGATTTCTCAGTTTCATCGGCAATGTGAAGGTCCAGGGAATACATTGAACTTGCAGTGGTGTATCGGAATCTAATACTGGTCTCACAGGGAATGCTCTAAGCACCGACTGAAAGAAGAGTCTCTATTCTTATACTTAAGGCGCCATTGTGCCTTTTGGATTTAATTCTGACACGATTTCTGTGTTTCATTGTCAATGTGAAGGTCCAAGGAATACATTGCACCTGCAGTGGTGTATCGGAAACTATTACTGGTCTCACAGGGATTGCTCAAAACACCGACTGTAAGAAGAGTCTCTAACCTTATACTTAAGGCAGCATTTTGCCTTTTGTATTTAATTCCGATGCGATATCTGTGTTTCATCGTCAATGTGAAGGTCCAAGCAATACATTGAGCCTGCAGTTGTATATCGGAAACTAATACTGGTCTCACAGGAAAAAATCAAGGCACAGACTCTAAGAAGTCTCACTCTTCTTGCACATAAGGCGGCGTTGTGAGTTCTGTATTTAATTCCGATCTAATTTCAGTGTTTCATCGTCAATGTTTATGTCCAAGGAATACATTGAAACAGCAGTGGTGTATCGGAAACTAAGAATGGTCTCACAGGGAATGCTCAAAGCACCGACTGTAGGAAGAGTCTATATTCTTCTACTTAAGGCGGCCTTGTGCCTTTGGTATTTAATTCCGATGCGCTTTCTGTGTTTCATCGTCAATGTGAAGGTCCAAGGAGTACATTAAACCTGCAATGTAGTATTGGTAACTAATACTGGTCTCACAGGAAAGGGTCAAAGCACAGACTGTAAGAAGTCTCACTCTTATTGCACTTAAGGCGGCATTGTGCCTTTTGTATTTAATTCCGATTTAATTTCACTGTTTCATCGTCAATGTGTATGTCCAAGGAATACATTGAACCTGCAGTGGTGTATCGGAAACTAATACTGGTCTCACAAGAAAGGATCAATGCACAGACTCTAAGAAGTCTCACTCTTCTCGCACTTGAGGCGGCATTGTGCCTTTTGTATTTAATTCCGAAGCGATTTCTGCGTTCCATCGTCCATGTGAAGGTACAAGGAATACATTGAACCAGCAGTGGTGTATCGGAAGCTAATACTGGTCTCACAGGGAATGCTCAAATCACCGACTGTAAGAAGAGTCTCTATTCTTGTACTTAAGGCGGCATTGTCCATTTTGTATTTCATTATGGCGCGATTTCTGTGTTTCATCGTCGATGTGAAGGTCCAAGGAGTACATTGAACCTGCAGTGGTGTATCGGAAACTAATACTCGTCTCACAGGAAAAGATGAAAGCACAGACTCTAAGAAGTCTCACTCTTCTTGCGCTTAAGAATGCATTGTGCCTATGGTATTTAATTCCGATGTAATTTCAGTGTTTCATCGTCAATGTGTATGTCCAAGGAATACATTGAACCAGCAGTGGTGTATCGGAAACTAAGAATGGTCTCACAGGGAATGCTCAAAGCACCGACTGTAGGAAGAGTCCCTATTCTTGTACTTAAGGCGGCCTTGTGCCTTTTGTATTTAATTCCGATGCGCTTTCTGTGTTTCATCGTCAATGTGAAGGTCCAAGGAGTACATTAAACCTGCAGTGTAGTATTGGAAACTAATACTGGTCTCACAGGAAAGGGTCAAAGCACAGACTCTAGGAAGTCTCACTCTTATTGCACTTAAGGCGGCATTGTGCCTTTTGTATTTAATTCCGATCTAATTTCACTGTTTCATCGTCAATGTGTATGTCCAAGGAATACATTGAACCTGCAGTGGTGTATCGGATACTAATACTGGTCTCACAGGGAATGCTCAAAACACCAACTGTAAGAAGTGTCTCTATTCTTATAGTTAAGGCGGCATTGTGCCTTTTGTATTTAATTCCGACGCGATTTCTGTGTTTCATCGTCAACGTGAAGGTCCAAGGAATACATTGAACCTGCAGTGGTGTATCGGAAACTAATACTGGTCTCACAGGAAAGGATCAATGCACAGACTCTAAGAAGTCTCTCTCTTCTTGCACCTATGCCGGCTTTGTGCCCTTTGTATTTCATTTCGATGTAATTTCAGTGTTTCATCGTCAATGTGTATGTCCAAGGAACACACTGAACCTGCAGTAGGGTATCGGAAACTAATACTGGTCTCACAGGGAATGCTCAAAGCACCGAGTTTAAGAGGAGTCTCTATTCTTGTACTTAAGGCGGCAGTGTGCCTTATGTATTTAATTCTGATGCGATTTCTGTGTTACATCGTCAATGTGAAGGTCCAAGGAATACATTGAATCTGCAGTTGGGTATCGGAAACTAATACTGCTCCCACAGGAAAGGATCAGTGCACAGACCCTAAGAAGTCTCACACTTCTTGCACTTAAGGCGGCATTGTGCCTTTTGTATTTAATATAGATGCGATTCCTGTGTTTCATCGTCAATGTGTATGTCCAAGGAATACATTGAACCAGCAGTGGTGTATCGGAAACTAAAACTGGTCTCACAGGGAATGCTCATAAAACCGACTGTAAGAAGAGTCTCTATTCTTCTACTTAAGGCGGCATTGTCCATTTTGTATTTCATGACGACGCGATTTCTGTGTATCATCGTCAATGTGAAGGTCCAAGAAGTGCATTGAACCTGCAGTGGTGTATCGGAAACTAATACTGGTCTCACAGGAAAAGGTAAAATCACAGACTCTAAGAAGTCTCACTCTTCTTGCGCTTAAAAATGCATTGTGCCTTTTGTATTTAATTCCGATGTAATTTCAGTGTTTCATCGTCAATTTGTATGTCCAAGGAATACATTGAACCAGCAGTTGTGTATCGGAAACTAATACTGGTCTCACAGGGAATGCTCCAAGCACCGATGTAAGAAAAGTCTCTATTCATGTACTTAAGGCGGCCTTGTGCCTTTTGTATTTAATTCTGATGCGCTCTCTGTGTTTCATCGTCTATGTGAAGGTCCAAGGAATACATTGAACCTGCAGTGTAGTATTGGAAACTAATACTGGTCTCACAGGAAAGCATCAAAGGAAAGACTCTAAGAAGTCTCACTCTTCTTGCACTTAAGGCAGCATTGTCCCTTTCGTATTTAATTCCGATGCGATTTCTGTATATCATGGTCAATTTGAAGGTCCAAGGAATACATTGAACCTGCAGTGGTGTATCGGAATCTAATACTCGTCTCACAGGGAATGCTCTAAGCACCGACTGAAAGAAGAGTTTCTATTCTTATACTTAAGGCAGCATTGTGCCTTTTGTATTTAAGTCCGATGTAATGTCAGTGTTTCATCGTCAATGTGTATGTCCAAGGAACACATTGAACCTGCAGTGGTGTATCGGAAACTAATACTGGTCTCACAGGGAATGCTCAAAGCACCGACTGTAAGAAGAGTCTCTATTCTTGTACTTAAGGCGGCATTGTGCTTTATGTATTTAATTCCGATGCGATTTCTGTGTTACATCGTCAATGTGAAGGTCCAAGGAATACATTGTACCTGCAGTGGTGTATCGGAAACTAATCCTGGTCGCACAGGAGGGGATCAAACAACAGACTCTAAGAAGTCTCTCTCTTCTTGCACCTATGCCGGCTTTGTGCCATTTGTATTTCATTTCGATGTAATTTCAGTGTTTCATCGTCAATGTGTATGTCCAAGGAACACACTGAACCTGCAGTAGGGTATCGGAAACTAATACTGGTCTCACAGGGAATGCTCAAAGCACCGAGTTTAAGAGGAGTCTCTATTCTTGTACTTAAGGCGGCAGTGTGCCTTATGTATTTAATTCTGATGCGATTTCTGTGTTACATCGTCAATGTGAAGGTCCAAGGAATACATTGAATCTGCAGTTGAGTATCGGAAACTAATACTGCTCCCACAGGAAAGGATCAATGCACAGACCCTAAGAAGTCTCACACTTCTTGCACTTAAGGCGGCATTGTGCCTTTTGTATTTAATATAGATGCGATTCCTGTGTTTCATCGTCAATGTGTAAGTCCAAGGAATACATTGAACCAGCAGTGGTGTATCGGAAACTAAAACTGGTCTCACAGGGAATGCTCAAAAAACCGACTGTAAGAAGAGTCTCTATTCTTCTACTTAAGGCGGCATTGTCCATTTTGTATTTCATTACGACGCGATTTCTGTGTATCATCGTCAATGTGAAGGTCCAAGAAGTGCATTGAACCTGCAGTGGTGTATCGGAAACTAATACTGGTCTCACAGGAAAAGGTAAAATCACAGACTCTAAGAAGTCTCACTCTTCTTGCGCTTAAAAATGCATTGTGCCTTTTGTATTTAATTCCGATGTAATTTCAGTGTTTCATCGTCAATTTGTATGTCCAAGGAATACATTGAACCAGCAGTTGTGTATCGGAAACTAATACTGGTCTCACAGGGAATGCTCCAAGCACCGATGTAAGAAGAGTCTCTATTCATGTACTTAAGGCGGCCTTGTGCCTTTTGTATTTAATTCTGATGCGCTCTCTGTGTTTCATCGTCTATGTGAAGGTCCAAGGAATACATTGAACCTGCAGTGTAGTATTGGAAACTAATACTGGTATCACAGGAAAGCATCAAAGGACAGACTCTAAGAAGTCTCACTCTTCTTGCACTTAAGGCAGCATTGTCCCTTTCGTATTTAATTCCGATGCGATTTCTCTATATCATGGTCAATTTGAAGGCCCAAGGAATACATTGAACCTGCAGTGGTGTATCGGAATCTAATACTGGTCTCACAGGGAATGCTCTAAGCACCGACTGAAAGAAGAGTTTCTATTCTTATACTTAAGGCAGCATTGTGCCTTTTGTATTTAAGTCCGATGTAATGTCAGTGTTTCATCGTCAATGTGTATGTCCAAGGAACACATTGAACCTGCAGTGGTGTATCGGAAACTAATACTGGTCTCACAGGGAATGCTCAAAGCACCGACTGTAAGAAGAGTCTCTATTCTTGTACTTAAGGCGACATTGTGCTTTATGTATTTAATTCCGATGGGATTTCTGTGTTACATCGTCAATGTGAAGGTCCAAGGAATACATTGAACCTGCAGTGGTGTATCGGAAACTAATCCTGGTCGCACAGGAGGGGATCAAACAACAGACTCTACGAAGTCTCACTCTTCTTACACTTAAGGCGGCATTGTGCCTTTTGTATTTAATTCCGATGTAATTTCAGTGTTTCTTTGTCAATGTGTATGTCCAAGGAATACATTGACCCTGCAGTGGTGTATCGGAAAATAATACTGGTCTCACAGGAAAGGATCAAAGCACAGACTATAAGAAGTCTCACTCTTCTTGCACTTAAGTCGGCATTGTGCCTTTTGTATTTAATCCGATGCGATATCTGTGTTTCAACGTCAATGTGTGTGTCCAAGGAATACATTGAACATGCAGTGGTGTATCGGAAACTAATACTGATCTCACAGGAAAGAATCAAAGCACAGACTATAAGATGTCTCACTCTTCTTGCACCTATGTCGGCATTTTGCCTTTTGTATTTAATTCCGATGCGATATCTGTGTTTCATCGTCAATGTGTATGTCCAAGGAATTCATTGAACCTGCAGTGGTGTATCGGAAACTAATACTGGTCTCCCAGGAAAGGATCAAAGCACAGACTCAATGAGGTGTCACTCTTCTTGCACTTTAGGCGGCATTGTGCCTTTCGTATTTAATTCCGATGCTATTTCTGTGTATCATCGTCAACGTGTATATCCAAGGAATACATTGAACCTGCAGTGATGTATCGGAAACTAATACTGGTCTCACAGTTAAGGATCAAAGCACAGACTCCAAGAAGTCTAACTCCTCTTGCACTTTAGTCGGCACTGTACCTTTTGTATTTATTTCCGAAGTAAATTCAGTGTTTCATCGTCAGTGTGTATGTAAAAGGAATACATTGAACCTGCAGTGATGTATCGGAAACTAATACTGGTCTCACAGGAAAGGATCAAAGCACCGACTGAGAGAAGAGTCTCTATTCTTGTACTTAAGGCGGCATTGTGCCATTTGTATTTAATTCCGTTGCGATTTCTGTGTTTCATCGTCTATGTGAAGGTCCAAGGAATATATTGAACCAGCAGTGGTGTATCGGAAACTAATACTGGTCTCACAGGAAAGGATCAAAGCACCGACTCTAAGAAGTCACACTCTTCTTGCACTTAAGGCGGTATTGTGCCTTTTGTATTTAATTCCGATGTAATTTCAGTGTTTCATCGTCAATGTGTGTGTAAAAGGAATACATTGAACCTGCATTGGTGTAGCGGAAACTAAAACTGGTCTCATAGGAAAGGAGCAAAGCACCGACTGTAAGAAGAGTCTCTATTAGTGTGCTTAAGGCGGCATTGTGCCACTTGTATTTAGTTCCGATGCGATTCCTGTGTTTCATCGTCAATGTGAAGGTCCAAGGAATACACTAGACCTGCAGTGGTGTATCGGAAAGAAATACTGGTCTCATAGGAAAGGATCAAAGCACAGACTCTAAGAAGTCCCACTCTTATTGCACTTAAGGCGGCATTGTGCCTTTTGTATTTAATTTCGAAGTAATATCATTGTTTCATCGTCAATGTGAAGGTCCAAGGAATACATTGAACCTGCAGTGGTGTATCGGAAAGTAATACTGGTGTGATAGGAAAGGATCAAAGCACAGACTCTAAGAAGTCTCACTCTTCTTGCACTTAAGGCGCCATTGAGCCTTTTTTATTTAGATCCGATAAAAATTTCAGTGTTTAATCGTCAATGTGTATGTCCAAGGAATACATTGAACCTGCAGTGGTGTATCGGAAACTAATACTGGTCTCACAGGAAAGGATCAAAGCACAGACTATAAGAAAAATCACTCTTCTTGCACTTAAGTCGGCATTGTGCCTTTTGTATTTAATTCCGATGCGATTTCTTTGTTTCATCGTCAATGTGTATGTCCAAGGAATACATTGAACCAGCAGTGGTGTATCGGAAACTAATACTGGTCTCACAGGAAAGGATCAATGCACAGACTCTAAGAAGTCTCACTCTTGTTGCACGTAAGACGGCATTGTGCCTGTTGTATTTATCTCCGATGTGATCTCTGTGTTTCATCGTCAATGAGAACGTCCAAGGAATACATTGAACCTGCAGTGGTGTATCGGAAACTAATACTGGTCTCACAGGAAAGGATCAAAGCACAGACTCTAAGAAGTCTCACTCTTCTTGCACTTAAGGCGCCATTGAGCATTTTTTATTTAATTCCGATCTAATTTCAGTGTTTAATCGTCAATGTGTATGTCCAAGTAATACATTGAACCTGCAGTGGTGTATCGCAAACTATTACTGGTCTCACAGGGAGTGCTCAAAACACCAACTGTATGAAGAGTCTCTATTCTAGTACTTATGGAGGCATTGTGCCTTTTGTATTTAATTCCGACGCGATTTCTGTGTTTCATCGTCAATGTGAAGGTCCAAGGGTTACATTGAACCTGCAGTGGTGTATCGGAAACTAATACTGGTCTCACAGGAAAGGATCAACGCACAGACTCTAAGAAGTCTCACTCTTGTTGAACGTAAGACGGCATTGTGCCTGTTGTATTTATCTCCGATGTGATCTCTGTGTTTCATCGTCAATCTGAAGGTCCAAGGAATACAATGAACCTGCAGTGGTGTATCGGAAACTAATCCTGGTCTCACAGGAAAGGATCAAAGCACAGACTCTAAGAAGTCTCACTCTTCTTGCACTTAAGGCGGCATTGAGCCTTTTTTATTTAATTCCGATCTAATTTCAGTGTTTCATCGTCAATGTGTATGTCCAAAGAATAAATTGAACCTGCAGTGGTGTATCGCAAACTATTACTGGTCTCACAGGGAGTGCTCAAAACACCGACTGTAAGAAGAGTCTCTATTCCTGTACTTATGGAGACATTGTGCCTTTTGTATTTAATTCCGACGCGATTTCTGTGTTTCATTGTCAATCTGAAGGTCCAAGGAATGCATTGAACCTGCAGTGGTGTATCGCAAACTAATACTGGTCTCACAGGGAGTACTCAAAACACCGACTGTAAGAAGAATCTCTATTCTTGTACTTATGGAGGCATTGGGCCTTTTGTATTTAATTCTGACGCGATTTCTGTGTTTCATCGTCAATGTGTATGTCCAAGGAATACATTGAACCTGCAGTGGTGTATCGGAAACTATTACTGGTCTCACAGGGAATGCTCAAAACAATAAATATAAGAAGAGTGTCTATTCTTGTACTTAAGGCTGCATTGTGCCTTTTGTATTTCATTCTGACGCGATTTCTGAATTTCATCGTCAATGTGAAGGTCCAAGGAATACAATGAACCTGCAGTGGTGTATCGCAAACTAATACTGGTCTCACAGGGAGTGCTCAAAACACCGACTGTAAGAAGAGTCTCTATTCTTGTACTTATGGAGGCATTGTGCCTTTTTTATTTAATTCTGACGCGATTTCTGTGTTTGATCGTCAATGTGTATGTCCAAGGAATACATTGAACCTGCAGTGGTGTATCGGAAACTAATACTGGTCTCACAGGAAAGGATCAAAGCACAGACTCTAAGAAGTCTCACTCTTCTTGCACTTAAGGCGGCATTGTGCCTTTTGTATTTAATTCCGATGTAATGTCAGTGTTTCATCGTCAATGTGTATGTCCAAGGAAAACATTGAACCTGCAGTGGTGTATCGGAAACTAATACTGGTCTCACAGGGAATGCTCAATGCATCGACTGTAAGAAGTGTCTCTATTCTTGTACTTAAGGCGGCATTGTGCTTTATGTATTTAATTCCGATGCGACTTCTGCGTTGCATCGTCAATGTGAATGTCCAAGGAACATATTGAACCTGTAGTGGTGTATCGGAAACTAATGCTGGTCGCACAGGAGGGGATCAAACCACAGACTCTAAGAAGTCTCACTCTTCTTACACTTAAGGCGGCATTGTGCCTTTTGTATTTAATTCCGATGTAATTTCAGTGTTTCCTTGTCAATGTGTATGTCCAAGGAATACACTGAACCTGCAGTGGTGTTTCGGCAACTAGTACTGGTCTCACAGGAAAGGATCAAAGCACAGACTATAAGAAGTCTCACTCTTCTTGCACTTAAGTCGGCATTGTACCTTTTGTATTTAATTCCGATGCGATATCTGTGTTTCATCGTCAATGTGTATGTCCAAGAAATACATTGAACCTGCAGTGGTGTATCGGAAACTAATACTGGTCTCACAGTTAAGGATCAAAGCACAGACCCCAAGAAGTCTAACTCCTCTTGCACTTTAGTCGGCATTGTGCCTTTTGTATTTATTTCCGAAGTAAATTCAGTGTTTCATCGTCAATGTGTATGTATAAGGAATACATTGAACCTGCAGTGATGTATCGAAAACTAATACTGGTCTCACAGGAAAGGATCAAAGCACCGACTGAGAGAAGAGTCTCCATTCTTGTACTTAAGGCGGCATTGTGCCTTTTGTATATAATTCCGATGCGATTTCTGTGTTTCATCGTCAATGTGAAGGTCCAAGGAATATATTGAACCTGCAAGGTCTATCGGAAACAATTAATGGTCTCACAGGAATGGATCAAAGCACAGACTCTAAGAAGACTCACTCTTCTTGCACTTAAGGCGGTATTGTGCCTTTTGTATTTAATTCCGATATAATTTCAGTGTTTCATCGTCAATGTGTGTGTAAAAGGAATACATTGAACCTGCAGTGGTGTAGCGGAAACTAAAACTGGTCTCATAGGAAAGGAGCAATGAACCGACTTTAAGAAGAGGCTCTATTCTTGTACTTAAGGCGGCATTGTGCCACTTGTATTTAGTTCCGATGCGATTTCTGCGTTACATCGTCAATGTGAAGGTCCAAGGAATACATTAGTCCTGCAGTGGTGTATCGGAAACAAATTCTGGTCTCACAGGAAAGGATCAAAGCACCGACAGTAAGAAGAGTCTCTATTCTTGTACTTGAGGCGGCATTGTGCCTTTTCTATTTAATTCCGATGCGATTTCAGTGTTTCATCGTCAATGTGAAGGTCCAAGGAATACATTGAAAATGCAGTGGTGTATCGGAAACTAATACTGGTGTCATAGGAAAGGATCAAAGCACCGACTGTAAGAAGAGTCTCTATTCTTTTACTTAAGGCGGCATTGTGCCTTTTGTATTTAATTCCGATGCGATTTCTGTGTTTCATCGTCAATGTGATTGTCCGAGGAATACATTGAACCTGCAATGGATTATCGGAAACTGAATCTGGTCTCATAGGAAAGGATTAAATCACCGACTGTAAGAAGAGTCTCTATTCTGGTACTTAAAGCGGCATTGTTCCTTTTGTATTCAACTCCAATGCGATTTCTGTGTTTCATCGTCAATGTGAAGGTCCAAGGAATACATTGAACTTGCAGTGGTGTATCGGAAAGTAATACTGGTGTGATAGGAAAGGATCAAAGCACCGAGTGTAAGAGGAGTCTCTGTTCTTGTACTTAAGGCGGCATTGTGCCATTTGTATTTAGTTCCGATGCGATTTCTGTGTTTCATCGTCAATGTGAAGGTCCCAGGAATACATTAGTCCTGCAGTGGTGTATCGGAAACAAATACTGGTCTCACAGGAAAGGATCAAAGCACCGACAGTAAGAAGAGTCTCTATTCTTGCACTTGAGGCGGCATTGTGCTTTTTCTATTTAATTCCGATGCGATTTCAGTGTTTCATCGTCAATGTGAAGGTCCAAGGAATACATTGAACCTGCAGTGGTGTATCGGAAACTAATACTGGTGTCATAGGAAAGGATCAAAGCACCGACTGTAAGAAGAGTCTCTATTCTTTTACTTAAGGCGGCATTGTGCCTTTTGTATTTAATTCCGATGCGATTTCTGTGTTTCATCGTCAATGTGATTGTCCAAGGAATACATTGAACCTGCAATGGATTATCGGAAACTGAATCTGGTCTCATAGGAAAGGATTAAATCACCGACTGTAAGAAGAGTCTCTATTCTGGTACTTAAAGCGGCATTGTTCCTTTTGTATTCAATTCCAATGCGATTTCTGTGTTTCATCGTCAATGTGAAGGTCCAAGGAATACATTGAACCTGCAGTGGTGTATCGGCAACTAAAACTGGTCTCATTGGAAAGGATCAAAGCACCGACTGTAAGAAGAGTCTCTATTCTTGTAATTAAGGCGGCACTGTGCCATTTGTATTTAGTTCCGATGCGATTTCTGTGTTTCATCGTCAATGTGAAGTTCCAAGGAATTCATTAGACCTGCAGTGGTGTATCGGAAACAAATACTGGTCTCACAGGAAAGGATCAAAGCACGGACTGTAAGAAGAGTCTCTATTCTTGTACTTAAAGCGGCATTGTCCCCATTGTATTTAATACCGATGTAATTTCAGTGTTTCATCGTCAATGTGTATGTTCAAGAAATACATTGACCCTGCAGTGGTCTATCGGAAACTAATACTGGTCTCACAGGAATGGATCAAAGCACAGACTCTAAGAAGTCTCACTCTTCTTGCACTTAAACCGAATTGTGCCTTTTGTATTTAATTCCGATGTAATGTCAGTGTTTCATTGTCGATGTGTATGTCTAAGGAACACATTGAACCTGCAGTGGTGTATCGGAAACTAATACTGGTCTCACAGGAAAGGATCAAAGCACAGACTATAAGAAGTCTCACTCTTCGTGCACTTAAGTCGGCATTGTGCCTTTTGTACTTAATTCCGATGCGATATCTGTGTTTCATCGTCAATATGTATGTCCAAGGAATACATTGAACCTGCAGTGGTGTATCGGAAACTAATACTGGTCTCACATTAATGAATCAATGCACAGACTCTAAGAAGTCTCACTCTTCTTGCACTTAAGTCGGTATTGTGCCTTTTGTATTTAATTCCGATGTAATTTCAGTGTTTCATCGTCAATGTGTGTGTAAAAGGAATACATTGAACTTGCAGTGGTGTATCGGAAACTAAAACTGGTCTCATAGGAAAGGAGCAAAGCAGCGACTGTAAGAAGAGTCTCTATTCTTTTACTTAAGGCGGCATTGTGACTTTTGTATTTAATTCCGATGCGATATATGTGTTTTATCGTCAATGTGTATGTCCAAGGAATACATTGAACCTGCAGTGGTGTATCGGAATTTAATAGTGGTCTAACAGGAAAGGATCAAAGCACAGACTCTAAGAAGTCTTACTATTCTTGCACTTAAGGCGGCATTGTGCCTGTTGCATTTATCTCCGATGTGATTTCTTTGTTTCATCGTCAATGTGAAGGTCCAAGGAATACATTGAACCTGCAGTGGTGTATCGGAAACTAATACTGGTCTCACAGGGAATGCTCAAAGCACCGACTGTAAGAAGAGTCTCTATTCTTATACTTAAGGCGGCATTGTGCCTATTGTATTTAATTCCGACGCGAATTCTGTGTTTCATCGTCAATGCGAAGGTCCAAGGAATATATTCAACCTGCAGTGGTGTATCGGAAACTAATACTGGTCTCACAGGAAAGGATCAGAGCACAGACTCTAAGAAGTCTCACTCTTCTTGCACTTAAGTCGGAATTGTGCCTTTTGTATTTAATTCCGATGTAATTTCAGTGTTTCATCGTCAATGTGTGTGTAAAAGGAATACATTGAACTTGCAGTGGTGTATCGGAAACTAAAACTGGTCTCATAGGAAAGGAGCAAAGCAGCGACTGTAAGAAGACTCTCTAGTACTTAAGGCGGCATTGTGCCATTTGTATTTAGTTCCGATGCGATTTCTGTGTTTCATCGTCAATGGGAAGGTCCAAGGAATACATTAGACCTGCAGTGGTGTATCGGAAACAAATACTGGTCTCACAGGAAAGGATCAAAGCACCGACAGTAAGAAGAGTCTCTATTCTTGTACTTAAGGCGGCATTGTGCCTTTTGTATTTAATTCCGATGCGATTTCTGTGTTTCATCGTCAATGTGAAGGTCCAAGGAATACATTGAACCTGCAGTGGTGTATCGGAAACTAATACTGGTGTCACAGGGAATGCTCAAAGCACAGACTGTAAGAAGAGTCTCTATTCTTATACTTAAGGCGGCATTGTGTCTATTGTATTTAATTCCGACGCGATTTCTGTGTTTCATCGTCAATGTGAAGGTCCAAGGGATACATTGAACCGGCAGTGGTGTATCGGAAACTAATACTGGTCTCACAGGGATTGCTCAAAACACCGACTGTAAGAAGAGTCTCTATTCTTGTACTTAAGGCGGCATTGTGCATTTGCATTTAATTGCGACGCGATTTTTGGGTTTCATCGTCAATGTGACGGTACAAGGGATACATTGAACCTGCAGTGGTGTATCGGAAACTAATACCGGTCTCACAGGAATGAAAAAATGCACAGACTCTAAGAAGTCTCACCCTTCTTGCACATAAGGCGGCATTGTGCCTTTTGTATTTAATTCCGAAGCGATTTCTGTGTTTCATTGGCAATGCGAAGGTCCAAGGAATACATTGAACCTGCGGTTGTGTATCGGAGACTAATACTGGTCTCTCAGGAAAAATTCAAAGCACAGACTCTAAGAAGTCTCACTCTTCTTGCACTTAAGGCGGCATTGTGAGTTTTGTATTTAATTCCGATCTACATTCAGTATTTCATCGTCAATGTGTATGTCCAAGGAATACATTGAACCTGCAGTGGTGTAACGGAAACTAATACTGGTCTCACAGGGAATGCTCAAAGCACCGACTGTAAGAATAGTCTCTATTGTTTTACCTAAGGCAGCATTGTGCCTTTTGTATTTAATTCCGACGCTATTTCTGTGTTTCATCTTCAATGTGAAGGTCCAAGGAATACATTGAACCTGCAATCGTGTATCGGAAACTAATACTGGTCTCACAGGAAAGGATCAAAGCACAGACTCTAAGAAGTCTTACTCTTCTTGCACTTAATGCGGCATTGTGCCTTTTGTATTAAATTCCGATGCGATTTCTGTGTTTCATCATCAATGTGAAGGTCCAAGGAAAACATTGAACCTGCAGTGGTGTGTCGGAAACTAATACAAGTGTCATAGGAAAGGATCAAAGCACCGACTGTAAGAAGAGTCTCCATTCTTTTACTTAAGGCGGCATTGTGCCTTTTGTATTTAATTCCGATGCGATTTCTGTGTTTCATCGTCAATGTGAATGTCCAAGGGATACATTAAACCTGCAGTGGTGTTTCGAAAACTAATACTGGTCTCACAGGAAAGGATCAAAGCACAGACCCTAAGAAGTCTCACTCTTCTTGCACTTAAGGCGGCATTGTCCCTTTTGTATTTAATTCCGATGTAAATTCAGTGTTTCATCGTCAATGTGTACGTAAAAGGAATACATTGAACCTGCGGTGGTGTATCGGAAACTAAAACTGGTCTCATAGGAAAGGATCAAAGCACCGACTGTAAGAAGAGTCTCTATTCTTTTACTTAAGGCGGCATTGTGCCTTTTGTATTTTGTTCCGATGCGATTTCAGTGTTTCATCGTCAATGTGAAGGCTGAAGGAATACATTGAACTTGCAGTGGTGGATCGGAAACTAATACCGGTCTCACAGGGAATGCTCAAAACACCGACTGTAAGAGTAGTCTCTATCGTTATACCTAAGGCTGCAATGTGCCTTTTGTATTTAATTCCGACGCGATTTCTGTGTTTCATCGTCAATGTGAAGGTCCAAGGAATACATTGAACCTGCAATCCTGTATCGGAAACTAATACTGGTCTCACAGGAAAGGATCAAAGCACAGACTCTAAGAAGTCTTATTCTTCTTGCATTTAATGCGGCATTGTGCCTTTTGTATTTAATTCCGATGCGATTCCTGTGTTTCATCGTCAATGTGAAGGTCCAATAATACATTGAACCTGCAGTGGTGTATCGGAAACTAATACTGGTCTCGCAGGAAAGGATCAAAGCACCGACTGTAAGAAGTGTCCCTATTCTTGTACTTAAGGTGGCATTGTGCCTTTTGTATTTAATTGCGATGGGATTTCTGTGTTTCATTCTCAATGTGTATGTTCAAGGAATACATTGAACCTGCAGTGGTGTATCGGAAACTAATACTGGTCGCACAGGAGAGGATCAAAGCACAGCCTCTAAGAAGTCTTAGTCTTCTTGCACTTAAGGCGGCATTGTGCCTGTTGTATTTATCTCCGATGTGATTTCAGTGTTTCATCGTCAATGTGAAGGTCCAAGGAATACTTTGAACCTGCAGTGGTGTATCGGAAACTAATACTGGTCTCACAGGAAAGGATCAAAGCACAGACTCTAAGAAGTCTTACTCCTCTTGCACTTAAGGCGGCATTGTGCCTTTTGTATTTAATTCCGATGTAAATTGAGTGTTTCATCGTCAATGTGTGTGTAAAAGGAATACATTGAACCCGCAGTGGTGTATCGGAAACTATAACTGGTCTCATAGGAAAGGATCAAAGCACCGTCAGTAAGAAGAGTCTCTATTCTTGTACTTAAGGCGGCACTGGTCCATTTGTAATTAGTTCCGATGCGTTTTCTGTGTTTCATCGTCAATGTGATGGTCCAAGGAATACATTAGACCTGCAGTGGTGTATCGAAAACAAATACTGGTCCCACAGGAAAGGATCAAAGCACCGACTGTAAGAAGAGTCTCTATACTTGTACTTAAGGCGGCATTGTGCCTTTTGTATTTAATTCCGATGCGATTTCTGTGTTTCATCGTCAATGTGAATGTCCAAGGGATACATTGAACCTGCAGTGGTGTATCGAAAACTAATACTGGTCTCACAGGAAAGGATCAAAGCAGAGACACTAAGAAGTCTTACGCTTCTTGCACTTAAGGCATCATTGCGCCTGTTGTATTTATCTCCGATGTGATTTCTGTGTTTCATCGTCAATGTGATGGTCCAAGGAATACATTGAACCTGCAGTGGTGTATCGGAAACTAATACTGGTCTCACAGGGAATGCTCAAAACACCGACTGTAAGAATAGTCTCTATCGTTATACCTAAGGCAGCAATGTGCTTTTTGTAATTAATTCCGACGCGATTTCTGTGTTTCATCGTCAATGTGAAGGACCAAGGAATACATTGAACCTGCAATCGTGTATCGGAAACAAATACTGGTCTCACAGGAAAGGATAAAAGCACCGACAGTAAGAAGAGTCTCTATTCTTGTACTTAAGGCGGCATTGTGCCTTTTGTATTTAATTCCGATGCGATTTCTGTGTTTCATCGTCAATGTGAAGGTCCAAGGAATACACTGAACCTGCAGTGGTGTATCGGAAACTAATACTGGTGTCATAGGAAAGGATCAAAGCACCGACTGTAAGAAGAGTGTCTATTCTTTTACTTAAGGCGGCATTGTGCCTTTTGTATTTAATTCCGATGCGATATCTGTGTTTCATCGTCAATGTGAAGGTCCAAGGAATACATTGAACCGGCAGTGGTGTATCGGAAACTAATACTGGTCTCACAGGGATTGCTCAAAACACCGACTGTAAGAAGAGTCTCTATTCTTGTACTTAAGGCGGCATTGTGCCTTTTGCATTTAATTTCGACGCGATTTCTGTGTTTCATCGTCAATGTGACAGTACAAGGAATACATTGAACCTGCAGTGGTGTATCGGAAACTAATACTGGTCTCACAGGAATGAATCAATGCACAGACTCTAAGAAGTCTCACCCTTCTTGCACATAAGGCGGCATTGTGCCTTTTGTATTTAATTCCGAACCGATTTCTGTGTCTCATCGTCAATGTGAAGGTCCAAGGAATACATTGAACCTGCGGTTGTGTATCGGAAACTAATACTGATCTCACAGGAAAAATTCAAAGCACAGACTCTAAGAAGTCTCACTCTTCTTGCACTTAAGGCGGCATTGTGAGTGTTGTATTTAATTCCGATCTATATTCAGTGTTTCACCGTCAATGTGTATGTCCAAGGAATACATTGAACCTGCAGTGGTGTATCGGAAACTAATACTGGTCTCACAGGGAATGCTCAAAACACCGACTGTAAGAATAGTCTCTATTGTTTTACCTAAGGCAGCATTGTGAATTTTGTATTTAATTCCGACGCGATTTCTGTGTTTCATCGTCAATGTGAAGGTCCAAGGAATTCATTGAACCTGCAATCGTGTATTGGAAACTAATACTGGTCTCACAGGAAAGGATCAAAGCACAGACTCTAAGAAGTCTTACTCTTCTTGCACTTAATGCGGCATTGTGCCTTTTGTATTTAATTCCGACGCGATTTCTGTGTTTCATCATCAATGTGAAGGTCCAAGGAAAACATTGAACCTGCAGTGGTGTGTCGGAAACTAATACATGTGTCATAGGAAAGGATCAAAGCACCGACTGTAAGAAGAGTCTCTATTTTTTACTTAAGGCGGCATTGTGCCTTTTGTATTTAATTCCGATGCGATTTCTGTCTATCATCGTCAATGTGAATGTCCAAGGGATACATTGAACCTGCAGTGGTGTATCGAAAACTAATACTGGTCTCACAGGAAAGGATCAAAGCAGAGACACTAAGAAGTCTTACGCTTCTTGCACTTAAGGCATCATTGTGCCTGTTGTATTTAATTCCGATGTAAATTCAGTGTTTCATCGTCAATGTGTATTTAAAAGGAATACATTGAACCTGCGGTGGTGTATCGGAAACTAAAACTGGTCTCATAGGAAAGGATCAAAGCACCGACTGTAAGAAGCGTCTCTATTCTTTTACCTAAGGCGGCATTGTGCCTTTTGTATTTAATTCCGATGCGATTTCTGTGATTCATCGTCAACGTGAAGGTCCAAGGAATACATTGAACCTGCAGTGGTGTGTCGGAAACTAATACTGGTGTCATAGGAAAGGATCAAAGCACCGACTGTAAGAAGAGTCTCTATTCTTGTAGTTAAGGCGGCATTGTGCCTTTTCTATTTAATTCCGATGCGATTTCAGTGTTTCATCGTCAATGTGAAGGTTGAAGGAATACATTGAACCTGCAGTGGTGTATCGGAAACTAATACTGGTCTCACAGGGAATGCTCAAAACACCAACTGTAAGAATAGTCTCTATCGTTATACCTAAGGCAGCAATGTGCCTTTTGTATTTAATTCCGACGCGATTTCTGTGTTTCATCGTCAATGTAAAGGTCCAAGGAATACATTGAACCTGCAATCCTGTATCGGAAACTAATACTGGTCTCACAGGAAAGGATCAAAGCACATACTCTAAGAAGTCTTACTCTTCTTGCACTTAATGCGGCATTGTGCCTTTTGTATTTAATTCCGATGCGATTCCTGTGTTTCATCGTCAATGTGAAGGTCCAATAATTCATTGAACCTGCAGTGGTGTATCGGAAACTAATACTGGTCTCACAGGAAAGGATCAAAGCACCGACTGTAAGAAGAGTCCCTTTTCTTGTACTTAAGGCGGCATTGTGCCTTTTGTATTTAATTGCGATGGGATTTCTGTGTTTCATCCTCAATGTGTATGTTCAACGAATACATTGAGCCTGCAGTGGTGTATCAGAAACTAATACTGGTCGCACAGGAGAGGATCAAACCACAGACTCTAAGAAGTCTCACACTTCTTACACTTAAGCTGCATTGTGCTTTTTGTATTTAATTCCGATGTAATTTCAGTGTTTCCTCGTCAATGCGTATGTCCAAGGAATACATTGAACCTGCAGTCGTGAGTCGGAAACTAATACTGGTCTCACAGGAAAGGATCAAAGCACAGACTCTAAGAAGTCTTACTCTTCTTGCACTTAAGGCGGCATTGTGCCTGTTGTATTTATCTCCGATGTGATTTCAGTGTTTCATCGTCAATGTGAAGGTCCAAGGAATACTTTGAACCTGCAGTGGTGAATCGGAAACTAATACTGGTCTCACAGGAAAGGATCAAAGCACAGACTTTAAGAGGTGTCACTCTTCTTGCACTTAAGGCGGCATTGTGCCTTTCGTATTTAATTCCGATGCGATTTCTTTGTTTCATCGTCAACGTGTATGTCCAAGGAATACATTGAACCTGCAGTGGTGTATCGGGAACTAATACTGGTCTCACAGTTAAGGATCAAAGCACAGCCTCTAAGAAGTCTTACTCCTCTTGCACTTAAGGCGGCATTGTGCCTTTTGTATTTAATTCCGATGTAAATTCAGTGTTTCATCGTCAATGTGTATGTAAAAGGAATACATTGACCTGCACTGGTGTATCGGTAACTAATACTGGTCTCACGGGAAAGGATCAAAGCACCGAAAGAAAGAAGAGTCTCTATTCTTGCACTTAAGGCGGCATTGTGCCTTTTTTATTTTTTTCCGATGCGATTTCTGTATTTCATCGTCAATGTGATAGTCCAAGGAATACATTGAACCTGCAGTGGTGTATCGGAAACTAATACTAGTCTCACAGGAAAGGATCAAAGCACAGACTCTAAGAAGTCTCACTCTTCTTGCACTTAAGGCGGTATTGTGCCTTTTGTATTTAATTCCGATGTAATTTCAGTGTTTCATCGTCAATGTGTGTGTAAAAGGAATACATTGAACTTGCAGTGGTGTATCGGAGACTATAACTGGTCTCATAGGAAAGGATCAAAGCACCGTCTGTAGGAAGAGTCTCTATTCTTGTACTTAAGGCGGCACTGTGCCATTTGTAATTAGTTCCGATGCGTTTTCTGTGTTTCATCGTCAATGTGAAGGTCCAAGGAATACATTAGACCAGCAGTGGTGTATCGAAAACAAGTACTGGTCTCACAGGAAAGGATCAAAGCACCGACTGTAAGAAGAGTCTCTATACTTGTACTTAAGGCGGCATTGTGCCTTTTGTATTTAATTCCGATGCGATTTCTGTGTTTCATCGTCAATGTGAATGTCCAAGGGATACATTGAACCTGCAGTGGTGTATCGAAAACTAATACTGGTCTCACAGGAAAGGATCAAACAGAGACACTAAGAAGTCTTACGATTCTTGCACTTAAGGCATCATTGTGCCTGTTGTACTTATCTCCGATGTGATTTCTGTGTTTCATCGTCAATGTGAAGGTTGAAGGAATACATTGAACCTGCAGTGGTGTATCGGAAACTAATACTGGTCTCACAGGGAATGCTCAAAACACCGACTGTAAGAATAGTCTCTATCGTTATACCTAAGGCAGCAATGTGCCTTTTGTATTTAATTCCGACGCGATTTCTGTGTTTCATCGTCAATGTGAAGGTCCAAGGAATACATTGAACCTGCAATCGTGTATCGGAAACTAATACTGGTCTCACAGGAAAGGATCATAGCACCGATTGTAAGAAGAGTCCCTATTCTTGTACTTAAGGCGGCATTGTGCCTTTTGTATTTAATTGCGATGGGATTTCTGTGTTTCATCCTCGATGTGTATGTTCAAGGAATACATTGAACCTGCAGTGGTGTATCGGAAACTAATACTGGTCGCACAGGAGAGGATCAAACCACAGACTCTAAGAAGTCTCACTCTTCTTACACTTAAGCTGCATTGTGCTTTTTGTATTTAATTCCGATGTAATTTCAGTGTTTCCTTGTCAATGCGTATGTCCAAGGAATACATTGAACGTGCAGTCGTGTATCGGAAACTAATACTGGTCTCACAGGAAAGGATCAAAGCACAGACTATAAGAAGTCTCACACTTCCTGCACTTAAGTCGGCATTGTGCTTTTTGTATCTCATTCCGATGCGATTTCAGTGTTTCATCGTCAATGTGATGGTCCAAATAATACATTGAACCTGCAGTGGTGTATCGGAAACTAATACTGGTCTCACAGGAAAGGATCAAAGCACAGACTCTAAGTAGTCTCACTCTTGTTGCACTTAAGGCGGTATTGTGCCTTTTGTATTTAATTCCGATGTAATTTCAGTGTTTCATCGTCAATGTGTGTGTAAAAGGAATACATTGAACCTGCAGTGGTGTATCGGATATTATAACTGGTCTCATAGGAAAGGATCAAAGCACCGTCTGTGAGAAGAGTCTCTATTCTTGTACTTAAGGCGGCACTGTGCCATTTGTATTTAGTTCCGATGCGTTGTCTGTGTTTCATCGTCAATGTGAATGTCCAAGGAATACATTGAACCTGCAGTGGCGTATCGGAATCTAATACTGGTCTCACAGTTAAGTATCAAAGCACAGACCCTAAGAAGTCTCACTCTTCTTGCACTTAAGGCGGCATTGCGCGTTTTGTATTTAATTCCGATGTAAATTCAGTGTTTCATCGTCAATGTGAATGTAAAAGGAATACATTGAACCTGCGGTGGTGTATCGGAAACTAAAACTGGACTCATAGGAAAGGATCAAAGCAACGACTGTAAGAAGAGTCTCTATTCTTTTACTTAAGGCGGCATTGTGCCATTTGTATTTAATTCCGTTGCGATTTCTGTGTTTCATCGTCAATGTGAAGGTCCAGGGAATACATTAGACCTACAGTGGTGTATCGGAAACTAATACTGGTCACACAGGAAAGGATCAAAGCACCTACTGTAAGAAGAGTCTCTATTCTTGTACTAAAGGCGGCATTGTGCCATTTGTATTTAATTACGATGCGATTTCTGTGTTTCATCGTCAATGTGAAGGTCCAAGGAATACATTGAACCTGCAGTGGTGTATCGGAAACTAATACTGGCCTCATAGGAAAGGATCAAAGCACCGACTGTAAGAAGAGTCTCTATTCTTGTACTTAAGGCGGCATTGTGCCTTTTGTATTTAATTCCGATGCATTTTCAGTGTTTCATCGTCAATGTGAAGGTCCAAGGAATACATTGAGCCTGCAATGGTGTATCGGAAACTAATACTGGTCTCACAGGAAAGGATGAAAGCACAGACTCTAAGAAGTCTCACTTTTCTTGCACTTAAGGCGGCATTGTGCCTTTTGTATTTAATTCCGATGTAATTTCAGTGTTTCATCGTCAATGTGTATGTAAAAGGAATACATTGAACCTGCAGTTGTGTATCGGAAACTAATATTGGTCTCACAGGAAGGGATCAAAGCACCGACTGTAAGAAGTGACTCTATTCTTGTACTTAAGGCGGCATTGTGCCTTTTCTATTTAATTCCGATGCAATTTCTGTGTTTCATCGTCAATGTGAAGGTCCAAGGAATACATTGAACCGGAAATGGTGTATCGGAATCTAATACTGGTCACACAGGAAAGGATCAAACCACCGACTGTAAGAAGAGTCACTATTCTTGTACTTAAGGCGGCATTGTGCCTTTTGTATTTAATTCCGATGCGATTTCTGTGTTTCATCGTCAATGTGAAGGTCCAGGGAATACATTGAACCTGCAGTGGTGTATCGGAAGCTAGTACTGGTCTCAGAGGAACGGCTCAAAGCACCGACAGTAAGAAGAGTCTCTATTCTCGTACTTAAGGCGGCATTGTGCCTTTTGTATTTAATTCCGATTCGATTTCTGTGTTTCATCGTCAATGTGAAGGTCCAAGGAATACATTGAACCTGCAGTGGTGTATCGGAAACTAATACTGGTCTCACAGGAAAGGATCAAAGCACAGAGTCTAAGAAGTCTCACTCTTCTTGCACTTATGGCGGCATAGTGTCTTTTGTATTTTATTCCGATGTAATTTCAGTGTTTCATTGTCAATGTGTATGTAAAAGGAAAACATTGACCCTGCAGTAGTGTATCGGAAACTAATACTGGTCTCACAGGAAGGGATCAAAGCACCGACTGTAAGAAGTGTCTCTTTTCTTGTACTTAAGGCGGCATTGTGCCTTTTGTATTTAATTCCGATGCGATTTCTGTGTTTCATCGTCAATGTGAAGGTCCAAGGAATACATTGAACCTGAAATGGTGTATCCGAAACTAATACTGGTCTCACAGGAAATGATCAAAGCACCGACTATTAGAAGAGTCTCTATTCTTGTACTTAAGGCGGCATTGTGCCTTTTGTATTTAATTCCGATGCGATTTCTGTGTTTCATCGTCAATGTGAAGGTCCAAGGAATACATTGAACCTGCAGTGGTGTATCGGAAACTAATACTGTTCTCACAGGAAAGGATCAAAGCACCGACTGTAAGAAGAGTCTCTATTCTCGTACTTAAGGCGGCATTGTGCCTTTTGTATTTAATTCCGATGCGATTTCTGTGTTTCATCGTCAATGTGAAGGTCCAAGGAATACATTGAAAATGCAGTGGTGTATCGGAATGTTTCATCGTCAATGTGAAGGTCCAAGGAATACATTGAAAATGCAGTGGTGTATCGGAAACTAATACTGGTCTCACAGGAAAGGATCAAAGCACCGACTGTAAGAAGAAACTCTATTCTTGTACTTAAGTCGGCATTGTGCCTTTTGTTTTTAATTTCGATGCGATTTCTGTGTTTCATCGTCAATGTGAAGGTCCAAGGAATACATTGAACCTGCGGTGGTGTATCGGAAACTAATACTGGTGTTATAGGAAAGGATCAGAGCACAGACTCTAAGAAGTCTTACTCTTCTTGCACTTAAGGCGGCATTGTGCCTTTAGTATTTAATTCCGATGTAATTTTAGTGTTTAATCGTCAATGTGAATGTAAAAGGAATACATTGAACCTGCAGTGGTGAATTCGTAACTAATACTGGTGTCATAGGAATGGATGAAAGCACAGACTCTAAAAAGTCTCACTCTTCTTGCATTTAAGGCGGCATTGTGCCTTTTGTATTTAATTCCGATGTAATTTCAGTCATTCATCGACAATGTGAATGTCCAAGGAATACATTGAACCTGCAGTGTTGTATCGGAAACTAATACTGGTCTCACAGGAAAGGATCAAAGCACCGACTGTAAGAAGAGTCTCTATACTTGTACTTAAGGCGGCATTGTGCCTTTTGTATTTAATTCCGATGCGATTTCTGTGTTTCATCATCAATCTCTGCAGTGGTGTGTCGGAAACTAATACTAGTGACATAGGAAAGGATCAAAGCACCGACTGTAAGAAGAGTCTCTATTCTTGTACTAAAGGCGGCATTGTGCCTTTTGTATTTAATTGCGATGGGATTTCTGTGTTTCATCCTCAATGTGTATGTTCAAGGAATACATTGAACCTGCAGTGGTGTATCGGAAACTAATACTGGTCGCACAGGAGAGGATCAAACCACAGACTCTAAGAAGTCTCACTCTTCTTACACTTAAGCTGCATTGTGCTTTTTGCATTTAATTCCGATGTAATTTCAGTGTTCCCTTGTCAATGCGTATGTCCAAGGAATACATTGAACCTGCAGTCGTGTATCGGAAACTAATACTGGTCTCACAGGAAAGGATCAAAGCACAGACTCTAAGAAGTCTTACTCTTCTTGCACTTAAGGCGGCATTGTGCCTGTTGTATTTATCTCCGATGTGATTACAGTGTTTCATCGTCAATGTGAAGGTCCAAGGAATACTTTGTACCTGCAGTGGCGAATCGGAAACTAATACTGGTCTCACAGGAAAGGATCAAAGCACAGACTCTAAGAGGTGTCACTCTTCTTGCACTTAAGGCGGCATTGTGCTTTTCGTATTTATTTCCGATGCGATTTCTTTGTTTCATCGTCAACGTGTATGTCCAAGGAATACATTGAACCTGCAGTGGTGTATCGGGAACTAATACTGGTCTCACAGTTAAGGATCAAAGCACAGACTCTAAGAAGTCTTACTCCTCTTGCACTTAAGGCGGCATTGTGCCTTTTGTATTTAATTCCGATGTAAATTCAGTGTTTCATCGTCAATGTGTATGTAAAAGGAATACATTGACCTGCACTGGTGTATCGGTAACTAATACTGGTCTCACAGGAAAGGATCAAAGCACCGAATGAAAGAAGAGTCTCTATTCTTGCACTTAAGGCGGCATTGTGCCTTTTTTATTTATTTCCGATGCGATTTCTGTGTTTCATCGTCAATGTGATGGTCCAAGGAATACATTGAACCTGCAGTGGTGTATCGGAAACTAATACTGGTCTCACAGGAAAGGATCAAAGCACAGACTCTAAGAAGTCTCACTCTTCTTGCACTTAAGGCGGTATTGTGCCTTTTGTATTTAATTCTGATGTAATTTCAGTGTTTCATCGTCAATGTGTGTGTAAAAGGAATACATTGAACCTGCAGTGGTGTATCGGAAACTATAACTGGTCTCATAGGAAAGGATCAAAGCACCGTCTGTAAGAAGAGTCTCTATTCTTGTACTTAAGGCGGCACTGTGCCATTTGTAATTAGTTCCGATGCGTTTTCTGTGTTTCATCGTCAATGTGAAGGTCCAAGGAATACATTAGACCTGCAGTGGTGTATCGAAAACAAATACTGGTCTCACAGGAAAGGATCAAAGCACCGACTGTAAGAAGAGTCTCTATACTTGTACTTAAGGCGGTATTGTGCCTTTTGTATTTAATTCCGATGCGATTTCTGTGTTTCATCGTCAATGTGAATGTCCAAGGGATACATTGAACCTGCAGTGGTGTATCGAAAACTAATACTGGTCTCACAGGAAAGGATCAAAGCAGAGACACTAAGAAGTCTTACGCTTCTTGCACTTAAGGCATCATTGTGCCTGTTGTATTTATCTCCGATGTGATTTCTGTGTTTCATCGTCAATGTGATGGTCCAAGGAATACATTGAACCTGCAGTGGTGTATCGGAAACTAATACTGGTCTCACAGTTAAGGATCAAAGCACAGACCCTAAGAAGTCTCACTCCTCTTGCACTTAAGGCGGCATTGTGCCTTTTGTATTTAATTCCGATGTAAATTCAGTGTTTCATCGTCAATGTGTATGTAAAAGGAATACATTGAACCTGCGGTGGTGTATCGGAAACTAAAACTGGTCTCATAGGAATGGATCAAGGCACCGACTGTAAGAAGCGTCTCTATTCTTTTACTTATGGCGGCATTGTGCCTTTTGTATTTAATTCCGATGCGATTTCTGTGATTCATCGTCAACGTGAAGGTCCAAGGAATACATTGAACCTGCAGTGGTGTGTCGGAAACTAATACTGGTCTCACAGGGAATGCTCAAAACACCGACTGTAAGAATAGTCTCTATCGTTGTACCTAAGGCAGCAATGTGCCTTTTGTATTTAATTCCGACGCGATTTCTGTGTTTCATCGTCAATGTGAAGGTCCAAGGAATACATTGAACCTGCAATCATGTATCGGAAACTAATACTGGTCTCACAGGAAAGGATCAAAGCACAGACTCTAAGAAGTCTTACTCTTCTTGCACTTAATGCGGCATTGTGCTTTTGTATTTAATTCCGATGCGATTCCTGTGTTTCATCGTCAATGTGAAGGTCCAATAATACATTGAACTTGCAATGGTGTATCGGAAACTAATACTGGTCTCACAGGAAAGGATCAAAGCACCGATTGTAAGAAGAGTCCCTATTCTTGTACTTAAGAACGGCATTGTGCCTTTTGTATTTAATTGCGATGGGATTTCTGTGTTTCATCCTCTATGTGTATGTTCAAGGAATACATTGAACCTGCAGTGGTGTATCGGAAACTAATACTGGTCGCACAGGAGAGGATCAAACCACAGACTCAAAGAAGTCTCACTCTTCTTACACTTAAGCTGCATTGTGCTTTTTGTATTTAATTCCGATGTAATTTCAGTGTTTTTTTGTCAATGCGTATGTCCAAGGAATACATTGAACCTGCAGTCGTGTATCGGAAACTAATACTGGTCTCACAGGAAAGGTTCAAAGCACAGACAATAAGAAGTCTCACACTTCTTGCACTTAAGTCGGCATTGTGCTTTTTGTATCTCATTCCGATGCGATTTCTGTGTTTCATCGTCAATGTGTATGTCCAAGGAATACATTGAACCTGCAGTGGTGTATCGTAAACTAATACTGGACTCACAGGAAAGGATCAAAGCACAGACTCTAAGATGTCTTACTCTTCTTGCACTTAAGGCGGCATTGTGCCTGTTGTATTTATCTCCGATGTGATTTCAGTGTTTCATCGTCAATGTGAAGGTCCAAGGAATACTTTGAACCTGCAGTGGTGTATCGGAAACTAATACTGGTCTCACAGGAAAGGATCAAAGCACAGACTCTAAGAGGTGTCTCTCTTCTTGCACTTAAGGCGGCATTGTGCCTTTCGTATTTAATTCCGATGCGATTTCTTTGTTTCATCGTCAACGTGTATGTCCAAGGAATACATTGAACCTGCAGTGGTGTATCGGGAACTAATACTGGTCTCACAGATAAGGATCAAAGCACAGACTCTAAGAAGTCTTACTCCTCTTGCACTTAAGGCGGCATTGTGCCTTTTGTATTTAATTCCGATGTAAATTCAGTGTTTCATCGTCAATGTGCATGTAAAAGGAACACATTGAACCTGCACTGGTGTATCGGTAACTAATACTGGTCTCACAGGAAAGGATCAAAGCATCGAATGAAAGAAGAGTCTCTATTCTTGCACTTAAGGCGGCATTGTGCCTTTTTTATTTATTTCCGATGCGATTTCTGTCTTTCATCGTCAATGTGATGGTCCAAATAATACATTGAACCTGCAGTGGTGTATCGGAAACTAATACTGGTCTCACAGGAAAGGATCAAAGCACAGACTCTAAGAAGTCTCACTCTAGTTGCACTTAAGGCGGTATTGTGCCTTTTGTATTTAATTCCGATGTAATTTCAGTGTTTCATCGTCAATGTGTGTGTAAAAGGAATACATTGAACCTGCAGTGGTGTATCGGATATTATAACTGGTCTCATAGGAAAGGATCAAAGCACCGTCTGTAAGAAGAGTCTCTATTTTTGTACTTAAGGCGGCACTGTGCCATTTGTATTTAGTCCCGATGCGTTGTCTGTGTTTCATCGTCAATGTTAATGTCCAAGGAATACATTGAACCTGCAGTGGTGTATCACAAACTAATATTGGTCTCACAATTAAGGATCAAAGCACAGACCCTAATAAGTCTCACTCTTCTTGCACTTAAGGTGGCATTGCGCGTTTTGTATTTAATTCCGATGTAAATTCAGTGTTTCATCGTCAATGTGTATGTAAAAGGAATACATTGAACCTGCGGTGGTGTATCGGAAACTAAAACTGGACTCATAGGAAAGGATCAAAGCACGACTGTAAGAAGAGTCTCTATTCTTTTACTTAAGGCGGCATTGTGCCATTTGTATTTAATTCCGCTGCGATTTCTGTGTTTCATCGTCAATGTGAAGGTCCAAGGTATACATTAGACCTACAGTGGTGTATCGGAAACTAATACTGGTCTCACAGGAAAGGATCAAAGCACCGACTGTAAGAAGAGTCTCTATTCTTGTACTTAAGGCGGCATTGTGCCTTTTGTATTTAATTCCGATGCATTTTCAGTGTTTCATCGTCAATGTGAAGGTCCAAGGAATACATTGAGCCTGCAATGGTGTATCGGAAACTAATACTGGTCTCACAGGAAAGGATGAAAGCACAGACTCTAAGAAGTCTCACTCTTCTTGCACTTAAGGCGGCATTGTGCCTTTTGTATTTAATTCCGATGTAATTTCAGTGTTTCATCGTCAATGTGTATGTAAAAGGAATACATTGAACCTGCAGTTGTGTATCGGAAACTAATACTGGTCTCACAGGTAGGGATCAAAGCACCGACTGTAAGAAGTGACTCTATTCTTGTACTTAAGGCAGCATTGTGCCTCTTCTATTTAATTCCGATGCAATTTCTGTGTTTCATCGTCAATGTGAAGGTCCAAGGAATACATTGAACCGGAAATGGTGTATCGGAATCTAATACTGGTCACACAGGAAAGGATCAAAGCACCGACTGTAAGAAGAGTCTCTATTCTTGTACTTAAGGCGGCATTGTGCCTTTTGTATTTAATTCCGATGTAATTCCAGTGTTTCATTGTCAATGTGTATGTAAAAGGAAAACATTGACCCTGCAGTAGTGTATCGGAAACTAATACTGGTCTCACAGGAAGGGATCAAAGCACCGACTGTAAGAAGAGTCTCTATTCTTGTACTTAAGGCGGCATTGTGCCTTTTGTATTTAATTCCGATGCGATTTCTGTGTTTCATCGTCAATGTGAAGGTCCAAGGAATACATTGAACCTGAAATGGTGTATCTGAAACTAATACTGGTCTCACAGGAATGGATCAAAGCACCGACTGTTAGAAGAGTCTCTATTCTTGTACTTAAGGCGGCATTGTGCCTTTTGTATTTAATTCCGATGCGATTTCTGTGTTTCATCGTCAATGTGAAGGTCCAAGTAATACATTGAACCTGCAGTGGTGTATCGGAAACTAATACTGTTCTCACAGGAAAGGATCAAAGCACCGACTGTAAGAAGAGTCTCTATTCTCGTACTTAAGGCGGCATTGTGCCTTTTGTATTTAATTCCGATGCGATTTCTGTGTTTCATTGTCAATGTGAAGGTCCAAGGAATACATTGAATCTGCAGTGGTGTATCGGAAACTAATACTGGTCTCACAGGAAAGGATCAAAGCACCGACTGTAAGAAGAAACTCTATTCTTGTACTTAAGTCGGCATTGTGCCTTTTGTTTTTAATTTCGATGCGATTTCTGTGTTTCATCGTCAATGTGAAGGTCCAAGGAATACATTGAACCTGCAGTGGTGTATCGGAAACTAATACTGGTGTCATAGGAAAGGGTCAGAGCACAGACTCTAAGAAGTCTTACTCTTCTTGCACTTAAGGCGGCATTGTGCCTTTAGTATTTAATTCCGATGTAATTTCAGTGTTTAATCGTCAATGTGTATGTAAAAGGAATACATTGAACCTGCAGTGGTGAATTCGTAACTAATACTGGTGTCATAGGAATGGATGAAAGTACAGACTCTAAAAAGTCTCACTCTTCTTGCATTTAAGGCGGCATTGTGCCTCTTGTATTTAATTCCGATGTAATTTCAGTCATTCTTCGTCAATGTGAATGTCCAAGGAATACATTGAACCTGCAGTGTTGTATCGGAAACTAATACTGGTCTCACAGGAAAGGATCAAAGCACCGACTGTAAGAAGAGTCTCTATACTTGTACTTAAGGCGGCATTGTGCCTTTTGTATTTAATTCCGATGCGATTTCTGTGTTTCATCATCAATCTGAAGGTCCAAGGAAAACATTGAACCTGCAGTGGTGTGTCGGAAACTAATACAAGTGTCATAGGAAAGGATCAAAGCACCGACTGTAAGAAGAGTCTCTATTCTTGTACTAAAGGCGGCATTGTGCCTTTTGTATTTAATTCCGATGCGATTTCTGTGTTTCATCGTCAATGTGAAGGTCCAAGGAATACATTGAACCTGCAGTGGTGTATCGGAAAATAATACTGGCCTCATAGGAAAGGATCAAAGCACAGACTGTAAGAAGAGTCTCTATTCTTGTACTTAAGGCTTCATTGTGCCTTTTGTATTTAATTCCGATGCGATTTCAGTGTTTCATCGTCAATGTGAAGGTCCAAGGAATACATTGAACCTGCAGTGGTGTATCGGAAACTTATGCTGGTCTCACAGGAAAGGATCAAACACAGACTCTAAGAAGTCTCACTCTTCTTGCACTTAAGGCGGCATTATGCCTTTTGTATTTAGTTCCGATGTAATTTCAGAGTTTCATCGTCAATGTGTATGTAAAAGGAATTCATTGAACCTGCAGGGGTGAATCGGAAACTTATACTGGTGTCATAGGAAAGGATGAAAGCACAGACTCTAAGAAGTCTCACTCTTCTTGCACTTAAGGCGGCATTGTGCCTTTTGTATTTAATTCCGATGCGATTTCTGTGTTTCATCGTCAATGTGAAGGTCCAGGGAATACATTGAACCTGCAGTGGTGTATCGGAAGCTAGTACTGGTCTCACAGGAACGGATCAAAGCACCGACAGTAAGAAGAATCTCTATTCTCGTACTTAAGGCGGCATTGTGCCTTTTGTATTTAATTCCGATGCGATTTCTGTATTTCATCGTCAATGTGAAGGTCCAAGGAATACATTGAATCTGCAGTGGTGTATCGGAAACTAATACTGTTCTCACAGGAAAGGATCAAAGCACCGACTGTAAGAAGAGTCTTTATTCTCGTACTTAAGGCGGCATTGTGCCTTTTGTATTTAATTCCGATGCGATTTCTGTGTTTCATCGTCAATGTGAAGGTCCAAGGAATACATTGAATCTGCAGTGGTGTATCGGAAACTAATACTGGTTTCACAGGAAAGGATCAAAGCACTGACTGTAGAAAGAAACTCTTTTGTTGTACTTAAGTCGGCATTGTGCCTTTTGTTTTTAATTTCGATGCGATTTCTGTGTTTCATCGTCAATTTGAAGGTCCAAGGAATACATTGAACCTGCAGTGGTGTATCGGAAACTAATACTGGTGTCATAGGAAAGGATAAAAGAACAGACTCCAAGAAGTCTCACTCTTCTTGCACTTAGGGCGGCATTGTGCCTTTTTTATTCAATTGCGATGTAATTTCAGTGTTTCATCCTCAATGTGTATGTAAAAGGAGTACACTGAATCTTCAGTGGTGTATCGGAAACTAAAACTGGTCTCATAGGAAAGGATCAAAGCACAGACTCTAAGAAGTTTCACTCTTCTTGCATTTAAGGCGGCTTTGTGCCCTTTGAATATAATTCGGATGTAATTTTAGTATTTCATCGGCAATGTGAATGTCCAAGGAATACATTGTAATTGCATTGGTGTATCGGAAATTAATACTGGTGTCACAGGAAAGGATCAAAGCAGCGACTATAAGAAGAGTCTCTATTCTTGTACATATGGCGGCGTTGTGCCATTTGTATTTAATCCCGATGCGTTTCCTGTGTTTCATCGACAATGTGAAGGTCCAAGGAATACATTGAACCTGCAGTGGTGTATCGGAAACTAATAATGGTCTCACAGGAAAGGATCAAAGCACAGACTCTATGAAGTCTCACTCATCTTGCACTTAAGGCGGCATTTCGCGTTTTGTAATTAATTCCGATGTAATTTCAGTTTTCAACGTCAATGTGTATGTAAAAGAAATACATTGAACCTGCAGTGGTGTATCGGAAACTAATACTGGTCTCACAGGAAAGGATCAAAGCACAGACTCTAAGAGGTGTCTCTCTTCTTGCACTTAAGGCGGCATTGTGCCTTTCGTATTTAATTCCGATGCGATTTCTTTGTTTCATCGTCAACGTGTATGTCCAAGGAATACATTGAACCTGCAGTGGTGTATCGGGAACTAATACTGGTCTCACAGATAAGGATCAAAGCACAGACTCTAAGAAGTCTTACTCCTCTTGCACTTAAGGCGGCATTGTGCCTTTTGTATTTAATTCCGATGTAAATTCAGTGTTTCATCGTCAATGTGCATGTAAAAGGAACACATTGAACCTGCACTGGTGTATCGGTAACTAATACTGGTCTCACAGGAAAGGATCAAAGCATCGAATGAAAGAAGAGTCTCTATTCTTGCACTTAAGGCGGCATTGTGCCTTTTTTATTTATTTCCGATGCGATTTCTGTCTTTCATCGTCAATGTGATGGTCCAAATAATACATTGAACCTGCAGTGGTGTATCGGAAACTAATACTGGTCTCACAGGAAAGGATCAAAGCACAGACTCTAAGAAGTCTCACTCTGTTGCACTTAAGGCGGTATTGTGCCTTTTGTATTTAATTCCGATGTAATTTCAGTGTTTCATCGTCAATGTGTGTGTAAAAGGAATACATTGAACCTGCAGTGGTGTATCGGATATTATAACTGGTCTCATAGGAAAGGATCAAAGCACCGTCTGTAAGAAGAGTCTCTATTTTTGTACTTAAGGCGGCACTGTGCCATTTGTATTTAGTCCCGATGCGTTGTCTGTGTTTCATCGTCAATGTTAATGTCCAAGGAATACATTGAACCTGCAGTGGTGTATCACAAACTAATATTGGTCTCACAATTAAGGATCAAAGCACAGACCCTAATAAGTCTCACTCTTCTTGCACTTAAGGTGGCATTGCGCGTTTTGTATTTAATTCCGATGTAAATTCAGTGTTTCATCGTCAATGTGTATGTAAAAGGAATACATTGAACCTGCGGTGGTGTATCGGAAACTAAAACTGGACTCATAGGAAAGGATCAAAGCACGACTGTAAGAAGAGTCTCTATTCTTTTACTTAAGGCGGCATTGTGCCATTTGTATTTAATTCCGCTGCGATTTCTGTGTTTCATCGTCAATGTGAAGGTCCAAGGTATACATTAGACCTACAGTGGTGTATCGGAAACTAATACTGGTCTCACAGGAAAGGATCAAAGCACCGACTGTAAGAAGAGTCTCTATTCTTGTACTTAAGGCGGCATTGTGCCTTTTGTATTTAATTCCGATGCATTTTCAGTGTTTCATCGTCAATGTGAAGGTCCAAGGAATACATTGAGCCTGCAATGGTGTATCGGAAACTAATACTGGTCTCACAGGAAAGGATGAAAGCACAGACTCTAAGAAGTCTCACTCTTCTTGCACTTAAGGCGGCATTGTGCCTTTTGTATTTAATTCCGATGTAATTTCAGTGTTTCATCGTCAATGTGTATGTAAAAGGAATACATTGAACCTGCAGTTGTGTATCGGAAACTAATACTGGTCTCACAGGTAGGGATCAAAGCACCGACTGTAAGAAGTGACTCTATTCTTGTACTTAAGGCAGCATTGTGCCTCTTCTATTTAATTCCGATGCAATTTCTGTGTTTCATCGTCAATGTGAAGGTCCAAGGAATACATTGAACCGGAAATGGTGTATCGGAATCTAATACTGGTCACACAGGAAAGGATCAAAGCACCGACTGTAAGAAGAGTCTCTATTCTTGTACTTAAGGCGGCATTGTGCCTTTTGTATTTAATTCCGATGTAATTCCAGTGTTTCATTGTCAATGTGTATGTAAAAGGAAAACATTGACCCTGCAGTAGTGTATCGGAAACTAATACTGGTCTCACAGGAAGGGATCAAAGCACCGACTGTAAGAAGAGTCTCTATTCTTGTACTTAAGGCGGCATTGTGCCTTTTGTATTTAATTCCGATGCGATTTCTGTGTTTCATCGTCAATGTGAAGGTCCAAGGAATACATTGAACCTGAAATGGTGTATCTGAAACTAATACTGGTCTCACAGGAATGGATCAAAGCACCGACTGTTAGAAGAGTCTCTATTCTTGTACTTAAGGCGGCATTGTGCCTTTTGTATTTAATTCCGATGCGATTTCTGTGTTTCATCGTCAATGTGAAGGTCCAAGTAATACATTGAACCTGCAGTGGTGTATCGGAAACTAATACTGTTCTCACAGGAAAGGATCAAAGCACCGACTGTAAGAAGAGTCTCTATTCTCGTACTTAAGGCGGCATTGTGCCTTTTGTATTTAATTCCGATGCGATTTCTGTGTTTCATTGTCAATGTGAAGGTCCAAGGAATACATTGAATCTGCAGTGGTGTATCGGAAACTAATACTGGTCTCACAGGAAAGGATCAAAGCACCGACTGTAAGAAGAAACTCTATTCTTGTACTTAAGTCGGCATTGTGCCTTTTGTTTTTAATTTCGATGCGATTTCTGTGTTTCATCGTCAATGTGAAGGTCCAAGGAATACATTGAACCTGCAGTGGTGTATCGGAAACTAATACTGGTGTCATAGGAAAGGGTCAGAGCACAGACTCTAAGAAGTCTTACTCTTCTTGCACTTAAGGCGGCATTGTGCCTTTAGTATTTAATTCCGATGTAATTTCAGTGTTTAATCGTCAATGTGTATGTAAAAGGAATACATTGAACCTGCAGTGGTGAATTCGTAACTAATACTGGTGTCATAGGAATGGATGAAAGTACAGACTCTAAAAAGTCTCACTCTTCTTGCATTTAAGGCGGCATTGTGCCTCTTGTATTTAATTCCGATGTAATTTCAGTCATTCTTCGTCAATGTGAATGTCCAAGGAATACATTGAACCTGCAGTGTTGTATCGGAAACTAATACTGGTCTCACAGGAAAGGATCAAAGCACCGACTGTAAGAAGAGTCTCTATACTTGTACTTAAGGCGGCATTGTGCCTTTTGTATTTAATTCCGATGCGATTTCTGTGTTTCATCATCAATCTGAAGGTCCAAGGAAAACATTGAACCTGCAGTGGTGTGTCGGAAACTAATACAAGTGTCATAGGAAAGGATCAAAGCACCGACTGTAAGAAGAGTCTCTATTCTTGTACTAAAGGCGGCATTGTGCCTTTTGTATTTAATTCCGATGCGATTTCTGTGTTTCATCGTCAATGTGAAGGTCCAAGGAATACATTGAACCTGCAGTGGTGTATCGGAAAATAATACTGGCCTCATAGGAAAGGATCAAAGCACAGACTGTAAGAAGAGTCTCTATTCTTGTACTTAAGGCTTCATTGTGCCTTTTGTATTTAATTCCGATGCGATTTCAGTGTTTCATCGTCAATGTGAAGGTCCAAGGAATACATTGAACCTGCAGTGGTGTATCGGAAACTTATGCTGGTCTCACAGGAAAGGATCAAACACAGACTCTAAGAAGTCTCACTCTTCTTGCACTTAAGGCGGCATTATGCCTTTTGTATTTAGTTCCGATGTAATTTCAGAGTTTCATCGTCAATGTGTATGTAAAAGGAATTCATTGAACCTGCAGGGGTGAATCGGAAACTTATACTGGTGTCATAGGAAAGGATGAAAGCACAGACTCTAAGAAGTCTCACTCTTCTTGCACTTAAGGCGGCATTGTGCCTTTTGTATTTAATTCCGATGCGATTTCTGTGTTTCATCGTCAACGTGTATGTCCAAGGAATACATTGAACCTGCAGTGGTGTATCGGGAACTAATACTGGTCTCACAGATAAGGATCAAAGCACAGACTCTAAGAAGTCTTACTCCTCTTGCACTTAAGGCGGCATTGTGCCTTTTGTATTTAATTCCGATGTAAATTCAGTGTTTCATCGTCAATGTGCATGTAAAAGGAACACATTGAACCTGCACTGGTGTATCGGTAACTAATACTGGTCTCACAGGAAAGGATCAAAGCATCGAATGAAAGAAGAGTCTCTATTCTTGCACTTAAGGCGGCATTGTGCCTTTTTTATTTATTTCCGATGCGATTTCTGTCTTTCATCGTCAATGTGATGGTCCAAATAATACATTGAACCTGCAGTGGTGTATCGGAAACTAATACTGGTCTCACAGGAAAGGATCAAAGCACAGACTCTAAGAAGTCTCACTCTGTTGCACTTAAGGCGGTATTGTGCCTTTTGTATTTAATTCCGATGTAATTTCAGTGTTTCATCGTCAATGTGTGTGTAAAAGGAATACATTGAACCTGCAGTGGTGTATCGGATATTATAACTGGTCTCATAGGAAAGGATCAAAGCACCGTCTGTAAGAAGAGTCTCTATTTTTGTACTTAAGGCGGCACTGTGCCATTTGTATTTAGTCCCGATGCGTTGTCTGTGTTTCATCGTCAATGTTAATGTCCAAGGAATACATTGAACCTGCAGTGGTGTATCACAAACTAATATTGGTCTCACAATTAAGGATCAAAGCACAGACCCTAATAAGTCTCACTCTTCTTGCACTTAAGGTGGCATTGCGCGTTTTGTATTTAATTCCGATGTAAATTCAGTGTTTCATCGTCAATGTGTATGTAAAAGGAATACATTGAACCTGCGGTGGTGTATCGGAAACTAAAACTGGACTCATAGGAAAGGATCAAAGCACGACTGTAAGAAGAGTCTCTATTCTTTTACTTAAGGCGGCATTGTGCCATTTGTATTTAATTCCGCTGCGATTTCTGTGTTTCATCGTCAATGTGAAGGTCCAAGGTATACATTAGACCTACAGTGGTGTATCGGAAACTAATACTGGTCTCACAGGAAAGGATCAAAGCACCGACTGTAAGAAGAGTCTCTATTCTTGTACTTAAGGCGGCATTGTGCCTTTTGTATTTAATTCCGATGCATTTTCAGTGTTTCATCGTCAATGTGAAGGTCCAAGGAATACATTGAGCCTGCAATGGTGTATCGGAAACTAATACTGGTCTCACAGGAAAGGATGAAAGCACAGACTCTAAGAAGTCTCACTCTTCTTGCACTTAAGGCGGCATTGTGCCTTTTGTATTTAATTCCGATGTAATTTCAGTGTTTCATCGTCAATGTGTATGTAAAAGGAATACATTGAACCTGCAGTTGTGTATCGGAAACTAATACTGGTCTCACAGGTAGGGATCAAAGCACCGACTGTAAGAAGTGACTCTATTCTTGTACTTAAGGCAGCATTGTGCCTCTTCTATTTAATTCCGATGCAATTTCTGTGTTTCATCGTCAATGTGAAGGTCCAAGGAATACATTGAACCGGAAATGGTGTATCGGAATCTAATACTGGTCACACAGGAAAGGATCAAAGCACCGACTGTAAGAAGAGTCTCTATTCTTGTACTTAAGGCGGCATTGTGCCTTTTGTATTTAATTCCGATGTAATTCCAGTGTTTCATTGTCAATGTGTATGTAAAAGGAAAACATTGACCCTGCAGTAGTGTATCGGAAACTAATACTGGTCTCACAGGAAGGGATCAAAGCACCGACTGTAAGAAGAGTCTCTATTCTTGTACTTAAGGCGGCATTGTGCCTTTTGTATTTAATTCCGATGCGATTTCTGTGTTTCATCGTCAATGTGAAGGTCCAAGGAATACATTGAACCTGAAATGGTGTATCTGAAACTAATACTGGTCTCACAGGAATGGATCAAAGCACCGACTGTTAGAAGAGTCTCTATTCTTGTACTTAAGGCGGCATTGTGCCTTTTGTATTTAATTCCGATGCGATTTCTGTGTTTCATCGTCAATGTGAAGGTCCAAGTAATACATTGAACCTGCAGTGGTGTATCGGAAACTAATACTGTTCTCACAGGAAAGGATCAAAGCACCGACTGTAAGAAGAGTCTCTATTCTCGTACTTAAGGCGGCATTGTGCCTTTTGTATTTAATTCCGATGCGATTTCTGTGTTTCATTGTCAATGTGAAGGTCCAAGGAATACATTGAATCTGCAGTGGTGTATCGGAAACTAATACTGGTCTCACAGGAAAGGATCAAAGCACCGACTGTAAGAAGAAACTCTATTCTTGTACTTAAGTCGGCATTGTGCCTTTTGTTTTTAATTTCGATGCGATTTCTGTGTTTCATCGTCAATGTGAAGGTCCAAGGAATACATTGAACCTGCAGTGGTGTATCGGAAACTAATACTGGTGTCATAGGAAAGGGTCAGAGCACAGACTCTAAGAAGTCTTACTCTTCTTGCACTTAAGGCGGCATTGTGCCTTTAGTATTTAATTCCGATGTAATTTCAGTGTTTAATCGTCAATGTGTATGTAAAAGGAATACATTGAACCTGCAGTGGTGAATTCGTAACTAATACTGGTGTCATAGGAATGGATGAAAGTACAGACTCTAAAAAGTCTCACTCTTCTTGCATTTAAGGCGGCATTGTGCCTCTTGTATTTAATTCCGATGTAATTTCAGTCATTCTTCGTCAATGTGAATGTCCAAGGAATACATTGAACCTGCAGTGTTGTATCGGAAACTAATACTGGTCTCACAGGAAAGGATCAAAGCACCGACTGTAAGAAGAGTCTCTATACTTGTACTTAAGGCGGCATTGTGCCTTTTGTATTTAATTCCGATGCGATTTCTGTGTTTCATCATCAATCTGAAGGTCCAAGGAAAACATTGAACCTGCAGTGGTGTGTCGGAAACTAATACAAGTGTCATAGGAAAGGATCAAAGCACCGACTGTAAGAAGAGTCTCTATTCTTGTACTAAAGGCGGCATTGTGCCTTTTGTATTTAATTCCGATGCGATTTCTGTGTTTCATCGTCAATGTGAAGGTCCAAGGAATACATTGAACCTGCAGTGGTGTATCGGAAAATAATACTGGCCTCATAGGAAAGGATCAAAGCACAGACTGTAAGAAGAGTCTCTATTCTTGTACTTAAGGCTTCATTGTGCCTTTTGTATTTAATTCCGATGCGATTTCAGTGTTTCATCGTCAATGTGAAGGTCCAAGGAATACATTGAACCTGCAGTGGTGTATCGGAAACTTATGCTGGTCTCACAGGAAAGGATCAAACACAGACTCTAAGAAGTCTCACTCTTCTTGCACTTAAGGCGGCATTATGCCTTTTGTATTTAGTTCCGATGTAATTTCAGAGTTTCATCGTCAATGTGTATGTAAAAGGAATTCATTGAACCTGCAGGGGTGAATCGGAAACTTATACTGGTGTCATAGGAAAGGATGAAAGCACAGACTCTAAGAAGTCTCACTCTTCTTGCACTTAAGGCGGCATTGTGCCTTTTGTATTTAATTCCGATGCGATTTCTGTGTTTCATCGTCAATGTGAAGGTCCAGGGAATACATTGAACCTGCAGTGGTGTATCGGAAGCTAGTACTGGTCTCACAGGAACGGATCAAAGCACCGACAGTAAGAAGAATCTCTATTCTCGTACTTAAGGCGGCATTGTGCCTTTTGTATTTAATTCCGATGCGATTTCTGTATTTCATCGTCAATGTGAAGGTCCAAGGAATACATTGAATCTGCAGTGGTGTATCGGAAACTAATACTGTTCTCACAGGAAAGGATCAAAGCACCGACTGTAAGAAGAGTCTTTATTCTCGTACTTAAGGCGGCATTGTGCCTTTTGTATTTAATTCCGATGCGATTTCTGTGTTTCATCGTCAATGTGAAGGTCCAAGGAATACATTGAATCTGCAGTGGTGTATCGGAAACTAATACTGGTTTCACAGGAAAGGATCAAAGCACTGACTGTAGAAAGAAACTCTTTTGTTGTACTTAAGTCGGCATTGTGCCTTTTGTTTTTAATTTCGATGCGATTTCTGTGTTTCATCGTCAATTTGAAGGTCCAAGGAATACATTGAACCTGCAGTGGTGTATCGGAAACTAATACTGGTGTCATAGGAAAGGATAAAAGAACAGACTCCAAGAAGTCTCACTCTTCTTGCACTTAGGGCGGCATTGTGCCTTTTTTATTCAATTGCGATGTAATTTCAGTGTTTCATCCTCAATGTGTATGTAAAAGGAGTACACTGAATCTTCAGTGGTGTATCGGAAACTAAAACTGGTCTCATAGGAAAGGATCAAAGCACAGACTCTAAGAAGTTTCACTCTTCTTGCATTTAAGGCGGCTTTGTGCCCTTTGAATATAATTCGGATGTAATTTTAGTATTTCATCGGCAATGTGAATGTCCAAGGAATACATTGTAATTGCATTGGTGTATCGGAAATTAATACTGGTGTCACAGGAAAGGATCAAAGCAGCGACTATAAGAAGAGTCTCTATTCTTGTACATATGGCGGCGTTGTGCCATTTGTATTTAATCCCGATGCGTTTCCTGTGTTTCATCGACAATGTGAAGGTCCAAGGAATACATTGAACCTGCAGTGGTGTATCGGAAACTAATAATGGTCTCACAGGAAAGGATCAAAGCACAGACTCTATGAAGTCTCACTCATCTTGCACTTAAGGCGGCATTTCGCGTTTTGTAATTAATTCCGATGTAATTTCAGTTTTCAACGTCAATGTGTATGTAAAAGAAATACATTGAACCTGCAGTGGTGTATCGGAAACTAAAACTGGTCTCATAGGAAAGGGTCAAAGCACAGACTCTAAGAAGTCTCACTCTTCTTGCATTTAAGGCGGCATTGTCCCTTTTGAATTTAATTCCGATGTAACTTCCGTGTTTCATCGTAAATGTGAATCTCCAAGGAATACATTGAAACTGCAGTGGTGTATCGGAAACTAATACTGGTCTCACAGGAATGGATCAAAGCACCGACTGTAAGAAGAGTCTCTATTCTTGTACTTAAGGCGGCATTGTGCCTTTAGTATTTAATTCCGTTGCGATATCTGTGTTTCATCGACAATGTGAAGGTCCAAGGAATACATTGAACCTGCAGTGGTGTATCGGAAACTAATACTGGTGTCATAGGAAAGGATCAAAGCACAGACTCTAAGAAGTCTCACTCATCTTGCATTTAAGGCGGCAGTGTGCCTTTTGTATTTATTTCCGATGTAATTTCAGTGTTTCATCGTCAATGTGAATGTCCAAGGAATATATTGAACTGCTGTGGTGTATCGGAAACTAATACTGGTCTCACAGTTAAGGATAAAAGCACAGACCCTAAGAAGTCTCAGACTTCTTGCACTTAAGGCGGCATTGTGAATTTTGTATTTCATTCCGATGTAAATTCAGTGTTTCATCGTCAATGTGTATGTAAAAGGAATACATTGAACCTGCAGTGGTGTATCGGAAACTAATACTGGTCTAACAGGAATGGATCAAAGCACAGACTCAAAGAATTCTTACTCTTCTTGCACTTACAGCGGCATTGTGCCTGTTGCATTTATCTCCGATGTGATTTCTGTGTTTCATCGTCAATGTGGAGGTACAAGGAGTACATTGAACCTGCAGTGGTGTATCGGAGACTATTACTGGTCTACACAGGAAAGGATCAAAGCACAGACTCTAAGAGGTTTCACTCTTCTTGCACTTAAGGCGGCACTGTGACTTTCGTATTTAAATCCGATGCGATTTCTGTGTATCACCGTCAACGTGTATGTCAAGGAATAGATTGAACCTGCAGTGGTGTATCGGAAACTAATACTGGTCTCACAGTTCAAGATCAAAGCACAGACTCTAAGAAGTCTAACTCCTCCTGCACTTAATTCGGCATTGTGCCTTTTGTATATATATCCGGTGTAAGTTCAGTGTTTCATCGTCAATGTGTATGTAAAAGGAATATTTTGAACCTGCAGTGATGTATCGGACACTTATACTGGTTTCACAGGAAAGGACCAAAGCACCGACTGAGAGAAGAGTCCCTATTCTTGTACATAAGGCGGCATTGTGACTTTTGTTTTTAATTCCGATGCGATTTCTGTGTTTCATCGTCAATGTGAAGGTCCTAGGAATATATTGAACCTGCAGTGGTGTATCGGAAACTAATGCTGGTCTCACAGGAAAGGATCAAAACACAGACTCTAAGAAGTCTGACTCTTCTTGCACTTAAGGCGGCATTGTGCCTTTTGTATTTAATTCTGATGTAATGTCAGTGTTTCATCGTCAATGTGTATGTAAAAGGAATACATTGAACCTGCAGTGGTGTATCGGCAACTAAAACTGGTCTCATAGGAAAATTATTAAATCACCGACTGTAAGAAGAGTCTCTATTCTTGAACTTAAAGCGGCATTGTTCCTTTTGTATTTAATTCCGATGCGATTTCTGTGTTTCATCGTCAAGGGAAGGTATAAGGAATACATTAGACCTGCAGTGGTGTATCGGAAACAAATACTGGTCTCGCAGGAAAGGATCAAAGCACCGACAGTAAGAAGAGTCTCTATTCTTGTACTTAAGGCGGCATTGTGCCTTTTGTATTTAATTCCGATGCGATTTCTGTGTTTCATCGTCAATGTGAAGGTCCAAGGAATACATTGAACCTGCAAAGGTGTATCGAAAACTAATACAAGTGTCATAGGAAAGGATCAAAGCACCAACTGTAAGAAGAGTCTCTATTCTTTTACTTAAGGCGGCATTGTGCCTTTTGTATTTATTTCCGATGCGATATCTGTGTTTTATCGTCAATGTGTATGTCCAAGGAATACATTGAACCTGCTGTGGTGTATCGGAATTTAATTCTGGTCTAACAGGAAAGGATCAAAGCACAGACTCTAAGAAGTCTTACTCTTCTTGCACTTAAGGCGGCATTGTGCCTGTTGCATTTATCTCCGATGTAATTTCTGTGTTTCATCGACAATGTGAAGGTCCAAGGAATACATTGAACCTGCAGTGGTGTATCGGAAACTAATACTGGTCTCACAGGGAATGCTCAAACACCGACTGTAAGAAGAGTCTCTATTCTTATACTTAAGGCGGCATTGTGCCTATTGTATTTAATTCCGACGCGATTTCTGTGTTTCATCGTCAATGTGAAGGTCCAAGGAATACATTGAACCTGCAGTGGTGTATCGGAAACTAATACTGGTCTCACAGGGATTGCTCAAAACACCGACTGTAAGAAGAGTCTCTATTCTTGTACTTATGGAGGCATTGTGCCTTTTGTATTTAATTCCGACGCGATTTCTGTGTTTCATCGTCAATGTGAAGTTCCAAGGATTACATTGAACCTGCAGTGGTGTATCGGAAACTAATACTGGGCTCACAGGAAAGGATCAAAGCACAGACTCTAAGAAGTCTTACTCTTCTTGCACTTAATGCGGCATTGTGCCTTTTGTATTTAATTCCGATTCGATTTCTGTGTTTCATCATCAATGTGAAGGCCCAAGGAAAACATTGAACCTGCAGTGGTGTGTCGGAAACTAATACAAGTGTCATAGGAAAGGATCAAAGCACCGACTGTAAGAAGAGTCTCTATTCTTATACTTAAGGCGGCATTGTGCCTATTGTATTTAATTCCGATGCGATTTCTGTGTTTCATCGTCAATGTGAATGTCCAAGGGATACATTGAACCTGCAGTGGTGTATCGAAAACTAATACTGGCCACACAGGAAAGGATCAAAGCAGAGACACTAAGAAGTCTTACGCTTCTTGCACTTAAGTCATCATTGTGCCGGTTGTATTTATCTCCGATGTGATTTCTGTGTTTCATCGTCAATGTGATGGTCCAAGGAATACATTGAACCTGCAGTGGTGTATCGGAAACTAATACTGGTCTCACAGCTAAGGATCAAAGCACAGACCCTAAGAAGTCTCACTCTTCTTGCACTTAAGGCGGCATTGTGCCTTTTGTAATTAATTCCGATGTAAATTCAGTGTTTCATCGTCAATGTGTATGTAAAAGGAATACATTGAACCTGCGGTGGTGTATCGGAAACTAAAACTGGTCTCATAGGAAAGGATCAAAGCACCGACTGTAAGAAGAGTCTCTATTCTTTTACTTAAGGCGGCATTGTGCCTTTTGTATTTAATTCCGATGCGATATCTGTGTTTCATCGTCAACGTGAAGGTCAAAGGAATACATTAAACCTGCAGTGGTGTATCGGAAACTAATACTGGTCTCACAGGGAATGCTCAAGACACCGACTGTAAGAATAGTCTCTATTGTTATACCTAAGGCAGCATTGTGCCTTTTGTATTTAATTCCGACGCAATTTCTGTGTTTCATCGTCAATGTGAAGGTCCAAGGAATACATTGAACCTGTAATCGTGTATCGGAAACTAATACTGGTCGCACAGGAAAGGATCAAAGCACAGACTCTAAGAAGTCATACTCTTCTTGCACTTAAGGCGCCATTGTGCCTTTTGTATTTAATTCCGATGTAAATTTAGTGTTTCATCGTCAATGTGTATGTAAAAGGAATACATTGAACCTGCACTGGTGTATCGGTAACTAATACTGGCCTCACAGGAAAGGATCAAAGCACCGAATGAAAGAAGAGTCTCTATTCTTGCACTTAAGGCGGCATTGTGCCTTTTGTATTTAATTCCGATGCGATTTCTGTGTTTCATCGTCAAAGTGAAGATCCAAGGAACACATTGAACCTGCAGTGGTGTATCGGAAACTAATACTGGTCTCACAGGAAAGGATCAAAGCACAGACTCTAAGAAGTCTCACTCTTCTTGCACTTAAGGCGGTATTGTGCCTTTTGTATTTATTTCCGATGTAATTTCACTGTTTCATCGTCAATGTGTGTGTAAAAGGAATACATTCAACCTGCAGTGGTGTATCGGAAACTAAAACTGGTCTCATAGGAAAGGATCAAAGCGCCGTCTGTAAGAAGAGTCTCTATTCTTGTACTTAAGGCGGCACTGTGCCATTTGTATTTAGTTCCGATGCGTTTTCTGTGTTTCATCGTCAATGTGAAGGTCCAAGGAATACATTGGACCTGCAGTGGTGTATTGGAAACAAATACTGGTCTCACAGGAAAGGATCAAAGCACCGACTGTAAGAAGAGTCTCTATTCCTTTACTTAAGGCGGCATTGTGCCTTTTGTATTTCATTCCGATGCGATTTCTGTGTTTCATCGTCAATGTGAATGTCCAAGGGATACATTGAACCTGCAGTGGTGTATCGAAAACTAATACTGGTCACACAGGAAAGGATAAAGCAGAGACACTAAGAAGACTTACGCTTCTTGCACTTAAGGCATCATTGTGCCTGTTGTATTTATCTCCGATGTGATTTCTGTGTTTTATCGTCAATGTGATGGTCCAAGGAATACATTGAACCTGCAGTGGTGTATCGGAAACTAATACTGGTCTCACAGTTAAGGATCAAAGCACAGACCCTAAGAAGTCTCACTCTTCTTGCATTTAAGGCGGCATTGTGCCTTTTGTATTTAATTCCTATGTAAATTCAGTGTTTCATCGTCAATGTGTATGTAAAGGGAATACATTGAACCTGCGGTGGTGTATCGGAAACTAAAACTGGTCTCATAGGAAAGGATCAAAGCACCGACTGTAAGAAGAGTCTCTATTCTTTTACCTAAGCCGGCATTGTGCCTTTTGTATTTAATTCCGATGCGATTTCTGTGTTTCATCATCAATGTGAAGGTCCAAGGAAAACATTGAACCTGTAGTGGTGTGTCGGAAACTAAAACAAGTGTCATAGGAAAGGATCAAAGCACCGACTATAAGAAGAGTCTCTATTCCTTTACTTAAGGCGGCATTGTGCCTTTTGTATTTCATTCCGATGCGATTTCTGTGTTTCATCGTCAATTTGAAGGTCCAAGGAATACATTGAACCTGCAATCGTGTATCGGAAACTAATACTGGTCTCACAGGAAAGGATCAAAGCACAGACTCTAAGAAGTCTTACTCTTCTTGCACTTAATGCGGCATTGTGCCTTTTGTATTTAATTCCGATGCGATTCCTGTGTTTCATCGTCAATGTGAATGTCCAATAATACACTGAACCTGCAGTGGTGTATCGGAAACTAATACTGGTCTCACAGGAAATAATCAATGCACCAACAGTAAGAAGAGTCTCTATTCTTTTACCTAAGGCGGCATTGTGCCTTTTGTATTTAATTCCGATGCGATATCTGTGTTTCATCGTCAACGTGAAGGTCCAAGGAATACATTGAACCTGCAGTGGTGTGTCGGAAACTAATACTGGTATCATAGGAAAGGATCAAATCACCGACTGTAAGAAGAGTCTCTATTCTTGTAGTTAAGGCGGCCTTGTGCCTTTTGTATTTCATTCCGATGCGATTTCAGTGTTTCATCGTCAATGTGAAGGTCGAAGGAATACGTTGAACCTGCAGTGGTGTATCGGAGACTAATACTGGTCTCACAGGGATTGCTCAAAACACCAAGAATAGTCTCTATTGTTTTACCTAAGACAGCATTGTGCATTTGTATTTTAATTCCGACGCGATTTCTGTGATTCATCGTCAATGTGAAGGTCCAAGGAATACATTGAACCTGCAATCGTGTATCGGAAACTAATACTGGTCTCACAGGAAAAGATGAAAGCACAGACTCTAAGAAGTCTCACTCTTCTTGCGCTTAAGAATGCATTGTGCCTTTTGTATCAAATTCCGATGTAATTTCAGTGTTTCATCGTCAATGTGTATGTCCAAGGAATACAGTGAACCCGCAGTTTTGTATCGGAAACTAATACTGGTCTCACAGGGATTGCTCAAATCACCGACTGTAAGAAGAGTCTGTATTCTTGTACTTATGGAGGCATTGTGCCTTTTGTATTTAATTCCGACGCGATTTCTGTGTTTCATCGTCAATGTGAAGTTCCAAGGATTACATTGAACCTGCAGTGGTGTATCGGAAACTAATACTGGGCTCACAGGAAAGGATCAAAGCACAGACTCTAAGAAGTCTTACTCTTCTTGCACTTAATGCGGCATTGTGCCTTTTGTATTTAATTCCGATTAGATTTCTGCGTTTCATCATCAATGTGAATACCAAGGAAAACATTGAACCTGCAGTGGTGTGTCGGAAACTAATACAAGTGTCATAGGAAAGGATCAAAGCACCGACTGTAAGAAGAGTCTCTATTCTTTTACTCAAGGCGGCATTGTGCCTTTTGTATTTAATTGCGATTTCTGTGTTTCATCGTCAATGTGAATGTCCAAGGGATACATTGAACCTGCAGTGGTGTATCGAAAACTAATACTGGCCACACAGGAAAGGATCAAAGCAGAGACACTAAGAAGTCTTACGCTTCCTGCACTTAAGTCATCATTGTGCCGGTTGTATTTATCTCCGATGTGATTTCTGTGTTTCATCGTCAATGTGATGGTCCAAGGAATACATTGAACCTGCAGTGGTGTATCGGAAACTAATACTGGTCTCACAGTTAAGGATCAAAGCACAGACCCTAAGAAGTCTCACTCTTCTTGCACTTAAGGCGGCATTGTGCCTTTTGTAATTAATTCCGATGTAAATTCAGTGTTTCATCGTCAATGTGTATGTAAAAGGAATACATTGAACCTGCGGTGGTGTATCGGAAACTAAAACTGGTCTCATAGGAAAGGATCAAAACACCGACTGTAAGAAGGGTCTCTATTCTTTTACTTAAGGCGGCATTGTGCCTTTTGTATTTAATTGCGATGGGATTTCTGTGTTTCATACTCAATGTGTATGTTCAAGGAATACATTGAACCTGCAGTGGTGTATCGGAAACTAATACTGGTCGCACAGGAGAGGATCAAACCACAGACTCTAAGAAGTCTCACTCTTCTTACACTTAAGCTGCATTGTGCTTTTTCTATTTAATTCCGATGTAATTTTAGTGTTTCCTTGTCAATGCGTATGTCCAAGGAATACATTGAACCTGCAGTCGTGTATCGGAAACTAATACTGGTCTCACAGGGAATGCTCAAGACACCGACTGTAAGAATAGTCTCTATTGTTATACCTAAGGCAGCATTGTGCCTTTTGTATTTAATTCCGACGCAATTTCTGTGTTTCATCGTCAATGTGAAGGTCCAAGGAATACATTGAACCTGTAATCGTGTATCGGAAACTAATACTGGTCTCACAGGAAAGGATCAAAGCACAGACTCTAAGAAGTCTTACTCTTCTTGCACTTAATGCGGCATTGTGCCTCTTGTATTTAATTCCGATGCGATTCCGGTGTTTCATCGTCAATGTGAAGGTCCAATAATACATTGAACCTGCAGTGGTGTATCGGAAACTAATACTGGTCTCACAGGAAAGGATCAAAGCACCGACTGTAAGAAGAGTCCCTATTCTTGTACTTAAGGCGGCATTGTGCCTTTTGTATTTAATTGCGATGGGATTTCTGTGTTTCATACTCAATGTGTATGTTCAAGAAATACATTGAACCTGCAGTGGTGTATCGGAAACTAATACTGGTCGCACAGGAGAGGATCAAACCACAGACGCTAAGAAGTCTCACTCTTCTTACACTTAAGCTGCATTGTGCTTTTTGTATTTAATTCCGATGTAATTTCAGTGTTTCCTTGTCAATGCGTATGTCCAAGGAATACATTGAACCTGCAGTCGTGTGTCGGAAACTAATACTGGTCTCACAGGAAAGGATCAAAGCACAGACTATAAGAAGTCTCACACTTCTTGCACTTAAGTCGGCATTGTGCTTTTTGTATCTCACTCCGATGCGATTTCTGTGTTTCATCGTCAATGTGTATGTCCAAGGAATACATTGAACCTGCAGTGGTGTATCGGAAACTATTACTGGACTCACAGGAAAGGATAAAAGCACAGACTCTAAGAAGTCTTACTCTTCTTGCACTTAAGGCGGCATTGTGCCTGTTGTATTTATCTCCGATGTGATTTCAGTGTTTCATCGTCAATGTGAACGTCCAAGGAATACTTTGAACCTGCAGTGGTGTATCGGAAACTAATACTGGTCTCACAGGATAGGATCAAAGCACAGACTCTAAGAGGTGTGACTCTTCTTGCACTTAAGGCTGCATTGTGCCTTTCGTATTTAATTCCGATGCGATTTCTTTGTATCATCGTCAACGTGTATGTCCAAGGAATACATTGAACCTGCTGTGGTGTATCGGGAACTAATACTGGTCTCACAGTTAAGGATCAAAGCACAGACTCTAAGAAGTCTTACTCCTCTTGCTCTTAAGGCGGCATTGTGCCTTTTGTATTTAGTTCCGATGTAAATTTAGTGTTTCATCGTCAATGTGTATGTAAAAGGAATACATTGAACCTGCACTGGTGTATCGGTAACTAATACTGGTCTCACAGGAAAGGATCAAAGCGCCGTCTGTAAGAAGAGTCTCTATTCTTGTACTTAGGGCGGCACTGTGCCATTTGTATTTAGTTCCGATGCGTTTTCTGTGTTTCATCGTCAATGTGAAGGTCCAAGGAATACATTAGACCTGCAGTGGTGTATCGGAAACAAATACTGGTCTCACAGGAAAGGATCAAATCACCGACTGTAAGAAGAGTCTCTATACTTGTACATAAGGCGGCATTGTGCCTTTTGTATTTAATTCCGATGCGATTTCTGTGTTTCATCATCAATGTGAAGGTCCAAGGAATACATTGAACCTGCAGTGGTGTATCGGAAACTAATACTGGTCTCACAGTTAAGGATCAAAGCACAGACCCTAAGAAGTCTCACTCTTCTTGCATTTAATACGGCATTGTGCCTTTTGTATTTAATTCCTATGTAAATTCAGTGTTTCATCGTCAATGTGTATGTAAAAGGAATACATTGAACCTGCGGTGGTGTATCGGAAACTAAAACTGGTCTCGTAGGAAAGGATCAAAGCACCGACTGTAAGAAGAGTCTCTATTCTTTTACCTAAGGCGGCATTGTGCCTTTTGTATTTAATTCCGATGCGATATCTGTGTTTCATCGTCAACGTGAAGGTCCAAGGAATACATTGAACCTGCAGTGGTGTGTCGGAAACTAATACTGGTATCATAGGAAAGGATCAAATCACCGACTGTAAGAAGAGTCTCTATTCTTGTAGTTAAGGCGGCATTGTGCCTTTTGTATTTAATTGCGATGGGAATTCTGTGTTTCATACTCAATGTGTATGTTCAAGGAATACATTGAACCTGCAGTGGTGTATCGGAAACTAATACTGGTCGCACAGGAGAGGATCAAACCACAGACTCTAAGAAGTCTCACTCTTCTTACACTTAAGCTGCATTGTGCTTTTTGTATTTAATTCCGATGTAATTTCAGTGTTTCCTTGTCAATGCGTATGTCCAAGGAATACATTGAACCTGCAGTCGTGTATCGGAAACTAATACTGGTCTCACAGGAAAGGATCAAAGCACAGACTATAAGAAGTCTAACACTTCTTGCACTTAAGTCGGCATTGTGCCTTTTGTATTTATATCCGATGTAATTTCAGTGTTTCATCGTCAATGTGTATGTAAAAGGAACACATTGAACCTGCGGTGGTGTATCGGAAACTAAAACTGGTCTCATAGGAAAGGATCAAAGCACCGACTGTAAGAAGAGTCTCTATTCTTTTACTTAAGGAGGCATTGTGCCTTTTGTATTTAATTCCGATGCGATTTCTATGTTTCATCGTCAACGTGAAGGTCCAAGGAATACATTGCACCTGCAGTGGTGTGTCGGAAACTAACACTGGTGTCATAGGAAAGGATCAAAGCACGGACTGTAAGAAGAGTCTCTATTCTTGTAGTTAAGGCGGCATTGTGCCTTTCGTATTTAATTCCGATGCGATTTCAGTGTTTCATCGTCAATGTGTAGGTCCAAGGAATACATTGAACCTGCAGTGGTGTATCGGAAACTAATACTGGCCTTATAGGAAAGGATCAAAGCACCGACTGTAAGAAGAGTCTCTATTCTTGTTCTTAAGGCGGCATTGTGCCTTTTGTATTTAATTCCGATGCGATTTCAGTGTTTCATCGTCAATGTGAAGGTCCAAGGAATACATTAAACCTGCAGTGGTGTATCGGACACTGATGCTGGTCTCACAGGAAAGGATCAAAACACAGACTCTAAGAAGTCTCACTTTTCTTGCACTTAAGGCGGCATTATGCCTTTTGTATTAAATTCCGATGTAATTTCAGAGTTTCATCGTCAATGTGTATGTAAAAGGAATTCATTGAACCTGCAGTGGTGAATCGGAAACTAATACTGGTGTCATAGGAAAGGATGAAAGCACAGACTCTAAGAAGTCTCACTCTTCTTGCACTTAAGGCGGCATTGTGCCTTTTGTATTTATATCCGATGTAATTTCAGTGTTTCATCGTCAATGTGTATGTAAAGGGAATACATTGAACCTGCAGTTGTGTATCGGAAACTAATACTGGTCTCACAGGAAGGGATCAAAGCACCGACTGTAAGATGTGACTCTATTCTTGTACTTAATGCGGCATTGTGCCTTTTGTATTTAATTCCAATGCGATTTCTGTGTTTCACCGTCAATGTGAAGGTCCAAGGAATACATTGAACCGGAAAAGGTGTATCGGAATCTAATACTGGTCTCACAGGAAAGGATCAAAGCACAGAGTCTAAGAAGTCTCACTCTTCTTGCACTTATGGCGGCATAATGCCTTTTATATTTATTTCCGATGTTACTTCAGTGTTTCATCGTCAATGTGTATGTAAAAGCAAAACATTGAACCTGCAGTAGTGTATCGGAAACTAATACTGGTCTCACAGGAAGGGATCAAAGAACCGACTGTAAGAAGAGTCTCTATTCTGGTACTTAAGGCGGCATTGTGCCTTTTGTATTTAATTCCGATGCGATTTCTGTGTTTCACCGTCAATGTGAAGGTCCAAGGAATACATTGAACCTGAAATGGTGTATCCGAAACTAATACTTGTCTCACAGGAATGGATCAGAGCACCGACTGTTAGAAGAGTCTCTATTCTTGTACTTAAGGCGGCATATTGCCTTTTGTATTTAATTCCGATGCGATTTCTGTGTTTCATCGTCAATGTGAAGGTCCAAGGAATACATTGAACCTGCAGTGGTGTATCGGAAACTAATACTGTTCTCACAGGAAAGGATCAAAGCACCGACTGTAAGAAGAGTCTGTATTCTCGTACTTAAGGCGGCATTGTGCCTTTTGTATTTAATTCCGATGCGATTTCTGTGTTTCATCGTCAATGTGAAGGTCCAAGGAATACATTGAATCTGCAGTGGTGTATCGGAAACTAATACTGGTCTCACAGGAAAGGATCAAAGCACCGACTGTAAGAAGAGTCTGTATTCTCGTACTTAAGGCGGCATTGTGCCTTTTGTATTTAATTCCGATGCGATTCTTGTGTTTCATCGTCAATGTGAAGGTACAAGGAATACATTGAACCTGCAGTGGTGTATCGGAAACTAATACTGGTGTCATAGGAAAGGATCAGAGCACAGACTCTAAGAAGTCTTACTCTTCTTGCACTTAAGGCGGCATTGTGCCTTTAGTATTAAATTCCGATGTAATTTCAGTGTTTAATCGTCAATGTGTATGTAAAAGGAATACATTGAACCTGCAGTGGTGAATTCGTAACTAATACTGATGTCATAGGAAAGGATGAAAGCACAGACTCTAAAAAGTCTCACTCTTATTGCATTTAAGGCGGCATTGTGCCTTTTGTATTTAATTCCGATGTAGTTTCAGTCATACATCGTCAATGTGAATGTCCAAGGAATACATTGAACCTGCAGTGTTGTATCGGAAATTAATACTGGTCTCACAGGGAAGGATCAAAGCACCGACTGTAAGAAGAGTCTCTATTCTTGTACTTAAGGAGCCATTATACCTTTTGTATTTTATTCCGATGCGATTTCTGTGTTTCATCGTCAATGTGAATTTCCAAAGAATACATTGATCCTCCAGTGGTGTGTCGGAAACTAATACTGGTCTCACAGGAAAGGATCAAAGCACAGACTCTAAGAAGTCTCACTCTTCTTGCACTTAAGACGGCATTGTGCCTTTTGAATTTAATTCCGATGTAATTTCAGTGTTTCATCGTCAATGTGTATGTAAAAGGAATACATTGAACGTGCAGTGGTGTATCGGAAACTAATACTGGTGTCATAGGAAAGCATCAAAGCACCTACTGTAAGAAGAGTCTCTATTCTTGTACTTAACGCGGCATTGTTCCTTTTGCATTTAATTCCGATGCGATTTCTGTGTTTCACCGTCAATGTGAAGGTTCGAGGAATACATTGAACCTGCAGTGGTGTATCGGAAACTAATACTGGTCTCACAGGAAAGGATCAAAGCACAGACTCTAAGAAGTCTCACTCTTCTTGCACTTAAGGCGGCATTGTGCCTTTTGTATTCAATTGCGATGTAATTTCAGTGTTTCATCCTCAATGTGTATGTAAAAGGAATACATTGAATCTTCAGTGGTATATCGGAAACTAAAACTGGTCTCATAGGAAAGGATCAAAGCACAGACTCTAAGAAGTCTCACTCTTCTTGCATTTAAGGCGGCTTTGTGCCTTTAGAATTTAATTCGGATGTAATTTCAGTGTTTCATCGTCAATGTGAATGTCCAAGGAATACATTGAACTTGCATTGGTGTATCGGAAACTAATACTGATGTCACAGGAAAGGATCAAAGCAGCGACTTTAAGAAGAGTCTCTATTCTTGTACATAAGGCGGAGTTGTGCCATTTGTATTTAATCCCTATGCGTTTTCTGTGTTTCATCGACAATGTGAATGTCCAAGGAATACATTGAACCTGCAGTGGTGTATCGGAAACTAATACTGGTCTCACAGGAAAGGATCAAAGCACAGACCCTATGAAGTCTCACTCTTCTTGCACTTAAGGCGGCATTTGGCCTTTTGTATTTAATTCCTATGTAATTTCAGTTTTTCAACGTCAATGTGTATGTAAAAGGAATACATTGAACCAGCAGTGGTGTATCGGAAACTAATACTGGTCTCACTGGAATGGATCAAAACACAGACTCTAAGAAGTCTCACTCTTCTGGCACTTAAGGCGGCATCGTGCCTTTTGTATTTAATTCCGGTGTAATTTCAGTGTTTCATCTTCAATGTGTATGTAAAAGGAATACATTGAACCTGCAGTGGTGAATCGGAAACTAATACTGGTGTCATAGGAAAGGATCAAAGCACAGACTCTAAGAAGTCTCACTCATTTTGCATTTAAGGCGGCATTGTGCCTTTTGTATTTAATTCCGATGTAATTTCAGTGTTTCATCGTCAATGTGAATGTCCAAGGAATATATTGAACTGCAGTGGTGTATCGGAAACTAATACAGTTCTCACAGGAATGGATCAAAGCACCGACTGTAAGAAGAGTCTCTGTGCCATTTGTATTTAATTCCGATGCGATTTCTGTGTTCCATCGTCAATGAGAGGGTCCAAGGAATACATTGAACCTGCAGTGGTGTATCGGAAACTAATACTGGTCTCACAGGGAATGCTCAAAGCACCGACTGTAATAAGAGTCTCTATTCTTGTACTTAATGCCGCATTGTGCCTTTTGTATTTAATTCCGATGCGATTTCTGTGTTTCATCGTCAATGTGATGGTCCAAGGAATAGACTGAATCTGCAGTGGTGTATCGGAAACTAATACTGGTCTCACTGGAATGGATCAAAGCACAGACTCTAAGGAGTCTCACTCTTCTTGCACTTACGGCGGCATTGTGCCTTTTGTATTTAATTCCGATGTAATTTCAGGGTTTCATCGTCAATGTATTTGTAAACGGAATACATTGAACCTGCAGTGGTGTATCGGAAACTAATTCTGGTCTAGAAGGACAGGATCAAAGCACAGACTCTAAGAAGTCTCACTCTTCTTGCACTTAAGGCGGCATTATGCCTTCTGTATTTAATTCCAATGTCATTTCAGTGTTTCATCGTCAATGGGAATGTCCAAGGAATACATTGAACCTGCACTTGTGTATCGGAAACTAATACTGCTCTCACAGGTAAGGATCAAAGCACCGACAGTAAGAAGAGTCTCTATTCTTGTACTTAAGGCGGCATTGTGCCTTTTGTATATAATTCCGATGCGATTTCTGTGTTTCATCGCCAATGTGAAGGGCCAAGGAATACTTTGAACCTGCAGTGGTGTATCGGAAACTAATACTGGCCTCACTGGAAAGTATCAAACCACAGACTCTAAGAAGTCTCACTCTGCTTGCACTTAAGGCGGTATTGTGCCTTTTGTATTTAATTCTGATGTAATTTCAGTGTTTTCTCGTCAATGTGTATGTCCAAGGAATACATTGAACCTGCAGATGTGTATTGTAAACTAATACTGGTCTCACAGGACAGGATCAAAGCACAGACTCTTAGAAGTCTCACTCTTCTTCCACTTAAGGCGGCATTGTGCCATTTGTATTTAATTCCGATGTAATTTCAGTGTTACATCTTCAATGAGTATGTAAACGGAATACATTGAACCTGCAGTGGTGTATCGGAAACTAAAACTGGTATCATAGGAAAGCATGAAAGCACAGACTCTAAGAAATCACACTCTTCTTGCACTTAAGGCGGCATTGTGCCTTTTGTATTTAATTCCGATGTAATTTCAGTGTTTCATCGTCAATGTGTATGTAATCGGAATACATTGAACCTGCAGTGGGTTATCGGAAACTAATACTGGTCTCATAGGAAAGGATCAAAGCACAGACTCTAAGAAGTCTCACTCTTCTTGCACTTAAGGCGGCATTGTGCCTTTTGTAATTAATTCCTATGTAATTTCAGTGTTTCATCGTCAATGTGAATGTCCAAGGAATACATTGAACCTGCAATGGTGTATCGGAAACTAATACTGGTCTCATAGGAATGGATCAAAGCACAGACTCTAAGGAGGCTCACTCTTCTTACACTTAAGGCGGCATTGTGACTTTTGTATTTAATTCCGATGTAATTTCAGTGTTTCATCGTCAATGTGTATGTAAAAGGAATACATTGAACCTGCAGTGGTGTATCGGAAAGAAATACTGGTCTCATAGGAAAGGATCAAAGCACAGACTCTAAGAAGTCTCACTCTTCTTGCACTTAGGGCGGCATTGTGCCTTTTGTATTTAATTTCGAAGTAATATCATTGTTTCATCGTCAATGTGAAGGTCCAAGGAATATATTGAACGTGCAGTGGTGTATCGGAAACTAATACTGGTCTCACAGGAAAGGATCAATGCACAGACTCTAAGAAGTCTCACTCTTCTTGCACATAAGGCGGCATTGTGCGTTTTGTACTTAATTTCTATGTATTTTCAGTGTTTCATCATTAATGTGAATGTCCAAGGAACACAGTGAACTTGCAGTGGTGTATCGGAAACTAATACTGGTCTCACAGGAAAGGATCAAACACCGATGGTGGTGGTGGTGGTTAGTGTTTAACGTCCCGTCGACAACGAGGTCATTAGAGACGGAGCGCAAGCTCGGGGTAGGGAAGGATTGGGAAGGAAATCGACCGTGCCCTTTCAAAGGCACCATCCCGGCATTTGCCTGAAACGATTTAGGGAAATCACGGAAAACCTAAATCAGGATGGCCGGAGACGGGATTGAACCGTCGTCCTCCTGAATGCGAGTCCAGTGTGCCAAACACCGACTGTAAGAACAGTCTCTATTCTTGTACTTAAGGTGGCATTGTGCCTTTTGTATATAATTCCGATGCGATTTCTGTGTTTCATCGTCAACGTGACGGTCCAAGGAATTCATTGAACGTGCAGGGGTGTATCGGAAGCTAATACTGGTCTCACAGAAAGGATCAAACCACAGACTCTAAGAAGTCTCACTCTTCATGCACTTAAGGCGACATTGTGCTTTTTGTATTTAATTCAAAAGTAATTTCAGTGTTTTCTCGTCAATGTGTATGTCCAAGGAATACATTGAACTTGCAGTGGTGTATCGGAAACTAATACTGGTCTCACAGGAAAGGATCAAAGCACAGACTCTAAGAAGTCTCACTCTTCTTGCACTTAAGGCGGCATTGTGCCTTTTGTATTTATTTACGATGTAATTTCAGTGTTTCATCGTCAATGTGTATGTAATCGGAATACATTGAACCTGCAGTGGGTTATCGGAAACTAATACTGGTCTCATAGGAAAGGATAAAAGCACAGACTCTAAGAAGTCTCACTCTTCTTGCACTTAAGGCGGCATAGTGCCTTTTGTATTTAAATCCGAAGTAATATCAGTGTTTCATCGTCAATGTGAAGGTGCAAGGAATACATTGAACGTGCAGTGGTGTATCGGAAACTAATACTGGTCTCACAGGAAAGGATCAAAGCACAGATTCTAAGAATTCTCACTCTTCTTGCACTTAACGCGGCATTGTGCCTTCCTACTTAAATCCGATGTAATTTCAGTGTTTAATCGTCAATGTGTATGTTAACGGAATAAATTGAACCTGCAGTGGTGTATCGGAAACTAATAATGGTCTCATAGGAAAAGATCAAAGCACCTACTGTAAGAAGTCTCACTCTTCTTGCACTTAAGGCGGCATTGTGCCTTTTGTATTTAATTCCTATGTAATTTCAGTGTTTCATCGTCAATGTGAAGGTCCAATGAATACATTGAACCAGCAGTGGTGTATCGGAATCTAATACAGGTCTCACAGGAAAAGATCAAAGCACCGACTGTAAGGTGAGTCTCTATTTTTGTAATTATGGCAGCGTTATGCCTTTTGTTTTTAATTCCGATGCGATTTCGGTGTTTCATCGTCAATGTGTAGGTCCAAGAAATACATTGAACCTGCAGTGGTGTAGCGGAAACTAATACTGGTCTCACAGGAAAGGATCAAAGCACAGACTCTAATAAGTCTCGCTCTGCTTGCACTTAAGGCGGCATTTTGCCTTTTGTATTTAATTCCGATGTAATTTCAGTGTTTCATCGTCAATGTGTATGTCCAAGGAATACATTGAACCTGCAGTGGTGTATCGGAAACTAATACTGGTCTCACAGGAAAAGACCAAAGCACAGACTGTAAGAAGAGTATCTATTCTTGTACTTAAGGCTTCATTGTGCATTTTGTATTTAATTCCGATGCGATTTCGGTATTTCATCGTCAATGTGTAGGTCCAAGGAATACATTGAACATGCAGTGGTGTATCGGAAACTAATACTGGTCTCACACTAAAGGATCAAAGCACAGACTCTAAGAAGTCTCACTCTCCTTGCACTTAAGGCGGCAATGTGCCATTTGTATTTAATTCCGATGGAATTTCAGTGTTTCATCGTCAATGTGTATGTCCAAGGATACATTGAACCTGCAGTGGTGTGTCGGAAACTAATACTGGTCTCACAGGAAAAGATCAAAGCACCGACTGTAAGAAGAGTCTCTAATCTTGTAATTAAGGCGGCGTTATGAGTTTTGTATATAATTTCGATGCGATTTCTGTATTTCATCGTCAATGTGAAGGTGCAAGGAATACATTGAACCTGCAGTGGTGTATCGGAAACTAATACTGGTCTCACAGGGAATGCTCAAAGCTCCGACTGTAAGAAGAGTCTCTATTCTTGTACTTAAGGCGGCACTGTGCCATTTGTATTTAATTACGATGCGATTTCTGTGTTTCATCATCAATGTGAAGGTCCAAGGAATACATTGAGCCTGCAGTGGTGTATCGGAAACTAATACTGGTCTCACAGGAAAAGACCAAAGCACAGACTGTAAGAAGAGTATCTATTCTTGTACTTAAGGCGGCATTGTGCATTTTGTACTTAATTCCGATGCGATTTCGGTATTTCATCGTCAATGTGAAGGACCAAGGAATACATTGAACCTGCAGTAGTGTATCGGAAACTAAAACTTATCTCACAGGAAAGGATCAAAGCACAGACTCTAAGAAGTCTCACTCTTCTTGCACTTAAGGCGGCATTGTGCCTTTTGTATTTAATTCCGATGTAAATTCAGTGTTTCATCGTCAATGTGTATGTAAACGGAATACATTGAACCTGCAGTGGTGTATCGGAAACTAATACTGGTCTCATAGGAAAGAAGCAAAGCACAGACTCTATGAAGTCACTCTCTTCTTGCATTTAAGACGGCATAGTGCCTTTTGTATTTAATTCCAATGTAATTTCAGTGTTTCATCGTCAATGTGTATGTAAACGGAATACATTGAACCTGCAGTGGGTTATCGGAAACTAATAATGGTCTCATAGGAAAGGATCAAAGCACAGACTCTAAGAAGTCTCACTCTTCTTGCACTTAAGGCGGCATTGTGCCTTTTGTATTTAATTCCGATGTAATTTCAGTGTTTCATCGTGAATGTGAGTGTCCAAGGAATACATTGAACCTGCAGTGGTGTATCGGAAACTAAAATTGGTCTCATAGGAAAGGATCAAAGCACAGACTCTATGAAGTCTCACTTTTCTTGCACTTAAGACGGCATAGTGCCTTTTGTATTTAATTCCGATGTAAATTCAGTGTTTCATCGTCAATGTGTATGTAAACGGAATCATTGAACCAGCAGTGGTGTATCAGAAACTAATACTGGTCTCACAGGGTAGTATCAACCACCGACTGTATGAAGAGTGTCTATTCTTGTACTTAAAGGCGGCATTGTGTCTTTTGTATTTACGTCCGATGCGATTTCGGTGTTTCATCGTCAATGTGAAGGTCCAAGGAATACATTGAACCAGCAGTGGTGTATATGAATCTAATACAGGTCTCACAGGAAAATATCAAAGCACCGACTGTAAGGTGAGTCTCTATTCTTGTAATTAAGGCGGCGTTATGCCTTTTGTATTTAATTCCGATGCGATTTCGGTGTTTCATCGTCAATGTGTAGGTCCAAGGAATACATTGAACCTGCAGTGGTGTATCGGAAACTAATACTGGTCTCACAGGAAAGGATCAAAGCACGGACTGTAATAAGTCTCGCTCTGCTTGCACTTATGGCGGCATTGTGCCTTTTGTATTTAATTCCGATGTAATTTCAGTGTTTCATCGTCAATGTGTATGTTCAAGGATACATTGAACCTGCAGTCGTGTGTCGGAAACTAATACTGGTCTCACAGGAAAAGATCAAAACACCGACTGTAAGAAGAGCCTCTGTTCTTGTAATTAAGGCGGCGTTTTGAAATTTGTATTTAATTTCGATGCGATTTCTGTGTTTCATCGTCAATGTGAAGGTGCAAGGAATACATTGAACCTGCAGTGGTATGTCGGAAACTAATACTGGTCTCACAGGGAATGCTCAAAGCACCGACTGTAAGAAGAGTCTCTATTCTTGTACTTAAGGCGGCACTGTGCCATTTGTAATTAATTCCGATGAGATTTCTGTGTTTCATCATCAATGTGAAGATCCAAGGAATACATTGAACCTGCAGTGGTGTATCGGAAGCTAAAACTGGTCTCACAGGAAAGGATCAAAGCACAGACTCTAAGAACTCTCACTCTTCTTGCACTTAAGGCGGCATTGTACCTTTTGTATTTAATTCCGATGTAATTTCAGTGTTTCATCGTCAATGTGTATGTAAACGGAATACATTGAACCTGGAGTGGTGTATCGGAAACTAATAATGGTCTCATAGGAAAGGATCAAAGCACAGACTCTAAGACGTCTCCCTCTTCTTGCACTTCAGGCGGCATTGTGCCTTTTGTATTTAATTCCGATGTAATTTCAGTGTTTCATCGTCAATGTGAATGTCCAAGGAATACATTGAACCTTCAGTGTTGTATCAGAAACTAATACTGGACTCACAGGAATGGATCAAAGCACCGACTGTAAGAAGAGTCTCTAATCTTATAGTTAAGGCGGCATTGTGGCTTCGGTATTTAATTCCGATGCGATTTCTGTGTTTCATCGTCAATGTGAAGGTCAAAGGAATAACATGAACCTGCAGTGGTGTATCGGAAACTAAAACTGGTCTCATAGGAAAGGATCAAAGCACAGACTCTATGAAGTCTCAATCATCTTGCACTTAAGGCGGCATTGTGCCTTTTGTATTTAATTCCGACGTAATTTCAGTGTTTCATCGTCAATGTGTATGTAAAAGGAATACATTAAACCTTCAGTGGTGTATCGAAAAGTAATACTGGAGTCATAGGTATGGATCAAAGCACAGACTCTAAGAAGTCTCACTCTTCTTGCACTTAGGGCGGCATTGTGCCTTTTGTATTTAATTCCGAAGTTATATCAGTGTTTCATCGTCAATGTGAAGGTCCAAGGAATACATTGAACGTGCAGTGGTGTATCGGAAACTAATACTGGTCTCACAGGAAAGGATCAAACCACAGACTCTAAGAAATCTCACTCTTCTTGCACTTAACGCGGCATTGTGCCTTTGTATTTCATTCCGATGTAATTTCATCGTTTCATCGTCAATGTGTATGTAAACGGAATACATTGAACCTGCAGTGGTGTATCGGAATCTAATACTGGTCTCATAGGAAAGCACAGACACTAAGAAGTCTCACTCTCCTTGCACTTAAGGCGGCATTGTGCCTTTTGTATTTAATTCCTATGTAATTTCAGTATATCATCGTAATTATGAATGTTAAAGGAATACATTGAACCAGCAGTGGTGTTTCGGAACTAATACTGGTCTCACAGGAAAGGCACGAAGCACCGACTGTAAGAAGAGTCTCTATTCTTGTACTTCAGGCGGCATTGTGCCTTTTGTTGTTAATTCCGATGCGATTTCTGTGTTTCATCGTCAATGTGAAGGTCCAAGGAATACATTGACCCTGCAGTGGTGTATCGGAAACTAATACTGGTCTTATAGGAAGGGATCAAAGCACAGACTCTAAGAAGTCCCACTGTTCTTGCATTTAAGGCGGCATTGTGCCTTTTGTATTTAATTCCGATGCAATTTCAGTGTTTCATCGTCAATGTGAATGTCCAAGGAATACATTGAACCTGCAGTGGTGAATCGGAAACTAATACTGGACTCACAGGAAAGGATCAAGGCACCGACTGTAAGAAGAGTCTCTATTCTTGTAGTTAAGGCGGCATTGTGCCTTTCGTATTTAATTCCGATGCGATTTCAGTGTTTCATCGTCAATGTGAAGGTCGAAGGGATACATTGAACCTGCAGTGTCCTATCGGAAACTAATACTGGTCTCACAGGGAATGCTCAAAGCAACGACTGAAAGAAGAGTATCTATTATTGTACTAAAGGCGGCATTGTGCCTTTTGTATTTAATTCCGATGTGATTTCTGTGTTTCATCGTCAATGTGAAGGTCCAAGGAATACATTGAACCTGCAGTGGTGTATCGGAAGCTAATACTGGTCTCACAGGAAAGGATCAAAGCACAGACTCTAAGAAGTCTCACTCTTCTTGCACTTAAGGCGGCATTGTGCCTTTTGTATTTCATTCTGATGTAATTTCAGTGTATCATCGTCAATGTGTTTATGTAAAAGGAATACATTGAATCTGCAGTGGTGTATCGGAAACTAAAACTGGTCTCATAGGAAAGGATCAAAGCACCGAGTGTAAGAAGAGTCTGTATTCTTGTACTTAAGGCGGCATTGTGCCATTTGTATTTAATTCCGTTGCGATTTCTGTGTTTCATCGTCAATGTGAAGGTCCAAGGAATACATTAGACCTACAGTGGTGTATCGGAAACTAATACTGGTCTCACAGGAAAGGATCAAAGCACCGACTGTAAGAAGAGTCTCTATTCTTGTACTAAAGGCGGCATTGTGCTTTTTGTATTTAATTCCGATGCGATTTCTGTGTTTCATCGTCAATGTGAAGGTCCAAGGAATACATTGAACGTGCATTGGTGTATCGGAAACTAATACTGGTCTCACAGGAAAGGATCAAACCACAGACTCTAAGAAGTCTCACTCGTCTTGCACTTAACGCGGCATTGTGCCTTTGTATTTCATTCCGATGTAATTTCATCGTTTCATCGTCAATGTGTATGTAAACGAAATACATTGAACCTGCAGTGGTGTATCGGAATCTAATACTGGTCTCATAGGAAAGCACAGACTCTAAGAAGTCTCACTCTCCTTGCACTTAAGGCGGCATTGTGCCTTTTGTATTCATTTCCGATGTAATTTCAGTCTTTCATCGTTAATGTGTATGTAAAAGGAATACATTGAACCTGCAGTGGTGTAGTGGAAACTAATACTGGTCTCATAGGAAAGGATCAAAGCACAGACTGTAAGCAGTCTTACTCTTTTTGCATTTAAGGCGGCACTGTGCCTTTTGTATTTAATTCCGATGTAATTTCAGTGTTTCATCGTCAATGTGTATGTAAACGGAATACATTGAACATGCAGTGGGTTATCGGAAACTAGTACTGGTCTCATAGGAAAGGATCAAAGCACAGAGTCTAAGGAGTCTCACTCTTCTTGCACTTAGGGCGGCATTGATCCTTTTGTATTTAATTCCGATGTAATTTCAGTGTTTCATCGTCAATGTGTATGTAAACGGAATACATTGACCGGCAGTGGGTTATCGGAAACTAATACTGGTCTTATAGGAAGGGATCAAAGCACAGACTCTAAGAAGTCTCACACTTCTTGCACTTAAGGCGGCATTGTGCCTTTTGTATTTAATTCCGATGCAATTTCAGTGTTTCATCGACAATGTGAATGTCCAAGGAATACATTGAACCTGCAGTGGAGAATCGGAAACTAATACTGGACTCACAGGAAAGGATCAAAGCACCGACTGTAAGAAGAGTCTCTATTCTTGTAGTTAAGGCGGCATTGTGCCTTTCGTATTTAATTCCGATGCGATTTCAGTGTTTCATCGTCAATGTGAAGGTCGAAGGGATACATTGAACCTGCAGTGGTCTATCGGAAACTAATACTGGTCTCACAGGAAAGGATCAAAGCACCGACTGAAAGAAGAGTATCTATTATTGTACTAAAGGCGGCATTGTGCCTTTTGTATTTAATTCCGATGTGATTTCTGTGTTTCATCGTCAATGTGAAGGTCCAAGGAATACATTGAACCTGCAGTGGTGTATCGGAAGCTAATACTGGTCTCACAGGAAAGGATCACAGCACAGACTCTAAGAAGTCTCACTCTTCTTGCACTTAAGGCGGCATTGTGCCTTTTGTATTTCATTCTGATGTAATTTCAGTGTATCATCGTCAATGTGTTTATGTAAAAGGATTACATTGAATCTGCAGTGGTGTATCGGAAACTAAAACTGGTCTCATAGGAAAATATCAAAGCACTGAGTGTAAGAAGAGTCTCTATTCTTGTACTTAAGGCGGCATTGTGCCATTTGTATTTAATTCCGTTGCGATTTCTGTGTTTCATCGTCAATGTGAAGGTCCAAGGAATACATTAGACCTACAGTGGTGTATCGGAAACTAATACTGGTCTCACAGGAAAGGATCAAAGCACCGACTGTAAGAAGAGTCTCTATTCTTGTACTAAAGGCGGCATTGGGCTTTTTGTATTTAATTCCGATGCGATTTCTGTGTTTCATCGTCAATGTGTATGTAAAAGGAATACATTGAACCTGCAGTGGTGTAGTGGAAACTAATACTGGTCTCATAGGAAAGGATCAAAGCACAGACTGTAAGAAGTCTTACTCTTTTTGCATTTAAGGCGGCACTGTGCCTTTTGTATTTAATTCCGATGTAATTTCAGTGTTTCATCGTCAATATGTATGTAAAAGGTATACATTGAACCTGCAGTGGTGTATCGGAAACTAATACTGATCTCATAGGAAAGGATCAAAGCACAGACACTAAGGAGTATCACTCTTCTTGCACTTAGGGCGGCATTGTGCCTTTTGTATTTAATTCCGATGTAATTTCAGTGTTTCATCGTCAATGTGTATGTAAACGTAATACATTGAACATGCAGTTGGTTATCGGAAACTAATACTGGTCTCATAGGAAAGGATCAAAGCACAGACACTAACGAGTCTCACTCTTCTTGCACTTAGGGCGGCATTGTGCCTTTTGTATTTAATTCCGATGTAATTTCAGTGTTTCATCGTCAATGTGTATGTAAACGGAATACATTGAACCGGCAGTGGGTTATCGGAAACTAATACTGGTCTCACAGGAAAGGATCAAAGCACAGACTCTAAGAAGTATCACACTTCTTGCACTTAAGGCGGCATTGTGCCTTTTGTATTTCATTCTGATGTAATTTCAGTGTATCATCGTCCATGTGTTTATGTAAAAGGAATATATTGAATCTGCAGTGGTGTATCGGAAACTAAAACTGGTCTCATAGGAAAGGATCAAAGCACCGAGTGTAAGAAGAGTCTCTATTCTTGTACTTAAGGCGGCATTGTGCCATTTGTATTTAATTCCGTTGCGATTTCTGTGTTTCATCGTCAATGTGAAGGTCCAAGGAATACATTAGACCTACAGTGGTGTATCGGAAACTAATACTGGTCTCACAGGAAAGGATCAAAGCACCGACTGTAAGAAGAGTCTCTATTCTTGTACTAAAGGCGGCATTGTGCTTTTTGTATTTAATTCCGATGCGATTTCTGTGTTTCATCGTCAATGTGAAGGTCCAAGGAATACATTGAACCTGCAGTGGTGTATCGGAAACTAATACTGGCCTTATAGGAAAGGATCAAAGCACCGAGTGTAAGAAGAGTCTCTATTCTTGTACTTAAGGCGGCATTGTGCCATTTGTATTTAATTCCGTTGCGATTTCTGTGTTTCATCGTCAATGTGAAGGTCCAAGGAATACATTAGACCTACAGTGGTGTATCGGAAACTAATACTGGTCTCACAGGAAAGGATCAAAGCACCGACTGTAAGAAGAGTCTCTATTCTTGTACTTAAGGCGGCATTGTGTCTTTTGTATTTAATTCCGATGTAATTTTAGAGTTTCATCGTCCATGTGTATGTAAAAGGACTTCATTGAACCTGCAGTGGTGAATCGGAAACTAATACTGGTGTCATAGGAAAGGATGAAAGCACAGACTCTAAGAAGTCTCACTCTTCTTGCACTTAAGGCGGCATTGTGCCTTTTGCATTTATATCCGATGTAATTTCAGTGTTTCATCGTCAATGTGTATGTAAAGGGAATACATTGAACCTGCAGTTGTGTATCGGAAACTAATACTGGTCTCACAGGAAGGGATCAAAGCACCGACTGTAAGATGTGACTCTATTCTTGTACTTAAGGCGGCATTGTGCCTTTTCTATTTAATTCCGATGCGATCTCTGTGTTTCATCGTCAATGTGAAGGTCCAAGGAATACATTGAACCGGAAAAGGTGTATCGGAATCTAATACTGGTCTCACGGGAGAGGATCAAAGCACCGACTGTAAGAAGAGTCACTATTCTTATACTTAAGTCGGCATTGTGCCTTTTGTATTTAATTCCGATGCCATTTCTGTGTTTCATCGTCAATGTGAAGGTCCAGGGAATACATTGAACCTGCAGTGGTGTATAGGAAGCTAGTACTGGTCTCACAGGAACGGATCAAAGCACCGACAGTAAGAAGAGTCTCTATTCTTTTACTTAAGGCGGCATTGTGCCTTTTGTATTTCATTCCGATGCGATTTCTGTGTTTCATCTTCAATGTGAATGTCCAAGGAATACATTGAACCTGCACTGGTGTATCGAAAACTAATACTGGTCTCACAGGAAACGATCAAAGCACCGACTGTAAGAAGAGTCTCTATTCTTTTATTTAAGGCATCATTGTGCCTGTTGTATTTATCTGCGATGTGATTTCTGTGTTTCATCGTCAATGTGAAGGTCCATGGAATACATTGAACCTGCACTGGTGTATCGGAAACTAATACTGGTCTCACAGTTAAGGATCAAAGCACAGAACCTAAGAGGTCTCACTCTTCTTGCAGTTAAGGCGGCATTGGGCCTTTTGTATTTAATTCCGATGTTAATTCAGTGTTTCATCGTCAATGTGTATTTAAAAGGAATACATTGAACCTGCGGTGGTGTATCGGAAACTAAAACTGGTCTCATAGGAAAGGATCAAAGCACCGACTGAAAGAAGAGTATCTATTATTGTACTAGAGGCGGCATTGTGCCTTTTGTATTTAATTCCGATGTGATGTCTGTGTTTCATCGTCAATGTGAAGGTCCAAGGAATACATTGAACCTGCAGTGGTGTATCGGGGGCTAATACTGGTCTCACAGGAAAGGATCAAAGCACAGACTCTAAAAAGTCTCACTCTTCTTGCACTTAAGGCGGCATTGTGCCTTTTGTATTTCATTCTGATGTAATTTTAGTGTTTCATCATCAATGTGTATGTAAAAGGAATACATTGAATCTGCAGTGGCGTATCGGAAACTAAAATTGGTCTCATAGGAAAGGATCAAAGCACCGAGTGTAAGAAGAGTCTCTATTCTTGTACTTAAGGCGGCATTGTGCAATTTGTATTTAATTCCGTTGCGATTTCTGTGTTTCATCGTCTATGTGAAGGTCCAAGGAATACATTAGACCTACAGTGGTGTATCGGAAACTAATACTGGTCTCACAGGAAAGGATCAAAACACCGACTGTAAGAAGAGTCTCTATTCTTGTACTTAAGGCGGCATTGTGCCTTTTGTATTTAATTCCGATGCGATTTCAGTGTTTCATCGTCAATGTGAAGGTCCAAGGAATACATTGAACCTGCAGTGGTGTATCGGAAACATATGCTGGTCTCACAGGAAAGGGTCAAAACACAGACTCTAAGAGGTCTCACTTTTCTTGCACTTAAGGCGGCATTATGCCTTTTGTATTAAAATTCCGTTGTAATTTCAGAGTTTCATCGTCAATGTGTATGTAAAAGGAATTAATTGAACCTGCAGTGGTGAATCGGAAACTAATACTGGTGTCATAGGAAAGGATGAAAGCACAGACTCTAAGAAGTCTCACTCTTCTTGCACTTAAGGCGGCATTGTGCCTTTTGTATTTATATCCGATGTATTTTCAGTGTTTCATCGTCAATGTGTATGTAAAGGGAATACATTGAACCTGCAGTTGTGTATCGGAATCTAATACTGGTCTCACAGGAGAGGATCAAAGCACCGACTGTAAGAAGAGTCACTATTCTTATACTTAAGTCGGCATTGTGCCTTTTGTATTTAATTCCGTTGAGATTTCTGTGTTTCAGCGTCAATGTGAAGGTCCAAGGAATAAATTAGACCTACAGTGGTGTATCGGAAACTAATACTGGTCTCACAGGGAAGGATCAAAGCACCGACTGTAAGAAGAGTCTCTATTCTTGTACTAAAGGCGGCATTGTGCTTTTTGTATTTAATTCCGATACGATTTCTGTGTTTCATCGTCAATGTGAAGGTCCAAGGAATACATTGAACCTGCAGTGGTGTATCGGAAACCAATACTGGCCTCATAGGAAAGGATCAAAGCACCGACTGTAAAAAGAGTCTCTATTCTTGTACTTAAGGCGGCATTGTGCCTTTTGTATTTAATTCCGATGCTCTTTCAGTGTTTCATCGTCAATGTGAAGGTCCAAGGAATACATTGAACCTGCAGTGGTGTATCGGAAACTTATGCTGGTCTCACAGGAAAGGATCAAAACACAGACTCTAAGAGGTCTCACTTTTCTTGCAGTTAAGGCGGCATTATGCCTTTTGTATTAAATTCCGATGTAATTTCAGAGTTTCATCGTCAATGTGTATGTAAAAGGAATTCATTGAACCTGCAGTGGTGAATCGGAAACTAATACTGGTGTCATAGGAAAGGATGAAAGCACAAACTCTAAGAAGTCTCACTCTTCTTGCACTTAAGGCGGCATTGTGCCTTTTGTATTTAATTCCGTTGCGATTTCTGTGTTTCATCGTCAATGTGAAGGTCCAAGGAATAAATTAGACCTACAGTGGTGTATCGGAAACTAATACTGGTCTCACAGGGAAGGATCAAAGCACCGTCTGTAAGATGTGACTCTATTCTTGTACTTAAGGCGGCATTGTGCCTTTTCTATTTAATTCCGATGCGATTTCTGTGTTTCATAGTCAATGTGAAGGTCCAAGGAACACATTGAACCGGAAAAGGTGTATCGGAATCTAATACTGGTCTCACAGGAGAGGATCAGAGCACCGACTGTAAGAAGAGTCACTACTCTTATACTTAAGTCGGCATTGTGCCTTTTGTATTTAATTCCGATGCGATTTCTGTGTTTCATCGTCAGTGTGAAGGTCAAGGGAATACACTGAACCTGCAGTGGTGTATCGGAAGCTAGTACTGGTCTCACAGGAACGGATCAAAGCACCGACAGTAAGAAGAGTCTCTATTCTCGTACTTAAGGCCACATTGTGCCTTTTGTATTTAATTCCAATGCGATATCTGTGTTTCATCGTCAATGTGAAGGTCCAAGGAATACATTGAACCTGCAGTGGTGTATCGGAAACTAATACTGGGCTCACAGGAAAGGATCAAAGCACAGAGTGTAAGAAGTCTCACTCTTCTTGCACTTATGGCGGCATAATGCCTTTTGTATTTATTTCCGATGTAATTTCAGTGTTTCATCGTCAATGTGTATGTGAAAGGAAAACATTGAACCTGCAGTAGTGTATCGGAAACTAATACTGGTCTCACAGGAAGGGATCAAAGAACCGACTTTAAGAAGAGTCTCTATTCTTGTACTTAAGGCGGCATTGTGCCTTTTGTATTTAATTCCGATGCGATTTCTGTGTTTCATCGACAATGTGAAGGTCCAAGGAATACATTGAACCTGAAATGGTGTATCCGAAACTAATACTGGTCTCACAGGAATGGATCAAAGCACCGACTGTTAGAAGAGTCTCTGTTCTTGTACTTAAGGCGGCATTGTGCATTTTGTATTTCATTCCGATGCGATTTTTGTGTTTCATCGTCAATGTGAAGGTCCAAGGAATACATTGAACCTGCATTGGTGTATCGGAAACTAATACTGTTCTCACAGGAAAGGATCAAAGCACCGACTTTAAGAAGAGTCTGTATTCTCGTACTTAAGGCGGCATTGCGCCTTTTGTATTTAATTCCGATGCGATTTCTGTGTTTCATCGTCAATGTGAAGGCCCAAGGAATACATTGAATCTGCAGTGGTGTATCGGAAACTAGTACTGGTCCCACAGGAAAGGATCAAATCACCGACTGTAAGAAGAAACTCTATTCGTGTACTTAAGTCAGCATTGTGCCTTTTGTTTTTAATTCCGATGCGATTTCTGTGTTTCATCGTCAATGTGAAGGTCCAAGGAATACATTGAACCTGCAGTGGTGTATCGGAAACTAATACTGGTGTCATAGGAAAGGATCAGAGCACAGACTCTAAGAAGTCTTACTCTTCTTGCACTTAAGGCGGCATTGTGCCTTTTGTATTTAATTCCGATGTAATTTCAGTGTTTAATCGTCAATGTGTATGTAAAAGGAATACATTGAACCTGCAGTGGTGAATTCGTAACTAATTCTGGTGTCATAGGAAAGGATGAAAGCACAGACTCTAAAAAGTCTCACTCTTCTTGCATTTAGGGCGGCATTGTGCCTTTTGTATTCAATTGCGATGTAATTTCAGAGTTTCATATTCAATGTGTATGTAAAAGGAATACATTGAATCTTCATTGGTGTATCGGAAACTAAAACTGATCTCATAGGAAAGGATCAAAGCACAGACTCTAAGAAGTCTCACTCTTCGTGCATTTAAGGCGGCTTTGTGCCTTTTGAATTTAATTCGGATGTAATTTCAGTGTTTCATCGTCAATGTGAATGTCCAAGGAATACATTGAACTTGCATTGGTGTATCGGAAACTAATACTGGTCTCACAGGAAAGGATCAAAGCAGCGACTATAAGAAGAGTCTCTATTCTTGTACATAAGGCGGAGTTGTGCCATTTGTATTAAATCCCGATGCGTTTTCTGTGTTTCATCGACAATGTGAAGGTCCAAGGAATACATTGAACCTGCAGTGGTGTATCGGAAACTAATAATGGTCTCACAGGAAAGGATCAAAGCACAGACTCTATGAAGTCTCACTCTTCTTGCACTTAAGGCGGCATTTGGCCTTTTGTATTTAATTCAGATGTAATTTCAGTTTTTCAACGTCAATGTGTATGTAAAAGGAATACATTGAACCTGCAGTGGTGTGTCGGAAACTAATACTGCTCTCACAGGAAAGGATCGAAGCACAGACTCTAAGAAATCACACTCTTCTTGCATTTAAGGCGGCATTGTGCCTTTTGAATTTAATTCCGATGTTATTTCAGTGTTTCATCGTAAATGTCAATGTCCAAGGAATACATTGAAACTGCAGTGGTGTATCGGAAACTAATACTGGTCTCACAGGAATGGATCAAACACCGACTGTAAGAAGAGTCTCTATTCTTGTACTTAAGGCGGCATTGTGCCTTTAGTATTTAATTCCGTTGCGATATCTGTGTTTCATCGACAATGTGAAGGTCCAAGGAATACATTGAACCTGCAGTGGTGTATCGGAAATTAATACTGGTCTCACTGAAATGGATCAAAACACAGACTCTAAGAAGTCTCACTCTTCTTGCACTTAAGGCGGCATTGTGCCTTTTGTATTTAATTCCGGTGTAATTTCAGTGTTTCATCGTCAATGTGTATGTAAAAGGAATACATTGAACCTGCAGTGGTGAATCGGAAACTAATACTGGTGTCATAGGAAAGGATCAAAGCACAGACTCTAAGAAGTCACACTCATCTTGCATTTAAGGCGGCATTGTGCCTTTTGTATTTAATTCCGATGTAATTTCAGTGTTTCATCGTTAATGTGAATGTCCAAGGAATATATTGAACTTCAGTGGTGTATCGGAAACTAATACTGGTCTCACAGGAGTGGATCAAAGCACCGACTGTAAGAAGAGTCTCTATACTTGTACTTAAGGCGTCAGTGTGCCATTTGTATTTAATTCCGATGCGATTTCTGTGTTCCATCGTCAATGAGATGGTCCAAGGAATACATTGAACCTGCGGTGGTGTTTCGGAAACTAATACTGGTCTCACAGGGAATGCTCAAAGCACCGACTGTAATAAGAGTCTCTATTCTTGTACTTAAGGCCGCATTGTGCCTTTTGTATTTAATTCCGATGCGATTTCTGTGTTTCATCGTCAATGTGATGGTCCAAGGAATACACTGAACCTGCAGTGGTGTATCGGAAACTAATACTGGTCTCACTGGAATGGATCAAAGCACAGACACTAAGAAGTCTCACTCTGCTTGCACTTAAGGCGGCATTCTGCCTTTTGTATTTAATTCCGATGTAATTTCAGTGTTTTCTCGTCAATGTGTATGTCCAAGGAATACATTGAACCTGCAGATGTGTATTGTAAACTAATACTGGTTTCACAGGAAAGGATCAAAGCACAGACTCTAAGAAGTCTTACTCTTCTTCCACTTAAGGCGGCATTGTGCCTTTTGTATTTAATTCCGATGTAATTTCAGTGTTTCATCGTCAATGAGTATGTAAACGGAATACATTGAACCTGCAGTGGTGTATCGGAAACTAATACAGGTATCATAGGAAAGCATGAAAGCACAGACTCTAAGAAATCACACTCTTCTTGCACTTAAGGCGGCATTGTGCCTTTTGTATTTAATTCCGATGTAATTTCAGTGTTTCATCGTCAATGTGTATGTAATCGGAATACATTGAACCTGCAGTGGGTTATCGGAAACTAATACTGGTCTCATAGGAAAGGATCAAAGTACAGACTCTAAGAAGTCTCACTCTTCTTGCACTTAAGGCGGCATTCTGCCTTTTGTAATTAATTCCTATGTAATTTCAGTGTTTCATCGTCAATGTGAATGTCCACGGAATACATTGAACCTGCAATGGTGTATCGGAAACTAATACTGGTCTCATAGGAAAGGATCAAAGCACAGGCTCTAAGAAGACTCATTCTTCTTACACTTAAGGCGGCATTGTGACTTTTGTATTTAATTCCGATGTAATTTCAGTGTTTCATCGTCAATGTGTATGTAAAAGGAATACACTGAACCTGCTGTGGTGTATCGGAATGTAATACTGGTCTCATAGGAAAGGATCAATGCACAGACTCTAAGAAGTCTCACTCTTCTTGCACTTAACGCGGCATTGTGCCTTTGTATTTAATTCCGATGTAATTTCAGTGTTTCATCGTCAATGTGTATGTAAACGGAATATATTGAACCTGCAGTGGTGTATCGGAAACTAATAATGGTCTCATAGGAAAGGATCAATGCACAGACTCTAAGAAGTCTCACTCTTCTTGCACTTAAGGCGGCATTGTGCCTTTTGTATTTAATTCCTATGTATTTTCAGTGTATCATCATTAATGTGAATGTCGAAGGAATACAGTGAACCTGCAGTGGTGTATCGGAAACTAATACTGGTCTCACAGGAAAGGATCAAACACCGATGGTGGTGGTGGTGGTTAGTGTTTAACGTCCCGTCGACAACGAGGTCATTAGAGACGGAGCGCAAGCTCGGGGTAGGGAATGATTGGGAAGGAAATCGGCCGTGCCCTTTCAAAGGCACCATCCCGGCATTTGCCTGAAACGATTTAGGGAAATCACGGAAAACCTAAATCAGGATGGCCAGAGACGGGATTGAACCGTCGTCCTCCCGAATGCGAGTCCAGTGAGCCAAACACCGACTGTAAGAACAGTCTCTATTCTTGTACATAAGGCGGCATTGTGCCTTTTTTATATAATTCCGATGCGATTTCTGTGTTTCATCGTCAATGTGAAGGTCCAAGGAATACATTGAACGTGCAGTGGTGTATCGGAAACTAATACAGGTCTCACAGGAAAGGATCATACCACAGACTCTAAGAAGTCTCACTCTTCTTGCACTTAAGGCGACATTGTGCCTTTTATATTTAATTCCAATGTAATTTCAGTGTTTTCTCGTCAATGTGTATGTCCAAATAATACATTGAACCTGCAGTGGTGTATCGGAAACTAATACTGGTATCACAGGAAAGGATCAAAGCACAGACTCTAAGAAGTTTCAATCTTCTTGCACTTAAGGCGGCATTGTGCCTTTTGTATTTATTTACGATGTAATTTCAGTGTTTCATCGTCAATGTGTATCTAATCGGAATACATTGAACCTGCAGTGGGTTATCGGAAACTAATACTGGTCTCATAGGAAAGGACAAAAGCACAGACTCTAAGAAGTCTCACTCTTCTTGCACTTAAGGCGGCATTGTGCCTTTTGTATTTAATTCCGAAGTAATATCAGTGTTTCATCGTCAATGTGAAGGTGCAAGGAATACATTGAACGTGCAGTGGTGTATCGGAAACTTATACTGGTCTCACAGGAAAGGATCAAAGCACAGACTCTAAGAAGTCTCACTCATCTTGCACTTAACGCGGCATTGTGCCTTTGTACTTAAATCCGATGTAATTTCAGTGTTTAATCGTCAATGTGTATGTTAACGGAATAAATTGAACCTGCAGTGGTGTATCGGAAACTAATAATGGTCTCATAGGAAAGGATCAAAGCACCTACTCTGAGAAGTCTCACTCTTCTTGCACTTAAGGCAGCATTGTGCCTTTTGTATTTAATTCCTATGTAATTTCAGTGTTTCATCGTCAATGTGAATGTCCAAGGAATACATTGAACCTGCAGTGGTGTATCGGAAACTAATACTGGTCTCACAGGATAGGATCAAACACCGATTGTAAGAAGAGTCTCTATTCTTGTACTTAAGGCGAATTGTGCCTTTTGTATTTACGTCCGATGCAATTTCAGTGTTTCATCGTCAATGTGAAGGTCCAATGAATACATTGAACCAGCAGTGGTGTATCGGAATCTAATACAGGTCTCACAGGAAAAGATCAAAGCACCGACTGTAAGGTGAGTCTCTGTTCTTGTAATTATGGCGGCGTTGTGTATTTTGTATTTAATTCCGATGCGATTTCGGTGTTTCATAGTCAATGTGTAGGTCCATGGAATACATTGAACCTGCAGTGGTGTATCGGAAACTAATACTGGTCTCACAGGAAAGGATCAAAGCACGGACTGTAATAAATCTCGCTCTGCTTGCACTTATGGCGGCATTGTGCCTTTTGTATTTAATTCCGATGTAATTTCAGTTGTTCATCGTCAATGTGTATGTCCAAGGAATACATTGAACCTGCAGTGGTGTATCGGAAACTAATACTGGTCTCACAGGAAAAGATCAAAGCACAGACTGTAAGAAGAGTATCTATTCTTGTACTTAAGGCGGCATTGTGTATTTTGTATTTAATTCCGATGCGATTTCGGTATTTCATCGTCAATGTGTAGGTCCAAGGAATACATTGAACATGCAGTGGTGTATCGGAAACTAATACTGGTCTCACACTAAAGGATCAAAGCACAGACTCTAAGAAGTCTCACTCTTCTTGCACTTAAGGCGGCAATGTGCCATTTGTATTTCATTCTGATGGAATTTCAGTGTTTCATTATCAATGTGTATGTCCAAGGATACATTGAACCTGCAGTGGTGTGTCGGAAACTAATACTGGTCTCACAGGAAAAGATCAAAGCACCGACTGTAAGAAGAGTCTCTATTCTTGTAATGAAGGCGGCGTTATGAGTTTTGTATTTAATTTCGATGCGATTTCTGTATTTCATCGTCAATGTGAAGGTGCAAGGAATACATTGAACCTGCAGTGGTGTATCGGAAACTAATACTGGTCTCACAGGGAATGCTCAAAGCTCCGACTGTAAGAAGAGCTTCTATTCATGTACTTAAGGCGGCACTGTGCCATTTGTATTTAATTCCGATGCGATTTCTGTGTTTCATCATCAATGTGAAGGTCCAAGGAATGCATTGAACCTGCAGTGGTGTATCGGAAACTAATACTGGTCTCGCAGGAAAGTATTAAAGCACAGACTCAAAATAGTCTCACTCTTCTTGCACTTAAGGCGGCATTGTGGCTTTTGTGTTTAATTCCGAATTAATTTCAGTGTTTCATCGTCAATGTGAAGGACCAAGGAATACATTGAACCTGCAGTAGTGTATCGGAAACTAAAACTTATCTCACAGGAAAGGATCAAAACACAGACCCTAAGAAGTCTCACTCTTCTTGCACTTAAGGCGGCATTGTGCCTTTTGTATTTAATTCCGATGTAATTTCAGTGTTTCATCGTCAATGTGAATGTCCAAGGAATACATTGAACATGCAGTGGTGTATCGGAAACTAATACTGGTCTCACACCAAAGGATCAAAGTACAGACTCTAAGAAGTCTCACTCTTCTTGCACTTAAGGCGGCAATGTGCCATTTGTATTTAATTCCGATGGAATTTCAGTGTTTCATCGTCAATATGTATGTCCAAGGATACATTGAACCTGCAGTCGTGTGTTGGAAACTAATACTGGTCTCACAGGAAAAGATCAAAGCACCGACTGTAAGAAGAGCCTCTATTCTTGTAATTAAGGCGGCGTTTTGAAATTTGTATTTAATTTCGATGCGATTTCTGTGTTTCATCGTCATTGTGAAGGTGCAAGGAATACATTGAACCTGCAGTGGTATATCGGAAACTAATACTGGTCTCACAGGGAATGCTCAAAGCACCGACTGTAAGAAGAGTCTCTATTCTTGCACTTAAGGCGGCATTGTGGCTTTTGTATTTAATTCCGATGTATTTTCAGTATTTCATCGTAATTATGAATGTCCAAGGAATACATTGAACCAGCAGTGGTGTATCGGAAACTAATACTGGTCTCAAAGGAAAGGATCGAAGCACCGACTGTAAGAAGAGTCTCTATTCTTGTACTTCAGGCGGCATTGTGCCTTTATTTTTAATTCCGATGCGATTTCTGTGTTTCATCGTCAATGTGAAGGTCGAAGGAATACATTGACCCTGCAGTTGTGTATCGGAAACTAATACTGGTCTCACAGGAAAGGATCAAAGCACGGACTCTAAGAAGTCCCACTCTTCTTGCATTTAAGGCGGCATTGTGCCTTTTGTATTTAATTCCGATGTAATTTCAGACTTTCATCGCTAATGTGTATGTAAAAGGAATACATTGAACCGGCAGTGGTGTAGTGGAAACTAATACTGGTCTCATAGGAAAGGATCAAAGCACAGACTGTAAGAAGTCTCACTCTTCTTGCATTTAAGGCGGCATTGTGCCTTTTGTATTTAATTCCGATGTAATCTCAGTGTTTCATCGTCAATATGTATGTAAAAGGAAAACATTGAACCTGCAGTGGTGTATCGGAAACAAATACTGATCTCATAGGAAAGGATCAAAGCACAGACACTAAGGAGTATCACTCTTCTTGCACTTAGGGCGGCATTGTGCGTTTTGTATTTAATTCCGACGTAATTTCAGTGTTTCATCGTCAATGTGTATGTAAACGGAATACATTGAACCTGCAGTGGGTTATCGGAAACTAATACTAGTCTCATAGGAAAGTATCAAAGCACAGACACTAAGGAGTCTCACTCTTCTTGCACGTAGGGCGGCATTGTGCCTTTTGTATTTAATTCCGATGTAATTTCAGTGTTTCATCGTCAATGAGTATGTAAACGGAATACATAGAACCTGCGGGGGGGTATCGGAAACTAAAACTGGTCTTATTGGAAGGGATCAAAGCACAGACTCTAAGAAGTCTCACACTTCTTGCACTTAAGGCGGCATTGTGCCTTTTGTATTTAATTCCGATGCAATTTCAGTGTTTCATCGTCAATGTGAATGTCCAAGGAATTCATTGAACCTGAAGTGGTGTATCGGAAACTAATACTGGACTCACAGGAAAGGATCAAAGCACCGACTGTAAGACGAGTCTCTATTCTTATAGTTAAGGCGGCATTGTGGCTTTTGTGTATAATTCCGATGCGATTTCTGTGTTTCATCGCCAATGTGAAGGTCCAAGGAATACATCGAACCTGCAGTATCGGAAACTAAAACTGGTCTCATAGGAAAGGATCAAAGCACAGACTCTATGAAGTCTCAATCTTCTTGCACTTAAGGCGGCATTGTGGCTTTTGTAGTTAATTCCGAAGTGATTTCAGTGTTTCATCGTCAATGTGAAGGACCAAGGAATACATTGAACCTGCAGTGGTGTATCGGAAACTAAAACTGGTCTCATAGGAAAGGATCAAAGCACAGACTCTATGAAGTCTCAATCTTCTTGCAGTTACGGCGGCATTGTGCCTTTTGTATTTAATTCCGATGTAATTTCAGTGTTTCATCGTCAATGTGTATGTAAACGGAATACATTGAACCTGCAGTGGGTTATCAGAAGCTAATACTGGTCTCATAGGAAAGGATCAAAGCACAGAGTCTAAGAAGTCACACTCTTCTTGCATTTAAGGCGGCATAGTGCCTTTTGAATTTAAGTCCGATGTAATTTCAGTGTTTCATCGTCAATTTGTATGTAAACGGAATACATTGAACCTGCAGTGGTGTATCGGAAACTAATACTGGTCTCATAGGAAAGGATCAAAGCACAGACTCTAAGAAATCTCACTCTTCTTGCACTTAAGGCGGCGTTGTGCCTTTTTTATTTAATTCCGATGTAATTTCAGTGTTTCATCGTCAATGTGAAGGACCAAGGAATACATTGAACCTGTAGTGGTGTATCGGAAACTAACACTGGTCTGACAGGAAAGTATCAAAACACAGACTCTAAGAAGTCTCACTCTTCTTGCACTTAAGGCGGCATTGTGCCTTTTGTATTTAATTCCGATGTAATTTCAGAGTTTCATCGTCAATGTGTATGTAAACGGAATACATTGAACCTGCAGTGGTGTATCGGAAACTAGTACTGGTCTCATAGAAAAGGATCAAAGCACAGACTCTAAGAAGTCACACTCTTCTTGCATTTAAGGCGGCATAGTGCCTTTTGTATTTAATTCCGATGTAATTTCAGTGTTTCATCGTCAATGTGTATGTAAACGGAATACATTGTACCTGCAGTGGGTTATCGGAAACTAATAATGGTGTCATAGGAAAGGATCAAAGCACAGACTCTAAGAAGTCTCACGCTTCTTGCACTTAAGGCGGCATTGTGCCTTTTGTATTTAAATCCGACGTAATTTCAGTGTTTCATCATCAATGTGTATGTAAAAGGAATACATTCAACCTGCAGTGGTGTATCGAAAAGTAATACTGGTGTCATAGGAATGGATCAAAGCACAGACTATAAGAAGTCTCACTCTTCTTGCACTTATGGCGGCATTGTGCCTTTTGTATTTAATTCCGAAATTACATCAGTGTTTCATCGTCAATGTGAAGGTCCACAGAATACATTGAACGTGCAGTGGTGTATCGGAAACTAATACTGGTCTCACAGGAAAGGATCAATGCTCAGACTCTAAGAAGTCTCACTCTTCTTGCACTTAAGGCGGCATTGTGCCTTTTGTATTTAATTCCGATGCGATTTCTGTGTTTCATCGTCAATGTGAAGGTCCAAGGAATTCATTGACCCTGCAGTGGTGTATCGGAAACTAATACTGGTCTCATAGGAAAGGATCAAAGCACAGACTCTAAGAAGTCTCACTCTTCTTGCATTTAAGGCGTCATTGTGCCTTTTGTATTCAATTCCGATGTAATTTCAGTGTTTCATCGTCAATGTGTATGTAAAAGGATTACATTGAACCTGCAGTGGTGTATCGGAAACTAATACTGGTCTCATAGGAAAGTATCAAAGCGCAGACTGTAATAAGTCTCACTCTACTTGCATTTAATGCGCTATTGTGCCTTTAGTATTTAATTACGATGTAATTTCAGTGTATCATCGTCAATGTGTATGTAAAAGCAATACATTGAAACTGCAGTGGTGTATCGGAAACTAATACTGGTCTCATAGGAAAGAATCAAAGCACAGACAATAAGAAATCTCACTCTTCTTGCACTTATTGTGGCATTGGGCCATTTGTATTTAATTCCGATGTAATTTCAGTGTTTCATCGTCAATGTGTATGTAAACGGAATACATTGAACCTGCAGTGGTGTATCGGAAACTAATACTGGTCTCATAGGAAAGGATCAAAACACAGACTCTAAGAGGTCTCACTTTTCTCGCAGTTAAGGCGGCATTATGCCTTTTGTATTAAATTCCGATGTAATTTCAGAGTTTCATCGTCAATGTTCATGTAAAAAGAATTCATTGAACCTGCAGTGGTGAATCGGAAACTAATACTGGTGTCATAGGAAAGGATAAAAGCACAGACTCTAAGAAGTCTCACTCTTCTTGCACTTAAGGCGGCATTGTGCCTTTTGTATTTATATCCGATGTAATTTCAGTGTTTCATCGTCAATGTGTATGTAAAGGGAATACATTGAACCTGCAGTTGTGTATCGGAATCTAATACTGGTCTCACAGGAGAGGATCAAAGCACCGACTGTAAGAAGAGTCACTATTCTTATACTTAAGTCGGCATTGGCCTTTTGTATTTAATTCCGTTGCGATTTCTGTGTTTCATCGTCAATGTGAAGGTCCAAGGAATAAATTAGACCTGCAGTGGTGTATCGGAAACTTATGCTGGTCTCACAGGAAAGGATCAAAACACAGACTCTAAGAGGTCTCACTTTTCTTGCAGTTAAGGCGGCATTATGCCTTTTGTATTAAATTCCGATGTAATTTCAGAGTTTCATCGTCAATGTGTATGTAAAAGGAATTCATTGAACCTGCAGTGGTGAATCGGAAACTAATACTGGTGTCATAGGAAAGGATGAAAGCACAAACTCTAAGAAGTCTCACTCTTCTTGCACTTAAGGCGGCATTGTGCCTTTTGTATTTAATTCCGTTGCGATTTCTGTGTTTCATCGTCAATGTGAAGGTCCAAGGAATAAATTAGACCTACAGTGGTGTATCGGAAACTAATACTGGTCTCACAGGGAAGGATCAAAGCACCGTCTGTAAGATGTGACTCTATTCTTGTACTTAAGGCGGCATTGTGCCTTTTCTATTTAATTCCGATGCGATTTCTGTGTTTCATGGTCAATGTGAAGGTCCAAGGAATACATTGAACCGGAAAAGGTGTATCGGAATCTAATACTGGTCTCACAGGAGAGGATCAAAGCACCGACTGTAAGAAGAGTCACTATTCTTATACTTAAGTCGGCATTGTGCCTTTTGTATTTAATTCCGATGCGATTTCTGTGTTTCATCGTCAATGTGAAGGTCCAGGGAATACACTGAACCTGCAGTGGTGTATCGGAAGCTAGTACTGGTCTCACAGGAACGGATCAAAGCACCGACAGTAAGAAGAGTCTCTATTCTCGTACTTAAGGCCACATTGTGCCTTTTGTATTTAATTCCAATGCGATATCTGTGTTTCATCGTCAATGTGAAGGTCCAAGGAATACATTGAACCTGCAGTGGTGTATCGGAAACTAATACTAGGCTCACAGGAAAGGATCAAAGCACAGAGTGTAAGAAGTCTCACTCTTCTTGCACTTATGGCGGCATAATGACTTTTGTATTTATTTCCGATGTAATTTCAGTGTTTCATCGTCAATGTGTATGTAAAAGGAAAACATTGAACCTGCAGTAGTGTATCGGAAACTAATACTGGTCTCACAGGAAGGGATCAAAAAACAGACTTTAAGAAGAGTCTCTATTCTTGTACTTAAGGCGGCATTGTGCCTTTTGTATTTAATTCCGATGCGATTTGTGTGTTTCATCGACAATGTGAAGGTCCAAGGAATACATTGAACCTGAAATGGTGTATCCGAAACTAATACTGGTCTCACAGGAATGGATCAAAGCACCGACTGTTAGAAGAGTCTCTGTTCTTGTACTTAAGGCGGCATTGTGCATTTTGTATTTCATTCCGATGCGATTTTTGTATTTCATCGTCAATGTGAAGGTCCAAGGAATACATTGAACCTGCATTGGTGTATCGGAAACTAATACTGTTCTCACAGGAAAGGATCAAAGCACCGACTTTAAGAAGAGTCTGTATTCTCGTACTTAAGGCGGCATTGCGCCTTTTGTATTTAATTCCGATGCGATTTCTGTGTTTCATCGTCAATGTGAAGGCCCAAGGAATACATTGAATCTGCAGTGGTGTATCGGAAACTAGTACTGGTCTCACAGGAAAGGATCAAATCACCGACTGTAAGAAGAAACTCTATTCGTGTACTTAAGTCAGCATTGTGCCTTTTGTTTTTAATTCCGATGCGATTTCTGTGTGTCATCGTCAATGTGAAGGTCCAAGGAATACATTGAACCTGCAGTGGTGTATCGGAAACTAATACTGGTGTCATACGAAAGGATCAGAGCACAGACTCTAAGAAGTCTTACTCTTCTTGCACTTAAGGCGGCATTGTGCCTTTTGTATTTAATTCCGATGTAATTTCAGTGTTTAATCGTCAATGTGTATGTAAAAGGAATACATTGAACCTGCAGTGGTGAATTCGTAAATAATTCTGGTGTCATAGGAAAGGATGAAAGCACAGACTCTAAAAAGTCTCACTCTTCTTGCATTTAGGGCGGCATTGTGCCTTTTGTATTCAATTGCGATGTAATTTCAGAGTTTCATACTCAATGTGTATGTAAAAGGAATACATTGAATCTTCAGTGGTGTATCGGAAACTAAAACTGATCTCATAGGAAAGGATCAAAGCACAGACTCTAAGAAGTCTCACTCTTCTTACATTTAAGGCGGCTTTGTGCCTTTTGAATTTAATTCGGATGTAATTTCAGTGTTTCATCGTCAATGTGAATGTCCAAGGAATACATTGAACTTGCATTGGTGTATCGGAAACTAATACTGGTCTCACAGGAAAGGATCAAAGCAGCGACTATAAGAAGAGTCTCTATTCTTGTACATAAGGCGGAGTTGTGCCATTTGTATTAAATCCCGATGCGTTTTCTGTGTTTCATCGACAATGTGAAGGTCCAAGGAATACATTGAACCTGCAGTGGTGTATCGGAAACTAATAATGGTCTCACAGGAAAGGATCAAAGCACAGACTCTATGAAGTCTCACTCTTCTTGCACTTAAGGCGGCATTTGGCCTTTTGTATTTAATTCAGATGTAATTTCAGTTTTTCAACGTCAATGTGTATGTAAAAGGAATACATTGAACCTGCAGTGGTGTATCGGAAACTAATACTGCTCTCATAGGAAAGGATCGAAGCACAGACTCTAAGAAATCACACTCTTCTTGCATTTAAGGCGGCATTGTGCCTTTTGAATTTAATTCCGATGTTATTTCAGTGTTTCATCGTAAATGTCAATGTCCAAGGAATACATTGAAACTGCAGCGGTGTATCGGAAACTAATACTGGTCTCACAGGAATGGATCAAACACCGACTGTAAGAAGAGTCTCTATTCTTGTACTTAAGGCGGCATTGTGCCTTTAGTATTTAATTCCGTTGCGATATCTGTGTTTCATCGACAATGTGAAGGTCCAAGGAATACATTGAACCTGCAGTGGTGTATCGGAAATTAATACTGGTCTCACTGGAATGGATCAAAACACAGACTCTAAGAAGTCTCACTCTTCTTGCACTTAAGGCGGCATTGTGCCTTTTGTATTTAATTCCGGTGTAATTTCAGTGTTTCATCGTCAGTGTGTATGTAAAAGGAATACATTGAACCTGCAGTGGTGAATCGGAAACTAATACTGGTGTCATAGGAAAGGATCAAAGCACAGACTCTAAGAAGTCACACTCATCTTGCATTTAAGGCGGCATTGTGCCTTTTGTATTTAATTCCGATGTAATATCAGTGTTTCATCGTCAATGTGAATGTCCAAGGAATATATTGAACTGCAGTGGTGTATCGGAAACTAATACTGGTCTCACAGGAGTGGATCAAAGCACCGACTGTAAGAAGAGTTTCTATACTTGTACTTAAGGCGTCAGTGTGCCATTTGTATTTAATTCCGAAGCGATTTCTGTGTTCCATCGTCAATGAGATGGTCCAAGGAATACATTGAACCTGCGGTGGTGTATCGGAAACTAATACTGGTCTCACAGGGAATGCTCAAAGCACCGACTGTAATAAGAGTCTCTATTCTTGTACTTAAGGCCGCATTGTGCCTTTTGTATTTAATTCCGATGCGATTTCTGTGTTTCATCGTCAATGTGATGGTCCAAGGAATACACTGAACCTGCAGTGGTGTATCGGAAACTAATACTGGTCTCACTGGAATGGATCAAAGCACAGACACTAAGAAGTCTCACTCTGCTTGCACTTAAGGCGGCATTCTGCCTTTTGTATTTAATTCCGATGTAATTTCAGTGTTTTCTCGTCAATGTGTATGTCCAAGGAATACATTGAACCTGCAGATGTGTATTGTAAACTAATACTGGTTTCACAGGAAAGGATCAAAGCACAGACTCTAAGAAGTCTCACTCTTCTTCCACTTAAGGCGGCATTGTGCCTTTTGTATTTAATTCCGATGTAATTTCAGTGTTACATCGTCAATGAGTATGTAAACGGAATACATTGAACCTGCAGTGGTGTATCGGAAACTAATACAGGTATCATAGGAAAGCATGAAAGCACAGACTCTAAGAAATCACACTCTTCTTGCACTTAAGGCGGCATTGTGCCTTTTGTATTTAATTCCGATGTAATTTCAGTGTTTCATCGTCAATGTGTATGTAATCGGAGTACATTGAACCTGCAGTGGGTTATCGGAAACTAATACTGGTCTCATAGGAAAGGATCAAAGTACAGACTCTAAGAAGTCTCACTCTTCTTGCACTTAAGGCGGCATTCTGCCTTTTGTAATTAATTCCTATGTAATTTCAGTGTTTCATCGTCAATGTGAATGTCCACGGAATACATTGAACCTGCAATGGTGTATCGGAAACTAATACTGGTCTCATAGGAAAGGATCAAAGCACAGGCTCTAAGAAGACTCATTCTTCTTACACTTAAGGCGGCATTGTGACTTTTGTATTTAATTCCTATGTAATTTCAGTGTTTCATCGTCAATGTGTATGTAAAAGGAATACACTGAACCTGCAGTGGTGTATCGGAATGTAATACTGGTCTCATAGGAAAGGATCAATGCACAGACTCTAAGAAGTCTCACTCTTCTTGCACTTAACGCGGCATTGTGCCTTTGTATTTAATTCCGATGTAATTTCAGTGTTTCATCGTCAATGTGTATGTAAACGGAATATATTGAACCTGCAGTGGTGTATCGGAAACTAATAATGGTCTCATAGGAAAGGATCAAAGCACAGACACTAAGAAGTCTCACTCTTCTTGCACTTAAGGCGGCATTGTGCACTTTGTATTTAATTCCTATGTATTTTCAGTGTATCATCATTAATGTGAATGTCGAAGGAATACAGTAAACCTGCAGTGGTGTATCGGAAACTAATACTGGTCTCACAGGAAAGGATCAAACACCGATGGTGGTGGTGGTGGTTAGTGTTTAACGTCCCGTCGACAACGAGGTCATTAGAGACGGAGCGCAAGCTCGGGGTAGGGAATGATTGGGAAGGAAATCGGCCGTGCCCTTTCAAAGGCACCATCCCGGCATTTGCCTGAAACGATTTTGGGAAATCACGGAAAACCTAAATCAGGATGGCCAGAGACGGGATTGAACCGTCGTCCTCCCGAATGCGAGTCCAGTGTGCCAAACACCGACTGTAAGAACAGTCTCTATTCTTGTACTTAAGGCGGCATTGTGCCTTTTTTATATAATTCCAATGCGATTTCTGTGTTTCATCGTCAATGTGAAGGTCCAAGGAATACATTGAACGTGCAGTGGTGTATCGGAAACTAATACAGGTCTCACAGGAAAGGATCAAACCACAGACTCTAAGAAGTCTCACTCTTCTTGCACTTAAGGCGACATTGTGCCTTTTATATTTAATTCCAATGTAATTTCAGTGTTTTCTCGTCAATGTGTATGTCCAAATAATACATTGAACCTGCAGTGGTGTATCGGAAACTAATACTGGTATCACAGGAAAGGATCAAAGCACAGACTCTAAGAAGTTTCAATCTTCTTGCACTTAAGGCGGCATTGTGCCTTTTGTATTTATTTACGATGTAATTTCAGTGTTTCATCGTCAATGTGTATCTAATCGGAATACATTGAACCTGCAGTGGGTTATCGGAAACTAATACTGGTCTCATAGGAAAGGACAAAAGCACAGACTCTAAGAAGTCTCACTCTTCTTGCACTTAAGGCGGCATTGTGCCTTTTGTATTTAATTCCGAAGTAATATCAGTGTTTCATCGTCAATGTGAAGGTGCAAGGAATACATTGAACGTGCAGTGGTGTATCGGAAACTTATACTGGTCTCACAGGAAAGGATCAAAGCACAGACTCTAAGAAGTCTCACTCATCTTGCACTTAACGCGGCATTGTGCCTTTGTACTTAAATCCGATGTAATTTCAGTGTTTAATCGTCAATGTGTATGTTAACGGAATAAATTGAACCTGCAGTGGTGTATCGGAAACTAATAATGGTCTCATAGGAAAGGATCGAAGCACCTACTCTGAGAAGTCTCACTCTTCTTGCACTTAAGGCGGCATTGTGCCTTTTGTATTTAATTCCTATGTAATTTCAGTGTTTCATCGTCAATGTGAATGTCCAAGGAATACATTGAACCTGCAGTGGTGTATCGGAAACTAATACTGGTCTCACAGGATAGGATCAAACACCGATTGTAAGAAGAGTCTCTATTCTTGTACTTAAGGCGAATTGTGCCTTTTGTATTTACGTCCGATGCAATATCAGTGTTTCATCGTCAATGTGAAGGTCCAATGAATACATTGAACCAGCAGTGGTGTATCGGAATCTAATACAGGTCTCACAGGAAAAGATCAAAGCACCGACTGTAAGGTGAGTCTCTGTTCTTGTAATTATGGCGGCGTTGTGTATTTTGTATTTAATTCCGATGCGATTTCGGTGTTTCATCGTCAATGTGTAGGTCCATGGAATACATTGAACCTGCAGTGGTGTATCGGAAACTAATACTGGTCTCACAGGAAAGGATCAAAGCACGGACTGTAATAAGTATCGCTCTGCTTGCACTTATGGCGGCATTGTGCCTTTTGTATTTAATTCCGATGTAATTTCAGTTGTTCATCGTCAATGTGTATGTCCAAGGAATACATTGAACCTGCAGTGGTGTATCGGAAACTAATACTGGTCTCACAGGAAAAGATCAAAGCACAGACTGTAAGAAGAGCTTCTATTCATGTACTTAAGGCGGCACTGTGCCATTTGTATTTAATTCCGATGCGATTTCTGTGTTTCATCATCAATGTGAAGGTCCAAGGAATGCATTGAACCTGCAGTGGTGTATCGGAAACTAATACTGGTCTCGCAGGAAAGTATTAAAGCACAGACTCAAAATAGTCTCACTCTTCTTGCACTTAAGGCGGCATTGTGGCTTTTGTATTTAATTCCGAAGTAATTTCAGTGTTTCATCGTCAATGTGAAGGACCAAGGAATACATTGAACCTGCAGTAGTGTATCGGAAACTAAAACTTATCTCACAGGAAAGGATCAAAACACAGACTCTAAGAAGTCTCACTCTTCTTGCACTTAAGGCGGCATTGTGCCTTTTGTATTTAATTCCGATGTAATTTCAGTGTTTCATCGTCAATGTGAATGTCCAAGGAATACATTGAACATGCAGTGGTGTATCGGAAACTAATACTGGTCTCACACCAAAGGATCAAAGCACAGACTCTAAGAAGTCTCACTCTTCTTGCACTTAAGGCGGCAATGTGCCATTTGTATTTAATTCCGATGGAATTTCAGTGTTTCATCGTCAATATGTATGTCCAAGGATACATTGAACCTGCAGTCGTGTGTTGGAAACTAATACTGGTCTCACAGGAAAAGATCAAAGCACCGACTGTAAGAAGAGCCTCTATTCTTGTAATTAAGGCGGCGTTTTGAAATTTGTATTTAATTTCGATGCGATTTCTGTGTTTCATCGTCATTGTGAAGGTGCAAGGAATACATTGAACCTGCAGTGGTATATCGGAAACTAATACTGGTCTCACAGGGAATGCTCAAAGCACCGACTGTAAGAAGAGTCTCTATTCTTGCACTTAAGGCGGCATTGTGGCTTTTGTATTTAATTCCGAAGTAATTTCAGTGTTTCATCGTCAATGTGAAGGACCAAGGAATACATTGAACCTGCAGTAGTGTATCGGAAACTAAAACTTATCTCACAGGAAAGGATCAAAGCACAGACCCTAAGAGGTCTCACTCTTCTTGCACTTAAGGCGGCATTGTGCCTTTTGTATTTAATTCCGATGTAATTTTAGTGTTTCATCGTCAATGTGAATGTCCAAGGAATAAATTGAACCTTCAGTGTTGTAACAGAAACTAATACTGGACTCACAAGAAAGGATCAAAGCACCGACTGTAAGAAGAGTCTCTATTCTTATAATTAAGGCGGCATTGTGGCTTTTGTATTTAATTCCGATGCGATTTCTGTGTTTCATCGTTAATGTGAAGGTCCAAGGAATACATTGAACCTGCAGTGGTGTATCGGAATCTAATACTGGTCTCATAGGAAAGCACAGACTCTAAGAAGTCTCACTCTCCTTGCACTTAATGCGGCATTGTGCCTTTTGTATTTAATTCCGATGTAATTTCAGTATTTCATCGTAATTATGAATGTCCAAGGAATACATTGAACCAGCAGTGGTGTATCGGAAACTAATACTGGTCTCAAAGGAAAGGATCGAAGCACCGACTGTAAGAAGAGTCTCTATTCTTGTACTTCAGGCGGCATTGTGCCTTTATTTTTAATTCCGATGCGATTTCTGTGTTTCATCGTCAATGTGAAAGTCCAAGGAATACATTGACCCTGCAGTTGTGTATCGGAAACTAATACTGGTCTCACAGGAAAGGATCAAAGCACGGACTCTAAGAAGTCCCACTCTTCTTGCATTTAAGGCGGCATTGTGCCTTTTGTATTTAATTCCGATGTAATTTCAGACTTTCATCGCTAATGTGTATGTAAAAGGAATACATTGAACCTGCAGTGGTGTAGTGGAAACTAATACTGGTCTCATAGGAAAGGATCAAAGCACAGACTGTAAGAAGTCTCACTCTTCTTGCATTTAAGGCGGCATTGTGCCTTTTGTATTTAATTCCGATGTAATTTCAGTGTTTCATCGTCAATATGTATGTAAAAGGAAAACATTGATCCTGCAGTGGTGTATCGGAAACTAATACTGATCTCATAGGAAAGGATCAAAGCACAGACACTAAGGAGTATCACTCTTCTTGCACTTAGGGCGGCATTGTGCCTTTTGTATTTAATTCCGAAGTAATATCAGTGTTTCATCGTCAATGTGAAGGTGCAAGGAATACATTGAACGTGCAGTGGTGTATCGGAAACTTATACTGGTCTCACAGGAAAGGATCAAAGCACAGACTCTAAGAAGTCTCACTCATCTTGCACTTAACGCGGCATTGTGCCTTTGTACTTAAATCCGATGTAATTTCAGTGTTTAATCGTCAATGTGTATGTTAACGGAATAAATTGAACCTGCAGTGGTGTATCGGAAACTAATAATGGTCTCATAGGAAAGGATCGAAGCACCTATTCTGAGAAGTCTCACTCTTCTTGCACTTAAGGCGGCATTGTGCCTTTTGTATTTAATTCCTATGTAATTTCAGTGTTTCATCGTCAATGTGAATGTCCAAGAAATACATTGAACCTGCAGTGGTGTATCGGAAACTAATACTGGTCTCATAGGAAAGGATCAAAGCACAGACTCTAAGAAATCTCACTCTTCTTGCACTTAAGGCGGCGTTGTGCCTTTTTTATTTAATTCCGATGTAATTTCAGTGTATCATCGTCAATGTGAAGGACCAAGGAATACATTGAACCTGTAGTGGTGTATCGGAAACTAACACTGGTCTGACAGGAAAGGATCAAAGCACAGTCTCTAAGAAGTCTCACTCTTCTTGCACTTAAGGCGGCATTGTGCCTTTTGTATTTAATTCCGATGTAATTTCAGAGTTTCATCGTCAATGTGTATGTAAACGGAATACATTGAACCTGCAGTGGTGTATCAAAAAGTAATACTGGTGTCATAGGAATGGATCAAAGCACAGACTATAAGAAGTCTCACTCTTCTTGCACTTATGGCGGCATAGTGCCTTTTGTATTTAATTCCGATGTAATTTCAGTGTTTCATCGTCAATGTGTATGTAAACGGAATACATTGTACCTGCAGTGGGTTATCGGAAACTAATAATGGTGTCATAGGAAAGGATCAAAGCACAGACTCTAAGAAGTCTCACGCTTCTTGCACTTAAGGCGGCATTGTGCCTTTTGTATTTAAATCCGACGTAATTTCAGTGTTTCATCATCAATGTGTATGTAAATGGAATACATTCAACCTGCAGTGGTGTATCGAAAAGTAATACTGGTGTCATAGGAATGGATCAAAGCACAGACTATAAGAAGTCTCACTCTTCTTGCACTTATGGCGGCATTGTGCCTTTTGTATTTAATTCCGATGTAATTTCAGTGTTTCATCGTCAATGTGTACGTAAACGGAATACATTGAACCTGCAGTGATGTATCGGAACCTAATACTGGTCTCATAGGAAAGCACAGACTCTAAGAAGTCTCACTCTCCTTGCACTTAAGGTGGCATTGAGCCTTTTGTATTTAATTCCGATGTAATTACAGTGTTTCATCGTAATTAAGAATGACCAACTAATACATTGAACCAGCAGTGGTGTATCGGAAACTAATACTGGTCTCACAGGAACGGATCAAAGCATCGACTGTAAGAAGAGTCTCTATTCTTGTACTTAAGGCGGCATTGTGCCTTTTGTTTTTAATTCCGATGTAATTTCAGTGTTTCATCGTCAATGTGTATGTAAACGGAATACATTGAACCTGCAGTGGGTTATCGGAAACTAATACTGGTCTCATAGGAAAGGATCAAAGCACAGACTCTAAGAAGTCTCACTCTTCTTGCACTTAATTCGGCATTGTGCCTTTTGTATTTAGTTCCGATGCAATTTCAGTGTTTCATCGTCAATGTGAATGTCCAAGGAATACATTGAAGCTGCAGTGGTGTATCCGAAACTAATACTGGTCTCACGGGAAACGATCAAAGCTCCGACTGTAAGAAGAGTCTCTATTCTTGTACTTAAGGCGGCATTGTGCCTTTTGTATTTAATTCCGATGCGATTTCTGTGTTTCATCGTCAATGTGAAGGTCCATGGAATTCATTGACCCTGCAGTGGTGTATCGGAAACTAATACTGGTCTCATAGGAAAGGATCAAAGCACAGACTCTAAGAAGTCTCACTCTTCTTGCATTTAAGGCGTCATTGTGCCTTTTGTATTCAATTCCGATGTAATTTCAGTGTTTCATCGTCAATGTGTATGTAAAAGGATTACATTGAACCTGCAGTGGTGTATCGGAAACTAATACTGGTCTCATAGGAAAGTATCAAAGCGCAGACTGTAATAAGTCTCACTCTACTTGCATTTAATGCGGTATTGTGCCTTTTGTATTTAATTACGATGTAATTTCAGTGTATCATCGTCAATGTGTATGTAAAAGCAATACATTGAAACTGCAGTGGTGTATCGGAAACTAATACTGGTCTCATAGGAAAGAATCAAAGCACAGACAATAAGAAATCTCACTCTTCTTGCACTTATTGTGGCATTGGGCCATTTGTATTTAATTCCGATGTAATTTTAGTGTTTCATCGTCAATGTGTATGTAAACGGAATACATTGAACCTGCAGTGGTGTATCGGAAACTAATACTGGTCTCATAGGAAAGGATCAAAGCACAGACTCTAAGAAGTCTCACTCTTCTTGCGCTTAAGGCGGCATTGTGCCTTTTGTATTTAATTCCGATGTAATTTCAGTGTTTCATCGTCGATGTGTATGTAAAAGGAATACATAGAACCTGCAGTGGTGTATCGGAAACTAATACTGGTCTCATAGGAAAGGATCAAAGCTCAGACTCTAAGAAGTCTCACTCTTCTTGCACTTAAGGCGGCATTGTGCCTTTTGTATTTAATTACGAAGTAATTTCAGTGTTTCACCGTCAATGTGAATGACCAAGGAATTCATTGGACGTGCAGTGGTGTATCGGGAACTAATACTGGTCTCACAGGAAAGGATCAAAGCTCTAACTGTAAGAAGAGTCTCTATTCTTGTACTTAAGGCGGCATTTTGCCTTTTGTATTTAATACCGATGTAATTTCAGTGCTTCATCGTCAATGTGTATGTAAAAGGAATACATTGTACCTGCAGTGGTGTATCAGAAACTAATACTGGTCTCATAGGAAAGGATCAAAGCACAGACTATAAGAAGTCTCACTCTTCTTGCACTTAAGGTGGCATTGTGCTTTTTGTATTTAATTCCGATGTGATTTCAGTGTTTCATCGTCAATGTGAATGTCCAAGGAATACATTGAACCTGCAGTGGTGTATCGGAAACTAATACTGGTCTCACAGGAAAGGATCAAAGCACCGACTATAAGAAGAGTCTCAATTCTTGTACTTAAGGCGGCATTGTGCCTTTTGTATTTAATTCCGATGCGATTTCTGTGTTTCATCGCCAATGTGAAGGTCCAAGGAATACATTGACCCTGCAGTGGTGTATCGGAAAGTAATACTGGTCTCATAGGAAAGGATCAAAGCACAGACTCTAATGAAGTCTCACTCTTCTAGGATTTAAGGCGGAATTGTGCCTTTTGTATTTAATTCCGATGTAATTTCAGTGTTTCTACGTCAATGTGTATTTAAGAGGAATACATTGAACCTGCAGTGGTGTATCGGAAACTAATACTGGTCTCATAGGAAAGGATCAAAGCACAGACACTAAGAAGTCTCACTCTTCTGGCACTTAAGGCGGCATTGTGCCATTTGTATTTAATTCAGATGTAATTTCAGTGTTTCATCGTCAATGTGTGTGTAAACGGGATACATTGAACCTGCAGTGGGTTATCGGAAACTAATACTGGTCTCATACGAAAGAATCAAAGCACAGACTCTAAGGAGTCTCACTCTGCTTGCACTTAAGGCGACATTGTGCCTTTTGTATTTAATTCCGATGTAATTTCAGTGTTTCATCGTCAATGTGAATGTCCAAGGAATACATTGAACATGCAATGGTGTATCGGAAACTAATACTGGTCTCATAGGAAAGGATCAAAGCACCGACTCTAAGAAGTCTCACTCTTCTTGCACTTAAGGCAGCATTGTGCCTTTTGTATTTAATTCCGATGTTATTTCAGTGTTTCATCGTCCATGTGAATGTCCAAGGAATACATTGAACCTGCAGTGGTGTATCGGAAACTAATACTGGTCTCATAGGAAAAGATCAAAGCACAGACTCTAAGAAGTCTCACTCTTCTTGCACTTAAGGCGGCATTGTGCCTTTTGTATTTAAATCAGATGTAATTTCAGTGTTTCATCGTCAATGTGTATGTAAAAGGAATACATCGAACCTGCAGTGGTGTATCGGAAACTAATACTGGTCTCATAGGAAAGGATCAAAGCACAGACTCTAAGAAGTCTCACTCTTTTTGCACTTAAGGCGACATTGTGCCTTTTGTATTTAGTTTCGAAGTAATTTCAGTGTTTCATCGTCAATGTGAATGTCCAAGTAATACATTGAACGTGCAGTGGTGTATCGGAAACTAATACTGGTCTCACAGGAAAGGATCAAAGCTCAGACTGTAAGAAGAGTCTCTATTCTTGTACTTAAGGCAGCATTTTGCCTTTTGTATTTAATTCCGATGTAATTTCAGTGCTACATCGTCAATGTGTATGTAGAAGGAATACATTGAATATGATGTGGTGTATCGGAAACTAATACTGGTCACATAGTAAAGGATCAAAGCACAGACAGTAAGAAGAGTCTCTATTCTTATACTTAAGTCGGCATTGTACTTCTTGTATTTAATTCCGATGTAATTTCAGTGTTTCATCGTCAATGTGTATGTAAAAGGAATACATTGAACCTGCAGTGGTGTATCGGAAACTAATTCTGGTCTCATCGGAAAGGATCAAAGCACTGACTCTAAGAAGTCTCAATCTTCTTGCACTTAAGGCGGCATTGTGCCTTTTGCATTTAATTCCGAAGTAATATCAGTGTTTCATCGTCAATGTGAAGGTCCAAGGAATATACTGAACGTGCAGTGGGGTATCGGAAACTAATACTGGTCTCATAGGAAAGGATCAAAGCACAGACTCTAAGAAGTCTCACTCTTCTTGCACTTAAGGCGGCATTGTGCCTTTTGTATTTATTTCCGATGCAATTTCAGTGTTTCATCGTCAATGTGAATGTCCAAGGAATACATTGAACCTGCAGAGGTGTTATAAAGGCACATATGCATGCCGAGCGTGAGTTTCCTCGGAAACGCGAAATATTAATTAGATAAATAATCAGTGACAAATAAATAAAGCCTATGGCAAACAACTGCAGCGCTGTGTCGCTGATAAAACAAAAGCACAATTACGTTACTCTTATGTTTGATTAAAGAAGGAGAGAGCTCTGGTTGAAGTGGTGTGGAAAGCACGTATTTTATTTTATTGTCTGACACACCGCCATATTTCATGTTATAGAAGAATACTGCGAGTTGCAACCACACTAGGCACTCGATTCTGTAAAGAATTTATATTTATAAAAGTAAGTAGGATTATGAACTGTAGGCTTATTCATTGAATATATTTGATTTAACTAACTGTGTAACTTTTTTATGTTTAGTAGACAATCACCTCTGTACGACGTATTGGCATGGCTGGCAAATTATTGTAATATTGAGATTTAGATTATGAGTCCGCACCTACCGCAGCAGTCTTTGGAAACGATTTCATTACGAAGTCCGATTATTCAGTTTTATTTCACCGTCAACTACGAGTAATATTGCCTTTATGAAAAAGCCATTGTCAAGCGTCTGATAACGAATAATCAAACGTCCACGCTCCAGATAAGCAAATCCAATTGCAATCACAATCACCATCATACAGATAGAATAATTAACATATTTAAAATAACAATATATATATTATTTATTTTATTTATTTTATATTGGCGACTGCGTGTCGGACTTGTTATTTTGTCATTTGTTACATTGTTCTCTTTGTTTCATGTAAAAAATCAACTTTCTGGACCTGGACGTCAATGTACGAGAGATAACAAAATCTGAAGATATTTTCCAATTCTGAAATTTTGCGGGAAGACGCAATGAAACTTCCAGCAAAATAAGGTAAGACGCAGCATTTTTGCATTAGCAGGCTTGACCAGACGTATAATTCGGTGTATTAGCTTTTCAGTAAATTCTGTAGTGTTTCTTTTCTGCATAACAGTTTCAGTGATAAATTTCATTCTCAGTACTTTTCCCTAAACAATAACGTATGCAACAATACCAATACACGAGTGTACAATATGGCCGACTTCTGTACGATATCATGTAACATGGCCAGCAGCCATTACCAATAATCTCAAATTCAGTTTCTATTTTTAAATTAACAGACAGCCATTGTTGCTACGAGCGATTCATGCTCAACTACATTTTATTTTAAAATCAGTGTCAAAAATTTTCTTGAAACATATATCACGTGTGGCATGGTAATAACTAGAAAACAATACGCAAAAATGGAACAGCAAGGACGTACTATTCAGACGCAATCCGACTCGGACGTGAGACAAGTGTTAGAGAATGACTTTACGACAGCAACCGGTAGTGACGATTCATCAAACATTGACGCAAGTGTTGACGAAAATTTTGACAATAGGCCGTCCACTACAAAAATTTCAAAATCTCAATCAGAGCCCATGTTAATGCATGACGTCACGTCTAATGACGCGGCGGGGGCAGAGACCTTGCAAACGGTAAACATTGCCGACATGTTACAAATGCTAGTGAAACAAAACGCAGAAAATATGGCAACCATAAGGAAACAGAACGCCGAAAACATGGCAACCTTAAAGGCACAATTAGAGACACAAAATGAACAGTTAAAAACACAAAACGACGAAATCAAATCTGATCTCATAGCAATCAAGATAGGTAATGACACTTTATGTAAGCGTGTGGAACATTATAGACGCCACACTGACCAAACAGATGACTGAACTCAGTACTAAATTTTCCCAGCTCAATACGAGACAAGAAAAGACTACAACTGACGTAGCACTTTTACAGACACAAGTAAAAAACCTTAATGTCACGTGTGAAGTTCTTACTGAACAAATTCAAACATATCCTTCAGTACATGACTATCTTGAAAAACGAATTATTGACGTACAGAATAAATTTGACAATGTTGAACAAGACCTGACTGACATCTTACAATCAGATGCCACAGCTCATTTTCAAAATATTAATAAAGAATTTCATGATTGGGTTGAGAACAAAGACAAACATTTTGATAGATGATTACGTGAAAATTTACCAACAATTATGCACGACTCCGTAGCGCAATACATTACTAATAACAAACAGCTGATCAGTGACGCAGTACAATCCGTCACTGCACCCATGAGACAATTCACCGATCAACTACAGTCTGAATGTAACGAAAATATCAGTCAAAATGTACAGTTCAGAAACCAATATACATTCGAGTATGATACAAACATTCCGCACACGACAAATACACAAGAACAAAACACACCACGACTACAACACATACCACGATGTGGAAACACAAACACAAGCTATTATCATGGTAAACCACAGCAACATTATCGTAATTACTCGCCAGCTGAACATACCAGTAATTACAGTGGAATAAATCCATATCACAATGCGAAGGAAGATGAAAGCTTAATGAAACACAGGCAATTTCAGATTTTTATCCCAGAAAAACGAACCATTCATCCGGTGATTTTTCTTAAATCTTTTAGTAACGCATTTCGACGCACTTGGAGTGACCGGAAAAAGATATCATATATTGTCGGTTACATCCAAGGCGATGCAGCTGTCTGGGCATACAGTCAAGCTGACGTATGTACCATGTACAGTGAGTTTGAGCGTGCTTTTCTGAACAAATTCTGGTCGCAATCCGTCCAGGAGCGACTCAGAAGACAAATTTTAGTACCTGAAACTTTTAACAGTAAAAATGGTAACTTACGCAGATATTTTGAAAAATACTTGAACATGGGACATTTTTTAGACGAACCAGTCGCAACGCGTGATATACTCCGTGCGTTGAAGGCCAAATTGCCTTTCAACATTAAAGAAAAACTCCTACATATCCCGGATGACGATTCAGATTATTTTTTAACAGCTTTAGATTCGGTTGACATGTTACTTGAAGATCAGCGCTTCGCGCGGCAAAACAGCAGCCACGATGTTTACACTAGTGGTATGCAAAACATGCAGGCTTGCCAAATCAATTCTGGCGCGCCCACAGTTGGATACGCGGTACAGCAAAAACAGCAAACTCACATGCCGTCTCAGTACGGAAATCAAAATCAACACGCGTATTCCAATGCAAACAATAGTTACAACAGTAATAACATTTCATGCGGCAATCCATACAAAAGGCACCGCGGTAATAACTACAACGGTAACAACGGATACAAAGGTAATAACAAAAACACAAACAGAAATAGAAATAATAATAACTACGAGCCAGGACAGCATCAAGGTTGGACTCGTAACGATCAGTACTTTCATTCAAACTCTGCTTTACCACAGCAGCCACCAGGTCAAAATTGGAGCATACCTTACGACCGACAGGTAAGTTATAATGCGCAACAGCAACAACAACCGCAAAAGTTTGGAGATCATAATAGGCAATATCCGAATGTGAATATAATAGAAATGACACCTGATGCACAACCTCAATCTGTGTCAGTACCTAGTACAAATGATAATCCAACAAACTAGAAACAGTCACTACTTTGCCCCAGGTCGTGGCTGAAGAATTCTTGGGTGGCGACTTCAATGTTAATCAGTTATTTGACACCACACTTGAACAACAGAATAATGATATGCCGAGTAATTCTAAACAAAAACTACCTGTTTCATTTATAAGATACAACCACAATAACAATATATCATATGAACTGTTACAAGACAGTACACAATGTCGTTTAAACACAAATGAAATTGTTTTAGCATCTACTACTGGTGTAGTAGGTGGGATTCCATCTACTATTATCCTAGATACAGGTGCAGCTGTGAGCGTTTTCTCCTTTAATTTCTATAAAAAGATGTGTGAATTTGAACCTGTGCCTGAGTTTCCTGCCCAAAACTGTAAAATAACTACTGCACTAGGTAATAAGTCATGTAGGGTTACGAAGCAAGTTTTTGTAAACGTTAAAATAGGTAATGGAACCGTACAATGGCCATTCCTGGTTGTACAAAACCTTGTGACAAATTGCATATTAGGAATAGATATTATGAGCGAGAAGGACTGCATTATAGACTTCTCCAAAGGTAAATGTATTTTAAATGATAAGAGGAGTGTAATTATTATTGATTTGGACAGGAGAACTCTAAAGCATGACAAACACTGTACAGGGTACAAGGTTCAGTTAGTACTTGACAAAGACATTCAAGACATGCAGACACACTCATCTGACACAGAGCTAATGGACTTGAAAACATTGCTTGATCATAAGATAAGTGAAGCTACAGCTCTCAGTGTACATGAACGTATAAAACTACAGGAAGTGTTATCCAAATATTTACAAGTTTTTACCAAACGATTACGTGTTATCAACACGTATGTGTACAAGATTGAAGTTAAGCCTCACAAGATCTTCTACCATAAGACATATAACGTACCGTTATCTCAACGACCTGCTGTGTGGCAAGAATTAAAACAAATGTTAGACTGGAAGGTCATTGAACCATCCACCTCACCTTATTGTAGTCCTCTACTTGTTGTCAAAAAATCAAATGGAAGCATTAGGTTAGTGTTAGACGCACGAGCTATTAATGAAATAATTTTACCGGTTCACACAAAACCTGAAAATTTAGAAGAGCAATTACAGAAATTTCTAGATGCAAAATATTTTTCCACAATAGATCTCGCTAATTCGTTTTGGCAGGTGGGTATCACTCCTGATTCTCGGAAATATACTGCATTTATGTTCGGGGGGCGAACCTATCACTTTTGTATTGTACCCTTCGGACTGAATGTCAGCTCGGGGGTATTCATTACAGCCCTGGATACCGTGCTTGGCGACGATTTAGTTGAGACAGTCACACACTATGTAGATGATATACTGATAGCTACACAATCTTGGAATGAACACGTTGACACACTTCAAAGAATTTTAGAAAAATTTGCACAAGCTGGAGTCACAGCCAACCTAAGAAAATCAAAATTTGGTTGCAGTGAGATAAAGTATTTAGGACATATCATTAATTCACAGGGCATACGCCCGGATCCCAATAAATTAGATGCTATCAGAAACTTTCCTAGCCCTCAAACTAAAAAGCAGTTAAAATCATTCCTTGGGCTATGTTCATTTTTCAGACGTTTTTTGCCACAACCACTTTTGAACAGTAAACATCTGCTAAATCTACTCAGAAAGAATCAAGATTGGATCTGGTCGGAACAGTGCCAGAATGACTTTAATACAATTAAACATGCTTTAGTGAATGCTAACATATTCAGCCATCCAGATTTCAATTTAGATTTTTGTATGACTTGTGACGCTTCACTTACTGGCTTGGGCTGTTGCTTATTTCAAGTTGTAAAGAAAAAAGAGGAGGAACAGATAAGTATTATTGGGTTTGCGAGTCGCACTCTAACTGAATGTGAGCGTACATACTCCACTACTGAGTTAGAAACACTTTCCATAGTATAGGCATTCAAGAAATTCAATTATTATTTATTTGGAAAACATACGGTAATTTACACCGATCACCAGGCCCTGACATTTTTGTTAACTTGTAAACTTGTACATCCTAGACTATCACGATGGGCAGTTACACTTCAGAACTACTCTTTTGAAATTAAGTACATAAGAGGTAAGGACAACACCATTGCAGACACTTTGTCTAGACTTCCACAAGGTATGAATGATACCAACAGTGACTTAGAAAATATAAATGACTACAGGATTCTCTTAATGCAAGACAAGCAGTATCACCAATATTATATTGATATGTGCAGAAACATGGCTGAATTACAAAAATCTGATCCTCACTGGTATAAGATAATAACATTACTGGTAGAAAAACACAATCATCCTTTGACTAAGTATTACAAGTTACACAACGATGTGTTATTTTACCGCCGACATCCAAATGCTACTAACTGGTGTGTATGCATTCCCAAAGAGTCTGAACGTAATCTAATTTGGCACACACACTTAGTTTGGGGTCATTATGGGACGAAAAAGTGTTTGGCAAAGCTCAGCACATACTGTTATTTTAGCAATATGAGAAGAAAAATTTACAGGGAACTAAAAACATGTGTCATATGTCAAAAATCAAAACCTCAGAATTTATCCACAAAAACAGATTTACATTCTATTTTACCTAGTAAACCCCTGGAAATTCTGTGTACTGACATCAGTGGACCGCATTCAGCAAGCTCTGGAGGCGTCAAATATATCTTAGCTTTTTACGATATATTTTCTAAACATGTAAAACTTTATGCTTTAAAATCCGCCACTGCAAATGCTATAATACAAAGATTCTCAAGTGATTACCTGACGCACGTGGGAAAACCTAAAGAAATTCTATCAGATAATGCAGCATACTACTCTGGGTACAAATGGAGAAATTTCTTGAAGGACAATAACATCAAAAGTATATTTATTTCGAGGTTTAGTCCACAATGTAACGCGACTGAGAGACTCTTCGGAGAATTAAATCGATTCATGAGGACCTATATTTCATCAAAACATACTAATTGGGTGTCCTACCTAAGTCTTTTCGAAGACGTACACAATAACTTGAATATTTACGATACGAATTACACACCTAACGAGATCATGTTCAATTGCAAACAGAACGATCAGTGGATAGAACCATTACCTAAGTTGTCAGACATGGAAATCACACCTGAACAGAAAATAAAAGAAGTATTGACTACATTGACACATCACGCACAAATACGAAACATACATCACAGAAACATAATAAAAAGAAAACAAAAATTCGAGGTAGGAATGCTTGTACTACTTCGTACTCATCATAAATCTGTAGCACTCAAACGACGCAACGCTAAGTGGCGTCTGCTATATGAAGGACCTTATATAATTGTTAACATACCGCATCCTGGTGCGTATCTGTTACAACATCCTAGAACTAACAAAATTATAGGGCTATACGCACACCGAGATCTTAGAGCATTTCATGCTGAATAATGTCAAGGTCATACCCATCAAAATATTGCTAAGCAACTCGAAAAACTCTGTTGTTACAACACAGATAATAAGTAGTATAGAAATTTTCATTTCAGCGGTTCCAGTGACGCAGTTGAAGACAGAAGAACTCTTCTTTCAGCGCGCGCCTCCACCTGAAAGACGGAATATTAAAGTAAAATTTATGATTACGTAGCAGTGGATGACATATTAATTTTTCACGAAACATTTGTTACTGAAGGTACCACTGACTTGGTGTGACACCTGACGAACTGACAGACGTCATCTGTGAAGCGATCTTTTACTTTGAGAAATAGATTAGACGCACATCTCTCAACACGAAAAGCATCTATCAGTAGTCAAGGCCACACAGACACTCTACACACACGCACAAAACGCGAGGAATCGAACATTTTCTCTCTCTTACTATTTTGAATATTTATTGAGTAGTGAAAACGCCTGGTCTTGCCTACTGATGTAATGAATGTTGTGTCTAACCTATCTTAATTTCAGATGACATCACAAAAAAAACCATCGATAATATCCCAGCAAAACCGCTAAAGAGGATGTAAATATCTGCAATTCATGTAATCAAATGTGACACAATGTAATAACCTATAGCGATGTAATGATGATGTAAACATGTTTATGTGCAACTATATTATGTTTATGCTAAGAAAATATGTGACGTGTGTATGTATAATTACTTATTTTTTTAACTGATGTATAGTGTAACTGTTACTATGTAAAAATTTGAACAAAACGAGTGCCAAAAAGACATTGCATAGTGAACCACTGTTTACGGACATTAACGAACATTACTAACTCTGCAACTACGCGGAAACCTATGTGAAAGAAACTGTTAATGCCATTCATTATGTAGCGTATCTATGTGAACGCGATGAACGATTTCCTTGATTAATAACTACGAACATTTAGGTGAGCTATATTCAGCAAAAAACTGAAAATGTGAAGTGCATAATTCGTGCATCGTCTAGTGACATTACTACAGTACCCAACTTCAAGATGTTAACTGGATTAAATGGACACAAAGTGCCTGTCCAGAAAACAACACGACGGGTGGAAGAATTTTGGTTGGAACTTCAGGGAATGAAATGTTCTCGAAATGTGACGGACACTCTTACCTGGACTGTCCAAGGATCAACGCCAGCTATGTGCCGTCCTAGGTACTGCAACCAAGCTTCCACGGAATGTAAAAAACGAACTGCACGTGGACCAATTACTCGACGGGTCACGTCTGATCTGTAATAAGCAATGCTTTTAGTCACAACGAACTGCATCACTACGACTATAATGGAAATGAGAAATGGACACGCTTATGTATTAATCACGTTGTTATACAACGATGTTACTGTGATAAAAAAAAAACTTTACCACGACATTACTAACCTGTAAAAAATTATTGTGCAGCGGATGAATATGAACTCTAATAACGACACGATGTGTATAGGTCAACGCACCTGAAAAATACGGACATTTTTCTTTGAAGTATTTCAAAACAATACTATGTAACTAAGAACATTCAACAATCTAAGTTGTATTGTGTTATAACAAATATTGTAAATTTAAAACTAAGTTACCTGTCATAGAATGTAGTCTTCATATGTAATCTTGGTTGAATATTTTCTTTGTGCAACGACTGAAAAACGCGCGCACACGAACAATATGAACTGCAATACTGTGCCGCGTGATCTAACTGTACGAAATAACGGCAGTGCCGCAGTTACACAGACGCTTCTGCGCATGCGCGCACTCTATCTGCCAACATAAGAACTATTACGGCGCACCCGCGTCATTCAAATTTTGTATATAATGTGTATAATGTGTAATGTAAGTCATATAAATAGTTGTAGATAACTTAGATTTTCTTGTGCCTTTAGGTGAATTGCTCGCCTGCAGGTGTGTCCTTTCGCCTCGCAATTGAGGGGGCAATATAAAGGCACATTTGCATGCCGAACGTGAGTTTCCTCGGAAACGCGAAATATTAATTAGATAAATAATCAGTGACAAATAAATAAAGCCTATGGCACACAACTGCAGCGCTGTGTCGCTGATAAAACAAAAGCACAATTACGTTACTCTTATGTTTGATTAAGAAAAGGAGAGCTCTGGTTGAAGTGGTGCGAGAAGCACGTATTTTATTTTATTGTCTGGCACACCGCCATATTTCATGTTATAGAAGAATACTGCGAGTTGCAACCACACTAGGCACTCGATTCTGTAAAGAATTTATATTTATAAAAGTAAGTAGGATTATGAACTGTAGGCTTATTCATTGAATATATCTGATTTAACTAACTGTGTAACTATTTTATGTTTAGTAGACAATCACCTCTATACGACGTATTGGCATGGCTGGCAAATTATTGTAATATTGAGATTTAGATTATGAGTCCGCGCCTACCGCAGCAGTCTTTGGAAACGATTTAATTACGAAGTCCGATTATTCAGTTTTATTTCACGGTCAACTACGAGTAACATTGCCTTTACGAAAAAGCCATTATCAAGCGTCTGATAACGAATAATGAAACGTCCACGCTCCAGATAAGCAAATCCAATTGCAATCACAATCACCATCATACAGATAGAATAATTAACATATTTAAAACAACAATATATATTCATCCATTTATTTTATTTATTTTATAGTGTATCCGAAACTAATACTGTCCTCACGGGCAAGGATCAAAGCACCGACTGTAAGAAGAGTCTCTATTCTTATACATTAGGCGGCATTTTGCCTTTTGTATTTAATTCCGATGTAATTTCTGTGTTTCATTTACAATGTGTACGTAAAACGAATACATTGAACCTGCAGTGGTGTATCGGAAACTAATACTGGTCTCATAGGAAGGGATCAAAGCACAGACTCTAAGGTGTCTCACTCTTCTTGCATTTAAGGCGGCATTGTGCCTTTTGTATTTAATTCCGATGTAATATCAGTGTTTCATCGTCAATGTGAATGTCCAAGGAATACATTGAACGTGCAGTGCTGCATCGGAAACTAATACTGGTCTCACAGGAAAGGATCAATGCACAGACTCTAAGAAGTCTCACTCTTCTTGCACCTAAGGCGGCATTGTGCCTTTGTATTTAATTCCGATGTAATTTCACTATTTCATCGTCAATGTGTATGTAAACGGAATGCATTGAACCTGCTGTGGTGTATCGGAAACTAATACTGGTCTCACAGGAAAGAATCAAAGCACCGACTATAAGAAGAGTCTCTATTCTTGTACTTAAGGCGGCATTGTGCCTTTGGTATTTAATTCCGATGCGATTTCTGTGTTTCATCGCCAATGTGAAGGTCCAAGGAATAAATTGACCCTGCAGTGGTCTATCGGAAACTAATACTGGTCTCATAGGAAAGGATCAAAGCACAGACTCTAATGAAGTCTCACTCTTCTAGGATTTAAGGCGGCATTGAGCCTTTTGTATTTAATTCCGATGTAATTTCTGTGTTTCATCGTCAATGTGTATTTAAAGGGAATACATTGAACCTGCAGTAGTGTATGGAAACTAATACTGGTCTGCTCGGAAAGGATCAAAGCACGGACTCTAAGAAGTCTCAATCTTCTTGCACTTAAGTCGGCATTGTGCCTTTTGTATTTAATTCCGAAGTAATATCAGTGTTTCATCGTCAATGTGTATGTAATAGGAATACATTGAACCTGCTGTGTTGTATCGGAAAGTAATACTGGTCTCATCGGAAAGGATCAAAGCACTGACTCTAAGAAGTCTCAATCTTCTTGCACTTAAGGCAGCATTGTGCCTTTGTATTTCATTCCGATGTAATTTCGGTGTTTCATCGTCAATGTGTATATAAACGGAATACATTGATCCTGCAGTGGTTTATCGGAAACTAATACTGGTCTCATAGGAAGGGATCAAAGCACAGACTCTAAGGTGTCTCACTCTTCTTGCATTTAAGGCGGCATTGTGCCTTTTGTATTTAATTCCGATGTAATATCAGTGTTTCATCGTCAATGTGAATGTCCAAGGAATACATTGAACTTGCAGTGGTGTATCGGAAACTAATGCTGGTCTCACAGGAAAGGATCAAAGCACCGACTGTAAGAAGAGTCTCTATTCTTGTAGTTAAGGCGGCATTGTGCCTTTTGTATTTAATTCCGTTGCGATTTCTGTGTTTCATCGCCAATGTGAATGTCCAAGGAATACATTGAACCTGCAGTGGTGTATCGGAAACTTATACTGGTCTCACAGGAAAGGATCAAATCACAGACTCTAAGAAGTCTCACCCTTCTTGCACGTAAGGCGGCATTGTGCCTTTTGTACTTAATTGCGATGTACGTTCAGTGTTTCATCGTCAATGTGTATCTAAAAGGAATACATTGAACCTGCAGTGGTGTATCGGAAACTAATGCTGGTCTCATAGGAAAGGATCAAATCACAGACTCTAAGAAGTCTCACTCCTTTTGCACTTAAGGTGGCATTGTGCCTTTTGTACTTAATTCCGATGTAATTTTAGTGTTTCATCGTCAATGTGTATGTAAAAGGAATACATTGAACCTGCAGTGGTGTATCGGAAATTAATACTGGTCTCATAGGAAAGGATCAAAGCACAGACTCTAAGAAGTCTCACTCTTCTTGCACTTAAGGAGGCATTGTGGCTTTTGTATTTAATTCCGAAGTAATTTCAGTGTTTCATCGTCATTGGGAATGTACAAGGAATACATTGAACGTGCAGTGGTGTTTCGGAAACTGATACTGGTCTCACAGGAAAGGATCAAAGCTCAGACTGTAAGAAGAGTCTCCATTCTTGTACTTAAGGCGGCATTGTGCCTTTTGTATTTAATTCCGATGTAATTTCAGTGCTTCATCGTCAATGTGTATGTAAAAGGAATACATTGAACCTGCTGTGTAGTATCGGAAACTAATACTGGTCTCATAGGAAAGGATCAAAGCACAGACTCTAAGAAGTCTCACTCTTCGTGCACTTAAGGCGGCATTGTGCCTTTTGTATTTAATTCCGAAGTAATATCAGTGTTTCATCGTCAATGTGAAGGCCAAGGAATACATTGAACGTGCAGTAGTGTATCGGAAACTAATACTGGTCTCACAGGAAAGGATCAAAGCACAGACGCTAAGAAGTCTCACTCTTCTTGCATTTAAGGCGGCATTGTGCCTTTTGTATTTAATTTCGATGTAATTTCATTGTTTCATTGGCAATGTGTACGTAAAACGAATACATTGAACCTGCAGTGGTGTATCGGAAACTAATACTGGTCGCATAGGAAAGGCTCGAAGCACAGACTCTAAGGTGTCTCACTCTTCTTGCATTTAAGGCGGCATTGTGCCTTTTGTATTTAATTCCGATGTAATTTCAGTGTTTCATCGTCAATGTGAATGTTCAAGGAATACATTGAACTTGCAGTGGTGTATCGGAAACTAATACTGGTCTCACAGGAAAGGATCAAAGCACTGACTGTAAGAAGAGTCTCTATTCTTGTAGTTAAGGCGGCATTGTGCCTTTTGTATTTAATTCCGATGCGATTTCTGTGTTTCATCGTCAATGTGAATGTCCAAGGAATACATTGAACCTGCAGTGGTGTATCGGAAACTAATACTGGTCTCACAGGAAAGGATCAAATCACAGACTCTAAGAAGTCTCACCCTTCTAGCACGTAAGGCGGCATTGTGCCTTTTGTACTTAATTGCGATGTAATTTCTGAAGTGGACTTACAAGGCAGCCAGTCCACAGTGACGGTAGCCGATAGAAAGGCACGCGTACACACTCACGCAGACGGGCGTCAATTCTGGAACAGGATAACTATTGAATGGTAGCAAGAAAAGTACGTAGCTGCTTTATACTTAACTTTATTGTTTGATGACTACAGCATTCTTCTTGAGACATTTATACTATAACTCTCAAAGTAGGTAAGGCTAATGGCGCCTTGCTTGGTCGTAGCCATGGACTTAGCAGAAGGCTATTCTAACTGGCTCTCGGCAAATGAGAGGAAGGCTTCGTCCGTATGGTCGCTAGCAATCTCCTCGTACAACTGGGGCGAGTGCTATATCGTCTCTCGAGACCTGCCTTGTGGTGGCGCTAGGACTGCGATCACACAGTGGCGACACGCGGGTCCGACAGGTACTAAATGGACCGCGGCCGATTTAAGCTACCACCTAGCAAGTGTGGTGTCTGGCGGTGACACCACAATTTCAGTGTTTCATCGTCAATGTGTATGTAAAAGGAATACATTGAACCTGCAGTGGTGTATCGGAAACTAATACTGGTCTCTTAGGAAAGGATCAAAGCACAGACTCTAAGAAGTCTCACTCCTTTTGCACTTAAGGTGGCATTGTGCCTTTTGTACTTAATTCCGATGTAATTTAAGTGTTTCATCGTCAATGTGTATGTAAAAGGAATACATTGAACCTGCAGTAGTGTATCGGAAATTAATACTGGTCTCATAGGAAAGGATCAAAGCACAGACTCTAAGAACTCTCACTCTTCTTGCACTTAAGGCGGCATTGTGCCTTTTGTATTTAATTCCGATGTTATTTCAGTGTTTCATCGTCAATGGGAATGTCCAAGGAATACACTGAACGTGCAGTGGTGTATCGGAAACTAATACTGGTCTCACAGGAAAGGATCCAAGCACAGACTGTAAAAAGAGTCTCTATTCTTGTACTTAAGGCGGCATTGTGCCTTTTGTATTTATTTCCGATGTTATTTCAGTGTTTCATCGTCAATGTGTATGTAAAAGGAATACATTGAACCTGCTGTGTTGTATCGGAAACTAATACTGGTCTCATAGGAAAGGATCAAAGGACAGACTCTAAGAAGTCTCACTCTTCTTGCACTTAAGGCGGCATTGTGCCTTTTGTATCTAATTCCGAAGTAATAGCAGAGTTTCATCGTCAATGTGAAGGTCCAAGGAATACATTGAACGTGCAGTGGTGTATCGGAAACTAATACTAGTCTCACAGGAAAGGATCAAAGCACAGACGCTAAGAAGTCTACTCTTCTTACACTTAAGGCGGCATTGTTCCTTTGTATTTAATTTCGATGCGATTTCTGTGATTCATCGTCAATGTGAAGGTCCATGGAATACATTGACCCTCCAGTGGTGTATCGGAAACTAATACTGGTCTCATAGGAAAGGATCGAAGCACAGACTCTAAGAAGTCTAACTCCTCTTGCACTTAAGGCGGCATTGAGCCTTTTGTATTTAATTCCGATGTAATTTCAGTGTTTCATCGTCAATGTGTATCTAAAAGGAATACATTGAACCTGCAGTGGTGTATCGGAAACTAATACTGGTCTCATAGGAAAGGATCAAATCACAGACTCTAAGAAGTCTCACTCCTTTTGCACTTAAGGTGGCATTGTGCCTTTTGTACTTAATTCCGATGTAATTTTAGTGTTTCATCGTCAATGTGTATGTAAAAGGAATACATTGAACCTGCAGTGGTGTATCGGAAATTAATACTGGTCTCATAGGAAAGGATCAAAGCACAGACTCTAAGAAGTCTCACTCTTCTTGCACTTAAGGAGGCATTGTGGCTTTTGTATTTAATTCCGAAGTAATTTCAGTGTTTCATCGTCATTGGGAATGTACAAGGAATACATTGAACGTGCAGTGGTGTTTCGGAAACTAATACTGGTCTCACAGGAAAGGATCAAAGCTCAGACTGTAAGAAGAGTCTCCATTCTTGTACTTAAGGCGGCATTGTGCCTTTTGTATTTAATTCCGATGTAATTTCAGTGTTTTATCGTCAATGTGTATGTAAAAGGAATACATTGAACCTGCTGTGTAGTATCGGAAACTAATACTGGTCTCATAGGAAAGGATCAAAGCACAGACTCTAAGAAGTCTCACTCTTCGTGCACTTAAGGCGGCATTGTGCCTTTTGTATTTAATTCCGAAGTAATATCAGTGTTTCATCGTCAATGTGAAGGCCAAGGAATACATTGAACGTGCAGTAGTGTATCGGAAACTAATACTGGTCTCACAGGAAAGGATCAAAGCACAGACGCTAAGAAGTCTCACTCTTCTTGCATTTAAGGCGGCATTGTGCCTTTTGTATTTAATTTCGATGTAATTTCATTGTTTCATTGGCAATGTGTACGTAAAACGAATACATTGAACCTGCAGTGGTGTATCGGAAACTAATACTGGTCGCATAGGAAAGGCTCGAAGCACAGACTCTAAGGTGTCTCACTCTTCTTGCATTTAAGGCGGCATTGTGCCTTTTGTATTTAATTCCGATGTAATTTCAGTGTTTCATCGTCAATGTGAATGTTCAAGGAATACATTGAACTTGCAGTGGTGTATCGGAAACTAATACTGGTCTCACAGGAAAGGATCAAAGCACCGACTGTAAGAAGAGTCTCTATTCTTGTAGTTAACGCGGCATTGTGCCTTTTGTATTTAATTCCGATGCGATTTCTGTGTTTCATCGTCAATGTGAATGTCCAAGGAATACATTGAACCTGCAGTGGTGTATCGGAAACTAATACTGGTCTCACAGGAAAGGATCAAATCACAGACTCTAAGAAGTCTCACCCTTCTTGCACGTAAGGCGGCATTGTGCCATTTGTACTTAATTGCGATGTAATTTCTGAAGTGGACTTACAAGGCAGCCAGTCCACAGTGACGGTAGCCGATAGAAAGGCACGCGTACACACTCACGCAGACGGGCGTCAATTCTGGAACAGGATAACTATTGAATGGTAGCAAGAAAAGTACGTAGCTGCTTTATACTTAACTTTATTATTTGATGACTACAGCATTCTTCTTGAGACATTTATACTATAACTCTCAAAGTAGGTAAGGCTAATGGCGCCTTGCTTGGTCGTAGCCATGGACTTAGCAGATGGCTATTCTAACTGGCTCTCGGCAAATGAGAGGAAGGCTTCGTCCGTATGGTCGCTAGCAATCTCCTCGTACAACTGGGGCGAGTGCTATATCGTCTCTCGAGACCTGCCTTGTGGTGGCGCCAGGACTGCGATCACACAGTGGCGACACGCGGGTCCGACAGGTACTAAATGGACCGCGGCCGATTTAAGCTACCAACTAGCAAGTGTGGTGTCTGGCGGTGACACCACAATTTCAGTGTTTCATCGTCAATGTGTATGTAAAAGGAATACATTGAACCTGCAGTGGTGTATCGGAAACTAATACTGGTCTCATAGGAAAGGATCAAAGCACAGACTCTAAGAAGTCTCACTCCTTTTGCACTTAAGGTGGCATTGTGCCTTTTGTACTTAATTCCGATGTAATTTAAGTGTTTCATCGTCAATGTGTATGTAAAAGGAATACATTGAACCTGCAGTGGTGTATCGGAAATTAATACTGGTCTCATAGGAAAGGATCAAAGCACAGACTCTAAGAACTCTCACTCTTCTTGCACCTAAGGCGGCATTGTGCCTTTTGTATTTAATTCCGATGTTATTTCAGTGTTTCATCGTCATTGGGAATGTCCAAGGAATACACTGAACGTGCAGTGGTGTATCGGAAACTAATACTTGTCTCACAGGAAAGGATCCAAGCACAGACTGTAAAAAGAGTCTCTATTCTTGTACTTAAGGCGGCATTGTGCCTTTTGTATTTAATTCCGATGTTATTTCAGTGTTTCATCGTCAATGTGTATGTAAAAGGAATACATTGAACCTGCTGTGTTGTATCGGAAACTAATACTGGTCTCATAGGAAAGGATCAAAGGACAGACTCTAAGAAGTCTCACTCTTCTTGCACTTAAGGCGGCATTGTGCCTTTTGTATCTAATTCCGAAGTAATAGCAGAGTTTCATCGTCAATGTGAAGGTCCAAGGAATACATTGAACGTGCAGTGGTGTATCGGAAACTAATACTAGTCTCACAGGAAAGGATCAAAGCACAGACGCTAAGAAGTCTACTCTTCTTACACTTAAGGCGGCATTGTGCCTTTGTATTTAATTTCGATGTAATTTCAGTGTTTCATCGTCAATGTGTATGTAAACGGAATACATTGAACCTGCAGTGGTGTGTCGGAAACTAATACTGGTCTCATTTGAAAGGATCAAAGCACAGACTCTAAGAAGTCTCACTCATCTTGCTCTTGAGGCGGAATTTTGCCATTTGTATTTAATTCCGATGTAATTTCAGTGTTTCATCGTCAATGTGAATGTCCAAGCAATACATTGAACCTGCAGTGGTGTATCGGAAACTAATACTGGTCTCACAGGAAAGGACCAAACACCAACTGTAAGAAGAGTCTCTATTCTAGTACTTAAGGCGGCATTGTGCCTTTTGTATTTAATTGCGATGCGATTTCTGTGATTCATCGTCAATGTGAAGGTCCATGGAATACATTGACCCTGCAGTGGTGTATCGGAAACTAATACTGGTCTCATAGGAAAGGATCGAAGCACAGACTCTAAGAAGTCTAACTCCTCTTGCACTTAAGGCGGCATTGAGCCTTTTGTATTTAATTCCGATGTAATTTCAGTGTTTCATCGTCAATGTGTATGTAAAACGAATACATTGAACCTGCAGTGGTGTATCGGAAACTAATACTGGTCTCACAGGGAAGGAAAGATCACCGACTGTAAGAAGTGTCTCTATTCTTGTACTTAAGGCGGCGATGTGCCTTTTGAATTTAATCCCGATGCGTTCTCTGTGTTTCATCTTCAATGTGTAGGTCCAAGCAATACATTGAACCTGCAGTGGTGTATCGGAAACTAAAACAGGTCTCACAGGAAAGGATCAAAGCACAGACTCAATGAAGTCTCAATCTTCTTGCACTTAAGTCGGCATTGTGCCTTTTGAATTTAATTCCGATGTAATTTCAGTGTTTCATCGTCAATATGAATGTCCAAGGAATACATAGAACCAGCAGTGGTGTATCGGAAACGAATACTGGTCTCACAGGAAAGGATGAAAGCACCGACTGTAAGAAGAGTCTCAATTCTTGTACTTAAGGCGGCGTTGTGCCTTCTGTATTTAATTCCGATGCGATTTCTGTGTTTCATCTTCAATGTGAAGGTCCAAGGAATACATTGAACCCGCAGTGGTGTATCGGAAACTAAGTCTGGTCCCACAGGAAAGGATCAAATCACTGACTCTAAGAAGTCTCATTCTTCTTGCACTTAAGGCGGCATTATGCCTTTTGTATTTAATTCGGATGTAATTTCAGTGTTTCATCGTCAATTATAATGTAAAAGGAATACACTGAACCTGCAGTGGAGTATCGGAAACTAACACTGGTCTCACAGGAAAGGATCAAAGCACATACTCTAAGAAGTCTCACTCTTCTTGCACTTAAGGCGTCATTGTGCCTTTTGAATTGAATTCCGATGTAATTTCAGTGTTTCATCGACAATATGAATGTCCAAGGAATACATAGAACCAGCAGTGGTGTATCGGAAACGAATACTGGTCTCACGGGAAAGTATCAAAGCACCGACTGTAAGAAGAGTCTCAATTCTTGTACTTAAGACGGCGTTGCGCTTGCTGTATTTAATTCCGATGCGATTTCTGTGTTTCATCGTCAATGTGCAGGTCCAAGGAATACATTGAACCTGCAGTGGTGTATCGGAAACTAAGTCTGGTCTCACAGGAAAGGATCTAGCACTGAATCTAAGAAGTCTCATTCTTCTTCCACTTAAGGCGGCATTATGCCTTTTGTATTTAATTCCGATGTAATTTCAGTGTTTCATCTTCAATGTGTATGTAAAAGGAATACACTGAACCTGCAGTGGTGTATCGGAAACTAATACTGGTCTCATAGGAAAGGATCAAAGCACAGACTCTACGAAGTCTCACTCTTCTTGCATTTAAGGCAGCATTGTGCCTTTTGTATTTAATTCCGATGTAATTTCAATGTTTCATCGTCAATGTGAATGTCCAAGGAATAAATTGAACCTGCAGTGGTGTATCGGAAACTAATACTGGTCTCACAGGAAAGGATCAAAGCACCGACTGTAAGGAGAGTCTCAATTCTTGTACTTAAGGGGGCGTTGAGCCTTTTTTATATAATTCCAATGCGATTTCTGTGTTTCATCGTCAATGTGAAGGTCCAAGGAATACATTGAACCTACAGTGGTGTATCGGAGACTAATACTGGTCTCACATTATAGGGTCAAAGCACTGACTCTAAGAAGTCCCACTCTTTTTGCACTTAAGGCGGCATTATGCATATTGTATTTAATTCCGATGTAATTTCAGTGTTTCCTCGTCAATGTGTATGTAAAAGGAATACATTGAACCTGCAGTGGTGTATCGGAAAGTAATACTGGTCTCAAAGGAAAGGATCAAAGCACAGACTCAATGAAGTCTCAATCTTCTTGCACTTAAGGCGGCATTGTGCCTTTTGTGCTTAATTCCGATGTACTTTCAGTGTTTCATCGTTAAAGTGTATGTAAACGGAATACATTGAACCTGCAGTGGAGTATCGGAAACTAACACTGGTCTCACAGGAAAGGATCAAAGCACAGACTCTAAGAAGTCTCACTTTTCTTGCACTTAAAACGGCATTGTGCCTTTTGAATTTAATTCCGATGTAATTTCAGTGTTTCATCGTCAATATGAATGTCCAAGGAATACAGAGAACCAGCAGTGGTGTATCGGAAACGAATACTGGTCTCACAGGAAAGGATTAAAGCACAGACTCTAAGAAGTCTCACTATTCTTGTACTTAAGGCGGCGTTGTGCCTTCTGTATTTAATTCCGATGCGATTTCTGTGTTTCATCTTCAATGTGAAGGTCCAAGGAATACATTGAACCCGCAGTGGTGTATCGGAAACTAAGTCTGGTCCCACAGGAAAGGATCAAATCGATGACTCTAAGAAGTCTCATTCTTCTTGCACTTAAGGCGGCATTATGCCTTTTGTATTTAATTCCGATGTAATTTCAGTGTTTCATCGTCAAAGAGTATGTAAAAGGAATACACTGAACCTGCAGTGGAGTATCGGAAACTAACACTGGTCTCACAGGAAAGGATCAAAGCACATACTCTAAGAAGTCTCACTCTTCTTGCACTTAAGGCGTCATTGTGCCTTTTGAATTGAATTCCGATGTAATTTCAGTATTTCATCGTCAATATGAATGTCCAAGGAATACATAGAACCAGCAGTGGTGTATCGGAAACGAATACTGGTCTCACGGGAAATTATCAAAGCACCGACTGTAAGAAGAGTCTCAATTCTTGTACTTAAGACGGCGTTGTGCCTGCTGTATTTAATTCCGATGCGATTTCTGTGTTTCATCGTCAATGTGCAGGTCCAAGGAATACATTGAACCTGCAGTGGTGTATCGGAAACTAAGTCTGGTCTCACAGGAAAGGATCTAGCACTGACTCTAAGAAGTCTCATTCTTCTTGCACTTAAGGCGGCATTATGCCTTTTGTATTTAATTCCGATGTAATTTCAGTGTTTCATCGTCAATGTGTGTGTAAAAGGAATACATTGAACCTGCAGTGGTGTATCGGAAACTAATACTGGTCTCATAGGAAAGGATCAAAGCACAGACTCTACGAAGTCTCACTCTTCTTGCATTTAAGGCAGCATTGTGCCTTTTGTATTTAATTCCGATGTAATTTCAATGTTTCATCGTCAATGTGAATGTCCAAGGAATAAATTGAACCTGCAGTGGTGTATCGGAAACTAATACTGGTCTCACAGGAAAGGATCAAAGCACCGACTGCAAGAAGAGTCTCAATTCTTGTACCTAAGGGGGCGTTGTGCCTTTTTTATATAATTCCAATGCGATTTCTGTGTTTCATCGTCAATGTGAAGGTCCAAGGAATACATTGAACCTGCAGTGGTGTATCGGAGACTAATACTGGTCTCACATTATAGGGTCAAAGCACTGACTCTAAGAAGTCCCACTCTTCTTGCACTTAAGGCGGCATTATGCATATTGTATTTAATTCCGATGTAATTTCAGTGTTTCCTCGTCAATGTGTATGTAAAAGGAATACATTGAACCTGCAGTGGTGTATCGGAAAGTAATACTGGTCTCATAGGAAAGGATCAAAGCACAGACTCTAAGAAGTCTCACTCATCTTGCTTCTACGGCGGCATTGTGCCTTTTGTATTTAATTCCGATGTAATTTCAGTGTTTCATCGTCAATGTGTATGTAAAAGGAATACATTGAACCTGCTGTGTTGTATCGGAAACTAATACTGGTCTCATCGGAAAGGATCAAAGCACTGACTCTAAGAAGTCTCAATCTTCTTGCACTTAAGGCGGCATTGTGCCTTTTGTACTTATTTCCGAAGTAATATCAGTGTTTCATCGTCAATGTGAAAGTCCAAGGAATATATTGAACGTGCAGTGGTGTATCGGAAACTAATACTGGTCTCACAGGAAAGGATCAAAGCACAGACTCTAAGAAGTCTCACTCTTCTTGCACTTAAGGCAGCATTGTGCCTTTGTATTTCATTCCGATGTAATTTCAGTGTTTCATCGTCAAAGAGTATGTAAAAGGAATACACTGAACCTGCAGTGGAGTATCGGAAACTAACACTGGTCTCACAGGAAAGGATCCAAGCACATACTCTAAGAAGTCTCACTCTTCTTGCACTTAAGGCGTCATTGTGCCTTTTGAATTGAATTCCGATGTAATTTCAGTATTTCATCGTCAATATGAATGTCCAAGGAATACATAGAACCAGCAGTGGTGTATCGGAAACGAATACTGGTCTGACGGGAAAGTATCAAAGCACCGACTGTAAGAAGAGTCTCAATTCTTGTACTTAAGACGGCGTTGTGCCTGCTGTATTTAATTCCGATGCGATTTCTGTGTTTCATCGTCAATGTGCAGGTCCAAGGAATACATTGAACCTGCAGTGGTGTATCGGAAACTAAGTCTGGTCTCACAGGAAAGGATCTAGCACTGACTCTAAGAAGTCTCATTCTTCTTGCACTTAAGGCGGCATTATGCCATTTGTATTTAATTCCGATGTAATTTCAGTGTTTCATCGTCAATGTGTGTGTAAAAGGAATACATTGAACCTGCAGTGGTGTATCGGAAACTAATACTGGTCTCATAGGAAAGGATCAAAGCACAGACTCTACGAAGTCTCACTCTTCTTGCATTTAAGGCAGCATTGTGCCTTTTGTATTAAATTCCGATGTAATTTCAATGTTTCATCGTCAATGTGAATGTCCAAGGAATAAATTGAACCTGCAGTGGTGTATCGGAGACTAATACTGGTCTCACAGGAAAGGATCAAAGCACCGACTGTAAGAAGAGTCTCAATTCTTGTACTTAAGGGGGCGTTGTGCCTTTTTTATATAATTCCAATGCGATTTCTGTGTTTCATCGTCAATGTGAAGGTCCAAGGAATACATTGAACCTGCAGTGGTGTATCGGAGACTAATACTGGTCTCACATTATAGGGTCAAAGCACTGACTCTAAGAAGTCCCACTCTTCTTGCACTTAAGGCGGCATTATGCATATTGTATTTAATTCCGATGTAATTTCAGTGTTTCCTCGTCAATGTGTATGTAAAAGGAATACATTGAACCTGCAGTGGTGTATCGGAAAGTAATACTGGTCTCATAGGAAAGGATCAAAGCACAGACTCTAAGAAGTCTCACTCATCTTGCTCTTACGGCGGCATTGCGCCTTTTGTATTTAATTCCGATGTAATTTCAGTGTTTCATCGTCATTGTGTATGTAAAAGGAATACATTGAACCTGCTGTGTTGTATCGGAAACTAATACTGGTCTCATCGGAAAGGATGAAAGCACTGACTCTAAGAAGTCTCAATCTTCTTGCACTTAAGGCGGCATTGTGCCTTTTGTATTTATTTCCGAAGTAATATCAGTGTTTCATCGTCAATGTGAAAGTCCAAGGAATATATTGAACGTGCAGTGGTGTATCGGAAACTAATACTGGTCTCACAGGAAAGGATCAAAGCACAGACTCTAAGAAGTCTCACTCTTCTTGCACTTAAGGCAGCATTGTGCCTTCGTATTTCATTCCGATGTAATTTCGGTGTTTCATCGTCAATGTGTATATAAACGGAATACATTGAACCTGCAGTGGTGTATCGGAAACTAATACTGGTCTCATAGGAAAGGATCAAAGCACAGACCCTAAGGTGTCTCACTCTTCTTGCATTTAAGGCGGCATTGTGCCTTTTGTATTTAATTCCGATGTAATATCAGTGTTTCATCGTCAATGTGAATGTCCAAGGAATACATTGAACTTGCAGTGGTGTATCGGAAACTAATGCTGGTCTCACAGGAAAGGATCAAAGCACCGACTGTAAGAAGAGTCTCTATTCTTGTAGTTAAGGCGGCATTGTGCCTTTTGTATTTAATTCCAAAGTAATATCAGTGTTTCTTCGTCAATGTGAAGGCCAAGGAATACATTGAACGTGCAGTAGTGTATCGGAAACTAATACTGGTCTCACAGGAAAGGATCAAAGCACAGACGCTAAGAAGTCTCACTCTTCTTGCATTTAAGGCGGCATTGTGCCTTTTGTATTTAATTTCGATGTAATTTCATTGTTTCATTGGCAATGTGTACGTAAAACGAATACATTGAACCTGCAGTGGTGTATCGGAAACTAATACTGGTCGCCTAGGAAAGGATCGAAGCACAGACTCTAAGGTGTCTCACTCTTCTTGCATTTGAGGCGGCATTGTGCCTTTTGTATTTAATTCCGATGCGATTTCTGTGTTTCATCGTCAATGTGAATGTCCAAGGAATACATTGAACCTGCAGTGGTGTATCGGAAACTAATACTGGGCTCACAGGAAATGATCAAATCACAGACTCTAAGAATTCTCACCCTTCTTGCACGTAAGGCGGCATTGTGCCTTTTGTACTTAATTGCGATGTAATTTCTGAAGTGGACTTACAAGGCAGCCAGTCCACAGTGACGGTAGCCGATAGAAAGGCGCGCGTACACACTCACGCAGACGGGCGTCAATTCTGGAACAGGATAACTATTCAATGGTAGCAAGAAAAGTACGTAGCTGCTTTATACTTAACTTTATTATTTGATGACTACAGCATTCTTCTTGAGACATTTATACTATAACTCTCAAAGTAGGTAAGGCTAATGGCGCCTTGCTAGGTCGTAGCCATTTACTTAGCAGAAGGCTATTCTAACTGGCTCTCGGCAAATGAGAGGAAGGCTTCGACCGTATGGTAGCTAGCAATCTCCTCGTACAACTGGGGCGAGTGCTATATCGTCTCTCGAGACCTGCCTTGTGGTGGCGCTAGGTCTGCGATCACACAGTGGCGACACGCGGGTCCGACAACTACTAATTGGACCGCGGCCGATTTAAGCTACCACCTAGCAAGTGTGGTGTCTGGCGGTGACACCACAATTTCAGTGTTTCATCGTCAATGTGTATGTAAAAGGAATACATTGAACCTGCAGTGGTGTATCGGAAACTAATACTGGTCTCATAGGAAAGGATCAAAGCACAGACTCTAAGAAGTCTCACTCCTTTTGCACTTAAGGTGGCATTGTGCCTTTTGTACTTAATTCCGATGTAATTTAAGTGTTTCATCGTCAATGTGTATGTAAAAGGAATACATTGAACCTGCAGTGGTGTATCGGAAACTAATACTGGTCTCACAGGAAAGGACAGATCACCGACTGTAAGAAGTGTCTCTATTCTTGTACTTAAGGCGGCGATGTGCCTTTTGAATTTAATCCCGATGCGTTCTCTGTGTTTCATCTTCAATGTGAAGGTCCAAGCAATACATTGAACCTGCAGTGGTGTATCGGAAACTAAAACTGGTCTCACAGGAAAGGATCAAAGCACAGACTCAATGAAGTCTCAATCTTCTTGCACTTAAGGCGGCATTGTGCCTTTTGTGCTTAATTCCGATGTAATTTCAGTGTTTCATCGTTAAAGTGTATGTAAACGGAATACATTGAACCTGCAGTGGAGTATCGGAAACTAACACTGGTCTCACAGGAAAGGATCAAAGCACAGACTCTAAGAAGTCTCACTCTTCTTGCACTTAAGTCGGCATTGTGCCTCTTGAATTTAATTCCGATGTAATTTCAGTGTTTCATCGTCAATATGAATGTCCAAGGAATACAGAGAACCAGCAGTGGTGTATCGGAAACGAATACTGGTCTCACAGGAAAGGATCAAAGCACAGACTCTAAGAAGTCTCACTCTTCTTGTACTTAAGGCGGCGTTGTGCCTTCTGTATTTAATTCCGATGCGATTTCTGTGTTTCATCTTCAATGTGAAGGTCCAAGGAATACATTTAACCCGCAGTGGTGTATCGGAAACTAAGTCTGGTCCCACAGGAAAGGATCAAATCAATGACTCTAAGAAGTCTCATTCTTCTTGCACTTAAGGCGGCATTATGCCTTTTGTATTTAATTCCGATGTAATTTTAGTGTTTCATCGTCAAAGAGTATGTAAAAGGAATACACTGAACCTGCAGTGGAGTATCGGAAACTAACACTGGTCTCACAGGAAAGGATCAAAGCACATACTCTAAGAAGTCTCACTCTTCTTGCACTTAAGGCGTCATTGTGCCTTTTGAATTGAATTCCGATGTAATTTCAGTATTTCATCGCCAATATGAATGTCCAAGGAATACATAGAACCAGCAGTGGTGTATCGGAAACGAATACTGGTCTCACGGGAAAGTATCAAAGCACAGACGCTAAGAAGTCTCACTCTTCTTGCATTTAAGGCGGCATTGTGCCTTTTGTATTTAATTCCGATGTAATTTCAGTGTTTCATTTACAATGTGTACCTAAAACGAATTCATTTAACCTGCAGTGGTGTATCGGAAACTAATACTGGTTTTCATCGGAAAGGATCAAAGCACAGACTCTAAGGTGTCTCACTCTTCTTGCATTTAAGGCGGCATTGTGCCTTTTGTATTTAATTCCGATGTAATATCAGTGTTTCATCGTCAATGTGAATGTCCAAGGAATACATTGAACTTGCAGTGGTGTATCGGAAACTAATGCTGGTCTCGCAGGAAAGGATCAAAGCACCGACTGTAAGAAGAGTCTCTATTCTTGTAGTTAAGGCGGCATTGTGCCTTTTGTATTTCATTCCGTTGCGATTTCTGCGTTTCATCGTCAATGTGAATGTCCAAGGAATACATTGAACCTGCAGTGGTGTATCGGAAACTAATACTGGTCTCACAGGAAAGGATCAAAGCACAGACGCTAAGAAGTCTCACTCTTCTTGCACTTAAGGCGGCATTGTGCCTTTTGTATTTAATTCCGAAGTAATATCAGTGTTTCATCGTCAATGTGAAGGCCAAGGAATACATTGAACGTGCAGTAGTGTATCGGAAACTAATACTGGTCTCACAGGAAAGGATCAAAGCACAGACGCTAAGTAGTCCCACTCTTCTTGCATTTAAGGCGGCATTGTGCCTTTTGTATTTAATTTCGATGTAATTTCATTGTTTCATTGGCAATGTGTACGTAAAACGAATACATTGAACCTGCAGTAGTGTATCGGAAACTAATACTGGTCGCATAGGAAAGGATCGAAGCACAGACTCTAAGGTGTCTCACTCTTCTTGCATTTAAGGCGGCATTGTGCCTTTTGTATTTAATTCCGATGTAATTTCAGTGTTTCATCGTCAATGTGAATGTCCAAGGAATACATTGAACTTGCAGTGGTGTATCGGAAACTAATACTGGTCTCACAGGAAAGGATCAAAGCACCGACTGTAAGAAGAGTCTCTATTCTTGTAGTTAAGGCGGCATTGTGCCTTTTGTATTTAATTCCGATGTGATTTCTGTGTTTCATCGTCAATGTGAATGTCCAAGGAATACATTGAACCTGCAGTGGTGTATCGGAAACTAATACTGGTCTCACAGGAAAGGATCAAATCACAGACTCTAAGAAGTCTCACCCTTCTTGCACGTAAGGCGGCATTGTGCCTTTTGTACTTAATTGCGATGTAATTTCTGAAGTGGACTTACAAGGCAGCCAGTCCACAGTGACGGTAGCCGATAGAAAGGCACGCGTACACACTCACGCAGACGGGCGTCAATTCTGGAACAGGATAACTATTGAATGGTAGCAAGAAAAGTACGTAGCTGCATTATACTTAACTTTATTATTTGATGACTACAGCATTCTTCTTGAGACATTTGTACTATAACTCTGAAAGTAGGTAAGGCTAATGGCGCCTTTCTAGGTCGTAGCCATGGACTTAGCAGAAGGCTATTCTAACTGGCTCTCGGCAAATGAGAGGAAGGCTTCGTCCGTATGGTCGCTAGCAATCTCCTCGTACAACTGGGGCGAGTGCTATATCGTCTCTCGAGACCTGTTTTGTGGTGGCGCTAGGTCTGCGATCACACAGTGGCGACACGCGGGTATGACAAGTACTAAATGGACTGCGGCCGATTTAAGCTACCACCTAGCAAGTGTGGTGTCTGGCGGTGACACCACAATTTCAGTGTTTCATCGTCAATGTGTATGTAAAAGGAATACATTGAACCTGCAGTGGTGTATCGGAAACTAATACTGGTCTCATAGGAAAGGATCAAAGCACAGACTCTAAGAAGTCTCAGTCCTTTTGCACGTAAGGTGGCATTGTGCCTTTTGTACTTAATTCCGATGTAATTTCAGTGTTTCATCGTCAATGTGTATGTAAAAGGAATACATTGAACCTGCAGTGGTGTATCGGAAATTAATACTGCTCTCATAGGAAAGGATCAAAGCACAGACTCTAAGAAGTCTCACTCTTCTTGCACTTAAGGCGGCATTGTGGCTTTTGTATTTAATTCCGAAGTAATTTCAGTGTTTCATCGTCATTAGGAATGTACAAGGAATACATTGAACGTGCAGTGGTGTATCGGAAACTAATACTGGTCTCACAGGAAAGGATCAAAGCAAAGACTGTAAGAAGAGTCTCCATTCTTGTACTTAAGGCGTCATTGTGCCTTTTGTATTTAATTCCGATGTAATTTCAGTGTTTCATCGTCAATGTGTATGTAAATGGAATACATTGAACCTGCTGTGTTGTATCGGAAACTAATACTGGTCTCATAGGAAAGGATCAAAGCACAGACTCTAAGAAGTCTCACTCTTCTTGCACTTAAGGCGGCATTGTGCCTTTTGTATTTAATTCCGAAGTAATATCAGTGTTTCATCGTCAATGTGAAGGCCAAGGAATACATTGAACGTGCAGTAGTGTATCGGAAACTAATAATGGTCTCACAGGAAAGGATCAAAGCACAGACGCTAAGTAGTCCCACTCTTCTTGCATTTAAGGCGGCATTGTGCCTTTTGTATTTAATTTCGATGTAATTTCATTGTTTCATTGGCAATGTGTACGTAAAACGAATACATTGAACCTGCAGTGGTGTATCGGAAACTAATACTGGTCGCATTGGAAAGGATCGAAGCACAGACTCTAAGGTGTCTCACTCTTCTTGCATTTAAGGCGGCATTGTGCCTTTTGTATTTAATTCCGATGTAATTTCAGTGTTTCATCGTCAATGTGAATGTCCAAGGAATACATTGAACTTGCAGTGGTGTATCGGAAACTAATACTGGTCTCACAGGAAAGGATCAAAGCACCGACTGTAAGAAGAGTCTCTATTCTTGTAGTTAAGGCGGCATTGTGCCTTTTGTATTTAATTCCGATGTGATTTCTGTGTTTCATCGTCAATGTGAATGTCCAAGGAATACATTGAACCTGCAGTGGTGTATCGGAAACTAATACTGCTCTCACAGGAAAGGATCAAATCACAGACTCTAAGAAGTCTCACCCTTCTTGCACGTAAGGCGGCATTGTGCCTTTTGTACTTAATTGCGATGTAATTTCTGAAGTGGACTTACAAGGCAGCCAGTCCACAGTGACGGTAGCCGATAGAAAGGCACGCGTACACACTCACGCAGACGGGCGTCAATTCTGGAACAGGATAACTATTGAATGGTAGCAAGAAAAGTACGTAGCTGCATTATACTTAACTTTATTATTTGATGACTACAGCATTCTTCTTGAGACATTTATACTATAACTCTCAAAGTAGGTAAGGCTAATGGCGCCTTGCTTGGTCGTAGCCATGGACTTAGCAGAAGGCTATTCTAACTGGCTCTCGGCAAATGAGAGGAAGGCTTCGTCCGTATGGTCGCTAGCAATCTCCTCGTACAACTGGGGCGAGTGCTATATCATCTCTCGAGGCCTGATTTGTGGTGGCGCTAGGTCTGCGATCACACAGTGGCGACACGCGGGTCCGACAAGTACTAAATGGACTGCGGCCGATTTAAGCTACCACCTAGCAAGTGTGGTGTCTGGCGGTGACACCACAATTTCAGTGTTTCATCGTCAATGTGTATGTAAAAGGAATACATTGAACCTGCAGTGGTGTATCGGAAACTAATACTGGTCTCATAGGAAAGGATCAAAGCACAGACTCTAAGAAGACTCAGTCCTTTTTCACGTAAGGTGGCATTGTGCCTTTTGTACTTAATTCCGATGTAATTTAAGTGTTTCATCGTCAATGTGTATGTAAAAGGAATACATTGAACCTGCAGTGGTGTATCGGAAATTAATACTGTTCTCATAGGAAAGGATCAAAGCACAGACTCTAAGAAGTCTCACTCTTCTTGCACTTAAGGCGGCATTGTGCCTTTTGTATTTAATTCCGAAGTAATTTCAGTGTTTCATCGTCATTGGGAATGTCCAAGGAATACACTGAACGTGCAGTTGTGTATCGGAATCTAATACTGGTCACACAGGAAAGGATCAAAGCTCAGACTGTAAGAAGAGTCTCTACTCTTGTACTTAAGGCGGCATTGTGACTTTTGTATTTAATTCCGATGTAATTTCAGTGTTTCATCGTCAATGTGTATGTAACAGGAATACACTGAACCTGCTGTGTTGTATCGGAAACTAATACTGGTCTCATAGGAAAGGATCAAAGCACAGACCCTAAGAAGTCTCACTCTTCTTGCACTTAAGGCGGCATTGTGCCTTTTGTATCTAATTCCGAAGTAATATCAGAGTTTCATCGTCAATGTGAAGGTCCAAGGAATACATTGAACGTGCAGTGGTGTATCGGAAACTAATACTGGTCTCACAGGGAAGGATCAAAGCACAGACGCTAAGAAGTCTACTCTTCTTACACTTAAGGCGGCATTGTGCCTTTGTATTTAATTTCGATGTAATTTCAGTGTTTCATCGTCAATGCGTATGTAAACGGAATACATTGAACCTGCAGTGGTGTATCGGAAACTAATACTGGTCTCATAGGAAAGGATCAAAGCACAGACTCTAAGAAGTCTCACTCATCTTGCTCTTAAGGCGGAATTTTGCCATTTGTATTTAATTCCGATGTAACTTCAGTGTTTCATCGTAAATGTGAATGTCCAAGGAATACATTGAACCTGCAGTGGTGTATCGGAAACTAATACTGGTCTCACACGAAAGGATCAAAACACCGACTGTAAGAAGAGTCTCTATTCCAGTACTTAAGGCGGCATTGTGCCTTTTGTATTTAATTGCGATGCGATTTCTGTGTTTCATCGTCAATGTGAAGGTCCAAGGAATACATTGACCCTGCAGTGGTGTATCGGAAAATAAAACTGGTCTCACAGGAAAGGATCAAAGCACAGACTCAATGATGTCTCAATCTTCTTGCACTTAAGGCGGCATTGTGCCTTTTGTATTTAATTCCGATGTAATTTCAGTGTTTCATCGTTAAAGTGTATGTAAAAGGAATACATTGAACCTGCAGTGGAGTATCGGAAACTAACACTGGTCTCACAGGAAAGGATCAAAGCACAGACTCTAATAAGTCTCACTCTTCTTGCACTTAAGTCGGCATTGTGCCTTTTGAATTTAATTCCGATGTAATTTCAGTGTTTCATCGTCAATATGAATGTCCAAGGAATACATAGAACCAGCAGTGGTGTATCGGAAACGAATACTGGTCTCACAGGGAAGGATGAAAGCACCGACTGTAAGAAGAGTCTCAATTCTTGTACTTAAGGCGGCGTTGTGCCTTCTGTATTTAATTCCGATGCGATTTCAGTGTTTCATCGTCAATGTGAAGGTCCAAGGAATACATTGAACCCGCAGTGGTGTATCGGAAACTAAGTCTGGTCTCACAGGAAAGGATCAAATCACTGACTCTAAGGTGTCTCACTCTTCTTGCACTTAAGGCGGCATTATGCCTTTTGTATTTAATTCCGATGTAATTTCAGTGTTTCATCGTCAAAGAGTATGTAAAAGGAATACACTGAACCTGCAGTGGAGTATCGGAAACTAACACTGGTCTCACAGGAAAGGATCAAAGCACATACTCTAAGAAGTCTCATCTTCTTGCACTTAAGGCGTCATTGTGCCTTTTGTATTTAATTCCGATGTAATTTCAGTGTTTCATCGTCAATATGAATGTCCAAGGAATACATAGCACCAGCAGTGGTGTATCGGAAACGAATACTGGTCTCACGGGAAAGGATCAAAGCACCGACTGTAAGAAGAGTCTCTATTCTTGTAGTTAAGGCGGCATTGTGCCTTTTGTATTTAATTCCGATGCGATTTCTGTGTTTCATCGTCAATGTGAATGTCCAAGGAATACATTGAACCTGCAGTGGTGTATCGGAAACTAATACTGGTCTCATAGGAAAGGATCAAAGCACAGACTCTAAGAAGTCTCACTCATCTTGCATTTAAGGCGGCATTGTGCCTTTTGTATTTAATTCCGATGTAATTTCAGTGTTTCATCGTCAATGTGTATGTAAAAGGAATACATTGAACCTGCAGTGGTGTATCGGAAACTAATACTGGTCTCATAGGAAAGGATCAAAGCAAAGACTCTACTAAGTCTCACTCTTCTTGCATTTAGGGCGGCATTGTGCCTTTTTGTATTTAATTCCGATGTAATTTCAGTGTTTCATCGTCAATGTGAATGTCCAAGGAATACATTGAACCTGCAGTGGTGTATCGGAAACTAATACTGGTCTCACAGGAAAGGATCAAAGCACCGACTGTAAGAAGAGTTTCAATTCTTGTACTTAATGGCGCGTTGTTCCTTTTTTATATAATTCCAATGCGATTTCTGTGTTTCATCGTCAATGTGAAGGTCCAAGGAATAGATTGACCCTGCAGTGGTGTATCGGAAACTAATACTGGTCTCATAGGAAAGGATCGAAGCACAGACTCTAAGAAGTCTCACTCTTCTTGCACTTAAGGCGGCATTTAACCTTTTGTATTTAATTCCGATGTAATTTCAGTGTTTCATCGTCAAAGTGTATGTAAAACGAATACATTGAACCTGCAGTGGTGTATCGGAAACTAATACTGGTCTCACAGGAAAGGATCAAAGCACAGACTGTAAGAAGTCTCACTCTTCTTGCATTTAAGGCGGTATTGTGCCTTTTGTATTTAATTCCAATGTACTTTCAGTGTTTCATCGTCAATGTGTATGTAAAAGGAATACATTGAACCTGCAGTGGTGTATCGGAAACTAATACTGGTCTCACAGGAAAGGATCAGAGCACCGACTGTAAGAAGGGTCTCTATTCTTGTACTTAAGGCGGCGTTGTGCCTTTTGTATTTAATCCCGATGCGTTCTCTTTGTTTCATCTTCAATGTGAAGGTCCAAGCAATACATTGAACCTGCAGTGGTGTATCGGAAACTAAAACTGGTCTCACAGGAAAGGATCAAAGCACAGACTCAATGAAGTCTCATTCTTCTTGCACTTAAGGCGGCATTGTGCCTTTTGTATTTAATTCCGATGTAATTTCAGTGTTTCAACGTCAAAGTGTATGTAAAAGGAATAGATTGAACCTGCAGTGGAGTATCGGAAACTAACACTGGTCTCACAGGAAAGGATCAAAGCACAGACTCTAAGAAGTCTCACTCTTCTTGCACTTAAGTCGGCATTGTGCCTTTTGAATTTAATTCCGATGTAATTTCAGTGTTTCATCGTCAATATGGATGTCCAAGGAATACATAGAACCAGCAGTGGTGTATCGTAAACGAATACTGGTCTCACAGGACAGGATCAAAGCAGCGACTGTAAGAAAAGTCTCAATTCCTGTTACTTAATGCGGCGTTGTGCCTTCTGTATTTAATTCCGATGCGATTTCTGTGTTTCATCGTCAATGTGAAGGTCCAAGGAATACATTGAACCTGCAGTGGTGTATCGGAAACTAATACTGGTCTCACAGGAAAGGATCATAGCACCGACTGTAAGAAGAGTCTCTATTTTAGTACTTAAGGCGGCATTGTGCCTTTTGTATTTAATTGCGATGCGATTTCTGTGTTTTATCGTCAATGTGAAGGTCCAAGGAATACATTGAACCTGCAGTGGTGTATCGGAATCTAATACTGGTCTCATAGGAAAGGATCGAAGCACAGACTCTAAGAAGTCTCACTTTTCTTGCACTTAAGGCGACATTGAGCCTTTTGTATTTAATTCCGATGTAATTTCAGTGTTTCATCGTCAATGTGTATGTAAGAGGAATACATTGAACCTGCAGTGGTGTATCGTAAACTAATACTGGCCTTATAGGAAAGGATCAAAGCAGAGACTCTAAGAAGTCTCACTCTTCTTGCATTTAAATCGGCATTGTGCCTTTTGTATTTAATTCCGATGTAATTTCAGTGTTTCATCGTCAATGTGTATGTAAAACGAATACATTGAACCTCAGTGGTGTATCGGAAACTAATACTGGTGTCATAGGAAAGGATCAAAGCACAGAGTCAAAGAAGTCTCACTCTTCTTGCACTTAAGGCAGCATTGTGCCTTTCGTATGCAATTCCGATGTAAATTCAGTGTTTCATCTTCAATGTGAAGGTCCAAGCAATGCATTGAACCTGCAGTGGTGTATCTGAACGGACAACTGGTCTCACAGGAATGGATCAAAGCACAGACTCAATGAATGCTCGATCTTCTTGCGCTTAAGGCGGTATTGTGCCTTTTTTATTTAATTCCGACGTAATTTCAGTGTTTCATCGTCAAAGTGTATGTAAAAGGAATACATTGAACCTGCAGTGGAGTATCGGAAACTAACACTGGTCTCACAGGAAAGGATCAAAGCACTGACTCTAAGAAGTCGCATTCTTCTTGCACTTAAGGCGGCATTATGCCTTTTGTATTAAATTCCGATGCAATTTCAGTGTTTCATCGTCAATGTGTATGTAAAAGGAATACATTGAACCTGCAGTGGTGTATCGGAAACTAATACTGGTCTCATAGGAATGGATCAAAGCACAGACTCTAGTAGTCTCACTCCTCTTGCATTTAAGGCGGCATTGTGCCTTTTGTATTTAATTCCGATAAAATTTCAGTGTTTCATCGTCAATGTGAATTTCCAAGGAATACATTGAACCGGCAGTGGTGTATCGGAAGCAAATACTGGTCTCACAGGAAAGGATCAAAGCAGCGACTGTAAGAAGAGTCTCAATTCTTTCACTTAAGGTGGCGTTGTGCCTTTTGCATATAATTCCAATTCGATTTCTGTGTTTCATCGTCAATGCGAAGGTCCTAGGAATACATTGAACTTGCAGTGGTGTATCGGAAACTAATACTGGTCTCACGGGATTGGATCAAAGCACTGACACTAAGAAGTCCCACTCTTCTTGCACTTAAGGTGGCATTGTGCCTTTTGTATTTAATTCCGATGTAATTTCAGCGTTTCATCGTCAATGTGTATGTAAAAGGAATACATTGAACCTGCAGTGGTGTATCGGAAGCTGATACTGGTCTCATAGGAAAGGATCAAAGTACAGACTCTAGGAAGTCTCACTCTTCTTGCATTTAGGGCGGCATTGTGCCTTTTGTATTTAATTCCGATGTAATTTCAGTGTTTCATTGGCAATGTGTACGTAAAACAAATACATTGAACCTGCAGTGGTGTATCGGAAACTAATACTGGTCTCATAGGGAAGGATCAAAGCACAGACTCTACGAAGTCTCACTCTTCTTGCATTTATGGCGGCATTGTGCCTTTTGTATTTAATTCCGATGTAATTTCAGTGTTTCATCGTGAATATGAATGTCCAAGGAATACATAGAACCAGCAGTGGTGTATCGGAAACTAATACTGGTCTCACAGGAAAGGATCAAAGCACCAACTGTAAGAAGAGTCTCAATTCTTGTACCTAGGGCGGAGTTGTGCCTTTTGTAATTAATTCCGATGCGATTTCTATGTTTCATCGTCAATGTAAAGGTCCAAGGAATACATTGAACCTGCAGTGGTGTATCGGAAACTAATACTGGTCTCACAGGAAAGGATCAAAGCACTGACTCTAAGAAGTCTCACTCTTCTTGCACTTAAGGCGGCAATATGCCTTTTGTATTTAATTCCGATCTAATTTCAGTGATTCATCGTCAATGTGTATGTAAACGCAATACATTGAACCTGCAGTGGTGTATCGGAAACTAATACTGGTCTCATAGGAAAGGATCAAAGCACAGGCCATACGAAGTCTCACTCTTCTTGCATGTATGGCGGCATTGTGCCTTTCGTATTTTATTCCGATGTAATTTCAGTGTCTCATCGTCAATGTGAATGTCCAAGGAATACATTGAACCTGCAGTGGTGTTTCGGAAACTAATACTTGTCTCACAGGAAAGGATCAAAACACCGACTGTAAGAAGAGTCTCTATTCTTGTACTTATGGCGGCATTGTGCCTTTTGTATTTAATTCCGATGCGATTTCTGTGTTTCATCGCCAATGTGTAGGTCCAAGGAATACATTGAAACTGCAGTGGAGTATCGGAAACTAACACTGGTCGCACAGGAAAGGGTCAAAGCACTGACTCTAAGAAGTCTCACTCTTCTTGCTCTTAAGGCGGCATTGTGCCTTTTGTATTTAATTCCGATGTAATTTCAGTGTTTCATCGTCAATGTGAATGTCCAAGGAATACATAGAACCAGCAGTGGTGTATCGGAAACTAATACTGGTCTCACAGGAAAGGATCAAAGCACGGACTGTAAGAAGAGTCTCAATTCTTGTACCTAGGGCGGAGTTGTGCCTTTTGTATTTAATTCCGATTCGATTTTTGTGTTTCATCGTCAATGTCAAGGTCCAAGGAATACATAAAGCCAGCAGTGGTGTATCTAAAACTAATATTGGTCTCACAGGAAAGGATCAAAGCACCGACTGTAAGTAGAGTCTTAATTCTTGTACTTAAAGCGGCGTTGTGCCTTTTGTATTTAATTCCGATGCGATTTCTGTGTTTCATCGTCAATGTGAAGGTCCAAGGAATACATAAAACCAGCAGTGGTGTATCTGAAACTAATATTGGTCTCACAGGAAAGGATCAAAGCACCGACTGTAAGTAGAGTCTTAATTCTTGTACTTAAAGCGGCGTTGTGCCTTTTGTATTTAATTCCGATGCGATTACTGTGTTTCATCGTGAATGTGTATGTAAAAGGAATACATTGAACATGCAGTGGTGTATCGGAAACTAATACTGGTCTTATAGGAAAGGATCAAAGCACTGACTTTAAGAAGTCTCACTCTTCTTGCACTTAAGGCGGCATTGGGCCTTTTGTATTTAATTCCGATGTAATTTCAGTGATTCATCGTCAATGTGTAAGTAAAAGGAATACATTGAACCAGCAGTGGTGTATCGGATACTAATACTGGTCTCATAGGAAAGGATCAAACACAGACTCTAAGAAGTCTCACTCCTTTTGCACTTAAGGTGGCATTGTGCCTTTTATATTTAATTCCGATGTAAATTCAGTGTTTCATCGTCAATGTATATGTAAAAGGAATGCATTGAACCTGCAGTGGTGAATCGGAAACTAATACTGGTCTCATAGGAAAGAATCAAAGCACAGACTCTAAGAAGTCTCACTCTTCTTGCATTTAAGGCGGCATTGTGCCTTTTGTATTTAATTCCGATGTAATCTCAGTGTTCATCGTCAATGTGAATGTCCAAGGAATACAGTGAACCTGCAGTGGCGTATCGGACACTAATACTGGTCTCGCAGGAAAGGATCAAGGCACCGACTGTAAGAAGAGTCTCAATTTTTCTACTTAAGGCGGCGTCGAGCCTTTTGTATTTAATTCCGATGCGAGTTTTGTGTTTCATCGTCAATGTGAAGGTCCAAGGAATACATAAAACCAGCAGTGGTGTATCTGAAACTAATATTGGTCTCACAGGAAAGGATCAAAGCACCGACTGTAGGGAGAGTCTTAATTCTTGTACTTAAAGCGGCGTTGTCCCTTTTGTATTTAATTCCGATGCGATTTCTGTGTTTCTTCGTCATTGTGTATGTAAAAGGAATACATTGAACATGCAGTGGTGTATCGGAAGCTAATACTGGTCTCATAGGAAAGGATCAAAGCACAGACTATAACAAGTCTCACTCTTCTTGCACTTAAGGCGGCATTGTGCCTTTTGTATTTAATTCCGATGTAATTTCAGTGTTTCATCGTCAATGTGTATGTGAAAGGAATACATTGAATCTGCAGTGGTGTGTCGGAAACTAATACTGGTCTCATAGGAACGGATCAAAGCACAGACTCAAAGAAGTCTCACTCCTTTTGTACTTAAGGTGGCATTGTGCCTTTTGTATTTAATTCCGATGCAATTTCAGTGTTTCATCGTCAACGTGTATGTAATGCGAATACATTGAACCTGCAGTGGTGTATCGGAAACTAATACTGGTCTCACAGAAAGGATCAAATCGCAGACTCTAAGAAGTCTCACTCTTCTTGCACTTAAGGCATCATTCTGCCCTTTGTATTTAATTCCGATGTAATTTCTTTGTTTCATCGTGAATGTGTATGTAAAAGGAATACATTGAACCTGCAGTGGTGTATCGGAAACTAATACTGGCCTCATAGGAAAGGATCAAAGCACAGACTCTAAGAAGTCTCACTCTTCTTGCATTTAAGGCAGCATTGTGCTTTTGTATTTAATTCCGAAGTAATTTCAGTGTTTCATCGTCATTGCGAATGTCCAAGGAATACATTGAACGTGCAGTGGTGTATCGGAAACTAATACTGGTCTCACAAGAAAGGATCAAAGCTCAGACTGTAAGAAAAGTCTCTGTTCTTGTACTTATGGCGGCATTGTGCCTTTTCTATATGATTCCGATGTAATTTCTGTGTTTCATCGTCAATGTGTATGTAAAAGGAATACATTGAACCTGCTGTGACGTATCGGAAACTAATACTGGTCTCATAGGAAATGATCAAAGCACAGACTCTAAGAAGTCTCACTCTTCTTGCACTTACGGCGGCATTGTGCCTTTTGTATTTAATTCCGATGTAATGTTAGTGTTTCATCGTCAATGTTTATGTAAATGGAATACATTGAACCTGCAGTGGTGTATCGGAAACTAATACTGTTCTCATAGGAAAGGATCAAAGCACAGACTCTAAGAAGTCTCACTCTTCTTGCACATAAGGCGGCATTGTGCCTTTTGTAATTAATTCCGAAGTAATTTCAGTGTTTCATCGTCATTGGGAATGTCCGATTAATACATTGAACCTGCAGTGGTGTATCGGGAACTAGTACTGGTCTCACAGGAAAGGATCAATGCACAGACTCTAAGAAGTCTCACTCTTCTTGTATTTAATGCGTCATTGTGTCTTTTGTATTTAATTTTGATGTAGTTTCAGTGTTTCATCGTCAATGTGAATGTTCAAGGAATACATTGAACCAGCAGTGGTGTATCGGAAACTAATACTGGTCTCACAGGAAAGGATCAAAGAACCGACTGTATGAAGAGTCTAAATTCTTGTACTTAAGGCGGCATTGTGCCTTTTGTATTTAATTTCGATGCAATTGCAGTTTTTCATCGTCAATGTGAATGTCCAAGGAATACATTGAACCTGCAGTGGTGTATCGGAAACTATTACTGGTCTCACAGAAAAGGATCAAAGCACAGACTCTAAGAAGTCTCACTCTTCTTGCATTTAAGGCGGCATTGTGCCCTTTGTATTTCATTCGGATGTAATATCAGTTTTTCATCGTCAATGTGAATGTTTAAGGAATACATTGAACCTGCAGTGGTGTATCGGAAACTATTACTGGTCTCACAGGAAAGGATCAAAGCTCCGACTGTAAGTAGAGTCCATATTCTTGTACTTAAGGCGGCATTGTGACTTTTGTATTTAATTCCGATGAGATTTCTGTGTTTCGTTGTCAATGTGAAGGTCCCAGAAATACATTGAACCTGCAGTGGTGTATCGGAAACTAATACTGGTCTCATAGGAAGTATCAAAGCACAGACTCTAAGAAGTCTCACTCTTCTTGCACTCAAGGCGGCATTGTGCCATTTGTATTTAATTCCGATGTAATTTTAGTGTTTGATCGTCAATGTGAATTTCAAAGGAATACATTGAATCTGCAGTGGTGTATCGGAAACTAGTACTAATCTCATAGGAAACGATCAAAGCACAGACTGTATGAAGCGTCTATATTCTTTTACTTAAGGCGGCATTGAGCCCTTTGTATTAAATTCCGATGCGATTTGTGTGTATCGTCGTCAATATGAAGGTCCAAGGAATACATTGAACCTGCAGTGGTGTATCGGAAAATAATACTGGTCTCACAGGAAAGGATCAAAGCACAGACTCTAAGAAGTCTCACTCTTCTTGCATTTAAGGCGGCATTATTCCTTTTGTATTTAAGTCCGATGTAATATCAGTGTTTCATCGTCAATGTGTATGTAAAAGGAATACATTGAACCTGCAGTGGTGTTCGGAAACTAATACTGGTCTCATAGGAAAGGTTCAAATCACATACTCTAAGAAGTCTCACTCTTCTTGCACATAAGGCGGCATTGTGCCTTTTGTATTTAATTCCGATGTAATGTTAGTGTTTCATCGTTAATGTGTATGTAAAAGGAATACATTGAACCTGCAGTGGTGTATCGGAAACTAATACTGGTGTCATAGGAAAGGATCAAAGCACAGACTCTAAGAGGTCACACTCTTCTTGCACTTAAGGCGGCATTGTTCTTTTTGTATTTAATTCCGATGTAATTTCAGTGTTTCATCCTCAAGGTGTATGTAAAAAGAATACATTGACCCTGCAGTGACGTATCGGAAACTAAAATTGGTCTCATAGGAAAGGATCAAAGCGCAGACTCTAAGAAGTCTCACTCTTCTTGCACTTAAGGCGGCATTGTGCCTTTTGTATGTAATTCCGATGTAATTTCAGTGTTTCATCGTCAATGTGAATGTCCAAGGAATACATTGAACCTGCAGTGGTGTATCGGAAACTAATATTGGTCTCACAGAAATGGATCAACCCAGCGACTGTACGAAGAGTCTCTATTCTCGTACTTAAGGCGGCATTGTGCCTTTTGTATTTAATTCCGATGCGATTTCTGTGTTTCATCGTTAATGTGAATGTCCAAGGAAAACATTGAACCTGCAGTGGTGTATCGGAAACTATTACTGGTCTCACAGGAAAGGATCAAAGCACCGACTGTAAGTAGAGTCCATATTCTTGTACTTAAGGCGGCATTGTGACTTTTGTATTTAATTCCGATGAGATTTCTGTGTTTCGTTGTCAATGTGAAGGTCCCAGAAATACATTGAACCTGCAGTGGTGTATCGGAAACTAATACTGGTCTCATAGGAAGTATCAAAGCACAGACTCTAAGAAGTCTCACTCTTCTTGCACTCAAGGCGGCATTGTGCCATTTGTATTTAATTCCGATGTAATTTTAGTGTTTGATCGTCAATGTGAATTTCAAAGGAATACATTGAACCTGCAGTGGTGTATCGGAAACTAGTACTAATCTCATAGGAAACGATCAAAGCACCGACTGTATGAAGCGTCTATATTCTTTTACTTAAGGCGGCATTGAGCCCTTTGTATTAAATTCCGATGCGATTTGTGTGTATCGTCGTCAATGTGAAGGTCCAAGAAATACATTGAACCTGCAGTGGTGTATCGGAAACTAATACTGGTCTCATAGGAAAGAATCAAAGCACAGACTCCAAGAAGTCTCACTCTTCTTGCACTTAAGGTGGCATTGTGCCTTTTGTATTTAATTCCAATGTAATTTCAGTGTTTCATCGTCAATGTGTATGTAAAAGGAATACATTGAACCTGCAGTGGTGTATCGGAAACTAATACTGGTCTCACAAGAAAGGATCAATGCTCAGACTGTAAGAAAAGTCTCTGTTCTTGTACTTAAGGCGGCATTGTGCCTTTTCTATATAATTCCGATGTAATTTCTGTGTTTCATCGTCAATGTGTATGTAAAAGGAATACATTGAACCTGCAGTGGTGTATCGGAAACTAATACTGGTGTCATAGGAAAGGATCAAAGCACAGACTCTAAGAAGTCTCACTCTTCTTGCACTTAAGGCGGCATTGTGCCTTTTATATGTAATTCCGATGTAATTTCAGTGTTTCATCGTCAATGTGAATGTCCAAGGAATACATTGAACCTGCAGTGGTGTATCGGAAACTAATATTGGTCTCACAGAAATGGATCAAACCACCGCCTGTAAGAAGAGTCCCTATTCTCGTACTTAAGGCGGCATTGTGCCTTTCGTATTTAATTCCGATGCGATTTCTGTGTTTCATCGTCAATGTGAAGGTCCAAGGATTACATTGCACCTGCATTTGTGTATCGGAACCTAATAGTGGTCTCACAGGAAAGGATCAACCCACAGACTCTAAGAAGTCTCACTCTCCTTGCACTTAAGGCGGCTTAGTGCCTTTTGTATTTAATTCCGATGTAATTTCAGTGTTTCATTGTCAATGTGTATGTCTACGGAATACATTGAACCTGCGGTGGTGTATCGGAAAGTAATACTGGTCTCACAGGGATTGCTCAAAGCACCGACTGTAAGAAGAGTCTCTATTCTTGTACTTAAGGCGGCATTGTGCCTTTTGTATTTAACTCCGATGCTATTTCTGTGTTTCATCGTCAATGTGAATGTCCAAGGAATACATTGAATCTGCAGTGGTGTATCGGAAAGTAATACTGGTCTCACAGGAAGGGATCAAAGCACAAACTCTAAGAAGTCTCACTCTTCTTGCACTTAGGGCGGCATTGTGCCTTTTGTATTTAAATCCGATGTAATTTCAGTGTTTCATCGTCAATGTGAAGGTCCAAGGAATACATTGAGCCGGCAGTGGTGCATCGGAAACTAATACTGGTCTCACAGGGACTGCTCAAAGCACCGACTGTAAGAAGAGTCTCTATTCTTGTACTTAAAGCGGCATTGTTCCTTTTGTATTTAATTCCGATGCTATTTCTGTGTTTCATCGTCAATGTGATTGTCCAATGGATACATTGAACCTGCAGTGGTGTATATGAAACTAATACTTGTCTCACAGGAAAGGATCAAAGCACAGAATTTAAGAAGTCTCACTCTTCTTGCACTTAATGGGGCATTGTGCCTTTTGTATTTAATTCCGATGCGATTTCTGTGTTTCATCGTCAATGTGAAGGTCCAAGGATTACTTTGAACCTGCAGTGGTGTATCGGTAACTAATAATGGTTTCACAGGAAAGGATCAAAGCACAGAGTCAAATAAGGCTCACTCTTCTTGCACTTAAGGTAGCATTGTGCCTTTCGTATGCAATTCCGATGTAAATTCAGTGTTTCATCGTCAATGTGTATGTCCAAGGAATACATTGAACCTGCAGTGGTGTATCGGAAACTAATACTGGTCTCATAGTAAAGGATCAAAGCACAGACTCTAAGAGGTCTCACTCTTCTTGCACTTAAGGCGGCGTTGTGCCATTTGTATTTATTTCCGATGTAATTTTAGTGTTTGATCGTCAATGTGAATGTCCAAGGAATACATTGAACCTGCAGTGGTGTATCGGAAACTAATACTGGTCTCACAGGAAAGGATCAAAGCACAGACTCTACGAAGTCTCACTCTTCTTGCACTTAAGGCGGCATTGTGCCTTTTGTATTTAATTCCGATGTAATTTCAGTGTTTCATCGTCATTGCGAATGTCCAAGGAATACATTGAACGTGCAGTGGTGTATCGGAAACTAATACTGGTCTCACAAGAAAGGATCAATGCTCAGACTGTAAGAAAAGTCTCTGTTCTTGTACTTAAGGCGGCATTGTGCCTTTTCTATATAATTCCGATGTAATTTCTGTGTTTCATCGTCAATGTGTATGTAAAAGGAATACATTGAACCTGCAGTGGTGTATCGGAAACTAATACTGGTGTCATAGGAAAGGATCAAAGCACAGACTCTAAGAAGTCTCACTCTTCTTGCACTTAAGGCGGCATTGTGCCTTTTGTATGTAATTCCGATGTAATTTCAGTGTTTCATCGTCAATGTGAATGTCCAAGGAATACATTGAACCTGCAGTGGTGTATCGGAAACTAATATTGGTCTCACAGAAATGGATCAAACCACCGCCTGTAAGAAGAGTCCCTATTCTCGTACTTAAGGCGGCATTGTGCCTTTCGTATTTAATTCCGATGCGATTTCTGTGTTTCATCGTCAATGTGAAGGTCCAAGGATTACATTGCACCTGCATTTGTGTATCGGAACCTAATAGTGGTCTCACAGTAAAGGATCAACCCACAGACTCTAAGAAGTCTCACTCTCCTTGCACTTAAGGCGGCTTAGTGCCTTTTGTATTTAATTCCGACGTAATTTCAGTGTTTCATTGTCAATGTGTATGTCTACGGAATACATTGAACCTGCGGTGGTGTATCGGAAACTAATACTGGTCTCACAGGGACTGCTCAAAGCACCGACTGTAAGAAGAGTCTCTATTCTTGTACTTAAGGCGGCATTGTGCCTTTTGTATTTAACTCCGATGCTATTTCTGTGTTTCATCGTCAATGTGAATGTCCAAGGAATACATTGAATCTGCAGTGGTGTATCGGAAAGTAATACTGGTCTCACAGGAAGGGATCAAAGCACAAACTCTAAGAAGTCTCACTCTTCTTGCACTTAGGGCGGCATTGTGCCTTTTGTATTTAAATCCGATGTAATTTCAGTGTTTCATCGTCAATGTGAAGGTCCAAGGAATACATTGAGCCGGCAGTGGTGCATCGGAAACTAATACTGGTCTCACAGGGACTGCTCAAAGCACCGACTGTAAGAAGAGTCTCTATTCTTGTACTTAAGGCGGCATTGTTCCTTTTGTATTTAATTCCGATGCTATTTCTGTGTTTCATCGTCAATGTGATTGTCCAATGGATACATTGAACCTGCAGTGGTGTATATGAAACTAATACTTGTCTCACAGGAAAGGATCAAAGCACAGAATTTAAGAAGTCTCACTCTTCTTGCACTTAATGGGGCATTGTGCCTTTTGTATTTAATTCCGATGCGATTTCTGTGTTTCATCGTCAATGTGAAGGTCCAAGGATTACTTTGAACCTGCAGTGGTGTATCGGTAACTAATAATGGTTTCACAGGAAAGGATCAAAGCACAGAGTCAAATAAGGCTCACTCTTCTTGCACTTAAGGTAGCATTGTGCCTTTCGTATGCAATTCCGATGTAAATTCAGTGTTTCATCGTCAATGTGTATGTCCAAGGAATACATTGAACCTGCAGTGGTGTATCGGAAACTAATACTGGTCTCATAGTAAAGGATCAAAGCACAGACTCTAAGAGGTCTCACTCTTCTTGCACTTAAGGCGGCGTTGTGCCATTTGTATTTATTTCCGATGTAATTTTAGTGTTTGATCGTCAATGTGAATGTCCAAGGAATACATTGAACCTGCAGTGGTGTATCGGAAACTAATACTGGTCTCACAGGAAAGGATCAAAGCACAGACTCTACGAAGTCTCACTCTTCTTGCACTTATGGCGGCATTATTCCTTTTGTATTTAATTCCGATGTAATTTCAGTGTTTAATCGTCAATGTGTATGTAAAAGGAACACATTGTACCTGCAGTGGTGTTCGGAAACTAATACTGGCCTTACAGGAAAGGATCAAATAACCGACTGTAAGAAGAGTCAATTTTCTTGTACTTAAGGCGGCATTGTGCCTTTTGTATTTAATTCCGATGTAATTGCAGTTTTTTATCATCAATGTGAATGTCCAAGGAAAACATTGAACCTGCAGTGGTGTATCGGAAACTAGTACTGGTCTCATAGGAAAGGATCAAAGCACAGAATCTAAGAAGTCACACTCTTCTTGCATTTAATGCGTCATTGTGCCTTTCGTATTTAATTCCGATGTAATTTCTGTGTTTCATCGTCAATGTGAAGGTCCAAGGAATACATTGAACCTGCAGTGGTGTATCGGAAAGTAATGCTAGTCTCACAGGAAAGGATCAAAGCACAGACTCTAAGAAGTCTCACTCTTCTTGCACTTAAGGCGGCATTATTCCTTTTGTGTTTAATTCCGATGTAATTTCAGTGTTTCATCGTCAATGTGTATGTAAAAGGAACACATTGAACCTGCAGAGTTGTTCGGAAACTAATACTGGTCTCATAGGAAAGGATCAAATCACAGACTCTAAGAAGTCTCAGTCTTCTTGCACTTAAGGTGGCATTGTGCCTTTTGTATTTAATTTCGATGTAATGTTAGTGTTTCATCGTCAATGTGTATGCTAAAGGAATACATTGAACCAGCAGTGGTGTATCGGAAACTAATACTGGTCTCATAGGAAAGGATCAAAGCACAGACTCTGAGAAGTCTCACTCTTCTTGCATTTAAGGCGGCATTGTGCCTTTTGTATTTAATTCCGATGCGATTTCTGTGTTTCGTCGTCAATGTGACGGACCAAGAAATACATTGAACCTGCAGTGGTGTATCGAAAACTAATACTGGTCTCATAGGAAAGAATCAAAGCACAGACTCCAGTAAGTCTCACTCTTCTTGCACTTAAGGCGGCATTGTGCCTTTTGTATTTATTTCCGATGTGATCTCTGTGTTTCGTCGTCAATGTGAAGGTCCAAGGAATACATTGAACCTGCAGTGGTGTATCGGAAACTAATACTGGTCTCATAGGAAAGGATCAAAGCACAGACTCTAAGAAGTCTCACTCTTCTTGCATTTAATGCGGCATTGTGCCTTTTGTATTTAATTCAGATGTAATTTCAGTGTTTCATCGTCAATGTGAATGTCCAAGGAATACATTGAACCTGCAGTGGTGTATCGGAAACTAATACTGGTCTCACAGGAAAGGATCAAAGCACAGAATCTAAGAAGTCACACTCTTCTTGCATTTAATGCGTCATTGTGCCTTTCGTATTTAATTCCGATGTAATTTCTGTGTTTCATCGTCAATGTGAAGGTCCAAGGAATACATTGAACCTGCAGTGGTGTATCGGAAACTAATACTGGTCTCACAGGAAAGGATCAAAGCACAGACTCTAAGAAGTCTCACGCTTCTTGCACTTAAGGCGGCATTATTCCTTTTGTAATTAATTCCGATGTAATTTCAGTCTTTCATCGTCAATGTGTATGTAAAAGGAACAATTTGAACCTGCAGTGGTGTTCGGAAATTAATACTGGTCTCATAGGAATGGATCAAATCACAGACCCTAAGAAGTCTCACTCTTGTTGCACTTAAGGCGACATTGTGCCTTTTGTATTTAATTCCGATTTAATGTTAGTGTTTCATCGTCAATGTGTATGTAAAAGGAATACATTGAACCTGCAGTGGTGTATCGGAAACCAATACTGGTCTCACAGGGGCTGCTCAGAGCACCGACTGTAAGAAGAGACTCTATTCTTGTACTTCAGGCGGCATTGCGCCTTTTGTATTTAATTCCGATGCGATTTCTGTGTTTCATCGTCAATGTGATTGTCCAAGGAATACATTGAACCTGCAGTGATGTATATGAAACTAATACTTGTCTCATAGGAAAGCATCAAAGCACAGAATCTAAGAAATCTCACTCTTCTTGCACTTAAGGGGGCATTGTGACTGTTGTATTTAATTCCGATGTAATTTCAGTGTTTCATCGTCAATGTGTATGTAAAAGGAATACATTGAAACTGAGTGGTGTATCGGAAAGTAATACTGGTCTCATAGGAAAGGATCAAAGTACAGACTCTAAGAAGTCTCACTCTTCTTGAACTTAATGCGGCATTGTGGCTTTTGTTTTTAATTCCGATGTAATTTCAGTGTTTCATCGTAAATGTGAACGTGCAAGGAATACATTGAACTTGCGGTGGTATATCGGAAACTAATACTTGCCTGACAGGAAAGGAGTAACGCACATACTCTAAGAAGTCTCACTCTTCTAGTACTTACGGCGTCATTGTGCCCTTTGTATTTAATTCCGAGGTAATTTCAGTGTTTCATCATCAATGTGAAGGTCCAAGGAATACATTGAACCTGCAGTGGTGTATCGGAAACTAATACTGGTCTCACAGGAATGGATCAATGCACAGTCTGTAAGAAGTCTCACTCTCCTTGCATTTAATGCGGCATTGTGCCTTTTGTATTTAATTTTGATGTAATTTCAGTGATTCATCGTCAATGTGAATGTCCAAGGAATACATTGAACCTGTAGTGGTGTATCGGAAACTAATACTGGTCCCACAGGAAAGGATCAAAGCACAGACTCTAAGAAGTCTCACTCTTCTTGCATTTAATGCGTCATTGTATCTTTTGTATTTAATTCCGATATAATTTCTGTGTTTCATCGTCAATGTGAAGGTCCAAGGAATACATTGAACCTGCAGTGGTGTATCGGAAACTAATACTGGCCTCACAGGAAAGGATCAAGTCACAGACTCTAAGAAGTCTCACTCTTCTTGCACTTAAGCCGGCATTGTGCCTTTTGTATTTAATTCCGATGTAATTTCAGTGTTTCATCGTCAATGTGAAGGTCCAAGGAATACATTGAGCCGGCAGCGGTGTATCGAAAACTAATACTGGTCTCACAGAGAGTGTTCAAAGCACAGACTGTAAGAAGAGTCTCTATTATTGTACTTAAGGCGGCATTGTGCCTTTTGTATTTAATTCCGATGCGATTTCTGTGTTTCATCGTCAATGTGAAGATCCAAGTATTACTTTGAACCTGTAGTGGTGTATCCGTAACTAATAATGGTTTCACAGGAAAGGATCAAAGCACAGAGTCAAAGAAGTCTCACTCTTCTTGCACTTAAGGCAGCATCGTGCCTTTCGTATGCAATTCCGATGTAAATTCAGTGTTTCATCGCCAATGTGTATGTCCAAGGAATACATTGAACCTGCAGTGGTGTATCGGAAACTAATACTGGTCTTATAGTAAAGGATCAAAGCACAGACTCTAAGAAGTCTCACTCTTCTTGCACTTAAGGCGGCATTGTGCCATTTGTATTTAATTCCGATGTAATTTTAGTGTTTGATCGTCGATGTGAATGTCCAAGGAATACATTGAACCTGCAGTGGTGTATCGGAAACTAATACTGGTCCCACAGGAAAGGATCAAAGCACAGACACTAAGAAGTCTCACTCTTCTTGCATTTAATGCGTCATTGTATCTTTTGTATTTAATTCCGATATAATTTCTGTGTTTCATCGTCAATGTGAAGGTCCAAGGAATACATTGAACCTGCAGTGGTGTATCGGAAACTAATACTGGCCTCACAGGAAAGGATCAAATCACAGACTCTAAGAAGTCTCACTCTTCTTGCACTTAAGCCGGCATTGTGCCTTTTGTATTTAATTCCGATGTAATTTCAGTGTTTCATCGTCAATGTGAAGGTCCAAGGAATACATTGAGCCGGCAGCGGTGTTTCGAAAACTAATACTGGTCTCACAGAGAGTGTTCAAGGCACAGTCTGTAAGAAGAGTCTCTATTATTGTACTTAAGGCGGCATTGTGCCTTTTGCATTTAATTCCGATGCGATTTCTGTGTTTCATCGTCAATGTGAAGATCCAAGGATTACTTTGAACCTGCAGCGGTGTATCGGTAACTAATAATGGTTTCACAGGAAAGGATCAAAGCACAGAGTCAAAGAAGTCTCACTCTTCTTGCACTTAAGGCAGCATCGTGCCTTTCGTATGCAATTCCGATGTAAATTCAGTGTTTCATCGTCAATGTGTATGTCCATGGAGTACATTGTACCTGCAGTGGTGTATCGGAAACTAATACTGGTCTCATAGTAAAGGATCAAAGCACAGACTCTAAGAAGTCTCACTCTTCTTGCACTTAAGGCGGCATTGTGCCATTTGTATTTAATTCCGATGTAATTTTAGTGTTTGATCGTCAATGTGAATGTCCAAGGAATACATTGAACCTGCAGTGGTGTATCGGAAACTAATACTGGTCTCACAGGAAGGGATCAAAGCACTCACTCTAAGAAGTCTCACTCTTCTTGCATTTAAGGCGGTATTGTGCCTTTTGTATTTAATTCCGATGTAATTGGAGTTTTTCATCGTCAATGTGAATGTCCAAGGAATACATTGAACCTGCAGTGGTGTATCGGAAACTAGTACTGGTCTCACAGGAAAGGATCAATGCACACACTCTAAGAAGTCTATCTCTTTTTGCATTTAATGCGTCATTGTGCCTTTTGTATTTAATTTTGATGTAATTTCAATGTTTCATCGTCAATGTGAATTTCCAACGAATACATTGAACCTGCAGTGGTGTATCGGAAACTAATACTGGTCTCACAGGAAAGGATCAAAGCACAGACTCTAAGAAGTATCACTCTTCTTGCATTTAAGGCGTCATTGTGCCTTTTGTATTTAATTCCGATGTAATTTCTGCGTTTCATCGTCAATGTGAAGGTCCAAGGAATACATTGAACCTGCAGTGGTGTATCGGAAACTAATACTGGTCTCACAGGAAAGGATCAAAGCACAGACTCTACGAAGTCCCACTCTTCTTGCACTTAAGGCGGCATTGTTCCTTTTATATTTAACTCCGATGTAATTTCAGTGTTTCATCGTCAATGTGTATGTAAAAGGAACACATTGAACCTGCAGTGGTGTATCGGAAACTAATACTGTTCTCATAGGAAAGGATCAAAGCACAGACTCTCAGAAATCTCTCTCTTCTTGCATTTAAGGCGGCATTGTGCCTTTTGTATTTAATTCCGATGTAATTTCAGTGTTTCAGCGTCAATGTGAATGTCCAAGGAATACATTGAACCTGCAGTGGTGTTCGGAAACTAATACTGACCTCACAGGAAAGGATCAAAGAACCGACTGTAAGAAGAGTCTATATTCTTGTACTTAAGATGGCATTGTGCCTTTTGTATTTAATTCCGATGTGATCTCTGTGTTTCATCGTCAATGTGAAGGTCCAAGGAATACATTGAACCTGCAGTGGTGTATCTAAAACTAATACTGGTCTCATAGGAAAGTATCAAAGCACAGACTCTAAGAAGTCTCACTCTTCTTGCATTTAATGCGGCATTGTGCCTTTTGTATTTAATTTTGATGTAATTTCAGTGTTTCATCGTCAATGTGAATGTCCAACGAATACATTGAACCTGCAGGGGTGCATCGGAAGCTAATACTGGTCTCACTGGAAAGGATCAAAGCACAGACTCTAAGAAGTCTCACTCTTCTTGCACTTAAGGCGGCATTGTGCCTTTTGTATTTATTTCCTATGTAATTTCAGTGTTTCATCGTCAATGTGAATGTCCAAGGAATACATTGAACCTGTAGTGGTGTATCGGGGACTAATACTGGTCTCACAGGAAGGGATAAAAGCACACACTCTAAGAAGTCTCACTCTTCTTGCATTTAAGGCGGCATTGTGCCTTTTGTACTTAATTCCGATGTAATTGCAGTTTTTCATCGTCAATGTGAATGTCCAAGGAATACATTGAACCTGCAGTGGTGTATCGGAAACTAGTACCGGTCTCACAGGAAAGGAACAATGCACAGACTCTAAGAAGTCTATCTCTTCTTGCATTTAATGCGTCATTGTGCCTTTTGTATTTAATTTTGATGTAATTTCAGTGTTTCATCGTCAATGTGAATGTCCAACAAATACATTGAACCTGCAGTGGTGTATCGGAAACTAATACTGGTCTCACAGGAAAGGATCAAAGCACAGACTCTACGCAGTCTCACTCTTCTTGCACTTAATCCGGCATTATTCCTTTTGTATTTAATTCCGATGTAATTTCAGTGTTTCATCGTCTATGTGTATGTAAAAGGAACACATTGAACCTGCAGTGGTGTTTGGAAACTAATACTGGTCTCATAGGAATGGATCAAATCACAGACTCTAAGAAGTCTCACTCTTCTTGCACTTAAGGCGGCATTGTGCCTTTCGTATTTAATTCCGATGTAATGTTAGTGTTTCATCGTCAATGTTTATGTAAATGGAATACATTGAACCTGCAATGGTGTATCGGAAACTAATACTGTTCTCATAGGAAACGATCAAAGCACAGACTCTAAGAAGTCTCTCTCTTCTTGCATTTAAGGCGGCATTGTGCCTTTTGTATTTAATTGCGATATAATTTCAGTGTTTCATCGTCAATGTGAATTTCCAAGGAATACATTGAACCTGCAGTGGTGTATCGGAAACTAATACTGGTCCCACAGGAAAGGATCAAAGCACAGACTCTAACAAGTCTCACTCTTCTCGCATTTAAGGCGTCATTGTATCTTTTGTATTTAATTCTGATATAATATCTGTGTTTCATCGTCAATGTGAAGGTCCAAGGAATACATTGAACCTGCAGTCGTGTATCGGAAAGTAATACTGGTCTCACAGGAAAAGATCAAAGCACAGACTCTAAGAAGTCTCAATCTTCTTGCACGTAGGGCGGCATTCTTCCTTTTGTATTTAATTCTGATGTAATTTCAGTGTTTCATCGTCAATGTGTATGTAAAAGGAACACATTGAACCTGCAGTTGTGTTCGGAAACTAATACTTGTCTCATAGGAAAGGATCAAATCACAGACTCTAAGAAGTCTCAGTCTTCTTCCACTTAAGGTGGCATTGTGTCTTTTGTATTTAATTCCGATGTAATGTTAGTGTTTCATCGTCAATGTGTATGCAAAAGGAATACATTGAACCTGCAGTGGTGTATCGGAAACTAATACTGGTCTCATAGGAAAGGATCAAAGCACAGACTCTAAGAAGTCTCACTCTTCTTGCATTTAAGGTGGCATTGTGCCTTTTGTATTTCATTCCGATGCGATTTCTGTGTTTCGTCGTCAATGTGACGGTCCAAGAAATACATTGAACCCGCAGTGGTGTATCGGAAACTAATACTGGTCTCATAGGAAAGAATCAAAGCACAGACTCCAATAAGTCTCACTCTTCTTGCACTTAAGGCGGCATTGTGCCTTTTGTATTTATTTCCTATGTAATTTCAGTGTTTCATCGTCAATGTGTATGTAAAAGGAATTCATTGAACCTGCAGTAGTGTATCGGAAACTAATACTGTTCTCATAGGAAAGGATCAAAGCACCGTCTCTAAGAAGAGTCTATATTCTTGTACTTAAGATGGCATTGTGCCTTTTGTATTTAATTCCGATGTGATCTCTGCGTTTCGTCGACAATGTGAAGGTCCAAGGAATACATTGAACCTGCAGTGGTGTATCGGAAACTAATACTGGTCTCATAGGAAAGGATCAAAGCACAGACTCTAAGAAGTCTCACTCTTCTTGCATTTAATGCGGCGTTGTGCCTTTTGTATTTAATTCAGATGTAATTTCAGTGTTTCATCGTCAATGTGAATGTCCAAGGAATACATTGAACCTGCAGTGGTGTATCGGAAACTAATACTGGTCTCACAGGAAAGGATCAAAGCACAGAATCTAAGAAGTCTCACTCTTCTTGCATTTAAGGCGTCATTGTGCCTTTCGTATTTAATTCCGATGTAATTTCTTTGTTTCATCGTCAATGTGAAGGTCCAAGGAATACATTGAACCTGCAGTGGTGTATCGGAAACTAATACTGGTCTCACAGGAAAGGATCAAAGCACAGACTCTAAGAAGTCTCACGCTTCTTGCACTTAAGGCGACATTATGCCTTTTGTATTTAATTCCGATGTAATTTCAGTGTTTCATCGTCAATGTGTATGTAAAAGGAACACATTGAACCTGCAGTGGTGTTCGGAAACTAATACTGGTCTCATTGGAAAGGATCAAATCACAGACCCTACGAAGTCTCAGTCGTTTTGCACTTAAGGCGGCATTGTGCCTTTTGTATTTAATTCCGATTTAATGTTAGTGTTTCATCGTCAATGTGTATGTAAAAGGAATACATTGAACCTGCAGTGGTGTATCGGAAACTAATACTGGTCTCACAGGAAAGGATCAAAGCACAGACTCTTAGAAGTCTCACTCGTCTTGCACAAAAGGCGGCATTGTGCCTTTTGTATTTAATTCCAATGTAATTTCCGTGTTTCATCGTCAATGTGAAGGTCCAAGGAATACATTGACCCTGCAGTGGTGTATCGGAAACTAATACTGGTCTCACAGGAAAGGATCAATGCACAGACTCTAAGAAGTCTCACTCTTCTTGCATTTAAGGCGGCATTGTGACTTTTGTATTTAATTCCGAGGTAATTTTAGTATTTCATCCTCAATGTGTCTGTAAAAAGAATAAATTGAACCTGCAGTGATGTATCGGAAACTAATATTGATCTCTTAGGAAAGGATCAAAGCGCAGACACTAAGAAGTCTCACTCTTCTTGCACTTCAGGCGTCATTGTGCATTTTGTATGTAATTCCGGTGTAATTTCAGTGTTTCATCGTCAATGTGAGTGTCCAAGGAATACATTGAACCTGCAGTAATGTATCGGAAACTAATATTGGACTCACAGAAATGGATCAAAGCACCGACTGTAAGAAGAGTCTCTATTCTCGTACTTAAGGCGGCATTGTGCCTTTTATATTTAATTCCGATGCGGTTTCTGTGTTTCATCGTCAATATGAAGGTCCAAGGAATACATTGCACCCGCAGTGGTGTATCGGAACCTTATACTGGTCTCACAGGAAAGGATTAAAGCACAGACTCTACGAAGTCTCACTCTTCTTGGACTTAAGGCATCATTGTGCCTTTTGTATTTAATTCCGATGTAATTTCAGTATTTCATCGTCAATGTGAATGTCCACGGAATACATTGAACCTGCAGTGGTGTATCGGAAACTAGTACTGGTCTCACAGGAAAGGATCAATGCACAGTCTCTAAGAAGTCTCACTCTTCTTGCAGTTAATGCGGCATTGTGACTTTTTGTATTTAATTTTGATGTAATTTCAGTGTTTCATCGTCAATGTGAATATCCAAGGAATACATAGAACCTGCTGTGGTGTATCGGAAACTAATACTGGTCTCACAGAAAAGGAAAAGCAGAGACTCTAAGAAGTCTCACTCTTCTTGCATTTAGGGCGACATTGTGCCTTTTGTATTTAATTCCGATGTAATTTCTTGGTTTCATCGTCAATGTGAAGGTCCAAGGAATACATTGAACCTGCAGAGGTGTATCGGAAACTAATACTTGTCTCACAGGAAAGGATCAAAGCACAGACTCTAAGAAGTCTCACTCTTCTTGCACTTAAGGCGGCATTATTCCTTTTGTATTTAATTCCGATGTAATTTCAGTGTTTCATCGTCAATGTGAATGTCCAAGGAATACATTGAACCTGCAGTGGTGTATCGGAAACTAATATTGGTCTCACAGAAATGTATCAAAGCACCGACTGTAAAAAAAGCCTCTATTCTCGTACTTAAGGCGGCATTGTGCCTTTTGTATTTAATTCCGATGCGATTTCTGTGTTTCGTCGTAAATGTGATTGTCCAAGGGAACTACATTGAACCTGCAGTGGTGTATATGAAACTAATACTTGTCTCACAGGAAAGCATCAAAGCACAGAATCTAAGAAATCTCACTCTTCTTGCTCTTAAGGGGGCATTGTGCCTGTTGTATTTAATTCCGATGTAATTTAAGTGTTTCATCGTCAATGTGTATGTAAAAGGAATACATTGAAACTGAGTGGTGTATCGGAAAGTAATACTGGTCTCATAGGAAAGGAACAAAACACAGACTCTAAGAAGTCTCACTCTTCTTGATCTTAATGCGGCATTGTGCCTTTTGTTCTTAAATCCGATGTAATTTCAGTGTTTCATCGTCAATGTGAAGTTCCGAGGAATACATTGAACCTGCAGTGGTGTATCGGAAACTGATACTGGTCTCACAGGAGCTGCTTAAAGTACCGACTATAAGAAGAGACTCTATTCTTGTGCTTAAGGCGGCATTGTGCCATTTGTATTTAATTCCGATGCGATTTCTGTGTTCCATCGCCAATGTGAATGTCCAAGGATTACTTTGAACCTGCAGTGGTGTATCGGAAACTAATATTGGTGTCACAGGAAAGGACCAAAGCACAGACACTAAGAAGTCTCTCTCTTCTGGCATTTAAGGCGGCATTGTGCCTTTTGTATTTAATTTTGATGTAATTTCAATGTTTGATCGTCAATGTGAATGTCCAAGGAATACATTGAACCTGCAGTGGTGTATCGGAAACCTGGTCTCACAGGAAGGCATCAAAGCACACACTCTTAGAAGTCTCACTCTTCTTGCACTAAAGGCGGCATTGTGCCTTTTGTATTTAATTCCAATGTAATTTCAGTGTTTCATCGCCAATGTGAATGTCCAAGGAATACATTGAACCTGCAGTGGTGTAACGGTAACTAATACTGGTCTCACAGGAAAGGATCAATGCACCGACTGTAAGAAGAGTCTCTATTCTTGTACTTAAGGCGGCATTGTGCCTTTTGTATTTAATTCCGATGCGATTTCTGTGTTTCATCGCCAATGTGAAAGTCCAAGGATTACTTTGAACCTGAAGTGGTGTATCGGAAACTAATACTGGTCTCACAGGAAAGGACCAAAAGCACAGACACTAAGTAGTCTCAGTCTTCTTGCACTTAATGCGGCATTGTGCCTTTTGTACTTAATTCCGATGTACTTTCAGTGATTCATCGTCAATGTGTATCTCCAAGGAATACATTGTACCTCCAGTGGTGTATCGGAAACTAATACTGGTCTCACAGGGAATTCTCAAAGCACCAACTGTAAGAACAGTCTCGATTCATGTACTTAAGGCGGCATTACGCCTTTTGTTTTAAATTCCATTGCGATTTCTGTGTTTTATCTTCAAAGTGAAGGTCCAAGGAATACATTAAACCTGCAGTGGTGTATCGGAAGCTAATACTGGTCGCACAGGAAAGGAAAAAAGCACAGACACTAAGAAGTCTCACTCATCTTGCATTTAAGGCGGCACTGTGCCTTTTGTATTTAATTTTGATGTAATTTCAGTGTTTCATCGTGAATGTGAATGTCCAAGGAATACATTGAACCTGCAGTGGTGTATGGGAAACTAATACTGGTCTCACAGGGAAGGATCTAAGTACAGACTCTAAGAAGTCTCACTCTTCTTGCATTTATGGCGTCATTGTGCCTTATGTATTTAATTCCGATGTAATTTCTGTGTTTCATCGTCAATGTGAAGGTCCAACTAATACATTGAACCTGCAGTGGTGTATCGGAAACTAATACTGTTCTCATAGGAAAGGATCAACGCACAGACTCTAAGAAATCTCACTCTTCTTGCATTTAAGGCGGCATTGTGCCTTTTCTATGTAATTATGATGTAATTTCAGTGTTTCATCGTCAATGTGAATGTCAAAGTAATACATTGAACCTGCAGTGGTGTATCGAAAACTAATACTGGTCTCACAGGAAGGGATCAAACACCTACAGTAAGAAGTGTCTCTGTTCTTGTACTAATGGCGGCATTGTGCCTTTTGTATTTAATTCCGATGCGATTTCTGTATTGCATCGTCAATGCGAAGGTCCAAGGAATACATTGAACCTACAGTGGTGTATCGGAAACTAATACTGGCCTGTCAGGAAAGGATCAAATCACAGACACTAAGAAGTCTCACTCTTCTTGCACTTAAGACGGCCTTTTGCCTTTTGCATTTGATTCCGATGTAATTTCAGTGTTTCATCGTCAATGTGTATTTGCATTGAATACATTGAACCTGCAGTGGTGTATCGTAAACTAATACTGGTCTCATAGGAAAAGATCAAATCACAGACTCTAAGAAGTCTTACTCTTCTTGCACTTAAGGCGGCATTGTGCCTTTTGTATTTAATTCCGATGTTGTTAGTGTTTCATCGTCAATGTGTATGTAAAAGGAATACATTGAACCTGCAGTGGTGTATCGGAAACTAATACTGGTCTCATGGGAAAGGATCAAACCACAGACTGTAAGAAGTCTCACTCTTCTTGCACTTAAGGCGGCATTGTGCCTTTTGTATGTAATTCCGATGTAATTTCAGTGTTCCATTGTCGATGTGAATGTCCAAGGAATACATTGAACCTGCAGTGGTGTATCGGAAAATAAAATTGGTCTCACAGAAATGGATCAAAGCACCGACTGTAAGAAGAGTCTCTATTCTCGTACTTAATGCGGCATTGTGCCTTTTGTATTTAATTCCGATGCGATTTCTGTGTTTCATCGTCAATGTGAAGGTCCAAGGAATACATTAACCCTGCAGTGGTGTATCGGAAATTAATACTGGTCTCACAGGAAAGGATCAAAGCACAGACTGTAAGAAGTCTCACTCTTCTTGCACTTAAGGCGGCATTATTCCTTTTGTATTTAATTCCGAAGTAATTTCAGTGTTTCATCGTCAATGTGTATTTGCATTGAATACATTGAACCTGCAGTGGTGTATCGGAAACTAATACTGGTCTCACAGGGAACGCTCAAAGCACCGACTCTGAGTAGAGTCTCTATTCTTTTACTTAAGGCGGCATTATGCGTTTTGTATTTTATTCCGACGTGATTTCTGTGTTTCACCGTCAATGTGAAGGTCCAAGGTATACATTGAACCTGCTGTGGTGTATCGGAAACTAATACTTGCCTCAGAGGAAAGGATCAAAGCACAGACTCTAAGAAGTCTCACTCTTCTTGCACTTAAGGCGGCATTGTGCCTTTTGTATTTAATTCCGATGTAATTTCAGTGTTTCATCATCAATGTGTATGGAAAAGGAATACATTGAACCGGCAGTGGTGTATCGGAAACTAATACTGGTCTCATAGGAAAGGATCAAATCACAGACTCAAAGAAGTCTCACTATTCTTGAACTTAAGGCGGCATTGTGCCTTTTGTATTGAATTTCGATGTAATTTCAGTGTTTCATCGTCAATGTGTAAGTAAAAGGAATACATTGAATCTGCAGTGGTGTATCGGAGACTAATACTGGTCTCATAGGAAAAGATCAAAGCACAGACCCTAAGAAGTCTCATTCTTCTTGCACTTAAAACGGCATTGTGAATTATGTATTTCATTCCGATGTAATTTCAGTGTTTCATCGTCAATGTGTAAGTAAAAGTAATACATTGAACCTGCAGTGGTGTATCGGAAACTAATACTGTTCTCATAGGAAAGGATCAAAGCACAGACTCTAAGAAGTCTCACTCTTCTTGCATTTAAGGCGTCATTGTGCCTTTTCTATGTAATTATGATGTAACTTCAGTGTTTCATCGTCAATGTGAATGTCAAAGGAATACATTGAACCTGCAGTGGTGTATCGGAAACAAATACTGGTCTCACAGGAAGGGATCAAAACACCGACAGTAAGACGAGTCTCTATTCTTGTACTAAAGGCGGCATTGGGCCTTTTGTATTTAATTGCGATGCGATTTCTGTATTTCATCGTCAATGCGAAAGTCCAAGGAATACATTGAACCTGCAGTGGTGTATCGGAAAGTAATACTGGTCTGTCAGGAAAGGATCAAAGCACAGACTCTAAGAAGTCTCACTCTTCTTGCACTTAAGACGGCATTTTGCCTTTTGCATTTAATTCCGATGTAATTTCAGTGTTTCATCGTCAATGTGTATGTAAAAGGAATACATTGAACCTGCTGTGGTGTATCCGAAACTAATACTGGTTTCATAGGAAAGGATCAAAGCACAGACTCTAAGAAGTCTCACTCTTCTTGCACTTAAGGCGGCATTGTGCCTTTTGTATTTTATTCCCATGTAGTGTTAGTGTTTCATCGTCCATGTGTATGTAAAAGGAATACATTGAACCTGCAGTGGTGTATCGGAAACTAATACTGGTCCCATAGGAAAGGATCAAAGCACAGACTCTAAGAAGTCTCACTCTCCTTGCATTTAAGGCGGCATTGTGCCTTTTGTATTTAACTCCGATGTAATTTCAGTGATTCATCGTCAATGTGAATGTCCAAGCAATACATTGAACCTGCAGTGGTGTATCGGAAAGTAATATTGGTCTCACAGACATAGATCAAAGCACCGACTGTAAGAAGAGTCTCTATTCTCGTACTTAAGGCGGCATTGTCCCTTTTGTATTTAATTCCGATGCGATTTCTGTGTTTCATCGTCAATGTGAAGGTCCAAGGAATACATTGAACCTGCAGTGGTGTATCGGAAACTAATACTGGTCCCACAGGAAAGGATCAAAGCACAGACTCTAAGAAGTCTCACTCTTCTTGCACTTAAGGCGGCATTGTGCCTTTTGTATTTAATTCCGATGTAATTTCAGCGTTTCATCGTCAATGTGAATGTCCAAGGAAAACATTGAACCTTTAGTGGTGTATTGGAAACTAATACTGGTCTCAAAGTAAAGGATCAATGCACAGACTCTAAGAAGTCTCACTGTTATTGCACTTAAGGCGGCATTGTGCCTTTTGTTTTTAATTCCGATGCGATATCTGTGGTTCATCGTCAATGTGAAGGTCCAAGGTATACATTGAAAGTGCAGTGGTGTATCGGAAACTAATGCTGGTACCACAGGGAATGCTCAAATCACCGACTGCGAAAAGGGTCTCTATTCTTGTACTTAAGGCGGCATTGTGCCTTTTGTATTTAAATCCGATGCGATTTCAGTGTTTCATCGTAAATGTGAGTGTCCAAGGAAAACATTGAACCGCAGTGGTGTATCGCAAACTAATACTGGTCCCACAGGGAATGCTCAAAGCACCGACTGTAAGAAGAGTCTCGATTTTTGTACTTTAGGCGGCATTGTGCCTTTTCTACTTAATTCCGACGCGATATCTGTGTTTCATCGTCAATGTGAAGGTCAAGGAATACATTGAACCTGCGGTGGTGTATCATAAACGAATACTGGTCTCACAGGGAATGCTTAAAGCACCTACTGCAAGAAGAGTCTCTATTCTTGTACTTAAGGCGGCATTGTGCCTTTTGTATTTAATTCCGATGCGATTTCTGTGTTTCATCGTCAATGTGAAGGTCCAAGGAATACACTGAACCTGCAGTGGTGTATCGGAAATTAATACTGGTCTCACAGGAAAGGATCAAAGCACAGACTCCAAGAAGTCTCACTCTTCTTGCACTTAAGGCGGCATTCTGCCTTTTGTATTTATTTCCGATGTAATTTCAGTGTTTCATCGTCAATGTGTATTTGCAATGAATACATTGAACCTGCAGTGGTGTATCGGAAAGTAATACTGGTCTCACAAGGAATGCTCAAAGCACCGACTCTGAGAAGAGTCTCTATTCTTGTACTTAAGGCGGCATTTTGCGTTTTGTATTTTATTCCGATGCGATTTCTGTGTTTCATCGTCAATGTGAAGGTCCAAGGTATACATTGAACCTGCTGTGGTGTATCGGAAACTAATACTGGTCTCAGAGGAAAGGATCAAAGCACAGACTCTAAGAAGTCTCACTCTTCTTGCACTTAAGGCGGCGTTGTGGCTTTTGTATTTAATTTCGTTGTAATTTCAGTGTTTCATCAACAATGTGTATGGAAAAGGAATACATTGAACCTGCAGTGGTGTATCGGAAACTAATACTGGTTTCATAGGAAAAGATCAAATCACAGACTCTAAGAAGTCTCACTCTTCTTGAACTTAAGGCGGCATTGTGCCTTTTGTATTTAATTCAGATGTAATTTCAGTGTTTCATCGCCAATGTGTAACTAAATGGAAGACATTGAACCTCCAGTGGTGTATCGGAAACTAATACTGTTCTCATAGGTAAGGATCAAATCACAGACTCTAAGAAGTCTCACTCTTCTTGCACTTAATGCGGCAATTTGCCTTTTGTATTTAATTCCGATGTAATTTCAGTGTTTCATCGTCAATGTGTATCTCCAAGGAATACATTGAACCTGCAGTGGTGTATCGGAAACTAATACTGGTCTCACAGGGAATTCTCAAAGCACCGACTGTAAGAAGAGTCTCGATTCATGTACTTAAGGCGGCATTGCGCCTTTTGTTTTCAATTCCATTGCGATTTCTGTGTTTCATCTTCAAAGTGAAGGTCCAAGGAATACAGTAAACCTGCAGTGGTGTATCGGAAGCTAATACTGGTCTCACAGGAAAGGACCAAAGCACAGACACTAAGAAGTCTCACTCATCTTGCATTTAAGGCGGCATTGTGCCTTTTGTATTTAATTTTGATGTAATTTCAGTGTTTCATAGTCAATGTGAATGTCCAAGGAATACATTGAACCTCCAGTGGTGTATCGGAAACTAATACTGGTCTCACACGAAAGGATCAAAGCACAGACTCTAAGAAGTCTCACTCTTCTTGCATTTATGGCGTCATTGTGCCTTATGTATTTAATTCCGATGTAATTTCTGTATTTCATCGTCAATGTGGATGTCCAAGGAATACATTGAACCTGCAGCGGTGTATCGGAAACTAATACTGGTCTCATAGGAAGGGATCAAATCACAGACTCTAAGAAGTTTCACTTTTGTTGCACATAAGGCGGCATTGTGCCTTTTGTATTTGATTCCGATGTAATGTTAGTGTTTCATCGTCAATGTGTATGTAAAAGGAATACATTGAACCTGCAGTGGTGTATCGGAAAATAAAATTGGTCTCACAGAAATGGATCAAAACACCGACACTAAGAAGAGTCTCTAGTCTCGTACATAAGGCGGCATTGTGCCTTTTGTATTTAATTCCGATGCGATTTCTGTGTTTCATCGTCAATGTGTATTTGCAATGAATACATTGAACCTGCAGTGGTGTATCGGAAAGTAATACTGGTCTCACAGGGAATGCTCAAAGCACCGACTCCGAGAAGAGTCTCTATTCTTGTACTTAAGGCGGCATTTTGCGTTTTGTATTTTATTCCGATGCGATTTCTGTGTTTCATCGTCAATGTGAAGGTCCAAGGTATACATTGAACCTGCTGTGGTGTATCGGAAACTAATACTAGTCTCACAGGAAAGGATCAAAGCACAGACCCTAAGAAGTCTCATTCTTCTTGCACTTAAGGCGGCGTTGTGCCTTTTGTCTTTAATTCCGATGTAATTTCAGTGTTTCATCGTCAATGTGTAAGTAAAAGGAATACATTGAAGCTGCAGTGGTGATTCGGAAACTAATACTGTTCTCATAGGAATGGATCAAAACACAGACTCTAAGAAGTCTCACTCATCTTGCATTTAAGGCGGCATTGTGCCTTTTCTATGTAATTATGATGTAATTTTAGTGTTTCATCGTCAATGTGAAGGTCCAAGGTATACATTGAACCTGCTGTGGTGTATCGGAAACTAATACTGGTCTCACAGGAAGGGATCAAAACACCGACAGTAAGACGAGTCTCTATTCTTGTACTAAAGGCGGCATTGTGCCTTTTGTATTTAATTCCGATGCGATTTCTGTATTTCATCGTCAATGCGAAGGTCCAAGTAATACATTAAACCTGCAGTGGTGTATCGGAAACTAATACTGGTCTGTCACGAAAGGATCAAAGCACAGACTCTAAGAAGTCTCACTCTTCTTGCACTGAAGACGGCATATTGCCTTTTGTATTTAATTCCGATGTAATTTCAGTGTTTCATCGTCAATGTGTAAGTAAAAGGAATCCATTGAACCTGCAGTGGTGTGTCGGAAACTCTTACTGGTCTCACAGGAAAGGATCAAAGAACCGACTGTAAGAAGAGTCTCTATTCTTGTACTTAATGCGGCATTGTGCCTTTTGTATATAATTCCGATGCGATTTCTGTGTTTCATCGTAAATGTGAAGGTCCAAGGAATTCATTGAAACTGCAGTGGTGTATCGGAATCTAATACTTGCCTCACAGGGAATGTTCATAGCACCGACTGTAAGAAGAGTCTCTATTCTTGTACCTAATGCGGCATTGTGGCTTTTGTATTTAATTCGATTTAATTTCAGTGTTTCATCGTCAATGTGTATGTCTAAGGAATACATTGAACCTGCAGTGATGTATCGGAAACTAATACTGGTCTCACAGGGAATGCTCAAAACACCAACTGTAAGAAGAGTCTCTATTCTTGTACTTAAGGCGGCATTGCGCCTTTTGTATTTAATTAAGATGCGATTTATGTGTTTCATTGTCATTGTTAAGGTCCAAGAAATACATTGAACTTGCAGTGGTGTATCGGAAACTAATACTGGGCTCACAGGAAAGGAACAAACCACAGACTCTAAGAAGTCTCACTCTTCTTGCACTTAAGGCGACATTGTGCCTTTTGTATTTAATTCCGATGTAATTTCAGTGTTTCATCGTCAATGTGTATGTCCAAGGAACACATTGAAACTGCAGTGGTGTATCGGAAACTAATACTGGTCTCACAGGGAATGCTCAACGCACCGACTGTAAGAAGAGTGTCTATTCTTGTACTTAAGGCGGCATTGTGCCTTTTCTATTTAATTCCGACGCGATATCTGTGTTTCATCGTCAATGTGAAGGTCCAAGGAATACATTGAACCGGCAGTGGTGTATCGGAAACGAATACTGGTCTCACAGGAAAGGATCAAAACACAGCCTCTAAGAAGTCTCACTCTTCTTGCACTTAAGGCGGCATTGTGCCTTTTGTATTTAATTCCGATGTAATTTCAGTGTTTCATCATCAACGTGTATGTAAAAGGAATACATTGAACCTGCAGTGGTGTATCGGAAACTAATACTGGTCTCACAGGAAAGGATCAAAACACAGCCTCTAAGAAGTCTCACTCTTGTTGCACTTAAGGCGGCATTGTGCCTTTTGTATTTAATTCCGATGTAATTTCAGTGTTTCATCAACAACGTGTATGTAAAAGGAATACATTGAACCTGCAGTGGTGTATCGGAAACTAATACTGGTCTCATAGGAAAGGATCAAATCACAGACTCTAAGAAGTCTCACTTTTCATGAACTTAAGGCGGCATTGCGCCTTTTGTATTTAATTCCCATGTAATTTCAGTGTATCATCGTCAATGTGTAAGTAAAAGGAATACATTGAACCTGCAGTGGTGTATCGGAAACTAATACTGGGCTCACAGGATAGGAACAAACCACAGACTCTAAGAATTCTCACTCTTCTTGCAATTAAGGCGGCATTGTGCCTTTTGTATTTAATTCCGATGTAATTTCAGTGTTTCATCGTCAATGTGAATGTCCAAGGAGTACATTGAACCAGCAGTGGTGTATCGGAAACGAATACTGGTCTCACAGGGAATGCTTAAAGCACCGACTGTAAGAAGAGTCTCTATTCTCGTAGTTAAGGCGGCATTGTGCCTTTTGTATTTAATTCCGATGTAATGTTAGTGTTTCATCGTCAATGTGTATGTAAAAGGATTACATTGAACCTGCAGTGGTGTATCGGAAACTAATACTGGTCTCATGGGAAAGGATCAAAGCACAGACTCTAAGAAATCTCACTCTTCTTGCACTTAAGGTGGCATTGTGCCTTTTGTATGTAATTCCGATGTAATTTCAGTGATCCATTGTCAATGTGAATGTCCAAGGAATACATTGAACCTGCAGTGGTGTATCGGAAAATAATATTGGTCTCACAGAAATGGATCAAAGCACAGACTGTAAGAAGAGTCTCTATTCTCGTACTTGAGGCGGCATTGTGCCTTTTGTATTTAATTCCGAGGCGATTTCTGTGTTTCATCGTCAATGTGAAGTTCCAAGGAATACATTGAACCTGCAGTGGTGTATCGGAAACTTATACTGGTCCCACAGGGAAGGATCAAAGCACAGACTCTAAGAAGTCTCACTCTTCTTGCACTTAAGGCGGCATTGAGCCTTTTGTACTTAATTCCGATGTTATTTTAGTGTTTCATCGTCAATGTGAATGTCCAAGGAAAACATTGAACCTGCAGTGGTGTATCGGAAACTAATACTTGTCTCAAAGGAAAGGATCAATGCACAGACTCTAAGAAGTCCCACTCTTCTTGCTCTTAAGGCGGCATTGTGCCATTTGTATTTAATTCCGATGTAATTTCAGTGTTTCATCCTCAATGTATATGTAAAAAGAATACATTGAACCTGCAGTGGTGTATCGGAAATTAATATGGGTCTCTTAGAAATGGATCAAGGCACCGACTGTAAGAAGAGTTTCTATTCTCGTACTTAAGGCGGCATTGTGCCATTTGAATTTAATTCCGATGCGATATCTGTGGTTGATCGTCAATGTGAAGGTCCAAGGTATACATTGAAAGTGCAGTGGTGTATCGGAAACTAATACTGGTCCCACAGGGAGTGCTCAAATCACCGACTGCTAAATGAGTCTCTATTCTTGTACTTAAGGCGGCATTGTGGCCTTTGTATTTAATTCCGATGCGATTTCAGTGTTTCATCGTAAATGTGAATGTCCAGGGAAAACATTGAACCTGCAGTGGTGTATCGGAAACTAATACTGGTCCCACAGGGAATGCTCAAAGCACTGACTGTAAGAAGAGTATCGATTCTTGTACTTAAGGCGGCATTGTGCCCTTTCTACTTAATTGCGACGCGATATCTGTGTTTCATCGTCAATGTGAAGGTCCAAGGAATACATTGAACCTGCAGTGGTGTATCGGAAACGAATACTGGTCTCACAGGGAATGCTTAAAGCATCGACTGTAAGAAGAGTCTCTATTCTTGTACTTAAGGCGGCATTGTGCCTTTTGTATTTAATTCCGATGCGAATACTAATCGGAAACTAATACTGGTCTCAGAGGGAAGGATCAAAGCACAGACTCTAAGAAGTCTCACTCTTCTTGCACTTAAGACGGCATTGTGCCTTTTGTATGTAATTCCGATGTAATTTCAGTGTTTCATCGTCAATGTGAAAGTCCAAGGAATACATTGAACCTGCAGTGGTGTATCGGAAACTAATATTGGTCTCACAGAAATGGATCAAAGCACCGACCGTAAGAAGAGTTTCTATTCTCGTACTTAAGGCGGCATTGTGCCTATTGTATTTAATTCCGATGCGATATCTGTGTTTCATCGTCAATGTGAAGGTCCAAGGAATACATTGAAACTGCAGTGGTGTATCGGAAGCTAATACTTGCCTCACAGGGAATGTTCAAAGCACCGACTGTAAGAAGAGTCTCTATTCTTGTACTTAATGCGGCATTTTGCCTTTTGTATTCAATTCCTATGCGATTTCTGTGTTTCATCGTCAATGTGTATGACCAAGGAATACATTGAACCTGCAGTGGTGTATCAGAAACTAATACTGGTCTCACAGGGATTGCTCAAACCGCCGACTGTAAGAAGAGTATCGATTCTTGTACTTAAGGCTGCATTGTGCCTTTTGTATTTACTTCCGATGCGATTTCTGTGTTTCATCGTTAATGTGAAGGTCCAAGGAATACATTGAACCTGCAGTGGTGTATCGGAAACTAATACTGGTCTCACAGGAAAGGATCAAAGCACAGACTCTAAGAAGTCTCACTCTTCTTGCACTTAAAGCGGCATTGTGACTTTTGTATTTAATTCCGATGTAATTTCAGTGTTTCTTCGTCATTGTGTATGTCCAAGGAAAACATTGAACCTCCAGTGTTGTATCGGAAACTAATACTGGTCTCACAGGGAATGCTCAAAGCACCGACTGTAAGAAGAGTCTCTATTCTTGTACTTAAGGCGGCATTGCGCCTTTTGTATTTAATTAAGATGCGTTTTCTGTGTTTCATTGTCAATGTTAAGGTCCGAGGAATACATTGAACCTGCAGTGGTGTATCGGAAACTAATATTGGTCTCACAGAAATGGATCAAAGCACCGACCGTAAGAAGAGTTTCTATTCTCGTACTTAAGGCGGCATTGTGCCTATTGTATTTAATACCGATGCGATATCTGTGTTTCATCGTCAATGTGAAGGTCCAAGGAATACATTGAAACTGCAGTGGTGTATCGGAAGCTAATACTTGCCTCACAGGGAATGTTCAAAGCACCGACTGTAAGAAGAGTCTCTATTCTTGTACTTAATGCGGCATTTTGCCTTTTGTATTCAATTCCTATGCGATTTCTGTGTTTCATCGTCAATGTGTATGACCAAGGAATACATTGAACCTGCAGTGGTGTATCAGAAACTAATACTGGTCTCACAGGGATTGCTCAAACCGCCGACTGTAAGAAGAGTATCGATTCTTGTACTTAAGGCTGCATTGTGCCTTTTGTATTTACTTCCGATGCGATTTCTGTGTTTCATCGTTAATGTGAAGGTCCAAGGAATACATTGAACCTGCAGTGGTGTATCGGAAACTAATACTGGTCTCACAGGAAAGGATCAAAGCACAGACTCTAAGAAGTCTCACTCTTCTTGCACTTAAAGCGGCATTGTGACTTTTGTATTTAATTCCGATGTAATTTCAGTGTTTCTTCGTCATTGTGTATGTCCAAGGAAAACATTGAACCTGCAGTGGTGTATCGGAAACTAATACTGGGCTCACAGGAAAGGAACAAACCACAGACTCTAAGAAGTCTCACTCTTCTTGCACTTAAGGCGGCATTGTGCCTTTTGTATTTAATTCCGATGTAATTTCAGTGTTTCATCGTCAATGTGTATGTCCAAGGAATACATTGAAATTGCAGTTGGTGTATCGGAAACTAATACTGGTCTCACAGGGAATGCTCAAAGCACCGACTGTAAGAAGAGTGTCTATTCTTGTACTTAAGGCGGCATTGTGCCTTTTCTATTTAATTGCGACGCGATATCTGCGTTTCATCGTCAATGTGAAGGTCCAAGGAATACATTGAACCAGCAGTGGTGTATCGGAAACGAATACTGGTCTCACAGGGAATGCTTAAAGCACCGACTGTAAGAATAGTCTATATTCTTGTACTTAAGGCGGCATTGTGCCTTTTGTATGTAATTCCGATGTAATTTCAGTGTTTCATTGTCAATGTGAATGTCCAAGGAATACATTGAACCTGCAGTGGTGTATCGGAAAATAATATTGGTCTCACAGAAATGGATCAAGGCACAGACTGTAAGAAGGGTCTCTATTCTCGTACTTAAGGCGGCATTGTGCCTTTTGTATTTAATTCCGATGCGATTTCTGTGTTTCATCGTCAATGTGAAGTTCCAAGGAATTAATTGAACCTGCAGTGGTGTATCGGAAACTAATACTGGTCCCACAGGAAAGTATCAAAGCATAGACTCTAAGAAGTCTCACTCTTCTTGCACTTAAGGCGGCATTGTGCCTTTTGTATTTAATTCCGATTTAATTTTAGTGTTTCATCGTCAATGTGAATGTCCAAGGAAAACATTGAACCTGCAGTGGTGTATCGGAAACTAATACTGGTCTCAAAGGAAAGGATCAATGCACAGACTCTAAGAAGTCTCACTCTTCTTGCTCTTAAGGCGGCATTGTGCCATTTGTATTTAATTCCGATGTAATTTCAGCGTTTCATCATCAATGTGTATGTAAAAAGAATACATTGAACCTGCAGTGTTGTATCGGAAATTAATATTGGTCTCACAGAAATGGATCAAAGCACCGACTGTAAGAAGAGTTTCTATTCTCGTACTTAAGGCGGCATTGTGCCATTTGAATTTAATTCCAATGCGATATCTGTGGTTCATCGTCAATGTGAAGGTCCAAGGTATACATTGAAAGTGCAGTGGTGTATCGGAAAGTAATACTGGTCCCACAGGGAATGCTCAAAACACCGACTGTAAGAAGAGTCTCGATTCTTGTACTTAAGGCGGCATTGTGCCCTTTCTACTTAATTCCGACGCGATATCTGTGTTTCATTGTCAATGTGAAGGTCCAAGGAATACATTGAACCTGCAGTGGTGTATCGGAAACGAATACTGGTCTCACAGGGAATGCTTAAAGCATCTACTGTAAGAAGAGTCTCTATTCTTGTACTTAAGGCGGCATTGTGCTTTTGTACTTAATTCCGATGTAATTTCAGTGTTTCATCATCAATGTGTATGTAAAAGGAATACATTGAACCTGCAGTGGTCTATCGGAAACTAATACTGGTCTCACAGGAAAGTATCAAAGCACAGACTCTAAGAGGTCTCACTCTTCTTGCACTTAAGGCTTCATTCTGCCTTTTGTATTTTATTCCGATGTAATTTCAGTGTTTCATCTTCAATGTGTATTTGCAATGAATACATTGAACCTGCAGTGGTGTATCGGAAACTAATACTGGTCTCACAGGGAATGCTCAAAGCACCGACTCTGAGAAGAGACTCTATTCGTGTACTTAAGGCGGCATTTTGCGTTTTGTACTTTATTCCGATGCGATTTCTGTGTTTCATCGTCAATGTGAAGGTCCGAGGTATACATTGAACCTGCAGTGGTGTATCGGAAACTATTACTGGTCTCAGAGGAAAGGTTCAAAGCACAGACTCTAAGAAGTCTCACACTTCTTGCACTTGAGGCGGCATTCTGCCTTTTGCATTTAATTCCGATGTAATTTCAGTGTTTCATCATCAATGTGTATGTAAAAGGAATACGTTGAACCTGCAGTGGTGTATCGGAAACTAATACTGGTCTCATAGGAAAGGATCAAATCACATACTCTAAGAAGTCTCACTCTTCTTGAACTTAAGGCGGCATTGTGCCTTTTGTATTTAATTCCGATGTAATTTCAGTGATTCATCGTCAATGTGTAAGTAAAAGGAATACATTGAACCTGCAGAGGTGTATCGGAAACTAATACTGTGCTCATAGGAAAGGATCAAAGCACAGACTCTAAGAAGTCTCACTCTTCTTGCATTTAAGGCGGCATTGCGTCTTTTCTATGTAATTACGATGTAATTTCAGTGTTTCATCGTCAATGTGAATGTCAAAGGAATACATTGAACCTGCAGTGGTGTATCAGAAACTAATACTGGTCTCACAGGAAGGGATCAAAACACCGACAGTAAGAAGAGTCTTTATTCCTGTACTAAAGGCGGCATTGTGCCTATTGTATGTAATTCCGATGCGCTTTCTGTATTTCATCGTCAATGCGAAAGTCCAAGGAATACATTGAACCTGCAGTGGTGTATCGGAAAGTAATACTGGTCTGTCAGGAAAGGATCAAACACAGACTCTGAGAAGTCTCACTCTTCTTGCACTTAAGACGGCATTTTGCCTTTTGCATATAATTCCGATGTAATTTCAGTGTTTCATCGTCAATGTGTATGTAAAAGGAATACATTGGACCTGCAGTGGTGTATCGGAAACTAATACTGGTCTCACAGGAAAGGATCAAAGCACAGACTCTAAGAAGTCTCACTCTTCTTGCACTTAAGGCGGCATTGTGCCTTTTGTATTTTATTCCGATGTAATGTTAGTGTTTCATCGTCAATGTGTATACAAAAAGAATACATTGAACCTGCAGTGGTGTATCGGAAACTAATACTGGTCTCATAGGAAAATATCAAAGCACAGACTCTAAGAAGTCTCACTCTTCTTGCATTTAAGGCGGCATTGTGCCTTTTGTATTTAACTCCGATGTAATTTCAGTGTTTCATCGTCAATGTGAATGGTCAAGGAATACATTGAACCTGCAGTGGTGTATCGGAAACTAATACTGGTCTCACAGGATAGGATCAAAGAACCGCCTGTAAGAAGAGTCTCTATTCTTGTACCTGATGCGGCATTGTGCCTTTTGTATTTAATTCCGATGCGATTTCTGTGTTTCAACGTCAATGTGAAGGTCCAAGGAATACATTGAACCTGCAGTGGTGTATCGGAAACTAATACTGGTCTCACAGGAAAGGATCGATGCACAGACTCTAAGAAGTTCCACTCTTCTTGCACTTATGGCAACAATGTGCCTTTTGTATTTAGTTCCGATGTAATTTCAGTGTTTCATCCTCAATGTGTATGTAAAAAGAATACATTGAACCTGCAGTGATGTATCGGAAACTAATATTGGTCTCATAGGAAATGATCAAAGCGCAGACTCTAAGAAGTCTCACTCTTCTTGCACTTAAGGCTGCATTCTGCCTTTTGTGTTAAATTCCGATGTATATTCAGTGTTTCATCGTCAATGTGTATGTCCAAGGAATACATTGAACCTGCAGTGGTGTATCGGAAAATAATATTGGTCTCACAGAAATGGATCAAAGCACCGACTGTAAGAAGAGTCTCTATTCTCGTACTTAAGGCGGCATTGTGCCTTTTGTATTTAATTCCGATGCGATATCTGTGTTTCATCGTCAATGTGTATGACCAAGGAATACATTGAACCTGCAGTGGTGTATCAGAAACTAATACTGGTCTCACAGGGATTGCTGAAACCACCGACTGTAAGAAGAGTCTCGATTCTTGTACTTAAGGCTGCATTGTGCCTTTTGTATTAACTTCCGCTGCGATTACTGTGTTTCATCGTCAATGTGAAGGTCCAAGGAATACATTGAACCCACGGTGGTGTATCGGAAACTAATACTGGTCTCACAGGAAAGGATCAAGGCACATACTCGAAGAAGTCTCACTCTTCTTGCACTTAAAGCGGCATTGTGACTTTTGTATTTAATTCCAATGTAATTTCAGTGTTTCTTCGTCATTGTGTATGTCCTAGGAAAACATTGAACCTCCAGTGTTGTATCGGAAACTAATACTGGTCTCACAGGGAATGCTCAAAGCACCGACTGTAAGAAGAGTCTCTATTCTTGTACTTAAGGCGGCATTGCACCTTTTGTATTTAATTAAGATGCGATTTCTGTGCTTCATTGTCAATGTGAAGGTCCATGAAATACATTGAACCTGCAGTGGTGTATCGGAAACGAATACTGGTCTCACAGGGAATGCTTAAAGCACCGACTGTAAGAAGAGTCTCTATTCTTGTACTTAAGGCGGCATTGTGCCTTTTGTATTTAATTCCGATGCAATTTCTGGGTTTCATCGTCAAAGTGAAGGTCCAAGGAATACATTGAACCTGCAGTGGTGTATCGGAAACTAATACTTCTCTCACAGGAAAGGATCAAAACACAGACTCTAAGAAGTCTCACTCTTCTTGCACTTAAGGCGGCATTCTGCCTTTTGTATTTAATTCCGATGTAAATTCAGTGTTTTATCGTCAATGTGTATTTCCAAGGAATACATTGAACCTGCAGTGGTGAATCGGAAACTAATACTAATCTCACAGGGAATGCCCAAAGCACCGACACTGAGAAGAGTCTCTATTCTTGTACTTAATTCGGCATTTTGCGTTTTGTATTTTATTCCGATGCGATTTCTGTGTTTCATCGTCAATGTGAAGGTCCAAGGTATACATTGAACCTGCAGTGGTGTACCGGAAACTAATACTGGTCTCATAGGAAAGGATCAAAGCACAGACTCTAAGAAGTCTCACTCTTCTTGCACTTAAGGCGGCATTGTGCCTTTTGTATTTAATTCCGATGTAATTTCAGTGTTTCATCATCAATGTGTATGTAAAAGGAATACATTGAACCTGCAGTGGTGTATCGGGATCTAATACTGGTCTCACAGGAAAGGATCAATGCACAGACTCTAAGAAGTCTCACTCTTCTGGCACTTAAGGCGGCATTTTGCCTTTTGTATTTAATTCCGATGTAATTTCCGTGTTTCATCCTCAATGTGTATGTAAAAGGAATACATTGAACCTGCTGTGATGTATCGGAAACTAATATTGGTCTCATAGGAAAGGATCAAAGGGCAGACTCTAAGAAGTCTCTCTCTTCTTGCACTTAAGGCGGCATTGTGCCTTTTGTATGAAATTCCGATGTAATTTCAGTGTTTCATTGTCAATGTGAATGTCCAAGGAATACATTGAACCTGCAGTGGTGTATCGGAAACTAATACTGGTCTCACAGGAATGGATCAAAGCACCGACCGTAAGAAGAGTCTCTATTCTCGTACTTAAGGCGGCATTGTGCCTTTTGTATTTAATTCCGATGTAATGTTAGTGTTTCATCGTCAATGTGTATGTAAAAGGATTACATTGAACCTGCAGTGGTGTATCGGAAACTAATACCGGTCTCATGGGAAAGGATCAAAGCACAGACTCTAAGAAGTCTCACTCTTCTTGCACTTAAGGCGGCATTGTGCCTTTTGTATTTAATTCCGATGTAATTTCAATGTTTCATCGTCAATGTGAATGTCCAAGGAAAACATTGAACCTGCAGTGGTGTATCGGAAACTAATACTGGTCTCAAAGGAAAGGATCAATGCACAGACTCTAAGAAGTCTCATTCTTCTTGCTCTTAAGGCGGCATTGTGCCTTTTGTATTTAATTCCGATGTAATTTCAGTGTTTCATCCTCAATGGGTATGTAAAAAGAATACATTGAACCTGCAGTGGTGTATCGGAAACTAATACTGGTCTCATAGGAAAGGATCAAAGCACAGACTCTAAGAAGTCTCACTCTTCTTGCACATAAGGCGGCATTGTGCCTTTTGTATGTAATTCCGATGTAATTTCAGTGTTCCATTGTCAATGTGAATGTCCAAGGAATACATTGAACCTGCAGTGGTGAATCGGAAAATAATATTGGTCTCACAGAAACGGATCAAAGCACAGACTGTAAGAAGAGTCTCTATTCTCGTACTTAAGACGGCATTGTGCCTTTTGTATTTAATTCCGATGCGATTTCTGTGTATCATCGTCAATGTCAATGTCAAAGGAATACATTGAACCTGCAGTGGTGTATCAGAAACTAATACTGGTCCCACAGGAAAGGATCAAAGCACAGACTCTAAGAAATCTCACTCTTCTTGCACTGAAGGCGGCATTGTGCCTTTTGTATTTAATTCCGATGTAATTTCAGTGTTTCATCGTCAATGTGAATGTCCAAGGAATACATTGAACCTGCTGTGGTGTATCGGAAATTAATATTGGTCTCACAGAAATGGATCAAAACACCGACTGTAAGAAGAGTTTCTATTCTCGTACATAAGGCGGCATTGTGCCTTTTGTATTTAACTCCGATGCGATATCTGTGGTTCATCGTCAATGTGAAGGTCCAAGGTATACATTGAAAGTGCAGTGGTGTATCGGAAACTAATACTGGTCCGACAGGGAGTGCTCAAATCACCGACTGCAAAATGAGTCTCTATTCTTGTACTTAAGGCGGCATTGTGCCATTTGTATTTAATTCCGATGCGATTTCAGTGTTTCATCGTAAATGTGCATGCCCATGGAAAACATTGAACCTGCAGTGGGGTATCGGAAACTAATACTGGTCCCACAGGGAATGCTTAAAGCACCGACTGTAAGAAGAGTCTCGATTCTTGTACTTAAGGCGGTATTGTGCCCTTTCTACTTAATTCCGACGCGATATCTGTGTTTCATCGTCAATGTGAAGGTCCAAGGAATACATTGAACATGCAGTGGTGTATCGGAAACGAATACTGGTCTCACAATGAATGCTTAAAGCACCGACTGTAAGAAGAGACTCTATTCTTGTACTTAAGACGGCATTGTGCCTTTTGTATTTAATTCCGATGCGATTTCTGTGTTTCATCGTCAATGTGAAGGTCCAAGGAATACATTGAACCTGCAGTGGTGTATCGGAAACTAATACTGGTCTCACAGGAAAGGATCAAAGCACAGACTCTAAGAAGTCTCACTCTTCTTGCATTTAAGGCGGCATTGTGATTTTTCTATGTAATTATGATGTAAATTCAGTGTTTCATCGTCAATGTGAATGTCAAAGGAACACATTGAACCTGCAGTGGTGTATCGGAAACTAATACTGGTCTCACTGGATGGGATCAAAACACCGACAGTAAGAAGAGTCTTTATTCTTGTACTAAAGGCGGCATTGTTCCTTTTGTATTTAATTCCGATGCGATTTCTGTATTTCATCGTCAATGCGGAAGTCCAAAGAATACATTGAACCTGCAGTGGTGTATCGGAAACTAATACTGGTCTGTCAGGAAAGGATCAAACACAGATTCTAAGAAGTCTCACTCTTCTTGCACTTAAGACGGCATTTTGCCTTTTGCATTTATTTCCGATTTAATTTCAGTGTTTCATCGTCAATGTGTATGTAAAAGGAATACATTGAACCTGCAGTGGTGTATCGGAAACTAATACTGGTCTCACAGGAAAGGATCAACGCACAGACTCTAAGAAGTCTCACTCTTCTTGCACTTAAGGTGGCATTGTGCCTTTTGTATTTTATTCCGATGTAATGTTAGTGTTTCATCGTCAATGTGTATGTAAAAGGAATACATTGAACCTGCAGTGGTGTATCGGAAACTAATAGTTGTCTCATAGGAAAAGATCAAAGCACAGACCCTAAGAAGTCTCACTCTTCTTGCAGTTAAGGCGGCATTGTGCATTTTGTATTTAATTCCGATGTAATTTCAGTGTTTGATAGTCAATGTGTAAGAAAAACGAATACATTGAACCTGCAGTGGTGTATCGGAAACTAATACTGGTCTCATAGGAAAGGATCAAATCACATACTCTAAGAAGTCTCACTCTTCTAGAACTTAAGGCGGCATTGTGACTTTTGTATTCAATTCCAATGTAATTTCAGTGTTTCATCATCAATGTGTAAGTAAATGGAATACATTGAACGTGCAGTGGTGTATCGGAAACTAATACTGGTCTCATAGGAAAAGATCAAAGCACAGACCCTAAGAAGTCTCACTCTTCTTGCACTTAAGGCGCCATTGTGCCTTTTGTATTTTATTCCGATGTAATGTTAGTGTTTCATCGTCAATGTGTATGTAAAAGGAATACATTGAACCTGCAGTGGTGTATCGGAAACTAATAGTTGTCTCATAGGAAAAGATCAAAGCACAGACCCTAAGAAGTCTCACTCTTCTTGCAGTTAAGGCGGCATTGTGCATTTTGTATTTAATTCCGATGTAATTTCAGTGTTTGATAGTCAATGTGTAAGAAAAACGAATACATTGAACCTGCAGTGGTGTATCGGAAACTAATACTGTGCTAATAGGAAAGGATCAAAGCACAGACTCTAAGAAGTGTTACTCTTCTTGCATTTAAGGCGGCATTGATCCTTTTCTATGTAATTATGATGTAACTTCAGTGTTTCATCGTCAATGCGAATGTCAAAGGAATACATTGAACCTGCAGTGGTGTATCGGAAACTAAAACTGGTCTCACAGGAAGGGTTTAAAACACCGACAGTAAGAAGAGTCTTTATTCTTGTACTTAATGCGGCATTGTGCCTTTTGTATTTAATTCCGATGCGATTTCTGTGTTTCATCGTCAATGTGAAGGTCCAAGATATACATTGAAAGTGCAGTGGTGTATCGGAAACTAATACTGGTCTCACAGGGAATGCTCAAATCACCGACTGCAAGAAGAGTCTCTATTCTTGTACATAAGACGGCATTGTGCATTTTGTATTTAATTCCGAAGCGATTTCAGTGTTTCATCGTAAAGTTGTATGTCCAAGGAAAACATTGAACCTGCAGTGGTGTATCGGAAACTAATACTGATCTCCCAGGGAATGCTCAAAGCACCGACCGTAAGAAGAGTCTCGATTCTTGTACTTAAGGAGGCATTGTGCGTTTTGTATTTAATTCCGATGCGATTTCTGTGTTTCATCGTAAATGTGAAGGTCCAAGGAATACATTCAACCTGCAGTGGTGTATCGGAAACAAGTACTGGTCTCACAGGGAATGTTCAAAGCACCGACTGTAAGAAAGTCTCTATACTTGTACTTAAGGCGGCCATGTGCCTTTTCTATTTAACTCCGACGCGATATCTGTGTTTCATCGTCAAAGTGAATGTCCAAGGAATACATTGAACCTGCAGTGGTGTATCGGAAACTAATACTGGTCTCATAGGACAGGATCAAATCATAGACTCTATGAAGTCTCACTCTCCTTGAACTTCAGGCGGCATTGCGCCTTTTGTATTTAATTGCGATGTAAATTCAGTGTTTCATCGTCAATGTGTAAGAAAATGGAATACATTGAACCTGCAGTGGTGTATCGGAAACTAATACTGGTCGCACAGGAATGGATCAAAGCACCGACTGTAAGAAGAGTCTCTAATCTTGTACTTAAGGCGGCATTGTGCCTTTTGTATTTAATTCTAAAGCGATTTCTGTGTTTCATCCTCAATGGTGTATGTCCAAGGAATACATTGAACCTGCAGTGGTGTATCAGAACCTAATACTGGTCTCACAGGGAATGCTCAAAGTACCGACTGTAAGAAGAGTCTCTATTCTTGTACTTAAGGCGGCATTGTGCGTTTTCTTTAAATTCCGATGCGATTTCTGTGTTTCATCGTCAATGTGATGGACCAAGGAATATATTGAATCTGATGTGGTGTATCGGAAACTAATACAGGTCTCACAGGAAAGGATCAAAGCACAGAATCTAAGAATTCTCACCCTTCTTGCATTTATGGCGGAATTGCGCCTCTTGTAATTAATTCCGATGTAATTTCAGTGTTTCATCGTCAATGTGAAGGTCCAAGATATACATTGAAAGTGCAGTGGTGTATCGGAAACTAATACTGGTCTCACAGGGAATGCTCAAATCACCGACTGCAAGAAGAGTCTCTACTCTTGTACTTAAGGCGGCATTGTGCATTTTGTATTTAATTCCGATGCGATTTCAGTGTTTCATCGTAAATTTGTATGTCCAAGGAAAACATTGAACCTGCAGTGGCGTATCGGAAACTAATACTGGTCTCCCAGGGATTGCTCATAGCACCGACCGTAAGAAGAGTCTCGAATTTTGTACTAATGGCGGCATTGTGCCTTTTGTATTTAATTCCGATGAGATTTCTGTGTTTCATCGTTAATGTGAAGGTCCAAGGAAGTCATTCAACCTGCAGTGGTGTGTCGGAAACTAATACTGGTCTCACAGGGAATGTTCAAAGCACCGACTGTAAGAAGAGTCTCTATACTTGTACTTAATGCGGCATTGAGCCTTTTGTATTCAATTCCGATGCGATTTCTGTGTTTCATCGTCAATGTGTATGACCAAGGAATACATTGAACCTGCGGTGGTGTATCAGAAACTAATACTGGTCTCACAGGGATTGCTCAAACCACCGACTGTAAGAAGAGTCTCGATTCTTGTACTTAAGGCTCCATTGCGCCTTTTGTATTTACTTCCGATGCGATTTCTGTGTTTCATCGTCAATGTGTATGTCCAAGGAAAACATTGAACCTGCAGTGTAGTATCGGAAACTAATACTGGCCTCACAGGGAATGCTCAAAGCACCGACTGTAGGAAGAGTCTCTATTCTTGTACTTAATTCGGCGTTGTGCCTTTTGTATTTAATTCCGATGCGATTTCTGTGTTTCATCGTCATTGTGTAGGTCCAAGGAATACATTGCACCTGCAGTGGTGTATCGGAACCTAATACTGGCTCACAGGCAAGGATCAAAGCACAGTACCTAAGAAGTCTCACTCTTCTTGCACTTAAGGCGGCATTTTGCCTTTTGTATTTAATTCGATTTAATTTCATTGTTTCATCGTCAATGTGTATGTCTAAGGAATACATTGAACCTGCAGTGGTGTATCGGAAACTAATACTGGTCTCACAGGGAATGCTCAAAGCACCGACTGTAAGAAGAGTCTCTATTCTTGTACTTAAGGCGGCATTGTACCTTTTCTATTTAATTCCGACGCGATATCTCTGTTTCATCGTCAAAGTGAATGTCCAAGGAATACATTGAACCTGCAGTGGTGTATCGGAAACTAATACTGGTCTCACAGGAAAGGACCAAAACACAGACTCTTAGATGTCTCACTCTTCTTGCACTTAAGGCGGCATTGTGCCTTTTGTATTTAATTCCGATGTAATTTCAGTGTATCTTCGTCAATGTGTATGTAAAAGGAATACTTTGAACCTGCAGTGGTGCATAGGAAACTAATACTGGTCTCATAGGAAAGGATCAAAGCACATACACTAAGAAGTCTCACTCTTCTTGCATTTAAGGCGGCATTGTCCCTTTTGTATTTAATTCCGATGTAATTTCAGTGTTTCAACGTCAATGTGCATGTCCAAGGAATACATTGAACCTTTAGTGGTGTATCAGAAACTAATACTGGTCTCACAGGAAAGGATCAAAGAACCGACTGTAATAAGAGTCTCTATTCTTATACTTAATAAGGCATAGTGCCTTTTGTATTTAATTCCGATGCGATTTCTGTGTTTCATCGTCAATGTGAAGGTCCAAGGAATACGTTGAACCTGCAGTGTTGTATCAGAACCTAATACTGGTCACACAGGGAATGCTCAAATCACCGACTTTAAGAAGAGTCTCTATACTCGTACTTAAGGCGGCATTGTGCGTTTTGTTTTAATTCCGATGCGATTTCTGTGTTTCATCGTCGATGTGATGGACCAAGGAATACATTGAACCTGATGTGGTGTATCGGAAACTAATACAGGTCTCACAGGAAAGGATCAAAGCCCAGAATCTAAGAATTTTCACTCTTCTTGCATTTAAGGGGGCATTGTGCCTTTTGTATTTAATTCCGATGTAATTTCAGTGTTTCATCGTCAATGTGTAAGAAAAATGAATACATTGAACCTGCAGTGGTGTATCGGAAACTAATACTGGTCTCACAGGAAAGGATCAATGCACAGACTCTAAGAAGTCTCACTTCTCTTGAACTTAAGGCGTCATTTTGCCTTTTGTATTTAATTCCGATGTAATTTCAAAGTTTCATATTCAATGTATGTGGAAAAGGAATACATTGAAAATGCAGTGATGTATCGGAAACTAATATTGGTCTCACTGGAAAGGATCAAAGCGCAGACTCTAAGAAGTCTCACTCTTCTTGCACTTAAGGCGGCATTGTGCCTTTTGTATGTAATTCCGATGTAATTTCAGTGTTTCATTGTCAATGTGAATGTCCAGGGAATACATTGAACCTGCAGTGGTGTATGGGAAACTAATACTGGTCTCACAGGAAAGGATCAAAGCACATACACTAAGAAGTCTCACTCTTCTTGCATTTAAGGCGGCATTGTCCCTTTTGTATTTAATTCCGATGTAATTTCAGTGTTTCAACGTCAATGTGCATGTCCAAGGAATACATTGAACCTGCAGTGTTGTATCAGAACCTAATACTGGTCACACAGGGAATGCTCAAATCACCGACTCTAAGAAGAGTCTCTATTCTTGTACTTAAGGCGCATTGTGCCTTTTGTATTTAATTCTAATGCGATTTCTGTGTTTCATCCTCAATGTGTATGTCCAAGGAATACATTGAACCTGTAGTGGTGTATCAGAACCTAATACTGGTCTCACAGCGAATGCTCAAAGTACCGACTGTAAGAAGAGTTTCTATTCTTTTACTTATGGCGGCATTGTGCCTTTTCTATTTAATTAAGACGCGATATCTGTGTTTCATCGTCCATGTGAAGGTCCAAGGAATACATTGAACCTGCAGTGGTGCATCGGAAACGAATACTGGTCTCACAGGAATGCTTAATGCACCGACTGTAAGAAGAGTCTCTATTCTTCTACTTAAGGCGGCATTGTGCCTTTTGTATTTAATTCCGATGCGATTTCTGTGTTTCATCGTCAAAGTGAAGGTCCAAGGAATACATTGAACCTGCAGTGGTGTATCGGAAACTAATACTGGTCTCACAGGGAATGCTCAAAACACCGACACTGACAAGAGTCTCTTTTCTTGTACTTAATGCGGCATTTTGCATTTTGTAATTTATTCCGATGCTATTTCTGTGTATCATCGTCAATGTGAAGGTCCAGGGTATACATTGAACCTGCAGTGGTGTATCGGAAACTAATACTGGTCTCACAGGAAAGGATCAAAGCACAGACTGTAAGAAGTCTCACTCTTCTTGCACTTAAGGCGGCATTGTGCCTTTGTATTTAATTCCGATGAAATTTCAGTGTTTCATCATCAATGTGTATGTAAAAGGAATACATTGAACCTGCAGTGGTGTATCGGAAACTAATACTGGTCTCATAGGACAGGATCACATCACAGACTCTAAGAAGTCTCACTCTTCTTGAACTTAAGGCGGCATTGCGCCTTTTGTACTTAATTCCAATGTAATTTCAGTGTTTCATCGTCAATGTGTAAGTAAAAGGAATACATTGAACCTGCAGTGGTGTATCATAAAGTAATACTGTTCTCATAGGAAGAGATCAAAGCACAGACTCTAAGAAGTCTCACTCTTCTTGCACTTAAGGCGGCATTGTGCCTTTTGTATTTAATTCCGATGTAATTTCAGTGTATCTTCGTCAATGTGTATGTAAAAGGAATACTTTGAACCTGCAGTGGTGCATAGGAAACTAATACTGGTCTCATAGGAAAGGATCAAAGCACATACACTAAGAAGTCTCACTCTTCTTGCATTTAAGGCGGCATTGTCCCTTTTGTATTTAATTCCGATGTAATTTCAGTGTTTCAACGTCAATGTGCATGTCCAAGGAATACATTGAACCTGTAGTGGTGTATCAGAAACTAATACTGGTCTCACAGGAAAGGATCAAAGAACCGACTGTAATAAGAGTCTCTATTCTTATACTTAATAAGGCATAGTGCCTTTTGTATTTAATTCCGATGCGATTTCTGTGTTTCATCGTCAATGTGAAGGTCCAAGGAATACGTTGAACCTGCAGTGTTGTATCAGAACCTAATACTGGTCACACAGGGAATGCTCAAATCACCGACTGTAAGAAGAGTCTCTATTCTCGTACTTAAGGCGGCATTGTGCGTTTTGTTTTAATTCCGATGCGATTTCTGTGTTTCATCGTCGATGTGATGGACCAAGGAATACATTGAACCTGATGTGGTGTATCGGAAACTAATACAGGTCTCACAGGAAAGGATCAAAGCACAGAATCTAAGAATTCTCACTCTTCTTGCATTTAAGGGGGCATTGTGCCTTTTGTTTTTAATTCCGATGTAATTTCAGTGTTTCATCGTCAATGTGTATGTAAAAGGAATACATTGAACCTGCAGTGACGTATCGGAAACTAATACTGGTCTCATAGGAAAGGATCAAAGCACAGACTCTAAGAAGTCTCACTCTTCTTGAACTTAAGGCGGCATTGTGCCTATTGTATTTAACTCCGATGTAATTTCAGTGTTTCATCGTCAATGTGTATGTAAAAGGAGTACATTGAACTTGCAGTGGTGTATCGGAAACTAATACTGGTCTCATAGGAACGAATCAAACACAGAGGCTAAGAAGTCTCACTCTTCTTGCATTTATGGCGGCATTGTGCCTCTTGTAATTAATTTCGATGTAATTTCAGTGTTTCATCGTCAATGTGAAAGTCCAAGAAATACATTGATCCTGCAGTGGTGTATCGGAAACTAATACTGGTCTCACAGGAATGGATCAAAGCACAGACTCTATGAAGTCTCACTCTGCTTGCACTGAAAGGCGGCATTGTGCCTTTTGTTTTTAATTCCGATGTAATTTCTGTGTATCATCGTCAATGTGAAGGTCCAAGGAATACATTGAGCCTGCAGTGGTGTATCGAAAACTAATACTGGTCTCAGAGGGAGTGTTCAAGGCACAGACTGTAAGAAGAGTCTCTATTCTTGTACTTAAGGAACCATTGTGCCTTTTGTATTTAATTCCGATGCGATTTCTGTGTCTCATCGTCAATGTGAAGGTCCAAGAATTACTTTGACCCTGCAGTGGTGTATCGGAAACTATTACTGGTCTCACAGGAAAGGATCAAAGCACAGAGTCAAAGAAGTCTCACTCTTCTTGCACTTTAGGCGGCATTGTGCCTTTTGTATGTAATTCCGATGTAAATTCAGTGTTTAATCGTCAATGTGTAAGTCCAAGGAATACATTGAACCTGCAGTGGTGTATCGGAAACTAATACTGGTCTCACAGGGAATGCTCAAAGCACCGACACTGGGAAGAGGCTCTATTCTTGTACTTAAGGCGGCATTGTGCCTCTTGTATTTAATTCCGATGTAATTTCAGTGTTTCATCATCAATGTGTATGTAAAAGGAATACATTGAACCTGCAGTGGTGTATCGGAAACTAATACTGGTCTCACAGGAAAGGATCAATGCACAGACTCTAAGAAGTCTCACTCTTCTTGCCCTTAAGGCGGCATTTTGCCTTTTGTATTTAATTCCGATGTAATTTCAGTGTTTCATATTCAATGTGTATGTAGAAGGAATACATTAAACCTGCAGTGGTGTATCGGAAACTAATACTGGTCTCATAGGAAAGGATCAAATCACAGACTCTATGAAGTCTCACTCTTCTTGTACTTCAGGCGGCATTGCGCCTTTTGTATTTAATTACGATGTAATTTCAGTGTTTCATCGTCAATGTGTAAGAAAATGCAATACATTGAACCTGCAGTGGTGTATCGGAAACTAATACTGGTCTCACAAGAAAGGATCAATGCACAGACTCTAAGTAGTGTCACGCTTCTTGCACTTAAGGCGGCATTGTGACTTCTGTATTTAATTCCGATGTAATTTCAGTGTTTCATTGTCAATGTGAATGTCCAAGGAATACAATGAACCTGCAGTGGTGTATCGGAAACTAATACTGGTCGCACAGGAATGGATCAAAGCACCGACTGTAAGAAGAGTCTCTAAACTTGTACTTAAGGCGGCATTGTGCCTTTTGTATTTAATTCTAATGCGATTTCTGTGTTTCATCCTCAATGGTGTATGTCCACGGAATACATTGAACCTGCAGTGGTGTATCAGAACCTAATACTGGTCTCACAGGGAATGCTCAAAGTACCGACTGTAAGAAGAGTCTCTATTCTTGTACTTAAGGCGTTATTGTGCGTTTTGTTTTAATTCCGATGCGATTTCTGTGTTTCATCGTCAATGTGAAGGTCCAAGGAATTCATTCAACCTGCAGTGGTGTGTCGGAAACTAATACTGGTCTCACAGGGAATGTTCAAAGCACCGACTGTAAGAAGAGTCTCTATACTTGTACTAAATGCGGCATTGTGCCTTTTGTATTCAATTCCGATGCGATTTCTGAGTTTCATCGTCAATGTGTATGACCAAGGAATACATTGAACCTGCGGTGGTGTATCAGAAACTAATACTGGTCTCACAGGGATTGCTCAAACCACCGACTGTAAGAAGAGTCTCGATTCTTGTACTTAAGGCTCCATTGCGCCTTTTGTATTTACTTCCGATGCGATTTCTGTGTTTCATCGTCAATGTGAAGGTCCAAGGAATACATTGAACCCGCAGTGGTGTATCGGAAACTAATACTGGTCTCACAGGAAAGGATCAAAGCACAGACACTAAGAAGTCTCACTCTTCTTGCAGTTAAAGCGGCATTGTGCCTTTTGTATTTAATTCCGATGTAATTTCAGTGTTTCTTCGTCAATGTGTCTGTCCAAGGAAAACATTGAACCTGCAGTGTTGTATCGGAAACTAATACTGGTCTCACAGGGAATGCTCAAAGCACCGACTGTAGGAAGAGTCTCTATTCTTGTACTTAATTCGACGTTGTGCCTTTTGTAATTAATTCCGATGCGATTTCTGTGTTTCACCGTCATTGTGAAGGTCCAAGGAATACATTGCACCTGCAGTGGTGTATCGGAACCTAATACTGGTCTCACAGGCAAGGATCAAAGCACAGTACCTAAGAAGTCTCACTCTTCTTGCACTTAAGGCGGCATTTTGCCTTTTGTATTTAATTCGATTTAATTTCATTGTTTCATCGTCAATGTGTATGTCTAAGGAATACATTGAACCTGCAGTGGTGTATCGGAAACTAATACTGGTCTCACAGGGAATGCTCAAAGCACCGACTGTAAGAAGAGTCTCTATTCTTGTACTTAAGGCGGCATTGTGCCTTTTCTATTTAATTCCGACGCGATATCTGTGTTTCATCGTCAAAGTGAATGTCCAAGGAATACATTGAACCTGCAGTGGTGTATCGGAAACTAATACTGGTCTCACACGAAAGGACCAAAACACAGACTCTAAGATGTCTCACTCTTCTTGCACATAAGGCGGCATTCTGCCTTTTGTATTAAATTCCGATGTAATTTCAGTGTTTCATCGTCAATGTGTATTTGCAAGGAATACATTGAACCTGCAGTGGTGTATCGGAAACTAATACTGGTCTCATAGGACAGGATCAAATCACAGACTCTAAGAAGTCCCACTCTTCTTGAACTTCAGGCGGCATTGCGCCTTTTGTATTTAATTCCGATGTAATTTCAGTGTTTCATCGTCAATGTGTAAGAAAAATGAATACATTGAACCTGCAGTGGTGTATCGGAAACTAATACTGGTCTCACAGGAAAGGATCAATGCACAGACTCTAAGAAGTCTCACTCTTCTTGCACTTATGGCGGCATTTTGCCTTTTGTATTTATTTCCGATGTAATTTCAATGTTTCATATTCAATGTGTATGCAAAAGGAATACATTGAATATGCAGTGATGTATCTGAAACTAATATTGGTCTCATTGGAAAGGATCAAAGCGCAGACTCTAAGAAGTCTCACTCTTCTTGCACTTAAGGCGGCATTGTGCCTTTTGTATGTAATTCCGATGTAATTTCAGTGTTTCATTGTCAATGTGAATGTCCAAGGAATACATTGAACCTGCAGTGGTGTATGGGAAACTAATACTGGTCTCACAGGAATGGATCAAAGCACCGTCTCTAAGAAGAGTCTCTATTCTTGTACTTAAGACGGCATTGTGCCTTTTGTATTTAATTCTAATGCGATTTCTGTGTTTCATCCTCAATGTGTATGTCCAAGGAATACATTGAACCTGCAGTGGTGTATCAGAACCTAATACTGGTCTCACAGGGGATGCTCAAAGTACCGACTGTAAGAAGAGTTTCTATTCTTTTACTTATGGCGGCATTGTGCCTTTTCTATTTAATTCCGACGCGATATCAGTGTTTCATCGTCCATGTGAAGGTCCAAGGAATACATTGAACCTGCAGTGGTGTATCGGAAACGAATACTGGTCTCACAGGGAATGCTTAATGCACCGACTGTAAGAAGAGTCTCTATTCTTGTACTTAAGGCGGCATTGTGCCTTTTGTATTTAATTCCGATGCGATTTCTGTGTTTCATCGTCAAAGTGAAGGTCCAAGGAATACATTTAACCTGCAGTGGTGTATCGGAAACTAATACTGGTCTCACAGGGAATGCTCAAAGCATCGACACTGAGAAGAGTCTCTTTTCTTTTACTTATGGCGGCATTTTGCGATTTGTAATTTATTCCGATGCTATTTCTGTGTTTCATCGTCAATGTTAAGGTCCAGGGTATACATTGAACCTGCAGTGGTGTATCGGAAACTAATACTGGTCTCACAGGAAAGAATCAAAGCACAGACTGTAAGAAGTCTCACTCTTTTTGCACTTAAGGCGGCATTGTGCCTTTTGTATTTAATTCCGATGTAATATCAGTGTTTCATCATCAATGTGTATGTAAAAGGAATACATTGAACCAGCAGTGGTTTATCGGAAACTAATACTGGTCTCATAGGACAGGATCAAATCACAGACTCTAAGAAGTCTCACTCTTCTTGAACTTAAGGCGGCATTGCGACTTTTGTACTTAATTCCGATGTAATTTCAGTGTTTCATCGTCAATGTGTAAGTAAAAGGAATACATTGAACCTGCAGTGGTGTATCGGAAAGTAATACTGTTCTCGTAGGAAGAGATCAAAGCACAGACTCTAAGAAGTCTCACTCTTCTTGAACTTAAGGCGGCATTGCGACTTTTGTACTTAATTCCGATGTAATTTCAGTGTTTCATCGTCAACGTGTAAGTAAAAGGAATACATTGAACCTGCAGTGGTGTATCGGAAAGTAATACTGTTCTCGTAGGAAGAGATCAAAGCACAGACTCTAAGAAGTCTCACTCTTCTTGCACTTAAGGCGGCATTGTCCCTTTTGTAATTAATTCCGATGTAATTTCAGTGTTTCATCGTCAATGTGCATGTCCAAGGAATACATTGAACCTGTAGTGGTGTATCAGAAACTAATACTGGTCTCACAGGAAAGGATCAAAGAACCGACTGTAATAAGAGTCTCTATTCTTATACTTAACGCGGCATTGTGCCTTTTATATTTAATTCCGATGCGATATCTGTGTTTTATCGTCAATGTGAAGGTCCAAGGAATACGTTGAACCTGCAGTGTTGTATCAGAACCTAATACTGGTCACACAGGGAATGCTCAAATCATCGACTGTAAGAAGAGTCTCTATTCTCGTACTTAAGGCGGCATTGTGCGTTTTGTTTTAATTTCGATGCGATTTCTGTGTTTCATCGTCAATGTGATGGACCAAGGAATACATTGAACCTGATGCGGAGTATCGGAAACTAATACAGGTCTCACAGGAAAGGATCAAAGCACAGAATCTAAGAATTCTCACTCTTCTTGTATGTAAGGGGGCATTGTGCCTTTTGTATTTAATTCCGATGTAATTTCAGTGTTTCATCGTCAATGTGTATGTAAAAGGAATACATTGAACCTGCAGTGATGTATCGGAAACTAATACAGGTCTCATAGGAAAGGATCAAAGCACAGACTCTAAGAAGTCTCACTCTTCTTGAACTTAAGGCGGCATTGTGCCTATTGTATTTAACTCCGATGTAATTTCAGTGTTTCATCGTCAATGTGTATGTAAAAGGAGTACATTGAACTTGCAGTGGTGTATCTGAAACTAATACTGGTCTCATAGGAACGAATCAAACACAGACTCTAAGAAGTCTCCCTCTTCATGCATTTATGGCGGCATTGTGCCTCTTGTAATTAATTCCGATGTAATTTCAGTGCTTCATCGTCAATGTGAAGGTCCAAGAAATACATTGATCCTGCAGTGGTGTATCGGAAACTAATACTGGTCTCACAGGAATGGATCAAAGCACAGACTCTATGAAGTCTCACTCTGCTTGCACTGAAGGCGGCATTGTGCCTTTTGTTTTTAATTCCGATGTAATTTCTGTGTATCATCGTCAATGTGAAGGTCCAAGGAATACATTGAGCCTGCAGTGGTGTATCGAAAACTAATACTGGTCTCACAGGGAGTGTTCAAGGCACAGACTGTAAGAAGAGTCTCTATTCTTGTACTTAAGGCGCCATTGTGCCTTTTGTATTTAATTCCGATGCGATTTCTGTGTCTCATCGTCAATGTGAAGGTCCAAGAATTACTTTGACCCTGCAGTGGTGTATCGGAAACTATTACTGGTCTCACAGGAAAGGATCAAAGCACAGAGTCAAAGAAGTCTCACTCTTCTTGCACTTTAGGCGGCATTGTGCCATTTGTATGTAATTCCGATGTAAATTCAGTGTTTCATCGTCAACGTGTATGTAAAAGGAAAACATTGAACCTGCAGTGGTGTATCGGAAACTAAAACTGGTCTCACAGGAAAGGATCAAAGCACATACTCTAAGAAGTCTCACTCTTCTTCCACCTAAGGCGGCATTTGGCCTTTTTGTATTTAATTCCGACGTAATATCAGTGTTTCATTGTCAATGTATATGTAAAAGGAATACATTGAACCTGCAGTGCTGTTTTGGAAACTAAAACTGGTCTCACAGGGAATGCTCAAAGCACCGACTGTAAGAAGATTCTCTATTCTTGTACTTAAGGCGGCATTGTGCGTTTTGTATTTAATTCCAATGTGATTTCTGTGTTTCATCGTCAATAAGATGGTCCAAGGAATACAAAGAACCAGCAGTGGTGTATCGGAAACTAATACTGGTCTCATAGGGAAGGATGAAAGCACAGACTCTTAGAAGTCTCACTCTTCTTGCACTTAAGGTGGCATTGTGCCATTTGCATGTAATTCCGATGTAATGTCAGTGATTCATCGTGAATGTGAATGTCCAAGGAATACATTGATCCTGCAGTGGTGTATCGGAAACTAATACTGGTCTCACAGGAAAGGATCAAAGCACAGACTCTAAGAAGTCTCACACTTCTTGCACTTGAAGCTGAATTGTGCCTTTTGTATTTAATTCCGATGTGATTTTTGTGTTTCATCGTTAATGTGAAGGTCCAAGGAATACATTGAACCTGCAGTGGTGTATCGGAAACTAATACTAGTCTCACAGGAAAGGATCAAAGCACAGACTCTAAGAAGTCTCACTCTAATTGCACTTAAGGCGGCATTGTGCCTTTTGTATTTAATTCCGATGTAATTTCAGTGTTTCATCGTCAATGTGTATGTAAAAAGAATACATTGAACCTGCAGTGGTGTATCGGAAACTAATACTGGTCTCATAGGAAAGGATCAAAGCACAGACTTTAACAAGTCTCACTCTTCTTGCTTTTAAGGCGGCATTGTGCCTTTTGTATTTAATTCCGACGTAATATCAGTGTTTCATCGTCAATGTGTATGTAAAAGGATTACATTGAACCTGCAGTGGTGTATCGGAAACTAACACTGGATCAAAGCACAGACTCTAAGAAGTCTCTCTCTTCTTTGACTTAAGGAGGCATTGTGCCTTTTGTATGTAATTCCGATGTAATTTCAGTGTTTCATCGTCAATGTGTATGTCCAAGGAATGCATTGAACCTGCAGTGGTGTATCGGAAACTAACACTGGTCTCACAGGAATAGATCAAAGCACCGACTGTAAGAAGAGTCTCTATTCTTGTACTTAAGGCGAAATTGTGCCTTTTCTATTCAATTCCGATGCGATATCAGTGTATCATCGTCAGTGTGGAGGTCCAAGGAATACATTGAACCTGCAGTGGTGTATCGGCAACGAATACTGGTCTCACAGGGAATGCTCAAAGCACCGACTGTAAGAAGAGTCTCTATTCATGTACTTAAGGCGGCATTGTGCCTTTTGTATTTAATTCCGATGCGATTTCTTTGTTCCATCGTCAATGTTAAGGTCCAAGAAATACATTGAACCTGCAGTGGTGTATCGGAAACTAAAACTGGTCTCACAGGAAAGGATCAAAGCACATACTCTAAGAAATCTCACTCTTCTTGTGCTTAAGACAGCATTGTGCCTTTTGTATTTAATTACGACGTAATTTCAATGTTTCATCGTCCATGTGAAGGTCCAAGGAATACCTTGAATTTGCGGTGGTGTATCGGAAACTAAAACTTGTCTCACAGGAAAGGATCAAAGCACATACTCTAAGAAGTCTCACTCTTCTTCCACCTAAGGCGGCATTGGGCCTTTTGTATTTAATTCCGACGTAATATCAGTGTTTCATTGTCAATGTATATGTAAAAGGAATACATTGAACCTGCAGTGCTGTTTTGGAAACTAAAACTGGTCTCACAGGGAATGCTCAAAGCACCGACTGTAAGAAGATTCTCTATTCTTGTACTTAAGGCGGCATTGTGCGTTTTGTATTTAATTCCAATGTGATTTCTGTGTTTCATCGTCAATAAGATGGTCCAAGGAATACAAAGAACCAGCAGTGGTGTATCGGAAACTAATACTGGTCTCACAGAGAATGCTCAAACCACCGACTATGAGAACAACCTCTATTCTTGTACTTAAGGCGGCATTGTGCCTTTTGCATTTAATTCCGAGGGCATTTCTGTGTTTCATCGTCAATGTGAAGGTCCAAGGAATTCATTGAACCTGCAGTGGTGTATCGGAAACAAATACTGGTTTCACAGGGAATGCTCAAATCACCGACTGGAAGAAGAATCTCGATTCTTGTACTTAAGGCGGCATTGTGCCTTTTGTATTTAATTCCGATGCGATTTCTGTGTTTCATCGTCAACGTGAAGGTCCAAGGAATACTTCGAACCTGCAGCGGTGTATCGGAAACTAATACTGGTCTCACAGGGAATGCTCGAAGCACCGACTGTGACAAGAGTCTTTAATCTTGTACCTATGGCGGCATTGTGCCTTTTGTATTTCATTCCGATGCGATTTCTGTGCTTCATCGTCAATGTGAAGCTGCAAGGAATACATTGAACCTGCAGTGGTGAATCGGAAACTAATACTGGGCTAACAGGAAAGGATCAAAGCACAGACTCTAAGAAGTCTCACTCTTGTTGCACTTAAGGCGGCATTGTGCCTGTTGTATTTAATTCCGATGTAATTTCAGAGTTTCATCGTCAATGTGAAGGTCCACGGAATACATTGAGCCTGCAGTGGTGTATCGGAAACTAATACTGGTCTCACAGGGAATGTTCAAGGCACAGACTGTAAAAAGAGTCTCTATTCTTGTACTTTACGCGGCGTTGTGCCTTTTGCATTTAATTCCGATGTGGTTCCTGTGTTCCATCGTCAATGTGAAGGTCTAAGGATTGCATTGAACCTGCAGTGGTGTATCGGAAACTAATACTGGTCTCACAGAAAAGAATCAAACACAGACTCTAAGAAGTCTCACTCTTCTTGCGCCTAAGGCGGCATTGTGCCTTTTGTATTTAATTGCGATGTAAATACAATGTTTCATCGTCAATGTGTATGTCCAAGGAATACATTGAACCTGCAGAGGTGTATCGGAAACTAATACTGCTCTCACAGGGAATGCTTAAAGCACCGACTGTAAGGAGAGTCTCTATTCTTGTACCTATGGCAGCATTGTGCCTTTTATATTTAATTCCTATGCGATTTCTGTGTTTCATCGTCAATGTGAAGGTCCAAGGAATACATTGAACTTGCAGTGGTGTATCGGAAACTAACACTGGTCTCACAGGCAATGCTCAAAGCACCGACTCTAAGAGGAGTCTCTATTCTTGTACTTAAGGTGGCATTGTGCTTTTTGTGTTTAATTCCAATGCGATTTCTGTGTTTCATCGTCAATGTGATGGTCCAAGGAATACATTGAACCTGCAGTGGTGTATCGAAAACTAATACTGGTCTCACAGGGAATGCTCAAAGCACCGACTGTAAGAAGAATATCTATTCTTGTACTTAAGGCGGCATTCTGCGTTTTGTATTTAATTCCGATGCGATTTCTGTGTGTCATCGTCAATGTGAAGGTCAAGAGAATACATTGAACCTGCAGTGGTGTATCGGAAACTAATGCTGGTCTCACAGGAAAGGATCAAAGCACAGACTGTATGAAGAGACTCTATTCTTGTACTTAAGGCTTCATTGTGCCGTTTGTATTTAATTCCGATGCGATTTCTGTGTTTCATCGTCAATGTGAATGTCGAAGGAATACATTGAGCCTGCAGTGGTGTATCGGAAACTAATACTGGTCTCACAGGGAATGCTCAAAGCACCGAATGTATGAAGAGTCTCTATTCTTGTACTTAAGGCGGCATTGTGCCTTTCGTATTTAATTCCGATGCGATTTCTGTGTTTCATCGTCAATGTGAAGGTCCAAGGAATACATTGAACCTGCAGTGGTGTAACGGAAACTAATACTGGTCTCACAGGAAAGGATCAAAGCACAGACTCTAAGAATACTCACTCTTCTTGCACTTAAGGCGGCATTGTGGCTTTTGTAATTAATTCCGATGTAATTTCAGTGTTTCATCGACAATGTGTATGTCCAAGGAATACATTGAACCTGCAGTGGTGTATCGGAAAGTAATACTGGTCTCACAGGAAAGGATCAAAGCACAGACTGTAAGAAGAGTCTCTATTTTTGTACTTAAGGTTGTATAGTGCCTTTTGTATTTAATTCCGATGCATTTTCTGTGTTTCATCGTCAATGTGAGGGTCAATGGAATACTTTGAACCTGCAGTGGTGTATCGGAAACTAATACTGATATCACAGGAGAGGATCAAAGCACAGAGTGTAAGAAGAGTCTCTTTCTTGTACTTAAGGCGGAATTGTGCCTGTTGTATGTAATTCCGATGCGATGTCTGTGTGTCATCGTCAATGTGAAGGTCAAAGGAATACATTGAACCTGCAGTGGTGTGGCATAAACTAATACTGGACTCACAGGGAATGCTCAAAGCATCGACTGTAAGAAGTGTCTCTATTCCTGTACTTAAGGCGGCATTGTGCCACTTGTATTTAATTCCGATGCGATTTCTGTGTTTCATCGTCAATGTGAAGGTCCAAGGAATACATTGTACCTGCAGTGGTGTATCGGAAAATAATACTGGTCTCACAGGAAAGGATCAAAGCCCAGACTCTAAGAAGCCTCATTCCTCTTGCACTTAAGGCGGCATTGTGACTTTTGTAATTAATTCCGATGTAATTTCAGTGTTTCATCGACAATGTGTATGTCCAAGGAATACATTGAACCTGCAGTGGCGTATCGGTAACTAATACTGGTCTCACAGGAAAGGATCAAAGCACAGACTGTAAGAAGAGTCCCTATTCTTATACTTAAGGTTGCATTGTGCTTTTTGTATTTAATTCAGATGCGATTTCTGTGTTTCGTCGTCAATGTGAGGGTCAATGGAATACATTGAACCTGCAGTGGTGTATCGGAAACTAATACTGGTCTCTCAGGAAAGGATCAAAGCACAGACTATAAGGAAAGTCTCTATCCTTGTACTTAAGGCTTCATTGTGCCGTTTGTATTTAATTTCGATGCGATTTCTGTGTTTCATCGTCAATGTGAATGTCGAAGGAATGCATTGAACCTGCAGTGGTGTATCGGAAACTAATACTGCTCTCACAGGAATAGATCAAAGCACCGACTGTAAGAAGAGTCTCTATTCTTGTACTTAAGGCGAAATTGTGCCTTTTCTATTCAATTCCGATGCGATATCAGTGTATCATCGTCAGTGTGGAGGTCCAAGGAATACATTGAACCTGCAGTGGTGTATCGGCAACGAATACTGGTCTCACAGGGAATGCTCAAAGCACCGACTGTAAGAAGAGTCTCTATTCATGTACTTAAGGCGGCATTGTGCCTTTTGTATTTAATTCCGATGCGATTTCTGTGTTCCATCGTCAATGTTAAGGTCCAAGAAATACATTGAACCTGCAGTGGTGTATCGGAAACTAAAACTGGTCTCACAGGAAAGGATCAAAGCACATACTCTAAGAAATCTCACTCATCTTGTGCTTGAGACAGCATTGTGCTTTTGTATTTAATTACGACGTAATTTCAATGTTTCATCGTCCATGTGAAGGTCCAAGGAATACCTTGAATTTGCATTGGTGTATCGGAAACTAAAACTTGTCTCACAGGAAAGGATCAAAGCACATACTCTAAGAAGTCTCACTCTTCTTCCACCTATGGCGGCATTGGGCCTTTTGTATTTAATTCCGACGTAATATCAGTGTTTCATTGTCAATGTATATGTAAAAGGAATACATTGAACCTGCAGTGCTGTTTTGGAAACTAAAACTGGTCTCACAGGGAATGCTCAAAGCACCGACTGTAAGAAGATTCTCTATTCTTGTACTTAAGGCGGCATTGTGCGTTTTGTATTTAATTCCAATGTGATTTCTGTGTTTCATCGTCAATAAGATGGTCCAAGGAATACAAAGAACCAGCAGTGGTGTATCGGAAACTAATACTGGTCTCACAGAGAATGCTCAAACCACCGACTATGAGAACAACCTCTATTCTTGTACTTAAGGCGGCATTGTGCCTTTTGCATTTAATTCCGAGGGCATTTCTGTGTTTCATCGTCAATGTGAAGGTCCAAGGAATTCATTGAACCTGCAGTGGTGTATCGGAAACAAATACTGGTTTCACAGGGAATGCTCAAATCACCGACTGGAAGAAGAATCTCGATTCTTGTACTTAAGGCGGCATTGTGCCTTTTGTATTTAATTCCGATGCGATTTCTGTGTTTCATCGTCAACGTGAAGGTCCAAGGAATACTTCGAACCTGCAGCGGTGTATCGGAAACTAATACTGGTCTCACAGGGAATGCTCGAAGCACCGACTGTGACAAGAGTCTTTAATCTTGTACCTATGGCGGCATTGTGCCTTTTGTATTTCATTCCGATGCGATTTCTGTGTTTCATCGTCAATGTGAAGCTGCAAGGAATACATTGAACCTGCAGTGGTGTATCGGAAACTAATACTGGTCTCTCAGGAAAGGATCAAAGCACAGACTATAAGGAAAGTCTCTATCCTTGTACTTAAGGCTTCATTGTGCCTTTTGTATTTAATTTCGATGCGATTTCTGTGTTTCATCGTCAATGTGAATGTCGAAGGAATGCATTGAACCTGCAGTGGTGTATCGGAAACTAATACTGCTCTCACAGGGAATGCTCAAAGCACTGACTGTAAGAAGAGTCTCTATTCTTGTACTTAAGGCGGCATTGTGCCTTTTGTATTTAATTCCGAAGCGATTTCTGTGTTTCATCGTGAATGTGAACGTCCAAGGAATACATTGAACCTGCAGTGTTGTATCGGAAACTAATACTGGTCTAACAGGGAATTCTCAAAGCACCGACTGTATGAAGAGTCTACATTCTTGTACCTAAGGCGGCATTTTGCATTTTGTATTTAATTCCGATGCGATTTATGTGTGTCTTCGTCAATGGGAAGGTCAAAGGAATACATTTAACCTGCAGTGGTGTATCGAAAACTAGTACTGGTCTCACAGGGAATGCTCAAAGCATCGACTGTAAGAAGTGTCTCTATTCTTGTACTTAAGGCGGCATTTTGCCATTTGTATTTTATTCCGATGCGATTTCTGTGTTTCATCGTCAATGTGAAGGTCAAAGGAATACATTGAACATGCAGTGGTGTATCGGAAAATAATACTGGTCTCACAGGAAAGGATCAAAGCCCACACTCTAAGAAGCCTCATTCCTCTTGTACATAAGGCGGCATTGTGCCTTTTGTATTTAATTCCGATGTAATTTAGTGTTTCATCGACAATGTGTATGTCCAAGGAATACATTGAACCTGCAGTGGTGTATCGGAAACTAATACTGGTCTCACAGCAAGGGATCAAAGCACAGACTGTAAGAAGAGTCTCTATTCTTGTACTTAAGGTTGCACTGTGATTTTTGTATTTAATTCCGATGCGATTTCTGTGTTTCATCGTCAATGTGAGGGTAAATGGAATACATTGAACCTGCAGTGGTGTATCGGAAACTAATACTGGTCTCACAGGAAAGGATCAAAGCACAGACTGTAAGAAGAGTCTCTATTCTTGTACTTAAGGCGGCATTGTGCCTTTTGTATTTAATTCCGATGCGATTTCTGTGTTTCTTCGTCAATGTGAATGTCGAAGGAATACATTGAACCGGCAGTGGTGAATCGGAAACTAATACTGGTCTCTCAGGGAATGCTCAAAGCACCGACTGTAAGAAGAGTCTCCATTCTTGTACTTAAGGCGGCATTGGCCATTTGTATTTAATTCTGATGGGATTTCTGTGTTTCATCGTCAATGTGAAGGTCCCTGGAATACATTGAACCTGCAGTGGTGTATCGGAAACTAATACTGGTCTCACAGTAAAGGATCTAAGAACAGTCTTTAGGAAGTCTCGCTCTTCTTGCCCTTAAGGCGGTATTGTGGCTTTTGTATTTAATTCCGATGTAATTTCTGTGTTTCATCGTCAATGTGTATGTCCAAGGAATACATTGAACCTGCAGTGGTACATCGGAAACAAATACTGGTCTCACAGGGAATGCTCAAAGCATCGACAGTAAGAAGTGTCTCTATTCTTGTACTTAAGGCTGCATTGTGCCATTTGTATTTTGTTCCGATGAGATTTCTGTGTTTTATCATCAATGTGAAGGTCCAGGGAATACATTGAACCTGCAGAGGTGTATCGGAAACTAATACTGGTCTCACAGGAAAGGATCAAAGCCCAGACTCTAAGAAGCCTCATTCCTCTTGCACTTAAGGCGGCATTGTTCCTTTTGTTTTTAATTCCGATGCGATTTCTGTGTTTCATCGTCAATGTGAAGGTCCAAGGATTGCATTGAACCTGCAGTAGTGTATCGGAAACTAATACTGGTCTCACAGAAAAGGATCAAACACAGACTCTAAGAAGTCTCACTCTTCTTACACTTAAGGCGGCATTGTGCCTTTTGTATTTAATTCCGATGTAAATACAATGTTTCATCGTCAATGTGTATGTCCAAGGAATACATTGAACCTGCAGTGGTGTATCGTTAACTAATACTGGTCTCACACGAATGCTTAAATCACCGACTGTAAGGAGAGTCTCTATTCTTGTACCTATGACGGCAATGTGGCTTTTGTATTTAATTCCTATGCGATATCTGTGTTTCATCGTCAATGTGAAGGTCCAAGGAATACATTCAACCTGCAGTGGTGTATCGGAAAGTAATACTGGTCTCACCGGAAATTCTCAAAGCACCGACTGTAGGAAGAGTCTCTATTCCTGTTCTTAAGGCGGCATTGTGCCTCATGCATTTAAATCCAATGTGTTTTCTGTGTTTCATCGTCAATGTGAAGATCCAAGGAATACATTGAAACAGCAGTGTTGAATCGGAAACTAATACTGGTCTGACAGGGAATTCTCAAAGCACTGACTGTATGAAGAGTCTACATTCTTGTTCCTAAGGCAGCATTGTGCCTTTTGTATTTAATTCCGATGCGATTTCTGTGTTTCATCATCAATGTGAAGGTCCAAGGAATACATTGAACCTGCAGTCGTGTATCGGAAAATAATACTGGTCTCACAGGAAGGGATCAAAGCCCAGACTCTAAGAAGCCTCATTCCTCTTGCACTTAAGGCGGCATTGTGCCTTTTGTATTTAATTCCGATGTAATTTCAGTGTTTCATCGACAATGTGTATGTCCAAGGAATACATTGAACCTGCAGTGGTGTATCGGAAACTAATACTGGTCTCACAGGAAAGGATCAACGCACAGACTGTAAGAAGAGTCTCTAATATTGTACTTAAGGTTGCATTATGCCTTTTGTATTTAATTCCAATGCGATTTCTGTGTTTCATCGTCAATGTGAGGGTCAATGGAATACGTTGAACCTGCAGTGGTGTATCGGAAACGAATACTGGTCACACAGGAAAGGATCAAAGCACAGACTGTAAGAAGAATCTCTATTCTTATACTTAAGGCGGCATTGTGCCTTTTGTATTTTATTCCGATGCGAATTCTGTGTTTCATCGTCAATGTGAAGGTCAAAGGAATACATTGAATCTGCAGTGGTGTATCGGAAACTAATACTGGTCTCACAGGAAACGATCAAAGCACAGACTGTAGGAAGAGTCTCTATTCTTGTACTTAAGGTGGCATTGTACCTTTGTATTTAATTCCGATGCGATTTCTGTGTTTCATCGTCAATGAGAATGTCGAAGTAATACATTGAACCTGCAGTGGTGTATCGGAAACTAATACTGGTCTCACAGGGAATGCTCAAAGCACCGACTGTAAGAGGAGTCTCTATTCTTGTACTTAAGGCGGCATTGTGCCTCGTCTATTTAATTCCGATGCGATTTCTGTGTTTCATTGTCAATGTGAAGGTCCAAGGATTATATTGAACCTGCAGTGGTGTATCGGAAACTAATACTGTTCTCACAGGAAAGGATCAAATCACAGACTCTAAGAAGTCTCACTCTTCTTGCACTTATGGCGGCATTGTGACTTTTGTATTTAGTTCCGATGTAATTTCAGTGTTTCATCGTCAATGTGTATGTCCAAGGAATACATTGAACCTGCAGTGGTACATCGGAAACTAATACTGGTCTCACAGGGATTGCTGAAAGCATCGACAGTAAGAAGTATTTCTATTCTTGTACTTAAGGCGGCATTGTGCCATTTGTTTTTAATTCCGATGCGATTTCTGTGTTTTATCATCAATGTGAAGGTCCATGGAATACATTGAACCTGCAGTGGTGTATCGGAAACTAATACTGGTCTCACAGGAAAGGATCCAAGCACAGACTGTAAGAAGAGTCTCTATTCTTGTACTTAAGGCGGCATTGTGGCTTTTGTATTTAATTCCGATCCGATGTCTGTGTTTCATCGTCAATAAGAAGGTCAAAGGACTACATTGAACCTGAAGTGGTGTATCGGAAGCTAATACTGGTCTCACAGGAATGGATCAAAGCACAGACTGTAAGAAGAGTATCTATTCGTGTTCTTAAGGCGGCATTGTGCCTTTTGTATTTAATCCGATGCGATTTGTGTGTTTTATCGTCAATGTTTACGTCCAAGGAATATATTGAACCTGCAGTGGTGTATCGGTAACGAATACTGGTCTCACACGAAAGGATCAAAGCACCGACTGAAAGAAGAGTCTCTATTCATGTACTTAAGGCGGCATTGTAATTTTTGTATTTAATTCCGATGCGATTTCTGTGTTTCATCGTCAATGTAATGGTCAAAGGAATACATTGAACCTGCTGTGGTGTATCTTAAACTAATATTGGACTCACAGGAAAGGATCAAAGCACAGACTGTAAGAAGAGTCTCTATTATTGTACTTAAGGCGGAATTGTGCCTTTTGTATTTAATTCCGATGCGATTTCTGTGTTTCATCGTCAATGTGAATGTCGAACGAAAACATTAAACCTGCAGTAGTGTATCGGAAACTAATACTGGCCTCACAGGAAAGGATCAAAGCACAGACTCTAAGAAGTCTCACTCTGGTTGCACTTCAGGCGTCATTGTGGCTTTTGTATTTAATTCCGATGTAATTTCAGTGTTTCATCGACAATGTGTATATCCAAGGAATACATTGAACCTGCAGTGGTGTATCGGAAACTAATACTGGTCTCACAGGAACGGATCAAAGCACAGACTCTAAGAAGCCTCCTTCCTCTTGCACTTAAGGCGGCATTGTGCCTTTTGTATTTAATTCCGATGTAATTTCAGTATTTCATTGACAATGTGTATGTCCAAGGAATACATTGAACCTGCAGTGGTGTATCGGAAACTAATACTGGTCTCACAGGAAAGGATCAAGGCACAGACTGTAAGAAGTGTCGCTATTCCTGTACTTAAGGCGGCATTGTGCCTTTTGTATTTAATTCCGATGCGATTTCTGTGTTTCATCGTAAATGTGAAGGTCCAAGGAATACATTGAACCTGCAGTGGTGTATCGGAAACTAATACTTGTCTCACAGGAAAGGATTAAAGCACAGACTGTAAGAAGAGTCTATTCTTGTACTTATGGCGGCATTGTGCCTTTTGTATTTAATTCCGATGCGATTTCTGTGTTTCATCGTCAATGTGAGGATCAATGGAATACATTGAACCTGCAGTGGTGTATCGGAAACTAATACTGGTCTCACAGGAAACTATCTTAGCACAGACTGTAAGAAGAGTCTCTATTCCTGTACTTAAGGCGGAATTGTGCCTTTTGTATTTAATTACGATCCGATTTCTGTGTTTCATCGTCAATGTGAAGGTCAAAGGACTACATTGAACCTGCAGTGGTGTAGTGGAAACTAATACTGGTCTCACAGGAAAGGATCAAAGCACAGACTGTAAGAAGAGACTCTATTCTTGTACTAAAGGCGGCATTGTGCCTTTTGTGTTTAATTCCGATGCGATTTCTGTGTTTCATCGTAAATGTGAAGGTCCAAGGAATACATTGAACCTGCAGTGGTGTATCGGAAACTAATACTTGTCTCACAGGAAAGGATTAAAGCACAGACTGTAAGAAGAGTCTATTCTTGTACTTAAGGCGGCATTATGTCTTTTGTATTTAATTCCGAAGAGATTTCTGTGTTTCATTTTTAATGTTATGGTCGAAGGAATACAATGAACCTGCAGTGGTCTATCGGAAATTTAATACTGGTCTCACAGGTAATGCTCAAAGCAACGACTGTAAGAAGAGTCTCTATTCTTGTACTAAAGGCGGCATTGTGCCTTTTGTGTTTAATTCCGATGCAATTTCTGTGTTTCATCGTCAATGTGAAGGTCCAAAGATTTCATTGAACGTGCAGTGGTGTATCGAAACCAATACTGGTCTCATAGGGATTGCTCAAAGCACCGACTGTAAGAAGAGTCTCTATTCTTGTACATAAGGCGGCATTGTGCGTTTTAAAATTTAATTCCGATGTAATTTCAGTGTTTCATCGTCAATGTGTGTGTACAAGGAATACATAGAACCTGAAGTGGTGTATCGGAAACTAATACTGGTCTCACAGGGAATGAACAAAGCACCGACTGTAAGAAGAGTCTCCATTCTTGTACTTAAGGCGGCATTGTGCCTTTTGTATTTAATTCCGATGCGATTTATGTGTTTCATCGTAAATGTGAAGGTCCGAGGAATACATTGAACATGCAGTGGTGTATCGGATACTAATACTGGTCTCACAGGGAATGCTCAAAGCACCGACTGAAAGAAGAGTCTCTATTCTTGTACTTACGGCGGCATTGTGTCTTTTGAATTTAATTCCGATGGAATTTCTGTGTTTCATCATCAATGCTAAGGTCCAAGGATTACTTTCAGCCTGCAGTAGTGTATCGGAAGCTAATACTGGTCTCACAGAAAAGGATCAAAGCACAGACTCTAAGAAGTCTCACTCTTCATACACTTAAGGCGGCATTGTGCCTTTTGTATTTAATTCCGATGTAATTTCAGTGTTTCATCGTCAATGTGAAGGTCCAAGGAATACATTGAACGTGCAGTGGTGTATCGGAAACTAAAACTGGTCTGACACGGAATGCTCAAAGTACCAACTGTAAGAAGTGTCTCTATTCTTGTATTTAAGGCGGCATTGTGCCATTTATATTCAATTCCGATGTGTTCTCAGTGTTTCATCGTCAATGTTTACGTCCAAGGAATACATTGAACCTGCAGTGCCGTATCGGAAACTAATACTGGTCTCACAGGGAATTCTCAAAGCACCGAGTGTAAGAAGAGTCTACATTCTTGTACTTAAGGCGGCATTGTGCCTTTTGTATTTAATTCCGATGTAATTTATGTGTTTCATCGTCAATATGTATCTCCAAGGAATACATTGAACCTGCAGTGGTGTATCGGAAACTAATACTGGTCTCACAGGGAATGCTGAAAGCAGCGACTGTAAGAAGAGTCTCTATTCTTGTACGAAAGGCGGCATTGTGCCTTTTGTATTTAATTCCGATGCCATTTCAGTGTTTCGTCGTCAATGTGAAGGTCCAAAGATTTCATTGAATGTGCAGTGGTGTATCGGAAACTAATACTGGTCTCACAGGAAATGCTCAAAGCACCGACTGTAAGAAGAGTCTCTATTCTTGTACTTAAGGTGGCATTGTGCTTTTTGTATGTAATTGCAATGCGATTTCTGTGTTTTATGGTCAATGTTAAAGTCCAAGTAATAAAGTGAACCGGCAGTGGTGTATCGGAAACTAATACTGGTCTCACAGGGAATGTTGAATGCACTGACTGTAAGAAGTGTCTCTATTCATGTACTTAAGGCGGCATTGTGACTTTTGTATTTAATTCCGTTGTGATTTCTGTGTTTCATGGTCAATGTGAAGGTCCAAGGAATACATTGAACCTGAAGTGGTGTATCGGAAACTAATACTGGTCTCACAGGAAATGCTCAAAGCACCGACTGTAAGAAGAGTCTATATTCTTGTACTTAAGGCGGCATTGTGCCTTTTGTATTTAATTCCGATGCAATTTATGTGTTTCATCGTAAATGTGATGGTCCAAGGAAAACATTGAACCTGCAGTAGTGTATCGGAAACTAATACTGGTCTCACAGGAAAGGATCAAAGCACAGATTCTAGGAAGTCTCACTCTTGTTGCACTTAAGGCGGCAATGTGACTTTTGTATTTAATTCCGAGATAATTTCAGTGTTTCATCGTCAATTTTTATGTCCAAAGAATACATTGAACCTGTAGTGCTGTATCGGAAACTAATACTGGTCTCACAGGGAATGCTCAAAGCACCGACTGTACGAAGAGTTTACATTCTTGTACTTAAGGCGGCATTGTGCCTTTTGTATTTAATTCCGATGTAATTTCAGTGTTTCATCGTAAATGTGTAGGTCCTAGGATTACATTGAACCTGCAGTGGTGTATCGGAAACTAATACTGGTCTCACAGGGAATGCTCAAAGCATCGACTGTAAGAAGAGTCTCTATTCTTGTACTTACGGCGGCATTGTGTCTTTTGAATTTAATTCCGATGTAATTTCTGTGTTTCATCATCAATGCTAAGGTCCAAGGATTACTTTGAGCCTGCAGTAGTGTATCGGAAACTAATACTGGTCTCACAGGAAAGGAACAAAGCACAGACTCTAAGAAGTCTCACTCTTCTTACACTGAAAGCGGCATTGTGCCATTTGTATTTAATTCCGATGTAATTTCAGTGTTTTATCGTCAATGTGTATGTCCAAGGAATACATTGAACGTGCAGTGGTGTATTGGAAACTAATACTGGTCTCACAGGGAATGCTGAAAGCACCGACTGTAAGAAGAAACTCTATTCTTGTACTTAAGGCCGAATTGTGCCTTTTGTATTTAATTCCGATGCGATTTCTGTTTTTCATCTTCAATGTGAACGTCCAAGGAATACATTGAACTGGCAGTGGTGTGTCGGAATCTAAAACTGGACTCTCAGGGAATGCTCAAAACACCGACTGTAAGAAGAGTCTGTATTCTTGTACATAAGGTGACATTGTGATTTTTGTATTTAATTACGATGCGATTTCTGTGTTTCATCGTCAATGTGAAGGTCCAAGGAATACATTGAACCTGCAGTGGTGTATCGGAAACTAATACTGGTCTCACACAAAAAGATCAAAGCACAGACTCTAAGAAGTCTCACTCTTCATGCATTTAAGGCGGCATTGTGCCTTTCGTATTTAATTCCGATGTAATTTCAGTGTTTCATCGTCAATGTGTATGTCCAAGGAATACATTGAACCTGGAGTGGTGTATCGGAAACTAATACTTGTCTCACAGGGAATGCTCAAAGCACCGACTGTAAGAAGAGTCTCTATTCTGGTACTTAAGTTGGCGTTGCGTTTTTTGTATTTAATTCCGATGCGATTTCTGTGTTTCATCGTCAATGTAAAGGTCCAAGGAATACATTGAACGTGCAGTGGTCTATCGGAAACTAATACTGGCTCACAGGGAATGCTCAAAGCACCGACTGTAAGAATAGTCTCTATTCTTGTACTTTAGACGGCATTGTGCCTTATGTATTTAATTCCGATACGATTTGTGTCTTTCATCGTCAATGTTTACGTCCAAGGAATACATCGAACCTGCAGTGGTGTATCGGAAACTAATACTGGTCTCACAGGGATTGCTCAAACCACCGACTGTAAGAAGAGTCTCGATTCTTGTACTTAATGCTGCATTGTGCCTTTAGTATTTAATTCCGATCCGATTTCTGTGTTTCATCGTCAATGTGAAGGTCAAAGGACTACATTGAACCTGCGGTGGTGTATCGGAAACTAATACTGGTCTCACAGTAAAGGATCAAAGCACAGACTCTAAGAAGTCTCACTCTTCTTGCACTTAAAGGGGCATGGTGCCTTTTTTATTTAATTCCGTTGTAATTTCAGTGTTTCATCGTCAATGTGTATGTTAAAGAAATACATTGAACCTGCAGTGGTGTATCGGAAACTAATACTGGTCTGACACTAAAGGATCAAACCACAGACTCTAAGAAGTCTCACTCTTCTTGCATTTAAAGCGGCATTGTGCCTTTTGCATTTAATTCCGATGTAATTTCAGTGTTTCATCGTCAATGTGTATGTCCAAGGATTCATTGAACCTTCAGTGGTGTATTGGAAACTAATACTGGTCTCACAGGGAATGCTCAAAGCACCGACTGTAAGAAGAGTCTCTATTCTTGTACTTAAGGCGGCATTATGCCTTTTGTATTTAATTCCGAAGAGATTTCTGTGTTTCATCTTCAATGTTATGGTCGAAGGAATACATTGAACCTGCAGTGGTCTATCGGAAATTTAATACTGGTCTCACAGGTAATGCTCAAAGCAACGACTGTAAGAAGAGTCTCTATTCTTGTACTAAAGGCGGCATTGTGCCTTTTGTATTTAATTCCGATGCAATTTCTGTGTTTCATCGTCAATGTGAAGGTCCAAAGATTTCATTGAACGTGCAGTGGTGTATCGAAACCAATACTGGTCTCATAGGGATTGCTCAAAGCACCGACTGTAAGAAGAGTCTCTATTCTTGTACATAAGGCGGCATTGTGCGTTTTAAAATTTAATTCCGATGTAATTTCAGTGTTTCATCGTCAATGTGTGTGTACAAGGAATACATAGAACCTGAAGTGGTGTATCGGAAACTAATACTGGTCTCACAGGGAATGAACAAAGCACCGACTGTAAGAAGAGTCTCCATTCTTGTACTTAAGGCGGCATTGTGCCTTTTGTATTTAATTCCGATGCGATTTATGTGTTTCATCGTAAATGTGAAGGTCCGAGGAATACATTGAACATGCAGTGGTGTATCGGATACTAATACTGGTCTCACAGGGAATGCTCAAAGCACCGACTGAAAGAAGAGTCTCTATTCTTGTACTTACGGCGGCATTGTGTCTTTTGAATTTAATTCCGATGGAATTTCTGTGTTTCATCATCAATGCTAAGGTACAAGGATTACTTTCAGCCTGCAGTAGTGTATCGGAAGCTAATACTGGTCTCACAGAAAAGGATCAAAGCACAGACTCTAAGAAGTCTCACTCTTCATACACTTAAGGCGGCATTGTGCCTTTTGTATTTAATTCCGATGTAATTTCAGTGTTTCATCGTCAATGTGAAGGTCCAAGGAATACATTGAACGTGCAGTGGTGTATCGGAAACTAAAACTGGTCTCACACGGAGTGCTCAAAGTACCAACTGTAAGAAGTGTCTCTATTCTTGTATTTAAGGCGGCATTGTGCCATTTATATTCAATTCCGATGTGTTCTCAGTGTTTCATCGTCAATGTTTACGTCCAAGGAATACATTGAACCTGCAGTGCCGTATCGGAAACTAATACTGGTCTCACAGGGAATTCTCAAAGCACCGAGTGTAAGAAGAGTCTACATTCTTGTACTTAAGGCGGCATTGTGCCTTTTGTATTTAATTCCGATGTAATTTATGTGTTTCATCGTCAATATGTATCTCCAAGGAATACATTGAACCTGCAGTGGTATATCGGAAACTAATACTGGTCTCACAGGGAATGCTGAAAGCAGCGACTGTAAGAAGAGTCTCTATTCTTGTACGAAAGGCGGCATTGTGCCTTTTGTATTTAATTCCGATGCCATTTCAGTGTTTCGTCGTCAATGTGAAGGTCCAAAGATTTCATTGAATGTGCAGTGGTGTATCGGAAACTAATACTGGTCTCACAGGAAATGCTCAAAGCACCGACTGTAAGAAGAGTCTCTATTCTTGTACTTAAGGTGGCATTGTGCTTTTTGTATGTAATTGCAATGCGATTTCTGTGTTTTATGGTCAATGTTAAAGTCCAAGTAATAAAGTGAACCGGCAGTGGTGTATCGGAAACTAATACTGGTCTCACAGGGAATGTTGAATGCACTGACTGTAAGAAGTGTCTCTATTCATGTACTTAAGGCGGCATTGTGACTTTTGTATTTAATTCCGTTGTGATTTCTGTGTTTCATGGTCAATGTGAAGGTCCAAGGAATACATTGAACCTGAAGTGGTGTATCGGAAACTAATACTGGTCTCACAGGAAATGCTCAAAGCACCGACTGTAAGAAGAGTCTATATTCTTGTACTTAAGGCGGCATTGTGCCTTTTGTATTTAATTCCGATGCAATTTATGTGTTTCATCGTAAATGTGATGGTCCAAGGAAAACATTGAACCTGCAGTAGTGTATCGGAAACTAATACTGGTCTCACAGGAAAGGATCAAAGCACAGATTCTAGGAAGTCTCACTCTTGTTGCACTTAAGGCGGCAATGTGCCTTTTGTATTTAATTCCGAGATAATTTCAGTGTTTCATCGTCAATTTTTATGTCCAAAGAATACATTGAACCTGTAGTGCTGTATCGGAAACTAATACTGGTCTCACAGGGAATGCTCAAAGCACCGACTGTACGAAGAGTTTACATTCTTGTACTTAAGGCGGCATTGTGCCTTTTGTATTTAATTCCGATGTAATTTCAGTGTTTCATCGTAAATGTGTAGGTCCTAGGATTACATTGAACCTGCAGTGGTGTATCGGAAACTAATACTGGTCTCACAGGGAATGCTCAAAGCATCGACTGTAAGAAGAGTCTCTATTCTTGTACTTACGGCGGCATTGTGTCTTTTGAATTTAATTCCGATGTAATTTCTGTGTTTCATCATCAATGCTAAGGTCCAAGGATTACTTTGAGCCTGCAGTAGTGTATCGGAAACTAATACTGGTCTCACAGGAAAGGAACAAAGCACAGACTCTAAGAAGTCTCACTCTTCTTACACTGAAAGCGGCATTGTGCCATTTGTATTTAATTCCGATGTAATTTCAGTGTTTTATCGTCAATGTGTATGTCCAAGGAATACATTGAACGTGCAGTGGTGTATTGGAAACTAATACTGGTCTCACAGGGAATGCTGAAAGCACCGACTGTAAGAAGAAACTCTATTCTTGTACTTAAGGCCGAATTGTGCCTTTTGTATTTAATTCCGATGCGATTTCTGTTTTTCATCTTCAATGTGAACGTCCAAGGAATACATTGAACTGGCAGTGGTGTGTCGGAATCTAAAACTGGACTCTCAGGGAATGCTCAAAACACCGACTGTAAGAAGAGTCTGTATTCTTGTACATAAGGTGACATTGTGATTTTTGTATTTAATTACGATGCGATTTCTGTGTTTCATCGTCAATGTGAAGGTCCAAGGAATACATTGAACCTGCAGTGGTGTATCGGAAACTAATACTGGTCTCACACAAAAAGATCAAAGCACAGACTCTAAGAAGTCTCACTCTTCATGCATTTAAGGCGGCATTGTGCCTTTCGTATTTAATTCCGATGTAATTTCAGTGTTTCATCGTCAATGTGTATGTCCAAGGAATACATTGAACCTGGAGTGGTGTATCGGAAACTAATACTTGTCTCACAGGGAATGCTCAAAGCACCGACTGTAAGAAGAGTCTCTATTCTGGTACTTAAGTTGGCGTTGCGTTTTTTGTATTTAATTCCGATGCGATTTCTGTGTTTCATCGTCAATGTGAAGGTCCAAGGAATACATTGAACGTGCAGTGGTCTATCGGAAACTAATACTGGCTCACAGGGAATGCTCAAAGCACCGACTGTAAGAATAGTCTCTATTCTTGTACTTTAGACGGCATTGTGCCTTATGTATTTAATTCCGATACGATTTGTGTCTTTCATCGTCAATGTTTACGTCCAAGGAATACATCGAACCTGCAGTGGTGTATCGGAAACTAATACTGGTCTCACAGGGATTGCTCAAACCACCGACTGTAAGAAGAGTCTCGATTCTTGTACTTAATGCTGCATTGTGCCTTTAGTATTTAATTCCGATCCGATTTCTGTGTTTCATCGTCAATGTGAAGGTCAAAGGACTACATTGAACCTGCGGTGGTGTATCGGAAACTAATACTGGTCTCACAGTAAAGGATCAAAGCACAGACTCTAAGAAGTCTCACTCTTCTTGCACTTAAAGGGGCATGGTGCCTTTTTTATTTAATTCCGTTGTAATTTCAGTGTTTCATCGTCAATGTGTATGTTAAAGAAATACATTGAACCTGCAGTGGTGTATCGGAAACTAATACTGGTCTGACACTAAAGGATCAAACCACAGACTCTAAGAAGTCTCACTCTTCTTGCATTTAAAGCGGCATTGTGCCTTTTGCATTTAATTCCGATGTAATTTCAGTGTTTCATCGTCAATGTGTATGTCCAAGGATTCATTGAACCTTCAGTGGTGTATTGGAAACTAATACTGGTCTCACAGGGAATGCTCAAAGCACCGACTGTAAGAAGAGTCTCTATTCTTGTACTTAAGGCGGCATTATGCCTTTTGTATTTAATTCCGAAGAGATTTCTGTGTTTCATCTTCAATGTTATGGTCGAAGGAATACATTGAACCTGCAGTGGTCTATCGGAAATTTAATACTGGTCTCACAGGTAATGCTCAAAGCAACGACTGTAAGAAGAGTCTCTATTCTTGTACTAAAGGCGGCATTGTGCCTTTTGTATTTAATTCCGATGCAATTTCTGTGTTTCATCGTCAATGTGAAGGTCCAAGGAATACATTGAACGTGCAGTGGTGTATCGGAAACTAAAACTGGTCTCACACGGAATGCTCAAAGTACCAACTGTAAGAAGTGTCTCTATTCTTGTATTTAAGGCGGCATTGTTTCATTTATATTCAATTCCGATGTGTTCTCAGTGTTTCATCGTCAATGTTTACGTCCAAGGAATACATTGAACCTGCAGTGCCGTATCGGAAACTAATACTGGTCTCACAGGGAATTCTCAAAGCACCGAGTGTAAGAAGAGTCTACATTCTTGTACTTAAGGCGGCATTGTGCCTTTTGTATTTAATTCCGATGTAATTTATGTGTTTCATCGTCAATATGTATCTCCAAGGAATACATTGAACCTGCAGTGGTATATCGGAAACTAATACTGGTCTCACAGGGAATGCTGAAAGCAGCGACTGTAAGAAGAGTCTCTATTCTTGTACGAAAGGCGGCATTGTGCCTTTTGTATTTAATTCCGATGCCATTTCAGTGTTTCGTCGTCAATGTGAAGGTCCAAAGATTTCATTGAATGTGCAGTGGTGTATCGGAAACTAATACTGGTCTCACAGGAAAAGCTCAAAGCACCGACTGTAAGAAGAGTCTCTATTCTTGTACTTAAGGTGGCATTGTGCTTTTTGTATGTAATTGCAATGCGATTTCTGTGTTTTATGGTCAATGTTAAAGTCCAAGTAATAAAGTGAACCGGCAGTGGTGTATCGGAAACTAATACTGGTCTCACAGGGAATGTTGAATGCACTGACTGTAAGAAGTGTCTCTATTCATGTACTTAAGGCGGCATTGTGACTTTTGTATTTAATTCCGTTGTGATTTCTGTGTTTCATGGTCAATGTGAAGGTCCAAGGAATACATTGAACCTGAAGTGGTGTATCGGAAACTAATACTGGTCTCACAGGAAATGCTCAAAGCACCGACTGTAAGAAGAGTCTATATTCTTGTACTTAAGGCGGCATTGTGCCTTTTGTATTTAATTCCGATGCAATTTATGTGTTTCATCGTAAATGTGATGGTCCAAGGAAAACATTGAACCTGCAGTAGTGTATCGGAAACTAATACTGGTCTCACAGGAAAGGATCAAAGCACAGATTCTAGGAAGTCTCACTCTTGTTGCACTTAAGGCGGCAATGTGCCTTTTGTATTTAATTCCGAGATAATTTCAGTGTTTCATCGTCAATTTTTATGTCCAAAGAATACATTGAACCTGTAGTGCTGTATCGGAAACTAATACTGGTCTCACAGGGAATGCTCAAAGCACCGACTGTAAGAAGAGTTTACATTCTTGTACTTAAGGCGGCATTGTGCCTTTTGTATTTAATTCCGATGTAATTTCAGTGTTTCATCGTAAATGTGTAGGTCCTAGGATTACATTGAACCTGCAGTGGTGTATCGGAAACTAATACTGGTCTCACAGGGAATGCTCAAAGCATCGACTGTAAGAAGAGTCTCTATTCTTGTACATACGGCGGCATTGTGTCTTTTGAATTTAATTCCGATGTAATTTCTGTGTTTCATCATCAATGCTAAGGTCCAAGGATTACTTTGAGCCTGCAGTAGTGTATCGGAAACTAATACTGGTCTCACAGGAAAGGAACAAAGCACAGACTCTAAGAAGTCTCACTCTTCTTACAATGAAAGCGGCATTGTGCCATTTGTATTTAATTCCGATGTAATTTCAGTGTTTTATCGTCAATGTGTATGTCCAAGGAATACATTGAATGTGCAGTGGTGTATTGGGAACTAATACTGGTCTCACAGGGAATGCTGAAAGCACCGATTGTAAGAAGAGTATCTATTCTTGTACTTAAGGCCGAATTGTGTTTTTTGTATTTAATTCCGATGCGATTTCTGTTTTTCATCTTCAATGTGAACGTCCAAGGAATACATTGAACTGGCAGTGGTGTATCGGAATCTAAAACTGGACTCTCAGGGAATGCTCAAAACACCGACTGTAAGAAGAGTCTGTATTCTTGTACATAAGGTGACATTGTGATTTTTGTATTTAATTACGATGCGATTTCTGTGTTTCATCGTCAATGCGAAGGTCCAAGGAATACATTGAACCTGCAGTGGTGTATCGGAAACTAATACTGGTCTCACACAAAAAGATCAAAGCACAGACTCTAAGAAGTCTCACTCTTCATGCATTTAAGGCGGCATTGTGCCTTTCGTATTTAATTCCGATGTAATTTCAGTGTTTCATCGTCAATGTGTATGTCCAAGGAATACATTGAACCTGGAGTGGTGTATCGGAAACTAATACTTGTCTCACAGGGAATGCTCAAAGCACCGACTGTAAGAAGAGTCTCTATTCTGGTACTTAAGTTGGCGTTGCGTTTTTTGTATTTAATTCCGATGCGATTTCTGTGTTTCATCGTCAATGTGAAGGTCCAAGGAATACATTGAACGTGCAGTGGTCTATCGGAAACTAATACTGGCTCACAGGGAATGCTCAAAGCACCGACTGTAAGAATAGTCTCCATTCTTGTACTTTAGACGGCATTGTGCCTTTTGTATTTAATTCCGATGCGATTTTTGTGTTTCATCGTCAATGTGAAGGTCCAAGTAATACATTGAACTTGCAGTGGTGTATCGGAAACTAATACTGGTCTCACACAAAAAGATCAAAGCACAGACTCTAAGAAGTCTCACTCTTCATGCATTTAAGGCGGCATTGTGCCTTTCGTATTTAATTCCGATGTAATTTCAGTGTTTCATCGTCAATGTGTATGTCCAAGGAATACATTGAACCTGGAGTGGTGTATCGGAAACTAATACTGGTCGCACAGGGAATGCTTAAAGCACCGACTGTAAGAAGAGTCTCTATTCTTGTACATCTGACGGCATTGTGCCTTTTGTATTTAATTCCGATGTAATCTCAGAGTTTCATTGTCAACTTGTATGTCCAAGGAATACGTTGAACCTGCAGTGGTGTATTGGATACTAACACTGGTCTCACAGGGAATGCCCAAAGCACCGACTGTAAGAAGTGTCTCTATTCTTGCACTTAAGGCGGCATTGTGCCTTTTACATTTAATTCCGATGAGATTTCTGTGTTTCATCGTCAATGTGAAGGTCCAAGGAGAACATTGAACCTGCAGTGGTGTATCGGAAACTATTACTGGTGTAACAGGGAATGCTAAAATCACCGACTGTAAGAAGAGTCTCTATTCTTGTACTTAAGGCGGCATTGTGTCTTTTGTATTTAATTCCGATGCGATTTATGTGTTTCATCGTAAATGTGATGGTCCAAGGAAAACATTGAACCTGCAGTAGTGTATCGGAAACTAATACTGGTCTCACAGGAAAGGATCAAAGCACAGATTCTAGGAAGTCTCACTCTTGTTGCACTTAAGGCGGCAATGTGACTTTTGTACTTAATTCCGAGATAATTTCAGTGTTTCATCGTCAACTTTTATGTCCAAAGAATACATAGAACCTGTAGTGCTGTATCGGAAACTAATACTGGTCTCACAGGGAATGCTCAAAGCACCGACTGTAAGAAGAGTCTCTATTCTGGTACTTAAGGCGGCATTGTGCCTTTTGTATGTAATTGTGATGCGATTTCTTTGTTTTATCGTCAATGTGAAGGTCCAAGGAAATACATTGAACCTGTAGTGGTGTATCCTAAACTGATACTGGTCTCACAGGGAATGCTCAAAGCACCGACTGTAAGAAGAGTCTCTATTCTTGTACTTAAGACCGCATTGTGCCTTTTGAATTTAATTCCGATGCGATTTTTGTGTTTCATCGTCAATGTGAAGGTCCAAGTAATACATTGAACCTGCAGTGGTGTATCGGAAACTAATACTGGTCGCACAGGGAATGCTTAAAGCACCGACTGTAAGAAGAGTCTCTATTCTTGTACATCTGACGGCATTGTGCCTTTTGTATTTAATTCCGATGTAATCTCAGAGTTTCATTGTCAACTTGTATGTCCAAGGAATACATTGAACCTGCAGTGGTGTATTGGAAACTAACACTGGTCTCACAGGGAATGCTCAAAGAACCGACTGTAAGAAGTGTCTTTATTCTTGTACTTAAGGCGGCATTGTGCCTTTTATATTTAATTCCGATGAGATTTCTGTGTTTCATCGTCAATGTGAAGGTCCAAGGAGAACATTGAACCTGCAGTGGTGTATCGGAAACTATTACTGGTGTAACAGGGAATGCTAAAATCACCGACTGTAAGAAGAGTCTCTATTCTTGTACTTAAGGCGGCATTGAGCCTTTTGTATTTAATTCCGTTGCGATTTCTTTGTTTTACCGTCAATGGGAAGGTCCAAGGAATACATTGAACGTGCAGTGGCGTTTCGGAAACTAATACTGGTCTCACAGGGAATGCTCAAACACCGACTGTAAGAAGAGTCTCTATTCTTGTACGTAAGGCGGCATTGTGCCTTTTGTATTTAATTCCCATGTAATTTCAGTGTTTCATCGTCAATGTTTACGTCCAAGGAATACAGTGAACCTGCAGTGGTGTATTGGAAACTAATCCTGATCTCACAGGGAATGCTCAAAGCACCAACTGTAAGAAGTGTCTCTATTCTTGTACTTACGGCGGCATTGTGCCTTTTATATTTAATTCCGATGTGTTCTCAGTGTTTCATCGTCAATGTTTACGTCCAAGGAATACATTGAACCTGCAGTGCTGTATCGGAAACTAATACTGGTCTCACAGGGAATGCTCAAAGCACCGACTGTAAGAAGAGTCTACATTCTTGTACTTAAGGCGGCATTGTGCCTCTTGTATTTAATTCCGATGTAATTTATGTGTTTCATCGTCAATATATATGTCCAAGGAATACATTGAACCTGCAGTGGTGTATCGGAAACTAATACTGGTCTCACAGGGAATGCTCAAATCACCGACTGTAAGAAGAGTCTCTATTCTTGTACTTAAGGCGGCATTGTGCCTTTTGTATTTAATTCCGATGCGATTTCTGTGTTTCATCGTCAATGTGAAGGTCCAAGTAATACAGTGACCCTGCAGAGGTGTGTCGGAAACTAATACTGGTCGCACAGGGAATGCTCAAAGCACCGACTGTAAGAAGAGTCTCTATTCCTGTACTTCAGGCGCCATTGTGCCTTTTGTATTTAATTCCGATGTAATCCCACTGTTTCATCGTCAATGTGTATGTCCAAGGAATACATTGAACCTGCAGTGGTGTATAGGAAACTAATACTGGTCTCACAGGGAATGCTCAAAGCACCGACTGCAAGAAGTGTCTCTATTCTTGTACTTAAGGCGGCATTGTGCCTTTTACATTTAATTCCGATGCAATTTCTGTGTTTCATCGTCAATGTGAAGGTCCAAAGAATACATTGAACGTGCAGTATCGGAAACTAATACTGGTCTCACAGGAAATGCTCAAAGCACCGACTGTAAGAAGAGTCTCTATTCTTGTACTTAAGGGGGCATTGTGCTTTTTGTATGTAATTGCGTTGCGATTTCTGTGTTTCATCGTCAATGAGAAGGTCCAAGGCATACATTGAACCTGCAGTGGTGTATCGGAAACTAATACTGGTCTCACAGGGAATGCTCAAAGCACCGACTGTAAGAAGAGTCTCTATTCTTGTACTTAAGGCGCCAATGTGCCTTTTGTATTTATTTACGATGTAATTTCAGTGATTCATCGTCAATGTGTATGTCCAAGGAATACATTGAACCTGAAGTGGTGTATCGGAAACTAATACTGGTCTCACAGGGAATGCTCAAAGCACCGACAGTAAGAAGAGCCTCTATTCATGTACTTAAGGCGGCATTGTGCCTTTTGTATTCAATTCCGACGCGATTTCTGTGTTTCATCGTCAATGTGATGGTCCAAGGAATACATTGAACCTGCAGTGTTGTATCGGAAACTAATACTGGTCTCACAGGGAATGCTCAAAGCACCGACTGTAAGAAGAGTCTCTATTCTTGTACTTATGGCGGCATTGTGCCTTTTGTATTTAATTTCGATGCGATTTCTGTGTTTCATCGTCAATGTGCAGGTCCAAAGAATACATTGAACGTGCAGTGGTGTATCGGAAACTGATGCTGGTCTCACAGGAAATGCTCAAAGCACCGACTGTAAGAAGAGTCTCTATTCTTGTACTTAAGGCGGTATTGTGCTTTTTGTATGTAATTGCGATGCGATTTCTGTGTTTTATCGTCAATGTGAAGGTCCAAGGATTACATTGAACCTGCAGTGGTGTATCGGAAACTAATACTGGTCTCACAGGGAATGCTCAATGCACCGACTGTAAGAAGAGTCTCTATTCTTGTACTTAGGGCGGCATTGTGACTTTTGTATTTAATTCCGTTGGGATATCTGCGTTTCATCGTCAATGTGAAGGTCCGAGGAATACATTGAACCTGCAGTGGTGTATCGGAAACTAATACTGGTCTGACAGGGAATGCTCAAAGCACGGACTGTAAGAAGAGAATCTATTCTTGTACTTAAGGCGGCATTGTGCATTTTGTATTTAATTCCACTGCGATTTCTGTGTTTCATCGTCAATGTGAAAGTCCAAGGAATACATTGACCCTGCAGTGGTGTATCGCAAACTAAAACTGGTCTCACAGAGAATGCTCAAAACACCGACTGTAAGAAGAGTCTGTATTCTTGTACATAAGGTGACATTGTGATTTTTGTATGTCATTCCGATGCGATGTCTGTGTTTCATCGTCAATGTGAAGGTCCAAGGAATACATTGAACCTGCAGTGGTGTATCGGAAACTAATACTGGTCTCACAGGGAATGCTTAAAGCACCGACCGTAAGAAGAGTCTCCATTCTTGTACTTAGGAGGCATTGTGCCTTTTTTATTTAATTCCGGTGCTATTTCTGGGTTTCATCGTCAATGTGAAGATGAAAGGAATACATTGAACCTGCAGTGGTGTATCGGAAACTAATACTGGTCTCAAAGGGAATGCTCAAAGCACCGACTGTAAGAAGAGTCTGTATTCTTGTATTTAAGGCGGCATTTTGCCTTTTGTATTTATTTCCGATGCGACTTCTGTGTTTCTTCGTCAATGTGAAAGTCCTAGGAATAGATTGAACCGGCAGTGGTCTATCAGAAACTAATACTGGTCTCACAGGGAATGCTCAAAGCACCGACTGTAAGAAGAGAATCTATTCATGCACTTAAGGCGGCATTGTGCCTTTTGTATTTAATTCCGATGTAATTTCTGTGTTTCATCGTCAATGTGAAGGACCAAGGAATACATTGAACCTGCAGTGGTGTATCGGAAACTAATACTGATCTCACAGTGAACGTTCAAAGCACCGACTGTAAGAAGAGTCTCCATTCTTGTACTTAAGACGGCATTGTGCCTTTTGTATTTAATTCCGAAGCGACATCTGAGTTTCATCGTCAATGTGAAGGTCCAAGAAATACATTGAACCTGCAGTGGTGTATCGGAAATTAATATTGAGCTCACAGGGAATGCTCAAAGCACCGACTGTAAAATGAGTCTCTATTCTCGAACTTGAGGCGGCATTGTGCCTTTTGTATTTAATTCCAATGCGATTTCTGTGTTTCATCTACAATGTGAAGATCCAAGGAGTACATTGAACCTGCAGTGGTGTATCGGACACTAATACTGGTCTCACAGGGAATGCTCAAAGCACCGACTTTAAGAAAAGTCTCTATTCTTGTACTTATGGTGGCATTGGGCCTTTTGTATTTAATTCCGATGCGATTTCTGTGTTTCATCGTCAATGTGAAGGTCCAAGGAATACATTGAACCTGCAGTGGTGTATCGGACACTAATTCGGGTCTCACAGGGAAGGATCAAAGCACAGACTCTAAGAAGTCACACTCGTCTTGCACTTAAGGCGGCATAGTGTCTTTTGTATATAATTCCGATGTAATTTCAGTGTTTCATCGTCAATGTGTATGTCCAAGGAATACATTGAACCTGCAGTGGTGTATCGGGAACTAATACTGGTCTCACAGGGAATGCTCAAAGCACCGACTGTAAGAAGAGTCTCTATTCTTGTACTTAGGGCGGCATTGTGTCTTTTGTATTTAATTCCGATGCGATTTCTGTGTTTCATTGTCAATGTGAAGGTCCAGGGAATACATTGAACCTGCAGTGGTGTATCGGAAACTAATACTGGTCTCACAGGGAATGCTTAAAGCACCGACCGTAAGAAGAGTCTCCATTCTTCTACTTAGGGGGCATTGTGCCTTTTTTATTTAATTCCGATGCTATTTCTGTGTTTCATCTTCAATGTGAAGATGAAAGGAATACATTGAACCTGCAGTGGTGTATCGGAAACTAATACTGGTCTCAAAGGGAATGCTCTAAGCACCGACTGTAAGAAGAGTCTGTATTCTTGTATTTAAGGCGGCATTTTGCCTTTTGTATTTATTTCCGATGCGACTTCTGTGTTTCTTCGTCAATGTGAAAGTCCTAGGAATAGATTGAACCGGCAGTGGTCTATCAGAAACTAATACTGGTCTCACAGGGAATGCTCAAAGCACCGACTGTAAGAAGAGTCTCTATTCATGCACTTAAGGCGGCATTGTGCCTTTTGTATTTAATTCCGATGTAATTTCTGTGTTTCATCGTCAATGTGAAGGACCAAGGAATACATTGAACCTGCAGTGGTGTATCGGAAACTAATACTGGTCTCAAAGGGAATGCTCAACGCACCGACTGTAAGAAGAGTCTCTATTCTTGTACTTAAGGCGACATTGTGCCTTTTATATTTAATTCCGATGCGATTTCTGTCTTTCATCGTCAATGTGAAGGTCCAAGGAATACTTTGAAACTGCAGTGGTGTATCGGAAACTAATACTGGTCTCACAGGGAATGCTCAAAGCACCGACAGTAAGAAGAGTCTCTATTCTTGTACTTAAGGCGACATTGTGCCTTTTGTATTTAATTCCGATGTGATTCCTGTGTTTCATCGCCAATGTGAATGTCCAAGGAATACATTGAACCTGTAGTGGTGTATGGGAAGCTAATACTGGTCTCACAGGAAAGGATCAAAGCACAGACTAAGAAGTCTCACTCGTCTTGCACTTAAGGCGGCATTGTGCCCTTTGTATTTAATTCCGATGTAATTTCAGAGATTCATCGTCAATGTGAAGGTCCAGGGAATACAATAAACCCGCAGTGGTGTATCGGAAACTAATACTGGTCTCACAGGGAATTCTCAAAGCACCGACTGTGAGGTAATTCTCTATTCATGATTTTAAGTCAGCATTGTGCCTTTTGTATTTAATTCCGATGCAATTACAGTGTTTCATCGTCAATGTTTATGTCCAAGGAATACATTGAACGGGCAGTGGTGTATCGGAAACTAATACTGATCTCACAGGGAACGCTCAAAACACCGACTGTAAGAAGAGTCTCCATTCTTGTACTTAAGACGGCATTGTGCCTTTTGTATTTAATTCCGAAGCGACATCTGAGTTTCATCGTCAATGTGAAGGTCCAAGAAATACATTGAACCTGCAGTGGTGTATCGGAAATTAACATTGAGCTCACAGGGAATGCTCAAAGCACCGACTGTAAAATGAGTCTCTATTCTCGAACTTGTGGCGGCATTGTGCCTTTTGTATTTAATTCCAATGCGATTTCTGTGTTTCATCTACAATGTGAGGATCCAAGGAGTACATTGAACCTGCAGTGGTGTATCGGACACTTATACTGGTCTCACAGGGAATGCTCAAAGCACCGACTGTAAGAAAAGTCTCTATATTCTTGTACTTATGGCGGCATTGGGCCTTTTGTATTTAATTCCGATGCGATTTCTGTGTTTCATCGTCAATGTGAAGGTCCAAGGAATACATTAAACCTGCAGTGGTGTATCGGACACTAATTCGGGTCTCACAGGGAAGGATCAAAGCACAGACTCTAAGAAGTCACACTCGTCTTGCACTTAAGGCGGCATAGTGTCTTTTGTATATAATTCCGATGTAATTTCAGTGTTTCATCGTCAATGTGTATGTCCAAGGAATACATTGAACCTGCAGTGGTGTATCGGATACTAATACTGGTCTCACAGGGAATGCTCAATTACCGACTGTAAGAAGAGTCTCTATTCTTGTACTTAGGGCGGCATTGTGTCTTTTGTATTTAATTCCGATGCGATTTCTGTGTTTCATTGTCAATGTGAAGGTCCTGGGAATACATTGAACCTGCAGTGGTGTATCGGAAACTGATACTGGTCTCACAGTGAATGCTTAAAACACCGACCGTAAGACGAGTCCCAATTCTTGTACTTACGGCGGCATTGTGCCTTTTGTATTTAATTCCGATGCAATTTCTGTGTTTCGTCGTCAATGTGAACGTCCAAGGAAACATTGAGCCTGCAGTGGTGTATCGGAAACTAATACTGGTCTCACAGGGTATGCTCAAAGCACCCACTGTAAGAAGAGTCTCTATTCTTGTACTTAAGGCGGCATTGTGCCTTTGTATTTAATTCCGATTTAATTTCTGTGTTTCATCGTCAATGTGTATGACCAAGGAGTACATTGAACCTGCAGTGGTGTATCTGAAACTAATACTGGTCTCACAGGGAATGCTCAAATCACCGACTGTAAGAAGAATCTCTATTCTTGTATTTAAGGCGGCATTTTGCTTTTGTATTTAACTCCGATGCGATTTCTGTGTTTCTTCGTCAATGTGAAAGTCCTAGGAATAGATTGACCCGGCATTGGTCAATCAGAAACTAGTAATGGTCTCACAGGGAATGCTCAAAGCACCGACTGTAAGAAGCGTCTCTTTTCTTGCACTTAAGGCGGCATTGTGCCTTTTGTATTTAACTCCGATGCGATATCTGTGTTTCATCGCCAATGTGAAGGTCCAAGGAATACATTGAACCTGCAGTGAAGTATCGGAAGCTAATAATGGTCTCACAGGAAAGGATCAAAGGACAGACTATAAAGTCTCACTCTTCTTGCACTTAAGGCGGCATTGTGCCTTTTGTATTTAATTCCGATGTCATTTAGTGTTTCATCGACAATGTGAAGGTCCAAGGAATTCATTGAACCTGCAGTGGTGTATCGGAAACTAATACAGGTCTCACAGGGAATGCTCAAATCACAGACTGTAAGAAGAGTCACAATTCTTGTACTAAGGCGGTTTTGTGCCTTTTGTATTTAATTCCGATTCAATTTCTGTGTTTCATCGTCAATGTGAAGGTCCAATTAATACATTGAACCTGCAGTGGTTTATCGGAAACTAATACTGGTTTCACACGGAATGCTCATTGCACAGACTGTAAGAAGAGTCACTATTTGTGTACTTACGGCGGCATTTTGCCTTTTGTATTTAAATCCAATGCAAACTCTGTGTTTCATCGTCAATGTGTGGGACCAAGTAATACATTAATCCTGCATTGGTGCATCGGTATATAAAACTGGTCTCACAGGTAATGCTCAAATCACAGACTGTAAGAAGAGTCACTATTCTTGTACTTAAGGCGGTTTTGTGCCTTTGGTATTTAATGCCGATGTAATTTCTGTGTTTCATCGTCAATGTGTAAGTCAAAGAAATACATTGAGCCTGCAGTGGTGTACCGGAAACTAATACTGGTCTCACAGGGAATGTTCAAGGCACAGACTGTAGATGAGTCTCTGATCTTGTGCTAAGCGCGGTATTGTGCTTCTTGTATTTAATTCCGATGCGATTTCTGTGTTTCATCGTCAATGTGAAGGTCCAAGGAATACATTGAACCTGCAGTGGTGTATCGGAAACTAATGCTGGTCTCACAAGGAATGCTCAGAGCACTAACTGTAAGCAGAGTCTCTATTCTTGTACTTAAGCCGGCATTGTGCATTTTGTATTTAATTCCGATGCGATTTCTGTGTTTCATCGCGAACGTGAGGGTCCAAGGAATACATTGAACCTGCAGTGGTGTATCGGAAACTATTACTGGTCTCACAGGGAATGCTCAAAGCACCGACTGTAAGAAGAGTCCATATTCTTGTAATTATGGCGGCATTGTGCCTTTTGCATTTAATTCCGAAGCGATTTCTGTGTTTCATCGTCAATGTGAAGGTCCAAGGAATACACTGAACCTGCAGTGGTGTATCGGAAACTAATACTGGTCTCACAGGAAAGGATCAAGGCACAGACTCTAAGAAGTCTTAGTCTTCTAGCACTTAAGGCGGCATTGTGCCTTTTGTATTTAATTCCGATGTAATTTCAGTATTTCATCGTCAATGTGTATGTCCAAGGAATACATTGAACCTGCAGTGGTGTATCGGAAACATAATACTGGTCTCACAGGGAATGCTCAAAGCACCGACTGTAAGAAGAGTCTCTATTCTTGTACTTAAGGCGGCATTGTGCCTTTTGTATTGAATTCCGATGCGATTTCTGTGTTTCATCGTCAATGTGAAGGTCCAAGGAATACATTGAACAGGCAGTGGTGTATCGGAAACTAATACTGGTCTCACAGGGAATTCTCAAAGCACCGACTGTAAGAAGAGTCTCTATTCTTGTACTTAAGGTGGCATTGTGCCTTTTGCATTTAATTCAGATGCGATTTCTGTGTTTCATAGTCAATATGAATGTCCAAGAAATACTTTGAACCTGCAATGGTGTATCGGAAACTAATACTGGCCTCACAGGGAATGCTCAAAGCACAGACTGTGAGAAGAGTCTCTATTCTTGTACTTAAGGCGGCATTGTGCCTTTTGCATTTAATTCCGATGCGATTTCTGTGTTTCATAGACAATGTGAATGTCCAAGAAATACTTTGACTCTGCAGTGGTGTATCGGAAACTAATACTGGCCTCACAGGGAATGCTCAAAGCACCGACTGTAAGAAGAGTCTCTGTTCTTGTACTTAAGGCGGCCTTGTGCCTTTTGTATTTAATTCCGGTGCGATTTCTGTGTTTCATAGTCAATGTGAAGGTCCAAGGAATACCTTGAACCTGCAATGGTGTATCGGAAACTAATACTGCTCTCAGAGGGAATGCTCAAAGCACCGACTGTAAGAAGTGTCCCTATTCTTGTACTTAAGGCGGAATTGTGCCTTTTGTATTTAATTCCGATGCGATTACTCTGTTTCATCGTGAATGTGAAGGTCCAAGGAATACACTGAACCAGCAGTGGTGTGTCGGAAACTAATACTGGTCTCACAGGGAATGCTCAAAGCACCGACTGTAAGAAGAGTCTCTATTCTTGTACTTAAGGCGGCATTGTGCCTTTTGTATTTAATTCCGATACGATTTCTGTGTTTCATCGTCAATGTGAAGGTCCAAGGAATACATTGAACCTGCAGTGGTGTATCGGAAACTAATACTGGTCTCAATGGGAATGCTCAAAACACCGACTGTAAGAAGAGTCTCTATTCTTGTACTTAAGGCGGCATTGTGACTTTTGTATTTATTTTCGATGTAATTTCAGTGTTTCATCGTCAATGTGTATGTCCAAGGAATACACTGAACCTGCAGTGTTGTATCGGAAACTAATACTGGTCTCACAGGTAGTGTTCAAGGCACAGACTGTAGAAGAGTCTGATCTTGTACTTTACGCGGCATTCTGCTTCTTGTATTTAATTCCGATGCGATTTCTGTGTTTCATAGTCAATGTGAAAGTCCAAGGAATACTTTGAACCTGCAGTGGTGAATCGGAAACTAATACTGGTCTCACAGGGAATGCTCAAAGCACCGAATGTAAGAAGAGTCTCTATTCTTGTATTTAAGGCGGCCTTGTGCCTTTTGTATTTAATTCCGATGCGATTTCTGTGTTTCATAGTCAATGTGAAGGTCCAAGGAATACTTTGAACCTGCAGTGGTGTATCGGAAACTAATACTGCTCTCAGAGGGAATGCTCAAAGCACCGACTGTAAGAAGTGTCTCTATTCTTGTATTTAAGGCGGCATTGTGCCCTTTGTATTTAATTCCGATGCGATTTCTGTGTTTCATAGTCACTGTGAAGGTAAAAGGAATACTTTGAACCTGCAGTGGTGTATCGGAAACTAATACTGGTCTCACAGGGAATGCTCAAAGCACCGAATGTAAGAAGAGTCTCTATTCTTGTACTTAAGGCGGCCTTGTGCCTTTTGTATCTAATCCCGATGCGATTTCTGTGTTTCATAGTCAATGTGAAGGTCCAAGGAACACCTTGAACCTGCAGTGGTGTATCGGCAACTAATACTGCTCTCAGAGGCAATACTCAAATCACCGACTGTAAGAAGTGTCTCTATTCGTGTACTTAAGGCGGCATTGTGCCTTTTGTATTTAATTCCGATGCGATTTCTGTGTTTCATCGTGAATGTGAAGGTCCAAGGAATACATTGAACCTGCAGTGGTGTATCGGAAACTATTACTGGTCTCACAGGGAATGCTCAAAGCACCGAATGTAAGAAGAGTCTCTATTCTTGTAATTTAGGCGGCATTGTGCCTTTTGTATTTAATTCCGATGCGATTTCTGTGTTTCATCGTCAATGTGAAGGTCCAAGGAATACATTGAACCTGCAGTGGTGTATTGGAAACTAATACTGGTCTCACAGGGAATGCACAAAACACCGACTGTAAGTAGAGTTTCTATTCTTGTACTTAAGGCGGCATTGTGCTTTTTGCATTTAATTCCGCGTCGATTTTTGTGTTTCATACTCAATGTGAAGGTCCAAGGAATACTTTGAACCTGCAGTGGTGTATCGGAAACTAATACTGGTCTCACAGGAAATGCTTAAATCACCGACTGTAAGAAGAGTCTCCATTCTTGTAATTAAGGCGGCATTGTGCCTTTTGTATTTAATTCCGATGCGATTTCTTGGTTTCATCGTCAATGTGAATGTCCAAGGGATACATTGAACGTGCAGTGGTGTATCGGAAACTAATACTGATCTCACATCGAATGCTCAAAGCACCGACTGTAAGAAGAGTCTCTATACTTGTAATTAAGGCGGCATTGTGCCTTTTGTATTTAATTCCAATGCGATTTCTGTGTTTCATCTTCAATGTGAAGGTCCAAGGAATACATTGAACCTGCAGTGGTGTATCGGAAACTAATACTGGTCTCACAGGAAAGGATCAAAGAATGGACCCTAAGAAGTCTTACTCTTCTTGCATTAAGGCGGCATTCTGTCTTTTGTATTTAATTCCGATGTAATTTCAGTGTTTCATCGTCAATGTGTATGTCCAAGGAATACATTGATCCAGCAGTGGTGTATCGGAAACTAATACTGATCTCACAGGGAATGCTCAAAGCACCGACTGTAAGAAGAGTCTGTATTCTTGTACTTAAGCCGGCATTGTGCCTTTTGTAATTATTTCCGATGCGATTTCTGTGTTTCATCGTCAACTTGATGTTCGAAGGAATACATTGAACCTGCAGTGGTGTATCGGAAACTAATACTGGTCTCACTAGGAATGCTCAAAGCACCAACTGTAAGAAGAATCCCTATTCTTAATCTTAAGGCAGCATTGTGCATTTTGTATTTAATTCCGATCCCATTTCTGCGTTTCATCGTCAATGTGAAGGTCCAAGGAATACACTGAACCTTCAGTTGTGTATCGGAAGCTAATACTGGGCTCACAGGGAATGCTCAAAGCACCGACTGTGAGAAGAGTCTCTGTTCTTGCACTTAAGGCGGCATTGTGCATTTTGTATTTAATTCCGATGTAATTTCAGTGTTTCATCGTCAATGTGTATGACAAGGAATACATTGAAACTGCAGTGGTGTATCGGAAATTAATACTGGCCTCACAGGGAATGCTCAAAGCACCAACTGTAAGAAGGGTCTCTACTCCTTTACTTAAGGCGGCATTGTGCCTTTTGTATTTAATTCCGATGCGATTTCTGTGTTTCATCGTCAATTTGCAGCTCCAAGCAATACATTGAACCTGCAGTGGTGTATCGGAAACTAATACTGGTCTCACAGGGAACGCTCAAAGCACCGACAGTAAGAAGAGTTTCTATTCTTGTACTTAAGTCGGCATTGTGCGTTTTGTACTTTATTCCGATGCAATTTTTGTGCTTCATCGTCAATGTGAAGGTCCAAGGAATACATTGAGCCAGCAGTGGTGTATCGGAAACAAATACTGGTCTCACAGGGAATGCTCAAAGCACCGACTGTAACAAGAATCTCTATTCTTGTACTTAAGGCGGCATTGTGTTTTTGTATTTAATTCCGATGCGATTTCTGTGTTTCATTGTCAATATGAAGGTCCAAGGAATACACTGAACCCGCAGTTGTGTATCGGAAACTAATACTGGTCTCACAGGGAATGCTAAAATCACCGACTGTAAGAAGAGTCTCTATTCTTGCACTTAAGGCGGCATTGTGCCTTTTGTATTTAATTCCGATGTAATTTCAGTGTTTCATCGTCAATGTGTATGACAAGGAATACATTGAAGCTGCAGTGGATTATCGGAAATTAATACTGGTCTCACAGGGAATATTCAAAGCACCGACTGTAAGAAGGGTCACTATTCTTGTACTTAAGGCGGCATTGTGCTTTTTGTATTTAAATCCGATGGGATTACTGTGTTTCATAGTCAATGTGAAGGTCCAAGGAATACCTTGAACCTGCAGTGGCGTATCGGAAACTAATACTGCTCTCAGAGGCAATGCTCAAAGCACCGACTGTAAGAAGTGTCTCTATTCTTGTACTTAAGGCGGCATTTTGCCTTTTCTATTTAATTCCGATGCGATTTCTGTGTTTCATCGTCACTGTGAAGGTCCATGGAATACATTGAGTCTGCAGTGGTGTATCGGAAACTATTACTGGTCTAGGGAATGCTCAAAGCACCGACTGTAGGAAGAGTCCCTATTGTTGTAATTAAGGCGGCATTCTGCCTTTTGTATTTAATTCCGAAGCGATTTCTGTGTTTCATCGTCAATGTGAAGGTCCAAGGAATATATTGAACATGCAGTGGTGTATCGGAATCTAATACTGGTCTCACAGGAAAGGTTCAAAGAATGGACTCTAAGAAGTCTCACTCTTCTTGCATTAAGGCGGCATTGTGTCTTTTGCTTTTAATTCCGATGTAATTTCAGTGTTTCATCGTCATTGTGTATGTCCAGGGAATACATTGAAACTGCAGTGGTGTATCGGAAACAAATACTGGTCTCACAGGGAATGCTCAAATCACCGACTGTAAGAAGAGTCTCTATTCTTGTACTTAAAGCGGCATTGTGCCTTTTGTATTTAATTCCGATGCGATTTCTGTGTTTCATAGTCAATGTGAAGATCCAAGGAATACTTTGAACCTGCAGTGGTGTATCGGAAACTAATACTGCTCTCAGAGGGAATGCTAAAGCTCCGACTGTAAGAAGTGTCTCTATTCTTGTACTTAAGGCGGCATTGTGCCTTTTGTATTTAATTCCGATGCGATTTCTGTGTTTCATAGTCAATGTGAAGGTCCAAGGAATACTTTGAACCTGCAGTGGTGTATCGGAAACTAATACTGGTCTCAGAGGCAATGCTCAAAGCACCGACTGAGAGATGTGTCTCTATTCTTGTACTTAAGGCGGCAATGTGCCTTTTGTATTTAATTGCGATGCGATTTCTGTGTTTCATCGTCAATGTGAAGGCCCAAGGAATACATTGAACCTGCAGTGGTGTATCGGAAACTAATACGGGTCTCACAGGAAATGCTCAAATCACCGACTGTAAGAAGAGTCTCTATTCATGTACTTAATGCGGCTTTGTGCCTATTGCATATAATTCCGATGCGATTACTGTATTTCATAGTCAATGTGAAGGTCCAAGGAATACCTTGAACCTGCAGTGGTGTATCGGAAACTAATACTGGTCTCACAGGGAAAGCTCAAAGCACCGGCTGTAAGAAGGGTCTCTATTCTTGTACTTAAGGCGGCATTGTGCCTTTTGTATTTAATTCCGATGCGATTTCTGTGTTTCATAGTCAATGTGAAGGTTCAAGGAATACTTTGAACCTGCAGTCGTGTATCGGAAACTTATACTGGTCTCACATTAAAGGATCAAAGCACAGACTCTAAGAAGTCTCACTCATCTTGCACTAAAGGCGTCATTGTGCCTTTTATATTTAATTCCGATGTAATTTCAGTGTTTCATCATCAATGTTTAGGGCTAAGGAATACATTGAGCCTGCAGTGGTGCATCGGAAACTAATACTGGTCACACAGGGAGTGTTCAAGGCACAGACTGTAGAAGAGTCTCTAAACATGTACTTTACGCGGCATTGTGCTTCTTGTATTTAATTCCGATGCGATTTCTGTGTTTCATCGTCAATGTGAAGGTCCAAGAAATACATTGAACCTGCAGTTGTGTATCGGAAACTAATACTGGTCTCAAAGGAAACGATCAAAGCACAGACACTAAGAAGTCTCACTCTTCTGGCACCTAAGGCGGCATTGTGCCTTTTGTATTTAATTCCGATGTAATTTGAGTGTTTCATCGTCAATGTGTATGTCCAAGGAATACATTGAACCATCAGTGGTGTATCGGAAACTAATACTGGTCTCACAGGGAATGCTCAAAGCACTAACTGTAAGAGGAGTAACTATTCTTGTACTTAAGCCGGCATTGTGCCTTTTGTTTTTAATTCCGATGCGATTTCTGTGTTTCATAGTCAATGTGAAGGTCCAAGGAATACCTTGAACCTGCAGTGGTGTATCGGAAACTAATACTGGTCTCACAGGGAATGCTCAAAACACCAACTGTAAGAAGAGTCTCTATTCTTGTACTTAAGGCGGCCTTGTGCCTTTTGTATTTAATTCCGATGCGATTTCTGTGTTTCATCGTCAATGTGAAGGTCCAAGGAATACATTGAACCTGCAGTGGTGTATCAGAAACTAATACTGGTCTCACAGGGAATGCTTAAAACACCGTTTGTAAGAAGAGTCTCTATTCTTGTACTTAAGGCGGCATTGTGCCTTTTGAATTTAACTCCGATGCGATTTCTGTGTTTCATCGACAATGTGAAGGTCCAAGGAATACATTGAACCTGCAGTGGTGTATCGGAGACTAATACTAGTCTCAGAGGGAATGCTCAAAGCACCGACTGTAAGAAGAGTCTCTATTCTTGTACTTAAGGCGGCATTGTGCTTTTTGTATTTAATTCCGATGCGATTTCTGTGTGTCATAGTCAATGTAAAGGACCACGGTTTACTTTGAACCTGCAGTGGTGTACGGAAACTAATACTGTTCTCAGAGGGAATGCTCAAAGCACCGACTGCAAGAAGAGTCTCTATTCTTGTACTTAAGGTGGCATTGTGCCTTTTGTATTTAATTCCGATGCGATTTCTGTGTTTCATCATCAATGTGAAGGTCCAGGGAATACATTGAACCTGCAGAGGTGTATCGGAAACTAATACTGGTCTCACAGGGAATGCTCAAAGCACCGACTGTAAGAAGAGTCTCTATTCTTGTACTTAAGGCGGCATTGTGCCTTTTGCATGTAATTCCGATTGGATTTCTGTGTTTCATAGTCAATGTAAAGCTCCAAGCAATACTTTGAACCTGCAGTGGTGTATCGGAAACTAATACTGCTTTCAGAGGGAATGCTCAAATCACCGACTGTAAGGAGAGTCTCTATTCTTGTACTTAAGGCGGCAATGTGCCTTTTGTATTTAATTACGATGCGATTTCTGTGTTTCATCGTCAATGCGAAGGTCCAAGAAATACATGGAACCTGCAGTGGTGTATCGGAAACTAATACTGGTCTCACAGGGAATGCTCAAAGGACCGACTGTTAGAAGAGTCTCTATTCTTGTAATTAAAGCGGCATTGTGCCTTTTGTATTTATTTCTGATGCGATTTCTGTGTTTCATAGTCAATGTGAAGGTCCAAGGAATACTTTGAACCTGCAGTGGTGTATCGGAAACTAATACTCCTCTCAGAGGGAATGCTCAAAACACCGACTGTAAGTAGTGTCTCTATTCTTGTACATAAGGCGGCATTGTGCCTTTTGTATTTAATTCCGATGCAATTTCTGTGTTTCATAGTGAATATGGACGTCCAAGGAATACATTGAACCTGCAGTGGTGTATCGGAAACTAATACTGGTCTCACAGGGAATGCACAAAGCACCGACTGTAAGAAGAGGCTCTATTCTTGTAATTAAGGCGGCATTGTGCCTTTTGTATTTAATTCCGATGCGATTTTCTTGTTTCATCGTCAATGTGAAAGTCCAAGGAATACATTGAACCTGCAGTGGTGTATCGGAAACTAATACTGGTCTCTCAGGAAAGGATCAAGGCACAGACTCTAGGAAGTCTCACTCTTCTAGCACTTAAGGCGATATTGTGCCTTTTGTATTTAATTCCGATGTAATTTCAGTATTTCATCGTCAATGTGTATGTCCAAGGAATACATTGAACATGCGGTGGTGTATCGGAAACTAATACTGGTCTCACAGGGAATGCTCAAAGCACCGACTGTAAGAAAAGCCTGTATTGTTGTACTTAAGGCGGCATTGTGCATTTTGTATTTCATTCCGATGCGATTTCTGTGTTTCATCGTCAACGTGAAGGTCCAAGGAATACTTTGAACCTGCAGTGGTGTATCGGAAACTAATACTGGTCTCACAGGAAAGGATTAAAGCACAGACTCTAAGAAGACTCACTCTTCTTGCACTTAAGTCGGCATTGCGCCTTTTGTATTTAATTCCGATGTAATTTCAGTGTTTCATCGTCAATGTGTATGTCCAACGAATACATTGTACCTGCAGTGGTGTATCAGATAGTAATACTGGTCTCACAGGGAATGCTCAAAGCACCGACTTTAAGAAGAGTCTCTATTCTTGTACTTAAGGCGGCATTGTGCCTTTTGTATTTAATTCCGATGCGATTTCTGTGTTTCATCGTCAATGTGAAGGTCCAAGGAATACAATGAACCTGCAGTGGTGTATCGGAAACTAATACTGGTTTCACAGGGAATGCTCAAAGCACCGACTGTAAGAAGAGTCTTTATTCTTGTACTTAAGACGGCATTGTGCCTTTTGTATTTAATTCCGATGCGATTACTGTGTCTCTTCGGCAATGTGAAAGTCCAAGGAATACATTGAACCTGCAGTGGTGTATCGGAAACTAATACTGGTCTCACAGGGAATGCTCAAAGCACAGACTGTAAGAAGAGTCTGTGTTCTTGTACTTAAGGCGGCATTGTGCCTTTTGTAATTAATTCCGATGCGATTTCTGTGTTTCATCGCCAATGTGAAGGTCCAAGGAATACATTGAACCTGCAGCGGTGTTTCGGAAACTAATACTGGTCTCACAGGAAAGGATCAAATCACTGACTCTAAGAAGTTTCACTCTTCTTGCAATTAAGTCGGCATTGTGCCTTTTGTATTTAATTCCAATGTAATTTCAGTGTTTGATCGTCAATGTGAATGTCCAAGGAATACATTGAACCTGCAGTGGTGTATCGGAAACTAATACTGGTCTCACAGGGAATGCTCAAAGCAACGACTGTAAGAAGAGTGTCTACTCCCTCACTTAAGGCGGCTTGTGCCTAATGTATTTAATTCCGATGCCATTTCTGTGTTTCATTGTCAATGTGAAGCTCCAAGGAATACATTGAACCTGCAGTGGTGTATCGGAAACTAATACTGGTCTCACATGGAATGCTCAAATCACCGACTGTAAGAAGAGTCTCTATTCTTGTACTTAAAGCGCCATTGTGCCTTTAGTAATAAATTCCGATGCGATTTCTGTGATTCATCGTCAATGTGAAGGTCCAAGGAATACATTGAACCTGCAGTGGTGTATCAGAAACTAATACTGGTCTCACAGGAAAAGATCAAAGCACAGACTCTAAGAAGTCACACTCTTCTTGCACTTACGGCGGCATTGTCACTTTTGTATTTAATTCCGATGCGATTTCTGTGTTTCATCGTCAATTTGAAGGTCCAAGGAATACATTGTTTCTACAGTGGTGTATCGGAAACTAATACTGGTCTCACAGGGAATGCTCATTACACCGACTGTTAGAAGAGTCTCTATTCTTGTACTTAAGGCTTCATTGTGCCTTTTGTATTTAATTCCGATGCGATTTCTGTGTTGCGGCATCAATGTGAAGGTCGAAGGAATACATTGAACCTGCAGTGGTGTATCGCAAACTGATACAGGTCTCACAGGAAATGCTCAAAGCACCGACTGTAAGAAGAGTCTGTATTCGTGTACTTAAGGCGGCTTAGTGCCTTTTGAGTTTAATTCCGATACGATTTCTGTCTTTCATATTCAATGTCACGGTCCAATGAATGCATTGAACGTGCAGTGGTGAATCGGAAACTAATACTGGTCTTACAGCAAAGGATCAAAGCGCAGACTATAAGAACTCTCACTCTTCTTGCAATTAAGGCGGCATTGTGACTTTTGTATTTAATTCCGATGTAATTTCAGTGTTTCATCGTCAATGTGTATGTCCATGGAATACATTGAACCTGCAGTGGTGTATCTGAAACTAATACTGGTCTGACAGGGAATGCTCAAAGCACCGACTGTAAGAAGAGTCTCTACTCTTGCATTTAAGGCGGCATTGTGCCTTTTGTATTAAATTCCGATGCGATTTCTGTGATTCATCGTCAATGAGAAGGTCCAAGGAATACATTGAACCTGCAGTGGTGTATCGAAAGCTAATACTGGTCTCACAGGGATTGCTCAAAGCACAGACTGTAAGAAGAGTCTGTGTTCTTGTACTTAAGGCGGCATTGTGCCTTTTGTATTTAATTCCGATGCGATTTCTGTGTTTCATCGTCAATGTGAAGGTCCAAGGAATAAATTGAACCTGCAGTGGAGTATCGCAAACTAATACAGGTCTCACAGGAAATGCTCAAAGCACCGACTGTAAGAAGACTCTCTATTGTTGTACTTAAGGCGGCATTGTGCCTTTTGTATTTAATTCCGATGCGATTTCTGTGTTTCATAGTCAATGTAAAGGACCACGGAATACTTTGAACCTGCAGTGGTGTACGGAAACTAATACTGTTCTCAGAGGGAATGCTCAAAGCACCGACTGCAAGAAGAGTCTCTATTCTTGTACTTAAGGTGGCATTGTGCCTTTTGTATTTAATTCCGATGCGATTTCTGTGTTTCATCATCAATGTGAAGGTCCAGGGAATACATTGAACCTGCAGAGGTGTATCGGAAACTAATACTGGTCTCACAGGGAATGCTCAAAGCACCGACTGTAAGAAGAGTCTCTATTCTTGTACTTATGGCGGCATTGTGCCTTTTGCATTTAATTCCGATTGGATTTCTGTGTTTCATAGTCAATGTGAAGCTACAAGCAATACTTTGAACCTGCAGTGGTGTATCGGAAACTAATACTGCTTTCAGAGGGAATGCTCAAATCACCGACTGTAAGGAGAGTCTCTATTCTTGTACTTAAGGCGGCAATGTGCCTTTTGTATTTAATTACGATGCGATTTCTGTGTTTCATCGTCAATGCGAAGGTCCAAGAAATACATGGAACCTGCAGTGGTGTATCGGAAACTAATACTGGTCTCACAGGGAATGCTCAAAGGACCGACTGTTAGAAGAGTCTCTATTCTTGTAATTAAAGCGGCATTGTGCCTTTTGTATTTAAATCCGAAGCGATTTCTAAGTTTCATCGTCAATGTGAAAGTCCAAGGAATACATTGAACATGCAGTGGTGTATCGGAAACTATTACTGGTCTCACAGGAAAGGATCAAAGAATGGACTATAAGAAGTCTCAAGCTTCTTGCATTAAGGCGGCATTCTGTCTTTTGTATTTAATTCCAATGTAATTTCAGTGTTTCTTCGTCATTGTTTATGTCCAAGGAACACATTGAACATGCAGTGGTGTATCGGAAACTAATACTGGTCTCACTGGGAATGCTCAAAGCACCGACTGTAAGAAGAGTCTCTATTCTTGTACTTAAGGCGGCATTATGCCTTTTGTATTTAATTCCGATGCGATATCTGTGTTTCATCGGCAATGTGAAGGTCCAAGGAATACATTGAACCTGCAGTGGTGAATCGGAAACTAATACTGGTCTCACAGGGAATGCTCAAAGCACCGACTCTAAGAAGAGTCTCTATTCTTGTACTTAAGGCGTCATTGTGCCTTATGTATTTATTTCTGATGCGATTTCTGTGTTTCATAGTCAATGTGAAGGTCCAAGGAATACTTTGAACCTGCAGTGGTGTATCGGAAACTAATACTCCTCTCAGAGGGAATGCTCAAAACACCGACTGTAAGAAGTGTCTCTATTCTTGTACATAAGGCGGCATTGTGCCTTTTGTATTTAATTCCGATGCAATTTCTGTGTTTCATAGTGAATATGGACGTCCAAGGAATACATTGAACCTGCAGTGGTGTATCGGAAACTATTACTGGTCTCACAGGGAATGCACAAAGCACCGACTGTAAGAAGAGGCTCTATTCTTGTAATTAAGGCGGCATTGTGCCTTTTGTATTTAATTCCGATGCGATTTTCTTGTTTCATCGTCAATGTGAAAGTCCAAGGAATACATTGAACCTACAGTGGTGTATCGGAAACTAATACTGGTCTCTCAGGAAAGGATCAAGGCACAGACTCTAGGAAGTCTCACTCTTCTAGCACTTAAGGCAGCATTGTGCCTTTTGTATTTAATTCCGATGTAATTTCAGTATTTCATCGTCAATGTGTATGTCCAAGGAATACATTGAACGTGCGGTGGTGTATCGGAAACTAATACTAGTCTCACAGGGAATGCTCAAAGCACCGACAGTATGAAGAGCCTGTATTGTTGTACTTAAGGCGGCATTGTGCATTTTGTATTTAATTCCGATGCGATTTCTGTGTTTCATCGTCAACGTGAAGGTCCAAGGAATACTTTGAACCTGCAGTGGTGCATCGGAAACTAATACTGGTCTCACAGGAAAGGATTAAAGCACAGACTTTAAGAAGACTCACTCTTCTTGCACTTAAGTCGGCATTGTGCCTTTTGTATTTAATTCCGATGTAATTTCAGTGTTTCATCGTCAATGTGTATGTCCAACGAATACATTGTACCTGCAGTGGTGTATCAGATAGTAATACTGGTCTCACAGGGAATGCTCAAAGCACCGATTGTAAGAAGAGTCTCTATTCTTGTACTTAAGGCGGCATTGTGCCTTTTGTATTTAACTCCGATGCGATTTCTGTGTTTCATCGTCAATGTGAAGGTCCAAGGAATACAATGAACCTGCAGTGGTGTATCGGAAACTAATACTGGTTTCACAGGGAATGCTCAAAGCACCGACTGTAAGAAGAGTCTTTATTCTTGTACTTATGACGGCATTGTGCCTTTTGTATTTAATTCCGATGCGATTACTGTGTCTCTTCGGCAATGTGAAAGTCCAAGAAATACATTGAACCTGCAGTGGTGTATCGGAAACTAATACTGGTCTCACAGGGAATGCTCAAAGCACCGACAGTAAGAAGAGTGTCTATTCTTGAACTTATGGCGGCATTGTGCCTTTTGTATTTAATTCCGATGCGATTACTGTGTCTCTTCGGCAATGTGAAAGTCCAAGGAATACATTGAACCTGCAGTGGTGTACCGGAATCTAATACTGGTCTCACAGGGAATGCTCAAAGCAACGACAGTAATAAGAGTCTCTACTCCCTTACTTAAGGCGGCATTGTGCTTTTTGTATTTAATTCCGCTGCGATTTCTGTGTTTCATCGGCAATGTGAAGCTCCAAGGAATACATTGAATCTACAGTGGTGTATCGGAAACTAATACTGGTCTCACAGGGAATGCTCAAAGCACCGACTGTAAGAAGACACTCTATTGTTGTACTTAAGGCGGCATTGTGCCTTTTGTATTTAATTCCGATGCGATTTCAGTGATTCATCGTCAATGTAAAGGTCCAAGGAATACATTGAACCTGCTGTGGTAGATTTGAAGCTAATACTGGTCTCACAGGGAATGCTCATAGCACCGACTGCAAGAAAAGTCTCTATTCTTGTACTTAAGGCGGCATTGTGCCTTTTGTATTTAATTCCGATGCGATTTCCTTGTTTTATCGTCAATGTGAAAGTCCAAGGAATACATGGAACCTGCAGTGGTATATCGGAAACTAATACAGGGGTTACAGGGAATGCTCAAAGCACCGACTGTAAGAAGAGTCTGTGTACTTGTACTTAGGGCGGCATTGTGCCCTTTGTACTTAATTCCAATGCGATTTCTGCATTTCATCGCCAATGTGACGGTCCGAGGAATACATTGAACCTGCAGTGGTGTATCGGAAACTAATACTGGTCTCACAGGGAATGCTCATATCACCGACAGTAAGAAGAGTCTATATTCTTGTAATTAAGGCGGCATTGTGCCTTTTGTATTTAATTCCGATGCGATTTCCTTGTTTTATCGTCAATGTGAAAGTCCAAGGAATACATGGAACCTGCAGTGGTGTATCGGAAACAAATACTGGTCTCTCAGGAAAGGATCAAGGCACAGACTCTAAGTAGTCTCACTCTTCTAGCACTTAAGGCGGCATTGTGCCTTTTGTATTTAATTCCGTTGTAATTTCAGTATTTCATCGTCAATGTGTATGTCCAAGGAATACATTGAACCTGCAGTGGTGTATCGGAAACTAATACTGGACTCACAGGGAATTCTCAAAGCACCGACTGTAAGGAGAGTCTCTATTCTTGTAATTAAGGTGGCATTGTGCCTTTTGTATTTAATTCCGATGCGATTTCTGTGTTTCATCGTCAGTGTGAAGGTCCAAGGAATACATTGAACCTGCAGTGGTGTATCGGAAACTTATACTGGTCTCACAGGGAATGCTCAAAGCACCGACTGTTAGAAGAGTCCCTATTCTTGTAATTAAGGCGGCATTGTGCCTTTTGTATTTAATTCCGAAGCGATTTCTGTGTTTCATCGTCAATGTGAAAGTCCAAGGAATACATTGAACCTGCAGTGGTGTATCGGAAACTAATAGTGGTCTCACAGGAAAGGGTCAAAGAATGGACTCTAAGAAGTCTCAATCTTCTTGCATTAAGGCGGCATTCTGTCTTTTGTATTTAATTCCCATGTAATTTCAGTGTTTCATCGTCATTGTGTATGTCCAAGGAACACATTGATCCTGCAGTGGTGTATCGGAAACTAATAAAGGTCTCACAGGGAATGCTCAAAGCACCGACAGTAAGAAGAGTCTCTATTCTTGTACTTAAGGCGGCATTGTGCCTTTTGTATTAAATTCCGATGCGATTTCTGTGTTTCATCGGCAATGTGAAGGTCCAAGGAATACATTGAACCTGCAGCGGTGTATCGGAAACTAATACTGGTCTCACAGGGAATGCTCAAATCACCGACTGTAAGAAGAGTCTCTATTCTTGTACTTAAGTCGGCATTGTGCCTTTTGTATTTATTTCTGATGCGATTTGTGTGTTACATAGTCAATGTGAAGGTCCAAGGAATACTTGGAACCTGCAGTGGTGTATCGAAAACTAATACTGCTCTCAGAGGGAATGCTCAAAGCACCGACTGTAAGAAGTGTCTCTATTCTTGTACTTAAGGCTGCATTGTGTCTTTTGTATTTAATTCCGATGCGATTTCTGTGTTTCATAGTCAATGTGAAGGTCCAAGGAATACTTTGAACCTGCAGTGGTGTATCGGAAACTAATACTGGTCTCACAGGAAAGGATCAAAATACAGACTCTAAGAAGACTCACTCTTCTTGCACTTAAGTCGGCATTGTGCCTTTTGTATTTAATTCCGATGTAATTTCAGTGTTTCATCGTCAATGTGTATGTCCAAGGAATACATTGTACCTGCAGTGGTGTATCAGATAGTAATACTCGTCGCACAGGGAATGCTCAAAGCACCGACTGTAAGAAGAGTCTCTATTCTTGTACTTAAGGCGGCATTGTGCCTTTTGTATTTAATTCCGATGCGATTTCTGTGTTTCATCGTCAATGTGAAGGTCCAAGGAATACATTGAACCTGCAGTGGTGTATCGGAAACTAATACTGGTTTCACAGGGAATGCTCAAAGCACCGACTGTAAGAAGAGTCTTTATTCTTGTACTTAAGACGGCATTGTGCCTTTTGTATGTAATTCCGATGCGATTTCTGTGTTTCTTCGGCAATGTGAAAGTCCAAGGAATACATTGAACCTGCAGCGGTGTATCGGAAACTAATACTGGTCTCACAGGGAATGCTCAAATCACCGACTGTAAGAAGAGTCTCTATTCTTGTACTTAAGTCGGCATTGTGCCTTTTGTATTTAATTCCGATGCGATTTCCTTGTTTTATCGTCAATGTGAAAGTCCAAGGAATACATGGAACCTGCAGTGGTGTATCGGAAACAAATACTGGTCTCTCAGGAAAGGATCAAGGCACAGACTCTAAGTAGTCTCACTCTTCTAGCACTTAAGGCGGCATTGTGCCTTTTGTATTTAATTCCGTTGTAATTTCAGTATTTCATCGTCAATGTGTATGTCCAAGGAATACATTGAACCTGCAGTGGTGTATCGGAAACTAATACTGGACTCACAGGGAATTCTCAAAGCACCGACTGTAAGGAGAGTCTCTATTCTTGTAATTAAGGTGGCATTGTGCCTTTTGTATTTAATTCCGATGCGATTTCTGTGTTTCATCGTCAGTGTGAAGGTCCAAGGAATACATTGAACCTGCAGTGGTGTATCGGAAACTTATACTGGTCTCACAGGGAATGCTCAAAGCACCGACTGTTAGAAGAGTCCCTATTCTTGTAATTAAGGCGGCATTGTGCCTTTTGTATTTAATTCCGAAGCGATTTCTGTGTTTCATCGTCAATGTGAAAGTCCAAGGAATACATTGAACCTGCAGTGGTGTATCGGAAACTAATAGTGGTCTCACAGGAAAGGGTCAAAGAATGGACTCTAAGAAGTCTCAATCTTCTTGCATTAAGGCGGCATTCTGTCTTTTGTATTTAATTCCCATGTAATTTCAGTGTTTCATCGTCATTGTGTATGTCCAAGGAACACATTGATCCTGCAGTGGTGTATCGGAAACTAATAAAGGTCTCACAGGGAATGCTCAAAGCACCGACAGTAAGAAGAGTCTCTATTCTTGTACTTAAGGCGGCATTGTGCCTTTTGTATTAAATTCCGATGCGATTTCTGTGTTTCATCGGCAATGTGAAGGTCCAAGGAATACATTGAACCTGCAGCGGTGTATCGGAAACTAATACTGGTCTCACAGGGAATGCTCAAATCACCGACTGTAAGAAGAGTCTCTATTCTTGTACTTAAGTCGGCATTGTGCCTTTTGTATTTATTTCTGATGCGATTTGTGTGTTACATAGTCAATGTGAAGGTCCAAGGAATACTTGGAACCTGCAGTGGTGTATCGAAAACTAATACTGCTCTCAGAGGGAATGCTCAAAGCACCGACTGTAAGAAGTGTCTCTATTCTTGTACTTAAGGCTGCATTGTGTCTTTTGTATTTAATTCCGATGCGATTTCTGTGTTTCATAGTCAATGTGAAGGTCCAAGGAATACTTTGAACCTGCAGTGGTGTATCGGAAACTAATACTGGTCTCACAGGAAAGGATCAAAATACAGACTCTAAGAAGACTCACTCTTCTTGCACTTAAGTCGGCATTGTGCCTTTTGTATTTAATTCCGATGTAATTTCAGTGTTTCATCGTCAATGTGTATGTCCAAGGAATACATTGTACCTGCAGTGGTGTATCAGATAGTAATACTCGTCGCACAGGGAATGCTCAAAGCACCGACTGTAAGAAGAGTCTCTATTCTTGTACTTAAGGCGGCATTGTGCCTTTTGTATTTAATTCCGATGCGATTTCTGTGTTTCATCGTCAATGTGAAGGTCCAAGGAATACATTGAACCTGCAGTGGTGTATCGGAAACTAATACTGGTTTCACAGGGAATGCTCAAAGCACCGACTGTAAGAAGAGTCTTTATTCTTGTACTTAAGACGGCATTGTGCCTTTTGTATGTAATTCCGATGCGATTTCTGTGTTTCTTCGGCAATGTGAAAGTCCAAGGAATACATTGAACCTGCAGTGGTGTATCGGAAACTAATACTGGTCTCACAGGGAATGCTCAATGCACAGAGTGTAAGAAGAGTCTGTGTTCTTGTACTTATGGCGGCATTGTGCCTTTTGTATTTAATTCCGATGCGATTTCTGTGTTTCATCGTCAATGTGAAGGTCCAAGGAATACATTGAACCAGCAGTGGTGTATCGGAAACTAATACTGGTCTCACAGGAAAGGATCAAAGCACTGACTGTAAGAAGTCTCACTCTTCTTGCAATTAAGGCGGCATTGTGCCTTTTGTATTTAATTGCAATGTTATTTCAGTGTTTGATTGTCAATGTGAATATCCAATGAATACATTGAACCTGCAGTGGTGTATCGGAAACTAATACTGGTCTCACAGGGAATGCTCAAATCACCGACAGTAAGAAGAGTCTATATTTTTGTAATTAAGGCGGCATTGTGTCTTTTGTATTTAATTCCGATGCGATTTCCTTGTTTTATCGTCAATGTAAAAGTCCAAGGAATACATGGAACCTGCAGTGGTGTAATGGAAACAAATACTGGTCTCTCAGGAAAGGATCAAGGCACAGACTCTAAGTAGTCTCACTCTTCTAGCACTTAAGGCGGCATTGTGCCTTTTGTATTTAATTCCGATGTAATTTCAGTATTTCATCGTCAATGTGTATGTCCAAGGAATACATTAAACCTGCAGTGGTGTATCGGAAACTAATACTGGTCTCACAGGGAATGCTCAAAGCACCGTCTGTTAGAAGAGTCCCTATTCTTGTAATTAATTTCGGCATTGTGCATTTTGTATTTAACTCCGAAGCGATTTCTGTGTTTCATCGTCAATGTGAAACTCCAAGGAATACATTGAACCTGCAGTGGTGTATCGGAAACTAATACTGGTCTCACAGGGAAGGATCAAAGAATGGACTCTAAGAAGTCTCAATCTTCTTGCATTAAGGCGGCATTCTGTCTTTTGTATTTAATTCCCATGTAATTTCAGTGTTTCATCGTCATTGTGTATGTCCAAGGAACACATTGAACCTGCAGTGGTGAATCGGAAACTAATAAAGGTCTCACAGGGAATGCTCAAAGCACCGACTGTAAGAAGAGTCTCTATTCTTGAACTTAAGGCGGCATTGTGCCTTTTGTATTTAATTCCGATGCGATTTCTGTGTTTCATCGGCAATGTGAAGGTCCCAGGAATACATTGAACCTGCAGCGGTGTATCGGAAACTAATACTGGTCTCACAGGGAATGCTCAAAGCACCGACTGTAGGAAGAGTCTCTATTCTTGTACTTAAGACGGCATTGTGCCTTTTGTATTTATTTCTGATGCGATTTGTGTGTTACATAGTCAATGTGAAGGTCCAAGGAATACTTTGAACCTGGAGTGGTGTATCGAAAACTAATACTGCTCTCAGAGGGAATGCTCAAAACACCGACTGTAAGAAGTGTCTCTATTCTTGTACTTAAGGCGGCATTGTGTCTTTTGTATTTAATTCCGATGCGATTTCTGTGTTTCATAGTCAATGTGAAGGTCCAAGGAATACTTTGAACCTGCAGTGGTGTATCGGAAACTAATACTGGTCTCACAGGGAATGCTCAAAGCACCGACTGTAAGAAGAGTCTCTATTCTTGTACATAAGTCTTCCTTGTACTTTTTGTATTTAATTCCGATGATATTTCTGTGTTTCATCGTCAATGTGAAAGTCCAAGGAATACATTGAACCTGCAGTGGTGTATTGGAAACTAATACTGGTCCCTCAGGAAAGGATCAAGGCACAGACTCTAGAAAGTCTCACTCTTCTAGCACTTAAGGCGGCATTGTGCCTTTTGTATTTAATTCCGATGTAATTTCAGTATTTCATCGTCAATGTGTATGTCCAAGGAATACATTGTACCTGCAGTGGTGTATCAGATAGTAATACTGGTCTCACAGGGAATGCTCAAAGCACCGACAGTAAGAAGAGTCTCTATTCTTGTACTTAAGGCGGCATTGTGCCTTTTGTATTTAATTCCGATGCGATTTCTGTGTTTCATCGTCAATGTGATGGTCCAAGGAGTACTTTGAACCTGCAGTGGTGTATCGGAAACTAATACTGGTCTCACAGGAAAGGATCAAAATACAGACTCTAAGAAGACTCACTCTTCTTGCACTTAAGTCGGCATTGTGCCTTTTGTATTTAATTCCGATGTAATTTCAGTGTTTCATCGTCAATGTGTATGTCCAAGGAATACATTGTACTTGCAGTGGTGTATCAGATAGTAATACTGGTCTCACAGGGAATGCTCAAAGCACCGACAGTAAGAAGAGTCTCTATTCTTGTACTTAATGCGGCATTGTGCCTTTTGTATTTAATTCCGATGCGATTTCTGTGTTTCATCGTCAATGTGAAGGTCCAAGGAATACATTGAACCTGCAGTGGTGTATCGGAAACTAATACTGGTTTCACAGGGAATGCTCGAAGCACCGACTGTAAGAAGAGTCTTTATTCTTGTACTTAAGACGGCATTGTGCCTTTTGTATTTAATTCCGATGCGATTTCTGTGTTTCTTCGGCAATGTGAAAGTCCAAGGAATATATTGAACCTGCAGTGGTGTATCGGAAACTAATACTGGTCTCACAGGGAATGCTCAATGCACAGAGTGTAAGAAGAGTCTGTGTTCTTGTACTTATGGCGGCATTGTGCCTTTTGTATTTAATTCCGATGCGATTTCTGTGTTTCATCGTCAATGTGAAGGTCCAAGGAATACATTGAACCAGCAGTGGTGTATCGGAAACTAATACTGGTCTCACAGGAAAGGATCAAAGCACTGACTGTAAGAAGTCTCACTCTTCTTGCAATTAAGGCGGCATTGTGCCTTTTGTATTTAATTCCAATGTAATTTCAGTGTTTGATCGTCAATGTGAATGTCCAAGGAATACATTGAACCTGCAGTGGTGTATCGGAAACTAATACTGGTCCCACAGGGAATGCTCAAAGCAACGTCTGTAAGAAGAGTCTCTATTCTTGTACTTAAGGCGTCATTGTGCCTTTTGTATTTCATTCCGATGCGACTTCTGTGATTCAGCGTCAATGTGAAGGTCCAATGAATACATTGAACCTGAAGTGGTGTATCAGAAACTAATACTGGTCTCACAGGAAAGGATCAAAGCACAGACTCTATGAAGTCTCACTCTTCTAGCACTTAAGGCGGCATTGTCCCTTTTGTAATTAATTCCGATGCCATTTCTGTGTTTCATCGTCAATGTGAAGGTGCAAGGAATACATTGAACCTGCAGTGGTGTATCGGAAACTAATACTGGTCTCACAGGGAATGCTCAAATCACCGACAGTAAGAAGAGACTATATTCTTGTAATTAAGGCGGCATTGTGCCTTTTGTATTTAATTCCGATGCGATTTCCTTGTTTTATCGTCAATGTGAAAGTCCAAGGAAAACATGGATCCTGCAGTGGTGTATCGGAAACAAATACTGGTCTCTCAGGAAAGGATCAAGGCACAGACTCTAAGTAGTCTCACTCTTGTAGCACTTAAGGCGGCATTTTGCCTTTTGTATTTAATTCCGATGTAATTTCAGTACTTCATCGTCAATGTGTATGTCCAAGGAATACATTGAACCTGCAGTGGTGTATCGGAAACTAATACTGGTCTCACAGGGAATGCTCAAAGCACCGACTGTAAGAAGAGTCTCTATTCTTGTAATTAAGGTGGCATTGTGCCTTTTGTATTTAATTCCGATGCAATTTCTGTGTTTCATCGTCAATGTGAAAGTCCAAGGAATACATTGAACCTGCAGTGGTGTATCGGAAACTAATACTGGTCTCACAGGAAAGGATCAAAGAATGGACTCTAAGAAGTCTCAATCTAATTGCATTAAGGCGGCATTCTGTCTTTTGTATTTAATTCCCATGTAATTTTAGTGTTTCATCGGCATTGTGTATGTCCAAGGAACACATTGAACCTGCAGTTGTGTATCGGAAACTAATAAAGGTCTCACAGGGAATGCTCAAAGCACCGACTGTAAGAAGAGTCTCTATTCTTGTACTGAAGACGGCATTGTGCCTTTTGTATTTATTTCTGATGCAATTTGTGTGTTACATAGTCAATGTGAAGGTCCAAGGAATACTTTGAACCTGCAGTGGTGTATCGAAAACTAATACTGCTCTCAGAGGGAATGCTCAAAGCACCGATTGTAAGAAGTGTCTCTATTCTTGTACTTAAGGCGGCATTGTGTCTTTTGTATTTAATTCCGATGCGATTTCTGTGTTTCATAGTCAATGTGAAGGTCCAAGGAATACTTTGAACCTGCAGTGGTGTATCGGAGACTAATACTGGTCTGACAGGTAATGCTCAATGCACAGAGTGTAAGAAGAGTCTGTGTTTTTGTACTTATGGCGGCATTGTGCCTTTTGTATTTAATTCCGATGCGATTTCTGTGTTTCATCGTCAATGTGAAGGTCCAAGGAATACATTGAACCAGCAGTGGTGTATCGGAAACTAATACTGGTCTCACAGGAAGGGATCAAAGCACTGACTGTAAGAAGAGTCTTTATTCTTGTAATTAAGGCGGCATTGTGCCTTTTGTATTTAATTCCGATGCGATTTCAGTGTTTCTTCGTCAATGTGAAAGTCCAAGGAATACATTGTACCTGCAGTGGTGTATTGGAAACTAATACTGGTCTCTCAGGAAAGGATCAAGGCACAGACTCTAGGAAGTCTCACTCTTCTAGCACTTAAGGCGGCATTGTGCCTTTTGTATTTAATTCCGATGTAATTTCAGTATTTCATCGTCAATGTGTATGTCCAAGGAATACATTGAACCTGCAGTGGTGTATCGGGAACTAATATTGGTCTCACAGGGAATGCTCAAAGCACCGACTGTAAGAAGAGCCTCTATTGTTGTACTTAAGGCGGCATTGTGCCTTTTGTATTTAATTCCGATGCGATTTCTGTGTTTCGTCGTCAATGTGAAGGTCCAAGGAATGCATTGAACCTGAAGTGGTGTATCGGAAACTAATACTGGTTTCACAATGAATGCTCAAAGCACCGACAGTAAGAAGAGACTCTATTCTTGTACTTAAGGCGGCATTGTGCCTTTTGTATTTAATTCCGATGCAATTTCTGTTTTTTATCGTCAATTTGAGGGTCCAAGGAATACTTTGAACCTGCAGTGGTGTATCGGAAACTAATACTGGTCTCACAGGAAAGGATCAAAATACAGACTCTAAGAAGACTCACTCTTCTTGCACTTAAGTCGGCATTGTGCATTTTGTATTTAATTCCGATGTAATTTCAGTGTTTCATCGTCAATGTGTATGTCCAAGGGATACATTGTACCTGCAGTGGTGTATCAGATAGTGATACTGGTCTCACAGGGAATGCTCAAAGCACCGACTGTAAGAAGAGTCTCTATTCTAGTACTTATGGCGGCATTGTGCGTTTTGTATTTAATTCCGATGCGATTTCTGTGTTTCATTGTCAATGTGAAGCTCCAAGGAATACATTGAACCTGCAGTGGTGTATCGGAAACTAATACTGGTCTCACAGGGAATGCTCAAAGCACCGACTGTAAGAAGAGTCTCTATTCTTGTACTTAAGGCGGCATTGTGCCTTTTGTATTTAATTCCGAAGCGATTTCTGTGTTTCATCGTCAATGTGAAAGTCCAAGGAATACATTGAACCTGCAGTGGTGTATCGGAAACTAATACTGGTCTCACAGGAAAGGATCAAAGAATGGACTCTAAGAAGTCTCAATCTTCTTGCATTAAGGCGGCATTCTGTCTTTTGTATTTAATTCCCATGTAATTTTAGTTTTTCATCGTCATTGTGTATGTCCTAGTAACACATTGAACCTGCAGTGGTGTATCGGAAACTAATAAAGGTCTCACAGGGAATGCTCAAAGCACCGACTGTAAGAAGAGTCTCTATTCTTGTACTTCAGACGGCATTGTGCCTTTTGTATTTATTTCTGTTGCAATTTGTGTGTTACATAGTCAATGTGAAGGTCCAAGGAATACTTTGAACCTGCAGTGGTGTATCGGAAACTAATACTGGTCTCACAGGGAATGCTCAAAGCACCGACTGTAAGAAGAGTCTCTATTCTTGTACATAAGTCTTCCTTGTACTTTTTGTATTTAATTCCGATGATATTTCTGTGTTTCATCGTCAATGTGAAAGTCCAAGGAATACATTGAACCTGCAGTGGTGTATTGGAAACTAATACTGGTCCCTCAGGAAAGGATCAAGGCACAGACTCTAGAAAGTCTCACTCTTCTAGCACTTAAGGCGGCATTGTGCCTTTTGTATTTAATTCCGATGTAATTTCAGTATTTCATCGTCAATGTGTATGTCCAAGGAATACATTGTACCTGCAGTGGTGTATCAGATAGTAATACTGGTCTCACAGGGAATGCTCAAAGCACCGACAGTAAGAAGAGTCTCTATTCTTGTACTTAAGGCGGCATTGTGCCTTTTGTATTTAATTCCGATGCGATTTCTGTGTTTCATCGTCAATGTGATGGTCCAAGGAGTACTTTGAACCTGCAGTGGTGTATCGGAAACTAATACTGGTCTCACAGGAAAGGATCAAAATACAGACTCTAAGAAGACTCACTCTTCTTGCACTTAAGTCGGCATTGTGCCTTTTGTATTTAATTCCGATGTAATTTCAGTGTTTCATCGTCAATGTGTATGTCCAAGGAATACATTGTACTTGCAGTGGTGTATCAGATAGTAATACTGGTCTCACAGGGAATGCTCAAAGCACCGACAGTAAGAAGAGTCTCTATTCTTGTACTTAATGCGGCATTGTGCCTTTTGTATTTAATTCCGATGCGATTTCTGTGTTTCATCGTCAATGTGAAGGTCCAAGGAATACATTGAACCTGCAGTGGTGTATCGGAAACTAATACTGGTTTCACAGGGAATGCTCGAAGCACCGACTGTAAGAAGAGTCTTTATTCTTGTACTTAAGACGGCATTGTGCCTTTTGTATTTAATTCCGATGCGATTTCTGTGTTTCTTCGGCAATGTGAAAGTCCAAGGAATATATTGAACCTGCAGTGGTGTATCGGAAACTAATACTGGTCTCACAGGGAATGCTCAATGCACAGAGTGTAAGAAGAGTCTGTGTTCTTGTACTTATGGCGGCATTGTGCCTTTTGTATTTAATTCCGATGCGATTTCTGTGTTTCATCGTCAATGTGAAGGTCCAAGGAATACATTGAACCAGCAGTGGTGTATCGGAAACTAATACTGGTCTCACAGGAAAGGATCAAAGCACTGACTGTAAGAAGTCTCACTCTTCTTGCAATTAAGGCGGCATTGTGCCTTTTGTATTTAATTCCAATGTAATTTCAGTGTTTGATCGTCAATGTGAATGTCCAAGGAATACATTGAACCTGCAGTGGTGTATCGGAAACTAATACTGGTCCCACAGGGAATGCTCAAAGCAACGTCTGTAAGAAGAGTCTCTATTCTTGTACTTAAGGCGTCATTGTGCCTTTTGTATTTCATTCCGATGCGACTTCTGTGATTCAGCGTCAATGTGAAGGTCCAATGAATACATTGAACCTGAAGTGGTGTATCAGAAACTAATACTGGTCTCACAGGAAAGGATCAAAGCACAGACTCTATGAAGTCTCACTCTTCTAGCACTTAAGGCGGCATTGTCCCTTTTGTAATTAATTCCGATGCCATTTCTGTGTTTCATCGTCAATGTGAAGGTGCAAGGAATACATTGAACCTGCAGTGGTGTATCGGAAACTAATACTGGTCTCACAGGGAATGCTCAAATCACCGACAGTAAGAAGAGACTATATTCTTGTAATTAAGGCGGCATTGGGCCTTTTGTATTTAATTCCGATGCGATTTCCTTGTTTTATCGTCAATGTGAAAGTCCAAGGAAAACATGGATCCTGCAGTGGTGTATCGGAAACAAATACTGGTCTCTCAGGAAAGGATCAAGGCACAGACTCTAAGTAGTCTCACTCTTGTAGCACTTAAGGCGGCATTTTGCCTTTTGTATTTAATTCCGATGTAATTTCAGTACTTCATCGTCAATGTGTATGTCCAAGGAATACATTGAACCTGCAGTGGTGTATCGGAAACTAATACTGGTCTCACAGGGAATGCTCAAAGCACCGACTGTAAGAAGAGTCTCTATTCTTGTAATTAAGGTGGCATTGTGCCTTTTGTATTTAATTCCGATGCAATTTCTGTGTTTCATCGTCAATGTGAAGGTCCAAGGAATACATTGAACCTGCAGTGGTGTATCGGAAACTAATACTGGTCTCACAGGGAATGCTCAAAGCACCGACTGTTAGAAGAGTCCCTATTCTTGTAATTAAGGCGGCATTGTGCTTTTTGTATTTAATTCCGAAGCGATTTCTGTGTTTCATCGTCAATGTGAAAGTCCAAGGAATACATTGAACCTGCAGTGGTGTATCGGAAACTAATACTGGTCTCACAGGAAAGGATCAAAGAATGGACTCTAAGAAGTCTCAATCTAATTGCATTAAGGCGGCATTCTGTCTTTTGTATTTAATTCCCATGTAATTTTAGTGTTTCATCGGCATTGTGTATGTCCAAGGAACACATTGAACCTGCAGTTGTGTATCGGAAACTAATAAAGGTCTCACAGGGAATGCTCAAAGCACCGACTGTAAGAAGAGTCTCTATTCTTGTACTGAAGACGGCATTGTGCCTTTTGTATTTATTTCTGATGCAATTTGTGTGTTACATAGTCAATGTGAAGGTCCAAGGAATACTTTGAACCTGCAGTGGTGTATCGAAAACTAATACTGCTCTCAGAGGGAATGCTCAAAGCACCGATTGTAAGAAGTGTCTCTATTCTTGTACTTAAGGCGGCATTGTGTCTTTTGTATTTAATTCCGATGCGATTTCTGTGTTTCATAGTCAATGTGAAGGTCCAAGGAATACTTTGAACCTGCAGTGGTGTATCGGAGACTAATACTGGTCACACAGGGAATGCTCAAAGCACCGACTGTAAGAAGAGTCTCTATTCTTGTACTTAAGTCTTCCTTGTGCTTTTTGTATTTAATTCCGATGCGATTTCTGTGTTTCATAGTGAATGTGGACGTCCAAGGAATACATTGAACCTGCAGTGGTGTATCGGAAACTATTACTGGTCTGACAGGTAATGCTCAATGCACAGAGTGTAAGAAGAGTCTGTGTTTTTGTACTTATGGCGGCATTGTGCCTTTTGTATTTAATTCCGATGCGATTTCTGTGTTTCATCGTCAATGTGAAGGTCCAAGGAATACATTGAACCAGCAGTGGTGTATCGGAAACTAATACTGGTCTCACAGGAAGGGATCAAAGCACTGACTGTAAGAAGAGTCTTTATTCTTGTAATTAAGGCGGCATTGTGCCTTTTGTATTTAATTCCGATGCGATTTCAGTGTTTCTTCGTCAATGTGAAAGTCCAAGGAATACATTGTACCTGCAGTGGTGTATTGGAAACTAATACTGGTCTCTCAGGAAAGGATCAAGGCACAGACTCTAGGAAGTCTCACTCTTCTAGCACTTAAGGCGGCATTGTGCCTTTTGTATTTAATTCCGATGTAATTTCAGTATTTCATCGTCAATGTGTATGTCCAAGGAATACATTGAACCTGCAGTGGTGTATCGGGAACTAATATTGGTCTCACAGGGAATGCTCAAAGCACCGACTGTAAGAAGAGCCTCTATTGTTGTACTTAAGGCGGCATTGTGCCTTTTGTATTTAATTCCGATGCGATTTCTGTGTTTCGTCGTCAATGTGAAGGTCCAAGGAATGCATTGAACCTGAAGTGGTGTATCGGAAACTAATACTGGTTTCACAATGAATGCTCAAAGCACCGACAGTAAGAAGAGACTCTATTCTTGTACTTAAGGCGGCATTGTGCCTTTTGTATTTAATTCCGATGCAATTTCTGTTTTTTATCGTCAATTTGAGGGTCCAAGGAATACTTTGAACCTGCAGTGGTGTATCGGAAACTAATACTGGTCTCACAGGAAAGGATCAAAATACAGACTCTAAGAAGACTCACTCTTCTTGCACTTAAGTCGGCATTGTGCATTTTGTATTTAATTCCGATGTAATTTCAGTGTTTCATCGTCAATGTGTATGTCCAAGGGATACATTGTACCTGCAGTGGTGTATCAGATAGTGATACTGGTCTCACAGGGAATGCTCAAAGCACCGACTGTAAGAAGAGTCTCTATTCTAGTACTTATGGCGGCATTGTGCGTTTTGTATTTAATTCCGATGCGATTTCTGTGTTTCATTGTCAATGTGAAGCTCCAAGGAATACATTGAACCTGCAGTGGTGTATCGGAAACTAATACTGGTCTCACAGGGAATGCTCAAAGCACCGACTGTAAGAAGAGTCTCTATTCTTGTACTTAAGGCGGCATTGTGCCTTTTGTATTTAATTCCGAAGCGATTTCTGTGTTTCATCGTCAATGTGAAAGTCCAAGGAATACATTGAACCTGCAGTGGTGTATCGGAAACTAATACTGGTCTCACAGGAAAGGATCAAAGAATGGACTCTAAGAAGTCTCAATCTTCTTGCATTAAGGCGGCATTCTGTCTTTTGTATTTAATTCCCATGTAATTTTAGTTTTTCATCGTCATTGTGTATGTCCTAGTAACACATTGAACCTGCAGTGGTGTATCGGAAACTAATAAAGGTCTCACAGGGAATGCTCAAAGCACCGACTGTAAGAAGAGTCTCTATTCTTGTACTTCAGACGGCATTGTGCCTTTTGTATTTATTTCTGTTGCAATTTGTGTGTTACATAGTCAATGTGAAGGTCCAAGGAATACTTTGAACCTGCAGTGGTGTATCGAAAACTAATACTGCTCTCAGAGGGAATGCTCAAAGCACCGACTGTAAGAAGTGTCTCTATTCTTGTACTTAAGGCGGCATTGTGTCTTTTGTATTTAATTCCGATGCGATTTCTGTGTTTCATAGTCAATGTGAAGGTCCAAGGAATACTTTGAACCTGCAGTGGTGTATCGGAAACTAATACTGGTCTCACAGGGAATGCTCAAAGCACCGACTGTAAGAAGAGTCTCTATTCTTGTACTTAAGTCTTCCTTGTGCTTTTTGTATTTAATTCCGATGCGATTTCTGTGTTTCATAGTGAATGTGAAGGTCCAAGGTATACCTTGAACCTGCAGTGGTGTATCAGAGACTAATACTGCTCACAGATGCAATGCTCAAAGCACCGATTGTAAGAAGTGTCTCTATTCTTGTACTTAAGGCGGCATTGTGCCTTTTGTATTTAATTCCGATGCAATTTCTGTGTTTCATCGTGAATGTGGACGTCCAAGGAATACATTGAGCCTGCATTGGTGTATCGGAAACTATTACTGGTCTCACAGGGAATGCTCAAAGCACCAGCTGTAAGAAGAGTCTTTATTCTTGTAATTAAGGCGGCATTGTGCCTTTTGTATTTAATTCCGATGCGATTTCTGTGTTTCATCGTCAATGTGAGAGTCCAAGGAATACATTGAACCTGCAGTGGTGTATTGGAAACTAATACTGGTCTCTCAGGAAAGGATCAAGGCACAGACTCTAGGAAGTCTCACTCTTCTAGCACTTAAGGCGGCATTGTGCCTTTTGTATTTAATTTCGATGTAATTTCAGTATATCATCGTCAATGTGTATGTCCAAGGAATACATTGAACCTGCAGTGGTGTATCGGAAACTAATATTGGTCTCACAGGGAATGCTCAAAGTACCGACTGTAAGAAGAGCCTCTATTGTTGTACTTAAGGCGGCATTGTGCCTTTTGCATTTAATTCCGATGCGATTTCTGTGTTTCATCGTCAATGTGAAGGTCCAAGGAATACATTGAACCTGCAGTGGTGTATCGGACACTAATACTGGTCTCACAGGGAATGCTCAAAGCACCGACTGTAAGAAGAGTCTCTATTCATGTAATTAAGGTGGCATTGTGCCTTTTGTTTTTAATTCCGATGCGATATCTGTGTTTCATCGTCAATGTGAAGGTCCAAGGAATGCATTGAACCTGAAGTGGCGTATCGGAAACTAATACTGGTTTCACAATGAATGCTCAAAGCACCGACAGTAAGAAGAGACTCTATTCTTGTACTTAAGGCGGCATTGTGCCTTTTGTATTTAATTCCGATGCAATTTCTGTTTTTTATCGTCAATGTGAGGGTCCAAGGAATACGTTGAACCTGCAGTGGTATATCGGAAACTAATACTGGTCTCACAGGAAAGGATCAAAATACAGACTCTAAGAAGACTCACTCTTCTTGCACTTAAGTCGGCATTGTGCATTTTGTATTTAATTCCAATGTAATTTCAGTGTTTCATCGTCAATGTGTATGTCCAAGGGATACATTGTACCTGCAGTGGTGTATCAGATAGTAATACTGGTCTCACAGGGAATGCTCAAAGCACCGACTGTAAGAAGAGTCTCTATTCTTGTACTTAAGGCGGCATTGTGCTTTTGTATTTAATTCCGATGCGATTTCTGTGTTTCTTCGGCAATGTGAAAGTCCAAGGAATATATTAAACCTGCAGTGGTGTATCGGAAACTAATACTGGTCTCACAGGGAATGCTCAATGCACAGAGTGTAAGAAGATTCTGTGTTCTTGTACTAATGGCGGCATTGTGCCTTTTGTATTTATTTCCGATGCGATTTCTGTGTTTCATCGTCAATGTGAAGGTCCAAGGAATACACTGAACCAGCAGTGGTGTATCGGAAACTAATACAGGTCTCACAGGAAATGCTCAAAGCACCGACTGTAAGAAGAGTCTTTATTCTTGTACTTAAGACGGCATTGTGTCTTTTGTATTTAATTCCGATGCGATTACTGTGTCTCTTCGGCAATGTGAAAGTCCAAGGAATACATTGAAACTGCAGTGGTGTATCGGAAACTAATACTGGTCTCACAGGGAATGCTCAAAGCACAGACTGTAAGAAGAGTCTGTGTTCTTGTACTTAAGGCGGCATTGTGCCTTTTGTATTTAATTCCGATGCGATTTCTATGTTTCATCGCCAATGTGAAGTTCCAAGGAATACATTGAACCTGCAGTGGTGTTTCGGAAACTAATACTGGTCTCACAGGAAAGGATCAAATCACTGACTGTAAGAAGTCTCACTCTTCTTGCAATTAAGGCGGCATTTTACCTTTTGTATTTAATTCCAATGTAATTTCCGTGTTTGATTGTCAATGTGAATGTCCAAGGAATACATTGAACCTGCAATGGTGTATCGGAAACTAATACTGGTCTCACAGGGAATGCTCAAAGCAACGATTGTAAGAAGAGTCTCTATTCTTGTACTTAAAGCGCCACTGTGCCTTTTGTATTAAATTCCGATGCGATTTCTGTGATTCATCGTCAATGTGAATGTCCAAGGAATACATTGAACCTGCAGTGGTGTATCAGAAACTAATACTGGTCTCACAGGAAAAGATCAAAGCACAGACTCAAAGAAGTCACACTCTTCTTGCACTTAAGGCGGCATTGTCACTTTTGTATTTAATTCCGATGCGATTTCTGTGTTTCATCGTCAATTTGAAGATCCAAGGAATACATTGTATCTACAGTGGCGTATCGGAAACTAATACTGGTCTCACAGGGAATGCTCATAGCACCGACTGTAAGAAGAGTCCCTATTCTTGTACTTAAGGCTTCATTGCGCCTTTTGTATTTAATTCCGATGCGATTTCTGTGTTTCGTCGTCAATGTGAAGGTCGAAGGAATACATTGAACCTGCAGTGGTGTATCGCAAACTGATACAGGTCTCACAGGAAATGCTCAAAGGACCGACTGTAAGAAGTGTCTGTATTCGTGTACTTAAGGCGGCTTAGTGCCTTTTGAGTTTAATTCCGATACGATTTCTGTCTTTCATATTCAATGTCACGGTCCAATGAATGCATTGAACGTGCAGTGGTGAATCGGAAACTAATACTGGTCTCACAGGAAAGGATCAAAGCGCAGACTCCAAGAAGTCTCACTCTTCTTGCAATTAAGGCGGCATTGTGCCTTTTGTATTTTATTCCGATGTAATTTCAGTGTTTCATCGTCAATGTGAATTTCCAAGGAATACATTGGACCTGCAGTGGTGTACCGGAATCTAATACTGGTCTCACAGGGAATGCTCAAAGTAACGACAGTAATAACAGTCTCTACTCCCTCACTTAAGGCGGCACTGTGCTTATTGTATTTAATTCCGCTGCGATTTCTGTGTTTCATCGTCAATGTGAAGCTCCAAGGAATACATTGAATCTGCAGTGGTGTATCGGAAACTAATACTGGTCTCACAGGGAATGCTCAAAGCACCGACTGTAAGAAGAGTCTGTGTTCTTGTACTTAAGGCGGCATTGTGCCTTTTGTATTTAATTCCGATGTAATTTCAGTGCTTCATCGTCAATGTGTATGTCCATGGAATACATTGAACCTGCAGTGGTGTATCAGAAACTAATACTGGTCTGACAGGGAATGCTCAAAGCACCGACTGTAAGAAGAGTCTCTACTCTTGCATTTAAGGCGGCATTGTGCCTTTTGTATTAAATTCCGATGCGATATCTGTGATTCATCGTCAATGTGAAGGTCCAAGGAATACATTGAACCTGCAGTGGTGTATCGAAAGCTAATACTGGTCTCACAGGGAATTCTCAAAGCACAGACTGTAAGAAGAGTCTGTGTTCTTGTACTTAAGGCGGCATTGTGCCTTTTGTATTTAATTCCGATGCGATTTCTGTGTTTCATCGTCAATGTGAAGGTCCAAGGAATACATTGAACCTGCAGTGGAGTATCGCAAACTAATACAGGTCTCACAGGAAATGTTCAAAGCACCGACTGTAAGAAGAGTCTATATTCGTGTACTTAAGGCGGCTTAGTGCCTTTTGAGTTTAATTCCGATACGATTTCTGTCTTTCATATTCAATGTCACGGTCCAATTAATGCATTGAACGTGCAGTGGTGAATCGGAAACTAATACTGGTCTCACAGGAAAGGATCAAAGCGCAGAATCTCAGAAGTCTCACTCTTCTTGCAATTAAGGCTGCATTGTGCCTTTTGTATTTTATTCCGATGTAATTTCAGTGTTTCATCGTCAATGTGAATTTCCAAGGAATACATTGGACCTGCAGTGGTGTACCGGAATCTAATACTGGTCTCACAGGGAATGCTCAAAGCAACGACAGTAATAAGAGTCTCTACTCCCTCACTTAAGGCGGCAGTGTGCTTTTTGTATTTAATTCCGCTGCGATTTCTGTGTTTCATCGTCAATGTGAAGCTCCAAGGAATACATTGAATCTGCAGTGGCGTATCGGAAACTAATACTGGTCTCACAGGGAATGCTCAAAGCACCGACTGTAAGGAGAGTCTCTATTGTTGTACTTAAGGCGGCATTGAGCCTTTTGTATTTAATTCCGATGCGATTTCTGTGTATCATCGTCAATGTGAAGGTCCAAGGAATACATTAAACCTGCAGTGGTATATCGGAAACTAATAGAGGGGTTACAGGGAATGCTCAAAGCACCGACTGTAAGAAGAGTCTGTATACTTGTACTTAGGCCGGCATTGTGCCTTTTGTATTTAATTCCAATGCGATATCTGTCTTTCATCGCCAATGTGACGGTCCGAGGCATACATTGAACCTGCAGTGGTGTATCGGAAACTAATACTGGTCTCACAGGGAATGCTCAAAGCACCGACTGTAAGAAGAGTCTCTATTCATGTAATTAAGGTGGCATTGTGCCTTTTGTTTTTAATTCCGATGCGATTTCTGTGTTTCATCGTCAATGTGAAGGTCCAAGGAATGCATTGAACCTGAAGTGGTGTATCGGAAACTAATACTGGTTTCACAATGAATGCTCAAAGCACCGACAGTAAGAAGAGACTCTATTCTTGTACTTAAGGCGGCATTGTGCCTTTTGTATTTAATTCCGATGCAATTTCTGTTTTTTATCGTCAATGTGAGGGTCCAAGGAATACGTTGAACCTGCAGTGGTATATCGGAAACTAATACTGGTCTCACAGGAAAGGATCAAAATACAGACTCTAAGAAGACTCACTCTTCTTGCACTTAAGTCGGCATTGTGCATTTTGTATTTAATTCCGATGTAATTTCAGTGTTTCATCGTCAATGTGTATGTCCAAGGGATACATTGTACCTGCAGTGGTGTATCAGATAGTAATACTGGTCTCACAGGGAATGCTCAAAGCACCGACTGTAAGAAGAGTCTCTATTCTTGTACTTAAGGCGGCATTGTGCTTTTGTATTTAATTCCGATGCGATTTCTGTGTTTCTTCGGCAATGTGAAAGTCCAAGGAATATATTAAACCTGCAGTGGTGTATCGGAAACTAATACTGGTCTCACAGGGAATGCTCAATGCACAGAGTGTAAGAAGATTCTGTGTTCTTGTACTAATGGCGGCATTGTGCCTTTTGTATTTATTTCCGATGCGATTTCTGTGTTTCATCGTCAATGTGAAGGTCCAAGGAATACACTGAACCAGCAGTGGTGTATCGGAAACTAATACAGGTCTCACAGGAAATGCTCAAAGCACCGACTGTAAGAAGAGTCTTTATTCTTGTACTTAAGACGGCATTGTGTCTTTTGTATTTAATTCCGATGCGATTACTGTGTCTCTTCGGCAATGTGAAAGTCCAAGGAATACATTGAAACTGCAGTGGTGTATCGGAAACTAATACTGGTCTCGCAGGGAATGCTCAAAGCACAGACTGTAAGAAGAGTCTGTGTTCTTGTACTTAAGGCGGCATTGTGCCTTTTGTATTTAATTCCGATGCGATTTCTATGTTTCATCGCCAATGTGAAGTTCCAAGGAATACATTGAACCTGCAGTGGTGTTTCGGAAACTAATACTGGTCTCACAGGAAAGGATCAAATCACTGACTGTAAGAAGTCTCACTCTTCTTGCAATTAAGGCGGCATTTTACCTTTTGTATTTAATTCCAATGTAATTTCCGTGTTTGATTGTCAATGTGAATGTCCAAGGAATACATTGAACCTGCAATGGTGTATCGGAAACTAATACTGGTCTCACAGGGAATGCTCAAAGCAACGATTGTAAGAAGAGTCTCTATTCTTGTACTTAAAGCGCCACTGTGCCTTTTGTATTAAATTCCGATGCGATTTCTGTGATTCATCGTCAATGTGAATGTCCAAGGAATACATTGAACCTGCAGTGGTGTATCAGAAACTAATACTGGTCTCACAGGAAAAGATCAAAGCACAGACTCAAAGAAGTCACACTCTTCTTGCACTTAAGGCGGCATTGTCACTTTTGTATTTAATTCCGATGCGATTTCTGTGTTTCATCGTCAATTTGAAGATCCAAGGAATACATTGTATCTACAGTGGTGTATCGGAAACTAATACTGGTCTCACAGGGAATGCTCATAGCACCGACTGTAAGAAGAGTCCCTATTCTTGTACTTAAGGCTTCATTGCGCCTTTTGTATTTAATTCCGATGCGATTTCTGTGTTTCGTCGTCAATGTGAAGGTCGAAGGAATACATTGAACCTGCAGTGGTGTATCGCAAACTGATACAGGTCTCACAGGAAATGCTCAAAGGACCGACTGTAAGAAGTGTCTGTATTCGTGTACTTAAGGCGGCTTAGTGCCTTTTGAGTTTAATTCCGATACGATTTCTGTCTTTCATATTCAATGTCACGGTCCAATGAATGCATTGAACGTGCAGTGGTGAATCGGAAACTAATACTGGTCTCACAGGAAAGGATCAAAGCGCAGACTCCAAGAAGTCTCACTCTTCTTGCAATTAAGGCGGCATTGTGCCTTTTGTATTTTATTCCGATGTAATTTCAGTGTTTCATCGTCAATGTGAATTTCCAAGGAATACATTGGACCTGCAGTGGTGTACCGGAATCTAATACTGGTCTCACAGGGAATGCTCAAAGTAACGACAGTAATAACAGTCTCTACTCCCTCACTTAAGGCGGCATTGTGCTTTTTGTATTTAATTCCTCTGCGATTTCTGTGTTTCATCGTCAATGTGAAGCTCCAAGGAATACATTGAATCTGCAGTGGTGTATCGGAAACTAATACTGGTCTCACAGGGAATGTTCAAAGCACCGACTGTAAGAAGAGTCTGTGTTCTTGTACTTAAGGCGGCATTGTGCCTTTTGTATTTAATTCCGATGTAATTTCAGTGCTTCATCGTCAATGTGTATGTCCATGGAATACATTGAACCTGCAGTGGTGTATCAGAAACTAATACTGGTCTGACAGGGAATGCTCAAAGCACCGACTGTAAGAAGAGTCTCTACTCTTGCATTTAAGGCGGCATTGTGCCTTTTGTATTAAATTCCGATGCGATTTCTGTGATTCATCGTCAATGTGAAGGTCCAAGGAATACATTGAACCTGCAGTGGTGTATCGAAAGCTAATACTGGTCTCACAGGGAATTCTCAAAGCACAGACTGTAAGAAGAGTCTGTGTTCTTGTACTTAAGGCGGCATTGTGCCTTTTGTATTTAATTCCGATGCGATTTCTGTGTTTCATCGTCAATGTGAAGGTCCAAGGAATACATTGAACCTGCAGTGGAGTATCGCAAACTAATACAGGTCTCACAGGAAATGTTCAAAGCACCGACTGTAAGAAGAGTCTATATTCGTGTACTTAAGGCGGCTTAGTGCCTTTTGAGTTTAATTCCGATACGATTTCTGTCTTTCATATTCAATGTCACGGTCCAATTAATGCATTGAACGTGCAGTGGTGAATCGGAAACTAATACTGGTCTCACAGGAAAGGATCAAAGCGCAGAATCTCAGAAGTCTCACTCTTCTTGCAATTAAGGCTGCATTGTGCCTTTTGTATTTTACTCCGATGTAATTTCAGTGTTTCATCGTCAATGTGAATTTCCAAGGAATACATTGGACCTGCAGTGGTGTACCGGAATCTAATACTGGTCTCACAGGGAATGCTCAAAGCAACGACAGTAATAAGAGTCTCTACTCCCTCACTTAAGGCGGCAGTGTGCTTTTTGTATTTAATTCCGCTGCGATTTCTGTGTTTCATCGTCAATGTGAAGCTCCAAGGAATACATTGAATCTGCAGTGGCGTATCGGAAACTAATACTGGTCTCACAGGGAATGCTCAAAGCACCGACTGTAAGAAGAGTCTCTATTGTTGTACTTAAGGCGGCATTGAGCCTTTTGTATTTAATTCCGATGCGATTTCTGTGTATCATCGTCAATGTGAAGGTCCAAGGAATACATTAAACCTGCAGTGGTATATCGGAAACTAATAGAGGGGTTACAGGGAATGCTCAAAGCACCGACTGTAAGAAGAGTCTGTATACTTGTACTTAGGGCGGCATTGTGCCTTTTGTATTTAATTCCAATGCGATTTCTGTCTTTCATCGCCAATGTGACGGTCCGAGGCATACATTGAACCTGCAGTGGTGTATCGGAAACTAATACTGGTCTCACAGGGAATGCTCAAATCACCGACAGTAAGAAGAGTCTATATTCTTGTAATTAAGGCGGCATTGTGCCTTTTGTATTTAATTCCGATGCGATTTCTGTGTTTCATCGTCAATGTGAAGGTCCAACGAATACATTGAACCTGCAGTGGTGTATCGGAAACTAATACTGGTCTCACAGGGAATGCTCAAATCACCGACTGTTAGAAGAGTCCCTATTCTTGTAATTAAGGCGGCATTGTGCCTTTTGTATTTAATTCCGAAGCGATTTCTGTGATTCATCGTCAATGTGAAAGTCCAATTAATACATTGAACCTGCAGTGGTGTATCGGAAACTAATACTGGTCTCACAGGAAAGGATCAAAGAATGGACTCTAAGAAGTCTCAATCTTCTTGCATTAAGGCGGCATTCTGTCTTTTGTATTTAATTCCCATGTAATTTCAGTGTTTCATCATCATTGTGTATGTCCAAGGAACACATTGAACCTGCAGTGGTGTATCGGAAACTAATAAAGGTCTCACAGAGAATGCTCAAAGCACCGACTGTAAGAAGAGTCTCTATTCTTGTACTTAAGGCGGCATTGTGCCTTTTGTATTTAATTCCGATGCGATTTCTGTGTTTCATCGGCAATGTGAAGGTCCAAGGAATACATTGAACCTGCAGCGGTGTATCGGAAACTAATACTGGTCTCACAGGGAATGCTCAAAGCACCGACTGTAAGAAGAGTCTCTATTCTTGTACTTAAGGCGGCATTGTGCCTTTTTTATTTATTTCTGATGCGATTTCTGTGTTACATAGTCAATGTGAAGGTCCAAGGAATACTCTGAAACTGCAGTGGTGTATCGAAAACTAATACTGCTCTCAGAGGGAATGCTCAAAGCACCGACTGTAAGAAGTGTCTCTATTCTTGTACTTAAGGCGGCATTGTGTCATTTGTATTTAATTCCGATGCGATTTCTGCGTTTCATAGTCAATGTGAAGGTCCAAGGAATACTTTGAACCTGCAGTGGTGTATCGGAAACTAATACTGGTCTCACAGGGAACGCTCAAAGCACCGACTGTAAGAAGAGTCTCTATTCTTGTACATAAGCCTTCCTTGTGCTTTTTGTATTTAATTCCGATGCGATTTCTGTGTTTCATAGTGAATGTGAAGGTCCAAGGTATACCTTGAACCTGCAGTGGTGTATCAGAAACTAATACTGCTCTCAGAGGCAATGCTCAAAGCACCGATTGTAAGAAGTGTCTCTATTCTTGTACTTAAGTCGGCATTGTGCATTTGTATTTAATTCCGATGCAATTTCTGTGTTTCATCGTGAATGTGGACGTCCAAGGAATACATTGAACCTGCAGTGGAGTATCGGAAACTATTACTGGTCTCACAGGGAATGCTCAAAGCACCAGCTGTAACAAGAGTCTTTATTCTTGTAATTAAGGCGGCATTGTGCCTTTTGTATTTAATTCCGATGCGATTTCTGTGTTTCATCGTCAATGTGAAAGTCCAAGGAATACATTGAACCTGCAGAGGTGTATTGGAAACTAATACTGGTCTCTCAGGAAAGGATCAAGGCACAGACTCTAGGAAGTCTCACTCTTCTAGCACTTAAGGCGGCATTGTGCCTTTTGTATTTAATTCCGATGCGATTTCTGTGTTTCATCGACAATGTGAAGGTGCAAGGAATACATTGAACCTGCAGTGGTGTATCGCAAACTAATACAGGTCTCACAGGAAATGCTCAGAGCACCGACTGTAAGAAGAGTCCGTATTCGTGTACTTTAGGCGGCATTGTGCCTTTTGTATTTAATTCCGATGGATTTCTTTGTTTCATCGTCAATGTGAAGGTCCAAGGAATACATTGAACCTGCAGTGGTGTATCGGAAACTAATACAGGTCTCACAGGGAATGCTCAAAGCAACGACTGTAAGAAGAGTGTCTACACCCTCACTTAAGGCGGCATTGTGCCTTTGTATTTAGTTCCGATGCGATTTCTGTGTTTCATCATCAATGTGAAGGTCCAAGGAATACACTGAACCTGCAGTGGTGTATCGGAAACTAATACAGGTCTCACAGGGAATGCTCAAAGCACCAACTGTAAGAAGAGTCTCTATTGTTGTATTTAAGGCGGCATTGTGCCTTTTGTGTTCAATTCCGATGCGATTTCTGTGTTTCATCGTCAATGTGAGAGTCCAAGGAATGCATTGAACCTGCAGTGGTGGATTTGAAACAAATATTGGTTTCACAGGAAAGGATCAAAGCACTGACTCTAAGAACACTCACTCTTGTTGCACTTAAGGCGGCATTGTGACTTTTGTATTTAATTCCGATGCGATTTCTGTGTTTCATCGTCAAAGTGAGGGTCCAAGGAATACATTGAACCTGCAGTGGTGTATCGGAAACTAATACTGGTCTCACAGGAAAGGGTCGAAACACAGACACTAAGAAGTTTCACTCTTCTTGTACTTAAGGCGTCATTGTGCCCTTTGTAATTATTTACGATGTAATTTCAGTATTTCATCGTCAATGTGTATGTCCAAGGAATACATTGAACCTGCAGTGGTGTATCGGTAACTTATACTGGTCTCACAGGAAATGCTCAAAGCACCGACAGTAAGAAGAGTCTCTATTCTTGTGCTTAAGGCGGCATTGTGCCTCTTGTATTTAATTCCGATGCGAATTCAGTGTTTCATCGCCAATATGAAGGTCCAAGGAATACATTGAACCTGCAGTGGTGTATCAGAAACTAATACTGGTATCACAGGAAAGGATCATAGCACAGACCCTAAGAAGTCTCACTCTTCTTTTACTTAAGGCGCCATTGTGCCCTTTGTATTTAATTCCGATGCGATTACTGTGTGTAATCGTCAATGTGAAGGTCCAAGGAATACATTGAACCTGCAGTGGCGTATCGGAAACTAATACGGGTTGCACTGGAAAGGATCAAAACACGGACTCTAAGATGTCTCACTCTGCTTGTACTTAATGCGTCATTGTGCCCTTTGTACTTATTTCCGATGTAATTTCAGTGTTTCATCGTCAATGCGTATTTCCAAGGAATACATTGAACCTGCAGTGGTGTATCAGAAACTAATACTGGTCCCACAGAGAATGCTCAAAGCACCGACAGTAAGAAGAATCTCTATTCTTGTACTTAAGGCGGCATTGTTCCTTTTCTATTTAATTCCGATGTAATTTCAGTGTTTCATCGTCAATGTGTATGTCCAAGGAATACATTGAATCTGCAGTGGTGTATCGGATACTAATACTGGTCTCACAGGAAAGGATCAAAGCACAGACTCTAAGAAGTCTCACTCTTCTTGAACTTAAGGCGTCATTATGCCCTTTGTATTTAATTCCGATGTAATTTCAGTGTTTCATAGGCAATGTATATGTCCAAGGTATTCATTGAACCTGCAGTGGTGTATCGGAAACTAATACTAGTCTCACAGGGAATACTCGAAGCACCGACTGTGAGAAGAGTCTCTATTCTTGTACTTGCGGCTTCATTGTGCCTTTGGTATTTAATTTCGATGCGATTACTGTGTTTCATCGTCAATGTGAAGGTCCAAGGAATACATTGAACCTGGAGTGGTGTATCGGATTACCAATACTGGTCTCTCAGGAGATGCTCAAAGCACCGACTGTAAGAACAGTCTCTATTCTTGTACTTAAGGCGGCATTGTGCCTTTTGTATTTAATTCCGATGCGATTTCTGTGTTTCATCGTCAATGTGAAGGTCCAAGGAATACATTGACCCTGGAGTGGTGTATCGGATTACAAATACTATTCTCTCAGGCGACGCTCAAAGCACCGACTGTAAGAAGAGTCTCTATTCTTGTCCTTAAGGTGTCATTGTGCCCTTTGTATTTAATTGCGATGTAATATCAGTGTCTAAGAAATACATTGAACCTGCGGTGGTGTATCGGAAACTAATACTGGTCTCACAGGGAATGCTCAAAGCACCGTCTGTAAGAAGAGTCTCTATTCTTGTACTAAAGCCGGCATTGTGCCTTTTGTATTTAATTCCGATGTATTTTCAGTGTTCCGTCGTCAATGTGAATGTCCAAGGAATACATTGAACATCCAGTGGTGTATCGTATACTAATACTGGTCACACAGGGAATGCTGAAAGCACCGACTGTAAGAAGAGTCTCTATTCTTGTACTTAAGGCGGCATTGTGCCTTTTGTATTTAATTCCGATGCGATTTCTGCGTTTCATCGTCAATGTGAAGGTCCAAGGAATACACTGAACCTGCAGTGGTGTGTCGGAAACTAATACTGGTCTCACAGGCAATGCTCAAAACACCGACAGTAAGAACAGTCTCTATTCTTGTACTTAAGGTGGCATTGTGCCTTTTGTATTTAATTCCGATGCTATTTCTGTGTCTCTTCGTCAATGTGAAGGTGCATGGTGTACACTGAACCTGCAGTGGGGTATCGGAAACTAATACCGGTCTCACAGGAAAGGATCAAAGTACAGCCTGTAAGAAACAACACTCTTCTTGCACTTAAGGTGGCATTGTGGCTTTTATATTTAATTCAGATGTAACTTCAGTGTTTCATCGTCCATGTGTATGTCTAAGGAATACATTGAACCTGCAGTGGTGTATCGGAAACTTATACTTTTCTCACAGGGAATGCTCAAATCACCGACAGTAAGAAGCCTCAATTCTTGTACTTAAGGCTTCATTGTTCCTTTTGTATTTAATTCCGATGTAATTTCAGTGTTTCATCGTCAATGTGTATGTCCAAGGAATACATTGAACCTGCAGTGGTGAATCGGAAACTAATACTGGTCTCACAGGCAATGCTCAAAGCACCGACTGTAAGTTGTGTCTGTATTCTTGTACTTAAGGCTTCATTGTGCCTTTTGTATTTAATTCCGGTGCGATTTCTGTGTTTCATCGTCAATTGGAAGGTCCAAGGAATACATTCAACCTGCAGTGGTGTATCGGAAACTAATACTGGTCCCATAGGGAATGCTCGAATCATCGACTGTAAGAAGAGTGTCTATTCTTGTACTTAAGGCGGCATTGTGCCTTTAGTATTTAATTCCGATGGGATTTCTGTGTTTCATTGTCAATGTGAAGGTCCAAGGAATACATTGAGCCTGCAGTGGTGAATCGGAAACTAATACTGGTCTCACAGGGAATGCTCAAAGCACCGACTGCAAGAAAAGTCTCTATTCTTGTCCTTAAGGCGGCATTGTGTCTTTTGTATTTAATTCCGTTGCGATTTCTGTTTTTTATCGTCATGTGAAGGTCCAAGGAATACATTGAACCTGCAGTGGTATATCGGAAACTAATACTGGTCTCATAGGAAAGGATCAAAGCACAGTCTCTAAGAAGTCTCACTCTACTTGCACTTAAGGCGTCATTGTGCCCTTTGTATTTAATTCCGATGTAATTTCAGTGTTTCATCGTCAATGTGTATGTCCAAGGAATACATTGAATCTGCAGTGGTGTATCGGATACTAATACTGGTCTTACAGGGAAAGCTCAAAGCACCGACTGTAAGAAGAGTCTCTATTCTTGTACTTAAGGCGGCATTGTGCCTTTTGTATTTAATTCCGATGCGATTTCTGTCTTTCATCGTCAATGTGAAGGATCAAGGAATACATTGAACATGTAGTGGTATATCGGAAACTAATACTGGTCTCACAGGGAATGCTCAAAGCACCGACTGTAAGAAGAGTCTCTATTCTTGTACTTAATTGCAGCATTGTGCCGTTTGTATTTAATTCCGATGCGATTTCTGTGTAGCATCGCAAATGTGAAGGTCCAAGGAATACATTGAACCTGCAGTGATGTATCGGAAACTAATACTGGTCTCACAGGAAAGGGTCGAAACACAGACCCTAAGAAGTCTCACTCTTCTTGTACTTAAGGCGTCATTGTGCCCTTTGTAATTAATTCCGATGTAATTTCAGTATTTCATCGTCAATGTGTATGTCCAAGGAATGCATTGAACCTGCAGTGGTGTATCGGTAACTAATACTGGTCTCACAGGGAATGCTCTTAGCACCGACAGTAAGAAGAGTCTCTATTCTTGTACTTAAGGCGGCATTGTGCCTTTTGTATTTAATTCCGATGCCATTTCAGTGTTTCATCGACAATATGAACGTCCAAGGAATACATTGAACCTGCAGTGGTGTATCAGAAACTGATACTGGTCTCACAGGAAAGGATCAAAGCACAGACCCTAAGAAGTCTCACTCTTCTTGTACTTAAGGCGTCTTTGTGTGCTTTGTATTTAATTCCGATGTAATTTCAGTGTCTCATCGTCATTGTGTATGTCCAAGGAATACATTGGACCTGCAGTGGTGTATCGGAAACTAATACTGGTTTCACAGGGAATGCTCAAAGCACCGACTGTAAGTAGAATCTGTATCCTTGAACTTAAGGCGGTATTGTGCCTTTTTTATTTTATTCCGATGCGATTTCTGTGTCTCATCGTCAATGTGAAGCTCCACGGAATACATTCAACCTGCAGTGGTGTATCGGAAACTAATACTGGTCTCACAGGGAATGCTTAAAGCAACGACTGTAAGAAGCGTGTCTATTCTTGTACTTAAGGCGGCATTGTGCCTTTTGTATTTAATTCCGATGCCATTTCTGTGTTTCATCGTCAATGTGAAGGCCCAAGGAATACATTGAAGCTTCAGTGGTGTATCGGAAACTAACACAGGTCTCACAGGAACTGCTTAAAGCACCGACTGTAAGAAGAGTCTCTATTCTTGTACTTAAGGCAGCATTGTGCCTTTGGTATTTAATTCCGATTTGATTTCTGTGTTTCATCGTCAATGTAAATGTCTAAGGAATACATTGAACCTGCAGTGGTGTATCGGAAATTAATACTGGTCTCTCAGGGAATGTTTAAAGCACCGACTGTAAGAAGATTCTCTATTGTTGTACTTAGGACGGCATTGTGCCATTTGTATTTAATTCCGTTGCAATTTCTGTGTTTCATCGTCAATGTGAAGGTCCAAGGAATACATTGGAACTGCTGTGGTGTATCGGAAACTAATACTGGTCTCACAGGGAATGCTCAAAGCACCGTCTGTTAGAAGAGTGTCTATTCTTGTACTTAAGGCGGCAATGTGCCCTTTGTATTTAATTCCGATGCCATTTCTGTGTTTCATCGTCGATGTGAAAGTCCAAGGAATACACTGAACCTGCAGTGGTGTATCGGAAACTAATAATGGTCTCACAGGTAATGCTCAAAGCACCGACTGTAAGAAGAGTCTCTATTCTTGTACTTAAGGCGGCATTGTGCCATTTGTATTTACTTCCGATGCGATTTCTGTGTGTAATCGTCAATGTGAAGGTCCAAGGAATACATTGAACCTGCAGTGGCGTATCGGAAACTAATACGGGTCGCTCTGGAAAGGATCAAAACACGGACTCTAAGATGTCTCACTCTGCTTGTACTTAAGGCGTCATTGTGCCCTTTGTATTTAATTCGGATGTAATTTCAATGTTTCATCGTCAATGCGTATTTCCAAGGAATACATTGAACCTGCAGTGGTGTATCGGAAACTAATACTGGTCCCACAGAGAATGCTCAAAACACCGACAGTAAGAAGAGTCTCTATTCTTGTACTTAAGGCAGCATTGTTCATTTTGTATTTAATTCCGATGCGATTTCTGTGTTTCATCGTCAATGTGAAAGTCCAAGGATTACATTGGACCTGCAGTGGTGTATCGGAAACTAATACTGGTCTCACAGGGAATGCTCAAAGCACCGACTGTAAGAAGAGTCTCTATTCTTGTACTTAAGGCGGCATTGTGCCTTTTGTATTTAATTCCGATGCGATTTCTGTGTTTCATCGTCAATGTGAAAGTCCAAGGATTACATTGGACCTGCAGTGGTGTATCGGAAACTAATACTGGTCTCACAGGGAATGCTTAAAGCAACGACTGTAAGAAGCGTGTCTATTCTTGTACTTAAGGCGGCATTGTGCCTTTTGTATTTAATTCCGATGCCATTTCTGTGTTTCATTGTCAATGTGAAGGCCCAAGGAATACATTGAAGCTGCAGTCGTGTATCGGAAACTGATACAGGTCTCACAGGAACTGCTGACAGCACCGACTGTAAGAAGAGTCTCTATTCTTGTACTTAAGGCAGCATTGTGCCTTTGGTATTTAATTCCGATTTGATTTCTGTGTTTCATCGTCAATGTGAATGTCTAAGGAATACATTGAACCTACAGTGGTGTATCGGAAATTAATACTGGTCTCTCAGGGAATGCACAAAGCACCGACTGTAAGAAGAGTCTCTATTGTTGTACTTAGGGCGGCATTGTGCCATTTGCATTTAATTCCGTTGCAATTTCTGTGTTTCATCGTCAATGTGAAGGTCCAAGGAATACATTGGAACTGCAGTGGTGTATCGGAAACTAATACTGGTCTCACAGGGAATGCTCAAAGCTCCGACAGTTAGAAGAGTGTCTATTCTTGTACTTAAGGCGGCAATGTGCCCTTTGCATTTAATTCCGATGCCATTTCTGTGTTTCATCGTCGATGTGAAAGTCCAAGGAATTCACTGAACCTGCAGTGGTGTATCGGAAACTAATACTGGTCTCACAGGTAATGCTCAAAGCACCGACAGCAAGAAGAGTCTCTATTCTTGTACTTAAGGCGGCATTGTGCCTTTTGTATTTACTTCCGATGCGATTTCTGTGTGTAATCGTCAATGTGAAGGTCCAAGGAATACATTGAACCTGCAGTGGCGTATCGGAAACTAATACGGGTCGCTCTGGAAAAGATCCAAACACGGACTCTAAGATGTCTCACTCTGCTTGTACTTAAGGCGTCATTGTGCCCTGTGTATTTAATTCCGATGTAATTTCAGTGTTTCATCGTCAATGCGTATTTCCAAGGAATACATTGAACCTGCAGTGGTGTTTCGGAAACTAATACTGGTCCCACAGAGAATGCTCAAAGCACCGACAGTAAGAAGAGTCTCTATTCTTGTACTTAAGGCGGCATTGTTCCTTTTGTATTTAATTCCGATGTAATTTCAGTGTTTCATCGTCAATGTGTACGTCCAAAGAATACATTGAATCTGCAGTGGTGTATCGGATACTAATACTGGTCTCACAGGGAATGCTCAAAGCACAGACTGTAAGAAGAGTCTCTATTCTTGTACTTAAGGCGGCATTGTGCCTTTTGTATTTAATTCCAATGCGATTTCTGTGTTTCATCCTCAATGTGAAGGTCCAAGGAATACATTGAACCTGCAGTGGTGTATCGGAAACTAATACCGGGGTCACAGGGAATGTTCAAAGCACCGACTGTAAGTAGAGTCCGTTTTCTTGTACTTAAGGCGGCATTGAGCCTTTTGTATTTAATTCCGATGCGATTTCTGTGTTTCATCGTCAATGTGAAGGTCCAAGGATTACATTGAACCTGCAGTGGTGTATCGGAAACTAATACTGGTCTCACAGGGAATGCTCAAAGCACCGACTGTAAGAAGAGTCTCTATTCTTGTACTTAAGGCGGCATTGTGCCTTTTGTATTTAATTCCGATGCGATTTCTGTGTATAATCGTCAATGTGAAGGTCCGAGGGATACATTGAACCTGCAGTGGAGTATCGGAAACTTATACTGGTCTCACAGGGAATGCTCAATGCACCGACAGTAAGAAGAGTCTCTATTCTTGTACTTAAGGCGGCATTGGGCCTTTTGTACTTACTTCCGATGCGATTTCTGTCTTTCATCGTCAATGTGAAGGTTCAAGGAATACATTGAACCTGTAGTGGTGTATCGGAAACTAATACTGGTCTCACAGGGAATGCTCAAAGCACCGACAGTAAGAAGAGTGTCTATTCTTGAACTTATGGCGGCATTGTGCCCTTTGTATTTAATTCCGATGCCATTTCTGTGTTTCATCATCGATGTGAAAGTCCAAGGAATACACTGAACCTGCAGTGGTGTATCGGAAACTAATACTGGTCTCACAGGGAATGCTCAATGCACCGACTGTAAGAAGAGTCTCTATTCTTGTACTTAAGGCGGCATTGTGCCTTTTGTATTTAATTCCGATGCGTTTTCTGTGTTTCATCGTCAATGTGAAAGTCCAAGGATTACATTGGACCTGCAGTGGTGTATCGGAAACTAATACTGGTCTCACAGGGAATGCTTAAAGCAACGACTGTAAGAAGCGTGTCTATTCTTGTACTTAAGGCGGCATTGTGCCTTTTGTATTTAATTCCGATGCCATTTCTGTGTTTCATCGTCAATGTGAAGGCCCAAAGAATACATTGAAGCTGCAGTGGCGTATCGGAAACTAATACAGGTCTCACAGGAACTGCTTAAAGCACCGACTGTAAGAAGAGTCTCTATTGTTGTACTTAAGGCAGCATTGTGCCTTTGGTATTTAATTCCGATTTGATTTCTGTGTTTCATCGTCAATGTGAATGTCCAAGGAATACACTGAACCTGCAGTGGTGTATCGGAAACTAATACTGGTCTCACAGGTAATGCTCAAAGCACCGACAGCAAGAAGAGTCTCTATTCTTGTACTTAAGGCGGAATTGTGCCTTTTGTATTTACTTCCGATGCGATTTCTGTGTGTAATCGTCAATGTGAAGGTCCAAGGAAAACATTGAACCTGCAGTGGCGTATCGGAAACTAATACGGGTCGCTCTGGAAAAGATCCAAACACGGACTCTAAGATGTCTCACTCTGCTTGTACTTAAGGCGTCATTGTGCCCTGTGTATTTAATTCCGATGTAATTTCAGTGTTTCATCGTCAATGCGTATTTCCAAGGAATACATTGAACCTGCAGTGGTGTATCGGAAACTAATACTGGTCCCACAGAGAATGCTCAAAGCACCGACAGTAAGAAGAGTCTCTATTCTTGTACATAAGGCGGCATTGTTCCTTTTGTATTTAATTCCGATGTAATTTCAGTGTTTCATCGTCAATGTGTACGTCCAAAGAATCCATTGAATCTGCAGTGGTGTATCGGATACTAATACTGGTCTCACAGGGAATGCTCAAAGCACAGACTGTAAGAAGAGTCTCAATTCTTGTACTTAAGGCGGCATTGTGCCTTTTGTATTTAATTCCAATGCGATTTCTGTGTTTCATCGTCAATGTGAAGGTCCAAGGAATACATTGAACCTGCAGTGGTGTATCGGAAACTAATACTGGGGTCACAGGGAATGTTCAAAGCACCGACTGTAAGTAGAGTCCGTTTTCTTGTACTTAAGGCGGCATTGTGCCTTTTGTATTTAATTCCGATGCGATTTCTGTGTTTCATCGTCTATGTGAAGGTCCAAGGATTACATTGAACCTGCAGTGGTGTATCGGAAACTGATACTGGTCTCACAGGGAATGCTCAAAGCACCGACTGTAAGAAGAGTCTCTATTCTTGTACTTAAGGCGGCATTGTGCCTTTAGTATTTAATTCCGATGCGATTTCTGTGTATAATCGTCAATGTGAAGGTCCAAGGGATACATTGAACCTGCAGTGGAGTATCGGAAACTAATACTGGTCTCACAGGGAATGCTCAATGCACCGACTGTAAGAAGGGTCTCTATTCTTGTACTTAAGGCGGCATTGGGCCTTTTGTACTTACTTCCGATGCGATTTCTGTCTTTCATCGTCAATGTGAAGGTTCAAGGAATACATTGAACCTGTAGTGGTGTATCGGAAACTAATACTGGTCTCACAGGGAATGCTCAAAGCACCGACAGTAAGAAGAGTGTCTATTCTTGAACTTATGGCGTCATTGTGCCCTTTGTATTTAATTCCGATGCCATTTCTGTGTTTCATCATCGATGTGAAAGTCCAAGGAATACACTGAACCTGCAGTGGTGTATCGGAAACTAATACTGGTCTCACAGGGAATGCTCAATGCACCGACTGTAAGAGGAGTCTCTATTCTTGTACTTAAGGCGGCATTGTGCCTTTTGTATTTACTTCCGATGCGATTTCTGTGTGTAATCGTCAATGTGAAGGTCCAAGGAATACATTGAACCTGCAGTGGCGTATCGGAAACTAATACGGGTCACTCTGGAAAGGATCCAAACACGGACTCTAAGATGTCTCACTATGCTTGTACTTAAGGCGTCATTGTGCCCTTTGTATTTAATTCCGATGTAATTTCAGTGTTTCATCGTCAATGCGTATTTCCAAGGAATACATTGAACCTGCAGTGGTGTATCGGAAACTAATACTGGTCCCACAGAGAATGCTCAAAGCACCGACAGTAAGAAGAGTCTCTATTCTTGTACTTAAGGCGGCATTGTTCCTTTTGTATTTAATTCCGATGTCATTTCAGTGTTTCTTCGTCAATGTGTACGTCCAAGGAATACATTGAATCTGCAGTGGTAATCGGATACTAATACTGGTCTCACAGGGAATGCTCAATGCACAGACTGTAAGAAGAGTCTCTATTCTTGTACTTAAGGCGGCATTGTGCCTTTTGTATTTAATTCCAATGCGATTTCTGTGTTTCATCGTCAATGTGAAGGTCCAAGGAATACATTGAACCTGCAGTGGTGTATCGGAAACTAATACTGGGGTCACAGGGAATGTTCAAAGCACCGACTGTAAGTCGAGTCTGTATTCTTGTACTTAAGGCGGCATTGTGCCTTTTGTATTTCATTCCGATGCGATTTCTGTGTTTCATCGTCAATGTGAAGATCCAAGGATTACATTGAACCTGCAGTGGTGTATCGGAAACTAATACTGGTCTCACAGGGAATGCTCAAAACACCGACTGTAAGAAGAGTCCCTATTCTTGTACTTAAGGCGGCATTGTGCCTTTTGTATTTAATTCCAATGCGATTTCTGTGTTTCATCGTCAATGTGAAGGTCCAAGGAATACATTGAACCTGCAGTGGTGTATCGGAATCTAATACTGGTCTCACAGGGAATGCTCAATGCACCGACAGTAAGAAGAGTCTCTATTCTTGTACTTAAGGCGGCATTGGGCCTTTTGTACTTAATTCCGATGCGATTTCTGTCTTTCATCGTCAATGGGAAGGTTCAAGGAATACATTGAACCTGTAGTGGTGTACCGGAAACCTATACTGGTCTCACAGGGAATGCTCAAAGCACCGACAGTAAGAAGAGTGTCTATTCTTGAACTTATGGCGGCATTGTGCCCTTTGTATTTAATTCCGATGCCATTTCTGTGTTTCATCGTCGATGTGAAAGTCCAAGGAATACACTGAACCTGCAGTGGTGTATCGGAAACTGATACTGGTCTCACAGGGAATGCTCAAGGCACCGACTGTAAGAAGAGTCTCTATTCTTGTACTTAAGGCGGCTTTGTGCCACTTTGTATTTAATTCCGATGCGATTTCTGTGTGTCATCGTCAATGTGAAGTTCCTAGGAATACATTGAACCTGCAGTGGTGTATCGGAAACTAATACTGGTCTCACAGGGAATGCTCAAAGCACCGACTGTAAATAGAGTCTGTATTCTTGTACTTTAGGCGGCATTGTGCCTTTTGTATTTAATTAAGATGCGATTTCTGTGTTTCATCGTCAATGTGAAGGTCCAAGGAATACATTTAACCTGCAGTGGTGTATCGGAAACTAATACTGGTCTCACAGGGAATGCTCAAAGCACCGACTGTATGAAGAGTGTCTATTCTTGTACTTAAGGCGGCATTGTGCACTTTGTATTTAATTCCGATGCCATTTCTGTGTTTCATCGTCGATGTGTATGTCCAAGGAATACATTGAACCTGAAGTGGTGTACCGGATACTAATACTGGTCTCACAGGGAATGCTCAAAGCACTGACTGTAAGTAGAGTCTGTATCCTTGAACTTAAGGCGGCATTGTGCCTTTTGTATTTAATTCCGATGCGATTTCTGTGTCTCATCGTCAATGTGAATCTCCACGGAATACATTTAACCTGCAGTGGTGTATCGGAAACTAATACTGGTCTCACAGGGAAAGCTTAAAGCAACGACTGTAAGAAGCGTGTCTATTCTTGTACTTAAGGCGGCATTGTGCATTTTGTATTTAATTCCGATGCCATTTCTGTGTTTCATCGTCAATGTAAAGGCCCAAGGGATACATTGAACCTGCAGTGGTGTATCGGAAACTAATACTGGTCTCACAGTTAATGCACAAAGCACCGACTGTAAGAAGAGTGTCTATTCTTGTACTTAAGGCGGCATTGTGCACTTTGTATTTAATTCCGATGCTATTTCTGTGTTTCATCGTCGATGTGTATGTCCAAGGAATACCTTGAACCAGAAGTGGTGTACCGGATACTAATACTGGTCTCACAGGGAATGCTCAAAGCACTGACTGTAAGTAGAGTCTGTATCCTTGTACTTAAGGCGGCATTGTGCCTTTTGTATTTAATTCTGATGCCATTTCTGTGTTTCATCGTCAATGTAAAGGCCCAAGGGATACATTGAACCTGCAGTGGTGTATCGGAAACTATTACTGGTCTCACAGTTAATGCACAAAGCACCGACTGTAAGATGAGTGTCTATTCTTGTACTTAAGGCGGCATTGTGCACTTTGTATTTAATTCCGATGCCATTTCTGTGTTTCATCGTCAATGTGTATGTCCAAGGAATACATTGAACCTGCAGTGGTGTATCGGAAATTAATATTGGTCTCTCAGGGAATTCTCAAAGCACCGACTGTAAGAAGAGCCTCTATTGTTGTACTAAAGGCGACATTGTGCCTTTTGTATTGAATTCCGATTCGATTTCTGTGTTTCATCGTCAATGTGAAGGTCCAAGGAATACATTGAACCTGCAGTGGTGTATCGGACACTAATACTGGTCTCACAGGGAATGCTCAAAGCACCGACTGTAAGAAGAGTCTCTATTCATGTGATTAAGGTGGCATTGTGCCTTTTGTATTTAATTCCGATGCGATTTCTGTGTTTCATCGTCAATGTGAAGGTCCAAGGAATGCATTGAACCTGAAGTGGTGTATCTGAAACTAATACTGGTTTCACAATGAATGCTCAAAGCACCGACAGTAAGAAGAGTCTCTATTCTTGTACTTAAGGCGGCATTGTGCCTTTTGTATTTAATTCCGATGCAATTTCTGTTCTTTATCGTCAATGTGAGGGTCCAAGGAATACTTTGAACCTGCAGTGGTGTATCGGAAACTAATACTGGTCTCACAGGAAAGGATCAAAGCACAGAATCTAAGAAGACTCACTCTTCTTGCACTTCAGTCGGCATTGTGCCTTTTGTATTTAATTCCGATGTAATTTAAGTGTTTCATCGTCAATGTGTATGTCCAAGGAATACATTGTACCTGCAGTTGTGTATCAGATAGTAATACTGGTCTCACAGGGAATGCTCAAAGCACCGACTGTAAGAAGAGTCTCTATTCTTGTACTTAAGGCGGCATTGTGCCTTTTGTATTTAATTCCGATGCGACTTCTGTGTTTCTTCGTCAATGTGAAAGTCCAAGGAATACACTGAACCTGCAGTGGTGTATCGGAAGCTAATACTGGTTTCACAGGGAATGCTCGAAGCACCGACTGTTAGAAGAGTCTTTATTCTTGTACTTAAGACGGCATTGTGCCTTTTGTATTTAATTCCGATGCGATTTCTGTGTTTCTTCGGCAATGTGAAAGTCCAAGGAATACATTGAACCTGTAGTGGTGTATCGGAAACTAATACTGGTCTCACAGGGAATGCTCAAAGCACAGAGTGTAAGAAGAGTCTGTGTTCTTGTACTTAAGGCGGCATTGTGCCTTTTGTATTTAATTCCGATGCGATTTCTGTGTTTCATCGTCAATGTGAAGGTCCAAGGAATACATTGAACCTGCAGTGGTGTATCGGAAACTAATACTGGTCTCACAGGAAAGGATCAAAGCACTGACTCTAAGAAGTCTCACTCGTCTTGCAATTAAGGCGGCATTGTGCCTTTTGTATTTAATTCCAATGTAATTTCAGTGTTTGATCGTCAATGTGAATGTCCAAGGAATACATTGAACCTGCAGTGGTGTATCGGAAACTAATACTGGTGTCACAGGGAATGCTCAAAGCAACGACTGTAAGAAGAGTCTCTACTCCTTCACTTAAGGCGGCATTATAGCTTTTGTATTTAATTCCGATGCGATTTCTGTGTTTCATTGTCAATGTGAAGCTCCAAGGAATACATTGAACCTGCAGTGGTGTATCGGAAACTAATACTGGTCTCACAGGGAATGCTCAAAACACCGACTGTAAGAAGAGTCTCTATTCTTGTACTTAAGGCGCCATTGTGCCTTTTGTATTTAATTCCGATGCGATTTCTGTGATTCATCGTCAATGTGAGGGTCCAATGAATACATTGAACCTGCAGTGGTGTATCAGACACTATTACTGGTCTCACAGGAAAGGATCAAAGCACAGACTCTAAGAAGTCTCACTGTTCTTGCACTTAAGGCGGCATTGTCCCTTTTGTATTTAATTCCGATGCGATTTCTGTGTTTCATAGTCGATGTGCAGGTACAACGAATAGATTGAACCTGCAGTGGTGTATCGCAAACTAATACAGGTCTCACAGGAAATGCTCAAAGCACCGACTGTAAGAAGTGTCTGTATTCGTGTACTTAAGGCGGCATTGTGCGTTTTGTATTTAATTCCGATGCGATTTCTGTGTTTCATCGTCAAAGTGAAGGTCCAAGGAATGCATTGAACCTGAAGTGGTGTATCGGAAACTAATACTGGTTTCACAATGAATGCTCAAAGCATTGACAGTAAGAAGAGTCTCTATTCTTGTACTTAAGGCGGCATTGTGCCTTTTGTATGTAATTCCGATGCGATTTCTGTGTTTCATCGTCAATGTGAAAGTCCAAGGAATACACTGAAGCTGCAGTGGTGTATCGGAAACTAATACTGGTTTCACAGGGAATGCTCTAAGCACCGACTGTAAGAAGAGTCTTTATTCTTGTACTTAAGACGGCATTGTGCCTTTTGTATTTAATTCCGATGCGATTTCTGTGTTTCTTCGGCAATGTGAAAGTGCAAGGAAGACATTGAACCTGTAGTGGTGTATCGGAAACTAATACTGGTCTCACAGGGAATGCTCAAAGCACAGAGTGTAAGAAGAGTCTGTTTTCTATACTTAAGGCGGCATTGTGCCTTTTGTATTTAATTCCGATGCGATTTCTGTGTTTCATTGTCAATGTGAAGGTCCAAGGAATACATTGAACCTGCAGTGGTGTATCGGAAACTAATACTGGTCTCACAGGAAAGGATCAAAGCACTGACTCTAAGAAGTCTCGCTCGTCTTGCAATTAAGGCGGCATTGTGCCTTTTGTATTTAATTCCAATGTAATTTCAGTGTTTGTTCGTCAATGTGAATGTCCAAGGAATACATTGAACCTGCAGTGGTGTATCGGAAACTAATACTGGTGTCACAGGGAATGCTCAAAGCAACGACTGTAAGAAGAGTCTCTACTCCCTCACTTAAGGCGGCATTGTAGCTTTTGTATTTAATTCCGATGCGATTTCTGTGTTTCATTGTCAATGTGAAGCTCCAAGGAATACATTGAACCTGCAGTGGTGTATCGGAAACTAATACTGGTCTCACAGGGAATGCTCAAACACCGACTGTAAGAAGAGTCTCTATTCTTGTACTTAAGGCGCCATTGTGCCTTTTGTATTTAATTCCGATGCGATTTCTGTGATTCATCGTCAATGTGAGGGTCCAATGAATACATTGAACTTGCAGTGGTGTATCAGACACTTATACTGGTCTCACAGGAAAGGATCAAAGCACAGACTCTAAGAAGTCTCACTGTTCTTGCACTTAAGGCGGCATTGTCCCTTTTGTATTTAATTCCGATGCGATTTCTGTGTTTCATCGTCGATGTGCAGGTCCAAGGAATAGATTGATCCTGCAGTGGTGTATCGCAAACTAATACAGGTCTCACAGGAAATTCTCAAAGCACCGACTGTAAGAAGAGTCTGTATTCGTGTACTTAAGGCGGCATTGTGACTTTTGTATTTAATTCCGATGCGATTTCTGTGTTTCATCGGCAATGTGAAGGTCCAAAGAATACTTTGAACCTGCAGTGGTGTATCGAAAACTAATACTGCTCTCAGAGGGAATGCTCAGAGCACCGACTGTAAGAAGTGTCTCTATTCTTGTACTTAAGTCGGCATTGCTCCTTTTGTATTTAATTCCGATGCGATTTCTGTGTTTCATAGTCAATGTGAAGGTCCAAGGAATACTTTGAACCTGCAGTGGTGTATCGGAAACTAATACTGGTCTCACAGGGAATGCTCAAAGCACCGACTGCAAGAAGAGTCTCTATTCTTGTACTTAAGGCGGCATTGTGCCTTTTGTATTTATTTCTGATGCGATTTCTGTGTTTCATCGTCAATGTGAAGGTCCAAGGAATACTTTGAACCTGCAGTGGTGTATCGAAAACTAATACTGCTCTCACAGGGAATGCTCAAAGCACCGACTGTAAGAAGAGTCTCTACTCTTGTACTTAAGCCGGCATTGTGCCTTTTGTATTTAATTCCGATGCGATTTCTGTGTTTTATCGTCAATGTGAAAGTCCAAGGAATACATTGAACCTGCAGTGGTGTATCGGAAACTAATACTGGTCTCTCAGGAATGGATCAAGGCACAGACTCAAGGAAGTCTCACTCTTCTAGCACTTAAGGTGGCATTGTGCCTTTTGTATTTAATTCCGATGTAATTTCAGTATTTCATCGTCAATGTGTATGTCCAAGGAATACATTGAACCTGCAGTGGTGTATCGGAAACTAATATTGGTCTCACAGGGAATTCTCAAAGCACCGACTGTAAGAAGAGCCTCTATTGTTGTACTTAAGGCGGCATTGTGCCTTTTGTATTGAATTCCGATTCGATTTCTTTGTTTCATCGTCAATGTGAAGGTCCAAGGAATACATTGAACCTGCAGTGGTGTATCGGACACTAATACTGGTCTCACAGGGAATGCTCAAAGCACCGACTGTAAGAAGAGTCTCTATTCATGTAATTAAGGTGGCATTGTGCCTTTTGTATTTAATTCCGATGCGATTTCTGTTTTTTATCGTCAATGTGAGGGTCCAAGGAATACTTTGAACCTGCAGTGGTGTATCGGAACTAATACTGGTCTCACAGGAAAGGATCAAAGCACAGACTCTAAGAAGACTCACTCTTCTTGCACTTAAGTCGGCATTGTGCCTTTTGTATTAAATTCCGATGTAATTTCAGTGTTTCATCGGCAATGTGTATGTCCAAGGAATACATTGTACCTGCAGTTGTGTATCAGATAGTAATACTGGTCTCACAGGGAATGCTCAAAGCACCGACTGTAAGAAGAGTCTCTATTCTTGTACTTAAGGCGGCATTGTGCCTTTTGTATTTAATTCCGATGCGATTTCTGTGTTTCATCGTCAATGTGCAGGTCCAAGGAATAGATTGAACCTGCAGTGGTGTATCGCAAACTAATACAGGTCTCACAGGAAATGCTCAAAGCACCGACTGTAAGAAGAGTCTGTATTCGTGTACTTACGGCGGCATTGTGCCTTTTGTATTTAATTCCGATGCGATTTCTGTGTTTCATCGTCAATGTGAAGGTCCAAGGAAAACATTGAACCTGCAGTGGTGTATCGGAAACTAATACTGGTCTCACAGGGAATGCTGAAAGCAACGACTGTAAGAAGAGTCACTACACCCTCACTTAAGGCAGCATTGTGCCTTTTGTATTTAAATCCGATGTAATTTCAGTGTTTCATCGTCAATGTGTATGTCCATGGAATACATTGAACCTGCAGTGGTGTATCGGAAACTAATACTGGTCTGACAGGGAATGCTCATGCATCGTCTGTAAGAAGAGTCTCTACTCTTGCACTTAAGGTGGCATTGTGCCTTTTGTATTAAATTCCGATGCGATTTCTGTGATTCATCGTCAATGTGAAGGTCCAACGAATACATTGAACCTGCAGTGGTGTATCGAAAGCTAATACTGGTCTCACAGGGAATGCTCAAAGCACAGACTGTGAAGAGTCTGTGTTCTTGTACTTAAGGCGGCATTGTGCCTTTTGTATATAATTCCGATGCTATTTCTGTGTTTCATCGTCAATGTGAAGGTCCAAGGTATACACTGAACCCGCAGTGGTGTATTGGAAACTAATACAGGTCTCACAGGGAGTGCTCAAAGCACCGACTGTAAGAAGAGTCTCTGTTGTTGTACCTAAGGCGGCATTGTGCCTTTTGTGTTTAATTCCGATGTGATTTCAGTGATTCATCGTCAATGTGAAGGTCCAAGGTAAACATTGAACCTGCAGTGGTGGATTTGAAACTAATACTGGTCTCACAGGAAAGGATCAAAGCACAGACTCTAAGAACACTCACTCTTGTTGCACTTAAGGCGGCATTGTGACTTTTGTATTTAATTCCGATGCGATTTCTGTGTTTCATCGTCAATGTGAGGGTCCAAGGAATACATTGAACCTGCAGTGGTGTATCGGAAACTAATACTGGTCTCACAGCGAATGCTCATAGCACCGACTGAAAGAAGAGTCTCTATTCTTGTACTTAAGGCGGCATTGTGCCTTTTGTATTTAGTTCCGATGCGATTTCTTTGTTTCAACGTCAATGTGAATGTCCAAGGAATACATTGAACCTGCAGTGGTGTATCGGAAACTAATACAGGGGTCACAGGGTATGCTCAAAGCACCGACTGTAAGAAGCGTCTGTATTCTTGTACTTAGGGCGGCATTGTGCCTTTTGTATTTAATTCCAATGCGATTTCTGTCTTTCATCGCCAATGTGACGGTCCAAGGAATACATTGAACCTGCAGTGGTGGATTTAAAATTAATGCTTGTCTCACAGGAAAGGATCAAAGCACAGACTCTAAGAACACTCACTCTTGTTGCACTTAAGGCGGCATTGTGCCTTTTGTATTTAATTCCAATGCGATTTCTGTGTTTCATCGTCTATGTGAAGGTCCAAGGAATACATTGAACTTGCAGTGGTGTATCGGAAACTTATACTGGTCTCACAGGGAATGCTCAAAGCACCGACAGTAAGAAGAGGCCCTATTCTTGTAATTAATGAGGCATTTTGCCTTTTGTATTGAATTCCGATGCTATTTATGTGTTTCATCGTCAATGTGAAGGTCCAAGGAAATCATTGAACCTGCAGTGGTGTATCGAAATGTAATACTGGTCTCATAGTGAATGATCAAAACACCGACTGTAAGAAAAGTCTCTATTCTTGTACTTAAGGCGGCATTGTGCCTTTTGTATTTAATTCCGATGCGATTTCTGTGTTTCATAGTCAATGTGAAGGTTCCTAGGAATACCATGTACCTGCAGTGGTGTATCGGAAACTAATACTGCTCTCAGAGGGAATGCTCAAAACACCGACTGTAAGAAGTGTCTCTATTCTTGTATTTAAACCGGCATTGTGCCTTTTGTATTTAATACCGATGCGATTAATGTGTTTCATCGTCAATGTGAAGGTCCAAGGAATACATTGAACCTGCAGTGGTGTATCGCAAACTAATACTGGTTTCACAATGAATGCTCAAACCACCGACAGTAAGAAGAGTCTATATTCTTGTACTTAAGGCGGCTTTGCGTCTTTTGTATTTAATTCCGATGTGATTTCTGTCTTTCAACTTCAATGTGAAGGTCCAAGGAATACATTGAATCTGCAGTGGTGTATCGGAAACTAATACTGGTTTTACAGGGAATGCTCAAAGCACCGACTGTAAGAAGAGTCTCTTTTCTTGTAGTTAAGACGGCATTGTGCCTTTTGTATTTAATTCCGATGCGATTTCTGTGTTTCTTCGGCAATGTGAAGGACCAAGGAATACATTGAACCTGCAGTGGTGTATCGGAAACTAATACTATTCTCACAGGGAATGCTCAAAGCACAGACTGTAAGGAGAGTCTGTGTTCTTGTACTTAGGGCGGCTTGTGCCTTTTGTATTTAATTCCGATGCGATTTCGGTGTTTCATCGTCAATGTGAAGGCCCAAGGAATTCATTGAACCTGCAGTGGTGTATCGGAAACTAATACTGGTCTCACAGGAAAGGATCAAAGCACTGACTCTAAGAAGTCTCACTCTTCTTGCAATTAATTCGGCATTGTGCCTTTTGTTATTAAATCCAATGTAATTTCAGTGTTTGATCGTCAATGTGAAAGTCCAAGGAATACACTGAACCTGCAGTGGTGTATCGCATACTAATACAGGTCTCACCGTGAATGCTCAAAGCACCGACTGTAAGAAGAGTCTGTATTCTTGTACTTATGGCGGCTTAGTGCCTTTTGAGTTTAATTCCGATACGATTTCTGTCTTTCATATTCAATGTGACGGTCTAAGGAATGCATTGAACGTGCAGTGGTGTATCGGAACTAATACTGGTCTCACAGGAAAGGATCAAAGCACAGACTCTAAGAAGTCTCACACTTCTTGCAATTAAGGCTGCATTGGGCCTTTTGTATTTAATTCCGATGTAATTTCAGTGTTTTATCGTCAATGTGTATGTCCAAGGAATACATTGAACATGCAGTGGTGTATCGGAATCTATTACTGGTCTGACAGGGAATGCAGAAAACACCGACTGTAATAAGAGTCAGTATTCTTGTACTTATGGCGGCATTGGGCCTTTTGTATTTCATTCCGATGCGATTTCTGTGTTTCATCGTCAAAGTGAAGGTCCAAGGAATACATTGAACCTGCAGAGGTGTATCGGAAACTAATACTGGTCTCACAGGGAATGCTCAAAGCACCTACTGTAAGGAGAGTCTCTATTCTTGCAATTAAGGCGGCATTGTTGCTTTTGTATTTATTTGCCATGTAATTTCAGTGTTTCATCGTCAATGTGTATGTCCAAGGAATACATTGAACCTGCAGTGGTTTATCGGAAACTAATACTGGTCTCACAGGGAATGCTCAAAGCAACGACTGTAAGAAGAGTCTCAATTCTTCTACTTAAGGCGGTATTGTGCCTTTTGTATTTAATTCCGATGCGATTTATGTGTTTCATCGTCAATTTGAAGGTCCAAGGAATACATTGAACCTGCAGTGGTGTATCGGAAACTAATACTGGTGTCACAGGAAAGGATCAAAGCACAAAATCTAAGAAGTCTCACTCTTCTTTTACGTAAGGCGTCATTGTGCCCTTTGTATTTAATTCCGATGTAATTTCAGTGTTTCATAGGCAATGTATATGTCCAAGGAATTCATTGAACCGGCAGTGGTGTATCGGAAACTAATACTAGTCTCACAGGGAATACTCGAAGCACCGACTGTGAGAAGAGTCTCTATTCTTGTACTTACGGCTTCATTGTGCCTTTGGTATTTAATTTCGGTGCGATTACTGTGTTTCATCGTCAATGTGAAGGTCCAAGGAATACATTGAACCTGGAGTGGTGTATTGGATTACTAATACTGGTCTCTCAGGAGATGCTCAAAGCATCGACAGTAAGAAGAGTCTCTATTCTTCTACTTAAGGCGGCATTGTGCCTTTTGTATTTAATTCCGATGCGATTTCTGTGTTTCATCGTCAATGTGAAGGTCCAAGGAATACATTGAACCTGGAGTGGTGTATTGGATTACTAATACTTGTCTCTCAGGAGAAGCTCAATGCACCGACTGTAAGAAGATTCTCTATTCTTGTACTTAAGGCGTCATTGTGCCCTTTGTATTTAATTGCGATGTAATTTCAGTGTTTCATCGTTAAGTTGTATGTCTAAGTAATACATTGAACCTGCGGTGGTGTATCGGAAACTAATACTGGTCTCACAGGGAATGCTCAAAGCACCGACTGTAAGAAGAGTCTCTATTCTTGTACTTAAGACGACATTGTGCCTTTTGTATTTAATTCCGATGTAATTTCAGTGTTCCATCGTCAATGTGAATGTCCAAGGAATACATTGAACATCCAGTGGTGTATCGTATACTAATACTGGTCTAACAGGGAATGCTGAAAGCACCGACTGTAGAAGAGTCTCTATTCTCGTACTTAAGGCGGCATTGTGCCTTTTGTATTTAATTCCGAAGCGATTTCTGCGTTTCATCGTCAATGTGAAGGTCCAAGGTATACACTGAACCTGGAGTGGTGTATTGGATTACTAATACTGGTCTCTCAGGAGATGCTCAAAGCACCGACTGTAAGAATGGTCTCTATTCTTGTACTTAAGGCGTCATTGTGCCCTTTGTATTTAATTGCGATGTAATTTCAGTGTTTCATCGTTAAGTTGTATGTCTAAGTAATACATTGAACCTGCGGTGGTGTATCGGAAACTAATACTGGTCTCACATTCAATGCTCAAGACATCGACAGTAACAACAGTCTCTATTCTTGTACTTAAGGCGGCATGGTGCCTTTTGTATTTCATTCCGATGCTATTTCTGTGTTTCTTCGTCAATGTGAAGGTGCATGGTATATATTGAACCTGCAGTGGGGTATCGGAAACTAATACTGGTCTCACAGGAATGGATCAAAGGACAGCCTGTAAGAAGCAACACTCTTCTTGCACTTAAGGTGGCATTGTGGCTTTTATATTTAATTCCGATGTAACTTCAATGTTTCATCGTCCATGTGTATGTCTAAGGAATACATTGAACCTGCAGTGGTGTATCGGAAACTAATACTTTTCCCACAGGGAATGCTCAAATTACCGACAGTAATAAGCCTCAATTCTTGTACTTAAGGCTTCATTGCTCCTTTTGTATTTAATTCCGATGTAATTTCAGTGTTTAATCGTCAATGTGTATGTCCAAGGAATACATTGAACCTGCAGTGGTGTATCGGATACTAATACTGGTCTCACAGGGAATGCTCAAAGCACCGACTGTAAGAAGAGACTCTATACTTGTATTTAAGGCGGCATTGTGCCTTTTGTATTTAACTCCGATGCGATTTCTGTGTTTCATCGTCAATGTGAAGGTCCAAGGAATACATTGAACCTGCAGTGGTGTATCGGAAACTAATACTGGTCTCACAGGGAATGCTCAAAGCAACGACTGTAAGAAGAGCCTATACCCATTCACTTAAGGTGGCATTGTGCCTTTTGTATTTAAATCCGATGTGATTTCAGTGTTTCATCGTCAATGTGTATGTCCATGGAATACATTGAACCTGCAGTGGTGTATCGGAAACTAATACTGGTCTGACAGGGAATGCTCATGCATCGACTGTAAGAAGAGTCTCTACTCTTGCACTTAAGGTGGCATTGTGCCCTTAGTATTAAATTCCGATGCGATTTCTGTGATTCATCGTCAATGTGAAGGTCCAACGAATACATTGAACCTGCAGTGGTGCATCGAAAGCTAATACTGGTCTCACAGGGAATGCTCAGAGCACAGACTGTAAGAAGAGTCAGTGTTCTTGTACTTAAGGCGGCAATGTGCCTTTTGTATTTAATTCGATGCGATTTCTGTGTTTCATCGTCAATGTGAAGGTCCAAGAATACACTGAACCAGCAGTGGTGTATCGAAAACTAATACAGGTCTCACAGAGAATGCTCAAAGCACCGACTGTAAGAAGAGTCTCTATTGTTGTACTTAAGGCGGCATTGTGCCTTTTGTGTTTAATTCCGATGCGATTTCAGTGATTCATCGTCAATGTGAAGGTCCAAGGAAAACATTGAACCTGCAGTGGTGGATTTGAAACTAATACTGGTCTCACAGGAAAGGATCAAAGCACAGACTCTAAGAACACTCACTCTTGTTGCACTTAAGGCGGCATTGTGACTTTTGTATTTAATTCCGATGCGATTTCTGTGTTTCATCGTCAATGTGAGGGTCCAAGGAATACATTGAACCTGCAGTGGTGTATCGGAAACTAATACTGGTCTCACAGGGAATGCTCAAAGCACCGACTGTAAGAAGAGTCTCTATTCTTGTACTTAAGGCGGCATTGTGCCATTTGTATTTAGTTCCGATGCGATTTCTGTGTTTCAACGTCAATGTGAAGGTCCAAGGAATTCATTGAACCTGCAGTGGTGTATCGGAAACTAATAGTGGTCTCACAGGAAAGGATCAAAGCACTGACTCTAAGAAGTCTCACTCTTCTTGCAATTAAGGCGGCATTGTGCCTTTTGTAATTAAATCCAATGTAATTTCAGTGTTTGATCGTCAATGTGAATGTCCAAGGAATACATTGAACCTGCAGTGGTGTATCGGAAACTAATACTGGTCTCACAGGAAATGCTCATAGCACCGACTGTAAGAAGAGTCTCTATTCTTGTACGTAAGGCGGCATTGTGCATTTTGTATTTAATTCCGATGCGATTTCTGTGTTTCATCGTCAATGTGAAGGTCCAAGGAATACATTTAACCTGCAGTGGTGTATCGCAAACTAATACAGGTCTCACCGTGAATGCTCAAAGCACCGACTGTAAGAAGAGTCTGTATTCTTGTACTTAAGGCGGCTTAGTGCCTTTTGAGTTTAATTCCGATACGATTTCTGTCTTTCATATTCAAAGTGACGGTCTAAGGAATGCATTGAACGTGCAGTGGTGTATCGGAACTAATGCTGGTCTCACAGGAAAGGATCAAAGCACAGACTCTAAGAAGTCTCATACTTCTTGCAATTAAGGCGGCATTGTGCCTTTTGTATTTAATTCCGATGTAATTTCAGTCTTTTATCGTCAATGTGTATGTCCAAGGAATACATTGAATCTGCAGTGGTGTATCGGAAACTATTACTGGTCTGACAGGGAATGCACAAAACACCGACTGAAATAAGAGTCAGTATTCTTGTACTTATGGCGGCATTGGGCCTTTTGTATTTAATTCCGATGCGATTTCTGTGTTTCATCGTGAAAGTGATGGTCCAAGGAATACATTGAACCTGCAAAGGTGTATCGGAAACTAATACTGGTCTCACAGGGAATGCTAAAATCACCGAATGTAAGAAGAGTCTCTATTCTTGCACCTAAGTCGGCATTGTGCCTTTTGTATTTAATTCCGATGTAATATCAGTGTTTCATTGTCAGTGTGTATGTCCAAGGAATACATTGAACCAGCAGTGGTGTATCGGACACTAATACTGATCTCACAGGGAATGTTCAAAGCACCGACTGTAAGACGGGTCTCTATTCTTGTACTTAAGGCGTCATTGCGCCTTTTGTATTTAATTCCGATGCGATTTCTGTGTTTCATCATCAATGTGAAGGTCCAAGGAATACATTGAACCTGCAGTGGTGTATCGGAAACTAATACTGGTCTCACAGGGAATGCTCAAAGCACCTACTGTAAGAAGAGTCTCTATTCTTGCAATTAAGGCGGCATTGTGCTTTTTGTATTTAATTGCCATGTAATCTCAGTGTTTCATCGTTAATGTGTATGTCCAAGGAATACATTGAACCTGCAGTGGTGTATCGGAATCTAATACTGGTCTCACAGGGAATGCTCAAAGCAACGACTGTAAGAAGAGTCTCTATTCTTCTACTTAAGGCGGCATTGTGCCTTTTGTATTTAATTCCGATGCGATTTATGTGTTTCATCGTCACTTTGAAGGTCCAAGGAATACATTGAACCTGCAGTGGTGTATCGGAAACTAATACTGGTGTCACAGGAAAGGATCAAAGCACAGACTCTAAGAAGTCTCACTCTTCTTGTACTTAAGGCGTCATTGGGCCCTCTGTATTTAATTCCGATGTAATTTCAGTGTTTCATAGGCAATGTATATGTCCAAGGAATTCATTGAACCGGCAGTGGTGTATCGGAAACTAATACTAGTCTCACAGGGAATACTCGAAGCACCGACTGTGAGAAGAGTCTCTATTCTTGTACTTACGGCTTCATTGTGCCTTTGGGATTTAATTTCGGTGCGATTACTGTGTTTCATCGTCAATGTGAAGGTCCAAGGAATACATTGAACCTGAAGTGGTGTATTGGATTACTAATACTGGTCTCTCAGGAGATGCTCAAAGCATCGACTGTAAGAAGAGTCTCTATTCTTGTACTTAAGGCGTCATTGTGCCCTTTGTATTTAATTGCGATGTAATTTCAGTGTTTCATCGTCAATGTGTATGTCTAAGTAATACATTGAACCTGCGGTGGTGTATCGGAAGCTAATACTGGTCTCCCAGGGAATGCTCAAAGCACCGACTGTAAGAAGAGTCCCTATTCTTGTACTTAAGCCGCCATTGTGCCTTTTGCATTTAATTCCGATGTAATTTCAGTGTTCCATCGTCAATGTGAATGTCCAAGGAATACATTGAACTTCCAGTGGTGTATCGTATACTAATACTGGTCTAACAGGGAATGCTGAAAGCACCGACTGTGAGAAGAGTCTCTATTCTCGTACTTAAGGCGGCATTGTGCCTTTTGTATTTAATTCCGATGCGATTTCTGCGTTTCATTGTAAATGTGAAGGTCCAAGGAATACACTGAACCTGCAGTGGCGTGTCGCAAACTAATACTGGTCTCACAGGCAATGCTCAAAACACCGACAGTAAGAACAGTCTCTATTCTTGTACTTAAGGCGGCATTGTGCCTTTTGTATTTAATTCCGATGCTATTTCTGTGTTTCTTCGTCAACGTGAAGGTGCATGGTATACATTGAACCTGCAGTGGGGTATCAGAAACTAATACTGGTCTCACAGGAAAGGATCAAAGCACAGCCTGTAAGAAGCAACACTCTTCTTGCACTTAAGGTGGCATTGTGGCTTTTATATTTAATTCCGATGTAACTTCAATGTTTCATCGTCCATGTGTATGTCTAAGGAATACATTGAACCAACAGTGGTGTATCGGAAACTAATACTTTTCTCACAGGGAATGCTCAAATCACCGACAGTAAGAAGCCTCAATTCTTGTACTTAAGGCTTCATTGTTCCTTATGTATTTAATTCCGATGTAATTTCAGTGTTTCATCGTCAATGTGTATGTCCAAGGAATACATTGAACCTGCAGTGGTGTATCGGATACTAATACTGGTCTCACAGGGAATGCTCAAAGCACCGACTGTAAGAAGAGTCTTTATTCTTGTCCTTAAGGCGGCATTGTGTCATTTGTATTTAATTCCGTTGCTAATTCGGTGTTTTATCGTCAATGTGAAGGTCCAAGGAATACATTGGACCTGTAGTGGTATATCGGCAACTAATATTGGTCTCACAGGAAAGGATCAAAGCACAGTCTCTAAGAAGTCTCACTCTTCTTGCACTTAAGGCGGCATTGTGCCTTTCATATTTAATTACGATGTAATTTCAGTGTTCATCGTCAATGTGTGTGTCCAAGGAATACATTGAATCTGCAGTGGTGTATCGGAAACTAATACAAGTCTCACAGGGAATGCTCAAAGCACCGACCGTAAGAAGAGTCTCTATTCTTGTACTAAAGGCGGCATTTTGCCTTTTGTATTTAGTTCCGATGCCATTTCTGTGTTTCATCGTCAATGTGAAGGTCCAAGAAGTACATTGAACCAGCAGTGGTGTATCGGAAACTAATACTGGTCTCACAGGGATGCTCAAAGCACCGACCGTAAGAAGAGTCTCTATTCTTGTACTTAATAGCAGCATTGTGCCTTTTGTATTTAATTCCGATGCGATTTCTGTGTAGCATCGCCAATGTGAAGGTCCAAGGAATACTTTGAACCTGCAATGGTGTATCGGAAACTAATACTGGTCTCACAGGAAAGCGTCGAAACACAGACCCTAAGAAGTCTCACTCTTCTTGTACTTAAGGCGTCATTGTGCCCTTTGTAATTAATTCCGATGTAATTTCATTATTTCATCGTCAATGTGTATGTCCAAGGAATACATTGAACCTGCAGTGGTGTATCGGTAACTAATACTGGTCTCACAGAGAATGCTCAAAGCACCGACAGTAAGAAGAGTCTCTATTCTTGTACTTAAGGCGGCATTGTGCCTTTTGTATTTAATTCCGATGCGATTTGAGTATTTCATCGTCAATATTAACGTCCAAGGAATACATTGAAACTGCAGTGGTGTATCAGAAACTAATACTGGTCTCACAGTAAAGGATCAAAGCACAGCCCCTAAGAAGTCTCACTCTTGTTGTACTTAAGGCGTCTTTGTGCCCTTTGTATTTAATTCCGATGTAATTTCAGTGTCTCATCGTCAATGTGTATATCCAAGGAATACATTGAACCTGCAGTGGTGTATCGGAAACTAATACTGGTTTCACAGGGAATGCTCAAAGCACCGACTGTAAGTAGAGACTGTATCCTTGTACTTGAGGCGGCATTGTGCCTTTTGTATTTAATTCCGATGCGATTTCTGTGTCTCATCGTCAATGTGAAGCTCCACGGAATACATTCAACCTGCAGTGGTGTATCGGAAACTAATACTGGTCTCACAGGGAATGCTTAAAGCTACGACTGTAAGAAGCGTGTCTATTCTTGTACTTAAGGCGGCATTGTGCCTTTTGTATTTAATTCCGATGCCATTTCTGTGTTTCATCGTCAATGTGAAGGCCCATGGAATACATTGAAGCTGCAGTGGTGTATCGGAAACTAATACAGGTCTCACAGGAACTGCTTAAAGCACCGACTGTAAGAAGAGTCTCTATTCTCGTACTTAAGGCGGCATTCTGCCTTTGGTATTTAATTCCGATTTGATTTCTGTGTTTCATCGTCAATGTGAATGTCTGAGGAATACATTGAACCTGCAGTGGTGTATCGGAAATTATTACTGGTCTCTCAGGGAATGCTCAAAGCACCGACTGTAAGAAGAGTCTCTATTGTTGTACTTAGGGCGGCATTGTGCCATTTGTATTTAATTCCGTTGCGATTTCTGTGTTACATCGTCAATGTGAAGGTCCAAGGAATACATTGGAACTGCAGTGGTGTATCGGAAACTAATACTGGTCTCACAGGAAAGGATCAAAGCACAGACCCTAAGAAGTCTCACTCTTCTTGTACATAAGGCGTCTTTGTGCCCTTTGTATTTAATTTCCATGTAATTTCAGTGTCTCATCGTCAATGTGTATGTCCAAGGAATACATTGGAACTGCAGTGGTGTATCGGAAACTAATACTCGTCTACAGGGAATGCTCAAAGCACCGACTGTAAGAAGAGTGTCTATTCTTGTACTTAAGGTGGCAATGTGCCCTTTGTATTTAATTCCGATGCCATTTCTGTGTTTCATCGTCGATGTGAAAGTCCAAGGAATACACTGAACCTGAAGTGGTGTATCGGAAACTAATACTGGTCTCACAGGTAATGCTCAAAGCACCGACTGAAAGAAGAGTCTCTATTCTTGTACTTAAGGCGGCATTGTGCCTTTTGTATTTAATTCCGATGCGATTTCTGTGTGTAATCGTCAATGTGAAGGTCCAAGAAATACATTGAACCTGCAGTGGCGTATCGGAAACTAATACGGATCGCTCTGTAAAGGATCAAAACATGGACTCTAAGATGTCTCACTCTGCTTGCACTTAAGGCGTCATTGTGCCCTTTGTATTTAATTCCGATGTAATTTCAGTGTTTCATCGTCAATGCGTATTTCCGTGGAATATATTGAACCTGCAGTGGTGTATCGGAAACTAATACTGGTCTCACAGGGAATGCTCAAAGCACAGACTGTAAGAAGAGTCTCTATTCTTGTACTGAAGGTGGCATTGTCCCTTTTGTATTTAATTCCAATGCGGTTTCTGTGTTTCATCGTCAATGTGAAGGTCCAAGGATTACATTGAACCTGCAGTGGTGTTTCGGAAACTAATACTGGTCTCACAGGGCATGCTCAAAGCACCGACTGTAAGAAGAGTCTCTATTCTTGTACTTAAGGCGGCATTGTGCCTTTTGTATTTAATTCCGATGTAATTTCTGGGTATAATCGTCAATGTAAAGGTCCAAGGAATACATTGAACCTGCAGTGAAGTATCGGAAGCTAATAATGGTCTCACAGGAAAGGATCAAAGGACAGACTATAAAGTCTCACTCTTCTTGCACTTAAGGCGGCATTGTGCCTTTTGTATTTAATTCCGATGTCATTTAGTGTTTCATCGACAATGTGAAGGTCCAAGGAATACATTGAACCTGCAGTGGTGTATCGGAAACTAATATAGGTCTCACAGGGAATGCTCAAATCACAGACTGTAAGAAGAGTCACAATTCTTGTACTAAGGCGGTTTTGTGCCTTTTGTATTTAATTCCGATTCAATTTCTGTGTTTCATCGTCAATGTGAAGGTCCGAGTTATGCATTAAACCTTCAGTGGTGCATCGATTTCTAGTACAGGTCTCACAGAAAACGGTCAAAGTATAGACTCATAGAAGAGTCTCTCTTCTTGTACATAAGGCGGCATTGTGGCTTTTGTATTTAATTCCGATGCAATTTCTGTGTTTCATCGTCAATGTGAAGGTCCAATTAATACATTGAACCTGCAGTGGTTTATCGGAAACTAATACTGGTTTCACACGGAATGCTCATTGCACAGACTGTAAGAAGAGTCACTATTTGTGTACTTACGGCGGCATTTTGCCTTTTGTATTTAAATCCAATGCAAACTCTGTGTTTCATCGTCAATGTGTGGGACCAAGTAATACATTAATCCTGCATTGGTGCATCGGTATATAAAACTGGTCTCACAGGGAATGCTCAAATCACAGACTGTAAGAAGAGTCACTATTCTTGTACTTAAGGCGGTTTTGTGCCTTTGGTATTTAATGCCGATGTAATTTCTGTGTTTCATCGTCAATGTGTAAGTCAAAGAAATACATTGAGCCTGCAGTGGTGTACCGGAAACTAATACTGGTCTCACAGGGAATGTTCAAGGCTCAGACTGTAGATGAGTCTCTGATCTTGTGCTAAGCGCGGTATTGTGCTTCTTGTATTTAATTCCGATGCGATTTCTGTGTTTCATCGTCAATGTGAAGGTCCAAGGAATACATTGAACCTGCAGTGGTGTATCGGAAACTAATGCTGGTCTCACAAGGAATGCTCAGAGCACTAACTGTAAGCAGAGTCTCTATTCTTGTACTTAAGCCGGCATTGTGCATTTTGTATTTAATTCCGATGCGATTTCTGTGTTTCATCGCGAACGTGAAGGTCCAAGGAATACATTGAACCTGCAGTGGTGTATCGGAAACATAATACTGGTCTCACAGGGAATGCTCAAAGCACCGACTGTAAGAAGAGTCTCTATTCTTGTACTTAAGGCGGCATTGTGCCTTTTGTATTGAATTCCGATGCGATTTCTGTGTTTCATCGTCAATGTGAAGGTCCAAGGAAAACATTGAACAGGCAGTGGTGTATCGGAAACTAATACTGGTCTCACAGGGAATTCTCAAAGCACCGACTGTAAGAAGAGTCTCTATTCTTGTACTTAAGGTGGCATTGTGCCTTTTGCATTTAATTCAGATGCGATTTCTGTGTTTCATAGTCAATATGAATGTCCAAGAAATACTTTGAACCTGCAATGGTGTATCGGAAACTAATACTGGCCTCACAGGGAATGCTCACAGCACAGACTGTGAGAAGAGTCTCTATTCTTGTACTTAAGGCGGCATTGTGCCTTTTGCATTTAATTCCGATGCGATTTCTGTGTTTCATAGACAATGTGAATGTCCAAGAAATACTTTGACCCTGCAGTGGGGTATCGGAAACTAATACTGGCCTCACAGGGAATGCTCAAAGCACCGACTGTAAGAAGAGTCTCTGTTCTTGTACTTAAGGCGGCCTTGTGCCTTTTGTATTTAATTCCGGTGCGATTTCTGTGTTTCATAGTCAATGTGAAGGTCCAAGGAATACCTTGAACCTGCAATGGTGTATCGGAAACTAATACTGCTCTCAGAGGGAATGCTCAAAGCACCGACTGTAAGAAGTGTCCCTATTCTTGTACTTAAGGCGGAATTGTGCCTTTTGTATTTAATTCCGATGCGATTTCTCTGTTTCATCGTGAATGTGAAGGTCCAAGGAATACACTGAACCTGCAGTGGTGTATCGGAAACTAATACTGGTCTCACAGGGAATGCTCAAAGCACCGACTGTAAGAAGAGTCTCTATTCTTGTACTTAAGGCGGCATTGTGCCTTTTGTATTTAATTCCGATACGATTTCTGTGTTTCATCGTCAATGTGAAGGTCCAAGGAATACATTGAACCTGCAGTGGTGTATCGGAAACTAATACTGGTCTCACAGGGAATTCTCAAAGCACCGAATGTAAGAAGAGTCTCTATTCTTGTACTTAAGGCGGCCTTGTGCCTTTTGTATCTAATCCCGATGCGATTTCTGTGTTTCATAGTCAATGTGAAGGTCCAAGGAACACCTTGAACCTGCAGTGGTGTATCGGCAACTAATACTGCTCTCAGAGGCAATGCTCAAATCACCGACTGTAAGAAGTGTCTCTATTCGTGTACTTAAGGCGGCATTGTGCCTTTTGTATTTAATTCCGATGCGATTTCTGTGTTTCATCGTGAATGTGAAGGTCCAAGGAATACATTGAACCTGCAGTGGTGTATCGGAAACTATTACTGGTCTCACAGGGAATGCTCAAAGCACCGAATGTAAGAAGAGTCTCTATTCTTGTAATTTAGGCGGCATTGTGCCTTTTGCATTTAATTCCGATGCGATTTCTGTGTTTCATCGTCAATGTGAAGGTCCAAGGAATACATTGAACCTGCAGTGGTGTATTGGAAACTAATACTGGTCTCACAGGGAATGCACAAAACACCGACTGTAAGTAGAGTCTCTATTCTTGTACTTAAGGCGGCATTGTGCTTTTTGCATTTAATTCCGCGTCGATTTTTTTGTTTCATACTCAATGTGAAGGTCCAAGGAATACTTTGAACCCGCAGTGGTGTATCGGAAACTAATACTGGTCTCACAGGAAATGCTTAAATCACCGACTGTAAGAAGAGTCTCCATTCTTGTAATTAAGGCGGCATTGTGCCTTTTGTATTTAATTCCGATGCGATTTCTTGGTTTCATCGTCAATGTGAATGTCCAAGGGATACATTGAACGTGCAGTGGTGTATCGGAAACTAATACTGATCTCACATCGAATGCTCAAAGCACCGACTGTAAGAAGAGTCTCTATACTTGTAATTAAGGCGGCATTGTGCCTTTTGTATTTAATTCCAATGCGATTTCTGTGTTTCATCTTCAATGTGAAGGTCCAAGGAATACATTGAACCTGCAGTGGTGTATCGGAAACTAATACTGGTCTCACAGGAAAGGATCAAAGAATGGACTCTAAGAAGTCTTACTCTTCTTGCATTAAGGCGGCATTCTGTCTTTTGTATTTAATTCCGATGTAATTTCAGTGTTTCATCGTCAATGTGTATGTCCAAGGAATACATTGATCCAGCAGTGGTGTATCGGAAACTAATACTGATCTCACAGGGAATGCTCAAAGCACCGACTGTAAGAAGAGTCTGTATTCTTGTACTTAAGCCGGCATTGTGCCTTTTGTAATTATTTCCGATGCGAATTCTGTGTTTCATCGTCAACTTGATGTTCGAAGGAATACATTGAACCTGCAGTGGTGTATCGGAAACTAATACTGGTCTCACTAGGAATGCTCAAAGCACCAACTGTAAGAAGAATCCCTATTCTTAATCTTAAGGCAGCATTGTGCCTTTTGTATTTAATTCCGATCCCATTTCTGCGTTTCATCGTCAATGTGAAGGTCCAAGGAATACACTGAACCTTCAGTTGTGTATCGGAAACTAATACTGGGCTCACAGGGAATGCTCAAAGCACCGACTGTGAGAAGAGTCTCTGTTCTTGCACTTAAGGCGGCATTGTGCATTTTGTATTTAATTCCGATGTAATTTCAGTGTTTCATCGTCAATGTGTATGACAAGGAATACATTGAAACTGCAGTGGTGTATCGGAAATTAATACTGGCCTCACAGGGAATGCTCAAAGCACCAACTGTAAGAAGGGTCTCTACTCCTTTACTTAAGGCGGCATTGTGCCTTTTGTATTTAATTCCGATGCGATTTCTGTGTTTCATCGTCAATTTGCAGCTCCAAGCAATACATTGAACCTGCAGTGGTGTATCGGAAACTAATACTGGTCTCACAGGGAACGCTCAAAGCACCGACAGTAAGAAGAGTTTCTATTCTTGTACTTAAGTCGGCATTGTGCGTTTTGTACTTTATTCCGATGCAATTTTTGTGCTTCATCGTCAATGTGAAGGTCCAAGGAATACATTGAGCCAGCAGTGGTGTATCGGAAACAAATACTGGTCTCACAGGGAATGCTCAAAGCACCGACTGTAACAAGAATCTCTATTCTTGTACTTAAGGCGGCATTGTGTTTTTGTATTTAATTCCGATGCGATTTCTTTGTTTCATTGTCAATATGAAGGTCCAAGGAATACACTGAACCCGCAGTTGTGTATCGGAAACTAATACTGGTCTCACAGGGAATGCTAAAATCACCGACTGTAAGAAGAGTCTCTATTCTTGCACTTAAGGCGGCATTGTGCCTTTTGTATTTAATTCCGATGTAATTTCAGTGTTTCATAGTCAATGTGTATGACAAGGAATACATTGAAGCTGCAGTGGATTATCGGAAATTAATACTGGTCTCAAAGGGAATATTCAAAGCACCGACTGTAAGAAGGGTCACTATTCTTGTACTTAAGGCGGCATTGTGCTTTTTGTATTTAAATCCGATGGGATTACTGTGTTTCATAGTCAATGTGAAGGTCCAAGGAATACCTTGAACCTGCAGTGGCGTATCGGAAACTAATACTGCTCTCAGAGGCAATGCTCAAAGCACCGACTGTAAGAAGTGTCTCTATTCTTGTACTTAAGGCGGCATTTTGCCTTTTCTATTTAATTCCGATGCGATTTCTGTGTTTCATCGTCACTGTGAAGGTCCATGGAATACATTGAGTCTGCAGTGGTGTATCGGAAACTATTACTGGTCTAGGGAATGCTCAAAGCACCGACTGTAGGAAGAGTCTCTATTGTTGTAATTAAGGCGGCATTCTGCCTTTTGTATTTAATTCCGAAGCGATTTCTGTGTTTCATCGTCAATGTGAAGGTCCAAGGAATATATTGAACATGCAGTGGTGTATCGGAATCTAATACTGGTCTCACAGGAAAGGTTCAAAGAATGGACTCTAAGAAGTCTCACTCTTCTTGCATTAAGGCGGCATTGTGTCTTTTGCTTTTAATTCCGATGTAATTTCAGTGTTTCATCGTCATTGTGTATGTCCAGGGAATACATTGAAACTGCAGTGGTGTATCGGAAACAAATACTGGTCTCACAGGGAATGCTCAAATCACCGACTGTAAGAAGAGTCTCTATTCTTGTACTTAAAGCGGCATTGTGCCTTTTGTATTTAATTCCGATGCGATTTCTGTGTTTCATAGTCAATGTGAAGATCCAAGGAATACTTTGAACCTGCAGTGGTGTATCGGAAACTAATACTGCTCTCAGAGGGAATGCTAAAGCTCCGACTGTAAGAAGTGTCTCTATTCTTGTACTTAAGGCGGCATTGTGCCTTTTGTATTTAATTCCGATGCGATTTCTGTGTTTCATAGTCAATGTGAAGGTCCAAGGAATACTTTGAACCTGCAGTGGTGTATCGGAAACTAATACTGGTCTCAGAGGCAATGCTCAAAGCACCGACTGAGAGAAGTGTCTCTATTCTTGTACTTAAGGCGGCAATGTGCCTTTTGTATTTAATTGCGATGCGATTTCTGTGTTTCATCGTCAATGTGAAGGTCCAAGGAATACATTGAACCTGCAGTGGTGAATCGGAAACTATTACTGGTCTCACAGGGAATGCTGAAGCACCGAATGTAAGAAGAGTCTCTATTCTTGTAATTAAGGCGGCATTGTGCCTTTTGTATTTAGTTCCGATGCGATTTCAGTGTTTCATCGTCAATGTGAAGGTCCAAGGAATAGATTGAACCTGCAGTGGTGTATCAGAAACTAATACTGGTCTCACAGGAACGGATCAAGGCACAGACACTAAGAAGTCTCACTCCTCTAGCACTTAAGACGGCATTGTGCCTTTTGTATTTATTTCCGCTGAATTTCAGTATTTCATCGTCAACGTGTATGTCCAAGGAATACATTGAACCTGCAGTGGTGTATCGGAAACTAATACTGGTCTCACAGGGAATGCTCAAAGCACCGACTGTAAGAAGAGTCTCTATTCTTGTACTAAAGGCGGCATTGTGCCTTTTGTATTTAATTCCGATGCGATTTCTGTGTTTCATCGTCAATGTGAAGGTTCAAGGAATACATTGAACCTGCAGTGGTGTATCGGAAACTAATGAGGGTCTCACAGGAAATGCTCAAATCACCGACTGTAAGAAGAGTCTCTATTCATGTACTTAATGCGGCTTTGTGCCTATTGCATATAATTCCGATGCGATTACTGTATTTCATAGTCAATGTGAAGGTCCAAGGAATACCTTGAACCTGCAGTGGTGTATCGGAAACTAATACTGGTCTCACAGGGAAAGCTCAAAGCACCGGCTGTAAGAAGAGTCTCTATTCTTGTACTTAAGGCGGCATTGTGCCTTTTGTATTTAATTCCGATGCGATTTCTGTGTTTCATAGTCAATGTGAAGGTTCAAGGAATACTTTGAACCTGCAGTCGTGTATCGGAAACTAATACTGGTCTCACATTAAAGGATCAAAGCACAGACTCTAAGAAGTCTCACTCATCTTGCACTAAAGGCGTCATTGTGCCTTTTATATTTAATTCCGATGTAATTTCAGTGTTTCATCATCAATGTTTAGGGCTAAGGAATACATTGAGCCTGCAGTGGTGCATCGGAAACTAATACTGGTCACACAGGGAGTGTTCAAGGCACAGACTGTAGAAGAGTCTCTAAACATGTACTTTACGCGGCATTGTGCTTCTTGTATTTAATTCCGATGCGATTTCTGTGTTTCATCGTCAATGTGAAGGCCCAAGAAATACATTGAACCTGCAGTTGTGTATCGGAAACTAATACTGGTCTCAAAGGAAACGATCAAAGCACAGACACTAAGAAGTCTCACTCTTCTGGCACCTAAGGCGGCATTGTGCCTTTTGTATTTAATTCCGATGTAATTTGAGTGTTTCATCGTCAATGTGTATGTCCAAGGAATACATTGAACCATCAGTGGTGTATCGGAAACTAATACTGGTCTCACAGGGAGTGTTCAAGGCACAGACTGTAGAAGAGTCTCTGATCTTGTACTTTACGCGGCATTGTGCTTCTTGTATTTAATTCCGATGCGATATCTGTGTTTCATCGTCAATGTGAAAGTCCAAGGAATACATTGAACATGCAGTGGTGTATCGGAAAGTAATACTGGTCTCACAGGGAATGCTCAAAGCACTAACTGTAAGAGGAGTAACTATTCTTGTACTTAAGCCGGCATTGTGCCTTTTGTTTTTAATTCCGATGCGATTTCTGTGTTTCATAGTCAATGTGAAGGTCCAAGGAATACCTTGAACCTGCAGTGGTGTATCGGAAACTAATACTGGTCTCACAGGGAATGCTCAAAACACCAACTGTAAGAAGAGTCTCTATTCTTGTACTTAAGGCGGCCTTGTGCCTTTTGTATTTAATTCCGATGCGATTTCTGTGTTTCATCGTCAATGTGAAGGTCCAAGGAATACATTGAACCTGCAGTGGTGTATCAGAAACTAATACTGGTCTCACAGGGAATGCTCAAAACACCGTTTGTAAGAAGAGTCTCTATTCTTGTACTTAAGGCGGCATTGTGCTTTTTGAATTTAACTCCGATGCGATTTCTGTGTTTCATCGACAATGTGAAGGTCCAAGGAATACATTGAACCTGCAGTGGTGTATCGGAGACTAATACTAGTCTCAGAGGGAATGCTCAAAGCACCGACTGTAAGAAGAGTCTCTATTCTTGTACTTAAGGCGGCATTGTGCCTTTTGTATTTAATTCCGATGCGATTTCTGTGTGTCATAGTCAATGTAAAGGACCACGGTTTACTTTGAACCTGCAGTGGTGTACGGAAACTAATACTGTTCACAGAGGGAATGCTTAAAGCACCGACTGCAAGAAGAGTCTCTATTCTTGTACTTAAGGTGGCATTGTGCCTTTTGTATTTAATTCCGATGCGATTTCTGTGTTTCATCATCAATGTGAAGGTCCAGGGAATACATTGAACCTGCAGAGGTGTATCGGAAACTAATACTGGTCTCACAGGGAATGCTCAAAGCACCGACTGTAAGAAGAGTCTCTATTCTTGTACTTAAGGCGGCATTGTGCCTTTTGCATTTAATTCCGATTGGATTTCTGTGTTTCATAGTCAATGTGAAGCTCCAAGCAATACTTTGAACCTGCAGTGGTGTATCGGAAACTAATACTGCTTTCAGAGGGAATGCTCAAATCACCGACTGTATCGGAAACAAATACTGGTCTCTCAGGAAAGGATCAAGGCACAGACTCTAAGTAGTCTCACTCTTCTAGCACTTAAGGCGGCATTGTGCCTTTTGTATTTAATTCCGTTGTAATTTCAGTATTTCATCGTCAATGTGTATGTCCAAGGAATACATTGAACCTGCAGTGGTGTATCGGAAACTAATACTGGACTCACAGGGAATTCTCAAAGCACCGACTGTAAGGAGAGTCTCTATTCTTGTAATTAAGGTGGCATTGTGCCTTTTGTATTTAGTTCCGATGCGATTTCTGTGTTTCATCGTCAGTGTGAAGGTCCAAGGAATACATTGAACCTGCAGTGGTGTATCGGAAACTTATACTGGTCTCACAGGGAATGCTCAAAGCACCGACTGTTAGAAGAGTCCCTATTCTTGTAATTAAGGCGGCATTGTGCCTTTTGTATTTAATTCCGAAGCGATTTCTGTGTTTCATCGTCAATGTGAAAGTCCAAGGAATACATTGAACCTGCAGTGGTGTATCGGAAACTAATAGTGGTCTCACAGGAAAGGGTCAAAGAATGGACTCGAAGAAGTCTCAATCTTCTTGCATTAAGGCGGCATTCTGTCTTTTGTATTTAATTCCCATGTAATTTCAGTGTTTCATCGTCATTGTGTATGTCCAAGGAACACATTGATCCTGCAGTGGTGTATCGGAAACTAATAAAGGTCTCACAGGGAATGCTCAAAGCACCGACTGTAAGAAGAGTCTCTATTCTTGTACTTAAGGCGGCATTGTGCCTTTTGTATTAAATTCCGATGCGATTTCTGTGTTTCATCGGCAATGTGAAGGTCCAAGGAATACATTGAACCTGCAGCGGTGTATCGGAAACTAATACTGGTCTCACAGGGAATGCTCAAATCACCGACTGTAAGAAGAGTCTCTATTCTTGTACTTAAGTCGGCATTGTGCCTTTTGTATTTATTTCTGATGCGATTTGTGTGTTACGTAGTCAATGTGAAGGTCCAAGGAATACTTGGAACCTGCAGTGGTGTATCGAAAACTAATACTGCTCTCAGAGGGAATGCTCAAAGCACCGACTGTAAGAAGTGTCTCTATTCTTGTACTTAAGGCTGCATTGTGTCTTTTGTATTTAATTCCGATGCGATTTCTGTGTTTCATAGTCAATGTGAAGGTCCAAGGAATACTTTGAACCTGCAGTGGTGTATCGGAAACTAATACTGGTCTCACAGGAAAGGATCAAAATACAGACTCTAAGAAGACTCACTCTTCTTGCACTTAAGTCGGCATTGTGCCTTTTGTATTTAATTCCGATGTAATTTCAGTGTTTCATCGTCAATGTGTATGTCCAAGGAATACATTGTACCTGCAGTGGTGTATCAGATAGTAATACTCGTCGCACAGGGAATGCTCAAAGCACCGACTGTAAGAAGAGTCTCTATTCTTGTACTGAAGGTGGCATTGTCCCTTTTGTATTTAATTCCAATGCGGTTTCTGTGTTTCATCGTCAATGTGAAGGTCCAAGGATTACATTGAACCTGCAGTGGTGTTTCGGAAACTAATACTGGTCTCACAGGGCATGCTCAAAGCACCGACTGTAAGAAGAGCCTTTATTCTTGTACTTAAGGCGGCATTGTGCCTTTTGTATTTAATTGCAATGTTATTTCAGTGTTTGATTGTCAATGTGAATATCCAATGAATACATTGAACCTGCAGTGGTGTATCGGAAACTAATACTGGTCTCACAGGGAATGCTCAAATCACCGACAGTAAGAAGAGTCTATATTTTTGTAATTAAGGCGGCATTGTGTTTTTTGTATTTAATTCCGATGCGATTTCCTTGTTTTATCGTCAATGTAAAAGTCCAAGGAATACATGGAACCTGCAGTGGTGTAATGGAAACAAATACTGGTCTCTCAGGAAAGGATCAAGGCACAGACTCTAAGTAGTCTCACTCTTCTAGCACTTAAGGCGGCATTGTGCCTTTTGTATTTAATTCCGATGTAATTTCAGTATTTCATCGTCAATGTGTATGTCCAAGGAATACATTAAACCTGCAGTGGTGTATCGGAAACTAATACTGGTCTCACAGGGAATGCTCAAAGCACCGACTGTAAGAAATGTCTCTATTCTTGTAATTAAGGTGGCATTGTGCCTTTTGTATTTAATTCCGATGCAATTTCTGTATTTCATCGTCAATGTGAAGGTCCAAGGAATACATTGAATCTGCAGTGGTGTATCGGAAACTAATACTGGTCTCACAGGGAATGCTCAAAGCACCGTCTGTTAGAAGAGTCCCTATTCTTGTAATTAATTTCGGCATTGTGCATTTTGTATTTAACTCCGAAGCGATTTCTGTGTTTCATCGTCAATGTGAAACTCCAAGGAATACATTGAACCTGCAGTGGTGTATCGGAAACTAATACTGGTCTCACAGGGAAGGATCAAAGAATGGACTCTAAGAAGTCTCAATCTTCTTGCATTAAGGCGGCATTCTGTCTTTTGTATTTAATTCCCATGTAATTTCAGTGTTTCATCGTCATTGTGTATGTCCAAGGAACACATTGAACCTGCAGTGGTGAATCGGAAACTAATAAAGGTCTCACAGGGAATGCTCAAAGCACCGACTGTAAGAAGAGTCTCTATTCTTGAACTTAAGGCGGCATTGTGCCTTTTGTATTTAATTCCGATGCGATTTCTGTGTTTCATCGGCAATGTGAAGGTCCCAGGAATACATTGAACCTGCAGCGGTGTATCGGAAACAAATACTGGTCTCACAGGGAATGCTCAAAGCACCGACTGTAGGAAGAGTCTCTATTCTTGTACTTAAGACGGCATTGTGCCTTTTGTATTTATTTCTGATGCGATTTGTGTGTTACATAGTCAATGTGAAGGTCCAAGGAATACTTTGAACCTGGAGTGGTGTATCGAAAACTAATACTGCTCTCAGAGGGAATGCTCAAAACACCGACTGTAAGAAGTGTCTCTATTCTTGTACTTAAGGCGGCATTGTGTCTTTTGTATTTAATTCCGATGCGATTTCTGTGTTTCATAGTCAATGTGAAGGTCCAAGGAATACTTTGAACCTGCAGTGGTGTATCGGAAACTAATACTGGTCTCACAGGGAATGCTCAAAGCACCGACTGTAAGAAGAGTCTCTATTCTTGTACATAAGTCTTCCTTGTACTTTTTGTATTTAATTCCGATGATATTTCTGTGTTTCATCGTCAATGTGAAAGTCCAAGGAATACATTGAACCTGCAGTAGTGTATTGGAAACTAATACTGGTCCCTCAGGAAAGGATCAAGGCACAGACTCTAGAAAGTCTCACTCTTCTAGCACTTAAGGCGGCATTGTGCCTTTTGTATTTAATTCCGATGTAATTTCAGTATTTCATCGTCAATGTGTATGTCCAAGGAATACATTGTACCTGCAGTGGTGTATCAGATAGTAATACCGGTCTCACAGGGAATGCTCAAAGCACCGACAGTAAGAAGAGTCTCTATTCTTGTACTTAAGGCGGCATTGTGCCTTTTGTATTTAATTCCGATGCGATTTCTGTGTTTCATCGTCAATGTGATGGTCCAAGGAGTACTTTGAACCTGCAGTGGTGTATCGGAAACTAATACTGGTCTCACAGGAAAGGATCAAAATACAGACTCTAAGAAGACTCACTCTTCTTGCACTTAAGTCGGCATTGTGCCTTTTGTATTTAATTCCGATGTAATTTCAGTGTTTCATCGTCAATGTGTATGTCCAAGGAATACATTGTACTTGCAGTGGTGTATCAGATAGTAATACTGGTCTCACAGGGAATGCTCAAAGCACCGACAGTAAGAAGAGTCTCTATTCTTGTACTTAATGCGGCATTGTGCCTTTTGTATTTAATTCCGATGCGATTTCTGTGTTTCATCGTCAATGTGAAGGTCCAAGGAATACATTGAACCTGCAGTGGTGTATCGGAAACTAATACTGGTTTCACAGGGAATGCTCGAAGCACCGACTGTAAGAAGAGTCTTTATTCTTGTACTTAAGACGGCATTGTGCCTTTTGTATTTAATTCCGATGCGATTTCTGTGTTTCTTCGGCAATGTGAAAGTCCAAGGAATATATTGAACCTGCAGTGGTGTATCGGAAACTAATACTGGTCTCACAGGGAATGCTCAATGCACAGAGTGTAAGAAGAGTCTGTGTTCTTGTACTTATGGCGGCATTGTGCCTTTTGTATTTAATTCCGATGCGATTTCTGTGTTTCATCGTCAATGTGAAGGTCCAAGGAATACATTGAACCAGCAGTGGTGTATCGGAAACTAATACTGGTCTCACAGGAAAGGATCAAAGCACTGACTGTAAGAAGTCTCACTCTTCTTGCAATTAAGGCGGCATTGTGCCTTTTGTATTTAATTCCAATGTAATTTCAGTGTTTGATCGTCAATGTGAATGTCCAAGGAATACATTGAACCTGCAGTGGTGTATCGGAAACTAATACTGGTCCCACAGGGAATGCTCAAAGCAACGACTGTAAGAAGAGTCTCTATTCTTGTACTTAAGGCGTCATTGTGCCTTTTGTATTTCATTCCGATGCGACTTCTGTGATTCAGCGTCAATGTGAAGGTCCAATGAATACATTGAACCTGAAGTGGTGTATCAGAAACTAATACTGGTCTCACAGGAAAGGATCAAAGCACAGACTCTATGAAGTCTCACTCTTCTAGCACTTAAGGCTTCATTGTGCCTTTTGTATTTAATTCCGATGTAATTTCAGTACTTCATCGTCAATGTGTATGTCCAAGGAATACATTGAACCTGCAGTGGTGTATCGGAAACTAATACTGGTCTCACAGGGAATGCTCAAAGCACCGACTGTAAGAAGAGTCTCTATTCTTGTAATTAAGGTGGCATTGTGCCTTTTGTATTTAATTCCGATGCAATTTCTGTGTTTCATCGTCAATGTGAAGGTCCAAGGAATACATTGAACCTGCAGTGGTGTATCGGAAACTAATACTGGTCTCACAGGGAATGCTCAAAGCACCGACTGTTAGAAGAGTCCCTATTCTTGTAATTAAGGCGGCATTGTGCTTTTTGTATTTAATTCCGAAGCGATTTCTGTGTTTCATCGTCAATGTGAAAGTCCAAGGAATACATTGAACCTGCAGTGGTGTATCGGAAACTAATACTGGTCTCACAGGAAAGGATCAAAGAATGGACTCTAAGAAGTCTCAATCTAATTGCATTAAGGCGGCATTCTGTCTTTTGTATTTAATTCCCATGTAATTTTAGTGTTTCATCGTCATTGTGTATGTCCAAGGAACACATTGAACCTGCAGTTGTGTATCGGAAACTAATAAAGGTCTCACAGGGAATGCTCAAAGCACCGACTGTAAGAAGAGTCTCTATTCTTGTACTGAAGACGGCATTGTGCCTTTTGTATTTATTTCTGATGCAATTTGTGTGTTACATAGTCAATGTGAAGGTCCAAGGAATACTTTGAACCTGCAGTGGTGTATCGAAAACTAATACTGCTCTCAGAGGGAATGCTCAAAGCACCGATTGTAAGAAGTGTCTCTATTCTTGTACTTAAGGCGTCATTGTGTCTTTTGTATTTAATTCCGATGCGATTTCTGTGTTTCGTCGTCAATGTGAAGGTCCAAGGAATGCATTGAACCTGAAGTGGTGTATCGGAAACTAATACTGGTTTCACAATGAATGCTCAAAGCACCGACAGTAAGAAGAGACTCTATTCTTGTACTTAAGGCGGCATTGTGCCTTTTGTATTTAATTCCGATGCAATTTCTATTTTTTATCGTCAATTTGAGGGTCCAAGGAATACTTTGAACCTGCAGTGGTGTATCGGAAACTAATACTGGTCTCACAGGAAAGGATCAAAATACAGACTCTAAGAAGACTCACTCTTCTTGCACTTAAGTCGGCATTGTGCATTTTGTATTTAATTCCGATGTAATTTCAGTGTTTCATCGTCAATGTGTATGTCCAAGGGATACATTGTACCTGCAGTGGTGTATCAGATAGTGATACTGGTCTCACAGGGAATGCTCAAAGCACCGACTGCAAGAAGAGTCTCTATTCTAGTACTTATGGCGGCATTGTGCGTTTTGTATTTAATTCCGATGCGATTTCTGTGTTTCATTGTCAATGTGAAGCTCCAAGGAATACATTGAACCTGCAGTGGTGTATCGGAAACTAATACTGGTCTCACAGGGAATGCTCAAAGCACCGACTGTAAGAAGAGTCTCTATTCTTGTACCTAAGGCGGCATTGTGCCTTTTGTATTTAATTCCGAAGCGATTTCTGTGTTTCATCGTCAATGTGAAAGTCCAAGGAATACATTGAACCTGCAGTGGTGTATCGGAAACTAATACTGGTCTCACAGGAAAGGATCAAAGAATGGACTCTAAGAAGTCTCAATCTTCTTGCATTAAGGCGGCATTCTGTCTTTTGTATTTAATTCCCATGTAATTTTAGTTTTTCATCGTCATTGTGTATGTCCTAGTAACACATTGAACCTGCAGTGGTGTATCGGAAACTAATACTGGTCTCACAGGGAATGCTCAAAGCACCGACTGTAAGAAGAGTCTCTATTCTTGTACTTAAGTCTTCCTTGTGCTTTTTGTATTTAATTCCGATGCGATTTCTGTGTTTCGTAGTGAATGTGAAGGTCCAAGGTATACCTTGAACCTGCAGTGGTGTATCAGAGACTAATACTGCTCACAGAGGCAATGCTCAAAGCACCGATTGTAAGAAGTGTCTCTATTCTTGTACTTAAGGCGGCATTGTGCCTTTTGTATTTAATTCCGATGCAATTTCTGTGTTTCATCGTGAATGTGGACGTCCAAGGAATACATTGAGCCTGCATTGGTGTATCGGAAACTATTACTGGTCTCACAGGGAATGCTCAAAGCACCAGCTGTAAGAAGAGTCTTTATTCTTGTAATTAAGGCGGCATTGTGCCTTTTGTATTTAATTCCGATGCGATTTCTGTGTTTCATCGTCAATGTGAGAGTCCAAGGAATACATTGAACCTGCAGTGGTGTATTGGAAACTAATACTGGTCTCTCAGGAAAGGATCAAGGCACAGACTCTAGGAAGTCTCACTCTTCTAGCACTTAAGGCGGCATTGTGCCTTTTGTATTTAATTTCGATGTAATTTCAGTATATCATCGTCAATGTGTATGTCCAAGGAATACATTGAACCTGCAGTGGTGTATCGGAAACTAATATTGGTCTCACAGGGAATGCTCAAAGCACCGACTGTAAGAAGAGCCTCTATTGTTGTACTTAAGGCGGCATTGTGCCTTTTGCATTTAATTCCGATGCGATTTCTGTGTTTCATCGTCAATGTGAAGGTCCAAGGAATACATTGAACCTGCAGTGGTGTATCGGACACTAATACTGGTCTCACAGGGAATGCTCAAAGCACCGACTGTAAGAAGAGTCTCTATTCATGTAATTAAGCTGGCATTGTGCCTTTTGTTTTTAATTCCGATGCGATTTCTGTGTTTCATCGTCAATGTGAAGGTCCAAGGAATGCATTGAACCTGAAGTGGTGTATCGGAAACTAATACTGGTTTCACAATGAATGCTCAAAGCACCGACAGTAAGAAGAGACTCTATTCTTGTACTTAAGGCGGCATTGTGCCTTTTGTATTTAATTCCGACGCAATTTCTGTTTTTTATCGTCAATGTGAGGGTCCAAGGAATACGTTGAACCTGCAGTGGTATATCGGAAACTAATACTGGTCTCACAGGAAAGGATCAAAATACAGACTCTAAGAAGACTCACTCTTCTTGCACTTAAGTCGGCATTGTGCATTTTGTATTTAATTCCGATGTAATTTCAGTGTTTCATCGTCAATGTGTATGTCCAAGGGATACATTGTACCTGCAGTGGTGTATCAGATAGTAATACTGGTCTCACAGGGAATGCTCAAAGCACCGACTGTAAGAAGAGTCTCTATTCTTGTACTTAAGGCGGCATTGTGCTTTTGTATTTAATTCCGATGCGATTTCTGTGTTTCTTCGGCAATGTGAAAGTCCAAGGAATATATTAAACCTGCAGTGGTGTATCGGAAACTAATACTGGTCTCACAGGGAATGCTCAATGCACAGAGTGTAAGAAGAGTCTGTGTTCTTGCACTAATGGCGGCATTGTGCCTTTTGTATTTATTTCCGATGCGATTTCTGTGTTTCATCGTCAATGTGAAGGTCCAAGGAATACATTGAACCAGCAGTGGTGTATCGGAAACTAATACAGGTCTCACAGGAAATGCTCAAAGCACCGACTGTAAGAAGAGTCTTTATTCTTGTACTTAAGACGGCATTGTGTCTTTTGTATTTAATTCCGATGCGATTACTGTGTCTCTTCGGCAGTGTGAAAGTCCAAGGAATACATTGAAACTGCAGTGGTGTATCGGAAACTAATACTGGTCTCACAGGGAATGCTCAAAGCACAGACTGTAAGAAGAGTCTGCGTTCTTGTACTTAAGGCGGCATTGTGCCTTTTGTATTTAATTCCGATGCGATTTCTATGTTTCATCGCCAATGTGAAGTTCCAAGGAATACATTGAACGTGCAGTGGTGTTTCGGAAACTAATACTGGTCTCACAGGAAAGGATCAAATCACTGACTGTAAGAAGTCTCACTCTTCTTGCAATTAAGGCGGCATTTTACCTTTTGTATTTAATTCCAATGTAATTTCCGTGTTTGATTGTCAATGTGAATGTCCAAGGAATACATTGAACCTGCAATGGTGTATCGGAAACTAATACTGGTCTCACAGGGAATGCTCAAAGCAACGATTGTAAGAAGAGTCTCTATTCTTGTACTTAAAGCGCCATTGTGCCTTTTGTATTAAATTCCGATGCGATTTCTGTGATTCATCGTCAATGTGAATGTCCAAGGAATACATTGAACCTGCAGTGGTGTATCAGAAACTAATACTGGTCTCACAGGAAAAGATCAAAGCACAGACTCAAAGAAGTCACACTCTTCTTGCACTTAAGGCGGCATTGTCACTTTTGTATTTAATTCCGATGCGATTTCTGTGTTTCATCGTCAATTTGAAGATCCAAGGAATACATTGTATCTACAGTGGTGTATCGGAAACTAATACTGGTCTCACAGGGAATGCTCATAGCACCGACTGTAAGAAGAGTCCCTATTCTTGTACTTAAGGCTTCATTGCGCCTTTTGTATTTAATTCCGATGCGATTTCTGTGTTTCGTCGTCAATGGGAAGGTCGAAGGAATACATTGAACCTGCAGTGGTGTATCGCAAACTGATACAGGTCTCACAGGAAATGCTCAAAGGACCGACTGTAAGAAGTGTCTGTATTCGTGTACTTAAGGCGGCTTAGTGCCTTTTGAGTTTAATTCCGATACGATTTCTGTCTTTCATATTCAATGTCACGGTCCAATGAATGCATTGACCGTGCAGTGGTGAATCGGAAACTAATACTGGTCTCACAGGAAAGGATCAAAGCGCAGACTCCAAGAAGTCTCACTCTTCTTGCAATTAAGGCGGCATTGTGCCTTTTGTATTTTATTCCGATGTAATTTCAGTGTTTCATCGTCAATGTGAATTTGCAAGGAATACATTGAACCTGCAGTGGTGTACCGGAATCTAATACTGGTCTCACAGGGAATGCTCAAAGTAACGACAGTAATAACAGTCTCTACTCCCTCACTTAAGGCGGCATTGTGCTTTTTGTATTTAATTCCGCTGCGATTTCTGTGTTTCATCGTCAATGTGAAGCTCCAAGGAATACATTGAATCTGCAGTGGTGTATCGGAAACTAATACTGGTCTCACAGGGAATGCTCAAAGCACCGACTGTAAGAAGAGTCTGTGTTCTTGTACTTAAGGCGGCATTGTGCCTTTTGTATTTAATTCCGATGTAATTTCAGTGCTTCATCGTCAATGTGTATGTCCATGGAATACATTGAACCTGCAGTGGTGTATCAGAAACTAATACTGGTCTCACAGGGAATGCTCAAAGCACCGACTGTAAGAAGAGTCTGTATACTTGTACTTAGGGCGGCATTGTGCCTTTTGTATTTAATTCCAATGCGATTTCTGTCTTTCATCGCCAATGTGACGGTCCGAGGCATACATTGAACCTGCAGTGGTGTATCGGAAACTAATACTGGTCTCACAGGGAATGCTCAAATCACCGACAGTAAGAAGAGTCTATATTCTTGTAATTAAGGCGGCATTGTGCCTTTTGTATTTAATTCCGATGCGATTTCTGTGTTTCATCGTCAATGTGAAGGTCCAACGATTACATTGAACCTGCAGTGGTGTATCGGAAACTAATACTGGTCTCACAGGGAATGCTCAAATCACCGACTGTTAGAAGAGTCCCTATTCTTGTAATTAAGGCGGCATTGTGCCTTTTGTATTTAATTCCGAAGCGATTTCTGTGATTCATCGTCAATGTGGAAGTCCAATTAATACATTGAACCTGCAGTGGTGTATCGGAAACTAATACTGGTCTCACAGGAAAGGATCAAAGAATGGACTCTAAGAAGTCTCAATCTTCTTGCATTAAGGCGGCATTCTGTCTTTTGTATTTAATTCCCATGTAATTTCAGTGTTTCATCATCATTGTGTATGTCCAAGGAACACATTGAACCTGCAGTGGTGTATCGGAAACTAATAAAGGTCTCACAGAGAATGCTCAAAGCACCGACTGTAAGAAGAGTCTCTATTCTTGTACTTAAGGCGGCATTGTGCTTTTTGTATTTAATTCCGATGCGATTTCTGTGTTTCATCGGCAATGTGAAGGTCCAAGGAATACATTGAACCTGCAGCGGTGTATCGGAAACTAATACTGGTCTCACAGGGAATGCTCAAAGCACCGACTGTAAGAAGAGTCTCTATTCTTGTACTTAAGGCGGCATTGTGCCTTTTGTATTTATTTCTGATGCGATTTCTGTGTTACATAGTCAATGTGAAGGTCCAAGGAATACTCTGAAACTGCAGTGGTGTATCGAAAACTAATACTGCTCTCAGAGGGAATGCTCAAAGCACCGACTGTAAGAAGTGTCTCTATTCTTGTACTTAAGGCGGCATTGTGTCTTTTGTATTTAATTCCGATGCGATTTCTGCGTTTCATAGTCAATGTGAAGGTCCAAGGAATACTTTGAACCTGCAGTGGTGTATCGGAAACTAATACTGGTCTCACAGGGAACGCTCAAAGCACCGACTGTAAGAAGAGTCTCTATTCTTGTACATAAGCCTTCCTTGTGCTTTTTGTATTTAATTCCGATGCGATTTCTGTGTTTCATAGTGAATGTGAAGGTCCAAGGTATACCTTGAACCTGCAGTGGTGTATCAGAATCTAATACTGCTCTCAGAGGCAATGCTCAAAGCACCGATTGTAAGAAGTGTCTCTATTCTTGTACTTAAGTCGGCATTGTGCATTTGTATTTAATTCCGATGCAATTTCTGTGTTTCATCGTGAATGTGGACGTCCAAGGAATACATTGAACCTGCAGTGGAGTATCGGAAACTATTACTGGTCTCACAGGGAATGCTCAAAGCACCAGCTGTAACAAGAGTCTTTATTCTTGTAATTAAGGAGGCATTGTGCCTTTTGTATTTAATTCCGATGCGATTTCTGTGTTTCATCGTCAATGTGAAAGTCCAAGGAATACATTGAACCTGCAGAGGTGTATTGGAAACTAATACTGGTCTCTCAGGAAAGGATCAAGGCACAGACTCTAGGAAGTCTCACTCTTCTAGCACTTAAGGCGGCATTGTGCCTTTTGTATTTAATTCCGATGTAATTTCAGTATTTCATCGTCAATGTATTTGTCCAAGGAATACATTGAACCTGCAGTGGTGTATCGGAAACTAATATTGGTCTCACAGGGAATGCTCAAAGCACCGACTGTAAGAAGAGCCTCTATTGTTGTACTTAAGGCGGCATTGTGCCTTTTGTATTTAATTCCGATGCGATTTCTGTGTTTCATCCTCAATGTGAAGGTCCAAGGAATACATCGAACCTGCAGTGGTGTATCGGACACTAATACTGGTCTCACAGGGAATGCTCAAAGCACCGACCGTAAGAAGAGTCTCTATTCATGTAATTAAGGTGGCATTGTGCCTTTTGTTTTAAATTCCGATGCGATTTCTGTATTTCATCGTCAATGTGAAGGTCCAAGGAATGCATTGAACCTGAGGTGGTGTATCGGAAACTAATACTGGTTTCACAATGAATGCTCAAAGCACCGACAGTAAGAAGAGACTCTATTCTTGTACTTAAGGCGGCATTGTGCCTTTTGTATGTAATTTCGATGTAATTTCAGTGTTTCATCGTCAATGTGTATGTCCAAGGAATACATTGTACCTGCAGTGGTGTATCAGATAGTAATACTGGTCTCACAGGGAATGCTCAAAGCACCGACTGTAAGGAGAGTCTCTATTCCTGTACTTAAGGCGGCATTGTGCCTTTTGTATTTAATTCCGATGCGATTTCTGTGTTTCTTCGGCAATGTGAAAGTCCTAGGAATACATTGAACCTGCAGTGGTGTATTGGAAACTAATACTGGTCTCACAGGGAATGCTCAATGCACAGAGTGTAAGAAGAGTCTGTGTTCTTGTACTTATGGCGGCATTGTGCCTTTTGTATTTAATTCCGATGCGATTTCTGTGTTTCATCGACAATGTGAAGGTGCAAGGAATACATTGAACCTGCAGTGGTGTATCGCAAACTAATACAGGTCTCACAGGAAATGCTCAGAGCACCGACTGTAAGAAGAGTCCGTATTCGTGTACTTTAGGCGGCATTGTGCCTTTTGTATTTAATTCCGATGCGATTTCTTTGTTTCATCGTCAATGTGAAGGTCCAAGGAATACATCGAACCTGCAGTGGTGTATCGGAAACTAATACTGGTCTCACAGGGAATGCTCAAAGCAACGACTGTAAGAAGAGTGTCTACACCCTCACTTAAGGCGGCATTGTGCCTTTGTATTTAGTTCCGATGCGATTTCTGTGTTTCATCGTCAATGTGAAGGTCCAAGGAATACACTGAACCTGCAGTGGTGTATCGGAAACTAATACAGGTCTCACAGGGAATGCTCAAAGCACCAACTGTAAGAAGAGTCTCTATTGTTGTATTTAAGGCGGCATTGTGCCTTTTGTGTTCAATTCCGATGCGATTTCTGTGTTTCATCGTCAATGTGAGAGTCCAAGGAATGCATTGAACCTGCAGTGGTGGATTTGAAACAAATATTGGTTTCACAGGAAAGGATCAAAGCACTGACTCTAAGAACACTCACACTTGTTGCACTTAAGGCGGCATTGTGACTTTTGTATTTAATTCCGATGCGATTTCTGTGTTTCATCGTCAAAGTGAGGGTCCAAGGAATACATTGAACCTGCAGTGGTGTATCGGAAACTAATACTGGTCTCACAGGAAAGGGTCGAAACACAGACCCTAAGAAGTTTCACTCTTCTTGTACTTAAGGTGTCATTGTGCCCTTTGTAATTATTTACGATGTAATTTCAGTATTTCATCGTCAATGTGTATGTCCAAGGAATACATTGAACCTGCAGTGGTGTATCGGTACCTTATACTGGTCTCACAGGAAATGCTCAAAGCACCGACAGTAAGAAGAGTCTCTATTCTTGTGCTTAAGGCGGCATTGTGCCTCTTGTATTTAATTCCGATGCGACTTCAGTGTTTCATCGCCAATATGAAGGTCCAAGGAATACATTGAACCTGCAGTGGTGTATCAGAAACTAATACTGGTATCACAGGAAAGGATCATAGCACAGACCCTAAGAAGTCTCACTCTTCTTTTACTTAAGGCGCCTTTGTGCCCTTTGTATTTAATTCCGTTGCGATTACTGTGTGTAATCGTCAATGTGAAGGTCCAAGGAATACATTGAACCTGCAGTGGCGTATCGGAAACTAATTCCGGGTTGCACTGGAAAGGATCAAAACACGGACTCTAAGATGTCTCACTCTGCTTGTACTTAAGGCGTCATTGTGCCCTTTGTACTTAATTCCGATGTAATTTCAGTGTTTCATCGTCAATGCGTATTTCCAAGGAATACATTGAACCTGCAGTGGTGTATCAGAAACTAATACTGGTCCCACAGAGAATGCTCAAAGCACCGACAGTAAGAAGAATCTCTATTCTTGTACTTAAGGCGGCATTGTTCCTTTTCTATTTAATTCCGATGTAATTTCAGTGTTTCATCGTCAATGTGTATGTCCAAGGAATACATTGAATCTGCAGTGGTGTATCGGATACTAATACTGGTCTCACAGGAAAGGATCAAAGCACAGACTCTAAGAAGTCTCACTCTTCTTGAACTTAAGGCGTCATTATGCCCTTTGTATTTAATTCCGATGTAATTTCAGTGTTTCATAGGCAATGTATATGTCCAAGGTATTCATTGAACCTGCAGTGGTGTATCGGAAACTAATACTAGTCTCACAGGGAATACTCGAAGCACCGACTGTGAGAAGAGTCTCTATTCTTGTACTTGCGGCTTCATTGTGCCTTTGGTATTTAATTTCGATGCGATTACTGTGTTTCATCGTCAATGTGAAGGTCCAAGGAATACATTGAACCTGGAGTGGTGTATCGGATTACCAATACTGGTCTCTCAGGAGATGCTCAAAGCACCGACTGTAAGAACAGTCTCTATTCTTGTACTTAAGGCGGCATTGTGCCTTTTGTATTTAATTCCGATGCGATTTCTGTGTTTCATCGTCAATGTGAAGGTCCAAGGAATACATTGACCCTGGAGTGGTGTATCGGATTACAAATACTGGTCTCTCAGGCGACGCTCAAAGCACCGACTGTAAGAAGAGTCTCTATTCTTGTCCTTAAGGTGTCATTGTGCCCTTTGTATTTAATTGCGATGTAATATCAGTGTCTAAGAAATACATTGAACCTGCGGTGGTGTATCGGAAACTAATACTGGTCTCACAGGGAATGCTCAAAGCACCGTCTGTAAGAAGAGTCTCTATTCTTGTACTAAAGCGGGCATTGTGCCTTTTGTATTTAATTCCGATGTATTTTCAGTGTTCCGTCGTCAATGTGAATGTCCAAGGAATACATTGAACATCCAGTGGTGTATCGTATACTAATACTGGTCACACAGGGAATGCTGAAAGCACCGACTGTAAGAAGAGTCTCTATTCTTGTACTTAAGGCGGCATTGTGCCTTTTGTATTTAATTCCGATGCGATTTCTGCGTTTCATCGTCAATGTGAAGGTCCAAGGAATACACTGAACCTGCAGTGGTGTGTCGGAAACTAATACTGGTCTCACAGGCAATGCTCAAAACACCGACAGTAAGAACAGTCTCTATTCTTGTACTTAAGGTGGCATTGTGCCTTTTGTATTTAATTCCGATGCTATTTCTGTGTCTCTTCGTCAATGTGAAGGTGCATGGTGTACACTGAACCTGCAGTGGGGTATCGGAAACTAATACCGGTCTCACAGGAAAGGATCAAAGCACAGCCTGTAAGAAACAACACTCTTCTTGCACTTAAGGTGGCATTGTGGCTTTTATATTTAATTCAGATGTAACTTCAGTGTTTCATCGTCCATGTGTATGTCTAAGGAATACATTGAACCTGCAGTGGTGTATCGGAAACTTATACTTTTCTCACAGGGAATGCTCAAATCACCGACAGTAAGAAGCCTCAATTCTTGTACTTAAGGCTTCATTGTTCCTTTTGTATTTAATTCCGATGTAATTTCAGTGTTTCATCGTCAATGTGTATGTCCAAGGAATACATTGAACCTGCAGTGGTGTATCGGATACTAATACTGGTCTCACAGAGAATGCTCAAAGCACCGACTGTAAGAAGAGACTCTATACTTGTACTTAAGGCGGCATTGTGCCTTTTGTATTTAATTCCGATGCGATTTCTGTGTTTCATCGTCAATGTGAAGGTCCAGGGAATACATTGAACCTGCAGTGCTGTATCGGAAACTAATACTGGTCTCACAGGCAATGCTCAAAGCACCGACCGTAAGTTGTGTCTGTATTCTTGTACTTAAGGCTTCATTGTGCCTTTTGTATTTAATTCCGGTGCGATTTCTGTGTTTCATCGTCAATTTGAAGGTCCAAGGAATACATTCAACCTGCAGTGGTGTATCGGAAACTAATACTGGTCCCATAGGGAATGCTCGAATCATCGACTGTAAGAAGAGTGTCTATTCTTGTACTTAAGGCGGCATTGTGCCTTTAGTATTTAATTCCGATGGGATTTCTGTGTTTCATCGTCAATGTGAAGGTCCAAGGAATACATTGAGCCTGCAGTGGTGAATCGGAAACTAATACTGGTCTCACAGGGAATGCTCAAAGCACCGACTGCAAGAAAAGTCTCTATTCTTGTCCTTAAGGCGGCATTGTGTCTTTTGTATTTAATTCCGTTGCGATTTCTGTTTTTTATCGTCATGTGAAGGTCCAAGGAATACATTGAACCTGCAGTGGTATATCGGAAACTAATACTGGTCTCATAGGAAAGGATCAAAGCACAGTCTCTAAGAAGTCTCACTCTACTTGCACTTAAGGCGTCATTGTGCCCTTTGTATTTAATTCCGATGTAATTTCAGTGTTTCATCGTCAATGTGTATGTCCAAGGAATACATTGAATCTGCAGTGGTGTATCGGATACTAATACTGGCCTTACAGGGAAAGCTCAAAGCACCGACTGTAAGAAGAGTCTCTATTCTTGTACTTAAGGCGGCATTGTGCCTTTTGTATTTAATTCCGATGCGATTTCTGTCTTTCATCGTCAATGTGAAGGATCAAGGAATACATTGAACCTGTAGTGGTATATCGGAAACTAATACTGGTCTCACAGGGAATGCTCAAAGCACCGACTGTAAGAAGAGTCTCTATTCTTGTACTTAATTGCAGCATTGTGCCGTTTGTATTTAATTCCGATGCGATTTCTGTGTAGCATCGCAAATGTGAAGGTCCAAGGAATACATTGAACCTGCAGTGATGTATCGGAAACTAATACTGGTCTCACAGGAAAGGGTCGAAACACAGACCCTAAGAAGTCTCACTCTTCTTGTACTTAAGGCGTCATTGTGCCCTTTGTAATTAATTCCGATGTAATTTCAGTATTTCATCGTCAATGTGTATGTCGAAGGAATGCATCGAACCTGCAGTGGTGTATCGGTAACTAATACTGGTCTCACAGGGAATGCTCTTAGCACCGACAGTAAGAAGAGTCTCTATTCTTGTACTTAAGGCGGCATTGTGCCTTTTGTATTTAATTCCGATGCAATTTCAGTGTTTCATCGACAATATGAACGTCCAAGGAATACATTGAACCTGCAGTGGTGTATCAGAAACTAATACTGGTCTCACACGAAAGGATCAAAGCACAGACCCTAAGAAGTCTCACTCTTCTTGTACTTAAGGCGTCTTTGTGTGCTTTGTATTTAATTCCGATGTAATTTCAGTGTCTCATCGTCATTGTGTATGTCCAAGGAATACATTGGACCTGCAGTGGTGTATCGGAAACTAATACTGGTTTCACAGGGAATGCTCAAAGCACCGACTGTAAGTAGAATCTGTATCCTTGAACTTAAGGCGGTATTGTGCCTTTTTTATTTTATTCCGATGCGATTTCTGTGTCTCATCGTCAATGTGAAGCTCCACGGAATACATTCAACCTGCAGTGGTGTATCGGAAACTAATACTGGTCTCACAGGGAATGCTTAAAGCAACGACTGTAAGAAGCGTGTCTATTCTTGTACTTAAGGCAGCATTGTGCCTTTGGTATTTAATTCCGATTTGATTCCTGTGTAGCATCGCAAATGTGAAGGTCCAAGGAATACATTGAACCTGCAGTGATGTATCGGAAACTAATACTGGTCTCACAGGAAAGGGTCGAAACACAGACCCTAAGAAGTCTCACTCTTCTTGTACTTAAGGCGTCATTGTGCCCTTTGTAATTAATTCCGATGTAATTTCAGTATTTCATCGTCAATGTGTATGTCGAAGGAATGCATTGAACCTGCAGTGGTGTATCGGATACTAATACTGGTCTCACAGGGAATGCTCAAAGCACCGACTGTAAGAAGATTCTCTATTGTTGTACTTAGGACGGCATTGTGCCATTTGTATTTAATTCCGTTGCAATTTCTGTGTTTCATCGTCAATGTGAAGGTCCAAGGAATACATTGGAACTGCTGTGGTGTATCGGAAATTAATACTGGTCTCACAGGGAATGCTCAAAGCACCGTCTGTTAGAAGAGTGTCTATTCTTGTACTTAAGGCGGCAATGTGCCCTTTGTATTTAATTCCGATGCCATTTCTGTGTTTCATCGTCGATGTGAAAGTCCAAGGAATACACTGAACCTGCAGTGGTGTATCGGAAACTAATAATGGTCTCACAGGTAATGCTCAAAGCACCGACTGTAAGAAGAGTCTCTATTCTTGTACTTAAGGCGGCATTGTGCCATTTGTATTTACTTCCGATGCGATTTCTGTGTGTAATCGTCAATGTGAAGGTCCAAGGAATACATTGAACCTGCAGTGGCGTATCGGAAACTAATACGGGTCGCTCTGGAAAGGATCAAAACACGGACTCTAAGATGTCTCACTCTGCTTGTACTTAAGGCGGCATTGTGCCTTTTGTATTTAATTCCGATGCGATTTCTGTGTTTCATCGTCAATGTGCAGGTCCAAGGAATAGATTGAACCTGCAGTGGTGTATCGCAAACTAATACAGGTCTCACAGGAAATGCTCAAAGCACCGACTGTAAGAAGAGTCTGTATTCGTGTACTTACGGCGGTATTGTGCCTTTTGTATTTAATTCCGATGCGATTTCTGTGTTTCATCGTCAATGTGAAGGTCCAAGGAAAACATTGAACCTGCAGTGGTGTATCGGAAACTAATACTGGTCTCACAGGGAATGCTGAAAGCAACGACTGTAAGAAGAGTCACTACACCCTCACTTAAGGCGGCATTGTGCCTTTTGTATTTAAATCCGATGTAATTTCAGTGTTTCATCGTCAATGTGTATGTCCATGGAATACATTGAACCTGCAGTGGTGTATCGGAAACTAATACTGGTCTGACAGGGAATGCTCATGCATCGACTGTAGGAAGAGTCTCTACTCTTGCACTTAAGGTGGCATTGTGCCTTTTGTATTAAATTCCGATGCGATTTCTGTGATTCATCGTCAATGTGAAGGTCCAACGAATACATTGAACCTGCAGTGGTGGATTTAAAATTAATGCTTGTCTCACAGGAAAGGATCAAAGCACAGACTCAAAGAACACTCACTCTTGTTGCACTTAAGGCGGCATTGTGCCTTTTGTATTTAATTCCAATGCGATTTCTGTGTTTCATCGTCTATGTGAAGGTCCAAGGAATACATTGAACTTGCAGTGGTGTATCGGAAACTTATACTGGTCTCACAGGGAATGCTCAAAGCACCGACAGTAAGAAGAGGCCCTATTCTTGTAATTAATGAGGCATTTTGCCTTTTGTGTTTAATTCCGATGTGATTTCAGTGATTCATCGTCAATGTGAAGGTCCAAGGTAAACATTGAACCTGCAGTGGTGGATTTCAAACTAATACTGGTCTCACAGGAAAGGATCAAAGCACAGACTCTAAGAACACTCACTCTTGTTGCACTTAAGGCGGCATTGTGACTTTTGTATTTAATTCCGATGCGATTTCTGTGTTTCATCGTCAATGTGAGGGTCCAAGGAATACATTGAACCTGCAGTGGTGTATCGGAAACTAATACTGGTCTCACAGCGAATGCTCATAGCACCGACTGAAAGAAGAGTCTCTATTCTTGTACTTAAGGCGGCATTGTGCCTTTTGTATTTAGTTCCGATGCGATTTCTTTGTTTCAACGTCAATGTGAATGTCCAAGGAATACATTGAACCTGCAGTGGTGTATCGGAAACTAATACAGGGGTCACAGGGTATGCTCAAAGCACCGACTGTAAGAAGCGTCTGTATTCTTGTACTTAGGGCGGCATTGTGCCTTTTGTATTTAATTCCAATGCGATTTCTGTCTTTCATCGCCAATGTGACGGTCCAAGGAATACATTGAACCTGCAGTGGTGGATTTAAAATTAATGCTTGTCTCACAGGAAAGGATCAAAGCACAGACTCAAAGAACACTCACTCTTGTTGCACTTAAGGCGGCATTGTGCCTTTTGTATTTAATTCCAATGCGATTTCTGTGTTTCATCGTCTATGTGAAGGTCCAAGAAATACATTGAACTTGCAGTGGGGTATCGGAAACTTATACTGGTCACACAGGGAATGCTCAAAGCACCGACAGTAAGAAGAGGCCCTATTCTTGTAATTAATGAGGCATTTTGCCTTTTGTATTGAATTCCGATGCTATTTATGTGTTTCATCGTCAATGTGAAGGTCCAAGGAAATCATTGAACCTGCAGTGGTGTATCGGAAACTAATACTTTTCCCACAGGGAATGCTCAAATTACCGACAGTAATAAGCCTCAATTCTTGTACTTAAGGCTTCATTGCTCCTTTTGTATTTAATTCCGATGTAATTTCAGTGTTTAATCGTCAATGTGTATGTCCAAGGAATACACTGAACCTGCAGTGGTGTATCGGATACTAATACTGGTCTCACAGGGAATGCTCAAAGCACCGACTGTAAGAAGAGACTCTATACTTGTATTTAAGGCGGCATTGTGCCTTTTGTATTTAATTCCGATGCGATTTATGTGTTTCATCGTCAATGTGAAGGTCCAAGGAATACATTGAACCTGCAGTGGTGTATCGGAAACTAATACTGGTCTCACAGGGAATGCTCAAAGCAACGACTGTAAGAAGAGCCTATACTCATTCACTTAAGGTGGCATTGTGCCTTTTGTATTTAAATCCGATGTAATTTCAGTGTTTCATCGTCAATGTGTATGTCCATGGAATACATTGAACCTGCAGTGGTGTATCGGAAACTAATACTGGTCTGACAGGGAATGCTCATGCATCGACTGTAAGAAGAGTCTCTACTCTTGCACTTAAGGTGGCATTGTGCCCTTTGTATTAAATTCCGATGCGATTTCTGTGATTCATCGTCAATGTGAAGGTCCAACGAATACATTGAACCTGCAGTGGTGCATCGAAAGCTAATACTGGTCTCACAGGGAATGCTCAAAGCACAGACTGTAAGAAGAGTCAGTGTTCTTGTACTTAAGGCGGCAATGTGCCTTTTGTATTTAATTCGATGCGATTTCTGTGTTTCATCGTCAATGTGAAGGTCCAAGAATACACTGAACCAGCAGTGGTGTATCGAAAACTAATACAGGTCTCACAGAGAATGCTCAAAGCACCGACTGTAAGAAGAGTCTCTATTGTTGTACTTAAGGCGGCATTGTGCCTTTTGTGTTTAATTCCGATGCGATTTCAGTGATTCATCGTCAATGTGAAGGTCCAAGGAAAACATTGAACCTGCAGTGGTGGATTTGAAACTAATACTGGTCTCACAGGAAAGGATCAAAGCACAGACTCTAAGAACACTCACCCTTGTTGCACTTAAGGCGGCATTGTGACTTTTGTATTTAATTCCGATGCGATTTCTGTGTTTCATCGTCAATGTGAGGGTCCAAGGAATACATTGAACCTGCAGTGGTGTATCGGAAACTAATACTGGTCTCACAGGGAATGCTCAAAGCACCGACTGTAAGAAGAGTCTCTATTCTTGTACTTAAGGCGGCATTGTGCCTTTTGAATTTAGTTCCGATGCGATTTCTGTGTTTCAACGTCAATGTGAAGGTCCAAGGAATTCATTGAACCTGCAGTGGTGTATCGGAAACTAATAGTGGTCTCACAGGAAAGGATCAAAGCACTGACTCTAAGAAGTCTCACTCTTCTTGCAATTAAGGCGGCATTGTGCCTTTTGTAATTAAATCCAATGTAATTTCAGTGTTTGATCGTCAATGTGAATGTCCAAGGAATACATTGAACCTGCAGTGGTGTATCGGAAACTAATACTGGTCTCACAGGAAATGCTCATAGCACCGACTGTAAGAAGAGTCTCTATTCTTGTACGTAAGGCGGCATTGTGCCTTTTGTATTTAATTCCGATGCGATTTATGTGTTTCATCGTCAATGTGAAGGTCCAAGGAATACATTGAACCTGCAGTGGTGTATCGGAAACTAATACTGGTCTCACAGGGAATGCTCAAAGAAACGACTGTAAGAAGAGCCCATACTCATTCACTTAAGGCGGCATTGTGCCTTTTGTATTTAATTCCGACGCGATTTCTGTGTTTCATCGTCAATGTGAAGGTCCAAGGAATACATTGAACCTGCATTGGTGTATCAGAAAAAATACTGGTCTCACAGGAAAGGATCAAAGCACAGACTCTAAGAAGTCTCACTCTTCTTGCACTTAAGGCGGCATTGTCCCTTTTGTATTTAATTCCGATGCGATTTCTGTGTTTCATCGGCAATGTGAAGGTCCAAGGAATATATTGAACCTGCAGTGGTGTATCGGAAACTAATACTGGTCTCACAGGAAATGCTCATAGCACCGACTGTAAGAAGAGTCTCTATTCTTGTACGTAAGGCGGCATTGTGCATTTTGTATTTAATTCCGATGCGATTTCTGTGTTTCATCGTCAATGTGAAGGTCCAAGGAATACATTTAACCTGCAGTGGTGTATCGCAAACTAATACAGGTCTCACCGTGAATGCTCAAAGCACCGACTGTAAGAAGAGTCTGTATTCTTGTACTTAAGGCGGCTTAGTGCCTTTTGAGTTTAATTCCGATACGATTTCTGTCTTTCATATTCAAAGTGACGGTCTAAGGAATGCATTGAACGTGCAGTGGTGTATCGGAACTAATGCTGGTCTCACAGGAAAGGATCAAAGCACAGACTCTAAGAAGTCTCATACTTCTTGCAATTAAGGCGGCATTGTGCCTTTTGTATTTAATTCCGATGTAATTTCAGTCTTTTATCGTCAATGTGCATGTCCAAGGAATACATTGAATCTGCAGTGGTGTATCGGAAACTATTACTGGTCTGACAGGGAATGCACAAAACACCGACTGAAATAAGAGTCAGTATTCTTGTACTTATGGCGGCATTGGGCCTTTTGTATTTAATTCCGATGCGATTTCTGTGTTTCATCGTGAAAGTGATGGTCCAAGGAATACATTGAACCTGCAAAGGTGTATCGGAAACTAATACTGGTCTCACAGGGAATGCTAAAAGCACCGATTGTAAGAAGAGTCTCTATTCTTGCACCTAAGTCGGCATTGTGCCTTTTGTATTTAATTCCGATGTAATATGAGTGTTTCATTGTCAGTGTGTATGTCCAAGGAATACATTGAACCAGCAGTGGTGTATCGGAAACTAATACTGAACTCACAGGGAATGTTCAAAGCACCGACTGTAAGACGGGTCTCTATTCTTGTACTTAAGGCGTCATTGTGCCTTTTGTATTTAATTCCGATGCGATTTCTGTGTTTCATCATCAATGTGAAGGTCCAAGGAATACATTGAACCTGCAGTGGTGTATCGGAAACTAATACTGGTCTCACAGGGAATGCTCAAAGCACCTACTGTAAGAAGAGTCTCTATTCTTGCAATTAAGGCGGCATTGTGCTTTTTGTATTTAATTGCTATGTAATCTCAGTGTTTCATCGTTAATGTGTATGTCCAAGGAATACATTGAACCTGCAGTGGTGTATCGGAATCTAATACTGGTCTCACAGGGAATGCTCAAAGCAACGACTGTAAGAAGAGTCTCTATTCTTCTACTTAAGGCGGCATTGTGCCTTTTGTATTTAATTCCGATGCGATTTATGTGTTTCATCGTCAATTTGAAGGTCCAAGGAATACATTGAACCTGCAGTGGTGTATCGGAAACTAATACTGGTGTCACAGGAAAGGATCAAAGCACAGACTCTAAGAAGTCTCACTCTTCTTGTACTTAAGGCGTCATTGGGCCCTCTGTATTTAATTCCGATGTAATTTCAGTGTTTCATAGGCAATGTATATGTCCAAGGAATTCATTGAACCGGCAGTGGTGTATCGGAAACTAATACTAGTCTCACAGGGAATACTCGAGGCACCGACTGTGAGAAGAGTCTCTATTCTTGTACTTACGGCTTCATTGTGCCTTTGGTATTTAATTTCGGTGCGATTACTGTGTTTCATCGTCAATGTGAAGGTCCAAGGAATACATTGAACCTGAAGTGGTGTATTGGATTACTAATACTGGTCTCTCAGGAGATGCTCAAAGCATCGACTGTAAGAAGAGTCTCTATTCTTGTACTTAAGGCGTCATTGTGCCCTTTGTATTTAATTGCGATGTAATTTCAGTGTTTCATCGTCAATGTGTATGTCTAAGTAATACATTGAACCTGCGGTGGTGTATCGGAAGCTAATACTGGTCTCCCAGGGAATGCTCAAAGCACCGACTGTAAGAAGAGTCTCTATTCTTGTACTTAAGCCGCCATTGTGCCTTTTGTATTTAATTCCGATGTAATTTCAGTGTTCCATCGTCAATGTGAATGTCCAAGGAATACATTGAACATCCAGTGGTGTATCGTATACTAATACTGGTCTAACAGGGAATGCTGAAAGCACCGACTGTAAGAAGAGTCTCTATTCTCGTACTTAAGGCGGCATTGTGCCTTTTGTATTTAATTCCGATGCGATTTCTGCGTTTCATTGTCAATGTGAAGGTCCAAGGAATACACTGAACCTGCAGTGGCGTGTCGCAAACTAATACTGGTCTCACAGGCAATGCTCAAAACACCGACAGTAAGAACAGTCTCTATTCTTGTACTTAAGGCGGCATTGTGCCTTTTGTATTTAATTCCGATGTAACTTCAATGTTTCATCGTCCATGTGTATGTCTAAGGAATACATTGAACCAACAGTGGTGTATCGGAAACTAATACTTTTCTCACAGGGAATGCTCAAATCACCGACAGTAAGAAGCCTCAATTCTTGTACTTAAGGCTTCATTGTTCCTTTTGTATTTAATTCCGATGTAATTTCAGTGTTTCATCGTCAATGTGTATGTCCAAGGAATACATTGAACCTGCAGTGGTGTATCGGATACTAATACTGGTCTCACAGGGAATGCTCAAAGCACCGACTGTAAGAAGAGTCTTTATTCTTGTCCTTAAGGCGGCATTGTGTCATTTGTATTTAATTCCGTTGCTAATTCGGTGTTTTATCGTCAATGTGAAGGTCCAAGGAATACATTGGACCTGTAGTGGTATATCGGCAACTAATATTGGTCTCACAGGAAAGGATCAAAGCACAGTCTCTAAGAAGTCTCACTCTTCTTGCACTTAAGGCGGCATTGTGCCTTTCATATTTAATTACGATGTAATTTCAGTGTTCATCGTCAATGTGTGTGTCCAAGGAATACATTGAATCTGCAGTGGTGTATCGGAAACTAATACAAGTCTCACAGGGAATGCTCAAAGCACCGACCGTAAGAAGAGTCTCTATTCTTGTACTAAAGGCGGCATTTTGCCTTTTGTATTTAGTTCCGATGCCATTTCTGTGTTTCATCGTCAATGTGAAGGTCCAAGAAATACATTGAACCAGCAGTGGTGTATCGGAAACTAATACTGGTCTCACAGGGATGCTCAAAGCACCGACCGTAAGAAGAGTCTCTATTCTTGTACTTAATAGCAGCATTGTGCCTTTTGTATTTAATTCCGAAGCGATTTCTGTGTAGCATCGCCAATGTGAAGGTCCAAGGAATACTTTGAACCTGCAATGGTGTATCGGAAACTAATACTGGTCTCACAGGAAAGCGTCGAAACACAGACCCTAAGAAGTCTCACTCTTCTTGTACTTAATTCGTCATTGTGCCCTTTGTAATTAATTCCGATGTAATTTCATTATTTCATCGTCAATGTGTATGTCCAAGGAATACATTGAACCTGCAGTGGTGTATCGGTAACTAATACTGGTCTCACAGAGAATGCTCAAAGCACCGACAGTAAGAAGAGTCTCTATTCTTGTACTTAAGGCGGCATTGTGCCTTTTGTATTTAATTCCGATGCGATTTGAGTATTTCATCGTCAATATTAACGTCCAAGGAATACATTGAACCTGCAGTGGTGTATCAGAAACTAATACTGGTCTCACAGTAAAGGATCAAAGCACAGCCCCTAAGAAGTCTCACTCTTGTTGTACTTAAGGCGTCTTTGTGCCCTTTGTATTTAATTCCGATGTAATTTCAGTGTCTCATCGTCAATGTGTATATCCAAGGAATGCATTGAACCTGCAGTGGTGTATCGGAAACTAATACTGGTTTCACAGGGAATGCTCAAAGCACCGACTGTAAGTAGAGACTGTATCCTTGTACTTGAGGCGGGATTGTGCCTTTTGTATTTAATTCCGATGCGATTTCTGTGTCTCATCGTCAATGTGAAGCTCCACGGAATACATTCAACCTGCAGTGGTGTATCGGAAACTAATACTGGTCTCACAGGGAATGCTTAAAGCTACGACTGTAAGAAGCGTGTCTATTCTTGTACTTAAGGCGGCATTGTGCCTTTTGTATTTAATTCCGATGCCATTTCTGTGTTTCATCGTCAATGTGAAGGCCCATGGAATACATTGAAGCTGCAGTGGTGTATCGGAAACTAATACAGGTCTCACAGGAACTGCTTAAAGCACCGACTGTAAGAAGAGTCTCTATTCTCGTACTTAAGGCGGCATTCTGCCTTTGGTATTTAATTCCGATTTGATTTCTGTGTTTCATCGTCAATGTGAATGTCTGAGGAATACATTGAACCTGCAGTGGTGTATCGGAAATTATTACTGGTCTCTCAGGGAATGCTCAAAGCACCGACTGTAAGAAGAGTCTCTATTGTTGTACTTAGGGCGGCATTGTGCCATTTGTATTTAATTCCGTTGCGATTTCTGTGTTACATCGTCAATGTGAAGGTCCAAGAAATACATTGGAACTGCAGTGGTGTATCGGAAACTAATACTGGTCTCACAGGAAAGGATCAAAGCACTGACCCTAAGAAGTCTCACTCTTCTTGTACATAAGGCGTCTTTGTGCCCTTTGTATTTAATTTCCATGTAATTTCAGTGTCTCATCGTCAATGTGTATGTCCAAGGAATACATTGGAACTGCAGTGGTGTATCGGAAACTAATACTCGTCTACAGGGAATGCTCAAAGCACCGACTGTAAGAAGAGTGTCTATTCTTGTACTTAAGGTGGCAATGTGCCCTTTGTATTTAATTCCGATGCCATTTCTGTGTTTCATCGTCGATGTGAAAGTCCAAGGAATACACTGAACCTGAAGTGGTGTATCGGAAACTAATACTGGTCTCACAGGTAATGCTCAAAGCACCGACTGAAAGAAGAGTCTCTATTCTTGTACTTAAGGCGGCATTGTGCCTTTTGTATTTAATTCCGATGCGATTTCTGTGTGTAATCGTCAATGTGAAGGTCCAAGAAATCATTGAACCTGCAGTGGCGTATCGGAAACTAATACGGATCGCTCTGTAAAGGATCAAAACATGGACTCTAAGATGTCTCACTCTGCTTGCACTTAAGGCGTCATTGTGCCCTTTGTATTTAATTCCGATGTAATTTCAGTGTTTCATCGTCAATGCGTATTTCCGTGGAATATATTGAACCTGCAGTTGTGTATCGGAAACTAATACTGGTCTCACAGGGAATGCTCAAAGCACAGACTGTAAGAAGAGTCTCTATTCTTGTACTGAAGGTGGCATTGTCCCTTTTGTATTTAATTCCAATGCGGTTTCTGTGTTTCATCGTCAATGTGAAGGTCCAAGGATTACATTGAACCTGCAGTGGTGTTTCGGAAACTAATACTGGTCTCACAGGGCATGCTCAAAGCACCGACTGTAAGAAGAGTCTCTATTCTTGTACTTAAGGCGGCATTGTGCCTTTTGTATTTAATTCCGATGTAATTTCTGGGTATAATCGTCAATGTAAAGGTCCAAGGAATACATTGAACCTGCAGTGGTGTATCGGAAACTAATACTGGTCTCACAGGGAATGCTCAAAGCACCGACTGTAAGAAGAGTCTCTATTCTTGTACTTATGGCGGCATTGGGCCTTTTGTATTTAATTCCGATGCGATTTCTGTCTTTCATCGTCAATGTGAAGGTTCAAGGAATACATTGAAAATGTAGTGGTTTATCGGAAACTAATACTGGTCTCACAGGGAATGCTCAAAGCACCGACAGTAAGATGAGTGTCTATTCTTGAACTTATGGCGGCATTGTGCCCTTTGTATTTAATTCCGATGCCATTTCTTTGTTTCATCGTCGATTTGAAAGTCCAAGGAATACACTGAACCTGCAGTGGTGTATCGGAAATTAATACTGGTCTCACAGGGAATGCTCAATGCACCGACTGTAAGAAGAGTCTCTATTCTTGTACTTAAAGTGGCATTGTGCCTTTTGTATTTAATTCCGATGCGATTTCTGTGTTTCATCGTCAATGTGAAAGTCCAAGGATTACATTGGACCTGCAGTGGTGTATCGGAAACTAATACTGGTCTCAGAGGGAATGCTCAAAACACCGACAGAAAGAAGAGTGTCTATTCTTGTACTTAAGGCCACATTGCTCCTTTTGTATTTAAATCCGAGGTAATTTCAGTGTTTCAACGTCAATATGTATGTCCAAGCAATACATTGAACCTGCAGTGGTGTATCGGATACTAATACTGGTCTCACAGGGAACGCTCAAAGCACCGACTGTAAGAAGAGTCTCAATTCTTGTACTTAAGGCGGCTTTGTGCAATTTTGTATTTAATTCCGATGTGATTTGTGTGTGTCATCGTCAATGTGAAGGTCCAAGGAATACATTGAACCTGCAGTGGGGTATCGGAAACTAATACTGGTCTCACAGGGAATGCTCAAAGCACCGACTGTAAATAGAGTCTGTATTCTTGTACTATAGGCGGCATTGTGCACTTTGTATTTAATTCCGATGCCATTTCTGTGTTTCATCGTCGATTTGTATGTCCAAGGAATACATTGAACCTGAAGTGGTGTACCGGATACTAATACTGGTCTCACAGGGAATACTCAAAGCACTGACTGTAAGTAGAGTCTGTATCCTTGTACTTAAGGCGGCATTGTGCCTTTTGTATTTAATTCCGATGCGATTTCTGTGTCTCATCGTCAATGTGAAGCTCCACGGAATACATTGAACCTGCAGTGGTGTATCGGAAACCAATACTGGTCTCACAGGGAATGCTTAAAGCAACGACTGTAAGAAGCGTGTCCATTCTTGTACTTAAGGCGGCATTGTGCCTTTTGTATTTAATTCCGATGCCATTTCTGTGTTTCATCGTGAATGTGAAGGCCAAAGGAATACATTGAACCTGCAGTGGTGTATCGGAAACTAATAGTGGTCTCACAGCGAATGCTCAAAGCACCGACTGTAAGAAGAGTGTCTTTTCTTGTACTTAAGGCGGCATTGTGCACTTTGTATTTATTTCCGATGCCATTTCTGTGTTTCATCTTCGATGTGTATGTCCAAGGAATACATTGAACCTGAAGTGGTGTACCGGATACTAATACTGGTCTCACAGGGAATGCTCAAAGCACTGACTGTAAGTAGAGTCTGTATCCTTGTACTTAAGGCGGCATTGTGCCTTTTGTATTTAATTCCGATGCCATTTCTGTGTTTCATCGTCAATGTGAAGGCCCAAGGAATACATTGAAGCTGCAGTGGTGTATCGAAAACTAATACAGGTCTCACAGGAACTGCTTAAAGCACCGACTGTAAGAGGAGTCTCTATTCTTGTACTTAAGGCGGCATTCTGCCTTTGGTATTTAATTCCGATTTGATTTATGTGTTTCATCGTCATGTGAATGTCTGAGGAATACATTGAACCTGCAGTGGTGTATCGGAAATTAATACTGGTCTCTCAGGGAATGCTCAAAGCACTGACTGTAAGAAGAGTCTCTATTGTTGTACTTAGGGCGGCATTGTGCCATTTGTATTTAATTCCGTTGCGATTTCTGTGTTTCATCGTCAATGTGAAGGTCCAAGGAATACATTGGAACTGCAGTGGTGTATCGGAAACTAATACTGGTCTCACACGGAATGCTCAAAGAATCGACTGTAAGAAGAGTGTCTATTCATGTACTTAAGGCGGCAATGTGCCCTTTGTATTTAATTCCGATGCCATTTCTGTGTTTCATCGTCGATGTGAAAGTCCAAGGAATACACTGAACCTGCAGTGGTGTATCGGAAACTAATATTGGTCTCACAAGTAATGCTCAAAGCACCGACTGTAAGAAGAGTCACTATTCTTGTACTTAAGGCGACATTGTGCCTTTTGTATTTAATTCCGATGCGATTTAGGTGTTTCATCGTCAATATGAACGTCCAAGGAATACAATGGAACTGCAGTGGTGTATCGGAAACTAATACTGGTCTCACAGGGAATGCTCAACGAATCGACTGTAAGAAGAGTGTCTATTCTTGGACTTAAGGCGGCAATGTGCCCTGTGTATTTAATTCCGATGCCATTTCTGTGTTTCATCGTCGATGTGAAAGTCCAAGGAATACACTGAACCTGCAGTGGTGTATCGGAAACTAATATTGGTCTCACAAGTAATGCTCAAAGCACCGACTGTAAGAAGAGTCTCTATTCTTGTACTTAAGGCGGCATTGTGCCTTTTGTATTTAATTCCGGTGCGATTTCAGTGTTTCATCGTCAATATGAGCGTCCAAGTAATACATTGAACCTGCAGTGGTGTGTCAGAAACTAATACTGGTCTCACAGGAAAGAATCAAAGCACAGACCCTAAGAAGTCTCACTCTTCTTGTACTTAAGGCGTCTTTGTGCCCTTTGTATTTAATTCACATGTAATTTCAGTGTCTCATCGTCAATGTGTATGTCCAAGGAATACATTGGAACTGCAGTGGTGAATCGGAAACTAATACTCGTCTCACAGGTAATGCTCAAAGCACCGACTGAAAGAAGAGTCTCTATTCTTGTACTTAAGGCGGCTTTGTGCCTTTTGTATTTAATTCCGATGCCATTTCTGTGTTTCATCGTCAATGTGAAGGCCCAAGGAATACATTGAACCTGCAGTGGTGTATCGGAAAGTAGTAGTGGTCTCACAGCGAATGCTCAAAGCACCTTCTGTAAGAAGTGTGTCTATTCTTGAACTTAAGGCGGCATTGTGCACTTTGTATATAATTCCGATGCCATTTCTGTGTTTCATCGTCGATGTGTATGTCCAAGGAATACATTGAACCTGAAGTGGTGTACCGGATACTAATACTGGTCTCACAGGGAATGCTCAAAGCACTGACTGTAAGTAGAGTCTGTATCCTTGTACTTAAGGCGGCATTGTGCCTATTGTATTTAATTCCGATGCCATTTCTGTGTTTCATCGTCAAAGTGAAGGCCCAAGGAATACATTGAAGCTGCAGTGGTGTATCGGAAACTAATACAGGTCTCACAGAAAATGCTTAAAGCACCGACTGTAAGAAGAGTCTCTATTCTTGTACTTAAGGCGGCATTGTGCCTTTTGTATTTAATTCCGATGCGATTTCAGTGTTTCATCGTCAATATGAACGTCCAAGGAATACATTGAACCTGCAGTGGTGTATCAGAAACCAATACTGGTCTCACAGGAAAGGATCAAAGCACAGACCCTAAGAAGTCTGACTCTTCTTGTACTTAAGGCGTCTTTGTGCCCTTTGTATTTAATTCCCATGTAATTTCAGTGTCTCATCGTCAATGTGTATGTCCAAGGAATACATTGGAACTGCAGTGGTGTATCGGAAACTAATACTCGTCTCACAGGGAATGCTCAAAGCACCGACTGTAAGAAGAGTGTCTATTCTTGTACTTAAGGCGGCAATGTGCCCTTTGTGTTTAATTCCGATGCCATTTCTGTGTTTCATCGTCGATGTGAAAGTCCAAGGAATACACTGAACCTGCAGTGGTGTATCGGAAACTAATACTGGTCTCACAGGTAATGCTCAAAGCACCGACTGAAAGAAGAGTCTCTATTCTTGTACTTAAGGCGGCATTGTGTCTTTTGTATTTAATTCCGATGCGATTTCTGTGTGTAATCGTCAATGTGAAGGTCCAAGGAATACATTGAACCTGCAGTGGCGTATCGGAAACTAATACGGGTCGCTCTGTAAAGGATCAAAACACGGACACTAAGATGTCTCACTCTGCTTGTACTTAAGGCGTCATTGTGCCCTTTGTATTTAATTCCGATGTAATTTCAGTGTTTCATCGTCAATGCGTATTTCCAAGGAATATATTGAACTTGCAGTGGTGTATCGGAAACTAATACTGGTCCCACAGAGAATGCTCAAAGCACCGACAGTAAGAAGAGTCTCTATTCTTGGACTTAAGGCGGCATTGTTCATTTTGTATTTAATTCCGATGTAATTTCAGTGTTTCATCGTCAATGTGTATGTCCAAGGAATACATTGAATCTGCAGTGGTGTATCGGATACTATTACTGGTCTCACAGGGAATGCTCAAAGCACAGACTGTAAGAAGAGTCTCTATTCTTGTACTTAAGGCGGCAATTTGCCTTTTGTATTTAATTCCGATGTGATTTCTGTGTATAACCGTCAATGTAAAGGTCCAAGGAATACATTGAACCTGCAGTGGTGTATCGGAAACTAATACTGGTCTCACAGGGAATGCTCAAAGCACCGACTGTAAGAAGAGTCTCTATACTTGTACTTAAGGCGGCATTGGGCCTTTTGTATTTAATTCCGATGCGATTTCTGTCTTTCATCGTCAATGTGAAGGTTCAAGGAATACATTGAACCTGTAGTGGTGTATCGGAAACTAATACTGGTCCCACAGGGAATGCTCAAAGCACCTACTGTAGGTAGAGTCTGTATTCTTGTACTTAAGGCGGCATTGTGCCTTTCGTATTTAATTCCAATGCGGTTTCTGTGTTTCATCGTCAATGTGAAGGTCCAAGGATTACATTGAACCTGCAGTGGTGTATCGGAAACTAATACTGGTCTCACAGGGAATGCTCAAAGCACCGACTGTAAGAAGAGTCTCTATTCTTGTACTTAAGGCGGCAATTTGCCTTTTGTATTTAATTCCGATGTGAATTCTGTGTATAATCGTCAATGTAAAGGTCCAAGGAATACATTGAACCTGCAGTGGTGTATCGGAAACTAATACTGGTCTCACAGGGAATGCTCAAAGCACCGACTGTAAGAAGAGTCTCTATACTTGTACTTAAGGCGGCATTGGGCCTTTTGTATTTAATTCCGATGCGATTTCTGTCTTTCATCGTCAATGTGAAGGTTCAAGGAATACATTGAACCTGTAGTGGTGTATCGGAAACTAATACTGGTCTCACAGGGAATGCTCAAAGCACCGACAGTAAGAAGAGTGTCTATTCTTGAACTTATGGCGGCATTGTGCCCTTTGTATGTAATTCCGATGCCATTTCTTTGTTTCATCGTCGATGTAAAAGTCCATTTAATACACTGAACCTGCAGTGGTGTATCGGAAATTAATACTGGTCTCACAGGGAATGCTCAATGCACCGACTGTAAGAAGAGTCTCTATTCTTGTACTTAAAGGGCATTGTGCCTTTTGTATTTAATTCCGATGCGATTTCTGTGTTTCATCGGCAATGTGAAGGTCCAAGGATTACATTGGACCTGCAGTGGTGTATCGGAAACTAATACTGGTCTCAGAGGGAATGCTCAAAACACCGACAGTAAGAAGAGTGTCTATTCTTGTACTTAAGGCCACATTGCTCCTTTTGTATTTAATTCCGAGGTAATTTCAGTGTTTCAACGTCAATATGTATGTCCAAGCAATACATTGAACCTGCAGTGGTGTATCGGATACTAATACTGGTCTCACAGGGAATGCTCAATGCACCGACTGTAAGAAGAGTCTCAATTCTTGTACTTAAGGCGGCTTTGTGCCATTTTGTATTTAATTCCGATGTGATTTCTGTGTGTCATCGTCAATGTGAAGGTCCAAGGAATACATTGAACCTGCAGTGGTGTATCGAAAACTAATACTGGTCTCACAGGGAATGCTCAAAGCACCGACTGTAAATAGAGTCTGTATTCTTGTACTTTAGGCGGCATTGTGCCTTTCGTATTTAATTAAGATGCGATTTCTGTGTTTCATCGTCAATGTGAAGGTCCAAGGAATACATTTAACCTGCAGTGGTGTATCGGAAACTAATACTGGTCTCACAGGGAATGCTCAAAGCACCGACTGTAAGAAGAGTGTCTATTCTTGTACTTAAGGCGGCATTGTGCACTTTGTATTTAATTCCGATGCCATTTCTGTGTTTCATCGTCGATTTGTATGTCCAAGGAATACATTGAACCTGAAGTGGTGTACCGGATACTAATACTGGTCACACAGGGAATGCTCAAAGCACTGACTGTAAGTAGAGTCTGTATCCTTGTACTTAAGGCGGCATTGTGCCTTTTATATTTAATTCCGATGCGATTTCTGTGTCTCATCGTCAATGTGAAGCTCCACGGAATACATTCAACCTGCAGTGGTGTATCGGAAACTAATACTGGTCTCACAGGGAATGCTTAAAGCAACGACTGTAAGAAGCGAGTCTATTCCTGTACTTAAGGCGGCATTGTGCCTTTTGTATTTAATTCCGATGCCATTTCTGTGTTTCATCGTCAATGTGAAGGCCCAAGGAATACATTGAACCTGCAGTGGTGTATCGGAAACTAATAGTGGTCTCACAGCGAATGCTCAAAGCACCGACTGTAAGAAGAGTGTCTGTTCTTGTACTTAAGGCGGCATTGTGCACTTTGTATTTAATTCCGATGCCATTTCTGTGTTTCATCGTCGATGTGTATGTCCAAGGAATACATTGAACCTGAAGTGGTGTACCGGATACTAATACTGGTCTCACAGGGAATGCTCAAAGCACTGACTGTAAGTAGAGTCTGTATCCTTGTACTTAAGGCGGCATTGTGCCTTTTGTATTTAATTCCGATGCCATTTCTGTGTTTCATCGTCAATGTGAAGGCCCAAGGAATACATTGAAGCTGCAGTGGTGTATCGGAAACTAATACAGGTCTCACAGGAACTGCTTAAATCACCGACTGTAAGAAGAGTCTCTATTCTTGTACTTAAGGCGGCATTCTGCCTTTGGTATTTAATTCCGATTTGATTTCTGTGTTTCATCGTCAATGTGAATGTCTGAGGAATACATTGAACCTGCAGTGGTGTATCGGAAATTAATACTGGTCTCTCAGGGAATGCTCAAAGCACCGACTGTAAGAAGAGTCTCTATTGTTGTACTTAGGGCGGCATTGTGCCATTTGTATTTAATTCCTTTGCGATTTCTGTGTTTCATCGTCAATGTGAAGGTCCAAAGAATACATTGGAACTGCAGTGGTGTATCGGAAACTAATACTGGTCTCACAGGGAATGCTCAAAGAATCGACTGTAAGAAGAGTGTCTATTCTTGTACTTAAGGCGGCAATGTGCCCTATGTATTAATTCCGATGCCTTTTCTGTGTTTCATCGTCGATGTGAAAGTCCAAGGAATACACTGAACCTGCAGTGGTGTATCGGAAACTAATATTGGTCTCACAAGTAATCCACAAAGCACCGACTGTAAGAAGAGTCTCTATTCTTGTACTTAAGGCGGCATTGTGCCTTTTGTATTTAATTCCAATGCGATTTCAGTGTTTCATCGTCAATGCGTATTTCCAAGGAATATATTGAACCTGCAGTGGTGTATCGGAAACTAATACTGGTCCCACAGAGAATGCTCAAAGCACAGACTGTAAGAAGAGTCTCTATTCTTGTACTGAAGGCGGCATTGTGCATTTTGTATTTAATTCCAATGCGATTTCTGTGTTTCATCGTCAATGTGAAGGTCCAAGGAATACATTGAACCTGCAATGGTGTATCGGAAACTAATACTGGGGTCACAGGGAATGCTCAAAGCACCGACTGTAAGTAGAGTCTGTATTCTTGTACTTAAGGCGGCATTGTGCCTTTCGTATTTAATTCCAATGCGGTTTCTGTGTTTCATCGTCAATGTGAAGGTCCAAGGATTACATTGAACCTGCAGTGGTGTATCGGAAACTAATACTGGTCTCACAGGGAATGCTCAAAGCACCGACTGTAAGAAGAGTCTCTATTTTTGTACTTAAGGCGGCATTGTGCCTTTCGTATTTAATTCCAATGCGGTTTCTGTGTTTCATCGTCAATGTGAAGGTCCAAGGATTACATTGAACCTGTAGTGGTGTATCGGAAACTAATACTGGTTTCACAGGGAATGCTCAAAGCACCGACAGTAAGAAGAGTGTCTATTCTTGAACTTATGGCGGCATTGTGCCCTTTGTATTTAATTCCGATGCCATTTCTTTGTTTCATCGTCGATGTGAAAGTCCAAGGAATACACTGAACCTGCAGTGGTGTATCGGAAATTAATACTGGTCTCACAGGGAATGCTCAAAGCACCGACTGTAAATAGAGTCTGTATTCTTGTACTTTAGGCGGCATTGTGCCTTTTGTATTTAATTAAGATGCGATTTCTGTGTTTCATCGTCAATGGGAAGGTCCAAGGAATACATTTAACCTACAGTGGTGTATCGGAAACTAATACTGTTCTCACAGGGAATGCTCAAAGCACCGACTGTAAGAAGAGTGTCTATTCTTGTACTTAAGGCGGCATTGTGCACTGTGTATTTAATTCCGATGCCACTTCTGTGTTTCATCGTCGATTTGTATGTCCAAGGAATACATTGAACCTAAGGTGGTGTACCGGATACTAATACTGGTCTCACAGGGAATGCTCAAAGCGCTGACTGTAAGTAGAGTCTGTATCCTTGTACTTAAGGCGGCATTGTGCCTTTTGTATTTAATTCCGATGCGATTTCTGTGTCTCATCGTCAATGTGATGCTCCACGGAATACATTCAACCTGCAGTGGTGTATCGGAAACTAATACTGGTCTCACAGGGAATGCTTAAAGCAACGACTGTAAGAAGAGTGTCTATTCTTGTACTTAAGGCGGCATTGTGCCTTTTGTATTTAATTCCGATGCCATTTCTGTGTTTCATCGTCAATGTGAACGCCCAAGGAATACATTGAACCTGCAGTGGTGTATCGGAAACTAATAGTGGACTCACAGGGATTGCTCAAAGCACTGACTGTAAGAAGAGTGTCTATTCTTGTACTTAAGGCCGCATTGTGCACTTTGTATTTAATTCCGATGCCATTTCTGTGTCTCATCGTCGATGTGTATGTCCAAGGAATACATTGAACCATAAGTGGTGTACCGGATACTAATACTGGTCTCACAGGGAATGCTCAAAGCACTGAGTGTAAGTAGAGTCTGTATCCTTGTACTTTAGGCGGCATTGTGCTTTTGTATTTAATTAAGATGCGATTTCTGTGCTTCATCGTCAATGTGAAGGTCCAAGGAAAACATTGAACCTGCAGTGGCGTATCGGAAACAAATACGGGTCGCTCTGGAAAGGATCAAAACACGGACTCTAAGGTGTCTCACTCTGCTTGTACTTAAGGCGTCATTGCGCCCTTTGTATTTAATTCCGACGTAATTTCAGTGTTTCATCGTCAATGCGTATTTTCAAGGAATACATTGAACCTGCAGTGGTGTATCGGAAACTAATACTGGTCCCACAGAGAATGCTCAAAAGAGCGACAGTAAGAAGAGTCTCTGTTCTTAGACTTAAGGCGGCATTGTTCCTTTTGTATATAATTCCGATGTAATTTCAGTGTTTCATCGTCAATGTGTATGTCCAAGGAATACATTGAATCTGCAGTGGTGTATCGGATACTAATACTGGTCTCACAGGGAATGCTCAAAGCACAGACTGTAAGAAGAGTGTCTATTCTTGTACTGATGGCGGCATTGTGCCATTTGTATTTAATTCCAAAGCGATTTCTGTGTTTCATGGTCAATGTGAAGGTCCGAGGAATACATTAAACCTGCAGTGGTGTATTGGAAACTAATACTGGTCTCAGAGGGAATGCTCAAAGCACCGACAGTAAGAAGAGTCTCTATTCTTGTACTTAAGGCGGCATTGGGCCTTTTGTATTTAATTCCGATGCGATTTCTGTCTTTCATCGTCAATGTGAAGGTCCAAGAAATACATTGAACCTGCAGTGGTGTATCGGAAACTATAACTGGTCTCACAGGGAATGCTCAAAGCACCGACTGTAAAAAGAGTGTCTATTCTTGTACTTAAGGCGGCATTGTTCCCTTTGTATTTAATTCCGATGCGATTTATGTGTTTCATCGTCAATGTGAAGGTCCAAGAAATACATTGAACCTGCAGTGGTGTATCGGAAACTAATACTGGTCTCAAAGGGAATGCACAAAGCACCGACTGTCACAGGATAGTATCAAAGCACAGTCTCTAAGAAGTCCCACTGTTCTTGCACTTAAGGCGTTATTTTGCCCTTTGTATTTAATTCCGATGAAATTTCAGTGTTTCATCGTCAATGTGTATGTTCAAGGAATACATTGAACCTGCAGTGGTGTATCGGAAACTAATACTGGTCTCACAGGGAATAGTCGACGCACCGGCTGTGAGAATAGTCTCTATTCTTGTACTTAAGGCGGCATTGTGCCTTTGGTATTTAATTCCGATGCGATTTCTGTGTTTCATCGTCAATGTGAATGTCTCAGGAATACATTGAACCTGCAGTGGTGTATCGGATATTAATACTGGTCTCTCAGGGAATGCTCAAAGCACCGTCAGTAAGAAGAGTCTCTATTGTTGTACTTAGGGCTTCATTGTGCCTCTTGTATTCAATTCCAATGCGATTTCTGTGTTTCATCGTCAATGTGAAGGTCCAAGGAATACATTGAACCTGCAGTGGTGTATCGGAAACTAATACTGGTCTCACAGGGAATGCTCAAAGCACCGACTGTAAGTAGAGTCTGTATTCTTGTACTTAAGGCGGCATTGTGCCTCTGTATTTAATTCCGATGCGATTTCTGTGTTTCATCGTCAATGTGAAGGTCCAAGGATTACATTGAACCTGCAGTGGTGTATCGGAAACAAATACTGGTCTCACAGGGAATACTCAAAGCACCGACTGTAAGAAGAGTCTCTATTCTGGTACTTAAGGCGGCATTGTGCCTGTTGTATTTAATTCAGATGCGATTTCTGTGTATAATCGTCAATGTGAAGGTCCAAGGAATACAGTGAACCTGCAGTGGTGTATCGGAAACTAATACTGGTCTCACAGGGAATGCTCAAAGCACCGACAGTAAGAAGAGTCTCTATTCTTGTACTTAAGGCGGCATTGGGCCTTTTGTATTTAATTCCGATGCGATTTCTGTCTTTCATCGTCAATGTGAAGGTTCAAGGAATACATTGAAACTGTAGTGGTGTATCGGAAACTAATACTGGTCTCACAGGGAATGCTCAAAGCACCGACAGTAAGAAGAGTGTCTATTCTTGAACTTATGGCGGCATTGTGCCCTTTGTATTTAATTCCGATGCCATTTCTGTGTTTCATCGTCGATGTGAAAGTCCAAGGAATACACTGAACCTGCAGTGGTGTGTCGGAAACTAATACTGGTCTCACAGGGAATGCTCAAAGCACCGACTGTAAGAAGAGTCTCCATTCTTGTACTTTAGGCGGCATTCTGCCTTTTGTATTTAGTTTCCGATGCTATTTCTGTGTATAATCGTCAATGTGAAGGTCCAAGGAATACATTGAACCTGCAGTGGTTTATCGGAAACTAATACTGGTCTCACAGGGAATGCTCAAAGCACCGACTGTAAGAAGAGTCTCTATTCTTGTACTTAAGGCGGCATTGGGCCTTTTGTTTTTAATTCCGATGCGATTTCTGTCTTTCATCGTCAATGTGAAGGTCCAAGAAATACATTGAACCTGCAGTGGTGTATCGGCAACTAATACTGGTCTCACAGGGAATAGTCGAGGCACCGGCTGTGAGAATAGTCTCTATTCTTGTACTTAAGGCGGCATTGTGCCTTTGGTATTTAATTCCGATGCGATTTCTGTGTTCCATCGTTAATGTGAATGTCTCAGCAATACATTGAACCTGCAGTGGTGTATCAAATATTAATACTGGTCTCTCAGGGAATGCTCAATGCACCGTCAGTAAGAAGAGTCTCTATTGTTGTACTTAGGGCTTCATTGTGCCTTTTGTATTTAATTCCAATGCGATTTCTGTGTTTCATCGTCAATGTGAAGGTCCAAGGAATACATTGAACCTGCAGTGGTGTATCGGATACTAATACTGGTCTCACAGGGAATGCTCAAAGCACCGACTGTAAGAAGAGTCTCTATTCTGGTACTTAAGGCCACATTGCTCCTGTTGTATTTAAATCCGAGGTAATTTCAGTGTTTCATCGTCAATGTGTATGTCCAAGCAATACATTGAACCTGCAGTGGTGTATCGGATACTAATACTGGTCTCACAGGGAATGCTCAAAGCACCGACTGTAAGAAGAGTCTCTATTCTTGTACTTAAGGCGGCTTTGTGCCATTTTGTGTTTAATTCCGATGCGATTTCTGTGTTTCATCGTCAATGTGAAGGTCCAAGGAATACATTGAACCTGCAGTGGTGTATCGGAAACTAATACTGGTCTCACAGGGAATGCTCAAAGCACCGACTGCAAATAGAGTCTGTATTCTTGTACTTTAGGCGGCATTGTGCCTTTTGTATTTAATTAAGATGCGATTTCTGTGTTTCATCGTCAGTTTGAAGGTCCAAGGAAAACATTTAACCTGCAGTGGTGTATCGGAAACTAATACTGGTCTCACAGGGAATGCTCAAAGCACCGACTATAAGAAGAGTGTCTATTCTTGTACTTAAGGCGGCATTGTGCACTTTGTATTTAATTCCGATGCCATTTCTGTGTTTCATCGTCGATGTGTATGTCCAAGGAATACATTGAACCTGAAGTGGTGTACCGGATACTAATAATGGTCTCACACGGAATGCTCAAAACACTGACTGTAAGTAGAGTCTCTATTCTTGTACTTAAGGCGGCATTGTGCCTTTTGTATTTAATTCCTATGCGATTTCTGTGTTTCATCGTCAATGTGAAGGTCCAAGGATTACACTGGACCTGCAGTGGTGTATCGGAAACTAATACTGGTCTCAGAGGGAATGCTCAAAATACCGACAATAAGAAGAGTCTCTATTCTTGTACTTTAGGCGGCATTGTGCCTTTTGTATTTAATTCCGCAGCTATTTCTGTGTATAATCGTCAATGTGAAGGTCCAAGGAATACATTGAACCTGCAGTGGTGTATCGGAAACTAATACTGGTCTCACAGGGAATGCTCAAAGCACCGACTGTAAGAAGAGTCTCTATTCTTGTACTTAAGGCGGCATTGGGCCTTTTGTATTTAATTCCGATACGATTTCTGTTGTTCATCGTCAATGTGAAGGTCCAAGAAATACCTCGAACCTGCAGTGATGTATCGGAGACTAATACTGGTCTCACAGGGAATGCTCAAAGCACCGACTCTAAGAAGAGTCTCTATTCTTGTACTTAAGGCGTCATTGTGCACTTTGTATTTAATTCCGATGCCATTTCTGTGTTTCATCGTCGATGTGTATGTCCAACGAATACATTGAACCTGAAGTGGTGTACCGGATACTAATACTGGTCTCACAGGGAATGCTCAAAGCACTGACTGTAAGTAGAGTCTGCATTCTTGTACTTAAGGCGGCATTGTGCCTTTGGTATTTAATTCCGATGCCATTTCTGTGTTTCATCGTCAATGTGAATGTCTCAGGAATACATTGAACCTGCAGTGGTGTATCGGATATTAATACTGGTCTCTCAGGGAATGCTCAAAGCACCGTCAGTAAGAAGAGTCTCTATTGTTGTACTTAGGGCTCCATTGTGCCTTTTGTATTTAATTCCAATGCGATTTCTGTGTTTCATCGTCAATGTGTAGGTCCAAGGAATACATTGAACCTGCAGTGGTGTATCGGAAACTAATATTGCTCCCACATGGAATGCTCAAAGCACCGACTGTAAGTTGAGTCTGTATTGTTGTACTTAAGGCGGCATTGTGCCTTTTCTATTTAATTAAGATGCGATTTCTGTGTTTCATCGCCAATGTGAAGGTCCAAGGAATACATTGAACCTGCAGTGATGTATCGGAAACTAATACTGGTCTTACAGGGAATGCTCAAAGCACTGACTGTAAGAAGAGTCTATATTCTTGTACTTAAGGCGGCATTGTGCCTTTTGTATTTAATTCCGATGCGATTTCTGTGTATAATCGTCATTGTAAAGGTCCAAAGAATACATTGAAACTGCAGTGGTGTATCGGAAACTAATACTGGTCTCACAGGGAATGCTCAAAGCACCGACTGTAAGAACATTCTTTATTCTTGTACTTAAGGCGGCATTGGGCCTTTTGTATTTAATTCCGATGCGATTTCTGCCTTTCATCGTCAATGTGAAGGTTCAAGGAATACATTGAACGTGCAGTGGTGTATCGGAAACTAATACTGGTCTCACAGGGAATGCTCAAAGCACCGACTGTAAGAAGAGTCTCTATTCTTGTACTTATGGCGGCATTGTGCCCTTTGTATTTAATTCCGATGCCATTTCTGTGTTTCATCGTCGATGTGAAAGTCCAAGGAATACACTGAACCTGCAGTGGTGTATCGGAAACTAATACTGGTCTCACAAGGAATGCTCAAAGCAACGACTGTAAGAAGAGTCTCTATTCTTGTACTTAAGGCGGCATTTCGCCTTTTGTATTTAATTCCGATGCGATTTCTGTGTTTCATCGTCAATGCGAAGGTCCAAGGATTACATTGGACCTGCAGTGGTGTATCGGAAACTAATACTGGTCTCAGAGGGAATGCTCAAAACACCGACAGTAAGAAGAGTCTCTATTCTTGTACTTAAGGCGACATTGTTCATTTTGTATTCAAATCCGTTGTAATTTCAGTGTTTCATCGTCGATGTGTATGTCCAAGGAATACATTGAACCTGAAGTGGTGTACCGGATACTAATACTGGTCTCACAGGGCATGCTCAAAGCACTGACCGTAAGAAGAGTCTCTATTCTTGTACTTATGGCGGCATTGTGCCTTTTGTATTTAATTCCGATGCGATTCCTGTGTCTCATCGTAAATGTGAAGCTCCACGGAATACATTCAACCTGCAGTGGTGTATCGGAAACTAATACAGGTCTCACAGGAACTGCTTAAAGCACCGACTGTAAGAAGAGTCTCTATTCTTGTACTTAAGGCGGCATTGTGCCTTTGGTATTTAATTCCGATTTGATTTCTGTGTTTCATCGTCAATGTGAATGTCTAAGGAATACATTGAACCTGCAGTGGTGTATCGGAAACTAATACTGGTCTCACAGGGAATGCTCAAAGCACCGACAGTAAGAAGAGTGTCTATTCTTGAACTTATGGCGGCATTGTGCCTTTGTATTTAATTCCGATGCCATTTCTGTGTTTCATCGTCGATGTGAAAGTCCAAGGAATACACTGAACCTGCAGTGGTGTATCGGAAACTAATACTGGTCACACAGTCAATGCTCAATTCACCGACTGTAAGAAGAGTCTCTATTCTTGTACTTAAGGCCACATTGCTCCTTTTGTATTTAAATCCGAGGTAATTTCAGTGTTTCATCTTCATTGTGTTTGTCCAAGCAATACATTGAACCTGCGGTGGTGTATCGGATACTAATACTGGTCTCACAGGGAATGCTCAAAGCACCGACTGTAAGAAGAGTCTCTATTCTTGTACTTAATGCGGGTTTGTGCCATTTTGTATTTAATTCCGATGCGATTTCTGTGTTTCATCGTCAATGTGAAGGTCCAAGGAATCCATTGAACCTGCAGTGGTGTATCGGAAACTAATACTGGTCTCACAGGGAATGCTCAAAGCACCGACTGTAAATAGAGTCTGCATTCTTGTACTTTAGTTGGCATTGTGCCTTTTGTATTTAATTAAGATGCTATTTCTGTGTATTCCAAGGAATACATTGAACCTGCAGTGGTGTATCGGAAACTAATACTGGTCTCACAGGGAATGCTCAAAGCACCGACTGTAAATAGAGTCTGCATTCTTGTACTTTAGGCGGCATTGTGCCTTTTGTATTTAATTAAGATGCTATTTCTGTGTTTCATCGTCAATTTGAAGGTCCAAGGAATACATTGAACCTGCAGTGGTGTATCGGAAACTAATACTGGTCTCACAGGGAATGCTCAAAGCACCGACTGTAAGAAGAGTGTCTATTCTTGCACTTAAGGTGGCATTGTGCACTTTGTATTTAATTCCGATGCCATTTCTGTGTTTCATCGTCAATGTGTTTGTTCAAGGAATACCTTGAACCTGCAGTGGTGTATCGGAAACTAATACGGGTCTCACAGGGAATTGTCGACGCACCGGCTGTGAGAATAGTCTCTATTCTTGTACTTAAGGCGGCATTGTGCCTTTGGTATTTAATTCCGATGCCATTTCTGTGTTTCCTCGTCAATGCGAATGTCTCAGGAATACATTGAACCTGCAGTGGTGTATCGGATATTAATACTGGTCTCTCAGGGAATGCTCAAAGCACCGTCAGTAAGAAGAGTCTCTATTGTTGTACTTATGGCGGCATTGTGCCCTTTGTATTTAATTCCGATGCCATTTCTGTGTTTCATCGTCGATGTGAAAGTCCAAGGAATACACTAAACCTGCAGTGGTGTATCGGAAACTAATACTGGTCTCAGAGGGAATGCTCAAAACACCGACAGTAAGAAGAGTCTCTATTCTTGTACTTAGGGCGGCATTATGCCATTTGTATTTAATTCCGTTGCAATTTCTGTGTTTCATCGTCAATGTGAAGGTCCATGGAATACATTGGAACTGCAGTGGTGTATCGGAAACTATTACTGGTCTCACAGGGAATGCTCAAAGCACCGACTGTAAGAAGAGTGTCTATTCTTGTACTTAAGCGCGGCAATGTGCCCTTTGTATTTAATTCCGATGCCATTTCTGTGTTTCATCGTCGATGTGAAAGTCCAAGGAATACACTGAACCTGCAGTGGTGTATCGGAAACTAATACTGGTCTCACAGGTAATGCTCAAAGCACCGACTGTAAGAAGAGTCTCTATTCTTGTACTTAAGGCGGCATGTGCCTTTTGTATTTAATTCCGATGCGATTTCTGTGTGTAATCGTCAATGTGAAGGTCCAAGGAAAACATTGAACCTGCAGTGGCGTATCGGAAACTAATACGGGTCGCTCTGGAAAGGATCAAAACACGGACTCTAAGATGTCTCACTCTGCTTGTACTTAAGGCGTCATTGTGCCCTTTGTATTTAAGTCCGATGTAATTTCAGTGTTTTATCGTCAATGCGTATTTTCAAGGAATACATTGAACCTGCTGTGGTGTATCGGAAACTAATACTGGTCCCACAGAGAATGCTCAAAACACCGACAGTAAGAAGAGTCTCTATTCTTGTACTTAAGGCGACATTGTTCCTTTTGTATATAATTCCGATGTAATTTCAGTGTTTCATCGTCAATGTGTATGTCCAAGGAATACATTGAATCTGCAGTGGTGTACCGGATACTAATACTGGTCTCACAGGGAATGCTCAAAGCACAGACTGTAAGAAGAGTGCCTATTCTTGTACTGAAGGCGGCATTGTGCCTTTTGTATTTAATTCCAATGCGATTTCTGTGTTACATCGCCAATGTGAAGGACCAAGGAATACATTGAACCTGCAGTGGTGTATCGGAAACTAATACTGGTCTCACAGGGAATGCTCAAAGCACCGACTGTAAGTAGAGTCTGTATTCTTGTACTTAACGCGGCATTGTGCCTTTTGTATTTAATTCCGATGCGATTTCTGTGTTTCATCCTCAATGTGAAGGTCCAAGGATTACATTGAACCTGCAGTGGTGTATCGGAAACTAATACTGGTCTCCACAGGGAATGCTCAAAGCACCGACTGTAAGAAGAGTCTCTATTCTTGTACTTTAGGCGGCATTGTGCCTTTTGTATTTAATTCCGATGCGATTTCTGTGTATAATCGTCAATGTGAAGGTCCAAGGAATACATTCAACCTGCAGTGGTGTATCGGAAACTAATACAGCTCTCACAGGAACTGCTTAAAGCACCGACTGTAAGAAGAGTCTCTATTCTTGTACTTAAGGCGGCATTGTGCCTTTGGTATTTAATTTCAATTTGATTTCTGTGTTTCATCGTCAATGTGAATGTCTAAGGAATACATAGAACCTGCAGTGGTGTATCGGAAATTAATACTGGTCTCTCAGGGAATGCTCAAAGCACCGACTGTAAGAAGAGTCTCTATTGTTGTACTTAGGGCGGCATTGTGCCATTTGTATTTAATTCCGTTGCAATTTCTGTGTTTCATCGTCAAAGTGAAGGTCCAAGGAATACATTGGAACTGCAGTGGTGTTTCGGAAGCTAATACTGGTCTCACAGGGAATGCTCAAAGCACCGACTGTAAGAAGAGTGTCTATTCTTGTACTTAAGGCCGCAATTTGCCCTTTGTTTTTAATTCCGATGCCATTTCTGTGTTTCATCGTCGATGTGAAAGTCCAAGGAATACACTGAACCTGCAGTGGTGTATTGGAAACTAATACTGGTCTCACAGGTAATGCTCAAAGCACCGACTGTAAGAAGAGTGTCTATTCTTGTACCTAAGGCGGCATGTGCCCTTTGTATTTAATTCCGATGCCATTTCTGTGTGTCATCGCCGATGTGAAAGTCCAAGGAATACACTGAACCTGCAGTGGTGTATCGGTAACTAATACTGGTCTCACAGGTAATGCTCAAAGCACCGACTGTAAGAAGAGTCTCTATTCTTGTACTTAAGGCGGCATGTGCCTTTTGTATTTAATTCCGATGCGATTTCTGTGTGTAATCGTCAATGTGAAGGTCCAAGGAAAACATTGAACCTGCAGTGGCGTATCGGAAACTAATACGGGTCGCTCTGGAAAGGATCAAAACACGGACTCTAAGATGTCTCACTCTGCTTGTACTTAAGGCGTCATTGTGCCCTTTGTATTTAAGTCCGATGTAATTTCAGTGTTTTATCGTCAATGCGTATTTTCAAGGAATACATTGAACCTGCTGTGGTGTATCGGAAACTAATACTGGTCCCACAGAGAATGCTCAAAACACCGACAGTAAGAAGAGTCTCTATTCTTGTGCTTAAGGCGACATTGTTCCTTTTGTATATAATTCCGATGTAATTTCAGTGTTTCATCGTCAATGTGTATGTCCAAGGAATACATTGAATCTGCAGTGGTGTACCGGATACTAATACTGGTCTCACAGGGAATGCTCAAAGCACCGACTGTAAGAAGAGTCTCTATTCTTGTACTTAAGGCGGCATTGTGCCTTTTGTATTTAATTCCGATGCGATTTCTGTGTATAATCGTCAATGTGAAGGTCCAAGGAATACATTCAACCTGCAGTGGTGTATCGGAAACTAATACAGCTCTCACAGGAACTGCTTAAAGCACCGACTGTAAGAAGAGTCTCTATTCTTGTACTTAAGGCGGCATTGTGCCTTTGGTATTTAATTTCGATTTGATTTCTGTGTTTCATCGTCAATGTGAATGTCTAAGGAATACATAGAACCTGCAGTGGTGTATCGGAAATTAATACTGGTCTCTCAGGGAATGCTCAAAGCACCGACTGTAAGAAGAGTCTCTATTGTTGTACTTAGGGCGGCATTGTGCCATTTGTATTTAATTCCGTTGCAATTTCTGTGTTTCATCGTCAAAGTGAAGGTCCAAGGAATACATTGGAACTGCAGTGGTGTATCGGAAGCTAATACTGGTCTCACAGGGAATGCTCAAAGCACCGACTGTAAGAAGAGTGTCTATTCTTGTACTTAAGGCCGCAATTTGCCCTTTGTATTTAATTCCGATGCCATTTCTGTGTTTCATCGTCGATGTGAAAGTCCAAGGAATACACTGAACCTGCAGTGGTGTATTGGAAACTAATACTGGTCTCACAGGTAATGCTTAAAGCACCGACTGTAAGAAGAGTCTCTATTCTTGTACCTAAGGCGGCATGTGCCTTTTGTATTTAATTCCGATGCGATTTCTGTGTGTAATCGTCAATGTGAAGGTCCAAGGAAAACATTGAACCTGCAGTGGCGTATCAGAAACTAATACAGGTCGCTCTGGAAAGGATCAAAACACGGACCATAAGATGTCTCACTCTGCTTGTACTTAAGGCGTCATTGTGCCCTTTGTATTTAATTCCGATGTAATTTCAGTGTTTCATCGTCAATGCGTATTTTCAAGGAATACATTGAACCTGCAGTGGTGTATCGGAAACTAATACTGGTCCCACAGAGAATGCTCAAAACACCGACAGTAAGAAGAGTCTCTATTCTTGTACTTAAGGCGGCGTTCTTCCTTTTGTATATAAATCCGATGTAATTCCAGTGTTTCATCGTCAATGTGTATGTCCAAGGAATACATTGAAACTGCAGTGGTGTATCGGATACTAATACTGGTCTCACAGGGAATGCTCAAAGCACAGACTGTAAGAAGAGTGTCTATTCTTGTACTGAAGGCGGCATTGTGCCTTTTGTATTTAATTCCAATGCGATTTCTGTGTTTCATCGTCAATGTGAAGGCCCAAGGAATACATTGAATCTGCAGTGGTGTATCGGAAACTAATACGGGTCTCACAGGGAATGCTCAAAGCACCGACTGTAAGTAGAGTCTGTACTCTTGTACTTAAGGCGGCATTGTGCCTTTTGTATTTAATTCCGATGCGATTTCTGTGTCTCATCGTCAATCTGAAGGTCCAAGGATTACATTGAACCTGCAGTGGTGTATCGGAAACTAATACTGGTCTCACAGGGAATGCTCAAAGCACCGACTGTAAGAAGAGTCTCTATTCTTGTACTTAAGGCGGCATTGTGCCTTTTGTATTTAATTCCGATGCGATTTCTGTGTATAATCGTCAATGTGAAGGTCCAAGGAATGCAATGAACCTGCAGTGGTGTATCGGAAACAAATACTGGTCTCACAGAGAATGCTCAAAACACCGACAGTAAGAAGAGTCTCTATTCTTGTACTTAAGGCGGCATTGGGCCTTTTGTATTTAATTCCTATGCGATTTCTGTCTTTCATCGTCAATGTGAAGGTTCAAGGTATACATTGAACCTGTAGTGGTGTATCGGAAACTAATACTGGTCTCACAGGGAATGCTCAAAGCACCGACAGTAAGAAGAGTGTCTATTCTTGAACTTATGGCGGCATTGTGCATTTGTATTTAATTCCCATGCCATTTCTGTGTTTCATCGTCGATGTGAAAGTCCAAGGAATACACTGAACCTGCAGTGGTGTATCGGAAACTAATACTGGTCTCACAGGGAATGCTCAATGCACCGACTGTAAGAAGAGTCTCTATTCTTGTTCTTAAGGCCACATTGCTCCTTTTGTATTTAAATCCGAGGTAATTTCAGTGTTTCATCGTAAATGTGTATGTCCAAGCAATACATTGAACCTGCAGTGGTGTATCGGATACTAATACTGGTCTCACAGGGAATGCTCAAAGCACCGACTGTAAGAAGAGTCTCTATTCTTGTACTTAAGGCGGCTTTGTGCCATTTTGTATTTAATTCCGATGCGATTTCTGTGTTTCATCGTCAATGTGAAGGTCCAAGGAATACATTGAACCTGCAGTGGTGTATCGGAAACTAATACTGGCTTCACAGAGAATGCTGAAAGCACCGACTGTAAATAGAGTCTGTATTCTTGTACTTTAGGCGGCATTGTGCCTTTTGTATTTAATTAAGATGCGATTTCTGTGTTTCATCGTCAATTTGAAGGTCCAAGGAATACATTGAACCTGCAGTGGTGTATCGGAAACTAATACTGGTCTCACAGGGAATGCTCAAAGCACCGACTGTAAGAAGAGTGTCTATTCTTGTACTTAAGGTGGCATTGTGCACTTTGTATTTAATTCCGATGCCATTTCTGTGTTTCATCTTCAATGTGTATGTTCAAGGAATACCTTGAACCTGCAGTGGTGTATCGGAAACTAATACGGGTCTCACAGGGAATAGTCGACGCACCGGCTGTGAGAATAGACTCTATTCTTGTACTTAAGGCGGCATTGTGCCTTTGGTATTTAATTCCGAAGCCATTTCTGTGTTTCATCGTTAATGCGAATGTCTCAGGAATACTTTGAACCTGCAGTGGTGTATCGGATATTAATACTGGTCTCTCAGGGAATGCTCAAAGCACCGTCAGTAAGAAGAGTCTCTTTGTTGTACTTAGGGCTTCATTGTGCCTTTTGTATTTAATTCCAATGCGATTTCAGTGTTTCATCGTCAATGTGAAGGTCCAAGGAATACATTGAACCTGCAGTGGTGTATCGGAAACTAATACTGGTCTCACAGGGAATGCTCAAAGCACCGACTGTAAGAAGAGTCTCTGTTCTTGTACTTATGGCGGCATTGTGCCCTTTGTATTTAATTCCGATGTTATTTCTGTGTTTCATCGTCGATGTGAAAGTCCAAGGAATATACTGAACCTGCAGTGGTGTATCGGAAACTAATACTGGTCTCAGAGGGAATGCTCAAAACACCGACAGTAAGAAGAGGCTCTATTCTTGTACTTAAGGCGACATTGTTCCTTTTGTATTTAAATCCAATGTAATTTCAGTGTTTCATCGTCGATGTGTATGTCCAAGGAATACATTGAACCTGAAGTGGTGTACCGGATCCTAATACTGGTCTCACAGGGAATGCTCAAAGCACTGACTGTAAGTAGAGTCTGTCTCCTTGTACTTAAGGCGGCATTGTGCCTTTTGTATTTAATTCCGATGCGATTTCTGTGTCTCATCGCCAATGTGAAGCTCCACGGAATACATTCAACCTGCAGTGGTGTATCGGAAACTAATACAGGTCTCACAGGAACTGCTTAAAGCACCGACTGTAAGAAGAGTCTCTATTCTTGTACTTAAGGCGGCATTGTGCCTTTGGTATTTAATTCCGATTTGATTTCTGTGTTTCATCGTCAATGTGAACGTCTAAGGAATACATTAAACCTCCAGTGGTGTATCGGAAATTAATACTGGTCTCTCAGGGAATGCTCAAAGCACCGACTGTAAGAAGAATCTCTATTTTTGTACTTAGGGCGGCAATGTGCCATTTGTATTTAATTCCGTTGCAATTTCTGTGTTTCATCGTCAATGTGAAGGTCCAAGGAATACATTGGAACTGCAGTGGTGTATCGGAAACTAATACTGGTCTCACAGGGAATGCTCAAAGCACCGACTGTAAGAAGAGTGTTTATTCTTGTACTTAAGGTGGCAATGTGCCCTTTGTATTTAATTCTGATGCCATTTCTGTGTTTCATCGTTGATGTGAAAGTCCAAGGAATACACTGAACCTGCAGTGGTGTATCGGAAACTAATACTGGTCTCACAGGTAATGCTCAAAGCACCGACTGTAAGAAGAGTCTCTATTCTTGTACTTAAGGCGGCAAGTGCCTTTTGTATTTAATTCCGATGCGATTTCTGTGTGTAATCGTCAATGTGAAGGTCCAAGGAAAACATTGAACCTGCAGTGGCGTATCGGAAACTAATACGGGTCGCTCTGGGAAGGAACAAAACACGGACTCTAAGATGTCTCACTCTGCTTGTACTTAGGGCGTCATTGTGCCCTTTGTATTTAATTCCGATGTAATTTCAGTGTTTCATCGTCATTGCGTATTGTCAAGGAATACATTGAACCTGCAGTGGTGTATCGGAAACTAACACTGGTCCCACAGAGAATGCTCAAAACACCGACAGTAAGAAGAGGCTCTATTCTTGCACTTAAGGCGACATTGTTCCTTTTGTATATAATTCCGATGTAATTTCAGTGTTTCATTGTCGATGTGAAACTCCAAGGAATACACTGAACCTGCAGTGGTGTATCGGAAACTAATACTGGGCCCACAGGGAACGCCCAAAACACCGACTGTAAGAAGAGTCTCTATTCTTGTACTTAAGGCGGCATTGCGTCTTTTTTATTTAATTCCGATGCGATTTCTGTGTTTCATTGTCAATGTGAAGGTCCAAGGAATACATTGGACCTGCAGTGGTATATCGGAAAGTAATACTGGTCTCAGAGGGAATGCTAAAAACACCGACAGTAAGAAGAGTCTCTATTCTTGGACTTAAGGCGACATTGTTCCTTTTGTATTTAAATCCGATGTAATTTCAGTGTTTCATCGTCAATGTGTATGTCCAAGGAATACATTGAACCTGCAGTGGTGTATCGGATACTAATACTGGTCCCACAGGGAATGCTCAAAGCACCGACTATAAGAAGAGTCTCTATTCTTGTACTTAAGGCGGCATTGTGCCTTTTGTATTTAATTCCGATGCGATTTCTGTGTATAATCGTCAATGTGAAGGTCCAAGGAATACACTGAACCTGCAGTGGTGTATCGGAAACTAATACTGGTCTCACAGGGAATGCTCAAAGCACCGACAGTAAGAAGAGTGTCTATTCTTGTACTTAAGGCGGCATTGTGCCCTTTGTATTTAATTCCGATGCGATTTCTGTCTTTCATCGTCAATGTGAAGGTCCAAGAAGTACATTGAACCTGCAGTGGTGCATCGGAAACTAATACTGGTCTCACAGGGAATGCTCAAAGCACCGACTGTAAAAAGTGTGTCTATTCTTGTACTTAAGGCGGCAATGTACCCTTTGTATTTAATTCCGATGCCATTTCTGTGTCTCATCGTCGATGTGAAAGTCCAAGGAATACACTGAACCTGCAGTGGTGTATCGGAAACTAATACTGGTCTCACAGGGAATGCTCAAACCACCGAGTGTAAGAAGAGTCTCTATTCTTGTACTTTAGGCGGCATTGTGCCTTTTGTATTTAGTTTCCGATGCTATTTCTGTGTATAATCGTCAATGTGAAGGTCCAAGGAATACATTGAACCAGCAGTGGTGTATCGGAAACTAATACTGGTCGCACAGGGAATGCTCAAAGCACCGACTGTAAGAAGAGTCTCTATTCTTGTACTTAAGGCGGCATTGGGCCTTTTGTATTTAAGTCCGATGCGATTTCTGTCTTTCATCGTCAATGTGAAGGTTCAAGTAATACATTGAACATGCATTGGTGTATCGGAAACTAATACTGGTCTCACAGGGAATGCTCAAAGCACCGACCGTAAGAAGAGTCTCTATTCTTGTACTTATGGCGGCATTGTGCAATTTGTATTTAATTCCGATGCCTTTTCTGTGTTTCATTGTCGATGTGAAACTCCAAGGAATACACTGAACCTGCAGTGGTGTATCGGAAACTAATACTGGTCTCACAGGGAATGCCCAAAGCACCGACTGTAAGAAGAGTCTCTATTCTTGTACTTAAGGCGGCATTGCGGCTTTTGTATTTAATTCCGATGAGATTTCTGTGTTTCATTGTCAATGTGAAGGTCCAAGGAATACATTGCACCTGCAGTGGTATATCGGAAACTAATACTGGTCTCAGAGGGAATGCTCAAAACACCGACAGTAAGAAGAGTCTCTATTCTTGTACTTAAGGCGACATTGTTCCTTTTGTATTTAAATCCGATGTAATTTCAGTGTTTCATCGTCAATGTGTATGTCCAAGGAGTACATTAAACCTGCAGTGGTGTATCGGATACTGATACTGGTCCCACAGGGAATGCTCAAAGCACCGACTGTAAGAAGAGTCTCTATTCTTGTACTTAAGGCGGCATTGGGCCTTTTGTATTTAATTCCGATGCGATTTCTGTGTATAATCGTCAATGTGAAGGTCCAAGGAATACATTGAACCTGCAGTGGTGTATCGGAAACTAATACTGGTCTCACAGGGAATGCTCAAAGCACCGACTGTAAGAAGAGTGTCTATTCTTGTACTTAAGGTGGCATTGTGCCCTTTGTATTTAATTCCGATGCGATTTCTGTCTTTCATCGTCAATGTGAAGGTCCAAGAAATACATTGAACCTGCAGTGGTGTATCGGAAACTAATACTGGTCTCACAGGGAATGCTCAAAGCACCGACTGTAAAAAGAGTGTCTATTCTTGTACTTAAGGCGGCATTGTGCCCTTTGTATTTAATTCCGATGCCATTTCTGTGTCTCATCGTCGATGTGAAAGTCCAAGGAATACACTGAACTTGCAGTGGTGTATCGGAAACTAATACTGGTCTCACAGGGAATGCTCAAAGCACCGACTGTAAGAAGAGTCTCCATTCTTGTACTTTAGGCGGCATTGTGCCTTTTGTATTTAGTTTCCGATGCTATTTCTGTGTATAATCGTCAATGTGAAGGTCCAAGGAATACATTGAACCTGCAGTGGTGTATCGGAAACTAATACTGGTCGCACAGGGAATGCCCAAAGCACCGACTGTAAGAAGAGTCTCTATTCTTGTACTTAAGGCGGCATTGGGCCTTTGGTATTTAATTCCGATGCGATTTCTGTCTTTCATCGTCAATATGAAGGTCCAAGAAATACATTGAACCTGCAGTGGTGCATCGGAAACTAATACTGGTCTCACAGGGAATGCTCAAAGCACCGACTGTAAATAGAGTCTGTATTCTTGTACTTTAGGCGGCATTGTGCCTTTTGTATTTAATTAAGATGCGATTTCTGTGTTTCATCGTCAATTTGAAGGTCCAAGGAATACATTGAACCCGCAGTGGTGTATCGGAAACTAATACTGGTCTCACAGGGAATGCTCAAAGCACCGACTGTAAGAAGAGTGTCTATTCTTGTATTTAAGGCGGCATTGTGCACCTTGTATTTCATTCCGATGCCATTTCTGTGTTTCATCGTCGATGTGTATGTCCAAGGAATACATTGAACATGATGTGGTGTACCGGATACTAATACTGGTCTCACAGGGAATGCTCAAAGCACTGACTGTAAGTAGGGTCTGTATTCTTGTACTTAAGGCGGCATTGTGCCTTTTGTATATAATTCCGATGCGATTTCTGTGTTTCACCGTCAATGTGAAGGTCCAAGGATTACATTGGACCTGCAGTGGTGTATCGGAAACTAATACTGGTCTCAGAGGGAATGCTCAAAATACCGACAGTTAGAAGAGTCTCTATTCTTGTATTTTAGGCGGCATTGTGCCTTTTGTATTTAATTCCGATGCTATTTCTGTGTATAATCGTCAATGTGAAGGTCCAAGGAATACATTGAACCTGCAGTGGTGTATCGGAAACTAATACTGGTCTCACAGGGAATGCTCAAAGCACCGACTGTAAGAAGAGTCTCTATTCTTGTACTTAAGGCGGCATTGGGCCTTATGTATTTAATTCCGATGCGATTTCTGTCTTTCATCGTCAATGTGAAGGGCCAAGAAATACATTGAACCTGCAGTGGTGTATCGGAAACTAATAGTGGTCTCACAGGGAATGCTCAAAGCACCGACTGTAAAAAGAGTGTCATTTCTTGTACTTAAGGCGGCATTGTGCCCTGTGTATTTAATTCCGATGCCATTTCTGTGTTTCATCGTCGATGTGAAAGTCCAAGGAATACACTGAACCTGCAGTGGTGTATCGGAAACTAATACTGGTCTCACAGGGAATGCTCAAAGCACCGACTGTAAGAAGAGTCTCCATTCTTGTACTTTAGGCGGCATTGTGCCTTTTGTATTTAGTTTCCGATGCTATTTCTGTGTATAATCGTCAATGTGAAGGTCCAAGGAATACATTGAACCTGCAGTGGTACATCGGAAACTAATACTGGTCTCACAGGGAATGCTCAAAGCACCGACTGTAAGAAGAGTCTCTATTCTTGTACTTAAGGCGGCATTGGGCCTTTTGTATTTTATTCCGATGCGATTTCTGTCTTTCATCGTCAATGTGAAGGTCCAAGAAATACATTGAACCTGCAGTGGTGTATCGGAAACTAATACTGGTCTCACAGGGAATGCTCAAAGCACCGACTGTAAGAAGAGTCTCTATTCTTGTTCTTAAGGCGGCATTGTGCACTTTGTATTTAATTCCGAAGCCATTTCTGTGTTTCATCGTCGATGTGTATGTCCAAGGAATACATTGAACCTGAAGTTGTGTACCGGATACTAATACTGGTCTCACAGGGAATGCTCAAAGCACTGACTGTAAGTAGAGTCTGTATTCTTGTACTTAAGGCGGCATTGTGCCATTTGTAATTAATTCCGATGCGATTTATGTGTTTCATCGTCAATGTGAAGGTCCAAGGAATACATTGAACCTGCAGTGGTGTATCGGAAACTAATACTGGTCTCACAGGGAATGCTCAAAGCAATGACTGTCACAGGATAGGATCAAAGCACAGTCTCTAAGAAGTCCCACTTTTCTTGCACTTAAGGCGTTATTTTGCCCTTTGTATTTAATTCCGATGTAATTTCAGTGTTTCATCGTGAATGTGTATGTTAAAAGGAATACATTGAACCTGCAGTGGTGTATCGGATATTAATACTGGTATCTCAGGGAATGCTCAAAGCACCGTCAGTAAGAAGAGTCTCTATTGTTGTACTTAGGGCATCATTGTGCCTTTTGTATTTAATTCCAATGCGATTTCTGTGTTTCATCGTCAATGTGAAGGTCCAAGGAATACTTTGAACCTGCAGTGGTGTATCGGAAACTAATACTGGTCTCACAGGGAATGCTCAAAGCACCGACTGTAAGTAGAGTCTGTATTCTTGTACTTAAGGCGGCATTGTGCCTTTTGTATTTAATTCCGATGCGATTTCTGTGTTTCATCGTCAATGTGAAGGTCCAAGGAATACATTGAACCTGCAGTGGTGCATCGGATACTAATACTGGTCCCGCAGGGAATGCTCAATGCACCGACTGTAAGAAGAGTCACTATTCTTGTACTTAAGGCGCATTGTGCCTTTTGTATTTAATTCCGATGCGATTTCTGTGTATCATCGTCAATGTGCAGGTCCAAGGAATACATTGAACCTGCAGTGGTGTATCAGAAACTAATACTGGTCTCACAGGGAATGCTCAAAGCACCGACTGTAAAAAGAGTGTCTATTCTTGTACTTAAGGCGGCATTGTGCCCTTTGTATTTAATTCCGATGCCATTTCTGTGTCTCATCGTCGATGTGAAAGTCCAAGGAATACACTGAACCTGCAGTGGTGTATCGGAAACTAATACTGGTCTCACAGGGAATGCTCAAAGCACTGACTGTAAGAAGAGTCTCCATTCTTGTACTTTAGGCGGCATTGTGCCTTTTGTATTTAGTTTCCGATGCAATTTCTGTGTATAATCGTCAATGTGAAGGTCCAAGGAATACATTGAACCTGCAGTGGTGTATCGGAAACTAATACTGGTCGCACAGGGAATGCTCAAAGCACTGACTGTAAGAAGAGTCTCTATTCTTGTACTTAAGGCGGCATTGGGCCTTCGGTATTTAATTCCGATGCGATTTCTATCTATCATCGTCAATGTGAAGGTCCAAGAAATACATTGAAACTGCAGTGGTGTATCGGAAACTAATACTGGTCTCACAGGGAATGCTCAAAGCACCGACTGTAAGAAGAGTCTCTATTCTTGTACTTAAGGCGGCATTGTGCACTTTGTATTTAATTCCGATGCCATTTCTGTGTTTCAGCGTCGATGTGTATGTCCAAGGAATACATTGAACCTGAAGTGGTGTACCGGATACTAATACTGGCCTCACAGGGAATGCTCAAAGCACTGACTGTAAGTAGAGTCTGTATTCTTGTACTAAGGCGGCATTGTGCCTTTTGTATTTAATTCCGATGCGATTTATGTGTATAATCGTCAATGTGAAGGTCCAAGGAATACATTGAACATGCAGTGGTGTATCGGAAATTAATACTGGTCTCTCAGGGAATGCTCAAAGCACCGTCAGTAAGAAGAGTCTCTATTGTTGTACTTAGGGCTTCATTGTGCCTTTTGTATTTAATTCCAATGCGACTTCTGTGTTTCATCGTCAATGTGAAGCTCCAAGGAATACATTGAACCTGCAGTGGTGTATCGGAAACTAATACTGGTCTCACAGGGAATGCTCAAAGCACCGACTGTAAGAAGAGTCTCCATTCTTGTACTTTAGGCGGCATTGTGCCTTTTGTATTTAGTTTCCGATGCTATTTCTGTGTATAATCGTCAATGTGAAGGTCCAAGGAAAACATTGAACCTGCAGTGGTACATCGGAAACTAATACTGGTCTCACAGGGAATGCTCAAAGCACCGACTGTAAGAAGAGTCTCTATTCTTGTACTTAAGGCGGCATTGGGCCTTTTGTATTTAGTTCCGATGCGATTTCTGTCTTTCATCGTCAATGTGAAGGTCCAAGAAATACATTGAACCTGCAGTGGTGTATCGGAAACTAATACTGGTCTCACAGGGAATGCTCAAAGCACCGACTGTAAGAAGAGTCTCTATTCTTGTACTTAAGGCGGCATTGTGCACTTTGTATTTAATTCCGAAACCATTTCTGTGTTTCATCGTTGATGTGTATGTCCAAGGAATACATTGAACCTGAAGTTGTGTACCGGATACTAATACTGGTCTCACAGGGAATGCTCAAAGCACTGACTGTAAGTAGAGTCTGTATTCTTGTACTTAAGGCGGCATTGTGCCATTTGTATTTAATTCCGATGCGATTTATGTGTTTCATCGTCAATGTGAAGGTCCAAGGAATACATTGAACCTGCAGTGGTGTATCGGAAACTAATACTGGTCTCACAGGGAATGCTCAAAGCAATGACTGTCACAGGATAGGATCAAAGCAGAGTCTCTAAGAAGTCCCACTCTTCTTGCACTTAAGGCGTTATTTTGCCCTTTGTATTTAATTCCGATGTAATTTCAGTGTTTCATCGTCAATGTGTATGTTCAAGGAATACATTGAACCTGCAGTGGTGTATCGGATATTAATACTGGTCTCTCAGGGAAAGCTCAAGGCACCATCAGTAAGAAGAGTCTCTATTGTTGTACTTAGGGCATCATTGTGCCTTTTGTATTTAATTCCGATGCGATTTCTGTGTTTCATCGCCAATGTGAAGGTCCAAGGAATACATTGGACCTGCAGTGGTGTATCGGAAACTAATACTGGTCTCACAGGGAATGCTCAAAGCACCGACTGTAAGAAGAGTCTCTATTCTTGTACTTAAGGCGGCATTGTGCACTTTGTATTTAATTCCGATGCCATTTCTGTGTTTCAGCGTCGATGTGTATGTCCAAGGAATACATTGAACCTGAAGTGGTGTACCGGATACTAATACTGGCCTCACAGGGAATGCTCAAAGCACTGACTGTAAGTAGAGTCTGTATTCTTGTACTAAGGCGGCATTGTGCCTTTTGTATTTAATTCCGATGCGATTTATGTGTATAATCGTCAATGTGAAGGTCCAAGGAATACATTGAACATGCAGTGGTGTATCGGAAATTAATACTGGTCTCTCAGGGAATGCTCAAAGCACCGTCAGTAAGAAGAGTCTCTATTGTTGTACTTAGGGCTTCATTGTGCCTTTTGTATTTAATTCCAATGCGACTTCTGTGTTTCATCGTCAATGTGAAGGTCCAAGGAATACATTGAACCTGCAGTGGTGTATCGGAAACTAATACTGGTCTCACAGGGAATGCTCAAAGCACCGACTGTAAGAAGAGTCTCCATTCTTGTACTTTAGGCGGCATTGTGCCTTTTGTATTTAGTTTCCGATGCTATTTCTGTGTATAATCGTCAATGTGAAGGTCCAAGGAAAACATTGAACCTGCAGTGGTACATCGGAAACTAATACTGGTCTCACAGGGAATGCTCAAAGCACCGACTGTAAGAAGAGTCTCTATTCTTGTACTTAAGGCGGCATTGGGCCTTTTGTATTTAATTCCGATGCGATTTCTGTCTTTCATCGTCAATGTGAAGGTCCAAGAAATACATTGAACCTGCAGTGGTGTATCGGAAACTAATACTGGTCTCACAGGGAATGCTCAAAGCACCGACTGTAAGAAGAGTCTCTATTCTTGTACTTAAGGCGGCATTGTGCACTTTGTATTTAATTCCGAAACCATTTCTGTGTTTCATCGTTGATGTGTATGTCCAAGGAATACATTGAACCTGAAGTTGTGTACCGGATACTAATACTGGTCTCACAGGGAATGCTCAAAGCACTGACTGTAAGTAGAGTCTGTATTCTTGTACTTAAGGCGGCATTGTGCCATTTGTATTTAATTCCGATGCGATTTATGTGTTTCATCGTCAATGTGAAGGTCCAAGGAATACATTGAACCTGCAGTGGTGTATCGGAAACTAATACTGGTCTCACAGGGAATGCTCAAAGCAATGACTGTCACAGGATAGGATCAAAGCAGAGTCTCTAAGAAGTCCCACTCTTCTTGCACTTAAGGCGTTATTTTGCCCTTTGTATTTAATTCCGATGTAATTTCAGTGTTTCATCGTCAATGTGTATGTTCAAGGAATACATTGAACCTGCAGTGGTGTATCGGATATTAATACTGGTCTCTCAGGGAAAGCTCAAGGCACCATCAGTAAGAAGAGTCTCTATTGTTGTACTTAGGGCATCATTGTGCCTTTTGTATTTAATTCCGATGCGATTTCTGTGTTTCATCGCCAATGTGAAGGTCCAAGGAATACATTGGACCTGCAGTGGTGTATCGGAAACTAATACTGGTCTCAGAGGGAATGCTCAAAGCACCGACTGTAAGAAGAGTGTCTATTCTTGTACTTAAGGCGGCATTGTGCCCTTTGTATTTAATTCCGATGCGATTTCTGTCTTTCATCGTCAATGTGAAGGTCCAAGAAATACATTGAACCTGCAGTGGTGTATCGGAAACGAATACTGGTCTCACAGGGAATGCTCCAAGCACCGACTGTAAAAAGAGTGTCTATTCTTGTACTTAAGGCGGCATTGTGCCCTTTGTATATAATTCCGATGAAATATCTGTGTCTCATCGTCGATGTGAAAGTCCAAGGAATACACTGAACCTGCAGTGGTGTAACGGAAACTAATACTGGTCTCACAGGGAATGCTCAAAGCACCGACTGTAAGAAGAGTCTCCATTCTTGTACTTTAGGCGGCATTGTGCCTTTTGTATTTAGTTTCCGATGCAATTACTGTGTATAATCGTCAATGTGAAGGTCTAAGGAATACATTGAACCTGCAGTGGTGTATCGGAAACTAATACTGGTCGCACAGGGAATGCTCAAAGTACCGACTGTAAGAAGTGTCTCTATTCTTGTACTTAAGGCGGCATTGGGCCTTTGGTATTTAATTCCGATGCGATTTCTGTCTTTCATCGTCAATGTGAAGGTCCAAGAAATACAATGAGCCTGCAGTGGTGTATCGGAAACTAATACTGGTCTCACAGGGAATGCTCAAAGCACCGACTGTAAGAAGAGTCTCTATTCTTGTACTTAAGGCGGCATTGTGCACTTTGTATTTAATTCCGATGCCATTTCTGTGTTTCATCGTCGATGTGTATGTCCAAGGAATACATTGAACCTGAAGTGGTGTATCGGAAACTAATACTGGTCTCACAGGGAATGCTCAAAGCACCGACTATAAGAAGAGTCTCTATTCTTGTACTTAAGGCGGCATTGGGCCTTTTGTATTTAATTCCGATGCGATTTATGTGTATAATCGTCAATGTGAAGGTCCAAGGAATACATTGAACATGCAGTGGTGTATCGGAAATTAATACTGGTCTCTCAGGGAATGCTCAAAGCACCGTCAGTAAGAAGAGTCTCTATTGTTGTACTTAGGGCTTCATTGTGCCTTTTGTATTTAATTCCAATGCGATTTCTGTGTTTCATCGTCAATGTGACGGTCCAAGGAATGCATTGAACCTGCAGTGGTGTATCGGAAACTAATACTGGTCTCACAGAGAATGCTCAAAGCACCGACTGTAAGTCGAGTCTGTATTGTTGTACTTAAGGTGGCATTGTGCCTTTTGTATTTAATTCCGATGTGATTTCTGTGTATAATCGTCAATGTGAAGGTCCAAGGAATGCATTGAACCTGCAGTTGTGTATCGGAAACTAATACTGGACTCAAAGGGAATGCTCAAAGCACCGACTGTAAGAAGAGTCTCTATTCTTGTACTTAAGGCGGCGTTGGGCCTTTTGTATTTAATTCCAATGCGATTTCTGTCTTTCATCGTCAATGTGAAGGTTCAAGGAATACATTGAACCTGCAGTGGTGTATCGGAAACTAATACTGGTCTCACAGGGAATGCTCAAAGCACCGACTGTAAGAAGAGTCTCTATTCTTGTACTTAAGGCGGCATTGTGCCTTTTGTAATTAATTCCGATGCGATTTCTGTGTATAATCGTCAATGTGAAGGTCCAAGGAATACATTGAACTTGCAGTGGTGTATCGGAAATTAATACTGGTCTCACAGGGAATGCTCAAAGCACCGACTGTAAGAAGAGTGTCTATTCTTGTACTTAACGCGGTATTGTGCCCTTTGTATTTAATTCCGATGCCATTTCTGTGTTTCATCGTCTATGTGTATGTCCAAGGAATACATTGAACGTGACGTGGTGTACCGGATACTAATACTGGTCTCACAGGGAATGCTCAAAGCACCGACTGTAAGAAGAGTGTCTATTCTTGTACTTAAGGCGGCATTGTGCCTTTTCTATTTAATTCCGATGCGATTTCTGTGTTTCATCGTCAATGTGAAGGTCCAAGGAATACATTGAACCTGCAGTGGTGTATCGGAAACTAATACTGGTCTCACAGGGAATGCTCAAAGCACCGACTGTCACAGGATAGGATCAAAGCACAGTCTCTAAGAAGTCTCACTCTTCTTGCACTTAAGGCGTTATTGTGCCCTTTGTATGTAATTCCGACGTAATTTCAGTGTTTCATCGTCAATGTGTATGTTCAAGGAATACATTGAACCTGCAGCGCTGTATCGGAAACTAATACAGGTCTCACAGGGAATAGTCGACGCACCGGCTGTGAGAATAGTCTCTATTCTTGTACTTAAGGCGGCATTGTGCCTTTGGTATTTAATTCCGATGCGATTTCTGTGTTTCATCGTCAATGTGAATGTCTCAGGAATACATTGAACCTGCAGTGGTGTATCGGATATTAATACTGGTCTCTCAGGGAATGCTCAAAGCACCGTCAGTAAGAAGAGTCTCTATTGTTGTACTTAGGGCTTCATTGTGCCTTTTGTATTTAATTCCAATGCAATTTCTGTGTTTCATCGTCAATGTGAAGGTCCAAGGAATACATTGAAACTGCAGTGGTGTATCGGAAACTAATACTGGTCTCACAGGGAATGCTCAAAGCACCGACTGTAAGAAGAGTCTCTATTCTTGTTCTTAAGGTGGCATTGTGCTTTTTGTATTTAATTCCGATGCGATTTCTGTGTATAATCGTCAATGTGAAGGTCCAAGGAATACATTGAACCGGCAGTGGTGTATCGGAAACTAATACTGGTCGCACAGGGAATGCTCAAAGCACCGACTGTAAGAAGAGTCTCTATTCTTGTACTTAAGGTGGCATTGGGCCTTTTGTATTTAATTCCGATGCGATTTCTGTCTTTCATCGTCAATGTGAAGGTTCAAGGAATACATTGAACCTGCAGTGGTGTATCGTAAACTAATACTGGTCTCACAGGGAATGCTCAAAGTACCGACTGTAAGAAGAGTCTCTATTCGTGTACTTATGGCAGCATTGTGCCATTTTGTATTTAATTCCGATGCGATTTCTGTGTTTCATCGTCAATGTGAAGGTCCAAGGAATTCATTGAACCTGCAGTTGTGTATCGGAAACTAATACTGGTCTCACAGGGAATACTCAATGCACCGACTGTAAGAAGAGTGTCTATTCTTGTAATTAAGGCGGCATTGTGCACTTTATATATATTTCCGATGCCATTTCTGTGTTTCATCGTCGATGTGTATGTCCAAGGAATACATTGAACCTACAGTGGTGTATCGGAAACTAATACTGGTCTCACAGGGAATGCTCAAAGCACCGACTGTAAAAATAGTATCTATTCTTGTACTTAAGGCAGCATTGTGCCTTTTGTATTTAATTCCGATGCCATTTCTGTGTTTCATCGTCTATGTGTATGTCAAATTAATGCATTAAATTAGAAGTGGTGTACCGGATACTAATACTGGTCTCACAGGGAATGCTCAAAGCACCGACTGTAAGAAGAGTCTCTATTCTTGTACTTAAGGCGGCATTGTGCCTTTTTGTATTTAATTCCGATGCGATTTCTGTGTTTCATCGTCAATGTGTATGTCCAAGGAATACATTGAACCTACAGTGGTGTATCGGAAACTAATACTGGTCTCACAGGGAATGCTCAAAGCACCGACTGTAAAAATAGTATCTATTCTTGTACTTAAGGCAGCATTGTGCCTTTTTGTATTTAATTCCGATGCGATTTCTGTGTTTCATCGTCAATTTTAAGGTCCAAGGAATACATTGTACCTGCAGTGGTGTATCGGAAACTAATACTGGTCTCACAGGGAATGCTCAAAGCACCGACTGTAAGAAGAGTGTCTATTCTTGTACTTAAGGCGGCATTGGGCCTTTATTATTTAATTCCGATGCGATTTCTGTCTTTCATCGTCAATGTATAGGTCCAAGAAATACATTGAACCTGCAGTGGTGTATCGGAAACTAATACTGGTCTCACAGGGGAATGCTCAAAGCACCGACTGTAAGAAGAGTGTCTATTCTTGTACTTAAGGCGGCATTGTGCCCTTTGTATTTAATTCCGATGCCATTTCTGTGTTTCATCGTCGATGTGAAAGTCCAAGGAATACACTGAACCTGCAGTGGAGTATCGGAAACTAATACTGGTCTGACAGGGAATGCTCAAAGCACCGACTGTAAGAAGAGTCTCTATTCTTGTACTTAAGGCGGCATTGTGCCTTTTGTATTTAATTCCGATGCGATTTCTGTATATAATCGTCAATGTGAAGGTCCAAGGTATACATTGAACTTGCAGTGGTGTATCGGAAACTAATACTGGTGTCATAGGATAGGATCAAAGCACAGTCTCTAAGAAGTCTCACTCTTCTTGCACTTAAGGCGTTATTGTGCCCTTTGTATTTAATTCCGATGTAATTTCAGTGTTTCATCGTCGGTCTGTATCTTCAAGGAATACTTTGAACCTGCAGTGGTGTATAGGAAACTAATACTGGTCTCACAGAGAATACTCGACGCACCGGCTGTGAGAATAGTCTCTATTCTTGTACTTAAGGCGGCATTGTGCCATTGGTATTTAATTCCGATGCGATTTCTGTGTTTCATCGTCAATGTGAAAGTCTAAGGAATACATTGAAACTGCAGTGATGTATCGGATATTAATACTGGTCTCTCAGGGAATGCTCAAAGCACCGACAGTAAGAAGAGTCTCTATTGTTGTACTTAGGGCTTCATTGTGCGTTTTGTATTAATTAAAATGCGATTTCTGTGTTTCATCGTCAATGTGAAGGTCCTAGGAATACATTGAACTTGCAGTGGTGTATCGGAAACTAATACTGGTCTCACAGGGAATGCTCAAAGCACCGACTGTAAGTATAGTCTGTATTCTTGTACTTAAGGCGGCATTGTGCCTTTTGTATTTAATTCCGATGCGATTTCTGTGTTTCATCGTCAATGTGAAGGTCCAAGGAATACATTGAACCTGCAGTGGTGTATCGCAAACTAATACTGGTCTCACAGGGAATGCTCAAAGCACCGACTGTAAGAAGAGTCTCTATTCTTGTACTTAAGACGGCATTGTGCCATTTGTATTTAATTCCGATGCCATTTCTGTGTATAATCTTCAATGTGAAGGTCCAAGGAATACATTGAACCTGCAGTGGTGTATCGGAAACTAATACTGGTCTCACAGGGAATGCTCAAAGCACCGACTGTAAGAAGAGTGTCTATTCTTGTACTTAAGGCGGCATTGTGCCCTTTGTATTTAATTCCGATGCCATTTCTGTGTTTCATCGTCTATGTGTATGTCCAAGGAATACATTGAACCTGAAGTGGTGTACCGGATACTAATACTGATCTCACAGGGAATGCTCAAAGCACCGACTGTAAGAAGAGTCTCTATTCTTGTACTTAAGGCGGCATTGTGCCTTTTTGTATTTAATTCCGATGCGACTTCTGTGTTTCATCGTCAATTTGAAGGTCCAAGAAATACATTGAACATGCGGTGGGGTATCGGAAACTAATACTGGTCTCACAGGGAGTGCTCAAAGCACCGACTGTAAGAAGAGTGTCTATTCATGTACTTAAGGCGGCATTGTGCCCTTTGTATTTAATTCCGATGCCATTTCTGTGTTGCATCGTCTATGTGTATGTCCAAGGAATAGATTGAATCTGAAGTGGTGTACCGGATACTAATACTGGTCTCACAGGGAACGTTCAAAGCACCGACTGTAAGAAGAGTCTCTATTCTTATACTTAAGGCGGCATTGTGCCTTTTTGTATTTAATTCCGATGCGATTTCTGTATTTCATCGTCAATTTGTAGGTCCAAGGAATACATTGAACCTGCAGTGGTGTATCGGAAGCTAATACTGGTCTCACAGGGAATGCTCAAAGCACCGACTGTAAGAAGAGTGTCTATTCTTGTACTTAAGGCGGCATTTTTCCTTTTGTATTTAATTCCGATGCGATTTCTGTCTTTCATCGTCAATGGGAAGGTCCAAGAAATACATTGAACCTGCAGTGGTGTATCGGAAACTAATACTGGTCTCAGAGGGAATGCTCAAAACACCGACAGTAAGAAGAGTCTCTATTCTTGTACTTAAGGCGACATTGTTCCTTTTGTATTTAAATCCGATGTAATTTCAGTTTTTCATCGTCAATGTGTATGTCCAAGGAATACACTGAACCAGCAGTGGTGTATCGGATACTAATACTGGTCTCACAGGGAATACTCAAAGCATTGACTGTAAGAAGAGTCTCTATTCTTGTACTTAAGGCAGCATTGTGCCATTTTGTATTTAATTCCGATGCGATTTCTGTGTTTCATCGTCAATGTGAAGGTCCACGGAATACATTGAACCTGCAGTGGTGTATCGGAAACTAATACTGGTCTCACAGGGAATGCTCAAAGCACCGACTGTAAGAAGAGTCTCTATTCTTGTAGTTAAGGCGGCATTGTGTACTTTGTATTTATTTCCGATGCCATTTCTGTGTTTCATCGTCGATGTGCATGTCCAAGGAATACATTGAACCTGAAGTGGTGTACCGGATACTAATACTGGTCTCACAGGGAATGCCCAAAGCACTGACTGTAGGTAGTGTCTGTATTCTTGTACTTAAGGCGGCATTGTGCCTTTTGTATTTAATTCCGATGCGATTTATGTGTTTCTTCGTCAATGAGTATGTCCAAGGAATACATTGAACCTGCAGTGGTGTATCGGAAACTAATACTGGTCTCACAGGGAATGCTCAAAGCACCGACTGTAAAAAGAGTATCTATTCTTGTACTTAAGGCAGCATTGTGCCTTTTGTATTTAATTCCGATGCCATTTCTGTGTTTCATCGTCTATGTGTATGTCCAATTAATGCATTAAACCTGAAGTGGTGTACCGGATACTAATACTGGTCTCACAGGGAATGCTCAAAGCACCGACTGCAAAAATAGTATCTATTCTTGTACTTAAGGCAGCATTGTGCCTTTTGTATTTAATTCCGATGCCATTTCTGTGTTTCATCGTCTATGTGTATGTCAAATTAATGCAATAAACCAGAAGTGGTGTACCGGATACTAATACTGGTCTCACAGGGAATGCTCAAAGCACCGACTGTAAGAAGAGTCTCTATTCTTGTACTTAAGGCGGCATTGTGCCTTTTTGTATTTAATTCCGATGCGATTTCTGTGTTTCATCGTCAATTTTAAGGTCCAAGGAATACATTGTACCTGCAGTGGTGTATCGGAAACTAATACTGGTCTCACAGGGAATGCTCAAAGCACCGACTGTAAGAAGAGTGCCTATTCTTGTACTTAAGGCGGCATTGGGCCTTTTGTATTTAATTCCGATGCGATTTCTGTCTTTCATCGTCAATGTGAAGGTCCAAGAAATACATTGAACCTGCAGTGGTGTATCGGAAACTAATACTGGTCTCACAGGGGAATGCTCAAAGCACCGACTGTAAGAAGAGTGTCTATTCTTGTACTTAAGGCGGCATTGTGCCCTTTGTATTTAATTCCGATGCCATTTCTGTGTTTCATCGTCGATGTGAAAGTCCAAGGAATACACTGAACCTGCAGTGGAGTATCGGAAACTAATACTGGTCTGACAGGGAATGCTCAAAGCACCGACTGTAAGAAGAGTCTCTATTCTTGTACTTAAGGCGGCATTGTGCCTTTTGTATTTAATTCCGATGCGATTTCTGTATATAATCGTCAATGTGAAGGTCCAAGGTATACATTGAACCTGCAGTGGTGAATCGGAAACTAATACAGGTCTCACAGGGAATGCTCAAAACACCGGCTGTAAGAAGAGTCTCTATTCTTGTAGTTAAGGCGGCATTGTGCCTTTTGTATTTAATTCCGATGCGATGTCTGTGTTTCATCGTCAATGTGAAGGTCCAAGGAGTACATTGATCCAGCAGTGGTGTATCGGAAACTAATACAGGTCTCACAGGGACTGCTCAAACCACCGACTGTAAGAAGAGTCTCTATTCTTGTACTTATGGCGGCATTCTGCCCTTTGTATTTAATTCCGATGCGATTCTGTGTTTCATCGTCAATGTGAAGGTCCAAGGAATACATTGAAACTGCAGTGTTGTATCGGAATCTAATACTGGTGTCACAGGATAGGATCAAAGCACAGTCTCTAAGAAGTCTCACTCTTCTTGCGCTTAAGGCGTTATTGTGCCCTTTGTATTTAATTCCGATGTAATTTCAGTGTTTCATCGTCGGTCTGTATCTTCAAGGAATACATTGAACCTGCAGTGGTGTATAGGGAACTAATACTGGTCTCACAGGGAATACTCGACGCACCGGCTGTGAGAATAGTCTCTATTCTTGTACTTAAGGCGGCATTGTGCCTTTGGTATTTAATTCCGATGCGATTTCTGTGTTTCATCGTCAATGTGAAAGTCTAAGGAATACATTGAAACTGCAGTGATGTATCGGATATTAATACTGGTCTCTCAGGGAATGCTCAAAGCACCGACAGTAAGAAGAGTCTCTATTGTTGTACTTAGGGCTTCATTGTGCGTTTTGTATTAATTAAAATGCGATTTCTGTGTTTCATCGTCAATGTGAAGGTCCTAGGAATACATTGAACTTGCAGTGGTGTATCGGAAACTAATACTGGTCTCACAGGGAATGCTCAAAGCACCGACCGTAAGTAGAGTCTGTATTCTTGTACTTAAGGCGGCATTGTGCCTTTTGTATTTATTTCCGATGCGATTTCTGTGTTTCATCGTCAATGTGAAGGTCCAAGGAATACATTGAACCTGCAGTGGTGTATCGGAAACTAATACTGGTCTCACAGGGAATGCTCAAAGCACCGACTGTAAGAAGAGTCTCTATTCTTGTACTTAAGACGGCATTGTGCCATTTGTATTTAATTCCGATGCCATTTCTGTGTATAATCTTCAATGTGAAGGTCCAAGGAATACATTGAACCTGCAGTGGTGTATCGGAAACTAATACTGGTCTCACAGGGAATGCTGAAAGCACCGACTGTAAGAAGAGTCTCTATTCTTGTACTTAAGGCGGCATTGGGCCTTTTGTATTTAATTCCGATGAAATTTCTGTCTTTCATCGTCAATGTAAAGGTTCAAGGAATACATTGAACCTGCAGTGGTGTATCGGAAACTAATACTGGTCTCACAGGGAATGCTCAAAGCACCGACTGTAAGAAGAGTGTCTATTCTTGTACTTAAGGCGGCATTGTGCCCTTTGTATTTTTTTCCGATGCCATTTATGTGTTTCATCGTCTATGTGTATGTCCAAGGAATACATTGAACCTGAAGTGGTGTACCGGATACTAATACTGATCTCACAGGGAATGCTCAAAGCACCGACTGTAAGAAGAGTCTCTATTCTTGTACTTAAGGCTGCATTGTCCCTTTTTGTATTTAATTCCGATGCGATTTCTGTGTTTCATCGTCAATTTGAAGGTCCAAGAAATACATTGAACATGCGGTGGGGTATCGGAAACTAATACTGGTCTCACAGGGAGTGCTCAAAGCACCGACTGTAAGAAGAGTGTCTATTCATGTACTTAAGGGGGCATTGTGCCCTTTGTATTTAATTCCGATGCCATTTCTGTGTTGCATTGTCTATGTGTATGTCCAAGGAATAGATTGAATCTGAAGTGGTGTACCGGATACTAATACTGGTCTCACAGGGAACGTTCAAAGCACCGACTGTAAGAAGAGTCTCTATTCTTATACTTAAGGCGGCATTGTGCCTTTTTGTATTTAATTCCGATGCGATTTCTGTATTTCATCGTCAATTTGAAGGTCCAAGGAATACATTGAACCTGCAGTGGTGTATCGGAAGCTAATACTGGTCTCACAGGGAATGCTCAAAGCACCGACTGTAAGAAGAGTCTCTATTCTTGTAGTTAAGGCGGCATTGTGCACTTTGTATTTATTTCCGATGCCATTTCTGTGTTTCATCGTCGATGTGCATGTCCAAGGAATACATTGAACCTGAAGTGGTGTACCGGATACTAATACTGGTCTCACAGGGAGTGCTCAAAGCACTGACTGTAGGTAGTGTCTGTATTCTTGTACTTAAGGCGGCATTGTGCCTTTTGTATTTAATTCCGATGCGATTTATGTGTTTCATCGTCAATGAGTATGTCCAAGGAATACATTGAACCTGCAGTGGTGTATCGGAAACTAATACTGGTCTCACAGGGAATGCTCAAAGCACCGACTGTAAAAAGAGTATCTATTCTTGTACTTAAGGCAGCATTGTGCCTTTTGTATTTAATTCCGATGCCATTTCTGTGTTTCATCGTCTATGTGTATGTCCAATTAATGCATTAAACCTGAAGTGGTGTACCGGATACTAATACTGGTCTCACAGGGAATGCTCAAAGCACCGACTGTAAGAAGAGTCTCTATTCTTGTACTTAAGGCGGCATTGTGCCTTTTGTATTTAATTCCGATGCGATTTCTGTGTTACATCGTCAATTTTAAGGTCCAAGGAATACATTGTACCTGCAGTGGTGTATCGGAAACTAATACTGGTCTCACAGGGAATGCTCAAAGCACCGACTGTAAGAAGAGTGTCTATTCTTGTACTTAAGGCGGCATTGTGCCTTTTGTATTTAATTCCGATGCGATTTCTGTCTTTCATCGTCAATGTGAAGGTCCAAGAAATACATTGAACATGCAGTGGTGTATCGGAAACTAATACTGGTCTCACAGGGGAATGCTCAAAGCACCGACTGTAAGAAGAGTGTCTATTCTTGTACTTAAGGCGGCATTGTGCCCTTTGTATTTAATTCCGATGCCATTTCTGTGTTTCATCGTCGATGTGAAAGTCCAAGGAATACACTGAACCTGCAGTGGTGTATCGGAAACTAATACTGGTCTCACAGGGAATGCTCAAAGCACCGACTGTAAGAAGAGTCTCTATTCTTGTACTTAAGGCGGCATTGTGCCTTTTGTATTTAATTCCGATGCGATTTCTGTATATAATCGTCAATGTGAAGGTCCAAGGTATACATTGAACCTGCAGTGGTGAATCGGAAACTAATACAGGTCTCACAGGGAATGCTCAAAACACCGGCTGTAAGAAGAGTCTCTATTCTTGTAGTTAAGGCGGCATTGTGCCTTTTGTATTTAATTCCGATGCGATTTCTGTGTTTCATCGTCAATGTGAATGTCCAAGGAGTACATTGAACCAGCAGTGGTGTATCGGAAACTAATACAGGTCTCACAGGGACTGCTCAAACCACCGACTGTAAGAAGAGTCTCTATTCTTGTACTTATGGCGGCATTCTGCCCTTTGTATTTAATTCCGATGCGATTCTGTGTTTAATCGTCAATGTGAAGGTCCAAGGAATACATTGAAACTGCAGTGTTGTATCGGAAACTAATACTGGTGTCACAGGATAGGATCAAAGCACAGTCTCTAAGAAGTCTCACTCTTCTTGCACTTAAGGCGTTATTGTGCCCTTTGTAATTAATTCCGATGTAATTTCAGTGTTTCATCGTCGGTCTGTATCTTCAAGGAATACATTGAACCTGCAGTGGTGTATAGGAAACTAATACTGGTCTCACAGGGAATACTCGACGCACCGGCTGTAAGAATAGTCTCTATTCTTGTACTTAAGGCGGCATTGTGCCTTTGGTATTTAATTCCGATGCGATTTCTGTGTTTCATCGTCAATGTCAAAGTCTAAGGAATACATTGAAACTGCAGTGATGTATCGGATATTAATACTGGTCTCTCAGGGAATGCTCAAAGCACCGACAGTAAGAAGAGTCTCTATTGTTGTACTTAGGGCTTCATTGTGCCTTTTGTATTAATTAAAATGCGATTTCTGTATTTCATCGTCAATGTGAAGGTCCTAGGAATACATTGAACCTGCAGTGGTGTATCGGAAACTAATACTGGTCTCACAGGGAATGCTGAAAGCACCGACTGTAAGAAGAGTCTCTATTCTTGTACTTAAGGCGGCATTGTGCCATTTGTATTTAATTCCGATGCCATTTCTGTGTATAATCTTCAATGTGAAGGTCCAAGGAATACATTGAACCTACAGTGGGGTATCGGAAACTAATACTGGTCTCACAGGGAATGCTGAAAGCACCGACTGTAAGAAGAGTCTCTATTCTTGTACTTAAGGCGGCATTGGGCCTTTTGTATTTAATTCCGATGCAATTTCTGTCTTTCATCGTCAATGTAAAGGTTCAAGGAATACATTGAACCTGCAGTGGTGTATCGGAAACTAATACTGGTCTCACAGGGAATGCTCAAAGCACCGACTGTACGAAGAATCTCTATTTTTGTACGTAAGGCGTCATTGTGCCTTTTTGTATTTAATTCCGATGCGATTTCTGTGTTTCATCGTCAATTTGAAGGTCCAAGAAATACATTGAACATGCAGTGGGGTATCGGAAACTAATACTGGTCTCACAGGGAATGCTCAAAGCACCGACTGTAAGAAGAGTGTCTATTCATGCACTTAAGGCGGCATTGTGCCCTTTGTATTTAATTCCGATGCCATTTCTGTGTTGCATCGTCTATGTGTATGTCCAAGGAATAGATTGAACCTGAAGTGGTGTACCGGATACTAATACTGGTCTCACAGGGAATGTTCAAAGCACCGACTGTGAGAAGAGTCTCTACTCCTATACTTAAGGCAGCATTGTGCCATTTTGTATTTAATTCCGATGCGATTCCTGTGTTTCATCGTCAATGTGAAGGTCCACGGAATACATTGAACCTGCAGTGGTGTATCGGAAACTAATACTGGTCTCACAGGGATTGCTCAAAGCACCGAGTGTAAGAAGAGTCTATATTCTTGTACTTAAGGCGGCATTGTGCACTTTGTATTTAATTCCGATGCCATTTCTGTGTTTCATCGTCGATGTGTATGTCGAAGGAATACATTGAACCTGAAGTGGTGTACCGGATACTAATACTGGTCTCACAGGGAATGCTCAAAACACCGACTGTAAGAGGAGTCTCTATTCTTGTACTTAAGGCGGCATTGTGCCTTTTTGTATTTAATTCCGATGCGATTTCTGTGTTTCATCGTCAATTTGAAGGTCCAAGGAATACATTGTACCTGCAGTGGTGTATCGGAAACTAATACTTGTCTCACAGGGAATGCTCAAAGCACCGACTGTAAGAAGAGTGTCTATTCTTGTACTTAAGGCGGCATTGGGCCCTTTGTATTTAATTCCGATGCCATTTCTGTCTTTCATCGTCAATGTGAAGGTCCAAGAAATACATTGAAACTGCAGTGGTGTATCGGAAACTAATACTGGTCTCACAGGGAATGCTCAAAGCACCGACTGTAAGAAGAGTGTCTATTCTTGTACTTAAGGCGGCATTGTGCCCTTTGTATTTAATTCCGATGCCATTTCTGTCTTTCATCGTCAATGGGAAGGTCCAAGACATACATTGAACCTGCAGTGGTGTATCGGAAACTAATACTGGTCTCAGAGGGAATGCTCAAAACACCGACAGTAAGAAGGGTCTCTATTCTTGTACTTAAGGCGACATTGTTCCTTTTGTATTTAAACCCGATGTAATTTCAGTTTTTCATCGTCAATGTGTATGTCCAAGGAATACATTGAACCTGCAGTGATGTATCGGATACTAATACTGGTCTCACAAGGAAAATACTCAAAGCACCGACTGTAAGAAGAGTCTCTATTCTTGTACTTAAGGCGGCATTGTGCCTTTTGAATTTAATTCCAATTCGATTTCTGTGTTTCATCGTCAATGTGAAGGTCCAAGGAATGCATTGAGCCTGCAGTGGTGTATCGGAAACCAATACTGGTCTCACAGGGAATGCTCAAAGCACCGACTGTAAGAAGAGTCTCTATTCTTGTACTTAAGGCGGCATTGTGCCTTTTGTATTTAATTCCGATGCGATTTCTCTGTATAATCTTCAATGTGAAGGTCCAAGGAATAGATTGAACCTGCAGTGGTGTATCGGAAACCAATACTGGTCTCACAGGGAATGCTCAAAGCACCGACTGTAAGAAGAGTGTCTATTCTTGTACTTAGGGCGGCATTGGGCCTTTTGTATTTAATTCCAATGCGATTTCTGTCATTCATCGTCAATGTGAAGGTCCAAGAAATACATTGAACCTGCAGTGGTGTATCGGAAACTAATACTGGTCTCACAGAAATGCTCAAACCACCGACAGTAAGAAGAGTCTCTATTCTTGTACTTAAGGCGGCATTGTGCCTTTTGTATTAAATTCCGATGCGATTTCTGTGTATCTTCGTCAATTTGAAGGTCCAAGTAATACATTTAACCTGCAGTGGTGTAACGGAAACTAATACTGGTCTCACAGGGAATGCTCAAAGCACCGACTGTAAGAAGAGTCTCTATTCTTGTACTTAAGGCGGCATTGTGCTTTTTGCACTTAATTCCGATGCGATTTCTGTGTATCTTCGTCAATTTGAAGGTCCAAGGAATACATTTAACCTGCAGTGGTGTAACGGAAACTAATACTGGTCTCACAGGGAATGCTCAAAGCACCGACTGTAAGAAGAGTCTCTATTCTTGTACTTAAGGCGGCATTGTGCCTTTTGTATTTAATTCCGATGCGATTTCTGTGTATCATCGTCAATTTGAAGGTCCAAGGAATACATTGAAACTGCAGTGGTGATTCGGAAACTAATACTGGTCCCACAGGGAATGCTCAAAACACCGACTGTAAGAAGAGTCTCTATTCTTGTACTTAAGGCGTTATTGTGCCTTTTGTAATTAATTCCGATGCGATTTTTGTGTTTCATCGTCAATGTAAAGGCCCAAGGAATACATTGAACCTGCAGTGGTGTATCGGATACTATTACTTGTCCCACTGGGAATGCTCAAAGCACCGACTGTAAGAAGAGTCTCTATTCTTGTACTTAAGGAGGCATTGTGCCTTTTGTATTTAATTCCGATGCCATTTCTGTGTTTCATCGTCAATGTGAAGGTCCAGGGAATAATCTGAACTTGCAGAGGTGTAGCGGAAACTAATACTGGCCTCACAGGGAATTCTCAAAGCACCGACTGTAAGAAGAGTCTCTATTCTCGTACTTAAGGCGGCATTGTGCCTTTTGTATTTAATTCCGATGCCATTTCTGTGTTTCATCGTCAATGTGAAGGTCCAAGGAATACATTGAACCTGCAGTGGTGTATCGGATACTATTACTGGTCTCACAGGGAATGCTCAAAGCACCGACTGTAAGAAGGGTCTCTATTCTTATACTTAAGGCGGCATTGTGCCTTTTGTACTTAATTCCGATGCGATTTCTGTGTATCATCGTCAATTTGAAGGTCCAAGAAATACATTGTAACTGCAGTGGTGTATCGGAAACTTATACTGGTCTCACAGGGAATGCTAAAATCACCGACCGTAAGAAGAGTCTCTATTCTTGTACTTAAGGCGGCATTGTGCCTTTTGTATTTAATTCCGATGCGATTTCTATGTTTCATCGTCAATGTGAATGTCCAAGGAATACATTGAACCTGCAGTGGTGTATCGGAAACTAATACTGCTCTCACAGGGAATGCTCAAAGCACCGACTGTAAGATGAGTCTCTATTCTTGTACTTAAGGCGGCATTGTGCCTTTTGTATTTAATTCCGATGCGATTTCTGTGTATCATCGTCAATTTGAAGGTCCAAGGAATACATTGAACCTGCAGTGGCGTATCGGAAACTAATACTGGTCTCACAGGGAATGCTCAAAGCACCGACTGTAAAAAGAGTCTCTATTCTTGTACTTAAGGCGGCATTGTGCTTTTTGAATTTAATTCCGATGCGATTTCTGCGTTTCATCGTCAATGTGAAGGACCAAGGAATACATTGAACCTGCAGTGGTGTATCGGAAACTAATACTGGTCTCACAGGGAATGCTCACAGCACCGACTGTAAATAGAGTCTGTATTCTTGTACTTAAGGCGGCATTGTACCTTTTGTATTTAATTCCGATGTAATGTCAGTGTTTCATCGTCAATGTGAATGTCCCAGGAATTCATTGAACCTCCAGTGGTGTATCGGAAAATAATACTGGTCTCACAGGGAATGCTCAAGGCACCGACGGTAAGAAGAGTCTCTATACTTCTACTTAAGGCGGCATTGTTCCTATTGTATTTAATTCCGATGTAATTTCAGTGTTTCATCGTCAATGTGTATGTCCAAGGAATAGATTGAACCTGCAGTGGTGTATCGGATACTATTACTGGTCTTACAGGGAATGCTCAAAGCACCGACTGTAATAAGAGTCTCTATTCTTGTACTTAAGGCGGCATAGTGCCTTTTGTATTTGATTCCGATGCGATTTCTGTATTTCATCGTCAATGTGAAGGTCCAAGGAATACATTGAACCTGCAGTGTTGTATCGGAAACTAATACTGGTCTCACAGGGAATGCTCAAAGCACCGACTGTAAGTAGAGTCTGTATTCTTGTACTTAAGGCGGCATTGTGCGTTTTGTATTTAATTCCGATGCGATTTCTGTGTTTCATCGTCAATGTGGAGGTCCAAGGAATACATTGAACCTGCAGTGGTGTATCGGAAACTAATACTGGTCTCACAGGGAATGCTCAAAGCATCGACTGTAAGAAGAGTCTCTATTCTTGTACTTAAGGTGGCATTGTGCCATTTGTATTTAATTGCGATGCCATTTCTATGTTTCATCGTCAATGTGAAGGTCCAAGGAATTAACTGAACCTGCAGAGGTGTAGCGGACACTAATACTGGTCTCACAGGGAATGCTCAAAGCACCGACTGTAAGAAGAGTCTCTATTCTTGTACTCATGGCGGAATTGTGCCTTTTGTATTTAATTCCGATGCGATATCTGTGTTTCATCGTCAATGTGAAGGTCCAAGGAATACATTGAACCTGCAGTGGTGTATCGGTAACCAATACTGGTCTCACAGGGAATGCTCAAAGCACCGACTGTAAGAAGAGTCTCTATTCTTGTACTTAAGGCGGCATTGTGCCTTTTGTATTTAATTCCTATGCGATTTCTGTGTATAATAGTCAATTTGAAGGTCCAAGGAATACATTGAACCTGCAGTGGCGTATCGGAAACTAATACTGGTCTCACAGGGAATGTTTAAAGCACCGACCGTAGAAAGAGTCTCTATTCTTGTACTTAAGGCGGCATTGTGCCTTTTGTATTTAATTCCGATGCGATTTCTGCGTTTCATCGTCAATGTGAAAGTCCAAGGAATTAATTAAAACTGCAGAAGTGTAGCGGAAACTAATATTGGTCTCACAGGGAATGCTCAAAGCTCCGACTGTAAGAAGAGTCTCTATTCTTGTACTTAAGGCGGCATTGTGCCTTTTGTATTTAATTCCGATGCGATCTCCGTGTTTCATCTTCAATGTGAAGGTCCAAGGAATAAACTGAACCTGCAGAGGTATAGCGGAAACTAATACTGGTCTCACAGGGAATGCTCAAAGCACCGACTGTAAGTAGAGTCTGTATTCTTGTACTTAAGGCGGCATTGTGCCTTTTGTATTTAATTCCGATGCCATTTCCGTGTTTCATCGTCAATGTGAAGGTCCAAGGAATAAACTGAGCCTGCAGAGGTGTATCGGATACTATTACTGGTCCCACAGGGAATGCTCAAAGCACCGACTGTAAGAAGAGTCTCTATTCTTGTACTTAAGGCGGCATTGTGCCTTTAGTATTTAATTCCGATGCCATTTCTGTGTTTCATCGTCAATGTGAAGGTCCAAGGAATAAACTGATCCTGCAGAGGTGTAGCGGAAACTAATACTGGTCTCACAGGGAATGCTCAAAGCACCGACTGTAAGAAGAGTCTCTATTCTCGTACTTAAGGCGGCATTGTGCCTTTTGTATTTAATTCCGATGCCATTTCTGTGTTTCATAGTCAATGTGAAGGTCCAAGGAATACATTGGACCTGCAGTGGTTTATCGGATACTGTTACTGGTCTCACAGGGAATGCTCAAAGCACCGACTGTAAGAAGAGTCTCTATTCTTGTACTTAAGGCGGCATTGTGCCTTTTGTATTTAATTCCGATGCGATTTCTGTGTATCATCGTCAATTTGAAGTTCCATGGAATACATTGAACCTGCAGTGGTGTATCGGAAACTTATACTGGTCTCACAGGGAATGCTCAAAGCACCGACTGTAATAAGAGTCTCTATTCTTGTACTTAAGGCGGCATTGTGCCTTTTGTATTTAATTCCGATGCGATCTCCGTGTTTCATCTTCAATGTGAAGGTCCAAGGAATAAACTGAACCTGCAGAGGTATAGCGGAAACTAATACTGGTCTCCCAGGGAATGCTCAAAGCACCGACTGTAGGAAGAGTCTGTATTCTTGTACTTAAGGCGGCATTGTGCCTTTTGTATTTAATTCCGATGCCATTTCTGTGTTTCATCGTCAATGTGAAGGCCCAAGGAATAAACTGATCCTGCAGAGGTGTAGCGGAAACTAATACTGGTCTCACAGGGAATGCTCAAAGCACCGACTGTAAGAAGAGTCTCTATTCTCGTACTTAAGGCGGCATTGTGCCTTTTGTATATAATTCCGATGCCATTTCTGTGTTTCATCGTCAATGTGAAGGTCCAAGGAATACATTGGACCTGCAGTGGTGTATCGGATACTGTTACTGGTCTCACAGCGAATGCTCAAAGCACCGACTGTAAGAAGAGTCTCTATTCTTGTACTTAAGGCGGCATTGTGCCTTTTGTATTTAATTCCGATGCGATTTCTGTGTATCATCGGCAATTTGAAGTTACAAGGAATACATTGAACCTGCAGTGGTGTATCGGAAACTTATACTGGTCTCACAGGGAATGCTCAAAGCGCCGACTGTAAGAAGACTCTCTATTCTTGTACTCATGGCGGAATTGTGCCTTTTGTATTTAATTCCGATGCGATATCTGTGTTTCATCGTCAATGTGAAGGTCCAAGGAATACATTGAACCTGCAGTGGTGTATCGGAATCCAATACTGGTCTCACAGGGAATGCTCAAAGCACCGACTGTAAGAAGAGTCTCTATTCTTGTACTTAAGGCGGCATTGTGCCTTTTGTATTTAATTCCTATGCGATTTCTGTGTATCATAGTCAATTTGAAGGTCCAAGGAATACATTGAACCTGCCGTGGCGTATCGGAAACTAATCCTGGTCTCACAGGGAATGTTTAAAGCACCGACTGTAGAAAGAGTCTCTATTCTTGTACTTAAGGCGGCATTGTGCCTTTTGTATTTAATTCCTATGCGATTTCTGTGTATCATAGTCAATTTGAAGGTCCAAGGAATACATTGAACCTGCAGTGGCGTATCGGAAACTAATACTGGTCTCACAGGGAATGTTTAAAGCACCGACTGTAGAAAGAGTCTCTATTCTTGTGCTTAAGGCGGCATTATGCCTTTTGTATTTAATTCCGATGCGATTTCTGCGTTTCATCGTCAATGTGAAGGTCCAAGGAATAATTTAAAACTGCAGAGGTGTAGCGGAAACTATTACTGGTCTCACAGGGAATGCTCAAAGCACCGACTGTAAGAAGAGTCTCTATTCTTGTACTTAATGCGGCATTGTGCCTTTTGTATTTAATTCCGATGCGATTTCCCTGTTTCATCGTCAACGTGAAGGTCCAAGGAATAAACTGAACCTGCAGAGGTGTAGCGGAAACTAATACTGGTCTCACAGGGAATGCTCAAAGCACCGACTGTAAGAAGAGTCTCTATTCTTGTACTTGAGGCGCATTGTGCCTTTTGTATTTAATTCCGATGCCATTTCTGTGTTTCATCGTCAGTGTGTAGGTCCAAGGAATAAACTGAACGTGCAGAGGTGTAGCGGAAACTAATACTGGTCTCACAGGGAATGCTCAAAGCACCGACGGTAAGAAGAGTCTCTATTCTTGTACTTAAGGTGGCATTGTGCCATTTGTATTTAATTGCGATGCCATTTCTATGTTTCATCGTCAATGTGAAGGTCCAAGGAATTAACTGAACCTGCAGAGGTGTAGCGGACACTAATACTGGTCTCACAGGGAATGCTCAAAGCACCGACTGTAAGAAGAGTCTCTATTCTTGTACTCATGGTGGAATTGTGCCTTTTGTATTTAATTCCGATGCGATATCTGTGTTTCATCGTCAATGTGAAGGTCCAAGGAATACATTGAACCTGCAGTGGTGTATCGGAAACCAATACTGGTCTCACAGGAAATGCTCAAAGCACCGACTGTAAGAAGAGTCTCTATTCTTGTACTTAAGGCGGCATTGTGCCTTTTGTATTTAATTCCTATGCGATTTCTGTGTATCATAGTCAATTTGAAGGTCCAAGGAATACATTGAACCTGCAGTGGTGTATCGGAAACCAATACTGGTCTCACAGGGAATGCTCAAAGCACCGACTGTAAGTAGAGTCTGTATTCTTGTACTTAAGGCGGCATTGTGCGTTTTGGATTTAATTCCGATGCGATTTCTGTGTTTCATCGCCAATGTGAAGGTCCAAGGAATACATTGAACCTGCAGTGGTGTATCGGAAACTAATACTGGTCTCACAGGGAATGCTCAAAGCACCGACTGTAAGATGAGTCTCTATTCTTGTACTTAAGTCAGCATTGTTCCTTTTGTATTTAATTCCGATGCGATTTCTGTGTATCATCGTCAATTTGAAGGTCCAAGGAATTCATTGAAACTACAGTGGCGCATCGGAAACTAATACTGGTCTCACAGGGAATGCTCAAAGCACCGACTGTAAAAAGAGTCTCTATTCTTGTACTTAAGGCGGCATTGTGCCTTTTGTATTTAATTCCGATGCGATTTCTGCGTTTCATCGTCAATGTGAAGGTCCAAGGAATAATTTAAAACTGCAGACATGTAGCGGAAACTAATACTGGTCTCACAGGGAATGCTCAAAGCACCGACTGTAAGAAGAGTCTCTATTCTTGTACTTAATGCGGCATTGTGCCTTTTGTATTTAATTTCGATGCGATTTCCGTGTTTCATCGTCAACGTGAAGGTCCAAGGAATAAACTGAACCTGCAGAGGTGTAGCGGAAACTAATACTGGTCTCACAGGGAATGCTCAAAGCACCGACTGTAAGAAGAGTCTCTATTCTTGTACTTAAGGCGCATTGTGCCTTTTGTATTTAATTCCGATGTCATTTCTGTGTTTCATCGTCAATGTGTAGGTCCAAGGAATAAACTGAACATGCAGAGGTGTAGCGGAAACTAATACTGGTCTCACAGGGAATGCTCAAAGCACCGACGGTAAGAAGAGTCTCTATTCTTGTACTTAAGGCGGCATTGTACCTTTTGTATTTAATTCCGATGTAATTTCAGTGTTTCATAGTCATTGTGAATGTCCAAGGAATTAATTGAGCCTTCAGTGGTGTATCGGAAACTAATAATGGTCTTACAGGGAATGCTCAAAGCACCGACGGTAAGAAGCGTCACTATTCTTGTACTTAAGGTGGCATTATGCCATTTGTATTTAATTGCGATGCCATTTCTATGTTTCATCGTCAATGTGAAGGTCCAAGGAATTAACTGAACCTGCAGAGGTGTAGCGGACACTAATACTGGTCTCACAGGGAATGCTCAAAGCACCGACTGTAAGAAGAGTCTCTATTCTTGTACTCATGGCGGAATTGTGCCTATTGTATTTAATTCCGATGCGATATCTGTGTTTCATCGTCAATGTGAAGGTCCAAGGAATACATTGAACCTGCAGTGGTGTATCGGAAACCAATACTGGTCTCACAGGGAATGCTCAAAGCACCGACTGTAAGAAGAGTCTCTATTCTTGTACTTAAGGCGGCATTGTGCCTTTTGTATTTAATTCCTATGCGATTTCTGTGTATCATAGTCAATTTGAAGGTCCAAGGAATACATTGAACCTGCAGTGGCGTATCGGAAACTAATACTGCTCTCACAGGGAATGTTTAAAGCACCGACTGTAGAAAGAGTCTCCATTCTTGTACTTAAGGCGGCATTGTGCCTTTTGTATTTAATGCCGATGCGATTTCTGCGTTTCATCGTCAATGTGAAAGTCCAAGGAATAAATTAAAACTGCAGAAGTGTAGCGGAAACTAATACTGGTCTCACAGGGAATGCTCAAAGCACCGACTGTAAGAAGAGTCTCTATTCTTGTACTTAAGGCGGCATTGTGCCTTTTGTATTTGATTCCGATGCGATTTCTGTATTTCATCGTCAATGTGAAGGTCCAAGGAATACATTGAACCTGCAGTGTTGTATCGGAAACTAATACTGGTCTCACAGGGAATGCTCAAAGCATCGACTGTAAGTAGAGTCTGTATTCTTGTACTTAAGGCGGCATTGTGCGTTTTGGATTTAATTCCGATGCGATTTCTGTGTTTCATCGCCAATGTGAAGGTCCAAGGAATACATTGAACCTGCAGTGGTGTATCGGAAACTAATACTGGTCTCACAGGGAATGCTCAAAGCACCGACTGTAAGAAGAGTCTCTATTCTTGTACTTAAGGTGGCATTGTGCCATTTGTATTTAATTGCGATGCCATTTCTATGTTTTATCGTCAATGTGAAGGTCCAAGGAATACATTGAACCTGCAGTGGTGTATCGGAATCCAATATTGGTCTCACAGGGAATGCTCAAAGCACCGACTGTAAGAAGAGTCTCTATTCTTGTACTTAAGGCGGCATTGTGCCTTTTGTATTATTTCCTATGCGATTTCTGTGTATCATAGTCAATTTGAAGGTCCAAGGAATACATTGAACCTGCAGTGGCGTATCGGAAACTAATACTGGTCTCACAGGGATTATTTAGAGCACCGACTGTAGAAAGAGTCTCTATTCTTGTACTTAAGGCGGCATTGTGCCTTTTGTTTTTAATTCCGATGCGATTTCTGCGTTTCATCGTCAATGTGAAAGTCCACGGAATAAATTAAAACTGCAGAAGTGTAGCGGAAACTAATACTAGTCTCACAGGGAATGCTCAAAGCTCCGACTGTAAGAAGAGGCTCTATTCTTGTACTTAAGGCGGTATTGTGCCTTTTGTATTTAATTCCGATGCGATCTCCGTGTTTCATCTTCAATGTGAAGGTCCAAGGAATAAACTGAACCTGCAGAGGTATAGCGGAAACTAATACTGGTCTCACAGGGAATGCTCAAAGCACCGACTGTAGGAAGAGTCTGTATTCTTGTACTTAAGGCGGCATTGTGCCTTTTGTATTTAATTCCGATGCCATTTCTGTGTTTCATCGTCAATGTGAAGGCCCAAGGAATAAACTGATCCTGCAGAGGTGTAGCGGAAACTAATACTGGTCTCACAGGGAATGCTCAAAGCACCGACTGTAAGAAGAGTCTCTATTCTCGTACTTAAGGCGGCATTGTGCCTTTTGTATATAATTCCGATGCCATTTCTGTGTTTCATCGTCAATGTGAAGGTCCAAGGAATACATTGGACCTGCAGTGGTGTATCGGATACTGTTACTGGTCTCACAGCGAATGCTCAAAGCACCGACTGTAAGAAGAGTCTCTATTCTTGTACTTAAGGCGGCATTGTGCCTTTTGTATTTAATTCCGATGCGATTTCTGTTTATCATCGGCAATTTGAAGTTCCAAGGAATACATTGAACCTGCAGTGGTGTATCGGAAACTTATACTGGTCTCACAGGGAATGCTCAAAGCGCCGACTGTAAGAAGGCTCTCTATTCGTGTACTCATGGCGGAATTGTGCCTTTTGTATTTAATTCCGATGCGATATCTGTGTTTCATCGTCAATGTGAAGGTCCAAGGAATACATTGAACCTGCAGTGGTGTATCGGAATCCAATACTGGTCTCACAGGGAATGCTCAAAGCACCGACTGTAAGAAGAGTCTCTATTCTTGTACTTAAGGCGGCATTGTGCCTTTTGTATTTAATTCCTATGCGATTTCTGTGTATCATAGTCAATTTGAAGGACCAAGGAATACATTGAACCTGCAGTGGCGTATCGGAAACTAATACTGGTCTCACAGGGAATGTTTAAAGCACCGACTGTAGAAAGAGTCTCTATTCTTGTACTTAAGGCGGCATTGTGCCTTTTGTATTTAATTCCTATGCGATTTCTGTGTATCATAGTCAATTTGAAGGTCCAAGGAATACATTGAACCTGCAGTGGCGTATCGGAAACTAATACTGGTCTCACAGGGAACGTTTAAAGCACCGACTGTAGAAAGAGTCTCTATTCTTGTGCTTAAGGCGGCATTATGCCTTTTGTATTTAATTCCGATGCGATTTCTGCGTTTCATCGTCAATGTGAAGGTCCAAGGAATAATTTAAAACTGCAGAGGTGTAGCGGAAACTAATACTGGTCTCACAGGGAATGCTCAAAGCACCGACTGTAAGAAGAGTCTCTATTCTTGTACTTAATGCGGCATTGTGCCTTTTGTATTTAATTCCGATGCGATTTCCGTGTTTCATCGTCTACGTGAAGGTCCAAGGAATAAACTGAACCTGCAGAGGTGTAGCGGAAACTAATACTGGTCTCACAGGGAATGCTCAAAGCACCGACTGTAAGAAGAGTCTCTATTCTTGTACTTAAGGCGCATTGTGCCTTTTGTATTTAATTCCGATGCCATTTCTGTGTTTCATCGTCAATGTGTAGGTCCAAGGAATAAACTGAACGTGCAGAGGTGTAGCGGAAACTAATACTGGTCTCACAGGGAATGCTCAAAGCACCGACGGTAAGAAGAGTCTCTATTCTTGTACTTAAGTCGGCATTGTAACTTTTGTATTTAATTCCGATGTAATTTCAGTGTTTCATCGTCATTGTGAATGTCCAAGGAATTAATTGAACCTTCAGTGGTGTATCGGAAGCTAATAATGGTCTTACAGGGAATGCTCAAAGCACCGACGGTAAGAAGAGTCACTATTCTTGTACTTAAGGTGGCATTGTGCCATTTGTATTTAATTTCGATGCCATTTCTATGTTTTATCGTCAATGTGAAGGTCCAAGGAATTAACTGAACCTGCAGAGGTGTAGCGGACACTAATACTGGTCTCACAGGGAATGCTCAAAGCACCGACTGTAAGAAGAGTCTCTATTCTTGTACTCATGGTGGAATTGTGCCTTTTGTATTTAATTCCGATGCGATATCTGTGTTTCATCGTCAATGTGAAGGTCCAAGGAATACATTGAACCTGCAGTGGTGTATCGGAAACCAATACTGGTCTCACAGGGAATGCTCAAAGCACCGACTGTAAGAAGAGTCTCTATTCTTGTACTTAAGGCGGCATTGTGCCTTTTGTATTTAATTCCGATGCGATTTCTGCGTTTCATCGTCAAAGTGAAAGTCCAAGGAATAAATTAAAACTGCAGAAGTGTAGCGGAAACTAATACTGGTCTCACAGGGAATGCTCAAAGCACCGACTGTAAGAAGAGTCTCTATTCTTGTACTTAAGGCGGCATTGTGCCTTTTGTATTTGATTCCGATGCGATTTCTGTATTTCATCGTCAATGTGAAGGTCCAAGGAATACATTGAACCTGCAGTGTTGTATCGGAAACTAATACTGGTCTCACAGGGAATGCTCAAAGCACCGACTGTAAGTAGAGTCTGTATTCTTGTACTTAAGGCGGCATTGTGCGTTTTGGATTTAATTCCGATGCGATTTCTGTGTTTCATCGTCAATGTAAAGGTCCAAGGAATACATTGAACCTGCAGTGGTGTATCGGAAACTAATACTGGTCTCACAGGGAATGCTCAAAGCACCGACTGTAAGAAGAGTCTCTATTCTTGTACTTAAGGTGGCATTGTGCCATTTGTATTTAATTGCGATGCCATTTCTATGTTTCATCGTCAATGTGAAGGTCCAAGGAATACATTGAACCTGCAGTGGTGTATCGGAATCCAATATTGGTCTCACAGGGAATGCTCAAAGCACTGACTGTAAGAAGAGTCTCTATTCTTGAACTTAAGGCGGCATTGTGCCTTTTGTATTTAATTCCTATGCGATTTCTGTGTATCATAGTCAATTTGAAGGTCCAAGGAATACATTGAACCTGCAGTGGCGTATCGGAAACTAATACTGGTCTCACAGGGATTGTTTAAAGCACCGACTGTAGAAAGAGTCTCTATTCTTGTACTTAAGGCGGCATTGTGCCTTTTGTATTTAATTCCGATGCGATTTCTGCGTTTCATCGTCAATGTGAAAGTCCATGGAATAAATTAAAACTGCAGAAGTGTAGCGGAAACTGATACTGGTCTCACAGGGAATGCTCAAAGCTCCGACTGTAAGATGAGGCACTATTCTTGTACTTAAGGCGGCATTGTGCCTTTTGTATTTAATTCCGATGCGATCTCCGTGTTTCATCTTCAATGTGAAGGTCCAAGGAATAAACTGAACCTGCAGAGGTACAGCGGAAACTAATACTGGTCTCACAGGGAATGCTCAAAGCACCGACTGTAGGAAGAGTCTGTATTCTTGTACTTAAGGCGGCATTGTGCCTTTTGTATTTAATTCCGATGCCATTTCTATGTTTCATCGTCAATGTGAAGGTCCAAGGAATAAACTGAGCCTGCAGAGGTGTATCGGATACTATTACTGGTCCCACAGGGAATGCTCAAAGCACCGACTGTAAGAAGAGTCTCTATTCTTGTACTTAAGGCGGCAATGTGCCTTTTGTATTTAATTCCGATGCCATTTCTGTGTTTCATCGTCAATGTGAAGGCCCAAGGAATAAACTGATCCTGCAGAGGTGTAGCGGAAACTAATACTGGTCTCACAGGGAATGCTCAAAGCACCGACTGTAAGAAGAGTCTCTATTCTCGTACTTAAGGCGGCATTGTGCCTTTTGTATATAATTCCGATGCCATTTCTGTGTTTCATCGTCAATGTGAAGGTCCAAGGAATACATTGGACCAGCAGTGGTGTAACGGATACTGTTACTGGTCTCACAGGGAATGCTCAAAGCACCGACTGTAAGAAGAGTCTCTATTCTTGTACTTAAGGCGGCATTGTGCCTTTTGTATTTAATTCCGATGCGATTTCTGTGTATCATCGTCAATTTGAAGTTCCAAGGAATACATTGAATCTGCAGTGGTGTATCGGAAACTTATACTGGTCTCACAGGGAATGCTCAAAGCGCCGACTGTAAGAAGACTCTCCATTCTTGTACTCATGGCGGAATTGTGCCTTTATGTATTTAATTCCGATGCGATATCTGTGTTTCATCGTCAATGTGAAGGTCCAAGGAATACATTGAACCTGCAGTGGTGTATCGGAATCCAATACTGGTCTTACAGGGTATGCTCAAAGCACCGACTGTAAGAAGAGTCTCTATTCTTGTACTTAAGGCATCATTGTGCCTTTTGTATTTAATTCCTATGCGATTTCTGTGTATCATAGTCAATTTGAAGGTCCAAGGAATACATTGAACCTGCAGTGGCGTATCGGAAACTAATACTGGTCTCACAGGGAATGTTTAAAGCACCGACTGTAGAAAGAGTCTCTATTCTTGTACTTAAGGCGGCATTGTGCCTTTTGTATTTAATTCCTATGCGATTTCTGTGTATCATAGTCAATTTGAAGGTCCAAGGAATACATTGAACCTGCAGTGGCGTATCGGAAACTAATACTGGTCTCACAGGGAATGTTTAAAGCACCGACTGTAGAAAGAGTCTCTATTCTTGTGCTTAAGGCGGCATTATGCCTTTTGTATTTAATTCCGATGCGATTTCTGCGTTTCATCGTCAATGTGAAGGTCCAAGGAATAATTTAAAACTGCAGAGGTGTAGCGGAAACTAATACTGGTCTCACAGGGAATGCTCAAAGCACCGACTGTAAGAAGAGTCTCTATTCTTGTACTTAATGCGGCATTGTGCCTTTTGTATTTAATTCCGATGCGATTTCCGTGTTTCATCGTCAACGTGAAGGTCCAAGGAATAAACTGAACCTGCAGAGATGTAGCGGAAACTAATACTGGTCTCACAGGGAATGCTCAAAGCACCGACTGTAAGAAGAGTCTCTATTCTTGTACTTAAGGCGCATTGTGCCTTTTGTATTTAATTCCGATGCCATTTCTGTGTTTCATCGTCAATGTGTAGGTCCAAGGAATAAACTGAACGTGCAGAGGTGTAGCGGAAACTAATACTGGTCTCACAGGGAATGCTCAAAGCACCGACGGTAAGAAGAGGCCCTATTCTTGTACTTCAGGCGGCATTGTACCTTTTGTATTTAATTCCGATGTAATTTCAGTGTTTCATCGTCATTGTGAATGTCCAAGGAATTAATTGAACCTTCAGTGGTGTATCGGAAACTAATAATGGTCTTACAGGGAATGCTCAAAGCACCGACGGTAAGAAGAGTCACTATTCTTGTACTTAAGGTGGCATTGTGGCATTTGTATTTATTTGCGATGCCATTTCTATGTTTCATCGTCAATGTGAAGGTCCAAGGAATTAACTGAACCTGCAGAGGTCTAGCGGACACTAATACTGGTCTCACAGGGAATGCTCAAAGCACCGACTGTAAGAAGAGTCTCTATTCTTGTACTCATGGTGGAATTGTGCCTTTTGTATTTAATTCCGATGCGATATCTGTGTTTCATCGTCAATGTGAAGGTCCAAGGAATACATTGAACCTGCAGCGGTGTATCGGAAACCAATACTGGTCTCACAGGGAATGCTCAAAGCACCGACTGTAAGAAGAGTCTCTATTCTTGTACTTAAGGCGGCATTGTGCCTTTTGTATTTAATTCCTATGCGATTTCTGTGTATCATAGTCAATTTGAAGGTCCAAGGAATACATTGAACCTGCAGTGGCGTATCGGAAACTAATACTGGTCTCACAGGGAATGTTTAAAGCACCGACTGTAGAAAGAGTCTCTATTCTTGTACTTAAGGCGGCATTGTGCCTTTTGTATTTAATTCCGATGCGATTTCTGCGTTTCATCGTCAAAGTTAAAGTCCAAGGAATAAATTAAAACTGCAGAAGTGTAGCGGAAACTAATACTGGTCTTACAGGGAAAGCTCAAAGCACCGACTGTAAGAAGAGTCTCTATTCTTGTACTTAAGGTGGCATTGTGCCTTTTGTATTTGATTCCGATGCGATTTCTGTATTTCATCGTCAATGTGAAGGTCCAAGGAATACATTGAACCTGCAGTGTTGTATCGGAAACTAATACTGGTCTCACAGGGAATGCTCAAAGCACCGACTGTAAGTAGAGTCTGTATTCTTGTACTTAAGGCGGCATTGTGCGTTTTGGATTTAATTCCGATGCGATTTCTGTGTTTCATCGTCAATGTGAAGGTCCAAGGAATACATTGAACCTGCAGTGGCGTATCGGAAACTAATACTGGTCTCACATGGAATGCTCAAATCATCGACTGTAAGAAGAGTCTCTATTCTTGTACTTAAGGTGGCATTGTGCCATTTGTATTTAATTGCGATGCCATTTCTATGTTTCATCGTCAATGTGAAGGTCCAAGGAATTAACTGAACCTGCGGAGGTGTAGCGGACACTATTACTGGTCTCACAGGGAATGCTCAAAGCACCGACTGTAAGAAGAGTCTCTATTCTAGTACTCATGGCGGAATTGTGCCTTCTGTATTTAATTCCGATGCGATATCTCTGTTTCATCGTCAATGTGAAGGTCCAAGGAATACATTGAACCTGCAGTGGTGTATCGGAATCCAATACTGGTCTCACAGGGAATGCTCAAAGCACCGACTGTAAGAAGAGTCTCTATTCTTGTACTTAAGGCGGCATTGTGCCTTTTGTATTTAATTCCTATTCGATTTCTGTGTATCATAGTCAATTTGAAGGTCCAAGGAATATATTGAACCTGCATTGGCGTATCGGAAACTAATACTGGTCTCACAGGGAATGTTTAAAGCACCGACTGTAGAAAGAGTCTCTATTCTTGTACTTAAGGCGGCATTCTGCCTTTTGTATTTACTTCCGATGCGATTTCTGCGTTTCATCGTCAATGTGAAAGTCCAAGGAATAAATTAAAACTGCAGATGTGTAGCGGAAACTAATACTGGTCTCACAGGGAATGCTCAAAGCTCCGACTGTAAGAAGAGGCTCTATTCTTTTACTTAAAGCGGCATTGTGCCTTTTGTATTTAATTCCGATGCGATCTCCGTGTTTCATCTTCAATGTGAAAGTCCAAGGAATAAACTGAACCTGCAGAGGTATAGCGGAAACTAATACTGGTCTCACAGGGAATGCTCAAAGCACCGACTGTAGGAAGAGTCTGTATTCTTGTACTTAAGGCGGCATTGTGCCTTTTGTATTTAATTCCTATGCCATTTCTGTGTTTCATCGTCAATGTGAAGGTCCAAGGAATAAACTGAGCCTGCAGAGGTGTATCGGATACTATTACTGGTCCCACTAGGGAATGCTCAAAGCACCGACTGTAAGAAGAGTCTCTATTCTTGTACTTAAGGCGGCACTGTGCCTTTTGTATTTAATTCCGATGCCATTTCTGTGTTTCATCGTCAATGTGAAGGCCCAAGGAATAAACTGATCCTGCAGAGGTGTAGCGGAAACTAATACTGGTCTCACAGGGAATGCTCAAAGCACCGACTGTAAGAAGAGTCTCTATTCTCGTACTTAAGGCGGCATTGTGCCTTTTGTATATAATTCCGATGCCATTTCTGTGTTTCATCGTCAATGTGAAGGTCCAAGGAATACATTGGACCTGCAGTGGTGTATCGGATACTGTTACTGGTCTCACAGGGAATGCTCAAAGCACAGACTGTAAGAAGAGTCTCTATTCTTGTACTTAAGGCGGCATTGTGCCTTTTGTATTTAATTCCGATGCGATTTCTGTGTATCATCGTCAATTTGAAGTTCCAAGGAATACATTGAACCTGCAGTGGTGTATCGGAAACTTATACTGGTCTCACAAGGAATGCTCAAAGCACCGACCGTAAGAAGACTCTCTATTCTTGTACTCATGGCGGAATTGTGCCTTTTGTATTTAATTCCGATGCGATATCTGTGTTTCATCGTCAATGTGAAGGTCCAAGGAATACATTGAACCTGCAGTGGTGTATCGGAATCCAATACTGGTCTCACAGGGAATGCTCAAAGCACCGACTGTAAGAAGAGTCTCTATTCTTGTACTTAAGGCGGCATTGTGCCTTTTGTATTTAATTCCTATGCGATTTCTGTGTATCATAGTCAATTTGAAGGTCCAAGGAATACATTGAACCTGCAGTGGCGTATCGGAAACTAATACTGGTCTCACAGGGAATGTTTAAAGCACCGACTGTAGAAAGAGTCTCTATTCTTGTACTTAAGGCGGCATTGTGCCTTTTGTATTTAATTCCTATGCGATTTCTGTGTATCATATGCAATTTGAAGGTCCAAGGAATACATTGAACCTGCAGTGGCGTATCGGAAACTAATACTGGTCTCACAGGGAATGTTTAAAGCACCGACTGTAGAAAGAGTCTCTATTCTTGTGCTTAAGGCGGCATTATGCCTTTTGTATTTAATTCCGATGCGATTTCTGCGTTTCATCGTCAATGTGAAAGACCAAGGAATAAATTAAAACTGCAGAAGTGTAGCGGAAACTAATACTGGTCTCACAGGGAATGCTCAAACCACCGACTGTAAGAAGAGTCTCTATTCTTGTACTTAAGGCGGCATTGTGCCTTTTGTATTTGATTCCGATGCGATTTCTGTATTTCATCGTCAATGTGAAGGTCCAAGGAATACATTGAACCTGCAGTGTTGTATCGGAAACTAATACTGGTCTCACAGGGAATGCTCAAAGCACCGACTGTAAGTAGAGTCTGTATTCTTGTACTTAAGGCGGCATTGTGCGTTTTGGATTTAATTCCGATGCGATTTCTGTGTTTCATCGTCAATGCGAAGGTCCAAGGAATACATTGAACTTGCAGTGGTGTATCGGAAACTAATACTGGTCCCACAGGGAATGCTCAAAGCATAGACTGTAAGAAGAGTCTCTATTCTTGTACTTAAGGTGGCATTGTGCCATTTGTATTTCATTGCGATGCCATTTCTATGTTTCATCGTCAATGTGAAGGTCCAAGGAATTAACTGAACCTGCAGAGGTGTAGCGGACACTAATACTGGTCTCACAGGGAATGCTCAAAGCACCGACTGTAAGAAGAGTCTCTATTCTTGTACTCATGGCGGAATTGTGCCTTTTGTATTTAATTCCGATGCGATATCTGTGTTTCATCGTCAATGTGAAGGTCCAAGGAATACATTGAACCTGCAGTGGTGTATCGCAATCCAATACTGGTCTCACAGGGAATGCCCAAAGCACCGACTGTAAGAAGAGTCTCTATTCTTGTACTTAAGGGGGCATTGTGCCTTTTGTATTTAATTCCTATGCGATTTCTGTGTATCATAGTCAATTTGAAGGTCTAAGGAATACATTGAAGCTGCAGTTGCGTATCGGAAACTAATACTGGTCTCACAGGGAATGTTTAAAGCACCGACTGTAGAAAGAGTCTCTATTCTTGTACTTAAGGCTGCATTGTGCCTTTTGTAATTAATTCCGATGCGATTTCTGCGTTTCATCGTCAATGTGAAAGTCCAAGGAATAAATTAAAACTGCAGAAGTGTAGCGGAAACTAATACTGGTCTCACAGGGAATGCTCAAAGCTCCGACTGTAAGAAGAGGCTCCATTCTTGTACTTAAGGCGGCATTGGGCCTTTTGTATTTAATTCCGATGCAATCTCCGTGTTTCATCTTCAATGTGAAGGTCCAAGGAATAAACTGAACCTGCAGAGGTATAGCGGAAACTAATACTGGTCTCACAGGGAATGCTCAAAGCACCGACTGTAGGAAGAGTCTGTATTCTTGTACTTAAGGCGGCATTGTGCCTTTTGTATTTAATTCCTATGCCATTTCTGTGTTTCATCGTCAATGTGAAGGTCCAAGGAATAAACTGAGCCTGCAGAGGTGTATCGGATACTATTACTGGTCCCACAGGGAATGCTCAAAGCACCGACTGTAAGAAGAGTCTCTATTCTTGTACTTAAGGCGGCATTGTGCCTTTTGTATTTAATTCCGATGCCATTTCTGTGTTTCATCGTCAATGTGAAGGCCCAAGGAATAAACTGATCCTGCAGAGGTGTAGCGGAAACTAATACTGGTCTCACAGGGAATGCTCAAAGCACCGACTGTAAGAAGAGTCTCTATTCTCGTACTTAAGGCGGCATTGTGCCTTTTGTATATAATTCCGATGCCATTTCTGTGTTTCATCGTCAATGTGAAGGTCCAAGGAATACATTGGACCTGCAGTGGTGTATCGGATACTGTTACTGGTCTCACAGGGAATGCTCAAAGCACCGACTGTAAGAAGAGTCTCCATTCTTGTACTTAAGGCGGCATTGGGCCTTTTGTATTTAATTCCGATGCGATTTCTGTGTATCATCGTCAATTTGAAGTTCCAAGGAATACATTGAACCTGCAGTGGTGTATCGGAAACGTATACTGGTCTCACAAGGAATGCTCAAAGCACCGACTGTAAGAAGACTCTCTATTCTTGTACTCATGGCGGAATTGTGCCTTTTGTATTTAATTCCGATGCGATATCTGTGTTTCATCGTCAATGTGAAGGTCCAAGGAATACATTGAACCTGCAGTGGTGTATCGGAATCCAATACTGGTCTCACAGGGAATGCTCAAAGCACCGACTGTAAGAAGCGTCTCTATTCTTGTACTTAGGGCGGCATTGTGCCTTTTGTATTTAATTCCTATGCGATTTCTGTGTATCATAGTCAATTTGAAGGTCCAAGGAATACATTGAACCTGCAGTGGCGTATCGGAAACTAATACTGGTCTCACAGGGAATGTTTAAAGCACCGACTGTAGAAAGAGTCTCTATTCTTGTACTTAAGGCGGCATTGTGCCTTTTGTATTTAATTCCTATGCGATTTCTGTGTATCATAGTCAATTTGAAGGTCCAAGGAATACATTGAACCAGCAGTGGCGTATCGGAAACTAATACTGGTCTCACAGGGAATGTTTAAAGCACCGACTGTAGAAAGAGTCTCTATTCTTGTGCTTAAGGCGGCATTATGCCTTTTGTATTTAATTCCGATGCGATTTCTGCGTTTCATCGTCAATGTGAAAGTCCAAGGAATAAATTAAAACTGCAGAAGTGTAGCGGAAACTAATACTGGTCTCACAGGGAATGCTCAAACCACCGACTGTAAGAAGAGTCTCTATTCTTGTACTTAAGGCGGCATTGTGCCTTTTGTATTTGATTCCGATGCGATTTCTGTATTTCATCGTCAATGTGAAGGTCCAAGGAATACATTGAACCTGCAGTGTTGTATCGGAAACTAATACTGGTCTCACAGGGAATGCTCAAAGCACCGACTGTAAGTAGAGTCTGTATTCTTGTACTTAAGGCGGCATTGTGCGTTTTGGATTTAATTCCGATGCGATTTCTGTGTTTCATCGTCAATGTGAAGGTCCAAGGAATACATTGAACTTGCAGTGGTGTATCGGAAACTAATACTGGTCCCACAGGGAATGCTCAAAGCATAGACTGTAAGAAGAGTCTCTATTCTTGTACTTAAGGTGGCATTGTGCCATTTGTATTTAATTGCGATGCCATTTCTATGTTTCATCGTCAATGTGAAGGTCCAAGGAATTAACTGAACCTGCAGAGGTGTAGCGGACACTAATACTGGTCTCACAGGGAATGCTCAAAGCACCGACTGTAAGAAGAGTCTCTATTCTTGTACTCATGGCGGAATTGTGCCTTTTGTATTTAATTCCGATGCGATATCTGTGTTTCATCGTCAATGTGAAGGTCCAAGGAATACATTGAACCTGCAGTGGTGTATCGCAATCCAATACTGGTCTCACAGGGAATGCTCAAAGCACCGACTGTAAGAAGAGTCTCTATTCTTGTACTTAAGGGGGCATTGTGCCTTTTGTATTTAATTCCTATGCGATTTCTGTGTATCATAGTCAATTTGAAGGTCTAAGGAATACATTGAAGCTGCAGTTGCGTATCGGAAACTAATACTGGTCTCACAGGGAATGTTTAAAGCACCGACTGTAGAAAGAGTCTCTATTCTTGTACTTAAGGCGGCATTGTGCCTTTTGTAATTAATTCCGATGCGATTTCTGCGTTTCATCGTCAATGTGAAAGTCCAAGGAATAAATTAAAACTGCAGAAGTGTAGCGGAAACTAATACTGGTCTCACAGGGAATGCTCAAAGCTCCGACTGTAAGAAGAGGCTCTATTCTTGTACTTAAGGCGGCATTGTGCCTTTTGTATTTAATTCCGATGCAATCTCCGTGATTCATCTTCAATGTGAAGGTCCAAGGAATAAACTGAACCTGCAGAGGTATAGCGGAAACTAATACTGGTCTCACAGGGAGTGCTCAAAGCACCGACTGTAGGAAGAGTCTGTATTCTTGTACTTAAGGCGGCATTGTGCCTTTTGTATTTAATTCCTAGGCCATTTCTGTGTTTCATCGTCAATGTGAAGGTCCAAGGAATAAACTGAGCCTGCAGAGGTGTATCGGATACTATTACTGGTCCCACAGGGAATGCTCAAAGCACCGACTGTAAGAAGAGTCTCTATTCTTGTACTTAAGGCGGCATTGTGCCTTTTGTATTTAATTCCGATGCCATTTCTGTGTTTCATCGTCAATGTGAAGGCCCAAGGAATAAACTGATCCTGCAGAGGTGTAGCGGAAACTAATACTGGTCTCACAGGGAATGCTCAAAGCACCGACTGTAAGAAGAGTCTCTATTCTCGTACTTAAGGCGGCATTGTGCCTTTTGTATATAATTCCGATGCCATTTCTGTGTTTCATCGTCAATGTGAAGGTCCAAAGAATACATTGGACCTGCAGTGGTGAATCGGATACTGTTACTGGTCTCACAGGGAATGCTCAAAGCACCGACTGTAAGAAGAGTCTCTATTCTTGTACTTAAGGCGGCATTGTGCCTTTTGTATTTAATTCCGATGCGATTTCTGTGTATCATCGTCAATTTGAAGTTCCAAGGAATACATTGAACCTGCAGTGGTGTATCGGAAACTTATACTGGTGTCACAAGGAATGCTCAAAGCACCGACTGTAAGAAGACTCTCTATTCTTGTACTCATGGCCGAATTGTGCCTTTTGTATTTAATTCCGATGCGATTTCTGTGTATCATAGTCAATTTGAAGGTCCAAGGAATACATTGAACCTGCAGTGGCGTATCGGAAACTAATACTGGTCTCACAGGGAATGTTTAAAGCACCGACTGTAGAAAGAGTCTCTATTCTTGTGCTTAAGGCGGCATTATGCCTTTTGTATTTAATTCCGATGCGATTTCTGCGTTTCATCGTCAATGTGAAAGTCCAAGGAATAAATTAAAACTGCAGAAGTGTAGCGGAAACTAATACTGGTCTCACAGGGAATGCTCAAACCACCGACTGTAAGAAGAGTCTCTATTCTTGTACTTAAGGCGGCATTGTGCCTTTTGTATTTGATTCCGATGCGATTTCTGTATTTCATCGTCAATGTGAAGGTCCAAGGAATACATTGAACCTGCAGTGTTGTATCGGAAACTAATACTGGTCTCACAGGGAATGCTCAAAGCACCGACTGTAAGTAGAGTCTGTAGTCTTGTACTTAAGGCGGCATTGTGCGTTTTGGATTTAATTCCGATGCGATTTCTGTGTTTCATCGTCAATGTGAAGGTCCAAGGAATACATTGAACTTGCAGTGGTGTATCGGAAACTAATACTGGTCCCACAGGGAATGCTCAAAGCATAGACTGTAAGAAGGGTCTCTATTCTTGTACTTAAGGTGGCATTGTGCCATTTGTATTTAATTGCGATGCCATTTCTATGTTTCATCGTCAATGTTAAGGTCCAAGGAATTAACTGAACCTGCAGAGGTGTAGCGGACACTAATACTGGTCTCACAGGGAATGCTCAAAGCACCGACTGTAAGAAGAGTCTCTATTCTTGTACTCATGGCGGAATTGTGCCTTTTGTATTTAATTCCGATGCGATATCTGTGTTTCATCGTCAATGTGAAGGTCCAAGGAATACATTGAACCTGCAGTGGTGTATCGCAATCCAATACTGGTCTCACAGGGAATGCTCAAAGCACCGACTGTAAGAAGAGTCTCTATTCTTGTACTTAAGGGGGCATTGTGCCTTTTGTATTTAATTCCTATGCGATTTCTGTGTATCATAGTCAATTTGAAGGTCTAAGGAATACATTGAAGCTGCAGTTGCGTATCGGAAACTAATACTGGTCTCACAGGGAATGTTTAGAGCACCGACTGTAGAAAGAGTCTCTATTCTTGTACTTAAGGCGGCATTGTGCCTTTTGTAATTAATTCCGATGCGATTTCTGCGTTTCATCGTCAATGTGAAAGTCCAAGGAATAAATTAAAACTGCAGAAGTGTAGCGGAAACTAATACTGGTCTCACAGGGAATGCTCAAAGCTCCGACTGTAAGAAGAGGCTCTATTCTTGTACTTAAGGCGGCATTGTGCCTTTTGTATTTAATTCCGATGCAATCTCCGTGTTTCATCTTCAATGTGAAGGTCCAAGGAATAAACTGAACCTGCAGAGGTATAGCGGAAACTAATACTGGTCTCACAGGGAATGCTCAAAGCACCGACTGTAGGAAGAGTCTGTATTCTTGTACTTAAGGCGGCATTGTGCCTTTAGTATTTAATTCCGATGCCATTTCTGTGTTTCATCGTCAATGTGAAGGTCCAAGGAATAAACTGAGCCTGCAGAGGTGTATCGGATACTATTACTGGCCCCACAGGGAATGCTCAAAGTACCGACTGTAAGAAGCGTCTCTATTCTTGTACTTAAGGCGGCATTGTGCCTTTTGTATTTAATTCCGATGCCATTTCTGTAATTCATCGTCAATGTGAAGGTCCAAGGAATAAACTCATCCTGCAGAGGTGTAGCGGAAACTAATACTGGTCTCACAGGGAATGCTCAAAGCACCGACTGTAAGAAGAGTCTCTATTCTCGTACTTAAGGCGGCATTGTGCCTTTTGTATTTAATTCCGATGCCATTTCTGTGTTTCATCGTCAATGTGAAGGTCCGAGGAATACATTGGACCTGCAGTGGTGTATCGAATACTGTTACTGGTCTCACAGGGAATGCTCAAAGCACCGACTGTAAGAAGAGTCTCTATTCTTGTACTTAAGTCAGCATTGTGCCTTTTGTATTTAATTCCGATGCGATTTCTGTGTATCATCGTCAATTTGAAGGTCCAAGGAATTCATTGAACCTGCAGTGGCGTATCGGAAACTAATACTGGTCTCACAGGGAATGCTCAAAGCACCGACTGTAAAAAGAGTCTCTATTCATGTACTTAAGGCGGCATTGTGCCTTTTGTATTTAATTCCGATGCGATTTCCGCGTTTCATCGTCAATGTGAAGGTCCAAGGAATACATTGAACCTGCAGTGGTGTATCGGAAACTAATACTGGTCTCACAGGGAATGCTCAAAGCACCGACTGTAAGGAGAGTCTGTATTCTTGTACTTAAGGCGGCGTTGTGCCTTTTGTATTTAATTCCGATGCGATTTCTGTGTTTCATCGTCAATGTGAAGGTCCAAGGAATACATTGAACCTCCAGTGGTGTATCGGAACCTAATACTGGTCTCACAGGGAATGCTCAAAGCACCGACGGTAAGAAGAGTCTCTATTCTTGTACTTAAGGCGGCATTGTTCCTTTTGTATTTAATTCCGATGTAATTTCAGTGTTTCATCGTCAATGTGAAGGTCCAAGGAATAAACTGAGCCTGCAGAGGTGTATCGGATACTATTACTGGTCCCACAGGGAATGCTCAAAGCACCGACTGTAAGAAGAGTCTCTATTCTTGTACTTAAGGCGGCATTGTGCCTTTTGTATTTAATTCCGATGCCATTTCTGTGTTTCATCGTCAATGTGAAGGCCCAAGGAATAAACTGATCCTGCAGAGGTGTAGCGGAAACTAATACTGGTCTCACAGGGAATGCTCAAAGCACCGACTGTAAGAAGAGTCTCTATTCTCGTACTTAAGGCGGCATTGTGCCTTTTGTATATAATTCCGATGCCATTTCTGTGATTCATCGTCAATGTGAAGGTCCAAGGAATACATTGGACCTGCAGTGGTGTATCGGTTACTGTTACTGGTCTCACAGGGAATGCTCAAAGCACCGACTGTAAGAAGAGTCTCTATTCTTGTACTTAAGGCGGCATTGTGCCTTTTGTATTTAATTCCGATGCGATTTCTGTGTATCATCGTCAATTTGAAGTTCCAAGGAATACATTGAACCTGCAGTGGTGTATCGGAAACTTATACTGGTCTCACAGGGATGCTCAAAGCACCGACTGTAAGAAGACTCTCTATTCTTGTACTCATGGCGGAATTGTGCCTTTTGTATTTAATTCCGATGCGATATCTGTGTTTCATCGTCAATGTGAAGGTCCAAGGAATACATTGAACCTGCAGTGGTGTATCGGAATCCAATACTGGTCTCACAGGGAATGCTCAAAGCACCGACTGTAAGAAGAGTCTCTATTCTTGTACTTATGGCGGCATTGTGCCTTTTGTATTTAATTCCTATGCGATTTCTGTGTATCATAGTCAATTTGAAGGTCCAAGGAATACATTGAACCTGCAGTGGCGTATCGGAAACTAATACTGGTCTCACAGGGAATGTTTAATGCACCGACTGTAGAAAGAGTCTCTATTCTTGTACTTAAGGCGGCATTGTGCCTTTTGTATTTAATTCCTATGCGATTTCTGTGTATCATAGTCAATTTGAAGGTCCAAGGAATACATTGAACCTGCAGTGGCGTATCGGAAACTAATACTGGTCTCACAGGGAATGTTTAAAGCACCGACTGTAGAAAGAGTCTCTATTCTTGTGCTTAAGGCGGCATTATGCCTTTTGTATTTAATTCCGATGCGATTTCTGCGTTTCATCGTCAATGTGAAAGTCCAAGGAATAAATTAAAACTGCAGAAGTGTAGCGGAAACTAATACTGGTCTCACAGGGAATGCTCAAAGCACCGACTGTAAGAAGAGTCTCTATTCTTGTACTTAAGGCGGCATTGTGCCTTTTGTATTTGATTCCGATGCGATTTCTGTATTTCATCGTCAATGTGAAGGTCCAAGGAATACATTGAACCTGCAGTGTTGTATCGGAAACTAATACTGGTCTCACAGGGAATGCTCAAAGCACCGACTGTAAGTAGAGTCTGTATACTTGTACTTAAGGCGGCATTGTGCGTTTTGGATTTAATTCCGATGCGATTTCTGTGTTTCATCGTCAATGTGAAGGTCCAAGGAATACATTGAACTTGCAGTGGTGTATCGGAAACTAATACTGGTCCCACAGGGAATGCTCAAAGCATAGACTGTAAGAAGAGTCTCTATTCTTGTACTTAAGGTGGCATTGTGCCATTTGTATTTAATTGCGATGCCATTTCTATGTTTCATCGTCAATGTGAAGGTCCAAGGAATTAACTGAACCTGCAGAGGTGTAGCGGACACTAATACTGGTCTCACAGGGAATGCTCAAAGCACCGACTGTAAGAAGAGTCTCTATTCTTGTACTCATGGCGGAATTGTGCCTTTTGTATTTAATTCCGATGCGATATCTGTGTTTCATCGTCAATGTGAAGGTCCAAGGAATACATTGAACCTGCAGTGGTGTATCGCAATCCAATACTGGTCTCACAGGGAATGCCCAAAGCACCGACTGTAAGAAGAGTCTCTATTCTTGTACTTAAGGGGGCATTGTGCCTTTTGTATTTAATTCCAATGCGATTTCTGTGTATCATAGTCAATTTGAAGGTCTAAGGAATACATTGAAGCTGCAGTTGCGTATCGGAAACTAATACTGGTCTCACAGGGAATGTTTAAAGCACCGACTGTAGAAAGAGTCTCTATTCTTGTACTTAAGGCGGCATTGTGCCTTTTGTAATTAATTCCGATGCGATTTCTGCGTTTCATCGTCAATGTGAAAGTCCAAGGAATAAATTAAAACTGCAGAAGTGTAGCGGAAACTAATACTGGTCTCACAGGGAATGCTCAAAGCTCCGACTGTAAGAAGAGGCTCCATTCTTGTACTTAAGGCGGCATTGGGCCTTTTGTATTTAATTCCGATGCAATCTCCGTGTTTCATCTTCAATGTGAAGGTCCAAGGAATAAACTGAACCTGCAGAGGTATAGCGGAAACTAATACTGGTCTCACAGGGAATGCTCAAAGCACCGACAGTAGGAAGAGTCTGTATTCTTGTACTTAAGGCGGCATTGTGCCTTTTGTATTTAATTCCTATGCCATTTCTGTGTTTCATCGTCAATGTGAAGGTCCAAGGAATAAACTGAGCCTGCAGAGGTGTATCGGATACTATTACTGGTCCCACAGAGAATGCTCAAAGCACCGACTGTAAGAAGAGTCTCTATTCCTGTACTTAAGGCGGCATTGTGCCTTTTGTATTTAATTCCGATGCCATTTCTGTGTTTCATCGTCAATGTGAAGGCCCAAGGAATAAACTGATCCTGCAGAGGTGTAGCGGAAACTAATACTGGTCTCACAGGGAATGCTCAAAGCACCGACTGTAAGAAGAGTCTCTATTCTCGTACTTAAGGCGGCATTGTGCCTTTTGTATATAATTCCGATGCCATTTCTGTGTTTCATCGTCAATGTGAAGGTCCAAGGAATACATTGGACCTGCAGTGGTGTATCGGATACTGTTACTGGTCTCACAGGGAATGCTCAAAGCACCGACTGTAAGAAGAGTCTCTATTCTTGTACTTAAGGCGGCATTGGGCCTTTTGTATTTAATTCCGATGCGATTTCTGTGTATCATCGTCAATTTGAAGTTCCAAGGAATACATTGAACCTGCAGTGGTGTATCGGAAACTTATACTGGTCTCACAAGGAATGCTCAAAGCACCGACTGTAAGAAGACTCTCTATTCTTGTACTCATGGCGGAATTGTGCCTTTTGTATTTAATTCCGATGCGATATCTGTGTTTCATCGTCAATGTGAAGGTCCAAGGAATACATTGAACCTGCAGTGGTGTATCGGAATCCAATACTGGTCTCACAGGGAATGCTCAAAGCACCGACTGTAAGAAGCGTCTCTATTCTTGTACTTAGGGCGGCATTGTGCCTTTTGTATTTAATTCCTATGCGATTTCTGTGTATCATAGTCAATTTGAAGGTCCAAGGAATACATTGAACCTGCAGTGGCGTATCGGAAACTAATACTGGTCTCACAGGGAATGTTTAAAGCACCGACTGTAGAAAGAGTCTCTATTCTTGTACTTAAGGCGGCATTGTGCCTTTTGTATTTAATTCCTATGCGATTTCTGTGTATCATAGTCAATTTGAAGGTCCAAGGAATACATTGAACCTGCAGTGGCGTATCGGAAACTAATACTGGTCTCACAGGGAATGTTTAAAGCACCGACTGTAGAAAGAGTCTCTATTCTTGTGCTTAAGGCGGCATTATGCCTTTTGTATTTAATTCCGATGCGATTTCTGCGCTTCATCGTCAATGTGAAAGTCCAAGGAATAAATTAAAACTGCAGAAGTGTAGCGGAAACTAATACTGGTCTCACAGGGAATGCTCAAACCACCGACTGTAAGAAGAGTCTCTATTCTTGTACTTAAGGCGGCATTGTGCCTTTTGTATTTGATTCCGATGCGATTTCTGTATTTCATCGTCAATGTGAAGGTCCAAGGAATACATTGAACCTGCAGTGTTGTATCGGAAACTAATACTGGTCTCACAGGGAATGCTCAAAGCACCGACTGTAAGTAGAGTCTGTATTCATGTACTTAAGGCGGCATTGTGCGTTTTGGATTTAATTCCGATGCGATTTCTGTGTTTCATCGTCAATGTGAAGGTCCAAGGAATACATTGAACTTGCAGTGGTGTATCGGAAACTAATACTGGTCCCACAGGGAATGCTCAAAGCATAGACTGTAAGAAGAGTCTCTATTCTTGTACTTAAGGTGGCATTGTGCCATTTGTATTTAGTTGCGATGCCATTTCTATGTTTCATCCTCAATGTGAAGGTCCAAGGAATTAACTGAACCTGCAGAGGTGTAGCGGACACTAATACTGGTCTCACAGGGAATGCTCAAAGCACCGACTGTAAGAAGAGTCTCTATTCTTGTACTCATGGCGGAATTGTGCCTTTTGTATTTAATTCCGATGCGATATCTGAAAAATTCAGAGTAGGTATTAAAATTCATGGAGAAGAAATAAAAACTTTGAGGTTCGCCGATGACATTGTAATTCTGTCAGAGACAGCAAAGGACTTGGAAGAGCAGTTGAATGGCATGGACAGTGTCTTGAAAGGAGGATATAAGATGAACATCAACAAAAGCAAAACAAGGATAATGGAATGTAGCCTAATTAAGTCGGGTGATGCTGAGGGAATTAGATTAGGAAATGAGGCACTTAAAGTAGTAAAGGAGTTTTGCTATTTGGGGAGCAAAATAACTGATGATGGTCGAAGTAGAGAGGATATAAAATGTAGACTGGCAATGGCAAGGAAAGCGTTTCTGAAGAAGAGAAATTTGTTAACATCCAGTATTGATTTAAGTGTCAGGAAGTCATTTCTGAAAGTATTCGTATGGAGTGTAGCCATGTATGGAAGTGAAACATGGACGATAAATAGTTTAGACAAGAAGAGAATAGAAGCTTTCGAAATGTGGTGCTACAGAAGAATGCTGAAGATTAGATGGGTAGATCATGTAACTAATGAGGAAGTATTGAATAGGATTGGGGAGAAGAGAAGTTTGTGGCACAATTTGACCAGAAGAAGGGATCGGTTGGTAGGGCATGTTCTGAGGCATCAAGGGATCACCAATTTAGTATTGGAGGGCAGCATGGAGGGTAAAAATCGTAGAGGGAGACCACGAGATGAATACACTAAGCAGATTCAGAAGGATGTAGGTTGCAGTAGGTACTGGGAGATGAAAAAGCTTGCACAGGATAGAGTAGCATGGAGAGCTGCATCAAACCAGTCTCAGGACTGAAGACCACAACAACAACAACATCTGTGTTTCATCGTCAATGTGAAGGTCCAAGGAATACATTGAACCTGCAGTGGTGTATCGCAATCCAATACTGGTCTCACAGGGAATGCTCAAAGCACCGACTGTAAGAAGAGTCTCTATTCTTGTACTTAAGGGGGCATTGTGCCTTTTGTATTTAATTCCTATGCGATTTCTGTGTATCATAGTCAATTTGAAGGTCTAAGGAATACATTGAAGCTGCAGTTGCGTATCGGAAACTAATACTGGTCTCACAGGGAATGTTTAAAGCACCGACTGTAGAAAGAGTCTCTATTCTTGTACTTAAGGCGGCATTGTGGCTTTTGTAATTAATTCCGATGCGATTTCTGCGTTTCATCGTCAATGTGAAAGTCCAAGGAATAAATTAAAACTGCAGAAGTGTAGCGGAAACTAATACTGGTCTCACAGGGAATGCTCAAAGCTCCGACTGTAAGAAGAGGCTCTATTCTTGTACTTAAGGCGGCATTGTGCCTTTTGTATTTAATTCCGATGCAATCTCCGTGATTCATCTTCAATGTGAAGGTCCAAGGAATCAACTGAACCTGCAGAGGTATAGCGGAAACTAATACTGGTCTCACAGGGAATGCTCAAAGCACCGACTGTAGGAAGAGTCTGTATTCTTGTACTTAAGGCGGCATTGTGCCTTTTGTATTTAATTCCTAGGCCATTTCTGTGTTTCATCGTCAATGTGAAGGTCCAAGGAATAAACTGAGCCTGCAGAGGTGTATCGGATACTATTACTGGTCCCACAGGGAATGCTCAAAGCACCGACTGTAAGAAGAGTCTCTATTCTTGTGCTTAAGGCGGCATTATGCCTTTTGTATTTAATTCCGATGCGATTTCTGCGTTTCATCGTCAATGTGAAAGTCCAAGGAATAAATTAAAACTGCAGAAGTGTAGCGGAAACTAATACTGGTCTCACAGGGAATGCTCAAACCACCGACTGTAAGAAGAGTCTCTATTCTTGTACTTAAGGCGGCATTGTGCCTTTTGTATATAATTCCGATGCCATTTCTGTGTTTCATCGTCAATGTGAAGGTCCAAGGAATACATTGGACCTGCAGTGGTGTATCGGATACTGTTACTGGTCTCACAGGGAATGCTCAAAGCACCGACTGTAAGAAGAGTCTCTATTCTTGTTCTTAAGGCGGCATTGTGCCTTTTGTATTTAATTCCGATGCGATTTCTGTGTATCATTGTCAATTTGAAGTTCCAAGGAATACATTGAACCTGCAGTGGTGTATCGGAAACTTATACTGGTGTCACAAGGAATGCTCAAAGCACCGACTGTAAGAAGACTCTCTATTCTTGTACTCATGGCCGAATTGTGCCTTTTGTATTTAATTCCGATGCGATATCTGTGTTTCATCGTCAATGTGAAGGTCCAAGGAATACATTGAACCTGCAGTGGTGTATCGGAATCCAATACTGGTCTCACAGGGAATGCTCAAAGCACCGACTGTAAGAAGAGTCTCTATTCTTGTACTTAAGGCGGCATTGTGCCTTTTGTATTTAATTCCTATGCGATTTCTGTGTATCATAGTCAATTTGAAGGTCCAAGGAATACATTGAACCTGCAGTGGCGTATCGGAAACTAATACTGGTCTCACAGGGAATGTTTAAAGCACCGACTGTAGAAAGAGTCTCTATTCTTGTACTTAAGGCGGCATTGTGCCTTTTGTATTTAATTCCTATGCGATTTCTGTGTATCATAGTCAATTTGAAGGTCCAAGGAATACATTGAACCTGCAGTGGCGTATCGGAAACTAATACTGGTCTCACAGGGAATGTTTAATGCACCGACTGTAGAAAGAGTCTCTATTCTTGTGCTTAAGGCGGCATTATGCCTTTTGTATTTAATTCCGATGCGATTTCTGCGTTTCATCGTCAATGTGAAAGTCCAAGGAATAAATTAAAACTGCAGAAGTGTAGCGGAAACTAATACTGGTCTCACAGGGAATGCTCAAACCACCGACTGTAAGAAGAGTCTCTATTCTTGTACTTAAGGCGGCATTGTGCCTTTTGTATTTGATTCCGATGCGATTTCTGTATTTCATCGTCAATGTGAAGGTCCAAGGAATACATTGAACCTGCAGTGTTGTATCGGAAACTAATACTGGTCTCACAGGAAATGCTCAAAGCACCGACTGTAAGTAGAGTCTGTATTCTTCTACTTAAGGCGGCATTGTGCGTTTTGGATTTAATTCCGATGCGATTTCTGTGTTTCATCGTCAATGTGAAGGTCCAAGGAATACATTGAACTTGCAGTGGTGTATCGGAAACTAATACTGGTCCCACAGGGAATGCTCAAAGCATAGACTGTAAGAAGAGTCTCTATTCTTGTACTTAAGGTGGCATTGTGCCATTTGTATTTAATTGCGATGCCATTTCTATGTTTCATCGTCAATGTGAAGGTCCAAGGAATTAACTGCACCTGCAGAGGTGTAGCGGACACTAATACTGGTCTCACAGGGAATGCTCAAAGCACCGACTGTGAGAAGAGTCTCTATTCTTGTACTCATGGCGGAATTGTGCCTTTTGTATTTAATTCCGATGCGATATCTGTGTTTCATCGTCAATGTGAAGGTCCAAGGAATACATTGAACCTGCAGTGGTGTATCGCAATCCAATACTGGTCTCACAGGGAATGCTCAAAGCACCGACTGTAAGAAGAGTCTCTATTCTTGTACTTAAGGGGGCATTGTGCCTTTTGTATTTAATTCCTATGCGATTTCTGTGTATCATAGTCAATTTGAAGGTCTAAGGAATACATTGAAGCTGCAGTTGCGTATCGGAAACTAATACTGGTCTCACAGGGAATGTTTAAAGCACCGACTGTAGAAAGAGTCTCTATTCTTGTACTTAAGGCGGCATTGTGCCTTTTGTAATTAATTCCGATGCGATTTCTGCGTTTCATCGTCAATGTTAAAGTCCAAGGAATAAATTAAAACTGCAGAAGTGTAGCGGAAACTAATACTGGTCTCACAGGGAATGCTCAAAGCTCCGACTGTAAGAAGAGGCTCTATTCTTGTACTTAAGGCGGCATTGTGCCTTTTGTATTTAATTCCGATGCAATCTCCGTGTTTCATCTTCAATGTGAAGGTCCAAGGAATAAACTGAACCTGCAGAGGTATAGCGGAAACTAATACTGGTCTCACAGGGAATGCTCAAAGCACCGACTGTAGGAAGAGTCTGTATTCTTGTACTTAAGGCGGCATTGTGCCTTTAGTATTTAATTCCGATGCCATTTCTGTGTTTCATCGTCAATGTGAAGGTCCAAGGAATAAACTGAGCCTGCAGAGGTGTATCGGATACTATTACTGGCCCCACAGGGAATGCTCAAAGCACCGACTGTAAGAAGCGTCTCTATTCTTGTACTTAAGGCGGCATTGTGCCTTTTGTATTTAATTCCGATGCCATTTCTGTAATTCATCGTCAATGTGAAGGTCCAAGGAATAAACTGATCCTGCAGAGGTGTAGCGGAAACTAATACTGGTCTCACAGGGAATGCTCAAAGCACCGACTGTAAGAAGAGTCTCTATTCTCGTACTTAAGGCGGCATTGTGCCTTTTGTATTTAATTCCGATGCCATTTCTGTGTTTCATCGTCAATGTGAAGGTCCAAGGAATACATTGGACCTGCAGTGGTGTATCGAATACTGTTACTGGTCTCACAGGGAATGCTCAAAGCACCGACTGTAAGAAGAGTCTCTATTCTTGTACTTAAGGCGGCATTGTGCCTTTTGTATTTAATTCCGATGCGATTTCTGTGTATCATCGTCAATTTGAAGTTCCAAGGAATACATTGAACCTGCAGTGGTGTATCGGAAACTTATACTGGTCTCACAGGGAATGCTCAAAGCACCGACTGTAAGAAGAGTCTCTATTCTTGTACTTAAGGCGGCATTGTGACTTTTGTATTTAATTCCGATGCGACTTCTTGTTTCATTGTCAATGTGAAGGTCCAAGGAATACATTGAACCTGCAGTGGTGTATCGGAATCTAATACTGGTCTCACAGGGAATGCTCAAAGCACCGACTGTAAGATGAGTCTCTATTCTTGTACTTAAGTCAGCATTGTGCCTTTTGTATTTAATTCCGATGCGATTTCTGTGTATCATCGTCAATTTGAAGGTCCAAGGAATTCATTGAACCTGCAGTGGCGTATCGTAAACTAATACTGGTCTCACAGGGAATGCTCAAAGCACCGACTGTAAAAAGAGTCTCTATTCATGTACTTAAGGCGGCATTGTGCCTTTTGTATTTAATTCCGATGCGATTTCTGCGTTTCATCGTCAATGTGAAGGTCCAAGGAATACATTGAACCTGCAGTGGTGTATCGGAAACTAATACTGGTCTCACAGGGAATGCTCAAAGCACCGACTGTAAGGAGAGTCTGTATTCTTGTACTTAAGGCGGCATTGTGCCTTTTGTATTTAATTCCGATGCGATTTCTGTGTTTCATCGTCAATGTGAAGGTCCAAGGAATACATTGAACATCCAGTGGTGTATCGGAACCTAATACTGGTCTCACAGGGAATGCTCAAAGCACCGACGGTAAGAAGAGTCTCTATTCTTGTACTTAAGGCGGCATTGTTCCTTTTGTATTTAATTCCGATGTAATTTCAGTGTTTCATCGTCAATGTGAAGGTCCAAGGAATAAACTGAGCCTGCAGAGGTGTATCGGATACTATTACTGGTCCCACAGGGAATGCTCAAAGCACCGACTGTAAGAAGAGTCTCTATTCTTGTACTTAAGGCGGCATTGTGCCTTTTGTATTTAATTCCGATGCCATTTCTGTGTTTCATCGTCAATGTGAAGGCCCAAGGAATAAACTGATCCTGCAGAGGTGTAGCGGAAACTAATACTGGTCTCACAGGGAATGCTCAAAGCACCGACTGTAAGAAGAGTCTCTATTCTCGTACTTAAGGCGGCATTGTGCCTTTTGTATATAATTCCGATGCCATTTCTGTGTTTCATCGTCAATGTGAAGGTCCAAGGAATACATTGGACCTGCAGTGGTGTATCGGTTACTGTTACTGGTCTCACAGGGAATGCTCAAAGCACCGACTGTAAGAAGAGTCTCTATTCTTGTACTTAAGGCGGCATTGTGCCTTTTGTATTTAATTCCGATGCGATTTCTGTGTATCATCGTCAATTTGAAGTTCCAAGGAATACATTGAACCTGCAGTGGTGTATCGGAAACTTATACTGGTCTCACAGGGATGCTCAAAGCACCGACTGTAAGAAGACTCTCTATTCTTGTACTCATGGCGGAATTGTGCCTTTTGTATTTAATTCCGATGCGATATCTGTGTTTCATCGTCAATGTGAAGGTCCAAGGAATACATTGAACCTGCAGTGGTGTATCGGAATCCAATACTGGTCTCACAGGGAATGCTCAAAGCACCGACTGTAAGAAGAGTCTCTATTCTTGTACTTAAGGCGGCATTGTGCCTTTTGTATTTAATTCCTATGCGATTTCTGTGTATCATAGTCAATTTGAAGCTCCAAGGAATACATTGAACCAGCAGTGGCGTATCGGAAACTAATACTGGTCTCACAGGGAATGTTTAAAGCACCGACTGTAGAAAGAGTCTCTATTCTTGTACTTAAGGCGGCATTGTGCCTTTTGTATTTAATTCCTATGCGATTTCTGTGTATCATAGTCAATTTGAAGGTCCAAGGAATACATTGAACCTGCAGTAGCGTATCGGAAACTAATACTGGTCTCACAGGGAATGTTTAAAGCACCGACTGTAGAAAGAGTCTCTATTCTTGTGCTTAAGGCGGCATTATGCCTTTTGTATTTAATTCCGATGCGATTTCTGCGTTTCATCGTCAATGTGAAAGTCCAAGGAATAAATTAAAACTGCAGAAGTGTAGCGGAAACTAATACTGGTCTCACAGGGAATGCTCAAAGCACCGACTGTAAGAAGAGTCTCTATTCTTGTACTTAAGGCGGCATTGTGCCTTTTGTATTTGATTCCGATGCGATTTCTGTATTTCATCGTCAATGTGAAGGTCCAAGGAATACATTGAACCTGCAGTGTTGTATCGGAAACTAATACTGGTCTCACAGGGAATGCTCAAAGCACCGACTGTAAGTAGAGTCTGTATACTTGTACTTAAGGCGGCATTGTGCGTTTTGGATTTAATTCCGATGCGATTTCTGTGTTTCATCGTCAATGTGAAGGTCCAAGGAATACATTGAACTTGCAGTGGTGTATCGGAAACTAATACTGGTCCCACAGGGAATGCTCAAAGCATAGACTGTAAGAAGAGTCTCTATTCTTGTACTTAAGGTGGCATTGTGCCATTTGTATTTAATTGCGATGCCATTTCTATGTTTCATCGTCAATGTGAAGGTCCAAGGAATTAACTGAACCTGCAGAGGTGTAGCGGACACTAATACTGGTCTCACAGGGAATGCTCAAAGCACCGACTGTAAGAAGAGTCTCTATTCTTGTACTCATGGCGGAATTGTGCCTTTTGTATTTAATTCCGATGCGATATCTGTGTTTCATCGTCAATGTGAAGGTCCAAGGAATACATTGAACCTGCAGTGGTGTATCGCAATCCAATACTGGTCTCACAGGGAATGCTCAAAGCACCGACTGTAAGAAGAGTCTCTATTCTTGTACTTAAGGGGGCATTGTGCCTTTTGTATTTAATTCCTATGCGATTTCTGTGTATCATAGTCAATTTGAAGGTCTAAGGATACATTGAAGCTGCAGTTGCGTATCGGAAACTAATACTGGTCTCACAGGGAATGTTTAAAGCACCGACTGTAGAAAGAGTCTCTATTCTTGTACTTAAGGCGGCATTGTGCCTTTTGTAATTAATTCCGATGCGATTTCTGCGTTTCATCGTCAATGTGAAAGTCCAAGGAATAAATTAAAACTGCAGAAGTGTAGCGGAAACTAATACTGGTCTCACAGGGAATGCTCAAAGCTCCGACTGTAAGAAGAGGCTCTATTCTTGTACTTAAGGCGGCATTGTGCCTTTTGTATTTAATTCCGATGCAATCTCCGTGTTTCATCTTCAATGTGAAGGTCCAAGGAATAAACTGAACCTGCAGAGGTATAGCGGAAACTAATACTGGTCTCACAGGGAATGCTCAAAGCACCGACTGTAAGAAGAGTCTCTATTCTTGTACTTAAGGCGGCATTGTGCCTTTTGTATTTAATTCCGATGCGATTTCTGTGTATCATCGTCAATTTGAAGTTCCAAGGAATACATTGAACCTGCAGTGGTGTATCGGAAACTTATACTGGTCTCACAGGGAATGCTCAAAGCACCGACTGTAAGAAGAGTCTCTATTCTTGTACTTAAGGCGGCATTGTGACTTTTGTATTTAATTCCGATGCGACTTCTTGTTTCATTGTCAATGTGAAAGTCCAAGGAATACATTGAACCTGCAGTGGTGTATCGGAATCTAATACTGGTCTCACAGGGAATGCTCAAAGCACCGACTGTAAGATGAGTCTCTATTCTTGTACTTAAGTCAGCATTGTGCCTTTTGTATTTAATTCCGATGCGATTTCTGTGTATCATCGTCAATTTGAAGGTCCAAGGAATTCATTGAACCTGCAGTGGCGTATCGGAAACTAATACTGGTCTCACAGGGAATGCTCAAAGCACCGACTGTAAAAAGAGTCTCTATTCATGTACTTAAGGCGGCATTGTGCCTTTTGTATTTAATTCCGATGCGATTTCTGCGTTTCATCGTCAATGTGAAGGTCCAAGGAATACATTGAACCTGCAGTGGTGTATCGGAAACTAATACTGGTCTCACAGGGAATGCTCAAAGCACCGACTGTAAGGAGAGTCTGTATTCTTGTACTTAAGGCGGCATTGTGCCTTTTGTATTTAATTCCGATGTGATTTCTGTGTTTCATCGTCAATGTGAAGGTCCAAGGAATACATTGAACCTCCAGTGGTGTATCGGAACCTAATACTGGTCTCACAGGGAATGCTCAAAGCACCGACGGTAAGAAGAGTCTCTATTCTTGTACTTAAGGCGGCATTGTTCCTTTTGTATTTAATTCCGATGTAATTTCAGTGTTTCATCGTCAATGTGAAGGTCCAAGGAATAAACTGAGCCTGCAGAGGTGTATCGGATACTATTACTGGTCCCACAGGGAATGCTCAAAGCACCGACTGTAAGAAGAGTCTCTATTCTTGTACTTAAGGCGGCATTGTGCCTTTTGTATTTAATTCCGATGCCATTTCTGTGTTTCATCGTCAATGTGAAGGCCCAAGGAATAAACTGATCCTGCAGAGGTGTAGCGGAAACTAATACTGGTCTCACAGGGAATTCTCAAAGCACCGACTGTAAGAAGAGTCTCTATTCTCGTACTTAAGGCGTCATTGTGCCTTTTGTATATAATTCAGATGCCATTTCTGTGTTTCATCGTCAATGTGAAGGTCCAAGGAATACATTGGACCTGCAGTGGTGTATCGGTTACTGTTACTGGTCTCACAGGGAATGCTCAAAGCACCGACTGTAAGAAGAGTCTCTATTCTTGTACTTAAGGCGGCATTGTGCCTTTTGTATTTAATTCCGATGCGATTTCTGTGTATCATCGTCAATTTGAAGTTCCAAGGAATACATTGAACCTGCAGTGGTGTATCGGAAACTTATACTGGTCTCACAGGGATGCTCAAAGCACCGACTGTAAGAAGACTCTCTATTCTTGTACTCATGGCGGAATTGTGCCTTTTGTATTTAATTCCGATGCGATATCTGTGTTTCATCGTCAATGTGAAGGTCCAAGGAATACATTGAACCTGCAGTGGTGTATCGGAATCCAATACTGGTCTCACAGGGAATGCTCAAAGCACCGACTGTAAGAAGAGTCTCTATTCTTGTACTTAAGGCGGCATTGTGCCTTTTGTATTTAATTCCTATGCGATTTCTGTGTATCGTAGTCAATTTGAAGGTCCAAGGAATACATTGAACCTGCAGTGGCGTATCGGAAACTAATACTGGTCTCACAGGGAATGTTTAAAGCACCGACTGTAGAAAGAGTCTCTATTCTTGTACTTAAGGCGGCATTGTGCCTTTTGTATTTAATTCCTATGCGATTTCTGTGTATCATAGTCAATTTGAAGGTCCAAGGAGTACATTGAACCTGCAGTGGCGTATCGGAAACTAATACTGGTCTCACAGGGAATGTTTAAAGCACCGACTGTAGAAAGAGTCTCTATTCTTGTGCTTAAGGCGGCATTATGCCTTTTGTATTTAATTCCGATGCGATTTCTGCGTTTCATCGTCAATGTGAAAGTCCAAGGAATAAATTAAAACTGCAGAAGTGTAGCGGAAACTAATACTGGTCTCACAGGGAATGCTCAAAGCACCGACTGTAAGAAGAGTCTCTATTCTTGTACTTAAGGCGGCATTGTGCCTTTTGTATTTGATTCCGATGCGATTTCTGTATTTCATCGTCAATGTGAAGGTCCAAGGAATACATTGAACCTGCAGTGTTGTATCGGAAACTAATACTGGTCTCACAGGGAATGCTCAAAGCACCGACTGTAAGTAGAGTCTGTATTCTTGTACTTAAGGCGGCATTGTGCGTTTTGGATTTAATTCCGATGCGAATTCTGTGTTTCATCGTCAATGTGAAGGTCCAAGGAATACATTGAACTTGCAGTGGTGTATCGGAAACTAATACTGGTCCCACAGGGAATGCTCAAAGCATAGACTGTAAGAAGAGTCTCTATTCTTGTACTTAAGGTGGCATTGTGCCATTTGTATTTAATTGCGATGCCATTTCTATGTTTCATCGTCAATGTGAAGGTCCAAGGAATTAACTGAACCTGCAGAGGTGTAGCGGACACTAATACTGGTCTCACAGGGAATGCTCAAAGCACCGACTGTAAGAAGAGTCTCTATTCTAGTACTCATGGCGGAATTGTGCCTTTTGTATTTAATTTCGATGCGATATCTGTGTTTCATCGTCAATGTGAAGGTCCAAGGAATACATTGAACCTGCAGTGGTGTATCGCAATCCAATACTGGTCTCACAGGGAATGCTCAAAGCACCGACTGTAAGAAGAGTCTCTATTCTTGTACTTAAGGGGGCATTGTGCCTTTTGTATTTAATTCCTATGCGATTTCTGTGTATCATAGTCAATTTGAAGGTCTAAGGATACATTGAAGCTGCAGTTGCGTATCGGAAACTAATACTGGTCTCACAGGGAATGTTTAAAGCACCGACTGTAGAAAGAGTCTCTATTCTTGTACTTAAGGCGGCATTGTGCCTTTTGTAATTAATTCCGATGCGATTTCTGCGTTTCATCGTCAATGTGAAAGTCCAAGGAATAAATTAAAACTGCAGAAGTGTAGCGGAAACTAATACTGGTCTCACAGGGAATGCTCAAAGCTCCGACTGTAAGAAGAGGCTCTATTCTTGTACTTAAGGCGGCATTGTGCCTTTTGTATTTAAATCCGATGCAATCTCCGTGTTTCATCTTCAGTGTGAACGTCCAAGGAATAAACTGAACCTGCAGAGGTATAGCGGAAACTAATACTGGTCTCACAGGGAATGCTCAAAGCACCGACTGTAGGAAGAGTCTGTATTCTTGTACTTAAGGCGGCATTGTGCCTTTTGTATTTAATTCCGATGCCATTTCTGTGTTTCATCGTCAATGTGAAGGTCCAAGGAATACATTGGACCTGCAGTGGTGTATCGGATACTGTTACTGGTCTCACAGGGAATGCTCAAAGCACCGACTGTAAGAAGAGTCTCTATTCTTGTACTTAAGGCGGCATTGTGCCTTTTGTATTTAATTCCGATGCGATTTCTGTGTATCATCGTCAATTTGAAGTTCCAAGGAATACATTGAACCTGCAGTGGTGTATCGGAAACTTATACTGGTCTCACAGGGAATGCTCAAAGCACCGACTGTAAGAAGAGTCTCTATTCTTGTACATAAGGCGGCATTGTGCCTTTTGTATTTAATTCTGATGCGACTTCTTGTTTCATTGTCAATGTGAAGGTCCAAGGAATACATTGAACCTGCAGTGGTGTATCGGAAACTAATACTGGTCTCACAGGGAATGCTCAAAGCACCGACTGTAAGATGAGTCTCTATTCTTGTACTTAAGTCAGCATTGTGCCTTTTGTATTTAATTCCGATGCGATTTCTGTGTATCATCGTCAATTTGAAGGTCCAAGGAATTCATTGAACCTGCAGTGGCGTATCGGAAACTAATACTGGTCTCACAGGGAATGCTCAAAGCACCGACTGTAAAAAGAGTCTCTATTCATGTACTTAAGGCGGCATTGTGCCTTTTGTATTTAATTCCGATGCGATTTCTGCGTTTCATCGTCAATGTGAAGGTCCAAGGATTACATTGAACCTACAGTGGTGTATCGGAAACTAATACTGGTCTCACAGGGAATGCTCAAAGCACTGACTGTAAGGAGAGTCTGTATTCTTGTACTTAAGGCGGCATTGTGCCTTTTGTATTTAATTCCGATGCGATTTCTGTGTTTCATCGTCAATGTGAAGGTCCAAGGAATACATTGAACCTCCAGTGGTGTATCGGAACCTAATACTGGTCTCACAGGGAATGCTCAAAGCACCGACGGTAAGAAGAGTCTCTATTCTTGTACTTAAGGCGGCATTGTTCCTTTTGTATTTAATTGCGATGTAATTTCAGTGTTTCATCGTCAATGTGTATGTCCAAGGAATAGATTGAACCTGCAGTGGTGTAACGGATACTATTACTGGTCTCACAGGGAATGCTCAAAGCACCGACTGTAATAAGAGTCTCTATTCTTGTACTTAAGGCGGCATTGTGCATTTTGTATTTGATTCCGATGCGATTTCTGTATTTCATCGTCAATGAGAAGGTCCAAGGAATACATTGAACCTGCAGTGTTGTATCGGAAACTAACGCTGGTCTCACAGGGAATGTTTAAAGCACCGACTGTAAGAAGAGTCTCTATTCTTGTACTTAAGGCGCATTGTGCCTTTTGTATTTAATTCCGATGCCATTTCTGTGTTTCATCGTCAATGTGTAGGTCCAAGGAATAAACTGAACGTGCAGAGGTGTAGCGGAAACTAATACTGGTCTCACAGGGAATGCTCAAAGCACCGACGGTAAGAAGAGTCTCTATTCTTATACTTAAGGCGGCATTGCACATTTTGTATTTAATTCCGATGTAATTTCAGTGTATCATCGTCATTGTGAATGTCCAAGGAATTAATTGAAACTTCAGTGGTGTATCGGAAACTAATAATGGTCTTACAGGGAATGCTCAAAGCACCGACGGTAAGAAGAGTCTCTATTCTTGTACTTAAGGCGGCATTGTTCCTTTTGAATTTAATTCCTATGTAATTTCAGTGTTTCATCGTCAATGTGTATGTCCAAGGAATAGATTGAACCTGCAGTGGTGTATCGGGTACTATTACTGATCTCACAGGGAAAGCTCAAAGCACCGACTGTAAGAAGAGTCTCTATTCTTGTACTTTAGGCGGCATTGTGCGTTTTGGTTTTAATTCCGATGCGATTGCTGTGTTTCATCGTCAATGTGAAGGTCCAAGGAATACGTTGAACCTGCAGTGGTGTATCGGAAACTAATACTGGTCTCACAGGGAATGCTCAAAGCACCGACTGTAAGAAGAGTCTCTATTCTTGTACTTAAGGCGGCATTGTGCCTTATGTATTTCATTCCTATCCGATTTTGTGTATGATCGTCAATTTGAAGATCCAAGGAATACATTGAACCTGCAGTGGTGTATCGGAAATTAATACTGGTCTCACAGGGAATGTTTAAAGCACCGACTGTAAGAAGAGTATCTATTCTTGTACTTAGGGCGGCATTGTGCCTTTTGTATTTAATTCCGATGCGATTTCTGCGTTACATAGTCAATGGGCAGGACCAAGGAATACATTGAACCAGCAGAGGTGTAGCGGAAACTATTACTGGTCTCACAGGGAATGCTCAAAGCACCGACTGTAAGAAGAGTCTCTATTCTTGTACTTATGGGGGCATTGTGCCTTGTGTATTTACTTCGGATGCCATTTCTGTGTTTCATCGTCAATGTGAAGGTCCAGGGAATACATTGAACCTGCAGTGGTGTATCGGAAACTAATACTGGTCTCACAGGGAATGCTCAAAGCACCGACTAAAAGAAGAGTCTCTATTCTTGTACTTAAGGCGGCATTGTGCCTTTTGTATTTAATTCCGATGCCATTTCTGTGTTTCATCGTCAATGTGTAGGTCCAAGGAATAAACTGAACCTGCGGAGGTGTAGCGGAAACTACTACTGGTCTCACAGGCAATGCTCAAAGCACCGACTGTAAGAAGAGTCTCTATTCTTGTACTTATGGCGGCATTGTGCCGTTTGTATTTAATTCCGATGTAATTTCAGTGTTTCATCGTCAATGTGAATGTCCAAGGAATTCATTGAACCTCCAGTGGTGTATCGGAAACTAATACTGGTCTCACAGGGAATGCCCAAAGCACCGACGGTAAGAAGAGTCTCTATTCTTGTACTTAAGGCGGCATTGTGCGTTTTTTATTTAATTCCGACGCCATTTCTGTGTTTCATCGTCAATGTGAAGGTCCAAGGAATACATTGAACCGGCAGTGGTGTATCGGAAACTAATACTCGTCTCACAGGGAATGCTCAAAGCACCGACTGTAAGAAGAGTCTCTATTCTTGTACTTAAGGCGGCATTGTGAGTTTTGTATTTAATTCCGATGTAATTTCTGTGTTTCATCGTCAATGTGTATGTCCAAGGAATAGATTGAACCTGCAGTGGTGTATCGGATACTATTACTGGTCTCACAGGGAATGCTCACAGAACCGACTGTAAGAAGAGTCTCTTTCTTGTACTTAACGCGGCATTGTGCCTTTTGTATTTAATTCCGATGTAATTTCAGTGTTTCATTGTCAATGTGAAGGTCCAAGGAATTCATTGAACCTCCAGTGGTGTATCGGAAACTAATACTGGTCTCACAGGGAATGCTCAAAGCACCGACGGTAAGAAGAGTCTCTATTCTTGTACTTAAGGCTGCATTGTTCCTTTTGTATTTAATTCCGATGTAATTTCTGTGTTTCATCGTCAATGTGTATGTCCAAGGAATAGATTGAACCTGCAGTGGTGTATCGGATACTATTACTGGTCTCACAGGGAATGCTCACAGAACCGACTGTAAGAAGAGTCTCTTTCTTGTACTTAACGCGGCATTGTGCCTTTTGTATTTAATTCCGATGTAATTTCAGTGTTTCATCGACAATGTGAAGGTCCAAGGAACTCATTGAACCTCCAGTGGTCTATCGGAAACTAATACTGGTCTCACAGGGAATGCTCAAAGCACCGACGGTAAGAAGAGTCTCTATTCTTGTACTTAAGGCGGCATTGTGCCTTTTGTATTTAATTCCTGTGTAATTTCAGTGTTTTATCGTCAATGTGAAGGTCCAAGGAATACATTGAACCTGCAGTGGTGTATCGGAAACTAATACTGGTCTCACAGGGAATGCTCAAAGCACCGACGGTAAGAAGAGTCTCTATTCTTGTACTTAAGGCGGCATTGTGCCGTTTGTATTTAATTCCGATGTAATTTCTGTGTTTCATCGTCAATGTGTATGTCCAAGGAATAGAATGAACCTGCAGTGGTGTATCGGATACTATTACTGGTCTCACAGGGAATGCTCTAACCACCGACTGTAAGAAGTGTCTCTATTCTTGTACTTAAGGCGGCATTGTGCCTTTTGTATTTAATTCCGATGCGATTTCTGTGTTTCATCGTCAATGTGAAGGTCCAAGGAATAAACTGAACCCGCAGAGGTGTAGCGGAAACTAATACTGGTCTCACAGGGAATGCTCAAAGCACCGACGGTAAGAAAAGTCTCTATTCTTGTACTTAAGGCGGCATTGTGCGTTTTGGATTTAATTCCGTCGCCATTTCTGTGTTTCATCGTCAATGTGAAGGTGCAAGGAATACATTGAACCGGCAGTGGTGTATCGGAAAATAATACTCGTCTCACAGGGAATGCTCAAAGCACCGACTATAAGAAGAGTCTCTATTCTTGTACTTAAGGCGGCATTGTGCCTTTTGTATCTAATTCCGATGCGATTTCTGTGTTTCATCGTCAATGTGAAGGTCCAAGGAATACATTGAACCTGCAGTGGTGTATCGGATACTATTACTGGTCTCACGGGGAATGCTTAAAGCACCGACTGTAAGAAGTGTCTCTATTCTTGTACTTAAGGCGGCATTGTGCCTTATGTATTTAATTCCGATGTAATTTCAGTGTTTCATCGTCAATGTGAAGGTGCAAGGAATTCATTGAACCTCCAGTGGTGTATCGGAAACTAATACTGGTCTCACAGGGAATGCTCAAACCACCGACGGTAAGAAGAGTCTCTATTCTTGTACTTAAAGCGGCATTGTTCCTTTTGTATTTAATTCCGATGTAATTTCTGTGTTTCATCGTCAATGTGTATGTCCAAGGAATAGATTGAACCTGCAGTGGTGTATCGGATACTATTACTGGTCTCACAGGGAATGCTCACATCACCGACTGTAAGAAGAGTCTCTTTCTTGTACTTAAGGCGGCATTGTGCCTTTTGTATTTAATTCCGATGTAATTTCAGTGTTTCATCATCAATGTGGAGGTCCAAGGAATTCATTGTACCTCCAGTGGTCTATCGGAAACTAATACTGGTCTCACAGGGAATTCTCAAAGCACCGACGGTAAGAATGGTTTTTATTCTTGTACTTAAGGCGGCATTGTTCCTTTTGTATTTAATTCCGATGTAATCTCTGTGTTTCGTCGTCAATGTGTATGTCCAAGGAATAGATTAAACCTGCAGTGGTGTATCGGATACTATTACTGGTCTCACAGGGAATGCTCAAAGCACCGACTGTAAGAAGAGTCTCTATTCTTGTACTTAAGGCGGCATTGTGCCCTTTGGATTTAATTCCAATACCATTTCTGTGTTTCTTCGTCAATATGAAGGTCCAAAGAATAAACCGAATCTGCAGAGGTGTAGCGGAAACCAATACTGGTCTCACAGGGAATGCTCAAAGCACCGACTGTAAGAAGAGTCTCTATTCTTGTACTTAAGGCGGCGTTGTTCCTTTTGTATTTAATTCCGATGTAATTTCTGTGTTTCATCGTCAATGTGTGTGTCCAAGGAATACATTGAACCTGCAGTGGTGTATCGGATACTATTAATGGTCTCACAGGGAATGCTCAAAGCACCGACTGTAAGAAGAGTCTCTATTCTTGTACTTAAGGCGGCATTGTGCGTTTTGAATTTAATTCCGATGACATTTCTGTGTTTCATCGTCAATGTGAAGGTCCAAGGAATACATTGAACCTGCAGTGGTGTATCGGAAACTAATACTGGTCTCACAGGGAATGCTCAAAGCACCGACTGTAAGAAGAGTCTCTATTCTTGTACTTAAGGCTGCATTGTTCCTTTTGTATTTAATTCCAATGTAACTTCTGTATTTCATCGTCAATGTGTATGTCAAAGGAATAGATTGAACCTGCAGTTATGTATCGGAAACTAATACTGGTCTCACACGGAATGCTCAAAGCACAGACGGTATGAAGAGTCTCTATTCCTGTACTTAAGGCGGCATTGTTCCTTTTGTATTTAATTCCGATGTAATTTCTGTGTATCATCGTCAATGTGTATGTCCAAGGAATAGATTGAACCTGCACTGGTGTATCGGATACTATTACTGGTCTCACAGGGAATGCTCAAAGCACCGACTGTAAGAAGAGTCTCTATTCTTGTACTTAAGGCGGCATTGTGCCTTTTGTATTTAATTCCGATGCCAATTTTTTTTGTGTTTCATCGTCAATGTGAAGGTCCAAGGAATAAACTGAACCTGCAGGGGTGTAGCGGAAACTAATACTAGTCTCACAGGGAATTCTCAAAGCACCGACTGTAAGAATGGTCTCTATTTTTGTACTTAAGGCGGCATTGTGCCTTTTGTATTTAATTCCGATGCCATTTCTGTGTTTCATCGTCCATGTGATGGTCAAAGGAATAAACTGAAACTGCAGAGGTGTAGCGGAGACTAATACTGGTCTCACAGGGAATACTCAAAGCACCGACAGTAAGAAGAGTCTCTATTCTTGTACTTAAGGCGGGATTGTGCCTTTTGTATTTAATTCCGATGTAATTTCAGTGTTTCATCGTCAATGTGAATGTCCAAGGAATTCATTAAACCTCCAGTGGTGTATAAGGAAACTAATACTGGTCTCACAGGGAATGCTCAAGGCACCAACGGTAAGAAGAGTCTCTATTCTTGTACTAAAGGCGGCATTGTTCCTTTTGTATTTAATTCCGATGTAATTTCTGTGTTTCATCGTCAATGTGTACGTCCAAGGAATAGATTGAACCTGCAGTGGTGTATCGGATACTATTACTGGTCTCACAGGGAATGCTCAAAGCACCAACTGTAAGAAGAGTCTCTATTCTTGTACTTAAGGTGGCATTGTGCCTTTTGTATTTAATTCCGATGCAATTTCTGTGTTTCATCATCAATAAGAAGGTCAGAGGGATACAGTAAACCTGAAGTGAAGCATGTGAATCTATAACTAGTGTCATAGGAATGGTTCAAAACATAGCCAGTAAGAAGATACGGTTTTCTTGTACTTAAGTCGGCATTGTGCCTTTTGTATTTAATTCCGATGCAATTTCTGTGTTTCATCGTCAATAAGAAGGTCAGAGGGATACAGTAAACCTGAAGTGAAGCATCGGAATCTCTAACTAGTGTCACATGAATGGTTCAAAACATAGACAGTAAGAAGAGACAGTAATCTTGTACTTAAGTCGGCATTTTGCCTTTTGTATTTAATTCTGATGCTATTTCTGTGTTGCATCGACAATAAGAAGGTCAGAGGGATACAGTAAACCTGAAGTGAAGCATCGGAATCCATAACTAGTGTCACAGGAATAGTTCATACATAGACAGTAAGAAGAGTCAGTTTTCTTGTACTTAAGTCGGCATTGCGCTTTTTGTATTTAATTCCGATGCAATTTCTGTGTTTCATCGTCAATAAGAAGGTCAGAGGAATACAGTAAACCTGAAGTGAAGCATCGAAATCTATAACTAGTGTCACTTGAATGGTTCAAAACATAGACAGTAAGAAGAGTCAGTTATCTTGTACTTAAGTCGGCATTGTGCCTTTTGTATTTAATTCCGATGCTATTTCTGTGTATGATCGTCAATGAGAAGGTCAGAGGGATACAGTAAACGTGAAGTGAGGCATCGGAATCTATTACTAGTGTCAAAGGAATGGTTCAAATTATAGACAGTAAGAAGAGTCAGTTTTCTTGTACTTAAGTCGGCATTGTGCCTTTTGTATTTATTTCCAATGTAATTTCTGTGTTTCATCGTCAATAAGATGGTCAGAGGGATACAGTAAACCTGAAGTGAAGCATCGGAATCTATAACTAGTGTCACATGAATGGTTCCAAACATAGACAGTAAGAGGACTCAGTTTTCTTTTACTTCAGTCGGCATTGGGCCTTTTGTATTTAATTCCGATGCAATTTCTGTGTTTCATCGTCAATAAGAAGGTCAGAGGGATACAGTGAACCTGAAGTGAAGCATCAGGATCTATAACTAGTGTCGCAGGAACGTTTCAAATCATAGACAGTACAAAGAGTCAGTTTTCTTGTACTTAAGTCAGCATTGTGCCTTTTGTATTTAATTCCGGTACAATTTCTGTGTTTGTTCGTCAATAAGACGGTCAGAGGGATACAGTAAACCTGAAGTGAAGCATCGGAATCTATAACTAGTGTCACAGGAATGGTTAAATCATAGACAGTAAGAAGAGTCAGTTTTTTTGTACTTAAGTCGCCGTTGTGCCTTTTATATTTCATTCCGATGCAATTTCTGTGTTTCATCGTCAATAAGAAGGTCAGAGGGATGCAGTGAAACTGAAGTGAAGCATCGGAATCTGTATCTAGTGTCACAGGAATGTTTCAAAACATAGACAGTAAGAAGAGTCAGTTTTCTTGTACTTAAGTCGGCATTGTGCCATATGTATTTAATTGCGATGCAATTTCTGTGTTTCATCGTCAATAAGAAGATCAGTGGGATACAGTAAACCTGAGGTGAAGCATCAGAATCTATAACTAGTGTCACAGGAATGGTTCAAAACATAGACAGTAAGAAGAGTCAGTTTTCTTGTACTTAAGTCGGCATTGTGCCTTTTGTATTTAATTCCTATGAAATTTCTGTGTTTCATCGTCAATAAGAAGGTCAGAGGGATACAGTAAACCTGAAGTGAAGCATCGCAATCTATAACTAGTGTCACAGGAATGGTTCAAACATAGACAGTAAGAAGAGTCAGTTTTCTTGTACATAAGTCGGCATTGTGCATTTTGTATTTAATTCCGAAGCAATTTCTGTGATTCATCGTCAATAAGAAGGTCGGAGGGATGCAGTAAACTTGGAGTAAAGCATCGGAGTCTACAACTAGTGTCACATGAATGGTTCAAATCATAGACAGTTAGGAGAGTCAGTTTTCTTGTACTTAAGTCGGCATTGTGCCTTTTGTATTTAATTCCGATGCAATTTCTGTGTTTCATCGTCAATAAGATGGCCAGAGGGATACAGTAAACCTGAAGTGAAGCATCGGAATCTATAACTAGTGTCACAGGAATGCTTCAAATCATAGACATTAAGAAGAGTCTGTTTTCTTAAACTTAAGTCGGCATTGTTATTTTTGTATTTAATTCCGATGCAATTTCTGTGTTTCATCGTCGATAAGAAGGTCAGAGGAATACAGTGAACCTGAAGTGAAGCATCGGAATCTATAACTAGTGTCACAGGAATGTTTCAATACATAGACAGTAAGAAGAGTCAGTTTTCTTGTACTTAAGTCGGCATTGTGCCTTTTGTATTTAATTCCGATGCAATTTCTGTGTTTCATCGTGAATAAGAAGGTCAGAGGGATACAGTAAACCTGAAGTGAAGCATCGGAAACTATAACTAGCGTCACAGGAATGTTTCAAATCATAGACAGTAAGAAGAGTCAGTTTTTCTTGTACTTAAGTCGGCATTGTGCCCTTTGTATTTAATTCCGATGCAATTTCTGTGTTTCATCGTCAATAAGAAGGTCAGAGGGATACAGTAAACCTGAAGTGAAGCATCGGAATCTATAACCAGTGTCACAGGAATGGTTCAAAACATAGACAGTAAGAAGAGACTGTTATCTTGTACTTAAGTCGGCATTGTGCCTTTTGTATTTAATTCCGATGCTATTTCTGTGTTTCATCGTGAATGAGAAGGTCAGAGGGATACAGAAAACCTGAAGTGAAGCATCGAAATCTATAACTAGTGTCACTGGAATGGTTCAAACATAGACAGTAAGAAGAGTCAGTTTTCTTGCACTTAAGTCGGCATTGTTCCTTTTGTATTTAATTCTGATGCATTTTCTGTGTTTCATCGTCAATAAGATGGTCAGAGGAATACAGTAAATCTTAAGTGAAGCATCGGAATCGATAACTAGTGTCACTTGAGTGGTTCAAAACATAGACAGTAAGAAGAGTCAGTTATCTTGTACTTAAACAGGCATTGTGCCTTTTGTGTTTAATTCCGATGCTATTTCTGTGTTTCATCGTCAATAAGAAGGTCAGAGGGATACAGTAAACCTGAAGTGATGCATCGGAATCTATAAATAGTGTCACAGGAATGGTTCAAAACATAGACAGTAAGGAGAGTCAGTTTTCTTGTACTTAAGTCGGCATTGTGCCTTTTGTACTTAATTCCGATGCAATTTCTGTGTTTCATCGTCAATAAGATGGTCAGAGGGATACAGTAAACCTGAAGTGAAGCATCGGAATCTATAACTAGTGTCACATGAATGGTTCAAAACATAGACGGTAAGAAGAGTCAGTTTTCTTGTACTTAAGTCGGCATTGTGTTTTTTGTATTTAATTCCATTGCAATTTCAGTGTTTCATCGTCAATAAGAAGGTCAGAGGGATACAGGAAACCTGAAGTGAAGCATCGGAATCTATAACTAGTGTCACAGGAATGGTTCTAAACATAGACAGTAAGAAGAGTCAGTTTTCTTGTACTTTAGTCGGCATTGGGCCTTTTGTATTTAATTCCGATGCAATTTCTGTGTTTCATCGTCAACAAGAAGGTCAGAGGGATACAGTGAACCGGAAGTGAAGCATCAGGATCTATAACTAGTGTCGCAGGAATGTTTCAAATCATAGACAGTACAAAGAGTCAGTTTTCTTGTACTTAAGTCAGCATTGTGCCTTTTGTATTTAATTCCGGTACAATTTCTGTGTTTGTTCGTCAATAAGAAGGTCAGAGGGATACAGTAAACCTGAAGTGAAGCATCGGAATCTTAACTAGTGTCACAGGAATGGTTCAAAACATAGACAGTAAGAAGAGTCAGTTTTCTTGTACTTAAGTCGGCATTGTGCCTTTTGTATTTAATTCCGATGCAATTTCTGTGTTTCATCGTCAATAAGATGGCCAGAGGGATACAGTAAACCTGAAGTGAAGCATCGGAATCTATACCTAGTGTCACAGGAATGTTTCAATACATAGACAGTAAGAAGAGTCAGTTTTCTTGTAGTTAAGTCAGCATTGTGCCTTTCGAAATTTAATTCCGGTGCAGTTTCTGTGTTTGATCGTCAATAAGAAGGTCAGAGGGATACAGTAAACCTGAAGTGAAGCATCGGAATGTATAACTAGTGTCACAGGAATGGTTCAAAACATAGACAGTAAGAAGAGTCAGTTTTCTTGTACTGAAGTCGGCAATGTGCCTTTTGTATTTAATTCCGATGCAATTTCTGTGTTTCATCGTGAATAAGAAGGTCAGAGGGATACAGTAAACCTGAAGTGAAGCATCGAAGTCTATAACTAGTGTCACAGGAATGGTTCAAAACATAGACAGTAAGAAGAGTCAGTTTTTTTGTACTTAAGTCGCCGTTGTGTCTTTTGTATTTCATTCCGATGCAATTTCTGTGTTTCATCGTCAATAAGAAGGTCAGAGGGATACAGTGAACCTGAAGTGAAGCATCGGAATCTATAACTAGTGTCACAGGAATGTTTCAAATCATAGACAGTAAGAAGAGTCAGTTTTTCTTGTACTTAAGTCGGCATTGTGCCATTTGTATTTAATTCCTATGAAATTTCTGTGTTTCATCGTCAATAAGAAGGTCAGAGGGATACAGTAAACCTGAAGAGAAGCATCGGAATCTATAACTAGTGTCACAGGAATGGTTCAAAACATAGTAAGAAGAGTCAGTTTTCTTGTACTTAAGTCGGCATTGTGCCCTTTGTATTTAATTCCGATGCAATTTCTGTGTTTCATCGTCAATAAGAAGGTCAGAGGGATACAGTAAACCTGAAGTGAAGCATCGGAATCTATAACTAGAGTCACAGGAATGGTTCAAAACATAGACAGTAAGAAGAGACTGTTATCTTGTACTTAAGTCGGCATTGTGCCTTTTGTATTTAATTCCGATGCTATTTCTGTGTTTCATCGTGAATAAGAAGGTCAGAGGGATACAGTAAACCTGAAGTGAAGCATCGAAATCTATAACTAGTGTCACTGGAATGGTTCAAACACAGACAGTAAGAAGAGTCAGTTTTCTTGCACTTAAGTCGGCATTGTTCCTTTTGTATTTAATTCCGATGCATTTTCTGTGTTTCATCGTCAATAAGAAGGTCAGAGGAATACAGTAAATCTGAAGTGAAGCATCGGAATCTATAACTAGTGTCACAGGAATGGTTCAAATCATAGACATTAAGAAGAGTCTGTTTTCTTATACTTTAGTCGGCATTGTTATTTTTGTATTTAATTCCGATGCAATTTCTGTGTTTCATCGTCGATAAGAAGGTCAGAGGAATACAGTGAACCTGAAGTGAAGCATCGGAATCTATAACTAGTGTCACAGGAATGTTTCAATACATAGACAGTAAGAAGAGTCAGTTTTCTTGTACTTAAGTCGGCATTGTGCCTTTTGTATTTAATTCCGATGCAATTTTTGTGTTTCATCGTCAATAAAAAGGTCAGAGGGATACAGTAAACCTGAAGTGAAGCATCGGAATCTATAACTAGTGTCACAGGAATGTTTCAAATCATAGACAGTAAGAAGAGTCAGTTTTTCTTGTACTTAAGTCGGCATTGTGCCCTTTTGTATTTAATTCCGATGCAATTTCTGTGTTTCATCTTCAATAAGAAGGTCAGAGGGATACAGTAAACCTGAAGTGAAGCATCGGAATCTATAACTAGTGTCACAGGAATGGTTCAAAACATAGACAGTAAGAAGAGACTGTTATCTTGTACTTAAGTCGGCATTGTGCCTTTTGTATTTAATTCCGATGCTATTTCTGTGTTTCATCGTGAATAAGAAGGTCAGAGGGATACAGTAAACCTGAAGTGAAGCATCGAAATCTATAACTAGTGTCACTGGAATGGTTCAAACATAGACAGTAAGAAGAGTCCGTTTTCTTGCACTTAAGTCGGCATTGTTCCTTTTGTATTTAATTCCGATGCATTTTCTGTGTTTCATCGTCAATAAGAAGGTCAGAGGAATACAGAAAATCTTAAGTGAAGCATCGGAATCGATAACTAGTGTCACTTGAGTGGTCCAAAACATAGACAGTAAGAAGAGTCAGTTATCTTGTACTTAAGCAGGCATTGTGCCTTTTGTGTTTAATTCCGATGCTATTTCTGTGTTTCATCGTCAATAAGAAGGTCAGAGGGATACAGTAAACCTGAAGTGAATCATCGGAATCTATAAATAGTGTCACAGGAATGGTTCAAAACATAGACAGTAAGGAGAGTCAGTTTTCCTGTACCTAAGTCGGCATTGTGCCTTTTGTATTTAGTACCGATGCAATTTCTGTGTTTCATCGTCAATAAGATGGTCAGAGGGATACAGTAAACCTGAAGTGAAGCATCGGAATCTATAACTAGTGTCACATGAATGGTTCAAAACATAGACGGTAAGAAGAGTCAGTTTTCTTGTACTTAAGTCGGCATTGTGTTTTTTGTATTTAATTCCAATGCAATTTCAGTGTTTCATCGTCAATAAGAAGGTCAGAGGGATACAGGAAACCTGAAGTGAAGCATCGGAATCTATAACTAGTGTCACAGGAATGGTTCAAAACATAGACAGTAAGAAGAGTCAGTTTTCATGTACTTTAGTCGGCATTGGGCCTTTTGTATTTAATTCCGATGCAATTTCTGTGTTTCATCGTCAATAAGAAGGTCAGAGGGATACAGTGAACCTGAAGTGAAGCATCAGGATCTATAACTAGTGTCGCAGGAATGTTTCAAATCATAGACAGTACAAAGAGTCAGTTTCTTGTACTTAAGTCAGCATTGTGCCTTTTGTATTTAATTCCGGTACAATTTCTGTGTTTGTTCGTCAATAAGAAGGTCAGAGGGATACAGTAAACCTGAAGTGAAGCATCGGAATCTATAACTAGTGTCACAGGAATGGTTCAAAACATAGACAGTAAGAAGAGTCAGTTTTCTTGTACTTAAGTCGGCATTGTGCCTTTTGTATTTAATTCCGATGCAATTTCTGTGTTTCATCGTCAATAAGATGGCCAGAGGGATACAGTAAACCTGAAGTGAAGCATCGGAATCTATAACTAGTGTCACAGGAATGTTTCAATACATAGACAGTAAGAAGAGTCAGTTTTCTTGTAGTTAAGTCAGCATTGTGCCTTTCGAAATTTAATTCCGGTGCAGTTTATGTGTTTGATCGTCAATAAGATGGTCAGAGGGATACAGTAAACCTGAAGTGAAGCATCGGAATGTATAACTAGTGTCACAGGAATGGTTCAAAACATAGACAGTAAGAAGAGTCAGTTTTCTTGTACTTAAGTCGGCAATGTGCCTTTTGTATTTAATTCCCATGCAATTTCTGTGTTTCATCGTCAATAAGAAGGTCAGAGGTACACAGTAAACCTGAAGTGAAGCATCGAAATCTATAACTAGTGTCACAGGAATGGTTCAAAACATAGACAGTAAGAAGAGTCAGTTTTCTTGTACTTAAGTCGGCATTGTGCCTTTTGTATTTAATTCCTATGAAATTTCTGTGTTTCATCGTCAATAAGAAGGTCAGAGGGATACAGTAAACCTGAAGAGAAGCATCGGAATCTATAACTAGTGTCACAGGAATGGTTCAAAACATAGTAAGAAGAGTCAGTTTTCTTGTACTTAAGTCGGCATTGTGCCCTTTGTATTTAATTCCGACGCAATTTCTGTGTTTCATCTTCAATAAGAAGGTCAGAGGGATACAGTAAACCTGAAGTGAAGCATCGGAATCTATAACTAGTGTCACAGGAATGGTTCAAAACATAGACAGTAAGAAGAGTCAGTTTTCTTGTACTTAAGTCGGCATTGTGTTTTTTGTATTTAATTCCAATGCAATTTCAGTGTTTCAACGTCAATAAGAAGGTCAGAGGGATTCAGGAAACCTGAAGTGAAGCATCGGAATCTATAACTAGTGTCACAGGAATGGATCAAAACATAGACAGTAAGAAGAGTCAGTTTTCTTGTACTTAAGTCGGCATTGTGCCTTTTGTACTTATTTCCGATGCTATTTCTGTGTTTTATCGTCAATAAGAAGGTCAGAGTGATAAAGTAAACCTGAAGCGAAACATCGGAATCTATAACTAGTGTCACAGGAATGGTTCAAAACATAGACACTAAGAAGAGTCAGTTTTCTTGTACTTAAGTCGGTATTGTGCCTTTTGTATTTAATTCCGATGCAATTTCTGTGTTTCATCGTCAATAAGAAGGTCAGAGGGATACAGTAAACCTGAAGTGAAGCATCGGAAACTATAACTAGTGTCACAGGAATGGTTCAAAACATAGACTGTAAGAAGAGTCAGTTTTCTTGTACTTAAGTCGGCATTGTGCCTTTTGTACTTAATTCCGATGCTATTTCTGTGTTTCATCGTCAATAAGAAGGTCAGAGGGATACAGTAAACCTGAAGTGAAGCATCGGAATCTATAACTAGTGTCACAGGAATGTTTCAATACATAGACAGTAAGAAGAGTCAGTTTTCTTGTAGTTAAGTCAGCATTGTGCCTTTCGAAATTTAATTCCGGTGCAGTTTCTGTGTTTGATCGTCAATAAGATGGTCAGAGGGATACAGTAAACCTGAAGTGAAGCATCGGAATGTATAACTAGTGTCACAGGAATGGTTCAAAACATAGACAGTAAGAAGAGTCAGTTTTCTTGTACTTAAGTCGGCAATGTGCCTTTTGTATTTAATTCCGATGCAATTTCTGTGTTTCATCGTCAATAAGAAGGTCAGAGGGATACAGTAAACCTGAAGTGAAGCATCGAAATCTATAACTAGTGTCACAGGAATGGTTCAAAACATAGACAGTAAGAAGAGTCAGTTTTCTTGTACTTAAGTCGGCATTGTGCCTTTTGTATTTAATTCCTATGAAATTTCTGTGTTTCATCGTCAATAAGAAGGTCAGAGGGATACAGTAAACCTGAAGAGAAGCATCGGAATCTATAACTAGTGTCACAGGAATGGTTCAAAACATAGTAAGAAGAGTCAGTTTTCTTGTACTTAAGTCGGCATTGTGCCCTTTGTATTTAATTCCGATGCAATTTCTGTGTTTCATCTTCAATAAGAAGGTCAGAGGGATACAGTTAACCTGAAGTGAAGCATCGGAATCTATAACTAGTGTCACAGGAATGGTTCAAAACATAGACAGTAAGAAGAGTCAGTTTTCTTGTACTTAAGTCGGCATTGTGTTTTTTGTATTTAATTCCAATGCAATTTCAGTGTTTCAACGTCAATAAGAAGGTCAGAGGGATACAGGAAACCTGAAGTGAAGCATCGGAATCTATAACTAGTGTCACAGGAATGGTTCAAAACATAGACAGTAAGAAGAGGCAGTTTTCTTGTACTTTAGTCGGCATTGTGCCTTTTGTATTTAATTCCGATGCAATTTCTGTGTTTCATCGTCAATAAGAAGGTCAGAGGGATACAGTGAACCTGAAGTGAAGCATCGGGATCTATAACTAGTGTCACAGGAATGTTACAAATCATAGACAGTACAAAGAGTCAGTTTTCTTGTACTTAAGTCAGCATTGTGCCTTTTGTATTTAATTCCGGTACAATTTCTGTGTTTGATCGTCAATAAGAAGGTCAGAGGGATACAGTAAACCTGAAGTGAAGCATCGGAATCTATAACTAGTGTCACGGGAATGGTTCAAAACATAGACAGTAAGAAGAGTCAGTTTTCTTGTACTTAAGTCGGCATTGTGCCTTTTGTACTTATTTCCGATGCTATTTCTGTGTTTTATCGTCAATAAGAAGGTCAGAGGGATAAAGTAAACCTGAAGCGAAACATCGGAATCTATAACTAGTGTCACAGGAATGGTTCAAAACATAGACACTAAGACGAGTCAGTTTTCTTGTACTTAAGTCGGTATTGTGCCTTTTGTATTTAATTCCGATGCAATTTCTGTGTTTCATCGTCAATAAGAAGGTCAGAGGGATACAGTAAACCTGAAGTGAAGCATCGGAAACTATAACTAGTGTCACAGGAATGGTTCAAAACATAGACTGTAAGAAGAGTCAGTTTTCTTGTACTTAAGTCGGCATTGTGCCTTTTGTACTTAATTCCGATGCTATTTCTGTGTTTCATCGTCAATAAGAAGGTCAGAGGGATACAGTAAACCTGAAGTGAAGCATCGGAATCTATAACTAGTGTCACAGAAATGGTTCAAAACATAGACAGTAAGAAGAGTCAGTTTTCTTGTACTTAAGCCGGCATTGTGCCTTTTGTATTTAATTCCGATGCTATTTCTGTGTTTCATCGTCAATAAGACGGTCAGAGGGATACAGTAAACCTGAAGTGAACCATCGAAATCTATAACTAGTGTCACAGGAATGGTTCAAAACATAGAAAGTAAGAAGAGTAAGTTTCCATGTACTTAAGTCGGCATTGTGCCTTTTTTATTTAATTCCAATGCAATTTCTGTGATTCATCGTCAATAAGAAGGTCGGAGGGATACAGTAAACTTGGAGTAAAGTATTGGTGTCTATAACAAGTGTCACATGAATGGTTCAAAACATAGACAGTTAGATGTGTCAGTTTTCTTGTACTTTAGCCGGCATTGTGTTTTTTTTATTTAATTCCGATGCAATTTCTGTGTTTCATCGTCAATAAGGAGGCCAGAGGGATACAGTAAACCTGAAGTGAAGCATCGGAATCTATAACTAGTGTCACAGGAATGGTTCAAAACATAGACATTAAGAAGAGTCAGTTTTCTTGTACTTAAGTCGGCATTGTTATTTTTGTATTTAATTCCGATGCAATTTCTGTGCTTCATCGTCGATAAGAGGGTCAGAGGGATACAGTGAACCTGAAGTGAAGCATCGGAATCTATAACTAGTGTCACAGGAATGTTTCAATACATAGACAGTAAGAAGAGTCAGTTTTCTTGCACTTAAGTCGGCATTGTTCCTTTTGTATTTAATTCCGATGCATTTTCTGTGTTTCATCGTCAATAAGAATGTCAGAGGAATACAGTAAATCTGAAGTGAAGCATCGGAATCTATAACTAGTGTCACAGGAATGGTTCAAATCATAGACATTAAGAAGAGTCTGTTTTCTTATACTTAAGTCAGCATTGTTATTTTTGTATTTAATTCCAATGCAATTTCTGTGTTTCATCGTCGATAAGGTCAGAGGAATACAGTGAACCTGAAGTGAAGCATCGGAATCTATAACTAGTGTCACAGGAATGTTTCAATACATAGACAGTAAGAAGAGTCAGTTTCCTTGTACTTAAGTCGGCATTGTGCCATTTGTATTTAATTCCGATGCAATTTCTGTGTTTCATCGTCAATAAGAAGGTCAGAGGGATACAGTAAACCTGAAGTGAAGCATCGGAATCTATAACTAGTGTCACAGGAATGGTTCAAATCATAGACAGTAAGAAGAGCCAGTTTTCTTGTACTTAAGTCGGCATTGTGCCCTTTGTATTTAATTCCGATGCAATTTCTGTGTTTCATCTTCAACAAGAAGGTCAGAGGGATACAGTAAACCTGAAGTGAAGCATCGGAATCTATAACTAGTGCCACAGGAATGGTTCAAAACATAGACAGTAAGAAGAGACTGTTATCTTGTACTTAAGTCGGCATTGTGCCTTTTGTATTTAATTCCGATGCTATTTCTGTGTTTCATCGTGAATAAGAAGGTCAGAGGGATACAGTAAACCTGAAGTGAAGCATTGAAATCTATAACTAGTGTCACTGGAATGGTTCAAACATAGCCAGTAAGAAGAGTCAGTTTTCTTGCACTTAAGTCGGCATTGTTCCTTTTGTATTTAATTCCGATGCATTTTCTGTGTTTCATCGTCAATAAGAAGGTCAGAGGAATACAGTAAATCTTAAGTGAAGCATCGGAATCGATAACTAGTGTCACTTGAGTGGTTGAAAACATAGACAGTAAGAAGAGTCAGTTATCTTGTACTTAAGCAGGCATTGTGCCTTTTGTGTTTAATTCCGATGCTATTTCTGTGTTTCATCGTCAATAAGAAGGTCAGAGGGATACAGTAAACCTGAAGTGAAGCATCGGAATCTATAAATAGTGTCACAGGAATAGTTCTTCCGCCGACGAGTAGTGTCAGCAGTGCGCAAGTAGGAGCATTACTGCATTTACTAGGCAATCTTGTATTTTAATAACCGTTTAAATTTTGTCGATTTGTTTGCGCTCTCTGTAGATTAGTTCAGACGTTCTTAGCAAAACAGTTTTTAGCATGGATAGGGACTGCAACTGCTGTGTTCGGATGCAGGCTGAGTTGGCATCCCTTCGCTCCCAGCTTCAGGCAGTGTTGGCTTCGGTCACACAGCTTGAGGCTGTTGCCAATGGGCATCACTGTGGGGGTCGGGATGGGGGTTTGTCGGGGACGGCCAGCTCGTCCCACGCATCCCCTGATCGGACTACGACTGTGGTTGCCCGGGATACTGCCCGCATTGAGGCTGATCCCTCACCTGTGGTAGAGTGGGATGTCGTTTCAAGGTGTGGCAGGGGGCGTAAGACATTCCGGAGGGCTGAACGGAAAGCCTCTCCAGTTTGTCTGACGAACCGGTTTCAGGCTCTGTCTCAGGCTGATACTGATCTTCGGCCTGACATGGCTGCTTGTCCTGTTCCAGAGGTTGCCCCCCAGTCTGCAAGATCCGGGCAGTCGCAGAGGGTGGGCTTACTGGTAGTTGGGAGCTCCAACGTCAGGCGCGTAATGGGGCCCCTTAGGGAAATGGCAGCAAGAGAGGGGAAGAAAACCAATGTGCACTCCGTGTGCATACCGGGGGGAGTCATTCCAGATGTGGAAAGGGTCCTTCCGGATGCCATGAAGGGTACAGGGTGCACCCATCTGCAGGTGGTCGCTCATGTCGGCACCAATGATGTGTGTCGCTATGGATCGGAGGAAATCCTCTCTGGCTTCCGGCGGCTATCTGATTTGGTGAAGACTGCCAGTCTCGCTAGCGGGATGAAAGCAGAGCTCACCATCTGCAGCATAGTCGACAGGACTGACTGCGGACCTTTGGTACAGAGCCGAGTGGAGGGTCTGAATCAGAGGCTGAGACGGTTCTGCGACCGTGTGGGCTGCAGATTCCTCGACTTGCGCCATAGGGTGGTGGGGTTTCGGGTTCCGCTGGATAGGTCAGGAGTCCACTACACGCAACAAGCGGCTACACGGGTAGCAGGGGTTGTGTGGCGTGGGCTGGGCGGTTTTTTAGGTTAGATGGCCTTGGGCAAGTACAGAAAGGGCAACAGCCTCAACGGGTGCGGGGCAAAGTCAGGACATGCGGGGACCAAGCAGCAATCGGTATTGTAATTGTCAACTGTCGAAGCTGCGTTGGTAAAGTACCGGAACTTCAAGCGCTGATAGAAAGCACCGAAGCTGAAATCGTTATAGGTACAGAAAGCTGGCTTAAGCCAGAGATAAGTTCTGCCGAAATTTTTACAAAGGTACAGACGGTGTTTAGAAAGGATAGATTGCATGCAACCGGTGGTGGAGTGTTCATCGCTGTTAGTAGTAGTTTATCCTGTAGTGAAGTAGAAGTGGATAGTTCCTGTGAATTATTATGGGTGGAGGTTACACTAAACAACCGAACTAGGTTAATAATTGGCTCCTTTTACCGACCTCCCGACTCAGCAGCATTAGTGGCAGAACAACTGAGAGAAAATTTGGAATACATTTCACATAAATTTTCTCAGCATGTTATAGTCTTAGGTGGAGATTTCAATTTACCAGATATAGACTGGGACACTCAGATGTTTAGGACGGGTGGTAGGGACAGAGCATCGAGTGACATTATACTGAGTGCACTATCCGAAAATTACCTCGAGCAATTAAACAGAGAACCGACTTGTGGAGATAACATATTGGACCTACTGATAACAAACAGACCCGAACTTTTCGAATCTGTATGTACAGAACAGGGAATCAGTGATCATAAGGCCGTTGCAGCATCCCTGAATATGGAAGTTAATAGGAATATAAAAAAAGGGAGGAAGGTTTATCTGTTTAGCAAGAGTAATAGAAGGCAGATTTCAGACTACCTAACAGATCAAAACGAAAATTTCTGTTCCGACACTGACAATGTTGAGTGTTTATGGAAAAAGTTCAAGGCAATCGTAAAATGCGTTTTAGACAGGTACGTGCCGAGTAAAACTGTGAGGGACGGGATAAACCCACCGTGGTACAACAGCAAAGTTAGGAAACTACTGCGAAAGCAAAGAGAGCTCCACTCCAAGTTTAAACGCAGCCAAAACCTCTCAGACAAACAGAAGCTAAACGATGTCAAAGTTAGCGTAAGGAGGGCTATGCGTGAAGCGTTCATTGAATTCGAAAGTAAAATTCTATGTACCGACTTGGCAGAAAATCCTAGGAAGTTCTGGTCTTACGTTAAATCAGTAAGTGGCTCGAAACAGCATATCCAGACACTACGGGATGATGATGGCATTGAAACAGAGGATGACACGCGTAAAGCTGAAATACTAAACACCTTTTTCCAAAGTTGTTTCACAGAGGAAGACCGCACTGCAGTTCCTTCTCTAAATCCTCGCACAAACGAAAAAATGGCTGACATCGAAATAAGTGTCCAAGGAATAGAAAAGCAACTGGAATCACTCAATAGAGGAAAGTCCACTGGACCTGACGGGATACCAATTCGATTCTACACAGAGTACGCGAAAGAACTTGCCCCCCTTCTAACAGCCGTGTACCGCAAGTCTCTAGAGGAACGGAGGGTTCCAAATGATTGGAAAAGAGCACAGATAGTCCCAGTCTTCAAGAAGGGTCGTCGAGCAGATGCGCAAAACTATAGACCTATATCTCTTACGTCGATCTCTTGTAGAATTTTAGAACATGTTTTTTGCTCGCGTATCATGTCATTTCTGGAAACCCAGAATCTACTATGTAGGAATCAACATGGATTCCGGAAACAGCGATCGTGTGAGACCCAACTCGCCTTATTTGTTCATGAGACCCAGAAAATATTAGATACAGGCTCCCAGGTAGATGCTATTTTTCTTGACTTCCGGAAGGCGTTCGATACAGTTCCGCACTGTCGCCTGATAAACAAAGTAAGAGCCTACGGAATATCAGACCAGCTGTGTGGCTGGATTGAAGAGTTTTTAGCAAACAGAACACAGCATGTTGTTATCAATGGAGAGACGTCTACAGACGTTAAAGTAACCTCTGGCGTGCCACAGGGGAGTGTTATGGGACCATTGCTTTTCACAATATATATAAATGACTTAGTAGGTAGTGTCGGAAGTTCCATGCGGCTTTTCGCGGATGATGCTGTAGTATACAGAGAAGTTGCTGCATTAGAAAATTGTAGCGAAATACAGGAAGATCTGCAGCGGATAGGCACTTGGTGCAGGGAGTGGCAACTGACCCTTAACATAGACAAATGTAATGTATTGCGAATACATAGAAAGAAGGATCCTTTATTGTGTGATTATATGATAGCGGAACAAACACTGGTAGCAGTTACTTCTGTAAAATATCTGGGAGTATGCGTACGGAACGATTTGAAGTGGAATGATCATATAAAACTAATTGTTGGTAAGGCGGGTACCAGGTTGAGATTCATTGGGAGAGTGCTTAGAAAATGTAGTCCATCAACAAAGGAAGTGGCTTACAAAACACTCGTTCGACCTATACTTGAGTATTGCTCATCAGTGTGGGATCCGTACCAGGTCGGGTTGACGGAGGAGATAGAGAAGATCCAAAGAAGAGCGGCGCGTTTCGTCACTGGGTTATTTGGTAACCGTGATAGCGTTACGGAGATGTTTAATAAACTAAAGTGGCAGACTCTGCAAGAGAGGCGCTCTGCATCGCGGTGTAGCTTGCTCGCCAGGTTTCGAGAGGGTGCGTTTCTGGATGAGGTATCGAATATATTGCTTCCCCCTACTTATACTTCCCGAGGAGATCACGAATGTAAAATTAGAGAGATTAGAGCGCGCACGGAGGCTTTCAGACAGTCGTTCTTCCCGCGAACCATACGCGACTGGAACAGGAAAGGGAGGTAATGACAGTGGCACGTAAAGTGCCCTCCACCACACACCGTTGGGTGGCTTGCGGAGTATCAATGTAGATGTAGATGTAGATGTAGACAGTAAGGAGAGTCAGTTTTCTTGTACTTAAGTCGGCATTGTGTCTTTTGTATTTAATTCCGATGCAATTTCTGTGTTTCATCGTCAATAAGATGGGCAGAGGGATACAGTAAACCTGAAGTGAAGCATCGGAATCTATAACTAGTGTCACATGAATGGTTCAAAACATAGACGGTAAGAAGAGTCAGTTCTCTTGTACTTAAGTCGGCATTGTGTTTTTTGTATTTAATTCCAATGCAATTTCAGTGTTTCATCGTCAATAAGAAGGTCAGAGGGATACAGGAAACCTGAAGTGAAGCATCGGAATCTATAACTAGTGTCACAGGAATGGTTCAAAACATAGACAGTAAGAAGAGTCAGTTTTCTTGTACTTTAGTCGGCATTGGGCCTTTTGTATTTAATTCCGATGAAATTTCTGTGTTTCATCGTCAATAAGAAGGTCAGAGGGATACAGTGAACCTGAAGTGAAGCACCAGGATCTATAACTAGTGTCACAGGAATGTTTCAAATCATAGACAGTACAAAGAGTCAGTTTTCTTGTACTTAAGTCAGCATTGTGCCTTTTGTATTTAATTCCGGTACAATTTCTGTGTTTGTTCGTCAATAAGAAGGTCAGAGGGATACAGTATACCTGAAGTGAAGCATCGGAATCTATAACTAGTGTCACAGGAATGGTTCAAAACATAGACAGTAAGAAGAGTCAGTTTTCTTGTACTTAAATCGGCATTGTGACTTTTGTATTTAATTCCGATGCAATTTCTGTGTTTCATCGTCAATAAGATGGCCAGAGGGAAACAGTAAACCTGAAGTGAAGCATCGGAATCTATAACTAGTGTCACAGGAATCGTTCAAATCATAGACATTAAGAAGAGTCTGTTTTCTTATACTTAAGTCGGCATTGTTATTTTTGTATTTAATTCCGATGCAATTTCTGTGTTTCATCGTCGATAAGAAGGACAGATTAATACAGTGAACCTGAGGTGAAGCATCGGAATCTATAACTAGTGTCACAGGAATGTTTCAATACATACACAGTAAGAAGAGTCAGTTTTCTTGTAGTTAAGTCAGCATTGTGCCTTTCGAAATTTAATTCCGGTGCAGTTTCTGTGTTTGATCGTCAATAAGAAGGTCAGAGGGATACAGTAAACCTGAAGTGAAGCATCCGAATGTATAACTAGTGTCACAGGAATGGTTCAAAACATAGACAGTAAGAAGAGTCGGTTTTCTTGTACTTAAGTCGGCAATGTGCCATTTGTATTTAATTCCGGTGAAATGTCTGTGTTTCATCGTCAATAAGAAGGTCAGAGGGATACAGTAAACCTGAAGTGAAGCATCGAAATCTATAACTAGTGTCACAGGAATGGTTCAAAACATAGACAGTAAGAAGAGTCAGTTTTCTTGTACTTAAGTCGGCATTGTGCCTTATGTATTTAATTCCTATGAAATTTCTGAGTTTCATCGTCAATAAGAAGGTAGGGGGATACAGTAAACCTGAAGAGAAGCATCGGGATCTATAACTAGTGTCACAGGAATGGTTCAAAACATAGTAAGAAGAGTCAGTTTTCTTGTACTTAAGTCGGCATTGTGCCCTTTGTATTTAATTCCGATGCACTTTCTGTGTTTCATCTTCAACAAGAAGGTCAGAGGGATACAGTAAACCTGAAGTGAAGCATCGGAATCTATAACTAGTGTCACAGGAATGGTTCAAAACATAGACAGTAAGAAGAGACTGTCATCTTGTACTTAGGTCGGCATTGTGCCTTTTGTATTTAATTCCGATGCTATTTCTGTGTTTCATCGTGAATAAGAAGGTCAGAGGGATACAGTAAACCTGAAGTGAAGCATCGAAATCTATAACTAGTTTCACTGGAATGGTTCAAACATAGACAGTAAGAAGAGTCAGTTTTCTTGCACTTAAGTCGGCATTGTTCCATTTGTATTTAATTCCGATGCATTTTCTGTGTTTCAACGTCAATACTAAGGTCAGAGGAATACAGTAAATCTGAAGTGAAGCATCGGAATCGATAACTAGTATCACTTGAGTGGTTCAAAACATAGACAGTAAGAAGAGTCAGTTATCTTGTACTTAGGTAGGCATTGTGAATTTTGTATTTATTTCCGATGGTATTTCTGTGTTTCATCGTCAATAAGAAGGTCAGAGGGATACAGTAAACCTGATGTGAAGCATCGGAATCTATAAATAGTGTCACAGGAATGGTTCAAAACATAGACAGTAAAGAGAGTCAGTTTTCTTGTACGTAAGTCGGCATTGTGCCTTTTGTATTTAATTCCCATGCAATTTCTGTGTTTCATCGTCAATAAGATGGTCAGAGGGATACAGTAAACCTGAAGTGAAGCATCGGAATCTGTAACTAGTGTCACATGAATGGTTCAAAACATAGAAGGTATGAAGAGTCAGTTTTCTTGTACTTAAGTCGGCATTGTGTTTTTTGTATTTAATTCCAATGCAATTTCAGTGTTTCAACGTCAATAAGAAGGTCAGAGGGATACAGGAAACCTGAAGTGAAGCATCGGAATCTATAACTAGTGTCACAGGAATGGTTCAAAACATAGACAGTAAGAAGAGTCAGTTTTCTTGTACTTTAGTCGGCATTGTGCCTTTTGTATTTAATTCCGATGCAATTTCTGTGTTTCATCGTCAATAAGAAGGTCAGAGGGATACAGTGAACCTGAAGTGAAGCATCGGGATCTATTACTAGTGTCACAGGAATGTTACAAATCATAGACAGTACAAAGAGTCAGTTTTCTTGTACTTAAGTCAGCATTGTGCCTTTTGTATTTAATTCCGGTACAATTTCTGTGTTTGATCGTCAATAAGAAGGTCAGAGGGATACAGTAAACCTGAAGTGAAGCATCGGAATCTATAACTAGTGTCGCAGGAATGGTTCAAAACATAGACAGTAAGAAGAGTCAGTTTTCTTGTACTTAAGTCGGCATTGTGCCTTTTGTATTTAGTTCCGATGCTATTTCTGTGTTTTATCGTCAATAAGAAGGTCAGAGTGATAAAGTAAACCTGAAGCGAAACATCGGAATCTATAACTAGTGTCACAGGAATGGTTCAAAACATAGACACTAAGAAGAGTCAGTTTTCTTGTACTTAAGTCGGTATTGTGCCTTTTGTATTTAATTCCGATGCAATTTCTGTGTTTCATCGTCAATAAGAAGGTCAGAGGGATACAGTAAACCTGAAGTGAAGCATCGGAAACTATAACTAGTGTCACAGGAATGGTTCAAAACATAGACTGTAAGAAGAGTCAGTTTTCTTGTACTTAAGTCGGCATTGTGCCTTTTGTATTTAATTCCGATGCTATTTCTGTGTTTCATCGTCAATAAGAAGGTCAGAGGGATACAGTAAACCTGAAGTGAAGCATCGGAATCTATAACTAGTGTCACAGGAATGGTTCAAAACATAGACAGTAAGAAGAGTAAGTTTCCATGTACTTAAGTCGGCATTGTGCCTTTTTTATTTAATTCCAATGCAATTTCTGTGATTCATCGTCAATTAGAAGGTCGGAGGGATACAGTAAACTTGGAGTAAAGTATTGGAGTCTATAACAAGTGTCGCATGAATGGTTCAAAACATAGACAGTTAGAAGTGTCAGTTTTCTTGTACTTTAGCCGGCATTGTGTTTTTTTTATTTAATTCCGATGCAATTTCTGTGTTTCATCGTCAATAAGAAGGTCAGAGGGATACAGTAAGCTTGAAGTGGAGCATCGGAATCTATAACTAGTGTCACAGGAATGGTTCAAAACATAGACAGTAAGAAGAGTCAGCTTTCTTGTACATAAGTCGGCGTTGTGCCTTTTGATTTTAATTCCGATGCAATTTCTGTGTTTCATCGTCAATAAGGAGGCCAGAGGGATACAGTAGACCTGAAGTGAAGCATCGGAATCTATAACTAGTGTCACAGGAATGATTCAAAACATAGACTGTAAGAAGAGTCAGTTTTCTTGTACTTAAGTCGGCATTGTGCCTTTTGTATTTAACTCCGATGCAATTTCTGTGTTTCATCGTCAATAAAAAGGTCAGAGGGATACAGTAAACCTGAAGTAAAGCATCGGAATCTATAACTAGTGTCACAGGAATGGTTCAAAACATAGACAGTAAGAAGAGTCAGTTTTCTTGTACTTAAGTCGGCATTGTGCCTTTTGTATTTAATTCCGATGCGATTTCTGTGCTTCATTGTCAATAAGAAGGTCAGAGGGATACAGTAAACCTGAAGTGAAGCATCGGAATCTATAACTAGTGTCACAGGAATGGTTCAAACATAGACAGTAAGTAGAGTCAGTTTTCTTGTACTTAAGTCGGCATTGTGCCTTTTGTATTTAATTCCGATGCAATTTCTGTGTTTCATCGTCAATAAGAAGGTCAGAGGGATACAGTAAACCTGAAGTGAAGGATCGGAATCTATAACTAGTGTCAAAGGAATGGTTCAAATCATAGACAGTAAGAAGAGTCAGTGTTCTTGTACTTAAGTCGGCATTGTGCCTGTTGTATTTAATCCCATGCAATTTCTGTGTTTAATCGTCAATAAGAAGGTCAGAGGGATACAGTAGACCTGAAGTGAAGCATCGGAACCTATAACTAGTGCCACATGAATGGTTCAAAACATAGACAGTTAGAAGAGTCAGTTTTCTTGAACTTAAGTCGGCATTGTGCCTTTTGTATTTAATTCCGATGCAATTTCTGTGTTTGAACGTCAATAAGAAGGTCAGTGGGATACAGTAAACCGGAAGTGAAGCATCGGAATTTGTAACTAGTGTCACATAAGTGGTTCAAATCATAGACAGTAAGAAGAGTCAGTTATCTTGTACTTAAGTAGGCATTGTGCCTTTTGTATTTAATTCCGATGCTATTTCTGTGTTTCATCGTCAATAAGAAGGTCAGAGGGATACAGTAAACCTAAAGTGAAGCATCGGAATCTATAAATAGTGTCACAGGAGTGGTTCAAAATTTAGACAGTAAGGAGAGTCAGTTTTCTTGTACTTAAGTCGGCATTGTGCCTTTTGTATTTAATTCCGATGCAATTTCTGTGTTTCATCGTCAATAAGATGGTCAGAGGGATACAGTAAACCTGAAGTGAAGCATCGGAATATATAACTAGTGTCACATGAATGGTTCAAAACATAGACGGTAAGAAGAGTCAGTTTTCTTGTACTTAAGTCTGCATTGTGTTTCTTGTATTTAATTCCAATGCAATTTCAGTGTTTCAACGTCAATAAGAAGGTCAGAGGGATACAGAAAACCTGAAGTGAAGCATCGGAATCTATAACTAGTGTCACAGGAATGGTTCAAAACATAGACAATAAGAAGAGTCTGTTTTCTTGTACTTTAGTCGGCATTGTGCCTTTTGTATTTAATTCCGATGCAATTTCTGTGTTTCATCGTCAATAAGAAGGTCAGAGGGATACAGTAATCCTGAAGTGAAGCATCGGAATCTATAACTAGTGTCACAGGAATGGTTCAAACATAGACAGTAAGAAGAGTCAGATTGATTGTACTTAAGTCGGCATTGTGCCTTTTGTATTTAATTCCGATGCAATTTCTGTGTTTCATCGTCAATAAGAAGGTCAGAGGGATACAGTAAACCTGAATTGAAGAATCGGAAACTATAACTAGTGTCACAGGAATGTTTCAAAACATAGACTGTAAGAAGAGTCAGTTTTCTTGTACTTAAGTCGGCATTGTGCCTTATGTATTTAATTCCTATGAAATTTCTGTGTTTCATCGTCAATAAGAAGGTAGAGGGATACAGTAAACCTGAAGAGGAGCATCGGGATCTATAACTAGTGTCACAGGATTGGTTCAAAACATAGTAAGAAGAGTCAGTTTTCTTGTACTTAAGTCGGCATTGTGCCCTTTGTATTTAATTCCGATGCAATTTCTGTGTTTCATCTTCAACAAGAAGGTCAGAGGGATACAGTAAACCTGAAGTGAAGCATCGGAATCTATAACTAGTGTCACAGGAATGGTTCAAAACATAGACAGTAAGAAGAGACTGTTATCTTGTACTTAAGTCGGCATTGTGCCTTTTGTATTTAATTCCGATTCTATTTCTGTGTTTCATCGTGAACAAGAAGGTCAGAGGGATACAGTAAACCTGAAGTGAAGCATCGAAATCTATAACTAGTGTCACTGGAATGGTTCAAACATAGACAGTAAGAAGAGTCAGTTTTCTTGCACTTAAGTCGGCATTGTTCCTTTTGTATTTAATTCCGATGCATTTTCTGTGTTTCATCGTCAATACTAAAGTCAGAGGAATACAGTAAATCTGAAGTGAAGCATCGGAATCGATAACTAGTATCACTTGAGTGGTTCAAAACATAGACAGTAAGAAGAGTCAGTTATCTTGTACTTAGGTAGGCATTGTGCCTTTTGTATTTATTTCCGATGGTATTTCTGTGTTTCATCGTAAATAAGAAGGTCAGAGGGATACAGTAAACCTGATGTGAAGCATCGGAATCTATAAATAGTGTCACAGGAATGGTTCAAAACATAGACAGTAAAGAGAGTCAGTTTTCTTGTACGTAAGTCGGCATTGTGCCTTTTGTATTTAATTCCGATGCAATATCTGTGTTTCATCGTCAATAAGATGGTCAGAGGGATACAGTAAACCTGAAGTGAAGCATCGGAATCTGTAACTAGTGTCACATGAATGGTTCAAAACATAGAAGGTATGAAGAGTCAGTTTTCTTGTACTTAAGTCGGCATTGTGTTTTTTGTATTTAATTCCAATGCAATTTCAGTGTTTCAACGTCAATAAGAAGGTCAGAGGGATACAGGAAACCTGAAGTGAAGCATCGGAATCTATAACTAGTGTCACAGGAATGGTTCAAAACATAGACAGTAAGAAGAGTCAGTTTTCTTGTACTTTAGTCGGCATTGTGCCTTTTGTATTTAATTCCGATGCAATTTCTGTGTTTCATCGTCAATAAGAAGGTCAGAGGGATACAGTGAACCTGAAGTGAAGCATCGGGATCTATAACTAGTGTCACAGGAATGTTACAAATCATAGACAGTACAAAGAGTCAGTTTTCTTGTACTTAAGTCAGCATTGTGCCTTTTGTATTTAATTCCGGTACAATTTCAGTGTTTGATCGTCAATAAGAAGGTCAGAGGGATACAGTAAACCTGAAGTGAAGCATCGGAATCTATAACTAGTGTCACAGGAATGGTTCAAAACATAGACAGTAAGAAGAGTCAGTTTTCTTGTACTTAAGTCGGCATTGTGCCTTTTGTATTTATTTCCGATGCTATTTCTGTGTTTTATCGTCAATAAGAAGGTCAGAGTGATAAAGTAAACCTGAAGCGAAACATCGGAATCTATAACTAGTGTCACAGGAATGGTTCAAAACATAGACACTAAGAAGAGTCAGTTTTCTTGTACTTAAGTCGGTATTGTGCATTTTGTATTTAATTCCGATGCAATTTCTGTGTTTCATCGTCAATAAGAAGGTCAGAGGGATACAGTAAACCTGAAGTGAAGCATCGGAAACTATAACTAGTGTCACAGGAATGGTTCAAAACATAGACTGTAAGAAGAGTCAGTTTTCTTGTACTTAAGTCGGCATTGTGCCTTTTGTATTTAATTCCGATGCTATTTCTGTGTTTCATCGTCAATTAGAAGGTCGGAGGGATACAGTAAACTTGGAGTAAAGTATTGGAGTCTATAACAAGTGTCACATGAATGGTTCAAAACATAGACAGTTAGAAGTGTCAGTTTTCTTGTACTTTAGCCGGCATTGTGTTTTTTTTATTTAATTCCGATGCAATTTCTGTGTTTCATCGTCAATAAGAAGGTCAGAGGGATACAGTAAGCTTGAAGTGAAGCATCGGAATCTATAACTAGTGTCACAGGAATGGTTCAAAACATAGACAGTAAGAAGAGTCAGCTTTCTTGTACATAAGTCGGCGTTGTGCCTTTTGTATTTAATTCCGATGCAATTTCTGTGTTTCATCGTCAATAAGGAGGCCAGAGGGATACAGTAAACCTGAAGTGAAGCATCGGAATCTATAACTAGTGTCACAGGAATGGTTCAAAACATAGACATTAAGAAGAGTCAGTTTTCTTGTACTTAAGTCGGCATTGTTATTTTTGTATGTAATTCCGATGCAATTTCTGTGCTTCATCGTCAATAAGAAGGTCAGAGGGATACAGTAAACTTGAAGTGAAGCATCGGAATCTATAACTAGTGTCACAGGAATGGTTCAAAACATAGACAGTAAGAAGAGTCAGCTTTCTTGTACATAAGTCGGCGTTGTGCCTTTTGTATTTAATTCCGATGCAATTTCTGTGTTTCATCGTCAATAAGGAGGCCAGAGGGATACAGTAAACCTGAAGTGAAGCATCGGAATCTATAACTAGTATCACAGGAATGATTCAAAACATAGACTGTAAGAAGAGTCAGTTTTCTTGTACTTAAGTCGGCATTGTGCCTTTTGTATTTAACTCCGATGCAATTTCTGTGTTTCATCGTCAATAAAAAGGTCAGAGGGATACAGTAAACCTGAAGTAAAGCATCGGAATCTATAACTAGTGTCACAGGAATGGTTCAAAACATAGACGGTAAGAAGAGTCAGTTTTCTTGTACTTAAGTCGGCATTGTGCCTTTTGTATTTAATTCCGATGCGATTTCTGTGCTTCATTGTCAATAAGAAGGTCAGAGGGATACAGTAAACCTGAAGTGAAGCATCGGAATCTATAACTAGTGTCACAGGAATGGTTCAAACATAGACAGTAAGTAGAGTCAGTTTTCTTGTACTTAAGTCGGCATTGTGCCTTTTGTATTTAATTCCGATGCAATTTCTGTATTTCATCGTCAATAAGAAGGTCAGAGGGATACAGTAAACCTGAAGTGAAGGATCGGAATCTATAACTAGTGTCAAAGGAATGGTTCAAAACATAGACAGTAAGAAGAGTCAGTATTCTTGTACTTAAGTCGGCATTGTGCCTGTTGTATTTAATCCCATGCAATTTCTGTGTTTAATCGTCAATAAGAAGGTCAGAGGGATACAGTAGACCTGAAGTGAAGCATCGGAACCTATAACTAGTGCCACATGAATGGTTCAAAACATAGACAGTTAGAAGAGTCAGTTTTCTTGAACTTAAGTCGGCATTGTGCCTTTTGTATTTAATTCCGATGCAATTTCTGTGTTTGAACGTCAATAAGAAGGTCAGTGGGATACAGTAAACCTGAAGTGAAGCATCGGAATTTGTAACTAGTGTCACATAAGTGGTTCAAAACATAGACGGTAAGAAGAGTCAGTTTTCTTGTACTTAAGTCTGCATTGTGTTTCTTGTATTTAATTCCAATGCAATTTCAGTGTTTCAACGTCAATAAGAAGGTCAGAGGGATACAGAAAACCTGAAGTGAAGCATCGGAATCTATAACTAGTGTCACAGGAATGGTTCAAAACATAGACAATAAGAAGAGTCTGTTTTCTTGTACTTTAGTCGGCATTGTGCCTTTTGTATTTAATTCCGATGCAATTTCTGTGTTTCATCGTCAATAAGAAGGTCAGAGGGATACAGTAAACCTGAAGTGAAGCATCAGAATCTATAACTAGTGTCACAGGAATGGTTCAAACATAGACAGTAAGAAGAGTCAGATTTCTTGTACTTAAGTCGGCATTGTGCCTTTTGTATTTAATTCCGATGCAATTTCTGTGTTTCATCGTCAATAAGAAGGTCAGAGGGATACAGTAAACCTGAATTGAAGAATCGGAAACTATAACTAGTGTCACAGGAATGTTTCAAATCATAGACTGTAAGAAGAGTCAGTTTTCTTGTACTTAAGTCGGCATTGTGCCTTTTGTATTTAATTCCGATGCTATTTCTGTGTTTCATCGTCAATAAGAAGGTCAGAGGGATACAGGGAACCTGAAGTGAAGCTTCGGAATCTATAACTAGTGTCACAGGAATGGTTCAAAACATAGACAGTAAGAAGAGTCAGTTTTCTTGTACTTAAGTCGGCATTGTGCATTTTGTATTTAATTCCGATGCAATTTCTGTGTTTCATCGTCAATAGGAAGGTCAGAGGGATACAGTAAACCAGAAGTGAAGCTTCGGAAACTATAACTAGTGTCACAGGAATGGTTCAAAATATAGACAGTAAGAAGAGTCAGTTTTCTTGTACTTAAGACGGCATTGTGCCATTTGTATTTAATTCCGATGCAATATCTGTGTTTCATCGTCAATAAGAAGGTCAGAGGGATACAGTAAACCTGAAGTGAAGCATCGGAATCTATAACTAGTATCAGAGGAATGGTTCAAAACATAGACTGTAAGAAGAGTCAGTTTTCTTGTACTTAAGTCGGCATTGTGCCTTTTGTATTTAACTCCGATTCAATTTCTGTGGTTCATCGTAAATAAAAAGGTCAGAGGGATACAGTAAACCTGAAGTAAAGCATCGGAATCTATAACTAGTGTCACAGGAATGGATCAAAACATAGACAGTAAGAAGAGTCAGTTTTCTTGTACTTAAGTCGGCATTGTGCCTTTTGTATTTAATTCCGATGCAATTTCTGTGTTTCATCGTCAATAAGAAGGTCAGAGTGATACAGTAAACCTGAAGCGAAACATCGGTATCTATAACTAGTGTCACAGGAATGGTTCAAAACATAGACACTAAGAAGAGTCAGTTTTCTTGTACTTAAGTCGGTATTGTGCCTTTTGTATTTAATTCCGATGCAATTTCTGTGTTTCATCGTCAGTAAGAGGGTCAGAGGGATACAGTAAACCTGAAGTGGAGCATCGGAAACTATAACTAGTGTCACAGGAATGGTTCAAACATAGACTGTAAGAAGAGTCAGTTTTCTTGTACTTAAGTCGGCATTGTGCCTTTTGTATTTAATTCCGATGCTATTTCTGTGTTTCATCGTCAATAAAAAGGTCAGAGGGATACAGTAAACCTGAAGTAAAGCATCGGAATCTATAACTAGTGTCACAGGAATGGTTCAAAACATAGACAGTAAGAAGAGTCAGTTTTCTTGTACTTAAGTCGGTATTGTGCATTTTGTATTTAATTCCGATGCAATTTCTGTGTTTCATCGTCAATAAGAAGGTCAGAGGGATACAGTAAACCTGAAGTGAAGCATCGGAAACTATAACTAGTGTCACAGGAATGGTTCAAAACATAGACTGTAAGAAGAGTCAGTTTTCTTGTACTTAAGTCGGCATTGTGCCTTTTGTATTTAATTCCGATGCTATTTCTGTGTTTCATCGTCAATAAGAAGGTCAGAGGGATACAGTAAACCTGAAGTGAAGCATCGGAATCTATAACTAGTGTCACAGGAATGGTTCAAAACATAGACAGTAAGAAGAGTCAGTTTTCTTGTACTTAAGCCGGCATTGTGCCTTTTGTATTTAATTCCGATGCTATTTCTGTGTTTCATCGTCAATAAGACGGTCAGAGGGATACAGTAAACCTGAAGTGAACCATCGAAATCTATAACTAGTGTCACAGGAATGGTTCAAAACATAGACAGTAAGAAGAGTAAGTTTCCATGTACTTAAGTCGGCATTGTGCCTTTTTTATTTAATTCCAATGCAATTTCTGTGATTCATCGTCAATTAGAAGGTCGGAGGGATACAGTAAACTTGGAGTAAAGTATTGGAGTCTATAACAAGTGTCACATGAATGGTTCAAAACATAGACAGTTAGAAGTGTCAGTTTTCTTGTACTTTAGCCGGCATTGTGTTTTTTTTATTTAATTCCGATGCAATTTCTGTGTTTCATCGTCAATAAGAAGGTCAGAGGGATACAGTAAGCTTGAAGTGAAGCATCGGAATCTATAACTAGTGTCACAGGAATGGTTCAAAACATAGACAGTAAGAAGAGTCAGCTTTCTTGTACATAAGTCGGCGTTGTGCCTTTTGTATTTAATTCCGATGCAATTTCTGTGTTTCATCGTCAATAAGGAGGCCAGAGGGATACAGTAAACCTGAAGTGAAGCATCGGAATCTATAACTAGTGTCACAGGAATGGTTCAAAACATAGACATTAAGAAGAGTCAGTTTTCTTGTACTTAAGTCGGCTTTGTTATTTTTGTATGTAATTCCGATGCAATTTCTGTGCTTCATCGTCAATAAGAAGGTCAGAGGGATACAGTAAACTTGAAGTGAAGCATCGGAATCTATAACTAGTGTCACAGGAATGGTTCAAAACATAGACAGTAAGAAGAGTCAGCTTTCTTGTACATAAGTCGGCGTTGTGCCTTTTGTATTTAATTCCGATGCAATTTCTGTGTTTCATCGTCAATAAGGAGGCCAGAGGGATACAGTAAACCTGAAGTGAAGCATCGGAATCTATAACTAGTATCACAGGAATGATTCAAAACATAGACTGTAAGAAGAGTCAGTTTTCTTGTACTTAAGTCGGCATTGTGCCTTTTGTATTTAACTCCGATGCAATTTCTGTGTTTCATCGTCAATAAAAAGGTCAGAGGGATACAGTAAACCTGAAGTAAAGCATCGGAATCTATAACTAGTGTCACAGGAATGGTTCAAAACATAGACGGTAAGAAGAGTCAGTTTTCTTGTACTTAAGTCGGCATTGTGCCTTTTGTATTTAATTCCGATGCGATTTCTGTGCTTCATTGTCAATAAGAAGGTCAGAGGGATACAGTAAACCTGAAGTGAAGCATCGGAATCTATAACTAGTGTCACAGGAATGGTTCAAACATAGACAGTAAGTAGAGTCAGTTTTCTTGTACTTAAGTCGGCATTGTGCCTTTTGTATTTAATTCCGATGCAATTTCTGTATTTCATCGTCAATAAGAAGGTCAGAGGGATACAGTAAACCTGAAGTGAAGGATCGGAATCTATAACTAGTGTCAAAGGAATGGTTCAAAACATAGACAGTAAGAAGAGTCAGTATTCTTGTACTTAAGTCGGCATTGTGCCTGTTGTATTTAATCCCATGCAATTTCTGTGTTTAATCGTCAATAAGAAGGTCAGAGGGATACAGTAGACCTGAAGTGAAGCATCGGAACCTATAACTAGTGCCACATGAATGGTTCAAAACATAGACAGTTAGAAGAGTCAGTTTTCTTGAACTTAAGTCGGCATTGTGCCTTTTGTATTTAATTCCGATGCAATTTCTGTGTTTGAACGTCAATAAGAAGGTCAGTGGGATACAGTAAACCTGAAGTGAAGCATCGGAATTTGTAACTAGTGTCACATAAGTGGTTCAAAACATAGACGGTAAGAAGAGTCAGTTTTCTTGTACTTAAGTCTGCATTGTGTTTCTTGTATTTAATTCCAATGCAATTTCAGTGTTTCAACGTCAATAAGAAGGTCAGAGGGATACAGAAAACCTGAAGTGAAGCATCGGAATCTATAACTAGTGTCACAGGAATGGTTCAAAACATAGACAATAAGAAGAGTCTGTTTTCTTGTACTTTAGTCGGCATTGTGCCTTTTGTATTTAATTCCGATGCAATTTCTGTGTTTCATCGTCAATAAGAAGGGCAGAGGGATACAGTAAACCTGAAGTGAAGCATCGGAATCTATAACTAGTGTCACAGGAATGGTTCAAACATAGACAGTAAGAAGAGTCAGATTTCTTGTACTTAAGTCGGCATTGTGCCTTTTGTATTTAATTCCGATGCAATTTCTGTGTTTCATCGTCAATAAGAAGGTCAGAGGGATACAGTAAACCTGAATTGAAGAATCGGAAACTATAACTAGTGTCACAGGAATGTTTCAAAACATAGACTGTAAGAAGAGTCAGTTTTCTTGTACTTAAGTCGGCATTGTGCCTTTTGTATTTAATTCCGATGCTATTTCTGTGTTTCATCGTCAATAAGAAGGTCAGAGGGATACAGGGAACCTGAAGTGAAGCTTCGGAATCTATAACTAGTGTCACAGGAATGGTTCAAAACATAGACAGTAAGAAGAGTCAGTTTTCTTGTACTTAAGTCGGCATTGTGCATTTTGTATTTAATTCCGATGCAATATCTGTGTTTCATCGTCAATAAGAAGGTCAGAGGGATACAGTAAACCTGAAGTGAAGCATCGGAATCTATAACTAGTATCAGAGGAATGGTTCAAAACATAGACTGTAAGAAGAGTCAGTTTTCTTGTACTTAAGTCGGCATTGTGCCTTTTGTATTTAACTCCGATTCAATTTCTGTGGTTCATCGTAAATAAAAAGGTCAGAGGGATACAGTAAACCTGAAGTAAAGCATCGGAATCTATAACTAGTGTCACAGGAATGGATCAAAACATAGACAGTAAGAAGAGTCAGTTTTCTTGTACTTAAGTCGGCATTGTGCCTTTTGTATTTAATTCCGATGCAATTTCTGTGTTTCATCGTCAATAAGAAGGTCAGAGTGATACAGTAAACCTGAAGCGAAACATCGGAATCTATAACTAGTGTCACAGGAATGGTTCAAAACATAGACACTAAGAAGAGTCAGTTTTCTTGTACTTATGTCGGTATTGTGCCTTTTGTATTTAATTCCGATGCAATTTCTGTGTTTCATCGTCAGTAAGAGGGTCAGAGGGATACAGTAAACCTGAAGTGGAGCATCGGAAACTATAACTAGTGTCACAGGAATGGTTCAAACATAGACTGTAAGAAGAGTCAGTTTTCTTGTACTTAAGTCGGCATTGTGCCTTTTGTATTTAATTCCGATGCTATTTCTGTGTTTCATCGTCAATAAGAAGGTCAGAGGGATACAGTAAACCTGAAGTGAAGCATCGGAATCTGTAACTAGTGTCACAGGAATGGTTCAAAACATAGACAGTAAGAAGAGTCAGTTTTCTTGTACTTAAGCTGGCATTGTGCCTTTTGTATTTAATTCCGATGCTATTTCTGTGTTTCATCGTCAATAAGAAGGTCAGAGGGATACAGTAAACCCGAAGTGAAGCATCGAAATCTATAACTAGTGTCACAGGAATGGTTCAAAACATAGAAAGTCAGAAGAGTCTGTTTCCATGTACTTAAGTCGGCATTGTGCCTTTTGTATTTAATTCCAATGCAATTTCTGTGATTCATCGTCAATAAGAAGGTCGGAGGGATACAGTAAACTTGGAGTAAAGCATCGGAGTCTGTAACTAGTGTCACATGAATGGTTCAAAACATAGACAGTTAGAAGTGTCAGTTTTCTTGTACTTAAGCCGGCATTGTGTTTTTTTTATTTAATTCCGATGCAATTTCTGTGTTTCATCGTCAATAAGAAGATCAGAGAGATACAGTAAACTTGAAGTGAAGGATCGGAATCTATAACTAGTGTCACAGGAATGGTTCAAAACATAGACAGTAAGAAGAGTCAGCTTTCTTGTACATAAGTCGGAGTTGTGCCTTTTGTATTTAATTCCGATGCAATTTCTGTGTTTCATCGTCAATAAGGGGGCCAGAGGGATAAAGTAAACCTGAAGTGAAGCATCGGAATCTATAACTAGTGTCACAGTAATGGTTCAAATCATAGACATTAAGAAGAGTCAGTTTTCTTGTACTTAAGTCGGCATTGTTATTTTTGTATTTAATTCCGATGCAATTTCTGTGCTTCTTCGTCGATAAGAAGGTCAGAGGGATACAGTGAACCTGAAGTGAAGCATCGGAATCTATAACTAGTGTCACAGGAATGTTTCAATACATAGAGAGTAAGAAGAGTCAGTTTTCTTGTAGTTAAGTCGGCATTGTGCCTTTTGTATTTAATTCCGGTGCAATTTCTGTGTTTGGTCGTCAATAAGAAGGTCAGAGTGATGCAGGAAACCTGAAGTGAAGCATCGGAATCAATAACTAGTGTCACAGGAATGGTTCAAAACATAGACAGTAAGAAGAGTCAGTTTTCTTGTACTTAAGTCGGCATTGTGCATTTTGTATTTAATTCCGATGCAATTTCTGTGTTTCATCGTCAATAAGAAGGTCAGAGGGATACAGTAAACCTGAAGTGAAGCATCGGAAACTATAACTAGTGTCACAGGAATGGTTCAAAATATAGACAGTAAGAAGAGTCAGTTTTCTTGTACTTAAGACGGCATTGTGCCATTTGTATTTAATTCCGATGCAATATCTGTGTTTCATCGTCAATGAGAAGGTCAGAGGGATACAGTAAACCTGAAGTGAAGCATCGGAATCTATAACTAGTGTCACAGGAATGGTTCAAACATAGACAGTAAGAAGAGTCAGTATTCTTGTACTTAAGTGGGCATTGTGCCTTTTGTATTTAATTCCGATGCAATTTCTGTGTTTCATCGTCAATAAGAAGGTCAGAGGGATACAGTAGACCTGAAGTGAAGCATCGGAACCTATAACTAGTGCCACATGAATGGTTCAAAACATAGACAGTTAGAAGAGTCAGTTTTCTTGAACTTAAGTCGGCATTGTGCCTTTTGTATTTAATTCCGATGCAATTTCTGTGTTTGAACGTCAATAAGAAGGTCAGTGGGATACAGTAAACCTGAAGTGAAGCATCAGAATTTGTAACTAGTGTCACATAAGTGGTTCAAATCATAGACAGTAAGAAGTGTCAGTTATCTTGTACTTAAGTAATCATTGTGCCTTTTGTATTTAATTCCGATGCTATTTCTGTGTTTCATCGTCAATAAGAAGGTCAGAGGGATACAGTGAACCTGAATTGAAGAATCGGAATCTATAACTAGTGTCACAGGAATGGTTCAAAACATAGACAATAAGAAGAGTCAGTTTTCTTGTACTTAAGTCGGCATTGTGCCTTTTGTATTTAATTCCGATGCAATTTCTGTGTTTCATCGTCAATAAGAAGGTCAGAGGGATACAGTAAACCTGAAGTGAAGCATCGGAATCTATAACTAGTGTCACAGGAATGGTTCAAACATAGACAGTAAGAAGAGTCAGATTTCTTGTACTTAAGTCGGCATTGTTCCTTTTGTATTTAATTCCGATGCAATTTCTGTGTTTCATTGTCAATAAGAAGGTCAGAGGGATACAGAAAACCTGAATTGAAGAATCGGAATCTATAACTAGTGTCACAGGAATGGTTCAAAACATAGACAGTAAGAAGAGTCAGTTTTCTTGTACTTAAGTCGGTATTGTGCCTTTTGTATTTAATTCCGATGCAATTTCTGTGTTTCATCGTCAATAAGAAGGTAAGAGGGATACAGTAAACCTGAAGTGAAGCATCGGAATCTATAACTAGTGTCACATGAATGGTTAAAAACATAGACAGTTAGAAGAGTCAGTTTCCTTGAACTTAAGTCGGCATTGTGACTTTTTTATTTAATTCCGATGCAATTTCTGTGTTTCATCGTCAATAAGAAGGTCAGAGGGATACAGTAAACCTGAAGTGAAGCATCGGAATCTGTAACTAGTGTCACATGAGTGGTTCAAATCATAGACAGTAAGAAGAGTCAGTTATTTCGTACTTAAGTCGGCATAGTGCCTTTTGTATTTAATTCCGATGCAATTTCTGTGTTTCATCGGCAATAAGAAGGTCAGAGGGATACAGTTAACCTGAAGTGAAGCATCGGAAACTATAACTAGTGTCACATGAATAGTTCAAAGCATAGACAGTAAGAAGAGTCAGTTTTCTTGTACTTAAGTCGGCATTGTGCCTTTTGTATTTAATTCTGATGCAATTTCTGTGTTTCATCGTCAATAAGAAGGTCAGAGGGATACAGTAAACCTGAAGTGAAGGATCGGAATCTATAACTAGTGTCAAAGGAATGGTTGAAAACATAGACAGTAAGAAGAGTCAGTATTCTTGTACTTAAGTCGGCATTGTGCCTGTTGTATTTAATTCCCATGCAATTTCTGTGTTTCATCGGCATTAAGAAGGTCAGAGGGATACAGTAAATCTGAAGTGAAGCATCGGAATCTATAACTAGTGTCACAGGAATAGTTCATAACATAGACAGAAAGAAGAGTCAGTTTTCTTGTACTTAAGTCGGCATTGCGCCTTTTGTATTTAATTCCGATGCAATTTTTGTGTTTCGTCGTCAATAAGGAGGCCAGAGGCATACTGTAAAGCTGAAGTGAAGCATCGGAATCTATAACTAGTGTCACAGGAATGGTTCAAATCTTAGATAGTAAGAAGAGTCAGTTCTCTTGTACTTAAGTCGGCATTGTGCCTTTTGTATTTAATTCCGATGCAATTTCTGTGTTTCATCGTCAACAAGAAGGTCAGAGGGATACAGTAAACCTGAAGTGAAGCATCGGAATCAATAACTAGTGTCACAGGAATGGTTCAAAACTTAGATAGTAAGAAGAGTCAATTTTCTTGTACTTATGTCGGCATTGTGCCTTTTGTATTTAATTCCGATGCAATTTCTGTGTTTCATCGTCAATAGGAAGGACAGAGGGATACAGTAAACCTGAAGTGAAGCATCGGAATCTATAACTAGTGTCACAGGAATGGTTCAAACATAGACAGTAAGAAGAGTCAGATTTCTTGTACTTAAGACGGCATTGTGCCTTTTGTATTTAATTCCGATGCAATTTCTGTGTTTCATCGTCAATAAGAAGGTCAGAGGGATACAGTAAACCTGAAGTGAAGCATCGGAATCTGTAACTAGTGTCACAGGAATGGTTCAAAACATAGACAGTAAGAAGAGTCAGTTTTCTTGTACTTAAGCTGGCATTGTGCCTTTTGTATTTAATTCTGATGCTATTTCTGTGTTTCATCGTCAATAAGAAGGTCAGAGGGATACAGTAAACCTGAAGTGAAGCATCGGAATCTATAACTAGTGTCACAGGAATGGTTCAAATCTTAGATAGTAAGTAGAGTCAATTTTCTTGTACTTATGTCGGCATTGTGCCTTTTGTATTTAATTCCGATGCAATTTCTGTGTTTCATCGTCAATAGGAAGGTCAGAGGGATACAGTAAACCTGAAGTGAAGCATCGGAATCTATAACTAGTGTCACAGGAATGGTTCAAACATAGACAGTAAGAAGAGTCAGATTTCTTGTACTTAAGTCGGCATTGTGCCTTTTGTATTTAATTCCGATGCAATTTCTGTGTTTCATCGTCAATAAGGGGGCCAGAGGGATACAGTAAACCTGAAGTGAAGCATCGGAATCTATAACTAGTGTCACAGTAATGGTTCAAAACGTAGAAAGTTAGAAGAGTCTGTTTCCATGTACTTAAGTCGGCATTGTGCCTTTTGTATTTAATTCCAATGCATTTTCTGTGATTCATCGTCAATAAGAAGGTCAGAGGGATACAGTAAACCTGAAGTGAAGCATCGGAATCTGTAACTAGTGTCACAGGAATGGTTCAAAACATAGACAGTAAGAAGAGTCAGTTTTCTTGTACTTAAGCTGGCATTGTGCCTTTTGTATTTAATTCCGATGCTATTTCTGTGTTTCATCGTCAATAAGAAGGTCAGAGGGATACAGTAAACCTGAAGTGAAGCATCGAAATCTATAACTAGTGTCACAGGAATGGTTCAAAACGTAGAAAGTTAGAAGAGTCTGTTTCCATGTACTTAAGTCGGCATTGTGCCTTTTGTATTTAATTCCAATGCAATTTCTGTGATTCATCGTCAATAAGAAGGTCGGAGGGATACAGTAAACTTGGAGTAAAGCATCGGAGTCTGTAACTAGTGTCACATGAATGGTTCAAAACATAGACAGTTAGAAGTGTCAGTTTTCTTGTACTTAAGCCGGCATTGTGTTTTTTTTATTTAATTCCGATGCAATTTCTGTGTTTCATCGTCAATAAGAAGGTCAGAGAGATACAGTAAACTTGAAGTGAAGCATCGGAATCTATAACTAGTGTCACAGGAATGGTTCAAAACATAGACAGTAAGAAGAGTCAGCTTTCTTGTACATAAGTCGGAGTTGTGCCTTTTGTATTTAATTCCGATGCAATTTCTGTGTTTCATCGTCAATAAGGGGGCCAGAGGGATACAGTAAACCTGAAGTGAAGCATCGGAATCTATAACTAGTGTCACAGTAATGGTTCAAATCATAGACATTAAGAAGAGTCAGTTTTCTTGTACTTAAGTCGGCATTGTTATTTTTGTATTTAATTCCGATGCAATTTCTGTGCTTCTTCGTCGATAAGAAGGTCAGAGGGATACAGTGAACCTGAAGTGAAGCATCGGAATCTATAACTAGTGTCACAGGAATGTTTCAATACATAGACAGTAAGAAGAGTCAGTTTTCTTGTAGTTAAGTCGGCATTGTGCCTTTTGTATTTAATTCCGGTGCAATTTCTGTGTTTGGTCGTCAATAAGAAGGTCAAAGGGATGCAGGAAACCTGAAGTGAAGCATCGGAATCTATAACTAGTGTCACAGGAATGGTTCAAAACATAGACAGTAAGAAGAGTCAGTTTTCTTGTACTTAAGTCGGCATTGTGCATTTTGTATTTAATTCCGATGCAATTTCTGTGTTTCATCGTCAATAAGAAGGTCAGAGGGATACAGTAAACCTGAAGTGAAGCATCGGAATCTATAACTAGTGTCACAGGAATGGTTCAAAATATAGACAGTAAGAAGAGTCAGTTTTCTTGTACTTAAGACGGCATTGTGCCATTTGTATTTAATTCCGATGCAATATCTGTGTTTCATCGTCAATAAGAAGGTCAGAGGGATACAGTAAACCTGAAGTGAAGCATCGGAATATATAACTAGTGTCACAGGAATGGTTCAAACATAGACAGTAAGTAGAGTCAGTTTTCTTGAACTTAAGTCGGCATTGTGCCTTTTGTATTTAATTCCGATGCAATTTCTGTGTTTCATCGTCAATAAGAAGGTCAGAGGGATACAGTAAACCTGAAGTGAAGGATCGGAATCTATAACTAGTGTCAAAGGAATGGTTCAAAACATAGACAGTAAGAAGAGTCAGTATTCTTGTACTTAAGTCGGCATTGTGCCTTTTGTATTTAATTCCGATGCAATTTCTGTGTTTCATCGTCAATAAGAAGGTCAGAGGGATACAGTAGACCTGAAGTGAAGCATCGGAACCTATAACTAGTGCCACATGAATGGTTCAAAACATAGACAGTTAGATGAGTCAGTTTTCTTGAACTTAAGTCGGCATTGTGCCTTTTGTATTTAATTCCGATGCAATTTCTGTGTTTGAACGTCAATAAGAAGGTCAGTGGGATACAGTAAACTTGGAGTAAAGCATCGGAGTCTGTAACTAGTGTCACATGAATGGTTCAAAACATAGACAGTTAGAAGTGTCAGTTTTCTTGTACTTAAGCCGGCATTGTGTTTTTTTTATTTAATTCCGATGCAATTTCTGTGTTTCATCGTCAATAAGAAGGTCAGAGAGATACAGTAAACTTGAAGTGAAGCATCGGAATCTATAACTAGTGGCACAGGAATGGTTCAAAACATAGACAGTAAGAAGAGTCAGCTTTCTTGTACATAAGTCGGAGTTGTGCCTTTTGTATTTAATTCCGATGCAATTTCTGTGTTTCATCGTCAATAAGGGGGCCAGAGGGATACAGTAAACCTGAAGTGAAGCATCGGAATCTATAACTAGTGTCACAGTAATGGTTCAAATCATAGACATTAAGAAGAGTCAGTTTTCTTGTACTTAAGTCGGCATTGTTATTTTTGTATTTAATTCCGATGCAATTTCTGTGCTTCTTCGTCGATAAGAAGGTCAGAGGGATACAGTGAACCTGAAGTGAAGCATCGGAATCTATAACTAGTGTCACAGGAATGTTTCAATACATAGACAGTAAGCAGAGTCAGTTTTATTGTAGTTAAGTCGGCATTGTGCCTTTTGTATTTAATTCCGGTGCAATTTCTGTGTTTGGTCGTCAATAAGAAGGTCAAAGGGATGCAGGAAACCTGAAGTGAAGCATCGGAATCTATAACTAGTGTCACAGGAATGGTTCAAAACATAGACAGTAAGAAGAGTCAGTTTTCTTGTACTTAAGTCGGCATTGTGCATTTTGTATTTAATTCCGATGCAATTTCTGTGTTTCATCGTCAATAAGAAGGTCAGAGGGATACAGTAAACCTGAAGTGAAGCATCGGAATCTATAACTAGTGTCACAGGAATGGTTCAAAATATAGACAGTAAGAAGAGTCAGTTTTCTTGTATTTAAGACGGCATTGTGCCATTTGTATTTAATTCCGATGCAATATCTGTGTTTCATCGTCAATAAGAAGGTCAGAGGGATACAGTAAACCTGAAGTGAAGCATCGGAATATATAACTAGTGTCACAGGAATGGTTCAAACATAGACAGTAAGTAGAGTCAGTTTTCTTGAACTTAAGTCGGCATTGTGCCTTTTGTATTTAATTCCGATGCAATTTCTGTGTTTCATCGTCAATAAGAAGGTCAGAGGGATACAGTAAACCTGAAGTGAAGGATCGGAATCTATAACTAGTGTCAAAGGAATGGTTCAAAACATAGACAGTAAGAAGAGTCAGTATTCTTGTACTTAAGTCGGCATTGTGCCTTTTGTATTTAATTCCGATGCAATTTCTGTGGTTCATCGTCAATAAGAAGGTCAGAGGGATACAGTAGACCTGAAGTGAAGCATCGGAACCTATAACTAGTGCCACATGAATGGTTCAAAACATAGACAGTTAGATGAGTCAGTTTTCTTGAACTTAAGTCGGCATTGTGCCTTTTGTATTTAATTCCGATGCAATTTCTGTGTTTGAACGTCAATAAGAAGGTCAGTGGGATACAGTAAACCTGAAGTGAAGCATCAGAATTTGTAACTAGTGTCACATAAGTGGTTCAAATCATAGACAGTAAGAAGTGTCAGTTATCTTGTACTTAAGTAGGCATTGTGCCTTTTGTATTTAATTCCGATGCTATTTCTGTGTTTCATCGTCAATAAGAAGGTCAGAGGGATACAGTAAACCTGAATTGAAGAATCGGAATCTATAACTAGTGTCACAGGAATGGTTCAAAACATAGACAATAAGAAGAGTCAGTTTTCTTGTACTTAAGTCGGCATTGTGCCTTTTGTATTTAATTCCGATGCAATTTCTGTGTTTCATCGTCAATAAGAAGGTCAGAGGGATACAGAAAACCTGAAGTGAAGCATCGGAATATATAACTAGTGTCACATGAATGGTTCAAAGCATAGACGGTAAGAAGAGTCAGTTTTCTTGTACTTAAGTCGGCATTGTGTTTTTTGTATTTAATTCCAATGCAATTTCAGCGTTTCAACGTCAATAAGAAGGTCAGAGGGATACAGAAAACCTGAAGTGAAGCATCGGAATCTATAACTAGTGTCACAGGAATGGTTCAAAACATAGACAATAAGAAGAGTCTGTTTTCTTGTACTTTAGTCGGCATTGTGCATTTTGTATTTAATTCCGATGCAATTTCTGTGTTTCATCGTCAATAAGAAGGTCAGAGGGATACAGTAAACCTGAAGTGAAGCATCGGAATCTATAACTAGTGTCACAGGAATGGTTCAAACATAGACAGTAAGAAGAGTCAGATTTCTTGTACTTAAGTCGGCATTGTTCCTTTTGTACTTAATTCCGATGCAATTTCTGTGTTTCATCGTCAATAAGAGGGTCAGAGGGATACAGTAAACCTGAATTGAAGAATCGGAATCTATAACTAGTGTCACAGGAATGGTTCAAAACATAGACAGTAAGAAGAGTCAGTTTTCTTGAACTTAAGTCGGTATTGTGCCTTTTGTATTTAATTCCGATGCAATTTATGTGTTTCATCGTCAATAAGATGGTAAGAGGGATTCAGTAAACCTGAAGTGAAGCATCGGAATCTATAACTAGTGTCACATGAATGGTTAAAAACATAGACCGTTAGAAGAGTCAGTTTCCTTGAACTTAAGTCGGCATTGTGAATTTTTTATTTAATTCCGATGCAATTTCTGTGTTTCATCGTCAATAAGAAGGTCAGAGGGATACAGTAAACCTGAAGTGAAGCATCGGAATCTGTAACTAGTGTCACATGAGTGGTTCAAATCATAGACAGTAAGAAGAGTCAGTTATTTTGTACTTAAGTCGGCATAGTGCCTTTTGTATTTAATTCCGATGCAATTTCTGTGTTTCATCGGCAATAAGAAGGTCAGAGGGATACAGTTAACCTGAAGTGAAGCATCGGAAACTATAACTAGTGTCACAGGAATAGTTCAAAGCATAGACAGTAAGAAGAGTCAGTTTTCTTGTACTTAAGTCGGCATTGTGCCTTTTGTATTTAATTCTGATGCAATTTCTGTGTTTCATCGTCAATAAGAAGGTCAGAGGGATACAGTAAACCTGAAGTGAAGGATCGGAATCTATAACTAGTGTCAAAGGAATGGTTGAAAACATAGACAGTAAGAAGTGTCAGTTATCTTGTACTTAAGTCGGCATAGTGCCTTTTGTATTTAATTCCGATGCAATTTCTGTGTTTCATCGGCAATAAGAAGGTCAGAGGGATACAGTTAACCTGAAGTGAAGCATCGGAAACTATAACTAGTGTCACAGGAATAGTTCATAACATAGACAGAAAGAAGAGTCAGTTTTCTTGTACTTAAGTCGGCATTGCGCCTTTTGTATTTAATTCCGATGCAATTTTTGTGTTTCGTCGTCAATAAGGAGGCCGGAGGCATACTGTAAAGCTGAAGTGAAGCATCGGAATCTATAACTAGTGTCACAGGAATGGTTCAAATCTTAGATAGTAAGAAGAGTCAGTTTTCTTGTACTTAAGTCGGCATTGTGCCTTTTGTATTTAATTCCGATGCAATTTCTGTGTTTCATCGTCAACAAGATGGTCAGAGGGATACAGTAAACCTGAAGTGAAGCATCGGAATCTATAACTAGTGTCACAGGAATGGTTCAAAACTTAGATAGTAAGAAGAGTCAATTTTCTTGTACTTATGTCAGCATTGTGCCTTTTGTATTTAATTCCGATGCAATTTCTGTGTTTCATCGTCAATAGGAAGGTCAGAGGGATACAGTAAACCTGAAGTGAAGCATCGGAATCTATAACTAGTGTCACAGGAATGGTTCAAACATAGACAGTAAGAAGAGTCAGATTTCTTGTACTTAAGTCGGCATTGTGCCTTTTGTATTTAATTCCGATGCAATTTCTGTGTTTCATCGTCAATAAGAAGGTCAGAGGGATACAGTAAACCAGAATTGAAGAATCGGAATCTATAACTAGTGTCACAGGAATGTTTCAAAACATAGACAGTAAGAAGAGTCAGTTTTCTTGTACTTAAGTCGGTATTGTGCCTTTTGTATTTAATTCCGATGCAATTTCTGTGTTTCATCTTCAATAAGAAGGCTGTGGGATACAGTAAACCTGAAGTGAAGCATCGGAATCTGTAACTAGTGTCACATGAGTGGTTCAAATCATAGACAGTAAGAAGAGTCAGTTATTTTGTACTTAAGTCGGCATAGTGCCTTTTGTAATTAATTCCGATGCAATTTCTGTGTTTCATCGGCAATAAGAAGGTCAGAGGGATACAGTTAACCTGAAGTGAAGCATCGGAAACTATAACTAGTGTCACAGGAATAGTTCAAAACATAGACAGTAAGAAGAGTCAGTTTTCTTGTACTTAAGTCGGCATTGTGCCTTTTCTATTTAATTCCGATACAATTTCTGTGTTTCATCGCCAATACGAACGTCTGAGGCATACTGTAAAGCTAAAGTGAAGCATCGGAATCTATAACTAGTGTCACAGGATTGGTTCAAAACATAGAAGGTATGAAGAGTCAGTTTTCTTGTACTTAAGTCGGCATTGTGTTTTTTGTATTTAATTCCAATGCAATTTCAGTGTTTCAACGTCAATAAGAAGGTCAGAGGGATACAGGAAACCTGAAGTGAAGCATCGGAATCTATAACTAGTGTCACAGGAATGGTTCAAAACATAGACAGTAAGAAGAGTCAGTTTTCTTGTACTTTAGTCGGCATTGTGCGTTTTGTATTTAATTGCGATGCAATTTCTGTGTTTCATCGTCAATAAGAAGGTCAGAGGGATACAGTGAACCTGAAGTGAAGCATCGGGATCTATAACTAGTGTCACAGGAATGTTACAAATCATAGACAGTACAAAGAGTCAGTTTTCTTGTACTTAAGTCAGCATTGTGCCTTTTGTATTTGATTCCGGTACAATTTCTGTGTTTGATCGTCAATAAGAAGGTCAGAGGGATACAGTAAACCTGAAGTGAAGCATCGGAATCTATAACTAGTGTCGCAGGAATGGTTCAAAACATAGACAGTAAGAAGAGTCAGTTTTCTTGTACTTAAGTCGGCATTGTGCCTTTTGTATTTAGTTCCGATGCTATTTCTGTGTTTTATCGTCAATAGGAAGGTCAGAGTGATAAAGTAAACCTGAAGCGAAACATCGGAATCTATAACTAGTGTCACAGGAATGGTTCAAAACTTAGACACTAAGAAGAGTCAGTTTTCTTGTACTTAAGTCGGTATTGTGCCTTTTGTATTTAATTCCGATGCAATTTCTGTGTTTCATCGTCAATAAGAAGGTCAGAGGGATACAGTAAACCTGAAGTGAAGCATCGGAAACTATAACTAGTGTCACAGGAATGGTTCAAAACATAGACTGTAAGAAGAGTCAGTTTTCTTGTACTTAAGTCGGCATTGTGCCTTTTGTATTTAATTCCGATGCTATTTCTGTGTTTCATCGTCAATAAGAAGGTCAGAGGGATACAGTAAACCTGAAGTGAAGCATCGGAATCTATAACTAGTGTCACAGGAATGGTTCAAAACATAGACAGTAAGAAGAGTCAGTTTTCTTGTACTTAAGCCGGCATTGTGCCTTTTGTATTTAATTCCGATGCTATTTCTGTGTTTCATCGTCAATAAGACGGTCAGAGGGATACAGTAAACCTGAAGTGAACCATCGAAATCTATAACTAGTGTCACAGGAATGGTTCAAAACATAGACAGTAAGAAGAGTAAGTTTCCATGTACTTAAGTCGGCATTGTGCCTTTTTTATTTAATTCCAATGCAATTTCTGTGATTCATCGTCAATTAGAAGGTCGGAGGGATACAGTAAACTTGGAGTAAAGTATTGGAGTCTATAACAAGTGTCGCATGAATGGTTCAAAACATAGACAGTTAGAAGTGTCAGTTTTCTTGTACTTTAGCCGGCATTGTGTTTTTTTTATTTAATTCCGATGCAATTTCTGTGTTTCATCGTCAATAAGAGGGTCAGAGGGATACAGTAAGCTTGAAGTGAAGCATCGGAATCTATAACTAGTGTCACAGGAATGGTTCAAAACATAGACAGTAAGAAGAGTCAGCTTTCTTGTACACAAGTCGGCGTTGTGCCTTTTGTATTTAATTCCGATGCAATTTCTGTGTTTCATCGTCAATAAGGAGGCCAGAGGGATACAGTAGACCTGAAGTGAAGCATCGGAATCTATAACTAGTGTCACAGGAATGATTCAAAACATAGACTGTAAGAAGAGTCAGTTTTCTTGTACTTAAGTCGGCATTGTGCCTTTTGTATTTAACTCCGATGCAATTTCTGTGTTTCATCGTCAATAAAAAGGTCAGAGGGATACAGTAAACCTGAAGTAAAGCATCGGAATCTATAACTAGTGTCACAGGAATGGTTCAAAACATAGACAGTAAGAAGAGTCAGTTTTCTTGTACTTAAGTCGGCATTGTGCCTTTTGTATTTAATTCCGATGCGATTTCTGTGCTTCATTGTCAATAAGAAGGTCAGAGGGATACAGTAAACCTGAAGTGAAGCATCGGAATCTATAACTAGTGTCACAGGAATGGTTCAAACATAGACAGTAAGTAGAGTCAGTTTTCTTGTACTTAAGTCGGCATTGTGCCTTTTGTATTTAATTCCGATGCAATTTCTGTGTTTCATCGTCAATAAGAAGGTCAGAGGGATACAGTAAACCTGAAGTGAAGGATCGGAATCTATAACTAGTGTCAAAGGAATGGTTCAAATCATAGACAGTAAGAAGAGTCAGTGTTCTTGTACTTAAGTCGGCATTGTGCCTGTTGTATTTAATCCCATGCAATTTCTGTGTTTAATCGTCAATAAGAAGGTCAGAGGGATACAGTAGACCTGAAGTGAAGCATCGGAACCTATAACTAGTGCCACATGAATGGTTCAAAACATAGACAGTTAGAAGAGTCAGTTTTCTTGAACTTAAGTCGGCATTGTGCCTTTTGTATTTAATTCCGATGCAATTTCTGTGTTTGAACGTCAATAAGAAGGTCGGTGGGATACAGTAAACCGGAAGTGAAGCATCGGAATTTGTAACTAGTGTCACATAAGTGGTTCAAATCATAGACAGTAAGAAGAGTCAGTTATCTTGTACTTAAGTAGGCATTGTGCCTTTTGTATTTAATTCCGATGCTATTTCTGTGTTTCATCGTCAATAAGAAGGTCAGAGGGATACAGTAAACCTGAAGTGAAGCATCGGAATCTATAAATAGTGTCACAGGAATGGTTCAAAATTTAGACAGTAAGGAGAGTCAGTTTTCTTGTACTTAAGTCGGCATTGTGCCTTTTGTATTTAATTCCGATGCAATTTCTGTGTTCCATCGTCAATAAGATGGTCAGAGGGATACAGTAAACCTGAAGTGAAGCATCGGAATATATAACTAGTGTCACATGAATGGTTCAAAACATAGACGGTAAGAAGAGTCAGTTTTCTTGTACTTAAGTCTGCATTGTGTTTCTTGTATTTAATTCCAATGCAATTTCAGTGTTTCAACGTCAATAAGAAGGTCAGAGGGATACAGAAAACCTGAAGTGAAGCATCGGAATCTATAACTAGTGTGACAGGAATGGTTCAAAACATAGACAATAAGAAGAGTCTGTTTTCTTGTACTTTAGTCGGCATTGTGCCTTTTGTATTTAATTCCGATGCAATTTCTGTGTTTCATCGTCAATAAGAAGGTCAGAGGGATACAGTAATCCTGAAGTGAAGCATCGGAATCTATAACTAGTGTCACAGGAATGGTTCAAACATAGACAGTAAGAAGAGTCAGATTGATTGTACTTAAGTCGGCATTGTGCCTTTTGTATTTAATTCCGATGCAATTTCTGTGTTTCATCGTCAATAAGAAGGTCAGAGGGATACAGTAAACCTGAATTGAAGAATCGGAAACTATAACTAGTGTCACAGGAATGTTTCAAAACATAGACTGTAAGAAGAGTCAGTTTTCTTGTACTTAAGTCGGCATTGTGCCTTTTGTATTTAATTCCGATGCTATTTCTGTGTTTCATCGTCAATAAGAAGGACAGAGGGATACAGTAAACCTGATGTGAAGCATCGGAATCTATAAATAGTGTCACAGGAATGGTTCAAAACATAGACATTAAGAAGAGTCAGTATTCTTGTACTTAAGTCGGCATTGTTATTTTTGTATGTAATTCCGATGCAATTTCTGTGCTTCATCGTCAATAAGAAGGTCAGAGGGATACAGTAAACTTGAAGTGAAGCATCGGAATCTATAACTAGTGTCACAGGAATGGTTCAAAACATAGACAATAAGAAGAGTCAGTTTTCTTGTACTTAAGTCGGCATTGTGCCTTATGTATTTAATTCCTATGAAATTTCTGTGTTTCATCGTCAATAAGAAGGTAGAGGGATACAGTAAACCTGAAGAGGAGCATCGGGATCTATAACTAGTGTCACAGGAATGGTTCAAAACATAGTAAGAAGAGTCAGTTTTCTTGTACTTAAGTCGGCATTGTGCCCTTTGTATTTAATTCCGATGCAATTTCTGTGTTTCATCTTCAACAAGAAGGTCAGAGGGATACAGTAAACCTGAAGTGAAGCATCGGAATCTATAACTAGTGTCACAGGAATGGTTCAAAACATAGACAGTAAGAAGAGACTGTTATCTTGTACTTAAGTCGGCATTGTGCCTTTTGTATTTAATTCCGATGCTATTTCTGTGTTTCATCGTGAACAAGAAGGTCAGAGGGATACAGTAAACCTGAAGTGAAGCATCGAAATCTATAACTAGTGTCACTGGAATGGTTCAAACATAGACAGTAAGAAGAGTCAGTTTTCTTGCACTTAAGTCGGCATTGTTCCCTTTGTATTTAATTCCGATGCATTTTCTGTGTTTCATCGTCAATACTAAAGTCAGAGGAATACAGTAAATCTGAAGTGAAGCATCGGAATCGATAACTAGTATCACTTGAGTGGTTCAAAACATAGACAGTAAGAAGAGTCAGTTATCTTGTACTTAGGTAGGCATTGTGCCTTTTGTATTTATTTCCGATGGTATTTCTGTGTTTCATCGTCAATAAGAAGGTCAGAGGGATACAGTAAACCTGATGTGAAGCATCGGAATCTATAAATAGTGTCACAGGAATGGTTCAAAACATAGACAGTAAAGAGAGTCAGTTTTCTTGTACGTAAGTCGGCATTGTGCCTTTTGTATTTAATTCCGATGCAATATCTGTGTTTCATCGTCAATAAGATGGTCAGAGGGATACAGTAAACCTGAAGTGAAGCATCGGAATCTGTAACTAGTGTCACATGAATGGTTCAAAACATAGAAGGTATGAAGAGTCAGTTTTCTTGTACTTAAGTCGGCATTGTGTTTTTTGTATTTAATTCCAATGCAATTTCAGTGTTTCAACGTCAATAAGAAGGTCAGAGGGATACAGGAAACCTGAAGTGAAGCATCGGAATCTATAACTAGTGTCACAGGAATGGTTCAAAACATAGACAGTAAGAAGAGTCAGTTTTCTTGTACTTTAGTCGGCATTGTGCCTTTTGTATTTAATTCCGATGCAATTTCTGTGTTTCATCGTCAATAAGAAGGTCAGAGGGATACAGTGAACCTGAAGTGAAGTATCGGGATCTATAACTAGTGTCACAGGAATGTTACAAATCATAGACAGTACAAAGAGTCAGTTTTCTTGTACTTAAGTCAGCATTGTGCATTTTGTATTTAATTCCGGTACAATTTCTGTGTTTGATCGTCAATAAGAAGGTCAGAGGGATACAGTAAACCTGAAGTGAAGCATCGGAATCTATAACTAGTGTCACAGGAATGGTTCAAAACATAGACAGTAAGAAGAGTCAGTTTTCTTGTACTTAAGTCGGCATTGTGCCTTTTGTATTTATTTCTGATGCTATTTCTGTGTTTTATCGTCAATAAGAAGGTCAGAGTGATAAAGTAAACCTGAAGCGAAACATCGGAATCTATAACTAGTGTCACAGGAATGGTTCAAAACATAGACACTAAGAAGAGTCAGTTTTCTTGTACTTAAGTCGGTATTGTGCATTTTGTATTTAATTCCGATGCAATTTCTGTGTTTCATCGTCAATAAGAAGGTCAGAGGGATACAGTAAACCTGAAGTGAAGCATCGGAAACTATAACTAGTGTCACAGGAATGGTTCAAAACATAGACTGTAAGAAGAGTCAGTTTTCTTGTACTTAAGTCGGCATTGTGCCTTTTGTATTTAATTCCGATGCTATTTCTGTGTTTCATCGTCAATAAGAAGGTCAGAGGGATACAGTAAACCTGAAGTGAAGCATCGGAATCTATAACTAGTGTCACAGGAATGGTTCAAAACATAGACAGTAAGAAGAGTCAGTTTTCTTGTACTTAAGCCGGCATTGTGCCTTTTGTATTTAATTCCGATGCTATTTCTGTGTTTCATCGTCAATAAGACGGTCAGAGGGATACAGTAAACCTGAAGTGAACCATCGAAATCTATAACTAGTGTCACAGGAATGGTTCAAAACATAGACAGTAAGAAGAGTAAGTTTCCATGTACTTAAGTCGGCATTGTGCCTTTTTTATTTAATTCCAATGCAATTTCTGTGATTCATCGTCAATTAGAAGGTCGGAGGGATACAGTAAACTTGGAGTAAAGTATTGGAGTCTATAACAAGTGTCACATGAATGGTTCAAAACATAGACAGTTAGAAGTGTCAGTTTTCTTGTACTTTAGCCGGCATTGTGTTTTTTTTATTTAATTCCGATGCAATTTCTGTGTTTCATCGTCAATAAGAAGGTCAGAGGGATACAGTAAGCTTGAAGTGAAGCATCGGAATCTATAACTAGTGTCACAGGAATGGTTCAAAACATAGACAGTAAGAAGAGTCAGCTTTCTTGTACATAAGTCAGCGTTGTGCCTTTTGTATTTAATTCCGATGCAATTTCTGTGTTTCATCGTCAATAAGGAGGCCAGAGGGATACAGTAAACCTGAAGTGAAGCATCGGAATCTATAACTAGTGTCACAGGAATGGTTCAAAACATAGACATTAAGAAGAGTCAGTTTTCTTGTACTTAAGTCGGCATTGTTATTTTTGTATGTAATTCCGATGCAATTTCTGTCCTTCATCGTCAATAAGAAGGTCAGAGGGATACAGTAAACTTGAAGTGAAGCATCGGAATATATAACTAGTGTCACAGGAATGGTTCAAAACATAGACAGTAAGAAGAGTCAGCTTTCTTGTACATAAGTCGGCGTTGTGCCTTTTGTATTAATTTCCGATGCAATTTCTGTGTTTCATCGTCAATAAGGAGGCCAGAGGGATACAGTAAACCTGAAGTGAAGCATCGGAATCTATAACTAGTATCACAGGAATGATTCAAAACATAGACTGTAAGAAGAGTCAGTTTTCTTGTACTTAAGTCGGCATTGTGCCTTTTGTATTTAACTCCGATGCAATTTCTGTGTTTCATCGTCAATAAAAAGGTCAGAGGGATACAGTAAACCTGAAGTAAAGCATCGGAATCTATAACTAGTGTCACAGGAATGGTTCAAAACATAGACGGTAAGAAGAGTCAGTATTCTTGTACTTAAGTCGGCATTGTGCCTGTTGTATTTAATCCCATGCAATTTCTGTGTTTAATCGTCAATAAGAAGGTCAGAGGGATACAGTAGACCTGAAGTGAAGCATCGGAACCTATAACTAGTGCCACATGAATGGTTCAAAACATAGACAGTTAGAAGAGTCAGTTTTCTTGAACTTAAGTCGGCATTGTGCCTTTTGTATTTAATTCCGATGCAATTTCTGTGTTTGAACGTCAATAAGAAGGTCAGTGGGATACAGTAAACCTGAAGTGAAGCATCGGAATTTGTAACTAGTGTCACATAAGTGGTTCAAAACATAGACGGTAAGAAGAGTCAGTTTTCTTGTACTTAAGTCTGCATTGTGTTTCTTGTATTTAATTCCAATGCAATTTCAGTGTTTCAACGTCAATAAGAAGGTCAGAGGGATACAGAAAACCTGAAGTGAAGCATCGGAATCTATAACTAGTGTCACAGGAATGGTTCAAAACATAGACAATAAGAAGAGTCTGTTTTCTTGTACTTTAGTCGGCATTGTGCCTTTTGTATTTAATTCCGATGCAATTTCTGTGTTTCATCGTCAATAAGAAGGTCAGAGGGATACAGTAAACCTGAAGTGAAGCATCAGAATCTATAACTAGTGTCACAGGAATGGTTCAAACATAGACAGTAAGAAGAGTCAGATTTCTTGTACTTAAGTCGGCATTGTGCCTTTTGTATTTAATTCCGATGCAATTTCTGTGTTTCATCGTCAATAAGAAGGTCAGAGGGATACAGTAAACCTGAATTGAAGAATCGGAAACTATAACTAGTGTCACAGGAATGTTTCAAAACATAGACTGTAAGAAGAGTCAGTTTTCTTGTACTTAAGTCGGCATTGTGCCTTTTGTATTTAATTCCGATGCTATTTCTGTGTTTCATCGTCAATAAGAAGGTCAGAGGGATACAGGGAACCTGAAGTGAAGCTTCGGAATCTATAACTAGTGTCACAGGAATGGTTCAAAACATAGACAGTAAGAAGAGTCAGTTTTCTTGTACTTAAGTCGGCATTGTGCATTTTGTATTTAATTCCGATGCAATTTCTGTGTTTCATCGTCAATAGGAAGGTCAGAGGGATACAGTAAACCAGAAGTGAAGCTTCGGAAACTATAACTAGTGTCACAGGAATGGTTCAAAATATAGACAGTAAGAAGAGTCAGTTTTCTTGTACTTAAGACGGCATTGTGCCATTTGTATTTAATTCCGATGCAATATCTGTGTTTCATCGTCAATAAGAAGGTCAGAGGGATACAGTAAACCTGAAGTGAAGCATCGGAATCTATAACTAGTATCAGAGGAATGGTTCAAAACATAGACTGTAAGAAGAGTCAGTTTTCTTGTACTTAAGTCGGCATTGTGCCTTTTGTATTTAACTCCGATTCAATTTCTGTGGTTCATCGTAAATAAAAAGGTCAGAGGGATACAGTAAACCTGAAGTAAAGCATCGGAATCTATAACTAGTGTCACAGGAATGGATCAAAACATAGACAGTAAGAAGAGTCAGTTTTCTTGTACTTAAGTCGGCATTGTGCCTTTTGTATTTAATTCCGATGCAATTTCTGTGTTTCATCGTCAATTATAGGTCAGAGTGATACAGTAAACCTGAAGCGAAACATCGGAATCTATAACTAGTGTCACTGGAATGGTTCAAAACATAGACACTAAGAAGAGTCAGTTTTCTTGTACTTAAGTCGGTATTGTGCCTTTTGTATTTAATTCCGATGCAATTTCTGTGTTTCATCGTCAGTAAGAGGGTCAGAGGGATACAGTAAACCTGAAGTGGAGCATCGGAAACTATAACTAGTGTCACAGGAATGGTTCAAACATAGACTGTAAGAAGAGTCAGTTTTCTTGTACTTAAGTCGGCATTGTGCCTTTTGTATTTAATTCCGATGCTATTTCTGTGTTTCATCGTCAATAAGAAGGTCAGAGGGATACAGTAAACCTGAAGTGAAGCATCGGAATCTGTAACTAGTGTCACAGGAATGGTTCAAAACATAGACAGTAAGAAGAGTCAGTTTTCTTGTACTTAAGCTGGCATTGTGCCTTTTGTATTTAATTCCGATGCTATTTCTGTGTTTCATCGTCAATAAGAAGGTCAGAGGGATACAGTAAACCCGAAGTGAAGCATCGAAATCTATAACTAGTGTCACAGGAATGGTTCAAAACATAGAAAGTCAGAAGAGTCTGTTTCCATGTACTTAAGTCGGCATTGTGCCTTTTGTATTTAATTCCAATGCAATTTCTGTGATTCATCGTCAATAAGAAGGTCGGAGGGATACAGTAAACTTGGAGTAAAGCATCGGAGTCTGTAACTAGTGTCACATGAATGGTTCAAAACATAGACAGTTAGAAGTGTCAGTTTTCTTGTACTTAAGCCGGCATTGTGTTTTTTTTATTTAATTCCGATGCAATTTCTGTGTTTCATCGTCAATAAGAAGATCAGAGAGATACAGTAAACTTGAAGTGAAGGATCGGAATCTATAACTAGTGTCACAGGAATGGTTCAAAACATAGACAGTAAGAAGAGTCAGCTTTCTTGTACATAAGTCGGAGTTGTGCCTTTTGTATTTAATTCCGATGCAATTTCTGTGTTTCATCGTCAATAAGGGGGCCAGAGGGATAAAGTAAACCTGAAGTGAAGCATCGGAATCTATAACTAGTGTCACAGTAATGGTTCAAATCATAGACATTAAGAAGAGTCAGTTTTCTTGTACTTAAGTCGGCATTGTTATTTTTGTATTTAATTCCGATGCAATTTCTGTGCTTCTTCGTCGATAAGAAGGTCAGAGGGATACAGTGAACCTGAAGTGAAGCATCGGAATCTATAACTAGTGTCACAGGAATGTTTCAATACATAGAGAGTAAGAAGAGTCAGTTTTCTTGTAGTTAAGTCGGCATTGTGCCTTTTGTATTTAATTCCGGTGCAATTTCTGTGTTTGGTCGTCAATAAGAAGGTCAGAGTGATGCAGGAAACCTGAAGTGAAGCATCGGAATCAATAACTAGTGTCACAGGAATGGTTCAAAACATAGACAGTAAGAAGAGTCAGTTTTCTTGTACTTAAGTCGGCATTGTGCATTTTGTATTTAATTCCGATGCAATTTCTGTGTTTCATCGTCAATAAGAAGGTCAGAGGGATACAGTAAACCTGAAGTGAAGCATCGGAAACTATAACTAGTGTCACAGGAATGGTTCAAAATATAGACAGTAAGAAGAGTCAGTTTTCTTGTACTTAAGACGGCATTGTGCCATTTGTATTTAATTCCGATGCAATATCTGTGTTTCATCGTCAATGAGAAGGTCAGAGGGATACAGTAAACCTGAAGTGAAGCATCGGAATCTATAACTAGTGTCACAGGAATGGTTCAAACATAGACAGTAAGAAGAGTCAGTATTCTTGTACTTAAGTGGGCATTGTGCCTTTTGTATTTAATTCCGATGCAATTTCTGTGTTTCATCGTCAATAAGAAGGTCAGAGGGATACAGTAGACCTGAAGTGAAGCATCGGAACCTATAACTAGTGCCACATGAATGGTTCAAAACATAGACAGTTAGAAGAGTCAGTTTTCTTGAACTTAAGTCGGCATTGTGCCTTTTGTATTTAATTCCGATGCAATTTCTGTGTTTGAACGTCAATAAGAAGGTCAGTGGGATACAGTAAACCTGAAGTGAAGCATCAGAATTTGTAACTAGTGTCACATAAGTGGTTCAAATCATAGACAGTAAGAAGTGTCAGTTATCTTGTACTTAAGTAGGCATTGTGCCTTTTGTATTTAATTCCGATGCTATTTCTGTGTTTCATCGTCAATAAGAAGGTCAGAGGGATACAGTGAACCTGAATTGAAGAATCGGAATCTATAACTAGTGTCACAGGAATAGTTTAAAACATAGACAATAAGAAGAGTCAGTTTTCTTGTACTTAAGTCGGCATTGTGCCTTTTGTATTTAATTCCGATGCAATTTCTGTGTTTCATCGTCAATAAGAAGGTCAGAGGGATACAGTAAACCTGAAGTGAAGCATCGGAATCTATAACTAGTGTCACAGGAATGGTTCAAACATAGACAGTAAGAAGAGTCAGATTTCTTGTACTTAAGTCGGCATTGTTCCTTTTGTATTTAATTCCGATGCAATTTCTGTGTTTCATCGTCAATAAGAAGGTCAGAGGGATACAGAAAACCTGAATTGAAGAATCGGAATCTATAACTAGTGTCACAGGAATGGTTCAAAACATAGACAGTAAGAAGAGTCAGTTTTCTTGTACTTAAGTCGGTATTGTGCCTTTTGTATTTAATTCCGATGCAATTTCTGTGTTTCATCGTCAATAAGAAGGTAAGAGGGATACAGTAAACCTGAAGTGAAGCATCGGAATCTATAACTAGTGTCACATGAATGGTTAAAAACATAGACAGTTAGAAGAGTCAGTTTCCTTGAACTTAAGTCGGCATTGTGACTTTTTTATTTAATTCCGATGCAATTTCTGTGTTTCATCGTCAATAAGAAGGTCAGAGGGATACAGTAAACCTGAAGTGAAGCATCGGAATCTGTAACTAGTGTCACATGAGTGGTTCAAATCATAGACAGTAAGAAGAGTCAGTTATTTCGTACTTAAGTCGGCATAGTGCCTTTTGTATTTAATTCCGATGCAATTTCTGTGTTTCATCGGCAATAAGAAGGTCAGAGGGATACAGTTAACCTGAAGTGAAGCATCGGAAACTATAACTAGTGTCACATGAATAGTTCAAAGCATAGACAGTAAGAAGAGTCAGTTTTCTTGTACTTAAGTCGGCATTGTGCCTTTTGTATTTAATTCTGATGCAATTTCTGTGTTTCATCGTCAATAAGATGGTCAGAGGGATACAGTAAACCTGAAGTGAAGGATCGGAATCTATAACTAGTGTCAAAGGAATGGTTGAAAACATATACAGTAAGAAGAGTTAGTATTCTTGTACTTAAGTCGGCATTGTGCCTGTTGTATTTAATTCCCATGCAATTTCTGTGTTTCATCGGCATTAAGAAGGTCAGAGGGATACAGTAAATCTGAAGTGAAGCATCGGAATCTATAACTAGTGTCACAGGAATAGTTCATAACATAGACAGAAAGAAGAGTCAGTTTTCTTGTACTTAAGTCGGCATTGCGCCTTTTGTATTTAATTCCGATGCAATTTTTGTGTTTCGTCGTCAATAAGGAGGCCAGAGGCATACTGTAAAGCTGAAGTGAAGCATCGGAATCTATAACTAGTGTCACAGGAATGGTTCAAATCTTAGATAGTAAGAAGAGTCAGTTCTCTTGTACTTAAGTCGGCATTGTGCCTTTTGTATTTAATTCCGATGCAATTTCTGTGTTTCATCGTCAACAAGAAGGTCAGAGGGATACAGTAAACCTGAAGTGAAGCATCGGAATCAATAACTAGTGTCACAGGAATGGTTCAAAACTTAGATAGTAAGAAGAGTCAATTTTCTTGTACTTATGTCGGCATTGTGCCTTTTGTATTTAATTCCGATGCAATTTCTGTGTTTCATCGTCAATAGGAAGGACAGAGGGATACAGTAAACCTGAAGTGAAGCATCGGAATCTATAACTAGTGTCACAGGAATGGTTCAAACATAGACAGTAAGAAGAGTCAGATTTCTTGAACTTAAGACGGCATTGTGCCTTTTGTATTTAATTCCGATGCAATTTCTGTGTTTCATCGTCAATAAGAAGGTCAGAGGGATACAGTAAACCTGAAGTGAAGCATCGGAATCTGTAACTAGTGTCACAGGAATGGTTCAAAACATAGACAGTAAGAAGAGTCAGTTTTCTTGTACTTAAGCTGGCATTGTGCCTTTTGTATTTGATTCCGATGCTATTTCTGTGTTTCATCGTCAATAAGAAGGTCAGAGGGATACAGTAAACCTGAAGTGAAGCATCGGAATCTATAACTAGTGTCACAGGAATGGTTCAAATCTTAGATAGTAAGTAGAGTCAATTTTCTTGTACTTATGTCGGCATTGTGCCTTTTGTATTTAATTCCGATGCAATTTCTGTGTTTCATCGTCAATAGGAAGGTCAGAGGGATACAGTAAACCTGAAGTGAAGCATCGGAATCTATAACTAGTGTCACAGGAATGGTTCAAACATAGACAGTAAGAAGAGTCAGATTTCTTGTACTTAAGTCGGCATTGTGCCTTTTGTATTTAATTCCGATGCAATTTCTGTGCTTCATCGTCAATAAGGGGGCCAGAGGGATACAGTAAACCTGAAGTGAAGCATCGGAATCTATAACTAGTGTCACAGTAATGGTTCAAAACGTAGAAAGTTAGAAGAGTCTGTTTCCATGTACTTAAGTCGGCATTGTGCCTTTTGTATTTAATTCCAATGCATTTTCTGTGATTCATCGTCAATAAGAAGGTCAGAGGGATACAGTAAACCTGAAGTGAAGCATCGGAATCTGTAACTAGTGTCACAGGAATGGTTCAAAACATAGACAGTAAGAAGAGTCAGTTTTCTTGTACTTAAGCTGGCATTGTGCCTTTTGTATTTAATTCCGATGCTATTTCTGTGTTTCATCGTCAATAAGAAGGTCAGAGGGATACAGTAAACCTGAAGTGAAGCATCGAAATCTATAACTAGTGTCACAGGAATGGTTCAAATCGTAGAAAGTTAGAAGAGTCTGTTTCCATGTACTTAAGTCGGCATTGTGCCTTTTGTATTTAATTCCAATGCAATTTGTGTGATTCATCGTCAATAAGAAGGTCGGAGGGATACAGTAAACTTGGAGTAAAGCATCGGAGTCTGTAACTAGTGTCACATGAATGGTTCAAAACATAGACAGTTAGAAGTGTCAGTTTTCTTGTACTTAAGCTGGCATTGTGCCTTTTGTATTTAATTCCGATGCTATTTCTGTGTTTCATCGTCAATAAGAAGGTCAGAGGGATACAGTAAACCTGAAGTGAAGCATCGGAATCTATAACTAGTGTCACAGGAATGGTTCAAAATATAGACAGTAAGAAGAGTCAGTTTTCTTGTACTTAAGACGGCATTGTGCCATTTGTATTTAATTCCGATGCAATATCTGTGTTTCATCGTCAATAAGAAGGTCAGAGGGATACAGTAAACCTGAAGTGAAGCATCGGAATATATAACTAGTGTCACAGGAATGGTTCAAACATAGACAGTAAGTAGAGTCAGTTTTCTTGAACTTAAGTCGGCATTGTGCCTTTTGTATTTAATTCCGATGCAATTTCTGTGTTTCATCGTCAATAAGAAGGTCAGAGGGATACAGTAAACCTGAAGTGAAGGATCGGAATCCATAACTAGTGTCAAAGGAATGGTTCAAAACATAGACAGTAAGAAGAGTCAGTATTCTTGTACTTAAGTCGGCATTGTGCCTTTTGTATTTAATTCCGATGCAATTTCTGTGTTTCATCGTCAATAAGAAGGTCAGAGGGATACAGTAGACCTGAAGTGAAGCATCGGAACCTATAACTAGTGCCACATGAATGGTTCAAAACATAGACAGTTAGATGAGTCAGTTTTCTTGAACTTAAGTCGGCATTGTGCCTTTTGTATTTAATTCCGATGCAATTTCTGTGTTTGAACGTCAATAAGAAGGTCAGTGGGATACAGTAAACTTGGAGTAAAGCATCGGAGTCTGTAACTAGTGTCACATGAATGGTTCAAAACATAGACAGTTAGAAGTGTCAGTTTTCTTGTACTTAAGCCGGCATTGTGTTTTTTTTATTTAATTCCGATGCAATTTCTGTGTTTCATCGTCAATAAGAAGGTCAGAGAGATACAGTAAACTTGAAGTGAAGCATCGGAATCTATAACTAGTGTCACAGGAATGGTTCAAAACATAGACAGTAAGAAGAGTCAGCTTTCTTGTACATAAGTCGGAGTTGTGCCTTTTGTATTTAATTCCGATGCAATTTCTGTGTTTCATCGTCAATAAGGGGGCCAGAGGGATACAGTAAACCTGAAGTGAAGCATCGGAATCTATAACTAGTGTCACAGTAATGGTTCAAATCATAGACATTAAGAAGAGTCAGTTTTCTTGTACTTAAGTCGGCATTGTTATTTTTGTATTTAATTCCGATGCAATCTCTGTGCTTCTTCGTCGATAAGAAGGTCAGAGGGATACAGTGAACCTGAAGTGAAGCATCGGAATCTATAACTAGTGTCACAGGAATGTTTCAATACATAGACAGTAAGAAGAGTCAGTTTTCTTGTAGTTAAGTCGGCATTGTGCCTTTTGTATTTAATTCCGGTGCAATTTCTGTGTTTGGTCGTCAATAAGAAGGTCAAAGGGATGCAGGAAACCTGAAGTGAAGCATCGGAATCTATAACTAGTGTCACAGGAATGGTTCAAAACATAGACAGTAAGAAGAGTCAGTTTTCTTGTACTTAAGTCGGCATTGTGCATTTTGTATTTAATTCCGATGCAATTTCTGTGTTTCATCGTCAATAAGAAGGTCAGAGGGATACAGTAAACCTGAAGTGAAGCATCGGAATCTATAACTAGTGTCACAGGAATGGTTCAAAATATAGACAGTAAGAAGAGTCAGTTTTCTTGTACTTAAGACGGCATTGTGCCATTTGTATTTAATTCCGATGCAATATCTGTGTTTCATCGTCAATAAGAAGGTCAGAGGGATACAGTAAACCTGAAGTGAAGCATCGGAATATATAACTAGTGTCACAGGAATGGTTCAAACATAGACAGTAAGTAGAGTCAGTTTTCTTGAACTTAAGTCGGCATTGTGCCTTTTGTATTTAATTCCGATGCAATTTCTGTGTTTCATCGTCAATAAGAAGGTCAGAGGGATACAGTAAACCTGAAGTGAAGGATCGGAATCTATAACTAGTGTCAAAGGAATGGTTCAAAACATAGACAGTAAGAAGAGTCAGTATTCTTGTACTTAAGTCGGCATTGTGCCTTTTGTATTTAATTCCGATGCAATTTCTGTGTTTCATCGTCAATAAGAAGGTCAGAGGGATACAGTAGACCTGAAGTGAAGCATCGGAACCTATAACTAGTGCCACATGAATGGTTCAAAACATAGACAGTTAGATGAGTTAGTTTTCTTGAACTTAAGTCGGCATTGTGCCTTTTGTATTTAATTCCGATGCAATTTCTGTGTTTGAACGTCAATAAGAAGGTCAGTGGGATACAGTAAACCTGAAGTGAAGCATCAGAATTTGTAACTAGTGTCACATAAGTGGTTCAAATCATAGACAGTAAGAAGTGTCAGTTATCTTGTACTTAAGTAGGCATTGTGCCTTTTGTATTTAATTCCGATGCTATTTCTGTGTTTCATCGTCAATAAGAAGGTCAGAGGGATACAGTAAACCTGAATTGAAGAATCGGAATCTATAACTAGTGTCACAGGAATGGTTCAAAACATAGACAATAAGAAGAGTCAGTTTTCTTGTACTTAAGTCGGCATTGTGCCTTTTGTATTTATTTCCGATGCAATTTCTGTGTTTCATCGTCAATAAGAAGGTCAGAGGGATACAGAAAACCTGAAGTGAAGCATCGGAATATATAACTAGTGTCACATGAATGGTTCAAAGCATAGACGGTAAGAAGAGTCAGTTTTCTTGTACTTAAGTCGGCATTGTGTTTTTTGTATTTAATTCCAATGCAATTTCAGCGTTTCAACGTCAATAAGAAGGTCAGAGGGATACAGAAAACCTGAAGTGAAGCATCGGAATCTATAACTAGTGTCACAGGAATGGTTCAAAACATAGACAATAAGAAGAGTCTGTTTTCTTGTACTTTAGTCGGCATTGTGCATTTTGTATTTAATTCCGATGCAATTTCTGTGTTTCATCGTCAATAAGAAGGTCAGAGGGATACAGTAAACCTGAAGTGAAGCATCGGAATCTATAACTAGTGTCACAGGAATGGTTCAAACATAGACAGTAAGAAGAGTCAGATTTCTTGTACTTAAGTCGGCATTGTTCCTTTTGTATTTAATTCCGATGCAATTTCTGTGTTTCATCGTCAATAAGAGGGTCAGAGGGATACAGTAAACCTGAATTGAAGAATCGGAATCTATAACTAGTGTCACAGGAATGGTTCAAAACATAGACAGTAAGAAGAGTCAGTTTTCTTGAACTTAAGTCGGTATTGTGCCTTTTGTATTTAATTCCGATGCAATTTATGTGTTTCATCGTCAATAAGATGGTAACAGGGATACAGTAAACCTGAAGTGAAGCATCGGAATCTATAACTAGTGTCACATGAATGGTTAAAAACATAGACAGTTAGAAGAGTCAGTTTCCTTGAACTTAAGTCGGCATTGTGAATTTTTTATTTAATTCCGATGCAATTTCTGTGTTTCATCGTCAATAAGAAGGTCAGAGGGATACAGTAAACCTGAAGTGAAGCATCGGAATCTGTAACTAGTGTCACATGAGTGGTTCAAATCATAGACAGTAAGAAGAGTCAGTTATTTTGTACTTAAGTCGGCATAGTGCCTTTTGTATTTAATTCCGATGCAATTTCTGTGTTTCATCGGCAATAAGAAGGTCAGAGGGATACAGTTAACCTGAAGTGAAGCATCGGAAACTATAACTAGTGTCACAGGAATAGTTCAAAGCATAGACAGTAAGAAGAGTCAGTTTTCTTGTACTTAAGTCGGCATTGTGCCTTTTGTATTTAATTCTGATGCAATTTCTGTGTTTCATCGTCAATAAGAAGGTCAGAGGGATACAGTAAACCTGAAGTGAAGGATCGGAATCTATAACTAGTGTCAAAGGAATGGTTGAAAACATAGACAGTAAGAAGAGTCAGTATTCTTGTACTTAAGTCGGCATTGTGCCTGTTGTATTTAATTCCCATGCAATTTCTGTGTTTCACCGGCATTAAGAAGGTCAGAGGGATACAGTAAATCTGAAGTGAAGCATCGGAATCTATAACTAGTGTCACAGGAATAGTTCATAACATAGACAGAAAGAAGAGTCAGTTTTCTTGTACTTAAGTCGGCATTGCGCCTTTTCGTATTTAATTCCGATGCAATTTTTGTGTTTCGTCGTCAATAAGGAGGCCGGAGGCATACTGTAAAGCTGAAGTGAAGCATCGGAATCTATAACTAGTGTCACAGGAATGGTTCAAATCTTAGATAGTAAGAAGAGTCAGTTTTCTTGTACTTAAGTCGGCGTTGTGCCTTTTGTATTTAATTCCGATGCAATTTCTGTGTTTCATCGTCAACAAGATGGTCAGAGGGATACAGTAAACCTGAAGTGAAGCATCGGAATCTATAACTAGTGTCACAGGAATGGTTCAAAACTTAGATAGTAAGAAGAGTCAATTTTCTTGTACTTATGTCAGCATTGTGCCTTTTGTATTTAATTCCGATGCAATTTCTGTGTTTCATCGTCAATAGGAAGGTCAGAGGGATACAGTAAACCTGAAGTGAAGCATCGGAATCTATAACTAGTGTCACAGGAATGGTTCAAACATAGACAGTAAGAAGAGTCAGATTTCTTGTACTTAAGTCGGCATTGTGCCTTTTGTATTTAATTCCGATGCAATTTCTGTGTTTCATCGTCAATAAGAAGGTCAGAGGGATACAGTAAACCAGAATTGAAGAATCGGAATCTATAACTAGTGTCACAGGAATGTTTCAAAACATAGACAGTAAGAAGAGTCAGTTTTCTTGTACTTAAGTAGGCATTGTGCCTTTTGTATTTAATTCCGATGCTATTTCTGTGTTTCATCGTCAATAAGAAGGTCAGAGGGATACAGTAAACCTGAATTGAAGAATCGGAATCTATAACTAGTGTCACAGGAATGGTTCAAAACATAGACAATAAGAAGAGTCAGTTTTCTTGTACTTAAGTCGGCATTGTGCCTTTTGTATTTATTTCCGATGCAATTTCTGTGTTTCATCGTCAATAAGAAGGTCAGAGGGATACAGAAAACCTGAAGTGAAGCATCGGAATATATAACTAGTGTCACATGAATGGTTCAAAGCATAGACGGTAAGAAGAGTCAGTTTTCTTGTACTTAAGTCGGCATTGTGTTTTTTGTATTTAATTCCAATGCAATTTCAGCGTTTCAACGTCAATAAGAAGGTCAGAGGGATACAGAAAACCTGAAGTGAAGCATCGGAATCTATAACTAGTGTCACAGGAATGGTTCAAAACATAGACAATAAGAAGAGTCTGTTTTCTTGTACTTTAGTCGGCATTGTGCATTTTGTATTTAATTCCGATGCAATTTCTGTGTTTCATCGTCAATAAGAAGGTCAGAGGGATACAGTAAACCTGAAGTGAAGCATCGGAATCTATAACTAGTGTCACAGGAATGGTTCAAACATAGACAGTAAGAAGAGTCAGATTTCTTGTACTTAAGTCGGCATTGTTCCTTTTGTATTTAATTCCGATGCAATTTCTGTGTTTCATCGTCAATAAGAGGGTCAGAGGGATACAGTAAACCTGAATTGAAGAATCGGAATCTATAACTAGTGTCACAGGAATGGTTCAAAACATAGACAGTAAGAAGAGTCAGTTTTCTTGAACTTAAGTCGGTATTGTGCCTTTTGTATTTAATTCCGATGCAATTTATGTGTTTCATCGTCAATAAGATGGTAACAGGGATACAGTAAACCTGAAGTGAAGCATCGGAATCTATAACTAGTGTCACATGAATGGTTAAAAACATAGACAGTTAGAAGAGTCAGTTTCCTTGAACTTAAGTCGGCATTGTGAATTTTTTATTTAATTCCGATGCAATTTCTGTGTTTCATCGTCAATAAGAAGGTCAGAGGGATACAGTAAACCTGAAGTGAAGCATCGGAATCTGTAACTAGTGTCACATGAGTGGTTCAAATCATAGACAGTAAGAAGAGTCAGTTATTTTGTACTTAAGTCGGCATAGTGCCTTTTGTATTTAATTCCGATGCAATTTCTGTGTTTCATCGGCAATAAGAAGGTCAGAGGGATACAGTTAACCTGAAGTGAAGCATCGGAAACTATAACTAGTGTCACAGGAATAGTTCAAAGCATAGACAGTAAGAAGAGTCAGTTTTCTTGTACTTAAGTCGGCATTGTGCCTTTTGTATTTAATTCTGATGCAATTTCTGTGTTTCATCGTCAATAAGAAGGTCAGAGGGATACAGTAAACCTGAAGTGAAGGATCGGAATCTATAACTAGTGTCAAAGGAATGGTTGAAAACATAGACAGTAAGAAGAGTCAGTATTCTTGTACTTAAGTCGGCATTGTGCCTGTTGTATTTAATTCCCATGCAATTTCTGTGTTTCACCGGCATTAAGAAGGTCAGAGGGATACAGTAAATCTGAAGTGAAGCATCGGAATCTATAACTAGTGTCACAGGAATAGTTCATAACATAGACAGAAAGAAGAGTCAGTTTTCTTGTACTTAAGTCGGCATTGCGCCTTTTGTATTTAATTCCGATGCAATTTTTGTGTTTCGTCGTCAATAAGGAGGCCGGAGGCATACTGTAAAGCTGAAGTGAAGCATCGGAATCTATAACTAGTGTCACAGGAATGGTTCAAATCTTAGATAGTAAGAAGAGTCAGTTTTCTTGTACTTAAGTCGGCATTGTGCCTTTTGTATTTAATTCCGATGCAATTTCTGTGTTTCATCGTCAACAAGATGGTCAGAGGGATACAGTAAACCTGAAGTGAAGCATCGGAATCTATAACTAGTGTCACAGGAATGGTTCAAAACTTAGATAGTAAGAAGAGTCAATTTTCTTGTACTTATGTCAGCATTGTGCCTTTTGTATTTAATTCCGATGCAATTTCTGTGTTTCATCGTCAATAGGAAGGTCAGAGGGATACAGTAAACCTGAAGTGAAGCATCGGAATCTATAACTAGTGTCACAGGAATGGTTCAAACATAGACAGTAAGAAGAGTCAGATTTCTTGTACTTAAGTCGGCATTGTGCCTTTTGTATTTAATTCCGATGCAATTTCTGTGTTTCATCGTCAATAAGAAGGTCAGAGGGATACAGTAAACCAGAATTGAAGAATCGGAATCTATAACTAGTGTCACAGGAATGTTTCAAAACATAGACAGTAAGAAGAGTCAGTTTTCTTGTACTTAAGTCGGTATTGTGCCTTTTGTATTTAATTCCGATGCAATTTCTGTGTTTCATCTTCAATAAGAAGGCTGTGGGATACAGTAAACCTGAAGTGAAGCATCGGAATCTGTAACTAGTGTCACATGAGTGGTTCAAATCATAGACAGTAAGAAGAGTCAGTTATTTTGTACTTAAGTCGGCATAGTGCCTTTTGTAATTAATTCCGATGCAATTTCTGTGTTTCATCGGCAATAAGAAGGTCAGAGGGATACAGTTAACCTGAAGTGAAGCATCGGAAACTATAACTAGTGTCACAGGAATAGTTCAAAACATAGACAGTAAGAAGAGTCAGTTTTCTTGTACTTAAGTCGGCATTGTGCCTTTTCTATTTAATTCCGATACAATTTCTGTGTTTCATCGTCAATACGAACGTCTGAGGCATACTGTAAAGCTAAAGTGAAGCATCGGAATCTATAACTAGTGTCACAGGAATGGTTCAAAACTTAGATAGTAAGAAGAGTCAGTTTTCTTGTACTTAAGACGGCATTGTGCCTTTTGTATTTAATTGCGATGCAATTTCTGTGTTTCATCGTCAATAAGAAGGTCAGATGGATACAGTAAACCTGAAGTGAAGCGTCGGAATCTATAACTAGTGTCACAGGAATGGTTCATAACATAGACAATAAGAAGAGTCAGTTTTCTTGTACTTAAATCGGCATTGTGCCTTTGTATTTAATTCCGTTGCAATTTCTGTGTTTCATCGTCAATAAGAAGGTCAGAGGGATACAGTAAACCTGAAGTGAAGCATCGGAATCTATAATTAGTGTCACATGAATGGTTAAAAACATAGACAGTTAGAAGAGTCAGTTTTCTTAAACTTAAGTCGGCATTGTGCCTTTTGTATTTAATTCCGATGCAATTTCTGTGTTTCATCGTCAATAAGAAGGTCAGAGGGATACAGTAAACCTGAAGTGAAGCATCGGAATCTGTAACTAGTGTCACATGAGTGTTTCAAATCATAGACAGTAAGGAGGGTGCCGGCCGAAGTGGCCGTGCGGTTAAAGACGCTTCAGTCTGGAACCGCAAGTCCGCTACGGTCCCAGGTTCAAATCCTGCCTCGGGGATGGATGTTTGTGATGTCCTTAGGTTAGTTACGTTTAACTACTTCTAAGTTCTAGGGGACTAATGACCTCAGCAGTTGAGTCCCATAGTGCTCAGAGCCATTTCTGAAGTAAGAAGAGTCAGTTATTTTGTACTTAAGTCGGCATAGTGCCTTTTGTATTTAATTCCGATGCAATTTCTGTGTTTCATCGGCAATAAGAATGTCTGAGGGATACAGTTAACCTGAGGTGAAGCATCGGAATCTATAACTAGTGTCACAGGAATAGTTCAAAACATAGACAGTAAGAAGAGTAAGTTTTCTTGTACTTAAGTCGGCATTGCGCCTTTTGTATTTAATTCCGATACCATTTCCGTGTTTCATCGTCAATAAGAAGGTCTGAGGCATACTGTAAAGCTAAAGTGAAGCATCGGAATCTATAACTAGTGTCACAGGAATGGTTCAAAACTAAGATAGTAAGAAGAGTCAGTTTTCTTGTACTTAAGTCAGCATTGTGCCTTTTGTATTTAGTTGCGATGCAATGTCTGTGCTTCATCGTCAATAAGAAGATCAGAGGGATACAGTAAACCTGAAGTGAAGCATCGGAATCTATAACTAGTGTCACAGGAATGGTTCAAAACATAGACAATAAGAAGAGTCAGTTTCTTGTACTTAAGTCGGCATTGTGCCTTTTGTATTTAATTCCGTTGCAATTTCTGTGTTTCATCGTCAATAAGAAGGTCAGAGGGATACAGTAAACCTGAAGTGAAGCATCGGAATCTATAACTAGTGTCACAGGAATGGTTCAAAACATATACAGTAAGAAGAGTCAGTTTTCTTGTACTTAAGTCGGCATTGTACCTTTTGTATTTAATTCCGTTGCAATTTCTGTTTTTCATCGTCAATAAAAAGGTCAGAGGGATACAGTAAAATTGAAGTGAAGCATCGGAATCTATAACTAGTGTCACAGGAATGGTTCAATGCTTACACAGTAAGAAGAGTCAGTTATCTTGTACTTAAGTCGGCATTGTGCCTTTTGTATTTAATTCCGAAGCAATTTCTGTGATCCATCGTCAAAAAGAAGGTCAGAGGGATACAGTAAACATGGAGTAAAGCATTGGAGTCTATAACTAGTGTCACATGAATGGTTCAAAACATAGACAGTAAGAGGAGTCAGTTTTCTTGTACTTAAGTCGGCATTGTGTTTTTTGTATTTAATTCCGATGCAATTCTGTGTTTAATCGTCAATAAGAAGGTCAGAGGGATACAGTAAACCTGAAGTGAAGCATATGTTCAAAACATATACAGTAAGAAGAGTCAGTTTTCATATACTTAAGTCGTTATTGTGCTTTTTTATTTAATTCCGATGCAATTTCTGTGTTTCATCGTCAATAAGAAGGTCAGAGGGATACAGTAAACCTGCAGTGAAGCATCAGAATCTATAACTAGTGTCACAGGAATGGTTCAAGAGATAGACAATAAGAAGAGACAGTTATCTTGTACTTAAGTCGGCATTGTGCCTTTTGTATTTATTTACGATGCAATTTCTGTGTTTGATCGTCAATAAGAAGGTCAGAGGGATACAGTAAACCTGAAGTGAAGCATCGGAATCCATAACAAGAGTCACATGAGCGGCTCAAAACATAGACAGTAAGAAGAGTCAGTTATCTTGTACTTAAGTCGGCATTGTGCCTTTTGTATTTACTTCCGATGCTATTTCTGTGTTTCATCGTCAATAAGAAGGTTAGAGGGATACAGTAAACCTGAAGTGAAGCATCGGAATCTATAACTAGTGTCACAGGAATGGTTCAAACATAGACAGTAAGAAGAGTCAGTTTTCTTGCACTTAAGTCGGCATTGTTCCTTTTGTATGTAATTCCGATGCATTTTCTGTGTTTCATCGTCAATAAGAAGGTCAGAGGAAACAGTAAACCTGAAGTGAACCATCGGAATCTATAACTAGTGTCACTTGAATGGTTTAAAACATAGACACTAAGAAGAGTCTGTTATCTTGTACTTAAGTAGGGATTGTGCCTTATGTATTTAATTCCGATGCTATATCTGTGTTTCATCGTCAATAAGATGGTCAGAGGGATACAGTAAACCTGAAGTGAAGCATCGGAATCTATAACTAGTGTCACAGGAATGGTTCAAACATAGACAGTAAGGAGAGTCAGTTTTCTTGTACTTAAGTCGGCATTGTGTCTTTTGTGTTTAATTCCGATGCAATTTCTGTGTTTCATCGTCAATAAGAAGGTCAGAGGAATACAGTAAACCTGAAGTGAAGCATCGGAATCTATAACTAGTGTCACTTGAATGGTTCAAAACATAGACAGTAAGAATAGTCAGTTACCTTGTACTTAAATCGGCATTGTGCCTTTTGTATTTAATTCCGATGATATTTCTGTTTTTCAACGTCAATAAGAAGGTCAGAGTGATAATGTAAACCTGAAGCGAAACATCGGAATCTATAACTAGTGTCACAGGAATGGTTCAAAACATAGACAGTAAGAAGAGTCAGTTTTCTTGTACCTTCGTCGGCATTGTGCCTTTTGTATTTAATTCCGATGCAATTTCTGTGTTTCATCGTCAATAAGATGGTCAGAGGGATACAGTAAATTTGAAGTGAAGCATCGGAATCTATAACTAATGTCACATGAATGGATCAAAACATACACAGTAAGAAGAGTCAGTTTTCTTGTACTTCAGTTGGCATTGTGCCATTTGTATTGAATTCCGATGCTATTTCTGTGTTTCATCGTCAATAAGAAGGTCAGAGGGATACAGTAAAAATTAAGTGAAGCATCGGAATCTATAACTAGTGTCACAGGAATGGTTCAAAACATAGACAGCAAGAAGAGTCAGTTTTCTTGTACTTAAGTCGGCATTGTGCCTTTTGCATTTAATTCCGATGCCATTTCTGTGTTTCATCAACAATAAGAAGGTCAGAGGGATATAGTAAACCTGAAGTGAAGCATCGGAATCTAAAACTAGTGTCACAGGAATGGTTCAAAACTTAGACAGTAAGAAGAGTCAGTTTTGTTGTACTTAAGTCGGCATTGTGCCTTTTGTATCTAATTCCGAAGCAATTTCTGTGATTCATCGTCCTATAAGAAGGTCAGAGGGATACAGTAAACCTAAAGTGAAGCATCGGAATCTATAACTAATGTCACAGGAATGGTTCAAAACATGGACAGTAAGAAGAGTCAGTTATCTTGTACTTAAGGCGGCATTGTGCCTTTTGTATTTAATTCCGATGCTATTTCTGTGTTTCATCGGCAATAAGAATGTCTGAGGGATACAGTTAACCTGAGGTGAAGCATCGGAATCTATAACTAGTGTCACAGGAATGGTTCAAAACATGGACAGTAAGAAGAGTCAGTTATCTTGTACTTAAGGCGGCATAGTGCCTTTTGTATTTAATTCCGATGCAATTTCTGTGTTTCATCGGCAATAAGAATGTCTGAGGGATACAGTTAACCTGAGGTGAAGCATCGGAATCTATAACTAGTGTCACAGGAATAGTTCAAAACATAGACAGTAAGAAGAGTCAGTTTTCTTGTACTTAAGTCGGCATTGCGCCTTTTGTATTTAATTCCGATACAATTTCCGTGTTTCATCGTCAATAAGATGGTCTGAGGCATACTGTAAAGCTAAAGTGAAGCATCCGAATCTATAACTAGTGTCACAGGAATGGTTCAAAACTAAGATAGTAAGAAGAGTCAGTTTTCTTGTACTTAAGTCAGCATTGTGCCTCTTGTATTTAATTGCGATGCAATGTCTGTGCTTCATCGTCAATAAGAAGGTCAGAGGGATACAGTAAACCTGAAGTGAAGCATCGGAATCTATAACTAGTGTCACAGGAATGGTTCAAAACATAGACAATAAGAAGAGTCAGTTTCTTGTACTTAAGTCGGCATTGTGCCTTTTGTATTTAATTCCGTTGCAATTTCTGTGTTTCATCGTCAATAAGAAGGTCAGAGGGATACAGTAAACCGGAAGTGAAGCATCGGAATCTATAACTAGTGTCACAGGAATTGTTCAAAACATATACAGTAAGAAGAGTCAGTTTTCTTGTACTTAAGTCGGCATTGTACCTTTTGTATTTAATTCCGTTGCAATTTCTGTGTTTCATCGTCAATAAAAAGGTCAGAGGGATACAGTAAACCTGAAGTGAAGCATCGGAATTTATAACTAGTGTCACAGGAATGGTTCAATGCTTAGACAGTAAGAAGAGTCAGTTATCTTGTACTTAAGTCGGCATTGTGCCTTCTGTATTTAATTCCGAAGCAATTTCTGTGATCCATCGTCAAAAAGAAGGTCAGAGGGAGACAGTAAACATGGAGTAAAGCATTGGAGTCTATAACTAGTGTCACATGAATGGTTCAAATCATAGACAGTAAGAGGAGTCAGTTTTCTTGTACTTAAGTCGGCATTGTGTTTTTTGTATTTAATTCCGATGCAATTCTGTGTTTAATCGTCAATAAGAAGGTCAGAGGGATACAGTAAACCTGAAGTGAAGCATCGGAATCCGTAACTAGTGTCACATGAACGGTTCAAAACATAGACAGTAAGAAGAGTCAGTTATCTTGTACTTAAGTCGGCATTGTGCCTTTTGTATTTACTTCCGATGCTATTTCCGTGTTTCATCGTCAATAAGAAGGTTAGAGGGATACAGTAAACCTGAAGTGAAGCATCGGAATCTATAACTAGTGTCACAGGAATGGTTCAAACATATACAGTAAGAAGAGTCAGTTTTCTTGCACTTAAGTCGGCATTGTTCCTTTTGTATGTAATTCCGATGCATTTTCTGTGTTTCATCGTCAATAAGAAGGTCAGAGGAATACAGTAAACCTGAAGTGAAGCATCGGAATCTATAACTAGTGTCACTTGAATGGTTCAAAACATAGACACTAAGAAGAGTCTGTTATCTTGTACTTAAGTAGGGATTGTGCCTTATGTATTTAATTCCGATGCTATATCTGTGTTTCATCGTCAATAAGATGGTCAGAGGGATACAGTAAACCTGAAGTGAAGCATCGGAATCTATAACTAGTGTCACAGGAATGGTTCAAACATAGACAGTAAGGAGAGTCAGTTTTCTTGTACTTAAGTCGGCATTGTGTCTTTTGTGTTTAATTCCGATGCAATTTCTGTGTTACATCGTCAATAAGAAGGTCAGAGGAATACAGTAAACCTGAAGTGAAGCATCGGAATCTATAACTAGTGTCACTTGAATGGTTCAAAACATAGACAGTAAGAAGAGTCAGTTACCTTGTACTTAAATCGGCATTGTGCCTTTTGTATTTAATTCCGATGCTATTTCTGTTTTTCAACGTCAATAAGAAGGTCAGAGTGATAAAGTAAACCTGAAGCGAAACATCGGAATCTATAACTAGTGTCACAGGAATGGTTCAAAACATAGACAGTAAGAAGAGCCAGTTTTCTTGTACTTATGTCGGCATTGTGCCTTTTGTATTTATTTCCGATGTAATTGCTGTGTTTCATCGTCAATAAGATGGTCAGAGGGATACAGTAAACTTGAAGTGAAGCATCGGAATCTATAACTAGTGTCACATGAATGGATCAAAACATACACAGTAAGAAGAGTCAGTTTTCTTGTACTTCAGTTGGCATTGTGCCATTTGTATTGAATTCCGATGCTATTTCTGTGTTTCATCGTCAATAAGAAGGTCAGAGGGATACAGCAAACCTTAAGTGAAGCATCGGAATCTATAACTAGTGTCACAGGAATGGTGCAAAACATAGACAGCAAGAAGAGTCAGTTTTCTTGTACTTAAGTCGGCACTGTGCCTTTTGTATTTAATTCCGATGCCATTTCTGTGTTTCATCAACAATAAGAAGGTCAGAGGGATATAGTAAACCTGTAGTGAAGCATCGGAATCTATAACTAGAGTCACAGGAATGGTTCAAAACTTAGACAGTAAGAAGAGTCAGTTTTGTTGTACTTAAGTCGGCATTGTGCCTTTTGTATCTAATTCCGAAGCAATTTCTGTGATTCATCGTCCTATAAGAAGGTCAGAGGGATACAGTAAACCTGAAGTGCAGCATCGGAATCTATAACTAATGTCACAGGAATGGTTCAAAACATGGACAGTAAGAAGAGTCAGTTATCTTGTACTTAAGGCGGCATTGTGCCTTTTGTATTTGATTCCGATGCTATTTCTGTGTTTCATCGTCACTAAGAAGGTCAGAGGGATACAGTAAACCTGAAGTGAAGCATCAGAATCTATAACTAGTGTCACAGGAATGGTTCAAAACATAGACAGTAAGAAGAGTCAGTTTTCTTGTACTTAAGTCGGCATTGTGCCTTTTGTATTTAATTCCGATGCCATTTTTGTGTTTCATCAACAATAAGAAGGTCAGAGGGATACAGTAAACCTGAAGTGAAGCATCGGAATCTATAATTAGTGTCACAGGAATGGTTCCAAACTTAGACAGTAAGAAGAGTTAGTTTTGTTGTACTTAAGTCGGCATTGTGCCTTTAGTATTTATTTCCGAAGCAATTTCTGTGATTCATCGTCAATAAGAAGGTCAGAGGGATACAGTAAACCTGAAGTGAAACAGCGGAATCTGTAACTAGTGTCACAGGAATGGTTCAAAACATTGACAGTAAGAAGAGTCAGTTTTCTTGTACTTAAGTCGGCATTGTGCCTTTTGTATTTAATTCGGATGCCATTTTTGTGTTTCATCAACAATAAGAAGGTCAGAGGGATACAGTAAACCTGAAGTGAAGCATCGGAATCTATAATTAGTGTCACAGGAATGGTTCCAAACTTAGACAGTAAGAAGAGTTAGTTTTGTTGTACTTAAGTCGGCATTGTGCCTTTAGTATTTATTTCCGAAGCAATTTCTGTGATTCATCGTCAATAAGAAGGTCAGAGGGATACAGTAAACCTGAAGTGAAACAGCGGAATCTAGAACTAGTGTCACAGGAATGGTTCAAAACATAGACAGTAAGAAGAGTCAGTTTTCTTGTACTTAAGTCGGCATTGTGCATTTTGTATTTTATTCCGATGCAATTTCTGTGTTTCATCGTCAATACGAAGGTCAGAGGGATACAGTAAACCTGAAATGAAGCATCGGAATCTAGAACTAGTGTCACAGGAAAGGTTCAAAACATAGACAGTAAGAAGAGTCAGTTTTCATGTACTTAAGTCGGCATTGTGCATTTTGTATTTTATTCCGATGCAATTTCTGTGTTTCATCGTCAATACGAAGGACAGAGGGATACAGTAAACCTGAAGTGAAGCATCGGAATCTATAATTAGTGTCACAGGAATGGTTCAAAACATAGACAGTAAGAAGAGTCAGTTTTCATGTACTTAAGTCGGCATTATGCTTTTTTATTTAATTCGGATGCAATTTCTGTGTTTCATCGTCAATAAGAAGGTCAGAGGGATACAGTAAACCTGAAGTGAAGCATCAGAATCTATAACTTGTGTCACAGGAATGGTTCAAAACATAGGCAATAAGAAGAGACAGTTGTCTTGTACTTAAGTCGGCATTGTGCCTTTTGTATTTAATTCCGATGCAATTTCTGTGTTTCATCGTCAATAAGAAGGTCAGAGGGATACAGTAAACCTGAAGTGAAGCATCGGAATCCATAACTAGTGTCACATGAGCGGTTCAAAACATAGACAGTAAGAAGAGTCAGTTATCTTCTACTTAAGTCGGCATTGTGCCTTTTGTATTTGATTCCGAAGCTATTTCTGTGTTTCATCGTCAATAAGAAGGTCAGAGGGATACACTAAACCTGAAGTGAAGCATCGGAATCCATAACTAGTGTCACATGAGCGGTTCAAAACATAGACAGTAAGAAGAGTCAGTTTTGTTGTACTTAAGTCGGCATCGTGCCTTTTGTATTTAATTCCGAAGCAATTTCTGTGATTCATCATCAATAAGAAGGTCAGAGGGATACAGTAAACCTGAAGTGGAGCATCGGAATCTATAACTAGTGTCACAGGAATGGTTCAAAACATAGTCATTAAGAACAGTCAATTTTCTTGTACTTAAGTCGGCATTGTGCCTTTTGTACTTAATTCCAATGCAATTTCTGTGTTTCATCGTCAATAAGAAGGTCAGAGGGATACAGTAAACCTGAAGTGAAGCATCGGAATCTTTAACTAGTGTCACAGGAATGGTTCAAAACGTAGACAGTAAGAAAAGTCAGTTTTCTTGTACTTAAGTCGGCATTGTGCCTTTTGGATTGAATTCCGATGCTATTTCTGTGTTTCATTGTCAATAAGAAGGTCAGAGGGATACAGTAAACCTTAAGTGAAGCATCGGAATCTATAACTAGTGTCACAGGAATGGTGCAAAACATAGACAGCAAGAAGAGTCAGTTTTCTTGTACTTAAGTCGGCATTGTGCCTTTAGTATTTATTTCCGAAGCAATTTCTGTGATTCATCGTCAATAAGAAGGTCAGAGGGATACAGTAAACCTGAAGTGAAACAGCGGAATCTATAACTAGTGTCACAGGAATGGTTCAAAACATTGACAGTAAGAAGAGTCAGTTTTCTTGTACTTAAGTCGGCATTGTGCCTTTTGTATTTAATTCCGATGCCATTTTTGTGTTTCATCAACAATAAGAAGGTCAGAGGGATACAGTAAACCTGAAGTGAAGCATCGGAATCTATAATTAGTGTCACAGGAATGGTTCCAAACTTAGACAGTAAGAAGAGTTAGTTTTGTTGTACTTACGTCGGCATTGTGCCTTTAGTATTTATTTCCGAAGCAATTTCTGTGATTCATCGTCAATAAGAAGGTCAGAGGGATACAGTAAACCTGAAGTGAAACAGCGGAATCTAGAACTAGTGTCACAGGAATGGTTCAAAACATAGACAGTAAGAAGAGTCAGTTTTCTTGTACTTAAGTCGGCATTGTGCATTTTGTATTTTATTCCGATGCAATTTCTGTGTTTCATCGTCAATACGAAGGTCAGAGGGATACAGTAAACCTGAAGTGAAGCATCGGAATCTAGAACTAGTGTCACAGGAATGGTTCAAAACATAGACAGTAAGAAGAGTCAGTTTTCTTGTACTTAAGTCGGCATTGTGCATTTTGTATTTTATTCCGATGCAATTTCTGTGTTTCATCGTCAATACGAAGGTCAGAGGGATACAGTAAACCTGAAGTGAAGCATCGGAATCTATAATTAGTGTCACAGGAATGGTTCAAAACATAGACAGTAAGAAGAGTCAGTTTTCATGTACTTAAGTCGGCATTATGCTTTTTTATTTAATTCGGATGCAATTTCTGTGTTTCATCGTCAATAAGAAGGTCAGAGGGATACAGTAAACCTGAAGTGAAGCATCAGAATCTATAACTTGTGTCACAGGAATGGTTCAAAACATAGGCAATAAGAAGAGACAGTTGTCTTGTACTTAAGTCGGCATTGTGCCTTTTGTATTTAATTCCGATGCAATTTCTGTGTTTCATCGTCAATAAGAAGGTCAGAGGGATACAGTAAACCTGAAGTGAAGCATCGGAATCCATAACTAGTGTCACATGAGCGGTTCAAAACATAGACAGTAAGAAGAGTCAGTTATCTTCTACTTAAGTCGGCATTGTGCCTTTTGTATTTAATTCCGAAGCTATTTCTGTGTTTCATCGTCAATAAGAAGGTCAGAGGGATACAGTAAACCTGAAGTGAAGCATCGGAATCCATAACTAGTGTCACATGAGCGGTTCAAAACATAGACAGTAAGAAGAGTCAGTTTTGTTGTACTTAAGTCGGCATCGTGCCTTTTGTATTTCATTCCGAAGCAATTTCTGTGATTCATCATCAATAAGAAGGTCAGAGGGATACAGTAAACCTGAAGTGAAGCATCGGAATCTATAACTAGTGTCACAGGAATGGTTCAAAACATAGACATTAAGAACAGTCAATTTTCTTGTAGTTAAGTCGGCATTGTGCCTTTTGTACTTAATTCCAATGCAATTTCTGTGTTTCATCGTCAATAAGAAGGTCAGAGGGATACAGTAAACCTGAAGTGAAGCATCGGAATCAATAACTAGTGTCACAGGAATGGTTCAAAACGTAGACAGTAGGAAAAGTCAGTTTTCTTGTACTTAAGTCGGCATTGTGCCTTTTGTATTGAATTCCGATGCTATTTCTGTGTTTCATCGTCAATAAGAAGGTCAGAGAGATACAGTAAACCTTAAGTGAAGCATCGGAATCTATAACTAGTGTCACAGGAATGGTGCAAAACATAGACAGCAAGAAGAGTCAGTTTTCTTGTACTTAAGTCGGCATTGTGCCTCTTGTATTTAATTCCGATGCCATTTCTGTGTTTCATCAACAATAAGAAGGTCAGAGGGATATAGTAAACCTGAAGTGAAGCATCGGAATCTATAACTAGTGTCACAGGAATGGTTCAAAACTTAGACAGTAAGAAGAGTCAGTTTTGTTGTACTTAAGTCGGCATTGTGCCTTTTGTATCTAATTCCGAAGCAATTTCTGTGATTCATCGTCCTATAAGAAGGTCAGAGGGATACAGTAAATCTGAAGTGAAGCATCGGAATCTATAACTAATGTCACAGGAATGGTTCAAACATGGACAGTAAGAAGAGTCAGTTATCTTGTACTTATGGCGGCATTGTGCCTTTTGTATTTAATTCCGATGCTATTTCTGTGTTTCATCGTCAATAAGAAGGTCAGAGGGATACAGTAAACCTGAAGTGAAGCATCAGAATCTATAACTAGTGTCACAGGAATGGTTCAAAACATAGACAGTAAGAAGAGTCAGTTTTCTTGTACTTAAGTCGGCATTGTGCCTTTTGTATTTAATTCCGATGCCATTTTTGTGTTTCATCAACAATAAGAAGGTCAGAGGGATACAGTAAACCTGAAGTGAAGCATCGGAATCTATAATTAGTGTCACAGGAATGGTTCCAAACTTAGACAGTAAGAGGAGTTAGTTTTGTTGTACTTAAGTCGGCATTGTGCCTTTAGTATTTATTTCCGAAGCAATTTCTGTGATTCATCGTCAATAAGAAGTTCAGAGGGATACAGTAAACCTGAAGTGAAACAGCGGAATCTAGAACTAGTGTCACAGGAATGGTTCAAAACATAGACAGTAAGAAGAGTCAGTTTTCTTGTACTTAAGTCGGCATTGTGCATTTTGTATTTTATTCCGATGCAATTTCTGTGTTTCATCGTCAATACGAAGGTCAGAGGGATACAGTAAACCTGAAGTGAAGCATCGGAATCTATAACTAGTGTCACAGGAATGGTTCAAATCATAGACAGTAAGAAGAGTCAGTTTTCTTGTACTTAAGTCGGCATTGTGCCTAATGTATTTAATTCCGATTAAATTTCTGTGTTTCATCGTAAATAAGAAGGTCAGAGGGATACAGTAAACCTGAAGTGAAGCATCGGAATCTATAATTAGTGTCACAGGAATGGTTCAAAACATAGACAGTAAGAAGAGTCATTTTTTATGTACTTAAGTCGGCATTATGCTTTTTTATTTAATTCGGATGCAATTTCTGTGTTTCATCGTCAATAAGAAGGTCAGAGGGTTACAGTAAACCGGAAGTGAAGCATCAGAATCTATAACTTGTGTCACAGGAATGGTTCAAAACATAGGCAATAAGAAAAGACTGTTGTCTTGTACTTAAGTCGGCATTGTGCCTTTTGTATTTAATTCCGATGCAATTTCTCTGTTTCATCGTCAATAAGAAGGTCAGAGGGATACAGTAAACCTGAAGTGAAGCATCGGAATCCATAACTAGTGTCACATGAGCGGTTCAAAACATAGACAGTAAGAAGAGTCAGTTTTGTTGTACTTAAGTCGGCATCGTGCCTTTTGTATTTAATTCCGAAGCAACTTCTGTGATTCATCATCAATAAGAAGGTCAGAGGGATACAGTAAACCTGAAGTGAAGCATCGGAATCTATAACTAGTGTCACAGGAATGGTTCAAAACATAGACATTAAGAACAGTCAATTTTCTTGTACTTAAGTCGGCATTGTGCCTTTTGTACTTAATTCCAATACAATTTCTGTGTTTCATCGTCAATAAGAAGGTCAGAGGGATACAGTAAACCTGAAGTGAAGCATCGGAATCTATAACTAGTGTCACAGGAATGGTTCAAAACGTAGACAGTAAGGAAAGTCAGTTTTCTTGTACTTAAGTCGGCATTGTGCCTTTTGTATTTAATTCCGATGCAATTTCTATGTTTCATCGTCTATAAGAAGGTCAGAGGGATACAGTAAACCTGAAGTAAAGCACCGGAATCTATAACTAGTGTCACAGGAATGGTTCAAAACATAGACAGTAAGAAGAGTCAGTTTTCTTGTACTTAAGTCGGCATTGTGCCTTTTGTATTTAATTCCGATGCCATTTTTGTGTTTCATCAACAATAAGAAGGTCAGAGGGATACAGTAAACCTGAAGTGAAGCATCGGAATCTATAATTAGTGTCACAGGAATGGTTCCAAACTTAGACAGTAAGAGGAGTTAGTTTTGTTGTACTTAAGTCGGCATTGTGCCTTTAGTATTTATTTCCGAAGCAATTTCTGTGATTCATCGTCAATAAGAAGGTCAGAGGGATACAGTAAACCTGAAGTGAAACAGCGGAATCTAGAACTAGTGTCACAGGAATGGTTCAAAACATAGACAGTAAGAAGAGTCAGTTTTCTTGTACTTAAGTCGGCATTGTGCATTTTGTATTTTATTCCGATGCAATTTCTGTGTTTCATCGTCAATACGAAGGTCAGAGGGATACAGTAAACCTGAAGTGAAGCATCGGAATCTATAACTAGTGTCACAGGAATGGTTCAAATCATAGACAGTAAGAAGAGTCAGTTTTCTTGTACTTAAGTCGGCATTGTGCCTAATGTATTTAATTCCGATTAAATTTCTGTGTTTCATCGTAAATAAGAAGGTCAGAGGGATACAGTAAACCTGAAGTGAAGCATCGGAATCTATAATTAGTGTCACAGGAATGGTTCAAAACATAGACAGTAAGAAGAGTCATTTTTTATGTACTTAAGTCGGCATTATGCTTTTTTATTTAATTCGGATGCAATTTCTGTGTTTCATCGTCAATAAGAAGGTCAGAGGGTTACAGTAAACCGGAAGTGAAGCATCAGAATCTATAACTTGTGTCACAGGAATGGTTCAAAACATAGGCAATAAGAAAAGACTGTTGTCTTGTACTTAAGTCGGCATTGTGCCTTTTGTATTTAATTCCGATGCAATTTCTCTGTTTCATCGTCAATAAGAAGGTCAGAGGGATACAGTAAACCTGAAGTGAAGCACCGGAATCCATAACTAGTGTCACATGAGCGGTTCAAAACATAGACAGTAAGAAGAGTCAGTTTTGTTGTACTTAAGTCGGCATCGTGCCTTTTGTATTTAATTCCGAAGCAACTTCTGTGATTCATCATCAATAAGAAGGTCAGAGGGATACAGTAAACCTGAAGTGAAGCATCGGAATCTATAACTAGTGTCACAGGAATGGTTCAAAACATAGACATTAAGAACAGTCAATTTTCTTGTACTTAAGTCGGCATTGTGCCTTTTGTACTTAATTCCAATACAATTTCTGTGTTTCATCGTCAATAAGAAGGTCAGAGGGATACAGTAAACCTGAAGTGAAGCATCGGAATCTATAACTAGTGTCACAGGAATGGTTCAAAACGTAGACAGTAAGGAAAGTCAGTTTTCTTGTACTTAAGTCGGCATTGTGCCTTTTGTATTTAATTCCGATGCAATTTCTATGTTTCATCGTCTATAAGAAAGTCAGAGGGATACAGTAAACCTGAAGTAAAGCACCGGAATCTATAACTAGTGTCACAGGAATGGTTCAAAACATAGACAGTAAGAAGAGTCAGTTTTCTTGCACTTAAGTCGGCATTGTTCCTTTTTTTATGTAATTTCGATGCATTTTCTGTGTTTCATCGTCAATAAGAAGGTCAGAGGGATACAGTAAACCTGAAGTGAAGCATCGGAATCTATAACTAGTGTCACAGGAATGGTTCAAAACATAGACAGTAAGAAGAGTCAGTTTTCTTGTACTTAAGTCGGCATTGTGCCTTTTGTATTTAATTCCGATGCCACTTTTGTGTTTCATCAACAATAAGAAGGTCAGAGGGATACAGTAAACCTGAAGTGAAGCATCGGAATCTATAATTAGTGTCACAGGAATGGTTCCAAACTTAGACAGTAAGAAGAGTTAGTTTTGTTGTACTTAAGTCGGCATTGTGCCTTTAGTATTTATTTCCGAAGCAATTTCTGTGATTCATCGTCAATAAGAAGGTCAGAGGGATACAGTAAACCTGAAGTGAAACAGCGGAATCTATAACTAGTGTCACAGGAATGGTTCAAAACATTGACAGTAAGAAGAGTCAGTTTTCTTGTACTTAAGTCGGCATTGTGCCTTTTGTATTTAATTCCGATGCCATTTTTGTGTTTCATCAACAATAAGAAGGTCAGAGGGATACAGTAAACCTGAAGTGAAGCATCGGAATCTATAATTAGTGTCACAGGAATGGTTCCAAACTTAGACAGTAAGAAGAGTTAGTTTTGTTGTACTTACGTCGGCATTGTGCCTTTAGTATTTATTTCCGAAGCAATTTCTGTGATTCATCGTCAATAAGAAGGTCAGAGGGATACAGTAAACCTGAAGTGAAACAGCGGAATCTAGAACTAGTGTCACAGGAATGGTTCAAAACATAGACAGTAAGAAGAGTCAGTTTTCTTGTACTTAAGTCGGCATTGTGCATTTTGTATTTTATTCCGATGCAATTTCTGTGTTTCATCGTCAATACGAAGGTCAGAGGGATACAGTAAACCTGAAGTGAAGCATCGGAATCTAGAACTAGTGTCACAGGAATGGTTCAAAACATAGACAGTAAGAAGAGTCAGTTTTCTTGTACTTAAGTTGGCATTGTGCATTTTGTATTTTATTCCGATGCAATTTCTGTGTTTCATCGTCAATACGAAGGTCAGAGGGATACAGTAAACCTGTAGTGAAGCATCGGAATCTATAATTAGTGTCACAGGAATGGTTCAAAACATAGACAGTAAGAAGAGTCAGTTTTCATGTACTTAAGTCGGCATTATGCTTTTTTATTTAATTCGGATGCAATTTCTGTGTTTCATCGTCAATAAGAAGGTCAGAGGGATACAGTAAACCTGAAGTGAAGCATCAGAATCTATAACTTGTGTCACAGGAATGGTTCAAAACATAGGCAATAAGAAGAGACAGTTGTCTTGTACTTAAGTCGGCATTGTGCCTTTTGTATTTAATTCCGATGCAATTTCTGTGTTTCATCGTCAATAAGAAGGTCAGAGGGATACAGTAAACCTGAAGTGAAGCATCGGAATCCATAACTAGTGTCACATGAGCGGTTCAAAACATAGACAGTAAGAAGAGTCAGTTATCTTCTACTTAAGTCGGCATTGTGCCTTTTGTATTTAATTCCGAAGCTATTTCTGTGTTTCATCGTCAATAAGAAGGTCAGAGGGATACAGTAAACCTGAAGTGAAGCATCGGAATCCATAACTAGTGTCACATGAGCGGTTCAAAACATAGACAGTAAGAAGAGTCAGTTTTGTTGTACTTAAGTCGGCATCGTGCCTTTTGTATTTCATTCCGAAGCAATTTCTGTGATTCATCATCAATAAGAAGGTCAGAGGGATACAGTAAACCTGAAGTGAAGCATCGGAATCTATAACTAGTGTCACAGGAATGGTTCAAAACATAGACATTAAGAACAGTCAATTTTCTTGTAGTTAAGTCGGCATTGTGCCTTTTGTACTTAATTCCAATGCAATTTCTGTGTTTCATCGTCAATAAGAAGGTCAGAGGGATACAGTAAACCTGAAGTGAAGCATCGGAATCAATAACTAGTGTCACAGGAATGGTTCAAAACGTAGACAGTAGGAAAAGTCAGTTTTCTTGTACTTAAGTCGGCATTGTGCCTTTTGTATTGAATTCCGATGCTATTTCTGTGTTTCATCGTCAATAAGAAGGTCAGAGAGATACAGTAAACCTTAAGTGAAGCATCGGAATCTATAACTAGTGTCACAGGAATGGTGCAAAACATAGACAGCAAGAAGAGTCAGTTTTCTTGTACTTAAGTCGGCATTGTGCCTTTTGTATTTAATTCCGATGCCATTTCTGTGTTTCATCAACAATAAGAAGGTCAGAGGGATATAGTAAACCTGAAGTGAAGCATCGGAATCTATAACTAGTGTCACAGGAATGGTTCAAAACTTAGACAGTAAGAAGAGTCAGTTTTGTTGTACTTAAGTCGGCATTGTGCCTTTTGTATCTAATTCCGAAGCAATTTCTGTGATTCATCGTCCTATAAGAAGGTCAGAGGGATACAGTAAATCTGAAGTGAAGCATCGGAATCTATAACTAGTGTCACAGGAATGGTTCAAACATGGACAGTAAGAAGAGTCAGTTATCTTGTACTTATGGCGGCATTGTGCCTTTTGTATTTAATTCCGATGCTATTTCTGTGTTTCATCGTCAATAAGAAGGTCAGAGGGATACAGTAAACCTGAAGTGAAGCATCAGAATCTATAACTAGTGTCACAGGAATGGTTCAAAACATAGACAGTAAGAAGAGTCAGTTTTCTTGTACTTAAGTCGGCATTGTGCCTTTTGTATTTAATTCCGATGCCATTTTTGTGTTTCATCAACAATAAGAAGGTCAGAGGGATACAGTAAACCTGAAGTGAAGCATCGGAATCTATAATTAGTGTCACAGGAATGGTTCCAAACTTAGACAGTAAGAGGAGTTAGTTTTGTTGTACTTAAGTCGGCATTGTGCCTTTAGTATTTATTTCCGAAGCAATTTCTGTGATTCATCGCCAATAAGAAGGTCAGAGGGATACAGTAAACCTGAAGTGAAACAGCGGAATCTAGAACTAGTGTCACAGGAATGGTTCAAAACATAGACAGTAAGAAGAGTCAGTTTTCTTGTACTTAAGTCGGCATTGTGCATTTTGTATTTTATTCCGATGCAATTTCTGTGTTTCATCGTCAATACGAAGGTCAGAGGGATACAGTAAACCTGAAGTGAAGCATCGGAATCTATAACTAGTGTCACAGGAATGGTTCAAATCATAGACAGTAAGAAGAGTCAGTTTTCTTGTACTTAAGTCGGCATTGTGCCTAATGTATTTAATTCCGATTAAATTTCTGTGTTTCATCGTAAATAAGAAGGTCAGAGGGATACAGTAAACCTGAAGTGAAGCATCGGAATCTATAATTAGTGTCACAGGAATGGTTCAAAACATAGACAGTAAGAAGAGTCATTTTTTATGTACTTAAGTCGGCATTATGCTTTTTTATTTAATTCGGATGCAATTTCTGTGTTTCATCGTCAATAAGAAGGTCAGAGGGTTACAGTAAACCGGAAGTGAAGCATCAGAATCTATAACTTGTGTCACAGGAATGGTTCAAAACATAGGCAATAAGAAAAGACTGTTGTCTTGTACTTAAGTCGGCATTGTGCCTTTTGTATTTAATTCCGATGCAATTTCTCTGTTTCATCGTCAATAAGAAGGTCAGAGGGATACAGTAAACCTGAAGTGAAGCATCGGAATCCATAACTAGTGTCACATGAGCGGTTCAAAACATAGACAGTAAGAAGAGTCAGTCTTGTTGTACTTAAGTCGGCATCGTGCCTTTTGTATTTAATTCCGAAGCAACTTCTGTGATTCATCATCAATAAGAAGGTCAGAGGGATACAGTAAACCTGAAGTGAAGCATCGGAATCTGTAACTAGTGTCACAGGAATGGTTCAAAACATAGACATTAAGAACAGTCAATTTTCTTGTACTTAAGTCGGCATTGTGCCTTTTGTACTTAATTCCAATACAATTTCTGTGTTTCATCGTCAATAAGAAGGTCAGAGGGATACAGTAAACCTGAAGTGAAGCATCGGAATCTATAACTAGTGTCACAGGAATGGTTCAAAACGTAGACAGTAAGGAAAGTCAGTTTTCTTGTACTTAAGTCGGCATTGTGCCTTTTGTATTTAATTCCGATGCAATTTCTATGTTTCATCGTCTATAAGAAGGTCAGAGGGATACAGTAAACCTGAAGTAAAGCACCGGAATCTATAACTAGTGTCACAGGAATGGTTCAAAACATAGACAGTAAGAAGAGTCAGTTTTCTTGCACTTAAGTCGGCATTGTTCCTTTTTTTATGTAATTTCGATGCATTTTCTGTGTTTCATCGTCAATAAGAAGGTCAGAGGGATACAGTAAACCTGAAGTGAAGCATCGGAATCTATAACTAGTGTCACATGAATGGTTCAAAACATAGACAGTAAGAAGAGTCAGTTTTCTTGTACTTCAGTTGGCATTGTGCCATTTGTATTTAATTCGGATGCTATTTCTGTGTTTCATCGTCAATAAGAAGGTCAGAGGGATACAGTAAACTTGAAGTGAAGCATCGGAATCTATAACTAGTGTCACAGGAATGGAACAAAACATAGACATTAAGAAGAGTCAGTTTTCTTGTACTTAAGTCGGCTTTGTGACTTTTGTATTTAATTCCGATGCCATTTCTGTGTTTCATCAACAATAAGAAGGTCAGAGGGATACAGTAAACCTGAAGTGAAGCATCGGAATCTATAACTAGTGTCGCAGGAATGGTTCAAAACTTAGACAGTAAGAAGAGTCAGTTTTGTTGTACTTATGGCGGCATTGTGCCTTTTGTATTTAATTCCGATGCTATTTCTGTGTTTCATCGTCAATAAGAAGGTCAGAGGGATACAGTAAACCTGAAGTGAAGCATCAGAATCTATAACTAGTGTCACAGGAATGGTTCAAAACATAGACAGTAAGAAGAGTCAGTTTTCTTGTACTTAAGTCGGCATTGTGCCTTTTGTATTTAATTCCGATGCCATTTTTGTGTTTCATCAACAATAAGAAGGTCAGAGGGATACAGTAAACCTGAAGTGAAGCATCGGAATCTATAATTAGTGTCACAGGAATGGTTCCAAACTTAGACAGTAAGAGGAGTTAGTTTTGTTGTACTTAAGTCGGCATTGTGCCTTTAGTATTTATTTCCGAAGCAATTTCTGTGATTCATCGTCAATAGGAAGGTCAGAGGGATACAGTAAACCTGAAGTGAAACAGCGGAATCTAGAACTAGTGTCACAGGAATGGTTCAAAACATAGACAGTAAGAAGAGTCAGTTTTCTTGTACTTAAGTCGGCATTGTGCATTTTGTATTTTATTCCGATGCAATTTCTGTGTTTCATCGTCAATACGAAGGTCAGAGGGATACAGTAAACCTGAAGTGAAGCATCGGAATCTATAACTAGTGTCACAGGAATGGTTCAAATCATAGACAGTAAGAAGAGTCAGTTTTCTTGTACTTAAGTCGGCATTGTGCCTTTTGTATTTAATTCCAATGTAATTTCTGTGTTTCATCGTCAATAAGAAGGTCAGAGGGATACAGTAAACCTGAAGTGAAGCATCGGAATCTATAACTAGTGTCACAGGAATGGTTCAAAACATAGACAGTAAGAACAGTCAGTTTTCTTGTACTTAAGTCGGCATTGTGCCTTTTCTATTTAATTCCAATGCAATTTCTGTGTTTCATCGTCAATAAGAAGGTCAGAGGAATACAGTAAACCTGAGGTGAAGCATCGGAATCTATAACTAGTGTCATTTGAATGGATCAAAACATAGAGAGTAAGAAGAGTCAGTTATCTTGTACTTAAGTCGGCATTGTGCGTTTTGTATTTAATTCCGATGCTATTTCTGTGTTTCATCGTCAATAAGAAGGTCAGAGGGATACAGTAAACCTGAAGTGAAGCATCGGAATCTATAACTAGTGTCACATGAATGGTTCAAAAGATAGACAGTAAGAAGAGTCAGTTTTCTTGTACTTCAGTTGGCATTGTGGCATTTGTATTTAATTCCGATGCTATTTCTGTGTTTCATCGTCAATAAGAAGGTCAGAGGGATACAGTAAACCTGAAGTGAAGCATCGGAATCCATAACTAGTGTCACAGGAATGGATCAAAACATAGACATTAAGAAGAGTCAGTTTTCTTGTACTTAAGTCGGCATTGTGCCTTTTGTATTTAATTCCGATGCAATTTCTGTGTTTCATCGTCAATAAGAAGGTCAGAGGGATACAGTAAACCTGAAGTGATGCATCGGAATCCATAACTAGTGTCACATGAACGGTTCAAAACATAGACAGTAAGAAGAGTCAGTTATCATGTACTTAAGTCGGCATTGTGCCTTTTGTATTTAATTCCGATGCTATTTCTGTGTTTCATCGTCAATAAGAAGGTTAGAGGGATACAGTAAACCTGAAGTGAAGCATCGGAATCTATATCTAGTGTCACAGGAATGGTTCAAACATTGACAGTAAGAAGAGTCAGTTTTCTTGCACTTCAGTCGGCATTGTTCCTTTTGTATGTAATTGCGATGCATTTTCTGTGTTTCATCGTCAATAAGAAGGTCAGAGGAATACAGTAAACCTGAAGTGAAGCATCGGAATCTATGACTAGTGTCACTTGATTGGTTCAAAACATAGACAGTAAGAAGAGTCAGTTATCTTGTACTTAAGTCGGCATTGTGCCTTTTGTATTTAATTCCGATGCAATTTCTGTGTTTCATCGTCAATAAGAAGGTCAGAGGAATACAGTAAATTTCAAGTGAAGCATCGGAATCTATAACTAGTGTCACTTGAATGGTTCAAAACAAAGACAGTAAGAAGAGTCAGTTATCTTGTACTTAAGTCGGCATTGTGCCTTTTGTATTTGATTCCGATGCTATTTCTGTGTTTCATCGTCAATAAGATGGTCAGAGGGATACAGTAAACCTGAAGTGAAGCATCGGAATCTATAACTAGTGTCACAGGAATGGTTCAAAACATAGACAGTAAGAAGAGTCAGTTTTCTTGTACTTAAGTCGGCATTGTGCCTTTTGTATTTAATTCCGATGCAATTTCGGTGTTTCATCGTCAATAATTAGGTCAGAGGGATACAGTAAACCTGAAGTGAAGCAACGGAATCTACAACTAGTGTCACATGAATAATTCAAAACATAGACAGTAAGAAGAGTCAGTTCTCTTGTACTTAAGTTGGCATTGTGCCATTTGCATTTAATTCCGATGCTATTTCTGTGTTTCATCGTCAATAAGAAGGTCAGAGGGATACAGTAAACCTGAAGTGAAGCATCGGAATCTATAACTAGTGTCACAGGAATGGTTCAAAACGTAGACCGTAAGAAGAGTCAGTTTTCTTGTACCTCAGTCGGCACTGTGCTTTTGTATTTAATTCCGATGCCATTTTTGTGTTTCATCAACAATAAGAAGGTCAGAGGGATACAGTTAACCTGAAGTGAAGCATCTGAATCTATGACTAGTGTCACAGGAATGGTTCGAATCATAGACAGTAAGAAGAGTCAGTTTTCTTGTACTTAAGTCGTCATTGTGCCTTTTGTATTTAATTCCGATGCAATTTCTGTGTTTCATCGTCAATAAGAAGGTCAGAGGGATACAGTAAACCTGAAGTGAAGCATCAGAATCTATAACTAGTGTCACAGGAATTGTTCAAACATAGACAATAAGAAGAGACAGTTATCTTGAACTTAAGTCGGCATTGTGCATTTGTATTCAATTCCGATGCAATTTCTGTGTTTCATCGTCAATAAGAAGGTCAGAGGGATACAGTAAACCTGAAGTGAAGCATCGGAATCCATAACTAGTGTCACAGGAACGGTTCAAAACATAGACAGTAAGAAGAGTCAGTTATCTTGTACTTAAGTCGGCATTGTGCCTTTTGTATTTAATTCCGATGCTATTTCTGCGTTTCATCGTCAATAAGAAGGTTAGAGGGATACAGTAAACCAGAAGTGAAGCATCCGAATCTATAACTAGTGTCACAGGAATGTTTCAAACATAGTTAGTAAGAAGAGTCAGTTTTCTTGCACTTAAGTCGGCATTGTTCCTTTTGTAATTAATTCCGATGCATTTTCTGTGTTTCATCGCCAATAAGAAGGTCAGAGGAATACAGTAAACCTGAAGTGAAGCATCGGAATCTATAGCTAGTGTCACTTGAATGGTTCAAAACATAGACAGTAAGAAGAGTCAGTTTTCATGTACTTAAGTCGGCATTGTGCTTTTTTATTTAATTCCGATGCTATTTCTGTGTTCCATCGTCAATAAGAAGGTCAGAGGGATACAGTAAACCTGAAGTGAAGCATCAGAATCTATAACTAGTGTCACAGGAATGGTTCAAAACATAGGCAATAAGAAGAGACAGTTGTCTTGTACTTAAGTCGGCATTGTGCCTTTTATATATAATTCCGATGCCATTTCTGTGTTTCATCGTCAATAAAAAGGTCGGAGGGATACAGTAAACCTGAAGTGAAGCATCGGAATCCATAACTAGTGTCACATGAACGGTTCAAAACATAGACAGTAAAAAGAGTCAGCTATCTTTTACTTAAGTCGGCATTGTGCCTTTTGTATTTAATTCCGATGCTATTTCTGTTTTCATTGTCAATAAGAAGGTTACAGGGATACAGTAAACCTGAAGTGAAGCATCGGAATCTATAACTAGTGTCACAGGAATGGTTCAAACGTAGACAGTAAGAAGAGTCAGTTTTCTTGCACTTAATTCGGCATTGTTCCTTTTGTATGTAATTTCGATGCATTTTCTGTGTTTCATCGTCAATATGAAGGTCAGAGGAATACAGTAAACCTGAAGTGAAGCATCGGAATCTATAACTAGTGTCACTTGAATGGTTCAAAACATAGACAGTAAGAAGAGTCAGTTATCTTGTACTTAAGTAGGGATTGATCCTTTCGTATTTAATTCCGATGCTATTTCTGTGTTCTATCGTCAATAAGAAGGTCAGAGGGATACAGTAAACCTGAAGTGAAGCATCGGCATCTATAACTAGTGTCACAGGAATGGTTCAAACATAGGCAGTAAGAAGAGTCAGTTTTCTTGTACTTAAGTCGGCATTGTGCCTTTTGTATTTAATTCCGATGCAATTTCTGTGTTTCATCGTCAATAAGAAGGTCAGAGGAATACAGTAAACCTGAAGTGAAGCATCGGAATCTATAACTAGTGTCACTTGAATGGTTCAAAACATAGACAGTAAGAAGAGTAAGTTATCTTGTACTTAGTCGGCATTGTGACTTTTATATTTAATTCCGATGCTATTTCTGTGTTTCATCGTCAATAAGAAGGTCAGATGGATACAGTAAACCTGAAGTGAAGCATCGGAATCTATAACTAGTGTCACAGGAATGGTTCAAAACATAGACACTAAGAAGAGTCAGTTTTCTTGTACTTAACTCGGCATTGTGCCTTTTGTATTTCATTCCGATGCAATTTCTGTGTTTCATCGTCAATAAGATGGTCAGAGGGATACAGTAAACCTGAAGTGAAGCATCGGAACCCATAACTAGTGTCACAGGAATGGTTCAAAACATAGACAGTAAGAAGAGTCAGTTTTCTTGTACTTAAGTCGGCATAGTGCCTTTTGTATTTGATTCCGATGCCATTTCTGTGTTTCATCATCAATAAGAAGGTCAGAGGGATACAGTAAACCTGAAGTGAAGCATCGGAATCTATAACTGGTGTCACAGGAATGGTTCAAATCTTAGATAGTAAGAAGAGTCACTTTTGTTGTACTTAAGTCGGGATCGTGCCTTTTGTATTTAATTCCGAAGCAATTTCTGTGATTCATCGTCAATAAGAAGGTCAGAGGGATACAGTAAATCTGAAGTATAGCATCGGAATCTATAACTAGTTTCAACAGGAATCGTTCAAAACATAGACAGTAAGAACAGTCAGTTTTCTTGTACTTAAGTCGGCATTGTGCCTTTTGTATTTAATTCCAATGCAATTTCTGTGTTTCATCGTCAATAAGAAGGTCAGAGGGATACAGTAAACCTGAAGTGAAGCATCGGAATCTATAACTAGTGTCACAGGAATGGTTCAAAACATAGACAGTAAGAAGAGTCAGTTTTCTTGCACTTAAGTCGGCATTGTGCCTTTTGTATTTATTTCCGATGCAATTTCTATGTTTCATCGTCAATAAGAAGGTCAGAGGGATACAGTAAACCCTAAGTAAAGCATCGGAATCTATAACTAGTGTCACAGGAATGGTTCAAAACATAGACAGTAAGAAGAGTCAGTTTTCTTGTACTAAAGTCGGCATTGTGCCTTTTGTATTTAATTCCGATGCAATTTCTGTGTTTCATCGTCAATAAGAAGGTCAGAGGGATACAGTAAACCTGAAGTGAAGCATCGGAATCCATAACTAGTGTCACATGAACAGTTCAAAACATAGACAGTAAGAAGAGTCAGTTATCTTGTACTTAAGTCGGCATTGTGCCTTTTGTATTTAATTCTGATGCTATTTCTGTGTTTCATCGTCAATAAGAAGGTTAGAGGGATACAGTAAACCTCAAGTGAAGCATCGGAATCTATATCTAGTGTCACAGGAATGGTTCAAACGTAGACAGTAAGGAGAGTCAGTTTTCTTGCACTTAAGTCGGCAATGTTCCTTTTGTATGTAATTGCGATGCATTTTCTGTGTTTCATCGTCAATAAGAATATCGGAGGGATACAGTAAACCTGAAGTGAAACATCAGAATCTATAACTAGTGTCACAGGAATGGTTCAAACATAGACAATAAGAAGAGACAGTTATCTTGAACTTAAGTCGGCATTGTGCCTTTTGTACTTGATTCCGATGAAATTTCTGTGTTTCATCGTCAATAAGAAGGTCAGAGGGATACAGTAAACCCGAGATGAAGCATCGGAATCCATAACTAGTGTCACATGAACGGTTCAAAACATAGACAGTAAGAAGAGTCAGTTATCTTGTACTTAAGTCGGCATTGTGCCTTTTGTATTTAATTCCGATGCTATTTCTGTGTTTCATCGTCAATAAGAAGGTTAGAAAGATACAGTAAACCTGAAGTGAAGCATCGGAATCAATAACTAGTGTCACAGGAATGTTTCAAACATAGACAGTAAGAAGAGTCAGTTTTCTTGCACTTAAGTCGGCATTGTTCCTTTTGTATTTAATTCCGATGCATTTTCTGTGTTTCATCGCCTATAAGAAGGTCAGAGGAATACAGTAAACCTGAAGTGGAGCATCGGAGTTTATAACTAGTGTCACTTGAATGGTTCAAAACATAGACAGTCAGAAGAGTCAGTTATCTTGTACTTAAGTAGGGATTGTGGCTTTTGTATTTAATTCCGATGCTATTTCTGTGTTTCATCGTCAATAAGAAGGTCAGAGGGATACAGTAAACCTGAAGTGAAGCATCGGAAACTATAACTAGTGTCACAGTAATGGTTCAAACATAGACAGTAAGAAGAGTCAGTTTTCTTGTACTTAAGTCGGCATTGTGCCTTTTGTATTTAATTCCGATGCAATTCTGTGTTTCATCGTCAATTAGACGGTCAGAGGAATACAGTAAACCTGAAGTGAAGCATCGGAATCTATAAGTAGTGTCACTTGAATGGTTCAAAACATAGACAGTAAGAAGAGACAGTTATCTTGTACTTAAGACTTCATTGTGCCTTTTGTATTTAATTCCGATGCAATTTCTGTGTTTCATCGTCAATAAGGAGGTCAGAGGAATACAGTAAACCTGAAGTGAAGAATCGGAATCTATAACTAGTGTCACTTGAATGGTTCAAAACATAGACAGTAAGAAGAGTCAGTTATCTTGTACTTAAGTCGGCACTGTGACTTTTATATTTAATTCCGATCCTAATTCTGTGCTTCATCGTCAATAAAAAGGTCAGAGGGATACAGTAAACCTGAAGTGAAGCATCGGAAACTATAACTAGTGTCACAGGAATGGTTCAAACATAGACAGTAAGAAGAGTCAGTTTTCTTGTACTTAAGTCGGCATTGTGCCTTTTGTATTTAATTCCGATGCAATTTTTGTGTTTCACCGTCAATAAGATGGCCAGAGGGATACAGTAAACCTGAAGTGAAGCATCGGAATCTATAACTAGTGTCACATGAATGGTTCAAAGCATAGACAGTAAGAAGAGTCATTTTTCTTGTACTTCAGTTGGCATTGTGCCATTTGTATTTAATTCCGATGCTATTTCTGTGTTTCATCGTCAATAAGAAGGTCAGAGGGATACAGTAAACCTGAAGTGAAGCATCGGAATCTGTAACTAGTGTCACAGGAATGGTTCAAAACATAGACAGTAAGAAGAGTCAGTTTTCTTGTACTTAAGTCGGCATTGTGCCTTTTGTATTTCATTCCGATGCCATTTCTGTGTTACATCAACAATAAGAAGGTCAGAGGGAAACAGTAAACCTGAAGTGAAGCATCGGAATCTATAACTAGTGTCACAGGAATGGTTCAAAACATTGACAGTAAGAAGAGTCAGTTTTGTTGTACTTAAGTCGGCATCGTGCCTTTTGTATTTAATTCCGAAGCGATTTCTGTGATTCATCGTCAATAAGAAGGTCAGAGGGATACAGTAAACCTGAAGTGAAGCATCGGAATCTATAACTAGTGTCACAGGAATGGTTCAAAACATAGACAGTAAGAACAGTCAGTTTTCTTGTACTTAAGTCGGCATTGTGCCTTTTGTATTTAATTCCAATGCAATTTCTGTGTTTCATCGTCAATAAGAAGGTCAGAGGGATACAGTTAACCTGAAGTGAAGCATCGGAATCTTTAACTAGTGTCACAGGAATGGTTCAAAACATAGACAGTAAGAAGAGTCAGTTTTCTTGTAATTAAGTCGGCATTGTGCCTTTTGTATTTAATTCCGATGCAATTTCTGTGTTTCATCGTCAATAAGAAGGTCAGAGGGATACAGTAAACCTGAAGTGAAGCAACGGAATCTATATCTAGTGTCACAGGAATGGTTCAAAACATAGACTGTAAGAAGAGTCTGTTTTCTTGTACTTAAGTCGGCATTGTGCCTTTTGTATTCAATTCCGATACAATAACTGTGTTTCATCGTCAATATGAAGGTCAGAGGGAAACAGTAAACCTGAAGTGAAGCATCGGAATCTATAACTAGTGTCACAGGAATGGTTCAAAACATAGACAGTAAGAAGAGTCAGTTTTCTTGTACTTAAGTCGGCATTGTGCCTTTTGTATTTAATTCCGATGCAATTTCTGTGTTTCATCGGCAATAAGAAGGTCAGAGGGATACAGTAAACCTGAAGTGAAGCATCGGAACGTATAACTAGTGTCACAGGAATGGTTAAAACATAGACAGTAAGAAGAGTCAGTTTTCTTGTAATTAAGTCGGCATTGTGCCTTTTGTATTTAATTCCGATGTAATTTCTGTGTTTCATCGTCAATAAGAAGGTCAGAGGGATACAGTAAACCTGAAGTAAAGCATCGGAATCTATAACTAGTGTCACAGGAATGGTTCAAAACATAGACAGTAAGAAGAGTCAGTTTCCTTGTACTTAAGTCGGCATTGTGCCTTTTGTATTTAATTCCGATGCAATTTCTGTGTTTTATCGTCAATAAGAAGGACCGAGGGATACAGTAAACTTGAGGTGAAGCATCGGAATCCATAACTACTGTCACATGAACGGTTCAAAACATAAACAGTAAGAAGAGTCAGTTATCTTGTACTTAAGTCGGCATTAAGCCTTTTGTATTTAATTCCGATGCAATTTCTGTGTTTCATCGTCAATAAGAAGGTCAGAGGGATACAGTAAACCTGAAGTAAAGCATCGGAATCTATAACTAGTGTCACAGGAATGGTTCAAAACATAGACAGTAAGAAGAGTCAGTTTCCTTGTACTTAAGTCGGCATTGTTCCTTTTGTATTTAATTCCAATGCAATTTCTGTGTTTCATCGTCAATAAGAAGGTCAGAGGAATACAGTAAACCTGAAGTGAAGCATCGGAATCTATAACTAGTGTCACTTGAATGGATCAAAACATAGACAGTAAGAAGAGTCAGTTATCTTGTACTTAAGTCGGCATTGTGCCTTTTGTATTTAATTCCGATGCTATTTCTGTGATTCATCGTCAATAAGAAGGTCAGAGGGATACAGTAAACCTGAAGTGAAGCATCGGAATCTATAACTAGTGTCACAGGAATGGTTCAAAACATACACAGTAAGAAGAGTCAGTTTTCTTGTACTTAAGTCGGCATTGTGCCTTTTGTATTTATTTCCGATGCCATTTCTGTGTTTCATCAACAATAAGAGAGTCAGAGGGATACAGTAAACCTGAAGTGAAGCATCGGAATCTATAACTAGTGTCGCAAGAATGGTTCAAAACTTAGACAGTAAGAAGAGTCAGTTTTGTTGTACTTAAGTCGGCATCGTGCCTTTTGTATTTAATTCCGAAGCAATTTCTGTGATTCATCGTCAATAAGAAGGTCAGAGGGATACCGTAAACCTGAAGTGAAGCATCGGAATCTATAACTAGTGTCACAGGAATGGTTCAAAACATAGAAAGTAAGAACAATCAGTTTTCTTGTACTTAAGTCGGCATTGTGCCTTTTGTATTTAATTCCAATGCTATTTCTGTGTTTCATCGTCAATAAGAAGGTCAGAGGGATACAGTAAACCTGAAGTGAAGCATCGGAATCTATAACTAGTGTCACAGGACTGGTTCAAAACATAGACAGTAAGAAGAGTCAGTTTTCTTGTACTTAAGTCGGCATTGTGCCTTTTGTATTTACTTCCGATGCAATTTCTGTGTTTCATCGTCAATAAGAAGGTCAGAGGGATACAGTAAACCTGAAGTGAAGCATCGGAATCTATAACTAGTGTCACTGGAATGGTTCAAAACATAGACAGTAAGAAGAGTCAGTTATCTTGTACTTAAGTCGGCATTGTGCCTTTTGTATTTAACTACGATGCAATTTTTGTGTTTCATCGTCAATAAGAAGGTCAGAGGGATACAGTAAACCTGAAGTGAACCATCGGAATCCATAACTAGTGTCACATGAACGGTTCAAAACATAGACAGTAAGAAGAGTCAGTTATCTTGTACTTAAGTCGGCGTTGTGCCTTTTGTATTTAATTCCGATGCTATTTCTGTGTTTCATCGTCAATAAGAAGGTTAGAGGGATACAGTAAACCAGAAGTGAAGCATCGGAATCTATATCTAGTGTCACAGGAATGATTCAAACATAGACAGTAAGAAGAGTCAGTTTTCTTGCACTTAAGTCGGCATTGTTCCTTTTGTATGTAATTGCGATGCATTTTCTGTGATTCATCGTCAATAAGAAGGTCAGAGGAATACAGTAAACCTGAAGTGAAGCATCGGAATCTATGAGTAGTGTCACTTGAATGGTTCAAAACATAGACAGTAAGAAGAGTCAGTTATCTTGTACTTAAGTCGGCATTGTGCCTCTTGTATTTAATTCCGATGCAATTTCTGTGTATCATCGTCAATAAGAAGGTCAGAGGAATACAGTAAATTTTAAGTGAAGCATCGGAATCTATAACTAGTGTCACTTGAATGGTTCAAAACATAGACAGTAAGAAGAGTCAGTTATCTTGTACTTAAGTCGGCATTGTGCCTTTTGTATTTGATTCCGATGCTATTTCTGTGTTTCATCGTCAATAAGATGGTCAGAGGGATACAGTAAACCTGAAGTGAAGCATCGGAATCTACAACTAGTGTCACATGAATAATTCAAAACATAGACAGTAAGAAGAGTCAGTTTTCTTGTACTTAAGTTGGCATTGTGCCATTTGCATTTAATTCCGATGCTATTTCTGTGTTTCATCGTCAATAAGAAGGTCAGAGGGATAAAGTAAACCTGAAGTGAAGCATCGGAATCTATAACTAGTGTCACAGGAATGGTTCAAAACGTAGACAGTAAGAAGAGTCAGTTTTCTTGTACCTCAGTCGGCATTGTGCCATTTGTATTTAATTCCGATGCTATTTCTGTGTTTCATCGTCAATAAGAAGGTCAGAGGGATAAAGTAAACCTGAAGTGAAGCGTCGGAATCTATAACTAGTGTCACAGGAATGGTTCAAAACGTAGACAGTAAGAAGAGTCAGTTTTCTTGTACCTCAGTCGGCATTGTGCCTTTTGTATTTAATTCCGATGCCATTTTTGTGTATCATCAGCAATAAGAAGGTCAGAGGGATACAGTAAACCTGAAGTGGAGCATCTGAATCTATAACTAGTGTCACAGGAATGGTTCGAAACATAGACAGTAAGATGAGTCAGTTTTCTTGCACTTAAGTCGGCATTGTTCCTTTTGTATTTAATTCCGATGCATTTTCTGTGTTTCATCGCCAATAAGAAGGTCAGAGGAATACAGTAAACCTGAAGTGAAGCATCGGAATCTATAACTAGTGTCACAGGAATGTTTCAAACATAGACAGTAAGAAGAGTCAGTTTTCTTGCACTTAAGTCGGCATTGTTCCTTTTGTATTTAATTCCGATGCATTTTCTGTGTTTCATCGCCAATAAGAAGGTCAGAGGAATACAGTAAACCTGAAGTGAAGCATCGGAATCTATAGCTAGTGTCACTTGAATGGTTCAAAACATAGACAGTAAGAAGAGTCAGTCTTCATGTACTTAAGTCGGCATTGTGCTTTTTTATTTAATTCCGATGCTATTTCTGTGTTCCATCGTCAATAAGAAGGTCAGAGGGATACAGTAAACCTGAAGTGAGGCATCAGAATCTATAACTAGTGTCACAGGAATGGTTAAAAACAGAGACAGCAAGAAGAGTCTGTTTTCTAGTACTTAAGTCGTCATTGTGCCTTTTGTATTTAATTCCGATGCAATTTCTGTGTTTCATCGTCAATAAGAATATCGGAGGGATACAGTAAACCTGAAGTGAAACATCAGAATCTATAACTAGTGTCACAGGAATGGTTCAAACATAGACAATAAGAAGAGACTGTTATCTTGAACTTAAGTCGGCATTGTGCCTTTTGTACTTAATTCCGATGCAATTTCTGTGTTTCATCGTCAATAAGAAGGTCAGAGGGATACAGTAAACCCGAAGTGAAGCATCGGAATCCATAACTAGTGTCACATGAACGGTTCAAAACATAGACAGTAAGAAGAGTCAGATATCTTGTACTTAAGACGGCATTGTGCCTTTTGTATTTAATTCCGATGCTATTTCTGTGTTTCATCGTCAATAAGAAGGTTAGAGGGATACAGTAAACCTGAAGTGAAGCATCGGAATCAATAACTAGTGTCACAGGAATGTTTCAAACATAGACAGTAAGAAGAGTCAGTTTTCTTGCACTTAAGTCGGCATTGTTCCTTTTGTATTTAATTCCGATGCATTTTCTGTGTTTCATCGCCTATAAGAAGGTCAGAGGAATACAGTAAACCTGAAGTGGAGCATCGGAGTTTATAACTAGTGTCACTTGAATGGTGCAAAACATAGACAGTCAGAAGAGTCAGTTATCTTGTACTTAAGTAGGGATTGTGGCTTTTGTATTTAATTCCGATGCTATTTCTGTGTTTCATCGTCAATAAGAAGGTCAGAGGGATACAGTAAACCTGAAGTGAAGCATCGGAAACTATAACTAGTGTCACAGTAATGGTTCAAACATAGACAGTAAGAAGAGTCAGTTTTCTTGTACTTAAGTCGGCATTGTGCCTTTTGTATTTAATTCCGATGCAATTCTGTGTTTCATCGTCAATAAGACGGTCAGAGGAATACAGTAAACCTGAAGTGAAGCATCGGAATCTATAAGTAGTGTCACTTGAATGGTTCAAAACATAGACAGTAAGAAGAGACAGTTATCTTGTACTTAAGACGGCATTGTGCCTTTTGTATTTAATTCCGATGCTATTTCTGTGTTTCATCGTCAATATGATGGTCAGAGGGATACAGTAAACCTGAAGAGAAGCATCGGAATTTATAACTAGTGTCACAGGAATGGTTCAAACATAGACAGTAAGAAGAGTCAGTTTTCTTGTACTTAAGTCGGCATTTTGCCTTTTGTATTTAATTCCGATGCAATTTCTGTGTTTCATCGTCAATAAGAAGGTCAGAGGAATACAGTAAACCTGAAGTGAAGAATCGGAATCTATAACTAGTGTCACTTGAATGGTTCAAAACATAGACAGTAAGAAGAGTCAGTTACCTTGTACTTAAGTCGGCACTGTGACTTTTATATTTAATTCCGATCCTAATTCTGTGTTTCATCGTCAATAAAAAGGTCAGAGGGATACAGTAAACCTGAAGTGAAGCATCGGAATCTATAACTAGTGTCACAGGAATGGTTCAAAACATAGACAGTAAGAAGAGTCAGTTTTCTTGTACTTAAGTCGGCATTGTGCCTTTTGTATTTAATTCCGATGCAATTTCTGTGTTTAATCGGCAATAAGAAGGTCAGAGGGATACAGTAAACCTGAAGTGAAGCATCGGAATGTATAACTAGTGTCACAGGAATGGTTAAAACATAGACAGTAAGAAGAGTCAGTTTCCTTGTACTTAAGTCGGCATTGTGCCTTTTGTATTTAATGCCGATGCAATTTCTGTGTTTTATCGTCAATAAGAAGGACCGAGGGATACAGTAAACCTGAGGTGAAGCATCGGAATCCATAACTACTGTCACATGAACGGTTCAAAACATAAACAGTAAGAAGAGTCAGTTATCTTGTACTTAAGTCGGCATTAAGCCTTTTGTATTTAATTCTGATGCTATTTCTGTGTTTCATCGTCAATAAGATGGTCAGAGGGATACAGTAAACCTGAAGTGAAGCATCGGAATCTATAACAAGTGTCACCTGAATGCTTCAAAACATAGACAGTAAGAAGAGTCAGTTTTCTTGTACTTCAGTTGGCATTGTGCCATTTGTATTTAATTCCGATGCTATTTCTGTGTGTCATTGTCAATAAGAAAGTCAGAGGGATACAGTAAACCTGAAGTGAAGCATCGGAATCTATAACTAGTGTCACAGGAATGGATCAAAACATAGACATTAAGAAGAGTCAGTTTTCTTGTACTTAAGTCGGCATTGTGCCTTTTGTATTTAATTCCGATGCCATTTCTGTGTTTCATCAACAATAAGAAGGTCAGAGGGATACAGTAAACCTGAAGTGAAGCATCGGAATCTATAACTAGTGTCGCAGGAATGGTTCAAAACATAGACAGTAAGAAGAGTCAGTTTTGTTGTACTTAAGTCGGCATCGCGCCTTTTGTATTTAATTCCGAAGCAATTTCTGTGATTCATCGTCAATAAGAAGGTCAGATGGATACAGTAAACCTGAAGTGAAGCATCGGAATCTATAACTAGTGACACAGGAATGGTTCAAAATATAGACAGTAAGAACAGTCAGTTTTCTTGTACTTAAGTCCACATTGTGCCTTTTGTATTTAATTCCGATGCAATTTCTGTGTTTCATCGTCAATAAGAAGGTCAGAGGAATACAGTAAACCTGAAGTGAAGCATCGGAATCTATAACTAGTGTCACTTGAATGGATCAAAACATAGACAGTAAGAAGAGTCAGTTATCTTGTACTGAAGTCGGCATTGTGCCTTTTGTATTTAATTTCGATGCTACTTCTGTGTTTCATCGTCAATAAGAAGGTCAGAGGGATACAGTAAACCTGAAGTGAAGCATCGGAATCTATAACTAGTGTCACAGGAATGGTTCAAAACATACACAGTAAGAAGAGTCAGTTTTCTTGTACTTAAGTCGGCATTGTGCCTTTTGTATTTATTTCCGATGCCATTTCTGTGTTTCATCAACAATAAGAGAGTCAGAGGGATACAGTAAACCTGAAGTGAAGCATCGGAATCTATAACTAGTGTCACTGGAATGGTTTAAAACATAGACAGTAAGAAGAGTGAGTTTTCTTGTACTTAAGTCGGCATTGTGCCTTTTGTATTTAACTCCGATGCAATTTTTGTGTTTCATCGTCAATAAGAAGGTCAGAGGGATACAGTAAACCTGAAGTGAAGCATCGGAATCCATAACTAGTGTCACATGAACGGTTCAAAACATAGACAGTAAGAAGAGTCAGTTATCTTGTACTTAAGTCGGCGTTGTGCCTTTTGTATTTAATTCCGATGCTATTTCTGTGTTTCATCGTCAATAAGAAGGTTAGAGGGATACAGTAAACCTGAAGTGACGCATCGGAATCTATATCTAGTGTCACAGGAATGATTCAAACATAGACATTAAGAAGAGTCAGTTTTCTTGCACTTAAGTCGGCATTGTTATTTTTGAATGTAATTGCGATGCATTTTCTGTGATTCATCGTCAATAAGAAGGTCAGAGGAATACAGTAAACCTGAAGTGAAGCATCGGAATCTATGAGTAGTGTCACTTGAATGGTTCAAAACATAGACAGTAAGAAGAGTCAGTTATCTTGTACTTAAGTCGGCATTGTGCCTTTTGTATTTAATTCCGATGCAATTTCTGTGTTTCATCGTCAATAAGAAGGTCAGAGGAATACAGTAAATTTTAAGTGAAGCATCGGAATCTATAACTAGTGTCACTTGAATGGTTCAAAACATAGACAGTAAGAAGAGTCAGTTATCTTCTACTTAAGTCGGCATTGTGCCTTTTGTATTTGATTCCGATGCTATTTCTGTGTTTCATCGTCAATAAGATGGTCAGAGGGATACAGTAAACCTGAAGTGAAGCATCGGAATCTACAACTAGTGTCACATGAATAATTCAAAACATAGACAGTAAGAAGAGTCAGTTTTCTTGTACTTAAGTTGGCATTGTGCCATTTGCATTTAATTCCGATGCTATTTCTGTGTTTCATCGTCAATAAGAAGGTCAGAGGGATAAAGTAAACCTGAAGTGAAGCATCGGAATCTATAACTAGTGTCACAGGAATGGTTCAAAACGTAGACAGTAAGAAGTGTCAGTTTTCTTGTACCTCAGTCGGCATTGTGCCTTTTGTATTTAATTCCGATGCTATTTCTGTGTTTCATCGTCACTAAGAAGGTCAGAGGGATAAAGTAAACCTGAAGTGAAGCATCGGAATCTATAACTAGTGTCACAGGAATGGTTCAAAACGTAGACAGTAAGAAGAGTCAGTTTTCTTGTACCTCAGTCGGCATTGTTCCTTTTGTATTTAATTCCGATGCCATTTTTGTGTATCATCAGCAATAAGAAGGTCAGAGGGATACAGTACACCTGAAGTGAAGCATCTGAATCTATAACTAGTGTCACAGGAATGGTTCGAAACATAGACAGTAAGATGAGTCAGTTTTCTTGCACTTAAGTCGGCATTGTTCCTTTTGTATTTAATTCCGATGCATTTTCTGTGTTTCATCGCCAATAAGAAGGTCAGAGGAATACAGTAAACCTGAAGTGAAGCATCGGAATCTATAGCTAGTGTCACTTGATTGGTTCATAACATAGACAGTAAGAAGAGTCAGTTTTCATGTACTTAAGTCGGCACTGTGCTTTTCTATTTAATTCCGATGCTATTTCTGTGTTCCATCGTCAACAAGAAGGTCGGAGGGATACAGTAAACCTGAAGTGAAGCATCAGAATCTATAACTAGTGTCACAGGAATGGTTCAAAACATAGGCAATAAGAAGAGACAGTTGTCTTGTACTTAAGTCGGCATTGTGCCTTTTGTATTTAATTCCGATGCCATTTCTGTGTTTCATCGTCAATAAAAAGGTCGGAGGGATACAGTAAACCTGAAGTGAAGCATCGGAATCCATAACTAGTGTCACATGAACGGTTCAAAACATAGACAGTAAGAAGAGTCAGTTATCTTGTTCTTAAGTTGGCATTGTGCCTTTTGGATTTAATTCCGATGCTATTTCTGTGTTTCATCGTCAATAAGAAGGTTAGAGGGATACAGTAAACCTGAAGTGAAGCATCGGAATCTATAACTAGTGTCACAGGAATGTTTCAAACATAGACAGTAAGAAGAGTCAGTTTTCTTGCACTTAAGTCGGCATTGTTCCTTTTGTATTTAATTCCGATGCTATTTCTGTGTTTCATCGCCAATAAGAAGGTCAGAGGAATACAGTAAACCTGAAGTGAAGCATCGGAATCTATAGCTAGTGTCACTTGAATGGTTCAAAACATAGACAGTAAGAAGAGTCAGTCTTCATGTACTTAAGTCGGCATTGTGCTTTTTTATTTAATTCCGATGCTATTTCTGTGTTCCATCGTCAATAAGAAGGTCAGAGGGATACAGTAAACCTGAAGTGAGGCATCAGAATCTATAACTAGTGTCACAGGAATCGTTCAAAACATAGGCAATAAGAAGAGACAGTTGTCTTGTACTTAAGTCGGCATTGTGCCTTTTGTACTTAATTCCGATGCCATTTCTGTGTTTCATCGTCAATAAAAAGGTCGGAGGGATACAGTAAACCTGAAGTGAAGCATCGGAATCCATAACTAGTGTCACATGAACGGTTCAAAACATAGACAGTAAGAAGTGTCAGTTATCTTCTACTTAAGTCGGCATTGTGCCTTTTGTATTTAATTCCGATGCTATTTCTGTGTTTCATCGTCAATAAGAAGGTTACAGGGATACAGTAAACCTGAAGTGAAGCATCGGAATCTATAACTAGTGTCACAGGAATGGTTCAAACGTAGACAGTAAGAAGAGTCAGTTTCCTTGTACTTAATTCGGCATTGTTCCTTTTGTAGGTAATTCCGATGCATTTTCTGTGTTTCATCGTCAATATGAAGGTCAGAGGAATACAGTAAACCTGAAGTGAAGCATCGGAATCGATAACTAGTGTCACTTGAATAGTTCAAAACATAGACAGTAAGAAGAGTCAGTTATCTTGTACTTAAGTAGGGATTGATCCTTTTGTATTTAATTCCGATGCTATTTCTGTGTTTTATCGTCAATAAGAAGGTCAGAGGGATACAGTAAACCTGAAGTGAAGCATCGGAATCTATAACTAGTGTCACAGGAATGGTTCAAACATAGACAGTAAGAAGAGTCAGTTTTCTTGTACTTAAGTCGGCATTGTGTCTTTTGTATTTAATTCCGATGCAATTTCTGTGTTTCATCGTCAATAAGAAGGTCAGAGGAATACAGTAAACCTGAAGTGAAGCATCGGAATCTATAACTAGTGTCACTTGAATGGTTCAAAACATAGACAGTAAGAAGAGTCAGTTATCTTGTACTTAGTCGGCATTGTGACTTTTATATTTAATTCCGATGCTATTTCTGTGTTTCATCGTCAATAAGAAGGTCAAGGGATACAGTAAACCTGAAGTGAAGCATCGGAATCTATAACTAGTGACACAGGAATGGTTCAAAACATAGACACTAAGAAGAGTCAGTTTTCTTGTACTTAAGTCGGCATTGTGCCTTTTGTATTTAATTCCGATGCAATTTCTGTGTTTCATCGTCAATAAGATGGTCAGAGGGATACAGTAATCCTGAAGTGAAGCATCGGAATCTATAACTAGTGTCACATGAATGGTTCAAAACATAGACAGTAAGTGGAGTCCGTTTTCTTGTACTTCAGTTGGCATTGTGCCGCTTGTATTTAATTCCGATGCTATTTCTGTGTTTCATCGTCAATAAGAAGGTCAGAGGGATACAGTAAACCTGAAGTGAAGCATCGGAATCTATAACTAGTGTCACAGGAATGGTTCAAAACATAGACAGTAAGAAGAGTCATTTTTCTTGTACTTAAGTCGGCATTGTGCCTTTTGTATTTAATTCCGATACCATTTCTGTGTTTCATCAACAATAAGAAGGTCAGAGGGATACAGTAAACCTGAAGTGAAGCATTGGAATCTATAACTAGTGTCACAGGAATAGTTCAAAGCTTAGATAGTAAGAGGAGTCACTTTTGATGTACTTAAGTCGGGATCGTGCCTTTTGTATTTAATTCCGAAGCGATTTCTGTGATTCATCGTCAATAAGAAGGTCAGAGGGATACAGTAAATCTGAAGTGAAGCATCGGAATCTATAACTAGTTTCAACAGGAATGGTTCAAAACATAGACAGTAAGAACAGTCAGTTTTCTTGTACTTAAGTCGGCATTGTGCCTTTTGTGTTTAATTCCAATGCAATTTCTGTGTTTCATCGTCAATAAGAAGGTCAGAGGGATACAGTAATCCTGAAGTGAAGCATCGGAATCTATAACTAGTGTCACAGGAATGGTTAAAAACATAGACAGTAAAAAGAGTCAGTTTTCTTGCACTTAAGTCGGCATTGTGCCTTTTGTATTTAATTCCGATGCAATTTCTGTGTTTCACCGTCAATAAGAAGGTCGGAGGGATACAGTAAACCTGAAGTAAAGCATCGGAACCTATAACTAGTGTCACAGGAATGGTTCAAAACATAGACAGTAAGAAGAGTCAGTTTTATTGTACTAAAGACGGCATTGTGCCTTTTGTATTTAATTCCGATGCTATTTCTGTGTTTCATCGTCAATAAGATGGTCAGAGGGATACAGTAAACCTGAAGTGAAGCATCGGAATCTATGACTAGTGTCACAGGAATGGTTCGAAACATAGACAGTAAGAAGAGTCAGTTTTATTGTACTAAAGTCGGAATTGTGCCTTTTGTATTTAATTCCGATGCAATTTCTGTGTTTCATCGTCAATAAGAAGGTCAGAGGGATACAGTAAACCTGAAGTGAAGCATCGGAATCCATAACTAGTGTCACATGAACGGTTCAAAACATAGACAGTAAGATGAGTCAGTTATCTTGTACTTAAGTCGGCATTGTGCATTTTGTATTTAATTCTGATGCTATTTCTGTGTTTCATCGTCAATAAGAAGGTTAGAGGTATACAGTAAACCTGAAGTGAAGCATCGGAATCTATATCTAGTGTCACAGGAATGGATCAAACATAGACAGTAAGAAGAGTCAGTTTTCTTGTACTTAAGTCGGCATTGTGCCTTTTGTATTTAATTCCGATGCCATTTTTGTGTTTCATCAACAATAAGACGGACAGCGGGATACAGTAAACCTGAAGTGAAGCATCGGAATCTATAACTAGTGTCACAGGAATGGTTCAAAACTTACACAGTAAGAAGAGTCAATTTTGTTGTACTTAAGTCGGCATTGTGCCTTTTGTATTTAATTCCGATGCTATTTCTGTGTTTCATCGTCAATAAGATGGTCAGAGGGATACAGTAAGCCTGAAGTGAAGCATCGGTATCTACAACTAGTGTCACATGAATAATTCAAAACATAGACAGTAAGAAGAGTCAGTTTTCTAGTACTTCAGTTGGCATTGTGCCATTTGTATTTAATTCCGATGCTATTTCTGTGTTTCATCGTCAATAAGAAGGTCAGAGGGATACACTAAACCTGAAGTGAAGCATCGGAATCTATAACTAGTGTCACAGGAATGGTTCAAACATAGACAGTAAGAAGAGTCAGTTTTCTTGTACTTAAGTCGGCATTGTGCCTTTTGTATTTAATTCCGATGCCATTTTTGTGTTTCATCAAAAATAAGACGGACAGCGGGATACAGTAAACCTGAAGTGAAGCATCGGAATCTATAACTAGTGTCACAGGAATGGTTCAAAACTTACACAGTAAGAAGAGTCAATTTTGTTGTACTTAAGTCGGCATTGTGCCATTTGTATTTAATTCCGAGGCACATTCTGTGATTCATCGTCAATAAGAAGGTCAGAGGGATACAGTAAACCTGAAGTGAAGCATCAGAATCTATAATTAGTGTCACAGGAATGGTTCAAAACGTAGACAGTAAGAACAGTCAGTTTTCTTGTACTTAAGTCGGCTTTGTGCCTTTTGTATTTAATTCCAATGCAATTTCTGTGTTTCATCGTCAATAAGAAGGTCCGAGGGATACAGTAAACCTGAAGTGAAGCATCAGAATCTATAACTAGTGTCACAGGAATGGTTCAAACATAGACAATAAGAAGAGACAGTTATCTTGAACTTAAGTCGTCATTGTGCCCTTTGTACTTAATTCCGATGCAATTTCTGTGTTTCATCGTCAATAAGAAGGTCAGAGGGATACAGTAAACCTGAAGTGAAGCATCGGAATCCATAACTAGTGTCACATGAACGGTTCAAAACATAGACAGTAAGAAGTGTCAGTTATCTTGTACTTAAGTCGGCATTGTGCCTTTTGTATTTAATTCCGATGCTATTTCTGTGTTTCATCGTCAATAAGAAGGTTAGAGGGATACAGTAAACCTGAAGTGAAGCATCGGAATCAATAACTAGTGTCACAGGAATGTTTCAAACATAGACAGTAAGAAGAGTCAGTTTTCTTGCACTTAAGTCGGCATTGTTCCTTTTGTATTTAATTCCGATGCATTTTCTGTGTTTCATCGCCAATAAGAAGGTCAGAGGAATACAGTAAACCTGAAGTGAAGCATCGGAGTCTATAACTAGTGTCACTTGAATGTTTCAAAACATAGATAGTAAGAAGAGTCAGTTATCTTGTACTTAAGTAGGGATTGTGGCTTTTGTATTTAATTCCGATGCTATTTCTGTGTTTCATCGTCAATCAGAAGGTCAGAGGGATACAGTAAACCTGAAGTGAAGCATCGGAAACTATAACTAGTGTCACAGGAATGGTTCAAACATAGACAGTAAGGAGAGTCAGTTTTCTTGTACTTAAGTCGGCATTGTGCCTTTTGTATTTAATTCCGATGCAATTTCTGTGTTTCATCGTCAATAAGACGGTCAGAGGAATACAGTAAACCTGAAGTGAAGCATCGGAATCTATAAGTAGTGTCACTTGAATGGTTCAAAACATAGACAGTAAGAAGAGTCAGTTATCTTGTACTTAGTCGGCATTGTGACTTTTATATTTAATTCCGATGCTATTTCTGTGTTTCATCGTCAATAAGAAGGTCAGAGGGATACAGTAAACCTGAAGTGAAGCATCGGAATCTATAACTAGTGACACAGGAATGGTTCAAAACATAGACACTAAGATGAGTCAGTTTTCTTGTACTTAAGTCGGCATTGTGCCTTTTGTATTTAATTCCGTTGCAATTTCTGTGTTTCATCGTCAATAAGATGGTCAGAGGGATACAGTAATCCTGAAGTGAAGCATCGGAATCTATAACTAGTGTCACATGAATGGTTCAAAACATAGACAGTAAGTGGAGTCCGTTTTCTTGTACTTCAGTTGGCATTGTGCCGCTTGTATTTAATTCCGATGCTATTTCTGTGTTTCATCGTCAATAAGAAGGTCAGAGGGATACAGTAAACCTGAAGTGAAGCATCGGAATCTATAACTAGTGTCACAGGAATGGTTCAAAACATAGACAGTAAGAAGAGTCATTTTTCTTGTACTTAAGTCGGCATTGTGCCTTTTGTATTTAATTCCGATACCATTTCTGTGTTTCATCAACAATGAGAAGGTCAGAGGGATACAGTAAACCTGAAGTGAAGCATTGGAATCCATAACTAGTGTCACAGGAATAGTTCAAAGCTTAGATAGTAAGAAGAGTCACTTTTGTTGTACTTAAGTCGGGATCGTGCCTTTTGTATTTAATTCCGAAGCGATTTCTGTGATTCATCGTCAATAAGAAGGTCAGAGGGATACAGTAAACCTGAAGAGAAGCATCGGAATCTATAACTAGTTTCAACAGGAATGGTTCAAAACACAGACAGTAAGAACAGTCAGTTTTCTTGTACTTAAGTCGGCATTGTGCCTTTTGTGTTTCATTCCAATGCAATTTCTGTGTTTCATCGTCAATAAGAAGGTCAGAGGGATACAGTAATCCTGAAGTGAAGCATCGGAATCTATAACTAGTGTCACAGGAATGGTTAAAAACATAGACAGTAAGAACAGTCAGTTTTCTTGCACTTAAGTCGGCATTGTGCCTTTTGTATTTAATTCCGATGCAATTTCTGTGTTTCATCGTCAATAAGAAGGTCGGAGGGATACAGTAAACCTGAAGTAAAGCATCGGAACCTATAACTAGTGACACAGGAATGGTTCAAAACATAGACAGTAAGAAGAGTCAGTTTTATTGTACTAAAGACGGCATTGTGCCTTTTGTATTTAATCCCGATGCTATTTCTGTGTTTCATCGTCAATAAGATGGTCAGAGGGATACAGTAAACCTGAAGTGAAGCATCGGAATCTATAACTAGTGTCACAGGAATGGTTCAAACATAGACGGTAAGAAGAGTCAGTTATCTTGTACTTAAGTCGGCATTTTGCCTTTTGTATTTAATTCCGATGCAATTTCTGTGTTTCATCGCCAATAAGAAGGTCAGAGGAATACAGTAAACCTGAAGTGAAGAATCGGAATCTATAACTAGTGTCACTTGAATGGTTCAAAACATAGAGAGTAAGAAGAGTCAGTTATCTTGTACTTAAGTCGGCACTGTGACTTTTATATTTAATTCCGATCCTATTTCTGTGTTTCATCGTCAATAAGAAGGTCAGAGGGATACAGTAAACCTGAAGTGAAGCATCGGAAACTATAACTAGTGTCACAGGAATGGTTCAAAACATAGACAGTAAGAAGAGTCAGTTTTCTTGTACTTAAGTCTGCATTGTGCCTTTTGTATTTAATTCCGATGCAATTTCTGTGTTTCATCGTCAATAAGATGGTCAGAGGGATACAGTAAACCTGAAGTGAAGCATCGGAATCTATAACTAGTGTCACAGGAATGGTTCGAAACATAGACAGTAAGAAGAGTCAGTTTTATTGTACTAAAGTCGGAATTGTGCCTTTTGTATTTAATTCCGATGCAATTTCTGTGTTTCATCGTCAATAAGAAGGTCAGAGGGATACAGTAAACCTGAAGTGAAGCATCGGAATCCATAACTAGTGTCACATGAACGGTTCAAAACATAGACAGTAAGATGAGTCAGTTATCTTGTACTTAAGTCGGCATTGTGCCTTTTGGATTTAATTCTGATGCTATTTCTGTGTTTCATCGTCAATAAGAAGGTTAGAGGTATACAGTAAACCTGAAGTGAAGCATCGGAATCTATATCTAGTGTCACAGGAATGGATCAAACATAGACAGTAAGAAGAGTCAGTTTTCTTGCACTTAAGTCGGCATTGATCCTTTTGTATTTAATTCCGATGCAATTTCTGTGTTTCATCGTCAATAAGAAGGTCAGAGGAATACAGTAAATTTGAAGTGAAGCATCATAATCTATAACAAGTGTCACTTGAGTGGTTCAAAACATAGACAGTAAGAAGAGTCAGTTATCTTGTACTTAAGTCAGCATTGTGCCTTTTGTATTTGATTCCGATGCTATTTCTGTGTTTCATCGTCAATAAGATGGTCAGAGGGATACAGTAAAACTGAAGTGAAGCATCGGAATCTATAACTAGTGTCACAGGAATGGTTCAAAACATAGACAGTAAGAAGAGTCAGTTTTCTTGTACTTAAGTCGGCATTGTGCCTTTTGTATTTAATTCCGATGCTATTTCTGTGTTTCATCGTCAATAAGATGGTCAGAGGGATACAGTAAGCCTGAAGTGAAGCATCGGTATCTACAACTAGTGTCACATGAATAATTCAAAACATAGACAGTAAGAAGGGTCAGTTTTCTAGTACTTCAGTTGGCATTGTGCCATTTGTATTTAATTCCGATGCTATTTCTGTGTTTCATCGTCAATAAGAAGGTCAGAGGGATACACTAAACCTGAAGTGAAGCATCGGAATCTATAACTAGTGTCACAGGAATGGTTCAAACATAGACAGTAAGAAGAGTCAGTTTTCTTGTACTTAAGTCGGCATTGTGCCTTTTGTATTTAATTCCGATGCCATTTTTGTGTTTCATCAACAATAAGACGGACAGCGGGATACAGTAAACCTGAAGTGAAGCATCGGAATCTATAACTAGTGTCACAGGAATGGTTCAAAACTTACACAGTAAGAAGAGTCAATTTTGTTGTACTTAAGTCGGCATTGTGCCATTTGTATTTAATTCCGAGGCACATTCTGTTATTCATCGTCAATAAGAAGGTCAGAGGGATACAGTAAACCTGAAGTGAAGCATCAGAATCTATAATTAGTGTCACAGGAATGGTTCAAAACGTAGACAGTAAGAACAGTCAGTTTTCTTGTACTTAAGTCGGCTTTGTGCCTTTTGTATTTAATTCCAATGCAATTTCTGTGTTTCATCGTCAATAAGAAGGTCCGAGGGATACAGTAAACCTGAAGTGAAGCATCAGAATCTATAACTAGTGTCACAGGAATGGTTCAAACATAGACAATAAGAAGAGACAGTTATCTTGAACTTAAGTCGGCATTGTGCCTTTTGTACTTAATTCCGATGCAATTTCTGTGTTTCATCGTCAATAAGAAGGTCAGAGGGATACAGTAAACCTGAAGTGAAGCATCGGAATCCATAACTAGTGTCACATGAACGGTTCAAAACATAGACAGTAAGAAGTGTCAGTTATCTTGTACTTAAGTCGGCATTGTGCCTTTTGTATTTAATTCCGATGCTATTTCTGTGTTTCATCGTCAATAAGAAGGTTAGAGGGATACAGTAAACCTGAAGTGAAGCATCGGAATCAATAACTAGTGTCACAGGAATGTTTCAAACATAGACAGTAAGAAGAGTCAGTTTTCTTGCACTTAAGTCGGCATTGTTCCTTTTGTATTTAATTCCGATGCATTTTCTGTGTTTCATCGCCAATAAGAAGGTCAGAGGAATACAGTAAACCTGAAGTGAAGCATCGGAGTCTATAACTAGTGTCACTTGAATGGTTCAAAACATAGACAGTAAGAAGAGTCAGTTATCTTGTACTTAAGTAGGGATTGTGGCTTTTGTATTTAATTCCGATGCTATTTCTGTGTTTCATCGTCAATCAGAAGGTCAGAGGGATACAGTAAACCTGAAGTGAAGCATCGGAAACTATAACTAGTGTCACAGGAATGGTTCAAACATAGACAGTAAGGAGAGTCAGTTTTCTTGTACTTAAGTCGGCATTGTGCCTTTTGTATTTAATTCCGATGCAATTTCTGTGTTTCATCGTCAATAAGACGGTCAGAGGAATACAGTAAACCTGAAGTGAAGCATCGGAATCTATAAGTAGTGTCACTTGAATGGTTCAAAACATAGACAGTAAGAAGAGACAGTTATCTTGTACTTAGGTCGGCATTGTGCCTTTTGTATTTAATTCCGATGCAATTTCTGTGTTTCATCGTCAATAAGATGGTCAGAGGGATACAGAAAACCTTAAGTGAAGCATCGGAATCTATAACTAGTGTCACAGGAATGGTTCAAACATAGACAGTAAGAAGAGTCAGTTATCTTGTACTTAAGTCGGCATTTTGCCTTTTGTATTTACTTCCGATGCAATTTCTGTGTTTCATCGTCAATAAGAAGGTCAGAGGAATACAGTAAACCTGAAGTGAAGAATCGGAATCTATAACTAGTGTCACTTGAATGGTTCAAAACATAGACAGTAAGAAGAGTCAGTTATCTTGTACGTAAGTCGGCACTGTGACTTTTATATTTAATTCCGATCCTATTTCTGTGTTTCATCGTCAATAAGAAGGTCAGAGGGATACAGTAAACCTGAAGTGAAGCATCGGAAACTATAACTAGTGTCACAGGAATGGTTCAAAACATAGACAGTAAGAAGAGTCAGTTTTCTTGTACTTAAGTCGGCATTGTGCTGTTTGTATTTAATTCCGATGCAATTTCTGTGTTTCATCGTCAATAAGATGGTCAGAGGGATACAGTAAACCTGAAGTGAAGCATCGGAATCTATAACTAGTGTCACAGGAATGGTTCAAAACTTAGACAGTAAGAAGAGTCAGTTTTCTTGTAATTAAGTCGGCATTGTGCCTTTTGTATTTAATTCCGATGCAATTTCTGTGTTTCATCGTCAATAAGAAGGTCAGAGGGATACAGTAAACCTGAAGTGAAGCAACGGAATCTATATCTAGTGTCACAGGAATGGTTCAAAACATAGACTGTAAGAAGAGTCTGTTTTCTTGTACTTAAGTCGGCATTGTGCCTTTTGTATTCAATACCGATACAATAACTGTGTTTCATCGGCAATAAGAAGATCTGAGGGATACAGTAAACCTGAAGTGAAGCATCGGAAACTATAACTAGTGTCACAGGAATGGTTCAAAACATAGACAGTAAGAAGAGTCAGTTTTCTTGTACTTAAGTCGGCATTGTGCCTTTTGTATTTAATTCCGATGCAATTACTGTTTTTCATCGGCAATAAGAAGGTCAGAGGGATACAGTAAAACCTGAAGTGAAGCATCGAAATCTATAACTAGTGTCACAGGAATGGTTGAAAACATAGACAGTAAGAAGAGTCAGTTTTCTTGTAATTAAGTCGGCATTGTGCCTTTTGTATTTAATTCCGATGCAATTTCTGTGTTTCATCGTCAATAAGAAGGTCAGAGGGATACAGTAAACCTGAAGTAAAGCATCGGAATCTATAACTAGTGTCACAGGAATGGTTCAAAACATAGACAGTAAGAAGAGTCAGTTTCCTTGTACTTAAGTCGGCATTGTGCCTTTTGTATTTAATTCCGATGCAATTTCTGTGTTTTATCGTCAATAAGAATTTCAGAGGGATACAGTAAACCTGAGGTGAAGCATCGGAATCCATAACTACTGTCACATGAACGGTTCAAAACATAGACAGTAAGAAGAGTCAGTTATCTTGTACTTAAGTCGGCATTGTGCCTTTTGTATTTAATTCTGATGCTATTTCTGTGTTTCATCGTCAAAAAGAAGGTTAGAGGGATACAGTAAACATGAAGTGAAGCATCGGAATCTATATCTAGTGTCACAGGAATGGTTCAAACATAGACAGTAAAAAGAGTCAGTTTTCTTGCACTTAAGTCGGCATTGTTCCTTTTGTATGTCATTGCGATGCATTTTCTGTGTTTCATCGTCAATAAGAAGGTCAGAGGAATACAGTAAACCTGAAGTGAAGCATCGGAATCTATAACTAGTGTCACTTGAATGGTTCAAAACATAGACAGTAAGAAGAGTCAGTTATCTTGTACTTAAGTCGGCATTGTGCCTTTTGTATTTGATTCCGATGCTATTTCTGTGTTTCATCGTCAATAAGATGGTCAGAGGGATACAGTAAACCTGAAGTGAAGCATCGGAATCTATAACTAGTGTCACAGGAATGGTTCAAAACATAGACAGTAAGAAGAGTCAGTTGTCTTGTACTTAAGTCGGCATTGAGCCTTTTGTATTTGATTCCGATGCTATTTCTGTGTTTCATCGTCAATAAGATGGTCAGAGGGATACAGTAAACCTGAAGTGAAGCATCGGAATCTATAACTAGTGTCACAGGAATGGTTCAAAACACAGACAGTAAGAAGAGTCAGTTTTCTTGTACTTAAGTCGGCATTGTGCATTTTGTATCTAATTCCGATGCCATTTTTGTGTTTTATCAACAATAAGAAGGTCAGAGGGTTGCAGTAAACCTGAAGTGAAGCATCGGAATCTATAACTAGTGTCACAGGAATGGTTCAAAACTTAGACAATAAGAAGAGTCAGTTTAGTTGTACTTAAGTCGGCATTGTGCCATTTGTATTTAATTCCGAGGGAATTTCTGTGATTCATCGTCAATAACAAGGTCAGAGGGATACAGTAAACCTGAAGTGAAGCATCGGAATCTATAATTAGTGTCACAGGAATGGTTAAAAACTTAGACAGTAAGAAGAGTCAGTTTTCTTGTACTTAAGTCGGCATTGTGCCTCTTGTATATAATTCCGATGAAATTTGTGTGTTTCATCGTCAATAAGAAGGTCAGAGGCATACAGTAAACCTGAAGTGAAGCATCAGAATCTATAACTAATGTCACAGGAATGGTTCAAAACTTAGACAATAAGAAGAGTCAGTTTCGTTGTACTTAAGTCGGCATTGTGCCATTTGTATTTAATTCCGAGGCAATTTCTGTGATTCATCGTCAATAACAAGGTCAGAGGGATACAGTAAACCTGAAGTGAAGCATCGGAATCTATAATTAGTGTCACAGGAATGGTTAAAAACATAGACAGTAAGAAGAGTCAGTTTTCTTGTACTTAAGTCGGCATTGTGCCTCTTGTATTTAATTCCGATGAAATTTGTGTGTTTCATCGTCAATAAGAAGGTCAGAGTGATACAGTAAACCTGAAGTGAAGCATCGGAATCCATAACTAGTGTCACATGAACGGTTCAAAACATAGACAGTAAGAAGAGTCAGTTATCTTGTACTTAAGTCGGCATTGTGCCTTTTGTATTTAATTCCGATGCTATTTCTGTGTTTCATCGTCAATAAGAAGCTTAGAGGGATACAGTAAACCTGAAGTGAAGCATCGGAATCTATAACTAGTGTCACAGGAATGTTTCAAACATAGACAGTAAGAAGAGACAGTTTTCTTGCACTTAAGACGGCATTGTTCCTTTTGTATTTCATTCCGATGCATATTCTGTGTTTCATCGCCAATAAGAAGGTCGGAGGAATACAGTAAACCTGAAGTGAAGCATCGGAATCTATAACTAGTGTCACTTGAATGGTTGAAAACATAGACAGTAAGAAGAGTCAGTTAACATGTACTTAAGTCGGCATTGTGCCTCTTGTATTTAATTCCGATGCTATCTCGGTGTTTCATCGTCAACAAGAAGGTCAGAGGGATACAGTAAACCGGAAGTAAAGCATCGGTATCTATAACTAGTGTCACAGGAGTGGTTCAAAACATAGACAGTAAGAAGAGTCAGTTTTCTTGTACTTAAGTCGGCATTGTGCCTTTTGTACTTAATTCCGATGCAATTTCTGTGTTTCATCGTCAATAAGATGGTCAGAGGGATACAGTAAACCTGAAGCGAATCATAGGAATCTATAACTAGTGTCACATGAATGGTTCAAAACATAGACAGTAAGAAGAGTCAGTTTTCTTGTACTTCAGTTGGCATTGTGCCATTTGTATTTAATTCCGATGCTATTTCTGTGTTTCATCGTCAATAAGAAGGTCAGAGGGATACAGTAAACCTGAAGTGAAGCATCGGAATCTATAACTAGTGTCACAGGAATGGTTCAAAACATAGACAGTTAGAAGAGACAGTTTTCTTTGACTTAAGTCGGCATTGTGCCTTTTGTATTTAATTCCGATGAAATTTCTGTGTTTCATCAACAATAAGAAGGTCAGAGGGATACAGTAAACCTGAAGTGAAGCATCGGAATCTATAACTAGTGTCACAGGAATGGTTCAAAACATAGACAGTAAGAAGAGTCAGTTTTCTTGTACTTCAGTTGGCATTGTGCCATTTGTATTTAATTCCGATGCTATTTCTGTGTTTCATCGTCAATAAGATGGTCAGAGGGATACAGTAAACCTGAAGTGAAGCATCGGAATCTATAACTAGTGTCACAGGAATGGTTCAAAACATAGACAGTAAGAAGAGTCAGTTATCTTGTACTTAAGTCGGCATTGAGCCTTTTGTATTTGATTCCGATGCTATTTCTGTGTTTCATCGTCAATAAGATGGTCAGAGGGATACAGTAAACCTGAAGTGAAGCATCGGAATCTATAACTAGTGTCACAGGAATGGTTCAAAACATAGACAGTAAGAAGAGTCAGTTTTCTTGTACTTAAGTCGGCATTGTGCATTTTGTATTTAATTCCGATGCCATTTTTGTGTTTTATCAACAATAAGAAGGTCAGAGGGTTGCAGTAAACCTGAAGTGAAGCATCGGAATCTATAACTAGTGTCACAGGAATGGTTCAAAACTTAGACAGTAAGAAGAGTCAGTTTAGTTGTACTTAAGTCGGCATTGTGCCATTTGTATTTAATTCCGAGGCAATTTCTGTGATTCATCGTCAATAACAAGGTCAGAGGGATACAGTAAACCTGAAGTGAAGCATCGGAATCTATAATTAGTGTCACAGGAATGGTTAAAAACATAGACAGTAAGAAGAGTCAGTTTTCTTGTACTTAAGTCGGCATTGTGCCTCTTGTATTTAAGTCCGATGAAATTTGTGTGTCTCATCGTCAATAAGAAGGTCAGAGGCATACAGTAAACCTGAAGTGAAGCATCAGAATCTATAACTAGTGTCACAGGAATGGTTCAAACATAGACAATAAGAAGAGACAGTTATCTTGAACTTAAGTCGGCATTGTGCCTTTTGTACTTAATTCCGATGCAATTTCTGTGTTTCATCGTCAATAAGAAGGTCAGAGTGATACAGTAAACCTGAAGTGAAGCATCTGAATCCATAACTAGTGTCACATGAACGGTTCAAAACATAGACAGTAAGAAGAGTCAGTTAACTTGTACTTAAGTCGGCATTGTGCCTCTTGTATTTAATTCCGATGCTATTTCGGTGTTTCATCGTCAACAAGAAGGTCAGAGGGATACAGTAAACCGGAAGTGAAGCATCGGTATCTATAACTAGTGTCACAGGAGTGGTTCAAAACATAGACAGTAAGAAGAGTCAGTTTTCTTGTACTTAAGTCGGCATTGTGCCTTTTGTACTTAATTCCGATGCAATTTCTGTGTTTCATCGTCAATAAGATGGTCAGAGGGATACAGTAAACCTGAAGCGAATCATAGGAATCTATAACTAGTGTCACATGAATGGTTCAAAACATAGACAGTAAGAAGAGACAGTTTTCTTTGACTTAAGTCGGCATTGTGCCTTTTGTATTTAATTCCGATGCCATTTCTGTGTTTCATCAACAATAAGAAGGTCAGAGGGATACAGTAAACCTGAAGTGAAGCATCGGAATCTATAACTAGTGTCACAGGAATGGTTCAAAACATAGACAGTAAGAAGAGTCAGTTTTCTGATACTTAAGTCGGCATTGTGCCTTTTGTGTTTAATTCCGATGCAATTTCTGTGTTTCATCGTCAATATGAAGGTCAGAGGGATACAGTAAACCTGAAGTGAAGCATCAGAATCTATAACTAGTGTCACAGGAATGGTTCAAATCAAAGGCAATGAGAAGAAACAGTTATCTTGTACTTAAGTCGGCATTGTGCCTTTTGTATTTAATTCCGATGCAATTTCTGTGTTTCATCGTCAATAAGAAGGTCAGAGGGATACAGTAAACCTGAAGTGAAGCATCGGAATCCATAACTAGTGTCACATAAACGGTTCAAAACGTAGACAATAAGGAGAGTCAGTTATCTTGTACTTAAGTCGGCATTGTGCCTATCGTATTTAATTCCGATGCTATTTCTGTGTTTCATCCTCAATAAGAAGGTTAGAGGGATACAGTAAACCTGAAGTGAAGCATCGGAATCTATAAATAGTGTCACAGGAATAGTTCAAATACAGACAGTAAGAAGAATCAGTTTTCTTGCACTTAAGTCGGCATTGTTCCTTTTGTATTTAATTCCGATGCATTTTCTGTGTTTCATCGTCAATAAGAAGGTCAGAGGAATACAGTAAACCTGAAGTGAAGCATCGGAATCTATAACTAGTGTCACAGGAATGGTTCAAAACATAGACAGTAAGCAGAGTCAGTTTCCATGTACTTCAGTCGGAATTGTGCCTTTTGTATTTAATTCCGATGCAATTTCTGTGTTTCATCGTCAATAAGAAGGTCAGAGGGATACAGTAAACCTGAAGTGAAGCATCGGAATCTATAACTAGTGTCACAGGAATGGTTCAAAACATAGACAGTAAGAAGAGTCAGTTTTCTTGTACATAAGTCGGCATTGTGCCTTTTGTATTTAATTCCGATGCAATTTCTGTGTTTCATCGTCAATAAGAAGGTCAGAGGGATACAGTAAACCTGAAGTGAAGCATCAGAATCTATAACTAGTGTCACAGGAATGGTTCAAAACAAAGACAATAAGAAGAGACAGTTATCTTGTACTTAAGTCGGCATTGTGCCTTTTGTATTTAATTCCGATGCAATTTCTGTGTTTCATCGTCAATAAGAAGGTCAGAGGGATACAGTAAAAATGAAGTGAAGCATCAGAATCAATAACTAGTGTCACATGAACGGTTCAAAACGTAGACAATAAGGAGAGTCAGTTATCTTGTACTTAAGTCGGCATTGTGCCTTTTGTATTTAATTCCGACGCAATTTCTGTGTTTCATCGTCAATAAGAAGGTTAGAGGGATACAGTAAACCTGAAGTGAAGCATCGGAATCTATAACTAGTGTCACAGGAATAGTTCAAACATAGACAGTAAGAAGAGTCAGTTTTCTTGCACTTAAGTCGGAATTGTTCCTTTTGTATTTAATTCCGATGCATTTTCTCTGTTTCATCGTCAATAAGTAGGTCAGAGGAATACAGTAAACCTGAAGTGAAGCATCGGAAACTATAACTAGTGTCACTTGAATGGTTCAAAGCATAGACAGTAAGAAGAGTCAGTTATCTTGTACTTAAGTAGGGATTGTGCCTTTTGTATTTAATTCCGATGTTATTTCTGTGTTTCATCGTCAATAAGAAGGTCAAAGGGATACAGTAACCTGAAGTGAAGCATCGGAATCTTTAAGTAGTCTCACAGGAATGGTTCAAAACATAGACAGTAAGAAGTGTCAGTTTTCTTGTACTTAAGTCGGCATTGTGCCTTTTGTATTTAATTCCGATGCAATTTCTGTGTTTCATCGTCAATAAGATGGTCAGAGGGATACAGTGAACCTGAAGTGAAGCATCGGAATCTATAACTAGTGTCACATGAATGGTTCAAAGCGTAGACAGTAAGAAGAGTCAGTTTTCTTGTACATAAGTCGGCATTGTGTTTTTTGTATTTAATTCCAATGGAATATCTGTGTTTCATAGTCAATAAGAGGGTCAGAGGGATACAGTAAACCTGAAGTGAAGCATCGGAATCTATAAGTAGTGTCACAGGAATGGATCAAACATAGACAGTAAGAAGTGTCATTTTACTTGTACTTAAGTCGGCATTGTGCCTTTTGTATTTAATTCCGATGCCATTTCTGTGTATCATCGTCAAAATGATGGTCAGAGGGATACAGTAAACCTTAAGTGAAGCATCGGAATCCATAACTAGTGTCACATGAATGGTTCAAAACGTAGACAGTAAGAACAGTCAGTTTTCTTGTACTTCAGTTGGCATTGTGCCTTTTGGATTTAATTCCGATGCTATTTCTGTGTTTCATCGTCAATAAATAGGTCAGAGGGATACAGTAAACCTGAAGTGAAGCTTCAGAATCTATAACTAGTGTCACAGGAATGGTTGAAACATAGACAGTAAGAAGAGTCAGTTTTCATGTACTTAAGTCGGCATTGTGCCTTTTGGATTTAATTCCGATGCAATTTCTGTGTTTCATCAACAATAAAAAGGTCAGAGGGGTACAGTAAACTTGAAGTGAAGCATCGGAATCTATAACTAGTGTCACAGGAATGGTTCAAACTTAGACAGTTAGAAGGGTCAGTTTTGTTGTACTTAAGTCGGCATTGTGCCTTTTGTATTTAATTCCGATGCAATTTCTGTGTTTCATTGTCAATAAGAAGGTCAGAGGGATACAGTAAACCTGAAGTGAAGCATCGGAATCTATAACTAGTGTCGCAGGAATGGTTCAAATTATAGACAGTAAGAAGAGTCAGTTTTCTGGTACTTAAGTAGGCATTGTGCCTTTTGTATTTAATTCCGATGAAATATCTGCGTTTCATCGTCAATAAGAAGGACAGAGGGATACAGGAATACCTGAAGTGAAGCATCGGAATCTATAACTAGTGTCACAGGAATGGTTCAAAACATAGATAGTAAGAAGAGTCAGTTGTCTTGTACTTAAGTCGGCATTGTGCCTTTTGTATTTAATTCCGATGCAATTTCTGTGTTTCATCGTCAATAAGAAGGTCAGAGGGATACAGTAAACCTGAAGTGAAGCATCGGAATCCATAACTAGTGTCACATAAACGGTTCAAAACGTAGACAATAAGGAGAGTCAGTTATCTTGTACTTAAGTTTGCATTGTGCCTATCGTATTTAATTCCGATGCTATTTCTGTGTTTCATCGTCAATAAGAAGGTTAGAGGGATACAGTAAACCTGAAGTGAAGCATCGGAATCTATAAATAGTGTCACAGGAATAGTTCAAATACAGACAGTAAGAAGAGTCAGTTTTCTTGCACTTAAGTCGGCATTGTTCCTTTTGTATTTAATTCCGATGCATTTTCTGTGTTTCATCGTCTATAAGAAGGTCAGAGGAATACAGTGAACCTGAAGTGAAGCATCGGCATCTATAACTAGTGTCACAGGAAAGGTTCAAAACATAGACAGTAAGCAGAGTCAGTTTTCATGTACTTCAGTCGGAATTGTGCCTTTTGTATTTAATTCCGATGCAATTTCTGTGTTTCATCGTCAATAAGAAGGTCAGAGGGATACAGTAAACCTGAAGTGAAGCATCGGAATCTATAACTAGTGTCACAGGAATGGTTCAAAACATAGACAGTAAGAAGAGTCAGTTTTCTTGTACATAAGTCGGCATTGTGCCTTTTGTATTTAATTCCGATGCAATTTCTGTGTTTCATCGTCAATAAGAAGGTCAGAGGGATACAGTAAACCTGAAGTGAAGCATCAGAATCTATAACTAGTGTCACAGGAATGGTTCAAAACAAAGACAATAAGAAGAGACAGTTATCTTGTACTTAAGTCGGCATTGTGCCTTTTGTATTTAATTCCGATGCAATTTCTGTGTTTCATCGTCAATAAGAAGGTCAGAGGGATACAGTAAACCTGAAGTGAAGCATCAGAATCAATAACTAGTGTCACATGAACGGTTCAAAACGTAGACAATAAGGAGAGTCAGTTATCTTGTACTTAAGTCGGCATTGTGCCTTTTGTATTTAATTCCGATGCAATTTCTGTGTTTCATCGTCAATAAGAAGGTTAGAGGGATACAGTAAACCTGAAGTGAAGCATCGGAATCTATAACTAGTGTCACAGGAATAGTTCAAACATAGACAGTAAGAAGAGTCAGTTTTCTTGCACTTAAGTCGGAATTGTTCCTTTTGTATTTAATTCCGATGCATTTTCTCTGTTTCATCGTCAATAAGTAGGTCAGAGGAATACAGTAAACCTGAAGTGAAGCATCGGAATCTATAACTAGTGTCACTTGAATGGTTCAAAGCATAGACAGTAAGAAGAGTCAGTTATCTTGTACTTAAGTAGGGATTGTGCCTTTTGTATTTAATTCCGATGTTATTTCTGTGTTTCATCGTCAATAAGAAGGTCAAAGGGATACAGTAACCTGAAGTGAAGCATCGGAATCTTTAAGTAGTCTCACAGGAATGGTTCAAAACATAGACAGTAAGAAGTGTCAGTTTTCTTGTACTTAAGTTGGCATTGTGCCTTTTGTATTTAATTCCGATGCAATTTCTGTGTTTCATCGTCAATAAGATGGTCAGAGGGATACAGTGAACCTGAAGTGAAGCATCGGAATCTATAACTAGTGTCACATGAATGGTTCAAAGCGTAGACAGTAAGAAGAGTCAGTTTTCTTGTACATAAGTCGGCATTGTGTTTTTTGTATTTAATTCCAATGGAATTTCTGTGTTTCATAGTCAATAAGAGGGTCAGAGGGATACAGTAAACCTGAAGTGAAGCATCGGAATCTATAAGTAGTGTCACAGGAATGGATCAAACATAGACAGTAAGAAGTGTCAGTTTTCTTGTACTTAAGTCGGCATTGTGCCTTTTGTATTTAATTCCGATGCCATTTCTGTGTATCATCGTCAAAATGATGGTCCGAGGGATACAGTAAACCTTAAGTGAAGCATCGGAATCCATAACTAGTGTCACATGAATGGTTCAAAACATAGACAGTAAGAACAGTCAGTTTTCTTGTACTTCAGTTGGCATTGTGCCTTTTGGATTTAATTCCGATGCTATTTCTGTGTTTCATCGTCAATAAATAGGTCAGAGGGATACAGTAAACCTGAAGTGAAGCTTCAGAATCTATAACTAGTGTCACAGGAATGGTTGAAACATAGACAGTAAGAAGAGTCAGTTTTCTTGTACTTAAGTCGGCATTGTGCCTTTTGGATTTAATTCCGATGCAATTTCTGTGTTTCATCAACAATAAAAAGGTCAGAGGGGTACAGTAAACTTGAAGTGAAGCATCGGAATCTATAACTAGTGTCACAGGAATGGTTCAAACTTAGACAGTTAGAAGGGTCAGTTTTGTTGTACATAAGTCGGCATTGTGCTTTTTGTATTTAATTCCAAAGCAATTTCTGTGATTCATCGTCAATAAGAAGGTCAGAGGGATACAGTAAACCTGAAGTGAAGCATCGGAATCTATAACTAGTGTCACAGGAATGGTTCAAAACATAGACTGTAAGAAGAGTCAGTTTTCTTGTACTTAAGTCGGCATTGTGCCTTTTGTATTTAATTCCGATGCAATTTCTGTGTTTCATTGTCAATAAGAAGGTCAGAGGGATACAGTAAACCTGAAGTGAAGCATCGGAATCTATAACTAGTGTCACAGGAATGGTTCAAATTATAGACAGTAAGAAGAGTCAGTTTTCTGGTACTTAAGTAGGCATTGTGCCTTTTGTATTTAATTCCGATGAAATATCTGCGTTTCATCGTCAATAAGAAGGACAGAGGGATACAGGAATACCTGAAGTGAAGCATCGGAATCTATAACTAGTGTCACAGGAATGGTTCAAAACATAGATAGTAAGAAGAGTCAGTTGTCTTGTACTTAAGTCGGCATTGTGCCTTTTGTATTTAATTCCGATGCAATTTCTGTGTTTCATCGTCAATAACAAGGTCCGAGGGATACAGTAAACCTGAAGTGAAGCATCGGAATCCATAACTAGTGTCACATAAACGGTTCAAAACGTAGACAATAAGGAGAGTCAGTTATCTTGTACTTAAGTTTGCATTGTGCCTATCGTATTTAATTCCGATGCTATTTCTGTGTTTCATCGTCAATAAGAAGGTTAGAGGGATACAGTAAACCTGAAGTGAAGCATCGGAATCTATAAATAGTGTCACAGGAATAGTCCAAATACAGACAGTAAGAAGAGTCAGTTTTCTTGCACTTAAGTCGGCATTGTTCCTTTTGTATTTAATTCCGATGCATTTTCTGTGTTTCATTGTCAATAAGAAGGTCAGAGGAATACAGTGAACCTGAAGTGAAGCATCGGCATCTATAACTAGTGTCACAGGAATGGTTCAAAACATAGACAGTAAGCAGAGTCAGTTTTCATGTACTTCAGTCGGAATTGTGCCTTTTGTATTTAATTCCGATGCAATTTCTGTGTTTCATCGTCAATAAGAAGGTCAGAGGGATACAGTAAACCTGAAGTGAAGCATCAGAATCTATAATTAGTGTCACAGGAATGGTTCAAAACAAAGACAATAAGAAGAGACAGTTATCTTGTACTTAAGTCGGCATTGTGCCTTTTGTATTTAATTCCGATGCAATTTCTGTGTTTCATCGTCAATATGAAGGTCAGAGGGATACAGTAAACCTGAAGTGAAGCATCAGAATCAATAACTAGTGTCACATGAACGGTTCAAAACGTAGACAATAAGGAGAGTCAGTTATCTTGTACTTAAGTCGGCATTGTGCCTTTTGTATTTAATTCCGATGCAATTTCTGTGTTTCATCGTCAATAAGAAGGTTAGAGGGATACAGTAAACCTGAAGTGAAGCATCGGAATCTATAACTAGTGTCACAGGAATAGTTCAAACATAGACAGTAAGAAGAGTCAGTTTTCTTGCACTTAAGTCGGAATTGTTCCTTTTGTATTTAATTCCGATGCATTTTCTCTGTTTCATCGTCAATAAGTAGGTCAGAGGAATACAGTAAACCTGAAGTGAAGCATCGGAATCTATAACTAGTGTCACTTGAATGGTTCAAAGCATAGACAGTAAGAAGAGTCAGTTATCTTGTACTTAAGTAGGGATTGTGCCTTTTGTATTTAATTCCGATGTTATTTCTGTGTTTCATCGTCAATAAGAAGGTCAAAGGGATACAGTAACCTGAAGTGAAGCATCGGAATCTTTAAGTAGTCTCACAGGAATGGTTCAAAACATAGACAGTAAGAAGTGTCAGTTTTCTTGTACTTAAGTCGGCATTGTGCCTTTTGTATTTAATTCCGATGCAATTTCTGTGTTTCATCGTCAATAAGATGGTCAGAGGGATACAGTGAACCTGAAGTGAAGCATCGGAATCTATAACTAGTGTCACATGAATGGTTCAAAGCGTAGACAGTAAGAAGAGTTAGTTTTCTTGTACATAAGTCGGCATTGTGTTTTTTGTATTTAATTCCAATGGAATTTCTGTGTTTCATAGTCAATAAGAGGGTCAGAGGGATACAGTAAACCTGAAGTGAAGCATCGGAATCTATAAGTAGTGTCACAGGAATGGATCAAACATAGACAGTAAGAAGTGTCAGTTTTCTTGTACTTAAGTCGGCATTGTGCCTTTTGTATTTAATTCCGATGCCATTTCTGTGTATCATCGTCAAAATGATGGTCAGAGGGATACAGTAAACCTTAAGTGAAGCATCGGAATCCATAACTAGTGTCACATGAATGGTTCAAAACATAGACAGTAAGAACAGTCAGTTTTCTTGTACTTCAGTTGGCATTGTGCCTTTTGGATTTAATTCCGATGCTATTTCTCTGTTTCATCGTCAATAAATAGGTCAGAGGGATACAGTAAACCTGAAGTGAAGCTTCAGAATCTATAACTAGTGTCACAGGAATGGTTGAAACATAGACAGTAAGAAGAGTCAGTTTTCTTGTACTTAAGTCGGCATTGTGCCTTTTGGATTTAATTCCGATGCAATTTCTGTGTTTCATCAACAATAAAAAGGTCAGAGGGGTACAGTAAACTTGAAGTGAAGCATCGGAATCTATAACTAGTGTCACAGGAATGGTTCAAACTTAGACAGTTAGAAGGGTCAGTTTGGTTGTACTTAAGTCGGCATTGTGCCTTTTGTATTTAATTCCAAAGCAATTTCTGTGATTCATCGTCAATAAGAAGGTCAGAGGGATACAGTAAACCTGAAGTGAAGCATCGGAATCTATAACTAGTGTCACAGGAATGGTTCAAAACATAGACTGTAAGAAGAGTCAGTTTTCTTGTACTTAAGTCGGCATTGTGCCTTTTGTATTTAATTCCGATGCAATTTCTGTGTTTCATTGTCAATAAGAAGGTCAGAGGGATACAGTAAACCTGAAGTGAAGCATCAGAATCTATAACTAGTGTCACAGGAATGGTTCAAATTATAGACAGTAAGAAAAGTCAGTTTTCTGGTACTTAAGTAGGCATTGTGCCTTTTGTATTTAATTCCGATGAAATATCTGCGTTTCATCGTCAATAAGAAGGACAGAGGGATACAGGAATACCTGAAGTGAAGCATCGGAATCTATAACTAGTGTCACAGGAATGGTTCAAAACATAGATAGTAAGAAGAGCCAGTTGTCTTGTACTTAAGTCGGCATTGTGCCTTTTGTATTTAATTCCGATGCAATTTCTGTGTTTCATCGTCAATAAGAAGGTCAGAGGGATACAGTAAACCTGAAGTGAAGCATCGGAATCTATAACTAGTGTCACAGGAATGGTTCAAACATAGACAGTAAGACGAGTCAGTTTTCTTGTACTTAAGTCGGCAGTGTGCCTTTTGGATTTAATTCCGATGCAATTTCTGTGTTTCATCAACAATAAGAAGGGCAGAGGGATACAGTAAACTTGAAGTGAAGCATCGGAATCTATAACTAGTGTCACAGTAATGGTTCAAACTTAGACAGTTAGAAGAGTCAGTTTTTTTGTAATTAAGTCGGCATTGTGCCTTTTGTATTAAATTCCGATCCAATTTCTGTGTTTCATCGTCAATACGAAGGTTAGAGGGATACAGTAAACCTGAAGTGAAGCACCGGAATCTATAACTAGTGTCACAGGAATAGTTCAAACATAGACAGTAAGTAGAGTCAGTTTTCTTGCACTTAAGTCGGCATTGTTCCTTTTGTATTTAATTCCGGTGCATTTTCTCTGTTTCATCGTCAATAAGTAGGTCAGAGGAATACAGTAAACCTGAAGTGAAGCATCGGAATCTATAACTAGTGTCACTTGAATGGTTCAAAGCATAGACAGTAAGAAGAGTCAGTTATCTTGTACTTAAGTAGGGATTGTTCCTTTTGTATTTAATTCCGATGTTATTTCTGTGTTTCATCGTCAATAAGAAGGTCAAAGGGATACAGTAACCTGAAGTGAAGCATCGGAATCTATAAGTAGTCTCGCAGTAATGGTTCAAAAAATAGACAGTAAGAAGTGTCAGTTTTCTTGTGCTTAAGTCGGCATTGTGCCTTTTGTATTTAATTCCGATGCAATTTCTGTGTTTCATCGTCAATAAGATGGTCAGAGGGATACAGTGAACCTGAAGTGATGGATCGGAATCTATAACTAGTGTCACATGAGTGGTTCAAAACATAGACAGTAAGAAGAGTCAGTTTTCTTGTACATAAGTCGGCATTGTGTTTTTTGTATTTAATTCCAATGGAATTTCTGTGTTTCATAGTCAATAAGAATGTCAGAGGCATACAGTAAACCTGAAGTGAAGCATCGGAATCTATAACTAGTGTCACAGGAATGGTTCAAACATAGACAGTAAGAAGAGTCAGTTTTCTTGTACTTAAGTCGGTATTGTGCCTTTTGTATTTAATTCCGATGCCATTTCTGTGTATCATCGTCAAAATGATGGTCAGAGGGATACAGTAAACCTTAAGTGAAGCATCGGAATCTATAACTAGTGTCACAGGAATGGTTGAAACATAGACAGTAAGAAGAGTCAGTTTTCTTGTACTTAAGTCGGCATTGTGCCTTTTGGATTTAATTCCGATGCAATTTCTGTGTTTCATCAACAATAAAAAGGTCAGAGGGATACAGTAAACTTGAAGTGAAGCATCGGAATCTATAACTAGTGTCACAGGAATGGTTCAAACTTAGACAGTTAGAAGAGTCAGTTTTGTTGTACTTAAGTCGGCATTGTGCCTTTTGTATTTAATTCCAAAGCAATTTCTGTGATTCATCGTCAATAAGAAGGTCAGAGGGATACAGTAAACCTGAAGTGAAGCATCGGAATCTATAACTAGTGTCACAGGAATGGTTCAAAACATAGACTGTAAGAAGAGTCAGTTTTCTTGTACTTAAGTCGGCATTGTGCCTTTTGTATTTAATTCCGATGCAATTTCTGTGTTTCAATGTCAATAAGAAGGTCAGAGGGATACAGTAAACCTGAAGTGAAGCATCGGAATCTATAACTAGTGTCTCAGGAATGGTTCAAATTATAGACAGTAAGAAGAGTCAGTTTTCTGGTACTTAAGTAGGCATTGTGCCTTTTGTATTTAATTCCGATGAAATATCTGCGTTTCATCGTCAATAAGAAGGACAGAGGGATACAGGAATACCTGAAGTGAAGCATCGGAATCTATAACTAGTGTCACAGGAATGGTTCAAAACATAGATAGTAAGAAGAGCCAGTTGTCTTGTACTTAAGTCGGCATTGTGCCTTTTGTTTTTAATTCCGATGCAATTTCTGTGTTTCATCGTCAATAAGAAGGTCAGAGGGATACAGTAAACCTGAAGTGAAGCATCGGAATCTATAACTAGTGTCACAGGAATGGTTCAAACATAGACAGTAAGACGAGTCAGTTTTCATGTACTTAAGTCGGCAGTGTGCCTTTTGGATTTAATTCCGATGCAATTTCTGTGTTTCATCAACAATAAAAAGGACAGACGGATACAGTAAACTTCAAGTGAAGCATCGGGATCTATAACTAGTGTCACAGTAATGGTTCAAACTTAGACAGTTGGAAGAGTCAGTTTTGTTGTACTTAAGTCGGCATTGTGCCTTTTGTATTTAATTCCAAAGCAATTTCTGTGATTCATCGTCAATAAGAAGGTCAGAGGGATACAGTAAACCTGAAGTGAAGCATCGGAATCTATAACTAGTGCCACAGGAATGGTTCAAACATAGGCAGTAAGAAGAGTCAGTTTTCTTGTACTTAAGTCAGGATAGTGCCTTTTGTATTTAATTCCGATGAAATGTCTGTGTTTCATCGTCAATAAGAGGGACAGAGGGATACAGGAAAACCTGAAGTAAAGCATCGGAATCTATAACTAGTGTCACAGGAATGGTTCAAAACATAGACAGTAAGAAGAGTCAGTTTTCTTGTACTTAAGTCGGCATTGTGCCTTTTGTATTTAATTCCGATGCCATTTCTGTGTTTCATCAACAATAAGAAGGTCAGAGGGATACAGTAAACCTGAAGTGAAGCATCGGAATCTATAACTAGTGTCACAGGAATGGTTCAAATCTTAGACAGTAAGAACAGTCAGTTTTCTTGTACTTAAGTTGGCATTGTGCCATTTGTATTTAATTCCGATGCTATTTCTGTGTTTCATCGTCAATGAGAAGGTCAGAGGGATACAGTAAACCTGAAGTGAAGCATTGGAATCTATAACTAGTGTCACAGGAATGGTTCAATGCATAGACAGTAAGAAGAGTCTGTTTTCATGTACTTAAGTCGGCATTGTGCCTTTTGTATTTAATTCCGATGCAATATCTGTGTTTGATCGTCAATAATAAGGTCAGAGGGATACAGTAAACCAAAAGTGAAGCATCGGAATCTGTAACTAGTGTCACAGGAATGGTTCAAAACATAGACAGTAAGAAGAGTCAGTTTTCTTGTACTTAAGTCGGCATTGTGCCTTTTGTATTTAATTCCGATGCAATTTCTGTGTTTCATCGTCAATAAGAATGTCAGAGGGATACAGTAAACCTGAAGTGAAGAATCAGAATCTATAACTAGTGTCACAGGAATGGTTCAAATCAAAGGCAATAAGAAGAGACAGTTATCTTGTACTTAAGTCGGCATTGTGCCTTTTGTATTTAATTCCGATGCAATTTCTGTGTTTCATCGTCAATAAGAAGGTCAGAGGGATACAGTAAACCTTACGTGAAGCATCGGAATCCATAACTAGTGTCACATAAACGGTTCAAAACGTAGACAATAAGGAGAGTCAGTTATCTTGTACTTAAGTCGGCATTGTGCCTATTGCATTTAATTCCGATGCTATTTCTGTGTTTCATCGTCAATAAGAAGGTTAGAGGGATACAGTAAACCTGAAGTGAAGCATCGGAATCTATAACTAGTGTCACAGGAATGGTTCAAACATAGACAGTAAGAAGAGTCAGTTTTCTTGTACTTAAGTCGGCATTGTGCTTTTTGTATTTAATTCCGATGCCATTTCTGTGTATCATCGTCAAAATGATGGTCAGAGGGATACAGTAAACCTGAAGTGAAGCATCGGAATCTATAACTAGTGTCACAGGAATGGTTCAAACATAGACAGTAAGACGAGTCAGTTTTCATGTACTTAAGTCGGCAGTGTGCCTTTTGGATTTAATTCCGATGCAATTTCTGTGTTTCATCAACAATAAAAAGGACAGAGGGATACAGTAAACTTCAAGTGAAGCATCGTTATCTATAACTAGTGTCACAGTAATGGTTCAAACTTAGACAGTTGGAAGAGTCAGTTTTGTTGTACTTAAGTCGGCATTGTGCCTTTTGTATTTAATTCCAAAGCAATTTCTGTGATTCATCGTCAATAAGAAGGTCAGAGGGATACAGTAAACCTGAAGTGAAGCATCGGAATCTATAACTAGTGCCACAGGAATGGTTCAAACATAGGCAGTAAGAAGAGTCAGTTTTCTTGTACTTAAGTCAGGATAGTGCCTTTTGTATTTAATTCCGATGAAATGTCTGTGTTTCATCGTCAATAAGAGGGACAGAGGGATACAGGAAAACCTGAAGTAAAGCATCGGAATCTATAACTAGTGTCACAGGAATGGTTCAAAACATAGACAGTAAGAAGAGTCAGTTTTCTTGTACTTAAGTCGGCATTGTGCCTTTTGTATTTAATTCCGATGCCATTTCTGTGTTTCATCAACAATAAGAAGGTCAGAGGGATACAGTAAACCTGAAGTGAAGCATCGGAATCTATAACTAGTGTCACAGGAATGGTTCAAATCTTAGACAGTAAGAACAGTCAGTTTTCTTGTACTTAAGTTGGCATTGTGCCTTTTGTATTTAATTCCGATGCTATTTCTGTGTTTCATCGTCAATGAGAAGGTCAGAGGGATACAGTAAACCTGAAGTGAAGCATTGGAATCTATAACTAGTGTCACAGGAATGGTTCAATGCATAGACAGTAAGAAGAGTCTGTTTTCATGTACTTAAGTCGGCATTGTGCCTTTTGTATTTAATTCCGATGCAATATCTGTGTTTGATCGTCAATAATAAGGTCAGAGGGATACAGTAAACCAAAAGTGAAGCATCGGAATCTGTAACTAGTGTCACAGGAATGGTTCAAAACATAGACAGTAAGAAGAGTCAGTTTTCTTGTACTTAAGTCGGCATTGTGCCTTTTGTATTTAATTCCGATGCAATTTCTGTGTTTCATCGTCAATAAGAATGTCAGAGGGATACAGTAAACCTGAAGTGAAGAATCAGAATCTATAACTAGTGTCACAGGAATGGTTCAAATCAAAGGCAATAAGAAGAGACAGTTATCTTGTACTTAAGTCGGCATTGTGCCTTTTGTATTTAATTCCGATGCAATTTCTGTGTTTCATCGTCAATAAGAAGGTCAGAGGGATACAGTAAACCTTACGTGAAGCATCGGAATCCATAACTAGTGTCACATAAACGGTTCAAAACGTAGACAATAAGGAGAGTCAGTTATCTTGTACTTAAGTCGGCATTGTGCCTATTGCATTTAATTCCGATGCTATTTCTGTGTTTCATCGTCAATAAGAAGGTTAGAGGGATACAGTAAACCTGAAGTGAAGCATCGGAATCTATAACTAGTGTCACAGGAATGGTTCAAACATAGACAGTAAGAAGAGTCAGTTTTCTTGTACTTAAGTCGGCATTGTGCTTTTTGTATTTAATTCCGATGCCATTTCTGTGTATCATCGTCAAAATGATGGTCAGAGGGATACAGTAAACCTGAAGTGAAGCATCGGAATCTATAACTAGTGTCACAGGAATAGTTCAAACATAGACAGTAAGAAGAGTCAGTTTTCTTGCACTTAAGTCGGCATTGTTCCTTTTGTATTTAATTCCGGTGCATTTTCTCTGTTTCATCGTCAATAAGTAGGTCAGAGGAATACAGTAAACCTGAAGTGAAGCATCGGAATCTATAACTAGTGTCACTTGAATGGTTCAAAGCATAGACAGTAAGAAGAGTCAGTTATCTTGTACTTAAGTAGGGATTGTTCCTTTTGTATTTAATTCCGATGTTATTTCTGTGTTTCATCGTCAATAAGAATGTCAAAGGGATACAGTAACCTGAAGTGAAGCATCGGAATCTATAAGTAGTCTCACAGGAATGGTTCAAAACATAGACAGTAAGAAGAGTCAGTTTTCTTGTACTTAAGTCGGCATTGTGCCTTTTGTATTTAATTCCGATGCAATTTCTGTGTTTCATCGTCAATAAGATGGTCAGAGGGATACAGTGAACCTGAAGTGAAGCATCGGAATCTATAACTAGTGTCACATGAATGGTTCAAATAATAGACAGTAAGAAGAGTCAGTTTTCTTGTACTTAAGTCGGCATTGTGCCTTTTGGATTTAATTCCGATGCAATTTCTGTGTTTCATCAACAATAAAAAGGGCAGAGGGATACAGTAAACTTGAAGTGAAGCATCGGAATCTATAACTAGTGTCACAGGAATAGTTCAAACATAGACAGTTAGAAGAGTCAGTTTTGTTGTACTTAAGTCGGCATTGTGCCTTTTGTATTTAATTCCAAAGCAATTTCTGTGATTCATCGTCAATAAGAAGGTCAGAGGGATACAGTAAACCTGAAGTGAAGCATCGGAATCTGTAACTAGTGTCACAGGAATGGTTCAAAACATAGTCTGTATGAAGAGTCAGTTTTCTTGTGCTTAAGTCGGCATTGTGCCTTTTGTATTTAATTCCGATGCAATTTCTGTGTTTCATCATCAATAAGAAGGTCAGAGGGATACAGTAAACCTGAAGGGAAGCATCGGAATCTATAACTAGTGTCACAGGAATGGTTCAACTTATAGACAGTAAGAAGAGTCAGTTTTCTTGTACTTAAGTCGGCATTGTGCCTTTTGTATTTAATTCCGATGAAATATCTGTGTTTCATCGTCAATAAGAAGGACAGAGGGATACAGGAATACCTGAAGTGAAGCATCGGAATCTATAACTAGTGTCACAGGAATGGTTCAAAACATAGATAGTAAGAAGAGTCAGTTGTCTTGTACTTAGGTCGGCATTGAGCCTTTTGTATTTAATTCCGATGCAATTTCTGTGTTTCATCGTCAATAAGAAGGTCAGAGGGATACAGTAAACCTGAAGTGAAGCATCGGAATCTATAACTAGTGTCACAGGAATGGTTCAAACATAGACAGTAAGAAGAGTCAGTTTTCTTGTACTTAAGTCGGCATTGTGCCTTTTGGATTTAATTCCAATGCAATTTCTGTGTTTCATCAACAATAAAAAGGACAGAGGGATACAGTAAACTTCAAGTGAAGCATCGGGATCTATAACTAGTGTCACAGTAATGGTTCAAACTTAGACAGTTGGAAGAGTCAGTTTTGTTGTACTTAAGTCGGCATTGTGCCTTTTGTATTTAATTCCAAAGCAATTTCTGTGATTCATCGTCAATAAGAAGGTCAGAGGGATACAGTAAACCTGAAGTGAAGCATCGGAATCTATAACTAGTGCCACAGGAGTGGTTCAAACATAGGCAGTAAGAAGAGTCAGTTTTCTTGTACTTAAGTCAGGATAGTGCCTTTTGTATTTAATTCCGATGAAATGTCTGTGTTTCATCGTCAATAAGAGGGACAGAGGGATACAGGAAAACCTGAAGTAAAGCATCGGAATCTATAACTAGTGTCACAGGAATGGTTCAAAACATAGACAGTAAGAAGAGTCAGTTTTCTTGTACTTAAGTCGGCATTGTGCCTTTTGTATTTAATTCCGATGCCATTTCTGTGTTTCATCAACAATAAGAAGGTCAGAGGGATACAGTAAACCTGAAGTGAAGCATCGGAATCTATAACTAGTGTCACACGAATGGTTCAAATCTTAGACAGTAAGAACAGTCAGTTTTCTTGTACTTAAGTTGGCATTGTGCCTTTTGTATTTAATTCCGATGCTATTTCTGTGTTTCATCGTCAATGAGAAGAGCAGAGGGATACAGTAAACCTGAAGTGAAGCATTGGAATCTATAACTAGTGTCACAGGAATGGTTCAAGGCATAGACAGTAAGAAGAGTCTGTTTTCATGTACTTAAGTCGGCATTGTGCCTTTTGTATTTAATTCCGATGATATATCTGTGTTTGATCGTCAATAATAAGGTCAGAGGGATACAGTAAACCAAAAGTGAAGCATCGGAATCTATAACTAGTGTCACAGGAATGGTTCAAAACATAGACAGTAAGAAGAGTCAGTTTTCTTGTACTTAAGTCGGCATTGTGCCTTTTGTATTTTATTCCGATGCAATTTCTGTGTTTCATCGTCAATAAGAATGTCAGAGGGATACAGTAAACCTGAAGTGAAGCATCAGAATCTATAACAAGTGTCACAGGAATGGTTCAAATCAAAGGCATTAAGAAGAGACAGTTATCTTGTACTTAAGTCGGCATTGTGCCTTTTGTATTTAATTCCGATGCAATTTCTGTGTTTCATCGTCAATAAGAAGGTCAGAGGGATACAGTAAACCTTAAGTGAAGCATCGGAATCCATAACTAGTGTCACATAAACGGTTCAAAACGTAGACAATAAGGAGAGTCAGTTATCTTGTACTTAAGTCGGCATTGTGCCTATTGCATTTAATTCCGATGCTATTTCTGTGTTTCATCGTCAATAAGAAGGTTAGAGGGATACAGTAAACCTGAAGTGAAGCATCGGAATCTATAACTAGTGTCACAGGAATGGTTCAAACATAGTCAGTAAGAAGAGTCAGTTTTCTTGTACTTAAGTCGGCATTGTGCCTTTTGTATTTAATTCCAATGCCATTTCTGTGTATCATCGTCAAAATGATGGTCAGAGGGATACAGTAAACCTGAAGTGAAGCATCGGAATCTATAACTAGTGTCACAGGAATAGTTCAAACATAGACAGTAAGAAGAGTCAGTTTTCTTGCACTTAAGTCGGCATTGTTCCTTTTGTATTTAATTCCGGTGCATTTTCTCTGTTTCATCGTCAATAAGTAGGTCAGAGGAATACAGTAAACCTGAAGTGAAGCATCGGAATCTATAACTAGTGTCACTTGAATGGTTCAAAGCATAGACAGTAAGAAGAGTCAGTTATCTTGTACTTAAGTAGGGATTGTTCCTTTTGTATTTAATTCCGATGTTATTTCTGTGTTTCATCGTCAATAAGAATGTCAAAGGGATACAGTAACCTGAAGTGAAGCATCGGAATCTATAAGTAGTCTCACAGGAATGGTTCAAAACATAGACAGTAAGAAGAGTCAGTTTTCTTGTACTTAAGTCGGCATTGTGCCTTTTGTATTTAATTCCGATGCAATTTCTGTGTTTCATCGTCAATAAGATGGTCAGAGGGATACAGTGAACCTGAAGTGAAGCATCGGAATCTATAACTAGTGTCACATGAATGGTTCAAATAATAGACAGTAAGAAGAGTCAGTTTTCTTGTACATAAGCCAGCATTGTGTTTTTTGTATTTAATTCCAATGGAATTTCTGTGTTTCATAGTCAATAAGAAGGTCAGAGGAATACAGTAAACCTGAAGTGAAGCATCGGAATCTATAACTAGTGTCACAGGAATGGTTCAAACATAGAGAGTAAGAAGAGTCAGTTTTCTTGTACTTAAGTCGGCATTGTGTTTTTTGTATTTAATTCCGATGCCATTTCTGTGTATCATCGTCAAAATGATGGTCAGAGGGATACAGTAAACCTTAAGTGAAGCATCGGAATCTATAACTAGTGTCACATGAATGGTTCAAAACATAGACAGTAAGAACAGTCAGTTTTCTTGTACTTCAGTTGGCATTGTGCCTTTTGGATTTAATTCCGATGCTATTTCTGTGTTTCATCGTCAATAATTAGGTCAGAGGGATACAGTAAACCTGAAGTGAAGCATCGGAATCTATAACTAGTGTCACAGGAATGGTTGAAACATAGACAGTAAGAAGAGTCAGTTTTCTTGTACTTAAGTCGGCATTGTGCCTTTTGGATTTAATTCCGATGCAATTTCTGTGTTTCATCAACAATAAAAAGGTCAGAGGGATACAGTAAACTTGAAGTGAAGCATCGGAATCTATAACTAGTGTCACAGGAATAGATCAAACTTAGACAGTTAGAAGAGTCAGTTTTGTTGTACTTAAGTCGGCATTGTGCCTTTTGTATTTAATTCCAAAGCAATTTCTGTGATTCATCGTCAATAAGAAGGTCAGAGGGATACAGTAAACCTGAAGTGAAGCATCGGAATCTATAACTAGTGTCACAGGAATGGTTCATAACATAGACTGTATGAAGAGTCAGTTTTCTTGTACTTAAGTCGGCATTGTGCCTTTTGTATTTAATTCCGATGCAATTTCTGTGTTTCATCGTCAATAAGAAGGTCAGAGGGATACAGTAAACCTGAAGTGAAGCATCGGAATCTATAACTAGTGTCACAGGAATGGTTCAACTCATAGACAGTAAGAAGAGTCAGTTTTCTTGTACTTAAGTCGGCATTGTGCCTATAGTATTTAATTCCGATGAAATATCTGTGTTTCATCGTCAATAAGAAGGACAGAGGGATACAGGAATACCTAAAGTGAAGCATCGGAATCTATAACTAGTGTCACAGGAATGGTTCAAAACATAGATAGTAAGAAGAGTCAGTTGTCTTGTACTTAAGTCGGCATTGTGCCTTTTGTATTTAATTCCGATGCAATTTCTGTGTTTCATCGTCAATAAGAAGGTCAGAGGGATACAGTAAACCTGAAGTGAAGCATCGGAATCTATAACTAGTGTCACAGGAATGGTTCAAACATAGACAGTAAAAAGAGTCAGTTTTCTTGTACTTAAGTCCGCATTGTGCCTTTTGTATTTAATTCCGATGCAATTTCTGTGTTTCATCAACAATAAAAAGGACAGAGGGATACAGTAAACTTGAAGTGAAGCATCGGGATATATAACTAGTGTCACAGTAATGTTTCAAACTTAGACAGTTAGAAGAGTCAGTTTTGTTGTACTTAAGTCGGCATTGTGCCTTTTGTATTTAATTCCAAAGCAATTTCTGTGATTCATCGTCAATAAGAAGGTCAGAGGGATACAGTAAACCTGAAGTGAAGCATCGGAATCTATAACTAGTGTCACAGGAATGGTTCAAAACATAGACTGTAAGAAGAGTCAGTTTTCTTGTTCTTCAGTCGGCATTGCGCTTTTTGTATTTAATTCCGATGCAATATCTGTGTTTCATCGTCAATAAGAAGGTCAGAGGGATACAGTAAACCTGAAGTGAAGCATCGGAATCTATAACTAGTGCCACAGGAATGGTTCAAACATAGACAGTAAGAGGAGTCAGTTTTCTTGTACTTAAGTCAGGATAGTGCCTTTTGTATTTAATTCCTATGAAATGTCTGTGTTTCATCGTCAATAAGAGGGACAGAGGGATACAGGAAAACCTGAAGTAAAGCATCGGAATCTATAACTAGTGTCACAGGAATGGTTCAAGACATAGACAGTAAGAAGAGTCGGTTTTCTTGTACTTAAGTCGGCATTGTGCCTTTTGTATTTAATTCCGATGCCATTTCTGTGTTTCATCAACAATAAGAAGGTCAGAGGGATACAGTAAACCTGAAGTGAAGCATCGGAATCTATAACTAGTGTCACAGGAATGGTTCAAATCTTAGGCAGTAAGAACAGTCAGTTTTCTTGTACTTAAGTTGGCATTGTGCCTTTTGTATTTAATTCGGTTGCTATTTCTGTGTTTCATCGTCAATGAGAAGGTCAGAGGGATACAGTAAACCTGAAGTGAAGCATCGGAATCTATAACTAGTGTCACAGGAATGGTTCAAGGCATAGACAGTAAGAAGAGTCTGTTTTCATGTACTTAAGTCGGCATTGTGCCTTTTGTATTTAATTCCGATGCAATATCTGTGTTTCATCGTCAATAATAAGGTCAGAGGGATACAGTAAACCAAAAGTGAAGCATCGGAATCTATAACTAGTGTCACAGGAATGGTTCAAAACATAGACAGTAAGAAGAGTCAGTTTTCCTGTACTTAAGTCGGCATTGTGCCTTTTGTATTTAATTCCGATGCAATTTCTGTGTTTCATCGTCAATAAGAAGGTCAGAGGGATACAGTAAACCTGAAGTGAAGCATCAGAATCTATAACTAGTGTCACAGGAATGGTTCAAATCAAAGACAATTAGAAGAGACAGTTATCTTGTACTTAAGTCGGCATTGTGCCTTTTGTATTTAATTCCGATGCAATTTCTGTGTTTCATCGTCAATAAGAAGGTCAGAGGGATACAGTAAACCTGAAGTGAAGCATCGGAATCCATAACTAGTGTCACATAAACGGTTCAAAACGTAGACAATAAGGAGAGTCATTTATCTTGTACTTAAGTCGGCATTGTGCCTATTGTATTTAATTCCGATGCTAATTCTGTGTTTCATCGTCAATAAGAAGGATAGAGGGATACAGTAAACCTGAAGTGAAGCATCGGAATCTATAACTAGTGTCACAGGAATAGTTCAAAAATTGACAGTAAGAAGAGTCAGTTTTCTTGCACTTAAGTCGGCATTGTTCCTTTTGTATTTAATTCCGATGCATTTTCTGTGTTTCATCGTCAATAAGAAGGTCAGAGGAATACAGTAAACCTGAAGTGAAGCATCGGAATCTATTACTAGTGTTACAGGAATGGTTCAAAACATAGACAGTAAGAAGAGTCAGTTTTCATGTACTTAAGTCGGCATTGTGCCTTTTGTATTTAATTCCGATGCAATTTCTGTGTTTCATCGTCAATAAGAATGTCGGAGGGATACAGTAAACCTGAAGTGAAGCATCGGAATCTATAACTAGTGTCACAGGAATGGTTCAAAACATAGACAGTAAGAAGAGTCAGTTTTCTTGTACTTAAGTCGGCATTGTGCCTTTTGTATTTAATTCCGATGCAATTTCTGTGTTTCATCGTCAATAAGAAGGTCAGAGGGATACAGTAAACCTGAAGTGAAGCATCAGAATCTATAACTAGTGTCACAGGAATGGTTCAAAACAAAAACAATAAGAAGAGACAGTTATCTTGTACTTAAGTCGGCATTGTGCCTTTTGTATTTAATTCCGATGCAATTTCTGTGTTTCATCGTCAATAAGAAGGTCAGAGGGATACAGTAAACCTGAAGTGAAGCATCGGAATCCATAACTAGTGTCACATGAACGGTTCAAAACGTAGACAATAAGGAGAGTCAGTTATCTTGTACTTAAGTCGGCATTGTGCCTTTTGTATTTAATTCCGATGCAATTTCTGTGTTTCATCGTCAATAAGAAGGTTAGAGGGATACAGTAAACCTGAAGTGAAGCATCGGAATCTATAACTAGTGTCACAGGAATAGTTCAAACATAGACAGTAAGAAGAGTCAGTTTCCTTGCACTTAAGTCTTCATTGTTCCTTTTGTATTTAATTCCGATGCATTTTCTCTGTTTCATCGTCAATAAGTAGGTCAGCGGAATACAGTAAACCTGAAGTGAAGCATCGGAATCTATAACTAGTGTCACTTGAATGGTTCAAAGCATAGACAGTAAGAAGAGTCAGTTATCTTGTACTTAAGTAGGGATTGTGCCTTTTGTATTTAATTCCGATGTTATTTCTGTGTTTCATCGTCAATAAGAAGGTCAAAGGGATACAGTAACCTGAAGTGAAGCATCGGAATCTATAACTAGTGTCACAGGAATGGTTCAAACATAGACAGTAAGAAGAGTCAGTTTTCTTGTACTTAAGTCGGCATTGTGCCTTTTGTATTTAATTCCGATGCCATTTCTGTGTATCATCGTCAAAATGATGGTCAGAGGGATACAGTAAACCTTAAGTGAAGCATCGGAATCTATAACTAGTGTCACATGAATCGTTCAAAACATAGACAGTAAGAACAGTCAGTTTTCTTGTACTTCAGTTGGCATTGTGCCTTTTGGATTTAATTCCGATGCTATTTCTGTGTTTCATCGTCAATAATTAGGTCAGAGGGATACAGTAAACCTGAAGTGAAGCATCGGAATCTATAACTAGTGTCACAGGAATGGTTGAAACATAGACAGTAAGGAGAGTCAGTTTTCTTGTACTTAAGTCGGCATTGTGCCTTTTGGATTTAATTCCGATGCAATTTCTGTGTTTCATCAACAATAAAAAGGTCAGAGGGATACAGTGAACTTGTAGTGAAGCATCGGAATCTGTAACTAGTGTCACAGGAATGGTTCAAACTTAGACAGTCAGAAGAGTCAGTTTTGTTGTAATTAAGTCTGCATTGTGCCTTTTGTATTTAATTCCAAAGCAATTTCTGTGATTCATCGTCAATAAGAAGGTCAGAGCTATACAGTAAACCTGAAGTGAAGCATCGGAATCTATAACTAGTGTCACAGGAATGGTTCAAAACATAGACTGTAAGAAGAGTCAGTTTTCTTGTACTTAAGTCGGCATTGTGCCTTTTGTATTTAATTCCGATGCAATTTCTGTGTTTCATTGTCAATATGAAGGTCAGAGGGATACAGTAAACCTGAAGTGAAGCATCGGAATCTATAACTAGTGTCACAGGAATGGTTCAACTTATAGACAGTAAGAAGAGTCAGTTTTCTTGTACTTAAGTCGGCATTGTGCCTTTTGTATTTAATTCTGATGAAATATCTTTGTTTCATCGTCAATAAGAAGGACAGAGGGATACAGGAATACCTGAAGTGAAGCATCGGAATCTATAACTAGTGTCACAGGAATGGTTCAAAACATAGATAGTAAGAAGTGTCAGTTGTCTTGTACTTAAGTCGGCATTGTGCCTTTTGTATTTAATTCCGATGCAATTTCTGTGTTTCATCGTCATTAAGAAGGTCAGAGGGATACAGTAAACCTGAAGTGAAGCATCGGAATCTATAACTAGTGTCACAGGAATGGTTCAAACATAGACAGTAAGAAGAGTCAGTTTTCTTGTACTTAAGTCGGCAGTGTGCCTTTTGGATTTAATTCCGATGCAATTTCTGTGTTTCATCAACAATAAAAAGGTCAGAGGGATACAGTAAACTTGAAGTGAAGCATCGGAATCTATAACTAGTGTCACAGTAATGGTTCATACTTAGACAGTTAGAAGAGTCAGTTTTGTTGTACTTAAGTCGGCATTGTGCCTTTTGTATTTAATTCCGATGCAATTTCTGTGTTTCATCGTCAATAAGAAGGTCAGAGGGATACAGTAAACCTGAAGTGAAGCATCGGAATCTATAACTAGTGTCACAGGAATAGTTCAAACATAGACAGTAAGAAGAGTCAGTTTTCTTGCACTGAAGTCGGCATTGTTCCTTTTGTATTTAATTCCGATGCATTTTCTCTGTTTCATCGTCAATAAGTAGGTTAGAAGAATACAGTAAACCTGAAGTGAAGCATCGGAATCTATAACTAGTATCACTTGAATGGTTCAAAGCATAGACAGTAAGAAGAGTCAGTTATCTTGTACTTAAGTAGGGATTGTGCCTTTTGTAATTAATTCCGATGTTATTTCTGTGTTTCATCGTCAATAAGAAGGTCAAAGGGATACAGTAACCTGAAGTGAAGCATCGGAATCTATAAGTAGTCTCACAGGAATGGTTCAAAACATAGACAGTAAGAAATGTCAGTTTTCTTGTACTTAAGTCGGCATTGTGCCTTTTGTATTTAATTCCGATGCAATTTCTGTGTTTCATCGTCAATAAGATGGTCAGAGGGATACAGTGAACCTGAAGTGAAGCATCGGAATCTATAACTAGTGTCACATGAATGGTTCAAAACATAGACAGTAAGAACAGTCAGTTTTCTTGTACTTCAGTTGGCATTGTGCCTTTTGGATTTAATTCCGATGCTATTTCTGTGTTTCATCGTCAATAATTAGGTCAGAGGGATACAGTAAACCTGAAGTGAAGCATCGGAATCTATAACTAGTGTCACAGGAATTGTTGAAACATAGACAGTAAGAAGAGTCAGTTTTCTTGTACTTAAGTCGGCATTGTGCCTCTTGGATTTAATTCCGATGCAATTTCTGTGTTTCATCAACAATAAAAAGGTCAGAGGGATACAGTAAACCTGAAGTGAAGCATCGGAATCTATAACTAGTGTCACAGGAATGGTTCAAACTTAGACAGTTAGAAGAGTCAGTTTTGTTGTACTTATGTCGGCATTGTGCCTTTTGTATTTAATTCCAAAGCAATTTCTGTGATTCATCGTCAATAAGAAGGTCAGAGGGATACAGTAAACCTGAAGTGAAGCATCGGAATCTATAACTAGTGTCGCAGGAATGGTTCAAAACATAGACTGTAAGAAGAGTCAGTTTTCTTGTACTTATGTCGGCATTGTGCCTTTTGTATTTAATTCCGATGCAATTTCTGTGTTTCATCGTCAATAAGAAGGTCAGAGACATACAGTAAACCTGAAGTGAAGCATCGGAATCTATAACTAGTGTCACAGGAATGGTTCAACTTATAGACAGTAAGAAGAGTCAGTTTTCTTGTACTTAAGTCGGCATTGTGCCTTTTGTATTTAATTCCGATGAAATATCTGTGTTTCATCGTCAATAAGAAGGACAGAGGGATACAGGAATACCTGAAGTGAAGCATCGGAATCTATAACTAGTGTCACAGGAATGGTTCAAAACATAGACTGTAAGAAGAGTCAGTTTTCTTGTTCTTACGTCGGCATTGCGCTTTTTGTATTTAATTCCGATGCAATTTCTGTGTTTCATTGTCATTAAGATGGTCAGAGGGATACAGTAAACCTGAAGTGAAGCATCGGAATCTATAATTAGTGTCACAGGAATGGTTCAAACATAGACAGTAAAAAGAGTCAGTTTTCTTGTACTTAAGTCGGCACTGTGCCTTTTGGATTTAATTCCGATGCAATTTCTGTGTTTCATCAACAATAAAAAGGTCAGAGTGATACAGTAAACTTGAAGTGAAGCATCGGAATCTATAACTAGTGTCACAGTAATGGTTCAAACTTAGACAGTTAGAAGAGTCAGTTTTGTTGTACTTAAGTCGGCATTGTGCCTTTTGTATTTAATTCCAAAGCAATTTCTGTGATTCATCGTCAATAAGAAGGTCAGAGGGATACAGTAAACCTGAAGTGAAGCATCGGAATCTATAACTAGTGTCACAGGAATGGTTCAAAACATAGACTGTAAGAAGAGTCAGTTTTCTTGTTCTTACGTCGGCATTGCGCTTTTTGTATTTAATTCCGATGCAATTTCTGTGTTTCATTGTCAATAAGAAGGTCAGAGGGATACAGTAAACCTGAAGTGAAGCATCGGAATCTATAACTAGTGCCACAGGAATGGTTCAAACATAGACAGTAAGAAGAGTCAGTTTTCTTGTACTTAAGTCAGGATAGTGCCTTTTGTATTTAATTCCGATGAAATGTCTGTGTTTCATCGTCAATAAGAAGGACAGAGGGATACAGGAAAACCTGAAGTAAAGCATCGGAATCTATAACTAGTGTCACAGGAATGGTTCAAAACATAGACAGTAGGAAGAGTCAGTTATCTGGTACTTAAGTAGGCATTGTGCCTTTTGTATTTAATTCCGATGCATTTTCTGTGTTTCATCGTCAATAGGAAGGTCAGAGGAATATAGTAAACTTGAAGTGAAGCATCGGAATCTATAAGTAGTATCACAGGAATGGTTCAAAACATAGACAGTAAGAAGTGTCAGATTTCTTGTACTTAAGTCGGCATTGTGCCTTTTGTATTTATATCCGATGCAATTTCTGTGTTTCATCGTCAATAAGATGGTCAGAGGGATACAGTGAACCTGAAGTGAAGCATCGGAATCTATAACTAGTGTCACATGAATGGTTCAAAACATAGACAGTAAGAAGAGTCAGTTTTCTTGTACATAAGCCGGCATTGTGTTTTTTGTATTTAATTCCAATGGAATTTCTGTGTTTCATAGTCAATAAGAAGGTCAGAGGGATACAGTAAACCTGAAGTGAAGCATCGGAATCTATAACTAGTGTCACAGGAATGGTTCAAACATAGACAGTAAGAAGAGTCAGTTTTCTTGTACTTAAGTCGGCATTGTGCCTTTTGTATTTAATTCCGATGCCATTTCTGTGTATCATCGTCAAAATGATGGTCAGAGGGATACAGTAAACCTTAAGTGAAGCATCGGAATCTATAACTAGTGTCACATGAATGGTTCAAAACATAGACAGTAAGAACAGTCAGTTTTCCTGTACTTCAGTTGGCATTGTGCGTTTTGGATTTAATTCCGATGCTATTTCTGTGTTTCATCGTCAATAATTAGGTCAGAGGGATACAGTAAACCTGAAGTGAAGCATCGGAATCTATAACTAGTGTCACAGGAATGGTTGAAACATAGACAGTAAGGAGAGTCAGTTTTCTTGTACTTAAGTCGGCATTGTGCCTTTTGGATTTAATTCCGATGCAATTTCTGTGTTTCATCAACAATAAAAAGGTCAGAGGGATACAGTAAACTTGAAGTGAAGCATCGGAATCTATAACTAGTGTCACAGGAATGGTTCAAACTTAGACAGTTAGAAGAGTCAGTTTTGTTGTAATTAAGTCGGCATTGTGCCTTTTGTATTTAATTCCAAAGCAATTTCTGTGTTTCATTGTCAATATGAAGGTCAGAGGGATACAGTAAACCTGAAGTGAAGCATCGGAATCTATAACTAGTGTCACAGGAATGGTTCAACTTATTGACAGTAAGAAGAGTCAGTTTTCTTGTACTTAAGTCGGCATTGTGCCTTTTGTATTTAATTCCGATGAAATATCTTTGTTTCATCGTCAATAAGAAGGACAGAGGGATACAGGAATACCTGAAGTGAAGCATCGGAATCTATAACTACTGTCACAGGAATGGTTCAAAACATAGATAGTAAGAAGAGTCAGTTGTCTTGTACTTAAGTCGGCATTGTGCCTTTTGTATTTAATTCCGATGCAATTTCTGTGTTTCATCGTCATTAAGAAGGTCAGAGGGATACAGTAAACCTGAAGTGAAGCATCGGAATCTATAACTAGTGTCACAGGAATGGTTCAAACATAGACAGTAAGAAGAGTCAGTTTTCTTGTACTTAAGTCGGCAGTGTGCCTTTTGGATTTAATTCCGATGCAATTTCTGTGTTTCATCAACAATAAAAAGGTCAGAGGGATACAGTAAACTTGAAGTGAAGCATCGGAATCTATAACTAGTGTCACAGTAATGGTTCAAACTTAGACAGTTAGAAGAGTCAGTTTTGTTGTACTTAAGTCGGCATTGTGCCTTTTGTATTTAATTCCGATGCAATTTCTGTGTTTCATCGTCAATAAGAAGGTTAGAGGGATACAGTAAACCTGAAGTGAAGCATCGGAATCTATAACTAGTGTCACAGGAATAGTTCAAACATAGACAGTAAGAAGAGTCAGTTTTCTTGCACTTAAGTCGGCATTGTTCCTTTTGTATTTAATTCCGATGCATTTTCTCTGTTTCATCGTCAATAAGTAGGTCAGAGGAATACAGTAAACCTGAAGTGAAGCATCGGAATCTATAACTAGTATCACTTGAATGGTTCAAAGCATAGACAGTAAGAAGAGTCAGTTTTCTTGTACTTAAGTAGGGATTGTGCCTTTTGTAATTAATTCCGATGTTATTTCTGTGTTTCATCGTCAATAAGAAGGTCAAAGGGATACAGTAACCTGAAGTGAAGCATCGGAATCTATAAGTAGTCTCACAGGAATGGTTCAAAACATAGACAGTAAGAAATGTCGGTTTTCTTGTACTTAAGTCGGCATTGTGCCTTTTGTATTTAATTCCGATGCAATTTCTGTGTTTCATCGTCAATAAGATGGCCAGAGGGATACAGTGAACCTGAAGTGAAGCATCGGAATCTATAACTAGTGTCACATGAATGGTTCAAAACATAGACGGTAAGAACAGTCAGTTTTCTTGTACTTCAGTTGGCATTGTGCCTTTTGGATTTAATTCCGATGCTATTTCTGTGTTTCATCGTCAATAATTAGGTCAGAGGGATACAGTAAACCTGAAGTGAAGCATCGGAATCTATAACTAGTGTCACAGGAATGGTTGAAACATAGACAATAAGAAGAGTCAGTTTTCTTGTACTTAAGTCGGCATTGTGCCTTTTGGATTTAATTCCGATGCAATTTCTGTGTTTCATCAACAATAAAAAGGTCAGAGGGATACAGTAAACTTGAAGTGAAGCATCGGAATCTATAACTAGTGTCACAGGAATGGTTCAAACTTAGACAGTTAGAAGAGTCAGTTTTGTTGTACTTATGTCGGCATTGTGCTTTTTGTATTTAATTCCAAAGCAATTTCTGTGATTCATCGTCAATAAGAAGGTCAGAGGGATACAGTAAACCTGAAGTGAAGCATCGGATTCTATAACTAGTGTCACTGGAATGGTTCAAAACATAGACTGTAAGAAGAGTCAGTTTTCTTGTACTTAAGTCAGCATTGTGCCTTTTGTATTTATTTCCGATGCAATTTCTGTGTTTCATCGTCAATAAGAATGTAAGAGGGATACAGTAAACCTGAAGTGAAGCATCGGAATCTATAACTAGTGTCACAGGAATGGTTCAAACATAGACAGTAAGAAGAGTCAGTTTTCTTGTACTTAAGTCGGCACTGTGCCTTTTGGATTTAATTCCGATGCAATTTCTGTGTTTCATCAACAATAAAAAGGTCAGAGGGATACAGTAAACTTGAAGTGAAGCATCGGAATCTATAACTAGTGTCACAGTAATGGTTCAAACTTAGACAGTTAGAAAGAAGAGTCAGTTTTCTTGTACTTAAGTCGGAACTGTGCCTTTTGGATTTAATTCCGATGCAATTTCTGTGTTTCATCAACAATAAAAAGGTCAGAGGGATACAGTAAACTTGAAGTGAAGCATCGGAATCTATAACTAGTGTCACAGTAATGGTTCAAACTTAGACAGTTAGAAGAGTCAGTTTTCTTGTTCTTACGTCGGCATTGCGATTTTTGTATTTAATTCCGATGCAATTTCTGTGTTTCATTGTCAATAAGAAGGTCAGAGGGATACAGTAAACCTGAAGTGAAGCATCGGAATCTATAACTAGTGCCACAGGTATGGTTCAAACATAGACAGTAAGAAGAGTCAGTTTTCTTGTACTTAAGTCAGGATAGTGCCTTTTGTATTTAATTCCGATGGAATTTCTGTGTTTCATAGTCAATAAGAAGGTCAGAGGGATACAGTAAACCTGAAGTGAAGCATCGGAATCTATAACTAGTGTCACAGGAATGGTTCAAACATAGACAGTAAGAAGAGTCAGTTTTCTTGTACTTAAGTCGGCATTGTGCCTTTTGTGTTTAATTCCGATGCCATTTCTGTGTATCATCGTCAAAATGATGGTCAGAGGGATACAGTAAACCTTAAGTGAAGCATCGGAATCTATAACTAGTGTCACATGAATGGTTCAAAACATAGACAGTAAGAACAGTCAGTTTTCCTGTACTTCAGTTGGCATTGTGCGTTTTGGATTTAATTCCGATGCTATTTCTGTGTTTCATCGTCAATAATTAGGTCAGAGGGATACAGTAAACCTGAAGTGAAGCATCGGAATCTATAACTAGTGTCACAGGAATGGTTGAAACATAGACAGTAAGGAGAGTCAGTTTTCTTGTACTTAAGTCGGCATTGTGCCTTTTGGATTTAATTCCGATGCAATTTCTGTGTTTCATCAACAATAAAAAGGTCAGAGGGATACAGTAAACTTGAAGTGAAGCATCGGAATCTATAACTAGTGTCACAGGAATGGTTCAAACTTAGACAGTTAGAAGAGTCAGTTTTGTTGTAGTTAAGTCGGCATTGTGCCTTTTGTATTTAATTCCAAAGCAATTTCTGTGTTTCATTGTCAATATGAAGGTCAGAGGGATACAGTAAACCTGAAGTGAAGCATCGGAATCTATAACTAGTGTCACAGGAATGGTTCAACTTATTGACAGTAAGAAGAGTCAGTTTTCTTGTACTTAAGTCGGCATTGTGCCTTTTGTATTTAATTCCGATGAAATATCTTTGTTTCATCGTCAATAAGAAGGACAGAGGGATACAGGAATACCTGAAGTGAAGCATCGGAATCTATAACTACTGTCACAGGAATGGTTCAAAACATAGATAGTAAGAAGAGTCAGTTGTCTTGTACTTAAGTCGGCATTGTGCCTTTTGTATTTAATTCCGATGCAATTTCTGTGTTTCATCGTCATTAAGAAGGTCAGAGGGATACAGTAAACCTGAAGTGAAGCATCGGAATCTATAACTAGTGTCACAGGAATGGTTCAAACATAGACAGTAAGAAGAGTCAGTTTTCTTGTACTTAAGTCGGCAGTGTGCCTTTTGGATTGAATTCCGATGCAATTTCTGTGTTTCATCAACAATAAAAAGGTCAGAGGGATACAGTAAACTTGAAGTGAAGCATCGGAATCTATAACTAGTGTCACAGTAATGGTTCAAACTTAGACAGTTAGAAGAGTTAGTTTTGTTGTACTTAAGTCGGCATTGTGCCTTTTGTATTTAATTCCGATGCAATTTCTGTGTTTCATCGTCAATAAGAAGGTTAGAGGGATACAGTAAACCTGAAGTGAAGCATCGGAATCTATAACTAGTGTCACAGGAATAGTTCAAACATAGACAGTAAGAAGAGTCAGTTTTCTTGCACTTAAGTCGGCATTGTTCCTTTTGTATTTAATTCCGATGCATTTTCTCTGTTTCATCGTCAATAAGTAGGTCAGAGGAATACAGTAAACCTGAAGTGAAGCATCGGAATCTATAACTAGTATCACTTGAATGGTTCAAAGCATAGACAGTAAGAAGAGTCAGTTTTCTTGTACTTAAGTAGGGATTGTGCCTTTTGTAATTAATTCCGATGTTATTTCTGTGTTTCATCGTCAATAAGAAGGTCAAAGGGATACAGTAACCTGAAGTGAAGCATCGGAATCTATAAGTAGTCTCACAGGAATGGTTCAAAACATAGACAGTAAGAAATGTCAGTTTTCTTGTACTTAAGTCGGCATTGTGCCTTTTGTATTTAATTCCGATGCAATTTCTGTGTTTCATCGTCAATAAGATGGCCAGAGGGATACAGTGAACCTGAAGTGAAACATCGGAATCTATAACTAGTGTCACATGAATGGTTCAAAACATAGACGGTAAGAACAGTCAGTTTTCTTGTACTTCAGTTGGCATTGTGCCTTTTGGATTTAATTCCGATGCTATTTCTGTGTTTCATCGTCAATAATTAGGTCAGAGGGATACAGTAAACCTGAAGTGAAGCATCGGAATCTATAACTAGTGTCACAGGAATGGTTGAAACATAGACAATAAGAAGAGTCAGTTTTCTTGTACTTAAGTCGGCATTGTGCCTTTTGGATTTAATTCCGATGCAATTTCTGTGTTTCATCAACAATAAAAAGGTCAGAGGGATACAGTAAACTTGAAGTGAAGCATCGGAATCTATAACTAGTGTCACAGGAATGGTTCAAACTTAGACAGTTAGAAGAGTCAGTTTTGTTGTACTTATGTCGGCATTGTGCTTTTTGTATTTAATTCCAAAGCAATTTCTGTGATTCATCGTCAATAAGAAGGTCAGAGGGATACAGTAAACCTGAAGTGAAGCATCGGATTCTATAACTAGTGTCACTGGAATGGTTCAAAACATAGACTGTAAGAAGAGTCAGTTTTCTTGTACTTAAGTCAGCATTGTGCCTTTTGTATTTATTTCCGATGCAATTTCTGTGTTTCATCGTCAATAAGAAGGTAAGAGTTGATACAGTAAACCTGAAGTGAAGCATCGGAATCTATAACTAGTGTCACAGGAATGGTTCAAACATAGACAGTAAGAAGAGTCAGTTTTCTTGTACTTAAGTCGGCACTGTGCCTTTTGGATTTAATTCCGATGCAATTTCTGTGTTTCATCAACAATAAAAAGGTCAGAGGGATACAGTAAACTTGAAGTGAAGCATCGGAATCTATAACTAGTGTCACAGTAATGGTTCAAACTTAGACAGTTAGAAAGAAGAGTCAGTTTTCTTGTACTTAAGTCGGCACTGTGCCTTTTGGATTTAATTCCGATGCAATTTCTGTGTTTCATCAACAATAAAAAGGTCAGAGGGATACAGTAAACTTGAAGTGAAGCATCGGAATCTATAACTAGTGTCACAGTAATGGTTCAAACTTAGACAGTTAGAAGAGTCAGTTTTCTTGTTCTTACGTCGGCATTGCGATTTTTGTATTTAATTCCGATGCAATTTCTGTGTTTCATTGTCAATAAGAAGGTCAGAGGGATACAGTAAACCTGAAGTGAAGCATCGGAATCTATAACTAGTGCCACAGGTATGGTTCAAACATAGACAGTAAGAAGAGTCAGTTTTCTTGTACTTAAGTCAGGATAGTGCCTTTTGTATTTAATTCCGATGAAATGTCTGTTTCATCGTCAATAAGAAGGACAGAGGGATACAGGAAAACCTGAAGTAAAGCATCGGAATCTATAACTAGTGTCACAGGAATGGTTCAAAACATAGACAGTAGGAAGGGTCAGTTATCTGGTACTTAAGTAGGCATTGTGCCTTTTGTATTTAATTCCGATGCATTTTCTGTGTTTCATCGTCAATAGGAAGGTCAGAGGAATATAGTAAACCTGAAGTGAAGCATCGGATTCTATAACTAGTGTCACTTGAATGGTTCAAAACATAGACAGTAAGAAGAGTCAGTTATCTGGTACTTAAGTAGGCATTGTGCCTTTTGTATTTAATTCCGATGCAATTTCTGTGTTTCATCGTCAATACGAAGGTCAGAGGGATACAGTAAACCTGAAATGAAGCATCGGAATCTATAACTAGTGTCACAGGAATGGTTCAAAACATAGACAGTAAGAAGAGTCAGTTGTCTTGTACTTAAGTCGGCATTGTGCCTTTTGTATTTAATTCCGATGCAATTTCTGTGTATCATCGTCAATAAGATGGTCAGAGGGATACAGTAAACCTGAAGCGAAGCATCAGAATCTATAACTAGTGTCACATGAATGGTTCAAAACATAGACAGTAAGAAGAGTCAGTTTTCTTGTACTTAAGTCGGCATTGTGTTTTTTGTATTTGATTCCAATGCACTTTCTGTGTTTCATCGTCAATAAGAAGGTCAGAGGGATACAGGAAACCTGAAGTGAAGCATCTGAATCTATAACTAGTGTCACAGGAATGGTTCAAAACATAGACAGTAAGAAGAGTCAGTTTTCTTGTACTTAAGTCGGCGTTGTGCCTTTTGTATTTAATTCCGAAGCTAATTCCGTGTTTCATCGTCAATAAGAGGGTCAAAAGGGATACAGTAAACATGAAGTGAAGCATCGGAATCTATAACTAGTGTCACAGGAATGGTTCAAAACATAGACAGTAAGAAGAGTCAGTTTTCTTGTATTTAAGTCGGCATTGTGCCTTTCGTAATTAATTCCGATGCAATTTCTGTGTTTCATCGTCAATAAGAAGGTCAGAGGGATACAGTAAACCTGAAGTGAATCAGCGGAATCTATAACTAGTGTCACAGGAATGGTTCAAAACATAGACAGTAAGAAGAGTCAGTTTTCTTGTACTTAAGTCAGCATTGTGCCTTTTGTATTTAATTCCGGTACAATTTCTGTGTTTGTTCGTCAATAAGAAGGTCAGAGGGATACAGTAAACCTGAATTGAAGCATCGGAATCTATAACTAGTGTCACAGGAATGGTTCAAAACATAGACAGTTAGAAGAGTCAGTTTTCTTGTACTTAAGTTGGCATTGTGCAATTTGTATTTATTTCCGATGCAATTTCTGTGTTTGATCGTCAATAAGAAGGTCAGAGTGATCAAGTAAACCTGAAGTGAAGCATCGGAATCTATAACTAGTGTCACAGGAATGGTTCAAAACTTAGACAGTAAGAAGAGTCAGTTTTCTTGTATTTAAGTCGGCATTGTGCCTTTCGTAATCAATTCCGATGCAATTTCTGTGTATCATTGTCAATAAGAAGGCCAGAGGGATACAGTAAAACTGAAGTAAAGCGTCGGAATTTATAACTAGTGTCACAGGAATGGATCAATACATAGACAGTAAGAAGAGTCAGTTTTCTTGTTCTTAAGTCGGCATTGTTAATTGTGTATTTAATTCCGATGTAATTTCTGTGTTTCATCGTCGATAAGAAGGTCAGAGGGATACAGTGAACCTGAAATGAAGCATCGGAATCTATAACTAGTGTCACAGGAATGTTTCAATACATAGACAGTAAGAAGAGTCAGTTTTCTTGTACTTAAGTAGGGATTGTGCCTTTTGTATTTAATTCCGGTTCAATTTCTGTGTTTGATCGTCAATAAGAAGGTCAGAGGGATACAGTAAACCTTAAGTGAAGCATCGGAATCTATAACTATTGTCACAGGAATGGTTCAAAACATAAACAGTAAGAAGAGTCAGTTTTCTTGTACTTAAGTCGGCATTGTGCATTTTGTATCTAATTCCGATGCAATTTCTGTGTTTCATCGTCAATAGCAAGGTCAGTGGGATACAGTAAACCTGAAGTGAAGCATCGGAATCTATAACTAGTGTCAAAGGAATGGTTCAAAATATAGACAGTAAGAAGAGTCAGTTTACTTGTACTTAAGTCGGCATTGTGCCTTTTGTATTTAATTCCGATGCAATATCTGTGTTTCATTGTCAATAAGAAGGTCAGAGGGATACAGTAAACCTGAAGTGAAGCATCGGAATCTATAACTAGTGTCACAGCAATAGTTCAAAACATAGACAGTAAGAAGAGTCAGTTTTCTTGTACTTAAGTCGGCATTGTGCCTTTTCTATTAAATTCCGATGCAATTTCTGTGTTTCGTCGTCAATAAGAAGGCCAGAGGCATACTGTAAAGCTGAGGTGAAGCATCGGAATCTATAACTAATGTAACAGGAATGGTTCAAAACATAGACAGTTAGAAGAGTCAGTTTTCTTGAACTTAGGTCGGCATTGTGCCTTTTGTATTTAATTCCGATGCAATTTCTGTGTTTCATCGTCAATAAGAAGGTCTGAGGGATACAGTAAACCTGAAGTGAAGCATCGGAATCTGTAACTAGTGTCACATGAGTGGTTCAAATCATAGACAGTAAGAAGAATCAGTTATTTTGTACTTAAGTCGACATAGTGCCTTTTGTATTTAATTCCGATGCAATTTCTGTGTTTCATCGGCAATACGAAGGTCAGAGGGATACAGTAACCTTAAGTGATGCTTCGGAATCTATAACTAGTGTCACAGGAATAGTTCAAAACATAGACAGTAAGAAGAGTCTGTTTTCTTGTACTTAAGTCGGCATTGTGCCTTTTGTATTTAATTCCGATGCAATTTCTGTGTTCCATCGTCAATACGAAGATCAGAGACATTCTGTAAACCTGAAGTGAAGCATCGGAATCTATAACTAGTGCCACAGGAATGGTTCAAACATAGACAGTAAGAAGAGTCAGTTTTCTTGTACTTATGTCGGGATTTTGCCTTTTGTATTTAATTCCGATGAAATTTCTGTTATTCATCGTCAATAAGAAGGTCAGAGGGATACAGTAAACCTGAAGTGAAGCATCGGAATCTATAACTAGTGTCACAGGAATGGTTCAAAACATAGACAGTAAGAAGAGACAGTTATCTTGTACTTAAGTCGTCATTGTGCCTTTTGTATTTAATTCCGATGCTATTTCTGCGTTTCATCGTCAATAAGAAGGTCAGAGGGATACAGTAAACCTGAAGTGAAGCATCGGAATCTATAACTAGTGTCACAGGAGTGGTTCAAACATAGACAGTAAGAAGAGTCAGTTCTCTTGCACTTAAGTCGGCATTGTTCCTTATGTATTTAATTCCGATGCATTTTCTGTGTTTCATCGTCAATAAGAAGGTCAGAGGGATACAGTAAACCTGAAGTGAAGCATCGGAATCTATAACTAGTGTCACAGGAATGGTTCAAAACATAGACAGTAAGAAGAGTCAGTTTTCTTGTACTTAATTCGGCATTGTGCCTATCGTATTTAATTCCGATGCAATTTCAGTGTTTTATCGTCAATATGAAGGTCAGAGGGATACAGTAAACCTGAAGTGAAGCATCGGAATCTATAACTAGTGTCACAGGAATGGTTCAAAACAAAGACAGTAAGAAGAGTCAGTTTTCTTGTACTTAAGTCGGCATTGTGCCTTATGTATTTAATTCCGATGCAATTTCTGTGTTTCATCGTCAATAAGAAGGTCAGAGGGATACAGTGAACCTGAAGTGGAGCATCGGGATCTATAACTAGTGTCACAGGAATGTTTCAAAACATAGACAGTACGAAGAGTCAGTTTTCTTGTACTTAAGTCAGCATTGTGCCTTTTGTATTTAATTCCGGTACAATTTCTGTGTTTGTTCGTCAATAAGAATGTCAGAGCGATACAGTAAACCTGAATTGAAGCATCGGAATCTATAACTAGTGTCACAGGAATGGTTCAAAACAAAGACAGTAAGAAGAGTCAGTTTTCTTGTACTTAAGTCGGCATTGTGCCTTATGTATTTAATTCCGATGCAATTTCTGTGTTTGATCGTCAATAAGAAGGTCAGAGTGATAAAGTAAACCTGAAGTGAAGCATCGGAATCTATAACTAGTGTCACAGGAATCATTAAAAAAAACAGTAAGAAGAGTCAGTTTTCTTGTACTTAAGTCGGCATTGTGCCTTTTGCATTTAATTCCGATGCAATTTCAGAGTTTCATCGTCAATAAGAAGGTCAGAGGGATACAGTGAACCTGAAGTGAACCATCGGAATACATAACTAGTGTCACATGAATGGTTCAAACATAGACAGTTGGAAGAGTCAGTTTTCTTGTACATAAGTCGGCATTGTGCAATTTGTAATTAATTCCGATGCAATTTCTGTGTTTCATCGTCAATAAGAAGGTCAGAAGGATACAGTAAACCTGAAGTGAAGCATCGGAATCTATAACTAGTGTCACATGGATGGTTCAAAACATAGACAGTAAGAAGAGTCAGTTTTGTTGTACTTAAGTCGGCATTATGCCTTTTCTATTTAATTCCGATGCAATTTCTGTGTTTCATCGTCAATAAGAAGTTCAGAGGGATACTGTAAAGCTGAAGTGAAGCATCGGAATCTATAACTAGTGTCACAGGAGTGGTTCAAAACTTAGACAGTAAGAAGAGTCAGTTTTCTTGTACTTAATTCGGCATTGTGCCTTTTGTATTTAATTCCGATGCAATTTCTGTGTTTCATCGTCAATAAGAAGGTCAGAGGGATACAGTAAACCTGAAGTGAAGCATCTGAATCTACAACTAGTGTCACAGTAATGGTTCAAAACATAGACAGTAAGAAGAGTCAGTTTTCTTGTACTTATGTCGGCGTTGTGCCTTTTGTATTTAATTCCGATGCAATTTCTGTGTTTCATCGTCAATCAGACGGTCAGAGGGATACAGTAAACCTTAAGTGAAGCATCGGAATCTATAATTAGTGTCACAGGAATGATAAAAAAAAACAGTAAGAAGAGTCAGTTTTCTTGTACTTAAGTCTGCATTGTGCCTTCTCTATTTAATTCCGATGCAATTTCTGTGTTTCATCGTCAATAAGAAGGTCAGAGGGATACAGTAAACCAGAAGTGAGGCATCGGAATCTATAACTAGTGTCACATGAATGGTTCTAAACATAGACAGTAAGAAGAGTCAGTTTTCTTGTACTTAAGTCGGCTTTGTGGCTTTTGTATTTAATTCCGATGCAATTTCTGTGTTTCATCGTCAATAAGAAGGTCAGAGGGATTCAGTAAACCTGAAGTGAAGCATCGGAATCTATAACTAGTGTCACATGAATGGTTCAAATCATAGACAGTAAAAAGAGTCAGTTGTTTTGTACTTAAGTCGGCATTGTGCCATTTGTATTTAAGTCCGATGCAATTTCTGTGTTTCATCGTCAATAAGACGGTCAGAGGGATACAGTAAACCTGAAGTGAAGCATCGGAATCTGTAACTAGTGTCACAGGAATGGTTCAAAACATAGACAGTAAGAAGAGTCAGTTTTCTTGTACTTGAGTCAGCATTGTGCTTTTGTATTTAATTCCGATGCAATTTCTGTGTTTCATCGTCAATAAGAAGGTCAGGGGGATACTGTAAAGCTGAAGTGAAGCATCGGAATCTATAACTAGTGTCACAGGAATGGTTCAAACTTAGACAGTAAGAAGAGTCAGTTTTCTTGTACTTATCTCGGCATTGTGCCTTTTGTATTTAATTCCGATGCAATTTCTGTGTTTCATCGTCAATAAGAAGGTCAGAGGGATACAGTAAACCTGAAGTGAAGCATCGGAATCTATAACTAGTGTCACAGTAATGGTTCAAAACATAGACAGTAGGAAGAGTCAGTTTTCTTGTACTTAAGTCGGCATTGTGCTTTTTGTATTTAATTCCGATGATATTTCTGTGTTTCATCGACAATATGGTGGTCAGAGGGATACAGTAAACCTGAAGTGAAGCATCGGAATCTATAACTAGTGTCACATGAATGGTTCAGAACATAGACAGTAAGAAGAGTCAGTTGTTTTGTACTTAAGTCGGCATTGTGCCTTTTGTATTTAATTCCGATGCAATTTCTGTGTTTCATCGTCAATAAGACGGTCAGAGGGATACAGTAAACCTGAAGTGAAGCATCGGAATCTATAACTAGTGTCACAGAAATGGTTCAAAACATAGACAGTAAGAAGAGTCAGTTTTCTTGTACTTAAGTCAGCATTGCTCCTTTTTTATTTAATTCCGATGCAATTTCTGTGTTTCATCGTCAATAAGAAGGTCCGAGGGATACAGTAAACCTGAAGTGAAGCATCGGAATCAATAACTAGTGTCACAGGAATGGTTCATAACATAGACAGTAAGAAGAGTCAGTTTTCTTGTACTTAAGTCGGCATTGTGCCTTTTGTATTTAATTCCGATGGAATTTCTGTGTTTCATCGTCAATAAGAAGGTCAGAGGGATACAGTAAACCTGAAGTGAAACATCGGAATCTATAACTAGTGTCACAGGAATGGTTCAAAACATAGACAGTAACAAGAGAAAGTTATCTTGTACTTAAGTCGTCATTGTGCCTTTTGTATTTAATTCCGATGCTATTTCTGTGTTTCATCGTCAATAAGAAGGTCAGAGGGATACAGTAAACCTAAGGTGAAGCATCGGAATCTATAACTAGTGTCACAGGAGCTGTTCAAACATAGACAGTAAGAAGAGTCAGTTCTCTTGCACTTAAGTCGGCATTGTTCCTTTGGTATTTAATTCCGATGCATTTTCTGTGTTTCATCGTCAATAAGAAGGTCAGAGGGATACAGTAAACCAGAAGTGAGGCATCGGAATCTATAACTAGTGTCACATGAATGGTTCTAAACATAGACAGTAAGAAGAGTCAGTTTTCTTGTACTTAAGTCGGCTTTGTGGCTTTTGTATTTAATTCCGATGCAATTTCTGTGTTTCATCGTCAATAAGAAGGTCAGAGGGATTCAGTAAACCTGAAGTGAAGCATCGGAATCTATAACTAGTGTCACATGAATGGTTCAAATCATAGACAGTAAAAAGAGTCAGTTGTTTTGTACTTAAGTCGGCATTGTGCCATTTGTATTTAATTCCGATGCAATTTCTGTGTTTCATCGTCAATAAGACGGTCAGAGGGATACAGTAAACCTGAAGTGAAGCATCGGAATCTGTAACTAGTGTCACAGGAATGGTTCAAAACATAGACAGTAAGAAGAGTCAGTTTTCTTGTACTTATGTCGGGATTTTGCCTTTTGTATTTAATTCCGATGAAATTTCTGTTATTCATCGTCAATAAGAAGGTCAGAGGGATACAGTAAACCTGAAGTGAAGCATCGGAATCTATAACTAGTGTCACAGGAATGGTTCAAAACATAGACAGTAAGAAGAGACAGTTATCTTGTACTTAAGTCGTCATTGTGCCTTTTGTATTTAATTCCGATGCTATTTCTGCGTTTCATCGTCAATAAGAAGGTCAGAGGGATACAGTAAACCTGAAGTGAAGCATCGGAATCTATAACTAGTGTCACAGGAGTGGTTCAAACATAGACAGTAAGAAGAGTCAGTTCTCTTGCACTTAAGTCGGCATTGTTCCTTATGTATTTAATTCCGATGCATTTTCTGTGTTTCATCGTCAATACGAAGGTCAGAGGGATACAGTAAACCTGAAGTGAAGCATCGGAATCTATAACTAGTGTCACAGGAATGGTTCAAAACATAGACAGTAAGAAGAGTCAATCTTCTTGTACTTAAGTCGGCATTGTGCCTTTTGTATTTAATTCCGATGCAATTTCTGTGTTTCATCGTCAATAAGATCGTCAGAGGGATACAGTAAACCTGAAGTGAAGCATCGGAATCTATAACTAGTGTCACAGGAATGGTTCAAAACATAGACAGTAAGAAGAGTCAGTTTTCTTGCACTTAATTCGGCATTGTGCCTATCGTATTTAATTCCGATGCAATGTCAGTGTTTTATCGTCAATAAGAAGGTCAGAGGGATACAGTAAACCTGAAGTGAAGCATCGGAATCTATAACTAGTGTCACAGGAATGGTTCAAACAAAGACAGTAAGAAGAGTCAGTTTTCTTGTACTTAAGTCGGCATTGTGCATTATGTATTTAATTCCGATGCAATTTCTGTGTTTCATCGTCAATAAGAAGGTCAGAGGGATACAGTGAACCTGAAGTGGAGCATCGGGATCTATAACTAGTGTCACAGGAATGTTTCAAAGCATAGACAGTACGAAGAGTCAGTTTTCTTGTACTTAAGTCAGCATTGTGCCTTTTGTATTTAATTCCGGTACAATTTCTGTGTTTGTTCGTCAATAAGAATGTCAGAGCGATACAGTAAACCTGAATTGAAGCATCGGAATCTATAACTAGTGTCACAGGAATGGTTCAAAACATAGACAGTTAGAAGAGAAAGTTTTCTTGTACTTAAGTTGGCATTGTGCCTTTTGTATTTATTTCCGATGCAATTTCTGTGTTTGATCGTCAATAAGAAGGTCAGAGTGATAAAGTAAACCTGAAGTGAAGCATCGGAATCTATAACTAGTGTCACATTAATGATTAAAAAAAGCAGTAAGAAGAGTCAGTTTTCTTGTACTTAAGTCGGCATTGTGCCTTTTGCATTTAATTCCGATGCAATTTCAGAGTTTCATCGTCAATAAGAAGGTCAGAGGGATACAGTGAACCTGAAGTGAAGCATCGGAATACATAACTAGTGTCACATGAATGGTTCAAACATAGACAGTTGGAAGAGTCAGTTTTCTTGTACATAAGTCGGCATTGTGCAATTTGTAATTAATTCCGATGCAATTTCTGTGTTTCATCGTCAATAAGAAGGTCGGAAGGATACAGTAAACCTGAAGTGAAGCATCGGAATCTATAACTAGTGTCACATGGATGGTTCAAAACATAGACAGTAAGAAGAGTCAGTTTTGTTGTACTTAAGTCGGCATTATGCCTTTTCTATTTAATTCCGATGCAATTTCTGTGTTTCATCGTCAATAAGAAGGTCAGAGGGATACTGTAAAGCTGAAGTGAAGCATCGGAATCTATAACTAGTGTCACAGGAATGGTTCAAAACGTAGACAGTAAGAAGAGTCAGTTTTCTTGTACTTAATTCGGCATTGTGCCTTTTGTATTTAATTCCGATGCAATTTCTGTGTTTCATCGTCAATAAGAAGGTCAGAGGGATACAGTAAACCTGAAGTGAAGCATCTGAATCTACAACTAGTGTCACAGTAATGGTTCAAAACATAGACAGTAAGAAGAGTCAGTTTTCTTGTACTTATGTCGGCGTTGTGCCTTTTGTATTTAATTCCCATGCAATTTCTGTGTTTCATCGTCAATCAGACGGTCAGAGGGATACAGTAAACCTTAAGCGAAGCATCGGAATCTATAATTAGTGTCACAGGAATGATAAAAAAAAAACAGTAAGAAGAGTCAGTTTTCTTGTACTTAAGTCTGCATTGTGCCTTCTCTATTTAATTCCGATGCAATTTCTGTGTTTCATCGTCAATAAGAAGGTCAGAGGGATACAGTAAACCAGAAGTGAGGCATCGGAATCTATAACTAGTGTCACATGAATGGTTCTAAACATAGACAGTAAGAAGAGTCAGTTTTCTTGTACTTAAGTCGGCTTTGTGGCTTTTGTATTTAATTCCGATGCAATTTCTGTGTTTCATCGTCAATAAGAAGGTCAGAGGGATTCAGTAAACCTGAAGTGAAGCATCGGAATCTATAACTAGTGTCACATGAATGGTTCAAATCATAGACAGTAAAAAGAGTCAGTTGTTTTGTACTTAAGTCGGCATTGTGCCATTTGTATTTAATTCCGATGCAATTTCTGTGTTTCATCGTCAATAAGACGGTCAGAGGGATACAGTAAACCTGAAGTGAAGCATCGGAACCTGTAACTAGTGTCACAGGAATGGTTCAAAACATAGACAGTAAGAAGAGTCAGTTTTCTTGTACTTGAGTCAGCATTGTGCCTTTTGTATTTAATTCCGATGCAATTTCTGTGTTTCATCGTCAATAAGAAGGTCAGGGGGATACTGTAAAGCTGAAGTGAAGCATCGGAATCTATAACTAGTGTCACAGGAATGCTTCAAACTTAGACAGTAAGAAGAGTCAGTTTTCTTGTACTTATCTCGGCATTGTGCCTTTTGTATTTAATTCCGATGCAATTTCTGTGTTTCATCGTCAATAAGAAATTCAGAGGGATACAGTAAACCTGAAGTGAAGCATCGGAATCTATAACTAGTGTCACAGTAATGGTTCAAAACATAGACAGTAGGAAGAGTCAGTTTTCTTGTACTTAAGTCGGCATTGTGCTTTTTGTATTTAATTCCGATGATATTTCTGTGTTTCATCGACAATATGATGGTCAGAGGGATACAGTAAACCTGAAGTGAAGCATCGGAATCTATAACTAGTGTCACATGAATGGTTCAAAACATAGACAGTAAGAAGAGTCAGTTGTTTTGTACTTAAGTCGGCATTGTGCCTTTTGTATTTAATTCCGATGCAATTTCTGTGTTTCATCGTCAATAAGACGGTCAGAGGGATACAGTAAACCTGAAGTGAAGCATCGGAATCTATAACTAGTGTCACAGAAATGGTTCAAAACATAGACAGTAAGAAGAGTCAGTTTTCTTGTACTTAAGTCAGCATTGCTCCTTTTTTATTTAATTCCGATGCAATTTCTGTGTTTCATCGTCAATAAGAAGGTCCGAGGGATACAGTAAACCTGAAGTGAAGCATCGGAATCAATAACTAGTGTCACAGGAATGGTTCATAACATAGACAGTAAGAAGAGTCAGTTTTCTTGTACTTATGTCGGCATTGTGCCTTTTGTATTTAATTCCGATGTAATTTCTGTGTTTCATCGTCAATAAGAAGGTCAGAGGGATACAGTAAACCTGAAGTGAAACATCGGACTCTATAACTAGTGTCACAGGAATGGTTCAAAACATAGACAGTAACAAGAGAAAGTTATCTTGCACTTAAGTCGTCATTGTGCCTTTTGTATTTAATTCCGATTCTATTTCTGTGTTTCATCGTCAATAAGAAGGTCAGAGGGATACAGTAAACCTGAGGTGAAGCATCGGAATCTATAACTAGTGTCACAGGAGCTGTTCAAACATAGACAGTAAGAAGAGTCAGTTCTCTTGCACTTAAGTCGGCATTGTTCCTTTGGTATTTAATTCCGATGCATTTTCTGTGTTTCATCGTCAATAAGAAGGTCAGAGGGATACAGTAAACCTGAAGTGAAGCATCGGAATCTATAACTAGTGTCAGAGGAATGGTTCAAAACATAGACAGTAAGAAGAGTCAGTTTTCTTGTACTTAAGTCGGCATTGTGCCTTTTGTACTTAATTCCTATGCAATTTCTGTGTTTCATTGTCAATAAGATGGTCAGAGGGATACAGTAAATCTGAATTGAAGCATCGGAATCGATAACTAGTGTCACAGGAATGGTTCAAAACATCGACAGTTAGAAGAGTCAGTTTTCTTGTACTTAAGTTGGCATTGTGCCTTTTGTATTTATTTCCGATGCAATTTCTGTGTTTGATCGTCAATAAGAAGGTCAGAGTGATAAAGTAAACCTGAAGTGAAGCATCGGAATCTATAACTAGTGTCACAGGAATGATTAAAAAAACAACAGTACGAAGAGTCAGTTTTCTTGTACTTAAGTCGGCATTGTGACTTTTGTATTTAATTCCGATGCAATTTCAGAGTTTCATCGTCAATAAGAAGGTCAGAGGGATACAGTGAACCTGAAGTGAAGCATCGGAATCTATAACTAGTGTCACATGAATGGTTCAAATCATAGACAGTAAAAAGAGTCAGTTGTTTTGTACTTAAGTCGGCATTGTGCCATTTGTATTTAATTCCGATGCAATTTCTGTGTTTCATCGTCAATAAGACGGTCAGAGGGATACAGTAAACCTGAAGTGAAGCATCGGAATCTGTAACTAGTGTCACAGGAATGGTTCAAAACATAGACAGTAAGAAGAGTCAGTTTTCTTGTACTTATGTCGGGATTTTGCCTTTTGTATTTAATTCCGATGAAATTTCTGTTATTCATCGTCAATAAGAAGGTCAGAGGGATACAGTAAACCTGAAGTGAAGTATCGGAATCTATAACTAGTGTCACAGGAATGGTTCAAAACATAGACAGTAAGAAGAGACAGTTATCTTGTACTTAAGTCGTCATTGTGCCTTTTGTATTTAATTCCGATGCTATTTCTGCGTTTCATCGTCAATAAGAAGGTCAGAGGGATACAGTAAACCTGAAGTGAAGCATCGGAATCTATAACTAGTGTCACAGGAGTGGTTCAAACATAGACAGTAAGAAGAGTCAGTTCTCTTGCACTTAAGTCGGCATTGTTCCTTATGTATTTAATTCCGATGCATTTTCTGTGTTTCATCGTCAATAAGAAGGTCAGAGGGATACAGTAAACCTGAAGTGAAGCATCGGAATCTATAACTAGTGTCACAGGAGTGGTTCAAAACATAGACAGTAAGAAGAGTCAATCTTCTTGTACTTAAGTCGGCATTGTGCCTTTTGTATTTAATTCCGATGCAATTTCTGTGTTTCATCGTCAATAAGATCGTCAGAGGGATACAGTAAACCTGAAGTGAAGCATCGGAATCTATAACTAGTGTCACAGGAATGGTTCAAAACATAGACAGTAAGAAGAGTCAGTTTTCTTGTACTTAATTTGGCATTGTGCCTATCGTATTTAATTCCGATGCAATGTCAGTGTTTTATCGTCAATAAGAAGGTCAGAGGGATACAGTAAACCTGAAGTGAAGCATCGGAATCTATAACTAGTGTCACAGGAATGGTTCAAACAAAGACAGTAAGAAGAGTCAGTTTTCTTGTACTTAAGTCGGCATTGTGCATTATGTATTTAATTCCGATGCAATTTCTGTGTTTCATCGTCAATAAGAAGGTCAGAGGGATACAGTGAACCTGAAGTGGATTATCGGGATCTATAACTAGTGTCACAGGAATGTTTCAAAGCATAGACAGTACGAAGAGTCAGTTTTCTTGTACTTAAGTCAGCATTGTGCCTTTTGTATTTAATTCCGGTACAATTTCTGTGTTTGTTCGTCAATAAGAATGTCAGAGCGATACAGTAAACCTGAATTGAAGCATCGGAATCTATAACTAGTGTCACAGGAATGGTTCAAAACATAGACAGTTAGAAGAGAAAGTTTTCTTGTACTTAAGTTGGCATTGTGCCTTTTGTATTTATTTCCGATGCAATTTCTGTGTTTGATCGTCAATAAGAAGGTCAGAGTGATAAAGTAAACCTGAAGTGAAGCATCGGAATCTATAACTAGTGTCACAGGAATGATTAAAAAAAACAGTAAGAAGAGTCAGTTTTCTTGTACTTAAGTCGGCATTGTGCCTTTTGCATTTAATTCCGATGCAATTTCAGAGTTTCATCGTCAATAAGAAGGTCAGAGGGATACAGTGAACCTGAAGTGAAGCATCGGAATACATAACTAGTGTCACAGGAATGGTTCAAAACGTAGACAGTAAGAAGAGTCAGTTTTCTTGTACTTAATTCGGCATTGTGCCTTTTGTATTTAATTCCGATGCAATTTCTGTGTTTCATCGTCAATAAGAAGGTCAGAGGGATACAGTAAACCTGAAGTGAAGTATCGGAATCTATAACTAGTGTCACAGGAATGGTTCAAAACATAGACAGTAAGAAGAGACAGTTATCTTGTACTTAAGTCGTCATTGTGCCTTTTGTATTTAATTCCGATGCTATTTCTGCGTTTCATCGTCAATAAGAAGGTCAGAGGGATACAGTAAACCTGAAGTGAAGCATCGGAATCTATAACTAGTGTCACAGGAGTGGTTCAAACATAGACAGTAAGAAGAGTCAGTTCTCTTGCACTTAAGTCGGCATTGTTCCTTATGTATTTAATTCCGATGCATTTTCTGTGTTTCATCGTCAATAAGAAGGTCAGAGGGATACAGTAAACCTGAAGTGAAGCATCGGAATCTATAACTAGTGTCACAGGAGTGGTTCAAAACATAGACAGTAAGAAGAGTCAATCTTCTTGTACTTAAGTCGGCATTGTGCCTTTTGTATTTAATTCCGATGCAATTTCTGTGTTTCATCGTCAATAAGATCGTCAGAGGGATACAGTAAACCTGAAGTGAAGCATCGGAATCTATAACTAGTGTCACAGGAATGGTTCAAAACATAGACAGTAAGAAGAGTCAGTTTTCTTGTACTTAATTTGGCATTGTGCCTATCGTATTTAATTCCGATGCAATGTCAGTGTTTTATCGTCAATAAGAAGGTCAGAGGGATACAGTAAACCTGAAGTGAAGCATCGGAATCTATAACTAGTGTCACAGGAATGGTTCAAACAAAGACAGTAAGAAGAGTCAGTTTTCTTGTACTTAAGTCGGCATTGTGCATTATGTATTTAATTCCGATGCAATTTCTGTGTTTCATCGTCAATAAGAAGGTCAGAGGGATACAGTGAACCTGAAGTGGAGCATCGGGATCTATAACTAGTGTCACAGGAATGTTTCAAAGCATAGACAGTACGAAGAGTCAGTTTTCTTGTACTTAAGTCAGCATTGTGCCTTTTGTATTTAATTCCGGTACAATTTCTGTGTTTGTTCGTCAATAAGAATGTCAGAGCGATACAGTAAACCTGAATTGAAGCATCGGAATCTATAACTAGTGTCACAGGAATGGTTCAAAACATAGACAGTTAGAAGAGAAAGTTTTCTTGTACTTAAGTTGGCATTGTGCCTTTTGTATTTATTTCCGATGCAATTTCTGTGTTTGATCGTCAATAAGAAGGTCAGAGTGATAAAGTAAACCTGAAGTGAAGCATCGGAATCTATAACTAGTGTCACAGGAATGATTAAAAAAAACAGTAAGAAGAGTCAGTTTTCTTGTACTTAAGTCGGCATTGTGCCTTTTGCATTTAATTCCGATGCAATTTCAGAGTTTCATCGTCAATAAGAAGGTCAGAGGGATACAGTGAACCTGAAGTGAAGCATCGGAATACATAACTAGTGTCACAGGAATGGTTCAAAACGTAGACAGTAAGAAGAGTCAGTTTTCTTGTACTTAATTCGGCATTGTGCCTTTTGTATTTAATTCCGATGCAATTTCTGTGTTTCATCGTCAATAAGAAGGTCAGAGGGATACAGTAAACCTGAAGTGAAGCATCTGAATCTACAACTAGTGTCACAGTAATGGTTCAAAACATAGACAGTAAGAAGAGTCAGTTTTCTTGTACTTATGTCGGCGTTGTGCCTTTTGTATTTAATTCCCATGCAATTTCTGTGTTTCATCGTCAATCAGACGGTCAGAGGGATACAGTAAACCTTAAGTGAAGCATCGGAATCTATAATTAGTGTCACAGGAATGATAAAAAAAAAACAGTAAGAAGAGTCAGTTTTCTTGTACTTAAGTCTGCATTGTGCCTTCTCTATTTAATTCCGATGCAATTTCTGTGTTTCATCGTCAATAAGAAGGTCAGAGGGATACAGTAAACCAGAAGTGAGGCATCGGAATCTATAACTAGTGTCACATGAATGGTTCTAAACATAGACAGTAAGAAGAGTCAGTTTTCTTGTACTTAAGTCGGCTTTGTGGCTTTTGTATTTAATTCCGATGCAATTTCTGTGTTTCATCGTCAATAAGAAGGTCAGAGGGATTCAGTAAACCTGAAGTGAAGCATCGGAATCTATAACTAGTGTCACATGAATGGTTCAAATCATAGACAGTAAAAAGAGTCAGTTGTTTTGTACTTAAGTCGGCATTGTGCCATTTGTATTTAATTCCGATGCAATTTCTGTGTTTCATCGTCAATAAGACGGTCAGAGGGATACAGTAAACCTGAAGTGAAGCATCGGAACCTGTAACTAGTGTCACAGGAATGGTTCAAAACATAGACAGTAAGAAGAGTCAGTTTTCTTGTACTTGAGTCAGCATTGTGCCTTTTGTATTTAATTCCGATGCTATTTCTGTGTTTCATCGTCAATAAGAAGGTCAGGGGGATACTGTAAAGCTGAAGTGAAGCATCGGAATCTATAACTAGTGTCACGGGAATGGTTCAAACTTAGACAGTAAGAAGAGTCAGTTTTCTTGTACTTATCTCGGCATTGTGCCTTTTGTATTTAATTCCGATGCAATTTCTGTGTTTCATCGTCAATAAGAAGGTCAGAGGGATACAGTAAACCTGAAGTGAAGCATCGGAATCTATAACTAGTGTCACAGTAATGGTTCAAAACATAGACAGTAGGAAGAGTCAGTTTTCTTGTACTTAAGTCGGCATTGTGCTTTTTGTATTTAATTCCGATGATATTTCTGTGTTTCATCGACAATATGATGGTCAGAGGGATACAGTAAACCTGAAGTGAAGCATCGGAATCTATAACTAGTGTCACATGAATGGTTCAAAACATAGACAGTAAGAAGAGTCAGTTGTTTTGTACTTAAGTCGGCATTGTGCCTTTTGTATTTAATTCCGATGCAATTTCTGTGTTTCATCGTCAATAAGACGGTCAGAGGGATACAGTAAACCTGAAGTGAAGCATCGGAATCTATAACTAGTGTCACAGAAATGGTTCAAAACATAGACAGTAAGAAGAGTCAGTTTTCTTGTACTTAAGTCAGCATTGCTCCTTTTTTATTTAATTCCGATGCAATTTCTGTGTTTCATCGTCAATAAGAAGGTCCGAGGGATACAGTAAACCTGAAGTGAAGCATCGGAATCAATAACTAGTGTCACAGGAATGGTTCATAACATAGACAGTAAGAAGAGTCAGTTTTCTTGTACTTATGTCGGCATTGTGCCTTTTGTATTTAATTCCGATGGAATTTCTGTGTTTCATCGTCAATAAGAAGGTCAGAGGGATACAGTAAACCTGAAGTGAAACATCGGACTCTATAACTAGTGTCACAGGAATGGTTCAAAACATAGACAGTAACAAGAGAAAGTTATCTTGTACTTAAGTCGTCATTGTGCCTTTTGTATTTAATTCCGATGCTATTTCTGTGTTTCATCGTCAATAAGAAGGTCAGAGGGATACAGTAAACCTGAGGTGAAGCATCGGAATCTATAACTAGTGTCACAGGAGCTGTTCAAACATAGACAGTAAGAAGAGTCAGTTCTCTTGCACTTAAGTCGGCATTGTTCCTTTGGTATTTAATTCCGATGCATTTTCTGTGTTTCATCGTCAATAAGAAGGTCAGAGGGATACAGTAAACCTGAAGTGAAGCATCGGAATCTATAACTAGTGTCACAGGAATGGTTCAAAACATAGACAGTAAGAAGAGTCAGTTTTCTTGTACTTAAGTCGGCATTGTGCCTTTTGTACTTAATTCCTATGCAATTTCTGTGTTTCATTGTCAATAAGATGGTCAGAGGGATACAGTAAATCTGAATTGAAGCATCGGAATCGATAACTAGTGTCACAGGAATGGTTCAAAACATCGACAGTTAGAAGAGTCAGTTTTCTTGTACTTAAGTTGGCATTGTGCCTTTTGTATTTATTTCCGATGCAATTTCTGTGTTTGATCGTCAATAAGAAGGTCAGAGTGATAAAGTAAACCTGAAGTGAAGCATCGGAATCTATAACTAGTGTCACAGGAATGATTAAAAAAACAACAGTACGAAGGGTCAGTTTTCTTGTACTTAAGTCGGCATTGTGCCTTTTGTATTTAATTCCGATGCAATTTCAGAGTTTCATCGTCAATAAGAAGGTCAGAGGGATACAGTGAACCTGAAGTGAAGCATCGGAATACATAACTAGTGTCACATGAATGGTTCAAACATAGACAGTTGGAAGAGTCAGTTTTGTTGTACATAAGTCGGCATTGTGCCTTTTCTATTTAATTCCGATACAATTTCTGTGTTTCATCGTCAATAAGAAGGTCAGAGGGATACAGTAAACCTGAAGTGAAGCATCCGAATCTATAACCAGTGTCACATGAATGGTTCAAAACATAGACAGTAAGAAGAGTCAGTTTTCTTGTACTTAAGTCGGCATTGTGCCTTTTCTATTTAATTCCGATGCAATTTCTGTGTTTCATCGTCAATAAGAAGGTCAGAGGGATACAGTAAACCTGAAGTGAAGCATCGGAATCTGTAACTAGTGTCACAGGAATGGTTCAAACAAAGACAGTAAGAAGAGTCAGTTTTCTTGTACTTAAGTCGGCATTGTGCATTATGTATTTAATTCCGATGCAATTTCTGTGTTTCATCGTCAATAAGAAGGTCAGAGGGATACAGTGAACCTGATGTGGAGCATCGGGATCTATAACTAGTGTCACAGGAATGTTTCAAAGCATAGACAGTACGAAGAGTCAGTTTTCTTGTACTTAAGTCAGCATTGTGCCTTTTGTATTTAATTCCGGTACAATTTCTGTGTTTGTTCGTCAATAAGAATGTCAGAGCGATACAGTAAACCTGAATTGAAGCATCGGAATCTATAACTAGTGTCACAGGAATGGTTCAAAACATAGACAGTTAGTAGAGAAAGTTTTCTTGTACTTAAGTTGGCATTGTGCCTTTTGCATTTAATTCCGATGCAATTTCAGAGTTTCATCGTCAATAAGAAGGTCAGAGGGATACAGTGAACCTGAAGTGAAGCATCGGAATACATAACTAGTGTCACATGAATGGTTCAAACATAGACAGTTGGAAGAGTCAGTTTTCTTGTACATAAGTCGGCATTGTGCAATTTGTAATTAATTCCGATGCAATTTCTGTGTTTCATCGTCAATAAGAAGGTCGGAAGGATACAGTAAACCTGAAGTGAAGCATCGGAATCTATAACTAGTGTCACATGGATGGTTCAAAACATAGACAGTAAGAAGAGTCAGTTTTGTTGTACTTAAGTCGGCATTATGCCTTTTCTATTTAATTCCGATGCAATTTCTGTGTTTCATCGTCAATAAGAAGGTCAGAGGGATACTGTAAAGCTGAAGTGAAGCATCGGAATGTATAACTAGTGTCACAGGAATGGTTCATAACGTAGACAGTAAGAAGAGTCAGTTTTCTTGTACTTAATTCGGCATTGTGCCTTTTGTATTTAATTCCGATGCAATTTCTGTGTTTCATCGTCAATAAGAAGGTCAGAGGGATACAGTAAACCTGAAGTGAAGCATCTGAATCTACAACTAGTGTCACAGTAATGGTTCAAAACATAGACAGTAAGAAGAGTCAGTTTTCTTGTACTTATGTCGGCGTTGTGCCTTTTGTATTTAATTCCCATGCAATTTCTGTGTTTCATCGTCAATCAGACGGTCAGAGGGATACAGTAAACCTTAAGTGAAGCATCGGAATCTATAATTAGTATCACAGGAATGATAAAAAAAAAACAGTAAGAAGAGTCAGTTTTCTTGTACTTAAGTCTGCATTGTGCCTTCTCTATTTAATTCCGATGCAATTTCTGTGTTTCATCGTCAATAAGAAGGTCAGAGGGATACAGTAAACCAGAAGTGAGGCATCGGAATCTATAACTAGTGTCACATGAATGGTTCTAAACATAGACAGTAAGAAGAGTCAGTTTTCTTGTACTTAAGTCGGCTTTGTGGCTTTTGTAATTAATTCCGATGCAATTTCTGTGTTTCATCGTCAATAAGAAGGTCAGAGGGATTCAGTAAACCTGAAGTGAAGCATCGGAATCTATAACTAGTGTCACATGAATGGTTCAAATCATAGACAGTAAAAAGAGTCAGTTGTTTTGTACTTAAGTCGGCATTGTGCCATTTGTATTTAATTCCGATGCAATTTCTGTGTTTCATCGTCAATAAGACGGTCAGAGGGATACAGTATACCTGAAGTGAAGCATCGGAACCTGTAACTAGTGTCACAGGAATGGTTCAAAACATAGACAGTAAGAAGAGTCAGTTTTCTTGTACTTGAGTCAGCATTGTGCCTTTTGTATTTAATTCCGATGCAATTTCTGTGTTTCATCGTCAATAAGAAGGTCAGGGGGATACTGTAAAGCTGAAGTGAAGCATCGGAATCTATAACTAGTGTCACAGGAATGGTTCAAACTTAGACAGTAAGAAGAGTCAGTTTTCTTGTACTTATCTCGGCATTGTGCCTTTTGTATTTAATTCCGATGCAATTTCTGTGTTTCATCGTCAATAAGAAGGTCAGAGGGATACAGTAAACCTGAAGTGAAGCATCGGAATCTATAACTAGTGTCACAGTAATGGTTCAAAACATAGACAGTAGGAAGAGTCAGTTTTCTTGTACTTAAGTCGGCATTGTGCTTTTTGTATTTAATTCCGATGATATTTCTGTGTTTCATCGACAATATGATGGTCAGAGGGATACAGTAAACCTGAAGTGAAGCATCGGAATCTATAACTAGTGTCACATGAATGGTTCAAAACATAGACAGTAAGAAGAGTCAGTTGTTTTGTACTTAAGTCGGCATTGTGCCTTTTGTATTTAATTCCGATGCAATTTCTGTGTTTCATCGTCAATAAGACGGTCAGAGGGATACAGTAAACCTGAAGTGAAGCATCGGAATCTATAACTAGTGTCACATAAATGGTTCAAAACATAGACAGTAAGAAGAGTCAGTTTTCTTGTACTTAAGTCAGCATTGCTCCTTTTTTATTTAATTCCGATGCAATTTCTGTGTTTCATCGTCAATAAGAAGGTCCGAGGGATACAGTAATCCTGAAGTGAAGCATCGGAATCAATAACTAGTGTCACAGGAATGGTTCATAACATAGACAGTAAGAAGAGTCAGTTTTCTTGTACTTATGGCGGCATTGTGCCTTTTGTATTTAATTCCGATGGAATTTCTGTGTTTCATCGTCAATAAGAAGGTCAGAGGGATACAGTAAACCTGAAGTGAAACATCGGACTCTATAACTAGTGTCACAGGAATGGTTCAAAACATAGACAGTAACAAGAGAAAGTTATCTTGTACTTAAGTCGTCATTGTGCCTTTTGTATTTAATTCCGATGCTATTTCTGTGTTTCATCGTCAATAAGAAGGTCAGAGGGATACAGTAAACCTGAGGTGAAGCATCGGAATCTATAACTAGTGTCACAGGAGCTGTTCAAACGTAGACAGTAAGAAGAGTTTGTTCTCTTGCACTTAAGTCGGCATTGTTCCTTTGGTATTTAATTCCGATGCATTTTCTGTGTTTCATCGTCAATAAGAAGGTCAGAGGGATACAGTAAACCTGAAGTGAAGCATCGGAATCTATAACTAGTGTCACAGGAATGGTTCAAAACATAGACAGTAAGAAGAGTCAGTTTTCTTGTACTTAAGTCGGCATTGTGCCTTTTGTACTTAATTCCTATGCAATTTCTGTGTTTCATTGTCAATAAGATGGTCAGAGGGATACAGTAAATCTGAATTGAAGCATCGGAATCGATAACTAGTGTCACAGGAATGGTTCAAAACATCGACAGTTAGAAGAGTCAGTTTTCTTGTACTTAAGTTGGCATTGTGCCTTTTGTATTTATTTCCGATGCAATTTCTGTGTTTGATCGTCAATAAGAAGGTCAGAGTGATAAAGTAAACCTGAAGTGAAGCATCGGAATCTATAACTAGTGTCACAGGAATGATTAAAAAAACAACAGTACGAAGAGTCAGTTTTCTTGTACTTAAGTCGGCATTGTGCCTTTTGTATTTAATTCCGATGCAATTTCAGAGTTTCATCGTCAATAAGAAGGTCAGAGGGATACAGTGAACCTGAAGTGAAGCATCGGAATACATAACTAGTGTCACATGAATGGTTCAAACATAGACAGTTGGAAGAGTCAGTTTTGTTGTACATAAGTCGGCATTGTGCCTTTTCTATTTAATTCCGATACAATTTCTGTGTTTCATCGTCAATAAGAAGGTCAGAGGGATACAGTAAACCTGAAGTGAAGCATCCGAATCTATAACTAGTGTCACATGAATGGTTCAAAACATAGACAGTAAGAAGAGTCAGTTTTCTTGTACTTAAGTCGGCATTGTGCCTTTTCTATTTAATTCCGATGCAATTTCTGTGTTTCATCGTCAATAAGAAGGTCAGAGGGATACTGTAAAGCTGAAGTGAAGCATCGGAATCTATAACTAGTGTCACAGGAATGGTTCAAACTTAGACAGTAAGAAGAGTCAGTTTTCTTGTACTTAATTCGGCATTGTGCCTTTTGTATTTAATTCCGATGCAATTTCTGTGTTTCATCGTCAATAAGATGGTCAGAGGGAAACAGTAAACCTGAAGTGAAGCATCGGAATCTATAACTAGTGTCACAGTAATGGTTCAAAACATAGACAGTAAGAAGAGTCAGTTTTCTTGTACTTATGTCAGCGTTGTGCCTTTTGTATTTAATTCCGATGCAATTTCTGTGTTTCATCGTCAATAAGAAGGTCAGAGGGATACAGTAAACCTTAAGTGAAGCATCGGAATCTGTAACTAGTGTCACAGGAATGGTTCAAAACATAGACAGTAAGAAGAGTCAGTTTTCTTGTACTTAAGTCAGCATTGTGCCTTTTGTATTTAATTCCGATGCAAGTTCTGTGTTTCATCGTCAATAAGAAGGTCAGAGGGATACTGTAAAGCTGAAGTGAAGCATCGGAATCTATAACTAGTGTCACAGGAATGGTTCAAACTTAGACAGTAAGAAGAGTCAGTTTTCTTGTACTTAACTCGGCATTGTGCCTTTTGTATTTAATTCCGATGCAATTTCTGTGTTTCATCGTCAATAAGAAGGTCAGAGGGATACAGTAAACCTGAAGTGAAGCATCGGAATCTATAACTAGTGTCACAGTAAAGGTTCAAAACATAGACAGTAAGAAGAGTCAGTTTTCATGTACTTAAGTCGGCATTGTGCCTTTTCTATTTATTTCCGATGCAATTTCTGTGTTTCATCGTAAATAAGAAGGTCAGAGGGATACAGTAAACCTGAGGTGAAGCATCGGAATCTATAACTAGTGTCGCAGGAATGGTTGAAAACATAGACAGTAAGAAGAGTCAGTTTTCTTGTACTTAAGTCAGCATTGTGCCTTTTCTATTTAATTCCGATGCAATTTCTGTGTTTCATCGTCAATAAGAAGGTGAGGGGGGTACAGTAATCCTGAAGTGAAGCATCGGAATCTATAACTAGTGTCACAGGAATAGTTCAAATCATAGACTGTAAGAAGAGTCAGTTTTCTTGTACTTAAGTCGGCATTGTGCTTTTTGTATTTAATTCCGATGATATTTCTGTGTTTCATCGACAATAAGATGGTCAAAGGGATACAGTAAACCTGAAGTGAAGCATCGGAATCTATAACTAGTGTCACATGAATGGTTCAAAACATAGAGAGTAAGAAGAGTGAGTTATCTCGTACTTAAGTCGGCATTGTGCCTCTTGTATTTAATTCCGATGCAATTTCTGTGTTTTATCGTCAATAAGACGGTCAGAGGGATACAGTAAACCTGAGGTGAAGCATCGGAATCTATAACTAGTGTCACAGGAATGGTTCAAACTTAGACAGTAAGAAGAGTCAGTTTTCTTGTACTTAAGTCGGCATTGTGCATTTTCTATTTAATTCCGATGCAATTTCTGTGTTTCATGGTCAATAAGAAGGTGAGAGGGATACAGTAAACCTGAAGTGAAGCATCGGAATCTATAACTAGTGTCACAGGAATGGTTCAAATCATAGACAGTAAGAAGAGTCAGTTTTCTTGTACTTAAGTCAGCATTGCTCCTTTTTTATTTAATTCCGATGCAATTTCTGTGTTTCATCGTCAATAAGAAGGTCCGAGGGATACAGTAAACCTGAAGTGAAGCATCGGAATCAATAACTAGTGTCACAGGAATGGTTCATAACATAGACAGTAAGAAGAGTCAGTTTTCTTGTACTTAAGTCGGCATTGTGCCTTTTGTATTTAATTCCGATGGAATTTCTGTGTTTCATCGTCAATAAGAAGGTCAGAGGGATACAGTAAACCTGAAGTGAAACATCGGAATCTATAACTAGTGTCACAGGAATGGTTCAAAACATAGACAGTAACAAGAGAAAGTTATCTTGTACTTAAGTCGTCATTGTGCCTTTTGTATTTAATTCCGATGCTATTCCTGTGTTTCATCGTCAATAAGAAGGTCAGAGGGATACAGAAAACCTGAGGTGAAGCATCGGAATCTATAACTAGTGTCACAGGAGTGGTTCAAACATAGACAGTAAGAAGAGTCAGTTCTCTTGCACTTAAGTCGGCATTGTTCCTTTGGTATTTAATTCCGATGCATTTTCTGTGTTTCATCGTCAATAAGAAGGTCAGAGGGATACAGTAAACCTGAAGTGAAGCATCGGAATCTATAACTAGTGTCACAGGAATGGTTCAAAACATAGACAGTAAGAACAGTCAGTTTTCTTGTACTTAAGTCGGCATTGTGCCTTTTGTACTTAATTCCTATGCAATTTCTGTGTTTCTTCGTCAATAAGATGGTCAGAGGGATACAGTAAATCTGAATTGAAGCATCGGAATCTATAACTAGTGTCACAGGAATGGTTCAAAACATCGACTGTTAGAAGAGTCAGTTTTCTTGTACTTAAGTTGGCATTGTGCCTTTTGTATTTATTTCCGATACAATTTCTGTGTTTGATCGTCAATAAGAAGGTCAGAGTGATAAAGTAAACCTGAAGTGAAGCATCGGAATCTATAACTAGTGTCACAGGAATGATTAAAAAAACAACAGTACGAAGAGTAAGTTTTCTTGTACTTAAGTCGGCATTGTGCCTTTTGTATTTAATTCCGATGCAATTTCAGAGTTTCATCGTCAATAAGAAGGTCAGAGGGATACAGTGAACCTCAAGTGAAGCGTCGGAATACATAACTAGTGTCACATAAATGGTTCAAACATAGACAGTTGGAAGAGTCAGTTTTCATGTACATAAGTCGGCATTGTGCCTTTTATATTTAATTCCGATGCAATTTCTGTGTTTCATCGTCAATAAGAAGGTCAGAGGGATACAGTAAACCTGAAGTGAAGCATCCGAATCTATAACTAGTGTCACATGAATGGTTCAAAACATAGACAGTAAGAAGAGTCAGTTTTGTTGTACTTAAGTCGGCATTGTGCCTTTTCTATTTAATTCCGATGCAATTTCTGTGTTCCATCGTCAATAAGAAGGTCAGAGGGAAACAGTAAACCTGAAGTGAAGCATCGGAATCTATAACTAGTGTCACAGTAATGGTTCAAAACATAGGCAGTAAGAAGAGTCAGTTTTCTTGTACTTATGTCGGCGTTGTGCCTTTTGTATTTAATTCCGATGCAATTTCTGTGTTTCATCGTCAATAAGAAGGTCAGAGGGATACAGTAAACCTTAAGTGAAGCATCGGAATATGTAACTAGTGTCACAGGAATGGTTCAAAACATAGACAGTAAGAAGAGTAAGTTTTCTTGTACTTAAGTCAGCATTGTGCCTTTTGTATTTAATTCCGATGCAAGTTCTGTGTTTCATCGTCAATAAGAAGGTCAGAGGGATACCGTAAAGCTGAAGTGAAGCATCGGAATCTATAACTAGTGTCACATGAATGGTTCAAACTTAGACAGTAAGAAGAGTCAGTTTTCTTGTACTTAACTCGGCATTGTGCCTTTTCTATTTAATTCCGATGCAATTTCTGTGTTTCATCGTCAATAAGAAGGTCCGAGGGATACAGTAAACCTGAAGTGAAGCATCGGAATCCATAACTAGTGTCACAGTAATGGTTCAAAACATAGACAGTAAGAAGAGTCAGTTTTCATGTACTTAAGTCGGCATTGTGCCTTTTCTATTTATTTCCGATGCAATTTCTGTGTTTCATCGTTAATAAGAAGGTCAGAGGGATACAGTAAACCTGAGGTGAAGCATCGGAATCTATAACTAGTGTCGCAGGAATGGTTAAAAACATAGACAGTAAGAAGAGTCAGTTTTCTTGTACTTAAGTAAGCATTGTGCCTTTTGTATTTAATTCCGATGCAATTTCTGTGTTTCATCGTCCATAAGAAGGTGAGAGGGGTACAGTAATCCTGAAGTGAAGCATCGGAATCTATAACTAGTGTCACAGGAATAGTTAAAATCATAGACTGTAAGAAGAGTCAGTTTTCTTGTACTTAAGTCGGCATTGTGCTTTTTGTATTAAATTCCGATGATATTTCTGTGTTTCATCGACAATAAGATGGTCAAAGGGATACAGTAAACCTGAAGTGAAGCATCGGAATCTATAACTAGTGTCACATGAATGGTTCAAAACATAGAGAGTAAGAAGAGTCAGTTATCTCGTACTTAAGTCGGCATTGTGCCTTTTGTATTTAATTCCGATGCAATTTCTGTGTTTTATCGTCAATAAGACGGTCAGAGGGATACAGTAAACCTGAAGTGAAGCATCGGAATCTATAACTAGTGTCACAGGAATGGTTCAAAGCATAGACAGTAAGAAGAGTCAGTTTTCTTGTACTTAAGTCAGCATTGTGCCTTTTGTATTTAATTCCGATGCAATTTCTGTGTTTCATCGTCAATAAGAAGGTCAGAGGGATTCAGTAAACCTGAAATGAAGCATCGGAATCTATAACTAGTGTCACAGGAATGGTTCAAAACATAGACAGTAAGAAGAGCTAGTTTTCTTGTACTTAAGTCGGCATTGTGCCTTTTGTATTTAATTCCGATGGAATTTCTGTGTTTCATCGTCAATACGAAGGTCAGAGGGATACACTAAACCTGAAGTGAAACATCGGAATCTATAACTAGTGTCACAGGAATGGTTCAAAACATGGACAGTAAGAAGAGAAAGTTATCTTGTACTTAAGTCGTCATTGTGCCTTTTGTATTTAATTCCGATGTTATTTCTGTGTTTCATCGTCAATAAGAAGGTCAGAGGGATACAGTAAACCTGAAGTGAAGCATCGGAATCTATAACTAGTGTCACAGGAGTGGTTCAAACATGGACAGTAAGAAGAGTCAGTTCTCTTGCACTTAAGTCGGCATTGTTCCTTTTGTATTTAATTCCGATGCATTTTCTGTGTTTCATCGTCAATAAGAAGGTCAGAGGGATACAGTAAACCTGAAGTGATGCATCGGAATCTATAACTAGTGTCACAGGAATGGTTCAAAACATAGACAGTAAGAAGAGTCAGTTTTCTTGTACTTAAGTCGGCATTGTGCCTTTTGTACTTAATTCCGATGCAATTTCTGTTTTTCATCGTCAATAAGATGGTCAGAGGGATACAGTAAACCTGAAGTGAAGCATCAGAATCTATAACTAGTGTCACAGGAACGGTTCAAAACATAGACAGTAAGAAGAGTCAGTTTTCTTGTACTTAAGTCGGCATTGTGCCTTTCGTATTTAATTCTGATGCAATTTCAGTGTTTTCTCGTCAATAAGAAGGTCAAAGGGATACAGTAAACCTGAAGTGAAGCATCGGAATCTATAACTAGTGTCACAGGAATGGTTCAAAACGTAGACAGTAAGAAGAGTCAGTTTTCTTGTACTTAAGTCGGCATTGTGCCTTTTGTATTTAATTCCGATGCAATTTCTGTGTTTCATTGTCAATAAGAAGGTCAGAGGGATACAGTGCACCTGAAGTGGAGCATCGGGATCTATAACTAGTGTCACAGGATTGTTTCAAAACATAGACAGTACGAAGAGTAAGTTTTCTTGTACTTAAGTCAGCATTGTGCCTTTGGTATTTAATTCCGGTACAATTTCTGTGTCTGTTCGTCAATAAGAATGTCAGAGGGGTACAGTATACCTGTATTGAAGCATCGGAATCTATAACTAGTGTCACAGGAATGGTTCAAAACATAGACAGTTAGAAGAGTCAGTTCTCTTGTACTTAAGTTGGCATTGTGCCTTTTGTATTTATTTCCGATGCAATTTCTGTGTTTGATCGTCAATAAGAAGGTCAGAGTGATAAAGTAAACCTGAAGTGAAGCATGGGAATCTATAACTAGTGTCACAGGAATGATTAAAAAAAGAACAGTAAGAAGAGTCAGTTTTCTTGTACTTAAGTCGGCATTGTGCCTTTTGTATATAATTCCAATGCATTTTCAAAGTTTCATCGTCAATAAGAAGGTCAGAGGGATACAGTGAATCTGAAGTGAAGCATCGGAATACATAACTAGTGTCACATGAATGGTTCAAACATTGACAGTTGGAAGAGTCAGTTTTCATGTACATAAGTCGGCATTGTGCCTTTTGTATTTAATTCCGATGCAATTTCTGTGTTTCATCGTCAACAAGAAGGTCAGAGGGATACAGTAAACCTGAAGTGAAGCATCGGAATCTATAACTAGTGTCACATGAATGGTTCAAATCATAGGAAGTAAAAAGAGTCAGTTGTTTTGTACTTAAGTCGGTATTGTGCCTTTTGTATTTAATTCCGATGCAATATCTGTGTTTCATCGTCAATAAGACGGTCAGAGGGATACAGTAAACCTGAAGTGAAGCATCGGAATCTGTAACTAGTGTCACAGGAATGGTTCAAAACATAGACAGTAAGAAGAGTCAGTTTTCTTGTACTTAAGTCAGCATTCTGCCTTTTGTATTTAATTCCGATGCAATTTCTGTGTTTCATCGTCAATAAGATGGTCAGAGGGATACTGTAAAGCTGAAGTGAAGCATCGGAATCTATAACTAGTGTCACAGGAATGGTTCAAACTTAGACAGTAAGAAGAGTCAGTTTTCTTGTACTTAACTCGGCATTGTGCCTTTTGTATTTAATTCCGATGCAATTTCTGTGTTTCATCGTCAATAAGAAGGTCAGAGGGATACAGTAAACCTGAAGTGAAGCATCGGAATCTATAACTAGTGTCACAGTAATGGTTCAAAACATAGACAGTAAGAAAAGTCAGTTTTATTGTACTTAAGTCGGCATTGTGCCTTTTTATTTTATTTACGATGCAATTTCTGTGTTTCATCGTCAATAAGAAGGTCAGAGGGATACAGTAAACCTGAGGTGAAGCATCGGAATCTATAACTAGTGTCACAGGAATGGTTAAAAACATAGACAGTAAGAATAGTCAGTTTTCTTGTACTTAAGTCGGCATTGTGCCTTTCGTATTTAATTCCGATGCAATTTCAGTGTTTCATCGTCAATAAGAAGGTCAGAGGGATACTGTAAAGCTCAAGTGAAGCATCGGAATCTATAACTAGTGTCACAGGAATGGTTCAAATCATAGACAGTAAGAAGAGTCAGTTTTCTTGTAGTTAAGTCGGCATTGTGCTTTTTGTATTTAATTCCGATGATATTTCTGTGTTTCATCGACAATAAGATGGTCAGAGGGATACAGTAAACCTGAAGTGAAGCATCGGAATCTATAACTAGTGTCACATGAATGGTTCAAAACATAGACAGTAAGAAGAGTCTGTTGCTTTGTATTTAAGTCGGTATTGTGCCTTTTGTATTTAATTCCGATGCAATTTCTGTGTTACAACGTCAATAAGACGGTCAGAGGGATACAGTACACCTGAAATGAAGCATCGGAATCTATAACTAGTGTCACAGGAACTGTTCAAAACATAGACAGTAAGAAGGGTCAGTTTCCTTGTACTTAAGTCAGCATTGTGCCTTTTGTATTTAATTCCGATGCAATATCTGTGTTTCATCGTCAATAAAAAGGTCAGAGGGATACTGTAAAGCTGAAGTGAAGCATCGGAATCTATAACTAGTGTCACAGGAATGGTTCAAATCTAAGACAGTAAGAAGAGTCAGTTTTCCTGTACTTAACTCGGCATTGTGCCTTTTGTATTTAATTCCGATGCAATTTCTGTGTTTCATCTACAATAATGAGGTCAGAGGGATACAGTAAACCTGAAGTGATCATCGGAATCAATAACTAGTGTCACAGTATTGATTCAAAACATAGACAGTAAGAAGAGTCAGTTTTCTTGTACTTAAGTCGGCATTGTGCCTTTTCTATTTATTTCCGATGCAATATCTGTGTTTCATCGTCAATAAGAAGGTCAGAGGGATACAGTAAACCTGAGGTGAAGCATCGGAATCTATAACTAGTGTCACAGGAATGGTTAAAAATATAGACAGTAAGAAGAGTCAGTTTTCTTATACTTAAGTCGGCATTGTTCCTATAACTAGTGTCACAGGAATGATTAAAAAAAACAGTAAGAAGAGTCAGTTTTCTTGTACTTAAGTCGGCATTGTGCCTTTTGTATTTAATTCCGATGCAATTTCAGAGTTTCATCGACAATAAGAAGGTCAGTGGGATACAGTGAACCTGAAGTGAAGCATCGGAATACATAACTAGTGTCACATGAATGGTTCAAACATAGACAGTTGGAAGAGTCAGTTTTCTTGTACATAAGTCGGCATTGTGCATTTTGTATTTAATTCCGATGCAATTTCTGTGTTTCATCGTCAATAAGAAGGTCAGAGGGATACAGTAAACCTGAAGTGAAGCATCGGAATCTATAACTAGTGTCACATGAATGGTTCAAAACATAGACAGTAAGAAGAGTCAGTTGTTTTGTACTTAAATCGGCATTGTGCCTTTTGTATTTAATTCCGATGCAATTTCTGTGTTTCATCGTCAATAAGAAGGTCAGAGGGATACTGTAAAGCTGAAGTGAAGCATCGGAATCTATAACTAGTGTCACAGGAATGGTTCAAAACTTAGACAGTAAGAAGAGTCAGTTTTCTTGTACTTAATTCGGCATTGTGCCTTTTGTATTTAATTCCGATGCAATTTCTGTGTTTCATCGTCAATAAGAAGGTCAGAGGGATACAGTAAACCTGAAGTGAAGCAACTGAATCTATAACTAGTGTCACAGTAATGGTTCAAAACATAGACAGTAAGAAGAGTCAGTTTTCTTGTACTTATGTCGGCGTTGGCCTTTTATATTTAATTCCGATGCAATTTCTGTGTTTCATCGTCAATAAGAAGGTCAGAGGGACACTGTAAAGCTGAAGTGAAGCATCGGAATCTATAACTAGTGTCACAGGAATGGTTCAAACTTAGACAGTAAGAAGAGTCAGTTTTCTTGTACTTAAGTCGGCATTGTGCTTTTTCTATTTATTTCCAATTCAATTTCTGTGTTTCATCGTCAATAAGAAGGTCAGAGGGATACAGTAAACCTGAGCTGAAGCATCGGAATCTATAACTAGTGTCACAGGAATGGTTCAAATCAAAGACAGTAAGAAGAGTCAGTTTTCTTGTACTTAAGTCGGCATTGTGCTTTTTGTATTTAATTCCGATGATATTTCTGTGTTTCATCGACAATAAGATGGTCAGAGGGATACAGTAAACCTGAAGTGAAGCATCGGAATCTATAACTAGTGTCACATGAATGGTTCAAAACATAGACAGTATGAAGAGTCAGTTGTTTTGTACTTAAGTCGGCATTGTGCCTTTTGTATTTAATTCCGATGCAATTTCTGTGTATCATCGTCAATAAGACGGTCAGAGGGATACAGTAAACCTGAAGTGAAGCATCGGAATTTATAACTAGTGTCACAGGAATGGTTCAAAACATAGACAGTAAGAAGAGTCAGTTTTCTTGTACTTAAGTCAGCATTGCTCCTTTTGTATTTAATTCCGATGCAATTTCTGTGTTTCATCGTCAATAAGAAGGCCAGAGGGATACAGTAAACCTCAAGTGAAGCATCGGAATCTATAACTAGTGTCACAGGAATGGTTCAAAACATAGACAGTAAGAAGAGTCAGTTTTCTTGTTCTTAAGTCGGCATTGTGCCTTTTGTATTTAATTCCGATGGAATTTCTGTGTTTCATCGTCAATAAGAAGGTCAGAGGGATACAGTAACCTGAAGTGAAACATCGGAATCTATAACTAGTGTCACAGGAATGGTTCAAAACATAGACAGTATGAAGAGAAAGTTATCTTGTACTTAAGTCGTCATTGTGCCTTTTGTATTTAATTCCGATGCTATTTCTGTGTTTCATCGTCAATAAGAAGGTCAGAGGGATACAGTAAACCTGAAGTGAAGCATCGGAATCTATAACTAGTGTCACAGGAATGGTTCAAAACATAGACAGTAAGAAGAGTCAGTTTTATTGTACTTAAGTCGGCATTGTGCTATTTGTATTTTATTCCGATGCAATTTTTGTGTTTCATCAACAATAAGAAGGTCAGAGGGATACAGTAACCTGAAGTGAAACATCGGAATCTATAACTAGTGTCACAGGAATGGTTCAAAACATAGACAGTATGAAGAGAAAGTTATCTTGTACTTAAGTCGTCATTGTGCCTTTTGTATTTAATTCCGATGCTATTTCTGTGTTTCATCGTCAATAAGAAGGTCAGAGGGATACAGTAAACCTGAAGTGAAGCATCGGAATCTATAACTAGTGTCACAGGAATGGTTCAAAACATAGACAGTAAGAAGAGTCAGTTTTATTGTACTTAAGTCGGCATTGTGCTATTTGTATTTTATTCCGATGCAATTTTTGTGTTTCATCAACAATAAGAAGGTCAGAGGGATAGAGTAAACCTGAAATGAAGCATTGGAATCTGTAACTAGTGTCACATGAATGGTTCAAACATAGACAGTAAGAAGAGTCAGTTTTCTTGTCCTTAAGCCGGCATTGTGCCTTTTGTATTTAATATCGATGCAATTTCTGTGTTTCATCGTCAAAAAGAAGGTCAGAGGGATACAGTAAACCAGAAGTGAAGCATCGGAATCTATAACTAGAGTCAAATGAATGGTTCAAAACATAGACAGTAAGAAGAGTCAGTATTCTTGTACTTAAGTCGGCATTGTGCCTTTTGTATTTAATTCCGATGCAATTTCTGTGTTTCATCGTCAATAAGAAGGTCAGAGGGATACAGTAAACCTGAAGTGAAGCAACGGAATCTATAACTGGTGTCACATGAATGGTTCAAATCATAGACAGTAAGATTAGTCAGTTGTTTTGTACTTAAGTCGGCATTGTGCCTTTTGTATTTAATTCCGATGCAATTTCTGTGTTTCATCGTCAATAAGACGTTCAGAGGGATGCAGTAAACCTAAAGTGAAGCATCGGAATCTATAACTAGTGTCACAGGAATGGTTCAAAACATAGACAGTAAGAAGAGTCAGTTTTCTTGTACTTAACTCGGCATTGTGAATTTTGTATTTAATTCCGATGCAATTTCTGTAGTTCATCGTCAATAAGAAGGTCAGAGGGATACAGTAAACCTGAAGTGAAGCATCCGAATCTATAACTAGTGGCACAGTAATGGTTCAAAACATAGACAGTAAGAAGAGTCAGTTTTCTTGTACATAAGTCGGCATTGTGCCTTTTCTATTTATTTCCGATGTAATTTCTGTGTTTCATCGACAATAAGAAGGTTAGAGGGATACCGTAAACCTGAGGTGAAGCATCGGAATCTATAACTAGTGTCACAGGAATGGTTAAAAACATAGACAGTAAGAAGAGTCAGTTTTCTTCTACTTAAGTCGGCATTGTGCCTCTTCTATTTAATTCCGATGCAATTTCTGTGTTTCATCGTTAATAAGACGGTGAGACGGATACAGTAAACCTGAAGTGAAGCATCGGAATCTATAACTCGTGTCACATGAATGGTTCAAAACATAGACAGTAAGAAGAGTCAGTTTTCTTGTACTTAAGTCGGCATTGTGCCTTTTGTATTTAATTCCGATGCAATTTCTGTGTTTCATCGTCAATAAGAAGGTCAGAGGGATACTGTAAAGCTGAAGTGAAGCATCGGAATCTATAACTAGTGTCACAGGAATGATTCAAAACTTAGACAGTAAGAAGAGTCAGTTTTCTTGTACTTAAGTCGGCATTGTTATTTTTGTATTTAATTCCGATGGAATTTCTGTGTTTCATCGTCAGTAAGAAGGTCAGAGGGATACGGTAAACCTTAAGTGAAGCATCAGAATCTATAACTAGTGTCACAGGAATGATTAAAAAAAACAGTAAGAAGAGTCAGTTTTCTTGTACTTAAGTCGGCATTATGCCTTTTCTATTTAATTCCGATGCAATTTCTGTGTTTCATCGTCAATAAGAAGGTCAGAGGGATACTGTAAAGCTGAAGTGAAGCATCGGAATCTATAACTAGTGTCACAGGAATGGTTCAAAACTTAGACAGTAAGAAGAGTCAGTTTTCTTGTACTTAATTCGGCATTGTGCCTTTTGTATTTAATTCCGATGCAATTTCTGTGTTTCATCGTCAATAAGAAGGTCAGAGGGATACAGTAAACCTGAAGTGAAGCATCTGAATCTATAACTAGTGTCACAGTAATGGTTCAAAACATAGACAGTAAGAAGAGTCAGTTTTCTTGTACTTATGTCGGCGTTGGCCTTTTGTATTTAATTCCGATGCAATTTCTGTGTTTCATCGTCAATAAGAAGGTCAGAGGGACACTGTAAAGCTGAAGTGAAGCATCGGAATCTATAACTAGTGTCACAGGAATGGTTCAAACTTAGACAGTAAGAAGAGTCAGTTTTCTTGTACTTAAGTCGGCATTGTGCTTTTTCTATTTATTTCCAATGCAATTTCTGTGTTTCATCGTCAATAAGAAGGTCAGAGGGATACAGTAAACCTGAGCTGAAGCATCGGAATCTATAACTAGTGTCACAGGAATGGTTCAAATCAAAGACAGTAAGAAGAGTCAGTTTTCTTGTACTTAAGTCGGCATTGTGCTTTTTGTATTTAATTCCGATGATATTTCTGTGTTTCATCGACAATAAGAAGGTCAGAGTGATAAAGTAAACCTGGAGTGAAGCATCGGAATCTATAACTAGTGTCACAGGAATGATTAAAAAGACAACAGTAAGTAGGGTCAGTTTTCTTGTACTTAAGTCGGAATTGTGCCTTTTGTATTTAATTCCGATGCAATTTCAGAGTTTCATCGTCAATAAGAAGGTCAGAGGGATACAGTAAACCTGAAGTGAAGCATCTGAATCTATAACTAGTGTCACAGTAATGGTTCAAAACATAGACAGTAAGAAGAGTCAGTTTTCTTGTACTTATGTCGGCGTTGGCCTTTTGTATTTAATTCCGATGCAATTTCTGTGTTTCATCGTCAATAAGAAGGTCAGAGGGATACAGTAACCTGAAGTGAAACATCGGAATCTATAACTAGTGTCACAGGAATGGTTCAAAACATAGACAGTATGAAGAGAAAGTTATCTTGTACTTAAGTCGTCATTGTGCCTTTTGTATTTAATTCCGATGCTATTTCTGTGTTTCATCGTCAATAAGAAGGTCAGAGGGATACAGTAAACCTGAAGTGAAGCATCGGAATCTATAACTAGTGTCACAGGAATGGTTCAAAACATAGACAGTAAGAAGAGTCAGTTTTCTTGTACTTAAGTCGGCATTGTGCCTTTTGTACTTAATTCCAATGCAATTTCTGTGTTTCATCGTCAATGAGATGGTCAGAGGGATACAGTAAATCTGAAGTGAAGCATCGGAATCTATAACTAGTGTCACAAGAATGGTTCAAAACATAGACAGTAAGAAGAGTCAGTTTTCTTGTACTTAAGTCGGCATTGTGCCTTTCGTATTTAATTCCGATGCAATTTCAGTGTTTCTTCGTCAATAAGAAGGTCAGAGGGATACAGTAAACCTGAAGTGAAGCATCGGAATCTATAACTAGTGTCACAGGAATGGTTCAAATCATAGACAGTAAGAAGAGTCAGTTTTCTTGTACTTAAGTCGGCATTGTGCCTTATGTATTTAATTCCGATGCAATTTCTGTGTTTCATCGACAATAATAAGGTCAGAGGGATACAGTAAACCTGAAGTGATCATCGGAATCAATAACTAGTGTCACAGTATTGATTCAAAACATAGACAGTAAGAAGAGTCAGTTTTCTTGTACTTAAGTCGGCATTGTGCGTTTTCTATTTATTTCCGATGCAATATCTGTGTTTCATCGTCAATAAGAAGGTCAGAGGGATACAGTAAACCTGAGGTGAAGCATCGGAATCTATAACTAGTGTCACAGGAATGGTTAAAAATATAGACAGTAAGAAGAGTCAGTTTTCTTATACTTAAGTCGGCATTGTTCCTTTTGTATTTAATTCCGATTGTATTTCTGTGTTTCATCGACAATAAGATGGTCAGAGGGATACAGAAAACCTGAAGTGAAGCATCGGAATCTATATCTAGTGTCACAGGAATGGTTCAAAACATAGACTGTGAGAAGAGTCAGTTTTCTTGTACTTAAGTCGGCATTGTGCCTTTTGTATTTAATTCCGATGCAATTTCTGTGTTTCATCGTCAATAAGAAGGTCAGAGGGATACAGTAAACGTGAAGTGAAGCATCGGAATCTGTAACTAGTGTCACAGGAATGGTTCAAAACATAGACAGTAAGAAGAGTCAGTTTTATTGTAATTAAGTCGGCATTGTGCTATTTGTATTTTATTCCGATGCAATTTCTGTGTTTCATCAACAATAAGAAGGTCAGAGGGATAGAGTAAACCTGAAATGAAGCATTGGAATCTATAACTAGTGTCACATGAATGGTTCAAACATAGACAGTAAGAAGAGTCAATTTTCTTGTCCTTAAGCCGGCATTGTGCCTTTTGTATTTAATTTCGATGCAATTTCTGTGTTTCATCGTCAAAAAGAAGGTCAGAGGGATACAGTAAACCAGAAGTGAAGCATCGGAATCTATAACTAGAGTCAAATGAATGGTTCAAAACATAGACAGTAAGAAGAGTCAGTATTCTTGTACTTAAGTCGGCATTGTGCCTTTTGTATTTAATTCCGATGCAATTTCTGTGTTTCATCTTCAATAAGAAGGTCAGAGGGATACAGTAAACCTGAAGTGAAGCAACGGAATCTATAACTAGTGTCACATGAATGGTTCAAATCATAGACAGTAAGATTAGTCAGTTGTTTTGTACTTAAGTCGGCATTGTGCCTTTTGTATTTAATTCCGATGCAATTTCTGTGTTTCATCGTCAATAAGACGTTCAGAGGGATGCAGTAAACCTAAAGTGAAGCATCGGAATCTATAACTAGTGTCACAGGAATGGTTCAAAACATAGACAGTAAGAAGAGTCAGTTTTCTTGTACTTAACTCGGCATTGTGAATTTTGTATTTAATTCCGATGCAATTTCTGTAGTTCATCGTCAATAAGAAGGTCAGAGGGATACAGTAAACCTGAAGTGAAGCATCCGAATCTATAACTAGTGGCACAGTAATGGTTCAAAACATAGACAGTAAGAAGAGTCAGTTTTCTTGTACATAAGTCGGCATTGTGCCTTTTCTATTTATTTCCGATGTAATTTCTGTGTTTCATCGACAATAAGAAGGTTAGAGGGATACCGTAAACCTGAGGTGAAGCATCGGAATCTATAACTAGTGTCACAGGAATGGTTAAAAACATAGACAGTAAGAAGAGTCAGTTTTCTTCTACTTAAGTCGGCATTGTGCCTCTTCTATTTAATTCCGATGCAATTTCTGTGTTTCATCGTCAATAAGACGGTGAGACGGATACAGTAAACCTGAAGTGAAGCATCGGAATCTATAACTCGTGTCACATGAATGGTTCAAAACATAGACAGTAAGAAGAGTCAGTTTTCTTGTACTTAAGTCGGCATTGTGCCTTTTGTATTTAATTCCGATGCAATTTCTGTGTTTCATCGTCAATAAGAAGGTCAGAGGGATACTGTAAAGCTGAAGTGAAGCATCGGAATCTATAACTAGTGTCACAGGAATGGTTCAAAACTTAGACAGTAAGAAGAGTCAGTTTTCTTGTACTTAAGTCGGCATTGTTATTTTTGTATTTAATTCCGATGGAATTTCTGTGTTTCATCGTCAGTAAGAAGGTCAGAGGGATACGGTAAACCTTAAGTGAAGCATCAGAATCTATAACTAGTGTCACAGGAATGATTAAAAAAAACAGTAAGAAGAGTCAGTTTTCTTGTACTTAAGTCGGCATTGTGCCTTTTGTATTTAATTCCGATGCAATTTCAGAGTTTCATCGACAATAAGAAGGTCAGTGGGATACAGTGAACCTGAAGTGAAGCATCGGAATACATAACTAGTGTCACATGAATGGTTCAAACATAGACAGTTGGAAGAGTCAGTTTTCTTGTACATAAGTCGGCATTGTGCATTTTGTATTTAATTCCGATGCAATTTCTGTGTTTCATCGTCAATAAGAAGGTCAGAGGGATACAGTAAACCAGAAGTGAAGCATCGGAATCTATAACTAGTGTCACATGAATGGTTCAAAACATAGACAGTAAGAAGAGTCAGTTTTGTTGTACTTAAGTCGGCATTATGCCTTTTCTATTTAATTCCGATGCAATTTCTGTGTTTCATCGTCAATAAGAAGGTCAGAGGGATACTGTAAAGCTGAAGTGAAGCATCGGCATCTATAACTAGTGTCACAGGAATGGTTCAAAACTTAGACAGTAAGAAGAGTCAGTTTTCTTGTACTTAATTCGGCATTGTGCCTTTTGTATTTAATTCCGATGCAATTTCTGTGTTTCATCGTCAATAAGAAGGTCAGAGGGATACAGTAAACCTGAAGTGAAGCATCTGAATCTATAACTAGTGTCACAGTAATGGTTCAAAACATAGACAGTAAGAAGAGTCAGTTTTCTTGTACTTATGTCGGCGTTGGCCTTTTGTATTTAATTCCGATGCAATTTCTGTGTTTCATCGTCAATAAGAAGGTCAGAGGGACACTGTAAAGCTGAAGTGAAGCATCGGAATCTATAACTAGTGTCACAGGAATGGTTCAAACTTAGACAGTAAGAAGAGTCAGTTTTCATGTACTTAAGTCGGCATTGTGCTTTTTCTATTTATTTCCAATGCAATTTCTGTGTTTCATCGTCAATAAGAAGGTCAGAGGGATACAGTAAACCTGAGCTGAAGCATCGGAATCTATAACTAGTGTCACAGGAATGGTTCAAATCAAAGACAGTAAGAAGAGTCAGTTTTCTTGTACTTAAGTCGGCATTGTGCTTTTTGTATTTAATTCCGATGATATTTCTGTGTTTCATCGACAATAAGAAGGTCAGAGTGATAAAGTAAACCTGAAGTGAAGCATCGGAATCTATAACTAGTGTCACAGGAATGATTAAAAAGACAACAGTAAGTAGGGTCAGTTTTCTTGTACTTAAGTCGGAATTGTGCCTTTTGTATTTAATTCCGATGCAATTTCAGAGTTTCATCGTCAATAAGAAGGTCAGAGGGATACAGTAAACCTGAAGTGAAGCATCTGAATCTATAACTAGTGTCACAGTAATGGTTCAAAACATAGACAGTAAGAAGAGTCAGTTTTCTTGTACTTATGTCGGCGTTGGCCTTTTGTATTTAATTCCGATGCAATTTCTGTGTTTCATCGTCAATAAGAAGGTCAGAGGGATACAGTAACCTGAAGTGAAACATCGGAATCTATAACTAGTGTCACAGGAATGGTTCAAAACATAGACAGTATGAAGAGAAAGTTATCTTGTACTTAAGTCGTCATTGTGCCTTTTGTATTTAATTCCGATGCTATGTCTGTGTTTCATCGTCAATAAGAAGGTCAGAGGGATACAGTAAACCTGAAGTGTAGCATCGGAATCTATAACTAGTGTCACAGGAATGGTTCAAAACATAGACAGTAAGAAGAGTCAGTTTTCTTGTACTTAAGTCGGCATTGTGCCTTTTGTACTTAATTCCAATGCAATTTCTGTGTTTCATCGTCAATGAGATGGTCAGAGGGATACAGTAAATCTGAAGTGAAGCATCGGAATCTATAACTAGTGTCACAAGAATGGTTCAAAACATAGACAGTAAGAAGAGTCAGTTTTCTTGTACTTAAGTCGGCATTGTGCCTTTCGTATTTAATTCCGATGCAATTTCAGTGTTTCTTCGTCAATAAGAAGGTCAGAGGGATACAGTAAACCTGAAGTGAAGCATCGGAATCTATAACTAGTGTCACAGGAATGGTTCAAATCATAGACAGTAAGAAGAGTCAGTTTTCTTGTACTTAAGTCGGCATTGTGCCTTATGTATTTAATTCCGATGCAATTTCTGTGTTTCATCGTCAATAAGAAGGTCAGAGGGATACAGTGAACCTGAAGTGGGGCATCGGGATCTATAACTAGTGTCACAGGAATGTTTCAAAACATAGACAGTACGAAGAGTAAGTTTTCTTGTACTTAAGTCAGCATTGCGCCTTTTGTATTTAATTCCAGTACAATTTCTGTGTTTGTTCGTCAATAAAAATGTCAGAGGGATACAGTAAACCTGAATTGAAGCAACGGAGTCTATAACTAGTGTCACAGGAATGGTTCAAAACATGGACAGTTAGAAGAGTCAGTTTTCTTGTACTTAAGTTGGCATTGTGCGTTTTGTATTTATTTCCGATGCAATTTCTGTGTTTGATCGTCAATAAGAAGGTCAGAGTGATAAAGTAAACCTGAAGTGAAGCATCGGAATCTATAACTAGTGTCACAGGAATGATTAAAAAGACAACAGTAAGTAGGGTCAGTTTTCTTGTACTTAAGTCGGAATTGTGCCTTTTGTATTTAATTCCGATGCAATTTCAGAGTTTCATCGTCAATAAGAAGGTCAGAGGGATACAGTAAACCTGAAGTGAAGCATCTGAATCTATAACTAGTGTCACAGTAATGGTTCAAAACATAGACAGTAAGAAGAGTCAGTTTTCTTGTACTTATGTCGGCGTTGGCCTTTTGTATTTAATTCCGATGCAATTTCTGTGTTTCATCGTCAATAAGAAGGTCAGAGGGATACAGTAACCTGAAGTGAAACATCGGAATCTATAACTAGTGTCACAGGAATGGTTCAAAACATAGACAGTATGAAGAGAAAGTTATCTTGTACTTAAGTCGTCATTGTGCCTTTTGTATTTAATTCCGATGCTATGTCTGTGTTTCATCGTCAATAAGAAGGTCAGAGGGATACAGTAAACCTGAAGTGTAGCATCGGAATCTATAACTAGTGTCACAGGAATGGTTCAAAACATAGACAGTAAGAAGAGTCAGTTTTCTTGTACTTAAGCCGGCATTGTGCCTTTTGTACTTAATTCCAATGCAATTTCTGTGTTTCATCGTCAATGAGATGGTCAGAGGGATACAGTAAATCTGAAGTGAAGCATCGGAATCTATAACTAGTGTCACAAGAATGGTTCAAAACATAGACAGTAAGAAGAGTCAGTTTTCTTGTACTTAAGTCGGCATTGTGCCTTTCGTATTTAATTCCGATGCAATTTCAGTGTTTCTTCGTCAATAAGAAGGTCAGAGGGATACAGTAAACCTGAAGTGAAGCATCGGAATCTATAACTAGTGTCACAGGAATGGTTCAAATCATAGACAGTAAGAAGAGTCAGTTTTCTTGTACTTAAGTCGGCATTGTGCCTTATGTATTTAATTCCGATGCAATTTCTGTGTTTCATCGTCAATAAGAAGGTCAGAGGGATACTGTAAAGCTGAAGTGAAGCATCGGAATCTATAACTAGTGTCACAGGAATGGTTCAAAACTTAGACAGTAAGAAGAGTCAGTTTTCTTGTACTTAAGTCGGCATTGTTATTTTTGTATTTAATTCCGATGGAATTTCTGTGTTTCATCGTCAGTAAGAAGGTCAGAGGGATACGGTAAACCTTAAGTGAAGCATCAGAATCTATAACTAGTGTCACAGGAATGATTAAAAAAAACAGTAAGAAGAGTCAGTTTTCTTGTACTTAAGTCGGCATTGTGCCTTTTGTATTTAATTCCGATGCAATTTCAGAGTTTCATCGACAATAAGAAGGTCAGTGGGATACAGTGAACCTGAAGTGAAGCATCGGAATACATAACTAGTGTCACATGAATGGTTCAAACATAGACAGTTGGAAGAGTCAGTTTTCTTGTACATAAGTCGGCATTGTGCATTTTGTATTTAATTCCGATGCAATTTCTGTGTTTCATCGTCAATAAGAAGGTCAGAGGGATACAGTAAACCAGAAGTGAAGCATCGGAATCTATAACTAGTGTCACATGAATGGTTCAAAACATAGACAGTAAGAAGAGTCAGTTTTGTTGTACTTAAGTCGGCATTATGCCTTTTCTATTTAATTCCGATGCAATTTCTGTGTTTCATCGTCAATAAGAAGGTCAGAGGGATACTGTAAAGCTGAAGTGAAGCATCGGCATCTATAACTAGTGTCACAGGAATGGTTCAAAACTTAGACAGTAAGAAGAGTCAGTTTTCTTGTACTTAATTCGGCATTGTGCCTTTTGTATTTAATTCCGATGCAATTTCTGTGTTTCATCGTCAATAAGAAGGTCAGAGGGATACAGTAAACCTGAAGTGAAGCATCTGAATCTATAACTAGTGTCACAGTAATGGTTCAAAACATAGACAGTAAGAAGAGTCAGTTTTCTTGTACTTATGTCGGCGTTGGCCTTTTGTATTTAATTCCGATGCAATTTCTGTGTTTCATCGTCAATAAGAAGGTCAGAGGGACACTGTAAAGCTGAAGTGAAGCATCGGAATCTATAACTAGTGTCACAGGAATGGTTCAAACTTAGACAGTAAGAAGAGTCAGTTTTCATGTACTTAAGTCGGCATTGTGCTTTTTCTATTTATTTCCAATGCAATTTCTGTGTTTCATCGTCAATAAGAAGGTCAGAGGGATACAGTAAACCTGAGCTGAAGCATCGGAATCTATAACTAGTGTCACAGGAATGGTTCAAATCAAAGACAGTAAGAAGAGTCAGTTTTCTTGTACTTAAGTCGGCATTGTGCTTTTTGTATTTAATTCCGATGATATTTCTGTGTTTCATCGACAATAAGAAGGTCAGAGTGATAAAGTAAACCTGAAGTGAAGCATCGGAATCTATAACTAGTGTCACAGGAATGATTAAAAAGACAACAGTAAGTAGGGTCAGTTTTCTTGTACTTAAGTCGGAATTGTGCCTTTTGTATTTAATTCCGATGCAATTTCAGAGTTTCATCGTCAATAAGAAGGTCAGAGGGATACAGTAAACCTGAAGTGAAGCATCTGAATCTATAACTAGTGTCACAGTAATGGTTCAAAACATAGACAGTAAGAAGAGTCAGTTTTCTTGTACTTATGTCGGCGTTGGCCTTTTGTATTTAATTCCGATGCAATTTCTGTGTTTCATCGTCAATAAGAAGGTCAGAGGGATACAGTAACCTGAAGTGAAACATCGGAATCTATAACTAGTGTCACAGGAATGGTTCAAAACATAGACAGTATGAAGAGAAAGTTATCTTGTACTTAAGTCGTCATTGTGCCTTTTGTATTTAATTCCGATGCTATGTCTGTGTTTCATCGTCAATAAGAAGGTCAGAGGGATACAGTAAACCTGAAGTGTAGCATCGGAATCTATAACTAGTGTCACAGGAATGGTTCAAAACATAGACAGTAAGAAGAGTCAGTTTTCTTGTACTTAAGTCGGCATTGTGCCTTTTGTACTTAATTCCAATGCAATTTCTGTGTTTCATCGTCAATGAGATGGTCAGAGGGATACAGTAAATCTGAAGTGAAGCATCGGAATCTATAACTAGTGTCACAAGAATGGTTCAAAACATAGACAGTAAGAAGAGTCAGTTTTCTTGTACTTAAGTCGGCATTGTGCCTTTCGTATTTAATTCCGATGCAATTTCAGTGTTTCTTCGTCAATAAGAAGGTCAGAGGGATACAGTAAACCTGAAGTGAAGCATCGGAATCTATAACTAGTGTCACAGGAATGGTTCAAATCATAGACAGTAAGAAGAGTCAGTTTTCTTGTACTTAAGTCGGCATTGTGCCTTATGTATTTAATTCCGATGCAATTTCTGTGTTTCATCGTCAATAAGAAGGTCAGAGGGATACAGTGAACCTGAAGTGGGGCATCGGGATCTATAACTAGTGTCACAGGAATGTTTCAAAACATAGACAGTACGAAGAGTAAGTTTTCTTGTACTTAAGTCAGCATTGCGCCTTTTGTATTTAATTCCAGTACAATTTCTGTGTTTGTTCGTCAATAAAAATGTCAGAGGGATACAGTAAACCTGAATTGAAGCAACGGAGTCTATAACTAGTGTCACAGGAATGGTTCAAAACATGGACAGTTAGAAGAGTCAGTTTTCTTGTACTTAAGTTGGCATTGTGCGTTTTGTATTTATTTCCGATGCAATTTCTGTGTTTGATCGTCAATAAGAAGGTCAGAGTGATAAAGTAAACCTGAAGTGAAGCATCGGAATCTATAACTAGTGTCACAGGAATGATTAAAAAGACAACAGTAAGTAGAGTCAGTTTTCTTGTACTTAAGTCGGAATTGTGCCTTTTGTATTTAATTCCGATGCAATTTCAGAGTTTCATCGTCAATAAGAAGGTCAGAGGGATACAGTGAACCTGAAGTGAAGCATCGGAATACATAACTAGTGTCACATGAATGGTTCAAACATAGACAGTTGGAAGAGTCAGTTTTCTTGTACATAAGTCAGCATTGTTCCTTTTGTAATTAATTCCGATGCAATTTCTGTGTTTAATCGTCAATAAGAAGGTCAGAGGGATACAGTAAACCTGAAGTGAAGCATCGGAATCTATAACTAGTGTCACATGAATGGTTCAAAACATAGACAGTAAGAAGAGTCAGTTTTGTTGTACTTAAGTCGGCATTGTGCCTTTTCTATTTAATTCCGATGCAATTTCTGTGTTTCATCGTCAATAATAAGGTCAGAGGGATACAGTAAACCTGAAGTGAAGCATCGGAATCTATAACTAGTGTCACAGTAATGGTTCAAAACATAGACAGTAAGAAGAGTCAATTTTCTTGTACTTAAGTCGGCATTGTGCCATTTGTATTTAATTCCGATGCAATTTCAGAGTTTCATCGTCAATAAGAAGGTCAGAGGGATACAGTAAACCTTAAGTGAAGCAACGGAATCTATAACTAGTGTCACATGAATGGTTCAAACATAGACAGTAGGAAGGGTCAGTTTTCTTGTACATAAGTCGGCATTGTGCCTTTTGTATTTAATTCCGATGCAATTTCTGTGTTTCATCGTCAATAAGAAGGTCAGAGGGATACAGTAAACCTGAAGTGAAGCATCGGAATCTATAACTAGTGCCACATGAATGGTTCAAAACAAAGACAGTAAGAAGAGTCAGTTTTCTTGTACATAAGTCGGCATTGTGCCCTTTTATATTTAATTCCGATGCAATTTCTGTGTTTCATAAGAAGGTCAGAGGGATGCAGTAAACCTGAAGTGAAGAATCGGAATCTATAACTAGTGTCACAGGAATGGTTCACAACATAGACAGTAAGAAGAATCAGTTTTCTTGTACTTAAGTCCGCATTGTGCCTTTTCTATTTAATTCCGATGCATTTTCTGTGTTTCATCGTCAATAAGAAGGTCAGAGGGATACAGTAAACCAGAAGTGAAGCATCGGAATCTATAACTAGTGTCACATGAACGGTTCAAAACATAGACAGTAAGAAGAGTCAGTTTTCTTGTACTTAAGTCGGCATTGTGCCTTTTGTATTTAATTCCGATGCAATTTCTGTGTTTCATCGTCAATAAGATGGTCAGAGGGATACAGTAAACCTGAAGTGAAGCATCGGAATCTGTAACTAGTGTCACAGGAATGGTTCAAAACATAGACAGTAAGAAGAGTCAGTTTTCTTGTACTTAAGTCAGCATTGTGCCTTTTGTATTTAATTCCGATGCAAGTTCTGTGTTTCATCGTCAATAAGAAGGTCAGAGGGATACTGTAAAGCTGAAGTGAAGCATCGGAATCTGTAACTAGTCTCACAGGAATGGTTCAAACTTAGACAGTAAGAAGAGTCAGTTTTCTTGTACTTAACTCGGCATTGTGCCTTTTGTATTTAATTCCGATGCAATTTCTGTGTTTCATCGTCAATAAGAAGGTCAGAGGGATACAGTAAACCTGAAGTGAAGCATCGGAATCTATAACTAGTGTGACAGTAATGGTTCAAAACATAGACAGTAAGAAGAGTCAGTTTTCTTGTACTTAAGACGGCATTGTGCCTTTTCTATTTATTTCCGATGCAATTTCTGTGTTTCATCGTCAATAAGAACGTCAGAGGGATACAGTAAATCTGAGGTGAAGCATCGGAATCTATAACTAGTGTCACAGGAATGGTTACAAACATAGACAGTAAGAAGAGTCAGTTTTCTTGTACTTAAGTCGGCATTGTGCCTTTTCTATTTAATTCCGATGCAATTTCTGTGTTTCATCGTCAATAAGAAGGTGAGAGGGATACAGTAAACCTGAAGTGAAGCATCGGAATCTATAACTAGTGTCACAGGAATAGTTCAAATCATAGACAGTAAGAAGAGTCAGTTTTCTTGTACTTAAATCGGCATTGTGCTTTTTGTATTTAATTCCGATGATATTTCTGTGTTTCATCGACAATAAGATGGTCAGAGGGATACAGTAAACCTGAAGTGAAGCATCGGAATCTATAACTATAGTCACATGAATGGTTCAAAACATAGACAGTAAGAAGAGTCAGTTGTTTTGTACTTAAGTCGGCATTGTGCATTTTGTATTTAATTCCGATGCAATTTCTGTGTTTCAAAGTCAATAAGACGGTCAGAGGGATACAGTAAACCTGAAGTGAAGCATCGGAATCTATAACTAGTGTCACAGGAATGGTTCAAAACATAGACAGTAAGAACAGTCAGTTTTCTTGTACTTAAGTCAGCATTGTGCGTTTTGTATTTAATTCCGATGCAATTTCTGTGTTTCATCGTCAATAAGAAGGTCAGAGGGATACAGTAAACCTGAAGTGAAGCATCGGAATCTATAACTAGTGTCACAGGATTGGTTCAAAACATAGACAGTAAGAAGAGTCAGTTTTCTTGTACTTAAGTCGGCATTGTGCCTTTTGTATTTAATTCCGATGGAGTTTCTGTGTTTCATCGTCAATAAGAAGGTCAGAGGGATACAGTAAACCTGAAGTGAAACATCGGAATCTATAACTGGTGTCACAGGAATGGTTCAAAACATAGACAGTAAGAAGAGAAAGTTATCTTGTACTTAAGTCGTCATTGTGCCTTTTGTATTTAATTCCGATGCTATTTCTGTGTTTCATCGTCAATAAGAAGGTCAGAGGGATACAGTAAACCTGAAGTGAAGCATCGGAATCTATAACTAGTGTCACAGGAGTGGTTCAAACATAGACAGTAAGAAGAATCAGTTCTCTTGTACTTAAGTCGGCATTGTGCTTTTTCTATTTATTTCCAATGCAATTTCTGTGTTTCATCGTCAATAAGAAGGTCAGAGGGATACAGTAAACCTGAGCTGAAGCATCGGAATCTATAACTAGTGTCACAGGAATGGTTCAAATCAAAGACAGTAAGAAGAGTCAGTTTTCTTGTACTTAAGTCGGCATTGTGCTTTTTGTATTTAATTCCGATGATATTTCTGTGTTTCATCGACAATAAGAAGGTCAGAGTGATAAAGTAAACCTGAAGTGAAGCATCGGAATCTATAACTAGTGTCACAGGAATGATTAAAAAGACAACAGTAAGTAGGGTCAGTTTTCTTGTACTTAAGTCGGAATTGTGCCTTTTGTATTTAATTCCGATGCAATTTCAGAGTTTCATCGTCAATAAGAAGGTCAGAGGGATACAGTAAACCTGAAGTGAAGCATCTGAATCTATAACTAGTGTCACAGTAATGGTTCAAAACATAGACAGTAAGAAGAGTCAGTTTTCTTGTACTTATGTCGGCGTTGGCCATTTGTATTTAATTCCGATGCAATTTCTGTGTTTCATCGTCAATAAGAAGGTCAGAGGGATACAGTAACCTGAAGTGAAACATCGGAATCTATAACTAGTGTCACAGGAATGGTTCAAAACATAGACAGTATGAAGAGAAAGTTATCTTGTACTTAAGTCGTCATTGTGCCTTTTGTATTTAATTCCGATGCTATGTCTGTGTTTCATCGTCAATAAGAAGGTCAGAGGGATACAGTAAACCTGAAGTGAAGCATCGGAATCTATAACTAGTGTCACAGGAATGGTTCGAAACATAGACAGTAAGAAGAGTCAGTTTTCTTGTACTTAAGTCGGCATTGTGCCTTTTGTACTTAATTCCAATGCAATTTCTGTGTTTCATCGTCAATGAGATGGTCAGAGGGATACAGTAAATCTGAAGTGAAGCATCGGAATCTATAACTAGTGTCACAAGAATGGTTCAAAACATAGACAGTAAGAAGAGTCAGTTTTCTTGTACTTAAGTCGGCATTGTGCCTTTCGTATTTAATTCCAGTACAATTTCTGTGTTTGTTCGTCAATAAGAATGTCAGAGGGATACAGTAAACCTGAATTGAAGCAACGGAGTCTATAACTAGTGTCACAGGAATGGTTCAAAACATGGACAGTTAGAAGAGTCAGTTTTCTTGTACTTAAGTTGGCATTGTGCGTTTTGTATTTATTTCCGATGCAATTTCTGTGCTTGATCGTCAATAAGAAGGTCAGAGTGATAAAGTAAACCTGAAGTGAAGCATCGGAATCTATAACTAGTGTCACAGGAATGATTAAAAAGACAACAGTAAGTAGAGTCAGTTTTCTTGTACTTAAGTCGGAATTGTGCCTTTTGTATTTAATTCCGATGCAATTTCAGAGTTTCATCGTCAATAAGAAGGTCAGAGGGATACAGTGAACCTGAAGTGAAGCATCGGAATACATAACTAGTGTCACATGAATGGTTCAAACATAGACAGTTGGAAGAGTCAGTTTTCTTGTACATAAGTCAGCATTGTTCCTTTTGTAATTAATTCCGATGCAATTTCTGTGTTTAATCGTCAATAAGAAGGTCAGAGGGATACAGTAAACCTGAAGTGAAGCATCGGAATCTATAACTAGTGTCACATGAATGGTTCAAAACATAGACAGTAAGAAGAGTCAGTTTTGTTGTACTTAAGTCGGCATTGTGCCTTTTCTATTTAATTCCGATGCAATTTCTGTGTTTCATCGTCAATAAGAAGGTCAGAGGGATACAGTAAACCTGAAGTGAAGCATCGGATTCTATAACTAGTGTCACAGTAATGGTTCAAAACATAGACAGTAAGAAGAGTCAATTTTCTTGTACTTAAGTCGGCATTGTGCCATTTGTATTTAATTCCGATGCAATTTCAGAGTTTCATCGTCAATAAGAAGGTCAGAGGGATACAGTAAACCTTAAGTGAAGCAACGGAATCTATAACTAGTGTCACATGAATGGTTCAAACATAGACAGTAGGAAGGGTCAGTTTTCTTGTACATAAGTCGGCATTGTGCCTTTTGTATTTAATTCCGATGCAATTTCTGTGTTTCATCGTCAATAAGAAGGTCAGAGGGATACAGTAAACCTGAAGTGAAGCATCGGAATCTATAACTAGTGTCACATGAATGGTTCAAAACAAAGACAGTAAGAAGAGTCAGTTTTCTTGTACATAAGTCGGCATTGTGCCCTTTTATATTTAATTCCGATGCAATTTCTGTGTTTCATAAGAAGGTCAGAGGGATGCAGTAAACCTGAAGTGAAGAATCGGAATCTATAACTAGTGTCACAGGAATGGTTCACAACATAGACAGTAAGAAGAATCAGTTTTCTTGTACTTAAGTCCGCATTGTGCCTTTTCTATTTAATTCCGATGCAATTTCTGTGTTTCATCGTCAATAAGAAGGTCAGAGGGATACAGTAAACCAGAAGTGAAGCATCGGAATCTATAACTAGTGTCACATGAACGGTTCAAAACATAGACAGTAAGAAGAGTCAGTTTTCTTGTACTTAAGTCGGCATTGTGCCTTTTGTATTTAATTCCGATGCAATTTCTGTGTTTCATCGTCAATAAGATGGTCAGAGGGATACAGTAAACCTGAAGTGAAGCATCGGAATCTGTAACTAGTGTCACAGGAATGGTTCAAAACATAGACAGTAAGAAGAGTCAGTTTTCTTGTACTTAAGTCAGCATTGTGCCTTTTGTATTTAATTCCGATGCAAGTTCTGTGTTTCATCGTCAATAAGAAGGTCAGAGGGATACTGTAAAGCTGAAGTGAAGCATCGGAATCTGTAACTAGTCTCACAGGAATGGTTCAAACTTAGACAGTAAGAAGAGTCAGTTTTCTTGTACTTAACTCGGCATTGTGATTTTTGTATTTAATTCCGATGCAATTTCTGTGTTTCATCGTCAATAAGAAGGTCAGAGGGATACAGTAAACCTGAAGTGAAGCATCGGAATCTATAACTAGTGTGACAGTAATGGTTCAAAACATAGACAGTAAGAAGAGTCAGTTTTCTTGTACTTAAGACGGCATTGTGCCTTTTCTATTTATTTCCGATGCAATTTCTGTGTTTCATCGTCAATAAGAACGTCAGAGGGATACAGTAAATCTGAGGTGAAGCATCGGAATCTATAACTAGTGTCACAGGAATGGTTACAAACATAGACAGTAAGAAGAGTCAGTTTTCTTGTACTTAAGTCGGCATTGTGCCTTTTCTATTTAATTCCGATGCAATTTATGTGTTTCATCGTCAATAAGAAGGTGAGAGGGATACAGTAAACCTGAAGTGAAGCATCGGAATCTATAACTAGTGTCACAGGAATAGTTCAAATCATAGACAGTAAGAAGAGTCAGTTTTCTTGTACTTAAATCGGCATTGTGCTTTTTGTATTTAATTCCGATGATATTTCTGTGTTTCATCGACAATAAGATGGTCAGAGGGATACAGTAAACCTGAAGTGAAGCATCGGAATCTATAACTATAGTCACATGAATGGTTCAAAACATAGACAGTAAGAAGAGTCAGTTGTTTTGTACTTAAGTCGGCATTGTGCCTTTTGTATTTAATTCCGATGCAATTTCTGTGTTTCAAAGTCAATAAGACGGTCAGAGGGATACAGTAAACCTGAAGTGAAGCATCGGAATCTATAACTAGTGTCACAGGAATGGTTCAAAACATAGACAGTAAGAACAGTCAGTTTTCTTGTACTTAAGTCAGCATTGTGCGTTTTGTATTTAATTCCGATGCAATTTCTGTGTTTCATCGTCAATAAGAAGGTCAGAGGGATACAGTAAACCTGAAGTGAAGCATCGGAATCTATAACTAGTGTCACAGGATTGGTTCAAAACATAGACAGTAAGAAGAGTCAGTTTTCTTGTACTTAAGTCGGCATTGTGCCTTTTGTATTTAATTCCGATGGAGTTTCTGTGTTTCATCGTCAATAAGAAGGTCAGAGGGATACAGTAAACCTGAAGTGAAACATCGGAATCTATAACTGGTGTCACAGGAATGGTTCAAAACATAGACAGTAAGAAGAGAAAGTTATCTTGTACTTAAGTCGTCATTGTGCCTTTTGTATTTAATTCCGATGCTATTTCTGTGTTTCATCGTCAATAAGAAGGTCAGAGGGATACAGTAAACCTGAAGTGAAGCATCGGAATCTATAACTAGTGTCACAGGAGTGGTTCAAACATAGACAGTAAGAAGAATCAGTTCTCTTGTACTTAAGTCGGCATTGTGCCTTTTGTATTTAATTCCGACGCAATTTCAGAGTTTCATCGTCAATAAGAAGGTCAGAGGGATACAGTGAACCTGAAGTGAAGCATCGGAATACATAACTAGTGTCACATGAATGGTTCAAACATAGACAGTTGGAAGAGTCAGTTTTCTTGTACATAAGTCGGCATTGTGCCTTTTGTATTTAATTCCGATGCAATTTCTGTGTTTCATCGTCAATAAGATGGTCAGAGGGATACAGTAAACCTGAAGTGAAGCATCGGAATCTATAACTAGTGTCACATGAATGGTTCAAATCATAGGCAGTAAAAAGAGTCAGTTGTTTTGTACTTAAGTCGGCATTTTGCCTTTTGTATTTAATTCCGATGCAATTTCTGTGTTTCATAAGAAGGTCAGAGGGATGCAGTAAACCTGAAGTGAAGAATCGGAATCTATAACTAGTGTCACAGGAATGGTTCACAACATAGACAGTAAGAAGAATCAGTTTTCTTGTACTTAAGTCCGCATTGTGCCTTTTCTATTTAATTCCGATGCAATTTCTGTGTTTCATCGTCAATAAGAAGGTCAGAGGGATACAGTAAACCAGAAGTGAAGCATCGGAATCTATAACTAGTGTCACATGAACGGTTCAAAACATAGACAGTAAGAAGAGTCAGTTTTCTTGTACTTAAGTCGGCATTGTGCCTTTTGTATTTAATTCCGATGCAATTTCTGTGTTTCATCGTCAATAAGATGGTCAGAGGGATACAGTAAACCTGAAGTGAAGCATCGGAATCTGTAACTAGTGTCACAGGAATGGTTCAAAACATAGACAGTAAGAAGAGTCAGTTTTCTTGTACTTAAGTCAGCATTGTGCCTTTTGTATTTAATTCCGATGCAAGTTCTGTGTTTCATCGTCAATAAGAAGGTCAGAGGGATACTGTAAAGCTGAAGTGAAGCATCGGAATCTGTAACTAGTCTCACAGGAATGGTTCAAACTTAGACAGTAAGAAGAGTCAGTTTTCTTGTACTTAACTCGGCATTGTGCCTTTTGTATTTAATTCCGATGCAATTTCTGTGTTTCATCGTCAATAAGAAGGTCAGAGGGATACAGTAAACCTGAAGTGAAGCATCGGAATCTATAACTAGTGTGACAGTAATGGTTCAAAACATAGACAGTAAGAAGAGTCAGTTTTCTTGTACTTAAGACGGCATTGTGCCTTTTCTATTTATTTCCGATGCAATTTCTGTGTTTCATCGTCAATAAGAACGTCAGAGGGATACAGTAAATCTGAGGTGAAGCATCGGAATCTATAACTAGTGTCACAGGAATGGTTACAAACATAGACAGTAAGAAGAGTCAGTTTTCTTGTACTTAAGTCGGCATTGTGCCTTTTCTATTTAATTCCGATGCAATTTATGTGTTTCATCGTCAATAAGAAGGTGAGAGGGATACAGTAAACCTGAAGTGAAGCATCGGAATCTATAACTAGTGTCACAGGAATAGTTCAAATCATAGACAGTAAGAAGAGTCAGTTTTCTTGTACTTAAATCGGCATTGTGCTTTTTGTATTTAATTCCGATGATATTTCTGTGTTTCATCGACAATAAGATGGTCAGAGGGATACAGTAAACCTGAAGTGAAGCATCGGAATCTATAACTATAGTCACATGAATGGTTCAAAACATAGACAGTAAGAAGAGTCAGTTGTTTTGTACTTAAGTCGGCATTGTGCCTTTTGTATTTAATTCCGATGCAATTTCTGTGTTTCAAAGTCAATAAGACGGTCAGAGGGATACAGTAAACCTGAAGTGAAGCATCGGAATCTATAACTAGTGTCACAGGAATGGTTCAAAACATAGACAGTAAGAACAGTCAGTTTTCTTGTACTTAAGTCAGCATTGTGCGTTTTGTATTTAATTCCGATGCAATTTCTGTGTTTCATCGTCAATAAGAAGGTCAGAGGGATACAGTAAACCTGAAGTGAAGCATCGGAATCTATAACTAGTGTCACAGGATTGGTTCAAAACATAGACAGTAAGAAGAGTCAGTTTTCTTGTACTTAAGTCGGCATTGTGCCTTTTGTATTTAATTCCGATGGAGTTTCTGTGTTTCATTGTCAATAAGAAGGTCAGAGGGATACAGTAAACCTGAAGTGAAACATCGGAATCTATAACTGGTGTCACAGGAATGGTTCAAAACATAGACAGTAAGAAGAGAAAGTTATTTTGTACTTAAGTCGTCATTGTGCCTTTTGTATTTAATTCCGATGCTATTTCTGTGTTTCATCGTCAATAAGAAGGTCAGAGGGATACAGTAAACCTGAAGTGAAGCATCGGAATCTATAACTAGTGTCACAGGAGTGGTTCAAACATAGACAGTAAGAAGAATCAGTTCTCTTGTACTTAAGTCGGCATTGTGCCTTTTGTATTTAATTCCGACGCAATTTCAGAGTTTCATCGTCAATAAGAAGGTCAGAGGGATACAGTGAACCTGAAGTGAAGCATCGGAATACATAACTAGTGTCACATGAATGGTTCAAACATAGACAGTTGGAAGAGTCAGTTTTCTTGTACATAAGTCGGCATTGTGCCTTTTGTATTTAATTCCGATGCAATTTCTGTGTTTCATCGTCAATAAGATGGTCAGAGGGATACAGTAAACCTGAAGTGAAGCATCGGAATCTATAACTAGTGTCACATGAATGGTTCAAATCATAGGCAGTAAAAAGAGTCAGTTGTTTTGTACTTAAGTCGGCATTTTGCCTTTTGTATTTAATTCCGATGCAATATCTGTGTTTCATCGTCAATAAGACGGTCAGAGGGATACAGTAAACCTGAAGTGAAGCATCGGAATCTGTAACTAGTGTCACAGGAATGGTTCAAAACATAGACAGTAAGAAGAGTCAGTTTTCTTGTACTTAAGTCAGCATTGTGCCTTTTGTATTTAATTCCGATGCAATTTCTGTGTTTCATCGTCAATAAGAAGGTCAGAGGGATACTGTAAAGCTGAAGTGAAGCATCGGAATCTATAACTAGTGTCACAGGAATGGTTCAAACTTAGACAGTAAGAAGAGTCAGTTTTCTTGTACTTAACTCGGCATTGTGCCTTTTGTATTTAATTCCGATGCAATTTCTGTGTTTCATCGTCAATAAGAAGGTCAGAGGCATACAGTAAACCTGAGTGAAGCATCGGAATCTATAACTACTGTCACAGTAATGGTTCAAAACATAGACAGTAAGAAGAGTCAGTTTTCTTGTACTTAAGTCGGCATTGTGCCTTTTCTATTTATTTCCGATGCAATTTCTGTGTTTCATCGTCAATAAGAAGGTCAGAGGGATACAGTAAACCTGAGGTGAAGCATCGGAATCTATAACTAGTGTCTCAGGAATGGTTAAAAACATAGACAGTAAGAAGAGTCAGTTGTTTTGTACTTAAGTCGGCATTGTGCCTTTTGTATTTAATTCCGATGCTATTTCTGTGTTTCATCGTCAATAAGAAGGTGAGAGGGATACAGTAAACCTGAAGTGAAGCATCGGAATCTATAACTAGTGTCACAGGAATGGTTCAAATCATAGACAGTAAGAAGAGTCAGTTTTCTTGTACTTAAGTCGGCATTGTGCTTTTTGTATTTGATTCCGATGATATTTCTGTGTTTCATCGACAATTAGATGGTCAGAGGGATACAGTAAACCTGAAGTGAAGCATCGGAATCTATAACTAGTGTCACATGAATGGTTCAAAACATAGACAGTAAGAAGAGTCAGTTGTTTTGTACTTAAGTCGGCATTGTGCCTTTTGTATTAATTCCGATGCTATTTCTGTGTTTCATCGCCAATAAGAAGGTTAGAGGGATACAGTAAACCTGAAGTGAAGCATCGGAATCTATAACTAGTGTCACAGGAATAGTTCAAACATAGACAGTAAGAAGAGTCAGTTTTCTTGCACTTAAGTCGGCATTGTTCCTTTTGTATTTAATTCCGATGCATTTTCTCTGTTTCATCGTCAATAAGTAGGTCAGAGGAATACAGTAAACCTGAAGTGAAGCATCGGAATCTATAACTAGTGTCACTTGAATGGTTCAAAGCATAGACAGTAAGAAGAGTCAGTTATCTTGTACTTAAGAAGGGATTGTGCCTTTTGTATTTAATTCCGATGTTATTTCTGTGTTTCATCGTCAATAAGAAGGTCAAAGGGATACAGTAACCTGAAGTGAAGCATCGGAATCTATAACTAGTGTCACAGGAATGGTTCAAAACATAGACAGTAAGAAGAGTCAGTTTTCGTGTACTTAAGTCGGCATTGTGCCTTTCGTATTTAATTCCGATGCAATTTCAGTGTTTCTTCGTCAATAAGAAGGTCAGAGGGATACAGTAAACCTGAAGTGAAGCATCGGAATCTATAACTAGTGTCACAGGAATGGTTCAAAACATAGACAGTAAGAAGAGTCAGTTTTCTTGTACTTAAGTCGGCATTGTGCCTTATGTATTTAATTCCGGTACAATTTCTGTGCTTGTTCGTCAATAAGAATGTCAGAGGGACAGTAAACCTGAATTGAAGCATCGGAATCTATAACTAGTGTCACAGGAATGGTTCAAAACATAGACAGTTAGAAGAGTCAGTTTTCTTGTACTTAAGTTGGCATTGTGCCTTTTGTATTTATTTCCGATGCAATTTCTGTGTTTGATCGTCAATAAGAAGGTCAGAGTGATAATTTAAACCTGAAGTGAAGCATCGGAATCTATAACTAGTGTCACAGGAATGATTAAAAAGACAACAGTAAGGAGAGTCAGTTTTCTTGTACTTAATTCGGCATTGTGCCTTTTGTATTTAATTCCGATGCAATTTCTGTGTTTCATCGTCAATAAGAAGGTCAGAGGGATACAGTAAACCTGAAGTGAAGCATCGGAATCTATAACTAGTGTCACAGTAATAGTTCAAAACATAGACAGTAAGAAGAGTCAATTTTCTTGTACTTAAGTCGGCATTGTGCCATTTGTATTTAATTCCGATGCAATTTCTGTGTTTCATCGTCAATATGAAGGTCAGAGGAATACAGTAAACCTGAAGTGAAGCATCGGAATCTATAACTAGTGTCACAGGAATGGTTCAAAACATAGACAGTAAGAAGAGTCAGTTTTCTTGTACTTAAGTCGGCATTGTGCCTTTTGTATTTAATTCCGATGGAGTTTCTGTGTTTCATCGTCAATAAGAAGGTCAGAGGGATACAGTAAACCTGAAGTGAAACGTCGGAATCTATAACTAGTGTCACAGGTATGGTTCAAAACATAGACAGTAAGAAGAGAAAGTTATCTTGTACTTAAGTCGTCATTTTGCCTTTTGTATTTAATTCCGATGCTATTTCTGTGTTTCATCGTCAATAAGAAGGTCAGAGGGATACAGTAAACCTGAAGTGAAGCATCGGAATCTATAACTAGTGTCACAGGAGTGGTTCAAACGTAGACAGTAAGAAGAGTCAGTTCTCTTGCACTTAAGTCGGCATTGTTCCTTTTGTATTTAATTCCGATGCATTTTCTGTGTTTCATCGTCAATAAGAAGGTCAGAGGGATACAGTAAACCTGAAGTGAAGCATAGGAATCTATAACTAGTGTCACAGGTATGGTTCAAAACATAGACAGTAAGAAAAGTCAGTTTTCTTGTTCTTAAGTCGGCATTGTGCCTTTTATACTTAATTCCGATGCAATTTCTGTTTTTCATCGTCAATAAGATGGTCAGAGGGATACAGTAAACCTGAAGTGAAGCATCGGAATCTATAACTAGTGTCACAGGAATGGTTCAAAACATAGACAGTAAGAAGAGTCAGTTTTCCTGTACTTAAGTCGGCATAGTGCCTTTCGTATTTAATTCTGATGCAATTTCAGTGTTTTATCGTCAATAAGAAGGTCAAAGAGATACAGTAAACCTGAAGTGAAGCATCGGAATCTATAACTAGTGTCACAGGAATGGTTCAAAGCAAAGACAGTAAGAAGAGTCAGTTTTCTTGTACTTAAGTCGACATTGTGCCTTATGTATTTAATTCCGATGCAATTTCTGTGTTTCATTGTCAATAAGAAGGTCAGAGGGATACACTGAACCTGAAGTGGAGCATCGGGATCTATAACTATTGTCACAGGAATGTTTCAAAACATTGACAGTACGAAGAGTAAGTTTTCTTGTAATGAAGTCAGCATTGTGCCTTTTGTATTTAATTCCGGTACAATTTCTGTGTCTGTTCGTCAATAAGAATGTCAGAGGGATACAGTAAACCTGAATTGAAGCATCGGAATCTATAACTAGTGTCACAGGAATGGTTCAAAAAATAGACAGTTAGAAGAGTCAGTTTTCTTGTACTTAAGTTGGCATTGTGCCTTTTGTATTTATTTCCGATGCAATTTCTGTGTTTGATCGTCAATAAGAAGGTCAGAGTGGTAAAGTAAACCTGAAGTGAAGCATCGGAATCTATAACTAGTGTCACAGGAATGATTAAAAAGAACAGTAAGGAGAGTCAGTTTTCTTGTACTTAATTCGGCATTGTGCCTTTTGTATTTAATTCCGATGCAATTTCTGTGTTTCATCGACAATAAGAAGGTCAGAGGGATACAGTAAACCTGAAGTGAAGCATCGGAATCTATAACTAGTGTCACAGTAATGGTTCAAAACATAGACAGTAAGAAGAGTCAATTTTCTTGTACTTAAGTCGGCATTGTGCCATTTGTATTTAATTCCGATGCAATTTCTGAGTTTCATCGTCAATATGAAGGTCAGAGGGATACAGTAAACCTGAAGTGAAGCATCGGAATCTATAATTAGTGTCACAGGAATGGTTCAAAACATAGACAGTAAGAAGAGTCAGTTTTCTTGTACTTAAGTCGGCATTGTGCCTTTTGTATTTAATTCCGATGGAGTTTCTGTGTTTCATCGTCAATAAGAAGGTCAGAGGGATACAGTAAACCTGAAGTGAAACATCGGAATCTATAAGTAGTTTCACAGGTATGGTTCAAAACATAGACAGTAAGAAGAGAAAGTTATCTTGTACTTAAGTCGTCATTTTGCCTTTTGTATTTAATTCCGATGCTATTTCTGTGTTTCATCGTCAATAAGAAGGTCAGAGGGATACAGTAAACCTGAAGTGAAGCATCGGAATCTATAACTAGTGTCACAGGAGTGGTTCAAACATAGACAGTAAGAAGAGTCAGTTCTCTTGCACCTAAGTCGGCATTGTTCCTTTTGTATTTAATTCCGATGCATTTTCTGTGTTTCATCGTCAATAAGAAGGTCAGAGGGATACAGTAAACCTGAAGTGAAGCATAGGAATCTATAACTAGTGTCACAGGAATGGTTCAAAGCATAGACAGTAAGAAGAGTCAGTTTTCTTGTACTTAAGTCGGCATTGTGCCTTTTGTACTTAATTCCGATGCAATTTCTGTTTTTCATCGTCAATAAGATGGTCAGAGGGATACAGTAAACCTGAAGTGAAGCATCGGAATCTATAACTAGTGTCACAGGAATGGTTCAAAACATAGACAGTAAGAAGAGTCAGTTTTCCTGTACTTAAGTCGGCATAGTGCCTTTCGTATTTAATTCTGATGCAATTTCAGTGTTTTATCGTCAATAAGAAGGTCAAAGGGATACAGTAAACCTGAAGTGAAGCATCGGAATCTATAACTAGTGTCACAGGAATGGTTCAAAACAAAGACAGTAAGAAGAGTCAGTTTTCTTGTACTTAAGTCGGCATTGTGCCTTATGTATTTAATTCCGATGCAATTTCTGTGTTTCATTGTCAATAAGAAGGTCAGAGGGATACAGTGAATCTGAAGTGGAGCATCGGGATCTATAACTATTGTCACAGGAATGTTTCAAAACATACACAGTACGAAGAGTAAGTTGTCTTGTAATGAAGTCAGCATTGTGCCTTTTGTATTTAATTCCGGTACAATTTCTGTGTCTGTTCGTCAATAAGAGTGTCAGAGGGATACAGTAAACCTGAATTGAAGCATCGGAATCTATAACTAGTGTCACAGGAATGGTTCAAAAAATAGACAGTTAGAAGAGACAGTTTTCTTGTACTTAAGTTGGCATTGTGATTTTTGTATTTATTTCCGATGCAATTTCTGTGTTTGATCGTCAATAAGAAGGTCAGAGTGGTAAAGTAAACCTGAAGTGAAGCATCGGAATCTATAACTAGTGTCCCAGGAATGATTAAAAAAAGAACAGTAAGAAGAGTCAGTTTTCTTGTACTTAAGTTGGCATTGTGCCTTTGGTATTTAATTCCGACGCAATTTCAGAGTTTCATCGTCAATAAGAAGGTAAGAGGGATACAGTGAACCTGAAGTGAAGCATCGGAATACATAACTAGTGTCACATGAATGGTTCAAATCATAGGCAGTAAAAAGAGTCAGTTGTTTTGTACTTAAGTCGGCATTGTGCCTTTTGTATTTAATTCCGATGCTATTTCTGTGTTTCATCGTCAATAAGAAGGTTAGAGGGATACAGTAAACCTGAAGTGAAGCATCGGAATCTATAACTAGTGTCACAGGAATAGTTCAAACATAGACAGTAAGAAGAGACAGTTTTCTTGCACTTAAGTCGGCATTGTTCCTTTTGTATTTAATTCCGATGCATTTTCTCTGTTTCATCGTCAATAAGTAGGTCAGAGGAATACAGTAAACCTGAAGTGAAGCATCGGAATCTATAACTAGTGTCACTTGAATGGTTCAAAGCATAGACAGTAAGAAGAGTCAGTTATCTTGTACTTAAGAAGGGATTGTGCCTTTTGTATTTAATTCCGATGTTATTTCTGTGTTTCATCGTCAATAAGAAGGTCAAAGGGATACAGTAACCTGAAGTGAAGCATCGGAATCTGTAAGTAGTCTCACAGGAATGGTTCAAACATAGACAGTAAGAAGTGTCAGTTTTCTTGTACTTAAGTCGGCATTGTGCCTTTTGTATTTAATTCCGATGCAATTTCTGTGTTTCATCGTCAATAAGATGGTCAGAGGGATACAGTGAACCTGAAGTGAAGCATCGGAATCTATAACTAGTGTTACATGAATGGTTCAAAACATAGACAGTAAGAAGAGTCAGTTTTCTTGTACATTAGTCGGCATTGTGTTTTTTGTATTTAATTCCAATGGAATTTCTGTGTTTCATAGTCAATAAGAACGTCAGAGGGATACAGTAAACCTGAAGTGAAGCATCGGAATCTATAACTAGTGACACAGGAATTGTTCAAAACATAGACAGTAAGAAGAGTCAGTTTTCTTGTACTTAAGTCGGCATTGTGCCTTTTGTATTTAATTCCGATGCCATTTCTGTGTATCATCGACAAAATGATGGTCAGAGGGATACAGTAAACCTTAAGTGAAGCATCGGAATCTATAACTAGTGCCACATGAATGGTTCAAAACATAGACAGTAAGAAGAGTCAGTTTTCTTGTACTTCAGTTGGCATTGTGCCTTTTGGATTTAATTCCGATGCTATTTCTGTGTTTCATCATCAATAAGAAGGTCAGAGGGATACAGTAAACCTGAAGTGAAGCATCGGAATCCATAACTAGTGTCACATGAACGGTTCAAATCGTAGACAATAAGGAGAGTCAGTTATCTTGTACTTAAGTCGGCATTGTGCCTATTGTATTAAATTCCGATGCAATTTCTGTGTTTCATCGTCAATAAGAAGGTTTGAGGGATACAGTAAACCTGAAGTGAAGCATCGGAATCTATAACTAGTGTCACCGGAATAGTTCAAACATAGACAGCAAAAAGAGTCAGTTTTCTTGTACTTAAGTCAGCATTGTGCCTTTTGTATTTAATTCCGATGCAAGTTCTGTGTTTCATCGTCAATAAGAAGGTCAGAGGGATACTGTAAAGCTGAAGTGAAGCATCGGAATCTATAACTAGTGTCACAGGAATGGTTCAATACTTAGACAGTAAGAAGATTCAGTTTTCTTGTACTTAATTCGGCATTGTGCCTTTTGTATTTAATTCCGATGCAATTTCTGTGTTTCATCGTCAATAAGAAGGTCAGAGGGATACAGTAAACCTGAAGTGAAGCATCGGAATCTATAACTAGTGTCACATGAATGGTTCAAAACATAGACAGTAAGAAGAGTCAGTTTTGTTGTACTTAAGTCGGCATTATGCCTTTTCTATTTAATTCCGATGCAATTTCTGTGTTTCATCGTCAATAAGAAGGTCAGAGGGATACTGTAAAGCTGAAGTGAAGCATCGGAATCTATAACTAGTGTCACAGGAATGGTTCAAAACTTAGACAGTAAGAAGATTCAGTTTTCTTGTACTTAATTCGGCATTGTGCCTTTTGTATTTAATTCCGATGCAATTTCTGTGTTTCATCGTCAATAAGAAGGTCAGAGGGATACAGTAAACCTGAAGTGAAGCATCGGAATCTATAACTAGTGTCACATGAACGGTTCAAAACATAGACAGTAAGAAGAGTCAGTTTTCTTGTACTTAAGTCGGCATTGTGCCTTTTGTATTTAATTCCGATGCAATTTCTGTGTTTCATCGTCAATAAGAAGGTCAGAGGGATACAGTAAACCTGAAGTGAAGCATCGGAATCTGTAACTAGTGTCACAGGAATGGTTCAAAACATAGACAGTAAGAAGAGTCAGTTTTCTTGTACTTAAGTCAGCATTGTGCCTTTTGTATTTCATTCCGATGCAAGTTCTGTGTTTCATCGTCAATAAGAAGGTCAGAGGGATACTGTAAAGCTGAAGTGAAGCATCGGAATCTATAACTAGTGTCACAGGAATGGTTCAAACTTAGACAGTAAGAAGAGTCAGTTTTCTTGTACTTAACTCGGCATTGTGCCTTTTGTATTTAATTCCGATGCAATTTCTCTGTTTCATCGTCAATATGAAGGTCAGAGGGATACAGTAAACCTGAAGTGAAGCATCGGAATCTATAACTAGTGTCACAGTAATGGTTCAAAACATAGACAGTAAGAAGAGTCAGTTTTCTTGTACTTAAGTCGGCATTGTGCCTTTTCTATTTATTTCCGATGCAATTTCTGTGTTTCATCGTCAATAAGAACGTCAGAGGGATACAGTAAATCTGAGGTGAAGCATCGGAACCTATAATTAGTGTCACAGGAATGGTTAGAAACATAGACAGTAAGAAGAGTCAGTTTTCTTGTACTTAAGTCGGCATTGTGCCTTTTCTATTTAATTCCGATGCAATTTCTGTGTTTCATCGTCAATAAGAAGGTGAGAGGGATACAGTAAACCTGAAGTGAAGCATCGGAATCTATAACTAGTGTCACAGGAATAGTTCAAATCATAGACAGTAAGAAGAGTCAGTTTTCTTGTACTTAAATCGGCATTGTGCTTTTTGTATTCAATTCCGAAGATATTTCTGTGTTTCATCGACAATAAGATGGTCAGAGGGATACAGTAAACCTGAAGTGAAGCATCGGAATCTATAACTAGTGTCACATGAATGGTTCAAAACATAGACAGTAAGAAGAGTCAGTTGTTTTGTACTTAAGTCGGCATTGTGCATTTTGTATTTAATTCCGATGCAATTTCTGTGTTTCATCGTCAATAAGACGGTCAGAGGGATACAGTAAACCTGAAGTGAAGCATCGGAATCTATAACTAGTGTCACAGGAATGGTTCAAAACATAGACAGTAAGAACAGTCAGTTTTCTTGTACTTAAGTCAGCATTGTGCGTTTTGTATTTAATTCCGATGCAATTTCTGTGTTTCATCGTCAATAAGAAGGTCAGAGGGATACAGTAAACCTGAAGTGAAGCATCGGAATCTATAACTAGTGTCACAGGATTGGTTCAAAACAGAGACAGTAAGAAGAGTCAGTTTTCTTGTACTTAAGTCGGCATTGTGCCTTTTGTATTTAATTCCGATGGAGTTTCTGTGTTTCATCGTCAATAAGAAGGTCAGAGGGATACAGTAAACCTGAAGTGAAACATCGGAATCTATAACTAGTGTCACAGGAATGGTTCCAAACATAGACAGTAAGAAGAGAAAGTTATCTTGTACTTAAGTCGTCATTGTGCCTTTTGTATTTAATTCCGATGCTATTTCTGTGTTTCATCGTCAATAAGAAGGTCAGAGGGATACAGTAATCCTGAAGTGAAGCATCGGAATCTATAACTAGTGTCACAGGAGTGGTTCAAACATAGACAGTAAGAAGAGTCAGTTCTCTTGCACCTAAGTCGGCATTGTTCCTTTTGTATTTAATTCCGATGCATTTTCTATGTTTCATCGTCAATAAGAAGGTCAGAGGGATACAGTAAACCTGAAGTGAAGCATAGGAATCTATAACTAGTGTCACAGGAATGGTTCAAAACATAGACAGTAAGAAGAGTCAGTTTTCTTGTACTTAAGTCGGCATTGTGCCTTTTGTACTTAATTCCGATGCAATTTCTGTTTTTCATCGTCAATAAGATGGTCAGAGGGATACAGTAAACCTGAAGTGAAGCATCGGAATCTATAACTATTGTCACAGGAATGGTTCAAAACATAGACAGTAAGAAGAGTCAGTTTTCTTGTACTTAAGTCGGCATTGTGCCTTATGTATCTAATTCCGATGCAATTTCTGTGTTTCATTGTCAATAAGAAGGTCAGAGGGATACAGTGAACCTGAAGTGGAGCATCGGGATCTATAACTATTGTCACAGGAATGTTTCAAAACATAGACAGTACGAAGAGTAAGTTTTCTTGTAATGAAGTCAGCATTGTGCCTTTTGTATTTAATTCCGGTACAATTTCTGTGTCTGTTCGTCAATAAGAATGTCAGAGGGATACAGTAAACCTGAATTGAAGCATCGGAATCTATAACTAGTGTCACAGGAATGGTTCAAAACATAGACAGTTAGAAGAGTCAGTTTTCTTGTACTTAAGTTGGCATTGTGCGTTTTGTATTTATTTCCGATGCAATTTCTGTGTTTGATCGTCAATAAGAAGGTCAGAGTGGCAAAGTAAACCTGAAGTGAAGCATCGGAATCTATAACTAGTGTCACAGGAATGATTAAAAAAAGAACAGTAAGAAGAGTCAGTTTTCTTGTACTTAAGTCGGCATTGTGCCTTTTGTATTTAATTCCGACGCAATTTCAGAGTTTCATCGTCAATAAGAAGGTCAGAGGGATACAGTGAACCTGAAGTGAAGCATCGGAATACATAACTAGTGTCACATGAATGGTTCAAACATAGACAGTTGGAAGAGTCAGTTTTCTTGTACATAAGTCGGCATTGTGCCTTTTGTATTTAATTCCGGTGCAATTTCTGTGTTTCATCGTCAATAAGAAGGTCAGAGGGATACAGTAAACCTGAAGTGAAGCATCGGAATCTATAACTAGTGTCACATGAATGGTTCAAATCATAGGCAGTAAAAAGAGTCAGTTGTTTTGTACTTAAGTCGGCATTGTGGTTTGTATTTAATTCCGATGCAATATCTGTGTTTCATCGTCAATAAGACGGTCAGAGGTATACAGTAAACCTGAAGTGAAGCATCGGAATCTGTAACTAGTGTCACAGGAATGGTTCAAAACATAGACAGTAAGAAGAGTCAGTTTTCTTGTACTTAAGTCAGCATTGTGCCTTTTGTATTTAATTCCGATGCAATATCTGTGTTTCATCGTCAATAAGAAGGTCAGAGGGATACTGTAAAGCTGAAGTGAAGCATCGGAATCTATAACTAGTGTCACAGGAATGGTTCAAACTTAGACAGTAAGAAGAGTCAGTTTTCTTGTACTTAACTCGGCATTGTGCCTTTTGTATTTAATTCCGATGCAATTTCTGTGTTTCATCGTCAATAAGAAGGTCAGAGGCATACAGTAAACCTGAGTGAAGCATCGGAATCTATAACTACTGTCACAGTAATGGTTCAAAACATAGACAGTAAGAAGAGTCAGTTTTCTTGTACTTAAGTCGGCATTGTGCCTTTTCTATTTATTTCCGATGCAATTTCTGTGTTTCATCGTCAATAAGCAGGTCAGAGGGATACAGTAAACCTGAGGTGAAGCATCGGAGTCTATAACTAGTGTCTCAGGAATGGTTAAAAACATAGACAGTAAGAAGAGTCAGTTGTTTTGTACTTAAGTCGGCATTGTGCCTTTTGTATTTAATTCCGATGCTATTTCTGTGTTTCATCGTCAATAAGAAGGTGAGAGGGATACAGTAAACCTGAAGTGAAGCATCGGAATCCATAACTAGTGTCACAGGAATGGTTCAAATCATAGACAGTAAGAAGAGTCAGTTTTCTTGTACTTAAGTCGGCATTGTGCTTTTTGTATTTGATTCCAATGATATTTCTGTGTTTCATCGACAATAAGATGGTCAGAGGGATACAGTAAACCTGAAGTGAAGCATCGGAATCTATAACTAGTGTCACATGAACGGTTCAAAACATAGACAGTAAGAAGAGTCAGTTTTCTTGTACTTAAGTCGGCATTGTGCCTTTTGTATTTAATTCCGATGCAATTTCTGTGTTTCATCGTCAATAAGAAGGTCAGAGGGATACAGTAAACCTGAAGTGAAGCATCGGAATCTGTAACTAGTGTCACAGGAATGGTTCAAAACATAGACAGTAAGAAGAGTCAGTTTTCTTGTACTTAAGTCAGCATTGTGCCTTTTGTATTTAATTCCGATGCAAGTTCTGTGTTTCATCGTCAATAAGAAGGTCAGAGGGATACTGTAAAGCTGAAGTGAAGCATCGGAATCTATAACTAGTGTCACAGGAATGGTTCAAACTTAGACAGTAAGAAGAGTCAGTTTTCTTGTACTTAACTCGGCATTGTGCCTTTTGTATTTAATTCCGATGCAATTTCTGTGTTTCATCGCCAATATGAAGGTCAGAGGGATACAGTAAACCTGAAGTGAAGCATCGGAATCTATAACTAGTGTCACAGTAATGGTTCAAAACATAGACAGTAAGAAGAGTCAGTTTTCTTGTACTTAAGTCGGCATTGTGCCTTTTCTATTTATTTCCGATGCAATTTCTGTGTTTCATCGTCAATAAGAACGTCAGAGGGATACAGTAAATCTGAGGTGAAGCATCGGAACCTATAATTAGTGTCACAGGAATGGTTACAAACATAGACAGTAAGAAGAGTCAGTTTTCTTGTACTTAAGTCGGCATTGTGCCTTTTCTATTTAATTCCGATGCAATTTCTGTGTTTCATCGTCAATAAGAAGGTGAGAGGGATACAGTAAACCTGAAGTGAAGCATCGGAATCTATAACTAGTGTCACAGGAATAGTGCAAATCATAGACAGTAAGAAGAGTCAGTTTTCTTGTACTTAAATCGGCATTGTGCTTTTTGTATTCAATTCCGAAGATATTTCTGTGTTTCATCGACAATAAGATGGTCAGAGGGATACAGTAAACCTGAAGTGAAGCATCGGAATCTATAACTAGTGTCACATGAATGGTTCAAAACATAGACAGTAAGAAGAGTCAGTTGTTTTGTACTTAAGTCGGCATTGTGCCTTTTGTATTTAATTCCGATGCAATTTCTGTGTTTCATCGTCAATAAGAGGGTCAGAGGGATACAGTAAACCTGAAGTGAAGCATCGGAATCTATAACTAGTGTCACAGGAATGGTTCAAAACATAGACAGTAAGAACAGTCAGTTTTCTTGTACTTAAGTCAGCATTGTGCGTTTTGTATTTAATTCCGATGCAATTTCTGTGTTTCATCGTCAATAAGAAGGTCAGAGGGATACAGTAAACCTGAAGTGAAGCATCGGAATCTATAACTAGTGTCACAGGATTGGTTCAAAACATAGACAGTAAGAAGAGTCAGTTTTCTTGTCCTTAAGTCGGCATTGTGCCTTTTGTATTTAATTCCGATGGAGTTTCTGTGTTTCATCGTCAATAAGAAGGTCAGAGGGATACAGTAAACCTGAAGTGAAACATCGGAATCTATAACTAGTGTCACAGGAATGGTTCCAAACATAGACAGTAAGAAGAGAAAGTTATCTTGTACTTAAGTCGTCATTGTGCCTTTTGTATTTAATTCCGATGCTATTTCTGTGTTTCATCGTCAATAAGAAGGTCAGAGGGATACAGTAAACCTGAAGTGAAGCATCGGAATCTATAACTAGTGTCACAGGAGTGGTTCAAACATAGACAGTAAGAAGAGTCAGTTCTCTTGCACCTAAGTCGGCATTGTTCCTTTTGTATTTAATTCCGATGCATTTTCTATGTTTCATCGTCAATAAGAAGGTCAGAGGGATACAGTAAACCTGAAGTGAAGCATAGGAATCTATAACTAGTGTCACAGGAATGGTTCAAAACATAGACAGTAAGAAGAGTCAGTTTTCTTGTACTTAAGTCGGCATTGTGCCTTTTGTACTTAATTCCGATGCAATTTCTGTTTTTCATCGTCAATAAGATGGTCAGAGGGATACAGTAAACCTGAAGTGAAGCATCGGAATCTATAACTATTGTCACAGGAATGGTTCAAAACATAGACAGTAGGAAGAGTCAGTTTTCTTGTACTTAATCCGGCATTGTGCCTTTCGTATTTAATTCTGATGCAATTTCAGTGTTTTATCGTCAATAAGAAGGTCAAAGGGATACAGTAAACCTGAAGTGAAGCATCGGAATCTATAACTAGTGTCACAGGAATGGTTCAAAACATAGACAGTAAGAAGAGTCAGTTTTCTTGTACTTAAGTCGGCATTGTGCCTTATGTATCTAATTCCGATGCAATTTCTGTGTTTCATTGTCAATAAGAAGGTCAGAGGGATACAGTGAACCTGAAGTGGAGCATCGGGATCTATAACTATTGTCACAGGAATGTTTCAAAACATAGACAGTACGAAGAGTAAGTTTTCTTGTAATGAAGTCAGCATTGTGCCTTTTGTATTTAATTCCGGAACAATTTCTGTGTCTGTTCGTCAATAAGAATGTCAGAGGGATACAGTAAACCTGAATTGAAGCATCGGAATCTATAACTAGTGTCACAGGAATGGTTCAAAACATAGACAGTTAGAAGAGTCAGTTTTCTTGTACTTAAGTTGGCATTGTGCCTTTTGTATCTATTTCCGATGCAATTTCTGTGTTTGATCGTCAATAAGAAGGTCAGAGTGGCAAAGTAAACCTGAAGTGAAGCATCGGAATCTATAACTAGTGTCACAGGAATGATTAAAAAAAGAACAGTAAGAAGAGTCAGTTTTCTTGTACTTAAGTCGGCATTGTGCCTTTTGTATTTAATTCCGACGCAATTTCAGAGTTTCATCGTCAATAAGAAGGTCAGAGGGATACAGTGAACCTGAAGTGAAGCATCGGAATACATAACTAGTGTCACATGAATGGTTCAAACATAGACAGTTGGAAGAGTCAGTTTTCTTGTACATAAGTCGGCATTGTGCCTTTTGTATTTAATTCCGGTGCAATTTCTGTGTTTCATCGTCAATAAGAAGGTCAGAGGGATACAGTAAACCTGAAGTGAAGCATCGGAATCTATAACTAGTGTCACATGAATGGTTCAAATCATAGGCAGTAAAAAGAGTCAGTTGTTTTGTACTTAAGTCGGCATTGTGCCTTTTGTATTTAATTCCGATGCAATATCTGTGTATCATCGTCAATAAGACGGTCAGAGGTATACAGTAAACCTGAAGTGAAGCATCGGAATCTGTAACTAGTGTCACAGGAATGGTTCAAAACATAGACAGTAAGAAGAGTCAGTTTTCTTGTACTTAAGTCAGCATTGTGCCTTTTGTATTTAATTCCGATGCAATTTCTGTGTTTCATCGTCAATAAGAAGGACAGAGGGATACTGTAAAGCTGAAGTGAAGCATCGGAATCTATAACTAGTGTCACAGGAATGGTTCAAACTTAGACAGTAAGAAGAGTCAGTTTTCTTGTACTTAACTCGGCATTGTGCCTTTTGTATTTAATTCCGATGCAATTTCTGTGTTTCATCGTCAATAAGAAGGTCAGAGGCATACAGTAAACCTGAGTGAAGCATCGGAATCTATAACTACTGTCACAGTAATGGTTCAAAACATAGACAGTAAGAAGAGTCAGTTTTCTTGTACTTAAGTCGGCATTGTGCCTTTTCTATTTATTTCCGATGCAATTTCTGTGTTTCATCGTCAATAAGCAGGTCAGAGGGATACAGTAAACCTGAGGTGAAGCATCGGAGTCTATAACTAGTGTCTCAGGAATGGTTAAAAACATAGACAGTAAGAAGAGTCAGTTGTTTTGTACTTAAGTCGGCATTGTGCCTTTTGTATTTAATTCCGATGCTATTTCTGTGTTTCATCGTCAATAAGAAGGTGAGAGGGATACAGTAAACCTGAAGTGAAGCATCGGAATCCATAACTAGTGACACAGGAATGGTTCAAATCATAGACAGTAAGAAGAGTCAGTTTTCTTGTACTTAAGTCGGCATTGTGCTTTTTGTATTTGATTCCAATGATATTTCTGTGTTTCATCGACAATAAGATGGTCAGAGGGATACAGTAAACCTGAAGTGAAGCATCGGAATCTATAACTAGTGTCACTTGAATTGTTCAAAGCATAGACAGTAAGAAGAGTCAGTTATCTTGTACTTAAGAAGGGATTGTGTCTTTTGTATTTAATTCCGATGTTATTTCTGTGTTTCATCGTCAATAAGAAGGTCAAAGGGATACAGTAACCTGAAGTGAAGCATCGGAATCTATAACTAGTGTCACAGGAATGGTTCAAAACATAGACAGTAAGAAGAGTCAGTTTTCTTGTACTTAAGTCGGCATTGTGCCTTTCGTATTTAATTTCGATGCAATTTCAGTGTTTCTTCGTCAATAAGAAGGTCAGAGGGATACAGTAAACCTGAAGTGAAGCATCGGAATCTATAACTAGTGTCACAGGAATGGTTCAAAACATAGACAGTAAGAAGAGTCAGTTTTCTTGTACTTAAGTCGGCATTGTGCCTTATGTATTTAATTCCGGTACAATTTCTGTGTTTGTTCGTCAATAAGAATGTCAGAGGGATACAGTAAACCTGAATTGAAGCATCGAAATCTATAACTAGTGTCACAGGAATGGTTCAAAACATAGACAGTTAGAAGAGTCAGTTTTATTGTACTTAAGTTGGCATTGTGCCTTTTGTATTTATTTCCGATGCAATTTCTGTGTTTGATCGTCAATAAGAAGGTCAGAGTGATAAAGTAAACCTGAAGTGAAGCATCGGAATCTATAACTAGTGTCACAGGAATGATTAAAAAGACAACAGTAAGGAGAGTCAGTTTTCTTGTACTTAAGTCGGCATTGTGCCTTTTGTATTTAATTCCGATGCAATTTCAGCGCTTCATCGTCAATAACAAGGTCAGAGGGATACAGTGAACCTGAAGTGAAGCATCGGAATACATAACTAGTGTCACATGAATGGTTCAAACATAGACAGTTGGAAGAGTCAGTTTTCTTGTACATAAGTCAGCATTGTTCCTTTTGTATTTTATTCCGATGCAATTTCTGTGTTTAATCGTCAATAAGAAGGTCAGAGGGATACAGTAAACCTGAAGTGAAGCATCGGAATCTATAACTAGTGTCACATGAATGGTTCAAAACATAGACAGTAAGAAGAGTCAGTTTTGTTGTACTTAAGTCGGCATTGTGCCTTTTCTATTTAATTCCGATGCAATTTCTGTGTTTCATCGTCAACAAGAAGGTCAGAGGGATACTGTAAAGCTGAAGTGAAGCATCGGAATCTATAACTAGTGTCACAGGAATGGTTCAAAACTTAGACAGTAAGAAGAGTCAGTTTTCTTGTACTTAATTCGGCATTGTGCCTTTTGTATTTAATTCCGATGCAATTTCTGTGTTTCATCGTCAATAAGAAGGTCAGAGGGATACAATAAACCTGAAGTGAAGCATCGGAATCTATAACTAGTGTCACAGTAATGGTTCAAAACATAGACAGTAAGAAGAGTCAATTTTCTTGTACTTAAGTCGGCATTGTGCCATTTGTATTTAATTCCGATGCAATTTCTGTGTTTCATCGTCAATAAGAAGGTCAGAGGGATACAGTGAACCTGAAGTGAAGCATCGGAATCTATAACTAGTGTCACAGGAATGGTTCTAAACATAGACAGTAAGAAGAGTCAGTTTTCTTGTACTTAAGTCGGCATTGAGCCTTTTGTATTTAATTCCGATGGAGTTTCTGTGTTTCATCGTCATTAAGAAGGTCAGAGGGATACAGTAAACCTGAAGTGAAACATCGGAATCTATAACTAGTGTCACAGGAATGGTTCAAAACATAGACAGTAAGAAGAGAAAGTTATCTTGTACTTAAGTCGTCATTGTGGCTTTTGTTTTTAATTCCGATGCTATTTCTGTGTTTCATCGTCAATAAGAAGGTCAGAGGGATACAGTAAACCTGAAGTGAAGCATCGGAATCTATAACTAGTGTCACAGGAGTGGTTCAAACATAGACAGTAAGAAGAGTCAGTTCTCTTGCACCTAAGTCGGCATTGTTCCTTTTGTATTTAATTCCGATGCATTTTCTGTGTTTCATCGTCAATAAGAAGGTCAGAGGGATACAGTAAACCTGAAGTGAAGCATAGGAATCTATAACTAGTGTCACAGGAATGGTTCAAAACATAGACAGTAAGAAGAGTCAGTTTTCTTGTACTTAAGTCGGCATTGTGCCTTTTGTACTTAATTCCGATGCAATTTCTGTTTTTCATCGTCAATAAGATGGTCAGAGGGATACAGTAAACCTGAAGTGAAGCATCGGAATCTATAACTAGTGTCACAGGAATGATTAAAAAGACAACAGTAAGGAGAGTCAGTTTTCTTGTACTTAAGTCGGCATTGTGCCTTTTGTATTTAATTCCGGTGCAATTTCAGCCTTTCAGCGTCAATAACAAGGTCAGAGGGATACAGTGAACCTGAAGTGAAGCATCGGAATACATTACTAGTGTCACATGAATGGTTCAAACATAGACAGTAGGAAGAGTCAGTTTTCTTGTACATAAGTCAGCATTGTTCCTTTTGTATTTAATTCCGATGCAATTTCTGTGTTTAATCGTCAATAAGAAGGTCAGAGGGATACAGTAAACCTGAAGTGAAGCATCGGAATCTATAACTAGTGTCACATGAATGGTTCAAAACATAGACAGTAAGAAGAGTCAGTTTTGTTGTACTTAAGTCGGCATTGTGCCTTTTGTATTTAATTCCGATGCATTTTCTCTGTTTCATCGTCAATAAGTAGGTCAGAGGAATACAGTAAACCTGAAGTGAAGCATCGGAATCTATAACTAGTGTCACTTAAATGGTTCAAAGCATATACAGTAAGAAGAGTCAGTTATCTTGTACTTAAGAAGGGATTGTGCCTTTTGTATTTAATTCCGATGTTATTTCTGTGTTTCATCGTCAAAAAGAAGGTCAAAGGGATACAGTAACCTGAAGTGAAGCATCGGATTCTATAAGTAGTCTCACAGGAATGGTTCAAAACATAGACAGTAAGAAGTGTCAGTTTTCTTTTACTTAAGTCGGCATTGTGCCTTTTGTATTTAATTCCGATGCAATTTCTGTGTTTCATCGTCAATAAGATGGTCAGAGGGATACAGTGAACCTGAAGTGAAGCATCGGAACCTATAACTAGTGTTACATGAATGGTTCAAAACATAGACAGTAAGAAGAGTCAGATTTCTTGTACATTAGTCGGCATTGTGTTTTTTGTATTTAATTCCAATGGAATGTCTGTGTTTCATAGTCAATAAGAAGGTCAGAGGGATACAGTAAACCTGAAGTGAAGCATCGGAATCTATAACTAGTGTCACAGGAATGGTTCAAAAAATAGACAGTTAGAAGAGTCAGTTTTCTTGTACTTAAGTCGGCATTGTGCCTTTGGTATTTAATTCCGACGCAATTTCAGAGTTTCATCGTCAATGAGAAGGTCAGAGGGATACAGTGAACCTGAAGTGAAGCATCGGAATACATAACTAGGGTCACATGAACGGTTCAAACATAGACAGTTGGAAGAGTCAGTTTTCTTGTACATAAGTCGGCATTGTGCCTTTTGTATTTAATTCCGATGCAATTTCTGTGTTTCATCGTCAATAAGAAGGTCAGAGGGATACAGTAAACCTGAAGTGAAGAATCGGAATCTATAACTAGTGTCACATGAATGGTTCAAATCATAGGCAGTAAAAAGAGTCAGTTGTTTTGTACTTAAGTCGGCATTGTGCCTTTTGTATTTAATTCCGATGCAATATCTGTGTTTCATCGTCAATAAGACGGTCAGAGGGATACAGTAAACCTGAAGTGAAGCATCGGAATCTGTAACTAGTGACACAGGAATGGTTCAAAACATAGACAGTAAGAAGAGTCAGTTTTCTTGTACTTAAGTCAGCATTGTGCCTTTTGTATTTAATTCCGATGCAATTTCTGTGTTTCATCGTCAGTAAGAAGGTCAGAGGGATACTGTAAAGCTGAAGTGAAGCATCGGAATCTATAACTAGTGTCACAGGAATGGTTCAAACTTAGACAGTAAGAAGAGTCAGTTTTCTTGTACTTAACTCGGCATTGTGCCTTTTGTATTTAATTCCGATGCAATTTCTGTGTTTCATCGTCAATAAGAAGGTCAGAGGCATACAGTAAACCTGAGTGAAGCATCGGAATCTATAACTAGTGTCACAGTGATGGTTCAAAACATAGACAGTAAGAAGAGTCAGTTTTCTTGTACTTAAGTCGGCATTGTGCCTTTTGTATTTAATTCCGATGCAATTTCTGTGTTTCATCGTCAATAAGAAGGTCAGAGGCATACAGTAAACCTGAGTGAAGCATCGAAATCTATGACTAGTGTCACATGAATGGTTCAAAACATAGACAGTAAGAAGAGTCAGTTGTTTTGTACTTAAGTCGGCATTGTGCCTTTTGTATTTAATTCCGATGCTATTTCTGTGTTTCATCGTCAATAAGAAGGTTAGAGGGATACAGTAAACCTAAAGTGAAGCATCGGAATCTATAACTAGTGTCACAGGAATAGTTCAAACATAGACAGTAAGAAGAGTCAGTTTTCTTGCACTTAAGTCGGCATTGTTCCTTTTGTATTTAATTCCGATGCATTTTCTCTGTTTCATCGTCAATAAGTAGGTCAGAGGAATACAGTAAACCTGAAGTGAAGCATCGGAATCTATAACTAGTGTCACTTAAATGGTTCAAAGCATATACAGTAAGAAGAGTCAGTTATCTTGTACTTAAGAAGGGATTGTGCCTTTTGTATTTAATTCCGATGTTATTTCTGTGTTTCATCGTCAATAAGAAGGTCAAAGGGATACAGTAACCTGAAGTGAAGCATCGGAATCTATAAGTAGTCTCACAGGAATGGTTCAAAACATAGACAGTAAGAAGTGTCAGTTTTCTTTTACTTAAGTCGGCATTGGGCCTTTTGTATTTAATTCCGATGCAATTTCTGTGTTTCATCGTCAATAAGATGGTCAGAGGGATACAGTGATCCTGAAGTGAAGCATCGGAATCTATAACTAGTGTTACATGAATGGTTCAAAACATAGACAGTAAGAAGAGTCAGATTTCTTGTACATTAGTCGGCATTGTGTTTTTTGTATTTAATTCCAATGGAATTTCTGTGTTTCATAGTCAATAAGAAGGTCAGAGGGATACAGTAAACCTGAAGTGAAGGATCGGAATCTATAACTAGTGTCACAGGAATGGTTCAAAACATAGACAGTACGAAGAGTCAGTTTTCTTGTACTTAAGTCGGCATTGTGCCTTTTGTATTTAATTCCGATGCCATTTCTGTGTATCATCGTCAAAATGATGGTCAGAGGGATACAGTAAACCTTAAGTGAAGCATCGGAATCTATAACTAGTGCCACATGAATGGTTCAAAACATAGACAGTAAGAAGAGTCAGTTTTCTTGTACTTCAGTTGGCATTGTGCCTTTTGGATTTAATTCCGATGCTATTTCTGTGTTTCATCGTCAATAAGAAGGTCAGAGGGATACAGTAAACCTGAAGTGAAGCATCGGAATCCATAACTAGTGTCACATGAACGGTTCAAATCGTAGACAATAAGGAGAGTCAGTTATCTTGTACTTAAGTCGGCATTGTGCCTATTGTATTTAATTCCGATGCAATTTCTGTGTTTCATCGTCAATAAGAAGGTTAGAGGGATACAGTAAACCTGAAGTGAAGCATCGGAATCTATAACTAGCGTCACCGGAATAGGTCAAACATAGACAGTAAAAAGAGTCAGTTTTCTTGCACTTAAGTCGGTATTGTTCCTTTTGTATTTCATTCCGATGCATTTTCTGTGTATCATCGTCAATAAGAAGGTCAGTGGAGTACAGTAAACCTGAAGTGAAGCATCGGAATCTATAACTAGTGTCACTTGAATGCTTCAAAACATAGACAGTAAGAAGAGTCAGTTATCTTATACTTAAGTAGGTATTGTGCCTTTTGTATCTAATTCCGATGTTATTTCTGTGTTTCACCGTCAATAAGAAGGTCAAAGGGATACATTAAACCTGAAGTGAAGCATCGGAATCTATAAGTAGTGTCACAGGAATGGTTCAAACTTAGACAGTCTGAAGAGTCAGTTTTCTTGTACATAAGTCGGCATTGTGCAATTTGTAATTAATTCCGATGCAATTTCTGTGTTTCATCGTCAATAAGAAGGTCAGAGGGATACAGCAAACCTGAAGTGAAGCATCGGAATCTATAACTAGTGTCACATGAATGGTTCAAAACATAGACAGTAAGAAGAGTCAGTTTTGTTGTACTTAAGTCGGCATTATGCCTTTTCTATTTAATTCCGATGCAATTTCTGTGTTTCATCGTCAATAAGAAGGTCAGAGGGATACTGTAAAGCTGAAGTGAAGCATCGGAATCTATAACTAGTGTCACAGGAATGGTTCAAAACTTAGACAGTAAGAAGATTCAGTTTTCTTGTACTTAATTCGGCATTGTGCCTTTTGTATTTAATTCCGATGCTATTTCTGTGTTTCATCGTCAATAAGAAGGTCAGAGGGATACAGTAAACCTGAAGTGAAGCATCTGAATCTATAACTAGTGTCACAGTAATGGTTCAAAACATAGACAGTAAGAAGAGTCAGTTTTCTTGTACTTATGTCGGCCTTGTGCCTTTTGTATTTAATTCCGATGCAATTTCTGTGTTTCATCGTCAATAAGAAGGTCAGAGGGATACAGTAAACCTTAAGTGAAGCATCGGAATCTATAATTAGTGTCACAGGAATGATAAAAAAAAAACAGTAAGAAGAGTCAGTTTTCTTGTACTTAAGTCGGCATTGTGCCATTTGTATTTAATTCCGATGCAATTTCAGAGTTTTATCGTCCATAAGAAGGTCAGAGGGATACAGTAAACCTGAAGTGAAGCATCGGAATCTATAACTAGTGTCACAGGAATGGTTCAAACATAGACAGTAAGAAGAGTCAGTTTTCTTGTACTTAAGTCGGCATTGTGCCTTTTGTATTTAATTCCGATGCCATTTCTGTGTATCATCGTCAAAATGATGGTCAGAGGGATACAGTAAACCTGAAGTGAAGCATCGGAATCTATAACTAGTGTCACAGGAATGGTTCAAAAAATAGACAGTTAGAAGAGTCAGTTTTCTTGTACTTAAGTTGGCATTGTGCCTTTTGTATTTATTTCCGATGCAATTTCTGTGTTTGATCGTCAATAAGAAGGTCAGAGTGGTAAAGTAAACCTGATGTGAAGCATCGGAATCTATAACTAGTGTCACAGGAATGATTAAAAGAAGAACAGTAAGAAGAGTCAGTTTTCTTGTACTTAAGTCGGCATTGTGCCTTTGGTATTTAATTCCGACGCAATTTCAGAGTTTCATCGTCAATAAGAAGGTCAGAGGGATACAGTGAACCTGAAGTGAAGCATCGGAATACATAACTAGTGTCACATGAATGGTTCAAACATAGACAGTTGGAAGAGTCAGTTTTCTTGTACATAAGTCGGCATTGTGCCTTTCGTATTTAATTCCGATGCAATTTCTGTGTTTCATCGTCAATAAGAAGGTCAGAGGGATACAGTAAACCTGAAGTGAAGAATCGGAATCTATAACTAGTGTCACATGAATGGTTCAAATCATAGGCAGTAAAAAGAGTCAGTTGTTTTGTACTTAAGTCGGCATTGTGCCTTTTGTATTTAATTCCGATGCAATATCTGTGTTTCATCGTCAATAAGACGGTCAGAGGGATACAGTAAACCTGAAGTGAAGCATCGGAATCTGTAACTAGTGACACAGGAATGGTTCAAAACATAGACAGTAAGAAGAGTCAGTTTTCTTGTACTTAAGTCAGCATTGTGCCTTTTGTATTTAATTCCGATGCAATTTCTGTGTTTCATCGTCAATAAGAAGGTCAGAGGGATACTGTAAAGCTGAAGTGAAGCATCGGAATCTATAACTAGTGTCACAGGAATGGTTCAAACTTAGACAGTAAGAAGAGTCAGATTTCTTGTACTTAACTCGGCATTGTGCCTTTTGTATTTAATTCCGATGCAATTTCTGTGTTTCACCGTCAATAAGAAGGTCTGAGGCATACAGTAAACCTGAGTGAAGCATCGGAATCTATAACTAGTGTCACAGTAATGGTTCAAAACATAGACAGTAAGAAGAGTCAGTTTTCTTGTACTTAAGTCGGCATTGTGCCTTTTGTATTTAATTCCGATGCAATTTCTGTGTTTCATCGTCAATAAGAAGGTCAGAGGCATACAGTAAACCTGAGTGAAGCATCGGAATCTATAACTAGTGTCACATGAATGGTTCAAAACATAGACAGTAAGAAGAGTCAGTTGTTTTGTACTTAAGTCGGCATTGTGCCTTTTGTATTTAATTCCGATGCTATTTCTGTGTTTCATCGTCAATAAGAAGGTTAGAGGGATACAGTAAACCTGAAGTGAAGCATCGGAATCTATAACTAGTGTCACAGGAATAGTTCAAACATAGACAGTAAGAAGAGTCAGTTTTCTTGCACTTAAGTCGGCATTGTTCCTTTTGTATTTAATTCCGATGCATCTTCTCTGTTTCATCGTCAATAAGTAGGTCAGAGGAATACAGTAAACCTGAAGTGAAGCATCGGAATCTATAACTAGTGTCACTTGAATGGTTCAAAGCATATACAGTAAGAAGAGTCAGTTATCTTGTACTTAAGAATGGATTGTGCCTTTTGTATTTAATTCCGATGTTATTTCTGTGTTTCATCGTCAATAAGAAGGTCAAAGGGATACAGTAACCTGAAGTGAAGCATCGGAATCTATAAGTAGTCTCACAGGAATGGTTCAAAACATAGACAGTAAGAAGTGTCAGTTTTCTTGTACTTAAGTCGGCATTGTGCCTATTGTATTTAATTCCGATGCAATTTCTGTGTTTCATCGTCAATAAGATGGTCAGAGGGATACAGTGAACCTGAAGTGAAGCATCGGAATCTATAACTAGTGTTACATGAATGGTTCAAAACATAGACAGTAAGAAGAGTCAGTTTTCTTGTACATTAGTCGGCATTGTGTTTTTTGTATTTAATTCCAATGGAATTTCTGTGTTTCATAGTCAATAAGAAGGTCAGAGGGATACAGTAAACCTGAAGTGAAGCATCGGAATCTATAACTAGTGTCACAGGAATGGTTCAAAACATAGACAGTAAGAAGAGTCAGTTTTCTTGTACTTCAGTTGGCATTGTGCCTTTTGGATTTAATTCCGATGCTATTTCTGTGTTTCATCGTCAATAAGAAGGTCAGAGGGATACAGTAAACCTGAAGTGAAGCATCGGAATCCATAACTAGTTTCACATGAACGGTTCAAATCGTAGACAACAAGGAGAGTCAGTTATCTTCTACTTAAGTCGGCATTGTGCCTATTGTATTTAATTCCGATGCAATTTCTGTGTTTCATCGTCAATAAGAAAGTTAGAGGGATACAGTAAACCTGAAGTGAAGCATCGGAATCTATAACTAGTGTCACCGGAATAGTTCAAACATAGACAGTAAAAAGAGTCAGTTTTCTTGCACTTAAGTCGGCATTGTTCCTTTTGTATTTAATTCCGATGCATTTTCTGTGTTTCATCGTCAATAAGAAGGTCAGTGGAATACAGTAAACCTGAAGTGAAGCATCGGAATCTATAACTAGTGTCACTTGAATGCTTCAAAACATAGACAGTAAGAAGAGTCAGTTATCTTATACTTAAGTAGGTATTGTGCCTTTTGTATCTAATTCCGATGTTATTTCTGTGTTTCGCCGTCAATAAGAAGGTCAAAGGGATACATTAAACCTGAAGTGAATCATCGGAATCTATAAGTAGTGTCACAGGAATGGTTCAAACTTAGACAGTCTGAAGAGTCAGTTTTCTTGTACATAAGTCGGCACTGTGCAATTTGTAATTAATTCCGATGCAATTTCTGTGTTTCATCGTCAATAAGAAGGTCAGAGGGATACAGTAAACCTGAAGTGAAGCATCGGAATCTATAACTAGTGTCACATGAATGGTTCAAAACATAGACAGTAAGAAGGGTCAGTTTTGTTGTACTTAAGTCGGCATTATGCCTTTTCTATTTAATTCCGATGCAATTTCTGTGTTTCATCGTCAATAAGAAGGTCAGAGGGATACAGTAAACCTGAAGTGAAGCATCTGAATCTATAACTAGTGTCACAGTAATGGTTCAAACATAGACAGTAAGAAGAGTCAGTTTTCTTGTACTTATGTCGGCGTTGTGCCTTTTGTATTTAATTCCAATGCAATTTCTGTGTTTCATCGTCAATAAGAAGGTCAGAGGGATACAGTAAACCTTAAGTCAAGCATCGGAATCTATAATTAGTGTCACAGGAATGATAAAAAAAAAACAGTAAGAAGAGTCAGTTTTCTTGTACTTAAGTCGGCATTGTGCCATTTGTATTTAATTCCGATGCAATTTCAGAGTTTCATCGTCAATAAGAAGGTCAGAGGGATACAGTAAACCTGAAGTGAAGCATCGGAATCCTTAACTAGTGTTACATGAATGGTTCAAAACATAGACAGTAAGAAGAGTCAGTTTTCTTGTACATTAGTCGGCATTGTGTTTTTTGTATTTAATTCCAATGGAATTTCTGTGTTTCATAGTCAATAAGAAGGTCAGAGGGATACAGTAAACCTGAAGTGAAGCATCGGAATCTATAACTAGTGTCACAGGAATGGTTCAAAACATAGACAGTAAGAAGAGTCAGTTTTCTTGTACTTAAGTCGGCATTGTGCCTTTTGTATTTAATTCCGATGCCATTTCTGTGTATCATCGTCAAAATGATGGTCAGAGGGATACTGTAAACCTTAAGTGAAGCATAGGAATCTATAACTAGTGCCACATGAATGGTTCAAAACATAGACAGTAAGAAGAGTCAGTTTTCTTGTACTTCAGTTGGCATTGTGCCTTTTGGATTTAATTCCGATGCTATTTCTGTGTTTCATCGTCAATAAGAAGGTCAGAGGGATACAGTAAACCTGAAGTGAAGCTTCGGAATCCATAACTAGTGTCACATGAACGGTTCAAATCGTAGACAATAAGGAGAGTCAGTTATCTTGTACTTAAGTCGGCATTGTGCCTATTGTATTTAATTCCGATGCAATTTCTGTGTTTCATCGTCCTTAAGAAGGTTAGAGGGATACAGTAAACCTGAAGTGAAGCATCGGAATCTATAACTAGTGTCACCGGAATAGTTCAAACATAGACAGTAAAAAGAGTCAGTTTTCTTGCACTTAAGTCGGCATTGTTCCTTTTGTATTTAATTCCGATGCATTTTCTGTGTTTCATCGTCAATAAGAAGGTCAGTGGAATACAGTAAACCTGAAGTGAAGCATCGGAATCTATAACTAGTGTCACTTGAATGCTTCAAAACATAGACAGTAAGAAGAGTCAGTTATCTTATACTTAAGTAGGTATTGTGCCTTTTGTATCTAATTCCGATGTTATTTCTGTGTTTCACCGTCAATAAGAAGGTCAAAGGGATACATTAAACCTGAAGTGAAGCATCGGAATCTATAAGTAGTGTCACTGGAATGGTTCAAACTTAGACAGTCTGAAGAGTCAGTTTTCTTGTACATAAGTCGGCATTGTGCAATTTGTAATTAATTCCGATGCAATTTCTGTGTTTCATCGTCAATAAGAAGGTCAGAGGGATACAGTAAACCTGAAGTGAAGCATCGGAATCTATAACTAGTGTCACATGAATGGTTCAAAACATAGACAGTAAGAAGAGTCAGTTTTCTTGTACTTAAGTCAGCATTGTGCCTTTTGTATTTAATTCCGATGCAATTTCTGTGTTTCATCGTCAATAAGAAGGTCTGAGGGATACTGTATAGCTGAAGTGAAGCATCGGAATCTATAACTAGTGTCACAGGAATGGTTCAAAACATAGACAGTAAGAAGAGTCAGTTTTCTTGTACTTAAGTCGGCATTGTGCCTTTTGTATTTAATTCCGATGCAATTTCTGTGTTTCATCGTCAATAAGAAGGTCAGAGGGATACAGTAAACCTGAAGTGAAACATCGGAATCTATAACTAGTGTCACAGGAATGGTTCAAAACATAGACAGTAAGAAGAGAAAGTTATCTTGTACTTAAGTCGTCATTGTGCCTTTTGAATTTAATTCCGATGCTAATTCTGTGTTTCATCGTCAATAAGAAGGTCAGAGGGATACAGCAAACCTGAAGTGAAGCATCGGAATCTATAACTAGTGTCACAGTAATGGTTCAAAACATAGACAGTAAGAAGAGTCAGTTTTCTTGTACTTAAGTCGGCATTGTGCCTTTTGTATTTAATTCCGATGCAATTTCTGTGTTTCATCGTCAATAAGAAGGTCAGAGGCATACAGTAAACCTGAGTGAAGCATCGGAATCTATAACTAGTGTCACATGAATGGTTCAAAACATAGACAGTAAGAAGAGTCAGTTGTTTTGTACTTAAGTCGGCATTGTGCCTTTTGTATTTAATTCCGATGCAATTTCTGTGTTTCATCGTCAATAAGAAGGTCAGAGGGATACTGTAAAGCTGAAGTGAAGCATCGGAATCTATAACTAGTGTCACAGGAATGGTTCAAACTTAGACAGTAAGAAGAGTCAGATTTCTTGTACTTAACTCGGCATTGTGCCTTTTGTATTTAATTCCGATGCAATTTCTGTGTTTCACCGTCAATAAGAAGGTCTGAGGCATACAGTAAACCTGAGTGAAGCATCGGAATCTATAACTAGTGTCACAGTAATGGTTCAAAACATAGACAGTAAGAAGAGTCAGTTTTCTTGTACTTAAGTCGGCATTGTGCCTTTTGTATTTAATTCCGATGCAATTTCTGTGTTTCATCGTCAATAAGAAGGTCAGAGGCATACAGTAAACCTGAGTGAAGCATCGGAATCTATAACTAGTGTCACATGAATGGTTCAAAACATAGACAGTAAGAAGAGTCAGTTGTTTTGTACTTAAGTCGGCATTGTGCCTTTTGTATTTAATTCCGATGCTATTTCTGTGTTTCATCGTCAATAAGAAGGTTAGAGGGATACAGTAAACCTGAAGTGAAGCATCGGAATCTATAACTAGTGTCACAGGAATAGTTCAAACATAGACAGTAAGAAGAGTCAGTTTTCTTGCACTTAAGTCGGCATTGTTCCTTTTGTATTTAATTCCGATGCATCTTCTCTGTTTCATCGTCAATAAGTAGGTCAGAGGAATACAGTAAACCTGAAGTGAAGCATCGGAATCTATAACTAGTGTCACTTGAATGGTTCAAAGCATATACAGTAAGAAGAGTCAGTTATCTTGTACTTAAGAATGGATTGTGCCTTTTGTATTTAATTCCGATGTTATTTCTGTGTTTCATCGTCAATAAGAAGGTCAAAGGGATACAGTAACCTGAAGTGAAGCATCGGAATCTATAAGTAGTCTCACAGGAATGGTTCAAAACATAGACAGTAAGAAGTGTCAGTTTTCTTGTACTTAAGTCGGCATTGTGCCTATTGTATTTAATTCCGATGCAATTTCTGTGTTTCATCGTCAATAAGATGGTCAGAGGGATACAGTGAACCTGAAGTGAAGCATCGGAATCTATAACTAGTGTTACATGAATGGTTCAAAACATAGACAGTAAGAAGAGTCAGTTTTCTTGTACATTAGTCGGCATTGTGTTTTTTGTATTTAATTCCAATGGAATTTCTGTGTTTCATAGTCAATAAGAAGGTCAGAGGGATACAGTAAACCTGAAGTGAAGCATCGGAATCTATAACTAGTGTCACAGGAATGGTTCAAAACATAGACAGTAAGAAGAGTCAGTTTTCTTGTACTTCAGTTGGCATTGTGCCTTTTGGATTTAATTCCGATGCTATTTCTGTGTTTCATCGTCAATAAGAAGGTCAGAGGGATACAGTAAACCTGAAGTGAAGCATCGGAATCCATAACTAGTTTCACATGAACGGTTCAAATCGTAGACAACAAGGAGAGTCAGTTATCTTCTACTTAAGTCGGCATTGTGCCTATTGTATTTAATTCCGATGCAATTTCTGTGTTTCATCGTCAATAAGAAAGTTAGAGGGATACAGTAAACCTGAAGTGAAGCATCGGAATCTATAACTAGTGTCACCGGAATAGTTCAAACATAGACAGTAAAAAGAGTCAGTTTTCTTGCACTTAAGTCGGCATTGTTCCTTTTGTATTTAATTCCGATGCATTTTCTGTGTTTCATCGTCAATAAGAAGGTCAGTGGAATACAGTAAACCTGAAGTGAAGCATCGGAATCTATAACTAGTGTCACTTGAATGCTTCAAAACATAGACAGTAAGAAGAGTCAGTTATCTTATACTTAAGTAGGTATTGTGCCTTTTGTATCTAATTCCGATGTTATTTCTGTGTTTCGCCGTCAATAAGAAGGTCAAAGGGATACATTAAACCTGAAGTGAATCATCGGAATCTATAAGTAGTGTCACAGGAATGGTTCAAACTTAGACAGTCTGAAGAGTCAGTTTTCTTGTACATAAGTCGGCACTGTGCAATTTGTAATTAATTCCGATGCAATTTCTGTGTTTCATCGTCAATAAGAAGGTCAGAGGGATACAGTAAACCTGAAGTGAAGCATCGGAATCTATAACTAGTGTCACATGAATGGTTCAAAACATAGACAGTAAGAAGAGTCAGTTTTGTTGTACTTAAGTCGGCATTATGCCTTTTCTATTTAATTCCGATGCAATTTCTGTGTTTCATCGTCAATAAGAAGGTCAGAGGGATACAGTAAACCTGAAGTGAAGCATCTGAATCTATAACTAGTGTCACAGTAATGGTTCAAACATAGACAGTAAGAAGAGTCAGTTTTCTTGTACTTATGTCGGCGTTGTGCCTTTTGTATTTAATTCCAATGCAATTTGTGTGTTTCATCGTCAATAAGAAGGTAGAGGGATACAGTAAACCTTAAGTCAAGCATCGGAATCTATAATTAGTGTCACAGGAATGATAAAAAAAAAACAGTAAGAAGAGTCAGTTTTCTTGTACTTAAGTCGGCATTGTGCCATTTGTATTTAATTCCGATGCAATTTCAGAGTTTCATCGTCAATAAGAAGGTCAGAGGGATACAGTAAACCTGAAGTGAAGCATCGGAATCCTTAACTAGTGTTACATGAATGGTTCAAAACATAGACAGTAAGAAGAGTCAGTTTTCTTGTACATTAGTCGGCATTGTGTTTTTTGTATTTAATTCCAATGGAATTTCTGTGTTTCATAGTCAATAAGAAGGTCAGAGGGATACAGTAAACCTGAAGTGAAGCATCGGAATCTATAACTAGTGTCACAGGAATGGTTCAAAACATAGACAGTAAGAAGAGTCAGTTTTCTTGTACTTAAGTCGGCATTGTGCCTTTTGTATTTAATTCCGATGCCATTTCTGTGTATCATCGTCAAAATGATGGTCAGAGGGATACTGTAAACCTTAAGTGAAGCATAGGAATCTATAACTAGTGCCACATGAATGGTTCAAAACATAGACAGTAAGAAGAGTCAGTTTTCTTGTACTTCAGTTGGCATTGTGCCTTTTGGATTTAATTCCGATGCTATTTCTGTGTTTCATCGTCAATAAGAAGGTCAGAGGGATACAGTAAACCTGAAGTGAAGCTTCGGAATCCATAACTAGTGTCACATGAACGGTTCAAATCGTAGACAATAAGGAGAGTCAGTTATCTTGTACTTAAGTCGGCATTGTGCCTATTGTATTTAATTCCGATGCAATTTCTGTGTTTCATCGTCCTTAAGAAGGTTAGAGGGATACAGTAAACCTGAAGTGAAGCATCGGAATCTATAACTAGTGTCACCGGAATAGTTCAAACATAGACAGTAAAAAGAGTCAGTTTTCTTGCACTTAAGTCGGCATTGTTCCTTTTGTATTTAATTCCGATGCATTTTCTGTGTTTCATCGTCAATAAGAAGGTCAGTGGAATACAGTAAACCTGAAGTGAAGCATCGGAATCTATAACTAGTGTCACTTGAATGCTTCAAAACATAGACAGTAAGAAGAGTCAGTTATCTTATACTTAAGTAGGTATTGTGCCTTTTGTATCTAATTCCGATGTTATTTCTGTGTTTCACCGTCAATAAGAAGGTCAAAGGGATACATTAAACCTGAAGTGAAGCATCGGAATCTATAAGTAGTGTCACTGGAATGGTTCAAACTTAGACAGTCTGAAGAGTCAGTTTTCTTGTACATAAGTCGGCATTGTGCAATTTGTAATTAATTCCGATGCAATTTCTGTGTTTCATCGTCAATAAGAAGGTCAGAGGGATACAGTAAACCTGAAGTGAAGCATCGGAATCTATAACTAGTGTCACATGAATGGTTCAAAACATAGACAGTAAGAAGAGTCAGTTTTCTTGTACTTAAGTCAGCATTGTGCCTTTTGTATTTAATTCCGATGCAATTTCTGTGTTTCATCGTCAATAAGAAGGTCTGAGGGATACTGTATAGCTGAAGTGAAGCATCGGAATCTATAACTAGTGTCACAGGAATGGTTCAAAACATAGACAGTAAGAAGAGTCAGTTTTCTTGTACTTAAGTCGGCATTGTGCCTTTTGTATTTAATTCCGATGCAATTTCTGTGTTTCATCGTCAATAAGAAGGTCAGAGGGATACAGTAAACCTGAAGTGAAACATCGGAATCTATAACTAGTGTCACAGGAATGGTTCAAAACATAGACAGTAAGAAGAGAAAGTTATCTTGTACTTAAGTCGTCATTGTGCCTTTTGAATTTAATTCCGATGCTAATTCTGTGTTTCATCGTCAATAAGAAGGTCAGAGGGATACAGCAAACCTGAAGTGAAGCATCGGAATCTATAACTATTGTCACAGGAGTGGTTCAAACATAGACAGTAAGAAGAGTCAGTTCTCTTGCACTTAAGTCGGCATTGTGCCTTTTGTATTTAATTCCGATGCCATTTCTGTGTTTCATCGTCAATATGATGGTCAGAGGGATACAGTAAACCTGAAGCGAAGCATCGGAATCTATAACTAGTGTCACATGAATGGTTCAAAACATAGACAGTAAGAAGAGTCAGTTTTCTTGTACTTCAGTTGGCATTGTGCCTTTTGGATTTAATTCCGATGCTATTTCTGTGTTTCATCCTCAATAATTAGGTCAGATGGATACAGTAAACCTGAAGTGAAGCGTCGGAATCTATAACTAGTGTCACAGGAATGGTTGAAACATAGACAGTAAGAAGAGTCAGTTATCTTATACTTAAGTAGGTATTGTGCCTTTTGTATCTAATTCCGATGTTATTTCTGTGTTTCACCGTCAATAAGAAGGTCAAAGGGATACATTAAACCTGAAGTGAAGCATCGGAATCTATAAGTAGTGTCACTGGAATGGTTCAAACTTAGACAGTCTGAAGAGTCAGTTTTCTTGTACATAAGTCGGCATTGTGCAATTTGTAATTAATTCCGATGCAATTTCTGTGTTTCATCGTCAATAAGAAGGTCAGAGGGATACAGTAAACCTGAAGTGAAGCATCGGAATCTATAACTAGTGTCACATGAATGGTTCAAAACATAGACAGTAAGAAGAGTCAGTTTTCTTGTACTTAAGTCAGCATTGTGCCTTTTGTATTTAATTCCGATGCAATTTCTGTGTTTCATCGTCAATAAGAAGGTCTGAGGGATACTGTATAGCTGAAGTGAAGCATCGGAATCTATAACTAGTGTCACAGGAATGGTTCAAAACATAGACAGTAAGAAGAGTCAGTTTTCTTGTACTTAAGTCGGCATTGTGCCTTTTGTATTTAATTCCGATGCAATTTCTGTGTTTCATCGTCAATAAGAAGTTCAGAGGGATACAGTAAACCTGAAGTGAAACATCGGAATCTATAACTAGTGTCACAGGAATGGTTCAAAACATAGACAGTAAGAAGAGAAAGTTATCTTGTACTTAAGTCGTCATTGTGCCTTTTGAATTTAATTCCGATGCTAATTCTGTGTTTCATCGTCAATAAGTAGGTCAGAGGGATACAGCAAACCTGAAGTGAAGCATCGGAATCTATAACTATTGTCACAGGAGTGGTTCAAACATAGACAGTAAGAAGAGTCAGTTCTCTTGCACTTAAGTCGGCATTGTGCCTTTTGTATTTAATTCCGATGCCATTTCTGTGTTTCATCGTCAATATGATGGTCAGAGGGATACAGTAAACCTGAAGCGAAGCATCGGAATCTATAACTAGTGTCACATGAATGGGTCAAAACATAGACAGTAAGAAGAGTCAGTTTTCTTGTACTTCAGTGGGCATTGTGCCTTTTGGATTTAATTCCGATGCTATTTCTGTGTTTCATCCTCAATAATTAGGTCAGAGGGATACAGTAAACCTGAAGTGAAGCGTCGGAATCTATAACTAGTGTCACAGGAATGGTTGAAACATAGACAGTAAGAAGAGTCAGTTTTCTTGTACTTAAGTCGGCATTGTGCCTTTTGGATTTAATTCCGATGCAATTTCTGTGTTTCATCAACAATAAAAAGGTCAGAGGGATACAGTAAACTTGAAGTGAAGCATCGGAATCTATAACTAGTGTCACAGTAATGGTTCAAACTTAGACAGTTAGAAGAGTCAGTTTTGTTGTACTTAAGTCGGCATTGTGCCTTTTGTATTTAATTCCAAAGCAATTTCTGTGATTCATCGTCAATAAGAAGGTCAGAGGGATACAGTAAACCTGAAGTGAAGCATCGGAATCTATAACTAGTGTCACAGGAATGGTTCAAAACATAGACTGTAAGAAGAGTCAGTTTTCTTGTACTTAAGTCGGCATTGTGCTTTTTGTATTTAATTCCGATGCAATTTCTGTGTTTCATCGTCAATAAGAAGGTCAGAGGGATACAGTAAACCTGAAGTGAAGCATCGGAATCTATAACTAGTGCAACAGGAATGGTTCAAACGTAGACAGTAAGAAGAGTCAGTTTTCTTGTACTTAAGTCAGGGTAGTGCATTTTGTATTTAATGCCGATGAAATATCTGTGTTTCATCGTCAATAAGAAGGACAGAGGGATACAGGAATCCCTGAAGTGAAGCATCGGAATCTATAACTAGTGTCACAGGAATGGTTCAAAACATAGATAGTAAGAAGAGTCAGTTGTCTTGTACTTAAGTCGGCATTGTGACTTTTGTATTTAATTCCGATGCAATTTCTGTGTTTCATCGTCAATAAGAAGGTCAGAGGGATACAGTAAACCTGAAGTGAAGCATCGGAATCTATAACTAGTGTCAGAGGAATGGTTCAAACATTGACAGTAAGAAGAGTCAGTTTTCTTGTACTTAAGTCGGCATTGTGCCTTTTAGATTTAATTCCGATGCAATTTCTGTGTTTCATCAACAATAAAAAGGTAAGAGGGATACAGTAAACTTGAAGTGAAGCATCGGAATCTATAACTAGTGTCACAGTAATGGTTCAAACATAGACAGTTAGAAGAGTCAGTTTTGTTGTACTTAAGTCGGCATTGTGCCTTTTGTATTTAATTCCAAAGCAATTTCTGTGATTCATCGTCAATAAGAAGGTCAGAGGGATACAGTAAACCAGAAATGAAGCATCTGAATCTATAACTAGTGTCACAGGAATGGTTCAAAACATAGACTGTAAGAAGAGTCAGTTTTCTTGTACTTAAGTCGGCATTGCGCTTTTTGTATTTAATTCCGATGCAATTTCTGTGTTTCATCGTCAATAAGAAGGTCAGAGGGATACAGTAAACCTGAAGTGAAGCATCGGAATCTATAACTAGTGCCACAGGAATGGTTCAAACATAGACAGTAAGAAGAGTTAGTTTTCTTGTACTTAAGTCAGGATAGTGCCTTTTGTATTTAATTCCGATGAAATTTCTGTGTTTCATCGTCAATAAGAAGGACAGAGGGATACAGGAAAACCTGAAGTAAAGCATCGGAATCTATAACTAGTGTCACAGTAATGGTTCAAAACATAGACAGTAAGAAGAGTCAGTTTTCTTGTACTTATGTCGGCGTTGTGCCTTTTGTATTTAATTCCAATGCAATTTCTGTGTTTCATCGTCAATAAGAAGGTCAGAGGGATACAGTAAACTTGAAGTGAAGCATCGGAATCTATAACTAGTGTCACAGTAATGGTTCAAACATAGACAGTTAGAAGAGTCAGTTTTGTTGTACTTAAGTCGGCATTGTGCCTTTTGTATTTAATTCCAAAGCAATTTCTGTGATTCATCGTCAATAAGAAGGTCAGAGGGATACAGTAAACCTGAAGTGAAGCATCGGAATCCTTAACTAGTGTTACATGAATGGTTCAAAACATAGACAGTAAGAAGAGTCAGTTTTCTTGTACATTAGTCGGCATTGTGTTTTTGTATTTAATTCCAATGGAATTTCTGTGTTTCATAGTCAATAAGAAGGTCAGAGGGATACAGTAAACCTGAAGTGAAGCATCGGAATCTATAACTAGTGTCACAGGAATGGTTCAAAACATAGACAGTAAGAAGAGTCAGTTTTCCTGTACTTAAGTCGGCATTGTGCCTTTTGTATTTAATTCCGATGCCATTTCTGTGTATCATCGTCAAAATGATGGTCAGAGGGATACTGTAAACCTTAAGTGAAGCATAGGAATCTATAACTAGTGCCACATGAATGGTTCAAAACATAGACAGTAAGAAGAGTCAGTTTTCTTGTACTTCAGTTGGCATTGTGCCTTTTGGATTTAATTCCGATGCTATTTCTGTGTTTCATCGTCAATAAGAAGGTCAGAGGGATACAGTAAACCTGAAGTGAAGCTTCGGAATCCATAACTAGTGTCACATGAACGGTTCAAATCGTAGACAATAAGGAGAGTCAGTTATCTTGTACTTAAGTCGGCATTGTGCCTATTGTATTTAATTCCGATGCAATTTCTGTGTTTCATCGTCCTTAAGAAGGTTAGAGGGATACAGTAAACCTGAAGTGAAGCATCGGAATCTATAACTAGTGTCACCGGAATAGTTCAAACATAGACAGTAAAAAGAGTCAGTTTTCTTGCACTTAAGTCGGCATTGTTCCTTTTGTATTTAATTCCGATGCATTTTCTGTGTTTCATCGTCAATAAGAAGGTCAGTGGAATACAATAAACCTGAAGTGAAGCATCGGAATCTATAACTAGTGTCACTTGAATGCTTCAAAACATAGACAGTAAGAAGAGTCAGTTATCTTATACTTAAGTAGGTATTGTGCCTTTTGTATCTAATTCCGATGTTATTTCTGTGTTTCACCGTCAATAAGAAGGTCAAAGGGATACATTAAACCTGAAGTGAAGCATCGGAATCTATAAGTAGTGTCACTGGAATGGTTCAAACTTAGACAGTCTGAAGAGTCAGTTTTCTTGTACATAAGTCGGCATTGTGCAATTTGTAATTAATTCCGATGCAATTTCTGTGTTTCATCGTCAATAAGAAGGTCAGAGGGATACAGTAAACCTGAAGTGAAGCATCGGAATCTATAACTAGTGTCACATGAATGGTTCAAAACATAGACAGTAAGAAGAGTCAGTTTTCTTGTACTTAAGTCAGCATTGTGCCTTTTGTATTTAATTCCGATGCAATTTCTGTGTTTCATCGTCAATAAGAAGGTCTGAGGGATACTGTATAGCTGAAGTGAAGCATCGGAATCTATAACTAGTGTCACAGGAATGGTTCAAAACATAGACAGTAAGAAGAGTCAGTTTTCTTGTACTTAAGTCGGCATTGTGCCTTTTGTATTTAATTCCGATGCAATTTCTGTGTTTCATCGTCAATAAGAAGGTCAGAGGGATACAGTAAACCTGAAGTGAAACATCGGAATCTATAACTAGTGTCACAGGAATGGTTCAAAACATAGACAGTAAGAAGAGAAAGTTATCTTGTACTTAAGTCGTCATTGTGCCTTTTGAATTTAATTCCGATGCTAATTCTGTGTTTCATCGTCAATAAGAAGGTCAGAGGGATACAGCAAACCTGAAGTGAAGCATCGGAATCTATAACTATTGTCACAGGAGTGGTTCAAACATAGACAGTAAGAAGAGTCAGTTCTCTTGCACTTAAGTCGGCATTGTGCCTTTTGTATTTAATTCCGATGCCATTTCTGTGTTTCATCGTCAATATGATGGTCAGAGGGATACAGTAAACCTGAAGCGAAGCATCGGAATCTATAACTAGTGTCACATGAATGGTTCAAAACATAGACAGTAAGAAGAGTCAGTTTTCTTGTACTTCAGTTGGCATTGTGCCTTTTGGATTTAATTCCGATGCTATTTCTGTGTTTCATCCTCAATAATTAGGTCAGAGGGATACAGTAAACCTGAAGTGAAGCGTCGGAATCTATAACTAGTGTCACAGGAATGGTTGAAACATAGACAGTAAGAAGAGTCAGTTATCTTATACTTAAGTAGGTATTGTGCCTTTTGTATCTAATTCCGATGTTATTTCTGTGTTTCACCGTCAATAAGAAGGTCAAAGGGATACATTAAACCTGAAGTGAAGCATCGGAATCTATAAGTAGTGTCACTGGAATGGTTCAAACTTAGACAGTCTGAAGAGTCAGTTTTCTTGTACATAAGTCGGCATTGTGCAATTTGTAATTAATTCCGATGCAATTTCTGTGTTTCATCGTCAATAAGAAGGTCAGAGGGATACAGTAAACCTGAAGTGAAGCATCGGAATCTATAACTAGTGTCACATGAATGGTTCAAAACATAGACAGTAAGAAGAGTCAGTTTTCCTGTACTTAAGTCAGCATTGTGCCTTTTGTATTTAATTCCGATGCAATTTCTGTGTTTCATCGTCAATAAGAAGGTCTGAGGGATACTGTATAGCTGAAGTGAAGCATCGGAATCTATAACTAGTGTCACAGGAATGGTTCAAAACATAGACAGTAAGAAGAGTCAGTTTTCTTGTACTTAAGTCGGCATTGTGCCTTTTGTATTTAATTCCGATGCAATTTCTGTGTTTCATCGTCAATAAGAAGTTCAGAGGGATACAGTAAACCTGAAGTGAAACATCGGAATCTATAACTAGTGTCACAGGAATGGTTCAAAACATAGACAGTAAGAAGAGAAAGTTATCTTGTACTTAAGTCGTCATTGTGCCTTTTGAATTTAATTCCGATGCTAATTCTGTGTTTCATCGTCAATAAGTAGGTCAGAGGGATACAGCAAACCTGAAGTGAAGCATCGGAATCTATAACTATTGTCACAGGAGTGGTTCAAACATAGACAGTAAGAAGAGTCAGTTCTCTTGCACTTAAGTCGGCATTGTGCCTTTTGTATTTAATTCCGATGCCATTTCTGTGTTTCATCGTCAATATGATGGTCAGAGGGATACAGTAAACCTGAATCGAAGCATCGGAATCTATAACTAGTGTCACATGAATGGGTCAAAACATAGACAGTAAGAAGAGTCAGTTTTCTTGTACTTCAGTTGGCATTGTGCCTTTTGGATTTAATTCCGATGCTATTTCTGTGTTTCATCCTCAATAATTAGGTCAGAGGGATACAGTAAACCTGAAGTGAAGCGTCGGAATCTATAACTAGTGTCACAGGAATGGTTGAAACATAGACAGTAAGAAGAGTCAGTTTTCTTGTACTTAAGTCGGCATTGTGCCTTTTGGATTTAATTCCGATGCAATTTCTGTGTTTCATCAACAATAAAAAGGTCAGAGGGATACAGTAAACTTGAAGTGAAGCATCGGAATCTATAACTAGTGTCACAGTAATGGTTCAAACTTAGACAGTTAGAAGAGTCAGTTTTGTTGTACTTAAGTCGGCATTGTGCCTTTTGTATTTAATTCCAAAGCAATTTCTGTGATTCATCGTCAATAAGAAGGTCAGAGGGATACAGTAAACCTGAAGTGAAGCATCGGAATCTATAACTAGTGTCACAGGAATGGTTCAAAACATAGACTGTAAGAAGAGTCAGTTTTCTTGTACTTAAGTCGGCATTGTGCTTTTTGTATTTAATTCCGATGCAATTTCTGTGTTTCATCGTCAATAAGAAGGTCAGAGGGATACAGTAAACCTGAAGTGAAGCATCGGAATCTATAACTAGTGCAACAGGAATGGTTCAAACATAGACAGTAAGAAGAGTCAGTTTTCTTGTACTTAAGTCAGGGTAGTGCATTTTGTATTTAATGCCGATGAAATATCTGTGTTTCATCGTCAATAAGAAGGACAGAGGGATACAGGAATCCCTGAAGTGAAGCATCGGAATCTATAACTAGTGTCACAGGAATGGTTCAAAACATAGATAGTAAGAAGAGTCAGTTGTCTTGTACTTAAGTCGGCATTGTGACTTTTGTATTTAATTCCGATGCAATTTCTGTGTTTCATCGTCAATAAGAAGGTCAGAGGGATACAGTAAACCTGAAGTGAAGCATCGGAATCTATAACTAGTGTCAGAGGAATGGTTCAAACATTGGCAGTAAGAAGAGTCAGTTTTCTTGTACTTAAGTCGGCATTGTGCCTTTTAGATTTAATTCCGATGCAATTTCTGTGTTTCATCAACAATAAAAAGGTAAGAGGGATACAGTAAACTTGAAGTGAAGCATCGGAATCTATAACTAGTGTCACAGTAATGGTTCAAACATAGACAGTTAGAAGAGTCAGTTTTGTTGTACTTAAGTCGGCATTGTGCCTTTTGTATTTAATTCCAAAGCAATTTCTGTGATTCATCGTCAATAAGAAGGTCAGAAGGATACAGTAAACCTGAAATGAAGCATCTGAATCTATAACTAGTGTCACAGGAATGGTTCAAAACATAGACTGTAAGAAGAGTCAGTTTTCTTGTACTTAAGTCGGCATTGCGCTTTTTGTATTTAATTACGATGCAATTTCTGTGTTTCATCGTCAATAAGAAGGTCAGAGGGATACAGTAAACCTGAAGTGAAGCATCGGAATCTATAACTAGTGCCACAGGAATGGTTCAAACATAGACAGTAAGAAGAGTTAGTTTTCTTGTACTTAAGTCAGGATAGTGCCTTTTGTATTTAATTCCGATGAAATTTCTGTGTTTCATCGTCAATAAGAAGGTCAGAGGGATACAGTAAACCTGAAGTGAAGCATCGGAATCTATAACTAGTGTCAGAGGAATGGTTCAAACATTGACAGTAAGAAGAGTCAGTTTTCTTGTACTTAAGTCGGCATTGTGCCTTTTAGATTTAATTCCGATGCAATTTCTGTGTTTCATCAACAATAAAAAGGTAAGAGGGATACAGTAAACTTGAAGTGAAGCATCGGAATCTATAACTAGTGTCACAGTAATATTTCAAACATAGACAGTTAGAAGAGTCAGTTTTGTTGTACTTAAGTCGGCATTGTGCCTTTTGTATTTAATTCCAAAGCAATTTCTGTGATTCATCGTCAATAAGAAGGTCAGAGGGATACAGTAAACCTGAAATGAAGCATCGGAATCCATAACTAGTTTCACATGAACGGTTCAAATCGTAGACAACAAGGAGAGTCAGTTATCTTCTACTTAAGTCGGCATTGTGCCTATTGTATTTAATTCCGATGCAATTTCTGTGTTTCATCGTCAATAAGAAAGTTAGAGGGATACAGTAAACCTGAAGTGAAGCATCGGAATCTATAACTAGTGTCACCGGAATAGTTCAAACATAGACAGTAAAAAGAGTCAGTTTTCTTGCACTTAAGTCGGCATTGTTCCTTTTGTATTTAATTCCGATGCATTTTCTGTGTTTCATCGTCAATAAGAAGGTCAGTGGAATACAGTAAACCTGAAGTGAAGCATCGGAATCTATAACTAGTGTCACTTGAATGCTTCAAAACATAGACAGTAAGAAGAGTCAGATATCTTATACTTAAGTAGGTATTGTGCCTTTTGTATCTAATTCCGATGTTATTTCTGTGTTTCGCCGTCAATAAGAAGGTCAAAGGGATACATTAAACCTGAAGTGAATCATCGGAATCTATAAGTAGTGACACAGGAATGGTTCAAACTTAGACAGTCTGAAGAGTCAGTTTTCTTGTACATAAGTCGGCACTGTGCAATTTGTAATTAATTCCGATGCAATTTCTGTGTTTCATCGTCAATAAGAAGGTCAGAGGGATACAGTAAACCTGAAGTGAAGCATCGGAATCTATAACTAGTGTCACATGAATGGTTCAAAACATAGACAGTAAGAAGAGTCAGTTTTGTTGTACTTAAGTCGGCATTATGCCTTTTCTATTTAATTCCGATGCAATTTCTGTGTTTCATCGTCAATAAGAAGGTCAGAGGGATACAGTAAACCTGAAGTGAAGCATCTGAATCTATAACTAGTGTCACAGTAATGGTTCAAAACATAGACAGTAAGAAGAGTCAGTTTTCTTGTACTTATGTCGGCGTTGTGCCTTTTGTATTTAATTCCAATGCAATTTCTGTGTTTCATCGTCAATAAGAAGGTCAGAGGGATACAGTAAACCTTAAGTCAAGCATCGGAGTCTATAATTAGTGTCACAGGAATGATAAAAAAAAAAACAGTAAGAAGAGTCAGTTTTCTTGTACTTAAGTCGGCATTGTGCCATTTGTATTTAATTCCGATGCAATTTCAGAGTTTCATCGTCAATAAGAAGGTCAGAGGGATACAGTAAACCTGAAGTGAAGCATCGGAATCCTTAACTAGTGTTACATGAATGGTTCAAAACATAGACAGTAAGAAGAGTCAGTTTTCTTATACTTAAGTCGGCATTGTGCCTTTTGTATTTAATTCCGATGCCATTTCTGTGTATCATCGTCAAAATGATGGTCAGAGGGATACTGTAAACCTTAAGTGAAGCATAGGAATCTATAACTAGTGCCACATGAATGGTTCAAAACATAGACAGTAAGAAGAGTCAGTTTTCTTGTACTTCAGTTGGCATTGTGCCTTTTGGATTTAATTCCGATGCTATTTCTGTGTTTCATCGTCAATAAGAAGGTCAGAGGGATACAGTAAACCTGAAGTGAAGCTTCGGAATCCATAACTAGTGTCACATGAACGGTTCAAATCGTAGACAATAAGGAGAGTCAGTTATCTTGTACTTAAGTCGGCATTGTGCCTATTGTATTTAATTCCGATGCAATTTCTGTGTTTCATCGTCCTTAAGAAGGTTAGAGGGATACAGTAAACCTGAAGTGAAGCATCGGAATCTATAACTAGTGTCACCGGAATAGTTCAAACATAGACAGTAAAAAGAGTCAGTTTTCTTGCACTTAAGTCGGCATTGTTCCTTTTGTATTTAATTCCGATGCATTTTCTGTGTTTCATCGTCAATAAGAAGGTCAGTGGAATACAGTAAACCTGAAGTGAAGCATCGGAATCTATAACTAGTGTCACTTGAATGCTTCAAAACATAGACAGTAAGAAGAGTCAGTTATCTTATACTTAAGTAGGTATTGTGCCTTTTGTATCTAATTCCGATGTTATTTCTGTGTTTCACCGTCAATAAGAAGGTCAAAGGGATACATTAAACCTGAAGTGAAGCATCGGAATCTATAAGTAGTGTCACTGGAATGGTTCAAACTTAGACAGTCTGAAGAGTCAGTTTTCTTGTACATAAGTCGGCATTGTGCAATTTGTAATTAATTCCGATGCAATTTCTGTGTTTCATCGTCAATAAGAAGGTCAGAGGGATACAGTAAACCTGAAGTGAAGCATCGGAATCTATAACTAGTGTCACATGAATGGTTCAAAACATAGACAGTAAGAAGAGTCAGTTTTCTTGTACTTAAGTCAGCATTGTGCCTTTTGTATTTAATTCCGATGCAATTTCTGTGTTTCATCGTCAATAAGAATGTCTGAGGGATACTGTATAGCTGAAGTGAAGCATCGGAATCTATAACTAGTGTCACAGGAATGGTTCAAAACATAGACAGTAAGAAGAGTCAGTTTTCTTGTACTTAAGTCGGCATTGTGCCTTTTGTATTTAATTCCGATGCAATTTCTGTGTTTCATCGTCAATAAGAAGGTCAGAGGGATACAGTAAACCTGAAGTGAAACATCGGAATCTATAACTAGTGTCACAGGAATGGTTCAAAACATAGACAGTAAGAAGAGAAAGTTATCTTGTACTTAAGTCGTCATTGTGCCTTTTGAATTTAATTCCGATGCTAATTCTGTGTTTCATCGTCAATAAGAAGGTCAGAGGGATACAGCAAACCTGAAGTGAAGCATCGGAATCTATAACTATTGTCACAGGAGTGGTTCAAACATAGACAGTAAGAAGAGTCAGTTCTCTTGCACTTAAGTCGGCATTGTGCCTTTTGTATTTAATTCCGATGCCATTTCTGTGTTTCATCGTCACTATGATGGTCAGAGGGATACAGTAAACCTGAAGCGAAGCATCGGAATCTATAACTAGTGTCACATGAATGGTTCAAAACATAGACAGTAAGAAGAGTCAGTTTTCTTGTACTTCAGTTGGTATTGTGCCTTTTGGATTTAATTCCGATGCAATTTCTGTGTTTCATCCTCAATAATTAGGTCAGAGGGATACAGTAAACCTGAAGTGAAGCGTCGGAATCTATAACTAGTGTCACAGGAATGGTTGAAACATAGACAGTAAGAAGAGTCAGTTATCTTATACTTAAGTAGGTATTGTGCCTTTTGTATCTAATTCCGATGTTATTTCTGTGTTTCACCGTCAATAAGAAGGTCAAAGGGATACATTAAACCTGAAGTGAAGCATCGGAATCTATAAGTAGTGTCACTGGAATGGTTCAAACTTAGACAGTCTGAAGAGTCAGTTTTCTTGTACATAAGTCGGCATTGTGCAATTTGTAATTAATTCCGATGCAATTTCTGTGTTTCATCGTCAATAAGAAGGTCAGAGGGATACAGTAAACCTGAAGTGAAGCATCGGAATCTATAACTAGTGTCACATGAATGGTTCAAAACATAGACAGTAAGAAGAGTCAGTTTTCTTGTACTTAAGTCAGCATTGTGCCTTTTGTATTTAATTCCGATGCAATTTCTGTGTTTCATCGTCAATAAGAAGGTCTGAGGGATACTGTATAGCTGAAGTGAAGCATCGGAATCTATAACTAGTGTCACAGGAATGGTTCAAAACATAGACAGTAAGAAGAGTCAGTTTTCTTGTACTTAAGTCGGCATTGTGCCTTTTGTATTTAATTCCGATGCAATTTCTGTGTTTCATCGTCAATAAGAAGGTCTGAGGGATACTGTATAGCTGAAGTGAAGCATCGGAATCTATAACTAGTGTCACAGGAATGGTTCAAAACATAGACAGTAAGAAGAGTCAGTTCTCTTGCACTTAAGTCGGCATTGTGCCTTTTGTATTTAATTCCGATGCCATTTCTGTGTTTCATCGTCAATATGATGGTCAGAGGGATACAGTAAACCTGAAGCGAAGCATCGGAATCTATAACTAGTGTCACATGAATGGGTCAAAACATAGACAGTAAGAAGAGTCAGTTTTCTTGTACTTCAGTTGGCATTGTGCCTTTTGGATTTAATTCCGATGCTATTTCTGTGTTTCATCCTCAATAATTAGGTCAGAGGGATACAGTAAACCTGAAGTGAAGCGTCGGAATCTATAACTAGTGTCACAGGAATGGTTGAAACATAGACAGTAAGAAGAGTCAGTTTTCTTGTACTTAAGTCGGCATTGTGCCTTTTGGATTTAATTCCGATGCAATTTCTGTGTTTCATCAACAATAAAAAGGTCAGAGGGATACAGTAAACTTTAAGTGAAGCATCGGAATCTATAACTAGTGTCACAGTAATGGTTCAAACTTAGACAGTTAGAAGAGTCAGTTTTGTTGTACTTAAGTCGGCATTGTGCCTTTTGTATTTAATTCCAAAGCAATTTCTGTGATTCATCGTCAATAAGAAGGTCAGAGGGATACAGTAAACCTGAAGTGAAGCATCGGAATCTATAACTAGTGTCACAGGAATGGTTCAAAACATAGACTGTAAGAAGAGTCAGTTTTCTTGTACTTAAGTCGGCATTGTGCTTTTTGTATTTAATTCCGATGCAATTTCTGTGTTTCATCGTCAATAAGAAGGTCAGAGGGATACAGTAAACCTGAAGTGAAGCATCGGAATCTATAACTAGTGCAACAGGAATGGTTCAAACATAGACAGTAAGAAGAGTCAGTTTTCTTGTACTTAAGTCAGGGTAGTGCATTTTGTATTTAATGCCGATGAAATATCTGTGTTTCATCGTCAATAAGAAGGACAGAGGGATACAGGAATCCCTGAAGTGAAGCATCGGAATCTATAACTAGTGTCACAGGAATGGTTCAAAACATAGATAGTAAGAAGAGTCAGTTGTCTTGTACTTAAGTCGGCATTGTGACTTTTGTATTTAATTCCGATGCAATTTCTGTGTTTCATCGTCAATAAGAAGGTCAGAGGGATACAGTAAACCTGAAGTGAAGCATCGGAATCTATAACTAGTGTCAGAGGAATGGTTCAAACATTGACAGTAAGAAGAGTCAGTTTTCTTGTACTTAAGTCGGCATTGTGCCTTTTAGATTTAATTCCGATGCAATTTCTGTGTTTCATCAACAATAAAAAGGTAAGAGGGATACAGTAAACTTGAAGTGAAGCATCGGAATCTATAACTAGTGTCACAGTAATGGTTCAAACATAGACAGTTAGAAGAGTCAGTTTTGTTGTACTTAAGTCGGCATTGTGCCTTTTGTATTTAATTCCAAAGCAATTTCTGTGATTCATCGTCAATAAGAAGGTCAGAGGGATACAGTAAACCTGAAATGAAGCATCTGAATCTATAACTAGTGTCACAGGAATGGTTCAAAACATAGACTGTAAGAAGAGTCAGTTTTCTTGTACTTAAGTCGGCATTGCGCTTTTTGTATTTAATTCCGATGCAATTTCTGTGTTTCATCGTCAATAAGAAGGTCAGAGGGATACAGTAAACCTGAAGTGAAGCATCGGAATCTATAACTAGTGCCACAGGAATGGTTCAAACATAGACAGTAAGAAGAGTTAGTTTTCTTGTACTTAAGTCAGGATAGTGCCTCTTGTATTTAATTCCGATGAAATTTCTGTGTTTCATCGTCAATAAGAAGGACAGAGGGATACAGGAAAACCTGAAGTAAAGCATCGGAATCTATAACTAGTGTCACAGGAATGGTTCAAACATAGACAGTAAGAAGAGTCAGTTTTCTTGTACTTAAGTCGGCATTGTGCCTTTTGGATTTAATTCCGATGCAATTTCTGTGTTTCATCAACAATAAAAAGGTCAGAGGGATACAGTAAACTTGAAGTGAAGCATCGGAATCTATAACTAGTGTCACAGTAATGGTTCAAACTTAGACAGTTAGAAGAGTCAGTTTTGTTGTACTTAAGTCGGCATTGTGCCTTTTGTATTTAATTCCAAAGCAATTTCTGTGATTCATCGTCAATAAGAAGGTCAGAGGGATACCGTAAACCTGAAGTGAAGCATCGGAATCTATAACTAGTGTCACAGGAATGGTTCAAAACATAGACTGTAAGAAGAGTCAGTTTTCTTGTACTTAAGTCGGCATTGTGCATTTTGTATTTAATTCCGATGCAATTTCTGTGTTTCATCGTCGATAAGAAGGTCAGAGGGATACAGTAAACCTGAAGTGAAGCATCGGAATCTATAACTAGTGCCACAGGAATGGTTCAAACATAGACAGTAAGAAGAGTCAGTTTTCTTGTACTTAAGTCAGGATAGTGCATTTTGTATTTAATTCCGATGAAATATCTGTGTTTCATCGTCAATAAGAAGGACAGAGGGATACAGGAATACCTGAAGTGAAGCATCGGAATCTATAACTAGTGTCACAGGAATGGTTCAAAACATAGATAGTAAGAAGAGTCAGTTGTCTTGTACTTAAGTCGGCATTGTGCCTTTTGTATTTAATTCCGATGCAATTTCTGTGTTTCATCGTCAATAAGAAGGTCAGAGGGATACAGTAAACCTGAAGTGAAGCATCGGAATCTATAACTAGTGTCACAGGAATGGTTCAAACATAGACAGTAAGAAGAGTCAGTTTTCTTGTACTTTAGTCGGCATTGTGCCTTTTAGATTTAATTCCGATGCAATTTCTGTGTTTCATCAACAATAAAAAGGTCAGAGGGATACGGTAAACTTGAAGTGAAGCATCGGAATCTATAACTAGTGTCACAGTAATGGTTCAAACTTAGACAGTTAGAAGAGTCAGTTCTGTTGTACTTAAGTCGGCATTGTGCCTTTTGTATTTAATTCCAAAGCAATTTCTGTGATTCATCGTCAATAAGAAGGTCAGAGGGATACAGTAAACCTGAAGTGAAGCATCGGAATCTATAACTAGTGTCACATGAATGGTTCAAAACATAGACAGTAAGAAGAGTCAGTTGTTTTGTACTTAAGTCGGCATTGTGCCTTTTGTATTTAATTCCGATGCTCTTTCTGTGTTTCATCGTCAATAAGATGGTCAGAGGGATATAGTAAACCTGAAGTGAAGCATCGGAATCTATAACTAGTGTCACATGAATGGTTCAAAACATAGACAGTAAGATGAGTCAGTTATCTTGTACTTAAGTAGGTATTGTGCCTTTTGTATTTAATTCCGATGTTATTTCTGTGTTTCACCGTCAATAAGAAGGTCAAAGGGATACATTAAACCTGAAGTGAAGCATCGGAATCTATAAGTAGTGTCACAGGAATGGTTCAAAACATAATCAGTAAGAAGTGTCAGTTTTCTTGTACTTAAGTCGGCATTGTGCCTTTTGTATTTAGTTCCGATGCAATTTCTGTGTTCCATCGTCAATAAGATGGTCAGAGGGATGCAGTGAACCTGAAGTAAAGCATCGGAATCTATAACTAGTGTCACATGAATGGTTCAAAGCATAGACAGTAAGAAGAGTCAGTTTTCTTGTACATAAGTCGGCATTGTGTTTTTTGTATTTAATTCCAATGCAATTTCTGTGTTTCATCGTCAATAAGAAGGTCAGAGGGATACAGTAAACCTGAAGTGAAGCATCGGAATCTATAACTAGTGTCACAGGAATGGTTCAAAACATAGACAGTATGAAGAGTTAGTTTTCTTGTACTTAAGTCGGCATTGTGCCTTTTGTATTTAATTCCGATGCCATTACTGTGTTTCATCGTCAATATGATGGTCAGAGGGATACAGTAAACCTGAAGTGAAGCATCGGAATCTATAACTAGTGTCACATGAATGGTTCAAAACATAGACGGTAAGAAGAGTCAGTTTTCTTGTACTTCAGTTGGCATTGTGCCTTTTGGATTTAATTCCGATGCTATTTCTGTGTTTCATCCTCAATAATTAGGTGAGAGGGATACAGTAAACCTGAAGTGAAGCGTCGGAATCTATAACTAGTGTCACTGGAATGGTTCAAAAATAGACAGTAAGAAGAGTCAGTTTTCTTGTACTTAAGTCGGCATTGTGCCTTTTGGATTTAATTCCGATGCAATTTCTGTGTTTCATCAACAATAAAAAGGTCAGAGGGATACAGTAAACTTGAAGTGAAGCATCGGAATCTATAACTAGTGTCACAGTAATGGTTCAAACTTAGACAGTTAGAAGAGTCAGTTTTGTTGTACTTAAGTCGGCATTGTGCCTTTTGTATTTAATTCCAAAGCAATTTCTGTGATTCATCGTCAATAAGAAGGTCAGAGGGATACAGTAAACCTGAAGTGAAGCATCGGAATCTATAACTAGTGTCACAGGAATGGTTCAAAACATAGACTGTAAGAAGAGTCAGTTTTCTTGTACTTCAGTTGGCATTGTGCCTTTTGGATTTAATTCCGATGCTATTTCTGTGTTTCATCGTCAATAAGAAGGTCAGAGTTATACAGTAAACCTGAAGTGAAGCATCGGAATCCATAACTAGTGTCACATGAACGGTTCAAATCGTAGACAATAAGGAGAGTCAGTTATCTTGTACTTAAGTCGGCATTGTGCCTACTGTATTTAATTCCGATGCAATTTCTGTGTTTCATCGTCAATAAGAAGGTTAGAGGGATACAGTAAACCTGAAGTGAAGCATCGGAATCTATAACTAGTGTCACAGGAATAGTTCAAACATAGACAGTAAGAAGAGTCAGTTTTCTTGCACTTAAGTCGGCATTGTTCCTTTTGTATTTAATTCCGATGCATTTTCTGTGTTTCATCGTCAATAAGAAGGTCAGTGGAATACAGTAAACCTGAAGTGAAGCATCGGAATCTATAACTAGTGTCACTTGAATGCTTCAAAACATAGACAGTAAGAAGAGTCAGTTTTCTTGCACTTAAGTCGGCATTGTTCCTTTTGTATTTAATTCCGATGCAATTTCTGTGTTTCATCGTCAATAAGAAGGTCAGAGGAATGCAGTAAACCTGAAGTGAAGCATCGGAATCTATAGCTAGTGTCACTTGATTGGTTCATAACATAGACAGTAAGAAGAGTCAGTTTTCATGTACTTAAGTCGGCACTGTGCTTTTTTATTTAATTCCGATGCTATTTCTGTGTTCCATCGTCAACAAGAAGGTCGGAGGGATACAGTAAACCTGAAGTGAAGCATCAGAATCTATAACTAGTGTCACAGGAATGGTTCAAACATAGGCAACAAGAAGAGACAGTTGTCTTGTACTTAAGTCGGCATTGTGCCTTTTGTATTTAATTCCGATGCAATTTCTGTGTTTCATCAACAATAAAAAGGTCAGAGGGATACAGTAAACTTGAAGTGAAGCATCGGAATCTATAACTAGTGTCACAGTAATGGTTCAAACTTAGACAGTTAGAAGAGTCAGTTTTGTTGTACTTAAGTCGGCATTGTGCCTTTTGTATTTAATTCCAAAGCAATTTCTGTGATTCATCGTCAATAAGAAGGTCAGAGGGATACAGTAAACCTGAAGTGAAGCATCGGAATCTATAACTAGTGTCACATGAATGGTTCAAAACATAGACAGTAAGAAGAGTCAGTTGTTTTGTACTTAAGTCGGCATTGTGCCTTTTGTATTTAATTCCGATGCTCTTTCTGTGTTTCATCGTCAATAAGATGGTCAGAGGGATACAGTAAACCTGAAGTGAAGCATCGGAATCTATAACTAGTGTCACATGAATGGTTCAAAACATAGACAGTAAGATGAGTCAGTTATCTTGTACTTAAGTAGGTATTGTGCCTTTTGTATTTAATTCCAATGTTATTTCTGTGTTTCACCGTCAATAAGAAGGTCAAAGGGATACATTAAACCTGAAGTGAAGCATCGGAATCTATAAGTAGTGTCACAGGAATGGTTCAAAACATAATCAGAAAGAAGTGTCAGTTTTCTTGTACTTAAGTCGGCATTGTGCCTTTTGTATTTAGTTCCGATGCAATTTCTGTGTTCCATCGTCAATAAGATGGTCAGAGGGATACAGTGAACCTGAAGTAAAGCATCGGAATCTATAACTAGTGTCACATGTATGGTTCAAAGCATAGACAGTAAGAAGAGTCAGTTTTCTTGTACATAAGTCGGCATTGTGTTTTTTGTATTTAATTCCAATGCAATTTCTGTGTTTTATCGTCAATAAGAAGGTCAGAGGGATACAGTAAACCTGAAGTGAAGCATCGGAATCTATAACTAGTGTCACTTGAATGCTTCAAAACATAGACAGTAAGAAGAGTCAGTTTTCTTGCACTTAAGTCGGCATTGTTCCTTTTGTATTTAATTCCGATGCAATTTCTGTGTTTCATCGTCAATAAGAAGGTCAGAGGAATACAGTAAACCTGAAGTGAAGCATCGGAATCTATAGCTAGTGTCACTTGATTGGTTCATAACATAGACAGTAAGAAGAGTCAGTTTTCATGTACTTAAGTCGGCACTGTGCTTTTTTATTTAATTCCGATGCTATTTCTGTGTTCCATCGTCAATAAGAAGGTCAAAGGGATACATTAAACCTGAAGTGAAGCATCGGAATCTATAAGTAGTGTCACAGGAATGGTTCAAAACATAATCAGTAAGAAGTGTCAGTTTTCTTGTACTTAAGTCGGCATTGTGCCTTTTGTATTTAGTTCCGATGCAATTTCTGTGTTTCATCGTCAATAAGAAGGTTAGAGGGATACAGTAAACCTGAAGTGAAGCATCGGAATCTATAACTAGTGTCACAGGAATAGTTCAAACATAGACAGTAAGAAGAGTCAGTTTTCTTGCACTTAAGTCGGCATTGTTCCTTTTGTATTTAATTCCGATGCATTTTCTGTGTTTCATCGTCAATAAGAAGGTCAGTGGAATACGGTAAACCTGAAGTGAAGCATCGGAATCTATAACTAGTGTCACTTGAATGCTTCAAAACATAGACAGTAAGAAGAGTCAGTTTTCTTGCACTTAAGTCGGCATTGTTCCTTTTGTATTTAATTCCGATGCAATTTCTGTGTTTCATCGTCAATAAGAAGGTCAGAGGAATACAGTAAACCTGAAGTGAAGCATCGGAATCTATAGCTAGTGTCACTTGATTGGTTCATAACATAGACAGTTAGAAGAGTCAGTTTTCATGTACTTAAGTCGGCACTGTGCTTTTTTATTTAATTCCGATGCTATTTCTGTGTTCCATCGTCAACAAGAAGGTCGGAGGGATACAGTAAACCTGAAGTGAAGCATCAGAATCTATAACTAGTGTCACAGGAATGGTTCAAACATAGGCAATAAGAAGAGACAGTTGTCTTGTACTTAAGTCGGCATTGTGCCTTTTGTATTTAATTCCGATGCAATTTCTGTGTTTCATCAACAATAAAAAGGTCAGAGGGATACAGTAAACTTGAAGTGTAGCATCGGAATCTATAACTAGTGTCACAGTAATGGTTCAAACTTAGACAGTTAGAAGAGTCAGTTTTGTTGTACTTAAGTCGGCATTGTGCCTTTTGTATTTAATTCCAAAGCAATTTCTGTGATTCATCGTCAATAAGAAGGTCAGAGGGATACAGTAAACCTGAAGTGAAGCATCGGAATCTATAACTAGTGTCACATGAATGGTTCAAAACATAGACAGTAAGAAGAGTCAGTTGTTTTGTACTTAAGTCGGCATTGTGCCTTTTGTATTTAATTCCGATGCTCTTTCTGTGTTTCATCGTCAATAAGATGGTCAGAGGGATACAGTAAACCTGAAGTGAAGCATCGGAATCTATAACTAGTGTCACATGAATGGTTCAAAACATAGACAGTAAGATGAGTCAGTTATCTTGTACTTAAGTAGGTATTGTGCCTTTTGTATTTAATTCCAATGTTATTTCTGTGTTTCACCGTCAATAAGAAGGTCAAAGGGATACATTAAACCTGAAGTGAAGCATCGGAATCTATAAGTAGTGTCACAGGAATGGTTCAAAACATAATCAGTAAGAAGTGTCAGTTTTCTTGTACTTAAGTCGGCATTGTGCCTTTTGTATTTAGTTCCGATGCAATTTCTGTGTTCCATCGTCAATAAGATGGTCAGAGGGATACAGTGAACCTGAAGTAAAGCATCGGAATCTATAACTAGTGTCACATGTATGGTTCAAAGCATAGACAGTAAGAAGAGTCAGTTTTCTTGTACATAAGTCGGCATTGTGTTTTTTGTATTTAATTCCAATGCAATTTCTGTGTTTTATCGTCAATAAGAAGGTCAGAGGGATACAGTAAACCTGAAGTGAAGCATCGGAATCTATAACTAGTGTCACAGGAATGGTTCAAAACATAGACAGTAAGAAGAGTTAGTTTTCATGTACTTAAGTCGGCATTGTGCCTTTTGTATTTAATTCCGATGCCATTTCTGTGTTTCATCGTCAATATGATGGTCAGAGGGATACAGTAAACCTGAAGTGAAGCATCGGAATCTATAACTAGTGTCACATGAATGGTTCAAAACATAGACAGTAAGAAGAGTCAGTTTTCTTGTACTTCAGTTGGCATTGTGCCTTTTGGATTTAATTCCCATGCTATTTCTGTGTTTCATCCTCAATAATTAGGTGAGAGGGATACAGTAAACCTGAAGTGAAGCGTCGGAATCTATAACTAGTGTCACAGGAATGGTTCAAACATAGACAGTAAGAAGAGTCAGTTTTCTTGTACTTAAGTCGGCATTGTGCCTTTTGGATTTAATTCCGATGCAATTTCTGTGTTTCATCAACAATAAAAAGGTCAGAGGGATACAGTAAACTTGAAGTGAAGCATCGGAATCTATAACTAGTGTCACAGTAATGGTTCAAACTTAGACAGTGAGAAGAGTCAGTTTTGTTGTACTTAAGTCGGCATTGTGCCTTTTGTATTTAATTCCAAAGCAATTTCTGTTATTCATCGTCAATAAGAAGGTCAGAGGGATACAGTAAACCTGAAGTGAAGCATCGGAATCTATAACTAGTGTCACAGGAATGGTTCAAAACATAGACTGTAAGAAGAGTCAGTTTTCTTGTACTTCAGTTGGCATTGTGCCTTTTGGATTTAATTCCGATGCTATTTCTGTGTTTCATCGTCAATAAGGAGGTCAGAGAGATACAGTAAACCTGAAGTGAAGCATCGGAATCAATAACTAGTAACACATGAACGGTTCAAATCGTAGACAATAAGGAGAGTCAGTTATCTTGTACTTAAGTCGGCATTGTGCCTATTGTATTTAATTCCGATGCAATTTCTGTGTTTCATCGTCAATAAGAAGGTTAGAGGGATACAGTAAACCTGAAGTGAAGCATCGGAATCTCTAACTAGTGTCACAGGAATAGTTCAAACATAGACAGTAAGAAGAGTCAGTTTTCTTGCACTTGAGTCGGCATTGTTCCTTTTGTATTTAATTCCGATGCATTTTCTGTGTTTCATCGTCAATAAGAAGGTCAGTGGAATACAGTAAACCTGAAGTGAAGCATCGGAATCTATAACTAGTGTCACTTGAATGCTTCAAAACATAGATAGTATGATGAGTCAGTTATCTTGTACTTAAGTAGGTATTGTGCCTTTTGTATTTAATTCCGATGTTATTTCTGTGTTTCACCGTCAATAAGAAGGTCAAAGGGATACATTAAACCTGAAGTGAAGCATCGGAATCTATAAGTAGTGTCACAGGAATGGTTCAAAACATAATCAGTAAGAAGTGTCAGTTTTCTTGTACTTAAGTCGGCATTGTGCCTTTTGGATTTAATTCCGATGCAATTTCTGTGTTTCATCAACAATAAAAAGGTCAGAGGGATACAGTAAACTTGAAGTGAAGCATCGGAATCTATAACTAGTGTCACAGTAATGGTTCAAACTTAGACAGTTAGAAGAGTCAGTTTTGTTGTACTTAAGTCGGCATTGTGCCTTTTGTATTTAATTCCAAAGCAATTTCTGTGATTCATCGTCAATAAGAAGGTCAGAGGGATACCGTAAACCTGAAGTGAAGCATCGGAATCTATAACTAGTGTCACAGGAATGGTTCAAAACATAGACTGAAAGTAGAGTCAGTTTTCTTGTACTTAAGTCGGCATTGTGCTTTTTGTATTTAATTCCGATGCAATTTCTGTGTTTCATCGTCGATAAGAAGGTCAGAGGGATACAGTAAACCTGAAGTGAAGCATCGGAATCTATAACTAGTGCCACAGGAATGGTTCAAACATAGACAGTAAGAAGAGTCAGTTTTCTTGTACTTAAGTCAGGATAGTGCATTTTGTATTTAATTCCGATGAAATATCTGTGTTTCATCGTCAATAAGAAGGACAGAGGGATACAGGAATACCTGAAGTGAAGCATCGGAATCTATAACTAGTGTCACAGGAACGGTTCAAAACATAGATAGTAAGAAGAGTCAGTTGTCTTGTACTTAAGTCGGCATTGTGCCTTTTGTATTTAATTCCGATGCAATTTCTGTGTTTCATCGTCAATAAGAAAGTCAGAGGGATACAGTAAACCTGAAGTGAAGCATCGGAATCTATAACTAGTGTCACAGGAATGGTTCAAACATAGACAGTAAGAAGAGTCAGTTTTCTTGTGTTTCAGTCGGCATTGTGCCTTTTAGATTTAATTCCGATGCAATTTCTGTGTTTCATCAACAATAAAAAGGTCAGAGGGATACAGTAAACTTGATGTGAAGCATCGGAATCTATAACTAGTGTCACAGTAATGGTTCAAACTTAGACAGTTAGAAGAGTCAGTTTTGTTGTACTTAATTCGGCATTGTGCCTTTTGTATTTAATTCCAAAGCAATTTCTGTGATTCATCGTCAATAAGAAGGTCAGAGGGATACAGTAAACCCGAAGTGAAGCATCGGAATCTATAACTAGTGTCACATGAATGGTTCAAAACATAGACAGTAAGAAGAGTCAGTTCTTTTGTACTTAAGTCGGCATTGTGCCTTTTGTATTTAATTCCGATGCTCTTTCTGTGTTTCGTCGTCAATAAGATGGTCAGAGGGATACAGTAAACCTGAAGTGAAGCATCGGAATCTATAACTAGTGTCACATGAATGGTTCAAAACATAGACAGTAAGATGAGTCAGTTATCTTGTACTTAAATAGGTATTGTGCCTTTTGTATTTAATTCCGATGTTATTTCTGTGTTTCACCGTCAATAAGAAGGTCAAAGGGATACATTAAACCTGAAGTGAAGCATCGGAATCTATAAGTAGTGTCACAGGAATGGTTCAAAACATAATCAGTAAGCAGTGTCAGTTTTCTTGTACTTAAGTCGGCATTGTGCCTTTTGTATTTAGTTCCGATGCAATTTCTGTGTTCCATCGTCAATAAGATGGTCAGAGGGATACAGTGAACCTGAAGTAAAGCATCGGAATCTATAACTAGTGTCACATGAATGGTTCAAAGAATAGACAGTAAGAAGAGTCAGTTTTCTTGTACATAAGTCGGCATTGTGTTTTTTGTATTTAATTCCAATGCAATTTCTGTGTTTCATCGTCAATAAGAAGGTCAGAGGGATACAGTAAACCTGAAGTGAAGCATCGGAATCTATAACTAGTGTCACAGGAATGGTTCAAAACATAGACAGTAAGAAGAGTTAGTTTTCTTGTACTTAAGTCGGCATTGTGCCTTTTGTATTTAATTCCGATGCCATTTCTGTGTTTCATCGTCAATATGATGGTCAGAGGGATACAGTAAACCTGAAGTGAAGCATCGGAATCTATAACTAGTGTCACATGAATGGTTCAAAACATAGACAGTAAGAAGAGTCAGTTTTCTTGTACTTCAGTTGGCATTGTGCCTTTTGGATTTAATTCCGATGCTATTTTTGTGTTTCATCCTCAATAATTAGGTGAGAGGGATACAGTAAACCTGAAGTGAAGCGTCGGAATCTATAACTAGTGTCACAGGAATGGTTCAAACGTAGACAGTAAGAAGAGTCAGTTTTCTTGTACTTAAGTCGGCATTGTGCCTTTTGGATTTAATTCCGATGCAATTTCTGTGTTTCATCAACAATAAAAAGGTCAGAGGGATACAGTAAACTTGAAGTGAAGCATCGGAATCTATAACTAGTGTCACAGTAATGGTTCAAACTTAGACAGTTAGAAGAGTCAGTTTTGTTGTACTTATGTCGGCATTGTGCCTTTTGTATTTAATTCCAAAGCAATTTCTGTGATTCATCGTCAATAAGAAGGTCAGAGGGATACCGTAAACCTGAAGTGAAGCATCGGAATCTATAACTAGTGTCACAGGAATGGTTCAAAACATAGACTGTAAGAAGAGTCAGTTTTCTTGTACTTAAGTCGGCATTGTGCTTTTTGTATTTAATTCCGATGCAATTTCTGTGTTTCATCGTCGATAAGAAGGTCAGAGGGATACAGTAAACCTGAAGTGAAGCATCGCAATCTATAACTAGTGCCACAGGAATGGTTCAAACATAGACAGTAAGAAGAGTCAGTTTTCTTGTACTTAATTCAGGATAGTGCATTTTGTATTTAATTCCGATGAAATATCTGTGTTTCATCGTCAATAAGAAGGACAGAGGGATACAGGAATACCTGAAGTGAAGCATCGGAATCTATAACTAGTGTCACAGGAACGGTTCAAAACATAGATAGTAAGAAGAGTCAGTTGTCTTGTACTTAAGTCGGCATTGTGCCTTTTGTATTTAATTCCGATGCAATTTCTGTGTTTCATCGTCAATAAGAAGGTCAGAGGGATACAGTACACCTGAAGTGAAGCATCGGAATCTATAACTAGTGTCACAGGAATGGTTCAAACATAGACAGTAAGAAGAGTCAGTTTTCTTGTACTTCAGTCGGCATTGTGCCTTTTAGATTTAATTCCGATGCAATTTCTGTGTTTCATCAACAATAAAAAGGTCAGAGGGATACAGTAAACTTGATGTGAAGCATCGGAATCTATAACTAGTGTCACAGTAATGGTTCAAACTTAGACAGTTAGAAGAGTCAGTTTTGTTGTACTTAAGTCGGCATTGTGCCTTTTGTATTTAATTCCAAAGCAATTTCTGTGATTCATCGTCAATAAGAAGGTCAGAGGGATACAGTAAACCCGAAGTGAAGCATCGGAATCTATAACTAGTGTCACATGAATGGTTCAAAACATAGACAGTAAGAAGAGTCAGTTGTTTTGTACTTAAGTCGGCATTGTGCCTTTTGTATTTAATTCCGATGCTCTTTCTGTGTTTCGTCGTCAATAAGATGGTCAGAGGGATACAGTAAATCTGAAGTGAAGCATCGGAATCTATAACTAGTGTCACATGAATGGTTCAAAACATAGACAGTAAGATGAGTCAGTTATCTTGTACTTAAGTAGGTATTGTGCCTTTTGTATTTAATTCCGATGTTATTTCTGTGTTTCACCGTCAATAAGAAGGTCAAAGGGATACATTAAACCTGAAGTGAAGCATCGGAATCTATAAGTAGTGTCACAGGAATGGTTCAAAACATAATCAGTAAGAAGTGTCAGTTTTCTTGTACTTAAGTCGGCATTGTGCCTTTTGAATTTAGTTCCGATGCAATTTCTGTGTTCCATCGTCAATAAGATGGTCAGAGGGATACAGTGAACCTGAAGTAAAGCATCGGAATCTATAACTAGTGTCACATGAATGGTTCAAAGCATAGACAGTAAGAAGAGTCAGTTTTCTTGTACATAAGTCGGCATTGTGTTTTTTGTATTTAATTCCAATGCAATTTCTGTGTTTCATCGTCAATAAGAAGGTCAGAGGGATACAGTAAACCTGAAGTGAAGCATCGGAATCTATAACTAGTGTCACAGGAATGGTTCAAAACATAGACAGTAAGAAGAGTTAGTTTTCTTGTACTTAAGTCGGCATTGTGCCTTTTGTATTTAATTCCGATGCCATTTCTGTGTTTCATCGTCAATATGATGGTCAGAGGGATACAGTAAACCTGAAGTGAAGCATCGGAATCTATAACTAGTGTCACATGAATGGTTGAAAACATAGACAGTAAGAAGAGTCAGTTTTCTTGTACTTCAGTTTGCATTGTGCCTTTTGGATTTAATTCCGATGCAATTTCTGTGTTTCATCCTCAATAATTAGGTGAGAGGGATACAGTAAACCTGAAGTGAAGCGTCGGAATCTATAACTAGTGTCACAGGAATGGTTCAAACATAGACAGTAAGAAGAGTCAGTTTTCTTGTACTTAAGTCGGCATTGTGCCTTTTGGATTTAATTCCGATGCAATTTCTGTGTTTCATCAACAATAAAAAGGTCAGAGGGATACAGTAAACTTGAAGTGAAGCATCGGAATCTATAACTAGTGTCACAGTAATGGTTCAAACTTAGACAGTGAGAAGAGTCAGTTTTGTTGTACTTAAGTCGGCATTGGGAATTTTGTATTTAATTCCAAAGCAATTTCTGTGATTCATCGTCAATAAGAAGGTCAGAGGGATACAGTAAACCTGAAGTGAAGCATCGGAATCTATAACTAGTGTCACAGGAATGGTTCAAAACATAGACTGTAAGAAGAGTCAGTTTTCTTGTACTTCAGTTGGCATTGTGCCTTTTGGATTTAATTCCGATGCTATTTCTGTGTTTCATCGTCAATAAGGAGGTCAGAGAGATACAGTAAACCTGAAGTGAAGCATCGGAATCAATAACTAGTGTCACATGAACGGTTCAAATCGTAGACAATAAGGAGAGTCAGTTATCTTGTACTTAAGTCGGCATTGTGCCTATTGTATTTAATTCCGATGCAATTTCTGTGTTTCATCGTCAATAAGAAGGTTAGAGGGATACAGTAAACCTGAAGTGAAGCATCGGAATCTATAACTAGTGTCACAGGAATAGTTCAAACATAGACAGTAAGAAGAGTCAGTTTTCTTGCACTTGAGTCGGCATTGTTCCTTTTGTATTTAATTCCGATGCATTTTCTGTGTTTCATCGTCAATAAGAAGGTCAGTGGAATACAGTAAACCTGAAGTGAAGCATCGGAATCTATAACTAGTTTCACTTGAATGCTTCAAAACATAGATAGTATGATGAGTCAGTTATCTTGTACTTAAGTAGGTATTGTGCCTTTTGTATTTAATTCCGATGTTATTTCTGTGTTTCACCGTCAATAAGAAGGTCAAAGGGATACATTAAACCTGAAGTGAAGCATCGGAATCTATAAGTAGTGTCACAGGAATGGTTCAAAACATAATCAGTAAGAAGTGTCAGTTTTCTTGTACTTAAGTCGGCATTGTGCCTTTTGGATTTAATTCCGATGCAATTTCTGTGTTTCATCAACAATAAAAAGGTCAGAGGGATACAGTAAACTTGAAGTGAAGCATCGGAATCTATAACTAGTGTCACAGTAATGGTTCAAACTTAGACAGTTAGAAGAGTCAGTTTTGTTGTACTTAAGTCGGCATTGTGCCTTTTGTATTTAATTCCAAAGCAATTTCTGTGATTCATCGTCAATAAGAAGGTCAGAGGGATACCGTAAACCTGCAGTGAAGCATCGGAATCTATAACTAGTGTCACAGGAATGGTTCAAAACATAGACTGTAAGAAGAGTCAGTTTTCTTGTACTTAAGTCGGCATTGTGCTTTTTGTATTTAATTCCGATGCAATTTCTGTGTTTCATCGTCGATAAGAAGGTCAGAGGGACACAGTAAACCTGAAGTGAAGCATCGCAATCTATAACTAGTGCCACAGGAATGGTTCAAACATTGACAGTAAGAAGAGTCAGTTTTCTTGTACTTAAGTCAGGATAGTGCATTTTGTATTTAATTCCGATGAAATATCTGTGTTTCATCGTCAATAAGAAGGACAGAGGGATACAGGAATACCTGAACTGAAGCATCGGAATCTATAACTAGTGTCACAGGAACGGTTCAAAACATAGATAGTAAGAAGAGTCAGTTGTCTTGTACTTAAGTCGGCATTGTGCCTTTTGTATTTAATTCCGATGCAATTTCTGTGTTTCATCGTCAATAAGAAGGTCAGATTGATACAGTATACCTGAAGTGAAGCATCGGAATCTATAACTAGTGTCACAGGAATGGTTCAAACATAGACAGTAAGAAGAGTCAGTTTTCTTGTACTTCAGTCGGCATTGTGCCTTTTAGATTTAATTCCGATGCAATTTCTGTGTTTCATCAACAATAAAAAGGTCAGAGGGATACAGTAAACTTGATGTGAAGCATCGGAATCTATAACTAGTGTCACAGTAATGGTTCAAACTCAGACAGTTAGAAGAGTCAGTTTTGTTGTACTTAAGTCGGCATTGTGCCTTTTGTATTTAATTCCAAAGCAATTTCTGTGATTCATCGTCAATAAGAAGGTCAGAGGGATACAGTAAACCCGAAGTGAAGCATCGGAATCTATAACTAGTGTCACATGAATGGTTCAAAACATAGACAGTAAGAAGAGTCAGTTGTTTTGTACTTAAGTCGGCATTGTGCCTTTTGTATTTAATTCCGATGCTCTTTCTGTGTTTCGTCGTCAATAAGATGGTCAGAGGGATACAGTAAATCTGAAGTGAAGCATCGGAATCTATAACTAGTGTCACATGAATGGTTCAAAACATAGACAGTAAGATGAGTCAGTTATCTTGTACTTAAGTAGGTATTGTGCCTTTTGTATTTAATTCCGATGTTATTTCTGTGTTTCACCGTCAATAAGAAGGTCAAAGGGATACATTAAACGTGAAGTGAAGCATCGGAATCTATAAGTAGTGTCACAGGAATGGTTCAAAACATAATCAGTAAGAAGTGTCAGTTTTCTTGTACTTAAGTCGGCATTGTGCCTTTTGTATTTAGTTCCGATGCAATTTCTGTGTTCCATCGTCAATAAGATGGTCAGAGGGATACAGTGAACCTGAAGTAAAGCATCGGAATCTATAACTAGTGTCACATGAATGGTTCAAAGCATAGACAGTAAGAAGAGCCAGTTTTCTTGTACATAAGTCGGCATTGTGTTTTTTGTATTTAATTCCAATGCAATTTCTGTGTTTCATCGTCAATAAGAAGGTCAGAGGGATACAGTAAACCTGAAGTGTAGCATCGGAATCTATAACTAGTGTCACAGGAATGGTTCAAAACATAGACAGTAAGAAGAGTTAGTTTTCTTGTACTTAAGTCGGCATTGTGCCTTTTGTATTTAATTCCGATGCCATTTCTGTGTTTCATCGTCAATATGATAGTCAGAGGGATACAGTAACCCTGAAGTGAAGCATCGGAATCTATAACTAGTGTCACATGAATGGTTGAAAACATAGACAGTAAGAAGAGTCAGTTTTCTTGTACTTCAGTTTGCATTGTGCCTTTTGGATTTAATTCCGATGCAATTTCTGTGTTTCATCCTCAATAATTAGGTGAGAGGGATACAGTAAACCTGAAGTGAAGCGTCGGAATCTATAACTAGTGTCACAGGAATGGTTCAAACATAGACAGTAAGAAGAGTCAGTTTTCTTGTACTTAAGTCGGCATTGTGCCTTTTGGATTTCATTCCGATGCAATTTCTGTGTTTCATCAACAATAAAAAGGTCAGAGGGATACAGTAAACTTGAAGTGAAGCATCGGAATCTATAACTAGTGTCACAGTAATGGTTCAAACTTAGACAGTGAGAAGAGTCAGTTTTGTTGTACTTAAGTCGGAATTGTGCCTTTTGTATTTAATTCCAAAGCAATTTCTGTGATTCATCGTCAATAAGAAGGTCAGAGGGATACAGTAAACCTGAAGTGAAGCATCGGAATCTATAACTAGTGTCACAGGAATGGTTCAAAACATAGACTGTAAGAAGAGTCAGTTATCTTGTACTTTAGTTGGCATTGTGCCTTTTGGATTTAATTCCGATGCTATTTCTGTGTTTCATCGTCAATAAGAAGGTCAGAGGGATACAGTAAACCTGAAGTGAAGCATCGGAATCAATAACTAGTGTCACATGAACGGTTTAAATCGTAGACAATAAGGAGAGTCAGTTATCTTGTACTTAAGTCGGCATTGTGCCTATTGTATTTAATTCCGATGCAATTTCTGTGTTTCATCGTCAATAAGAAGGTTAGAGGGATACAGTAAACCTGAAGTGAAGCATCGGAATCTATAACTAGTGTCACAGGAATAGTTCAAACATAGACAGTAAGAAGAGTCAGTTTTCTTGCACTTAAGTCGGCATTGTTCCTTTTGTATTTAATTCCGATGCATTTTCTGTGTTTCATCGTCAATAAGAAGGTCAGTGGAATACAGTAAACCTGAAGTGAAGCATCGGAATCTATAACTAGTGTCACTTGAATGCTTCAAAACATAGACAGTAAGATGAGTCAGTTATCTTGTACTTAAGTAGGTATTGTGCCTTTTGTATTTAATTCCTATGTTATTTCTGTGTTTCACCGTCAATAAGAAGGTCAAAGGGATACATTAAACCTGAAGTGAAGCATCGGAATCTATAAGTAGTGTCACAGGAATGGTTCAAAACATAATCAGTAAGAAGTGTCAGTTTTCTTGTACTTAAGTCGGCATTGTGCCTTTTGGATTTAATTCCGATGCAATTTCTGTGTTTCATCAACAATAAAAAGGTCAGAGGGATACAGTAAACTTGAAGTGAAGCATCGGAATCTATAACTAGTGTCACAGTAATGGTTCAAACTTAGACAGTTAGAAGAGTCAGTTTTGTTGTACTTAAGTCGGCATTGTGCCTTTTGTATTTAAATCCAAAGCAATTTCTGTGATTCATCGTCAATAAGAAGGTCAGAGGGATACCGTAAACCTGAAGTGAAGCATCGGAATGTATAACTAGTGTCACAGGAATGGTTCAAAACATAGACTGTAAGAAGAGTCAGTTTTCTTGTACTTAAGTCGGCATTGTGCTTTTTGTATTTAATTCCGATGCAATTTCTGTGTTTCATCGTCGATAAGAAGGTCAGAGGGATACAGTAAACCTGAAGTGAAGCATCGGAATCTATAACTAGTGCCACAGGAATGGTTCAAACATAGACAGTAAGAAGAGTCAGTTTTCTTGTACTTAAGTCAGGATAGTGCATTTTGTATTTAATTCCGATGAAATATCTGTGTTTCATCGTCAATAAGAAGGACAGAGGGATACAGGAATACCTGAAGTGAAGCATCGGAATCTATAACTAGTGTCACCGGAACGGTTCAAAACATAGATAGTAAGAAGAGTCAGTTGTCTTGTACTTAAGTCGGCATTGTGCCTTTTGTATTTAACTCCGATGCAATTTCTGTGTTTCATCGTCAATAAGAAGGTCAGAGGGATACAGTAAACCAGAAGTGAAGCATCGGAATCTATAACTAGTGTCACAGGAATGGTTCAAACATAGACAGTAAGAAGAGTCAGTTTTCTTGTACTTCAGTCGGCATTGTGCCTTTTAGATTTAATTCCGATGCAATTTCTGTGTTTCATCAACAATAAAAAGGTCAGAGGGATACAGTAAACTTGATGTGAAGCATCGGAATCTATAACTAGTGTCACAGTAATGGTTCAAACTTAGACAGTTAGAAGAGTCAGTTTTGTTGTACTTAAGTCGGCATTGTGCCTTTTGTATTTAATTCCAAAGCAATTTCTGTGATTCATCGTCAATAAGAAGGTCAGAGGGATACAGTAAACCCGAAGTGAAGCATCGGAATCTATAACTAGTGTCACATGAATGGTTCAAAACATAGACAGTAAGAAGAGTCAGTTGTTTTGTACTTAAGTCGGCATTGTGCCTTTTGTATTTAATTCCGATGCTCTTTCTGTGTTTCGCCGTCAATAAGATGGTCAGAGGGATACAGTAAACCTGAAGTGAAGCATCGGAATCTATAACTAGTGTCACATGAATGGTTCAAAACATAGACAGTAAGATGAGTCAGTTATCTTGTACTTAAGTAGGTATTGTGCCTTTTGTATTTAATTCCGATGTTATTTCTGTGTTTCACCGTCAATAAGAAGGTCAAAGGGATACATTAAACCTGAAGTGAAGCATCGGAATCTATAAGTAGTGTCACAGGAATGGTTCAAAACATAATCAGTAAGAAGTGTCAGTTTTCTTGTACTTAAGTCGGCATTGTGCCTTTTGTATTTAGTTCCGATGCAATTTCTGTGTTCCATCGTCAATAAGATGGTCAGAGGGATACAGTAAACCTGAAGTGAAGCATCGGAATCTATAACTAGTGTCACATGAATGGTTCAAAACATAGACAGTAAGAAGAGTCAGTTTTCTTGTACTTCAGTTGGCATTGTGCCTTTTGGATTTAATTCCGATGCTATTTCTGTGTTTCATCCTCAATAATTAGGTGAGAGGGATACAGTAAACCTGAAGTGAAGCGTCGGAATCTATAACTAGTGTCACAGGAATGGTTCAAACATAGACAGTAAGAAGAGTCAGTTTTCTTATACTTAAGTCGGCATTGTGCCTTTTGGATTTAATTCCGATGCAATTTCTGTGTTTCATCAACAATAAAAAGGTCAGAGGGATACAGTAAACTTGAAGTGAAGCATCGGAATCTATAACTAGTGTCACAGTAATGGTTCAAACTTAGACAGTTAGAAGAGTCAGTTTTGTTGTACTTAAGTCGGCATTGTGCCTTTTGTATTTAATTCCAAAGCAATTTCTGTGATTCATCGTCAATAAGAAGGTCAGAGGGATACAGTAAACCTGAAGTGAAGCATCGGAATCTATAACTAGTGTCACAGGAATGGTTCAAAACATAGACTGTAAGAAGAGTCAGTTTTCTTGTACTTCAGTTGGCATTGTGCCTTTTGGATTTAATTCCGATGCTATTTCTGTGTTTCATCGTCAATAAGAAGGTCAGAGGGATACAGTAAACCTGAAGTGAAGCATCTGAATCCATAACTAGTGTCACATGAACGGTTCAAATCGTAGACAATAAGGAGAGTCAGTTATCTTGTACTTAAGTCGGCATTGTGCCTATTGTATATAATTCCGATGCAATGTCTGTGTTTCATCGTCAATAAGAAGGTTGGAGGGATACAGTAAACCTAAAGTGAAGCATCGGAATCTATAACTAGTGTCACAGGAATAGTTCAAACATAGACAGTAAGAAGAGTCAGTTTTCTTGCACTTAAGTCGGCATCGTTCCTTTTGTATTTAATTCCGATGCATTTTCTGTGTTTCATCGTCTATAAGAAGGTCAGTGGAATACAGTAAACCTGAAGTGAAGCATCGGAATCTATAACTAGTGTCACTTGAATGCTTCAAAACATAGACAGTAAGATGAGTCAGTTATCTTGTACTTAAGTAGGTATTGTGCCTTTTGTATTTAATTCCGATGTTATTTCTGTGTTTCACCGTCAATAAGAAGGTCAAAGGGATACATTAAACCTGAAGTGAAGCATCGGAATCTATAAGTAGTGTCACAGGAATGGTTCAAAACATAATCAGTAAGAAGTGTCAGTTTTCTTGTACTTAAGTCGGCATTGTGCCTTTTGTATTTAATTCCGATGCAATTTCTGTGTTCCATCGTCAATAAGATGGTCAGAGGGATACAGTGAACCTGAAGTGAAGCATCGGAATCTATAACTAGTGTCACATGAATGGTTCAAAGCATAGACAGTAAGAAGAGTCAGTTTTCTTGTACATAAGTCGGCATTGTGTTTTTTGTATTTAATTCCAATGCAATTCTGTGTTTCATCGTCAATAAGAAGGTCAGAGGGATACAGTAAACCTGAAGTGAAGCATCGGGATCTATAACTAGTGTCACAGGAATGGTTCAAAACATAGACAGTAAGAAGAGTCAGTTTTCTTGTACTTAAGTCGGCATTGTGCCTTTTGTATTAAATTCCGATGCCATTTCTGTGTTTCATCGTCAATATGATGGTCAGAGGGATACAGTAAACCTGAAGTGAAGCATCGGAATCTATAACTAGTGTCACATGAATGGTTCAAAACATAGATAGTAAGATGAGTCAGTTATCTTGTACTTAAGTAGGTATTGTGCCTTTTGTATTTAATTCCGATGTTATTTCTGTGTTTCACCGTCAATAAGAAGGTCAAAGGGATACATTAAACCTGAAGTGAAGCATCGGAATCTATAAGTAGTGTCACAGGAATGGTTCAAAACATAATCAGTAAGAAGTGTCAGTTTTCTTGTACTTAAGTCGGCATTGTGCCTTCTGTATTTAATTCCGATGCAATTTCTGTGTTCCATCGTCAATAAGATGGTCAGAGGGATACAGTGAACCTGAAGTAAAGCATCGGAATCTATAACTAGTGTCACATGAATGGTTCAAAGCATAGACAGTAAGAAGAGTCAGTTTTCTTGTACATAAATCGGCATTGTGTTTTTTGTATTTAATTCCAATGCAATATCTGTGTTTCATCGTCAATAAGAAGGTCAGAGGGATACAGTAAACCTGAAGTGAAGCATCGGAAACTATAACTAGTGTCACAGGAATGGTTCAAAACATAGACAGTAAGATGAGTCAGTTTTCTTGGACTTAAGTCGGCATTGTGCCTTTTGTATTTAATTCCGTTGCCATTTCTGTGTTTCATCGTCAATATGATGGTCAGAGGGATACAGTAAACCTGAAGTGAAGCATCGGAATCTATAACTAGTGTCACATGAATGGTTCAAAACATCGACAGTAAGAAGAGTCAGTTTTCTTGTACTTCAGTTGGCATTGTGCCTTTTGGATTTAATTCCGATGCTATTTCTGTGTTTCATCCTCAATAATTAGGTCAGAGGGATACAGTAAACCTGAAGTGAAGCGACGGAATCTATAACTAGTGTCACAGGAATGGTTCAAACATAGACAGTAAGAAGAGTCAGTTTTGTTGTACTTAATTCGGCATTGTGCCTTTTGTATTTAATTCCAAAGCAATTTCTATGATTCATCGTCAATAAGAAGGTCAGAGGGATACAGTAAACCTGAAGTGAAGCATCGGAATCTATAACTAGTGTCACAGGAATGGTTCAAAACATAGACTGTAAGAAGAGTCAGTTTTCTTGTACTTCAGTTGGCATTGTGCCTTTTGGATTTAATTCCGATGCTATTTCTGTGTTTCATCGTCAATAAGAAGGTCAGAGGGATACAGTAAACCTGAAGTGAAGCATCGGAATCCATAACTAGTGTCACATGAACGGTTCAAATCGTAGACAATAAGGAGAGTCAGTTATCTTGTACTTAAGTCGGCATTGTGCCTATTGTATTTAATTCCGATGTAATTTCTGTGTTTCATCGTCAATATGATGGTCAGAGGGATACAGTAAACCTGAAGTGAAGCATCGGAATCTATAACTAGTATCACATGAATGGTTCAAAACATAGACAGTAAGATGAGTCAGTTATCTTGTACTTAAGTAGGTTTTGTGCCTTTTGTATTTAATTCCGATGTTATTTCTGTGTTTCACCGTCAATAAGAAGGTCAAAGGGATACATTAAACCTGAAGTGAAGCATCGGAATCTATAAGTAGTGTCACAGGAATGGTTAAAAACATAGACTGTAAGAAGAGTCAGTTTTCTTGTACTTCAGTTGGCATTGTGCCTTTTGGATTTAATTCCGATGCTATTTCTGTGTTTCATCGTCAATAAGAAGGTTAGAGGGATACAGTAAACCTGAAGTGAAGCATCGGAATCTATAACTAGTGTCACAGGAATAGTTCAAACATAGACAGTAAAAAGAGTCAGTTTTCTTGCACTTAAGTCGGCATTGTTCCTTTTGTATTTAATTCCGATGCATTTTCTGTGTTTCATCGTCAATAGGAAGGTCAGTGGAATACAGTAAACCTGAGGTGAAGCATCGGAATCTATAACTAGTGTCACTTGAATGCTTCAAAACATAGACAGTAAGATGAGTCAGTTATCTTGTACTTAAGTAGGTATTGTGCCTTTTGTATTTAATTCCGATGTTATTTCTGTGTTTCACCGTCAATAAGAAGGTCAAAGGGATACATTAAACCTGAAGTGAAGCATCGGAATCTATAAGTAGTGTCACAGGAATGGTTCAAAACATAATCAGTAAGAAGTGTCAGTTTTCTTGTACTTAAGTCGGCATTGTGCCTTTTGTATTTAATTCCGATGCAATTTCTGTGTTCCATCGTCAATAAGATGGTCAGAGGGATACAGTGAACCTGAAGTGAAGCATCGGAATCTATAACTAGTGTCACATGAATGGTTCATAGCATAGACAGTAAGAAGAGTCAGTTTTCTTGTACATAAGTCGGCATTGTGTTTTTTGTATTTAATTCCAATGCAATTTCTGTGTTTCATCGTGAATAAGAAGGTCAGAGGGATACAGTAAACCTGAAGTGAAGCATCGGGATCTATAACTAGTGTCACAGGAATGGTTCAAAACATAGACAGTAAGAAGAGTCAGTTTTCTTGTACTTAAGTCGGCATTGTGCCTTTTGTATTTAATTCCGATGCCATTTCTGTGTTTCATCGTCAATATGATGGTCAGAGGGATACAGTAAACCTGAAGTGAAGCATCGGAATCTATAACTAGTATCACATGAATGGTTCAAAACATAGACAGTAAGATGAGTCAGTTATCTTGTACTTAAGTAGGTTTTGTGCATTTTGTATTTAATTCCGATGTTATTTCTGTGTTTCACCGTCAATAAGAAGGTCAAAGGGATACATTAAACCTGAAGTGAAGCATCGGAATCTATAAGTAGTGTCACAGGAATGGTTCAAAACATAATCAGTAAGAAGTGTCAGTTTTCTTGTACTTAAGTCGGCATTGTGCCTTTTGTATTTAATTCCGATGCAATTTCTGTGTTCCATCGTCAATAAGATGGTCAGAGGGATACAGTGAACCTGAAGTAAAGCATCGGAATCTATAACTAGTGTCACATGAATGGTTCAAAGCATAGACAGTAAGAAGAGTCAGTTTTCTTGTACATAAGTCGGCATTGTGTTTTTTGTATTTAATTCCAATGCAATTTCTGTGTTTCATCGTCAATAAGAAGGTCAGAGGGATACAGTAAACCTGAAGTGAAGCATCGGAATGTATAACTAGTGTCACAGGAATGGTTCAAAACATAGACAGTAAGAAGAGTCAGTTTTCTTGTACTTAAGTCGGCATTGTGCCTTTTGTATTTAATTCCGATGCCATTTCTGTGTTTCATCGTCAATATGATGGTCAGAGGGATACAGTAAACCTGAAGTGAAGCATCGGAATCTATAACTAGTATCACATGAATGGTTCAAAACATAGACAGTAAGATGAGTCAGTTATCTTGTACTTAAGTAGGTTTTGTGCATTTTGTATTTAATTCCGATGTTATTTCTGTGTTTCACCGTCAATAAGAAGGTCAAAGGGATACATTAAACCTGAAGTGAACCATCGGAATCTATAAGTAGTGTCACAGGAATGGTTCAAAACATAATCAGTAAGAAGTGTCAGTTTTCTTGTACTTAAGTCGGCATTGTGCCTTTTGGATTTAATTCCGATGCAATTTCTGTGTTTCATCAACAATAAAAAGGTCAGAGGGATACAGTAAACTTGAAGTGAAGCATCGGAATCTATAACTAGTGTCACAGGAATGGTTCAAACATAGACAGTAAGAAGAGTCAGTTTTGTTGTACTTAATTCGGCATTGTGCCTTTTGTATTTAATTCCAAAGCAATTTCTATGATTCATCGTCAATAAGAAGGTCAGAGGGATACAGTAAACCTGAAGTGAAGCATCGGAATCTATAACTAGTGTCACAGGAATGGTTCAAAACATAGACTGTAAGAAGAGTCAGTTTTCTTGTACTTCAGTTGGCATTGTGCCTTTTGGATTTAATTCCGATGCTATTTCTGTGTTTCATCGTCAATAAGAAGGTCAGAGGGATACAGTAAACCTGAAGTGAAGCATCGGAATCCATAACTAGTGTCACATGAACGGTTCAAATCGTAGACAATAAGGAGAGTCAGTTATCTTGTACTTAAGTCGGCATTGTGCCTATTGTATTTAATTCCGATGTAATTTCTGTGTTTCATCGTCAATATGATGGTCAGAGGGATACAGTAAACCTGAAGTGAAGCATCGGAATCTATAACTAGTATCACATGAATGGTTCAAAACATAGACAGTAAGATGAGTCAGTTATCTTGTACTTAAGTAGGTTTTGTGCCTTTTGTATTTAATTCCGATGTTATTTCTGTGTTTCACCGTCAATAAGAAGGTCAAAGGGATACATTAAACCTGAAGTGAAGCATCGGAATCTATAAGTAGTGTCACAGGAATGGTTAAAAACATAGACTGTAAGAAGAGTCAGTTTTCTTGTACTTCAGTTGGCATTGTGCCTTTTGGATTTAATTCCGATGCTATTTCTGTGTTTCATCGTCAATAAGAAGGTTAGAGGGATACAGTAAACCTGAAGTGAAGCATCGGAATCTATAACTAGTGTCACAGGAATAGTTCAAACATAGACAGTAAAAAGAGTCAGTTTTCTTGCACTTAAGTCGGCATTGTTCCTTTTGTATTTAATTCCGATGCATTTTCTGTGTTTCATCGTCAATAGGAAGGTCAGTGGAATACAGTAAACCTGAGGTGAAGCATCGGAATCTATAACTAGTGTCACTTGAATGCTTCAAAACATAGACAGTAAGATGAGTCAGTTATCTTGTACTTAAGTAGGTATTGTGCCTTTTGTATTTAATTCCGATGTTATTTCTGTGTTTCACCGTCAATAAGAAGGTAAAAGGGATACATTAAACCTGAAGTGAAGCATCGGAATCTATAAGTAGTGTCACAGGAATGGTTCAAAACATAATCAGTAAGAAGTGTCAGTTTTCTTGTACTTAAGTCGGCATTGTGCCTTTTGTATTTAATTCCGATGCAATTTCTGTGTTCCATCGTCAATAAGATGGTCAGAGGGATACAGTGAACCTGAAGTGAAGCATCGGAATCTATAACTAGTGTCACATGAATGGTTCATAGCATAGACAGTAAGAAGAGTCAGTTTTCTTGTACATAAGTCGGCATTGTGTTTTTTGTATTTAATTCCAATGCAATTTCTGTGTTTCATCGTGAATAAGAAGGTCAGAGGGATACAGTAAACCTGAAGTGAAGCATCGGGATCTATAACTAGTGTCACAGGAATGGTTCAAAACATAGACAGTAAGAAGAGTCAGTTTTCTTGTACTTAAGTCGGCATTGTGCCTTTTGTATTTAATTCCGATGCCATTTCTGTGTTTCATCGTCAATATGATGGTCAGAGGGATACAGTAAACCTGAAGTGAAGCATCGGAATCTATAACTAGTATCACATGAATGGTTCAAAACATAGACAGTAAGATGAGTCAGTTATCTTGTACTTAAGTAGGTTTTGTGCATTTTGTATTTAATTCCGATGTTATTTCTGTGTTTCACCGTCAATAAGAAGGTCAAAGGGATACATTAAACCTGAAGTGAAGCATCGGAATCTATAAGTAGTGTCACAGGAATGGTTCAAAACATAATCAGTAAGAAGTGTCAGTTTTCTTGTACTTAAGTCGGCATTGTGCCTTTTGTATTTAATTCCGATGCAATTTCTGTGTTCCATCGTCAATAAGATGGTCAGAGGGATACAGTGAACCTGAAGTAAAGCATCGGAATCTATAACTAGTGTCACATGAATGGTTCAAAGCATAGACAGTAAGAAGAGTCAGTTTTCTTGTACATAAGTCGGCATTGTGTTTTTTGTATTTAATTCCAATGCAATTTCTGTGTTTCATCGTCAATAAGAAGGTCAGAGGGATACAGTAAACCTGAAGTGAAGCATCGGAATGTATAACTAGTGTCACAGGAATGGTTCAAAACATAGACAGTAAGAAGAGTCAGTTTTCTTGTACTTAAGTCGGCATTGTGCCTTTTGTATTTAATTCCGATGCCATTTCTGTGTTTCATCGTCAATATGATGGTCAGAGGGATACAGTAAACCTGAAGTGAAGCATCGGAATCTATAACTAGTATCACATGAATGGTTCAAAACATAGACAGTAAGATGAGTCAGTTATCTTGTACTTAAGTAGGTTTTGTGCATTTTGTATTTAATTCCGATGTTATTTCTGTGTTTCACCGTCAATAAGAAGGTCAAAGGGATACATTAAACCTGAAGTGAACCATCGGAATCTATAAGTAGTGTCACAGGAATGGTTCAAAACATAATCAGTAAGAAGTGTCAGTTTTCTTGTACTTAAGTCGGCATTGTGCCTTTTGTATTTAATTCCGATGCCATTTCTGTGTTTCATCGTCAATATGATGGTCAGAGGGATACAGTAAACCTGAAGGGATGCATCGGAATCTATAACTAGTGTCACATGAATGGTTCAAAAGATAGACAGTAAGAAGAGTCAGTTTTCTTGTACGTCAGTTGGCATTGTGCCTTTTGGATTTAATTTCGATGCTATTTCTGTGTTTCATCCTCAATAATTAGGTCAGAGGGATACAGTAAACCTGAAGTGAAGCGTCGGAATCTATAACTAGTGTCACAGGAATGGTTCAAACATAGACAGTAAGAAGAGTCAGTTTTCTTGTACTTAAGTCGGCATTGTGCCTTTTGGATTTAATTCCGATGCAATTTCTGTGTTTCATCAACAGTAAAAAGGTCAGAGGGATACAGTTAACTTGAAGTGAAGCATCGGAATCTATAACTAGTGTCACAGTAATGGTTCAAACTTAGACAGTTAGAAGAGTCAGTTTTGTTGTACTTAAGTCGGCATTGTGATTTTTGTATTTAATTCCAAAGCAATTTCTGTGATTCATCGTCAATAAGAAGGTCAGAGGGATACAGTAAACCTGAAGTGAAGCATCGGAATCTGTAACTAGTGTCACAGGAATGGTTCAAAACATAGACTGTAAGAAGAGTCAGTTTTCTTGTACTTAAGTCGGCATTGTGCTTTTTGTATTTAATGCCGATGCAATTTCTGTGTTTCATCGTCAATAAGAAGGTCAGAGGGATACAGTAAACCTGAAGTGAAGCATCGGAATCTATAACTAGTGCCACAGGAATGGTTCAAACATAGACAGTATTAAGAGTCAGTTTTCTTGTACTTAAGTCAGGGTAGTGCATTTTGTATTTAATTCCGATGAAATATCTGTGTTTCATCGTCAATAAGAAGGACAGAGGGATACAGTAAACCTGAAGTGAAGCATCGGAATCTATAACTAGTGTCACAGGAATGGTTCTAAACATAGATAGTAGGAGGAGTCAGTTGTCTTGTACTTAAGTCGGCATTGTGACTTTTGTATTTAATTCCGATGCAATTTCCGTGTTTCATCGTCAATAAGAAGGTCAGAGGGATACAGTAAACCTGAAGTGAAGCATCGGAATCTATAACTAGTGTCACAGGAATGGTTCAAACATAGACAGTAAGAAGAGTCAGTTTTCTTGTACTTAAGTCGGCATTGTGCCTTTTAGATTTAATTCCGATGCAATTTCTGTGTTTCATCAACAATAAAAAGGTCAGAGGGATACAGTAAGCTTGAAGTGAAGCATCGGAATCTGTAACTAGTGTCACAGGAATTGTTCAAAACATAGACTGTAAGAAGAGTCAGTTTTCTTGTACTTAAGTCGGCATTGCGCTTTTTGTATTTAATTCTGATGCAATTTCTGTGTTTCATCGTCAATAAGAAGGACAGAGGGATACAGTAAACCTGAAGTGAAGCATCGGAATCTATAACTAGTGCCACAGGAATGGTTCAAACATAGACAGTAAGAAGAGTCAGTTTTCTTGTACTTAAGTCAGGATAGGGCGTTTTGTATTTAATTCCGATGAAATTTCTGTGTTTCATCGTCAATAAGAAGGACAGAGGGATACAGGAAAACCTGAAGTAAAGCATCGGAATCTATAACTAGTGTCACAGGAATGGTTCAAACATAGACAGTAAGAAGAGTCAGTTTTCTTGTACCTAAGTCGGCATTGTGCCTTTTGGATTTAATTCCGATACAATTTCTGTGTTTCATCAACAATAAAAAGGTCAGAGGGATACAGTAAACTTGAAGTGAAGCATCGGAATCTATAACTAGTGTCACAGTAATGGTTCAAACTTAGACAGTTAGAAGAGTCAGTTTTGTTGTACTTAAGTCGGCATTGTGCCTTTTGTATTTAATTCCAAAGCAATTTCTGTGATTCATCGTCAATAAGAAGGTCAGAGGGATACAGTAAACCTGAAGTGAAGCATCGGAATCTATAACTAGTGTCACAGGAATGGTTCAAACATAGACAGTAAAAAGAGTCAGTTTTCTTGTACTTAAGTCAGGATAGTGCCTTTTGTATTTAATTCCGATGAAATTTCTGTGTTTCATCGTCAATAAGAAGGACAGAGGGATACAGGAAAACCTGAAGTAAAGCATCGGAATCTATAACTAGTGTCACAGGAATGGTTCAAAACATAGACAGGAGGAAGAGTCCGTTATCTGGTACTTAAGTAGGCTATGTGCCTTTTGTATTTAATTCCGATGCTATATCTGTGTTTCATCGTCAATAAGAAGGTCAGAGGGATACAGTAAACCTGAAGTGAAGCATCGGAATCTATAACTAGTGTCAAAGGAGTGGTTCAAACATAGAAAGTAAGAAGAGTCAGTTCTCTTGCACTTAAGTCGGCATTGTTCTTCTTGTATTTAATTCCGATGCATTTTCTGTGTTTCATCGTCAATAGGAAGGTCAGAGGAATATAGTAAACCTGAAGTGAAGCATCGGAATCTATAACTAGTGTCACTTGAATGGTTCAAAACATAGACAGTAAGAAGAGTCAGTTATCTGGTACGTAAGTAGGCATTCTGCCTTTTGTATTTAATTCCGATGCTATTTCTGTATTTCATCGTCAATACGAAGGTCAGAGGGATACAGGAAACCTGAAGTGAAGCATCGGAATCTATAACTAGTGTCACAGGAATGGTTCAAAACAAAGACAGTAAGAAGAGTCAGTTTTCTTGTACTTAAGTCGGCATTGTGCCTTTTGTATTTATTTCCGATGCAATTTCTGTGTTTCATCGTCAATAAGATGGTCAGAGGGATGCAGTAAACCTGAAGTGAAGCATCAGAATCTTTAACTAGTGTCACATGAATGGTTCAAAGCATAGACAGTAAGAAGAGTCAGTTTTCTTGTACTTAAGTCGGCATTGTGTTTTTTGTATTTGATTCCAATTCAATTTCTGTGTTTCATCGTCAATAAGAAGGGCAGAGGGATACAGGAAACCTGAAGTGAAGCATCGGAATCTATAACTAGTGTCACAGGAATGGTTCAAAACATAGACAGTTAGAAGAGTCAGTTTTCTTGTACTTAAGTTGGTATTGTGCAATTTGTATTTATTTCCGATGCAATTTCTGTGTTTGATCGTCAATAAGAAGGTCAGAGTGATAAAGTAAACCTGAAGTGAAGCATCGGAATCTATAACTAGTGTCACAGGAATGGTTCAAAACTTAGACAGTAAGAAGAGTCAGTTTTCTTGTATTTAAGTCGGCATTGTGCCCTTCGTAATTAATTCCGATGCAATTTCTGTGTTTCATCGTCAATAAGAAGGCCAGAGGGATACAGTAAACCTGAAGTGAAGCATCGGAATTTATAACTAGTGTCACAGGAATGGATCAAAACATAGACAGTAAGAAGAGTCAGTTTTCTTGTACTTAAGGCGGCATTGATAATTTTGTATTTAATTCCGATGCAATTTTTGTGTTTCATCGTCGATAAGAAGGTCAGAGGGATACAGTGAACCTGAAGTGAAGCATCGGAATCTATAACTAGTGTCACAGGAATGTTTCAATACATAGACAGTAAGAAGAGTCAGATTTCTTGTACTGAAGTAGGGATTGTGTCTTTTGTATTTAATTCCGGTGCAATTTCTGTGTTTGATCGTCAATAAGAAGGTCAGAGGGATACAGTAAACCTGAAGTGAAGCATCGGAATCTGTAACTAGTGTCACATGAGTGGTTCGAATCATAGACAGTAAGAAGAATCAGTTATTTTGTACTTAAGTCGGCATAGTGCCTTTTGTATTTAATTCCGATGCAATTTCTGTGTTTCATCGGCAATACGAAGGTCAGAGGGATACAATAACCTGAAGTGAAGCTTCGGAATTATAACTAGTGTCACAGGAATAGTTCAAAACATAGACAGTTAGAAGAGTCATATTTCTTGTACTTAAGTCGGCATTGTGCCTTTTGTATTTAATTCCGATGCAATTTCTGTGTTCCATCGACAATACGAAGGTCAGAGGGATACAGTAAACCTGAAGTGAAGCATCGGAATCTATAACTAGTGTCACAGGAGTGGTTCAAACATAGACAGTAAGAAGAGTCAGTTCTCTTGCACTTAAGTCGGCAGGGTTCCTTTTGTATTTAATTCCGATGCATTTTCTGTGTTTCATCGTCAATAAAAAGGACAGAGGGATAAAGTAAACCTGAAGTGAAGCATCGGAATCTATAACTAGTGTCACAGGTGTGGTTCAAAACATAGACAGTAAGAAGAGTCAATTTTCTTGTACTTAAGTCGGCATTGTGCCTTTTGTATTTATTTCCGATGCAATTTCTGTGTTTCATCGTCAATAAGATGGTCAGAGGGATACAGTAAACCTGAAGTGAAGCATCGGAATCTATAACTAGTGTCACAGGAATGGTTCAAAACATAGACAGTAAGAAGAGTCAGTTTTTTGTACTTAAGTCGGCATTGTGCCTTTCGTATTTAATTCCGATGCAATTTCAGTGTTTTATCGTCAATAAGAAGGTCAGAGGGATACAGTAAACCTGAAGTGAAGCATCGGAATCTATAACGAGTGTCACAGGATTGGTTCAAAACATAGACAGTAAGAAGAGTCAGTTTTCTTGTACTTAAGTCGGCATTGTGCCTTTTGTATTTAATTCCGATGGAATTTCTGTGTTTCATCGTCAATAAGAAGCTCAGAGGGATACAGTAAACCTGAAGTGAAGCATCGGAATCTATAACTAGTGTCACAGGAGTGGTTCAAAGCATAGACAGTAAGAAGAGACAGTTATCTTGTACTTAAGTCGTCATTGTGCCTTTTGTATTTAATTCCGATGCTATTTCTGTGTTTCATCGTCAATAAGAAGGTCAGAGGGATACAGTAAACCTGAAGTGAAGCATCGGAATCTATAACTAGTGTCACAGGAGTGGTTCAAACATAGACAGTAAGAAGAGTCAGTTCTCTTGCACTTAAGTCGGCAGGGTTCCTTTTGTATTTAATTCCGATGCATTTTCTGTGTTTCATCGTCAATAAAAAGGACAGAGGGATAAAGTAAACCTGAAGTGAAACATCGGAATCTATAACTAGTGTCACAGGTGTGGTTCAAAACATAGACAGTAAGAAGAGTCAATTTTCTTGTACTTAAGTCGGCATTGTGCCTTTTGTATTTATTTCCGATGCAATTTCTGTGTTTCATCGTCAATAAGATGGTCAGAGGGATACAGTAAACCTGAAGTGAAGCATCGGAATCTATAACTAGTGTCACAGGAATGGTTCAAAACATAGACAGTAAGAAGAGTCAGTTTTTTGTACTTAAGTCGGCATTGTGCCTTTCGTATTTAATTCCGATGCAATTTCAGTGTTTTATCGTCAATAAGAAGGTCAGAGGGATACAGTAAACCTGAAGTGAAGCATCGGAATCTATAACGAGTGTCACAGGATTGGTTCAAAACATAGACAGTAAGAAGAGTCAGTTTTCTTGTGCTTAAGTCAGCATTGTGCCTTATGTATTTAGTTCCGATGCAATTTCTGTGTTTCATCGTCAATAAGAAGGTCAGAGGGATACAGTGAACCTGAAGTGGAGCATCGGGATCTATAACTAGTGTCACAGGAATGTTTCAAAACATAGACAGTACGAAGAGTCAGTTTTCTTGTACTTAAATCAGCATTGTGCCTTTTGTATTTAATTCCGGTACAATTTCTGTGCTTGTTCGTCAATAAGAAGGTCAGAGCGATACAGTAAACCTGAATTGAAGCATCGGAATCTATAACTAGTGTCACAGGAATGGTTCAAAGCATAGACAGTTAGAAGAGTCAGTTTTCTTGTACTTAAGTTGGCATTGTGCCTTTTGTATTTATTTCCGATGCAATTTCTGTGTTTGATCGTCAATAAGAAGGTCAGAGTGATAAAGTAAACCTGAAGTGAAGCATCGGAAACTATAACTAGTGACACAGGAATAGTTCAAAACTTAGACAGTAAGAAGAGTCAGTTTTCTTGTACTTAAGTCGGCATTGTGACTTTTATATTTAATTCCGAAGCAATTTCTGTGATTGATCGTCAATAAGAAGGTCGGAGGGATACAGTAAACTTGGAGTAAAGCATCGGAGTCAATAACTAGTGTCACATGAATGGTTCAAAACATTGACAGTTAGAAGAGTCAGTTTTCATGTACTTAAGTCGGCATTGTGTTTTTTGTATTTAATTCCGATGCAATTTCTGTGTTTCATCGTCAGTAAGAAGGTCAGAGGGATACAGTGAACCTGAAGTGAAGCATCGGAATCTATAACTAGTGTCACAGGAATGGTTAAAAACATAGACAGTAAGAAGAGTCAGTTTTCTTGTACTTAAGTCTGCATTGTGCTTTTACTATTTAATTCCGATGCAATTTCTGTGTTTCATCGTCAATAAGAAGGTCAGAGGGATACAGTAAACCAGAAGTGAAGCATCGGAATCTATAACTAGTGTCACAGGAATGGTTCAAACATAGACAGTAAGAAGAGTCAGTTTTCTTGTACTTAAGTCGGCGTTGTGCCTTTTGTATTGAATTCCGATGCAATATCTGTTTTTCATCGTCAATTAGAAGGCCAGAGGGATACAGTAAACCTGAAGTGAAGCATCGGAATTTATAACTAGTGTCACAGAAATGGATCAGAACATAGACAGTAAGAAGAGTCAGTTTTCTTGTACTTAAGTCGGCATTGTTATTTTTGTATTTAATTCCGATGGAATTTCTGTGTTTCATCGTCAATAAGAAAATCAGAGGGATACAGTAAACCTTAAGTGAAGCATCGGAATCTATAACTAGTGTCACAGGAATGATTAAAAAAAAACAGTAAGAAGAGTCAGTTTTCTTGTACTTAAGTCGGCATTGTGCCTTTTGTATTTAATTCCGATGCAATTTCAGAGTTTCATCGTCAATAAGAAGGTCAGAGGGATACAGTGAACCTGAAGTGAAGCATCGGAATACATAACTAGTGTCACATGAATGGTTCAAACATAGACAGTTGGAAGAGTCAGTTTTCTTGTACATTAGTCGGCATTGTGCAATTTGTAATTAATTCCGATGAAATTTCTGTGTTTCATCGTCAATAAGAAGGTCAGAGGGATACAGTAAACCTGAAGTGAAGCTTCGGAATCTATAACTAGTGTCACATGAATGGTTCAAAACATAGACAGTAAGAAGAGTCAGTTTTGTTGTACTTAAGTCGACATTATGCCTTTTCTATTTAATTCCGATGCAATTTCTGTGTTTCATCGTCAATAAGAAGGTCAGAGGGATACTGTAAAGCTGAAGTAAAGCATCGGAATCTATAACCAGTGTCACAGGAATGGTTCAAAACTTAGACAGTAAGAAGATTCAGTTTTCTTGTACTTAAATCGGCATTGTGCCTTTTGTATTTAATTACGATGCAATTTCTGTGTTTCATCGTCAATTAGAAGGTCAGAGGGATACAGTAAACCAGAAGTGAAGCATCTGAATCTATAACTAGTGTCACAGTAATGGTTCAAAACATAGACAGTAAGAAAAGACAGTTTTCTTGTACTTATGTCGGCGTTGTGCCTTTTGTATTTAATTCCGATGCAATTTCTGTGTTTCATCGTCAATAAGAAGGTCAGAGCGATACAGTAAACCTTAAGTGAAGCATCGGAATCTATAATTAGTGTCACAGGAATGATAAAAAAAAAACAGTAAGAAGAGTCTTTTTCCTTGTACTTAAGTCGGCATTGTGCCATTTGTATTTAATTCCGATGCAATTTCAGAGTTTCATCGTCAATAAGAAGGTCAGAGGGATACAGTAAACCTGAAGTGAAGCATCGGAATCTATAACTAGTGTCACATGAATGGTTCAAACATAGACAGTAGGTAGGGTCAGTTTTCTTGTACATAAGTCGGCATTGTGCCTTTTGTATTTAATTCCGATGCAATATCTGTGTTTCATCGTCAATAAGAAGGTCAGAGGGATACAGTAAACCTGAAGTGAAGCATCGGAATCTATAACTAGTGTCACATGAATGGTTCAAAACATAGACAGTAAGAAGAGTCGGTTTTCTTGTACATAAGTCGGCATTGTGCCCTTTGTATTTAATTCCGATGCAATTTCTGTGTTTCATCCACAATAAGAAGGTCAGAGGGATGCAGTAAACCTGAAGTGAAGCATCGGAATCTATAACTAGTGTCACAGGAATGGTTAAAAACATAGACAGTAAGAAGAGTCAGTTTTCTTGTACTTAAGTCTGCATTGTGCTTTTACTATTTAATTCCGATGCAATTTCTGTGTTTCATCGTCAATAAGAAGGTCAGAGCGATACAGTAACCCAGAAGTGAAGCATCGGAATCTATAACTAGTGTCACATGAATGGTTCAAAACATAGACAGTAAGAAGAGTCAGTTTACTTGTACTGAAGTCGGCTTTGTGCCTTTTGTATTTAATTCCGATGCAATTTCTGTGTTTCATCGTCAATAAGAAGGTCAGAGGGATACAGTAAACCTGAAGTGAAGCATCGGAATCTATAACTAGTGTCACATGAATGGTTCAAATCATAGACAGTAAAAAGAGTCAGTTGTTTTGTACTTAAGTCGGCATTCTGTCTTTTGTATTTAATTCCGATGCAATTTCTGTGTTTCATCGTCAATAAGACGGTCAGAGGGATACAGTAAACCTGAAGTGAAGCATCGGAATCTGTAACTAGTGTCACAGGAATGGTTAAAAACATAGACAGTAAGAAGAGTCAGTTTTCTTGTACTTAAGTCTGCATTGTGCTTTTACTATTTAATTCCGATGCAATTTCTGTGTTTCATCGTCAATAAGAAGGTCAGAGGGATACAGTAAACCAGAAGTGAAGCATCGGAATCTATAACTAGTGTCACAGGAATGGTTCAAACATAGACAGTAAGAAGAGTCAGTTTTCTTGTACTTAAGTCGGCGTTGTGCCTTTTGTATTGAATTCCGATGCAATATCTGTTTTTCATCGTCAATTAGAAGGCCAGAGGGATACAGTAAACCTGAAGTGAAGCATCGGAATTTATAACTAGTGTCACAGAAATGGATCAGAACATAGACAGTAAGAAGAGTCAGTTTTCTTGTACTTAAGTCGGCATTGTTATTTTTGTATTTAATTCCGATGGAATTTCTGTGTTTCATCGTCAATAAGAAAATCAGAGGGATACAGTAAACCTTAAGTGAAGCATCGGAATCTATAACTAGTGTCACAGGAATGATTAAAAAAAAACAGTAAGAAGAGTCAGTTTTCTTGTACTTAAGTCGGCATTGTGCCTTTTGTATTTAATTCCGATGCAATTTCAGAGTTTCATCGTCAATAAGAAGGTCAGAGGGATACAGTGAACCTGAAGTGAAGCATCGGAATACATAACTAGTGTCACATGAATGGTTCAAACATAGACAGTTGGAAGAGTCAGTTTTCTTGTACATTAGTCGGCATTGTGCAATTTGTAATTAATTCCGATGAAATTTCTGTGTTTCATCGTCAATAAGAAGGTCAGAGGGATACAGTAAACCTGAAGTGAAGCTTCGGAATCTATAACTAGTGTCACATGAATGGTTCAAAACATAGACAGTAAGAAGAGTCAGTTTTGTTGTACTTAAGTCGACATTATGCCTTTTCTATTTAATTCCGATGCAATTTCTGTGTTTCATCGTCAATAAGAAGGTCAGAGGGATACTGTAAAGCTGAAGTAAAGCATCGGAATCTATAACCAGTGTCACAGGAATGGTTCAAAACTTAGACAGTAAGAAGATTCAGTTTTCTTGTACTTAAATCGGCATTGTGCCTTTTGTATTTAATTACGATGCAATTTCTGTGTTTCATCGTCAATTAGAAGGTCAGAGGGATACAGTAAACCAGAAGTGAAGCATCTGAATCTATAACTAGTGTCACAGTAATGGTTCAAAACATAGACAGTAAGAAAAGACAGTTTTCTTGTACTTATGTCGGCGTTGTGCCTTTTGTATTTAATTCCGATGCAATTTCTGTGTTTCATCGTCAATAAGAAGGTCAGAGCGATACAGTAAACCTTAAGTGAAGCATCGGAATCTATAATTAGTGTCACAGGAATGATAAAAAAAAAACAGTAAGAAGAGTCTTTTTCCTTGTACTTAAGTCGGCATTGTGCCATTTGTATTTAATTCCGATGCAATTTCAGAGTTTCATCGTCAATAAGAAGGTCAGAGGGATACAGTAAACCTGAAGTGAAGCATCGGAATCTATAACTAGTGTCACATGAATGGTTCAAACATAGACAGTAGGTAGGGTCAGTTTTCTTGTACATAAGTCGGCATTGTGCCTTTTGTATTTAATTCCGATGCAATATCTGTGTTTCATCGTCAATAAGAAGGTCAGAGGGATACAGTAAACCTGAAGTGAAGCATCGGAATCTATAACTAGTGTCACATGAATGGTTCAAAACATAGACAGTAAGAAGAGTCGGTTTTCTTGTACATAAGTCGGCATTGTGCCCTTTGTATTTAATTCCGATGCAATTTCTGTGTTTCATCCACAATAAGAAGGTCAGAGGGATGCAGTAAACCTGAAGTGAAGCATCGGAATCTATAACTAGTGTCACAGGAATGGTTAAAAACATAGACAGTAAGAAGAGTCAGTTTTCTTGTACTTAAGTCTGCATTGTGCTTTTACTATTTAATTCCGATGCAATTTCTGTGTTTCATCGTCAATAAGAAGGTCAGAGCGATACAGTAACCCAGAAGTGAAGCATCGGAATCTATAACTAGTGTCACATGAATGGTTCAAAACATAGACAGTAAGAAGAGTCAGTTTACTTGTACTGAAGTCGGCTTTGTGCCTTTTGTATTTAATTCCGATGCAATTTCTGTGTTTCATCGTCAATAAGAAGGTCAGAGGGATACAGTAAACCTGAAGTGAAGCATCGGAATCTATAACTAGTGTCACATGAATGGTTCAAATCATAGACAGTAAAAAGAGTCAGTTGTTTTGTACTTAAGTCGGCATTGTGTCTTTTGTATTTAATTCCGATGCAATTTCTGTGTTTCATCGTCAATAAGACGGTCAGAGGGATACAGTAAACCTGAAGTGAAGCATCGGAATCTGTAACTAGTGTCACAGGAATGGTTCAAAACATAGACAGTAAGAAGAGTCAGTTTTCTTGTACTTAAGTCAGCATTGTGCGTTTTGTATTTAATTCCGATGCAATTTCTGTGTTTCATCGTCAATAAGAAGGTCTGAGGGATACTGTATAGCTGAAGTGAAGCATCGGAAACTATAACTAGTGACACAGGAATGGTTCAAAACATAGACAGTAAGAAGAGTCAGTTTGCTTGTACTTAAGTCGGCATTGTGCCTTTTGTATTTAATTCCGATTTAATTTCTTTGTTTCATCGTCAATAGGAAGGTCAGAGGGATACAGTAATCCTGAAGTGAAACATCGGAATCTATAACTAGTGTCACAGGAATGGTTCAAAACATAGACAGTAAGAAGAGAAAGTTATCTTGTACTTAAGTCGTCATTGTGCCTTTTCAATTTAATTCCGATGCTATTTCTGTGTTTCATCGTCAATAAGAAGGTCAGAGGGATACAGTAAACCTGAAGTGAAGCATCGGAATCTATAACTATTGTCACAGGAGTGGTTCAAACATAGACAGTAAGAAGAGTCAGTTCCCTTGCACTTAAGTCGGCAATGTTCCTTTGGTATTTAATTCCGATGCATTTTCTGTGTTTCATCGTCAATAACAAGGTCAGAGGGATACAGTAAACCTGAAGTGAAGCATCGGAATCTATAACTAGTGCCACAGGAATGGTTCAAACATAGACAGTAAGAAGAGTCAGTTTTCTTGTACTTAAGTCAGGATAGAGCCTTTTGTATTTAATTCCGATGAAATTTCTGTGTTTCATCGTCAATAAGAAGGACAGAGAAATACAGGAAAACCTGAAGTAAAGCATCGGAATCTATAACTAGTGTCACAGGAATGGTTCAAACATAGACAGTAAGAAGAGTCAGTTTTCTTGTACCTAAGTCGGCATTGTGCCTTTTGGATTTAATTCCGATGCAATTTCTGTGTTTCATCAACAATAAAAAGGTCAGAGGGATACAGTAAACTTGAAGTGAAGCATCGGAATCTATAACTAGTGTCACAGTAACTATTCAAACTTAGACAGTTAGAAGAGTCAGTTTTGTTGTACTTAAGTCGGCATTGTGCCTTTTGTATATAATTCCAAAGCAATTTCTGTGATTCATCGTCAATAAGAAGGTCAGAGGGATACCGTAAACCTGAAGTGAAGCATCGGAATCTATAACTAGTGTCACAGGAATGGTTCAAAACATAGACTGTAAGAAGAGTCAGTTTTCTTGTACTTAAGTCGGCATTGTGCTTTTTGTATTTAATTCAGATGCAATTTCTGTGTTTCATCGTCGATAAGAAGGTCAGAGGGATACAGTAAACCTGAAGTGAAGCATCGGAATCTATAACTAGTGCCACAGGAATGGTTCAAACATATACAGTAAGAAGAGTCAGTTTTCTTGTACTTAAGTCAGGATAGTGCATTTTGTATTTAATTCCGATGAAATATCTGTGTTTCATCGTCAATAAGAAGGACAGAGGGATACAGGAATACCTGAAGTGAAGCATCGGAATCGATTACTAGTGTCACAGGAATGGTTCAAAACATAGATAGTAAGAAGAGTCAGTTGTCTTGTACTTAAGTCGGCATTGTGCCTTTTGTATTTAATTCCGATGCAATTTCTGTGTTTCATCGTCAATAAGAAGGTCAGAGGGATACAGTAAACCTGAAGTGAAGCATCGGAATCTATAACTAGTGTCACAGGAATGGTTCAAACATAGACAGTAAGAAGAGTCAGTTTTCTTGTACTTAAGTCGGCATTGTGCCTTTTAGATTTAATTCCGATGCAATTTCTGTGTTTCATCAACAATAAAAAGGTCAGAGGGATACAGTAAACTTGAAGTGAAGCATCGGAATCTATAACTAGTGTCACAGTAATGGTTCAAACTTAGACAGTTAGAAGAGTCAGTTTTGTTGTACTTAAGTCGGCATTGTGCCTTTTGTAATTAATTCCAAAGCAATTTCTGTGATTCATCGTCAATAAGAAGGTCAGAGGGATACAGTAAACCTGAAGTGAAGCATCGGAATCTATAACTAGTGTCACAGGAATGGTTCAAAACATAGACTGTAAGAAGAGTCAGTTTTCTTGTACTTAAGTCGGCATTGCGCTTTTTGTTTTTAATTCCGATGCAATTTCTGTGTTTCATCGTCAATAAGAAGGTCAGAGGGGTACAGTAAACCTGAAGTGAAGCATCGGAGTCTATAACTAGTGCCACAGGAATGGTTCAAAAATAGACAGTAAGAAGAGTCAGTTTTCTTGTACTTAAGTCAGGATAGTGCCTTTTGTATTTAATTCCGGTGAAATTTCTGTGTTTCATCGTCAATAAGAAGGATAGAGGGATACAGGAAAACCTGAAGTAAAGCATCGGAATCTATAACTAGTGTCACAGGAATGGTTCAAAACATAGACAGTAGGAAGAGTCAGTTATCTGGTACTTAAGTAGGCATTGTGCCTTTTGTATTTAATTCCGATGCTATATCTGTGTTTCATCGTCAATATGAAGGTCAGAGGGATACAGTAAACCTGAAGTGAAGCATCGGAATCTATAACTAGTGTCACAGGAGTGGTTCAAACATAGAAAGTAAAGAGTCAGTTCTCTTGCACTTAAGTCGGCATTGTTCTTTTTGTATTTAATTCCGATGCATTTTCTGTGTTTCACTTCAATAGGAAGGTCAGAGGAATATAGTAAGCCTGAACTGAAGCATCGGAATCTATAACTAGTGTCACTTGAATGGTTCAAAACATAGACAGTAAGAAGAGTCAGTTATCTGGTACTTAAGTAGGCATTGTGCCTTTTGTATTTAATTCCGATGCTATTTCTGTATTTCATCGTCAATACGAAGGTCAGAGGGATACAGTAAACCTGAAGTGAAGCATCGGAATCTATAACTAGTGTCACAGGAATGGTTCAAAACATAGACAGTAAGAAGAGTCAGTTTTCTTGTACTTAAGACGGCATTGTGCCTTTTGTATTTATTTCCGATGCAATTTCTGTGTTTCATCGTCAATAAGATGGTCAGAGGGATACAGTAAACCTGAAGTGAAGCATCAGAATCTATAACTAGTGTCACATGAATGGTTCAAAACATAGACAGTAAGGAGAGTAAGTTTTCCTGTACTTAAGTCGGCATTGTGTTTTTTGTATTTGATTCCAATTCAATTTCTGTGTTTCATCGTCAATAAGAAAGGCAGAGGGATACAGGAAACCTGAAGTGAAGCATCGGGATCTATAACTAGTGTCACAGGAATGGTTCAAAACATAGACAGTTAGAAGAGTCAGTTTTCTTGTACTTAAGTTGGTATTGTGCAATTTGTATTTATTTCCGATGCAATTTCTGTGTTTGATCGTCAATAAGAAGGTCAGAGTGATAAAGTAAACCTGAAGTGAAGCATCGGAATCTATAACTAGTGTCACAGGAATGGTTCAAATCATAAACAGTAAGAAGAGTCAGTTTTCTTGTACTTAAGTCGGCATTGTGCATTTTGTATTTAATTCCGATGCAATTTCTGTGTTTCATCGTCAATAGCAAGGTCAGTGGGATACAGTAAACCTGAAGTGAAGCATCGGAATCTATAACTAGTGTCGAAGGAATGGTTCAAAATATAGACGGTAAGAAGAGTCAGTTTTCTTGTACTTAAGGCGGCATTATTAATTTTGTATTTAATTCCGATGCAATTTCTGTGTTTCATCGTCGATAAGAAGGTCAGAGGGATACAGTGAACCTGAAGTGAAGCATCGGAATCTATAACTAGTGTCACAGGAATGTTTCAATACATAGACAGTAAGAAGAGTCAGATTTCTTGTACTGAAGTAGGGATTGTGTCTTTTGTATTTAATTCCGGTGCAATTTCTGTGTTTGATCGTCCATAAGAAGGTCAGAGGGATACAGTAAACCTGAAGTGAAGCATCGGAATCTATAACTAGTGTCACAGGAATGGTTCAAATCATAAACAGTAAGAAGAGTCAGTTTTCTTGTACTTAAGTCGGCATTGTGCATTTTGTATTTAATTCCGATGCAATTTCTGTGTTTCATCGTCAATAGCAAGGTCAGTGGGATACAGTAAACCTGAAGTGAAGCATCGGAATCTATAACTAGTGTCGAAGGAATGGTTCAAAATATAGACGGTAAGAAGAGTCAGTTTACTTGTACTTAAGTCGGCATTGTGCCTTTTGTATTTAATTCCGATGCAATATCTGTGTTTCATTGTCAATAAGAAGGTCAGAGTAATACAGTAAACCTGAAGTGAAGCATCGGAATCTATAACTAGTGTCACAGCAATAGTTCAAAACATAGACAGTAAGAAGAGTCAGTTTTCTTGTACTTAAGTCGGCATTGTGCCTTTTATATTACATTCCGATGCAATTTCTGTGTTTCGTCGTCAATAAGAAGGCCAGAGGCATACTGTAAAGCTGAAGTGAAGCATCGGAATCTATAACTAGTGTTACAGGAATGGTTCAAAACATAGACAGTTAGAAGAGTCAGTTTTCTTGAACTTAAGTCGGCATTGTGCCTTTTGTATTTAATTTCGATGCAATTTCTGTAATTCATCGTCAATAAGAAGGTCAGAGGGAAACAGTAAACCTGAAGTGAAGCATTGGAATCTGTAACTAGTGTCACATGAGTGGTTCAAATCATAGACAGTAAGAAGAATCAGTTATTTTGTACTTAAGTCGGCATAGTGCCTTTTGTATTTAATTCCGATGCAATTTCTGTGTTTCATCGGCAAAACGAAGGTCAGAGGGATACAGTAACCTGAAGTGAAGCTTCGGAATCTATAACTAGTGTCACAGGAATAGTTCAAAACATAGACAGTAAGAAGAGTCATATTTCTTGTACTTAAGTCGGCATTGTGCCTTTTGTATTTAATTCCGATGCAATTTCTGTGTTCCATCGACAATACGAAGGTCAGAGGCATACTGTAAACCTGAAGTGAAGCATCGGAATCTATAACTAGTGCCACAGGAATGGTTCAAACATAGACAGTAAGAAGAGTCAGTTTTCTTGTACTTAAGTCGGGATTGTGCCTTTTGTATTTAATTCCGATGAAATTTCTGTGTTTCATCGTCAATAAGAAGGTCAGAGGGATACAATAAACCTGAAGTGAAGCATCGGAATCTATAACTAGTGTCACAGGAATGGTTCAAAACATAGACAGTAAGAAGAGTCAGTTTTCTTGTACTTAAGTCGGCATTGTGCCTTTTGTATTTAATTCCGAAGGAATTTCTGTGTTTCATCGTCAATAAGAAGCTCAGAGGGATACAGTAAACCTGAAGTGAAGCATCGGTATCTATAACTAGTGTCACAGGAGTGGTTCAAAACATAGACAGTAAGAAGAGACAGTTATTTTGTACTTAAGTCGTCATTGTGCCTTTTGTATTTAATTCCGATGCTATTTCTGTATTTCATCGTCAATAAGAAGGTCAGAGGGATACAGTAAACCTGAAGTGAAGCATCGGAATCTATAACTAGTGTCACAGGAGTGGTTCAAACATAGACAGTAAGAAGAGTCAGTTCTCTTGCACTTAAGTCGGCAGGGTTCCTTTTGTATTTAATTCCGATGCATTTTCTGTGTTTCATCGTCAATAAAAATGTCAGAGGGATAAAGTAAACCTGAAGTGAAGCATCGGAATCTATAACTAGTGTCACTTGAATGCTTCAAAACATAGACAGTAAGATGAGTCAGTTATCTTGTACTTAAGTAGGTATTGTGCCTTTTGTATTTAATTCCGATGTTATTTCTGTGTTTCACCGTCAATAAGAAGGTCAAAGGGATACATTAAACCTGAAGTGAAGCATCGGAATCTATAAGTAGTGTCACAGGAATGGTTCAAAACATAATCAGTAAGAAGTGTCAGTTTTCTTGTACTTAAGTCGGCATTGTGCCTTTTGTATTTAATTCCGATGCAATTTCTGTGTTCCATCGTCAATAAGATGGTCAGAGGGATACAGTGAACCTGAAGTAAAGCATCGGAATCTATAACTAGTGTCACATGAATGGTTCAAAGCATAGACAGTAAGAAGAGTCAGTTTTCTTGTACATAAGTCGGCATTGTGTTTTTTGTATTTAATTCCAATGCAATTTCTGTGTTTCATCGTCAATAAGAAGGTCAGAGGGATACAGTAAACCTGAAGTGAAGCATCGGAATGTATAACTAGTGTCACAGGAATGGTTCAGAACATAGACAGTAAGAAGAGTCAGTTTTCTTGTACTGAAGTCGGCATTGTGCCTTTTGTATTTAATTCCGATGCCATTTCTGTGTTTCATCGTCAATATGATGGTCAGAGGGATACAGTAAACCTGAAGGGATGCATCGGAATCTATAACTAGTGTCACATGAATGGTTCAAAACATAGACAGTAAGAAGAGTCAGTTTTCTTGTACTTCAGTTGGCATTGTGCCTTTTGGATTTAATTTCGATGCTATTTCTGTGTTTCATCCTCAATAATTAGGTCAGAGGGATACAGTAAACCTGAAGTGAAGCGTCGGAATCTGTAACTAGTGTCACAGGAATGGTTCAAAACATAGACTGTAAGAAGAGTCAGTTTTCTTGTACTTAAGTCGGCATTGTGCTTTTCGTATTTAATTCCGATGCAATTTCTGTGTTTCATCGTCAATAAGAAGGTCAGAGGGATACAGTAAACCTGAATTGAAGCATCGGAATCTATAACTAGTGCCACAGGAATGGTTCAAACATAGACAGTAAGAAGAGTCAGTTTTCTTGTACTTAAGTCAGGATAGTGCGTTTTGTATTTAATTCCGATGCAATTTCTGTGTTTCATCAACAATAAAAAGGTCAGAGGGATACAGTAAACTTGAAAGGAAGCATCGGAATCTATAACTAGTGTCACAGTAATGGTTCAAACTTAGACAGTTAGAAGACTCAGTTTTGTTGTACTTAAGTCGGCATTGTGCCTTTTGTATTTAATTCCAAAGCAATTTCTGTGATTCATCGTCAATAAGAAGGTCAGAGGGATACCGTAAACCTGAATGGAAGCATCGGAATCTATAACTAGTGTCACAGGAATGGTTCAAAACATAGACTGTAAGAAGAGTAAGTTTTCATGTACTTAAGTCGGCATTGTGCTTTTTGTATTTAATTCCGATGCAATTTCTGTGTTTCATCGTCGATGAGAAGGTCAGAGGGATACAGTAAACCTGAAGTGAAGCATCGGAATCTATAACTAGTGCCACAGGAATGGTTCAAACATATACAGTAAGAAGAGTCAGTTTTCTTGTACTTAAGTCAGGATAGTGCATTTTGTATTTAATTCCGATGAAATATCTGTGTTTCATCGTCAATAAGAAGGACAGAGGGATACAGGAATACCTGAAGTGAAGCATCGGAATCTAAAACTAGTGTCACAGGAATGGTTCAAAACATAGATAGTAAGAAGAGTCAGTTGTCTTGTACTTAAGTCGGCATTGTGCTTTTGTATTTAATTCCGATGCAATTTCTGTGTTTCATCGTCAATAAGAAGGTCAGAGGGATACAGTAAACCTGAAGTGAAGCATCGGAATCTATAACTAGTGTCACAGGAATGGTTCAAACATAGACAGTAAGAAGAGTCAGTTTTCTTGTACTTAAGTCGGCATTGTGCCTTTTAGATTTAATTCCGATGCAATTTCTGTGTTTCATCAACAATAAAAAGGTCAGAGGGATACAGTAAACTTGAAGTGAAGCATCGGAATCTATAACTAGTGTCACAGTAATGGTTCAAACTTAGACAGTTAGAAGAGTCAGTTTTGTTGTACTTAAGTCGGCATTGTGCCTTTTGTATTTAATTCCAAAGCAATTTCTGTGATTCATCGTCAATAAGAAGGTCAGAGGGATACAGTAAACCTGAAGTGAAGCATCGGAATCTATAACTAGTGTCACAGGAATGGTTCAAACATAGACAGTAAGAAGAGTCAGTTTTCTTGTACTTAAGTCAGGATAGTGCCTTTTGTATTTAATCCCGATGAAATTTCTGTGTTTCATCGTCAATAAGAAGGACAGAGGGATACAGGAAAACCTGAAGTAAAGCATCGGAATCTATAACTAGTGTCACAGGAATGGTTCAAAACATAGACAGGAGGAAGAGTCAGTTATCTGGTACTTAAGTAGGCATTGTGCCTTTTGTATTTAATTCCGATGCTATATCTGTGTTTCATCGTCAATAAGAAGGTCAGAGGGATACAGTAAACCTGAAGTGAAGCATCGGAATCTATAACTAGTGTCACAGGAGTGGTTCAAACATAGAAAGTAAGAAGAGTCAGTTCTCTTGCACTTAAGTCGGCATTGTTCTTTTTGTATTTAATTCCGATGCATTTTCTGTGTTTCATCGTCAATAGGAAGGTCAGAGGAATGCAGTAAACCTGAAGTGAAGCATCAGAATCTATAACTAGTGTCACATGAATGGTTCAAAACATAGACAGTAAGAAGAGTCAGTTTTCTTGTACTTAAGTCGGCATTGTGTTTTTTGTATTTGATTCCAATTCAATTTCTGTGTTTCATCGTCAATAAGAAGGTCAGAGGGATACAGGAAACCTGAAGTGAAGCATCGGAATCTATAACTAGTGTCACAGGAAAGGTTCAAAACATAGACAGTTAGAAGAGTCAGTTTTCTTGTACTTAAGTTGGTATTGTGCAATTTGTATTTATTTCCGATGCAATTTCTGTGTTTGATCGTCAATAAGAAGGTCAGAGTGATAAAGTAAACCTGAAGTGAAGCATCGGAATCTATAACTAGTGTCACAGGAATGGTTCAAAACTTAGACAGTAAGAAGAGTCAGTTTTCTTGTATTTAAGTCGGCATTGTGCCCTTCGTAATTAATTCCGATGCAATTTCTGTGTTTCATCGTCAATAAGAAGGCCAGAGGGATACAGTAAACCTGAAGTGAAGCATCGGAATTTATAACTAGTGTCACAGGAATGGATCAAAACATAGACAGTAAGAAGAGTCAGTTTTCTTGTACTTAAGGCGGCATTGTTAATTTTGTATTTAATTCCGATGCAATTTCTGTGTTTCATCGTCGATAAGAAGGTCAGAGGGATACAGTGAACCTGAAGTGAAGCATCGGAATCTATAACTAGTGTCACAGGAATGTTTCAATACATAGACAGTAAGAAGAGTCAGATTTCTTGTACTGAAGTAGGGATTGTGTCTTTTGTATTTAATTCCGGTGCAATTTCTGTGTTTGATCGTCAATAAGAAGGTCAGAGTGATACAGTAAACCTGAAGTGAAGCATCGGAATCTATAACTAGTGTCACAGGAATGGTTCAAATCATAAACAGTAAGAAGAGTCAGTTTTCTTGTACTTAAGTCGGCATTGTGCATTTTATATTTAATTCCGATGCAATTTCTGTGTTTCATCGTCAATAGCAAGGTCAGTGGGATACAGTAAACCTGAAGTGAAGCATCGGAATCTATAACTAGGGTCGAAGGAATGGTTCAAAATATAGACGGTAAGAAGAGTCAGTTTACTTGTACTTAAGTCGGCATTGTGCCTTTTGTATTTAATTCCGATGCAATATCTGTGTTTCATTGTCAATAAGAAGGTCAGAGTAATACAGTAAACCTGAAGTGAAGCATCGGAATCTATAACTAGTGTCACAGCAATAGTTCAAAACATAGACAGAAAGAAGAGTCAGTTTTCTTGTACTTAAGTCGGCATTGTGCCTTTTATATTAAATTCCGATGCAATTTCTGTGTTTCGTCGTCAATAAGAAGGCCAGAGGCATACTGTAAAGCTGAAGTGAAGCATCGGAATCTATAACTAGTGTCACAGGAATGGTTCAAAACATAGACAGTTAGAAGAGTCAGTTTTCTTGAACTTAAGTCGGCATTGTGCCTTTTGTATCTAATTTCGATGCAATTTCTGTGTTTCAACGTCAATAAGAAGGTCAGAGGGAAACAGTAAACCTGAAGTGAAGCATCGGAATCTGTAACTAGTGTCACATGAGTGGTTCGAATCATAGACAGTAAGAAGAATCAGTTATTTTGTACTTAAGTCGGCATAGTGCCTTTTGTATTTAATTCCGATGCAATTTCTGTGTTTCATCGGCAACACGAAGGTCAGAGGGATACAATAACCTGAAGTGAAGCTTCGGAATTATAACTAGTGTCACAGGAATAGTTCAAAACATAGACAGTTAGAAGAGTCATATTTCTTGTACTTAAGTCGGCATTGTGCCTTTTGTATTTAATTCCGATGCAATTTCTGTGTTCCATCGACAATACGAAGGTCAGAGGCATACTGTAAACCTGAAGTGAAGCATCGGAATCTATAACTAGTGCCACAGGAATGGTTCAAACATAGACAGTAAGAAGAGTCAGTTTTCTTGAACTTAAGTCGGGATTGTGCCTTTTGTATTTAATTCCGATGAAATTTCTGTGTTTCATCGTCAATAAGAAGGTCAGAGGGATACAATAAACCTGAAGTGAAGCATCGGAATCTATAACTAGTGTCACAGGAATGGTTCAAAACATAGACAGTAAGAAGAGTCAGTTTTCTTGTACTTAAGTCGGCATTGTGCATTTTGTATTTAATTCCGATGGAATTTCTGTGTTTCATCGTCAATAAGAAGCTCAGAGGGATACAGTAAACCTGAAGTGAAGCATCGGAATCTATAACTAGTGTCACAGGAGTGGTTCAAAGCATAGACAGTAAGAAGAGACAGTTATCTTGTACTTAAGTCGTCATTGTGCCTTTTGTATTTAATTCCGATGCTATTTCTGTGTTTCATCGTCAATAAGAAGGTCAGAGGGATACAGTAAACCTGAAGTGAAGCATCGGAATCTATAACTAGTGTCACAGGAGTGGTTCAAACATAGACAGTAAGAAGAGTCAGTTCTCTTGCACTTAAGTCGGCAGGGTTCCTTTTGTATTTAATTCCGATGCATTTTCTGTGTTTCATCGTCAATAAAAAGGACAGAGGGATAAAGTAAACCTGAAGTGAAGCATCGGAATCTATAACTAGTGTCACAGGTGTGGTTCAAAACATAGACAGTAAGAAGAGTCAATTTTCTTGTACTTAAGTCGTCATTGTGCCATTTGTATTTAATTCCGATGCAATTTCAGTGTTTTATCGTCAATAAGAAGGTCAGAGGGATACAGTAAACCTGTAGTGAAGCATCGGAATCTATAACGAGTGTCACAGGATTGGTTCAAAACATAGACAGTAAGAAAAGTCAGTTTTCTTGTACTTAAGTCAGCATTGTGCCTTATGTATTTAGTTCCGATGCAATTTCTGTGTTTCATCGTCAATAAGAAGGTCAGAGGGATACAGTGAACCTGAAGTGGAGCATCGGGATCTATAACTAGTGTCACAGGAATGTTTCAAAACATAGACAGTACGAAGAGTCAGTTTTCTTGTACTTAAGTCAGCATTGTGCCTTTTGTATTTAATTCCGGTACAATTTCTGTGCTTGTTCGTCAATAAGAAGGTCAGAGCGATACAGTAAACCTGAATTGAAGCATCGGAATCTATAACTAGTGTCACAGGAATGGTTCAAAGCATAGACAGTTAGAAGAGTCAGTTTTCTTGTACTTAAGTTGGCATTGTGCCTTTTGTATTTATTTCCGATGCAATTTCTGTGTTTGATCGTCAATAAGAAGGTCAGAGTGATAAAGTAAACCTGAAGTGAAGCAACTGAAACTATAACTAGTGACACAGGAATAGTTCAAAACTTAGACAGTAAGAAGAGTCAGTTTTCTTGTACTTAAGTCGGCATTGTGCCTTTTATATTTAATTCCGAAGCAATTTCTGTGATTGATCGTCAATAAGAAGGTCGGAGGGATACAGTAAACTTGGAGTAAAGCATCGGAGTCTATAACTAGTGTCACATGAATGGTTCAAAACATTGACAGTTAGAAGAGTCAGTTTTCATGTACTTAAGTCGGCATTGTGTTTTTTGTATTTAATTCCGATGCAATTTCTGTGTTTCATCGTCAGTAAGAAGGTCAGAGGGATACAGTGAACCTGAAGTGAAGCATCGGAATCTATAACTAGTGTCACAGGAATGGTTAAAAACATAGACAGTAAGAAGAGTCAGTTTTCTTGTACTTAAGTCTGCATTGTGCTTTTACTATTTAATTCCGATGCAATTTCTGTGTTTCATCGTCAATAAGAAGGTCAGAGGGATACAGTAAACCAGAAGTGAAGCATCGGAATCTATAACTAGTGTCACAGGAATGGTTCAAACATAGACAGTAAGAAGAGTCAGTTTTCTTGTACTTAAGTCGGCGTTGTGCCTTTTGTATTGAATTCCGATGCAATATCTGTTTTTCATCGTCAATTAGAAGGCCAGAGGGATACAGTAAACCTGAAGTGAAGCATCGGAATTTATAACTAGTGTCACAGAAATGGATCAAAACATAGACAGTAAGAAGAGTCAGTTTTCTTGTACTTAAGTCGGCATTGTTATTTTTGTATTTAATTCCGATGGAATTTCTGTGTTTCATCGTCAATAAGAAAATCAGAGGGATACAGTAAACCTTAAGTGAAGCATCGGAATCTATAACTAGTGTCACAGGAATGATTAAAAAAAAACAGTAAGAAGAGTCAGTTTTCTTGTACTTAAGTCGGCATTGTGCCTTTTGTAATTAATTCCGATGCAATTTCTGTGTTTCATCGTCAATAAGAAGGTCAGAGGGATACAGTAAACCTGAAGTGAAGCATCGGAATCTATAACTAGTGTCACATGAATGGTTCAAATCATAGACAGTAAGAAGAGTCAGTTTTGTTGTACTTAAGACGGCATTATGCCTTTTCTATTTAATTCCGATGCAATTTCTGTGTTTCATCGTCAATAAGAAGGTCAGAGGGATACTGTAAAGCTGAAGTGAAGCATCGGAATCTATAACTAGTGTCACAGGAATGGTTCAAAACTTAGACAGTAAGAAGATTCAGTTTTCTTGTACTTAAATCGGCATTGTGCCTTTTGTATTTAATTACGATGCAATTTCTGTGTTTCATCGTCAATAAGAAGGTCAGAGGGATACAGTAAACCTGAAGTGAAGCATCTGAATCTATAACTAGTGTCACAGTAATGGTTCAAAACATAGACAGTAAGAAGAGACAGTTTTCTTGTACTTATGTCGGCGTTGTGCCTTTTGTATTTAATTCCGATGCAATTTCTGTGTTTCATCGTCAATAAGAAGGTCAGAGCGATACAGTAAACCTTAAGTGAAGCATCGGAATCTATAATTAGTGTCACAGGAATGATAAAAAGAAAACAGTAAGAAGAGTTTTTTTCCTTGTACTTAAGTCGGCATTGTGCCATTTGTATTTAATTCCGATGCAATTTCAGAGTTTCATCGTCAATAAGAAGGTCAGAGGGATACAGTAAACCTGAAGTGAAGCATCGAAATCTATAACTAGTGTCACATGAATGGTTCAAACATAGACAGTAGGTAGGGTCAGTTTTCTTGTACATAAGTCGGCATTGTGCCTTTTGTATTTAATTCCGATGCAATATCTGTGTTTCATCGTCAATAAGAAGGTCAGAGGGATACAGTAAACCTGAAGTGAGGCATCGGAATCTATAACTAGTGTCACATGAATGGTTCAAAACATAGACAGTAAGAAGAGTCGGTTTTCTTGTACATAAGTCGGCATTGTGCCCTTTGTATTTAATTCCGATGCAATTTCTGTGTTTCATCGTCAATAAGAAGGTCAGAGGGATGCAGTAAACCTGAAGTGAAGCATCGGAATCTATAACTAGTGTCACAGGAATGGTTAAAAACATAGACAGTAAGAAGAGTCAGTTTTCTTGTACTTAAGTCTGCATTGTGCTTTTACTATTTAATTCCGATGCAATTTCTGTGTTTCATCGTCAATAAGAAGGTCAGAGGGATACAGTAAACCAGAAGTGAAGCATCGGAATCTATAACTAGTGTCACATGAATGGTTCAAAACATAGACAGTAAGAAGAGTCAGTTTACTTGTACTGAAGTCGGCTTTGTGCCTTTTGCATTTAATTCCGATGCAATTTCTGTGTTTCATCGTCAATAAGAAGGTCAGAGGGATACAGTAAACCTGAAGTGAAGCATCGGAATCTATAACTAGTGTCACATGAATGGTTCAAATCATAGACAGTAAAAAGAGTCAGTTGTTTTGTACTTAAGTCGGCATTGTGTCTTTTGTATTTAATTCCGATGCAATTTCTGTGTTTCATCGTCAATAAGACCGTCAGAGGGATACAGTAAACCTGAAGTGAAGCATCGGAATCTGTAACTAGTGTCACAGGAATGGTTCAAAACATAGACAGTAAGAAGAGTCAGTTTTCTTGTACTTAAGTCAGCATTGTGCCTTTTGTATTTAATTCCGATGCAATTTCTGTGTTTCATCGTCAATAAGAAGGTCTGAGGGATACTGTATAGCTGAAGTGAAGCATCGGAAACTATAACTAGTGACACAGGAATGGTTCAAAACATAGACAGTAAGAAGAGTCAGTTTGCTTGTACTTAAGTCGGCATTGTGCCTTTTGTATTTAATTCCGATGGAATTTCTTTGTTTCATCGTCAATAAGAAGGTCAGAGGGATACAGTAATCCTGAAGTGAAACATCGGAATCTATAACTAGTGTCACAGGAATGGTTCAAAACATAGACAGTAAGAAGAGAAAGTTATCTTGTACTTAAGTCGTCATTGTGCCTTTTGAATTTAATTCCGATGCTATTTCTGTGTTTCATCGTCAATAAGAAGGTCAGAGGGATACAGTAAACCTGAAGTGAAGCATCGGAATCTATAACTATTGTCACAGGAGTGGTTCAAACATAGACAGTAAGAAGAGTCAGTTCCCTTGCACTTAAGTCGGCAATGTTCCTTTGGTATTTAATTCCGATGCATTTTCTGTGTTTCATCGTCAATAACAAGGTCAGAGGGATACAGTAAACCTGAAGTGAAGCATCGGAATCTATAACTAGTGCCACAGGAATGGTTCAAACATAGACAGTAAGAAGAGTCAGTTTTCTTGTACTTAAGTCAGGATAGAGCCTTTTGTATTTAATTCCGATGATATTTCTGTGTTTCATCGTCAATAAGAAGGACAGAGGGATACAGGAAAACCTGAAGTAAAGCATCGGAATCTATAACTAGTGTCACAGGAATGGTTCAAACATAGACAGTAAGAAGAGTCAGTTTTCTTGTACCTAAGTCGGCATTGTGCCTTATGGATTTAATTCCGATGCAATTTCTGTGTTTCATCAACAATAAAAAGGTCAGAGGGATACAGTAAACTTGAAGTGAAGCATCGGAATCTATAACTAGTGTCACAGTAACGGTTCAAACTTAGACAGTTAGAAGAGTCAGTTTTGTTGTACTTAAGTCGGCATTGTGCCTTTTGTATTTAATTCCAAAGCAATTTCTGTGATTCATCGTCAATAAGAAGGTCAGAGGGATACCGTAAACCTGAAGTGAAGCATCGGAATCTATAACTAGTGTCACAGGAATGGTTCAAAACATAGACTGTAAGAAGAGTCAGTTTTCTTGTACTTAAGTCGGCATTGTGCTTTTTGTATTTAATTCCGATGCAATTTCTGTGTTTCATCGTCGATAAGAAGGTCAGAGGGATACAGTAAACCTGAAGTGAAGCATCGGAATCTATAACTAGTGCCACAGGAATGGTTCAAACATAGACAGTAAGAAGAGTCAGTAATCTTGTACTTAAGTCAGGATAGTGCCTTTTGTATTTAATTCCGATGAAATTTCTGTGGTTCATCGTCAATAAGAAGGATAGAGGGATACAGGAAAACCTGAAGTAAAGCATCGGAATCTATAACTAGTGTCACAGGAATGGTTCAAAACATAGACAGTAGGAAGAGTCAGTTATCTGGTACTTAAGTAGGCATTGTGCCTTTTGTATTTAATTCCGATGCTATATCTGTGTTTCATCGTCAATATGAAGGTCAGAGGGATACAGTAAACCTGAAGTGAAGCATCGGAATCTATAACTAGTGTCACAGGAGTGGTTCAAACATAGAAAGTAAAGAGTCAGTTCTCTTGCACTTAAGTCGGCATTGTTCTTTTTGTATTTAATTCCGATGCATTTTCTGTGTTTCACTTCAATAGGAAGGTCAGAGGAATATAGTAAGCCTGAAGTGAAGCATCGGAATCTATAACTAGTGTCACTTGAATGGTTCAAAACATAGACAGTAAGAAGAGTCAGTTATCTGGTACTTAAGTAGGCATTGTGCCTTTTGTATTTAATTCCGATGCTATTTCTGTATTTCATCGTCAATACGAAGGTCAGAGGGATACAGTAAACCTGAAGTGATGCATCGGAATCTATAACTAGTGTCACAGGAATGGTTCAAAACATAGACAGTTAGAAGAGTCAGTTTTCTTGTACTTAAGTTGGTATTGTGCAATTTGTATTTATTTCCGATGCAATTTCTGTGTTTGATCGTCAATAAGAAGGTCAGAGTGATAAAGTAAACCCCAAGTGAAGCATCGGAATCTATAACTAGTGTCACAGGAATGGTTCAAAACTTAGACAGTAAGAAGAGTCAGTTTTCTTGTATTTAAGTCTTCATTGTGCCCTTCGTAATTAATTCCGATGCAATTTCTGTGTTTCATCGTCAATAAGAAGGCCAGAGGGATACAGTAAACCTGAAGTGAAGCATCGGAATTTATAACTAGTGTCACAGGAATGGATCAAAACATAGACAGTAAGAAGAGTCAGTTTTCTTGTACTTAAGGCGGCATTGTTAATTTTGTATTTAATTCCGATGCAATTTCTGTGTTTCATCGTCGATAAGAAGGTCAGAGGGATACAGTGAACCTGAAGTGAAGCATCGGAATCTATAACTAGTGTCACAGGAATGTTTCAATACATAGACAGTAAGAAGAGTCAGATTTCTTGTACTGAAGTAGGGATTGTGTCTTTTGTATTTAATTCCGGTGCAATTTCTGTGTTAGATCGTCCATAAGAAGGTCAGAGGGATACAGTAAACCTGAAGTGAAGCATCGGAATCTATAACTAGTGTCACATTAATGGTTCAAATCATAAACAGTAAGAAGAGTCAGTTTTCTTGTACTTAAGTCGGCATTGTGCATTTTGTATTTAATTCCGATGCAATTTCTGTGTTTCATCGTCAATAGCAAGGTCAGTGGGATACAGTAAACCTGAAGTGAAGCATCGGAATCTATAACTAGTGTCGAAGGAATGGTTCAAAATATAGACGGTAAGAAGAGTCAGATTACTTGTACTTAAGTCGGCATTGTGCATTTTGTATTTAATTCCGATGCAATATCTGTGTTTCATTGTCAATAAGAAGGTCAGAGTAATACAGTAAACCTGAAGTGAAGCATCGGAATCTATAACTAGTGTCACAGCAATAGTTCAAAACATAGACAGTAAGAAGAGTCAGTTTTCTTGTACTTAAGTCGGCATTGTGCCTTTTATATTAAATTCCGATGCAATTTCTGTGTTTCGTCGTCAATAAGAAGGCCAGAGGCATACTGTAAAGCTGAAGTGAAGCATCGGAATCTATAACTAGTGTCACAGGAATGGTTCAAAACATAGACAGTTAGAAGAGTCAGTTTTCTTGAACTTAAGTCGGCATTGTGCCTTTTGTATTTAATTTCGATGCAATTTCTGAGTTTCATCGTCAATAAGAAGGTCAGAGGGAAACAGTAAACCTGAAGTGAAGCATTGGAATCTGTAACTAGTGTCACATGAGTGGTTCAAATCATAGACAGTAAGAAGAATCAGTTATTTTGTACTTAAGTCGGCATAGTGCCTTTTGTATTTAATTCCGATGCAATTTCTGTGTTTCATCGGCAATACGAAGGTCAGAGGGATACAGTAACCTGAAGTGAAGCTTCGGAATCTATAACTAGTGTCACAGGAATAGTTCAAAACATAGAAAGTAAGAAGAGTCATATTTCTTGTACTTAAGTCGGCATTGTGCCTTTTGTATTTAGTTCCGATGCAATTTCTGTGTTCCATCGACAATACGAAGGTCAGAGGCATACTGTAAACCTGAAGTGAAGCATCGGAATCTATAACTAGTGCCACAGGAATGGTTCAAACATAGACAGTAAGAAGAGTCAGTTTTCTTGTACTTAAGTCGGGATTGTGCCTTTTGTATTTAATTCCGATGAAATTTCTGTGTTTCATCGTCAATAAGAAGGTCAGAGGGATACAATAAACCTGAAGTGAAGCATCGGAATCTATAACTAGTGTCACAGGAATGGTTCAAAACATAGACAGTAAGAAGAGTCAGTTTTCTTCTACTTAAGTCGGCATTGTGCCTTTTGTATTTAATTCCGATGGAATTTCTGTGTTTCATCGTCAATAAGAAGCTCAGAGGGATACAGTAAACCTGAAGTGAAGCATAGGAATCTATAACTAGTGTCACAGGAGTGGTTCAAAACATAGACAGTAAGAAGAGACAGTTATTTTGTACTTAAGTCGTCATTGTGCCTTTTGTATTTAATTCCGATGCTATTTCTGTGTTTCATCGTCAATAAGAAGGTCAGAGGGATACAGTAAACCTGAAGTGAAGCATCGGAATCTATAACTAGTGTCACAGGAGTGGTTCAAACATAGACAGTAAGAAGAGTCAGTTCTCTTGCACTTAAGTCGGCAGGGTTCCTTTTGTATTTAATTCCGATGCATTTTCTGTGTTTCATCGTCAATAAAAAGGTCAGAGGGATAAAGTAAACCTGAAGTGAAGCATCGGAATCTATAACTAGTGTCACAGGTGTGGTTCAAAACATAGACAGTAAGAAGAGTCAATTTTCTAGTACTTAAGTCGGCATTGTGCCCTTTGTATTTAATTCCGATGCAATTTCTATGTTTCATCGTCAATAAGATGGTCAGAGGGATACAGTAAACCTGAAGTGAAGCATCGGAATCTATAACTAGTGTCACAGGAATGGTTCAAAACATAGACAGTAAGAAGAGTCAGTTTTCTTGTACTTAAGTCGGCATTGTGCCTTTCGTATTTAATTCCGATGCAATTTCAGTGTTTTATCGTCAATAAGAAGGCCAGAGGGATACAGTAAACCTGAAGTGAAGCATCGGAATCTATAACGAGTGTCACAGGATTGGTTCAAAACATAGACAGTAAGAAGAGTCAGTTTTCTTGTACTTAAGTCAGCCTTGTGCCTTATGTATTTAGTTCCGATGCAATTTCTGTGTTTCATCGTCAATAAGAAGGTCAGAGGGATACAGTGAACCTGAAGTGGAGCATCGGGATCTATAACTAGTGTCACAGGAATGTTTCAAAACATAGACAGTACGAAGAGTCAGTTTTCTTGTACTTAAGTCAGCATTGTGCCTTTTGTATTTAATTCCGGTACAATTTCTGTGCTTGTTCGTCAATAAGAAGGTCAGAGCGATACAGTAAACCTGAATTGAAGCATCGGAATCTATAACTAGTGTCACAGGAATGGTTCAAAACATAGACAGTTAGAAGAGTCAGTTTTCTTGTACTTAAGTTGGCATTGTGCCTTTTGTATTTATTTCCGATGCAATTTCTGTGTTTGATCGTCAATAAGAAGGTCAGAGTGATAAAGTAAACCTGAAGTGAAGCATCGGAATCTATAACTAGTGACACAGGAATAGTTCAAACCTTAGTAAGAAGAGTCAGTTTTCTTGTACTTAAGTCGGCATTGTGCTTTTTATATTTAATTCCGAAGCAATTTCTGTGATTGATCGTCAATAAGAAGGTCGGAGGGATACAGTAAACTTGGAGTAAAGCATCGGAGTCTATAACTAGTGTCACATGAATGGTTCAAAACATTGACAGTTAGAAGAGTCAGTTTTCATGTACTTAAGTCGGCATTGTGTTTTTTGTATTTAATTCCGATGCAATTTCTGTGTTTCATCGTCAGTAAGAAGGTCAGAGGGATACAGTAAACCTGAAGTGAAACATCAGAATCTATAATTAGTGTCACAGGAATGGTTCAAACATAGACGGTAAGAAGAGTCAGTTTTCTTGTACTTAAGTCGGCGTTGTGCCTTTTGTATTGAATTCCGATGCAATATCTGTTTTTCATCGTCAATTAGAAGGCCAGAGGGATACAGTAAACCTGAAGTGAAGCATCGGAATTAATAACTAGTGTCACAGAAACGAATCAAAACATAGACAGTAAGAAGAGTCAGTTTTCTTGTACTTAAGTCGGCATTGTTATTTTTGTATTTAATTCCGATGGAATTTCTGTGTTTCATCGTCAATAAGAAAATCAGAGGGATACAGTAAACCTTAAGTGAAGCATCGGAATCTATAACTAGTGTCACAGGAATGATTAAAAAAAACAGTAAGAAGAGTCAGTTTTCTTGTACTTAAGTCGGCATTGTGCCTTTTGTATTTAATTCCGATGCAATTTCAGAGTTTCATCGTCAATAAGAAGGTCAGAGGGATACAGTGAACCTGAAGTGAAGCATCGGAATACATAACTAGTGTCACATGAATGGTTCAAACATAGACAGTTGGAAGAGTCAGTTTTCTTGTACATAAGTCGGCATTGTGCAATTTGTAATTAATTCCGATGCAATTTCTGTGTTTCATCGTCAATAAGAAGGTCAGAGGGATACAGTAAACCTGAAGTGAAGCATCGGAATCTATAACTAGTGTCACATGAATGGTTCAAAACATAGACAGTAAGAACAGTCAGTTTTGTTGTACTTAAGTCGGCATTATGCCTTTTCTATTTAATTCCGATGCAATTTCTGTGTTTCATCGTCAATAAGAAGGTGAGAGGGATACTGTAAAGCTGAAGTGAAGCATCGGAATCTATAACTAGTGTCACAGGAATGGTTCAAAACTTAGACAGTAAGTAGATTCAGTTTTCTTGTACTTAAATCGGCATTGTGCCTTTTGTATTTAATTCCGATGCAATTTCTGTGTTTCATCGTCAATAAGAAGGTCAGAGGGATACAGTAAACCTGAAGTGAAGCATCTGAATCTATAACTAGTGTCACAGTAATGGTTCAAAGCATAGACAGTAAGAAGAGTCAGTTTTCTTGTACTTATGTCGGCGTTGTGCCTTTTGTATTTAATTCCGATGCAATTTCTGTGTTTCATCGTCAATAAGAAGGTCAGAGGGATACAGTAAACCTTAAGTGAAGCATCGGAATCTATAATTAGTGTCACAGGAATGATAAAAAAAAACAGTAAGAAGAGTCAGTTTTCTTGTACTTAAGTCGGCATTGTGCCATTTGTATTTAATTCCGATGCAATTTCTGTGTTTCATCGTCAATAAGAAGGTCAGAGGGATACAGTAAACCTGAAGTGAAGCATCGGAATCTATAACTAGTGTCACATGAATGGTTCAAATCATAGACAGTAAAAAGAGTCAGTTGTTTTGTACTTAAGTCGGCATTGTGTCTTTTGTATTTAATTCCGAAGCAATTTCTGTGTTTCATCGTCAATAAGACGGTCAGAGGGATACAGTAAACCTGAAGTGAAGCATCGGAATCTGTAACTAGTGTCACAGGAATGGTTCAAAACATAGGCAGTAAGAAGAGTCAGTTTTCTTGTACTTAAGTCAGCATTGTGCCTTTTGTATTTAATTCCGATGCAATTTCTGTGTTTCATCGTCAATAAGAAGGTCTGAGGGATACTGTATAGCTGAAGTGAAGCATCGGAATCTATAACTAGTGTCACAGGAATGGTTCAAAACATAGACAGTAAGAAGAGTCAGTTTTCTTGTACTTACGTCGGCATTGTGCCTTTTGTATTTAATTCCGATGGAATTTCTTTGTTTCGTCGTCAATAAGAAGGTCAGAGGGATACAGTAAACCACAAGTGAAGCATCGGAATCTATAACTAGTGTCACATGAATGGTTCAAAACATAGACAGTAAGAAGAGTCAGTTTACTTGTACTGAAGTCGGCTTTGTGCCTTTTGTATTTAATTCCGATGCAATTTCTGTGTTTCATCGTCAATAAGAAGGTCAGAGGGATACAGTAAACCTGAAGTGAAGCATCGGAATCTATAACTAGTGTCACATGAATGGTTCAAATCATAGACAGTAAAAAGGGTCAGTTGTTTTGTACTTAAGTCGGCATTGTGTCTTTTGTATTTAATTCCGAAGCAATTTCTGTGTTTCATCGTCAATAAGACGGTCAGAGGGATACAGTAAACCTGAAGTGAAGCATCGGAATCTGTAACTAGTGTCACAGGAATGGTTCAAAACATAGGCAGTAAGAAGAGTCAGTTTTCTTGTACTTAAGTCAGCATTGTGCCTTTTGTATTTAATTCCGATGCAATTTCTGTGTTTCATCGTCAATAAGAAGGTCTGAGGGATACTGTATAGCTGAAGTGAAGCATCGGAATCTATAACTAGTGTCACAGGAATGGTTCAAAACATAGACAGTAAGAAGAGTCAGTTTTCTTGTACTTAAGTCGGCATTGTGCCTTTTGTATTTAATTCCGATGGAATTTCTTTGTTTCGTCGTCAATAAGAAGGTCAGAGGGATACAGTAATCCTGAAGTGAAACATCGGAATCTATAACTAGTGTCACAGGAATGGTTCAAAACATAGACAGTAAGAAGAGAAAGTTATCTTGTACTTAAGTCGTCATTGTGCCTTTTGAATTTAATTCCGATGCTATTTCTGTGTTTCATCGTCAATAAGAAGGTCAGAGGGATACAGTAAACCTGAAGTGAAGCATCGGAATCTATAACTATTGTCACAGGAGTGGTTCAAACATAGACAGTAAGTTGAGTCAGTTCCCTTGCACTTATGTCGGCATTGTTCCTTTGGTATTTAATTCCGATGCATTTTCTGTGTTTCATCGTCAATAACATGGTCAGAGGGATACAGTAAACCTGAAGTGAAGCATCGGAATCTATAACTAGTGTCACAGGAATGGTTCAAAACATAGACAGTAAGAAGAGTCAGTTTTCTTGTACTTAAGTCGGCATTGTGCCTTTTGTACTTAATTCCGATGCAATGTCTGTTTTTCATCGTCAATAAGATGGTCAGAGGGATACAGTAAATCTGAAGTGAAGCATCGGAATCTATAACTAGTGTCACAGGAATGGTTCAAAACATACACAGTTAGAAGAGTCAGTTTACTTGTACTTAAGTTGGCATTGTGCCTTTTGTATTTATTTCCGATGCAATTTCTGTGTTTGATCGTCAATAAGAAGGTCAGAGTGATAAAGTAAACCTGAAGTGAAGCATCGGAATCTATAACTAGTGTCACAGGAATGATTAAAAAACAACAGTAAGAAGAGTCAGTTTTCTTGTACTTAAGTCGGCATTGTGCCTTTTGTATTTAATTCCGATGCAATTTCAGAGTTTCATCGTCAATAAGAAGGTCAGAGGGATACAGTGAACCTGAAGTGAAGCATCGGAATACATAACTAGTGTCTCATGAACGGTTCAAACATAGACAGTTGGAAGAGTCAGTTTTCTTGTACATAAGTCGGCATTGTGCCTTTTGTATTTAATTCCGATGCAATTTCTGTGTTTCATCAACAATAAAAAGGTCAGAGGGATACAGTAAACTTGAAGTGAAGCATCGGAATCTATAACTAGTGTCACAGTAATGGTTCAAACTTAGACAGTAAGAAGAGTCAGTTTTCTTGTATTTAAGTCGGCATTGTGCCCTTCGTAATTAATTCCGATGCAATTTCTGTGTTTCATCGTCAATAAGAAGGCCAGAGGGATACAGTAAACCTGAAGTGAAGCATCGGAATCTATAACTAGTGTCACAGGAATGGTTCAAAACATACACAGTTAGAAGAGTCAGTTTTGTTGTACTTAAGTCGGCATTGTGCCTTTTGTATTTAATTCCAAAGCAATTTCTGTGATTCATCGTCAATAAGAAGGTCAGAGGGATACAGTAAACCTGAAGTGAAGCATCGGAATCTATAACTAGTGTCACAGGAATGGTTCAAAACATAGACTGTAAGAAGAGTCAGTTTTCTTGTACTTAAGTCGGCATTGCGCTTTTTGTTTTTAATTCCGATGCAATTTCTGTGTTTCATCGTCAATAAGAAGGTCAGAGGGGTACAGTAAACCTGAAGTGAAGCATCTGAATCTATAACTAGTGCCACAGGAATGGTTCAAACATAGACAGTAAGAAGAGTCAGTTTTCTTGTACTTAAGTCAGGATAGTGCCTTTTGTATTTAATTCCGATGAAATTTCTGTGTTTCATCGTCAATAAGAAGGACAGAGGGATACAGGAAAACCTGAAGTACAGCATCGGAATCTATAACTAGTGTCACAGGAATGGTTCAAAACATAGACAGTAGGAAAAGTCAGTTATCTGGTACTTAAGTAGGCATTGTGCCTTTTGTATTTAATTCCGATGCTATTTCTGTATTTCATCGTCAATACGAAGGTCAGAGGGATACAGTAAACCTGAAGTGAAGCATCGGAATCTATAACTAGTGCCACAGGAGTGGTTCAAACATAGAAAGTAAGAAGAGTCAGCTCTCTTGCACTTAAGTCGGCATTGTTCTTTTTGTATTTAATTCCGATGCATTTTCTGTGTTTCTTCGTCAATAGGAAGGTCAGAGGAATATAGTAAACCTGAAGTGAAGCATCGGAATCTATAACTAGTGTCACTTGAATGGTTCAAAACATAGACAGTAAGAAGAGTCAGTTATCTGGTACTTAAGTAGGCATTGTGCCTTTTGTATTTAATTCCGATGCTATTTCTGTATTTCATCGTCAATACGAAGGTCAGAGGGATACAGTAAACCTGAAGTGAAGCATCGGAATCTATAACTAGTGTCACAGGAATGGTTCAAATCATAGACAGTAAGAAGAGTCAGTTTTCTTGTACTTAAGTCGGCATTGTGCCTTTTGTATTTATTTCCGATGCAATTTCTGTGTTTCATCGTCAATAAGATGGTCAGAGGCATACAGTAAACCTGAAGTGAAGCATCAGAATCTATAACTAGTGTCACATGAATGGTTCAAAACATAGACAGTAAGAAGAGTCAGTTTTCTTGTACTGAAGTCGGCATTGTGTTTTTTGTATTTGATTCCAATTCAATTTCTGTGTTTCATCGTCAATAAGAAGGGCAGAGGGATACAGGAAACCTGAAGTGAAGCATCGGAATATATAACTAGTGTCACAGGAATGGTTCAAAACATAGCCAGTTAGAAGAGTCAGTTTTCTTGTACTTAAGTTGGTATTGTGCAATTTGTATTTATTTCCGATGCAATTTCTGTGTTTGATCGTCAATAAGAAGGTCAGAGTGATAAAGTAAACCTGAAGTGAAGCATCGGAATCTATAACTAGTGTCACAGGAATGGTTCAAAACTTAGACAGTAAGAAGAGTCAGTTTTCTTGTATTTAAGTCGGCATTGTGCCCTTCGTAATTAATTCCGATGCAATTTCTGTGTTTCATCGTCAATAAGAAGGCCAGAGGGATACAGTAAACCTGAAGTGAAGCATCGGAATTTATAACTAGTGTCACAGGAATGGATCAAAACATAGACAGTAAGAAGAGTCAGTTTTCTTGTACTTAAGGCGGCATTGTTAATTTTGTATTTAATTCCGATGCAATTTCTGTGTTTCATCGTCGATAAGAAGGTCAGAGGGATACAGTGAACCTGAAGTGAAGCATCGGAATCTATAACTAGTGTCACAGGAATGTTTCAATACATAGACAGTAAGAAGAGTCAGATTTCTTGTACTGAAGTAGGGATGGTGTCTTTTGTATTTAATTCCGGTGCAATTTCTGTGTTTGATCGTCAATAAGAAGGTCAGAGGGATACAGTAAACCTGAAGTGAAGCATCGGAATCTATAACTAGTGTCACAGGAATGGTTCAAATCATAAACAGTAAGAAGAGTCAGTTTTCTTGTACTTAAGTCGGCATTGTGCATTTTGTATTTAATTCCGATGCAATTTCTGTGTTTCATCGTCAATAGCAAGGTCAGTGGGATACAGTAAACCTGAAGTGAAGCATCGGAATCTATAACTAGTGTCGAAGGAATGGTTCAAAACATAGACAGTAAGAAGGGTCAGTTTTCTTGTACTTAAGTCGGCATTGTGCCTTTTGTATTTAATTCCGATGGAATTTCTGTGTTTCATCGTCAATAAGAAGCTCAGAGGGATACAGTAAACCTGAAGTGAAGCATCGGAATCTATAACAAGTGTCACAGGAGTGGTTCAAAACATAGACAGTAAGAAGAGACAGTTATCTTGTACTTAAGTCGTCATTGTGCCTTTTGTATTTAATTCCGATGCTATTTCTGTGTTTCGTCGTCAATAAGAAGGCCAGAGGCATACTGTAAAGCTGAAGTGAAGCATCGGAATCTATAACTAGTGTCACAGGAATGGTTCAAAACATAGACAGTTAGAAGAGTCAGTTTTCTTGAACTTAAGTCGGCATTGTGCCTTTTGTATTTAATTTCGATGCAATTTCTATGTTTCATCGTCAATAAGAAGGTCAGAGAAAAACAGTAAACCTGAAGTGAAGCATCGGAATCTGTAACTAGTGTCACATGAGTGGTTCAAATCATAGACAGTAAGAAGAATCAGTTATTTTGTACTTAAGTCGGCATAGTGCCTTTTGTATTTAATTCCGATGCAATTTCTGTGTTTCGTCGGCAATACGAAGGTCAGAGGGATACAGTAACCTGAAGTGAAGCTTCGGAATCTATAACTAGTGTCACAGGAATAGTTCAAAACATAGACAGTAAGAAGAGTCATATTTCTTGTACTTAAGTCGGCATTGTGCCTTTTGTATTTAATTCCGATGCAATTTCTGTGTTCCATCGACAATACGAAGGTCAGAGGCATACTGTAAACCTGAAGTGAAGCATCGGAATCTATAACTAGTGCCACAGGAATGGTTCAAACATAGACAGTAAGAAGAGTCAGTTTTCTTGTACTTAAGTCGGGATTGTGCCTTTTGTATTTAATTCCGATGAAATTTCTGTGTTTCATCGTCAATAAGAAGGTCAGAGGGATACAATAAACCTGAAGTGAAGCATCGGAATCTATAACTAGTGTCACAGGAATGGTTCAAAACATAGACAGTAAGAAGAGTCAGTTTTCTTGTACTTAAGTCGGCATTGTGCCTTTTGTATTTAATTCCGATGGAATTTCTGTGTTTCATCGTCAATAAGAAGCTCAGAGGGATACAGTAAACCTGAAGTGAAGCATGGGAATCTATAACTAGTGTCACAGGAGTGGTTCAAAACATAGACAGTAAGAAGAGACAGTTATCTTGTACTTAAGTCGTCATTGTGCCTTTTGTATTTAATTCCGATGCTATTTCTGTGTTTCATCGTCAATAAGAAGGTCAGAGGGATACAGTAAACCTGAAGTGAAGCATCGGAATCTATAACTAGTGTCACAGGAGTGGTTCAAACATAGACAGTAAGAAGAGTCAGTTCTCTTGCACTTAAGTCGGCAGGGTTCCTTTTGTATTTAATTCCGATGCATTTTCTGTGTTTCATCGTCAATAAAAAGGTCAGAGGGATAAAGTAAACCTGAATTGAAGCATCGGAATCTATAACTAGTGTCACAGGTGTGCTTCAAAACATAGACAGTAAGAAGAGTCAATTTTCTTGTACTTAAGTCGGCATTGTGCCTTTTGTATTTAATTCCGATGCAATTTCTGTGTTTCATCGTCAATAAGATGGTCAGAGGGATACAGTAAACCTGAAGTGAAGCATCGGAATCTATAACTAGTGTCACAGGAATGGTTCAAAACATAGACAGTAAGAAGAGTCAGTTTTCTTGTACTTAAGTCGGCATTGTGCCTTTCGTATTTAATTCCGATGCAATTTCAGTGTTTTATCGTCAATAAGAAGGTCAGAGGGATACAGTAAACCTGAAGTGAAGCATCGGAATCTATAACGAGTGTCACACTATTGGTTCAAAACATAGACAGTAAGAAGAGTCAGTTTTCTTGTACTTAAGTCAGCATTGTGCCTTAGGTATTTAGTTCCGATGCAATTTCTGTGTTTCATCGTCAATAAGAAGGTCAGAGGGATACAGTGAACCTGAAGTGGAGCATCGGGATCTATAACTAGTGTCACAGGAATGTTTCAAAACATAGACAGTACGAAGAGTCAGTTTTCTTGTACTTAAGTCAGCATTGTGCCTTTTGTATTTAATTCCGGTACAATTTCTGTGCTTGTTCGTCAATAAGAAGGTCAGAGCGATACAGTAAACCTGAATTGAAGCATCGGAATCTATAACTAGTGTCACAGGAATGGTTCAAAACATAGACAGTTAGAAGAGTCAGTTTTCTTGTACTTAAGTTGGCATTGTGCCTTTTGTATTTATTTCCGATGCAATTTCTGTGTTTGATCGTCAATAAGAAGGTCAGAGTGATAAAGTAAACCTGAAGTGAAGCATCGGAATCTATAACTAGTGACACAGGAATAGTTCAAAACTTAGACAGTAAGAAGAGTCAGTTTTCTTGTACTTAAGTCGGCATTGTGCCTTTTATATTTAATTCCGAAGCAATTTCTGTGATTGATCGTCAATAAGAAGGTCGGAGGGATACAGTAAACTTGGAGTAAAGCATCGGAGTCTATAACTAGTGTCACATGAATGGTTCAAACCATTGACAGTTAGAAGAGTCAGTTTTCATGTACTTAAGTCGGCATTGTGTTTTTTGTATTTAATTCCGATGCAATTTCTGTGTTTCATCGTCAGTAAGAAGGTCAGAGGGATACAGTAAACCTGAAGTGAAACATCAGAATCTATAATTAGTGTCACAGGAATGGTTCAAACATAGACAGTAAGAAGAGTCAGTTTTCTTGTACTTAAGTCGGCGTTGTGCCTTTTGTATTGAATTCCGATGCAATATCTGTTTTTCATCGTCAATTAGAAGGCCAGAGGGATACAGTAAACCTGAAGTGAAGCATCGGAATTTATAACTAGTGTCACAGAAATGGATCAAAACATAGACAGTAAGAAGAGTCAGTTTTCTTGTACTTAAGTCGGCATTGTTATTTTTGTATTTAATTCCGATGGAATTTCTGTGTTTCATCGTCAATAAGAAAATCAGAGGGATACAGTAAACCTTAAGTGAAGCATCGGAATCTATAAATAGTGTCACAGGAATGATTAAAAAAAACAGTAAGAAGAGTCAGTTTTCTTGTACTTAAGTCGGCATTGTGCCTTTTGTATTTAATTCCGATGCAATTTCAGAGTTTCATCGTCAATAAGAAGGTCAGAGGGATACTGTAAAGCTGAAGTGAAGCATCGGAATCTATAACTAGTGTCACAGGAATGGTTCAAAACTTAGACAGTAAGAAGATTCAGTTTTCTTGTACTTAAATCGGCATTGTGCCTTTTGTATTTAATTCCGATGCAATTTCTGTGTTTCATCGTCAATAAGAAGGTCAGAGGGATACAGTAAACCTGAAGTGAAGCATCTGAATCTATAACTAGTGTCACGGTAATGGTTCAAAACATAGACAGTAAGAAGAGTCAGTTTTCTTGTACTTATGTCGGCGTTGTGCCTTTTGTATTTAATTCCGATGCAATTTCTGTGTTTCATCGTCAATAAGAAGGTCAGAGGGATACAGTAAACCTGAAGTGAAGCATCGGAATCTATAACTAGTGTCACATGAATGGTTCAAATCATAGACAGTAAAAAGAGTCAGTTGTTTTGTACTTAAGTCGGCATTGTGTCTTTTGTATTTAATTCCGATGCAATTTCTCTGTTTCATCGTCAATAAGACGGTCAGAGGGATACAGTAAACCTGAAGTGAAGCATCGGAATCTGTAACTAGTGTCACAGGAATGGTTCAAAACATAGACAGTAAGAAGAGTCAGTTTTCTTGTACTTAAGTCAGCATTGTGCCTTTTGTATTTAATTCCGATGCAATTTCTGTGTTTCATCGTCAATAAGAAGGTCTGAGGGATACTGTATAGCTGAAGTAAAGCATCGGAATCTATAACTAGTGTCACAGGAATGGTTCAAAACATAGACAGTAAGAAGAGTCAGTTTTCTTGTACTTAAGTCGGCATTGTGCCTTTTGTATTTAATTCCGATGGAATTTCTTTGTTTCATCGTCAATAAGAAGGTCAGAGGGATACAGTAATCCTGAAGTGAAAGATCGGAATCTATAACTAGTGTCACAGGAATGGTTCAAAACATAGACAGTAAGAAGAGAAAGTTATCTTGTACTTAAGTCGTCATTGTGCCTTTTGAATTTAATTCCGATGCTATTTCTGTGTTTCATCGTCAATAAGAAGGTCAGAGGGATACAGTAAACCTGAAGTGAAGCATCGGAATCTATAACTATTGTCACAGGAGTGGTTCAAACATAGACAGTAAGAAGAGTCAGTTCCCTTGCACTTAAGTCGGCATTGTTCCTTTGGTATTTAATTCCGATGCATTTTCTGTGTTTCATCGTCAATAAGAAGGTCAGAGGGATACAGTAAACCTGAAGTGAAGCATCGGAATCTATAACTAGTGTCACATGAATGGTTCAAATCATAGACAGTAAAAAGAGTCAGTTGTTTTGTACTTAAGTCGGCATTGTGTCTTTTGTATTTAATTCCGATGCAATTTCTGTGTTTCATCGTCAATAAGACGGTCAGAGGGATACAGTAAACCTGAAGTGAAGCATCGGAATCTATAACTAGTGTCACAGTAATGGTTCAAAGCATAGACACTAAGAAGAGTCAGTTTTCTTGTACTTAAGTCGGCATTGTGCCTTTTCTATTTATTTCCGATGCAATTTCTGTGTTTCATTGTCAATAAGAAGGTCAGAGGGATACAGTAAACCTTAGGTGAAGCATCGGAATCTGTAACTAGTGTCACAGGAATGGTTAAAAACATAGACAGTAAGAAGAGTCAGTTTTCTTGTACTTAAGTCGGCATTGTGCCTTTTCAATTTAATTCCGATGCAATTTCTGTGTTTCATCGTCAATAAGAAGGTGAGAGGGATACAGTAAACCTGAAGTGAAGCATCGGAATCTATAACTAGTGTCACAGGAATGGTTCAAATCATAGACAGTAAGAAGAGTCAGTTTTCTTGTACTTAATTCGGCATTGTGCTTTTTGTATTTAATTCCGATGATATTTCTGTGTTTCATCGACAATAAGATGGTCAGAGGGATACAGTTAACCTGAAGTGAAGCATCGGAATCTATAACTAGTGTCACATGAATGGTTCAAAACATAGACAGTAAGAAGAGTCAGCTGTTTTGTACTTATGTCGGCATTGTGCCCTTTGTATTTAATTCCGATGCAATTTCTGTGTTTCATCGTCAATAAGAAGGTCAGAGGGATGCAGTAAACCTGAAGTGAAGAATCGGAATCTGTAACTAGTGTCACAGGAATGGTTCAAAACATAGACAGTAAGAAGAGTCAGTTTTCTTGTACCTAAGTCAGCATTGTGCCTTTTGTATTTAAATCCGATGCAAGTTCTGTGTTTCATCGTCAATAAGGTCAGAGGGATACTGTAAAGCTGAAGTGAAGCATCGGAATCTATAACTAGTGTCACAGGAATGGTTCAAACTTAGACAGTAAGAAGAGTCAGTTCTCTTGTTCTTAACTCGGCATTGTGCCTTTTGTATTTAATTCCGATGCAATTTCTGTGTTTCATCGTCAATAAGAAGGTCAGAGGGATACAGTAAAACTGAAGTGAAGCATCGGAATCTATAACTAGTGTCACAGTAATGGTTCAAAACATAGACAGTAAGAAGAAACAGTTTTCATGTACTTAAGTCGGCATTGTGCCTTTTCTATTTATTTCCGACGCAATTTCTGTGCTTCATCGTCAATAAGAAGGTCAGAGGGATACAGTAAACCTGAGGTGAAGCATCGGAATCTATAACTAGTGTCACAGGAATGGTTAGAAACATAGACAGTAAGAAGAGTCAGTTTTCTTGTACTTAAGTCAGCATTGTGCCTTTTCTATTTAATTCCGATGCAATTTCTGTGTTTCATCGTCAATAAGAAGGTGAGAGGGGTACAGTAAACCTGAAGTGATGCATTGGAATCTATAACTAGTGTCACAGGAATAGTTCAAATCATAGACAGTAAGAAGAGGCAGTTTTCTTGTACTTAAGTCGGCATTGTGCTTTTTGTATTTAATTCCGATGATATTTCTGTGTTTCATCGACAATAAGATGGTCAGAGGGATACAGTAAACCTGAAGTGAAGCATCGGAATCTGTAACTAGTGTCACATGAATGGTTCAAACATAGACAGTAGGAAGGGTCAGTTTTCTTGTACGTAAATCGGCATTGTGCCTTTTGTATTTAATTCCGATGCAATTTCTGTGTTTCATCGTCAATAAGAAGGTCAGAGGGATACAGTAAACCTGAAGTGAAGCATCGGAATCTATAACTAGTGTCACATGAATGGTTCGAAACATAGACAGTAAGAAGAGTCAGTTTTCTTGTACATAAGTCGGCATTGTGCCCTTTGTATTTAATTCCGATGCAATTTCTGTGTTTCATCGTCAATAAGATGGTCAGAGGGATGCAGTAGACCCGAAGTGAAGCATCGGAATGTATAACTAGTGTCACAGAAATGGTTCAAAACATAGACAGTAAGAAGAGTCAGTTTTCTTGTACTTAAGTCTGCATTGTGCCTTTTCTATTTAATTCCGATGCAATTTCTGTGTTTAATCGTCAATAAGAAGGTCAGAGGGATACAGTAAACCAGAAGTGAAGCATCGGAATCTATAACTAGTGTCACATGAATGGTTCAAAACATAGACAGTAAGAAGAGTCAGTTTTCTTGTACTGAAGTCGGCTTTGTACCTTTTGTATTTAATTCCGATGCAATTTCTGTGTTTCATCGTCAATAAGAAGGTCAGAGGGATACAGTAAACCTGAAGTGAAGCATCAGAATCTATAACTAGTGTCACATGAATGGTTCAAATCATAGACAGTAAAAAGAATCAGTTGTTTTGTACTTAAGTCGGCATTGTGTCTTTTGTATTTAATTCCGATGCAATTTCTGTGTTTCATCGTCAATAAGACGGTCAGAGGGATACAGTAAACCTAAAGTGAAGCATCGGAATCTGTAACTAGTGTCACAGGAATGGTTCAAATCATAGACAGTAAGAAGAGTCAGTTTTCTTGTACTTAAGTCAGCATTGTGCCTTTTGTATTTAATTCCGACGCAATTTCTGTGTTTCATCGTCAATAAGAAGGTCAGAGGGATAAAGTAAACCTGAAGTGAAGCATCGGAATCTATAACTAGTGTCACAGGAGTGGTTCAAACTTAGACAGTAAGAAGAGTCAGTTTTCTTGTACTTAACTCGGCATTGTGCCTTTTGTATTTAATTCAGATGCAATTTCTGTGTTTCATCGTCAATAAGAAGGTCAGAGGGATACAGTAAACCTGAAGTGAAGCATCGGAATCTATAACTAGTGTCACAGGAATGGTTCAAAACATAGACAGTAAGAAGAGTCAGTTTTCTTGTACTTAAGTCGGCATTGTGCCTTTTGTATTTAATTCCGATGGAATTTCTGTGTTTCATCGTCAATAAGAAGGTCAGAGGGATACAGTAAACCTGAAGTGAAACATCGGAATCTATAACTAGTGTCACAGGAATGGTTCAAAACATAGACAGTAAGAAGAGAAAGTTATCTTGTACTTAAGTCGTCATTGTGCCTTTTGTATTTAATTCCGATGCTATTTCTGTGTTTCATCGTCAATAAGAAGGACAGAGGGATACAGTAAACCTGAAGTGAAGCATCGGAATCTATAACTATTGTCACAGGAGTGGTTCAAACATAGACAGTAAGAAGAGTCAGTTCTCTTGCACTTAAGTCGGCATTGTTCCTTTGGTATTTAATTCCGATGCATTTTCTGTCTTTCATCGTCAATAAGAAGGTCAGAGGGATACAGTAAACCTGAAGTGAAGCATCGGAATCTATAACTAGTGTCACAGGAATGGTTCAAAACATAGACAGTAAGAAGAGTCAGTTTTCTTGTACTTAAGTCGGCATTGTGCCTTTTGTACTTAATTCCTATGCAATTTCTGTGTTTCATCGTCAATAAGATGGTCAGAGGGATACAGTAAATCTGAAGTGAAGCATCGGAATCTATAACTAGTGTCATAGGACTGGTTCAAAACATAGACAGTAAGAAGAGTCAGTTTTCTTGTACTTAAGTCAGCATTGTGCCTTTTGTATTTAATTCCGACGCAATTTCTGTGTTTCATCGTCAATAAGAAGGTCAGAGGGATAAAGTAAACCTGAAGTGAAGCATCGGAATCTATAACTAGTGTCACAGGAGTGGTTCAAACTTAGACAGTAAGAAGAGTCAGTTTTCTTGTACTTAACTCGGCATTGTGCCTTTTGTATTTAATTCAGATGCAATTTCTGTGTTTCATCGTCAATAAGAAGGTCAGAGGGATACAGTAAACCTGAAGTGAAGCATCGGAATCTATAACTAGTGTCACAGTAATGGTTCAAAACATAGACAGTAAGAAGAGTCAGTTTTCTTGTACTTAGGTCGGCATTGTGCCTTTTCTATTTATTTCCGATGCAATTTCTGTGTTTCATCGTCAATAGGAAGGTGAGAGGGATACAGTAAACCTGAAGTGAAGCATCGGAATCTATAACTAGTGTCACAGGAATGGTTCAAAACATAGACAGTAAGAAGAGTCAGTTTTCTTGTACTTAAGTCGGCATTGTGCCTTTTGTATTTAATTCCGATGGAATTTCTGTGTTTCATCGTCAATAAGAAGGTCAGAGGGATACAGTAAACCTGAAGTGAAACATCGGAATCTATAACTAGTGTCACAGGAATGGTTCAAAACATAGACAGTAAGAAGAGAAAGTAATCTTGTACTTAAGTCGTCATTGTGCCTTTTGTATTTAATTCCGATGCTATTTCTGTGTTTCATCGTCAATAAGAAGGACAGAGGGATACAGTAAACCTGAAGTGAAGCATCGGAATCTATAACTATTGTCACAGGAGAGGTTCAAACATAGACAGTAAGAAGAGTCAGTTCTCTTGCACTTAAGTCGGCATTGTTCCTTTGGTATTTAATTCCGATGCATTTTCTGTGTTTCATCGTCAATAAGAAGGTCAGAGGGATACAGTAAACCTGAAGTGAAGCATCGGAATCTATAACTAGTGTCACAGGAATGGTTCAAAACATAGACAGTAAGAAGAGTCAGTTTTCTTGTACTTAAGTCGGCATTGTGCCTTTTGTACTTAATTCCTATGCAATTTCTGTGTTTCATCGTCAATAAGATGGTCAGAGGGATACAGTAAATCTGAAGTGAAGCATCGGAATCTATAACTAGTGTCACAGGAATGGTTCAAAACATAGACAGTTAGAAGAGTCAGTTTTCTTGTACTTAAGTTGGCATTGTGCCTTTTGTATTTATTTCCGATGCAATTTCTGTGTTTCATCGTCAATAAGAAGGTCAGAGTGATAAAGTAAACCTGAAGTGAAGCATCGGAATCTATAACTAGTGTCACAGGAATGATTAAAAAAACAACAGTAAGAAGAGTCAGTTTTCTTGTACTTAAGTTGGCATTGTGCCTTTTGTATTTAATTCCGATGCAATTTCTGAGTTCCATCGTCAATGAGATGGTCAGAGGGATACAGTGCACCTGAAGTGAAGCATCGGAATACATAACTAGTGTCACATGAATGGTTCAAACATAGACAGTTGGAAGAGTCAGTTTTCTTGTACATAAGTCGGCATTGTGCTTTTTGTATTTAATTCCGATGCAATTTCTGTGTTTCATCGTCAATAAGAATGTCAGAGGGAAACAGTAAATCTGAAGTGAAGCATCGGAATCTATGACTAGTGTCACAGTAATGGTTCAAAACATAGACAGTAAGAAGAGTCAGTTTTCTTGTACTTATGTCGGCGTTGTGCCTTTTGTATTTAATTCCGATGCAATTTCTGTGTTTCATCGTCAATAAGAAGGTCAGAGGGATACAGTAAACCTTAAGTGAAGCATCGGAATCTATAACTAGTGTCACAGGAATGATAAAAAAAAAACAGTAAGAAGAGTCAGTTTTCTTGTACTTAAGTCGGCATTGTGCCATTTGTATTTAATTCCGGTGCAATTTCAGAGTTTCATCGTCAATAAGAAGGTCAGAGGGATACAGTAAACCTGAAGTGAAGCATCGGAATCTATAACTAGTGTCACATGAATGGTTCAAAATTTAGACAGTAAGAAGAGTCAGTTTTCTTGTACATAAGTCGGCATTGTGCCCTTTGTATTTAATTCCGATGCAATTTCTGTGTTTCATCGTCAATAAGATGGTCAGAGGGATGCAGTAAACCTGAAGTGAAGAATCGGAATCTATAACTAGTGTCACAGGAATGGTTCAAAACATAGACAGTAAGAAGAGTCAGTTTTCTTGTACTTAAGTCGGCATTGTACCTTTTGTATTTAATTCCGATACAATTTCTGTGTTTCATCGTCAATATAAAGGTCAGAGTGATACAGTAAACCTGAAGTGAAGCATCGGAATCTGTAACTAGTGTCACAGGAATGGTTCAAAACATAGACAGTAAGAAGAGTCAGTTTTCTTGTACTTAAGTCAGCATTGTGCCTTTTGTATTTAATTCCGATGCAAGTTCTGTGTTTCATCGTCAATAAGAAGGTCAGAGGGATACTGTAAAGCTAAAGTGAAGCATCGGAATCTATAACTAGTGTCACAGGAATGGTTCAAACTTAGACAGTAAGAAGAGTCAGTTTTCTTGTACTTATCTCGGCATTGTGCCTTTTGTATTTAATTCCGATGCAATTTCTGTGTTTCATCGTCAATAAGAAGGTCAGAGGGATACAGTAAACCTGAAGTGAAGCACCGGAATCTATAACTAGTGTCACAGTAATGGTTCAAAACATAGACAGTAAGAAGAGTCAGTTTTCATGTACTTAAGTCGGCATTGTGCCTATTCTATTTATTTCCGATGCAATTTCTGTGTTTCATCGTCAATAAGAAGGTCAGAGGGATACAGTAAACCTGAGGTGAAGCATCGGAATCTATAACTAGTGTCACAGGAATGGTTAAAAACATAGACAGTAAGAAGAGTCAATTTTCTTGTACTTAAGTCAGCATTGTGCCTTTTCTATTTAATTCCGATGCAATTTCTGTGTTTCATCGTCAATAAGAAGGTGAGAGGGGTACAGTAAACCTGAAGTGAAGCATCGGAATATATAACTAGTGTCACAGGAATAGTTCAAATCATAGACAGTAAGAAGAGTCAGTTTTCTTGTACTTAAGTCAGCATTGTGCCTTTTGTATTTAATTCCGACGCAATTTCTGTGTTTCATCGTCAATAAGAAGGTCAGAGGGATAAAGTAAACCTGAAGTGAAGCATCGGAATCTATAACTAGTGTCACAGGAGTGGTTCAAACTTAGACAGTAAGAAGAGTCAGTTTTCTTGTACTTAACTCGGCATTGTGCCTTTTGTATTTAATTCAGATGCAATTTCTGTGTTTCATCGTCAATAAGAAGGTCAGAGGGATACAGTAAACCTGAAGTGAAGCATCGGAATCTATAACTAGTGTCACAGTAATGGTTCAAAACATAGACAGTAAGAAGAGTCAGTTTTCTTGTACTTAGGTCGGCATTGTGCCTTTTCTATTTATTTCCGATGCAATTTCTGTGTTTCATCGTCAATAGGAAGGTGAGAGGGATACAGTAAACCTGAAGTGAAGCATCGGAATCTATAACTAGTGTCACAGGAATGGTTCAAAACATAGACAGTAAGAAGAGTCAGTTTTCTTGTACCTAAGTCGGCATTGTGCCTTTTGTATTTAATTCCGATGGAATTTCTGTGTTTCATCGTCAATAAGAAGGTCAGAGGGATACAGTAAACCTGAAGTGAAACATCGGAATCTATAACTAGTGTCACAGGAATGGTTCAAAACATAGACAGTAAGAAGAGAAAGTTATCTTGTACTTAAGTCGTCATTGTGCCTTTTGTATTTAATTCCGATGCTATTTCTGTGTTTCATCGTCAATAAGAAGGACAGAGGGATACAGTAAACCTGAAGTGAAGCATCGGAATCTATAACTATTGTCACAGGAGAGGTTCAAACATAGACAGTAAGAAGTGTCAGTTCTCTTGCACTTAAGTCGGCATTGTTCCTTTGGTATTTAATTCCGATGCATTTTCTGTGTTTCATCGTCAATAAGAAGGTCAGAGGGATACAGTAAACCTGAAGTGAAGCATCGGAATCTATAACTAGTGTCACAGGAATGGTTCAAAACATAGACAGTAAGAAGAGTCAGTTTTCTTGTACTTAAGTCGGCATTGTGCCTTTTGTACTTAATTCCTATGCAATTTCTGTGTTTCATCGTCAATAAGATGGTCAGAGGGATACAGTAAATCTGAAGTGAAGCATCGGAATCTATAACTAGTGTCACAGGAATGGTTCAAAACATAGACAGTTAGAAGAGTCAGTTTTGTTGTACTTAAGTTGGCATTGTGCCTTTTGTATTTATTTCCGATGCAATTTCTGTGTTTCATCGTCAATAAGAAGGTCAGAGTGATAAAGTAAACCTGAAGTGAAGCATCGGAATCTATAACTAGTGTCACAGGAATGATTAAAAAAACAACAGTAAGAAGAGTCAGTTTTCTTGTACTTAAGTTGGCATTGTGCCTTTTGTATTTAATTCCGATGCAATTTCTGAGTTCCATCGTCAATAAGATGGTCAGAGGGATACAGTGCACCTGAAGTGAAGCATCGGAATACATAACTAGTGTCACATGAATGGTTCAAACATAGACAGTTGGAAGAGTCAGTTTTCTTGTACATAAGTCGGCATTGTGCTTTTTGTATTTAATTCCGATGCAATTTCTGTGTTTCATCGTCAATAAGAATGTCAGAGGGAAACAGTAAATCTGAAGTGAAGCATCGGAATCTATGACTAGTGTCACAGTAATGGTTCAAAACATAGACAGTAAGAAGAGTCAGTTTTCTTGTACTTATGTCGGCGTTGTGCCTTTTGTATTTAATTCCGATGCAATTTCTGTGTTTCATCGTCAATAAGAAGGTCAGAGGGATACAGTAAACCTTAAGTGAAGCATCGGAATCTATAACTAGTGTCACAGGAATGATAAAAAAAAAAAACAGTAAGAAGAGTCAGTTTTCTTGTACTTAAGTCGGCATTGTGCCATTTGTATTTAATTCCGATGCAATTTCAGAGTTTCATCGTCAATAAGAAGGTCAGAGGGATACAGTAAACCTGAAGTGAAGCATCGGAATCTATAACTAGTGTCACATGAATGGTTCAAAATTTAGACAGTAAGAAGAGTCAGTTTTCTTGTACATAAGTCGGCATTGTGCCCTTTGTATTTAATTCCGATGCAATTTCTGTGTTTCATCGTCAATAAGATGGTCAGAGGGATGCAGTAAACCTGAAGTGAAGAATCGGAATCTATAACTAGTGTCACAGGAATGGTTCAAAACATAGACAGTAAGAAGAGTCAGTTTTCTTGTACTTAAGTCGGCATTGTACCTTTTGTATTTAATTCCGATACAATTTCTGTGTTTCATCGTCAATATAAAGGTCAGAGTGATACAGTAAACCTGAAGTGAAGCATCGGAATCTGTAACTAGTGTCACAGGAATGGTTCAAAACATAGACAGTAAGAAGAGTCAGTTTTCTTGTACTTAAGTCAGCATTGTGCCTTTTGTATTTAATTCCGATGCAAGTTCTGTGTTTCATCGTCAATAAGAAGGTCAGAGGGATACTGTAAAGCTAAAGTGAAGCATCGGAATCTATAACTAGTGTCACAGGAATGGTTCAAACTTAGACAGTAAGAAGAGTCAGTTTTCTTGTACTTATCTCGGCATTGTGCCTTTTGTATTTAATTCCGATGCAATTTCTGTGTTTCATCGTCAATAAGAAGGTCAGAGGGATACAGTAAACCTGAAGTGAAGCATCGGAATCTATAACTAGTGTCACAGTAATGGTTCAAAACATAGACAGTAAGAAGAGTCAGTTTTCATGTACTTAAGTCGGCATTGTGCCTATTCTATTTATTTCCGATGCAATTTCTGTGTTTCATCGTCAATAAGAAGGTCAGAGGGATACAGTAAACCTGAGGTGAAGCATCGGAATCTATAACTAGTGTCACAGGAATGGTTAAAAACATAGACAGTAAGAAGAGTCAGTTTTCTTGTACTTAAGTCAGCATTGTGCCTTTTCTATTTAATTCCGATGCAATTTCTGTGTTTCATCGTCAATAAGAAGGTGAGAGGGGTACAGTAAACCTGAAGTGAAGCATCGGAATATATAACTAGTGTCACAGGAATAGTTCAAATCATAGACAGTAAGAAGAGGCAGTTTTCTTGTACTTAAGTCGGCATTGTGCTTTTTGTATTTATTTCCGATGATATTTCTGGGTTTCATCGACAATAAGATGGTCAGAGGGATACAGTAAACCTGAAGTGAAGAATCGGAATCTATAACTAGTGTCACATGAATGGTTCAAAACATAGAGAGTAAGAAGAGTCAGTTGATTTGTACTTAAGTCGGCATTGTGCCTTTTGTATTTAATTCCGATGCAATTTCTGTGTTTCATCGTCAATAAGACGGTCAGAGGGATACAGTAAACCTGAAGTGAAGCATCGGAATCTATAACTAGTGTCACAGGAATGGTTCAAAACATAGACAGTAAGAAGAGTCAGTTTTCTTGTACTTAAGTCGGCATTGTGCCTTTCGTATTTAATTCTGATGCAATTTCAGTGTTTTATCGTCAATAAGAAGGTCAAAGGGATACAGTAAACCTGAAGTGAAGCATCGGAATCTATAACTAGTGTCACAGGAATGGTTCAAAACATAGACAGTAAGAAGAGTCAGTTTTCTTGTACTTAAGTCGGCATTGTGCCTTATGTATTTAATTCCGATGCAATTTCTGTGTTTCATTGTCAATAAGAAGGTCAGAGGGATACAGTGAACCTGAAGTGGAGCATCGGGATCTATAACTAGTGTCACAGGAATGTTTCAAAACATAGACAGTACGAAGAGTATGTTTTCTTGTACTTAAGTCAGCATTGTGCCTTTTGTATTAAATTCCGGTACAATTTCTGTGTCTGTTCGTCAATAAGAATGTCAGAGGGGTGCAGTAAACCTGAATTGCAGCATCGGAATCTATAACTAGTGTCACAGGAATGGTTCAAAACATAGACAGTTAGAAGAGTCAGTTTTCTTGTACTTAAGTTGGCATTGTGCCTTTTGTATTTATTTCCGATGCAATTTCTGTGTTTGATCGTCAATAAGAAGGTCAGAGTGATAAAGTAAACCTGAAGTGAAGCATCGGAATCTATAACTAGTGTCACAGGAATGATTAAAAAAAGAACAGTAAGAAGTGTCAGTTTTCTTGTACTTAAGTCGACATTGTGCCTTTTGTATTTAATTCCGATGCAATTTCAGAGTTTCATCGTCAATAAAAAGGTCAGAGGGATACAGTGAACCTGAAGTGAAGCATCGGAATACATAACTAGTGTCACATGAATGGTTCAAACATTGACAGTTGGAAGAGTCAGTTTTCTTGTACATAAGTCGGCATTGTGCCTTTTGTATTTAATTCCGATGCAATATCTGTGTTTCATCGTCAATAAGACGGTCAGAGGGATACAGTAAACCTGAAGTGAAGCATCGGAATCTGTAACTAGTGTCACAGGAATGTTTCAAAACATAGACAGTAAGAAGAGTCTGTTTCCTTGTACTTAAGTCAGCATTCTGCCTTTTGTATTTAATTCCGATGCAATTTCTGTGTTTCATCGTCAATAAGAAGGTAAGAGGGATACTGTAAAGCTGAAGTGAAGCATCGGAATCTATAACTAGTGTCACAGGAATGGTTCAAACTTAGACAGTAAGAAGAGTCAGTTTTCTTTTACTTAAGTCGGCATTGTGCCTTTTCTATTTATTTCCGATGCAATTTCTGTGTTTCATCGTCAATAAGAAGGTCAGAGGGATACAGTAAACCTGAGGTGAAGCATCGGAATCTATAACTAGTGTCACAGGAATGGTTAAAAACATAGACAGTAAGAATAGTCAGTTTTCTTGTACTTAAGTCGGCATTGTGCCTTTCGTATTTAATTCCGATGCAATTACAGTGTTTCATCGTCAATAAGAAGGTCAGAGGGATACTGTAAAGCTGAAGTGAAGCATCGGAATCTATAACTAGTGTCACAGGAATGGTTCAAATCATAGACAGTAAGAAGAGTCAGTTGTTTTGTACTTAAGTCGGCATTGTGATTTTTGTATTTAATTCCGATGCAATTTCTGTGTTTCATCGTCAATAAGACGGTCAGAGGGATACAGTAAACCTGAAGTGAAGCATCGGAATCTATAACTAGTGTCACAGGAATGGTTCAAAACATAGACAGTAAGAAGAGTCAGTTTTCTTGTACTTAAGTCAGCATTGTGCCTTTTGTATTTAATTCCGATGCAATTTCTGTGTTTCATCGTCAATAAGAAGGTCAGAGGGATACTGTAAAGCTGAAGTGAGGCATCGGAATCTATAACTACTATCACAGGAATGGTTCAAAACTTAGACAGTAAGAAGAGTCAGTTTTCTTGTACTTAACTCGGCATTGTGCCTTTTGTATTTGATTCCGATGCAATTTCTGTGTTTCATCGTCAATAAGAAGGTCAGAGGCATACAGTAAACCTGAAGTGATCATCGGAATCAATAACTAGTGTCACAGTAATGATTCAAAACATAGACAGTAAGAAGAGTCAGTTTTCTTGTACTTAAGTCGGCATTGTGCCTTTTCTATTTATTTCCGATGCAATTTCTGTGTATCATCGTCAATAAGAAGGTCAGAGGGATACAGTAAACCTGAGGTGAAGCATCGGAATCTATAACTAGTGTCACAGGAATGGTTAAAAACATAGACAGTAAGAAGAGTCAGTTTTCTTGTACTTAAGTCGGCATTGTGCCTTTTGTATTTAATTCCGATGATATTTCTGTGTTTCATCGACAATAAGATGGTCAGAGGGATACAGTAAACCTGAAGTGAAGCATCGGGATCTATAACTAGTGTCACAGGAATGGTTCAAAACATAGACAGTAAGAAGAGTCAGTTTTTTTGTACTTAAGTCAGTATTGTGCCTTTTGTATTTAATTCCGATGATATTTCTGTGTTTCATCGACAATAAGATGGTCAGAGGGATATAGTAAACTTGAAGTGAAGCATCGGAATCTATATCTAGTGTCACAGGAATGGTTCAAAACATAGACTGTGAGAAGAGTCAGTTTTCTTGTACTTAAGTCGGCATTGTGCCTTTTGTATTTAATTCCGATGCAATTTCTGTGTTTCTGCGTCAATAAGAAGGTCAGAGGGATACAGTAAACCTTATGTGAAGCATCGGAATCTATAACTAGTGTCACATGAATGGTTCAAACATAGACAGTAAGAAGAGTCAGTTTTCTTGTCCTTAAGCCGGCATTGTGCCTTTTGTATTTATTTTCGATGAAATTTCTGTGTTTCATCGTCAAAAAGAAGGTCAGAGGGATACAGTAAACCAGAAGTGAAGCATCGGAATCTATAACTAGTGTCACATGAATGGTTGAAAACATAGACAGTAAGAAGAGTCAGTATTCTTGTACTTAAGTCGGCATTGTGCCTTTTGTATTTAATTCCGATGCAATTTCTGTGTTTCATCGTCAATAAGACGGTCAGAGGGATACAGTAAACCTGAAGTGAAGCATCGGAATCTATAACTAGTGTCACAGTAATGGTTCAAAACATAGACAGTAAGAACAGTCAGTTTTCTTGTACTTAAGTCGGCATTGTGCCTTTTCTATTTATTTCCGATGCAATTTCTGTGTTTCATCGTCAATAAGAAGGTCAGAGGGATACCGTAAACCTGAGGTGAAGCATCGGAATCTATAACTAGTGTCACAGGAATGGTTAAAACATAGACAGTAAGAAGAGTCAGTTTTCTTGTACTTAAGTCGGCATTGTGCCTCTTCTATTTAATTCCGATGCAATTTCTGTGTTTCATCGTCAATAAGAAGGTGAGAGGGATACAGTAAACCTGAAGTGAAGCATCGGAATCTATGACTAGTGTCACATGAATGGTTCAAAATATAGACAGTAAGAAGATTCAGTTTTCTTGTACTTAAGTCGGCATTGTGCCTTTTGTATTTAATTCCGATGCAATTTCTGTGTTTCATCGTCAATAAGAAGGTCAGAGGGATACTGTAAAGCTGAAGTGAAGCATCGGAATCTATAACTAGTGTCACAGGAATGGTTCAAAACTTAGACAGTAAGAAGAGTCAGTTTACTTGTACTTAAGTCGGCATTGTTATTTTTGTATTTAATTCCGATGGAATTTCTGTGTTTCGTCGTCAATAAGAAGGTCAGAGGGATACAGTAAACCTTAAGTGAAGCATCGGAATCTATAACTAGTGTCACAGGAATGATTAAAAAAAAAAAGTAGGAAGAGTCAGTTTTCTTGTACTTAAGTCGGCATTGTGCCTTTTGTATTTAATTCCGATGCAATTTCAGAGTTTCATCGTCAATAAGAAGGTCAGAGGGATACAGTGAACCTGAAGTGAAGCATCGGAATACATAACTAGTGTCACATGTATGGTTCAAACATAGGAAGTTGGAAGAGTCAGTTTTCTTGTACATAAGTAGGCATTGTGAATTTTGTATTTAATTCCGATGCAATTTCTGTGTTTCATCGTCAATAAGAAGGTCAGAGGGATACAGTAAACCTGAAGTGAAGCATCTGAATCTATAACTAGTGTCACATGAATGGTGCAAAACATAGACAGTAAGAAGAGTCAGTTTTGTTGTACTTAAGTCGGCATTATGCCTTCTCTATTTAATACCGATGCAATTTCTGTGTTTCATCGACAATAAGAAGGTCAGAGGGATACTGTAAAGCTGAAGTGAGGCATCGGAATCTATAACTAGTGTCACAGGAATGGTTCAAAACTTAGACAGTAAGAAGAGTCAGTTTTCTTGTACTTAATTCGGCATTGTGCCTTTTGTATTTAATTCCGATGCAATTTCTATGTTTCATCGTCAATAAGAAGGTCAGAGGGATACAGTAAACCTGAAGTGAAGCATCTGAATCTATAACTAGTGTCACAGTAATGGTTCAAAACATAGACAGTAAGAAGAGTCAGTTTTCTTGTACTTATGTCGGCGTTGTGCCTTTTGTATTTAATTCCGATGCAATTTCTGTGTTTCATCGTCAATAAGAAGGTCAGAGCGATACAGTAAACCTTAAGTGAAGCATCGGAATCTATAACTAGTGACACAGGAATGATAAAAAAAACAGTAAGAAGAGTCAGTTTTCTTGTACTTTAGTCGGCATTGTGACATTTGTATTTAATTCCGATGCAATTTCTGTGTTTCATCGTCAATAAGAAGGTCAGAGGGATAGAGTAAACCTGAAGTGAAGCATCGGAATCTATAACTAGTGTCACATGAATGGTTCAAATCATAGACAGTAAAAAGAGTCAGTTGTTTTGTACTTAAGTCGGCATTGTGCCTTTTGTATTTAATTCCGATGTAATTTCTGTGTTTCATCGTCAATAAGACGGTCAGAGGGATACAGTAAACCTGAAGTGAAGCATCGGAATCTGTAACTAGTGTCACAGGAATATTTCAAAACATAGACAGTAAGAAGAGTCAGTTTTCTTGTACTTAAGTCAGCATTGTGCCTTTTGTATTTAATTCCGATGCAATTTCTGTGTTTCATGGTCAATAAGAAGGTCAGAGGGATACTGTAAAGCTGAAGTGAAGCATCGGAATCTATAACTAGTGTCACAGGAATGGTTCAAACTTAGACAGTAAGAAGAGTCAGTTTTCTTGTACTTAACCGGCATTGTGCCTTTTGTATTTAATTCCGATGCAATTTCTGTGTTTCATCGTCAATAAGAAGGTCAGAGGGATACAGTAAAACTGAAGTGAAGCATCGGAATCTATAACTAGTGTCACAGTAATGGTTCAAAACATAGACAGTAAGAAGAGTCAGTTTTCTTGTACTTAAGTCGGCATTGTGCTTTTTCTATTTATTTCCAATGCAATTTCTGTGTTTCATCGTCAATAAGAAGGTCAGAGGGCTACAGTAAACCTGAGGTGAAGCATCGGAATCTATAACTAGTGTCACAGGAATGGTTAAAAACATAGACAGTAAGAAGAGTCAGTTTTCTTGTACTTAAGTCGGCATTGTGCCTTTTCTATTTAATTCCGATGCAATTTCTGTGTTTCATCGTCAATAAGAAGGTGAGAGGGATACAGTAAACCTGAAGTGAAGCATCGGAATCTATAACTAGTGTCACAGGAATGGTTCAAATCATAGATAGTAAGAAGAGTCAGTTTTCTTGTACTTAAGTCGGCATTGTGCTTTTTGTATTTAATTCCGATGATATTTCTGTGTTTCATCGACAATAAGATGGTCAGAGGGATACAGTAAACCTGAAGTGAAGCATCGGAATCTATAACTAGTGTCACATGAATGGTTCAAAACATAGACAGTAAGAAGAGTCAGTTGTTTTGTACTTAAGTCGGCATTGTGCCTTTTGTATTTAATTCCGATGCAATTTCTGTGTTTCATCGTCAAAGAGAAGGTCAGAGGGATACAGTAAACCAGAAGTGAAGCATCGGAATCTATAACTAGTGTCACATGAATGGTTGAAAACATAGACAGTAAGAAGAGTCAGTATTCTTGTACTTAAGTCGGTATTGTGACTTTTGTATTTAATTCCGATGCAATTTCTGTGTTTCATCGTCAATAAGAAGGTCAGAGGGATACAGTAAACCTGAAGTGAAGCATCGGAACCTATAACTAGTGTCACATGAATGGTTCAAATCATAGACAGTAACATGAGTCAGTTGTTTTGTAACTAAGTCGGCATTGTGCCTTTTGTATTTAATTCCGATGCAATTTCTGTGTTTCATCGTCAATAAGACGGTCAGAGGGATACAGTAAACCTTAAGTGAAGCATCGGAATCTATAACTAGTGTCACAGGAATGGTTCAAAACATAGACAGTAAGAAGAGGCAGTTTTCTTGTACTTAAGTCGGCATTGTGCCTTTTGTATTAAATTCCGATGCAATTTCTGTGTTTCATCGTCAATAAGAAGGTCAGAGGGATACAGTAAACCTGAAGTGTAGCATCGGAATCTATAACTAGTGTCACAGTAATGGTTCAAAACATAGACATTAAGAAGAGTCAGTTTTCTTGTACTTAAGTCGGCATTGTGCCTTTTCTATTTATTTCCGATGCAATTTCTGTGTTTCATCGTCAATAAGAAGGTCAGAGGGATACAGTAAACCTTAAGTGAAGCATCGGAATCTATAATTAGTGACACAGGAATGATAAAAAAAAACAGTAAGAAGAGTCATTTTTCTTGTACTTTAGTCGGCATTGTGACATTTGTATTTAATTCCGATGCAATTTCAGAGCTTCATCGTCAATAAGAAGGTCAGAGGGATACAGTAAACCTGAAGTGAAGCATCGGAATCTATAACTAGTGTCACATGAATGGTTCAAAAATAGACAGTATGAAGGGTCAGTTTTCTTGTACATAAGTCGGCATTGTGCCTTTTGTATTTAATTCCGATGCAATTTCTGTGTTTCATCGTCAATAAGAAGGTCAGAGGGACACAGTAAACCTGAAGTGAAGCATCGGAATCTATAACTAGTGTCACATGAATGGTTCAAAACATAGACAGTAAGAAGAGTCAGTTTTCTTGTACATAAGTCGGCATTGTGCCCTTTGTATTTATTTCCGATGCAATTTCTGTGTTTCATCGTCAATAAGAAGGTCAGAGGGATGCAGTAAACCTGAAGTGAAGCATCGGAATCTATAACTAGTGTCACAGGAATGGTTCAAAACAAAGACAGTAAGAAGAGTCCGTTTTCTTATACTTAAGTCTGCATTGTGCCTTTTCTATTTAATTCCGATGCAATTTCTGTGTTTCATCGTCAATAAGAAGGTCATAGGGATACAGTAAACCAGAAGTGAAGCATCGGAATCTATAACTAGTGTCACATGAATGGTACAAAACATAGACAGTAAGAAGAGTCAGTTTTCTTGTACTTAAGTCGGCATTGTGCCTTCTGTATTTAATTCCGATGCAATTTCTGTGTTTCATCGTCAATAAGAAGGTCAGAGGGATACAGTAAACCTGAAGTGAAGCATCGGAATCTATAACTAGTCTCACATGAATGGTTCAAATCATAGACAGTAAAAAGAGTCAGTTGTTTTGTACGTAAGTCGGCATTGTGCCTTTTGTATTTAATTCCGATGCAATTTCTGTGTTTCATCGTCAATAAGACGGTCAGAGGGATACAGTAAACCTGAAGTGAAGCATCGGAATCTGTAACTAGTGTCACAGGAATATTTCAAAACATAGACAGTAAGAAGAGTCAGTTTTCTTGTACTTAAGTCAGCATTGTGCCTTTTGTATTTAATTCCGATGCAATTTCTGTGTTTCATGGTCAATAAGAAGGTCAGAGGGATACTGTAAAGCTGAAGTGAAGCATCGGAATCTATAACTAGTGTCACAGGAATGGTTCAAACTTAGACAGAACGAAGAGTCAGTTTTCTTGTACTTAAACGGCATTGTGCCTTTTGTATTTAATTCCGATGCAATTTCTGTGTTTCATCGTCAATAAGAAGGTCAGAGGGATACAGTAAACCTGAAGTGAAGCATCGGAATCTATAACTAGTGTCACAGTAATGGTTCAAAACATAGACAGTAAGAAGAGTCAGTTTTCTTGTACTTAAGTCGGCATTGTGCTTTTTCTATTTATTTCCAATGCAATTTCTGTGTTTCATCGTCAATAAGAAGGTCAGAGGGCTACAGTAAACCTGAGGTGAAGCATCGGAATCTATAACTAGTGTCACAGGAATGGTTAAAAACATACACAGTAAGAAGAGTCAGTTTTCTTGTACTTAAGTCGGCATTGTGCCTTTTCTAATTAATTCCGATGCAATTTCTGTGTTTCATCGTCTATAAGAAGGTGAGAGGGATTCAGTAAACCTGAAGTGAAGCAACGGAATCTATAAGTAGTGTCACAGGAATGGTTCAATTCATAGATAGTAAGAAGAGTCAGTTTTCTTGTACTTAAGTCGGCATTGTGCTTTTTGTATTTAATTCCGATGATATTTCTGTGTTTCATCGACAATAAGATGGTCAGAGGGATACAGTAAACCTGAAGTGAAGCATCGGAATCTATAACTAGTGTCACATGAATGGTTCAAAACATAGACAGTAAGAAGAGTCAGTTGTTTTGTACTTAAGTCGGCATTGTGCCTTTTGTATTTAATTCCGATGCAATTTCTGTGTTTCATCGTCAAAGAGAAGGTCAGAGGGATACAGTAAACCAGAAGTGAAGCATCGGAATCTATAACTAGTGTCACATGAATGGTTGAAAACGTAGACAGTAAGAAGAGTCAGTATTCTTGTACTTAAGTCGGTATTGTGACTTTTGTATTTAATTCCGATGCAATTCCTGTGTTTCATCGTCAATAAGAAGGTCAGAGGGATACAGTAAACATGAAGTGAAGCATCGGAACCTATAACTAGTGTCACATGAATGGTTCAAATCACAGACAGTAACATGAGTCAGTTGTTTTGTAACTAAGTCGGCATTGTGCCTTTTGTATTTAATTCCGATGCAATTTCTGTGTTTCATCGTCAATAAGACGGTCAGAGGGATACAGTAAACCTTAAGTGAAGCATCGGAATCTATAACTAGTGTCACAGGAATGGTTCAAAACATAGACAGTAAGAAGAGGCAGTTTTCTTGTACTTAACTCGGCGTTGTGCCTTTTGTATTAAATTCCGATGCAATTTCTGTGTTTCATCGTCAATAAGAAGGTCAGAGGAATACAGTAAAACTGAAGTGAAGCATCGGAATCTATAACTAGTGTCACAGTAATGGTTCAAAACATAGACATTAAGAAGAGTCAGTTTTCTTGTACTTAAGTCGGCATTGTGCCTTTTCTATTTATTTCCGATGCAATTTCTGTGTTTCATCGTCAATAAGAAGGTCAGAGGGATACCGTAAACCTGAGGTGAAGCATCGGAATCTATAACTAGTGTCACAGGAATGGTTAAAAACATAGACAGTAAGAAGAGTCAGTTTTCTTGTACTTAAGTCAGCATTGTGCCTCTTCTATTTAATTCCGATGCAATTTCTGTGTTTCATCGTCAATATGAAGGTGAGAGGGATACAGTAAACCTGAAGTGAAGCATCGGAATCTATAACTAGTGTCACATGAATGGTTCAAAACATAGACAGTAAGAAGAGTCAGTTTTCTTGTACTTAAGTCGGCATTGTGCCTTTTGTATTTAATTCCGATGCAATTTCTGTGTTTCATCGTCAATAAGAAGGTCAGAGGGATACTGTAAAGCTGAAGTGAAGCATCGGAATCTATAACTAGTGTCACAGGAATGGTTTAAAACTTAGACAGTAAGAAGAGTCAGTTTTCTTGTACTTAAGTCGGCATTGTGCCTTTTGTATTTAATTCCGATGCAATATCTGTGTTTCATCGTCAATAAGACGGTCAGAGGGATACAGTAAACATGAAGTGAAGCATCGGAATCTGTAACTAGTTTCACAGGAATGGTTCAAAACATAGACAGTAAGAAGAGTCAGTTTTCTTGTACTTAAGTCAGCATTCTGCCTTTTGTATTTAATTCCGATGCAATTTCTGTGTTTCATCGTCAATAAGAAGGTCTGAGGGATACTGTAAAGCTGAAGTGAAGCATCGGAATCTATAACTAGTGTCACAGGAATGGTTCAAACTTAGACAGTAAGAAGAGTCAGTTTTCTTGTACTTAACTCGGCATTGTGCCTTTTGTATTTAATTCCGATGCAATTTCTGTGTTTCATCTTCAATAAGAAGGTCAGAGGGATACAGTAAACCTGATGTGAAGCATCGGAATCTATAACTAGTGCCACAGTAATGGTTCAAACCATAGACAGTAAGAAAAGTCATTTTTCTTTTACGTAAGTCTTCATTGTGCCTCTTCTATTTATTTCCGATGCAATTTCTGTGTTTCATCGTCAATAAGAAGGTCAGAGGGATACAGTAAACCTGAGGTGAAGCATCGGAATCTATAACTAGTGTCACAGGAATGGTTAAAATCATAGACAGTAAGAATAGTCAGTTTTCTTGTACTTAAGTCGGCATTGTGCCTTTCGTATTTAATTCCGATGCAATTTCAGGGTTTCATCGTCAATAAGAAGGTCAGAGGGATACTGTAAAGCTGAAGTGAAGCATCGGAATCTGTAACTAGTGTCACAGGAATGGTTCAAAACATAGACAGTAAGAAGACTCAGTTTTCTTGTACTTAAGTCGGCATTGTGCTTTTTGTATTTAATTCCGATGATATTTCTGTGTTTCATCGACAATAAGATGGTCAGAGGGATACAGTAAACCTGAAGTGAAGCATCGGAATCTATAACTAGTGTCACATGAATGGTTCAAAACATCGACAGTAAGAAGAGTCAGTTGTTTTGTACTTAAGTCGGCATTGTGCTTTCGTATTTAATTCCGATGCAGTTTCTGTGTTTCATCGTCAATAAGATGGTCAGAGGGATACAGTAAACCTGAAGTGAAGCATCGGAATCTATAATTAGTGTCACAGGAATGGTTCAAAACATAGACAGTAAGGAGAGTCAGTTTTCTTGTACTTAAGTCAGCATTGTGCCTTTTGTATTTAATTCCGATGCAATATCTGTGATTCATCGTCAATAAGACGGTCAGAGGGATACTGTAAAGCTGAAGTGAAGCATCGGAATCTATAACTAGGATCACAGGAATGGTTCAAAACTTAGACAGTAAGAAGAGTCAGTTTTCTTCTACTTAACTCGGCATTGTGCCTTTTGTATTTGATTCCGATGCAATTTCTGTGTTTCATCGTCAATAAGAAGGTCAGAGGGATACAGTAAACCTGAAGTGATCATCGGAATCAATAACTAGTGTCACAGTAATGATTCAAAACATAGACAGTAAGAAGAGTCAGTTTTCTTGTACTTAAGTCGGCATTGTGCCTTTTCTATTTATTTCCGATGCAATTTCTGTGTTTCATCGTCAATAAGAATGTCAGAGGGATACAGTAAACCTGAGGTGAAGCATCGGAATCTATAACTAGTGTCACAGGAATGGTTAAAAACATAGACAGTAAGAAGAGTCAGTTTTCTTGTACTTAAGTCGGCATTGTGCCTTTTGTATTTAATTCCGATGATATTTCTGTGTTTCATCGACAATAAGATGGTCAGAGGGATACAGTAAACCTGAAGTGAAGCATCGGAATCTATAACAAGTGTCACAGGAATGGTTCAAAACATAGACAGTAAGAAGAGTCAGTTTTCTTGTACTTAAGTCAGCATTGTGCCTTTTGAATTTAATTCCGATGATATTTCTGTGTTTCTTCGACAATAAGATGGTCAGAGGGATATAGTAAACTTGAAGTGAAGCATCGGAATCTATATCTAGTGTCACAGGAATGGTTCAAAACATAGACTGTGAGAAGAGTCAGTTTTCTTGTACTTAAGTCGGCATTGTGCCTTTTGTATTTAATTCCGATGCAATTTCTGTGTTTCATCGTCAATAAGAAGGTCAGAGGGATACAGTAAACCTGAAGTGAAGCATCGGAATCTATAACTAGTGTCACAGGAATGGTTCAAACATAGACAGTAAGAAGAGTCAGTTTTATTGTACTTAAGTCGGCATTGTGCTTTTTGTATTTAATTCCGATGCAATTTCTGTGTTTCATCAACAATAGGGAGGTCAGAAGGATACAGTAAACCTGAAGTGAAGCATCGGAATCTATAACTAGGGTCACAGGAATGGTTCAAAACATAGACAGTAAGAAGAGACAGTTTTCTTGTACTTAAGTCGGCATTGTGCTATTTGTATTTTATTCCAATGCAATTTCTGTGTTTCATCAACAATAAGAAGGTCAGAGGGATAGAGTAAACCAGAAATGATGCATCGGAATCTATAACTAGTGTCACATGAAAGGTTCAAACATAGACAGTAAGAAGAGTCAGTTTTCTTGTCCTTAAGCCGGCATTGTGCCTTTTGTATTTATTTTCGATGAAATTTCTGTGTTTCATTGTCAAAAAGAAGGTCAGAGGTATACAGTAAACCAGAAGTGAAGCATCGGAATCTATAACTAGTGTCACATGAATGGTTGAAAACATAGACAGTAAGAAGAGTCAGTATTCTTGTACTTAAGTCGGCATTGTGCCTTTTGTATTTAATTCCGATGCAATTTCTGTGTTTCATCGTCAATAAGAAGGTCAGAGGGATACCGTAAACCTGAGGTGAAGCATCGGAATCTATAACTAGTGTCACAGGAATGGTTAAAAACATAGACAGTAAGAAGAGACAGTTTTCTTGTACTTAAGTCGGCATTGTGCCCCTTCTATTTAATTCCGATGCAATTTCTGTGTTTGATCGTCAATAAGAAGGTGAGAGGGATACAGTAAACCTGAAGTGAAGCATCGGAATCTATAACTAGTGTCACATGAATGGTTCAAAACATAGACAGTAAGAAGAGTCAGTTTTCTTGTACTTAAGTCGGCATTGTGCCTTTTGTATTTAATTCCGATGCAATTTTTGTGTTTCATCGTCAATAAGAAGGTCAGAGGGATACTGTAAAGCTGAAGTGAAGCATCGGAATCTGTAACTAGTGTCACAGGAATGGTTCAAAACTTAGACAGTAAGAAGAGTCAGTTTTCTTGTACTTAAGTCGGCATTGTGCCTTTTGTATTTAATTCCGATGCAATATCTGTGTTTCATCGTCAATAAGACGGTCAGAGGGATACAGTAAACCTGAAGTGAAGCATCGGAATCTGTAACTAGTTTCACAGGAATGGTTCAAAACATAGACAGTAAGAAGCGTCAGTTTTCTTGTACTTCAGTCAGCATTGTGCCTTTTGTATTTAATTCCGATGCAATTTCTGTGTTTCATCGTCAATAAGAAGGTCAGAGGGATACTGTAAAGCTGAAGTGAAGCATCGGAATCTATAACTAGTGTCACAGGAATGGTTCAAACTTAGACAGTAAGAAGAGTCAGTTTTCTTGTACTTAACTCGGCATTGTGCCTTTTGTATTTAATTCCGATGCAATTTCTGTGTTTCATCTTCAATAAGAAGGTCAGAGGGATACAGTAAACCTGAAGTGAAGCATCGGAATCTATAACTAGTGTCACAGGAATGGTTCAAAACATAGACAGTAAGAAAAGTCAGTTTTCTTTTACTTAAGTCGGCATTGTGCCTTTTCTATTTATTTCCGATGCAATTTCTGTGTTTCATCGTCAATAAGAAGGTCAGAGGGATACAGTAAACCTGAGGTGAAGCATCGGAATCTATAACTAGTGTCACAGGAATGGTTAAAAACATAGACAGTAAGAACAGTCAGTTTTCTTGTACTTAAGTCGGCATTGTGCCTTTCGTATTTCATTCCGATGCAATTTCAGTGTTTCATCGTCAATAAGAAGGTCAGAGGGATACTGTAAAGCTGAAGTGAAGCATCGGAATCTATAACTAGTGTCACAGGAATGGTTCAAATCATAGACAGTAAGAAGACTCAGTTTTCTTGTACTTAAGTCGGCATTGTGCTTTTTGTATTTAATACCGATGATATTTCTGTGTTTCATCGACAATAAGATGGTCAGAGGGATACAGTAAACCTGAGGTGAAGCATCGGAATCTATAACTAGTGTCACAGGAATGGTTCAAAACATAGACAGTAAGGAGAGTCAGTTTTCTTGTACTTAAGTCAGCATTGTGCCTTTTGTATTTAATTCCGATGCAATTTCTGTGTTTCATCGTCAATAAGACGGTCAGAGGGATACTGTAAAGCTGAAGTGAAGCATCGGAATCTATAACTAGGATCACAGGAATGGTTCAAAACTTATACAGTAAGAAGAGTCAGTTTTCTTGTACTTAACTCGGCATTGTGCCTTTTGTATTTGATTCCGATGCAATTTCTGTGTTTCATCGTCAATAAGAAGGTCAGAGGGATACAGGAAACCTGAAGTGATCATCGGAATCAATAACTAGTGTCACAGTAATGATTCAAAACATAGACAGTAAGAAGAGTCAGTTTTCTTGTACGTAAGTCGGCATTGTGCCTTTTCTGTTTGTTTCCGATGCAATTTCTGTGTTTCATCGTCAATAAGAATGTCAGAGGGATACAGTAAACCTGAGGTGAAGCATCGGAATCTATAACTAGTGTCACAGGAATGGTTAAAAACACAGACAGTAAGAAGAGTCAGTTTTCTTGTACTTAAGTCGGCATTGTGCCTTTTGTATTTAATTCCGATGATATTTCTGTGTTTCATCGACAATAAGATGGTCAGAGGGATACAGTAAACCTGAAGTGAAGCATCGGAATCTATAACAAGTGTCACAGGAATGGTTCAAAACATAGACAGTAAGAAGAGTCAGTTTTCTTGTACTTAAGTCAGCATTGTGCCTTTTGAATTTAATTCCGATGATATTTCTGTGTTTCTTCGACAATAATATGGTCAGAGGGATATAGTAAACTTGAAGTGAAGCATCGGAATCTATATCTAGTGTCACAGGAATGGTTCAAAACATAGACTGTGAGAAGAGTCAGTTTTCTTGTACTTAAGTCGGCATTGTGCCTTTTGTATTTAATTCCGATGCAATTTCTGTGTTTCATCGTCAATAAGAAGGTCAGAGGGATACTGTAAAGCTGAAGTGAAGCATCGGAATCTATAACTAGTGTCACAGGAATGGTTTAAAACTTAGACAGTAAGAAGAGTCAGTTTTCTTGTACTTAAGTCGGCATTGTGATTTTTGTATTTAATTCCGATGCAATATCTGTGTTTCATCGTCAATAAGACGGTCAGAGGGATACAGTAAACATGAAGTGAAGCATCGGAATCTGTAACTAGTTTCACAGGAATGGTTCAAAACATAGACAGTAAGAAGAGTCAGTTTTCTTGTACTTAAGTCAGCATTCTGCCTTTTGTATTTAATTCCGATGCAATTTCTGTGTTTCATCGTCAATAAGAAGGTCAGAGGGATACTGTAAAGCTGAAGTGAAGCATCGGAATCTATAACTAGTGTCACAGGAATGGTTCAAACTTAGACAGTAAGAAGAGTCAGTTTTCTTGTACTTAACTCGGCATTGTGCCTTTTGTATTTAATTCCGATGCAATTTCTGTGTTTCATCTTCAATAAGAAGGTCAGAGGGATACAGTAAACCTGAAGTGAAGCATCGGAATCTATAACTAGTGTCACAGTAATGGTTCAAACCATAGACAGTAAGAAAAGTCATTTTTCTTTTACGTAAGTCGGCATTGTGCCTCTTCTATTTATTTCCGATGCAATTTCTGTGTTTCATCGTCAATAAGAAGGTCAGAGGGATACAGTAAACCTGAGGTGAAGCATCGGAATCTATAACTAGTGTCACAGGAATGGTTAAAATCATAGACAGTAAGAATAGTCAGTTTTCTTGTACTTAAGTCGGCATTGTGCCTTTCGTATTTAATTCCGATGCAATTTCAGGGTTTCATCGTCAATAAGAAGGTCAGAGGGATACTGTAAAGCTGAAGTGAAGCATCGGAATCTATAACTAGTGTCACAGGAATGGTTCAAAACATAGACAGTAAGAAGACTCAGTTTTCTTGTACTTAAGTCGGCATTGTGCTTTTTGTATTTAATTCCGATGATATTTCTGTGTTTCATCGACAATAAGATGGTCAGAGGGATACAGTAAACCTGAAGTGAAGCATCGGAATCTATAACTAGTGTCACATGAATGGTTCAAAACATCGACAGTAAGAAGAGTCAGTTGTTTTGTACTTAAGTCGGCATTGTGCCTTTCGTATTTAATTCCGATGCAGTTTCTGTGTTTCATCGTCAATAAGACGGTCAGAGGGATACAGTAAACCTGAAGTGAAGCATCGGAATCTATAATTAGTGTCACAGGAATGGTTCAAAACATAGACAGTAAGGAGAGTCAGTTTTCTTGTACTTAAGTCAGCATTGTGCCTTTTGTATTTAATTCCGATGCAATATCTGTGTTTCATCGTCAATAAGACGGTCAGAGGGATACTGTAAAGCTGAAGTGAAGCATCGGAATCTATAACTAGGATCACAGGAATGGTTCAAAACTTAGACAGTAAGAAGAGTCAGTTTTCTTCTACTTAACTCGGCATTGTGCCTTTTGTATTTGATTCCGATGCAATTTCTGTGTTTCATCGTCAATAAGAAGGTCAGAGGGATACAGTAAACCTGAAGTGATCATCGGAATCAATAACTAGTGTCACAGTAATGATTCAAAACATAGACAGTAAGAAGAGTCAGTTTTCTTGTACTTAAGTCGGCATTGTGCCTTTTCTATTTTTTTCCGATGCAATTTCTGTGTTTCATGGTCAATAAGAATGTCAGAGGGATACAGTAAACCTGAGGTGAAGCATCGGAATCTATAACTAGTGTCACAGGAATGGTTAAAAACATAGACAGTAAGAAGAGTCAGTTTTCTTGTACTTAAGTCGGCATTGTGCCTTTTGTATTTAATTCCGATGATATTTCTGTGTTTCATCGACAATAAGATGGTCAGAGGGATACAGTAAACCTGAAGTGAAGCATCGGAATCTATAACAAGTGTCACAGGAATGGTTCAAAACATAGACAGTAAGAAGAGTCAGTTTTCTTGTACTTAAGTCAGCATTGTGCCTTTTGAATTTAATTCCGATTATATTTCTGTGTTTCTTCGACAATAAGATGGTCAGAGGGATATAGTAAACTTGAAGTGAAGCATCGGAATCTATATCTAGTGTCACAGGAATGGTTCAAAACATAGACTGTGAGAAGAGTCAGTTTTCTTGTACTTAAGTCGGCATTGTGCCTTTTGTATTTAATTCCGATGCAATTTCTGTGTTTCATCGTCAATAAGAAGGTCAGAGGGATACAGTAAACCTGAAGTGAAGCATCGGAATCTATAACTAGTGTCACAGGAATGGTTCAAACATAGACAGTAAGAAGAGTCAGTTTTATTGTACTTAAGTCGGCATTGTGCTTTTTGTATTTAATTCCGATGCAATTTCTGTGTTTCATCAACAATAAGGAGGTCAGAAGGATACAGTAAACCTGAAGTGAAGCATCGGAATCTATAACTAGGGTCACAGGAATGGTTCAAAACATAGACAGTAGGAAGAGACAGTTTTCTTGTACTTAAGTCGGCATTGTGCTATTTGCATTTTATTCCAATGCAATTTCTGTGTTTCATCAACAATAAGAAGGTCAGAGGGATAGAGTAAACCAGAAATGATGCATCGGAATCTATAACTAGTGTCACATGAAAGGTTCAAACATAGACAGTAAGAAGAGTCAGTTTTCTTGTCCTTAAGCCGGCATTGTGCCTTTTGTATTTATTTTCGATGAAATTTCTGTGTTTCATTGTCAAAAAGAAGGTCAGAGGTATACAGTAAACCAGAAGTGAAGCATCGGAATCTATAACTAGTGTCACATGAATGGTTGAAAACATAGACAGTAAGAAGAGTCAGTATTCTTGTACTTAAGTCGGCATTGTGCCTTTTGTATTTAATTCCGATGCAATTTCTGTGTTTCATCGTCAATAAGAAGGTCAGAGGGATACCGTAAACCTGAGGTGAAGCATCGGAATCTATAACTAGTGTCACAGGAATGGTTAAAAACATAGACAGTAAGAAGAGACAGTTTTCTTGTACTTAAGTCGGCATTGTGCCCCTTCTATTTAATTCCGATGCAATTTCTGTGTTTGATCGTCAATAAGAAGGTGAGAGGGATACAGTAAACCTGAAGTGAAGCATCGGAATCTATAACTAGTGTCACATGAATGGTTCAAAACATAAACAGTAAGAAGAGTCAGTTTTCTTGTACTTAAGTCGGCATTGTGCCTTTTGTATTTAATTCCGATGCAATTTCTGTGTTTCATCGTCAATAAGAAGGTCAGAGGGATACTGTAAAGCTGAAGTGAAGCATCGGAATCTGTAACTAGTGTCACAGGAATGGTTCAAAACTTAGACAGTAAGAAGAGTCAGTTTTCTTGTACTTAAGTCGGCATTGTGCCTTTTGTATTTAATTCCGATGCAATATCTGTGTTTCATCGTCAATAAGACGGTCAGAGGGAAACAGTAAACCTGAAGTGAAGCATCGGAATCTGTAACTAGTTTCACAGGAATGGTTCAAAACATAGACAGTAAGAAGCGTCAGTTTTCTTGTACTTCAGTCAGCATTGTGCCTTTTGTATTTAATTCCGATGCAATTTCTGTGTTTCATCGTCAATAAGAAGGTCAGAGGGATACTGTAAAGCTGAAGTGAAGCATCGGAATCTATAACTAGTGTCACAGGAATGGTTCAAACTTAGACAGTAAGAAGAGTCAGTTTTCTTGTACTTAACTCGGCATTGTGCCTTTTGTATTTAATTCCGATGCAATTTCTGTGTTTCATCTTCAATAAGAAGGTCAGAGGGATACAGTAAACCTGAAGTGAAGCATCGGAATCTATAACTAGTGTCACAGGAATGGTTCAAAACATAGACAGTAAGAAAAGTCAGTTTTCTTTTACTTAAGTCGGCATTGTGCCTTTTCTATTTATTTCCGATGCAATTTCTGTGTTTCATCGTCAATAAGAAGGTCAGAGGGATACAGTAAACCTGAGGTGAAGCATCGGAATCTATAACTAGTGTCACAGGAATGGTTAAAAACATAGACAGTAAGAACAGTCAGTTTTCTTGTACTTAAGTCGGCATTGTGCCTTTCGTATTTAATTCCGATGCAATTTCAGTGTTTCATCGTCAATAAGAAGGTCAGAGGGATACTGTAAAGCTGAAGTGAAGCATCGGAATCTATAACTAGTGTCACAGGAATGGTTCAAATCATAGACAGTAAGAAGACTCAGTTTTCTTGTACTTAAGTCGGCATTGTGCTTTTTGTATTTAATACCGATGATATTTCTGTGTTTCATCGACAATAAGAAGGTCAGAGGGATACAGTAAACCTGAGGTGAAGCATCGGAATCTATAACTAGTGTCACAGGAATGGTTCAAAACATAGACAGTAAGGAGAGTCAGTTTTCTTGTACTTAAGTCAGCATTGTGCCTTTTGTATTTAATTCCGATGCAATTTCTGTGTTTCATCGTCAATAAGACGGTCAGAGGGATACTGTAAAGCTGAAGTGAAGCATCGGAATCTATAACTAGGATCACAGGAATGGTTCAAAACTTATACAGTAAGAAGAGTCAGTTTTCTTGTACTTAACTCGGCATTGTGCCTTTTGTATTTGATTCCGATGCAATTTCTGTGTTTCATCGTCAATAAGAAGGTCAGAGGGATACAGGAAACCTGAAGTGATCATCGGAATCAATAACTAGTGTCACAGTAATGATTCAAAACATAGACAGTAAGAAGAGTCAGTTTTCTTGTACGTAAGTCGGCATTGTGCCTTTTCTGTTTGTTTCCGATGCAATTTCTGTGTTTCATCGTCAATAAGAATGTCAGAGGGATACAGTAAACCTGAGGTGAAGCATCGGAATCTATAACTAGTGTCACAGGAATGGTTAAAAACACAGACAGTAAGAAGAGTCAGTTTTCTTGTACTTAAGTCGGCATTGTGCCTTTTGTATTTAATTCCGATGATATTTCTGTGTTTCATCGACAATAAGATGGTCAGAGGGATACAGTAAACCTGAAGTGAAGCATCGGAATCTATAACAAGTGTCACAGGAATGGTTCAAAACATAGACAGTAAGAAGAGTCAGTTTTCTTGTACTTAAGTCAGCATTGTGCCTTTTGAATTTAATTCCGATGATATTTCTGTGTTTCTTCGACAATAATATGGTCAGAGGGATATAGTAAACTTGAAGTGAAGCATCGGAATCTATATCTAGTGTCACAGGAATGGTTCAAAACATAGACTGTGAGAAGAGTCAGTTTTCTTGTACTTAAGTCGGCATTGTGCCTTTTGTAATTAATTCCGATGCAATTTCTGTGTTTCATCGTCAATAAGAAGGTCAGAGGGATACAGTAAACCTGAAGTCAAGCATCGGAATCTATAACTAGTGTCACAGGAATGGTTCAAACATAGACAGTAAGAAGAGCCAGTTTTATTGTACTTAAGTCGGCATTGTGCTTTTTGTATTTAATTCCGATGCAATTTCTGTGTTTCATCAACAATAAGGAGGTCAGATGGATACAGTAAACCTGAAGTGAAGCATCGGAATCTATAACTAGGGTCACAGGAATGGTTCAAAACATAGACAGTAAGAAGAGACAGTTTTCTTGTACTTAAGTCGGCATTGTGCTATTTGTATTTTATTCCGATGCAATTTCTGTGTTTCATCAACAATAAGAAGGTCAGAGGGATAGAGTAAACCTGAAATGAAGCATCGGAATCTATAACTAGTGTCACATGAATGGTTCAAACATAGACAGTAAGAAGAGTCAGTTTTCTTGTATTTAAGTCGGCATTGTGCCTCTTCTATTTAATTCCGATGCAATTTCTGTGTTTCATCGTCTATAAGAAGGTGAGAGGGATACAGTAAACCTGAAGTGAAGCATCGGAATCTATAACTAGTGTCACATGAATGGTTCAAAACATAGACAGTAAGAAGAGTCAGTTTTCTTGTACTTAAGTCGGCATTGTGCCTTTTGTATTTAATTCCGATGCAATTTCTGTGTTTTATCGTCAATAAGAAGGTCAGAGGGATACTGTAAAGCTGAAGTGAAGCATCGGAATCTATAACTAGTGTCACAGGAATGGTTCAAAACTTAGACAGTAAGAAGAGTCAGTTTTCTTGTACTTAAGTCGGCATTGTTATTTTTGTAATTAATTCCGACGGAATTTCTGTGTTTCATCGTCAATAAGAAGGTCAGAGGGATACAGTAAACCTTAAGTGAAGCATCGGAATCTATAACTAGTGTCACAGGAATGATTAAAAAAAAACAGTAAGAAGAGTCAGTTATCTTGTACTTAGGTCGGCATTGTGCCTTTTGTATTTAATTCCGATGCAATTTCAGAGTTTCATCGTCAATAAGAAGGTCAGAGGGATACAGTGAACCTGAAGTGAAGCATCGGAATACATGACTAGTGTCACATGAATGGTTCAAACATAGACAGTTGGAAGAGTCAGTTTTCTTGTACATAAGTCGGCATTGTGCATTTTGTATTTAATTCCGATACAATTTCTGTGTTTCATCGTCAATAAGAAGGTCAGAGGGATACAGTAAACCTGAAGTGAAGAATCGGAATCTATAACTAGTGTCACATGAATGGTTCAAAACATAGACAGTAAGAAGAGTCAGTTTTGTTGTACTTAAGTCGGCATTATGCCTCTTCTATTTAATTCCGATGCAATTTCTGTGTCTCATCGTCAATAAGAAGGTCAGAGGGATACTGTAAAGCTGAAGTGAAGCATCGGAATCTATAACTAGTGTCACAGGAATGGTTCAAAACTTACACAGTAAGAAGAGTCAGTTATCTTGTACCTAATTCGGCATTGTGCCTTTTGTATTTAATTCCGATGCAATTTCTGTGTTTCATCGTCAATAAGAAGGTCAGAGGGATACAGTAAACCTGAAGTGAAGCATCTGAATCTATAACTAGTGTCACAGTAATGGTTCAAAACATAGACAGTAAGAAGAGTCAGTTTTCTTGTACTTATGTCGGCGTTGTGCCTTTTGTATTTAATTCCGATGCAATTTCTGTGTTTCATCGTCAATAAGGAGGTCAGAGGGATACAGTAAACCTTAAGTGAAGCATCGGAATCTATAAGTAGTGACCCAGGAATGATAAAAAAAACAGTAAGAAGAGTCAGTTTTCTTGTACTTAAGTCGGCATTGTGACATTTGTATTTAATTCCGATGCAATTTCAGAGTTTCGTCGTCAATAAGAAGGTCAGAGGGATACAGTAAACATGAAGTGAAGCATCGGAATCTATAACTAGTGTCACATGAATGGTTCAAAAATAGACAGTATGAAGGGTCAGTTTTCTTGTACATAAGTCGGCATTGTGCAATTTGTATTTAATTCCGATGCAATTTCTGTGTTTCATCGTCAATAAGAAGGTCAGAGGGACACAGTAAACCTGAAGTGAAGCATCGGAATCTATAACTAGTGTCACATGAATGGTACAAAACATAGACAGTCAGAAGAGTCAGTTTTCTTGTACATAAGTCGGCATTGTGCCCTTTGTATTTATTTCCGATGCAATTTCTGTGTTTCATCGTCAATAAGAAGGTCAGAGGGATGCAGTAAACCTGAAGTGAAGCTACGGAATCTATAACTAGTGTCACAGGAATGGTTCAAAACAAAGACAGTAAGAAGAGTCAGTTTTCTTATACTTATGTCTGCATTGTGCCTTTTCTATTTAATTCCGATGCAATTTCTGTGTTTCATCGTCAATAAGAAGGTCAGAGGGATACAGTAAACCAGAAGTGAAGCGTCGGAATCTATAACTAGTGTCACGTGAATGGTACAAAACATAGACAGTAAGAAGAGTCAGTTGTTTTGTACTTAAGTCGGCATTGTGCCTTTTGTATTTAATTCCGATGCAATTTCTGTGTTTCATCGTCAATAAGACGGTCAGAGGGATACAGTAAACCTGAAGTGAAGCATCGGAATCTGTAACTAGTGTCACAGGAATGTTTCAAAACATAGACAGTAAGAAGAGTCAGTTTTCTTGTACTTAAGGCAGCATTGTGCCTTTTGTATTTAATTCCGATGCAATTTCTGTGTTTCATGGTCAATAAGATGGTCAGAGGGATACTGTAAAGCTGAAGTGAAGCATCGGAATCTATAACTAGTGTCACAGGAATGGTTCAAACTTAGACAGTAAGAAGAGTCAGTTTTATTGTACTTAAGACGGCATTGTGCTTTTTGTATTTAATTCCGATGCAATTTCTGTGTTCCATCAACAATAAGGAGGTCAGAAGGATACAGTAAACCTGAAGTGAAGCATCGGAATCTATAACTAGGGTCACAGGGATGGTTCAAAACATAGACAGTAAGAAGAGACAGTTTTCTTGTACTTAAGTCGGCATTGTGCTATTTGTATTTTATTCCGATGCAATTTCTGTGTTTCATCAACAATAAGAAGGTCAGAGGGATAGAGTAAACCTGAAATGAAGCATCGGAATCTATAACTAGTGTCACATGAATGGTTCAAACATAGACAGTAAGAAGAGTCAGTTTTCTTGTCCTTAAGCCGGCATTGTGCCTTTTGTATTTATTTTCGATGAAATTTCTGTGTTTCATCGTGAAAAAGAAGGTCAGAGGGATACAGTAAACCAGAAGTGAAGCATCGGAATCTATAACTAGTGTCACATGAATGGTTGAAAACATAGGCAGTAAGAAGAGTCAGTATTCTTGTACTTAAGTCGGCATTGTGCCTTTTGTATTTAATTCCGATGCAATTTCTGTGTTTCATCGTCAATAAGAAGGTCAGAGGGATACAGTAAACCTGAAGTGAAGCATCGGAACCTATAACTAGTGTCACATGAATGGTTCAAATCATAGACAGTAAGATGAGTCAGTTGTTTTGTACTTAAGTCGGCATTGTGCCTTTTGTATTTAATTCCGATGCAGTTTCTGTGTTTCATCGTCAATAAGACGGTCAGAGGGATACAGTAAACCTTAAGTGAAGCATCGGAATCTATAACTAGTGTACAGGAATGGTTCAAAACATAGACAGTAAGAAGAGGCAGTATTCTTGTACCTAACTCTGCATTGTGCCTTTTGTATTTAATTCCGATGCAATTTCTGTGTTTCATCGTCAATAAGAAGGTCAGAGGGATACAGTAAACCTGAAGTGAAGCATCGAAATCTATAACTAGTGTCACAGTAATGGTTCAAAACATAGACAGTAAGAAGAGTCAGTTTTCTTGTACTTAAGTCGGCATTGTGCCTTATCTATTTATTTCCGATGCAATTTCTGTGTTTCATCGTCAATAAGAAGGTCAGATGGATACCGTAAACCTGAGGTGAAGCATCGGAATCTATAACTAGTGTCACAGGAATGGTTAAAAACATAGACGGTAAGAAGAGTCAGTTTTCTTGTATTTAAGTCGGCATTGTGCCTCTTCTATTTAATTCCGATGCAATTTCTGTGTTTCATCGTCTATAAGAAGGTGAGAGGGATACAGTAAACCTGAAGTGAAGCATCGGAAGCTATAACTAGTGTCACATGAATGGTTCAAAACATAGACAGTAAGAAGAGTCAGTTTTCTTGTACTTAAGTCGGCATTGTGCCTTTTGTATTTAATTCCGATGCAATTTCTGTGTTTCATCGTCAATAAGAAGGTCAGAGGGATACTGTAAAGCTGAAGTGAAGCATCGGAATCTATAACTAGTGTCACAGGAAGGGTTCAAAACTTAGACAGTAAGAAGAGTCAGTTTTCTTGTACTTAAGTCGGCATTGTTATTTTTGTATTTAATTCCGATGGAATTTCTGTGTTTCATCGTCAATAAGAAGGTCAGAGGGATACAGTAAACCTTAAGTGAAGCATCGGAATCTATAACTAGTGTCACAGGAATGATTAAAAAAAAAAAGTAAGAAGAGTCAGTTTTCTTGTACTTAGGTCGGCATTGTGCCTTTTGTATTTAATTCCGATGCAATTTCAGAGTTTCATCGTCAATAAGAAGGTCAGAGGGATACAGTGAACCTGAAGTGAAGCATCGGAATACATGACTAGTGTCACATGAATGGTTCAAACATAGTCAGTTTGAAGAGTCAGTTTTCTTGTACATAAGTCGGCATTGTGCATTTTGTATTTAATTCCGATGCAATTTCTGTGTTTCATCGTCAATAAGAAGGTCAGAGGGATACAGTAAACCTGAAGTGAAGCATCGGAATCTATAACTAGTGTCACATGAATGGTTCAAAACATAGACAGTAAGAAGAGTCAGTTTTGTTGTACTTAAGTCGGCATTATGCCTTTTCTATTTAATTCCGATGCAATTTCTGTGTTTCATCGTCAATAAGAAGGTCAGAGGGATACTGTAAAGCTGAAGTGAAGCATCGGAATCTATAACTAGTGTCACAGGAATGGTTCAAAACTTACACAGTAAGAAGAGTCAGTTATCTTGTACTTAATTCGGCATTGTGCCTTTGTATTTAATTCCGATGCAATTTCTGTGTTTCATCGTCAATAAGAAGGTCAGAGGGATACAGTAAACCTGAAGTGAAGCATCTGAATCTATAACTAGTGTCACAGGAATGGTTCAAAACATAGACAGTAAGAAGAGTCAGTTTTCTTGTACTTATGTCGGCGTTGTGCCTTTTGTATTTAATTCCGATGCAATTTCTGTGTTTCATCGTCAATAAGAAGGTCAGAGGGATACAGTAAACCTTAAGTGAAGCATCGGAATCTATAAGTAGTGACCCAGGAATGATAAAAAAAAAACAGTAAGAAGAGTCAGTTTTCTTGTACTTAAGTCGGCATTGTGACATTTGTATTTAATTCCGATGCAATTTCAGAGTTTCATCGTCAATAAGAAGGTCAGAGGGATTCAGTAAACCTGAAGTGAAGCATCGGAATCTATAACTAGTGTCACATGAATGGTTCAAAAATAGACAGTATGAAGGGTCAGTTTTCTTGTACATAAGTCGGCATTGTGCCTTTTGTATTTAATTCCGATGCAATTTCTGTGTTTCATCGTCAATAAGAAGGTCAGAGGGACACAGTAAACCTGAAGTGAAGCATCGGAATCTATAACTAGTGTCACATGAATGGTTCAAAACATAGACAGTAAGAAGAGTCAGTTTTCTTGTACATAAGTCGGCATTGTGCCCTTTGTATTTATTTCCGATGCAATTTCTGTGTTTCATCGTCAATAAGACGGTCAGAGGGATACAGTAAACCTGAAGTGAAGCATCGGACTCTGTAACTAGTGTCACAGGAATGTTTCAAAACATAGACAGTAAGAAGAGTCAGTTTTCTTGTACTTAAGTCAGCATTGTGCCTTTTGTATTTAATTCCGATGCAATTTCTGTGTTTCATGGACAATAAGAAGGTCAGAGGGATACTGTAAAGCTGAAGTGAAGCATCGGAATCTATAACTAGTGTCACAGGAATGGTTCAAACTTAGATAGTAAGAAGAGTCAGTTTTCTTGTACTTAACCGGCATTATGCCTTTTTTATTTAATTCCGATGCAATTTCAGTGTTTGATCGTCAATAAGAAGGTCAGGGGGATACAGTAAACCTGAAGTGAAGCATCGGAATCTATAACTAGTGTCACAGTAATGGTTCAAAACATAGACAGAAAGCAGAGTCAGTTTTCTTGTACTTAAGTCGGCATTGTGCTTTTTCTATTTATTTCCTATGGAATTTCTGTGTTTCATCGTCCACAAGAAGGTCAGAGGGATACAGTAAACCTGAGGTGAAGCATCGGAATCTATAACTAGTGTCACAGGAATGGTTAAAACTTAGACATTAAGAAGAGTCAGTTTTCTTGTACTTAAGTCGGCATTGTGCCTTTTCTATGTAAATCCGATGCAATTTCTGTGTTTCATCGTCTATAAGAAGGTGAGAGGGATACAGTAAACCTGAAGTGAAGCATCAAAATCTATAACTAGTGTCACAGGAATGGTTCAAATCATAGACAGTAAGAAGAGTCAGTTTTCTTGTACTTAAGTCGGCATTGTGCTTTTTGTATTTAATTCCGATGATATTTCTGTGTTTCATCGACAATAAGATGGTCAGAGGGATACAGTAAACCTGAAGGGAAGCATCGGAATCTATAACTAGTGTCACATTAATGGTTCAAAACATAGACAGTAAGAAGAGTCAGTTGTTTTGTACTTAAGTCGGCATTGTGCCTTTTGTATTTAATTCCGATGCAATTTCTGTGTTTCATCGTCATCAAAGAAGGTCAGAGGGATACAGTAAACCAGAAGTGAAGCATCGGAATCTATAACTAGTGTCACATGAATGGTTGAAAACATAGACAGTAAGAAGAGTCAGTATTCTTGTACATAAGTCGGTATTGTGCCTTTTGTATTTAATTCCGATGCAATTTCTGTGTTTCATCGTCAATACGAAGGTCAGAGGGATACAGTAAACCAGAAGAGAAGCATCGGAACCTATAACTAGTGTCACATGAATGGTTCAAATCATAGACAGTAAGATGAGTCAGTTGTTTTGTACTTAAGTCGGCATTGTGCCTTTTGTATTTAATTCCGATGCAATTTCTGTGTTTCATCGTCAATAAGACGGTCAGAGGGATACAGTAAACCTTAAGTGAAGCATCGGAATCTATAACTAGTGTCACAGGAATGGTTCAAAACATAGACAGTAAGAAGAGGCAGTTTTCTTGTACTTAACCCGGCATTGTGCCTTTTGTATTTAATTCCGATGCAATTTCTGTGTTTCATCGTCAATAAGAAGGTCAGAGGGATACAGTAAACCTGAAGTGAAGCATCGGAATCTATAACTAGTGTCACAGTTATGGTTCAAAACATAGACATTAAGAAGAGTCAGTTTTCTTGTACTTAAGTCGGCATTGTGCCTTTTCTACTTATTTCCGATGCAATTTCTGTGTTTCATCGTCAATAAGAAGGTCAGAGGGATACCGTAAACGTGAGGTGAAGCATCGGAATCTATAACTAGTGTCACAGGAATGGTTAAAAACATAGACAGTAAGAAGAGTCAGTTTTCTTGTACTTAAGTCGGCATTGTGCCTCTTCTATTTGATTCCGATGCAATTTCTGTGTTTCATCGTCAATAAGAAGGTGAGAGGGATACAGTAAACCTGAAGTGAAGCATCGGAATCTATAACTAGTGTCACATGAATGGTTCAAAACATAGACAGTAAGAAGAGTTAGTTTTCTTGTACTTAAGTCGGCATTGTGCCTTTTGTATTTAATTCCGATGCAATTTCTGTGTTTCATCGTCAATAAGAAGGTCAGAGGGATACTGTAAAGCTGAAGTGAAGCATCGGAATCTATAACTAGTGTCACAGGAATGGTTCAAAACTTAGACAGTAAGAAGAGTCAGTTTTCTTGTACTTAAGTCGGCATTGTTATTTTTGTATTTAATTCCGATGGAATTTCTGTGTTTCATCGTCAATAAGAAGGTCAGAGGGATACAGTAAACCTTAAGTGAAGCATCGGAATCTGTAACTAGTGTCACAGGAATGATTAAAAAAAAATAGTAAGAAGAGTCAGTTTTCTTGTACTTAAGTCGGCATTGTGCCTTTTGTATTTAATTCCGATGCAATTTCAGAGTTTCATCGTCAATAAGAAGGTCAGAGGGGTACAGTGAACCTGAAGTGAAGCATCGGAATACATAACTAGTGTCACATGAATGGTTCAAACATAGACAGTTGGAAGAGTCAGTTTTCTTGCACATAAGTCGGCATTGTGCATTTTGTAATTAATTCCGATGCAATTTCTGTGTTTCATCGTCTATAAGAAGGTCAGAGGGATACAGTAAACCTGAAGTGAAGCATCGGAATCTATAACTAGTGTCACAGGAATGATCAAAAAGACAACAGTAAGAAAAGTCAGTTTTCTTGTACTTAAGTCGGCATTGTGCCTTTTGTATTTAATTCCAATGCAATTTCAGAGTTTCATCGTCAATAAGACGGTCTGAGGGATACAGTGAACCTGAAGTGAAGCATCGGAATACATAACTAGTGTCACATGAATGGTTCAAACACAGACAGTTGGAAGAGTCAGTTTTCTTGTACATAAGTCGGCATTGTGCCTTTTGTATTTAATTCCGATGCAATTTCTGTGTTTCATCGTCAATATAAAGGTCAGAGGGATACAGTAAACCTGAAGTGAAGCATCGGAATCTAAAACTAGTGTCACATGTTTGGTTCAAAACATAGACAGTAAGAAGAGTCAGTTTTGTTGTACTTAAGTCGGCATTGTGCCTTTTCTATTTAATTCCGATGCAATTTCTGTGTTTCATCGTCAATAAGAAGGTCAGAGGGATGCAGTAAACCTGAAGTGATCATCGGAATCAATAACTAGTGTCACAGTAATGATTCAAAACATAGACAGTAAGAAGAGTCAGATTTCTTGTACTTAAGTCGGCATTGTGCCTTTTCTATTTATTTCCGATGCAATTTCTGTGTTTCATCGTCAATAAGAATGTCATAGGGATACAGTGAACCTGAGGTGAAGCATCGGAATCTATAACTAGTGTCACAGGAATGGTTAAAAACATAGACAGTAAGAAGAGTCAGTTTTCTTGTACTTAAGTCGGCATTGTGCCTTTTGTATTTAATTCCGATGATATTTCTGTGTTTCATCGACAATAAGATGGTCAGAGGGATACAGTAAACCTGAAGTGAAGCATCGGAATCTATAACAAGTGTCACAGGAATGGTTCAAAACATAGACAGTAAGAAGAGTCAGTTTTCTTGTACTTAAGTCAGCATTGTGCCTTTTGAATTTAATTCCGATGATATTTCTGTGTTTCTTCAACAATAAGATGGTCAGAGGGATATAGTAAACTTGAAGTGAAGCATCGGAATCTATATCTAGTGTCACAGGAATGGTTCAAAACATAGACTGTGAGAAGAATCAGTTTTCTTGTACTTAAGTCGGCATTGTGCCTTTTGTATTTAATTCCGATGCAATTTCTGTGTTTCATCGTCAATAAGAAGATCAGAGGGATACAGTAAACCTGAAGTGAAGCATCGGAATCTATAACTAGTGTCACAGGAATGGTTCAAACATAGACAGTAAGAAGAGTCAGTTTTATTGTACTTAAGTCGGCATTGTGCTTTTTGTATTTAATTCCGATGCAATTTCTGTGTTTCATCAACAATAAGGAGGTCAGAGGGATACAGTAAACCTGAAGTGAAGCATCGGAATCTATAACTAGTGTCACAGTAATGGTTCAAAACATAGACAGTAAGAAGAGTCAGTTTTTTTGTACTTAAGTCGGCATTGTGCCTTATCTATTTATTTCCGATGCAATTTCTGTGTTTCGTCGTCAATAAGAAGGTCAGAGGGATACTGTAAACCTGAGGTGAAGCATCGTAATCTATAACTAGTGTCACAGGAATGGTTAAAAACATAGACAGTAAGAAGAGTCAGTTTTCTTGTATTTAAGTCGGCATTGTGCCTCTTCTATTTAATTCCGATGCAATTTCTGTGTTTCATCGTCTATAAGAAGGTGAGAGGGATACAGCAAACCTGAAGTGAAGCATCGGAATCTATAACTAGTGTCACATGAATGGTTCAAAGCATAGACAGTAAGAAGAGTCAGTTTTCTTGTACTTAAGTCGGCATTGTGCCTTTTGTATTTAATTCCGATGCAATTTCTGTGTTTCATCGTCAATAAGAAGGTCAGAGGGATACTGTAAAGCTGAAGTGAAGCATCGGAATCTATAACTAGTGTCACAGGAATGGTTCAAAACTTAGACAGTAAGAAGAGTCAGTTTTCTTGTACTTAAGTAGGCATTGTTATTTTTGTATTTAATTCCGATGGAATTTCTGTGTTTCATCGTCAATAAGAAGGTCAGAGGGATACAGTAAACCTTAAGTGACGCATCGGAATCTATAACTAGTGTCACAGGAATGATTAAAAAAAACAGTAAGAAGAGTCAGTTTTCTTGTACTTAGGTCGGCATTGTGACTTTTGTATTTAATTCCGATGCAATTTCAGAGTTTCATCGTCAATAAGAAGGTCAGAGGGATACAGTGAACCTGAAGTGAAGCATCGGAATACATGACTAGTGTCACATGAATGGTTCAAACATAGACAGTTGGAAGAGTCAGTTTTCTTGTACATAAGTCGGCATTGTGCATTTTGTGTTTAATTCCGATGCAATTTCTTTGTTTCATCGTCAATAAGAAGGTGAGAGGGATACAGTAAACCTGAAGTGAAGCATCGGAATCTATAACTAGTGTCACATGAATGGTTCAAAACATAGACAGTAAGAAGAGTCAGTTTTGTTGTACTTAAGTCGGCATTATGCCTTTTCTATTTAATTCCGATGCAATTTCTGTGTTTCATCGTCAATAAGAAGGTCAGAGGGATACTGTAAAGCTGAAGTGAAGCATCGGAATCTATAACTAGTGTCACAGGAATGGTTCAAAACTTAGACAGTAAGAAGAGTCAGTTTTCTTGTACTTAATTCGGCATTGTGCCTTTTGTATTTAATTCCGATGCAATTTCTGTGTTTCATCGTCAATAAGAAGGTCAGAGGGATACAGTAAACCTGAAGTGAAGCATCTGAATCTATAACTAGTGTCACAGTAATGGTTCAAAACATAGACAGTAAGAAGAGTCAGTTTTCTTGTACTTATGTCGGCGTTGTGCCTTTTGTATTTAATTCCGATGCAATTTCTGTGTTTCATCGTCAATAAGAAGGTCAGAGGGATACAGTAAACCTTAAGTGAAGCATCGGAATCTATAAGTAGTGACCCAGGAATGATAAAAAAAAACAGTAAGAAGAGTCAGTTTTCTTGTACTTAAGTCGGCATTGTGACATTTGTATTTAATTCCGATGCAATTTCAGAGTTTCATCGTCAATAAGAAGGTCAGAGGGATACAGTAAACCTGAAGTGAAGCATCGGAATCTATATCTACTGTCACATGAATGATTCAAAAATAGACAGTATGAAGGGTCTGTTTTCTTGTACATAAGTCGGCATTGTGCCTTTTGTATTTAATTCCGATGCAATTTCTGTGTTTCATCGTCAATAAGAAGGTCAGAGGGACACAGTAAACCTGAAGTGAAGCATCGCAATCTATAACTAGTGTCACATGAATGGTTCAAAACATAGACAGTAAGAAGAGTCAGTTTTCTTGTACATAAGTCGGCATTGTTCCCTTTGTATTTATTTCCGATGCACTTTCTGTGTTTCATCGTCAATAAGAAGGTCAGAGGGATGCAGTAAACCTGAAGTGAAGCTACGGAATCTATAACTAGTGTCACAGGAATGGTTCAAAACAAAGACAGTAAGAAGAGTCAGTTTTCTTATACTTAAGTCTGCATTGTGCCTTTTCTATTTAATTCCGATGCAATTTCTGTGTTTCATCGTCAATAAGAAGGTCAGAGGGATACAGTAAACCAGAAGTGAAGCATCGGAATCTATAACTACTGTCACATGAATGGTACAAAACATAGACAGTAAGAAGAGTCAGTTTTCTTGTACTTAAGTCGGCATTGTGCCTTTTGTATTTAATTCCGATGCAATTTCTGTGTTTCATCGTCAATAAGATGGTCAGAGGGATACAGTAAACCTGAAGTGAAGCATCGGAATCAATAACTAGTGTCACATGAATGGTTCAAATCATAGACAGTAAAAAGAGTCAGTTGTTTTGTACTTAAGTCGGCATTGTGCCTTTTGTATTTAATTCCGATGCAATTTCTGTATTTCATCGTCAATAAGACGGTCAGAGGGATACAGTAAACCTGAAGTGAAGCATCGGAATCTGTAACTAGTGTCACAGGAATGTTTCAAAACATAGACAGTAAGAAGAGTCAGTTTTCTTGTACTTAAGTCAGCATTGTGCCTTTTGTATTTAATTCCGATGCAATTTCTGTGTTTCATGGTCAATAAGAAGGTCAGAGGGATACTGTAAAGCTGAAGTGAAGCATCGGAATCTATAACTAGTGTCACAGGAATGGATCAAACTTAGACAGTAAGAAGAGTCAGTTTTCTTGTACTTAACCGGCATTGTGCCTTTTTTATTTAATTCCGATGGAATTTCTGTGATTCATCGTCAATAAGAAGGTCAGAGGGATACAGTAAACCTGAAGTGAAGCATCGGAATCTATAACTAGTGTCACAGTAATGGTTCAAAACATAGACAGTAAGCAGAGTCAGTTTTCTTGTACTTAAGTCGGCATTGTGCCTTTTCTATTTAATTCCGATGCAATTTCTGTGTTTCATCGTCTATAAGAAGGTGAGAGGGATACAGTAAACCTGAAGTGAAGCATCGGAATCTATAACTAGTGTCACAGGAATGGTTCAAATCATAGACAGTAAGAAGAGTCAGTTTTCTTGAACTTAAGTCGGCCTTGTGCTTTTTGTATTTAATTCCGATGATATTTCTGTGTTTCATCGACAATAAGATGGTCAGAGGGATACAGTAAACCTGAAGTGAAGCATCGGAATCTATAACTAGTGTCACATGAATGGTTCAAAACATAGACAGTAAGAAGAGTCAGTTGTTTTGTACTTAAGTCGGCATTGTGCCTTTTGTATTTAATTCCGATGCAATTTCTGTGTTTCATCGTCAAAAAGAAGGTCAGAGGGATACAGTAAACCAGAAGTGAAGCATCGGAATCTATAACTAGTGTCACATGAATGGTTGAAAACATAGACAGTAAGAAGAGTCAGTATTCTTGTACATAAGTCGGCATTGTGCCTTTTGTATTTAATTCCGATGCAATTTCTGTGTTTCATCGTCAATAAGAAGGTCAGAGGGACACAGTAAACCTGAAGTGAAGCATCGGAATCTATAACTAGTGTCACATGAATGGTTCAAAACATAGACAGTAAGAAGAGTCAGTTTTCTTGTACATAAGTCGGCATTGTGCCCTTTGTATTTATTTCCGATGCAATTTCTGTGTTTCATCGTCAATAAGAAGGTCAGAGGGATGCAGTAAACCTGAAGTGAAACTACGGAATCTATAACTAGTGTCACAGGGTTGGTTCAAAACAAAGACAGTAAGAAGAGTCAGTTTTCTTATACTTAAGTCTGCATTGTGCCTTTTCTATTTAATTCCGATGCAATTTCTGTGTTTCATCGTCAATAAGAAGGTCAGAGGGATACAGTAAACCAGAAGTGAAGCATCGGAATCTATAACTAGTGTCACATGAATGGTACAAAACATAGACAGTAAGAAGAGTCAGTTTTCTTGTACTTAAGTCGGCATTGTGCCTTTTGTATTTAATTCCGATGCAATTTCTGTGTTTCATCGTCAATAAGTAGGTCAGAGGGATACAGTAAACCTGAAGTGAAGCATCGGAATCTATAACTAGTGTCACATGAATGGTTCAAATCATAGACAGTAAGAAGAGTCAGTTGTTTTGTACTTAAGTCGGCATTGTGCCTTTTGTATTTAATTCCGATGCAATTTCTGTATTTCATCAACAATAAGACGGTCAGAGGGATACAGTAAACCTGAAGTGAAGCATCGGAATCTGTAACTAGTGTCACAGGAATGTTTCAAAACATAGACAGTAAGAAGAGTCAGTTTTCTTGTACTTAAGTCAGCATTGTGCCTTTTGTATTTAATTCCGATGCAATTTCTGTGTTTCATGGTCAGTAAGAAGGTCAGAGGGATACTGTAAAGCTGAAGTGAAGCATCGGAATCTATAACTAGTGTCACAGGAATGGTTCAAACTTAGACAGTAAGAAGAGTCAGTTTTCTTGTACTTAACCGGCATTGTGCCTTTTTTATTTAATTCCGATGGAATTTCTGTGTTTCATCGTCAATAAGAAGGTCAGAGGGATACAGTAAACCTGAAGTGAAGCATCGGAATCTATAACTAGTGTCACAGTAATGGTTCAAAACATAGACAGTAAGCAGAGTCAGTTTTCTTGTACTTAAGTCGGCATTGTGCTTTTTCTATTTATATCCAATGGAATTTCTGTGTTTCATCGTCAATAAGAAGGTCAGAGGGATACAGTAAACGTGAGGTGAAGCATCGGAATCTATAACTAGTGTCACAGGAATGGTTAAAAACATAGACATTAAGAAGAGTCAGTTTTCTTGTACTTAAGTCGGCTTTGTGCCTTTTCTATTTAATTCCGATGCAATTTCTGTGTTTCATCGTCTATAAGAAGGTGAGAGGGATACAGTAAACCTGAAGTGAAGCATCGGAATCTATAACTAGTGTCACAGGAATGGTTCAAATTATAGACAGTAAGAAGAGTCAGTTTTCTTGTACTTAAGTCGGCATTGTGCTTTTTGTATTTAATTCCGATGATATTTCTGTGTTTCATCGACAATAAGATGGTCAGAGGGATACAGTAAACCTGAAGTGAAGCATCGGAATCTATAACTAGTGTCACATGAATGGTTCAAAACATAGACAGTAAGAAGAGTCAGTTGTTTTGTACTTAAGTCGGCATTGTGCCTTTTGTATTTAATTCCGATGCAATTTCTGTGTTTCATCGTCAAAAAGAAGGTCAGAGGGATACAGTAAACCAGAAGTGAAGCATCGGAATCTATAACTAGTGTCACATGAATGGTTGAAAACATAGACAGTAAGAAGAGTCAGTATTCTTGTACATAAGTCGGTATTGTGCCTTTTGTATTTAATTCCGATGCAATTTCTGTGTTTCATCGTCAATAAGAAGGTCAGAGGGATACAGTAAACGTGAAGAGAAGCATCGGAACCTATAACTAGTGTGACATGAATGGTTCAAATCATAGATAGTAAGATGAGTCAGTTGTTTTGTACTTAAGTCGGCATTGTGCCTTTTGTATTTAATTCCGATGCAATTTCTGTGTTTCATCGTCAATAAGACGGTCAGAGGGATACAGTAAACCTTAAGTGAAGCATCGGAATCTATAACTAGTGTCACAGGAATGGTTCAAAATATAGACAGTAAGAAGAGGCAGTTTTCTTGTACTTAGCTCGGCATTGTGCCTTTTGTATTTAATTCCGATGCAATTTCTGTGTTTCATCGACAATAAGAAGGTCAGAGGGATACAGTAAACCTGAAGTGAAGCATCGGAATCTATAACTAGTGTCACAGTAATGGTTCAAAACATAGACATTAAGAAGAGTCAGTTTTCTTGTACTTAAGTCGGCATTGTGCCGTTTCTATTTATTTCCGATGCAATTTCTGTGTTTCATCGTCAATAAGAAGGTCAGAGGGATACCGTAAACCTGAGGTGAAGCATCGGAATCTATAACTAGTTTCACAGGAATGGTTAAAAACATAGACAGTAAGAAGAGTCAGTTTTCTTGTACTTAAGTCGGCATTGTGCCTCTTCTATTTAATTCCGATGCAATTTCTGTGTTTCATCGTCAATAAGAAGGTGTGAGGGATACAGTAAACCTGAAGTGAAGCATCGGAATCTATAACTAGTGTCACATGAATGGCTCAAAACATAGACAGTAAGAAGAGTCAGTTTTCTTGTACTTAAGTCGGCATTGTGCCTTTTGTATTTAATTCCGATGCAATTTCTGTGTTTCATCGTCAATAAGAAGGTCAGAGGGATACTGTAAAGCTGAAGTGAAGCATCGGAATCTATAACTAGTGTCACAGGAATGGTTCAAAACTTAGACAGTAAGAAGAGTCAGTTTTCTTGTACTTAAGTCGGCATTGTTATTTTTGTATTTAATTCCGATGGAATTTCTGTGTTTCATCGTCAATAAGAAGGTCAGAGGGATACAGTAAACCTTAAGTGAAGCATCGGAATCTGTAACTAGTGTCACAGGAATGATTAAAAAAAAAATAGTAAGAAGAGTCAGTTTTCTTGTACTTAAGTCGGCATTGTGCCTTTTGAATTTAATTCCGATGCAATTTCAGAGTTTCATCGTCAATAAGAAGGTCAGAGGGATACAGTGAACCTGAAGTGAAGCATCGGAATACATAACTAGTGTCACATGAATGGTTCAAACATAGACAGTTGGAAGAGTCAGTTTTCTTGTACATAAGTCGGCATTGTGCATTTTGTAATTAATTCCGATGCAATTTCTGCGTTTCATCGTCAGTAAGAAGGTCGGAGGGATACAGTAAACCTGAAGTGAAGCATCGGAATCTATAACTAGTGTCACAGGAATGATTAAAAGTCAACAGTAAGAAGAGTCAGTTTCCTTGTACTTAAGTCGGCATTGTGCCTTTTGTATTTAATTCCGATGCAATTTCAGAGTTTCATCGTCAATAAGACGGTCTGAGGGATACAGTGAACCTGAAGTGAAGCATCGGAATACATAACTAGTGTCACATGAATGGTTCAAACATAGACAGTTGGAAGAGTCAGTTTTCTTGTACATAAGTCGGCATTGTGCCTTTTGTATTTAATTCCGATGCAATTTCTGTGTTTCATCGTTAATAAGAAGGTCAGAGGGATACAGTAAACCTGAAGAGATGCATCGGAACCTATAACTAGTGTCACATGAATGGTTCAAATCATAGACAGTAAGATGAGTCAGTTGTTTTGTACTTAAGTCGGCATTGTGCCTTTTGTATTTAAATCCGATGCAATTTCTGTGTTTCATCGTCAATAAGACGGTCAGAGGGATACAGTAAACCTGAAGTGAAGCATCGGAATCTATAACTAGTGTCACAGGAATGGTTCAAAACATAGACAGTAAGAAGAGGCAGTTTTCTTGTACTTAACTCGGCATTGTGCCATTTGTATTTAATTCCGATGCAATTTCTGTGTTTCATCGTCAATAAGAAGGTCAGAGGGATACAGTAAACCTGAAGTGAAGCATCGGAATCTATAACTAGTGTCACAGTAATGGTTCAAAACATAGACATTAAGAAGAGTCAGTTTTCTTGTACTTAAGTCGGCATTGTGCCTTTTCTATTTATTTCCGATGCAATTTCTGTGTTTCATCGTCAATAAGAAGGTCAGAGGGATACCGTAAACCTGAGGTGAAGCATCGGAATCTATAACTAGTGTCACAGGAATGGTTAAAAACATAGACAGTAAGAAGAGTCAGTTTTCTTGTACTTAAGTCGGCATTGTGCCTCTTCTATTTAATTCCGATGCAATTTCTGTGTTTCATCGTCAATAAGAAGGTGAGAGGGATACAGTAAACCTGAAGTGAAGCATCGGAATCTATAACTAGTGTCACATGAATGGTTCAAAACATAGACAGTAAGAAGAGTCAGTTTTCTTATAATTAAGTCGGCATTGTGCCTTTTGTATTTAATTCCGATGCAATTTCTGTGTTTCATGGTCAATAGGAAGGTCAGAGGGATACTGTAAAGCTGAAGTGAAGCATCGGAATCTATAACTAGTGTCACAGGAATGGTTCAAAACGTAGACAGTAAGAAGAGTCAGTTTTCTTGTACTTAAGTCGGCATTGTTATTTTTGTATTTAATTCCGATGGAATTTCTGTGTTTCATCGTCAATAAGAAGGTCAGAGGGATACAGTAAACCTTAAGAGAAGCATCGGAATCTGTAACTAGTGTCACAGGAATGATTAAAAAAAAATAGTAAGAAGAGTCAGTTTTCTTGTACTTAAGTCGGCATTGTGCCTTTTGTATTTAATTCCGATGCAATTTCAGAGTTTCATCGTCAATAAGAAGGTCAGAGGGATACAGTGAACCTGAAGTGAAGCATCGGAATACATAACTAGTGTCACATGAATGGTTCAAACATAGAAAGTTGGAAGAGTCAGTTTTCTTGTACATAAGTCGGCATTGTGCATTTTGTAATTAATTCCGATGCAATTTCTGTGTTTCATCGTCAATAAGAAGGTCAGAGGGATACAGTAAACCTGAAGTGAAGCATCGGAATCTATAACTAGTGTCACAGGAATGATTAAAAAGACAACAGTAAGAAGAGTCAGTTTTCTTGTACTTAAGTCGGCATTGTGCCTTTTGTATTTAATTCCGATGCAATTTCAGAGTTTCATCGTCAATAAGACGGTCTGAGGGATACAGTGAACCTGAAGTGAAGCATCGGAATACATAACTAGTGTCACATGAATGGTTCAAACATAGACAGTTGGAAGAGTCAGTTTTCTTGTACATAAGTCGGTATTGTGCCTTTTGTATTTAATTCCGATGCAATTTCTGTGTTTCATCGTCAATAAGAAGGTCAGAGGGATACAGTAAACCTGAAGTGAAGCATCGGAATCTAAAACTAGTGTCACATGATTGGTTCAAAACATAGACAGTAAGAAGAGTCAGTTTTGTTGTACTTAAGTCGGCATTGTGCCTTTTCAATTTAATTCCGATGCAATTTCTGTGTTTCATCGTCAATAAGAAGGTCAGAGGGATACTGTAAAGCTGAAGTGAAGCATTGGAATCTATAACTAGTGTCACAGGAATGGTTCAAAACAAAGACAGTAAGAAGAGTCAGTTTTCTTATACTTAAGTCTGCATTGTGCCTTTTCTATTTAATTCCGATGCAATTTCTGTGTTTCATCGTCAATAAGAAGGTCAGAGGGATACAGTAAACCAGAAGTGAAGCATCGGAATCTATAACTAGTGTCACAGGAATGGTTCAAATCATAGACAGTAAGAAGAGTCAGTTTTCTTGTACTTAAGTCGGCATTGTGCTTTTTGTATTTAATTCCGATGATATTTCTGTGTTTCATCGACAATAAGATGGTCAGAGGGATACAGTAAACGTGAAGTGAAGCATCGGAATCTATAACTAGTGTCACATGAATGGTTCAAAACATAGACAGTAAGAAGAGTCAGTTGTTTTGTACTTAAGTCGGCATTGTGCCTTTTGTATTTAATTCCGATGCAATTTCTGTGTTTCATCGTCAAAAAGAAGGTCAGAGGGATACAGTAAACCAGAAGTGAAGCATCGGAATCTATAGCTAGTGTCACATGAATGGTTGAAAACATAGACAGTAAGAAGAGTCAGTATTCTTGTACATAAGTCGGCATTGTGCCTTTTGTATTTAATTCCGATGCAATTCCTGTGTTTCATCGTCAATAAGAAGGTCAGAGGGATACAGTAAACCTGAAGTGAAGCATCGGAATCTATAACTAGTGTCACATGAATGGTTCAAATCATAGACAGTAAAAAGAGTCAGTTGTTTTGTACTTAAGTCGGCATTGTGCCTTTTGTATTTAATTCCGATGCAATTTCTGTGTTTCATCGTCAATAAGACGGTCAGAGGGTTACAGTAAACCTGAAGTGAAGCATCGGAATCTGTAACTAGTGTCACAGGAATGTTTCAAAACATAGACAGTAAGAAGAGTCAGTTTTCTTGTACTTAAGTCAGCATTGTGCCTTTTGTATTTAATTCCGATGCAATTCCTGTGTTTCATGGTCAATAAGAAGGTCAGAGGGATACTGTAAAGCTGAAGTGAAGCATCGGAATCTATAACTAGTGTCACAGGAATGGTTCAAACTTAGACAGTAAGAAGAGTCAGTTTTCTTGCACTTAACCGGCATTGTGCCTTTTTTATTAAATTCCGATGCAATTTCTGTGTTTCATCGTCAATAAGAAGGTCAGAGGGGTACAGTAAACCTGAAGTGAAGCATCGGAATCTATAACTAGTGTCACAGGAATGGTTCAAAACATAGACAGTAAGCAGAGTCAGTTTTCTTGTACTTAAGTCGGCATTGTGCTTTTTCTATTTATTTCCAATGGAATTTCTGTGTTTCATCGTCAATAAGAAGGTCAGAGGGATACAGTAAACCTGAGGTGAAGCATCGGAATCTATAACTAGTGTCACAGGAATGGTTAAAAACATAGACATTAAGAAGAGTCAGTTTTCTTGTACTTAAGTCGGCATTGTGCATTTTCTATTTAATTCCGATGCCATTTCTGTGTTTCATCGTCTATAAGAAGGTGAGAGGGATACAGTAAACCTGAAGTGAAGCATCGGAATCTATAACTAGTGTCACAGGAATGGTTCAAATCATAGACAGTAAGAAGAGTCAGTTTTCTTGTACTTAAGTCGGCATTGTGCTTTTTGTATTTAATTCCGATGATATTTCTGTGTTTCATCGACAATAAGATGGTCAGAGGGATACAGTAAACCTGAAGTGAAGCATCGGAATCTATAACTAGTGTCACATGAATGGTTCAAAACATAGACAGTAAGAAGAGTCAGTTGTTTTGTACTTAAGTCGGCATTGTGCCTTTTGTATTTAATTCCGATGCAATTTCTGTGTTTCATCGTCAAAAAGAAGGTCAGAGGGATACAGTAAACCAGAAGTGAAGCATCGGAATCTATAGCTAGTGTCACATGAATGGTTGAAAACATAGACAGTAAGAAGAGTCAGTATTCTTGTACATAAGTCGGCATTGTGCCTTTTGTATGTAATTCCGATGCAATTTCAGAGTTTCATCGTCAATAAGACGGTCTGAGGGATACAGTGAACCTGAAGTGAAGCATCGGAATACATAACTAGTGTCACATGAATGGTTCAAACATAGACAGTTGGAAGAGTCAGTTTTCTTGTACATAAGTCTTCATTGTGCCTTTTGTAATTAATTCCGATGCAATTTCTGTGTTTCATCGTCAATAAGAAGGTCAGAGGGATACAGTAAACGTGAAGTGAAGCATCGGAATCTAAAACTAGTGTCACATGAATGGTTCATAACATAGACAGTAAGAAGAGTCAGTTTTGCTGTACTTAAGTCGGCATTGTGCCTTTTCTATTTAATTCCGATGCAATTTCTGTGTTTCATCGTCAATAAGAAGGTCAGAGGGATACTGTAAAGCTGAAGTGAAGCATTGGAATCTATAACTAGTGTCACAGGAATGGTTCAAAACATAGACAGTAAGATGAGTCAGTTTTCTTGTACATAAGTCGGCATTGTGCCCTTTGTATTTATTTCCGATGCAATTTCTGTGTTTCATCGTCAATAAGAAGGTCAGAGGGATGCAGTAAACCTGAAGTGAAGCTACGGAATCTATAACTAGTGTCACAGGAATGGTTCAAAACATAGACAGTAAGAAGAGTCAGTTTTCTTGTACTTAAGTCGGCATTGTGCTTTTTCTATTTATTTCCAATGGAATTTCTGTGTTTCATCGTCAATAAGAAGGTCAGAGGGATTCAGTAAACCTGAGGTTAAGCATCGGAATCTATAACTAGTGTCCCAGGAATGGTTAAAAACATAGACATTAAGAAGAGTCTGTTTTCTTGTACTTAAGTCGGCATTGTGCCTTTTCTATTTAATTCCGATGCAATTTCTGTGTTTCATCGTCTATAAGAAGGTGAGAGGGATACAGTAAACCTGAAGGGAAGCATCGGAATCTATAACTAGTGTCACAGGAATGGTTCAAATCATAGACAGTAAGAAGAGTCAGTTTTCTTGTACTTAAGTCGGCATTGTGCTTTTTGTATTTAATTCCGATGATATTTCTGTGTTTCATCGACAATAAGATGGTCAAAGGGATACAGTAAACCTGAAGTGAAGCATCGGAATCTATAACTAGTGTCACATGAATGGTTCAAAACATAGACAGTAAGAAGTGTCAGTTGTTTTGTACTTAAGTCGGCATTGTGCCTTTTGTATTTAATTCCGATGCAATTTCTGTGTTTCATCGTCAAAAAGAAGGTCAGAGGGATACAGTAAACCAGAAGTGAAGCATCGGAATCTATAACTAGTGTCACATGAATGGTTGAAAACATAGACAGTAAGAAGAGTCAGTATTCTTGTACATAAGTCGGTATTGTGCCTTTTGTATTTAATTCCGATGCAATTTCTGTGTTTCATCGTCAATAAGAAGGTCAGAGGGATACAGTAAACCTGAAGAGAAGCATCGGAACCTATAACTAGTGTCACATGAATGGTTCAAATCATAGACAGTAAGGTGAGTCAGTTGTTTTGTACTTAAGTCGGCATTGTGCCTTTTGTATTTAATTCCGATGCAATTTCTGTGTTTCATCGTCAATTAACGGTCAGAGGGATACAGTAAACCTTAAGTGAAGCATCGGAATCTATAACTAGTGTCACAGGAATGGTTCAAAACATAGACAGTAAGAAGAGTCAGTATTCTTGTACATAAGTCGGTATTGTGCCTTTTGTATTTAATTCCGATGCAATTTCTGTGTTTCATCGTCAATAAGAAGGTCAGAGGGATACAGTAAACCTGAAGTGAAGCATCGGAATCTATAACTAGTGTCACATGAAAGGTTTCTGAACAAAGACAGTAAGAAGAGTCGGTTTTCTTGTACATAAGTCGGCATTGTGCCCTTTTATATTTAATTCCGATGCAATTTCTGTGTTTCATCGTCAATAAGAAGGTCAGGGGGATGCAGTAAACCTGAAGTGAAGAATCGGAATCTATAACTAGTGTCACAGGAATGGTTCAAAACATAGACAGTAAGAAGAGTGAGTTTTCTTGTACTTAAGTCCGCATTGTGCCTTTTCTATTTAATTCCGATACAATTTCTGTGTTTCATCGTCAATAAGAAGGTCAGAGGGATACAGTAAACCAGAAGTGAAGCATCGGAATCTATAACTAGTGTCACATGAATTTTTCAAAACATAGACAGTAAGAAGAGTCAGTTTTCTTGTACTTAAGTCGGCATTGTGCCTTTTGTATATAATTCCGATGCAATTTCTGTGTTTCATCGTCAATAAGAAGGTCAGAGGGATACAGTAAACCTGAAGTGAAGCATCGGAATCTGTAACTAGTGTCACAGGAATGGTTCAAACCATAGAGAGTAAGAAGAGTCAGTTTTCTTGTACTTAAGTCAGCATTGTGCCTTTTGTATTTAATTCCGATGCAAGTTCTGTGTTTCATCGTCAATAAGAAGGTCAGAGGGATACTGTAAAGCTGAATTGAAGCATCGGAATCTATAACTAGTGTCACAGGAATGGTTCAAAACATAGACATTAAGAAGAGTCAGTTTTCTTGTACTTAAGTCGGCATTGTGCCTTTTCTATTTATTTCCGATGCAATTTCTGTGTTTCATCGTCAATAAGAAGGTCAGAGGGATACCGTAAACCTGAGGTGAAGCATCGGAAACTATAACTAGTGTCACAGGAATGGTTAAAAACATAGACAGTAAGAAGAGTCAGTTTTCTTGTGCTTAAGTCGGCATTGTGCCTCTTCTATTTAATTCCGATGCAATTTCTGTGTTTCATCGTCAATAAGAAGGTGAGAGGGATACAGTAAACCTGAAGTGAAGCATCGGAATCTATAACTAGTGTCACATGAATGGTTCAAAACATAGACAGTAAGAAGAGTCAGTTTTCTTGTACTTAAGTCGGCATTGTGCCTTTTGTATTTAATTCCGATGCAATTTCTGTGTTTCATCGTCAATAAGAAGGTCAGAGGGATACTGTAAAGCTGAAGTGAAGCATCGGAATCTATAACTAGTGTCACAGGAATGGTTCAAAACTTAGACAGTAAGAAGAGTCAGTTTTCTTGTACTTAAGTCGGCATTGTTATTTTTGTATTTAATTCCGATGGAATTTCTGTGTTTCATTGTCAATAAGAAGGTCAGAGGGATACAGTAAACCTTAAGTGAAGCATCGGAATCTGTAACTAGTGTCACAGGAATGATTAAAAAAAAATAGTAAGAAGAGTCAGTTTTCTTGTACTTAAGTCGGCATTGTGCCTTTTGTATTTAATTCCGATGCAATTTCAGAGTTTCATCGTCAATAAGAAGGTCAGAGGGATACAGTGAACGTGAAGTGAAGCATCGGAATACATAACTAGTGTCACATGAATGGTTCAAACATAGACAGTTGGAAGAGTCAGTTTTCTTGTACATAAGTCGGCATTGTGCATTTTGTAATTAATTCCGATGCAATTTCTGTGTTTCATCGTCAATAAGAAGGTCAGAGGGATACAGTAAACCTGAAGTGAAGCATCGGAATCTACAACTAGTGTCACAGGAATGATTAAAAAGACAACAGTAAGAAGAGTCAGTTTTCTTGTACTTAAGTCGGCATTGTGCCTTTTGTATTTAATTCCGATGCAATTTCAGAGTTTCATCGTCAATAAGACGGTCAGAGGGATACAGTGAACCTGAAGTGAAGCATCGGAATACATAACTAGTGTCACATGAATGGTTCAAACATAGACAGTTGGAAGAGTCAGTTTTCTTGTACATAAGTCGGCATTGTGCCTTTTGCATTTAATTCCGATGGAATTTCTGTGTTTCATCGTCAATAAGATGGTCAGAGGGATACAGTAAACCTGAAGTGAAACATCGGAATCTATAACTAGTGTCACAGGAATGGGTCAAAACATAGACAGTAAGAAGAGAAAGTTATCTTGTACTTAAGTCGTCATTGAGCCTTTTGTATTTAATTCCGATGCTATTTCTGTGTTTCATAGTCAATAAGAAGGTCAGGGGGATACAGTAAACGTGAAGTGAAGCATCGGAATCTATAACTAGTGTCACAGGAATGGTCAAAACATAGACAGTAAGAAGAGTCAGCTTTCTTGTACTTAAGTCGGCATTGTGCCTTTTGTATTTAATTCCAGTACAATTTCTGTGTCTGTTCGTCAATAAGAATGTCAAAGGGATACAGTAAATCTGAATTGAAGCATCGGAATCTATAACTAGTGTCACAGGAATGGTTCAAAACATAGACAGTTAGAAGAGTCAGTTTTCCTGTACTTAAGATGGTATTGTGCCTTTTGTATTTATTTCCGATGCAATATCTGTGTTTGATCGTCAATAAGAAGGTCAGAGTGATAAATTAAACCTGAAGTGAAGCATCGGAATCTATAACTAGTGTCACAGGAATGATTAAAAAAAGAACAGTAAGAAGAGTCAGTTTTCTTGTACTTAAGTCGGCATTGTGCCTTTTGTATTTAAGTCCGATGCAATTTCAGAGTTTCATCGTCAATAAGAAGGTCAGAGGGATACAGTGAACCTGAAGTGAAGCATCGGAATACATAACTAGTGTCACATGAATGGTTCAAACATAGACAGTTGGAAGAGTCAGTTTTCTTGTACATAAGTCGGCATTGTGCCTTTTGTATTTAATTCCGATGCAATATCTGTGTTTCATCGTCAATAAGAAGGTCAGAGGGATACAGTAAACCTGAAGTGAAGCATCGGAATCTATAACTAGTGTCACATGAATGGTTCAAATCATAGGCAGTAAAGAGAGTCAGTTGTTTTGTACTTAAGTCGGCATTGTGCCTTTTGTATTTAATTCCGATGCAATATCTGTGTTTCATCGTCAATAAGACGGTCAGAGGGATACAGTAAACCTGAAGTGAAGCATCGGAATCTGTAACTAGTGTCACAGGAATGGTTCAAAACATAGACAGTAAGAAGAGTCAGTTTTCTTGTACTTAAGTCAGCATTGTGCCATTTGTATTTAATCCCAATGCAATTTCTGTGTTTCATCGTCAATAAGAAGGTCAGAGGGATACTGTGAAGCTGAAGTGAAGCATCGGAATCTATAACTAGTGTCACAGGAATGCTTCAAACTTAGACAGTAAGAAGAGTCAGTTTTCTTGTACTTAACTCGGCATTGTGCCTTTTGTATTTAATTCCGATGCAATTTCTGGGTTTCATCGTCAATAAGAAGGTCAGAGGGATACAGTAAACCTGAAGTGAAGCATCGGAATCTATAACTAGTGTCACAGTAATGGTTCAAAACATAGACAGTAAGAAGAGTCAGTTTTCTTGTACTTAAGTCGGCATTGTGCCTCTTGTACTTATTTCCGATGCAATTTCTGTTTTTCATCGCCAATAAGATGGTCAGAGGGATACAGTAAACCTGAAGTGAAATATCGGGATCTATAACTAGTGTCACAGGAATGGTTCAAAACATAGATAGTAAGAAGAGTCAGTTTTCTTGTACTTAAGTCGGCATTGTGCCTTTCGTATTTAATTCTGATGCAATTTCATTGTTGTATCGTCAACAAGAAGGTCAAAGGGATACAGTAAACATGAAGTGAAGCATCGGAATCTATAACTAGTGTCACAGTAATGGTTCAAAACATAGACAGTAAGAAGAGTCAGTTTTCTTGTACTTAAGTCGGCATTGTTATTTTTGTATTTAATTCCGATGGAATTTCTGTGTTTCATTGTCAATAAGAAGGTCAGAGGGATACAGTAAACCTTAAGTGAAGCATCGGAATCTGTAACTAGTGTCACAGGAATGATTAAAAAAAAAATAGTAAGAAGAGTCAGTTTTCTTGTACTTAAGTCGGCATTGTGCCTTTTGTATTTAATTCCGATGCAATTTCAGAGTTTCATCGTCAATAAGAAGGTCAGAGGGATACAGTGAACGTGAAGTGAAGCATCGGAATACATAACTAGTGTCACATGAATGGTTCAAACATAGACAGTTGGAAGAGTCAGTTTTCTTGTACTTAAGTCGGCATTGTGCCTTTTGTATTTAATTCCGATGCAATTTCAGAGTTTCATCGTCAATAAGACGGTCAGAGGGATACAGTGAACCTGAAGTGAAGCATCGGAATACATAACTAGTGTCACATGAATGGTTCAAACATAGACAGTTGGAAGAGTCAGTTTTCTTGTACATAAGTCGGCATTGTGCCTTTTGAATTTAATTCCGATGGAATTTCTGTGTTTCATCGTCAATAAGAAGGTCAGAGGGACACAGTAAACCTGAAGTGAAACATCGGAATCTATAACTAGTGTCAAAGGAATGGTTCAAAACATAGACAGTAAGAAGAGAAAGTTATCTTGTACTTAAGTCGTCATTGTGCCTTTTGTATTTAATTCCGATGCTATTTCTGTGTTTCATAGTCAATAAGAAGGTCAGGGGGATACAGTAAACGTGAAGTGAAGCATCGGAATCTATAACTAGTGTCACAGGAATGGTCAAAACATAGACAGTAAGAAGAATCAGCTTTCTTGTACTTAAGTCGGCATTGTGCCTTTTGTATTTAATTCCGGTACAATTTCTGTGTCTGTTCGTCAATAAGAATGTCAGAGGGATACAGTAAATCTGAATTGAAGCATCGGAATCTATAACTAGTGTCACAGGAATGGTTCAAAACATAGACAGTTAGAAGAGTCAGTTTTCCTGTACTTAAGATGGTATTGTGCCTTTTGTATTTATTTCCGATGCAATATCTGTGTTTGATCGTCAATAAGAAGGTCAGAGTGATAAAGTAAACCTGAAGTGAAGCATCGGAATCTATAACTAGTGTCACAGGAATGATTAAAAAAAGAACAGTAAGAAGAGTCAGTTTTCTTGTACTTAAGTCGGCATTGTGCCTTTTGTATTGAATTCCGATGAAATTTCAGAGTTTCATCGTCAATAAGAAGGTCAGAGGGATACAGTGAACCAGAAGTGAAGCATCGGAATACATAACTAGTGTCACATGAATGGTTCAAACATAGACAGTTGGAAGAGTCAGTTTTCTTGTACATAAGTCGGCATTGTGCCTTTTGTATTTAATTCCGATGCAATATCTGTGATTCATCGTCAATAAGAAGGTCAGAGGGATACAGTAAACCTGAAGTGAAGCATCGGAATCTATAACTAGTGTCACATGAATGGTTCAAAACATAGACAGTAAGAAGAGTCAGTTTTCTTGTACTTAAGTCAGCATTGTGCCATTTGTATTTAATCCCGATGCAATTTCTGTGTTTCATCGTCAATAAGAAGGTCAGAGGGATACTGTGAAGCTGAAGTGAAGCTTCGGAATCTATAACTAGTGTCACAGGAATGCTTCAAACTTAGACAGTAAGAAGAGTCAGTTTTCTTGTACTTAACTCGGCATTGTGCCTTTTGTATTTAATTCCGATGCAATTTCTGTGTTTCATCGTCAATAAGAAGGTCAGAGGGATACAGTAAACCTGAAGTGAAGCACCGGAATCTATAACTAGTGTCACAGTAATGGTTCAAAACATAGACGGTAAGAAGAGTCAGTTTTCTTGTACTTAAGTCGGCATTGTGCCTCTTGTACTTAATTCCGATGCAATTTCTGTTTTTCATCGCCAATAAGATGGTCAGAGGGATACAGTAAACCTGAAGTGAAATATCGGGATCTATAACTAGTGTCACAGGAATGGTTCAAACCATAGATAGTAGGAAGAGTCAGTTTTCTTGTACTTAAGTCGGCATTGTGCCTTTCGTATTTAATTCTGATGCAATTTCAGTGTTATATCGTCAACAAGAAGGTCAAAGGGATACAGTAAACCTGAAGTGAAGCATCGGAATCTATAACTAGTGTCACAGTAATGGTTCAAAACATAGACAGTAAGAAGACTCAGTTTTCTTGTACTTAAGTCGGCATTGTGCCTTTTCTATTTATTTCCGATGCAATTTCTGTGTTTCATCGTCAATAAGAAGGTCAGAGGGATACAGTAAATCTGAGGTGAAGCATCGGAATCTATAACTAGTGTCACAGGAATGGTTAAAACATAGACAGTAAGAAGAGTCAGTTTTCTTGTACTTAAGTCGGCATTGTACCTTTTCTATTTAATTCCGATGCAATTTCTGTGTTTCATCGTCAATAAGAAGGTGAGAGGGATACAGTAAACCTGAAGTGAAGCATCGGAATCAATAACTAGTGTCACAGGAATAGTTGAAATCATAGACAGTAAGAAGAGTCAGTTTTCTTGTACTTAAGTCGGCATTGTGCTTTTTGTATTTAATTCCGATGATATTTCTGTGTTACATCGACAATAAGATGGTCAGAGGGATACAGTAAACCTGAAGTGAAGCATCGGAATCTATAACTAGTGTCACATGAATGGTTCAAAACATAGACAGTATGAAGAGTCAGTTGTTTGGTACTTAAGTCAGCATTGTGCCTTTTGTATTTAATTCCGATGCAATTTCTGTGTTTCATCGTCAATAAGACGGTCAGAGGGATACAGTAAACCTGAAGTGAAGCATCGGAATCTATAACTAGTGTCACAGGAATGGTTCAAAACATAGACAGTAAGAAGAGTCAGTTTTCTTGTACTTAAGGCAGCATTGTGCGTTTTGTATTTAATTCCGATGCAATTTCTGTGCTTCATCGTCAATAAGAAGGTCAGAGGGATACAGTAAACCTGAAGTGAAGCATCGGAATCTATAACTAGTGTCACAGGAATGGTTCAAAACATAGACATTAAGAAGAGTCAGTTTTCTTGTACTTAAGTCGGCATTGTGCCTTTTGAATTTATATCCGATGGAATTTCTGTGTTTCATCGTCAATAAGAAGGTCAGAGGGATACAGTAAACCTGAAGTGAAACATCGGAATCTATAACTAGTGTCACAGGAATGGTTCAAAACATAGACAGTAAGAAGAGAAAGTTATCTTGTACTTAAGTCTTCATTGTGCCTTTTGTATTTAATTCCGATGCTATTTCTGTGTTTCATCGTCAATAAGAAGGTCAGAGGGATACAGTAAACGTGAAGTGAAGCATCGGAATCTATAACTAGTGTCACAGGAGTGGTTCAAACATAGACAGTAAGAAGAGTCAGTTCTCTTGCACTTAAGACGGCATTGTTCCTTTTGTATTTAATTCCGATGCATTTTCTGTGTTTCATCGTCAATAAGAACGTCAGAGGGATACAGTAAACCTGAAGTGAAGCATAGGAATCTATAACTAGTGTCACAGGAATGGTTCAAAACATAGACAGTAAGAAGAGTCAGTTTTCTTGTACTTAAGTCGGCATTGTGCCTCTTGTACTTAATTCCGATGCAATTTCTGTTTTTCATCGTCAATAAGATGGTCAGAGGGATACAGTAAACCTGAAGTGGAGCATCGGGATCTAAAACTAGTGTCACAGGAATGTTTCAAAACATAGACAGTACGAAGAGTAAGTTTTCTTGTAATTAAGTCAGCATTGTGCCTTTTGTATTTAATTCCGGTACAATTTCTGTGTCTGTTCGTCAATAAGAATGTCAGAGGGATACAGTAAATCTGAATTGAAGCATCGGAATCTATAACTAGTGTCACAGGAATGGTTCAAAACATAGACAGTTAGAAGAGTCAGTTTTCTTGTACATAAGTTGGTATTGTGCCTTTTGTATTTATTTCCGATGCAATATCTGTGTTTGATCGTCAATAAGAAGGTCAGAGTGATAAAGTAAACCTGAAGTGAAGCATCGGAATCTATAACTAGTGTCACAGGAATGATTAAAAAAAGAACAGTAAGAAGAGTCAGTTTTCTTGTACTTAAGTCGGCATTGTGCCTTTTGTATTTAATTCCGATGCAATATCAGAGTTTCATCGTCAATAAGAAGGTCAGAGGGATACAGTGAACCTGAAGTGAAGCATCGGAATACATAACTAGTGTCACATGAATGGTTCAAACATAGACAGTTGGAAGAGTCAGTTTTCTTGTACATAAGTCGGCATTGTGCCTTTTGTATTTAATTCCGATGCAATTTCTGTGTTTCATCGTCAATAAGAAGGTCAGAGGGATACAGTAAACCTGAAGTGAAGCATCGGAATCTATAACTAGTGTCACATGAATGGTTCAAATCATAGGCAGTAAAAAGAGTCAGTTGTTTTGTACTTAAGTCGGCATTGTGCCTTTTGTATTTAATTCCGATGCAATATCTGTGTTTCATCGTCAATAAGACGGTCATAGGGATACAGTAAACCTGAAGTGAAGCATCGGAATCTGTAACTAGTGTCACAGGAATGGTTCAAAACATAGACAGTAAGAAGAGTCAGTTTTCTTGTACTTAAGTCAGTATTGTGCCTTTTGTATTTAATTCCGATGCAATTTCTGTGTTTCATCGTCAATAAGAAGGTCAGAGGGATACTGTAAAGCTGAAGTGAAGCATCGGAATCTATAACTAGTGTCACAGGAATGGTTCAAACTTAGACAGTAAGAAGAGTCAGTTTTCTTGTACTTAACTCGGCATTGTGCCTATTGTATTTAATTCCGATGCAATTTCTGTGTTTCATCGTCAATAAGAAGGTCAGAGGGATACAGTAAACCTGAAGTGAAGCATCGGAATCCATAACTAGTGTCACAGTAATGGTTCAAAACATAGACAGTAAGAAGAGTCTGTTTTCTTGTACTTAAGTCGGCATTGTGCCTCTTGTACCTAATTCCGATGCTATTTCTGTTTTTCATCGTCAATAAGATGGTCAGAGGGATACAGTTAACCTGAAGTGAAGCATCGGAATCTATAATTAGTGTCACAGGAATCGTTCAAAACGTAGACAGTAAGAAGAGTCAGTTTTCTTGTACTTAAGTCGGCATTGTGCCTTTGGTATTTAATTCTGATGCAATTTCAGTGTTTTATCGTCAACAAGAAGGTCAAAGGGATACAGTAAACCTGAAGTGAAGCATCGGAATCTATAACTAGTGTCACAGGAATGGTTCAAATCATAGACAGTAAGAAGAGTCAGTTTTCTTGTACTTAAGTCGGCATTGTGCCTTATGTATTTAATTCCGATGAAATTTCTGTGTTTCATTGTCAATAAGAAGGTCAGAGGGATACAGTGAACCTGAAGTGGAGCATCGGGATCTATAACTAGTGTCACAGGAATGTTTCAAAACATAGACAGTACGAAGAGTAAGTTTTCTTGTAATTAAGTCAGCATTGTGCATTTTGTGTTTAATTCCGGTACAATTTCTGTGTCTGTTCGTCAATACGAATGTCAGAGGGATACAGTAAACCTGAATTGAAGCATCGGAATCTATAACTAGTGTCACAGGAATGGTTCAAAACATAGACAGTTAGAAGAGTCAGTTTTCTTGTACTTAAGTTGGTATTGTGCCTTTTGTATTTATTTCCGATGCAGTATCTGTGTTTTATCGTCAATAAGAAGGTCAGAGTGATATAGTAAACCTGAAGGGAAGCATCGGAATCTATAACTAGTGTCACAGGAATGATTAAAAAAAGAACAGTAAGAAGAGTCAGTTTTCTTGTACTTAAGTCGGCATTGTGCCTTTTGTATTTAATTCCGATGCAATTTCAGAGTTTCATCGTCAATAAGAAGGTCTGAGGGATACAGTGAACCTGAAGTGAAGCATCGGAATACATAACTAGTGTCACAGTAATGGTTCAAACATAGACAGTTGGAAGAGTCAGTTTTCTTGTACATATGTCGGCATTGTGCCTTTTGTATTTAATTCCGATGCAATTTCTGTGTTTCATCGTCAATAAGAAGGTCAGAGGGATACAGTAAACCTGAAGTGAAGCATCGGAATCCATAACTAGTGTCACATGAATGGTTCAAATCATAGGCAGTAAAAAGAGTCAGTTGTTTTGTACTTAAGTCGGCATTGTGCCTTTTGTATTTAATTCCGATGCAATATCTGTGTTTCACCGTCAATAAGACGGTCAGAGGGATACAGTAAACCTGAAGTGAAACATCGGAATCTGTAACCAGTGTCACAGGAATGGTTCTAAACATAGACAGTAAGAAGACTCAGTTTTCTTGTACTTAAGTCAGCATTGTGCCTTTTGTATTTAATTCCGATGCAATTTCTGTGTTTCATCGTCAATAAGAAGGTCAGAGGGATACTGTAAAGCTGAAGTGAAGCATCGGAATCTATAACTAGTGTCACAGGAATGATTCAAACTTAGACAGTAAGAAGAGTCAGTTTACTTGTACTTAACTCGGCATTGTCCCTTTTGTATTTAATTCCAATGCAATTTCTGTGTTTCATCGTCAATAAGAAGGTCAGAGGGATACAGTAAACCTGAAGTGAAGCATCGGAATCTATAACTAGTGTCACAGTAATGGTTCAAATTATAGACAGTAAGAAGAGTCAGTTTTCTTGTACTTAAGTCGGCATTGTGCCTTTTCTATTTATTTCCGATGCAATTTCTGTGTTTCATCGTCAATAAGAAGGTCAGAGGGATACAGTAAACCTGAGGTGAAGCATCGGAATCTATAACTAGTGTCACAGGAATGGTTAAAAACATAGACAGTAAGAATAGTCAGATTTCTTGTACTTAAGTCGGCATTGTGCCTTTTCTATTTAATTCCGATGCAATTTCTGTGTTTCATCGTCAATAAGAAGGTGAGAGGGATACAGTAAACCTGAAGTGAAGCATCGGAATCTATAACTAGTGGCACAGGAATGGTTCAAATCATAGACAGTAAGAAGGGTCAGTTTTCTTGTACTTAAGTCGGCATTGTGCTTTTTGTATTTAATTCCGATGATATTTCTGTGTTTCATCGACTATAAGATGGTCAGAGGGATACAGTAAACCTGAAGTGAAGCATCGGAATCTATAACTAATGTCACATGAATGGTTCAAAACATAGACAGTAAGAAGAGTCAGTTGTTTTGTACTTAAGTCGGCATTGTGCCTTTTGCATTTAATTCCGATGCAATTTCTGTGTTTCATCGTCAATAAGACGGTCAGAGGGATACAGTAAACCTGAAGTGAAGCATCGGAATCTATAACTAGTGTCACAGGAATGGTTCAAAACATAGACAGTAAGAAGAGTCAGTTTTCTTGTACTTAAGTCAGCATTGTGCCTTTTGTATTTAATTCCGATGCAATTTCTGTGTTTCATCGTCAATAAGAAGGTCAGAGGGATACTGTAAAGCTGAAGTGAAGCATCGGAATCTATAACTAGTGTCACAGGAATGGTTCAAAACTTAGAAGTAAGAAGAGTCAGTTTTCTTGTACTTAACTCGGCATTGTGCCTTTTGTATTTAATTCCGATGCAATTTCTGTGTTTCATCGTCAATAAGAAGGTCAGAGGGATACAGTAAACCTGAAGTGATCATCGGAATCAATAACTAGTGTCACAGTAATGATTCAAACATAGACAGTAAGAAGAGTCAGTTTTCTTGTACTTAAGTCGGCATTGTGCCTTTTCTATTTATTTCCGATGCAATTTCTGTATTTCATCGTCAATAAGAAGGTCAGAGGGATACAGTAAACCTGAAGTGAAGCATCGGAATCTATAACTAGTGGCACAGGAATGGTTCAAATCATAGACAGTAAGAAGAGTCAGTTTTCTTGTACTTAAGTCGGCATTGTGCTTTTTGTACTTAATTCCGATGATATTTCTGTGTTTCATTTACAATAAGATAATCAGAGGGATACAGTAAACCTGAAGTGAAGCATCGGAATCTATAACTAGTGTCACATGAATGGTTCAAAACATAGACAGTAAGAAGAGTCAGTTGTTTTGTACTTAAGTCGGCATTGTGCCTTTTGTATTTAATTCCGATGCAATTTCTGTGTTTCATCGTCAATAAGACGGTCAGAGGGATACAGTAAACCTGAAGTGAGGCATCGGAATCTATAACTAGTGTCACAGGAATGGTTCAAAACATAGACAATAAGAGGAGTCAGTTTTCTTGTACTTAAGTCAGCATTGTGCCTTTTGTATTTCATTCCGATGCAATTTCTGTGTTTCATCGTCAATAAGAAGGTCAGAGGGATACTGTAAAGCTGAAGTGAAGCATCGGAATCTATAACTAGTGTCACAGGAATGGTTCAAAGCTTAGACAGTAAGAAGAGTCAGTTTTCTTGTACTTAACTCGGCATTGTGCCTTTTGTATTTAATTCCGATGCAATTTCTGTGTTTCATCGTCAATAAGAAGGTCAGAGGGATACAGTAAACCTGAGGTGATCATCGGAATCAATAACTAGTGTCACAGTAATGATTCAAAACATAGACAGTAAGAAGAGTCAGTTTTCTTGTACTTAAGTCGGCATTGTGCCTTTTCTATTTATTTCCGATGCAATTTCTGTGTTTCATCGTCAATAAGAAGGTCAGAGGGATACAGTAACCCAGAGGTGAAGCATCGGAATCTATAACTAGTGTCACAGGAATGGTTAAAAACATAGACAGTAAGAAGAGTCAGTTTTCTTGTACTTATGTCGGCATTGTGCCTTTTGTATTTAATTCCGATGATATTTCTGTGTTTCATCGACAATAAGATGGTCAGAGGGATACAGTAAACCTGAAGTGAAGCATCGGAATCTATAACTAGTGTCACATGAATGGTTCAAACATAGACAGTTGGAAGAGTCAGTTTTCTTGTACATAAGTCGGCATTGTGCCTTTTGTATTTAATTCCGATGCAATATCTGTGTTTCATCGTCAATAAGACGGTCAGAGGGATACAGTAAACCTGAAGTGAAGCATCGGAATCTGTAACTAGTGTCACAGGAATGGTTCAAAACATAGACAGTAAGAAGAGTCAGTTTTCTTGTACTTAAGTCAGCATTGTGCCTTTTGTATTTAATTCCGATTCAATTTCTGTGTTTCATCCTCAATAAGAAGGTCAGAGGGATACTGTAAAGCTGAAGTGAAGCATCGGAATCTATAACTAGTGTCACAGGAATGGTTCGAACTTAGACAGTAAGAAGAGTCAGTTTTCTTGTACTTAACTCGGCATTGTGCCTTTTGTATTTAATTCCGATGCAATTTCTGTGTTTCATCATCAATAAGAAGGTCAGAGGGATACAGTAAACCTGAAGTGAAGCATCGGAATCTATAACTAGTGTCACAGTAATGGTTCAAAACATAGACAGTAAGAAGAGTCAGTTTTCTTGTACTTAAGTCGGAATTGTGCCTTTTCTATTTATTTCCGATGCAATTTCTGTGTTTCATCGTCAATAAGAAGGTGAGAGGGATACAGTAAACCTGAAGTGAAGCATCGGAATCTATAACTAGTGGCACAGGAATGGTTCAAATCATAGACAGTAAGAAGAGTCAGTTTTCTTGTACTTAAGTCGGCATTGTGCTTTTTGTATTTAATTCCGATGATATTTCTGTGTTTCATCGACAATAAGATGGTCAGAGGGATACAGTAAACCTGAAGTGAAGCATCGGAATCTATAACTAGTGTCACATGAATGGTTCAAAACATAGACAGTAAGAAGAGTCAGTTGTTATGTACTTAAGTCGGCATTGTGCCTTTTGTATTTAATTCCGATGCAATTTCTGTGTTTCATCGTCAATAAGACGGTCAGAGGGATACAGTAAACCTGAAGTGAAGCATCGGAATCTATAACTAGTGTCACAGGAATGGTTCAAAACATAGACAGTATGAAGAGTCAGTTGTATTGTACTTAAGTCAGCATTGTGCCTTTTGTATTTCATTCCGATGCTATTTCTGAGTTTCATCGTCAATAAGAAGGTCAGAGGGATACTGTAAAGCTGAAGTGAAGCATCGGAATCTATAACTAGTGTCACAGGAATGGTTCAAAACTTAGACAGTAAGAAGAGTCAGTTTTCTTGTACTTAACTCGGCATTGTGCCTTTTGTATTTAATTCCGATGCAATTTCTGTGTTTCATCGTCAATAAGAAGGTCAGAGGGATACAGTAAACCTGAAGTGATCATCGGAATCAATAACTAGTGTCACAGTAATGATTCAAAACATAGACAGTAAGAAGAGTCAGTTTTCTTGTACTTAAGTCGGCATTGTGACTTTTCTATTTATTTCCGATGCAATTTCTGTGTTTCATCGTCAATAAGAAGGTCAGAGGGATACAGTAACCCTGAGGTGAGGCATCGGAATCTATAACTAGTGTCACAGGAATGGTTAAAAACATAGACAGTAAGAAGAGTCAGTTTTCTTGTACTTAAGTCGGCATTGTGCCTTTTGTATTTAATTCAGATGATATTTCTGTGTTTCATCGACAATAAGATGGTCAGAGGGATACAGTAAACATGAAGTGAAGCATCGGAATCAATAACTAGTGTCACAGGAATGGTTCAAAACATAGACAGTAAGAAGAGTCAGTTTTCTTGCACTTAAGTCAGCATTGTGCCTTTTCTATTTAATTCCGATGAGATTTCTGTGTTTCATCGACACTAGGATGGTCAGAGGTATACAGTAAACCTGAAGTGAAGCATCGGAATCTATATCTAATGTCACAGGAATGGTTCAAAACATAGACTGTGAGAAGAGTCAGTTTTCTTGTACTTAAGTCGGCATTGTGCTTTTTGTATTTAATTCCGATGCAATTTCTGTGTTTCATCAACAATAAGAAGGTCAGAGGGATACAGTAAACCTGAAGTGAAGCATCGGAATCTATAACTAGTGTCACAGGAATGGTTCAAAACATAGATGGTAAGAAGAGTCAGTTTTCTTGTACTTAAGTCGGCATTGTGCTATTTGTATTTTATTCCGATGCAATATCTGTGTTTCATTAACAATAAGAAGGTCAGAGGGATAAAGTAAACCTGAAATGAAGCATCGGAATCTATAACTAGTGGCACAGGAATGGTTCAAATCATAGACTGTAAGAAGAGTCAGTTTTCTTGTCCTTAAGCCGTCATTGTGCATTTTGTATTTAATATCGATGCAATTTCTGTGTTTCATCGTCAAAAAGAAGGTCAGAGGGATACAGTAAACCAGAAGTGAAGCATCGGAATCTATAACTAGTGTCACATGAATGGTTCAAAACATAGACAGTAAGAAGAGTCAGTTGTTTTGTACTTAAGTCGGCATTGTGCCTTTTGTATTTAATTCCGATGCAATTTCTGTGTTTCATCGTCAATAAGACGGTCAGAGGGATACAGTAAACCTGAAGTGAAGTATCGGAATCTATAACTAGTGTCACAGGAATGGTTCAAAACATAGACGGTAAGAAGAGTCAATTTTCTTGTACTTAAGTCAGCATTGTGCCTTTTGTATTTCATTCCGATGCTATTTCTGAGTTTCATCGTCAATAAGAAGGTCAGAGGGATACTGTAAAGCTGAAGTGAAGCATCGGAATCTATAACTGGTGTCACAGGAATGGTTCAAAACTTAGACGGTAAGAAGAGTCAGTTTTCTTAACTCGGCATTGTGCCTTTTGTATTTAATTCCGATGCAATTTCTGTGTTTCATCGTCAATAAGAAGGTCAGAAGGATACAGTAAACCTGAAGTGATCATCGGAATCAATAACTAGTGTCACAGTAATGATTCAAAACATAGACAGTAAGAAGAGTCAGTTTTCTTGTACTTAAGTCGGCATTGTGCCTTTTCTATTTATTTCCGATGCAATTTCTGTGTTTCATCGTCAATAAGAAGGTCAGAGGGATACAGTAACCCTGAGGTGAGGCATCGGAATCTATAACTAGTGTCACAGGAATGGTTAAAAACATAGACAGTAAGAAGAGTCAGTTTTCTTGTACTTAAGTCGGCATTGTGCCTTTTGCATTTAATTCAGATGATATTTCTGTGTTTCATCGACAATAAGATGGTCAGAGGGATACAGTAAACCTGAAGTGAAGCATCGGAATCTATAACTAGTGTCACAGGAATGGTTCAAAACATAGACAGTAAGAAGAGTCAGTTTTCTTGCACTTAAGTCAGCATTGTGCCTTTTCTATTTAATTCCGATGAGATTTCTGTGTTTCATCGACAATAAGATGGTCAGAGGTATACAGTAAACCTGAAGTGAAGCATCGGAATCTATATCTAATGTCACAGGAATGGTTCAAAACATAGACTGTGAGAAGAGTCAGTTTTCTTGTACTTAAGTCGGCATTGTGCTTTTTGTATTTAATTCCGATGCAATTTCTGTGTTTCATCAACAATAAGAAGGTCAGAGGGATACAGTAAACCTGAAGTGAAGCATCGGAATCTATAACTAGTGTCACAGGAATGGTTCAAAACATAGATGGTAAGAAGAGTCAGTTTTCTTGTACTTAAGTCGGCATTGTGCTATTTGTATTTTATTCCGATGCAATATCTGTGTTTCATCAACAATAAGAAGGTCAGAGGGATACAGTAAACCTGAAGTGAAGCATCGGAATCTATAACTAGTGTCACATGAATGGTTCAAACATAGACAGTAAGAAGAGTCAGTTTTCTTGTCCTTAAGCCGTCATTGTGCATTTTGTATTTAATATCGATGCAATTTCTGTGTTTCATCGTCAAAAAGAAGGTCAGAGGGATACAGTAAACCAGAAGTGAAGCATCGGAATCTATAACTAGTGTCACATGAATGGTTCAAAACATAGACAGTAAGAAGAGTCAGTATTCTTGTACTTAAGTCGGCATTGTACCTTTTGTATTTAATTCCGATGCAATTTCTGTGTTTCATCGTCAATAAGAAGGTCAGAGGGATACAGTAAACCTGAAGTGAAACATCGGAATATATAACTAGTGTCACATGAATGGTTCAAATCATAGACAGTAAGAAGAGTAAGTTGTCTTGTACTTAAGTCGGCATTGTGCCTTTTGTTTTTAATTCCGATGCAATTTCTGTGTTTCATCGTCAATAAGACGGTCAGAGGGATACAGTAAACCTTAAGTGAAGCATCGGTATCTATAACTAGTGTCACAGGAATGGTTCAAATCATAGACAGTAAGAAGAGTCAGTTGTATTGTACTTAAGTCGGCATTGTGCCTTTTGTATTCAATTCCGATGCAATTTCTCTGTTTCATCGTCAATAGGAAGGTCTAAGGGATACAGTAAACCTTAAGTGAAGCATCGGAATCTATAACTAGTGTCACAGGAATGGTTAAAAACATAGACAGTAAGAAGAGTCATTTTTTTTGTACTTAAGTCGGCATTGTGCCTCTTCTATTTAATTCCTATGCAATTTCTGTGTTTCATCGACAATAAGATGGTCAGAGGGATACAGTAAACCTGAAGTGAAGCATCGGAATCTATAACTAGTGTCACAGGAATGGTTCAAAACATAGACAGTAAGAAGAGTCAGTTTTCTTGTACTTAAGTCAGCATTGTGCTTTTTGTATTTAATTCCGATGAGATTTCTGTGTTTCATCGACAATAAGATGGTCAGAGGGATACAGTAAACCTGAAGTGAAGCATCGGAATCTATATCTAGTGTCACAGGAATGGTTCAAAACATAGACAGTAAGAAGAGTCAGTTTTCTTGCACTGAAGTCAGCATTGTGCCTTTTCTATTTAATTCCGATGAGATTTCTGTGTTTCATCGACAATAAGATGGTCAGAGGTATACAGTAAACCTGAAGTGAAGCATCGGAATCTATATCTAATGTCACAGGAATGGTTCAAAACATAGAATGTGAGAAGAGTCAGTTTTCTTGTACTTAAGTCGGCATTGTGCTATTTGTATTTTATTCCGATGCAATATCTGTGTTTCATCAACAATAAGAAGGTCAGAGGGATAGAGTAAACCTGAAATGAAGCATCGGAATCTATAACTAGTGTCACATGAATGGTTCAAACATAGTTAGTAAGAAGAGTCAGTTTTCTTGTCCTTAAGCCGTCATTGTGCATTTTGTATTTAATATCGATGCAATTTCTGTGTTTCATCGTCAAAAAGATGGTCAGAGGAATACAGTAAACCAGAAGTGAAGCATCGGAATCTATAACTAGTGTCACATGAATGGTTCAAAACATAGACAGTAAGAAGAGTCAGTATTCTTGTACTTAAGTCGGCATTGTACCTCTTGTATTTAATTCCGATGCAATTTCTGTATTTCATCGTCAATACGAAGGTCAGAGGGATACAGTAAACCTGAAGTGAAGCATTGGAATCTATAACTAGTGTCACATGAATGGTTCAAATCATAGACAGTAAGAAGAGTAAGTTGTCTTGTACTTAAGTCGGCATTGTGCCTTTTGTATTTAATTCCGATGCAATTTCTGTGTTTCATCGTCAATAAGACGGTCAGAGGGATACAGTAAACCTTAAGTGAAGCATCGGTATCTATAACTAGTGTCACAGGAATGGTTCAAATCATAGACAGTAAGAAGAGTCAGTTGTATTTTACTTAAGTCGGCATTGTGCCTTTTGTATTCAATTCCGATGCAATTTCTCTGTTTCATTGTCAAAAGGAAGGTCAGAGGGATACAGTAAACCTGAAGTGAAGCATCGGAATCTATAACTAGTGTCACAGGAATGGTTAAAAACATAGACAGTAAGAAGAGTCAGTTTTCTTGTACTTAAGTCGGCATTGTGCCTCTTCTATTTAATTCCGATGCAATTTCTGTGTTTCATCGTCAATAAGAAGGTCAGAGGGATACAGTAAACCTGAAGTGAAGCTTCGGAACCTATAACTAGTGTCACAGGAATGGTTCAAAACATAGACAGTAAGAAGAGTCAGTGTTATTGTACTTAAGTCGGCATTGTGCTTTTTGTATTTAATTCCGATGCAATTTCTGTGTTTCATCAACAATAAGAAGGTCAGAGGGATACAGTAAACCTGAAGTGAAGCATCGGAATCTATAACTAGTGTCACAGGAATGGTTCAAAACATAGACGGTAAGAAGAGTCAGTTTTCTTGTACTTAAGTCGGCATTGTGCTATTTGTATTTTATTCCGATGCAATATCTGTGTTTCATCAACAATAAGAAGGTCAGAGGGATAGAGTAAACCTGAAATGAAGCATCGGAATCTATAACTAGTGTCACATGAATGGTTCAAACATAGTTAGTAAGAAGAGTCAGTTTTCTTGTCCTTAAGCCGTCATTGTGCATTTTGTATTTAATATCGATGCAATTTCTGTGTTTCATCGTCAAAAAGATGGTCAGAGGAATACAGTAAACCAGAAGTGAAGCATCGGAATCTATAACTAGTGTCACATGAATGGTTCAAAACATAGACAGTAAGAAGAGTCAGTATTCTTGTACTTAAGTCGGCATTGTACCTCTTGTATTTAATTCCGATGCAATTTCTGTATTTCATCGTCAATACGAAGGACAGAGGGATACAGTAAACCTGAAGTGAAGCATTGGAATCTATAACTAGTGTCACATGAATGGTTCAAATCATAGACAGTAAGAAGAGTAAGTTGTCTTGTACTTAAGTCGGCATTGTGCCTTTTGTATTTAATTCCGATGCAATTTCTGTGTTTCATCGTCAATAAGACGGTCAGAGGGATACAGTAAACCTGAAGTGAAGCATCGGTATCTATAACTAGTGTCACAGGAATGGTTCAAATCATAGACAGTAAGAAGAGTCAGTTGTATTTTACTTAAGTCGGCATTGTGCCTTTTGTATTCAATTCCGATGCAATTTCTCTGTTTCATTGTCAAAAGGAAGGTCAGAGGGATACAGTAAACCTGAAGTGAAGCATCGGAATCTATAACTAGTGTCACAGGAATGGTTAAAAACATAGACAGTAAGAAGAGTCAGTTTTCTTGTACTTAAGTCGGCATTGTGCCTCTTCTATTTAATTCCGATGCAATTTCTGTGTTTCATCGACAATAAGATGGTCAGAGGGATACAGTAAACCTGAAGTGAAGCATCGGAATCTATAACTAGTGTCACAGGAATGGTTCAAAACATAGACAGTAAGAAGAGTCAGTTTTCTTGTACTTAAGTCAGCATTGTGCTTTTTGTATTTAATTCCGATGAGATTTCTGTGTTTCATCGACAATAAGATGGTCAGAGGGATACAGTAAACCTGAAGTGAAGCATCGGAATCTATATCTAGTGTCACAGGAATGGTTCAAAACATAGACTGTGAGAAGAGTCAGTTTTCTTGTACTTAAGTCGGCATTGTGCCTTTTGTATTTAATTCCGTTGCAATTTCTGTGTTTCATCGTCAATAAGAAGGTCAGAGGGATACAGTAAACCTGAAGTGAAGCATCGGAATCTATTACTAGTGTCACAGGAATGGTTCAAAACATAGACAGTATGAAGAGTCAGTTTTATTGTACTTAAGTCGGCATTGTGCTTTTTGTATTTAATTCCGATGCAATTTCTGTGTTTCATCGACAATAAGAAGGTCAGAGGGATACAGTAAACCTGAAGTGAAGCATCGGAATCTATAACTAGTGTCACAGGAATGGTTCAAAACATAGACAGTAAGAAGAGTCAGTTTTCTTGTACTTAAGTCGGCATTGTGCCATTTGTATTTTATTCCGATGCAATTTCTGTGTTTCATTAACAATAAGAAGGTCAGAGGGATAGCGTAAACCTGAAATGAAGCATCGGAATCTATAACTAGTGTCACATGAATGGTTCAAACATAGACAGTAAGAAGAGTCAGTATTCTTGTACTTAAGTCGGCATTGTGCCTTTTGTATTTAATTCCGATGCAATTTCTGTGTTTCATCGTCAATAAGAAGGTCAGAGGGATACAGTAAACCTGAAGTGAAGCATCGGAATCTATAACTAGTGTCACATGAATGGTTCAAATCATAGACAGTAAGAAGAGTCAGTTGTTTTGTACTTAAGTCGGCATTGTGCCTTTTGTATTTAATTCCGATGCAATTTCTGTGTTTCATCGTCAATAAGACGGTCAGAGGGATACAGTAAACCTGAAGTGAAGCATCGGAATCTATAACTAGTGTCACAGGAATGGTCCAAAACATAGACAGTAAGAAGAGTCAGTTTTCTTGTACTTAACTCGGCATTGTGCCTTTTGTAATTAATTCCGATGCAATTTCTGTGTTTCATCGTCAATAAGAAGGTCAGAGGAATACAGTAAACCTGAAGTGAAGCATCGGAATCTATAACTAGTGTCACAGTAATGGTTCAAAACATAGACAGCAAGAAGCGTCAGTTTTCTTGTACTTAAGTCGGCATTGTGCCTTTTCTATTTATTTCCGATGCAATTTCTGTGTTTCATCGTCAATAAGAAGGTCAGAGGGATACCGTACACCCGAGGTGAAGCATCGGAATCTATAACTAGTGTCACAGGAATGGTTAAAAACATAGACAGTAAGAAGAGTAAATTTTCTTGTACTTAAGTCGGCATTGTGCCTCTTCTATTTAATTCCGATGCAATTTCTGTGTTTCATCGTCAATAAGAAGGTGAGAGGGATACAGTAAACCTGAAGTGAAGCATCAGAATCTAAACTAGTGTCACAGGAATGGTTCAAATCATAGACAGTAAGAAGAGTCAGTTTTCTTGTACTTAAGTCGGCATTGTGCCTTTTGTATTTAATTCCGATGATATTTCTGTGTTTCATCGACAATAAGATGGTCAGATGGATACAGTAAACCTGAAGTGAAGCATCGGAATCTATAACTAGTGTCACATGAATGGTTCAAAACGTAGACAGTAAGAAGAGTCAGTTTTCTTGTACTTAAGTCGGCATTCAGCCTTTTTTATTTAATTCCGATGCAATTTCTGTGTTTCGTCGTCAATAAGAAGGTCAGAGGGATTTTGTAAAGCTGAAGTGAAGCATCGGAATCTATAACTGGTGTCACAGGAATGGTTCAAACCTTAGACAGTAAGAAGAGTCAGTTTTCTTGTACTTAACTCGGCATTGTGCCTTTTGTATTTAATTCCGATGCAATTTCTGTGTTTCATCGTCAATAAGAAGGTCAGAGCGATACAGTAAACCTGAAGTGAAGCATCGGAATCTATAACTAGTGACACAGTAATGATTCAAAACATAGACAGTAAGAAGAGTCAGTTTTCTTGTACTTAAGTCGGCATTGTGCATTTTCTATTTATTTCCGATGCAATTTCTGTGTTTCATCGTCAATAAGAAGGTCAGAGGGATACAGTAAACCTGAGGTGAAGCATCGGAATCTATAACTAGTGTCACAGGAATGGTTAAAAACATAGACAGTAAGAAGAGTCAGTTTTCTTGGACTTAAGTCGGCATTGTGCCTTTTCTTTTTAATTCCGATGCAATTTCTGTGTTTCATCGTCAATAAGAAGGTGAGAGGAATACAGTAAACCTGAAGTGAAGCATCGGAATCTATAACTAGTGTCACAGGAATGGTTCAAATCATAGACAGTAAGAAGAATCACTTTTCTTGTACTTAAGTCGGCATTGTGCCTTTTGTATTTAATTCCGATGATATATCTGTGTTTCATCGACAATAAGATGGTGAGAGGGATACAGTAAACCTGAAGTGAAGCATCGGAATCTATAACTAGTGTCACAGGAATGGTTCAAAACATAGACAGTAAGAAGAGTCAGTTGTTTTGTACTTAGGTCGGCATTGTGCCTTTTGTATTTAATTCCGACGCAATTTCTGTGTTTCATCGTCAATAAGAAGGTCAGAGGGATACAGTAAACCTGAAGTGAAGCATCGGAATCTATAACTAGTGTCACAGGAATGGTTAAAAACATAGACAGTAAGAAGAGTCAGTTTTCTTGTACTTAAGTCGGCATTGTGCCTCTTCTATTTAATTCCGATGCAATTTCTGTGTTTCATCGACAATAAGATGGTCAGAGGGATACAGTAAACCTGAAGTGAAGCATCGGAATCTATAACTAGTGTCACAGGAATGGTTCAAAACATAGACAGTAAGAAGAGTCAGTTTTCTTGTACGTAAGTCGGCATTGTGCTATTTGTATTTTATTCCGATGCAATTTCTGTGTTTCATCAACAATAAGAAGGTCAGAGGGATAGCGTAAACCTGAAATGAAGCATCGGAATTTATAACTAGTGTCACATGAATGGTTTAAACATAGACAGTAAGAAGAGTCAGTTTTCTTGTCCTTAAGCCGGCATTGTGCCTTTTGTATTTAATTTCGATGCAATTTCTGTGTTTCATCGTCAAAAAGAAGGTCAGAGGGATACAGTGAACCAGAAGTGAAGCATCGCAAGCTATAACTACTGTCACATGAATGGTTCAAAACATAGACAGTAAGAAGAGTCAGTATTCTTGTACTTAAGTCCGCATTGTGCTTTTTGTATTTAATTCCGATGCAATTTCTGTGTTCCATCGTCAATAAGAAGGTCAGAGGGATACAGTAAACCTGAAGTGAAGCATCGGAATCTATAACTAGTGTCACATGAATGGTTCAAATCATAGACAGTAAGAAGAGTCAGTTGTTTTGTACTTAAGTCGGCATTGTGTCTTTTGTATTTAATTCCGATGCAATTTCTGTGTTTCATCGTCAATAAGACGGTCAGAGGGATACAGTAAACCAGAAGTGAAGCATCGGAATCTATAACTACTGTTACATGAATGTTTCAAAACATAGACAGTAAGAAGAGTCAGTATTCTTGTACTTAAGTCGGCATTGTGCCATTTGTATTTAATTCCGATTCAATTTCTGTGTTTCATCGTCAATAAGACGGTCAGAGGGATACAGTAAACCTGAAGTGAAGCATCGGAATCTATAACTAGTGTCACATGAATGGTTCAAATCATAGACAGTAAGAAGAGTCAGTTGTTTTGTACTTAAGTCGGCATTGTGCCTTTTGTATTTAATTCCGATGCAATTTCTGTGTTTCATCGTCAATAAGACGGTCAGAGGGATACAGTAAACCTGAAGTGAAGCATCGGAATCTATAACTAGTGTCACAGGAATGGTTCAAAACATAGACAGTAAGAAGAGTCAGTTTTCTTGTACTTAAGTCGGCATTCAGCCTTTTTTATTTAATTCCGATGCAATTTCTGTGTTTCATCGTCAATATGAAGGTCAGAGGGATTTTGTAAAGCTGAAGTGAAGCATCGGAATCTTCAACTGGTGTCACAGGAATGGTTCAGAACTTAGACAGTAAGAAGAGTGAGTTTTCTTGTACTTAACTCGGCATTGTGCCTTTTGTATTTAATTCCGATGCAATTTCTGTGTTTCATCGTCAATAAGAAGGTCAGAGCGATACAGTAAACCTGAAGTGAAGCATCGGAATCTATAATTCGTGTCACAGTAATGGTTCAAAACATAGACAGTAAGAAGAGTCAGTTTTCTTGTACTTAAGTCGGCATTGTGCTTTTTCTATTTATTTCCGATGCAATTTCTGTGTTTCATCGTCAATAAGAAGGTCAGAGGGATACAGTAAACCTGAGGTGAAGCATCGGAATCTATAACTAGTGTCACAGGAATGGTTAAAAGCATAGACAGTAAGAAGAGTCAGTTTTCTTGTACTTAAGTCGGCATTGTGCCTTTTCTTTTTAATTCCGATGCAATTTCTGTGTTTCATCGTCAATAAGAAGGTGAGAGGAATACAGTAAACCTGAAGTGAAGCATCGGAATCTATAACTAGTGTCACAGGAATGGTTCAAATCATAGACAGTAAGAAGAGTCACTTTTTTTGGACTTAAGTCGGCATTGTGCCTTTTGTATTTAATTCCGATGATATTTCTGTGCTTCATCCACACTAAGATGGTGAGAGGGATACAGTAAACCTGAAGTGAAGCATCGGAATCTATAACAAGTGTCACAGGAATGGTTCAAAACATAGACAGTAAGAAGAGTCAGTTTTCTTGTACTTAAGTCGGCATTGTGCCTTTTGTATTTAATTCCGATGATATTTCTGTGTTTCATCGACAATAAGGTGGTCAGAGGGATACAGTAATTCTCAAGTGAAGCATCGGAATCTATAACTAGTGTCACATGAATGGTTCAAATCATAGACAGTAAGAAGAGTCAGTTGTTTTGTACTTAAGTCGGCATTGTGCCTTTTGTATTTAATTCCGACGCAATTTCTGTGTTTCATCGTCAATAAGAAGGTCCGAGGGATACAGTAAACCTGAAGTGAAGCATCGGAATCTATAACTAGTGTCACAGTAATGGTTCAAAACATAGACAGTAAGAAGAGTCAGTTTTCTTGCACTTAACTCGGCATTGTGCCTTTTGTATTTAATTCAGATGCAATTTCTGTATTTCATCGTCAATAAGAAGTCAGAGGGATACAGTAAACCTGAAGTGAAGTATCGGAATCTATAACAAGTGTCACAGTAATGGTTCAAAACATAGACAGTAAGAAGGGTCAGTTTTCTTGTACTTAAGTCGGCATTGTGCTATTTGTATTTTATTCCGATGCAATATCTGTGTTTCATCAACAATAAGAAGGTCAGAGGGATAGAGTAAACCTGAAATGAAGCATAGGAATCTATAACTAGTGTCACATGAATGGTTCAAACATAGACAGTAAGAAGAGTCAGTTTTCTTGTCCTTAAGCCGTCATTGTGCATTTTGTATTTAATTTCGATGCAATTTCTGTGTTTCATCGTCAAAAAGAAGGTCAGAGGGATACAGTAAACCAGAAGTGAAGCATCGGAATCTATAACTAGTGTCACATGAACGGTTCAAAGCATAGACAGTAAGAAGAGTCAGTTTTCTTGTACTTAAGTCGGCATTGTTCCTTTTGTATTTAATTCCGATGCAATTTCTGTGTTTCATCGTCAATAAGAAGGTCAGAGGGATACAGTAAACCTGAAGTGAAGCATCGGAATCTATAACTAGTGTCACATGAATGGTTCAAATCATAGACAGTAAGAAGAGTCAGTTGTTTTGTACTTAAGTCGGCATTGTGCCTTTTGTATTTAATTCCGATGCAATTTCTGTGTTTCATCGTCAATAAGACGGTCAGAGGGATACAGTAAACCTGAAGTAAAGCATCGGAATCTATAACTAGTGTCACAGGAATGGTTCAAATCATAGACAGTAAGAAGAGTCGGTTGTTTTGTACTTAAGTCGGCATTGTGCCTTTTGTATTTAATTCCGACGCAATTTCTGTGTTTCATCGTCAATAAGAAGGTCAGAGGGATACAGTAAACATGAAGTGAAGCATTGGAATCTATAACTAGTGTCACAGGAATGGTTAAAAACATAGACAGTAAGAAGAGTCAGTTTTCTTGTACTTAAGTCGGCATTGTGCCTCTTCTATTTAATTCCGATGCAATTTCTGTGTTTCATCGACAATAAGATCGTCAGAGGGATACAGTAAACCTGAAGTGAAGCATCGGAATCTATAACTAGTGTCACAGGAATGGTTCAAAACATAGACAGTAAGAAGAGTCAGTTTTCTTGTACTTAAGTCAGCATTGTGCCTTTTGTAATTAATTCCGGGGAGATTTCTGTGTTTCATCGACAATAAGATGGTCAGCGGGATACAGTAAACCTGAAGTGAAGCATCGGAATCTATATCTAGTGTCACAGGAATGGTTAAAAGCATAGACTGTGAGAAGAGTCAGTTTTCTTGTACTTAAGTCGGCATTGTGCCTTTTGTATATAATTCTGATGCAATTTCTGTGTTTCATCGTCAATAAGAAGGTCAGAGGGATACAGAAAACCTGAAGTGAAGCATCGGAATCTATAACTAGTGTCACATGAATGGTTCAAATCATAGACAGTAAGAAGAGTCAGTTGTTTTGTACTTAAGTCGGCATTGTGCCTTTTGTATTTAATTCCGATGCAATTTCTGTGTTTCATCGTCAATAAGACGGTCAGAGGGATACAGTAAACCTGAAGTGAAGCATCGGAATCTATAACTAGCGTCACAGGAATGGTTCAAAACATAGACAGTAAGAAGAGTCAGTTTTCTTGTACTTAAGTCGGCATTCAGCCTTTTTTATTTTATTCCGATGCAATTTCTGTGTTTCATCGTCAATATGAAGGTCAGAGGGATTTTGTAAAGCTGAAGTGAAGCATCGGAATCTATAACTGGTGTCACAGGAATGGTTCAAAACTTAGACAGTAAGAAGAGTCAGTTTTCTTGTACTTAACTCGGCATTGTGCCTTTTGTATTTAATTCCGATGCAATTTCTGTGTTTCATCGTCAATAAGAAGGTCAGAGCGATACAGTAAACCTGAAGTGAATCATCGGAATCTATAACTAGTGTCACAGTAATGGTTCAAAACATAGACAGTAAGAAGAGTCAGTTTTCTTGTACTTAAGTCGGCATTGTGCCTTTTCTATTTATTTCCGATGCAATTTCTGTGTTTCATCGTCAATAAGAAGGTCAGAGGGATACAGTAAACCTGAGGTGAAGCATCGGAATCTATAACTAGTGTCACAGGAATGGTTAAAAACATAGACAGTAAGAAGAGTCAGTTTTGTTGTACTTAAGTCGGCATTGTGCCTTTTCTTTTTAATTCCGATGCAATTTCTGTGTTTCATCGTCTATAAGAAGGTGAGAGGAATACAGTAAACCTGAAGTGAAGCATCGGAATCTATAACTAGTGTCACAGGAATGGTTCAAATCATAGACAGTAAGAAGAGTCACTTTTTTTGGACTTAAGTCGGCATTGTGCCTTTTGTATTTAATTCCGACGATATTTCTGTGTTTCATCGACACTAAGATGGTGAGAGGGATACAGTAAACCTGAAGTGAAGCATCGGAATCTATAACTAGTGTCACAGGAATGGTTCAAAACATAGACAGTAAGAGGAGTCAGTTTTCTTGTACTTAAGTCAGCATTGTGCCTTTTGTATTTAATTCCGATGATATTTCTGTGTTTCATCGACAATAAGGTGGTCAGAGGGATACAGCAATTCTCAAGTGAAGCATCGGAATCTATAACTAGTGTCACATGAATGGTTCAAATCATAGACAGTAAGAAGAGTCAGTTGTTTTGTACTTAAGTCGGCATTGTGCCTTTTGTATTTAATTCTGATTCAATTTCTGTGTTTCATTGTCAATAAGACGGTCAGAGGGATACAGTAAACCTGAAGTGAAGCATCGGAATCTATAACTAGTGTCACAGTAATGGTTCAAAACATAGACAGTAAGAAGAGTCAGTTTTCTTTTACTTAACTCGGCATTGTGCCTTTTGTATTTAATTCAGTTGCAATTTCTGTGTTTCATCGTCAATAAGAAGGTCAGAGGGATACAGTAAACCTGAAGTGAAGTATCGGAATCTATAACAAGTGTCACAGTAATGGTTCAAAACATAGACAGTAAGAAGAGTCAGTTTTCTTGTACTTAAGTCGGCATAGTGCTATTTGTATTTTATTCCGATGCAATATCTGTGTTTCATCAACAATAAGAAGGTCAGAGGGATAGAGTAAACCTGAAATGAAGCATCGGAATCTATAACTATAGTCACATGAATGGTTCAAACATAGACAGTAAGAAGAGTCAGTTTTCTTGTCCTTAAGCCGTCATTGTGCATCTTGTATTTAATTTCGATGCAATTTCCTTGTTTCATCGTCAAAAAGGAGGTCAGAGGGATACAGTAAACCAGAAGTGAAGCATCGGAATCTATAACTAGTGTCACATGAATGGTTCAAAACATAGACAGTAAGAAGAGTCAGTTTTCTTGTACTTAAGTCGGCATTGTTCCCTTTGTATTTAATTCCGATGCAATTTCTGTGTTTCATCGTCAATAAGAAGGTCAGAGGGATACAGTAAACATGAAGTGAAGCATCGGAATCTATAACTAGTGTCACATGAATGGTTCAAATCATTGACAGTAAGAAGAGTAAGTTGTTTTGTACTTAAGTCGGCATTGTGCCTTTTGTATTTAATTCCGATGCAATTTCTGTGTTTCATCGTCAATAAGACGGTCAGAGGGATACAGTAAACCTGAAGTGAAGCATCGGAATCTATAACTAGTGTCACAGGAATGGTTCAAATCATAGACAGTAAGATGGGTCAGTTGTTTTGTACTTAAGTTCGCATTGTGCCTTTTGTATTTAATTCCGACGCAATTTCTGTGTTTCATCGTCAATAAGAAGGTCAGAGGGATACAGTAAACCTGAAGTGAAGCATCGGAATCTATAACTAGTGTCACAGGAATGGTTAAAAACATAGACAGTAAGAAGAGTCAGTTTTCTTTTACTTAAGTCGGCATTGTGCCTCTTCTATATTAATTCCGATGCAATTTCTGTGTTTCATCGACAATAAGATGGTCAGAGGGATACAGTAAACCTGAAGTGAAGCATCGGAATCTATAACTAGTGTCACAGGAATGATTCAAAACATAGACAGTGAGAAGAGTCAGTTTTCTTGTACTTAAGTCAGCATTGTGCCTTTTGTATTTAATTCCGATTCAATTTCTGTGTTTCATCGTCAATAAGTAGGTCAGAGGGATACTGTAAAGCTGAAGTGAAGCATCGGAATCTATAACTAGTGTCACAGGAATGGATCAAAACGTAGACAGTAAGAAGAGTCAGTTTTCTTGTACTTAACTCGGCATTGTGCCTTTTGTATTTAATTCCGATGCAATTTCTGTGTTTCATCGTCAATCAGAAGGTCAGAGGGATACAGTAAACCTGAAATGAAGCATCGGAATCTATAACAAGTGTCACAGTAATGGTTCAAAACATAGACAGTAAGAAGAGTCAGTTTTCTTGTACTTAAGTCGGCATTGTGCTATTTGTATTTTATTCCGATGCAATATCTGTGTTTCATCAACAATAAGAAGGTCAGAGGGATAGAGTAAACCTGAAATGAAGCATCGGAATCTATAACTAGTGTCACATGAATGGTTCAAACATAGACAGCAAGAAGAGTCAGTTTTCTTGTCCTTAAGCCGTCATTGTGCATTTTGTATTTAATTTCGATGCAATATCTGTGTTTCATCGTCAAAAAGGAGGTCAGAGGGATACAGTAAACCAGAAGTGAAGCATCGGAATCTATAACTAGTGTCACATGAATGGTTCAAAACATAGACAGTAAGAAGAGTCAGTTTTCTTGTACTTAAGTCGGCATTGTTCCTTTTGTATTTAATTCCGATGCAATTTCTGTGTTTCATCGTCAATAAGAAGGTCAGAGGGATACAGTAAACCTGAAGTAAAGCATCGGAATCTATAACTAGTGTCACATGAATGGTTCAAATCATAGACAGTAAGAAGAGTCAGTTGTTTTGTACTTAAGTCGGCATTGTGCCTTTTGTATTTAATTCCGATGCAATTTCTGCGTGTCATCGTCAATAAGACGGTCAGAGGGATACAGTAAACCTGAAGTGAAGCATCGGAATCTATAACTAGTGTCACAGGAATGGTTCAAATCATAGACAGTAAGAAGAGTCAGTTGTTTTGTACTTAAGTCGGCATTGTGCCTTTTGTATTTAATTCCGACGCAATTTCTGTGTTTCATCGTCAATAAGAAGGTCAGAGGGATACAGTAAACCTGAAGTGAAACATCGGAATCTATAACTAGTGTCACAGGAATGGTTAAAAGCATAGACAGTAAGAAGAGTCAGTTTTCTTGTACTTAAGTCGGCATTGTGCCTCTTCTACTTAATTCCGATGCAATTTCTGTGTTTCATCGACAATAAGATGGTCAGAGGGATACAGTAAACCTGAAGTGAAGCATCGGAATCTATAACTAGTGTCACAGGAATGGTTCAAAACATAGACAGTAAGAAGAGTCAGTTTTCTTGTACTTAAGTCAGCATTGTGCCTTTTGTATTTAATTCCGATGAGATTTCTGTGTTTCATCGACAATAAGATGGTCAGAGGGATACAGTAAACCTGAAGTGAAGCATCGGAATCTATATCTAGTGTCACAGGAATGGTTAAAAACATAGACTGTGAGAAGAGTCAGTTTTCTTGTACTTAAGTCGGCATTGTGCCTTTTGTATTTAATTCCGATGCAATTTCTGTGTTTCATCGTCAATAAGAAGGTCAGAGGGATACAGTAAACCTGAAGTGATGCATCGGAATCTATAACTAGTGTCACATGAATGGTTCAAATCATAGACAGTAAGAAGAGTCAGTTGTTTTGTACTTAAGTCGGCATTGTGCCTTTTGTATTTAATTCCGATGCAATTTCTGTGTTTCATCGTCAATAAGACGGTCAGAGGGATACAGTAAACCTGAAGTGAAGCATCGGAATCTATAACTAGTGTCACAGGAATGGTTCAAAACATAGACAGTAAGAAGAGTCAGTTTTCTTGTACTTAAGTCGGCATTCAGCCTTTTTTATTTAATTCCGATGCAATTTCTGTGTTTCATCGTCAATATGAAGGTCAGAGGGATTTTGTAAAGCTGAAGTGAAGCATCGGAATCTATAACTGGTGTCACAGGAATGGTTCAAAACTTAGACAGTAAGAAGAGTCAGTTTTCTTGTACTTAACTCGGCATTGTGCCTTTTGTATTTAATTCCGATGCAATTTCTGTGTTTCATCGTCAATAAGGAGGTCAGAGCGATACAGTAAACCTGAAGTGAAGCATCGGAATCTATAACTAGTGTCACAGTAATGGTTCAAAACATAGACAGTAAGAAGAGTCAGTTTTCTTGTACTTAAGTCGGCATTGTGCTTTTTCTATTTATTTCCGATGCAATTTCTGTGTTTCATCGTCAATAAGAAGGTCAGAGGGATACAGTAAACCTGAGGTGAAGCATCGTAATCTATAACTAGTGTCACAGGAATGGTTAAAAACATAGACAGTAAGAAGAGTCAGTTTTCTTGTACTTAAGTCGGCATTGTGCCTTTTCTTTTTAATTCCGATGCAATTTCTGTGTTTCATCGTCAATATGAAGGTGAGAGGAATACAGTAAACCTGAAGTGAAGCATCGGAATCTATAACTAGTGTCACAGGAATGGTTCAAATCATAGACAGTAAGAAGAGTCACTTTTTTTGGACTTAAAACGGCATTGTGCCTTTTGTATTTAATTCCGATGATATTTCTGTGTTTCATCGACACTAAGATGGTGAGAGGGATACAGTAAACCTGAAGTGACGCATCGGAATCTGTAACTAGTGTCACAGGAATGGTTCAAAACATAGACAGTAAGAAGAGTCAGTTTTCTTGTACTTAAGTCAGCATTGTGCCTTTTGTATTTAATTCCGATGATATTTCTGTGTTTCATCGACAATAAGGTGGTCAGAGGGATACAGTAATTCTCAAGTGAAGCATCGGAATCTATAACTAGTGTCACATGATTGGTTCAAATCATAGACAGTAAGAAGAGTCAGTTGTTTTGTACTTAAGTCGGCATTGTGCCTTTTGTATTTAATTCTGATTCAATTTCTGTGTTTCATTGTCAATAAGACGGTCAGAGGGATACAGTAAACCTGAAGTGAAGCATCGGAATCTATAACTAGTGTCACATGAATGGTCCAAAACATAGACAGTAAGAAGAGTCAGTTTTCTAGTACTTAAGTCGGCATTGTTCCTTTTGTATTTAATTCCGATGCAATTTCTGTGTTTCATCGTCAATAAGAAGGTCAGAGGGATACAGTAAACCTGAAGTGAAGCATCGGAATCTATAACTAGTGTCACAGGAATGGTTAAAAACATAGACAGTAAGAAGAGTCAGTTTTCTTGTACTTAAGTCGGCATTGTGCCTCTTCTATTTAATTCCGATGCAATTTCTGTGTTTCATCGACAATAAGATGGTCAGAGGGATACAGTAAACCTGAAGTGAAGCATTGGAATCTATAACTAGTGTCACAGGAATGGTTCAAAACATAGACAGTAAGAAGAGTCAGTTTTCTTGTACTTAAGTCAGCATTGTGCCTTTTGTATTTAATTCCGATGAGATTTCTGTGTTTCATCGCCAATAAGATGGTCAGAGGGATACAGTAAACCTGAAGTGAAGCATCGGAATCTATATCTAGTGTCACAGGAATGGTTAAAAACATAGACTGTGAGAAGAGTCAGTTTTCTTGTACTTAAGTCGGCATTGTGCCTTTTATATTTAATTCCGATGCAATTTCTGTGTTTCATCGTCAATAAGAAGGTCAGAGGGATACAGTAAACCTGAAGTGAAGCATCAGAATCTATAACTAGTGTCACAGGAATGGTTCAAAACATAGACAGTATGAAGAGTCAGTTTTATTGTACTTAAGTCGGCATTGTGCTTTTTGTATTTAATTCCGATGCAATTTCTGTGTTTCATCAACAATAAGAAGGTCAGAGGGATACAGTAAACCTGAAGTGAAGCATCGGAATCTATAACTAGTGTCACAGGAATGGTTCAAAACATAGACAGTAAGAAGAGTCAGTTTTTTTGTACTTAAGTCGGCATTGTGCTATTTGTATTTTATTCTGATGCAATTTCTGTGTTTCATCAACAATAAGAAGGTCAGAGGGATAGCGTTAACCTGAAATGAAGCATCGGAATTTATAACTAGTGTCACATGAATGGTTCAAACATAGACAGTAAGAACAGTCAGTTTTCTTGTCCTTAAGCCGGCATTGTGCCTTTTGTATTTAATTTCGATGCAATTTCTGTGTTTCATCGTCAAAAAGAAGGTCAGAGGGATACAGTAAACCAGAAGTGAAGCATCGGAATCTATAACTACTGTCGCATGAATGGTTCAAAACATAGACAGTGAGAAGAGTCAGTATTCTTGTACTTAAGTCGGCATTGTGCCTTTTGTATTTAATTCCGATGATATTTCTGTGTTTCATCGACAATACGATGGTCAGAGGGATACAGTAAACCTGAAGTGAAGCATCGGAATCTATAACTAGTGTCACAGGAATGGTTCAAAACATAGACAGTAAGAAGAGTCAGTTTTCTTGTACTTAAGTCGGCATTGTGCCTTTTGTATTTAATTCCGATGACATTTCTGTGCTTCATCGACAATAAGATGGTCAGAGGGATACAGTAAACCTGAAGTGAAGCATCGGAATCTGTAACTAGTGTCACAGGAATGGTTCAACGCATAGACAGTAAGAAGAGTCAGTTTTCTTGTACGTAAGTCGGCATTGTGCCTTTTGTATTTAATTCCGACGCAATTTCTGTGTTTCATCGTCAATAAGAAGGTCAGAGGGATACAGTAAAAATGAAGTGAAGCTTCGGAATCTATAACTAGTGTCACATGAATGGTTCAAATCATTGACAGTAAGAAGATTCAGTTGTTTTGTACTTAAGTCGGCATTGTGCCTTTTGTATTTAATTCCGATGCAATTTCTGTGTTTCATCGTCAATAAGAAGCTCAGAGGGATACTGTAAAGCTGAAGTGAAGCATCGGAATCTATAACTAGTGTCACAGGAATGGTTCAAAACTTAGACAGTAAGAAGAGTCAGTTTTCTTGTACTTAATTCGGCATTGTGCCTTTTGTATTTAATTCCGATGCAATTTCTGTGTTTCATCGTCAATCAGAAGGTCAGAGGCATACAGTAAACCTGAAGTGAAGCATCGGAATCTATTACTAGTGTCACAGTTATGGTTCAAATCATAGACAGTAAGAAGAGTCAGTTTAATTGTACTTATGCCGGCATTGTGCCTTTTCTGTTTATTTCCGATGCAATTTCTGTGTTTCATCGTCAATAAGGAGGTCAGAGGGATACAGTAAACCTGAGGTGAAGCATCGGAATCTATAACTAGCGTCACAGGAATGGTTCAAAGCATAGACAGTAAGAAGAGTCAGTTTTCTTGTACTTAAGTCGACATTGTGCCTTTTGTATTGTATTCCGATGATATATCTGTGTTTCATCGACAATAAGATGGTCAGAGGGATACAGTAAACCTGAAGTGAAGCATCGGAATCTATAACTAGTGTCACAGGAATGGTTCAAAACATAGACAGTAAGAAGAGTCAGTCTTCTTGTACTTAAGTCAGCATTGTGCCTTTTGCATTTAATTCCGATTCAATTTCTGTGTTTCATCGTCAATAAGAAGGTCAGAGGGATACTGTAAAGCTGAAGTGAAGCATCGGAATCTATAACTGGTGTCACAGGAATTGTTCAAAACATAGACTGTAAGAAGAGTCAGTTTTCTTGTACTTAAGTCGGCATTGTGCCTTTTGTATTTAATTCCGATGCAATTTCTGTGTTCCATCGTCAATAAGAAGGTCAGAGGGATACAGTAAACCTGAAGTGAAGCATCGGAATCTATATCTAGTGTCACAGGAATGGTTCAGAACATAGACTGTAAGAAGAGTCAGTTTTCTTGTACGTAAGTCGGCATTGTGCCTTTTGTATTTAATTCCGATGCAATTTCTGTGATTCATCGTCAATAAGAAGGTCAGAGGGATACAGTAAACCTGAAGTGAAGCATCGGAATCTATATCTAGTGTCACAGGAATGATTCAAACATAGACAGTAAGAAAAGTCAGTTTTCTTGTACTTAAGTCGGCATTGTGCCTTTTGTATTCAATTCCGATTCAATTTCTTTGTTTCATCGTCAATAAGAAGGTCAGAGGGATACAGTAAAAATGAAGTGAAGCATCTGAATCTATAAATCTGTAACTAGTGTCACAGGAATGTTTCAAAACACGGACTGTAAGAAGAGTCAGTTATCTTGTACTTAAGTCGGCATTGTGACTTTTGTATTTAATTCCGATGCAATTTCTGTGTTTCATCGTCAATAAGAAGGTCAGAGGGATACAGTAAACCTGAAGTGAAGCATCGGAATCCATAACTAGTGTCACAGGAATGGTTCAAAACATAGACAGTAAGAAGAGTCAGTTTTCTTGTACTTAAGTCGGCATTGTGCCATTTGTATGTTATTCCGATGCAATTTCTGTGTTTCATCAACAATAGGAAGGTCATAGGGATAGAGTAAACCTGATATGAAGCATCGGAATCTATAACTAGTGTCACATGAATGGTTCAAACATAGACAGTAAGAAGAGTCAGTTTTCTTGTCCTTAAATTGGCATTGTGCCTTTTGTATTTAATTCCGATGCAATTTCTGTGATTCACCGTCAATAAGAAGGTCAGAGGGATACAGTAAACCTGAAGTGAAGCATCGGAATCTATATCTATTGTCACAGGAATGGTTCAAAACATAGACAGTAAGAAGAGTCAGTTTTCTTGCACTTAAGTCGGCATTGTGCCTTTTGTATTTAATTCCGATTCAATTTCTGTGTTTCATCGTCAATAAGTAGGTCAGAGGGATACTGTAAAGCTGATGTGAAGCATCGGAATCTATAACTAGTGTCACAGGAATGGTTCAAAACTTAGACAGTAAGAAGAGTCAGTTTTCTTGTACTTATCTCGGCATTGTGCCTTTTGTATTTAATTCCGATGCAATTTCTGTGTTTCATCGTCAATCAGAAGGTCAGAGGGATACAGTAAACCTGAAATGAAGCATCGGAATCTATAACTAGTGTCACAGTAATGGTTCAAATCATAGACAGTAAGAAGAATCAGTTTTCTTGTACTTAAGTCGGCATTGTGCCTTTTCTATTTATTTCCGATGGAATTTCTGTGTTTCATCGTCAATAAGAAGGTCAGAGGGATACAGTAAACCTGAGGTGAAGCATCGGAATCTATAACTAGCGTCACAGGAATGGTTAATAACATAAACAGTAAGAAGAGACAGTTTTCTTGTACTTAAGTCGGCATTGTGCCTTTTGTATTTAATTCCGATGATTTATCCGTGTTTCATCGACAATAAGATGGTCAGAGGGATACAGTAAACCTGAAGTGAAGCATCGGAATCTATAACAAATGTCACATGAATGGTCAAACATAGATAGTAAGAAGAGTCAGTTTTCTTGTCCTTAAGTCGGCATTGTGCCTTTTGTATTTAATTCCGATGCAATTTCTGTGTTTCATCGTCAATAAGAAGGTCAGAGGGATACAGTAAACCTGAAGTGAAGCTTCGGAATCTATATCTAGTGTCACAGGAATGGTTCAAAACATAGACTGTAAGAAGAGTCAGTTTTCTTGTGCTTAAGTCGGCCTTGTGCCTTTTGTATTTAATTCCGATGCAATTTCTGTGATTCATCGTCAATAAGAAGGTCAGAGGGATACAGTAAACCTGAAGTGAATCATCGGAATCTATATCTAGTGTCACAGGAATGATTCAAAACATAGACAGTAAGAAGAGTCAGTTTTCTTGTACTTAAGTCGGCATTGTGCCTTTTGTATTTAATTCCGATTCAATTTCTTTGTTTCATCGTCAATAAGAAGGTCAGAGGGATACAGTAAAAATGAAGTGAAGCATCTGAATCTATAAATCTGTAACTAGTGTCACAGGAATGTTTCAAAACATGGACTGTAAGAAGAGTCAGTTATCTTGTACTTAAGTCGGCATTGTGACTTTTTTATTTAATTCCGATGCAATTTCTGTGTTTCATCGTCAATAAGAAGGTCAGAGGGCAACAGTGAACCTGAAGTGAAGCATCGGAATCCATAACTAGTGTCACAGGAATGGTTCAAAACATAGACAGTAAGAAGAGTCAGTTTTCTTGTACTTAAGTCGGCATTGTGCCATTTGTATTTTATTCCGATGCAATTTCTGTGTTTCATCAACAATAGGAAGGTCATAGGGATAGAGTAAACCTGAAATGAAGCATCGGAAACTATAACTAGTGTCACATGAATGGTTCAAACATAGACAGTATGAAGAGTCAGTTATCTTGTACTTAAGTCGGCATTGTGCTTTTTCTATTTATTTCCGATGCAATTTCTGTGTTTCATCGTCAATAAGAAGGTCAGAGGGATACAGTAAACCTGAGGTGAAGCATCGGAATCTATAACTAGTGTCACAGGAATGGTTAAAAACATAGACAGTAAGAAGAGTCAGTTTTCTTGTACTTAAGTCGGCATTGTGCTTTTTCTTTTTAATTCCGATGCAATTTCTGTGTTTCATCGTCAATAAGAAGGTGAGAGGAATACAGTAAACCTGAAGTGAAGCATCGGAATCTATAACTAGTGTCACAGGAATGGTTCAAATCATAGACAGTAAGAAGAGTCACTTTTTTTGGACTTAAATCGGCATTGTGCCTTTTGTATTTAATTCCGATGATATTTCTGTGTTTCATCGACACTAAGATGGTGAGAGGGATACAGTAAACCTGAAGTGACGCATCGGAATCTGTAACTAGTGTCACAGGAATGGTTCAAAACATAGACAGTAAGAAGAGTCAGTTTTCTTGTACTTAAGTCAGCATTGTGCCTTTTGTATTTAATTCCGATGATATTTCTGTGTTTCATCGACAATAAGGTGGTCAGAGGGATACAGTAATTCTCAAGTGAAGCATCGGAATCTATAACTAGTGTCACATGATTGGTTCAAATCATAGACAGTAAGAAGAGTCAGTTGTTTTGTACTTAAGTCGGCATTGTGCCTTTTGTATTTAATTCTGATTCAATTTCTGTGTTTCATTGTCAATAAGACGGTCAGAGGGATACAGTAAACCTGAAGTGAAGCATCGGAATCTATAACTAGTGTCACATGAATGGTCCAAAACATAGACAGTAAGAAGAGTCAGTTTTCTAGTACTTAAGTCGGCATTGTTCCTTTTGTATTTAATTCCGATGCAATTTCTGTGTTTCATCGTCAATAAGAAGGTCAGAGGGATACAGTAAACCTGAAGTGAAGCATCGGAATCTATAACTAGTGTCACAGGAATGGTTAAAAACATAGACAGTAAGAAGAGTCAGTTTTCTTGTACTTAAGTCGGCATTGTGCCTCTTCTATTTAATTCCGATGCAATTTCTGTGTTTCATCGACAATAAGATGGTCAGAGGGATACAGTAAACCTGAAGTGAAGCATCGGAATCTATAACTAGTGTCACAGGAATGGTTCAAAACGTAGACAGTAAGAAGAGTCAGTTTTCTTGTACTTAAGTCAGCATTGTGCCTTTTGTATTTAATTCCGATGAGATTTCTGTGTTTCATCGCCAATAAGATGGTCAGAGGGATACAGTAAACCTGAAGTGAAGCATCGGAATCTATATCTAGTGTCACAGGAATGGTTAAAAACATAGACTGTGAGAAGAGTCAGTTTTCTTGTACTTAAGTCGGCATTGTGCCTTTTATATTTAATTCCGATGCAATTTCTGTGTTTCATCGTCAATAAGAAGGTCAGAGGGATACAGTAAACCTGAAGTGAAGCATCAGAATCTATAACTAGTGTCACAGGAATGGTTCAAAACATAGACAGTATGAAGAGTCAGTTTTATTGTACTTAAGTCGGCATTGTGCTTTTTGTATTTAATTCCGATGCAATTTCTGTGTTTCATCAACAATAAGAAGGTCAGAGGGATACAGTAAACCTGAAGTGAAGCATCGGAATCTATAACTAGTGTCACAGGAATGGTTCAAAACATAGACAGTAAGAAGAGTCAGTTTTTTTGTACTTAAGTCGGCATTGTGCTATTTGTATTTTATTCTGATGCAATTTCTGTGTTTCATCAACAATAAGAAGGTCAGAGGGATAGCGTTAACCTGAAATGAAGCATCGGAATTTATAACTAGTGTCACATGAATGGTTCAAACATAGACAGTAAGAAGAGTCAGTTTTCTTGTCCTTAAGCCGGCATTGTGCCTTTTGTATTTAATTTCGATGCAATTTCTGTGTTTCATCGTCAAAAAGAAGGTCAGAGGGATACAGTAAACCAGAAGTGAAGCATCGGAATCTATAACTACTGTCACATGAATGGTTCAAAACATAGACAGTGAGAAGAGTCAGTATTCTTGTACTTAAGTCGGCATTGTGCCTTTTGTATTTAATTCCGATGATATTTCTGTGTTTCATCGACAATACGATGGTCAGAGGGATACAGTAAACCTGAAGTGAAGCATCGGAATCTATAACTAGTGTCACAGGAATGGTTCAAAACATAGACAGTAAGAAGAGTCAGTTTTCTTGTACTTAAGTCGGCATTGTGCCTTTTGTATTTAATTCCGATGACATTTCTGTGCTTCATCGACAATAAGATGGTCAGAGGGATACAGTAAACCTGAAGTGAAGCATCGGAATCTGTAACTAGTGTCACAGGAATGGTTCAACGCATATACAGTAAGAAGAGTCAGTTTTCTTGTACGTAAGTCGGCATTGTGCCTTTTGTATTTAATTCCGACGCAATTTCTGTGTTTCATCGTCAATAAGAAGGTCAGAGGGATACAGTAAAAATGAAGTGAAGCTTCGGAATCTATAACTAGTGTCACATGAATGGTTCAAATCATTGACAGTAAGAAGATTCAGTTGTTTTGTACTTAAGTCGGCATTGTGCCTTTTGTATTTAATTCCGATGCAATTTCTGTGTTTCATCGTCAATAAGAAGCTCAGAGGGATACTGTAAAGCTGAAGTGAAGCATCGGAATCTATAACTAGTGTCACAGGAATGGTTCAAAACTTAGACAGTAAGAAGAGTCAGTTTTCTTGTACTTAATTCGGCATTGTGCCTTTTGTATTTAATTCCGATGCAATTTCTGTGTTTCATCGTCAATCAGAAGGTCAGAGGCATACAGTAAACCTGAAGTGAAGCATCGGAATCTATTACTAGTGTCACAGTTATGGTTCAAATCATAGACAGTAAGAAGAGTCAGTTTAATTGTACTTATGCCGGCATTGTGCCTTTTCTGTTTATTTCCGATGCAATTTCTGTGTTTCATCGTCAATAAGGAGGTCAGAGGGATACAGTAAACCTGAGGTGAAGCATCGGAATCTATAACTAGCGTCACAGGAATGGTTCAAAGCATAGACAGTAAGAAGAGTCAGTTTTCTTGTACTTAAGTCGACATTGTGCCTTTTGTATTGTATTCCGATGATATATCTGTGTTTCATCGACAATAAGATGGTCAGAGGGATACAGTAAACCTGAAGTGAAGCATCGGAATCTATAACTAGTGTCACAGGAATGGTTCAAAACATAGACAGTAAGAAGAGTCAGTCTTCTTGTACTTAAGTCAGCATTGTGCCTTTTGCATTTAATTCCGATTCAATTTCTGTGTTTCATCGTCAATAAGAAGGTCAGAGGGATACTGTAAAGCTGAAGTGAAGCATCGGAATCTATAACTGGTGTCACAGGAATTGTTCAAAACATAGACTGTAAGAAGAGTCAGTTTTCTTGTACTTAAGTCGGCATTGTGCCTTTTGTATTTAATTCCGATGCAATTTCTGTGTTCCATCGTCAATAAGAAGGTCAGAGGGATACAGTAAACCTGAAGTGAAGCATCGGAATCTATATCTAGTGTCACAGGAATGGTTCAGAACATAGACTGTAAGAAGAGTCAGTTTTCTTGTACGTAAGTCGGCATTGTGCCTTTTGTATTTAATTCCGATGCAATTTCTGTGATTCATCGTCAATAAGAAGGTCAGAGGGATACAGTAAACCTGAAGTGAAGCATCGGAATCTATATCTAGTGTCACAGGAATGATTCAAACATAGACAGTAAGAAAAGTCAGTTTTCTTGTACTTAAGTCGGCATTGTGCCTTTTGTATTCAATTCCGATTCAATTTCTTTGTTTCATCGTCAATAAGAAGGTCAGAGGGATACAGTAAAAATGAAGTGAAGCATCTGAATCTATAAATCTGTAACTAGTGTCACAGGAATGTTTCAAAACACGGACTGTAAGAAGAGTCAGTTATCTTGTACTTAAGTCGGCATTGTGACTTTTGTATTTAATTCCGATGCAATATCTGTGTTTCATCGTCAATAAGAAGGTCAGAGGGATACAGTAAACCTGAAGTGAAGCATCGGAATCCATAACTAGTGTCACAGGAATGGTTCAAAACATAGACAGTAAGAAGAGTCAGTTTTCTTGTACTTAAGTCGGCATTGTGCCATTTGTATGTTATTCCGATGCAATTTCTGTGTTTCATCAACAATAGGAAGGTCATAGGGATAGAGTAAACCTGATATGAAGCATCGGAATCTATAACTAGTGTCACATGAATGGTTCAAACATAGACAGTAAGAAGAGTCAGTTTTCTTGTCCTTAAATTGGCATTGTGCCTTTTGTATTTAATTCCGATGCAATTTCTGTGATTCACCGTCAATAAGAAGGTCAGAGGGATACAGTAAACCTGAAGTGAAGCATCGGAATCTATATCTATTGTCACAGGAATGGTTCAAAACATAGACAGTAAGAAGAGTCAGTTTTCTTGCACTTAAGTCGGCATTGTGCCTTTTGTATTTAATTCCGATTCAATTTCTGTGTTTCATCGTCAATAAGTAGGTCAGATGGATACTGTAAAGCTGATGTGAAGCATCGGAATCTATAACTAGTGTCACAGGAATGGTTCAAAACTTAGACAGTAAGAAGAGTCAGTTTTCTTGTACTTATCTCGGCATTGTGCCTTTTGTATTTAATTCCGATGCAATTTCTGTGTTTCATCGTCAATCAGAAGGTCAGAGGGATACAGTAAACCTGAAATGAAGCATCGGAATCTATAACTAGTGTCACAGTAATGGTTCAAATCATAGAAAGTAAGAAGAATCAGTTTTCTTGTACTTAAGTCGGCATTGTGCCTTTTCTATTTATTTCCGATGGAATTTCTGTGTTTCATCGTCAATAAGAAGGTCAGAGGGATACAGTAAACCTGAGGTGAAGCATCGGAATCTATAACTAGCGTCACAGGAATGGTTAATAACATAAACAGTAAGAAGAGACAGTTTTCTTGTACTTAAGTCGGCATTGTGCCTTTTGTATTTAATTCCGATGATTTATCCGTGTTTCATCGACAATAAGATGGTCAGAGGGATACAGTAAACCTGAAGTGAAGCATCGGAATCTATAACAAATGTCACATGAATGGTCAAACATAGATAGTAAGAAGAGTCAGTTTTCTTGTCCTTAAGTCGGCATTGTGCCTTTTGTATTTAATTCCGATGCAATTTCTGTGTTTCATCGTCAATAAGAAGGTCAGAGGGATACAGTAAACCTGAAGTGAAGCTTCGGAATCTATATCTAGTGTCACAGGAATGGTTCAAAACATAGACTGTAAGAAGAGTCAGTTTTCTTGTGCTTAAGTCGGCCTTGTGCCTTTTGTATTTAATTCCGATGCAATTTCTGTGATTCATCGTCAATAAGAAGGTCAGAGGGATACAGTAAACCTGAAGTGAATCATCGGAATCTATATCTAGTGTCACAGGAATGATTCAAAACATAGACAGTAAGAAGAGTCAGTTTTCTTGTACTTAAGTCGGCATTGTGCCTTTTGTATTTAATTCCGATTCAATTTCTTTGTTTCATCGTCAATAAGAAGGTCAGAGGGATACAGTAAAAATGAAGTGAAGCATCTGAATCTATAAATCTGTAACTAGTGTCACAGGAATGTTTCAAAACATGGACTGTAAGAAGAGTCAGTTATCTGGTACTTAAGTCGGCATTGTGACTTTTTTATTTAATTCCGATGCAATTTCTGTGTTTCATCGTCAATAAGAAGGTCAGAGGGCAACAGTGAACCTGAAGTGAAGCATCGGAATCCATAACTAGTGTCACAGGAATGGTTCAAAACATAGACAGTAAGAAGAGTCAGTTTTCTTGTACTTAAGTCGGCATTGTGCCATTTGTATTTTATTCCGATGCAATTTCTGTGTTTCATCAACAATAGGAAGGTCATAGGGATAGAGTAAACCTGAAATGAAGCATCGGAAACTATAACTAGTGTCACATGAATGGTTCAAACATAGACAGTATGAAGAGTCAGTTTTCTTGTCCTTAAATTGGCATTGTGCCTTTTGTATTTAATTCCGATGCAATTTCTGTGTTTCATCGTCAATAAGAAGGTCAGAAGGATACAGTAAACCTGAAGTGAAGCATCGGAATCTATATCTAGTGTCACAGGAATTGTTCAAAACATAGACTGCAAAAATAATCAGTTTTCTTGTACTTAAGTCGGAATTGTGCCTTTTGTATTTAATTCCGATGCAATTTCTGTGATTCACCGTCAATGAGAAGGTCAGAGGGATACAGTAAACCTGAAGTGAAGCATCGGAATCTATATCTATTGTCAGAGGAATGGTTCAAAACATAGACAGTAAGTAGAGTCAGTTTTCTTGTACTTAAGACGGCATTGTGCCTTTTGTATTTAATTCCGATTCAATTTCTGTGTTTCATCGTCAATAAGAAGGTCAGAGGGATACAGTAAACCGGAAGTGAAGCATCGGAATCTATAACTAGTGGCACATGAATGGTTCAAACGTAGACAGTAAGAAGAGTCAGTTTTCTTGTCCTCAAGCCGGCATTGTGCCTTTTGTATTTAATTCCGATGCAATTTATGTGTTTCATCGTCAATAAGAATGTCAGAGGGATACAGTAAACCAGAAGTGAAGCATCGGAAACTATAACTAGTGTCACATGAATGGTTCAAAACATAGACAGTAATAAGAGTCAGTTTTCTTGTACTTAAGTCGGCATTGTGCCTTCTGTATTTAATTCCGATGATATTTCTGTGTTTCATCGACAATAAGATGGTCAGAGGGATACAGTAAACCTGAAGTGAAGCATCGGAATCCGTAACTAGTGTCACAGGAATGGTTCAAAACATAGCCAGTAAGAAGAGTCAGTTTTCTTGTACTTAAGTCGGCATTGTGCATTTTGTATTTAATTCCGATGATATTTCTGTGTTTCATCGACAATAAGATGGTCAGAGGGATACAGTAAACCTGAAGTGAAGCATCGGAATCTATAACTAGTGGCACATGAATGGTTCAAACATAGACAGTAAGAAGAGTCAGTTTTCTTGTCCTCAAGCCGGCATTGTGCCTTTTGTATTTAATTCCGATGCAATTTCTGTGTTTCATCGTCAATAAGATGGTCAGAGGGATACAGTAAACCAGAAGTGAAGCATCGGAAACTATAACTAGTGTCACATGAATGGTTCAAAACATAGACAGTAAGAAGAGTCAGTTTTCTTGTACTTTAGTCGGCATTATGCCATTTGTATTTAATTCCGATGCAATTTCTGTGTTTCATCGTCAATAAGAAGGTCAGAGGGATACAGTAAACCGGAAGTGAAGCATCGGAATCTATAACTAGTGTCACAGGAATGGTTCAAAACATAGACAGCAAGAAGAGTCAGTCTTCTTGTACGTAAGTCGGCATTGTGCCTTTTGTATTTAATTCCGATGCAATATCTGTGTTTCTTCGTCAATAAGAAGGTCAGAGGGATACAGTAAACCTGAAGTGAAGCATCGGAATCTATAACTAGTGTCACATGAATGGCTCAAACATAGACTGTAAGAAGAGTCAGTTTTCTTGTACTTAAGTCAGCATTGTGCCTTTTGTATTTAATTCCGATGCAATTTCTGTGTTTCATCGTCAATAAGATGGTCAGAGGGATACAGTAAACCAGAAGTGAAGCATCGGAAACTATAACTAGTGTCACATGAATGGTTCAAAACATAGACAGTAAGAAGAGTCAGTTTTCTTGTACTTAAGTCGGCATTGTGCCTTTTGTATTTAATTCCGATGACATTTCTGTGTTTCATCGACAACAAGATGGTCGGAGGGATACAGTAAACCTGAAGTGAAGCATCGGAATCTGTAACTAGTGTCACAGGAATGGTTCAACGCATAGACAGTATGAAGAGTCAGTTTTCTTGTACGTAAGTCGGCATTGTGCCTTTTGTATTTAATTCCGACGCAATTTCTGTGTTTCATCGACAATAAGAAGGTCAGAGGGATACAGTAAAAATGAAGTGAAGCTTCGGAATCTATAACTAGTGTCACATGAATGGTTCAAATCATTGACAGTAAGAAGATTCAGATGTTTTGTACTTAAGTCGGCATTGTGCATTTTGTATTTCATTCCGATGCAATTTCTGTGTTTCATCGTCAATAAGACTGTCAGAGGGATACAGTAAACCTCAAGTGAAGCATCGGAATCTATAACTAGTGTCACAGGAATGGTTCAACACATAGACAGTAAGAAGAGTCAATTTTCTTGTACTTAAGTCAGCATTGTGCGTTTTGTTTTTAATTCCGATTCAATTTCTGTGTTTCATCGTCAATAAGAAGGTCAGAGGGATACTGTAAAGCTGAAGTGAAGCATCGGAATCTATAACTTGTGTCACAGGAATGGTTCAAAACTTAGACAGTAAGAAGAGTCAGTTTTCTTGTACTTAAGTCAGCATTGTGCCTTTTGTATTTAATTCCGATGATATTTCTGTGTTTCATCGACAATAAGATGGTCAGAGGGATACAGTAAACCTGAAGTGAAGCATCGGAATCTATATCTAGTGTCACAGGAATGGTTCAAAACATAGACTGTGAGAAGAGTCAGTTTTCTTGTACTTAAGTCGGCATTGTGCCTTTTGTATTTAATTCCGATGCAATTTCTGTGTTTCATCGTCAATAAGATTGTCAGAGGGATACAGTAAACCAGAAGTGAAGCATAGGAAACTATAACTACTGTCACATGAATGGTTCAAAACATAGACATTAAGAAGAGTCAGTTTTCTTGTACTTTAGTCGGCATTATGCCATTTGTATTTAATTCCGATGCAATTTCTGTGTTTCATCGTCAAAAAGAAGGTCAGAGGGATACAGTAAACCTGAAGTGAAGCATCGGAATCTATAACTAGTGTCACAGGAATGGTTCAAAACATAGACAGCAAGAAGAGTCAGTCTTCTTGTACGTAAGTCGGCATTGTGCCTTTTGTATTTAATTCCGATGCAATATCTGTGTTTCTTCGTCAATAAGAAGCTCAGAGGGATACAGTAAAAATGAAGTGAAGCATCTGAATCTATAAATCTGTAACTAGTGTCACAGGAATGTTTCAAAACATGGACTGTAAGAAGAGCCAGTTATCTTGTACTTAAGTCGGCATTTTGACTTTTGTATTTAATTCCGATGCAATTTCTGTGTTTCATCGTCAATACGAAGGTCAGAGGGATACAGTAAACCTGAAGTGAAGCATCGGAATCCATGACTAGTGTCACAGGAATGGTTCAAAACATAGACAGTAAGAAGAGTCAGTTTTCTTGTACTTAAGTCGGCATTGTGCCATTTGTATTTTATTCCGATGCAAATTCTGTGTTTCATCAACAATAGGAAGGTCATAGTGATAGAGTAAACATGAAATGAAGCATCGGAATCTATAACTAGTGTCACATGAATGGTTCAAACATAGACAGTAAGAAGAGTCAGTTTTCTTGCACTTAAGTCGGCATTGTGCCTTTTGTATTTAATTCCGATTCAATTTCTGTGTTTCATCGTCAATAAGAAGGTCAGAGGGATACAGTAAACCTGAAATGAAGCATCGGAATCTATAACTAGTGTCACAGGAATGGTTCAAAACATAGACAGTAAGAAGAGTCAGTCTTCTTGTACTTAAGTCAGCATTGTGCCTTTTGCATTTAATTCCGATTCAATTTCTGTGTTTCATCGTCAATAAGAAGGTCAGAGGGATACTGTAAAGCTGAAGTGAAGCATCGGAATCTATAACTAGTGTCACAGGAATTGTTCAAAACATAGACTGTAAGAAGAGTCAGTTTTCTTGTACTTAAGTCGGCATTGTGCCTTTTGTATTTAATTCCGATGCAATTTCTGTGTTCCATCGTCAATAAGAAGGTCAGAGGGATACAGTAAACCTGAAGTGAAGCATCGGAATCTATATCTAGTGTCACAGGAATGGTTCAGAACATAGACAGTAATAAGAGTCAGTTTTCTTGTACGTAAGTCGGCATTGTGCCTTTTGTATTTAATTCCGATGCAATTTCTGTGATTCATCGTCAATAAGAAGGTCAGAGGGATACAGTAAACCTGAAGTGAAACATCGGAATCTATATCTAGTGTCACAGGAATGATTCAAACATAGACAGTAAGAAGAGTCAGTTTTCTTGTACTTAAGTCGGCATTGTGTCTTTTGTATTCAATTCCGATTCAATTTCTTTGTTTCATCGTCAATAAGAAGGTCAGAGGGATACAGTAAAAATGAAGTGAAGCATCTGAATCTATAAATCTGTAACTAGTGTCACAGGAATGTTTCAAAACACGGACTGTAAGAAGAGTCAGTTATCTTGTACTTATGTCGGCATTGTGACTTTTGTATTTAATTCCGATGCAATTTCTGTGTTTCATCGTCAATAAGAAGGTCAGAGGGATACAGTAAACCTGAAGTGAAGCATCGGAATCCATAACTAGTGTCACAGGAATGGTTCAAAACATAGACAGTAAGAAGAGTCAGTTTTCTTGTACTTAAGTCGGCATTGTGCCATTTGTATGTTATTCCGATGCAATTTCTGTGCTTCATCAACAATAGGAAGGTCATAGGGATAGAGTAAACCTGAAATGAAGCATCGGAATCTATAACTAGTGTCACATGAATGGTTCAAACATAGACAGTAAGAAGAGTCAGTTTTCTTGTCCTTAAATTGGCATTGTGCCTTTTGTATTTAATTCCGATGCAATTTCTGTGATTCACCGTCAATAAGAAGGTCAGAGGGATACAGTAAACCTGAAGTGAAGCATCGGAATCTATATCTATTGTCACAGGAATGGTTCAAAACATAGACAGTAAGAAGAGTCAGTTTTCTTGCACTTAAGTCGGCATTGTGCCTTTTGTATTTAATTCCGATTCAATTTCTGTGTTTCATCGTCAATAAGAAGGTCAGAGGGATACAGTAAACCTGAAGTGAAGCATCGGAATCTATAACTAGTGTCACATGAATGGTTCAAATCATTGACAGTAAGAAGATTCAGTTGTTTTGTACTTAAGTCGGCATTGTGCCTTTTGTATTCAATTCCGATGCTATTTCTGTGTTTCATCGTCAATAAGACGGTCAGAGGGATACAGTAAACCTCAAGTGAAGCATCGGAATCTATAACTAGTGTCACAGGAGTGGTTCAAAACATAGACAGTAAGAAGAGTCAATTTTCTTGTACTTAAGTCAGCATTGTGCCTTTTGTATTTAATTCCGATTCAATTTCTGTGTTTCATCGTCAATAAGTAGGTCAGAGGGATACTGTAAAGCTGATGTGAAGCATCGGAATCTATAACTAGTGTCACAGGAATGGTTCAAAACTTAGACAGTAAGAAGAGACAGTTTTCTTGTACTTATCTCGGCATTGTGCCTTTTGTATTTAATTCCAATGCAATTTCTGTGTTTCATCGTCAAGCAGAAGGTCAGAGGGATACAGTAAACCTGAAATGAAGCATCGGAATCTATAACTAGTGTCACAGTAATGGTTCAAATCATAGACAGTAAGAAGAATCAGTTTTCTTGTACTTAAGTCGGCATTGTGCCTTTTCTATTTATTTCCGATGGAATTTCTGTGTTTCATCGTCAATATGAAGGTCAGAGGGATACAGTAAACCTGAGGTGAAGCATCGGAATCTATAACTAGCGTCACAGGAATGGTTAATAACATAAACAGTAAGAAGAGACAGTTTTCTTGTACTTAAGTCGGCATTGTGCCTTTTGTATTTAATTCCGATGATATATCCGTGTTTCATCGACAATAAGATGGTCAGAGGGATACAGTAAACCTGAAGTGAAGCATCGGAATCTATAACTAATGTCACATGAATGGTTCAAACATAGACAGTAAGAAGAGTCAGTTTTCTTGTCTTTAAGTCGGCATTGTGCCTTTTGTATTTAATTCCAATGCAATTTCTGTGTTTCATCGTCAATAAGAAGGTCAGAGGGATACAGTAAACCTGAAGTGAAGCTTCGGAATCTATATCTAGTGTCACAGGAATGGTTCAAACATAGACTGTAAGAAGAGTCAGTTTTCATGTGCTTAAGTCGGCCTTGTGCCTTTTGTATTTAATTCCGATGCAATTTCTGTGATTCATCGTCAATAAGAAGGTCAGAGGGATACAGTAAACCTGAAGTGAAGCATCGGAATCTATATCTAGTGTCACAGGAATGATTCAAAACATAGACAGTAAGAAGAGTCAGTTTTCTTGTACTTAAGTCGGCATTGTGCCTTTTGTATTTAATTCCGATTCAATTTCTTTGTTTCATCGTCAATAAGAAGGTCAGAGGGATACAGTAAAAATGAAGTGAAGCATCTGAATCTATAAATCTGTAACTAGTGTCACAGGAATGTTTCAAAACATGGACTGTAAGAAGAGTCAGTTATCTTGTACTTAAGTCGGCATTGTGACTTTTTTATTTAATTCCGATGCAATTTCTGTGTTTCATCGTCAATAAGAAGGTCAGAGGGCTACAGTGAACCTGAAGTGAAGCATCGGAATCCATAACTAGTGTCACAGGAATGGTTCAAAACATAGACAGTAAGAAGAGTCAGTTTTCTTGTACTTAAGTCGGCATTGTGCCATTTGTATTTTATTCCGATGCAATTTCTGTGTTTCATCAACAATAGGAAGGTCATAGGGATAGAGTAAACCTGAAATGAAGCATCGGAAACTATAACTAGTGTCACATGAATGGTTCAAACATAGACAGTATGAAGAGTCAGTTTTCTTGTCCTTAAATTGGCATTGTGCCTTTTGTATTTAATTCCGATGCAATTTCTGTGTTTCATCGTCAATAAGAAGGTCAGAAGGATACAGTAAACCTGAAGTGAAGCATCGGAATCTATATCTAGTGTCACAGGAATTGTTCAAAACATAGACTGCAAAAAGAGTCAGTTTTCTTGTACTTAAGTCGGAATTGTGCCTTTTGTATTTAATTCCGATGCAATTTCTGTGATTCACCGTCAATGAGAAGGTCAGAGGGATACAGTAAACCTGAAGTGAAGCATCGGAATCTATATCTATTGTCAGAGGAATGGTTCAAAACATAGACAGTAAGTAGAGTCAGTTTTCTTGTACTTAAGACGGCATTGTGCCTTTTGTATTTCATTCCGATTCAATTTCTGTGTTTCATCGTCAATAAGAAGGTCAGAGGGATACAGTAAACCGGAAGTGAAGCATCTGAACCTATTACTTGTGTCACAGGAATGGTTCAAATCATAGACAGTAATAAGAGTCAGTTTTCTTGTACTTAAGTCGGCATTGTGCCTTCTGTATTTAATTCCGATGATATTTCTGTGTTTCATCGACAATAAGATGGTCAGAGGGATACAGTAAACCTGAAGTGAAGCATCGGAATCCGTAACTAGTGTCACAGGAACGGTTCAAAACATAGACACTAAGAAGAGTCAGTTTTCTCGTACTTAAGTCGGCATTGTGCATTTTGTATTTAATTCCGATGATATTTCTGTGTTTCATCGACAATAAGATGGTCAGAGGGATACAGTAAACCTGAAGTGAAGCATCGGAATCTATAACTAGGGCACATGAATGGTTCAAACATAGACAGTAAGAAGAGTCAGTTTTCTTGTCCTCAAGCCGGCATTGTGCCAGTAAACCAGAAGTGAAGCATCGGAAACTATAACTAGTGTCACATGAATGGTTCAAAACATAGACAGTAAGAAGAGTCAGTTTTCTTGTACTTTAGTCGGCATTGTGCCATTTGTATTTAATTCCGATGCAATTTCTGTGTTTCATCGTCAAAAAGAAGGTCAGAGGGATACAGTAAACCTGAAGTGAAGCATCGGAATCTATAACTAGTGTCACAGGAATGGTTCAAAACATAGACAGTAAGAAGAGTCAGTCTTCTTGTACTTAAGTCGGCATTGTGCCTTTTGTATTTAATTCATTTTTACTGTATCCCTCTGACCTTCTTATTGACGATGAAACAAAGAAATTGAATCGGAATTAAATACAAAAGGCACAATGCCGACTTAAGTACAAGAAGCATCGGAATCTATAACTAATGTCACATGAATGGTTCAAACATAGACAGTAAGAAGAGTCAGTTTTCTTGTCCTTAAGACGGCATTGTGCCTTTTGTATTTAATTCCGATGCAATTTCTCTGTTTCATCGTCAATAAGAAGGTCAGAGGGATACAGTAAACCTGAAGTGAAGCATCGTAATCTATATCTAGTGTCACAGGAATGGTTCAGAACATAGACTGTAAGAAGAGTCAGTTTTCTTGTACTTAAGTCGGCATTGTGCCTTTTGTATTTAATTCCGATGCAATTTCTGTGATTCATCGTTAATAAGAAGGTCAGAGGGATACAGTAAACCTGAAGTGAAGCATCGGAATCTATATCTAGTGTCACAGGAATGATTCAAAACATAGACAGTAAGAAGAGTCAGTTTTCTTGTACTTAAGTCGGCATTGTGCCTTTTGTATTCAATTCCGATTCAATTTCTTTGTTTCATCTTCAATAAGAAGGTCAGAGGGATACAGTAAAAATGAAGTGAAGCATCTGAATCTATAAATCTGTAACTAGTGTCACAGGAATGTTTCAAAACATGGACTGTAAGAAGAGTCAGTTATCTTGTACTTAAGTCGGCATTGTGACTTTTGTATTTAATTCCGATGCAATTTCTGTGTTTCATCGTCAATAAGAAGGTCAGAGGGATACAGTAAACCTGAAGTGAAGCATCGGAATCCATAACTAGTGTCACAGGAATGGTTCAAAACATAGACAGTAAGAAGAGTCAGTTTTCTTGTACTTAAGTCGGCATTGTGCCATTTGTATTTTATTCCGATGCAATTTCTGTGTTTCATCAACAATAGGAAGGTCATAGGGATAGAGTAAACCTGAAATGAAGCATCGGAATCTATAGCTAGTGTCACATGAATGGTTCAAACATAGACAGTAAGAAGAGTCAGTTTTCTTGTCCTTAAATTGGCATTGTGCCTTTTGTATTTAATTCCGATGCAATTTCTGTGTTTCATCGTCAATAAGAAGGTCAGAGGGATACAGTAAACCTGAAGTGAAGCATCGGAATCTATATCTAGTGTCACAGGAATTGTTCAAAACATAGACTGCAAAAAGAGTCAGCTTTCTTGTACTTAAGTCGGAATTGTGCCTTTTGTATTTATTTCCGATGCAATTTCTGTGATTCACCGTCAATAAGAAGGACAGAGGGATACAGTAAACCTGAAGTGAAGCATCGGAATCTATATCTATTGTCACAGGAATGGTTCAAAACATAGACACTAAGAAGATTCAGCTGTTTTGTACTTAAGTCGGCATTGTGCCTTTTGTATTTAATTCCGATGCAATTTCTGTGTTTCATCGTCAATAAGACGGTCAGAGGGATACAGTAAACCTCAAGTGAAGCATCGGAATCTATAACTAGTGTCACAGGAATGGTTCAAAACATAGACAAAAAGAAGAGTCAGTTTTCTTGTACTTAACTCGGCATTGTGCCTTTTGTATTTAATTCCGATGCAATTTCTGTGTTTCATCGTCAATCAGAAGGTCAGAGGGTTGCAGTAAACCTGAAATGAAGCATCGGAATCTATAACTAGTGTCACAGTAATGGTTCAAATCATAGACAGTAAGAAGAATCAGTTTTCTTGTACTTAAGTCGGCATTGTGCCTTTTCTCTTTATTTCCGATGCAATTTCTGTGTTTCATCGCCAATAAGAAGGTCAGTGGGATACAGTAAACCTGAGGTGAAGCATCGGAATCAATAACTAGCGTCACAGGAATGGTTAATAACATAAACAGTAAGAAGAGTCAGTTTTCTTGTACTTAAGTCGGCATTGTGCCTTTTGTATTTAATTCCGATGATATATCTGTGTTTCATCGACAATAAGATGGTCAGAGGGATACAGTAAACCTGAAGTGAAGCATCGGAATCTATAACTAGTGTCACAGGAATGGTTCAAAACATAGACAGTAAGAAGAGTCAGTCTTCTTGTACTTAAGTCGGCATTGTGCCTTTTGTATTTAATTCGGATGCAATATCTGTGTTTCTTCGTCAATAAGAAGGTCAGAGGTATACAGTAAACCTGAAGTGAAGCATCGGAATCTATAACTAATGTCACATGAATGGTTCAAACATAGACAGTAAGAAGAGTCAGTTTTCTTGTCCTTAAGTCGGCATTGTGCCTTTTGTATTTAATTCCGATGCAATTTCTGTGTTTCATCGTCAATAAGAAGGTCAGAGGGATACAGTAAACCTGAAGTGAAGCATCGGAATCTATATCTAGTGTCACAGGAATGGTTCAAAACATAGACTGTAAGAAGAGTCAGTTTTCTTGTGCTTAAGTCGGCATTGTGCCTTTTGTATTTAATTCCGATTGAATTTCTGTGATTCATCGTCAATATGAAGGTCAGAGGGATACAGTAAACCTGAAGTGAAGCATCGGAATCTATATCTAGTGTCACAGGAATGATTCAAAACATAGACAGTAAGAAGAGTCAGTTTTCTTGTACTTAAGTCGGCATTGTGCCTTTTGTATTTAATTCCGATTCAATTTCTTTGTTTCATCGTCAATAAGAAGGTCAGAGGGATACAGTAAAAATGAAGTGAAGCATCTGAATCTATAAATCTGTAACTAGTGTCACAGGAATGTTTCAAAACATGGACTGTAAGAAGAGCCAGTTATCTTGTACTTAAGTCGGCATTTTGACTTTTGTATTTAATTCCGATGCAATTTCTGTGTTTCATCGTCAATACGAAGGTCAGAGGGATACAGTAAACCTGAATTGAAGCATCGGAATCCATAACTAGTGTCACAGGAATGGTTCAAAACATAGACAGTAAGAAGAGTCAGTTTTCTTGTACTTAAGTCGGCATTGTGCCATTTGTATTTTATTCCGATGCAAATTCTGTGTTTCATCAACAATAGGAAGGTCATAGTGATAGAGTAAACATGAAATGAAGCATCGGAATCTATAACTAGTGTCACATGAATGGTTCAAACATAGACAGTAAGAAGAGTCAGTTTTCTTGCACTTAAGTCGGCATTGTGCCTTTTGTATTTAATTCCGATTCAATTTCTGTGTTTCATCGTCAATAAGAAGGTCAGAGGGATACAGTAAACCTGAAATGAAGCATCGGAATCTATAACTAGTGTCACAGGAATGGTTCAAAACATAGACAGTAAGAAGAGTCAGTCTTCTTGTACTTAAGTCAGCATTGTGCCTTTTGCATTTAATTCCGATTCAATTTCTGTGTTTCATCGTCAATAAGAAGGTCAGAGGGATACTGTAAAGCTGAAGTGAAGCATCGGAATCTATAACTAGTGTCACAGGAATTGTTCAAAACATAGACTGTAAGAAGAGTCAGTTTTCTTGTACTTAAGTCGGCATTGTGCCTTTTGTATTTAATTCCGATGCAATTTCTGTGTTCCATCGTCAATAAGAAGGTCAGAGGGATACAGTAAACCTGAAGTGAAGCATCGGAATCTATATCTAGTGTCACAGGAATGGTTCAGAACATAGACAGTAATAAGAGTCAGTTTTCTTGTACGTAAGTCGGCATTGTGCCTTTTGTATTTAATTCCGATGCAATTTCTGTGATTCATCGTCAATAAGAAGGTCGGAGGGATACAGTAAACCTGAAGTGAAGCATCGGAATCTATATCTAGTGTCACAGGAATGATTCAAACATAGACAGTAAGAAGAGTCAGTTTTCTTGTACTTAAGTCGGCATTGTGTCTTTTGTATTCAATTCCGATTCAATTTCTTTGTTTCATCGTCAATAAGAAGGTCAGAGGGATACAGTAAAAATGAAGTGAAGCATCTGAATCTATAAATCTGTAACTAGTGTCACAGGAATGTTTCAAAACACGGACTGTAAGAAGAGTCAGTTATCTTGTACTTAAGTCGGCATTGTGACTTTTGTATTTAATTCCGATGCAATTTCTGTGTTTCATCGTCAATAAGAAGGTCAGAGGGATACAGTAAACCTGAAGTGAAGCATCGGAATCCATAACTAGTGTCACAGGAATGGTTCAAAACATAGACAGTAAGAAGAGTCAGTTTTCTTGTACTTAAGTCGGCATTGTGCCATTTGTATGTTATTCCGATGCAATTTCTGTGTTTCATCAACAATAGGAAGGTCATAGGGATAGAGTAAACCTGAAATGAAGCATCGGAATCTATAACTAGTGTCACATGAATGGTTCAAACATAGACAGTAAGAAGAGTCAGTTTTCTTGTCCTTAAATTGGCATTGTGCCTTTTGTATTTAATTCCGATGCAATTTCTGTGATTCACCGTCAATAAGAAGGTCAGAGGGATACAGTAAACCTGAAGTGAAGCATCGGAATCTATATCTATTGTCACAGGAATGGTTCAAAACATAGACAGTAAGAAGAGTCAGTTTTCTTGCACTTAAGTCGGCATTGTGCCTTTTGTATTTAATTCCGATTCAATTTCTGTGTTTCATCGTCAATAAGAAGGTCAGAGGGATACAGTAAACCTGAAGTGAAGCATCGGAATCTATAACTAGTGTCACATGAATGGTTCAAATCATTGACAGTAAGAAGATTCAGTTGTTTTGTACTTATGTCGGCATTGTGCCTTTTGTATTCAATTCCGATGCTATTTCTGTGTTTCATCGTCAATAAGACGGTCAGAGGGATACAGTAAACCTCAAGTGAAGCATCGGAATCTATAACTAGTGTCACAGGAGTGGTTCAAAACATAGACAGTAAGAAGAGTCAATTTTCTTGTACTTAAGTCAGCATTGTGCCTTTTGTATTTAATTCCGATTCAATTTCTGTGTTTCATCGTCAATAAGTAGGTCAGAGGAATACTGTAAAGCTGATGTGAAGCATCGGAATCTATAACTAGTGTCACAGGAATGGTTCAAAACTTAGACAGTAAGAAGAGTCAGTTTTCTTGTACTTATCTCGGCATTGTGCCTTTTGTATTTAATTCCAATGCAATTTCTGTGTTTCATCGTCAATCAGAAGGTCAGAGGGATACAGTAAACCTGAAATGAAGCATCGGAATCTATAACTAGTGTCACAGTAATGGTTCAAATCATAGACAGTAAGAAGAATCAGTTTTCTTGTACTTAAGTCGGCATTGTGCCTTTTCTATTTATTTCCGATGGAATTTCTGTGTTTCATCGTCAATAAGAAGGTCAGAGGGATACAGTAAACCTGAGGTGAAGCATCGGAATCTATAACTAGCGTCACAGGAATGGTTAATAACATAAACAGTAAGAAGAGACAGTTTTCTTGTACTTAAGTCGGCATTGTGCCTTTTGTATTTAATTCCGATGATATATCCGTGTTTCATCGACAATAAGATGGTCAGAGGGATACAGTAAACCTGAAGTGAAGCATCGGAATCTATAACTAATGTCACATGAATGGTTCAAACATAGACAGTAAGAAGAGTCAGTTTTCTTGTCTTTAAGTCGGCATTGTGCCTTTTGTATTTAATTCCGATGCAATTTCTGTGTTTCATCGTCAATAAGAAGGTCAGAGGGATACAGTAAACCTGAAGTGAAGCTTCGGAATCTATATCTAGTGTCACAGGAATGGTTCAAACATAGACTGTAAGAAGAGTCAGTTTTCTTGTGCTTAAGTCGGCCTTGTGCCTTTTGTATTTAATTCCGATGCAATTTCTGTGATTCATCGTCAATAAGAAGGTCAGAGGGATACAGTAAACCTGAAGTGAAGCATCGGAATCTATATCTAGTGTCACAGGAATGATTCAAAACATAGACAGTAAGAAGAGTCAGTTTTCTTGTACTTAAGTCGGCATTGTGCCTTTTGTATTTAATTCCGATTCAATTTCTTTGTTTCATCGTCAATAAGAAGGTCAGAGGGATACAGTAAAAATGAAGTGAAGCATCTGAATCTATAAATCTGTAACTAGTGTCACAGGAATGTTTCAAAACATGGACTGTAAGAAGAGTCAGTTATCTTGTACTTAAGTCGGCATTGTGACTTTTTTATTTAATTCCGATGCAATTTCTGTGTTTCATCGTCAATAAGAAGGTCAGAGGGCTACAGTGAACCTGAAGTGAAGCATCGGAATCCATAACTAGTGTCACAGGAATGGTTCAAAACATAGACAGTAAGAAGAGTCAGTTTTCTTGTACTTAAGTCGGCATTGTGCCATTTGTATTTTATTCCGATGCAATTTCTGTGTTTCATCAACAATAGGAAGGTCATAGGGATAGAGTAAACCTGAAATGAAGCATCGGAAACTATAACTAGTGTCACAGGAATGGTTCAAACATAGACAGTATGAAGAGTCAGTTTTCTTGTTCTTATATTGGCATTGTGCCTTTTGTATTTAATTCCGATGCAATTTCTGTGTTTCATCGTCAATAAGAAGGTCAGAAGGATACAGTAAACCTGAAGTGAAGCATCGGAATCTATATCTAGTGTCACAGGAATTGTTCAAAACATAGACTGCAAAAAGAGTCAGTTTTCTTGTACTTAAGTCGGAATTGTGCCTTTTGTATTTAATTCCGATGCAATTTCTGTGATTCACCGTCAATGAGAAGGTCAGAGGGATACAGTAAACCTGAAGTGAAGCATCGGAATCTATATCTATTGTCAGAGGAATGGTTCAAAACATAGACAGTAAGTAGAGTCAGTTTTCTTGTACTTAAGACGGCATTGTGCCTTTTGTATTTCATTCCGATTCAATTTCTGTGTTTCATCGTCAATAAGAAGGTCAGAGGGATACAGTAAACCGGAAGTGAAGCATCTGAACCTATTACTTGTGTCACAGGAATGGTTCAAATCATAGACAGTAATAAGAGTCAGTTTTCTTGTACTTAAGTCGGCATTGTGCCTTCTGTATTTAATTCCGATGATATTTCTGTGTTTCATCGACAATAAGATGGTCAGAGGGATACAGTAAACCTGAAGTGAAGCATCGGAATCCGTAACTAGTGTCACAGGAATGGTTCAAAACATAGACAGTAAGAAGAGTCAGTTTTCTCGTACTTAAGTCGGCATTGTGTATTTTGTATTTAATTCCGATGATATTTCTGTGTTTCATCGACAATAAGATGGTCAGAGGGATACAGTAAACCTGAAGTGAAGCATCGGAATCTATAACTAGGGCACATGAATGGTTCAAACATAGACAGTAAGAAGAGTCAGTTTTCTTGTCCTCAAGCCGGCATTGTGCCAGTAAACCAGAAGTGAAGCATCGGAAACTATAACTAGTGTCACATGAATGGTTCAAAACATAGACAGTAAGAAGAGTCAGTTTTCTTGTACTTTAGACGGCATTGTGCCATTTGTATTTAATTCCGATGCAATTTCTGTGTTTCATCGTCAAAAAGAAGGTCAGAGGGATACAGTAAACCTGAAGTGAAGCATCGGAATCTATAACTAGTGTCACAGGAATGGTTCAAAACATAGACAGTAAGAAGAGTCAGTCTTCTTGTACTTAAGTCGGCATTGTGCCTTTTGTATTTAATTCTTTTTTATTGTATCCCTCTGACCTTCTTATTGACGATGAAACAAAGAAATTGAATCGGAATTAAATACAAAAGGCACAATGCCGACTTAAGTACAAGAAGCATCGGAATCTATAACTAATGTCACATGAATGGTTCAAACATAGACAGTAAGAAGAGTCAGTTTTCTTGTCCTTAAGACGGCATTGTGCCTTTTGTATTTAATTCCGATGCAATTTCTCTGTTTCATCGTCAATAAGAAGGTCAGAGGGATACAGTAAACCTGAAGTGAAGCTTCGTAATCTATATCTAGTGTCACAGGAATGGTTCAGAACATAGACTGTAAGAAGAGTCAGTTTTCTTGTACTTAAGTCGGCATTGTGCCTTTTGTATTTAATTCCGATGCAATTTCTGTGATTCATCGTCAATAAGAAGGTCAGAGGGATACAGTAAACCTGAAGTGAAGCATCGGAATCTATATCTAGTGTCACAGGAATGATTCAAAACATAGACAGTAAGAAGAGTCAGTTTTCTTGTACTTAAGTCGGCATTGTGCCTTTTGTATTCAATTCCGATTCAATTTCTTTGTTTCATCTTCAATAAGAAGGTCAGAGGGATACAGTAAAAATGAAGTGAAGCATCTGAATCTATAAATCTGTAACTAGTGTCACAGGAATGTTTCAAAACATGGACTGTAAGAAGAGTCAGTTATCTTGTACTTAAGTCGGCATTGTGACTTTTGTATTTAATTCCGATGCAATTTCTGTGTTTCATCGTCAATAAGAAGGTCAGAGGGATACAGTAAACCTGAAGTGAAGCATCGGAATCCATAACTAGTGTCACAGGAATGGTTCAAAACATAGACAGTAAGAAGAGTCAGTTTTCTTGTACTTAAGTCGGCATTGTGCCATTTGTATTTTATTCCGATGCAATTTCTGTGTTTCATCAACAATAGGAAGGTCATAGGGATAGAGTAAACCTGAAATGAAGCATCGGAAACTGTAACTAGTGTCACATGAATGGTTCAAACATAGACAGTAAGAAGAGTCAGTTTTCTTGTTCTTAAATTGGCATTGTGCCTTTTGTATTTAATTCCGATGCAATTTCTGTGTTTCATCGTCAATAAGAAGGTCAGAGGGATACAGTAAACCTGAAGTGAAGCATCGGAATCTATATCTAGTGTCACAGGAATTGTTCAAAACATAGACTGCAAAAAGAGTCAGTTTTCTTGTACTTAAGTCGGAATTGTGCCTTTTGTATTTATTTCCGATGCAATTTCTGTGATTCACCGTCAATAAGAAGGACAGAGGGATACAGTAAACCTGAAGTGAAGCATCGGAATCTATATCTATTTTGTCACAGGGATGGTTCAAAACATAGACACTAAGAAGATTCAGCTGTTTTGTACTTAAGTCGGCATTGTGCCTTTTGTATTTAATTCCGATGCAATTTCTGTGTTTCATCGTCAATAAGACGGTCAGAGGGATACAGTAAACCTCAAGTGAAGCATCGGAATCTATAACTAGTGTCACAGGAATGGTTCAAAACATAGACAAAAAGAAGAGTCAATTATCTTGTACTTAAGTCAGCATTGTGCCTTTTGTATTTAATTCCGATTCAATTTCTGTGTTTCATCGTCAATAAGAAGGTCAGAGGGATACTGTAAAGCTGAAGTGAAGCATCGGAATCTATAACTAGTGTCACAGGAATGGTTCAAAACTTAGACAGTAAGAAGAGTCAGTTTTCTTGTACTTAACTCGGCATTGTGCCTTTTGTATTTAATTCCGTTGCAATTTCTGTGTTTCATCGTCAATCAGAAGGTCAGAGGGTTGCAGTAAACCAGAAATGAAGCATCGGAATCTATAACTAGTGTCACAGTAATGGTTCAAATCATAGACAGTAAGAAGAATCAGTTTTCTTGTACTTAAGTCGGCACTGTGCCTTTTCTCTTTATTTCCGATGCAATTTCTGTGTTTCATCGCCAATAAGAAGGTCAGTGGGATACAGTAAACCTGAGGTGAAGCATCGGAATCTATAACTAGCGTCACAGGAATGGTTAATAACATAAACAGTAAGATGTGTCAGTTTTCTTGTACTTAAGTCGGCATTGTGCCTTTTGTATTTAATTCCGATGATATATCTGTGTTTCATCGACAATAAGATGGTCAGAGGGATACAGTAAACCTGAAGTGAAGCATCGGAATCTATAACTAGTGTCACAGGAATGGTTCAAAACATAGACAGTAAGAAGAGTCAGTCTTCTTGTACTTAAGTCGGCATTGTGCCTTTTGTATTTAATTCGGAAGCAATATCTGTGTTTCTTCGTCAATAAGAAGGTCAGAGGGATACAGTAAACCTGAAGTGAAGCATCGGAATCTATAACTAATGTCACATGAATGGTTCAAACATAGACAGTAAGAAGAGTCAGTTTTCTTGTCCTTAAGTCGGCATTGTGCCTTTTGTATTTAATTCCGATGCAATTTCTGTGTTTCATCGTAAATAAGAAGGTCAGAGGGATACAGTAAACCTGAAGTGAAGCATCGGAACCTATATCTAGTGTCACAGGAATGGTTCAAAACATAGACTGTAAGAACAGTCAGTTTTCTTGTGCTTAAGTCGGCATTGTGCCTTTTGTATTTAATTCCGATGCAATTTCTGTGATTCATCGTCAATATGAAGGTCAGAGGGATACAGTAAACCTGACGTGAAGCATCGGAATCTATATCTATTGTCACAGGAATTGTTCATAACATAGACAGTAAGAAGAGTCAGTTTTCTTGTACTTAAGTCGGCATTGTGCCTTTTGTATTTAATTCTGATGCAATTTCTGTGTTTCATCGTCAATAAGGTCAGAGGGATACAGTAAACCTGAAGTGAAGCATCGGAATCTATGACTAGTGTCACATGAATGGTTCAAAACATAGACAGTAAGAAGAGTCAGTTTTCTTGTACTTAAGTCGGCATTGTGCCATTTGTATTTTAATCCGATGCAATTTCTGTGTTTCATGAACAATAAGAAGGTCAGAGGGATACAGTAAACCTGAAGTGAAGCATCGGAATCTATAACTTGTGTCACATGAATGGTTGAAACAGAGACAGCAAGAAGAGTCAGTTTTCTTGTACTTAAGTCGGCATTGTGATTTTTGTATTTAATTCCGATGCAATTTCTGTTTTTCATCGTCAATAAGAAGGTCAGAGGGATACAGTAAACCTTTGGTGAAGCATCGGAATCTACAACTAGTGTCACAGGAATGGTTAAAAACATAAACAGTAAGAAGAGTCAGTTTTCTTGTACTTAAGTCGGCATTGTGCCTTTTCTATTTAATTCCAATGCAATTTCTGTGTTTCATCGTCAATAAGAAGGTGAGAGGGATACAGTAAACCTGAAGTGAAGCATCGGAATCTATAACTAGTGTCACAGGAATGGTTCAAATCATAGACAGTGAGAAGAGTCAGTTTCCTTGTACTTAAGTCGGCATTGTGCCATTTGTATTTAATTCCGATGATATTTCTGTGTTTCATCGACAATAAGGTGGTCAGAGCGATACAGTAAACCTGAAGTGAAGCATCGGAATCTATAACTAGTGTCACAGGAATGGTTCAAAACATAGACAGTAAGAAGAATCAGTTTTCTTGTACTTAAGTCGGCATTGTGTTTTTTGTATTTAATTCCGATGATATTTCTGTGTTTCATCGACAATAAGATGGTCAGAGGGATACAGTAAACCTGAAGTGAAGCATCGGAATCTATAACTAGTGTCACAGGAATGGTTCAACGCATAGACTGTAAGAAGAGTCAGTTTTCTTGTACGTAAGCCGGCATTGTGCATTTTGTATTTAATTCCGACGCAATATCTGTGTTTCATCGTCAATAAGAAGGTAAGAGGGATACAGTAAAAATGAAGTGAAGCATCGGAATCTATAACTAGTGTCACATGAATGGTTCAAATCATTGACAGTAAGAAGATTCAGTTGTTTTGTACTTAAGTCGGCATTGTGCCTTTTGTATTTAATTCCGATGCAATTTCTGTGTTTCATCGTCAATAAGACGGTCAGAGGGATACAGTAAACCTCAAGTGAAGCATCGGAATCTATAACTAGTGTCACAGGAATGGTTCAAATCATAGACAGTAAGAAGAGTCAATTTTCTTCTACTTAAGTCAGCATTGTGCCTTTTGTATTTAATTCCGATTCAATTTCTGTGTTTCATCGTCAATAAGAAGGTCAGAGGGATACTGTAAAGCTGAAGTGATGCATCGGAATCTATAACTAGTGTCACAGTAATGGTTCAAATCATAGACAGTAAGAAGAATCAGTTTTCTTGTACTTAAGTCGGCATTGTGCCTTTTCTCTTTATTTCCGATGCAATTTCTGTGTTTCATCGCCAATAAGAAGGTCAGTGGGATACAGTAAACCTGAGGTGAAGCATCGGAATCTATAACTAGCGTCACAGGAATGGTTAATAACATAAACAGTAAGAAGTGTCAGTTTTCTTGTACTTAAGTCGGCATTGTGCCTTTTGTATTTAATTCGGATGCAATATCTGTGTTTCTTCGTCAATAAGAAGGTCAGAGGGATACAGTAAACCTGAAGTGAAGCATCGGAATCTATAACTAATGTCACATGAATGGTTCAAACATAGACAGTAAGAAGAGTCAGTTTTCTTGTCCTTAAGTCGGCATTGTGCCTTTTGTATTTAATTCCGATGCAATTTCTGTGTTTCATCGTCAATAAGAAGGTCAGAGGGATACAGTAAACCTGAAGTGAAGCATCGGAATCTATATCTAGTGTCACAGGAATGGTTCAAAACATAGACTGTAAGAAGAGTCAGTTTTCTTGTGCTTAAGTCGGCATTGTGCCTTTTGTATTTAATTCCGATGCAATTTCTGTGATTCATCGTCAATATGAAGGTCAGAGGGATACAGTAAACCTGACGTGAAGCATCGGAATCTATATCTATTGTCACAGGAATTGTTCATAACATAGACAGTAAGAAGAGTCAGTTTTCTTGTACTTAAGTCGGCATTGTGCCTTTTGTATTTAATTCTGATGCAATTTCTGTGTTTCATCGTCAATAAGGTCAGAGGGATACAGTAAACCTGAAGTGAAGCATCGGAATCTATGACTAGTGTCACATGAATGGTTCAAAACATAGACAGTAAGAAGAGTCAGTTTTCTTGTACTTAAGTCGGCATTGTGCCATTTGTATTTTAATCCGATGCAATTTCTGTGTTTCATGAACAATAAGAAGGTCAGAGGGATACAGTAAACCTGAAGTGAAGCATCGGAATCTATAACTTGTGTCACATGAATGGTTGAAACAGAGACAGTAAGAAGAGTCAGTTTTCTTGTACTTAAGTCGGCATTGTGATTTTTGTATTTAATTCCGATGCAATTTCTGTGTTTCATCGTCAATAAGAAGGTCAGAGGGATACAGTAAACCTTTGGTGAAGCATCGGAATCTACAACTAGTGTCACAGGAATGGTTAAAAACATAAACAGTAAGAAGAGTCAGTTTTCTTGTACTTAAGTCGGCATTGTGCCTTTTCTATTTAATTCCGATGCAATTTCTGTGTTTCATCGTCAATAAGAAGGTGAGAGGGATACAGTAAACCTGAAGTGAGGCATCGGAATCTATAACTAGTGTCACAGGAATGGTTCAAATCATAGACAGTAAGAAGAGTCAGTTTTCTTGTACTTAAGTCGGCATTGTGCCATTTGTATTTAATTCCGATGATATTTCTGTGTTTCATCGACAATAAGGTGGTCAGAGCGATACAGTAAACATGAAGTGAAGCATCGGAATCTATAACTAGTGTCACAGGAATGGTTCAAAACATAGACAGTAAGAAGAATCAGTTTTCTTGTACTTAAGTCGGCATTGTGTTTTTTGTATTTAATTCCGATGATATTTCTGTGTTTCATCGACAATAAGATGGTCAGAGGGATACAGTAAACCTGAAGTGAAGCATCGGAATCTATAACTAGTGTCACAGGAATGGTTCAACGCATAGACTGTAAGAAGAGTCAGTTTTCTTGTACGTAAGCCGGCATTGTGCATTTTGTATTTAATTCCGACGCAATATCTGTGTTTCATCGTCAATAAGAAGGAAAGAGGGATACAGTAAAAATGAAGTGAAGCATCGGAATCTATAACTAGTGTCACATGAATGGTTCAAATCATTGACAGTAAGAAGATTCAGTTGTTTTGTACTTAAGTCGGCATTGTGCCTTTTGTATTTAATTCCGATGCAATTTCTGTGTTTCATCGTCAATAAGACGGTCAGAGGGATACAGTAAACCTCAAGTGAAGCATCGGAATCTATAACTAGTGTCACAGGAATGGTTCAAATCATAGACAGTAAGAAGAGTCAATTTTCTTGTACTTAAGTCAGCATTGTGCCTTTTGTATTTAATTCCGATTCAATTTCTGTGTTTCATCGTCAATAAGAAGGTCAGAGGGATACTGTAAAGCTGAAGTGAAGCATCGGAATCTATAACTAGTGTCACAGGAATGGTTCAAAACTTAGACAGTATGAAGAGTCAGTTTCCTTGTACTTAACTCGGCATTGTGCCTTTTGTATTTAATTCCGATGCAATTTCTGTGTTTCACCGTTAATCAGAAGGTCAGAGGGATACAGTAAACCTGAAGTGAAGCATCGGAATCTATAACTAGTGTCACAGTAATGGTTCAAATCATAGACAGTAAGAAGAGTCAGTTTTCTTGTACTTAAGTCAGTATTGTGCCTTTTCTATTTATTTCCGATGCAATTTCCGTGTTTCATCGTCAATAAGAAGGTCAGAGGGATACAGTAAACCTGAGGTGAAGCATCGGAATCTATAACTAGTGTCACAGGAATGGTTAATAACTTAAACAGTAAGAAGAGTCAGTTTTCTTGTACTTAAGTCGGCATTGTGCCTTTTCTATTTATTTCCGATGCAATTTCTGTGTTTCATCGTCAATAAGAAGGTGAGAGGGATACAGTAAACCTGAAGTGAAGCATCGGAATCTATAACTAGTGTCACAGGAGTGGTTCAAATCATAGACAGTAAGAAGAGTCAGTTTTCTTGTACTTAAGTCGGCTTTGTGCCTTTTGTATTTAATTCCGATGATATTTCTGTGTTCCATCGACAATAAGATGGTCAGAGGGATACAGTAAACCTGAAGTGAAGCATCGGAATCTATAACTAGTGTCACAGGAATGGTTCAAAACATAGACAGTAAGAGGAGTCAGTTTTCTTGTACTTAAGTCGGCATTGTGCCTTTTGTATTTAATTCCGATGATATATCTGTGTTTCATCGACAATAAAATGGTCAGAGGGATACAGTAAACCTGAAGTGAAGCATCGGAATCTATAACTAGTGTCACAGGAATGGTTCAAAACATAGACAGTAAGAAGAGTCAGTCTTCTTGTACGTAAGTCGGCATTGTGCCTTTTGTATTTAATTCCGATGCAATATCTGTGTTTCTTCGTCAATAAGAAGGTCAGAGGGATACAGTAAACCTGAAGTGAAGCATCGGAATCTATAACTAGTGTCACATGAATGGCTCAAACATAGACAGTAAGAAGAGTCAGTTTTCTTGTCCTTTAGTCGGCATTGTGCCTTTTGTATTTAATTCCGATGCAATTTCTGTGTTTCATCGTCAATAAGAAGTTCAAAGGGATACAGTAAACCTGAAGTGAAGCATCGTAATCTATATCTAGTGTCACAGGAATGGTTCAAAACATAGACTGTAAGAAGAGTCAGTTTTCTTGTACTTAAGTCAGCATCAAGCCTTTTGAATTTAATGCCGATGCAATTTCTGTGTTTCATCGTCAATAAGAAGGTCAGAGGGATACAGTAAACCTGCAGTGATGCATCGGCATCTATAACTAGTGTCACATGAATGGTTCAAAACATAGACATTAAGAAAAGTCAGCATTCTTGTACTTAAGTCGGCATTGTGCCTTTTGTCTTAAATTCCGAGGCAATTTCTGTGTTTCATCGTCAATAAGGTCAGAGGGATACAGTAAACCTGAAGTGAAGCATCGGAATCTATAACTAGTGTCACAGGAATGGTTCAAAACATAGACAGTAAGAGGAGTCAGTTTTCTTGTACTTAAGTCGGCATTGTGCCTTTTGTATTTAATTCCGATGATACATCTGTGTTTCATCGACAATAAGATGGTCAGAGGGATACAGTAAACCTGAAGTGAAGCATCGGAATCTATAACTAGTGTCACAGGAATGGTTCAAAACATAGACAGTAAGAAGAGTCAGTTTTCTTGTACTTAAGTCGGCATTGTGATTTTTGTATTGAATTCCGATGCAATTTCTGTGTTTCATCGTCAATAAGAAGGTCAGAGGGATACAGTAAACCTTTGGTGAAGCATCGGAATCTACAACTAGTGTCACAGGAATGGTTAAGAACATAAACAGTAAGAAGAGTCAGTTTTCTTGTACTTAAGTCGGCATTGTGCCTTTTCTATTTAATTCCGATGCAATTTCTGTGTTTCATCGTCAATAAGAAGGTGAGAGGGATACAGTAAACCTGAAGTGAAGCATCGGAATCTATAACTAGTGTCACAGGAATGGTTCAAATCATAGACAGTAAGAAGAGTCAGTTTCCTTGTACTTAAGTCGGCATTGTGCCTTTTGTATTTAATTCCGATGATTTTTCTGTGTTTCATCGACAATAAGATGGTCAGAGGGATACAGTACACCTGAAGTGAAGCATCGGAATCTATAACTAGTGTCACAGGAATGTTTCAAAACATAGACAGTAAGAAGAGTCAGTTTTCTTGTACTTAAGTCGGCATTGTGCCTTTTGTATTTAATTCCGATGATATTTCTGTGTTTCATCGACAATAAGATGGTCAGAGGGATACAGTAAACCTGAAGTGAAGCATCGGAATCTATAACTAGTGTCACAGGAATGGTTCAACGCATAGACTGTAAGAAGAGTCAGTTTTCTTGTACGTAAGCCGGCATTGTGCCTTTTGTATTTAATTCCGACGCAATTTCTGTGTTTCATCGTCAATAAGAAGGTAAGAGGGATACAGTAAAAATGAAGTGAAGCATCGGAATCTATAACTAGTGTCACATGAATGGTTCAAATCATTGACAGTAAGAAGATTCAGTTGTTTTGTACTTAAGTCGGCATTGTGCCTTTTGTATTTAATTCCGATGCAATTTCTGTGTTTCATCGTCAATAAGACGGTCAGAGGGATACAGTAAACCTCAAGTGAAGCATCGGAATCTATAACTAGTGTCACAGGAATGGTTCAAATCATAGACAGTAACAAGAGTCAATTTTCTTGTACATAAGTAAGCATTGTGCCTTTTGTATTTAATTCCGATTCAATTTCTGTGTTTCACCGTCAATAAGAAGGTCAGAGGGATACTGTAAAGCTGAAGTGAAGCATCGGAATCTATAACTAGTGTCACAGGAATGGTTCAAAATTTAGACAGTATGAAGAGTCAGTTTTCTTGTACTTAACTCGGCATTGTGCCTTTTGTATTTAATTCCGATGCAATTTCTGTGTTTCACCGTTAATCAGAAGGTCAGAGGGATACAGTAAACCTGAAGTGAAGCATCGGAATCTATAACTAGTGTCACAGTAATGGTTCAAATCATAGACAGTAAGAAGAGTCAGTTTTCTTGTACTTAACCGGCATTGTGCCTTTTCTATTTAATTCCGATGCAATTTCTGTGTTTCATCGTCAATAAGAAGGTGAGAGGGATACAGTAAACCTGAAGTGAAGCATCGGAATCTATAACTAGTGTCACAGGAATGGTTCAAATCATAGACAGTAAGAAGAGTCAGTTTTCTTGTACTTAAGTCGGCTTTGTGCCTTTTGTATTTAATTCCGATGCAATTTCTGTGTTTCATCGTCAATAAGATGGTCAGAGGGATAGAGTAAACCTGAAGTGAAGCATCGGAATCTATAACTAGTGTCACAGGAATGGTTCAAAAAATAGACAGTAAGAAGAGTCAGTCTTCTTGTACGTAAGTCGGCATTGTGAATTTTGTATTTAATTCCGATGCAATATCTGTGTTTCTTCGTCAATAAGAAGGTCAGAGGGATACAGTAAACCTGAAGTGAAGCATCGGAATCTATAACTAGTGTCACATGAATGGCTCAAACATAGACAGTAAGAAGAGTCAGTTTTCTTGTCCTTAAGTCGGCATTGTGCCTTTTGTATTTAATTCCGATGCAATTTCTGTGTTTCATCGTCAATAAGAAGGTCAGAGGGATACAGTAAACCTGAAGTGAAGCATCGGAATCTATAACTTGTGTCTCATGAATGGTTGAAACATAGACAGTAAGAAGAGACAGTTTTCTTGTTCTTAAGTCGGCATTGTGATTTTTGTGTTTAATTCCGATTCAATTTCTGTGTTTCATCGTCAATAAGAAGGTCAGAGGGTTACAGTAAACCTGAAGTGAAGCATCGGAATCTATAACTAGTGTCACAGGAATGGTTCAAAACATAGACTGTAAGAATAGTCAGTTTTCTTGTACTTAAGTCGGCATTGTGCCTTTTGTATTTAATTCTAATGCAATTTCTGTGTTTCATCGTCAATAAGGTCAGAGGGATACAGTAAACCTGAAGTGAAGCATCGGAATCTATAACTAGTGTCACAGGAATGGTTCAAAACATAGACAGTAAGAAGAGTCAGTTCTCTTGTACTTAAGTCGGCATTGTGCCATTTGTATTTTATTCCGATGCAATTTCTGTGTTTCATGAACAATAAGAAGGTCAGAGGGATACAGTAAACCTGAAGTGAAGCATCGGAATCTATAACTTGTGTCACATGAATGGTTGAAACATATACAGTAAGAAGAGTCAGTTTTCTTGTACTTAAGTCGGCATTGTGATTTTTGTATTTAATTCCGATGCAATTTCTGTGTTTCATCGTCAATAAGAAGGTCAGAGGGATACAGTAAACCTTTGGTGAAGCATCGGAATCTACAACTAGTGTCACAGGAATGGTTAAAAACATAAACAGTAAGAAGAGTCAGTTTTCTTGTACTTGAGTCGGCATTGTGCCTTTTCTATTTAATTCGGATGCAATTTCTGTGTTTCAACGTCAATAAGAAGGTGAGAGGGATACAGTAAACCTGAAGTGAAGCATCGGAATCTATAACTAGTGTCACAGGAATGGTTCAAAACATAGACAGTAAGAAGAGTCAGTTTTCTTGTACTTAAGTCGGCATTGTGCCTTTTGTATTTAATTCCGATGATATTTCTGTGTTTCATCGACAATAAGATGGTCAGAGGGATACAGTAAACTTGAAGTGAAGCATCGGAATCTATAACTAGTGTCACAGGAATGGTTCAACGCATAGACTGTAAGAAGAGTCAGTTTTCTTGTACGTAAGCCGGCATTGTGCCTTTTGTATTTAATTCCGACGCAATTTCTGTGTTTCATCGTCAATAAGAAGGTAAGAGGGATACAGTAAAAATGAAGTGAAGCATCGGAATCTATAACTAGTGTCACATGAAAGGTTCAAATCATTGACAGTAAGAAGATTCAGTTGTTTTGTACTTAAGTCGCCATTGTGCCTTTTGTATTTAATTCCGATGCAATTTCTGTGTTTCATCGTCAATAAGACGGTCAGAGGGATACAGTAAACCTCAAGTGAAGCATCGGAATCTATAACTAGTGTCACAGGAATGGTTCAAATCATAGACAGTAACAAGAGTCAATTTTCTTGTACTTAAGTCAGCATTGTGCCTTTTGTATTTAATTCCGATTCAATTTCTGTGTTTCATCGTCAATAAGAAGGTCAGAGGGATACTGTAAAGCTGAAGTGAAGCATCGGAATCTATAACTAGTGTCACAGGAATGGTTCAAAACTTAGACAGTATGAAGAGTCAGTTTTCTTGTACTTAACTCGGCATTGTGCCTTTTGTATTTAATTCCGATGCAATTTCTGTGTTTCACCGTTAATCAGAAGGTCAGAGGGATACAGTAAACCTGAAGGGAAGCATCGGAATCTATAACTAGTGTCACAGTAATGGTTCAAATCATAGACAGTAAGAAGGGTCAGTTTTCTTGTACTTAAGTCAGTATTGTGCCTTTTCTATTTATTTCCGATGAAATTTCTGTGTTTCATCGTCAATAAGAAGGTCAGAGGGATACAGTAAACCTGAGGTGAAGCATCGGAATCTATAACTAGTGTCACAGGAATGGTTAATAACATAAACAGGAAGAAGAGTCAGTTTTCTTGTACTTAAGTCGGCATTGTGCCTTTTCTATTTAATTCCGATGCAATTTCTGTGTTTCATCGTCAATAAGAAGGTGAGAGGGATACAGTAAACCTGAAGTGAAGCATCGGAATCTATAACTAGTGTCACAGGAATGGTTCAAAACATAGACAGTAAGAAGAGTCAGTCTTCTTGCACGTAAGTCGGCATTGTGCCTTTTGTATTTAATTCCGATGCAATATCTGTGTTTCTTCGTCAATAAGAAGGTCAGAGGGATACAGTAAACCTGAAGTGAAGCATCGGAATCTATAACTAGTGTCACATGAATGGCTCAAACATAGACAGTAAGAAGAGTCAGTTTTCTTGTCCTTAAGTCGGCATTGTGCCTTTTGTATTTAATTCCGATGCAATTTCTGTGTTTCATCGTCAATAAGAAGGTCAGAGGGATACAGTAAACCTGAAGTGAAGCATCGGAATCTATATCTAGTGTCACAGGAATGGTTCAAAACATAGACTGTAAGAAGAGTCAGTTTTCTTGTACTTAAGTCAGCGTTGTGCCTTTTGTATTTAATTCCGATGCAATTTCTGTGATTCATCGTCAATAAGAAGGTCAGAGGGATACACTAAACCTGAAGTGAAGCATCGGAATCTATATCTAGTGTCACAGGAATGATTCAAAACATAGACAGTAACAAGAGTCAGTTTTCTTGTACTTAAGTCGGCATTGTGCCTTTTGTATTTAATTCCGATTCAATTTCTTTGTTTCATCGTCAATAAGAATGTCAGAGGGATACAGTAAACCGGAAGTTAAGCATCGGAATCTATAACTTGTGTCACAGGAATGGTTCAAAACTTAGACAGTAAGAAGAGTCAATTTTCTTGTACATCAGTCGGCATTGTGACATTTGCATTTTATTCCGATGTAATTTCTGTGTTTCATCAACAATAAGAAGGTCAGAGGGATACAGTAAACCTGAAGTTAAGCATCGGAATCTATAACTTGTGTCTCATGAATGGTTGAAACATAGACGGTAAGAAGAGACAGTTTTCTTGTACTTAAGTCGACATTGTGATTTTTGTGTTTAATTCCGATGCAATTTCTGTGTTTCATCGTCAATAAGAAGGTCAGAGGGATACAATAAACCTGAAGTGAAGCATCGGAATCTATAACTAGTGTCACAGGAATGGTTCACAACATAGACTGTAAGAATAGTCAGTTTTTTTGTACTGAAGTCGGCACTGTGCCTTTTGTATTTAATTCCGATGCAATTTCTTTGTTTCATCGTCAATAAGAAGGTCAGAGGGATACAGTAAACCTGAAGTGAAGCATCGGAATCTATATCTATTGTCACAGGAATTGTTCAAAACATAGACAGTAAGAAGAGTCAGTTTTCTTGTACTTAAGTCGGCATTGTGCCTTTTGTATTTAATTCCGATGCAATTTCTGTGTTTCATCGTCAATAAGGTCAGAGGGATACAGTAAACCTGAAGTGAAGCATCGGAATCTATGACTAGTGTCACATGAATGGTTCAAAACATAGACAGTAAGAAGAGTCAGTTTTCTTGTACTTAAGTCGGCATTGTGCCATTTGTAATTTATTCCGATGCAATTTCTGTGTTTCATGAACAATAAGAAGGTCAGAGGGATACAGTAAACCTGAAGTGAAGCATCGGAATCTATAACTTGTGTCACATGAATGGTTGAAACATAGACAGTAAGAAGAGTCAGTTTTCTTGTACTTAAGTCGGCATTGTGATTTTTGTATTTAATTCCGATGCAATTTCTGTGTTTCATCGTCAATAAGGTCAGAGGGATACAGTAAACCTGAAGTGAAGCATCGGAATCTATGACTAGTGTCACATGAATGGTTCAAAACATAGACAGTAAGAAGAGTCAGTTTTCTTGTCCTTAAGTCGGCATTGTGCCTTTTGTATTTAATTCCGATGCAAAGTCTGTGTTTCGTCGTCAATACGAAGGTAAGAGGGATACCGTCAACCTGAAGTGAAGCATCGGAATCTATAACTAGTGTCACAGGATAGGTTCAAGACATAGACAGTAAGAAGAGTCAGTTTTCTTGTACTTAAGTCGGCATTGTGCCTTTTGTATTTTATTCCGATGCAATTTCTGTGTTTCATCGTCAACAAGAAGGTCAGAGGGATACAGTAAACATGAAGGGAAGCATTGGAATCTAAAACTAGTGTCACAGGAATGGTTCAAATCACAGACTGTAAGAAGAGTCAGTTTTCTTGTACCTAAGTCGGCATTGTGCCTCTTCTATTTAATTCCGATGCAATTTCTGTGTTTCATCGTCAATAAGAAGGTCAGTGGGATACAGTAAACCTGAAGTGAAGCATCGGAATCTATAACTAGTATCACATGAATGGTTCAAATCATAGACAGTAACAAGAGTCAGTTTTCTTGGACTTAAGTCTTCATTGTGCCTTTTGTATTTAATTCCGATGCAATTTCTGTGATTCATCGTCAATAAGAAGGTCAGAGGGATACAGTAAACCTGAAGTGAAGCATCGGAATCTATATCTAGTGTCACAGGAATGATTCAAAACATAGACAGTAAGAAGAGTCAGTTTTCTTGTACTTAAGTCGGCATTGTACCTTTTGTATTTAATTCCGATTCAATTTCTTTGTTTCATCGTCAATAAGAAGGTCAGAGGGATACAGTAAACCGGAAGTGAAGCATCGGAATCTATAACTTGTGTCACAGAAATGGTTCAAAACTTAGACAGTTAGAAGAGTCAATTTTCTTGTACTTAAGTCGGCATTGTGACATTTGTATTTTATTCCGATGTAATTTCTGTGTTTCATCGTCAATAAGAAGGTCAGAGGGATACAGTAAACCTTTGGTGAAGCATCGGAATCTACAACTAGTGTCACAGGAATGGTTAAAAACATAAACAGTAAGAAGAGTCAGTTTTCTTGTGCTTAAGTCGGCATTGTGCCTTTTCTATTTAATTCCGATGCAATTTCTGTGTTTCATCGTCAATAAGAAGGTGAGAGGGATACAGTAAACCTGAAGTGAAGCATCGGAATCTATAACTAGTGTCACAGGAATGGTTCAAATCATAGACAGTAAGAAGAGTCAGTATCCTTGTACTTAAGTCGGCATTGTGCCTTTTGTATTTAATTCCGATGATATTTCTGTGTTTCATCGACAATAAGATGGTCAGAGGGATACAGTAAACCTGAAGTGAAGCATCGGAATCTATAACTAGTGTCACAGGAATGGTTCAAAACATAGACAGTAAGAAGAGTCAGTTTTCTTGTACTTAAGTCGGCACTGTGCCTTTTGTATTTAATTCCGATGATATTACTGTGTTTCATCGACAATAAGATGGTCAGAGGGATACAGTAAACCTGAAGTGAAGCATCGGAATCTATAACTAGTGTCACAGGAATGGTTCAACGCATAGACTGTAAGAAGAGTCAGTTTTCTTGTACGTAAGCCGGCTTTGTGCCTTTTGTATTTAATTCCGACGCTATTTCTGTGTTTCATCGTCAATAAGAAGGTAAGAGGGATACAGTAAAAATGAAGTGAAGCATCGGAATCTATAACTAGTGTCACATGAATGGTTCAAATCATTGACAGTAAGAAGATTCAGTTGTTTTGTACTTAAGTCGGCATTGTGCCTTTTGTATTTAATTCCGATGCAATTTCTGTGTTTCACCGTTAATCAGAAGGTCAGAGGGATACAGTAAACCTGAAGTGAAGCATCGGAATCTATAACTAGTGTCACATGAATGGTTCAAATAATAGACAGTAAGAAGAGCCAATTTTCTTGTACTTAAGTGAGCATTGTGCCTTTTGTATTTAATTCCGATTCAATTTCTGTGGTTCATCGTCAATAAGAAGGTCTGAGGGATACTGTAAAGCTGAAGTGAAGCATCGGAATCTATAACTAGTGTCACAGGAATGGTTCAAAACTTAGACAGTATGAAGAGTCAGTTTTCTTGTACTTAACTCGGCATTGTGCCTTTTGTATTTAATTCCGATGCAATTTCTGTGTTTCACCGTTAATCAGAAGGTCAGAGGGATACAGTAAACCTGAAGTGAAGCATCGGAATCTATAACTAGTGTCACAGTAATGGTTGAAATCATAGACAGTAAGAAGAATCAGTTTTCTTGTACTTAAGTCAGTATTGTGCCTTTTCTATTTATTTCCGATGCAATTTCTGTGTTTCATCGTCAATAAGAAGGTCAGAGGGATACAGTAAACCTGAGGTGAAGCATCGGAATCTATAACTAGTGCCACAGGAATGGTTAATAACATAAACAGTAAGAAGAGTTAGTTTTCTTGTACTTAAGTCGGCATTGTGCCTTTTCTATTTAATTCCGATGCAATGTCTGTGTTTCATCGTCAATAAGAAGGTGAGAGGGATACAGTAAACCTGAAGTGAAGCATTGGAATCTATAACTAGTGTCACAGGAATGGTTCAAATCATAGACAGTAAGAAGAGTCAGTTTTCTTGTACTTAAGTCGGCTTTGTGCCTTTTGTATTTAATTCCGATGATATTTCTGTGTTTCATCGCAAATAAGATGGTCAGAGGGATACAGTAAACCTGAAGTGAAGCATCGGAATCTATATCTATTGTCACAGGAAGTGTTCAAAACATAGACAGTAAGAAGAGTCAGTTTTCTTGTACTTAAGTCGGCATTGTGATTTTTGTATTGAATTCCGATGCAATTTCTGTGTTTCATCGTCAATAAGAAGGTCAGAGGGATACAGTAAACCTTTGGTGAAGCATCGGAATCTACAACTAGTGTCACAGGAATGGTTAAGAACATAAACAGTAAGAAGAGTCAGTTTTCTTGTACTTAAGTCGGCATTGTGCCTTTTCTATTTAATTCCGATGCAATTTCTGTGTTTCATCGTCAATAAGAAGGTGAGAGGGATACAGTAAACCTGAAGTGAAGCATCGGAATCTATAACTAGTGTCACAGGAATGGTTCAAATCATAGACAGTAAGAAGAGTCAGTTTCCTTGTACTTAAGTCGGCATTGTGCCTTTTGTATTTAATTCCGATGATTTTTCTGTGTTTCATCGACAATAAGATGGTCAGAGGGATACAGTACACCTGAAGTGAAGCATCGGAATCTATAACTAGTGTCACAGGAATGTTTCAAAACATAGACAGTAAGAAGAGTCAGTTTTCTTGTACTTAAGTCGGCATTGTGCCTTTTGTATTTAATTCCGATGATATTTCTGTGTTTCATCGACAATAAGATGGTCAGAGGGATACAGTAAACCTGAAGTGAAGCATCGGAATCTATAACTAGTGTCACAGGAATGGTTCAACGCATAGACTGTAAGAAGAGTCAGTTTTCTTGTACGTAAGCCGGCATTGTGCCTTTTGTATTTAATTCCGACGCAATTTCTGTGTTTCATCGTCAATAAGAAGGTAAGAGGGATACAGTAAAAATGAAGTGAAGCATCGGAATCTATAACTAGTGTCACATGAATGGTTCAAATCATTGACAGTAAGAAGATTCAGTTGTTTTGTACTTAAGTCGGCATTGTGCCTTTTGTATTTAATTCCGATGCAATTTCTGTGTTTCATCGTCAATAAGACGGTCAGAGGGATACAGTAAACCTCAAGTGAAGCATCGGAATCTATAACTAGTGTCACAGGAATGGTTCAAATCATAGACAGTAACAAGAGTCAATTTTCTTGTACATAAGTAAGCATTGTGCCTTTTGTATTTAATTCCGATTCAATTTCTGTGTTTCACCGTCAATAAGAAGGTCAGAGGGATACTGTAAAGCTGAAGTGAAGCATCGGAATCTATAACTAGTGTCACAGGAATGGTTCAAAATTTAGACAGTATGAAGAGTCAGTTTTCTTGTACTTAACTCGGCATTGTGCCTTTTGTATTTAATTCCGATGCAATTTCTGTGTTTCACCGTTAATCAGAAGGTCAGAGGGATACAGTAAACCTGAAGTGAAGCATCGGAATCTATAACTAGTGTCACAGTAATGGTTCAAATCATAGACAGTAAGAAGAGTCAGTTTTCTTGTACTTAACCGGCATTGTGCCTTTTCTATTTAATTCCGATGCAATTTCTGTGTTTCATCGTCAATAAGAAGGTGAGAGGGATACAGTAAACCTGAAGTGAAGCATCGGAATCTATAACTAGTGTCACAGGAATGGTTCAAATCATAGACAGTAAGAAGAGTCAGTTTTCTTGTACTTAAGTCGGCTTTGTGCCTTTTGTATTTAATTCCGATGCAATTTCTGTGTTTCATCGTCAATAAGATGGTCAGAGGGATAGAGTAAACCTGAAGTGAAGCATCGGAATCTATAACTAGTGTCACAGGAATGGTTCAAAAAATAGACAGTAAGAAGAGTCAGTCTTCTTGTACGTAAGTCGGCATTGTGAATTTTGTATTTAATTCCGATGCAATATCTGTGTTTCTTCGTCAATAAGAAGGTCAGAGGGATACAGTAAACCTGAAGTGAAGCATCGGAATCTATAACTAGTGTCACATGAATGGCTCAAACATAGACAGTAAGAAGAGTCAGTTTTCTTGTCCTTAAGTCGGCATTGTGCCTTTTGTATTTAATTCCGATGCAATTTCTGTGTTTCATCGTCAATAAGAAGGTCAGAGGGATACAGTAAACCTGAAGTGAAGCATCGGAATCTATAACTTGTGTCTCATGAATGGTTGAAACATAGACAGTAAGAAGAGACAGTTTTCTTGTTCTTAAGTCGGCATTGTGATTTTTGTGTTTAATTCCGATTCAATTTCTGTGTTTCATCGTCAATAAGAAGGTCAGAGGGTTACAGTAAACCTGAAGTGAAGCATCGGAATCTATAACTAGTGTCACAGGAATGGTTCAAAACATAGACTGTAAGAATAGTCAGTTTTCTTGTACTTAAGTCGGCATTGTGCCTTTTGTATTTAATTCTAATGCAATTTCTGTGTTTCATCGTCAATAAGGTCAGAGGGATACAGTAAACCTGAAGTGAAGCATCGGAATCTATAACTAGTGTCACAGGAATGGTTCAAAACATAGACAGTAAGAAGAGTCAGTTCTCTTGTACTTAAGTCGGCATTGTGCCATTTGTATTTTATTCCGATGCAATTTCTGTGTTTCATGAACAATAAGAAGGTCAGAGGGATACAGTAAACCTGAAGTGAAGCATCGGAATCTATAACTTGTGTCACATGAATGGTTGAAACATATACAGTAAGAAGAGTCAGTTTTCTTGTACTTAAGTCGGCATTGTGATTTTTGTATTTAATTCCGATGCAATTTCTGTGTTTCATCGTCAATAAGAAGGTCAGAGGGATACAGTAAACCTTTGGTGAAGCATCGGAATCTACAACTAGTGTCACAGGAATGGTTAAAAACATAAACAGTAAGAAGAGTCAGTTTTCTTGTACTTGAGTCGGCATTGTGCCTTTTCTATTTAATTCGGATGCAATTTCTGTGTTTCAACGTCAATAAGAAGGTGAGAGGGATACAGTAAACCTGAAGTGAAGCATCGGAATCTATAACTAGTGTCACAGGAATGGTTCAAAACATAGACAGTAAGAAGAGTCAGTTTTCTTGTACTTAAGTCGGCATTGTGCCTTTTGTATTTAATTCCGATGATATTTCTGTGTTTCATCGACAATAAGATGGTCAGAGGGATACAGTAAACTTGAAGTGAAGCATCGGAATCTATAACTAGTGTCACAGGAATGGTTCAACGCATAGACTGTAAGAAGAGTCAGTTTTCTTGTACGTAAGCCGGCATTGTGCCTTTTGTATTTAATTCCGACGCAATTTCTGTGTTTCATCGTCAATAAGAAGGTAAGAGGGATACAGTAAAAATGAAGTGAAGCATCGGAATCTATAACTAGTGTCACATGAAAGGTTCAAATCATTGACAGTAAGAAGATTCAGTTGTTTTGTACTTAAGTCGCCATTGTGCCTTTTGTATTTAATTCCGATGCAATTTCTGTGTTTCATCGTCAATAAGACGGTCAGAGGGATACAGTAAACCTCAAGTGAAGCATCGGAATCTATAACTAGTGTCACAGGAATGGTTCAAATCATAGACAGTAACAAGAGTCAATTTTCTTGTACTTAAGTCAGCATTGTGCCTTTTGTATTTAATTCCGATTCAATTTCTGTGTTTCATCGTCAATAAGAAGGTCAGAGGGATACTGTAAAGCTGAAGTGAAGCATCGGAATCTATAACTAGTGTCACAGGAATGGTTCAAAACTTAGACAGTATGAAGAGTCAGTTTTCTTGTACTTAACTCGGCATTGTGCCTTTTGTATTTAATTCCGATGCAATTTCTGTGTTTCACCGTTAATCAGAAGGTCAGAGGGATACAGTAAACCTGAAGGGAAGCATCGGAATCTATAACTAGTGTCACAGTAATGGTTCAAATCATAGACAGTAAGAAGGGTCAGTTTTCTTGTACTTAAGTCAGTATTGTGCCTTTTCTATTTATTTCCGATGAAATTTCTGTGTTTCATCGTCAATAAGAAGGTCAGAGGGATACAGTAAACCTGAGGTGAAGCATCGGAATCTATAACTAGTGTCACAGGAATGGTTAATAACATAAACAGGAAGAAGAGTCAGTTTTCTTGTACTTAAGTCGGCATTGTGCCTTTTCTATTTAATTCCGATGCAATTTCTGTGTTTCATCGTCAATAAGAAGGTGAGAGGGATACAGTAAACCTGAAGTGAAGCATCGGAATCTATAACTAGTGTCACAGGAATGGTTCAAAACATAGACAGTAAGAAGAGTCAGTCTTCTTGTACGTAAGTCGGCATTGTGCCTTTTGTATTTAATTCCGATGCAATATCTGTGTTTCTTCGTCAATAAGAAGGTCAGAGGGATACAGTAAACCTGAAGTGAAGCATCGGAATCTATAACTAGTGTCACATGAATGGCTCAAACATAGACAGTAAGAAGAGTCAGTTTTCTTGTCCTTAAGTCGGCATTGTGCCTTTTGTATTTAATTCCGATGCAATTTCTGTGTTTCATCGTCAATAAGAAGGTCAGAGGGATACAGTAAACCTGAAGTGAAGCATCGGAATCTATATCTAGTGTCACAGGAATGGTTCAAAACATAGACTGTAAGAAGAGTCAGTTTTCTTGTACTTAAGTCAGCGTTGTGCCTTTTGTATTTAATTCCGATGCAATTTCTGTGATTCATCGTCAATACGAAGGTCAGAGGGATACACTAAACCTGAAGTGAAGCATCGGAATCTATATCTAGTGTCACAGGAATGATTCAAAACATAGACAGTAACAAGAGTCAGTTTTCTTGTACTTAAGTCGGCATTGTGCCTTTTGTATTTAATTCCGATTCAATTTCTTTGTTTCATCGTCAATAAGAATGTCAGAGGGATACAGTAAACCGGAAGTTAAGCATCGGAATCTATAACTTGTGTCACAGGAATGGTTCAAAACTTAGACAGTAAGAAGAGTCAATTTTCTTGTACATCAGTCGGCATTGTGACATTTGCATTTTATTCCGATGTAATTTCTGTGTTTCATCAACAATAAGAAGGTCAGAGGGATACAGTAAACCTGAAGTTAAGCATCGGAATCTATAACTTGTGTCTCATGAATGGTTGAAACATAGACGGTAAGAAGAGACAGTTTTCTTGTACTTAAGTCGACATTGTGATTTTTGTGTTTAATTCCGATGCAATTTCTGTGTTTCATCGTCAATAAGAAGGTCAGAGGGATACAATAAACCTGAAGTGAAGCATCGGAATCTATAACTAGTGTCACAGGAATGGTTCACAACATAGACTGTAAGAATAGTCAGTTTTTTTGTACTGAAGTCGGCACTGTGCCTTTTGTATTTAATTCCGATGCAATTTCTTTGTTTCATCGTCAATAAGAAGGTCAGAGGGATACAGTAAACCTGAAGTGAAGCATCGGAATCTATATCTATTGTCACAGGAATTGTTCAAAACATAGACAGTAAGAAGAGTCAGTTTTCTTGTACTTAAGTCGGCATTGTGCCTTTTGTATTTAATTCCGATGCAATTTCTGTGTTTCATCGTCAATAAGGTCAGAGGGATACAGTAAACCTGAAGTGAAGCATCGGAATCTATGACTAGTGTCACATGAATGGTTCAAAACATAGACAGTAAGAAGAGTCAGTTTTCTTGTACTTAAGTCGGCATTGTGCCATTTGTAATTTATTCCGATGCAATTTCTGTGTTTCATGAACAATAAGAAGGTCAGAGGGATACAGTAAACCTGAAGTGAAGCATCGGAATCTATAACTTGTGTCACATGAATGGTTGAAACATAGACAGTAAGAAGAGTCAGTTTTCTTGTACTTAAGTCGGCATTGTGATTTTTGTATTTAATTCCGATGCAATTTCTGTGTTTCATCGTCAATAAGGTCAGAGGGATACAGTAAACCTGAAGTGAAGCATCGGAATCTATGACTAGTGTCACATGAATGGTTCAAAACATAGACAGTAAGAAGAGTCAGTTTTCTTGTCCTTAAGTCGGCATTGTGCCTTTTGTATTTAATTCCGATGCAAAGTCTGTGTTTCGTCGTCAATACGAAGGTAAGAGGGATACCGTCAACCTGAAGTGAAGCATCGGAATCTATAACTAGTGTCACAGGATAGGTTCAAGACATAGACAGTAAGAAGAGTCAGTTTTCTTGTACTTAAGTCGGCATTGTGCCTTTTGTATTTTATTCCGATGCAATTTCTGTGTTTCATCGTCAACAAGAAGGTCAGAGGGATACAGTAAACATGAAGGGAAGCATTGGAATCTAAAACTAGTGTCACAGGAATGGTTCAAATCACAGACTGTAAGAAGAGTCAGTTTTCTTGTACCTAAGTCGGCATTGTGCCTCTTCTATTTAATTCCGATGCAATTTCTGTGTTTCATCGTCAATAAGAAGGTCAGTGGGATACAGTAAACCTGAAGTGAAGCATCGGAATCTATAACTAGTATCACATGAATGGTTCAAATCATAGACAGTAACAAGAGTCAGTTTTCTTGGACTTAAGTCTTCATTGTGCCTTTTGTATTTAATTCCGATGCAATTTCTGTGATTCATCGTCAATAAGAAGGTCAGAGGGATACAGTAAACCTGAAGTGAAGCATCGGAATCTATATCTAGTGTCACAGGAATGATTCAAAACATAGACAGTAAGAAGAGTCAGTTTTCTTGTACTTAAGTCGGCATTGTACCTTTTGTATTTAATTCCGATTCAATTTCTTTGTTTCATCGTCAATAAGAAGGTCAGAGGGATACAGTAAACCGGAAGTGAAGCATCGGAATCTATAACTTGTGTCACAGAAATGGTTCAAAACTTAGACAGTTAGAAGAGTCAATTTTCTTGTACTTAAGTCGGCATTGTGACATTTGTATTTTATTCCGATGTAATTTCTGTGTTTCATCGTCAATAAGAAGGTCAGAGGGATACAGTAAACCTTTGGTGAAGCATCGGAATCTACAACTAGTGTCACAGGAATGGTTAAAAACATAAACAGTAAGAAGAGTCAGTTTTCTTGTGCTTAAGTCGGCATTGTGCCTTTTCTATTTAATTCCGATGCAATTTCTGTGTTTCATCGTCAATAAGAAGGTGAGAGGGATACAGTAAACCTGAAGTGAAGCATCGGAATCTATAACTAGTGTCACAGGAATGGTTCAAATCATAGACAGTAAGAAGAGTCAGTATCCTTGTACTTAAGTCGGCATTGTGCCTTTTGTATTTAATTCCGATGATATTTCTGTGTTTCATCGACAATAAGATGGTCAGAGGGATACAGTAAACCTGAAGTGAAGCATCGGAATCTATAACTAGTGTCACAGGAATGGTTCAAAACATAGACAGTAAGAAGAGTCAGTTTTCTTGTACTTAAGTCGGCACTGTGCCTTTTGTATTTAATTCCGATGATATTACTGTGTTTCATCGACAATAAGATGGTCAGAGGGATACAGTAAACCTGAAGTGAAGCATCGGAATCTATAACTAGTGTCACAGGAATGGTTCAACGCATAGACTGTAAGAAGAGTCAGTTTTCTTGTACGTAAGCCGGCTTTGTGCCTTTTGTATTTAATTCCGACGCTATTTCTGTGTTTCATCGTCAATAAGAAGGTAAGAGGGATACAGTAAAAATGAAGTGAAGCATCGGAATCTATAACTAGTGTCACATGAATGGTTCAAATCATTGACAGTAAGAAGATTCAGTTGTTTTGTACTTAAGTCGGCATTGTGCCTTTTGTATTTAATTCCGATGCAATTTCTGTGTTTCACCGTTAATCAGAAGGTCAGAGGGATACAGTAAACCTGAAGTGAAGCATCGGAATCTATAACTAGTGTCACATGAATGGTTCAAATAATAGACAGTAAGAAGAGCCAATTTTCTTGTACTTAAGTGAGCATTGTGCCTTTTGTATTTAATTCCGATTCAATTTCTGTGGTTCATCGTCAATAAGAAGGTCTGAGGGATACTGTAAAGCTGAAGTGAAGCATCGGAATCTATAACTAGTGTCACAGGAATGGTTCAAAACTTAGACAGTATGAAGAGTCAGTTTTCTTGTACTTAACTCGGCATTGTGCCTTTTGTATTTAATTCCGATGCAATTTCTGTGTTTCACCGTTAATCAGAAGGTCAGAGGGATACAGTAAACCTGAAGTGAAGCATCGGAATCTATAACTAGTGTCACAGTAATGGTTGAAATCATAGACAGTAAGAAGAATCAGTTTTCTTGTACTTAAGTCAGTATTGTGCCTTTTCTATTTATTTCCGATGCAATTTCTGTGTTTCATCGTCAATAAGAAGGTCAGAGGGATACAGTAAACCTGAGGTGAAGCATCGGAATCTATAACTAGTGCCACAGGAATGGTTAATAACATAAACAGTAAGAAGAGTTAGTTTTCTTGTACTTAAGTCGGCATTGTGCCTTTTCTATTTAATTCCGATGCAATTTCTGTGTTTCATCGTCAATAAGAAGGTGAGAGGGATACAGTAAACCTGAAGTGAAGCATTGGAATCTATAACTAGTGTCACAGGAATGGTTCAAATCATAGACAGTAAGAAGAGTCAGTTTTCTTGTACTTAAGTCGGCTTTGTGCCTTTTGTATTTAATTCCGATGATATTTCTGTGTTTCATCGCAAATAAGATGGTCAGAGGGATACAGTAAACCTGAAGTGAAGCATCGGAATCTATATCTATTGTCACAGGAAGTGTTCAAAACATAGACAGTAAGAAGAGTCAGTTTTCTTGTACTTAAGTCGGCATTGTGCCTTTTGTATTTAATTCCGATGCAATTTCTGTGTTTCATCGTCAATAAGGTCAGAGGGATACAGTAAACCTGAAGTGAAGCATCGGAATCTATGACTAGTGTCACATGAATGGTTCAAAACGTAGACAGTAAGAAGAGTCAGTTTTCTTGTACATAAGTCGGCATTGTGCCTTTTGTATTTAATTCCGATGCAAATTCTGTGTTTCGTCGTCCATACGAAGGTAAGAGGGATACCGTCAACCTGAAGTGAAGCATCGGAATCTATAACTAGTGTCACATGTATGGACAAACATAGACAGAAAGAAGAGTCAGTTTTCTTGTACAAAAGTGGCCATTGTGCGTTTTGTATATAATTCCGATGCAATTTCTGTGTTTCATTGTCAATAAGAAGGTGAGAGGGATACAGTAAACCTGATGTGAAGCATCGGAATCTATAACTAGTGTCACAGGAATGGTTCAAAAGTTAGACAGTAAAAAGAGTCACTTTTCTTGTGTTTAAGTCGGCTTTGTGCCTTTTGTATTTAATTCCAATGCAATTTCTATGTTTCATCGTCAATAAGATGGTCAGAGGGATACAGTAAACCAGATGTGAAGCATCCGAATCTGTAACTAGTGTCACAGGAATGGTTCAAAACTTAGACAGTATGAAGAGTCAGTTTCCTTGTACTTAACTCGGCATTGTGCCTTTTGTATTTAATTCCGATGCAATTTCTGTGTTTCACCGTTAATCAGAAGGTCAGAGGGATACAGTAAACCTGAAGTGAAGCATCGGAATCTATAACTAGTGTCACAGTAATGGTTCAAATCATAGACAGTAAGAAGAGTCAGTTTTCTTGTACTTAAGTCAGTATTGTGCCTTTTCTATTTATTTCCGATGCAATTTCCGTGTTTCATCGTCAATAAGAAGGTCAGAGGGATACAGTAAACCTGAGGTGAAGCATCGGAATCTATAACTAGTGTCACAGGAATGGTTCAAATCATAGACAGTAAGAAGAGTCAGTTTTCTTGTACTTAAGTCGGCTTTGTGCCTTTTGTATTTAATTCCGATGATATTTCTGTGTTTCATCGACAATATGATGGTCAGAGGGATACAGTAAACCTGAAGTGAAGCATCGGAATCTATAACTAGTGTCACAGGAATGGTTCAAAACATAGACAGTAAGAGGAGTCAGTTTTCTTGTACTTAAGTCGGCATTGTGCCTTTTGTATTTAATTTCGATGATATATCTGTGTTTCATCGACAATAAAATGGTCAGAGGGATACAGTAAACCTGAAGTGAAGCATCGGAATCTATAACTAGTGTCACAGGAATGGTTCAAAACATAGACAGTAAGAAGAGTCAGTCTTCTTGTACGTAAGTCGGCATTGTGCCTTTTGTATTTAATTCCGATGCAATATCTGTGTTTCTTCGTCAATAAGAAGGTCAGAGGGATACAGTAAACCTGAAGTGAAGCATCGGAATCTATAACTAGTGTCACATGAATGGCTCAAACATAGACAGTAAGAAGAGTCAGTTTTCTTGTCCTTTAGTCGGCATTGTGCCTTTTGTATTTAATTCCGATGCAATTTCTGTGTTTCATCGTCAATAAGAAGGTCAAAGGGATACAGTAAACCTGAAGTGAAGCATCGGAATCTATATCTAGTGTCACAGGAATGGTTCAAAGCATAGACTGTAAGAAGAGTCAGTTTTCTTGTACTTAAGTCAGCATCGTGCCTTTTGAATTTAATGCCGATGCAATTTCTGTGTTTCGTCGTCAATAAGAAGGTCAGAGGGATACAGTAAACCTGCAGTGATGCATCGGAATCTATAACTAGTGTCACATGAATGGTTCAAAACATAGACATTAAGAAAAGTCAGCATTCTTGTACTTAAGTCGGCATTGTGCCTTTTGTCTTAAATTCCGAGGCAATTTCTGTGTTTCATCGTCAATAAGGTCAGAGGGATACAGTAAACCTGAAGTGAAGCATCGGAATCTATAACTAGTGTCACAGGAATGGTTCAAAACATAGACAGTAAGAGGAGTCAGTTTTCTTGTACTTAAGTCGGCATTGTGCCTTTTGTATTTAATTCCGATGATACATCTGTGTTTCATCGACAATAAGATGGTCAGAGGGATACAGTAAACCTGAAGTGAAGCATCGGAATCTATAACTAGTGTCACATGAATGGTTCAAAACATAGACAGTAAGAAGAGTCAGTTTTCTTGTACTTAAGTCGGCATTGTGATTTTTGTATTTAATTCCGATGCAATTTCTGTGTTTCATCGTCAATAAGAAGGTCAGAGGGATACAGTAAACCTTTAGTGCAGCATCGGAATCTACAACTAGTGTCACAGGGATGGTTAAGAACATAAACAGTGGGAAGAGTCAGTTTTCTTGTACATAAGTCGGCATTGTGCCTTTTCTATTTAATTCCGATGCAATTTCTGTGTTTCATCGTCAATAAGAAGGTGAGAGGGATACAGTAAACCTGAAGTGAAGCATCGGAATCTATAACTAGTGTCACAGGAATGGTTCAAATCATAGACAGTAAGAAGAGTCAGTTTCCTTGTACTTAAGTCGGCATTGTGCCTTTTGTATTTAATTCCGATGATTTTTCTGTGTTTCATCGACAATAAGATGGTCAGAGGGATACAGTACACAGAAGTGAAGCATCGGAATCTATAACTAGTGTCACAGGAATGTTTCAAAACATAGACAGTAAGAAGAGTCAGTTTTCTTGTACTTAAGTCGGCATTGTGCCTTTTGTATTTAATTCCGATGATATTTCTGTGTTTCATCGACAATGAGATATTCAGAGGGATACAGTAAACCTGAAGTGAAGCATCGGAATCTATAACTAGTGTCACAGGAATGGTTCAACGCATAGACTGTAAGAAGAGTCAGTTTTCTTGTACGTAAGCTGGCATTGTGCCTTTTGTATTTAATTCCGACGCAATTTCTGTGTTTCATCGTCAATAAGAAGGTAAGAGGGATACAGTAAAAATGAAGTGAAGCATCGGAATCTATAACTAGTGTCACATGAATGGTTCAAATCATTGACAGTAAGAAGATTCAGTTGTTTTGTACTTAAGTCGGCATTGTGCCTTTTGTATTTAATTCCGATGCAATTTCTGTGTATCATCGTCAATAAGACGGTCAGAGGGATACAGTAAACCTCAAGTGAAGCATCGGAATCTATAACTAGTGTCACAGGAATGGTTCAAATCATAGACAGTAACAAGAGTCAATTTTCTTGTACATAAGTAAGCATTGTGCCTTTTGTATTTAATTCCGATTCAATTTCTGTGTTTCATCGTCAATAAGAAGGTCAGAGGGATACTGTAAAGCTGAAGTGAAGCATCGGAATCTATAACTAGTGTCACAGGAATGGTTCAAAACTTAGACAGTATGAAGAGTCAGTTTTCTTGTACTTAACTCGGCATTGTGCCTTTTGTATTTAATTCCGATGCAATTTCTGTGTTTCACCGTTAATCAGAAGGTCAGAGGGATACAGTAAACCTGAAGTGAAGCATCGGAATCTATAACTAGTGTCACAGTAATGGTTCAAATCATAGACAGTAAGAAGAGTCAGTTTTCTTGTACTTAAGTCAGTATTGTGCCTTTTCTATTTATTTCCGATGCTATTTCTGTGTTTCATCGTCAATAAGAAGGTCAGAGGGATACAGTAAACCTGAGGTGAAGCATCGGAATCTATAACTAGTGTCACAGGAATGGTTAATAACATAAACAGTAAGAAGAGTCAGTTTTCTTGTACTTAAGTCGGCATTGTGCCTTTTCTATTTAATTCCGATGCAATTTCTGTGTTTCATCGTCAATAAGAAGGTGAGAGGGATACAGTAAACCTGAAGTGAAGCATCGGAATCTATAACTAGTGTCACAGGAATGGTTCAAATCATAGACAGTAAGAAGAGTCAGTTTTCTTGTACTTAAGTCGGCTTTGTGCCTTTTGTATTTAATTCCGATGCAATTTCTGTGTTTCATCGTCAATAAGATTATCAGATGGATAGAGTAAACCTGAAGTGAAGCATCGGAATCTATAACTAGTGTCACAGGAATGGTTCAAAAAATAGACAGTAAGAAGAGTCAGTCTTCTTGTACGTAAGTCGGCATTGTGCCTTTTGTATTTAATTCCGATGCAATATCTGTGTTTCTTCGTCAATAAGAAGGTCAGAGGGATACAGTAAACCTGAAGTGAAGCATCGGAATCTATAACTAGTGTCACATGAATGGCTCAAACATAGACAGTAAGAAGAGTCAGTTTTCTTGTCCTTAAGTCGGCATTGTGCCTTTTGTATTTAATTCCGATGCAATTTCTGTGTTTCATCGTCAATAAGAAGGTCAGAGGGATACAGTAAACCTGAAGTGAAGCATCGGAATCTATAACTTGTGTCTCATGAATGGTTGAAACATAGATAGTAAGAAGAGACAGTTTTCTTGTTCTTAAGTCGGCATTGTGATTTTTGTGTTTAATTCCGATTCAATTTCTGTGTTTCATCGTCAATAAGAAGGTCAGAGGGATACAGTAAACCTTTGGTGAAGCATCGGAATCTACAACTAGTGTCACAGGAATGGTTAAAAACATAAACAGTAAGAAGAGTCAGTTTTCTTGTACTTGAGTCGGCATTGTGCCTTTTCTATTTAATTCGGATGCAATTTCTGTGTTTCAACGTCAATAAGATGGTGAGAGGGATACAGTAAACCTGAAGTGAAGCATCGGAATCTATAACTAGTGTCACAGGAATGGTTCAAAACATAGACAGTAAGAAGAGTCAGTTTTCTTGTACTTAAGTCGGCATTGTGCCTTTTGTATTTAATTCCGATGATATTTCTGTGTTTCATCGACAATAAGATGGTCAGAGGGATACAGTAAACTTGAAGTGAAGCATCGGAATCTATAACTAGTGTCACAGGAATGGTTCAACGCATAGACTGTAAGAAGAGTCAGTTTTCTTGTACGTAAGCCGGCATTGTGCCTTTTGTATTTAATTCCGACGCAATTTCTGTGTTTCATCGTCAATAAGAAGGTAAGAGGGATACAGTAAAAATGAAGTGAAGCATCGGAATCTATAACTAGTGTCACATGAAAGGTTCAAATCATTGACAGTAAGAAGATTCATTTGTTTTGTACTTAAGTCGCCCTTGTGCCTTTTGTATTTAATTCCGATGCAATTTCTGTGTTTCATCGTCAATAAGACGGTCAGAGGGATACAGTAAACCTCAAGTGAAGCATCGGAATCTATAACTAGTGTCACAGGAATGGTTCAAATCATAGACAGTAACAAGAGTCAATTTTCTTGTACATAAGTCAGCATTGTGCCTTTTGTATTTAATTCCGATTCAATTTCTGTGTTTCATCGTCAATAAGAAGGTCAGAGGGATACTGTAAAGCTGAAGTGAAGCATCGGAATCTATAACTAGTGTCACAGGAATGGTTCAAAACTTAGACAGTATGAAGAGTCAGTTTTCTTGTACTTAACTCGGCATTGTGCCTTTTGTATTTAATTCCGATGCAATTTCTGTGTTTCACCGTTAATCAGAAGGTCAGAGGGATACAGTAAACCTGAAGGGAAGCATCGGAATCTATAACTAGTGTCACAGTAATGGTTCAAATCATAGACAGTAAGAAGGGTCAGTTTTCTTGTACTTAAGTCAGTATTGTGCCTCTTCTATTTATTTCCGGTGCAATTTCTGTGTTTCATCGTCAATAAGAAGGTCAGAGGGATACAGTAAACCTGAGGTGAAGCATCGGAATCTATAACTAGTGTCACAGGAATGGTTAATAACATAAACAGTAAGAAGAGTCAGTTTTCTTGTACTTAAGTCGGCATTGTGCCTTTTCTATTTAATTCCGATGCAATTTCTGTGTTTCATCGTCAATAAGAAGGTGAGAGGGATACAGTAAACCTGAAGTGAAGCATCGGAATCTATAACTAGTGTCACAGGAATGGTTCAAAACATAGACAGTAAGAAGAGTCAGTCTTCTTGTACGTAATTCGGCATTGTGCCTTTTGTATTAAATTCCGATGCAATATCTGTGTTTCTTCGTCAATAAGAAGGTCAGAGGGATACAGTAAACCTGAAGTGAAGCATCGGAATCTATAACTAGTGTCACATGAATGGCTCAAACATAGACAGTAAGAAGAGTCAGTTTTCTTGTCCTTAAGTCGGCATTGTGCCTTTTGTATTTAATTCCGATGCAATTTCTGTGTTTCATCGTCAATAAGAAGGTCAGAGGGATACAGTAAACCTGAAGTGAAGCATCGGAATCTATATCTAGTGTCACAGGAATGGTTCAAAACATAGACTGTAAGAAGAGTCAGTTTTCTTGTACTTAAGTCAGCGTTGTGCCTTTTGTATTTAATTCCGATGCAATTTCTGTGATTCATCGTCAATAAGAAGGTCAGAGGGATACACTAAACCTGAAGTGAAGCATCGGAATCTATAACTAGTGTCACAGGAATGATTCAAAACATAGACAGTAAGAAGAGTCAGTTTTCTTGTACTTAAGTCGGCATTGTGCCTTTTGTATTTAATTCCGATTCAATTTCTTTGTTTCATCGTCAATAAGAAGGTCAGAGGGATACAGTAAACCGGACGTTAAGCATCGGAATCTATAACTTGTGTCACAGGAATGGTTCAAAACTTAGACAGTAAGAAGAGTCAATTTTCTTGTACATCCGTCGGCATTGTGACATTTGCATTTTATTCCGATGTAATTTCTGTGTTTCATCAACAATAAGAAGGTCAGAGGGATACAGTAAACCTGAAGTTAAGCATCGGAATCTATAACTTGTGTCTCATGAATGGTTGAAACATAGACAGTAAGAAGAGACAGTTTTCTTGTACTTAAGTCGACATTGTGATTTTTGTGTTTAATTCCGATGCAATTTCTGTGTTTCATCGTCAATAAGAAGGTCAGAGGGATACAATAAACCTGAAGTGAAGCATCGGAATCTATAACTAGTGTCACAGGAATGGTTCAAAACATAGACTGTAAGAATAGTCAGTTTTCTTGTACTGAGGTCGGCACTGTGCCTTTTGTATTTAATTCCGATGCAATTTCTTTGTTTCATCGTCAATAAGAAGGTCAGAGGGATACAGTAAACCTGAAGTGAAGCATCGGAATCTATATCTATTGTCACAGGAATTGCTCAAAACATAGACAGTAAGAAGAGTCAGTTTTCTTGTACTTAAGTCGGCATTGTGCCTTTTGTATTTAATTCCGATGCAATTTCTGTGTTACATCGTCAATAAGGTCAGAGGGATACAGTAAACCTGAAGTGAAGCATCGGAATCTATGACTAGTGTCACATGAATGGTTCAAAACATAGACAGTAAGAAGAGTCAGTTTTCTTGTACTTAAGTCGGCATTGTGCCATTTGTAATTTATTCCGATGCAATTTCTGTGTTTCATGAACAATAAGAAGGTCAGAGGGATACAGTAAACCTGAAGTGAAGCATCGGAATCTATAACTTGTGTCACATGAATGGTTGAAACATAGACAGTAAGAAGAGTCAGTTTTCTTGTACTTAAGTCGGCATTGTGATTTTTGTATTTAATTCCGATGCAATTTCTGTGTTTCATCGTCAATAAGGTCAGAGGGATACAGTAAACCTGAAGTGAAGCATCGGAATCTATGACTAGTGTCACATGAATGGTTCAAAACATAGACAGTAAGAAGAGTCAGTTTTCTTGTACTTAAGTCGGCATTGTGCACTTTGTATTTAATTCCGATGCAAAGTCTGTGTTTCGTCGTCAATACGAAGGTAAGAGGGATACCGTCAACCTGAAGTGAAGCATCGGAATCTATAACTAGTGTCACATGTATGGACAAACATAGACAGAAAGAAGAGTCAGTTTTCTTGTACAAAAGTGGCCATTGTGCGTTTTGTATATAATTCCGATGCAATTTCTGTGTTTCATCGTCAATAAGAAGGTCAGAGGGATACAGTAAACCTGAAGTGAAGCATCGGAATCTATAACTAGTGTCACAGGAATGGTTCAAAAGTTAGACAGTAAAAAGAGTCAGTTTTCTTGTGTTTAAGTCGGCTTTGTGCCTTTTGTATTTAATTCCGATGCAATTTCTGTGTTTCATCGTCAATATGAAGGTCAGAGGGATACAGTAAACCAGATGTGAAGCATCGGAATCTATATCAAGTGTCACAGGATAGGTTTAAGACATAGACAGTAAGAAGAGTCAGTTTTCTTGTACTTAAGTCGGCATTGTGCCTTTTGTATTTTATTCCGATGCAATTTCTGTGTTTCATCGTCAACAAGAAGGTCAGAGGGATACAGTAAACGTGAAGGGAAGCATTGGAATCTATAACTAGTGTCACAGGAATGGTTCAAATCACAGACTGTAAGAAGAGTCAGTTTTCTTGTACTTAAGTCGGCATTGTGCCTCTTCTATTTAATTCCGATGCAATTTCTGTGTTTCATCGTCAATAAGAAGGTCAGTGGGATACAGTAAACCTGAAGTGAAGCATCGGAATCTATAACTAGTATCACATGAATGGTTCAAATCATAGTCAGTAACAAGAGTCAGTTTTCTTGGACTTAAGTCTTCATTGTGCCTTTTGTATTTAATTCCGATGCAATTTCTGTGATTCATCGTCAATAAGAAGGTCAGAGGGATACAGTAAACCTGAAGTGAAGCATCGGAATCTATATCTAGTGTCACAGGAATGATTCAAAACATAGACAGTAAGAAGAGTCAGTTTTCTTGTACTTAAGTCGGCATTGTGCCTTTTGTATTTAATTCCGATGATATTTCTGTGTTTCATCGACAATAAGATGGTCAGAGGGATACAGTAAACTTGAAGTGAAGCATCGGAATCTATAACTAGTGTCACAGGAATGGTTCAACGCATAGACTGTAAGAAGAGTCAGTTTTCTTGTACGTAAGCCGGCATTGTGCCTTTTGTATTTAATTCCGACGCAATTTCTGTGTTTCATCGTCAATAAGAAGGTAAGAGGGATACAGTAAAAATGAAGTGAAGCATCGGAATCTATAACTAGTGTCACATGAAAGGTTCAAATCATTGACAGTAAGAAGATTCAGTTGTTTTGTACTTAAGTCGCCCTTGTGCCTTTTGTATTTAATTCCGATGCAATTTCTGTGTTTCATCGTCAATAAGACGGTCAGAGGGATACAGTAAACCTCAAGTGAAGCATCGGAATCTATAACTAGTGTCACAGGAATGGTTCAAATCATAGACAGTAACAAGAGTCAATTTTCTTGTACTTAAGTCAGCATTGTGCCTTTTGTATTTAATTCCGATTCAATTTCTGTGTTTCATCGTCAATAAGAAGGTCAGAGGGATACTGTAAAGCTGAAGTGAAGCATCGGAATCTATAACTAGTGTCACAGGAATGGTTCAAAACTTAGACAGTATGAAGAGTCAGTTTTCTTGTACTTAACTCGGCATTGTGCCTTTTGTATTTAATTCCGATGCAATTTCTGTGTTTCACCGTTAATCAGAAGGTCAGAGGGATACAGTAAACCTGAAGGGAAGCATCGGAATCTATAACTAGTGTCACAGTAATGGTTCAAATCATAGACAGTAAGAAGGGTCAGTTTTCTTGTACTTAAGTCAGTATTGTGCCTCTTCTATTTATTTCCGGTGCAATTTCTGTGTTTCATCGTCAATAAGAAGGTCAGAGGGATACAGTAAACCTGAGGTGAAGCATCGGAATCTATAACTAGTGTCACAGGAATGGTTAATAACATAAACAGTAAGAAGAGTCAGTTTTCTTGTACTTAAGTCGGCATTGTGCCTTTTCTATTTAATTCCGATGCAATTTCTGTGTTTCATCGTCAATAAGAAGGTGAGAGGGATACAGTAAACCTGAAGTGAAGCATCGGAATCTATAACTAGTGTCACAGGAATGGTTCAAAACATAGACAGTAAGAAGAGTCAGTCTTCTTGTACGTAATTCGGCATTGTGCCTTTTGTATTAAATTCCGATGCAATATCTGTGTTTCTTCGTCAATAAGAAGGTCAGAGGGATACAGTAAACCTGAAGTGAAGCATCGGAATCTATAACTAGTGTCACATGAATGGCTCAAACATAGACAGTAAGAAGAGTCAGTTTTCTTGTCCTTAAGTCGGCATTGTGCCTTTTGTATTTAATTCCGATGCAATTTCTGTGTTTCATCGTCAATAAGAAGGTCAGAGGGATACAGTAAACCTGAAGTGAAGCATCGGAATCTATATCTAGTGTCACAGGAATGGTTCAAAACATAGACTGTAAGAAGAGTCAGTTTTCTTGTACTTAAGTCAGCGTTGTGCCTTTTGTATTTAATTCCGATGCAATTTCTGTGATTCATCGTCAATAAGAAGGTCAGAGGGATACACTAAACCTGAAGTGAAGCATCGGAATCTATAACTGGTGTCACAGGAATGATTCAAAACATAGACAGTAAGAAGAGTCAGTTTTCTTGTACTTAAGTCGGCATTGTGCCTTTTGTATTTAATTCCGATTCAATTTCTTTGTTTCATCGTCAATAAGAAGGTCAGAGGGATACAGTAAACCGGACGTTAAGCATCGGAATCTATAACTTGTGTCACAGGAATGGTTCAAAACTTAGACAGTAAGAAGAGTCAATTTTCTTGTACATCCGTCGGCATTGTGACATTTGCATTTTATTCCGATGTAATTTCTGTGTTTCATCAACAATAAGAAGGTCAGAGGGATACAGTAAACCTGAAGTTAAGCATCGGAATCTATAACTTGTGTCTCATGAATGGTTGAAACATAGACAGTAAGAAGAGACAGTTTTCTTGTACTTAAGTCGACATTGTGATTTTTGTGTTTAATTCCGATGCAATTTCTGTGTTTCATCGTCAATAAGAAGGTCAGAGGGATACAATAAACCTGAAGTGAAGCATCGGAATCTATAACTAGTGTCACAGGAATGGTTCAAAACATAGACTGTAAGAATAGTCAGTTTTCTTGTACTGAGGTCGGCACTGTGCCTTTTGTATTTAATTCCGATGCAATTTCTTTGTTTCATCGTCAATAAGAAGGTCAGAGGGATACAGTAAACCTGAAGTGAAGCATCGGAATCTATATCTATTGTCACAGGAATTGTTCAAAACATAGACAGTAAGAAGAGTCAGTTTTCTTGTACTTAAGTCGGCATTGTGCCTTTTGTATTTAATTCCGATGCAATTTCTGTGTTACATCGTCAATAAGGTCAGAGGGATACAGTAAACCTGAAGTGAAGCATCGGAATCTATGACTAGTGTCACATGAATGGTTCAAAACATAGACAGTAAGAAGAGTCAGTTTTCTTGTACTTAAGTCGGCATTGTGCCATTTGTAATTTATTCCGATGCAATTTCTGTGTTTCATGAACAATAAGAAGGTCAGAGGGATACAGTAAACCTGAAGTGAAGCATCGGAATCTATAACTTGTGTCACATGAATGGTTGAAACATAGACAGTAAGAAGAGTCAGTTTTCTTGTACTTAAGTCGGCATTGTGATTTTTGTATTTAATTCCGATGCAATTTCTGTGTTTCATCGTCAATAAGGTCAGAGGGATACAGTAAACCTGAAGTGAAGCATCGGAATCTATGACTAGTGTCACATGAATGGTTCAAAACATAGACAGTAAGAAGAGTCAGTTTTCTTGTACTTAAGTCGGCATTGTGCATTTTGTATTTAATTCCGATGCAAAGTCTGCGTTTCGTCGTCAATACGAAGGTAAGAGGGATACCGTCAACCTGAAGTGAAGCATCGGAATCTATAACTAGTGTCACATGTATGGACAAACATAGACAGAAAGAAGAGTCAGTTTTCTTGTACAAAAGTGGCCATTGTGCGTTTTGTATATAATTCCGATGCAATTTCTGTGTTTCATCGTCAATAAGAAGGTCAGAGGGATACAGTAAACCTGAAGTGAAGCATCGGAATCTATAACTAGTGTCACAGGAATGGTTCAAAAGTTAGACAGTAAAAAGAGTCAGTTTTCTTGTGTTTAAGTCGGCTTTGTGCCTTTTGTATTTAATTCCGATGCAATTTCTGTGTTTCATCGTCAATATGAAGGTCAGAGGGATACAGTAAACCAGATGTGAAGCATCGGAATCTATATCAAGTGTCACAGGATAGGTTTAAGACATAGACAGTAAGAAGAGTCAGTTTTCTTGTACTTAAGTCGGCATTGTGCCTTTTGTATTTTATTCCGATGCAATTTCTGTGTTTCATCGTCAACAAGAAGGTCAGAGGGATACAGTAAACGTGAAGGGAAGCATTGGAATCTATAACTAGTGTCACAGGAATGGTTCAAATCACAGACTGTAAGAAGAGTCAGTTTTCTTGTACTTAAGTCGGCATTGTGCCTCTTCTATTTAATTCCGATGCAATTTCTGTGTTTCATCGTCAATAAGAAGGTCAGTGGGATACAGTAAACCTGAAGTGAAGCATCGGAATCTATAACTAGTATCACATGAATGGTTCAAATCATAGTCAGTAACAAGAGTCAGTTTTCTTGGACTTAAGTCTTCATTGTGCCTTTTGTATTTAATTCCGATGCAATTTCTGTGATTCATCGTCAATAAGAAAGTCAGAGGGATACAGTAAACCTGAAGTGAAGCATCGGAATCTATATCTAGTGTCACAGGAATGATTCAAAACATAGACAGTAAGAAGAGTCAGTTTTCTTGTACTTAAGTCGGCATTGTACCTTTTGTATTTAATTCCGATTCAATTTCTTTGTTTCATCGTCAATAAGAAGGTCAGAGGGATACAGTAAACCGGAAGTGAAGCATCGGAATCTATAACTTGTGTCACAGGAATGGTTCAAAACTTAGACAGTAAGAAGAGTCAATTTTCTTGTACCTAAGTCGGCATTGTGACATTTGTATTTTATTCCGATGTAATTTCTGTGTTTCATCGTCAATAAGAAGGTCAGAGGGATACAGTAAACCTTTGGTGAAGCATCGGAATCTACAACTAGTGTCACAGGAATGGTTAAAAACATAAACAGTAAGAAGAGTCAGTTTTCTTGTGCTTAAGTCGGCATTGTGCCTTTTCTATTTAATTCCGATGCAATTTCTGTGTTTCATCGTCAATAAGAAGGTGAGAGGGATACAGTAAACCTGAAGTGAAGCATCGGAATCTATAACTAGTGTCACAGGAATGGTTCAAATCATAGACAGTAAGAAGAGTCAGTATCCTTGTACTTAAGTCGGCATTGTGCCTTTTGTATTTAATTCCGATGATATTTCTGTGTTTCATCGACAATAAGATGGTCAGAGGGATACAGTAAACCTGAAGTGAAGCATCGGAATCTATAACTAGTGTCACAGGAATGGTTCAAAACATAGACAGTAAGAAGAGTCAGTTTTCTTGTACTTAAGTCGGCACTGTGCCTTTTGTATTTAATTCCGATGATATTACTGTGTTTCATCGACAATAAGATGGTCAGAGGGATACAGTAAACCTGAAGTGAAGCATCGGAATCTATAACTAGTGTCACAGGAATGGTTCAACGCATAGACTGTAAGAAGAGTCAGTTTTCTTGTACGTAAGCCGGCTTTGTGCCTTTTGTATTTAATTCCGACGCTATTTCTGTGTTTCATCGTCAATAAGAAGGTAAGAGTGATACAGTAAAAATGAAGTGAAGCATCGGAATCTATAACTAGTGTCACATGAATGGTTCAAATCATTGACAGTAAGAAGATTCAGTTGTTTTGTACTTAAGTCGGCATTGTGCCTTTTGTATTTAATTCCGATGCAATTTATGTGTTTCACCGTTAATCAGAAGGTCAGAGGGATACAGTAAACCTGAAGTGAAGCATCGGAATCTATAACTAGTGTCACATGAATGGTTCAAATAATAGACAGTAAGAAGAGCCAATTTTCTTGTACTTAAGTGAGCATTGTGCCTTTTGTATTTAATTCCGATTCAATTTCTGTGGTTCATCGTCAATAAGAAGGTCTGAGGGATACTGTAAAGCTGAAGTGAAGCATCGGAATCTATAACTAGTGTCACAGGAATGGTTCAAAACTTAGACAGTATGAAGAGTCAGTTTTCTTGTACTTAACTCGGCATTGTGCCTTTTGTATATAATTCCGATGCAATTTCTGTGTTTCACCGTTAATCAGAAGGTCAGAGGGATACAGTAAACCTGAAGTGAAGCATCGGAATCTATAACTAGTGTCACAGTAATGGTTCAAATCATAGACAGTAGGAAGAATCAGTTTTCTTGTACTTAAGTCAGTATTGTGCCTTTTCTATTTATTTCCGATGCAATTTCTGTGTTTCATCGTCAATAAGAAGGTCAGAGGGATACAGTAAACCTGAGGTGAAGCATCGGAATCTATAACTAGTGCCACAGGAATGGTTAATAACATAAACAGTAAGAAGAGTTAGTTTTCTTGTACTTAAGTCGGCATTGTGCCTTTTCTATTTAATTCCGATGCAATTTCTGTGTTTCATCGTCAATAAGAAGGTGAGAGGGATACAGTAAACCTGAAGTGAAGCATCGGAATCAATAACTAGTGTCACAGGAATGGTTCAAATCATAGACAGTAAGAAGAGTCAGTTTTCTTGTACTTAAGTCGGCTTTGTGCCTTTTGTATTTAATTCCGATGATATTTCTGTGTTTCATCGCAAATAAGATGGTCAGAGGGATACAGTAAACCTGAAGTGAAGCATCGGAATCTATATCTATTGTCACAGGAAGTGTTCAAAACATAGACAGTAAGAAGAGTCAGTTTTCTTGTACTTAAGTCGGCATTGTGCCTTTTGTATTTAATTCCGATGCAATTTCTGTGTTTCATCGTCAATAAGGTCAGAGGGATACAGTAAACCTGAAGTGAAGCATCGGAATCTATGACTAGTGTCACATGAATGGTTCAAAACATAGACAGTAAGAAGAGTCAGTTTTCTTGTACTTAAGTCGGTATTGTGCCATTTGTAATTTATTCCGATGCAATTTCTGTTTTTCATGAACAATAAGAAGGTCAGAGGGATACAGTAAACCTGAAGTGAAGCATCGGAATCTATAACTTGTGTCACATGAATGGTTGAAACATAGACAGTAAGAAGAGTCAGTTTTCTTGTACTTAAGTCGGCATTGTGATTTTTGTATTTAATTCCGATGCAATTTCTGTGTTTCATCGTCAATAAGGTCAGAGGGATACAGTAAATCTGAAGTGAAGCATCGGAATCTATGACTAGTGTCACATGAATGGTTCAAAACATAGACAGTAAGAAGAGTCAGTTTTCTTGTACATAAGTCGGCATTGTGCCTTTTGTATTTAATTCCGATGCAAATTCTGTGTTTCGTCGTCAATACGAAGGTAAGAGGGATACCGTCAACCTGAAGTGAAGCATCGGAATCTATAACTAGTGTCACATGTATGGACAAACATAGACAGAAAGAAGAGTCAGTTTTCTTGTACAAAAGTGGCCATTGTGCGTTTTGTATATAATTCCGATGCAATTTCTGTGTTTCATTGTCAATAAGAAGGTCAGAGGGATACAGTAAACCTGATGTGAAGCATCGGAATCTATAACTAGTGTCACAGGAATGGTTCAAAAGTTAGACAGTAAAAAGAGTCAGTTTTCTTGTGTTTAAGTCGGCTTTGTGCCTTTTGTATTTAATTCCGATGCAATTTCTATGTTTCATCGTCAATAAGATGGTCAGAGGGATACAGTAAACCAGATGTGAAGCATCGGAATCTATATCAAGTGTCACAGGAATGGTTCAAAACATAGACAGTAAGAAGAGTCAGTTTTCTTGTACTTAAGTCGGCATTGTGCCTTTTGTATTTAATTCCGATGCAATTTCTGTGTTTCATCGTCAATAAGAAGGTCAGAGGGATACAGTAAACCCGAAGTGAAGCATCGGAATCTATAACTAGTGTCACATGAATGGTTCAAATCATAGACAGTAAGAAGAGTCAGTTTTCTTGTACATAAGTCGGCATTGTGCCTTTTTTATTTAATTCCGATGCAATTTCTGTGTTTCATCGTCAACAAGAAGGTCAGAGGGATACAGTAAACCTAAAGTGAAGCATTGGAATCTATAACTAGTGTCACAGGAATGGTTCAAATCCCAGACTGTAAGAAGAGTCAGTTTTCTTGTACTTAAGTCGGCATTGTGCCTCTTCTATTTAATTCCGATGCAATTTCTGTGTTTCATCGTCAATAAGAAGGTCAGTGGGATACAGTAAACCTGAAGTGAAGCATCGGAATCTATAACTAGTATCACATGAATGGTTCAAATCATAGACAGTAACAAGAGTCAGTTTTCTTGGACTTAAGTCGGCATTGTGCCTTTTGTATTTAATTCCAATGCAATTTCTGTGTTTCATCGTCAATAAGAAGGTCAGAGGGATACTGTAAAGCTGAAGAGAAGCATCGGAATCTATAACTAGTGTCACAGGAATGGTTCAAAACTTACACAGTAAGAAGAGTCAGTTTTCATGTACTTAACTCGGCATTGTGCCTTTTGTATTTAATTCCGATGCAATTTCTGTGTTTCATCGCCAATAAGCAGGTCAGAGGGATACAGTAAACCTGATGTGAAGCATCGGAATCTATAACTAGCGTCACATGCATGGTTCAAAACATAGACAGTAAGAAGAGTCAGTTTTTTTGTACATAAGTCGGCATTGTGCCTTTTGTATTTAATTCCGATGCAATTTCTGTGTTTCATCGTCAATAAGAAGGTCAGAGGGATACAGTAAACCTGAAGTGAAGGATCGGAATCTATAACTAGTGTCACAGGAATGGTTCAACGCATAGACAGTAAGAAGAGTTAGTTTTCTTGTACTTAAGTCGGCATTGTGCCTTTTGTATTTAATTCCGATGCAATTTCTGTGTTACTTCGTCAATAAGAAGGTCAGAGGGATACAGTAAAAATGAAGTGAAGCATCGGAATCTATAAATCTATAAATAGTGTCACAAGAATGTTTCAAAACATAGACTGTAAGAAGAGTCAGTTATCTTGTACTTAAGTAGGCATTGTGACTTTTGTATTTAATTCCGATGCAATTTCTGTGTTTCATCGTCAATAAGAAGGTCAGAGGGATACAGTAAACCTGAAGTGAAGCAACGGAATCTATATCTAGTGTCACAGGAATGGTTCAAAACATAGACTGTAAGAAGAGTCTGTTTTCTTGTACTTAAGTCGGCATTGTGCCTTTTGTATTTAATTCCGATACAATAACTGTGATTCATCGTCAATAAGAAGGTAAGAGGGATACACTAAAACTGAAGTGAAGCATCGGAATCTATATCTAGTGTCACAGGAATGATTCAAAACATAGACAGTAAGAAGAGTCAGTTTTCTTGTACTTAAGTCGGCATTGTGCCTTTTGTATTTAATTCCGATTCAATTTCTTTGTTTCATCGTCAATAAGAAGGTCAGAGGGATACAGTAAACCGGAAGTGAAGCATCGGAATCTATAACTTGTGTCACAGGAATGGTTCAAAACTTAGACAGTAAGAAGAGTCAATTTTCTTGTACTTCAGTCGGCATTGTGACATTTGTATTTTATTCCGATGTAATTTCTGTGTTTCATCAACAATAAAAAGGTCAGAGGGATACAGTAAACCTGAAGTGAAGCATCGGAATCTATAACTTGTGTCTCATGAATGGTTGAAACATAGACAGTAAGAAGAGTCAGTTTTCCTGTACATAAATCGGCATTGTGATTTTTGTGTTTAATTCCGATGCAATTTCTGTGTTTCATCGTCAGTAAGAAGGTCAGAGGGATACAATAAACCTGAAGTGAAGCATCGGAATCTATAACTAGTGTCACAGGAATGGTTCAAAACATAGACTGTAAGAATAGTCAGTTTTCTTGTACTGAAGTCGGCACTGTGCCTTTTGTATTTAATTCCGATGCAATTTTTGTGTTTCATCGTCAATAAGAAGGTCAGAGGGATACAGTAAACCTGAAGTGAAGCATCGGTATCTATATCTATTGTCACAGGAAATGTTCAAAACATAGACAGTAAGAAGAGTCAGTTTTCTTGTACTTAAGTCGGCATTGTGCCTTTTGTATTTAATTCCGATGCAATTTCTGTGTTTCATCGTCAATAAGGTCAGAGGGATACAGTAAACCTGAAGTGAAGCATCGGAATCTATGACTAGTGTCACATGAATGGTTCAAAACATAGACAGTAAGAAGAGTCAGTTTTCTTGTACTTAAGTCGGCATTGTGCCATTTGTAATTTATTCCGATGCAATTTCTGTGTTTCATGAACAATAAGAAGGTCAGAGGGATACAGTAAACCTGAAGTGAAGCATCGGAATCTATAACTTGTGTCACATGAATGGTTGAAACATAGACAGTAAGAAGAGTCAGTTTTCTTGTACTTAAGTCGGCATTGTGATTTTTGTATTTAATTCCGATGCAATTTCTCTGTTTCATCGTCAATAAGATGGTCAGAGGGATACAGTAAACCTGAAGTGAAGCATCGGAATCTATATGTAGTGTCACAGGAATTGTACAAAAAATAGACTGTAAGAAGAGTCACTTTTCTTGTACTGAAGTCGGCGCTGTGCCTTTTGTATTTAATTCCGATGCAATTTCTATGTTTCATCGTCAATAAGAAGGTCAGAGGGATACAGTAAACCTGAAGTGAGCAACGGAATCTATATCTATTTTCACAGGAATGGTTCAAACATAGACAGTAAGGAGAGTCAGTTTTCTTGTACTTAAGTCGGCATTGTGTTTTTTGTATTTAATTCCGATGCAATTTCTGTGTTTCATCGTCAATAAGAAGGTCAGAGGAATACAGTAAACCTGAAGTGAAGCATCGGAATCTATGACTAGTGTCACATGAATGGTTCAAAACATAGACAGTAAGAAGAATCAGTTTTCTTGTACTTAAGTCGGCATTGTGCCATTTGTATTTAATTCCGATACAATTTCTGTGTTTCATCGTCAATAAGAAGGTCAGAGGGATACAGTAAACCTGAAGTGAAGCATCGGAACCTATGACTAATGTCACACGAATGGTTCAAAACATAGACACTAAGAAGAGTCAGTTTTCTTGTACTTAAGTCGGCATTGTGCCTTTTGTATTTAATTCCGATGCAAATTCTGTGTTTCGTCGTCAATACGAAGGTAAGAGGGATACCGTCAACCTGAAGTGAAGCATCGGAATCTATAACTAGTGTCACATGAATGGACAAACATAGACAGAAAGAAGAGTCAGTTTTCTTGTACAAAAGTGGCCATTGTGCGTTTTGTATATAATTCCGATGCAATTTCTGTATTTCATCGTCAATAAGAAGGTCAGAGGGATACAGTAAACCTGAAGTGAAGCATCGGAATCTATAACTAGTGTCACAGGAACGGTTCAAAAGTTAGACAGTAAAAAGAGTCAGTTTTCTTGTGTTTAAGTCGGCATTGTGCCTTTTGTATTTAATTCCGATGCAATTTCTGTGTTTCATCGTCAATAAGAAGGTCTGAGGGATACTGTAAAGCTGAAGTGAAGCATCGGAATCTATAACTAGTGTCACATGAATGGTTCAAATAATAGACAGTAAGAAGAGCCAATTTTCTTGTACTTAAGTGAGCATTGTGCCTTTTGTATTTAATTCCGATTCAATTTCTGTGGTTCATCGTCAATAAGAAGGTCTGAGGGATACTGTAAAGCTGATGTGAAGCATCGGAATCTATAACTAGTGTCACAGGAATGGTTCAAAACTTAGACAGTATGAAGAGTCAGTTTTCTTGTACTTAACTCGGCATTGTGCCTTTTGTATTTAATTCCGATGCAATTTCTGTGTTTCACCGTTAATCAGAAGGTCAGAGGGATACAGTAATTCTGAAGTGAAGCATCGGAATCTATAACTAGTGTCACAGTAATGGTTCAAATCATAGACAGTAAGAAGAATCAGTTTTCTTGTACTTAAGTCAGTATTGTGCCTTTTCTATTTATTTCCGATGCAATTTCTGTGTTTCATCGTCAATAAGAAGGTCAGAGGGATACAGTAAACCTGAGGTGAAGCATCGGAATCTATAACTAGTGCCACAGGAATGGTTAATAACATAAACAGTAAGAAGAGTTAGTTTTCTTGTACTTAAGTCGGCATTGTGCCTTTTCTATTTAATTCCGATGCAATTTCTGTGTTTCATCGTCAATAAGAAGGTGAGAGGGATACAGTAAACCTGAAGTGAAGCATCGGAATCTATAACTAGTGTCACAGGAATGGTTCAAATCATAGACAGTAAGAAGAGTCAGTTTTCTTGTACTTAAGTCGGCTTTGTGCCTTTTGTATTTAATTCCGATGATATTTCTGTGTTTCATCGCAAATAAGATGGTCAGAGGGATACAGTAAACCTGAAGTGAAGCATCGGAATCTATATCTATTGTCACAGGAAGTGTTCAAAACATAGACAGTAAGAAGAGTCAGTTATCTTGTACTTAAGTCGGCATTGTGCCTTTTGTATTTAATTCCGATGCAATTTCTGTGTTTCATCGTCAATAAGGTCAGAGGGATACAGTAAACCTGAAGTGAAGCATCGGAATCTATGACTAGTGTCACATGAATGGTTCAAAACATAGACAGTAAGAAGGGTCAGTTTTCTTGTACTTAAGTCGGCATTGTGCCATTTGTAATTTATTCCGATGCAATTTCTGTTTTTCATGAACAATAAGAAGGTCAGAGGGATACAGTAAACCTGAAGTGAAGCATCGGAATCTATAACTTGTGTCACATGAATGGTTGAAACATAGACAGTAAGAAGAGTCAGTTTTCTTGTACTTAAGTCGGCATTGTGATTTTTGTATTTAATTCCGATGCAATTTCTGTGTTTCATCGTCAATAAGGTCAGAGGGATACAGTAAATCTGAAGTGAAGCATCGGAATCTATGACTAGTGTCACATGAATGGTTCAAAACATAGACAGTAAGAAGAGTCAGTTTTCTTGTACATAAGTCGGCATTGTGCCTTTTGTATTTAATTCCGAAGCAAATTCTGTGTTTCGTCGTCAATAGGAAGGTAAGAGGGATACCGTCAACCTGAAGTGAAGCATCGGAATCTATAACTAGTGTCACATGTATGGACAAACATAGACAGAAAGAAGAGTCAGTTTTCTTGTACAAAAGTGGCCATTGTGCGTTTTGTATTTAATTCCGATGCAATTTCTGTGTTTCATCGTCAATAAGAAGGTCAGAGGGATACAGTAAACCCGAAGTGAAGCATCGGAATCTATAACTAGTGTCACATGAATGGTTCAAATCATAGACAGTATGAAGAGTCAGTTTTCTTGTACATAAGTCGGCATTGTGCCTTTTTTATTTAATTCCGATGCAATTTCTGTGTTTCATCGTCAACAAGAAGGTCAGAGGGATACAGTAAACCTAAAGTGAAGCATTGGAATCTATAACTAGTGTCACAGGAATGGTTCAAATCACAGACTGTAAGAAGAGTCAGTTTTCTTGTACTTAAGTCGGCATTGTGCCTCTTCTATTTAATTCCGATGCAATTTCTGTGTTTCATCGTCAATAAGAAGGTCAGTGGGATACAGTAAACCTGAAGTGAAGCATCGGAATCTATAACTAGTATCACATGAATGGTTCAAATCATAGACAGTAACAAGAGTCAGTTTTCTTGGACTTAAGTCGGCATTGTGCCTTTTGTATTTAATTCCAATGCCATTTCTGTGTTTCATCGTCAATAAGAAGGTCAGAGGGATACTGTAAAGCTGAAGAGAAGCATCGGAATCTATAACTAGTGTCACAGGAATGGTTCAAAACTTACACAGTAAGAAGAGTCAGTTTTCATGTACTTAACTCGGCATTGTGCCTTTTGTATTTAATTCCGATGATTATTCTGTGTTTCATCGACAATAAGATGGTCAGAGGGATACAGTAAACCTGAAGTGAAGCATCGGAATCTATAACTAGTGTCACATGAATGGTTCAAAACATAGACAGTAAGAAGAGTCAGTTTTCTTGTACTTAAGTCGGCATTGTGCCTTTTATATTTAATTGCGATGCAATTTCTGTGTTTCATCGCCAATAAGCAGGTCAGAGGAATACAGTAAACCTGAAGTGAAGCATCGGAATCTGTAACTAGCGTCACATGCATGGTTCAAAACATAGTCAGTAAGAAGAGTCAGTTTTTTTGTACATAAGTCGGCATTGTGCCTTTTGTATTTAATTCCGATGCAATTTCTGTGTTTCATCGTCAATAAGAAGGTCAGAGGGATACAGTAAACCTGAAGTGAAGGATCGGAATCTATAACTAGTGTCACAGGAATGGTTCAACGCATAGACAGTAAGAAGAGTTAGTTTTCTTGTACTTAAGTCGGCATTGTGCCTTTTGTATTTAATTCCGATGCAATTTCTGTGTTACTTCGTCAATAAGAAGGTCAGAGGGATACAGTAAAAATGAAGTGAAGCATCGGAATCTATAAATCTATAAATAGTGTCACAAGAATGTTTCAAAACATAGACTGTAAGAAGAGTCAGTTATCTTGTACTTAAGTAGGCATTGTGACTTCTGTATTTAATTCCGATGCAATTTCTGTGTTTCATCGTCAATAAGAAGGTCAGAGGGATACAGTAAACCTGAAGTGAAGCAACGGAATCTATATCTAGTGTCACAGGAATGGTTCAAAACATAGACTCTAAGAAGAGTCTGTTTTCTTGTACTTAAGTCGGCATTGTGCCTTTTGTATTTAATTCCGTTACAATAACTGTGATTCATCGTCAATAAGAAGGTAAGAGGGATACACTAAAACTGAAGTGAAGCATCGGAATCTATATCTAGTGTCACAGGAATGATTTAAAACATAGACAGTAAGAAGAGTCAGTTTTCTTGTACTTAAGTCGGCATTGTGCCTTTTGTATTTAATTCCGATTCAATTTCTTTGTTTCATCGTCAATAAGAAGGTCAGAGGGATACAATAAGCCTGAAGTCAAGCATCGGAATCTATAACTAGTGTCACAGGAATGGTTCAAAACATAGACTGTAAGAATAGTCAGTTTTCTTGTACTGAAGTCGGCACTGTGCCTTTTGTATTTAATTCCGATGCAATTTTTGTGTTTCATCGTCAATAAGAAGGTCAGAGGGATACAGTAAACCTGAAGTGAAGCATCGGTATCTATATCTATTGTCACAGGAAATGTTCAAAACATAGACAGTAAGAAGAGTCAGTTTTCTTGTACTTAAGTCGGCATTGTGCCTTTTGTATTTAATTCCGATGCAATTTCTGTGTTTCATCGTCAATAAGGTCAGAGGGATACAGTAAACCTGAAGTGAAGCATCGGAATCTATGACTAGTGTCACATGAATGGTTCAAAACATAGACAGTAAGAAGAGTCAGTTTTCTTGTACTTAAGTCGGCATTGTGCCATTTGTAATTTATTCCGATGCAATTTCTGTGTTTCATGAACAATAAGAAGGTCAGAGGGATACAGTAAACCTGAAGTGAAGCATCGGAATCTATAACTTGTGTCACATGAATGGTTGAAACATAGACAGTAAGAAGAGTCAGTTTTCTAGTACTTAAGTCGGCATTGTGATTTTTGTATTTAATTCCGATGCAATTTCTCTGTTTCATCGTCAATAAGATGGTCAGAGGGATACAGTAAACCTGAAGTGAAGCATCGGAATCTATATGTAGTGTCACAGGAATTGTACAAAAAATAGACTGTAAGAAGAGTCACTTTTCTTGTACTGAAGTCGGCGCTGTGCCTTTTGTATTTAATTCCGATGCAATTTCTATGTTTCATCGTCAATAAGAAGGTCAGAGGGATACAGTAAACCTGAAGTGAGCAACGGAATCTATATCTATTTTCACAGGAATGGTTCAAACATAGACAGTAAGGAGAGTCAGTTTTCTTGTAGTTAAGTCGGCATTGTGCCTTTTGTATTTAATTCCGATGCAATTTCTGTGTTTCATCGTCAATAAGAAGGTCAGAGGAATACAGTAAACCTGAAGTGAAGCATCGGAATCTATGACTAGTGTCACATGAATGGTTCAAAACATAGACAGTAAGAAGAATCAGTTTTCTTGTACTTAAGTCGGCATTGTGCCTTTTGTATTTAATTCCGATACAATTTCTGTGTTTCATCGTCAATAAGAAGGTCAGAGGGATACAGTAAACCTGAAGTGAAGCATCGGAACCTATGACTAATGTCACACGAATGGTTCAAATCATAGACACTAAGAAGAGTCAGTTTTCTTGTACTTAAGTCGGCATTGTGCCTTTTGTATTTAATTCCGATGCAAATTCTGTGTTTCGTCGTCAATACGAAGGTAAGAGGGATACCGTCAACCTGAAGTGAAGCATCGGAATCTATAACTAGTGTCACATGAATGGACAAACATAGACAGAAAGAAGAGTCAGTTTTCTTGTACAAAAGTGGCCATTGTGCGTTTTGTATATAATTCCGATGCAATTTCTGTATTTCATCGTCAATAAGAAGGTCAGAGGGATACAGTAAACCTGAAGTGAAGCATCGGAATCTATAACTAGTGTCACAGGAACGGTTCAAAAGTTAGACAGTAAAAAGAGTCAGTTTTCTTGCGTTTAAGTCGGCATTGTGCCTTTTGTATTTAATTCCGATGCAATTTCTGTGTTTCATCGTCAATAAGAAGGTCAGAGGGATACAGTAAACCAGATGTGAAGCATCGGAATCTATAACTAGTGTCACAGGAATGGTTCAAGGCATAGAAAGTAAGAAGAGTCAGTTTTCTTGTACTTAAGTCTGCATTGTGTTTTTTTTTGTATTTAATTCCGATGCAATTTCTGTGTTTCATCGTCAATAAGCAGGTCAGAGGGATACAGTAAACCTGAAATGAAGCATCGGAATCTATAACTAGTGTCACAGGAATGGTTCTAAACATAGACAGTAAGAAGAGTCAGTTTTCTTGTACTTAAGTCTGCATTGTGCCTTTTGTATTTAATTCCGAAGCAATTTCTCTGTTTCATCGTCAATAACAAGGTCAGAGGGATACTGTAAAGCTGAAGAGAAGCATCGGAATCTATAACTAGTGTCACAGGAATGGTTCAAAACTTAGACAGTAAGAAGAGTCAGTTTTCATGTACTTAACTCGGCATTGTGCCTTTTGTATTTAATTCCGATGATTAATCTGTGTTTCATTGACAATAAGATGGTCAGAGGGATACAGTAAACCTGAAGTGAAGCATCGGAATCTATAACTAGTGTCACATGAATGGTTCAAAACATAGACAGTAAGAAGAGTCAGTTTTCTTGTATTTAAGTCGGCATTGTGCCTTTTGTATTTAATTCCGATGCAATTTCTGTGTTTCATCGTCAATAAGCAGGTCAGAGGGATACAGTAAACCTGAAGTGAAGCATCGTAATCTATAACTAGCGTCACATGCATGGTTCAAAACATAGACAGTAAGAAGAGTCAGTTTTCTTGTACATAAGTCGGCATTGTGCCTTTTGTATTTAATTCCGATGCAATTTCTGTGTTTCATCGTAAATAAGAAGGTCAGAGGGATACAGTAAACCTGAAGTGAAGCATCGGAATCTATAAGTAGTGTCACAGGAATGGTTCAACGCATAGGGAGTAAGAAGAGTTTGTTTTCTTGTACTTAAGTCGGCATTGTGCCTTTTGTATTTAATTCCGATGCAATTTCTGTGTTTCCACGTCAATAAGAAGGTCAGAGGGATACAGTAAAAATGAAGTGAAGCATCGGAATCTATAAATCTATAAATAGTGTCACATGAATGGTTCAAAACATAGACAGTAAGAAGAGTCAGTTTTCTTGTACATACGTCGGCATTGTGCCTTTTGTATTTAATTCCGATGCAATTTCTGTGTTTCATCGTCAACAAGAAGGTCAGAGGGATACAGTAATCCTGAAGTGAAGCATCGGAATCTATAACTAGTGTCACAGGAATGGTTCAAATCATAGACTGTAAGAAGAGTCAGTTTTCTTGCACTTAAGTCGGCATTGTGCCTCTTCTATTTAATTCCGATGCAATTTCTGTGTTTCATCGTCAATAAGAAGGTCAGTGGGATACAGAAAACCTGAAGTGAAGCATCGGAATCTATAACTAGTGTCACAGGAATGGTTCGAAACATAGACTGTAAGAAGAGTCTGTTTTCTTGTACTTAAGTCGGCATTGTGCCATTTGTATTTAATTCCGATGCAATTTCTGTGATTCATCGTCAATAAGAAGTTCAGAGGGATACAGTAAACCTGAAGTGAAGCATCGGAATCTATATCTAGTGTCACAGGAATGGTTCAAAACATAGACAGTAAGAAGAGTGAGTTTGCTTGTACTTAAGTCGGCATTGTGCCTTTTGTATTTATTTCCGATTCAATTTCTGCGTTTCATCGTCAGTAAGAAGGCCAGAGGGATACAGTAAACCGAAAGTGCAGCATCGGAATCTATTACTTGTGTCACAGGAATGGCTCAAAACATAGACAGTAAGAAGAGTCAATTTTCTTGTACTTAAGTCGGCATTGTGCGATTTGTATTTTATTCCGATGCAATTTCTGTGTTTCATCAACAATAAGAAGGTCAGAGGGATACAGTAAACCTGAAGTGAAGCTTCGGAATATATAACTAGTGTCACATGAATGGTTGAAACATAGACAGTAAGAAGAGTCAGTTTTCTTGTACTTAAGTCGGCATTGTGCCTTTTGTATTTAATTCCGTTGCAATTTCTGTGATTCATCGTCAAGAAGAAGGTCAGAGGGATACAGTAAACCTGAAGTGAAGCATCGGAATCTATATCTAGTGTCACAGGAATGGTTCAAAACATAGACTGTAAGAATAGTCAGTTTTCTTGTACTTAAGTCGGCATTGTGCTATTTGTATTTAATTCCGATGCAATTTCTGTGTTTCATTGTCAATAAGAAGGTCAGAGGGATACAGTAAACCTGAAGTGATGCATCGGAACCTATTCCTAATGTCACATGAATGGTTCAAAACATAGACAATAAGAAAAGTCATTTTTGTTGGACTTACGTCGGCATGGTGCCTTTTGTATTTAATTCCGATGCAATTTCTGTGTTTCGTCGTCAATAAGAAGGTAAGAGGGATACAGTAAACCTGAAGTGAAGCATCGGAATCTATAACTAGTGTCACATGAATGGTTCAAACATAGACGGTAAGAAGAGTCAGTTTTCTTGTACATAAGTCGCCATTGTGCCTTTTGTATTTAATTCCGATGCAATTTCTGTGTTTCATCTTCAATTAGAAGGTCGGAGGGATACAGTAAGCCTGAAGTGAAGCATCAGAATCTATAACTAGTGTCACATGAATGGTTCAAAGCATAGACAGTAAGAAGAGTCAGTTTTCATGTACTTAAGTCGGCATTGTGCCTTTTGTATTTAATTCCGATGCAATTTCTGTGTTTCATCGTCAATAAGAAGGTCAGAGGGATACAGTAAAAATGAAGTGAAGCATCGGAATCTATAAATCTATTACTAGTATCACAGGAATTTTTCAAAACATAGACAGTAAGAAGAGTTTGTTTTCTTGTACTTAAGTCGGCATTGTGCCTTTTGTATTTAATTCCGATGCAATTTCTGTGTTTCATCAACAATAAGTAGGTCAGAGGGATACAGTAAACCTGAAGTGAAGCATCGGAATCTATAACTAGTGTCACAGGAATGGTTCAAAACATAGACAGTAAGAAGAGTCAGTTTTCTTATGTTTAAGTCGGCATTGTGCCTTTTGCATTTAATTCCGATGCAATTTCTGTGTTTCATCGTCAATAAGAAGGTCAGAGGGATACAGTAAACCTGATGTGAAACATCGGAATCTATAACTAGTGTCACAGGAATGGGTCAAGACATAGAAAGTAAGAAGAGTCAGTTTTCTTGTACTTAAGTCTGCATTGTGCTTTTTGTATTTAATTCCGATGCAACTTCTGTGTTTCATCGTCAATAAGAAGGTCAGAGGGATACAGTAAACCTGAAATAAAGAATCGCAATCTATATCAAGTGTCACAGGAATGGTTCAAAACATAGACAGTAAGAAAACTCAGTTTTCATGTACTTAAGCCTGCATTGTGCCTTTTATATTTAATTCCGATGCAATTTCTGTGTTTCATCGTCAATAAGAAGGTCAGAGGGATACAGTAAAAATGAAGTGTGGCATCGGAATCTATAAATCTATAACTAGTTTCACAGGAATGTTTCAAAACATAGACAGTAAGAAGAGTCAGTTTTCTTGTACTTAAGTCGGCATTGTGCCTTTTGTATTTAATTCCGATGCAATTTCAGTGTTTCATCCTCAATAAGAAGGTCAGAGGGATACAGTAAACCTGAAGAGAAGCATCGGAATCTATAACTAGTGCCACATGAATGGTTCAAATGATAGACAGTAAGAAGAGTCAGTAGTTTTGTACTTAAGTCTGCATTGTGCCTTTCGTATTTAATTGCGATGCAATTTCTGTGTTTCATCGTCAATAAGACGGTCAGAGGTATACAGTAAACCTGAAGTGAAGCATCGGAATATATAACTAGTGTCACAGAAATTGTTCAAACCATAGACAGTGAGAAGAGTCAGTTTTCTTGTACTTAAGTCATCATTGTGCCTTTTGTATTCAATTCCGTTGCAATTTCTGTGTTTCATCGTCAATAAGAAGGTCAGAGGGATAAAGTAAACCTGAAGTGAAGCATCGGAATCTATTACTAGTATCACAGTAATGGTTCAAAGCATAGACAGTAAGAAGAGTCAGTTTTCCTGTACTTAAGTCGGCATTGTGCCTTTTGTATTTAATTCCGATGCAATTTCTGTGTTTCATCGTCAATAAGAAGGTCAGAGGGATACAGTAAACCTGAGGTGAAGCATCGGAATCTATAACTAGTGTCACAGGAATGGTTAAAAACATAGACAGTAAGAAGAGTCAGTTTTCTTGTACTTAAGTCGGCATTGTGCCTTTTCTATTTATTTCCGATGCAATTTCTGTGTTTCATCGTCAATAAGAAGGTCAGAGGGATACAGAAAACCTGAAGTGAAGCATCGGAATCTATAACTAGTGTCACAGGAATGGTTCAAAACATAGACAGTAAGAAGAGTCAGTTTTCTTGTACTTAAGTCGGCATTGTGCCTTTTCTATTTAATTCCGATGATATTTCTGTGTTTCATCGACAATAAGATGGTCAGAGGGATACAGTAAACCTGAAGTGAAGCATCGGAATCTATAACTAGTGTCACAGGAATCGTTCAAGGCATAGACAGTAAGCAGCATCAGTTTTCTTGTATATAAGTCGGCATTGTGCCTTTTGTATTTAATTCCGATGCAATTTCTGTGTTTCATCGTCAACAAGAAGGTCAGAGGGATGCAGTAAACCTGAAGTGAAGCATCGGAATCTATAACTAGTGTCACAGGAATGTTTCAAATCATAGACTGTAAGAAGAGTCATTTTTCTTGTACTTAAGTCGGCATTGTGCCTCTTCTATTTAATTCCGATGCAATTTCTGTGTTTCATCGTCAATAAGAAGGTCAGTGGGATACAGTAAACCTGAAGTGAAGCATCGGAATCTATAACTAGTGTCACAGGAATGGTTCGAAACATAGACAGTAAGAAGAGTTAGTTTTCTTGTACTTAAGTCGGCATTATGCCTTTTGTATTTAATTCCGATGCAATTTCTGTGTTTCATCGTCAATAAGAAGGTCAGAGGGATACAGTAAAAATGAAGTGAAGCATCGGAATCTATAAATCTATAAATAGTGTCACAGGAATGTTTCAAAACATAGACTGTAAGAAGAGTCAGTTATCTTGTACTTAAGTAGGCATTGTGACTTTTGTATTTAATTCCGATGCAATTTCTGTGTTCCATCGTCAATAAGAAGGTCAGAGGGATACAGTAAACCTGAAGTGAAGCAACGGAATCTATATCTAGTGTCACAGGAATGGTTCAAAACATAGACTGTAAGAAGAGTCTGTTTTCTTGTACTTAAGTCGGCATTGTGCCATTTGTATTTAATTCCGATGCAATTTCTGTGATTCATCGTCAATAAGAAGGTCAGTGGGATACAGTAAACCTGAAGTGAAGCATCGGAATCTATATCTAGTGTCACAGGAATGGTTCAAAACATAGACAATAAGAAGAGTGAGTTTGCTTGTACTTAAGTCGGCATTGTGCCTTTTGTATTTATTTCCGATTCCATTTCTGTGTTTCAACGTCAGTAAGAAGGCCAGAGGGATACATTAAACCGAAAGTGAAGCATCGGAATCTATTACTTGTGTCACAGGAATGGTTCAAATCATAGACAGTAAGAAGAGTCAATTTTCTTGTACTTAAGTCGGCATTGTGCGATTTGCATTTTATTCCGATGCAATTTCTGTGTTTCATCAACAATAAGAAGGTCAGAGGAATACAGTAAACCTGAAGTGAAGCTTCGGAATATATAACTAGTGTCACATAAATGGTTGAAACATAGACAGTAAGAAGAGTCAGTTTTCTTGTACTTGAGTTGGCATTGTGCCTTTTGTATTTAATTCCGTTGCAATTTCTGTGTTTCATCGTCAAGAAGAAGGTCAGAAGGATACAGTAAACCTGAAGTGAAGCATCGGAATCTATATCTAGTGTCACAGGAATGGTTCAAAACATAGACTGTAAGAATAGTCAGTTTTCTTGTACTTAAGTCGGCATTGTGCTATTTGTATTTAATTCCGATGCAATTTCTGTGTTTCATTGTCAATAAGAGGGTCAGAGGGATACAGTAAACCTGAAGTGATGCATCGGAACCTATAGCTAATGTTACATGAATGGTTCAAAACATAGACAATAAGAAGAGTCATTTTTGTTGTACTTACGTCGGCATGGTGCCTTTTGTATTTAATTCCGCTGCAATTTCTGTGTTTCGTCGTCAATAAGAAGGTAAGAGGGATACAGTAAATCTGAAGTGAAGCATCGGAATCTATAACTAGTGTCACATGAATGGTTCAGACATAGACAGTAAGAAGAGTCAGTTTTCTTGTACATAAGTCGCCATTGTGCATTTTGTATTTAATTTCGATGCAATTTCTGTGTTTCATCTTCAATTAGAAGGTCAGAGGGATACAGTAAGCCTGAAGTGAAGCATCAGAATCTATAACTAGTGTCACATGAATGGTTCAAAACATAGACAGTAAGAAGAGTCAGTTTTCTTGTACTTAAGTCGGCATTGTGCCTTTTGTATTTAATTCCGATGCAATTTCTGTGTTTCATCGTCAATAAGAAGGTCAGAGGGATACAGTAAAAATGAAGTGAAGCATCGGAATCTATAAATCTATAACTAGTATCACAGGAATGTTTCAAAACATAGACAGTAAGAAGAGTCAGTTTTCTTGTACTTAAGTCGGCATTGTGCCTATTGTATTTAATTCCGATGCAATTTCTGTGTTTCATCAACAACAAGAAGGTCAGAGGGATACAGTAAACCTGAAGTGAAGCATCGGAATCTATAACTAGTGTCACAGGAAAGGTTCAAACTTAGACAGTAAGAAGAGTCAGTTTTCTTGTGTTTAAGTCGGCATTGTGCCTTTTGCATTTAATTCCAATGTAATTTCTGTGTTTCATCGTCGATAAGAAGGTCAGAGGGATACAGTAAACCGGATGTGAAGCATCGGAATCTATAACTAGTGTCACAGGAATGGTTCAAGACATAGAAAGTAAGAAGAGTCAGTTTTCTTGTACTTAAGTCTGCATTGTGCTTTTTGTATTTAATTCCGATGCAACTTCTGTGTTTCATCGTCAATAAGAAGGTCAGAGGGATACAGTAAACCTGAAATAAAGCATCGCAATCTATATTAAGTGTCACAGGAATGGTTCAAAACATAGACAGTAAGAAAACTCAGTTTTCATGTACTTAAGTCTGCATTGTGCCTTTTGTATTTAATTGCGATGCAATTTCTGTGTTTCATCGTCAATAAGAAGGTCAGAGGGATACAGTAAAAATGAAGTGAGGCATCGGAATCTATAAATCTATAACTAGTATCACAGGAATGTTTCAAAACATAGACAGTAAGAAGAGTCAGTTTTCTTGTACTTAAGTCGGCATTATGCCTTTTGTATTTAATTCCGATGCAATTTCAGTGTTTCATCCTCAATAAGAAGGTCAGAGGGATACAGTAAACCTGAAGTGAAGCATCGGAATCTATAACTAGTATCACAGTAATGGTTCAAAGCATAGACAGTAAGAGGAGTCAGTTTTCCTGTACTTAAGTCGGCATTGTGCCTTTTGTATTTAATTCCGATGCAATTTCTGTGTTTCATCGTCAATAAGAAGGTCAGAGGGATACAGTAAACCTGAGGTGAAGCATCGGAATCTATAACTAGTGTCACAGGAATGGTTAAAAACATAGACAGTGAGAAGAGTCAGTTTTCTTGTACTCAAGTCGGCATTGTGCCTTTTCTATTTAATTCCGATGCAATTTCTGTGTTTCATCGTCAATAAGAAGGTCAGAGGGATACAGTAAACCTGAAGTGAAGCATTGGAATCTATAACTAGTGTCACAGGAATGGTTCAAAACAAAGACAGTAAGAAGAGTCAGTTTTCTTGTACTTAAGTCGGCATTGTGCCTCTTCTATTTAATTCCGATGCAATTTCTGTGTTTCAACGTCAATAAGATGGTCAGTGGGATACAGTAAACCTGAAGTGAAGCATCGGAATCTATAACTAGTGTCACAGGAATGGTTCGAAACATAGACAGTAAGAAGAGTTAGTTTTCTTGTACTTAAGTCGGCATTATGCCTTTTGTATTTAATTCCGATGCAATTTCTGTGTTTCATCGTCATAAAGAAGGTCAGACGGATACAGTAAAAATGAAGTGAAGCATCGGAATCTATAAATCTATAAAAAGTGTCACAGGAATGTTTCCAAACATAGACTGTAAGAAGAGTCAGTTATCTTGTACTTAAGTAGGCATTGTGACTTTTGTATTTAATTCCGATGCAATTTCTGTGTTTCATCGTCAATAAGAAGGTCAGAGGGATAGAGTAAACCTGAATGGAAGCAACGGAATCTATATCTAGTGTCACAGGAATGGTTCAAAACATAGACTGTAAGAAGAGTCTGTTTTCTTGTACTTAAGTCGGCATTGTGCCATTTGTATTTAATTCCGATGCAATTTCTTTGATTCATCGTCAATAAGAAGGTCAGAGGGATACAGTAAACCTGAAGTGAAGCATCGGAATCTATATCTAGTGTCACAGGAATGGTTCAAAACATAGACAATAAGAAGAGTGAGTTTGCTTGTACTTAAGTCGGCATTGTGCCTTTTGTATTTATTTCCGATTCAATTTCTGTGTTTCATTGTCAATAAGAAGGTCAGAGGGATACAGTAAACCTGAAGTGATGCATCGGAACCTATGGCTAATGTCACATGATTGGTTCAAAACATAGAAAATAATAAGAGTCATTTTTGTTGTACTTACGTCGGCATGGTGCCTTTTGTATTTAATTCCGATGCAATTTCTGTGTTTCGTCGTCAATAAGAAGGTAAGAGGGATACAGTAAACCTGAAGTGAAGCATCGGAATCTATAACTAGTGTCACAGGAATGGTTCAAATCATAGACAGTAAGAAGAGTCAGTTTTCTTGTACATAAGTCGCCATTGTGCCTTTTGTATTTAATTCCGATGCAATTTCTGTGTTTCATCTTCAATTAGAAGGTCAGAGGGATACAGTAAGCCTGAAGTGAAGCATCGCAATCTATATCAAGTGTCACAGGAATGGTTCAAGACATAGACAGTAAGAAAACTCAGTTTTCATGTACTTAAGTCTGCATTGTGCCTTTTGTATTTAATTCCGATGCAATTTCTGTGTTTCATCGTCAATAAGAAGGTCAGAGGGATACAGTAAAAATGAAGTGAGGCATCGGAATCTATAAATCTATAACTAGTATCACAGGAATGTTTCAAAACACAGACAGTAAGAAGAGTCAGTTTTCTTGTACTTAAGTCGGCATTGTGCCTTTTGTATTTAATTCCGATGCAATTTCAGTGTTTCATCCTCAATAAGAAGGTCAGAGGGATACAGTAAACCTGAAGTGAAGCATCGGAATCTATAACTAGTGCCACATGAATGGTTCTAATGATAGACAGTAAGAAGAGTCAGTAGTTTTGTACTTAAGTCGGCATTGTGCCTTTCGTATTTAATTGCGATGCAATTTCTGTGTTTCATCGTCAATAAGACGGTCAGAGGTATACAGTAAACCTGAAGTGAATCATCGGAATATATAACTAGTGTCACAGGAATTGTTCAAAACATAGACAGTGAGAAGAGTCAGTTTTCTTGTACTTAAGTCATCATTGTGCCTTTTGTATTCAATTCCGTTGCAATTTCTGTGTTTCATCGTCAATAAGAAGGTCAGAGGGATAAAGTAAACCTGAAGTGAAGCATCGGAATCTATAACTAGTATCACAGTAATGGTTCAAAGCATAGACAGTAAGAGGAGTCAGTTTTCCTGTACTTAAGTCGGCATTGTGCCTTTTGTATTTTATTCCGATGCAATTTCTGTGTTTCATCGTCAATAAGAAGGTCAGAGGGATACAGTAAACCTGAGGTGAAGCATCGGAATCTATAACTAGTGTCACAGGAATGGATAAAAACATAGACAGTAAGAAGAGTCAGTTTTCTTGTACTTAAGTCGGCATTGTGCCTTTTCTATTTAATTCCGATGCAATTTCTATGTTTCGCCGTCAATAAGAAGGTCAGAGGGATACAGTACACCTGAAGTGAAGCATCGGAATCTATAACTAGTGTCACAGGAATGGTTCAAAACATAGACAGTAAGAAGAGTCAGTTTTCTTGTACTTAAGTCGGCATTGTGCCTTTTCTATTTAATTCCGATGATATTTCTGTGTTTCGTCGACAATAAGATGGTCAGAGGGATACAGTAAACCTGAAGTGAAGCATCGGAATCTATAACTAGTGTCACAGGAATCGTTCAAGGCATAGACAGTAAGCAGCGTCAGTTTTCTTGTATATAAGTCGGCATTCTGCCTTTTGTATTTAATTCCGATGCAATTTCTGTGTTTCATCGTCAATGAGAAGGTCAGAGGGATACTGTAAAAATGAAGTGAAGCATCGGAATCTACAAATCTATAACTAGTGTCACAGGAATGTTTCAAAACATAGACTGTAAGAAGAGTCAGTTATCTTGTACTTAAGTCAGCATTGTGACTTTTGTATTTAATTCCGATGCAATTTCTGTGTTTCATCGTCAATAAGAAGGTCAGAGGGATACAGTAAACCTGAAGTGAAGCATCGGAATCTATATCAAGTGTCACAGGAATGGTTCAAAACATAGACTGTAAGAAGAGTCAGTTTTCTTGAACTTAAATCGGGATTGTGCCTTTTGTATTTAATTTCGATGCTATTTCTGTGTTTCATCGTCAATAAGAAGGTCAGAGGGATACAGTAAACCTGAAGTGAAGCATCGGAATCTATAACTAGTGTCACAGGAATGGTTCAAAACATAGACTGTAAGAAGTGTCAATTTTCTTGTACTGAAGTCGGCGTTGTGCCTTTTGTATTTTATTCCGATGCAATTTCTGTGTTTCATCAACAATAAGATGGTCAGAGGGATACAGTAAACCTGAAGTGAAGCATCGGAATCAATAACTTGTGTCACATGAATGGTTGAAACATAGACAGTAAGAAGAGTCAGTTTTCTTGTACTTAAGTCGGCATTGTGCCTTTTGTATTTAATTCCGATGCAATTTCTGTGTTTCATCGTCAATAAGAAGGTCAGAGGGATACAGTAAACCTGAAGTGAAGCATCGGAATCTATATCTAGTGTCACAGGAATGGTCCAAAACATAGACATTAAGAAGAGTCAGTTTTCTTGTTCTTAAGTCGGCATTGTGCCTTTTGTATTTAATTCCGATGCAATTTCTGTGTTTCATCGTCAATACGAAGGTCTGAGGGATACAGTAAACCTGAAGTGAAGCATCGGAATCTATAACTAGTGTCACAGGAATAGTTCAAAACATAGACAGTAAGAAGAGTCAGTTTTCTTGTACTTATGTCGGCATTGTGCCTTTTGTATTTAATTCCGATGCAATTTCTGTGTTTCATCAACAACAAGAAGGTCAGAGGGATACAGTAAACCTGAAGTGAAGCATCGGAATCTATGACTAGTGTCACAGGAATGGTTGAAATCTTAGACAGTAAGAAGAGTCAGTTTTCTTGTGTTTAAGTCAGCATTGTGCTTTTTGTATTTAATTCCGATGCAATTTCTGTGTTTCATCGTCAATAAGAAGGTCAGAGGGATACAGTAATCCTGATGTGAAGCATCGAAATCTATAACCAGTGTCACAGGAATGGTTCAAGACATAGAAAGTAAGAAGAGTCAGTTTTCTTGTACTTAAGTCTGCATTGTGCTTTTTGTATTTAATTCCGATGCAATTTCTGTGTATCGTCGTCAATAAGAAGGTCAGAGGGATACAGTAAACCTGAAATAAAGCATCGCAATCCATATCAAGTGTCACAGGAATGGTTCAAAACATAGACAGTAAGAAGACTCAGTTTTCATGTACTTAAGTCTGCATTGTGCCTTTTGTATTTAATTCCGATGCAATTTCTGTGTTTCATCGTCAATAAGAAGGTCAGAGGGATACAGTAAAAATGAAGTGAATCATCGGAATCTAAAAATGTATAACTAGTGTCACAGGAATGTTTCAAAACATAGACAGTAAGAAGAGTCAGTTTTCTTGTACTTAAGTCGTCATTGTGCCTTTTGTATTTAATTCCGATGCAATTTCTGTGTTTCGTTGTCAATAAGAAGGACAGAGGGATACAGTAAACCTGAAGTGAAGCGTCGGAATCTATAACTAGTGTCACAGGAATGGTTCAAAACATAGACAGTAAGAAGAGTCAGTTTTCTTGTACTTAAGATGGCATTGTGCCTCTTCTATTTAATTCCGATGATATTTCTGTGTTTCATCGACAATAAGATGGTCAGATGGATACAGTAAACCTGAAGTGAAGCATCGGAATCTATAACTGGTGTCACAGGAATGGTTCAAGGCATAGACAGTAAGCAGCGTCAGTTTTCTTGTACTTAAGTCGGCATTGTGCCTTTTGTATTTAATTCCGATGCAATTTCTGTGTTTCATCGTCAATGAGAAGGTCGGAGGGATACTGTAAAAATGAAGTGAAGCATCGGAATCTACAAATCTATAACTAGTGTCACAGGAATGTTTCAAAACATAGACTGTAAGAAGAGTCTGTTATCTTGTACTTAAGTCGGCATTGTGACTTTTGTATTTAATTCAGATGCAATTTCTGTGTTTCATCGTCAATAAGAAGGTCAGAGGGATACAGTAAACCTGAAGTGAAGCATCGTTATCTATATCTAGTGTCACAGGAATGGTTCAAAACATAGACAGTAAGAAGAGTCAGTTTTCTTGAACTTAAATCGGGATTGTGCCTTTTGTATTTAATTTCGATGCAATTTCTGTGTTTCATCAACAATAAGATGGTCAGAGGGATACAGTAAACCTGAAGTGAAGCATCGGAATCTATAACATGTGTCACATGAATGGTTGAAACGTAGACAGTAAGAAGAGTCAGTTTTCTTGTACTTAAGTCGGCATCGTGCCTTTTGTATTTAATTCCGATGCAATCTCTGTAATTCATCGTCAATAAGAAGGTCAGAGGGATACAGTAAACCTGATGTGAAGCATCGGAATCTATATCTAGTGTCACACGAATGGTTCAAAACATAAACTGTAACATTAGTCAGTTTTCTTGTACTTAAGTCGGCACTGTGCCTTTTGTATTTTATTCCGATGCAATTTCTGTGTTTCATCGTCAATAAGAAGGTCAGAGGGATACAGTAAACCTGAAGTGAAGCATCGGAATCTTTATCTATTGTCACAGGAATGGTTCAAAACATAGACAGTAAGAAGAGTCAGTTTTCTTTACTTAAGTCGACATTGTGCTTTTTGTATTTAATTCCGATGCAATTTCTGTGTTTCATCGTCAATAAGAAGGTCACAAGGATACAGTAAACCTGAAGTAAAGCATCGGAATATATGATTAGTGTCACATGAATGGTTCAAGACATAGACTGTAAGAAGAGTCAGTTTTCTTGTACTTAAGTCGGCATTGAGGCTTTTGTATTTAATTCCGATGCAATTTCTGTGTTTCATCGTCAATAAGAAGGTCAGAGGAATACAGTAAACCTGAAGTGAAGCATCGGAATCTGTAACTAGTGTCACAGGAATGGTTCAAAACATAGACAGTAAGAAGTGTCAATTTTCTTGTACTTAAGTCGGCATTGTGCCATTTGTATTTTATACCGATGACATTTCTGTGACTCATCAACAATAAGATGGTCAGAGGGATACAGTAAACCATAAGTGAAGCATCGGAATCTATAACTTGTGTCACATGAATGGTTGAAACATAGACAGTAAGAAGAGTCAGTTTTCTTGTACTTAATTCGGCATTGTGCGTTTTGTATTTAATTCCGATGCAATTTCTGTGTTTCGTCGTCAATAAGAAGGTAAGAGGGATACAGTAAACCTGAAATATAAGCATCGAAATCTATAACTAGTGTCACATGAATGGTTCAAACATAGACAGTATGAAGAGTCAGTTTTCTTGTGCATAAGTCGTTATTGTGCCTTTTGTATTTAATTCCGATGCAATTTCTGTGTTTCATCGTCAATAAGAAGGTCAGAGGAATACAGTAAACCTTAATTGAAGCATCGGAATCTTTATCTATTGTCACAGGAATGGTTCAAAACAGACAGTAAGAAGAGTCAGTTTTCTTGTACTTAAGTCGGCATTGTGCCTTTTGTATTTAATTCCGATGCAATTTCTGTGTTTCATCGTCAATAAGAAGGTCACAGGGATAGAGTAAGCCTGAAGTGAAGCATCGGAATTTATGATTTTTGTCACATGAATGGTTCAAAACATAGACAGTAAGAAGAGTCAGTTTTCATGTACTTCAGTAGGCATTGTGCCTTTTGTATTTTATTCCGATGCAATTTCTTTGTTTCATCAACAATAAGATGGTCAGAGGGATACAGTAAACCTGAAGTGAAGCATCGGAACCTGTGACTAATGTCACATGAATGGTTCAAGACATAGGCAGTAAGAAGGGTCAGTCATCTTGTACTTAAGTCGGCATTGTGCCATTTGTATTTAATTCCGATGCAATTTCTGTGTTTCATCGTCAATAAGAAGATCAGAGGGATACAGTAAACCTGAAGTGAAGCATCGGAATCTATATCTAGTGTCACAGGAATGGTTCAAACCATAGACTGTAAGATTAGTCAGTTTTCTTGTACTTAAGTCGGCACTGTGCCTTTTGTATTTAATTCCGATGCAATTTCTGTGTTTCATCGTCAATAAGAAGGTCAGAGGGATACAGTAAACCTGAAGTGAGGCATCGGAATCTATGATTAGTGTCACATGAATGGTTCAAAACATAGACAGTAAAAAGAGTCAGTTTTCTTGTACTGAAGTAAGCATTGTGCCTTTTGTATTTAATTCCGATGCAATTTCTGTGTTTCATCGTCAATAAGAATGTCAGAGGAATACAGTCAACCTGAAGTGATGCATCGGAACCTATGACTAATGTCACATGAATGGTTCAAAACATAGACAGTAAGAAGAGTCAGTTTTCTTGTACTTAAATCGGCATTGTGCCTTTTGTATTTAATTCCGATGCAATTTCTGTGTTTCGTCGTCAATAAGAAGGTAAGAGGGATACAGGAAACCTGAAGTGAAGCATCGGAATCTATAACTAGTGTCACATGAATGGTTCAAACATAGACAGTAAGAAGAGTTAGTTTTCAGGTACATAAGTCGCCATTGTGCTTTTTGTATTTAATTCCGATACAATTTCTGTGTTTCATCGTCAATAAGAAGGTCAGAGGGATACAGTAAACCTGAAGTGAAGCATCGGAATCTATAACTAGTGTCACATGAGTGGTTCAAAACGTAGACAGTAAGAAGAGTCAGTTTTCTTGTACTTAAGTCGGCATTGTGCCTTCTGTATATAATTCCGATCCAATTTCTGTGTTTCATCGTCAATACGAAGGTCAGAGGGATACAGTAAACCTGAAGTGAGGCATCGGAATCTATGATTAGTGTCACATGAATGGTTCAAAACATAGACAGTAAAAAGAGTCAGTTTTCTTGTACTTAAGTAAGCATTGTGCCTTTTGTATTTAATTCCGATGCAATTTCTGTGTTTCATCGTCAATAAGAAGGTCAGAGGAATACAGTAAACCTGAAGTGATGCATCGGAACCTATGACTAATGTCACATGAATGGTTCAAAACATAGACAGTAAGAAGAGTCAGTTTTCTTGTACTTAAATCGGCATTGTGCCTTTTGTATTTAATTCCGATGCAATTTCTGTGTTTCATCGTCAATAAGAAGGTCAGAGGGATACAGTAAACCTGAAGTGAAGCATCGGAATCTATATCTAGAGTCACAGGAATGGTTCAAACATAGACAGTAAGAAGAGTCAGTTTTCTTGTACTTAAGTTTGCATTGCGCCTTTTGTATTTAATTCCGATGCAATTTCTGTGTTTCGTCGTCAATAAGAAGGTAAGAGGGATACAGTAAACCTGAAGTGAAGCATCGGAATCTATAACTAGTGTCACATGAATGGTTCAAACATAGACAGTAAGAAGAGTTAGTTTTCTGGTACATAAGTCGCCATTGTGCTTTTTGTATTGAATTCCGATACAATTTCTGTGTTTCATCGTCAATAAGAAGGTCAGAGGGATACAGTAAACCTGAAGTGAAGCATCGGACTCTATAACTAGTGTCACATGAGTGGTTCAAAACATAGACAGTAAGAAGAGTCAGTTTTCTTGTACTTAAGTCGGCATTGTGCCTTCTGTATATAATTCCGATCCAATTTCTGTGTTTCATCGTCAATACGAAGGTCAGAGGGATACAGTAAACCTGAAGTGAAGCATCGGAATCTATAACTAGTGTCACAGGAATAGTTCAAAACATAGACAGTAAGAAGTGTCAGTTTTCTTGTACTTAAGTCGGCATTGTGCCTTTTGTATTTATTTACGATGCAATTTCTGTGTTTCATCAAGAATAAAAAGGTCAGAGGGATACAGTAAACCTGAAGTGAAGCATCGGAATCTATAACTAGTGTCACAGGAATGGTTCCAAACTTAGACAATAAGAAGAGTCAGTTTTCTTGTGTTTAAGTCGGCATTGTGCCTTTTGTATTTAATTCCGATGCAATTTCTGTGTTTCATCGTCAATAAGAAGGTCAGAGGGATACAGTAAACCTGAAGTGAAGCATCGGCATCTATATCTAGTGTCACAGGAATTGTTCAAACCATAGACTGTAAGATTAGTCACTTTACTTGTACTTAAGTCGGCACTGTGCCTTTTGTATTTAATTCCGATGCAATTTCTGTGTTTCATCGTCAATAAGAAGGTCAGAGATATACAGTAAACCTGAAGAGAAGCATCGGAATCTATAACTATTGTCACAGGTATGGTCCAAAACATAGACAGTAAGAAGAGACAATTTTCTTGTGTTTAAGTCGGCATTGTGCCTATTGTATTTAATTCCGATGCAATTTCTGTATTTCGTCGTCAATAAGAAGATCAGACCGATACAGTAAACCTGGAGTGAAGCATCGCAATCTATAACTAGTGTCACAGGAATGGTTCAAAACATAGACAGTAAAAAGAGTCAGTTTTCTCGTACTTAAGTCGGCATTGTGCCTTTTGTATTTAATTCCGATGCAATTTCTGTGTTTCATCGTCAATAAGAAGGTCAGAGGGATACAGTAATCCCGCAGTGAAGCATCGGAATCTATAACTAGTGTCACATGAATGGTTCAAAACATAGACAGTAAGAAGAGTCAGTTTTCTTGTACATAAGTCAGCATTGTGCCTTTTGTATTTAATGCCGATGCAATTTCTGTGTTTCATCGTCAATAAGAAGGTCAGAGGGATACAGTAAACCGGAAGTGAAGCACCGGAATCTATATCTAGTGTCACAGAAATGGTTCAAAACATAGACTGTAAGAAGAGTTAGTTTTCTTGTACCTAAGTCGGCACTGTGCCTTTTGTATTTAATTCCGATGCAATTTCTGTGTCTCATCGCCAATAAGAAGGTCAGAGGGATACAGTAAACCTGAAGTGAAGCATCGGATTCTATATCTAGTGTCACAGGAATGGTTCAAAACATAGACAGTAAGAAGAGTCGGTTTTCTTGCACTTAAGTCGGCATTGTGCCTTTAGTATATAATTTCGATGCAATATCTGTGTTTCATCTTCAATAAGAAGGTCAGAGGGATACAGTAAAACTGATGTGAAGCATCGGAATCTATAACTAGAGTCACAGGAATGGTTCAAACATAGACAGTAAGAAGAGTAAGTTTTCTTGTACTTAAGTTGGCATTGTGCCTTTTGTATTTAATTCCGATGCAATTTCTGTGTTTCGTCGTCAATAAGAAGGTAAGAGGGATACAGTAAACCTGAAGTGAAGCATTGGAATCTATAACTAGTGTCACAGGAATGGATCAAAACATGGACAGTAAGAAGAGTCAGTTTTCTTGTACGTAAGTCGGCATTGTGCCTTTTGTATTTAATTCCGATGCAATTTCTGTGTTTCATCGTCAATAAGAAGGTCAGAGGGATACAGAAAACCTGCAGTGAAGCATCTGAATCTATAACTAGTGTCACATGAATGGTTCAAAACACAGACATTAAGAAGAGTCAGTATTCTTGTACTTAAGTCGGCATTGTGCATTTTGTATTTAATTCCGATGCAATTTCTGAGTATCATCGTCAATAAGAAGATCAGAGATATACAGTGAACCTGAAGAGAAGTATCGGAATCTGTAACTATTGTCACAGGTATGGTTCAAAACATAGACAGTAAGAAGAGACAATTTTCTTGTGTTTAAGTCGGCATTGTGCCTTTTGTATTTAATTCCGATGCAATTTCTGTATTTCGTCGTCAGTAAGAAGATCAGACCGATACAGTAAACATGGAGTGAAGCATCGGAATCTACAACTAGTGTCACAGGAATGGTTCAAAACATAGACAGTAAAAAGAGTCAGTTTTCTCGTACTTAAGTCGGCATTGTGCCTTTTGTATTTAATTTCGATGCAATTTCTGTGTTTCATCGTCAATAACAAGGTCAGAGGTATACAGTAAACCTGAAGTGAAGCATCGGAATCCATAACTAGTGTCACAGGAATGGTTCAAATCATAGACAGTATGAGGAGTCAGTTTTCTTGTACTTATGTCGGCATTGTGCCTTTTGTATTTAATTCCGATGCAATTTCTGTGTTACATCGTCAATAAGAAGGTCAGAGGGATACAGTAAACCCGCTGTGAAGCATCGGAATCTATAACTAGTGTCACAAGAATGGTTCAAAACATAGACAGTAAGAAGAGTCAGTTTTCTTGTACATAAGTCATCATTGTGCCTTTTGTATTTAATGCCGATGCAATTTCTGTGTTTCATCGTCAATAAGAAGGTCAGAGGGATACAGTAAACCGGAAGTGAAGCACCGGAATCTATATCTAGTGTCACAGGACTGGTTCAAAACATAGACTGTAAGAAGAGTTAGTTTTCTTGTACCTAAGTCGGCACTGTGCCTTTTGTATTTAATTCCGATGCAATTTCTGTGTCTCATCGTCAATAAGAAGGTCAGAGGGATACAGTAAACCTGAAGTGAAGCATCGGAATCTATATCAAGAGTCACAGGAATGGTTCAAAACATAGACAGTAAGAAGAGTCAGTTTTCTTGCACTTAAGTCGGCATTGTGCCTTTAGTATTTAATTCCGATGCAATATCTGTGTTTCATCTTCAATAAGAAGGTCAGAGGGATACAGTAAACCTGATGTGAAGCATCGGAATCTATAACTAGAATCACAGGAATGGTTCAAACATAGACAGTAAGAAGAGTAAGTTTTCTTGTACTTAAGTTGGCATTGTGCCTTTTGTATTTAATTCCGCTGCAATTTCTGTGTTTCGTCGTCAATAAGAAGGTAAGAGGGATACAGTAAACCTGAAGTGAAGCATTGGAATCTATAACTAGTGTCCCATGAATGGTTAAAACACAGACAGTAAGAAGAGTCAGTTTTCTTGTACATAAGACGCCATTGTGCCTTTTCTATCTATTTCCGATGCAATTTCTGTGTTTCCTCGTCAATAAGAAGGTCAGAGGGATACAGCAAACCTGATGTGAAGCATCGGAATCTATAACTAGTGTCACAGGGATGGTTCAAGGCATAGAAAGTAAGAAATGTCAGTTATCTTGAACTTAAGTCTGCATTGTGCTTTTTGTATTTATTTCCGATGCAATTTCTGTGTTTCATCGTCAATAAGAAGGTCAGAGGGATACAGTAAACTTGAAATGAAGCATCGAAATCTATAACTAGTGTCACAGGAATGGTTCAAAACATAGACAGTAAGAAGAGTCAGTTTTATTGTACTTAAGTCGGCATTGTGCCCTTTGTATTTAATTCCGATGCAATTTCTGTGTTTCATCGTCAATAAGAAGGTCAGAGGGATACAGTAAACCTGCAGTGAAGCATCGAAATCTATAACTAGTGTCACAGGAATGGTTCAAAATATAGACAGTAAGAAGAGACAGTTTTCTTGTACTTAAGTCGGCATTGTGCCTTTAGTATTTAATTCCGATACAATATCTGTGTCTCATCTTCAATATGAAGGTCAGAGGGATACAGTAAACCTGATGTGAAGCATCGGAATCTATAACTAGTGTCACAGTAATGGTTCAAAGCATAGACAGTAAGAAGAGTCAGTTTTCTTGTACTTAAGTCGGCATTGTTCCTTTTCTATTTAATTCCGATGCTATTTCTATGTTTCATCTTCAATAAGAAGGTCAGAGGGATACAGTAAACCTGAAGTGATGGATCGGAATCTGTAACTAGTGTCACAGAAATGGATCAAGTTTCATGTACTTAAGTCGGCATTGTGCCTTTTGTATTTAATTCCGATGCAATTTCTATGTTTCATCGTCAATAAGAAGGTCAGAGGGATACAGTAAACCTGCAGTGAAGCATCGGAATCTATAACTAGTGTCACATGAATGGTTCAAAACATAGACATTAAGAAGAGTCAGTATTCTTGTACTTAAGTCGGCATTGTGCCTTTTGTATTTAATTCCGATGCAATTTCTGAGTTTTGTCGACAATAAGAAGGGTAGAGGGATACAGTAAACCTGAAGTGAAGCATCGGAATCTATAACTAGTGTTACAGGAATGGTTCAAATCATAGACAGTAAGAAGAGTCAGTTTTCTTGTACTTAAGTCGGCATTGTGCCTTTTGTATTTAATTCCGGTGCAATTTCTGTGTTTCATCGTCAATACGAAGGTCAGAGGGATACAGTAAACCCGCAGTGAAGCATCGGAATCTATAACTAGTGTCACATGAATGATTCAAAACATAGACAGTAAGAAGAGTCAGTTTTGTTGTACTTAAGTCGGCATTGTGCCATTTGTATTTAATGCCGATGCAATTTCTGTGTTTCATCGTCAATAAGAAGGTCAGAGGGATACAGTAAACCGGAAGTGAAGCATCGGAATCTATATCTAGTGTCACATGAATGATTCAAAACATAGACAGTAAGAAGAGTCAGTTTTGTTGTACTTAAGTCAGCATTGTGCCTTTTGTATTTAGTGCCGATGCAATTTCTATGTTTCATCGACAATAAGAAGGTCAGAGGGATACAGTAAACCTGAAGTGAAGCATCGTAATCTATAACTAGTGTCACATGAATGGTTCAAAACATAGACATTAACAGGAGTCAGTATTCTTGTACTTAAGTCGGCATTGTGCCTTTTGTATTTAATTGCGATGCAATTTCTGAGTTTCATCGTCAATAAGAAGGTCAGAGGTATACAGTAAACCTGAAGTGAAGTATCGGAATCTATAACTGTTGTCACAGGTATGGTTCAAAACATAGACAGTAAGAAGAGCCAATTTTCTTGTATGTAAGTCGGCATTGTGCCTTTTGTATTTAATTTCGATGCAATTTCTGTAGTTCGTCGTCAATAACAAGGTCAGATCGATACAGTAAACCTGAAGTGAAGCATCGGAATCTATAACTAGTGTCACAGGAATGGTTCAGAATATAGACAGTAAGAAGAGTCAGTTTTCTTGTACTTAAGTCGGCATTGTGCCTTTTGTATTTAATTCCGATGCCATTTCTGAGTTTCATCGTCAATAAGAAGGTCAGAGGGATACAGTAAACCCGCAGGGAAGCATCGGAATCTATAACTAGTGTCACATGAATGGTTCAAACATAGACAGTAAGAAGAGTCAGTTTTCTTGTACTTAAGTCAGCATTGTGCCTTTTGTATTTAATGCCGATGCAATTTCTGTGTTTCATCGTCAATAAGAAGGTCCGAGGGATACAGTAAACCTGAAGTGAAGCATCGGAATCTATAACTAGTGTCACAGAAATGGTTCAAAATATAGACAGTAAGAAGAGTCAGTTTTCTTGTACTTAAGTCGGCATTGTGCCTTTTGTATTTAATTCCGATGCAAATTCTGTGTTTCATCGTCAAAAGGAAGGTAAGAGGCATACAGTAAACCTGAAGTGAAGCATCGAAATCTATAACTAGGGTCACAGGAATGGTTCAAAACATAGACAGTAAGAAGAGTCAGTTGTCTTGTACTTAAGTTGGAATTGTGCCTATTGTATTTAATTCCGATGCAATTTTTGTGTTTCATCGTCAATAAGAAGGTCAGAGGGATACAGTAAACCTGAAGTGAAGCATCGGAATCTATAACTAGTGTCACAGGAATCGTTCAAATCATAGACAGTAAGAAGAGTCAGTTTTCTTCTACTTAAGTCGGCATTGTGCCTTTTGTATATCATTCCGATGCAATTTATGTGTTTCATCGTCAATAAGAAGGGCAGTGCGATACAGGGAACCTGAAGTGAAGCATCGGAATCTATAACTAGTGTCACATGAATGGTTCAAATCATAGACAGTGAGAAGAGTCAGTTTTCATGTACTTAAGTCGGCATTGTGCGTTTTGTATTTCATTCCGATGCAATTTCTGTGTTTCATCGACAATAAGAAGGTCAGAGGGACACAGTAAGCCTTAAGTGAAGCATCGGAATCTATATCAAGTGTCACAGGAATGGTTCAAAATATAGACAGTAAGAAGAGTCAGTTTTCTTGTACTTAAGTCGGCATTGAGCCTTTTGTATTTAATTCCGATGCAATTTCTGTGTTTCATCGCCAATAACAAGGTCAGAGGGATACAGTAAACCTGAAGTGATGCATCGGAATCTATAACTAGTGTCACAGGAATGGTTCAAAACATAGACAGTAAGAAGAGTCAGTTATCTTGTACTTAAGTCGGCATTGTGACTTTTGTATTTAATTCCGATGCAAATTCTCTGTTTCATCGTCAATAAGAAGGTCAGAGGCATACAGTAAACCTGAAGTGAAACATCGGAATATATAAATGGTGTCACAGGAATGGTTCAAAACATAGTCAGTAAGAAGAGTCAGTTTTCTTGTACTTAAGTCGGCACTGTTCCTTTTGTATTTAATTCCGATGCTATTTCTGTGTTTCATCGTCAATAAGAAGGTCAGAGGGATACAGTAAACCTTAAGTGAAGCATCGGAATCTATAACTAGTGTCACAGGAATGGTGCAAAACATAGACAGTAAGAAGAGTCAGTTTTCTTGTACTTAAGTCGGCATTTTGCCTTTTGTATTTAATTCCGATGCAATTTCTGTGTTTCATCGTCAATAAGAAGGTCAGAGGGATACAGTAAACCTGAGGTGAAGCATCGGAATCTATTACTAGTGTCACAGGAATGGTTCAAAACATAGACAGTAAGAAGAGTCAGTTTTCTTGTACTTAAGTCGGCATTTGGCCTTTTGTATTTAATTCCGATGCAATTTCTGTCTTTCATCGTCAATAAGAATGTCAGAGGGATACAGTGAACCTGAAGTGAAGCATCGGAATCTATAACTAGTGTCACAGGAATGATTGAAAACATAGACAGTAAGAAGAGTCAGTTTTCTTCTACTTAAGTCGGCATTGTGCCTTTTGTATATCATTCCGATGCAATTTCTGTGTTTCATCGTCAATAAGAAGGTCAGAGGGATACAGTGAACCTGAAGTGAAGCATCGGAATCTATAACTAGTGTCACAGAAGTGGTTCAAAACATAGAGAGTAAGAAGAGTCAGTTTTCTTGTACTTGTATTTAATTCCGATGCAAATTTTGTTTTTCATCGTCAATAAGAAGGTCAGAGGGATACAGTAAACCTGAAGTGAAGCATCGGAATCTATAACTAGTGTCGCATGAATGGTTCAAATCATAGACAGTGAGAAGTTTCAGTTTTCTTGTACTTAAGTCGGCATTGTGCCTTTTGTATTAAATTCCGATGCAATTTCTGAGTTTCATCGTCAATAAGAAGGTCAGAGGGATACAGTAAACCCGCAGGGAAGCATCGGAATCTATAACTAGTGTCACATGAATGGTTCAAAACATAGACAGTAAGAAGAGTCAGTTTTCTTGTACTTAAGTCAGCATTGTGCCTTTTGTATTTAATGCCGATGCAATTTCTGTGTTTCATCGTCAATAAGAAGGTCCGAGGGATACAGTAAACCTGAAGTGAAGCATCGGAATCTATAACTAGTGTCACAGAAATGGTTCAAAATATAGACAGTAAGAAGAGTCAGTTTTCTTGTACTTAAGTCGGCATTGTGCCTTTTGTATTTAAATCCGATGCAAATTCTGTGTTTCATCGTCAATAAGAAGGTAAGAGGCATACAGTAAACCTGAAGTGAAGCATCGAAATCTATAACTAGGGTCACAGGAATGGTTCAAAACATAGACAGTAAGAAGAGTCAGTTGTCTTGTACTTAAGTTGGAATTGTGCCTATTGTATTTAATTCCGATGCAATTTTTGTGTTTCATCGTCAATAAGAAGGTCAGAGGGATACAGTAAACCTGCAGTGAAGCATCGGAATCTATAACTAGTGTCACATGAATGGTTCAAAACATAGACATTAAGAAGAGTCAGTATTCTTGTACTTAAGTCGGCATTGTGCCTTTTGTATTTAATTCCGATGCAATTTCTGAGTTTTGTCGACAATAAGAAGGGTAGAGGGATACAGTAAACCTGAAGTGAAGCATCGGAATCTATAACTAGTGTCACAGGAATGGTTCAAATCATAGACAGTAAGAAGAGTCAGTTTTCTTGTACTTAAGTCGGCATTGTGCCTTTTGTATTTAATTCCGGTGCAATTTCTGTGTTTCATCGTCAATACGAAGGTCAGAGGGATACAGTAAACCCGCAGTGAAGCATCGGAATCTATAACTAGTGTCACATGAATGATACAAAACATAGACAGTAAGAAGAGTCAGTTTTGTTGTACTTAAGTCGGCATTGTGCCTTTTGTATTTAATGCCGATGCAATTTCTGTGTTTCATCGTCAATAAGAAGGTCAGAGGGATACAGTAAACCGGAAGTGAAGCATCGGAATCTATATCTAGTGTCACATGAATGATTCAAAACATAGACAGTAAGAAGAGTCAGTTTTGTTGTACTTAAGTCAGCATTGTGCCTTTTGTATTTAATGCCGATGCAATTTCTATGTTTCATCGACAATAAGAAGGTCAGAGGGATACAGTAAACCTGAAGTGAAGCATCGTAATCTATAACTAGTGTCACATGAATGGTTCAAAACATAGACATTAACAGGAGTCAGTATTCTTGTACTTAAGTCGGCATTGTGCCTTTTGTATTTAATTGCGATGCAATTTCTGAGTTTCATCGTCAATAAGAAGGTCAGAGGTATACAGTAAACCTGAAGTGAAGTATCGGAATCTATAACTGTTGTCACAGGTATGGTTCAAAACATAGACAGTAAGAAGAGCCAATTTTCTTGTATGTAAGTCGGCATTGTGCCTTTTGTATTTAATTTCGATGCAATTTCTGTAGTTCGTCGTCAATAACAAGGTCAGATCGATACAGTAAACCTGAAGTGAAGCATCGGAATCTATTACTAGTGTCACAGGAATGGTTCAAAACATAGACAGTAAGAAGAGTCAGTTTTCTTCTACTTAAGTCGGCATTGTGCCTTTTGTATATCATTCCGATGCAATTTATGTGTTTCATCGTCAGTAAGAAGGGCAGAGGGATACAGTGAACCTGAAGTGAAGCATCGGAATCTATAACTAGTGTCACATGAATGGTTCAAATCATAGACAGTGAGAAGAGTCAGTTTTCATGTACTTAAGTCGGCATTGTGCGTTTTGTATTTCATTCCGATGCAATTTCTGTGTTTCATCGACAATAAGAAGGTAATAAGAAGGTCAGAGGGATACAGTAAACCTGAAGTGATGCATCGGAATCTATAACTAGTGTCACAGGAATGGTTCAAAACATAGACAGTAAGAAGAGTCAGTTATCTTGTACTTAAGTCGGCATTGTGACTTTTGTATTTAATTCCGATGCAAATTCTCTGTTTCATCGTCAATAAGAAGGTCAGAGGCATACAGTAAACCTGAAGTGAAACATCGGAATATATAAATGGCGTCACAGGAATGGTTCAAAACATAGTCAGTAAGAAGAGTCAGTTTTCTTGTACTTAAGTCGGCACTGTTCCTTTTGTATTTAATTCCGATGCAATTTCTGTGTTTCATCGTCAATAAGAAGGTCAGAGGGATACAGTAAACCTTAAGTGAAGCATCGGAATCTATAACTAGTGTCACAGGAATGGTGCAAAACATAGACAGTAAGAAGAGTCAGTTTTCTTGTACTTAAGTCGGCATTTTGCCTTTTGTATTTAATTCCGATGCAATTTCTGTGTTTCATCGTCAATAAGAAGGTCAGAGGGATACAGTAAACCTGAAGTGAAGCATCGGAATCTATTACTAGTGTCACAGGAATGGTTCAAACATAGACAGTAAGAAGAGTCAGTTTTCTTGTACTTAAGTCGGCATTTGGCCTTTTGTATTTAATTCCGATGCAATTTCTGTCTTTCATCGTCAATAAGAATGTCAGAGGGATACAGTGAACCTGAAGTGAAGCATCGGAATCTATAACTAGTGTCACAGGAATGATTGAAAACATAGACAGTAAGAAGAGTCAGTTTTCTTCTACTTAAGTCGGCATTGTGCCTTTTGTATATCATTCCGATGCAATTTCTGTGTTTCATCGTCAATAACAAGGTCAGAGGGATACAGTGAACCTGAAGTGAAGCATCGGAATCTATAACTAGTGTCACAGAAGTGGTTCAAAACATAGAGAGTAAGAAGAGTCAGTTTTCTTGTACTTGTATTTAATTCCGATGCAAATTTTGTTTTTCATCGTCAATAAGAAGGTCCGAGGGATACAGTAAACCAGAAGTGAAGCATCGGAATCTATAACTAGTGTCGCATGAATGGTTCAAATCATAGACAGTGAGAAGATTCAGTTTTCTTGTACTTAAGTCGGCATTGTGCCTTTTGTATTTATTTCCGATGCAATTTCTGTGTTTCATCGACAATAAGAAGGTCAGAGGGACACAGTAAACCTGAAGTGAAGCATCGGAATCTATAACTAGTGTCACAGGAATGGTTCAAGACATAGAAAGTAAGAAGAGTCAGTTTTCTTGTACTTAAGTCTGCATTGTGCTTTTTGTATTTAATTCCGATGCAATTTCTGTGTTTCATCGTCAATAAGAAGGTCAGAGGGATACAGTAAACCTGAAATGAAGCATCGGAATCTATATCAAGTGTCACAGGAATGGTTCAAAACATAGACAGTAAGAAGAGTCAGTTTTCTTGTACTTAAGTCGGCATTGTGCCTTTTGTATTTAATTCCGATGCAATTTCTGTGTTTCATCGTCAATAAGAAGGTCAGAGGGATACAGTAAACCTTAAGTGAAGCATCGGAATCTATAACTAGTGTCACAGGAATGGTTCAATACATAGACAGTCAGTTTTCTTGTACTTAAGTCGGCATTATGCCTTTAGTATTTAATTCCGATGCAATATCTGTGTTTCATCTTCAATAAGAAGGTCAGAGGGATACAGTAAACCTGATGTGAAGCATCGGAATCTATAACTAGTGTCACAGTCATGGTTCAAAACATAGACAGTAAGAAGAGTCAGTTTTCTTGTACTTAAGTCGGCATTGTTCCTTTTCTATTTAATTGCGATGCAATTTCTATGTTTCATCGTCAATAAGAAAGTCAGAGGGATACAGTAAACCTGAGGTGATGGATCGGAATTTATAACTAGTGTCACAGGAATGGATCAAAACATAGACCGTAAGAAGAGTCAGTAAGCTTGTACTTAAGTCGGCATTGTGCCTTTTGTATATAATTCCGATGCAATTTCTGAGTTTCATCGTCAATAAGAAGGTCAGAGGTATACAGTAAACCTGATGTGAAGCATCGGAATCTATAACTATTGTCACAGGTATGGTTCAAAACATAGACAGTAAGAAGAGTCAATTATCTTGTATTTAAGTCGGCATTGTGCCTTTTGTATTAAATTCCAATGCAATTTCTGTATTTCGTCGTCAATACGAAGGTCAGATCGATACAGTAAACCTGCAGTGAAGCATCGGAATCTATAACTAGTGTCACATGAATGGTTCAAAACATAGACAGTAAGAAGAGTCAGTTTTCTTGTACTTAAGTCAGCATTGTGCCTTTTGTATTTAATGCCGATGCAATTTCTGTGTTTCGTCGTCAATAAGAAGATCAGAGGGATACAGTAAACCTGAAGTGAAGCATTGGAATCTCCAACTAGTGTCACAGGAGTGGTTCAAAACATCGAAAGTAAGAAGAGTCAGTTTTCTTGTACTTAAGTCGGCATTGTGTCTCGTGTATTTAATTCCGATGCAAATTCTGTTTTTCATCGACAATAAGAAGGTCAGATCGATACAGTAAACCTGAAGTGAAGCATCGGAATCTATAACTAGTGTCACAGGAATGGTTCAAAACATAGACATTAAGAAGAGTCAGTTTTCTTGTACTTAAGTCGGCATTGTGCCTTTTGTATTTAATTCCGATGCAAATTCTAATTTTCATCGTCAATAAGAAGGTCAGAGGGATACAGTAAAGCTGAAGTGAAGCATCGGAAACTATAACTAGTGTCACATGAATGGTTCAAAACATAGACAGTGAGAAGAGTCAGTTTTCTTGTACTTAAGTCGGCATTGTGCCTTTTGTATTTAATTCCGATGCAATTTCTGTGTTTCATCGTCAATAAGAAGGTCAGAGGGATACAGTAAACCTGAAGTGAAGCATCGGAATCTATAACTAGTGTCACAGGAATGGTTCAAAACATAGACAGTCTGAAGAGTCAGTTTTCTTGTACATAAGTCGGCATTGTGACTTTTGTATTTAATTCCGATGCAATTTCTGTGTTTCATCGTCAATAAGAAGGTCAAAGGGATACAGTAAACCTGCAGTGAAGCATCGGAATCTATAACTAGTGTCACATGAATGGTTCAAAACATAGACAGTATGAAGAGTCAGTTTTACTGTACTTAAGTCAGCATTGTGCCTTTTGTATTTAATGCCGATGCAATTTCTGTGTTTCATCGTCAATAAGAAGGTCAGAGGGATACAGTAAACCTGAATGAAGCATCGGAATCTATAACTAGTGTCACAGGAATGGTTCAAAACATAGAAAGTAAGAAGAGTCAGTTTTCTTGTACTTAAGTCGGCATTGTGCCTCTTGTATTTAGTTCCGATGCAAATTGTGTTTTTCATCGTCCATAAGAAGGTCAGAGGGTTACAGTAAACCTGAAGTGAAGCATCGGAATCTATAACTAGTGTCACATGAATGGTTCAAAACATAGACAGTGAGAAGAGTCAGTTTTCTTGTACTTAAGTCGGCATTGTGCCTTTTGTATTTAATTCCGATGCAATTTCTGTGTTTCATCGACAATAAGAAGGTCAAAGGGACACAGTAAACCTGAAGTGAAGCATCGGAATCTATAACTAGTGTCACAGGAATAGTTCAAAACATAGACAGTAAGAAGAGTCAGTTTTCTTCTACTTAAGTCGGCATTGTGCCTTTTGTATATCATTCCGATGCAATTTCTGTGTTTCATCGTCAATAAGAAGGTCAGAGGGATACAGTGAACCAGAAGTGAAGCATCGGAATCTATAACTAGTGTCACAGGAGTGGTTCAAAACATAGAAAGTAAGAAGAGTCAATTTTCTTGTACTTGTATTTAATTCCGATGCAAATTCTGTTTTTCATCGTCAATAAGAAGGTGAAAGGTATACAGTAAACCTGAAGTGAAGCATCGGAATCCATAACTAGTGTCACATGAATGGTTCAAATCATAGGCAGTGAGAAGAGTCAGTTTTCTTTTACTTAAGTCGGCATTGTGCCTTTTGTATTTATTTCCGATGCAATTTCTGTGTTTCAAAGACAATAAGAAGGTCAGAGGGACACAGTAAACCTGAAGTGAAGCATCGGAATCTATAACTAGTGTCACAGGAATGGTTCAAGACATAGAAAGTAAGAAGAGTCAGTTTTCTTGTACTTAAGTCTGCATTGTGCTTTTTGTATTTAATTCCGATGCAGTTTCTGTGTTTCATCGTCAATAAGAAGGTCAGAGGGATACAGTAAACCTGCAGTGAAGCATCGGAATCTATAACTAGTGTCACATGAATTGTTCAAATCATAGACATAAAGGAGAGTCAGTATTCTTGTACTTAAGTCGGCATTGTGCCTTTTGTATATAATTCCGATTCAATTGCTGAGTTTCATCGTCAATAAGAAAGTCAGAGGTATACAGTAAACCTGAAGTGAAGCATCGGAATCTACAACTATTGTCACAGGTATGGTTCAAAACATAGACAGTAAAAAGAGTCAATTATCTTGTATTTAAGTCGGCATTGTGCCTTTTGTATTTAATTCCGATGCAATTTCTGTATTTCGTCTTCAATACGAAGGTCAGATCGATACAGTAAAACCGAAGTGAAGCATCGGAATCTATAACTAGTGTCACAGGAATGGTTCAAAACATAGACAGTAAGAAGAGTCAGTTTTCTTGTACTTAAGTCGGCTTTGTGCCTTTTGTATTTAATTCCGAAGCAATTTCTGTGTTTCATCGTCAATAAGATGGCCAGAGGGATACAGTAAACATGAAGTGAAGCATCGGAATCTATAACTAGTGTCACAGGAATGGTTCAAAACATAGACAGTAAGAAGAGTCAGTTTTCTTGTACTTAAGTCGGCATTGTGACTTTTGTATTTAATTCCGATGCAATTTCTGTGATTCATCGTCAATAAGAAGGTCAGAGGGATACAGTAAACCTGCAGTGAAGCATCGGAATCTATAACTAGTGTCACATGAATGGTTCAAAACATAGACAGTAAGAAGAGTCAGTTTTCTTGTACTTAAGTCAGCATTGTGCCTTTTGTATTTAAAGCCGATGCAATTTCTGTGTTTCATCGTCAATACGAAGGTCAGAGGGATAGAGTTAACCTGAAGTGAAGCATCGGAATCTATAACTAGTGTCACAGAAATGGTTCAAAACATAGACAGTAAGATGAGTAATTATTCTTTTACTTAAGTCGGCATTGTGCCTTTTGTATTTAATTCCGATGCAAATTCTGTGTTTCATCGTCAATAAGAAGGTCAGAGGCACACAGTAAACCTGAAGTGAAGCATCGGAATCTATAACTAGTGTCACAGGAATGGTTTAAAACATAGACAGTAAGAAGAGTCAGTTTTCTTCTACTTAAGTCGGCATTGGGCCTTTTGTATATCATTCCGTTGCAATTTCTGTGTTTCATCGTCAATAAGATGGTCAGAGGGATACAGTGAACCTGAAGTGAAGCATCGGAATCTACAACTAGTGTCACAGGAGTGGTTCAAAGCATAGAAAGTAAGAAGAGTCAGTCTTCTTGTACTTAAGTCGGCATTGTGAATCTTGTATTTAATTCCGATGCAAATTCTGTTTTTCATCGTCAATAAGAAGGTCAGAAGCATACAGTAAAACTGAAGTGAAGCATCGGAATCTATAACTACTGTCATAGGAATGTTTCAAAACATAGACAGTAAGAAGAGTGAGTTTTCTTGTACTTAGGTCCGCATTGTGCCTTTAGTATTTAATTCCGATTCAATATCTGTGTTTCATCGTCAATAAGAAGGTCAGAGGGATACAGTAAACCTGCAGTGAAGCATCGGAATGTATAACTAGTGTCACAGGAATGGTTCAAAACATAGACAGTAAGAAGAGTCAGTTTTCTTGTACTTAAGTCGGCATTGTGACTATTGTATTTAATTCCGATGCAATTTCTGTGTATCATCGTCAATAAGAAGGTCAGAGGGATTCAGTAAACCTGCAGTGAAGCATCGGAATCTATAACTAGTGACACATGAATGGTTCAAAACATAGACAATATGAAGAGTCAGTGTTCTTGTACTTAACTCAGCATTGTGCATTTTGTATTTAATGCCGATGCAATTTCTGAGTTTCATCGTCAATAAGAAGGTCAGAGGGATACAGTAAACCTGAAGTGAAGCATCGGAATCTATAACTAGTGTCACAGGATTGGTTCAAAACATAGACAGTAAGAAGAGTCATTTTTCTTTTACTTAAGTCGGCATTGTGCCTTTTGTATTTAATTCCAATGCAAATTCTGTGTTTCATCGTCAATAAGAAGGTCAGAGGCATACAGTAAACCTGAAGTGAAGCATCGGAATCTATAACTAGTGTCATAGGAATGGTTCAAAACATAGACAGTAAGAAGAGTCAGTTTTCTTCTACATAAGTCAGCATTGGGCCTTTTGTATATCATTCCGATTCAATTTGTGTGATTCATCGTCAATAAGAAGGTCAGAGGGATACAGTCAACCTGAAGTGAAGCATCGGAATCTATAACTAGTGTCACATGAATGGTTCAAAACATAGGCAGTATGAAGAGTCAGTTTTCTTGTACTTAAGTCGGCATTGTGCCTTTTGTATTTAATTCCGAAGCAATTTCTGTGTTTCATCGTCAATAAGATGGCCAGAGGGATACAGTAAACCTGAAGTGAAGCATCGGAATCTATAACTAGTGTCACAGGAATGGTTCAAAACATAGACAGTAAAAAGAGTCAATTATCTTGTATTTAAGTCGGCATTGTGCCTTTTGTATTTAATTCCGATGCAATTTCTGTACTTCGTCTTCAATACGAAGGTCAGATCGATACAGTAAACCTGAAGTGAAGCATCGGAATCTATAACTAGTGTCACAGGAATGGTTCAAAACATAGACAGTAAGAAGAGTCAGTTTTCTTGTACTTAAGTCGGCATTGTGCCTTTTGTATTTAATTCCGAAGCAATTTCTGTGTTTCATCGTCAATAAGATGGCCAGAGGGATACAGTAAACCTGAAGTGAAGCATCGGAATCTATAACTAGTGTCGCAGGAATGGTTCAAAACATAGACAGTAAGAAGAGTCAGTTTTCATGTACTTAAGTCGGCATTGTGACTTTTGTATTTAATTCCGATGCAATTTCTGTGTTTCATCGTCAATAAGAAGGTCAGAGGGATACAGTAAACCTGCAGTGAAGCATCGGAATCTATAACTAGTGTCACATGAATGGTTCAAAACATAGACAGTAAGAAGAGTCAGTTTTCTTGTACTTAGGTCAGCATTGTGCCTTTTGTATTTAATGCCGATGCATTTTCTGTGTTTCGTCGTCAATACGAATGTCAGAGGGATACAGCAAACCTGAAGTGAAGCATCGGAATCTATAACTAGTGTCACAGGAATGGTTCAAAACATAGACAGCAAGAAGAGTCATTTTTCTTTTACTTAATCGGCATTGTGCCTTTCCTATTTAATTCCGATGCAAATTCTGTGTTTCATCGTCAATAAGAAGTCAGAGGTATACAGTAAACCTGAAGTGAAGCATCGGAATCTATAACTATTGTCACAGGTATGGTTCAAACCATAGACAGTAAGAAGAGTCAATTTTCTTGTATTTAAGTCGGCATTGTTCCTTTTCTATTTAATTCCGATGCAATTTCTGTATTTCGTCGTCAATAAGAGGGTCAGATCGATACAGTAAACCTGAAGTGAAGTATCGGAATCTATAACTAGTGTCACAGGAATGGTTCAAAACATAGACAGTAAGAAGAGTCAGTTTTCTTGTACTTAAGTCGGCATTGTGCGTTTTGTATCTAATTCCGATGCAATTTCTGTGTTTCATCGTCAATAAAACGGTCAGAGGGATACAGTAAACCTGAAGTGAATCATCGGAATCTATAACTAGTGTCACAGGAATGGTTCAAAACATAGACAGTAAGAAGAGCCAGTTTTCTTGTACTTAAGTCGGCATTGTAACTTTTGTATTAAATTCCGATGCAATTTCTGTGTTTTATCGTCAATAAGAAGGTCAGAGGGATACAGTAAATTTGCAGTGAAGCATCGGAATCTATAACTAGTGTCACATGAATGGTTCAAAACATAGACAGTAAGAAGAGTCAGTTTTCTTGTACTTAAGTCAGCATTGTGCCTTTTGTATTTAAAGCCGATGCAATTTCTGTGTTTCATCGTCAATAAGAAGGTCAGAGGGATAGAGTTAACCTGAAGTGAAGCATCGGAATCTATAACTAGTGTCACAGAAATGGTTCAAAACATAGACAGTAAGATGAGTAATTTTTCTTTTACTTAAGTCGGCATTGTGCCTTTTGTATTTAATTCCGATGCAATTTCTGTATTTCGTCTTCAATACGAAGGTCAGATCGATACAGTAAACCTGAAGTGAAGCATCGGAATCTATAACTAGTGTCACAGGAATGGTTCAAAACATAGACAGTAAGAAGAGTCAGTTTTCTTGTACTTAAGTCGGCTTTGTGCCTTTTGTATTTAATTCCGAAGCAATTTCTGTGTTTCATCGTCAATAAGATGGCCAGAGGGATGCAGTAAACCTGAAGTGAAGCATCGGAATCTATAACTAGTGTCACAGGAATGGTTCAAAACATAGACAGTAAGAAGAGTCAGTTTTCTTGTACTTAAGTCGGCATTGTGACTTTTGTATTTAATTCCGATGCAATTTCTGTGTTTCATCGTCAATAAGAAGGTCAGAGGGATACAGTAAACCTGCAGTGAAGCATCGGAATCTATAACTAGTGTCACATGAATGGTTCAAAACATAGACAGTAAGAAGAGTCAGTTTTCTTGTACTTAAGTCAGCATTGTGCCTTTTGTATTTAAAGCCGATGCAATTTCTGTGTTTCATCGTCAATACGAAGGTCAGAGGGATAGAGTTAACCTGAAGTGAAGCATCGGAATCTATAACTAGTGTCACAGAAATGGTTCAAAACATAGACAGTAAGATGAGTAATTATTCTTTTACTTAAGTCGGCATTGTGCCTTTTGTATTTAATTCCGATGCAAATTCTGTGTTTCATCGTCAATAAGAAGGTCAGAGGCACACAGTAAACCTGAAGTGAAGCATCGGAATCTATAACTAGTGTCACAGGAATGGTTCAAAACATAGACAGTAAGAAGAGTCAGTTTTCTTCTACTTAAGTCGGCATTGGGCCTTTTGTATATCATTCCGTTGCAATTTCTGTGTTTCATCGTCAATAAGATGGTCAGAGGGATACAGTGAACCTGAAGTGAAGCATCGGAATCTACAACTAGTGTCACAGGAGTGGTTCAAAGCATAGAAAGTAAGAAGAGTCAGTCTTCTTGTACTTAAGTCGGCATTGTGAATCTTGTATTTAATTCCGATGCAAATTCTGTTTTTCATCGTCAATAAGAAGGTCAGAGGCATACAGTAAAACTGAAGTGAACCATCGGAATCTATAACTACTGTCATAGGAATGTTTCAAAACATAGACAGTAAGAAGAGTGAGTTTTCTTGTACTTAGGTCCGCATTGTGCCTTTAGTATTTAATTCCGATTCAATATCTGTGTTTCATCTCAATAAGAAGGTCAGAGGGATACAGTAAACCTGCAGTGAAGCATCGGAATGTATAACTAGTGTCACAGGAATGGTTCAAAACATAGACAGTAAGAAGAGTCAGTTTTCTTGTACTTAAGTCGGCATTGTGACTATTGTATTTAATTCCGATGCAATTTCTGTGTATCATCGTCAATAAGAAGGTCAGAGGGATTCAGTAAACCTGCAGTGAAGCATCGGAATCTATAACTAGTGTCACATGAATGGTTCAAAACATAGACAGTATGAAGAGTCAGTGTTCTTGTACTTAACTCAGCATTGTGCATTTTGTATTTAATGCCGATGCAATTTCTGAGTTTCATCGTCAATAAGAAGGTCAGAGGGATACAGTAAACCTGAAGTGAAGCATCGGAATCTATAACTAGTGTCACAGGATTGGTTCAAAACATAGACAGTAAGAAGAGTCATTTTTCTTTTACTTAAGTCGGCATTGTGCCTTTTGTATTTAATTCCAATGCAAATTCTGTGTTTCATCGTCAATAAGAAGGTCAGAGGCATACAGTAAACCTGAAGTGAAGCATCGGAATCTATAACTAGTGTCATAGGAATGGTTCAAAACATAGACAGTAAGAAGAGTCAGTTTTCTTCTACATAAGTCAGCATTGGGCCTTTTGTATATCATTCCGATTCAATTTGTGTGATTCATCGTCAATAAGAAGGTCAGAGGGATACAGTCAACCTGAAGTGAAGCATCGGAATCTATAACTAGTGTCACATGAATGGTTCAAAACATAGACAGTATGAAGAGTCAGTTTTCTTGTACTTAAGTCGGCATTGTGCCTTTTGTATTTAATTCCGAAGCAATTTCTGTGTTTCATCGTCAATAAGATGGCCAGAGGGATACAGTAAACCTGAAGTGAAGCATCGGAATCTATAACTAGTGTCACAGGAATGGTTCAAAACATAGACAGTAAAAAGAGTCAATTATCTTGTATTTAAGTCGGCATTGTGCCTTTTGTATTTAATTCCGATGCAATTTCTGTATTTCGTCTTCAATACGAAGGTCAGATCGATACAGTAAACCTGAAGTGAAGCATCGGAATCTATAACTAGTGTCACAGGAATGGTTCAAAACATAGACAGTAAGAAGAGTCAGTTTTCTTGTACTTAAGTCGGCATTGTGCCTTTTGTATTTAATTCCGAAGCAATTTCTGTGTTTCATCGTCAATAAGATGGCCAGAGGGATACAGTAAACCTGAAGTGAAGCATCGGAATCTATAACTAGTGTCGCAGGAATGGTTCAAAACATAGACAGTAAGAAGAGTCAGTTTTCATGTACTTAAGTCGGCATTGTGACTTTTGTATTTAATTCCGATGCAATTTCTGTGTTTCATCGTCAATAAGAAGGTCAGAGGGATACAGTAAACCTGCAGTGAAGCATCGGAATCTATAACTAGTGTCACATGAATGGTTCAAAACATAGACAGTAAGAAGAGTCAGTTTTCTTGTACTTAGGTCAGCATTGTGCCTTTTGTATTTAATGCCGATGCATTTTCTGTGTTTCGTCGTCAATACGAATGTCAGAGGGATACAGCAAACCTGAAGTGAAGCATCGGAATCTATAACTAGTGTCACAGGAATGGTTCAAAACATAGACAGCAAGAAGAGTCATTTTTCTTTTACTTAATCGGCATTGTGCCTTTCCTATTTAATTCCGATGCAAATTCTGTGTTTCATCGTCAATAAGAAGTCAGAGGTATACAGTAAACCTGAAGTGAAGCATCGGAATCTATAACTATTGTCACAGGTATGGTTCAAACCATAGACAGTAAGAAGAGTCAATTTTCTTGTATTTAAGTCGGCATTGTTCCTTTTCTATTTAATTCCGATGCAATTTCTGTATTTCGTCGTCAATAAGAGGGTCAGATCGATACAGTAAACCTGAAGTGAAGCATCGGAATCTATAACTAGTGTCACAGGAATGGTTCAAAACATAGACAGTAAGAAGAGTCAGTTTTCTTGTACTTAAGTCGGCATTGTGCGTTTTGTATCTAATTCCGATGCAATTTCTGTGTTTCATCGTCAATAAAACGGTCAGAGGGATACAGTAAACCTGAAGTGAATCATCGGAATCTATAACTAGTGTCACAGGAATGGTTCAAAACATAGACAGTAAGAAGAGCCAGTTTTCTTGTACTTAAGTCGGCATTGTAACTTTTGTATTAAATTCCGATGCAATTTCTGTGTTTTATCGTCAATAAGAAGGTCAGAGGGATACAGTAAATTTGCAGTGAAGCATCGGAATCTATAACTAGTGTCACATGAATGGTTCAAAACATAGACAGTAAGAAGAGTCAGTTTTCTTGTACTTAAGTCAGCATTGTGCCTTTTGTATTTAAAGCCGATGCAATTTCTGTGTTTCATCGTCAATAAGAAGGTCAGAGGGATAGAGTTAACCTGAAGTGAAGCATCGGAATCTATAACTAGTGTCACAGAAATGGTTCAAAACATAGACAGTAAGATGAGTAATTTTTCTTTTACTTAAGTCGGCATTGTGCCTTTTGTATTTAATTCCGATGCAAATTCTGTGTTTCATCGTCAATAAGAAGGTCAGAGGCATACAGTAAACCTGAAGTGAAGCATCGGAATCTATAACTAGTGTCACATGAATGGTTCAAAACATAGACAGTAAGAAGAGTCAGTTTTCTTCTACTTAAGTCGGCATTGGGCCTTTTGTATATCATTCCGATGCAATTTCTGTGTTTCATCGTCAATAAGATGGTCAGAGGGATACAGTGAACCTGAAGTGAAGCATCGGAATCAACAACTAGTGTCACAGGAGTGGTTCAAAGCATAGAAAGTAAGAAGAGTCAGTCTTCTTGTACTTAAGTCGGCATTGTGCCTCTTGTATTTAATTCCGATGCAAATTCTGTTTTTCATCGTCAATAAGAAGGTCAGAGGCATACAGTAAAACTGAAGTGAAGCATCGGAATCTATAACTAGTGTAATAGGAATGTTTCAAAACATAGACAGTAAGAAGAGTGAGTTTTCTTGTACTTAGGTCGGCATTGTGCCTTTAGTATTTAATTCCGATTCAATATCTGTGTTTCATCGTCAATAAGAAGGTCAGAGGGATACAGTAAACCTGATGTGAAGCATCGGAATGTATAACTAGTGTCACAGGAATGGTTCAAAACATAGACAGTAAGAAGAGTCAGTTTTCTTGTACTTAAGTCGGCATTGTGACTTTTGTATTTAATTCCGATGCAATTTCTGTGTTTCATCGTCAATAAGAAGGTCAGAGGGATACAGTAAACCTGCAGTGAAGCATCGGAATCTATAACTAGTGTCACATGAATGGTTCAAAACATAGACAGTATGAAGAGTCAGTGTTCTTGTACTTAAGTCAGCATTGTGCCTTTTGTATTTAATGCCGATGCAATTTCTGAGTTTCATCGTCAATAAGAAGGTCAGAGGGATACAGTAAACCTGAAGTGAAGCATCGGAATCTATAACTAGTGTCACAGGAATGGTTCAAAACATAGACAGTAAGAAGAGTCATTTTTCTTTTACTTAAGTCGGCATTGTGCCTTTTGCATTTAATTCCAATGCAAATTCTGTGTTTCATCGTCAATAAGAAGGTCAGAGGCATACAGTAAACCTGAAGTGAAGCATCGGAATCTATAACTAGTGTCATAGGAATGGTTCAAAACATAGACAGTAAGAAGAGACAGTTTTCTTCTACATAAGTCAGCATTGGGCCTTTTGTATATCATTCCGATTCAATTTGTGTGATTCATCGTCAATAAGAAGGTCAGAGGGATACAGTCAACCTGAAGTGAAGCATCGGAATCTATAACTAGTGTCACATGAATGATTCAAAACATAGACAGTATGAAGAGTCAGTTTTCTTGTACTTAAGTCGGCATTGTGCCTTTTGTATTTAATTCCGATGCAATTTCTGTGTTTCATCGACATTAAGAAGGTCAAAGGGACACAGTAAACCTGAAGTGAAGCATCGGAATCTATAACTAGTGTCACAGAAATAGTTCAAAACATAGACAGTAAGAAGAGTCAGTTTTCTTGTACTTAAGTCGGCATTGTGCCTTTTGTATTTAATTCCGATGCAATTTCTGTGTTTCATCGTCAATAAGAAGGTCAGAGGGATGCAGTAAACCTGCAATGAAGCATCGGAATCTATAACTAGTGTCACATGAATGGTTCAAATCATAGACATTAAGAAGAGTCAGTATTCTTGTACTTGTCGGCATTGTGCCTTTTGTATTTAATTCCGATGCAATTTCTGTGTTTCATCGTCAATAAGAAGGTCAGAGGGATACAGTAAACCTGAAGTGAAGCATCGGAATCTATAACTAGTGTCACAGGAATGGTTGAAAACATAGACAATAAGAAGAGTCAGTTTTCTTCTACTTAAGTCGGCATTGTGCCTTTTGTATATCATTCCGATGCAATTTCTGTGTTTCATCGTGAATAAGAAGGTCAGAGGGATACAGTGAACCTGAATTGAAGCATCGGAATCTATAACTAGTGTCACAGGAGTGGTTCAAAACATAGAAAGTAAGAAGAGTCAGTTTTCTTGTACTTAAGTCGGCATTGTGACTTTTGTATTTAATTCCGATGCAATTTCTGTGTTTCATCGTCAATAAGAAGGTCAGAGGGATACAGTAAACCTGCAGTGAAGCATCGGAATCTATAACTAGTGTCACATGAATGGTTCAAAACATAGACAGTATGAAGAGTCAGTTTTCTTGTACTTAAGTCAGCATTGTGCCTTTTGTATTTAATGCCGATGCAATTTCTGTGTTTCATCGTCAATAAGAAGGTCAGAGGGATACAGTAAACCTGAAGTGAAGCATCGGAATCTATAACTAGTGTCACAGGAATAGTTCAAAACATAGACAGTAAGAAGAGTCAGTTTTCTTCTACTTAAGTCGGCATTGTGCCTTTTGTATTTAATTCCGATGCAATATCTGTGTTTCATCGTTAATAAGAAGGTCAGAGGGATACAGTAAACCTGAAGTGAAGCATCGGAATCTATAACTAGTGTCACAGGAATGGTTCAAAACATAGACAGTCTGAAGAGTCAGTTTTCTTGTACTTAAGTCGGCATTGTGACTTTTGTTTTTTATTCCGATGCAATTTCTGTGTTTCATCGTCAATAAGAAGGTCAGAGGCATACAGTAAACCTGAAGTGAAGCATCGGAATCTATAACTAGTGTCATAGGAATGGTTCAAAACATAGACAGTAAGAAGAGTCAGTTTTCTTCTACTTAAGTCGGCATTGGGCCTTTTGTATATCATTCCGATGTAATTTGTGTGTTTCATCGTCAATAAGAAGGTCAGAGGGATACAGTGAACCTGAATTGAAGCATCGGAATCTATAACTAGTGTCACAGGAGTGGTTTAAAACATAGAAAGTAAGAAGAGTCAGTTTTCTTGTACTTAAGTCGGCATTGTGACTTTTGTATTTAATTCCGATGCAATTTCTGTGTTTCATCGTCAATAAGAAGGTCAGAGGGATACAGTGAACCTGAAGTGAAGCATCGGAATCTACAACTAGTGTCACAGGAGTGGTTCAAAACATAGAAAGTAAGAAGAGTCAGTTTTCTTGTACTTAAGTCGGCATTGTGCCTCTTGTATTTAATTCCGATGCAAATTCTGTTTTTCATCGTCAATAAGAAGGTCAGAGGGTTACAGTAAACCTGAAGTGAAGCATCGGAATCTATAACTAGTGTCACATGAATGGTTCAAAACATAGACAGTGAGAAGAGTCAGTTTTCTTGTACTTAAGTCGGCATTGTGCCTTTTGTATTTAATTCCGATGCAATTTCTGTGTTTCATCGACAATAAGAAGGTCAAAGGGACACAGTAAACCTGAAGTGAAGCATCGGAATCTATAACTAGTCTCACAGGAATAGTTCAAAACATAGACAGTAAGAAGAGTCAGTTTTCTTGTACTTAAGTCGGCATTGTGCCTTTTGTATTTAATTCCGATGCAATTTCTGTGTTTCATCGTCAATAAGAAGGTCAGAGAGATACAGTAAACCTGCAGTGAAGCATCGGAATCTATAACTAGTGTCACATGAATGGTTCAAAACATAGACATTAAGAAGAGTCAGTATTCTTGTACTTAAGTCGGCATTGTGCCTTTTGTATTTAATTCCGATGCAATTTCTGTGTTTCATCGTCAATAAGAAGGTCAGAGGGATACAGTAAACCTGAAGTGAAGCATCCGAATCTATAACTAGTGTCACAGGATTGGTTGAAAACATAGACAGTAAGAAGAGTCAGTTTTCTTCTACTTAAGTCGGCATTGTGCGTTTTGTATATCATTCCGATGCAATTTCTGTGTTTCATCGTCAATAAGAAGGTCAGAGGGATACAGTGAACCTGAAGTGAAGCATCTGAATCTATAACTAGTGTCACAGTAGTGGTTCAAAACATAGAAAGTAAGAAGAGTCAGTTTTCTTGTACTTGTATTTAATTCCGATGCAAATTCTGTTTTTCATCGTCAATAAGAAGGTCAGAGGGATACAGTAAACCTGAAGCGATGCATCGGAATCCATAACTAGTGTCACATGAATGGTTCAAAACATAGACAGTAAGAAGAGTCAGTTTTCTTGTACTTAAGTCGGCTTTGTTCCTTTTCTATTTAATTGCGATGCAATTTCTATGATTCATCGTCAATAAGAAAGTCAGAGGGATACAGTAAACCTGCAGTGAAGCATCGGAATCTATAACTAGTGTCACATGAATGGTTCAAAACATAGACAGTATGAAGAGTCAGTTTTCTTGTACTTAAGTCAGCATTGTGCCTTTTGAATTTAATGTCGATGCATTTTCTGTGTTTCATCGTCAATAAGAAGGTCAGAGGGATACAGTAAACCTGAAGTGAAGCATCGGAATCTTTAACTAGTGTCACAGGAATAGTTCAAAACATAGACAGTAAGAAGAGTTAGTTTTCTTGTACTTAAGTCGGCATTGTGCCTTTTGTATCTAATTCCGATGCAATTTCTGTGTTTCATCGTCAATAAGAACGTCAGAGGGATACAGTAAACCTGAAGTGAAGCATCGGAATCTATAGCAAATGTCACAGGAATGGTTCAAATCATAGACAGTAAGAAGAGTGAGTTTACTTGTACTTAAGTCGGCATTGTGCATTTAGTATTTAATTCAGATTCAATATCTGTGTTTCATCGTCAATAAGAAGGTCAGAGGGATACAGTAAACCTGATGTGAAGCATCGGAATGTATAACTAGTGTCACAGGAATGGTTCAAAACATAGACAGTATGAAGAGTCAGTTTTCTTGTACTTAAGTCAGCATTGTGCCTTTTGTATTTAATGTCGATGCATTTTCTGTGTTTCATCGTCAATAAGAAGGTCAGAGGGATACAGTAAACCTGAAGTGAAGCATCGGAATTTATAACTAGTGTCACAGGAATAGTTCAAAACATAGACAGTAAGAAGAGTTAGTTTTCTTGTACTTAAGTCGGCATTGTGCCTTTTGTATCTAATTCCGATGCAATTTCTGTGTTTCATCGTCAATAAGAAGGTCAGAGGGATACAGTAAACCTGAAGTGAAGCATCGGAATCTATAACTAGTGTCAGAGGAATGGTTCAAAACATAGACAGTCTGAAGAGTCAGTTTTCTTGTACTTAAGTCGGCATTGTGACTTTTGTATTTAATTCCGATGCAATTTCTGTGTTTCATCGCCAATAAGAAGGTCGAAGGGATACAGTAAACCTGCAGTGAAGCATCGGAATCTATAACTAGTGTCACATGAATGGTTCAAATCATAGACAGTATGAAGAGTCAGTTTTCTTGTACTTAAGTCAGCATTGTGCCTTTTGTATTTAATGCCGATGCAATTTCTGTGTTTCATCGTCATTAAGAAGGTCAGAGGGATACAGTAAACCTGAAGTGAAGCATCGGAATCTATAACTAGTGTCACAGGAATGGTTCAAAACATAGACAGTAAGAAGAGTCATTTTTCTTTTACTTAAGTCGGCATTGTGCCTTTTGTATTTAATTCCGATGCAAATTCTGTCTTTCATCGTCAATAAGAAGGTCAGAGGCATACAGTAAACCTGAAGTGAAGCATCGGAATCTATAACTAGTGTCATAGGAATGGTTCAAAACATAGACAGTAAGAAGAGTCAGTTTTCTTCTACTTAAGTCGGCATTGGGCCTTTTGTATATCATTCCGATGCAATTATTGTGTTTCATCGTCAATAAGAAGGTCAGAGGGATACAGTGAACCTGAAGTGAAGCATCGGAATCTACAACTAGTGTCACAGAAGTGGTTCAAAACATAGAAAGTAAGAAGAGTCAGATTTCATGTACTTAAGTCAGCATTGTGCCTCTTGTATTTAATTCCGATGCAAATTCTGTTTTTCATCGTCAATAAGAAGGTCAGAGGGTTACAGTAAACCTGAAGTGAAGCATCGGAATCTATATCTAGTGTCACATGAATGGTTCAAAACATAGACAGTGAGAAGAGTCAGTTTTCTTGTACTTAAGTCGGCATTGTGTCTCTTGTATTTAATTCCGATGCAAATTCTATTTTTCATCGTCAATAAGAAGGTCAGAGGGTTACAGTAAACCTGAAGTGAAGCATCGGAATCTATAACTAGTGTCACATGAATGGTTCAAAACATAGACAGTGAGAAGAGTCAGTTTTCTTGTACTTAAGTCGGCATTGTGCCTTTTGTAATTAATTCCGATGCAATTTCTGTGTTTCATCGACAATAAGAAGGTCAAAGGGACACAGTGAACCTGAAGTGAAGCATCGGAATCTATAACTAGTGTCACAGGAATAGTTCAAAACATAGACAGTAAGAAGAGTCAGTTTTCTTGTACTTAAGTCGGCATTGTGCCTTTTGTATTTAATTCCGATGCAATTTCTGTGTTTCATCGTCAATAAGAAGGTCAGAGAGATACAGTAAACCTGCAGTGAAGCATCGGAATCTATAACTAGTGTCACATGAATGGTTCAAAACATAGACATTAAGAAGAGTCAGTATTCTTGTACTTAAGTCGGCATTGTGCCTCTTGTATTTTATTCCGATGCAATTTCTGTGTTTCATCGTCAATAAGAAGGTCAGAGGGATACAGTAAACCTGAAGTGAAGCATCCGAATCTATAACTAGTGTCACAGGAATGGTTGAAAACATAGACAGTAAGAAGAGTCAGTTTTCTTGTACTTGTATTTAATTCCGATGCAAATTCTGTTTTTCATCGTCAATAAGAAGGTCAGAGGGATACAGTAAACCTGAAGTGATGCATCGGAATCCATAACTAGTGTGACATGAATGGTTCAAAACATAGACAGTAAGAAGAGTCACTTTTCGTGTACTTAAGTCGGCTTTGTTCCTTTTCTATTTAACTGCGATGCAATTTCTATGTTTCATCGTCAATAAGAAAGTCAGAGGGATACAGTAAACCTGAAGTGATGGATCGGAATCTATAACTGGTGTCAAAGGAATGGATCAAAACATAGACCGTAAGAAGAGTCAGTTTTCTTATACTTAAGTCAGCATTGTGCCTTTTGTAGTTAATGCCGATGCAATTTCTGTGTTTCATCGTCAATAAGAAGGTCAGAGGGATACAGTAAACCTGAAGTGAAGCATCGGAATCTATAACTAGTGTCACAGGAATGGTTCAAAACATAGGCAGTAAGAAGAGTCATTTTTCTTTTACTTAAGTCGGCATTGTGCCTTTTGTATTTAATTCCGATGCAAATTCTGTGTTTCATCGTCAATAAGAAGGTCAGAGGCATACAGTAAACCTGAAGTGAAGCATCGGAATCTATAACTAGTGTCATAGGAATGGTTCAAAACATAGACAGTAAGAAGAGTCAGTTTAATTCTACTTAAGTCGGCATTGGGCCTTTTGTATATCATTCCGATGCAATTATTGTGTTTCATCGTCAATAAGAAGGTCAGAGGGATACAGTGAACCTGAAGTGAAGCATCGGAATCTACAACTAGTGTCACAGAAGTGGTTCAAAACATAGAAAGTAAGAAGAGTCAGATTTCTTGTACTTAAGTCGGCATTGTGCCTCTTGTATTTAATTCCGATGCAAATTCTGTTTTTCATCGTCAATAAGAAGGTCAGAGGGTTACAGTAAACCTGAAGTGAAGCATCGGAATCTATAACTAGTGTCACATGAATGGTTCAAAACATACACAGTGAGAAGAGTCAGTTTTCTTGTACTTAAGTCGGCATTGTGTCTCTTGTATTTAATTCCGATGCAAATTCTGTTTTTCATCGTCAATAAGAAGGTCAGAGGGTTACAGTAAACCTGAAGTGAAGCATCGGAATCTATAACTAGTGTCACATGAATGGTTCAAAACATAGACAGTGAGAAGAGTCAGTTTTCTTGTACTTAAGTCGGCATTGTGCCTTTTTTAATTAATTCCGATGCAATTTCTGTGTTTCATCGACAATAAGAAGGTCAAAGGGACACAGTAAACCTGAAGTGAAGCATCGGAATCTATAACTAGTATCACAGGAATAGTTCAAAACATAGACAGTAAGAAGAGTCAGTTTTCTTGTACTTAAGTCGGCATTGTGCCTTTTGTATTTAATTCCGATGCAATTTCTGTGTTTCATCGTCAATAAGAAGGTCAGAGAGATACAGTAAACCTGCAGTGAAGCATCGGAATCTATAACTAGTGTCACATGAATGGTTCAAAACATAGACATTAAGAAGAGTCAGTATTCTTGTACTTAAGTCGGCATTGTGCCTCTTGTATTTAATTCCGATGCAATTTCTGTGTTTCATCGTCAATAAGAAGGTCAGAGGGATACAGTAAACCTGAAGTGATGCATCGGAATCCATAACTAGTGTGACATGAATGGTTCAAAACATAGACAGTAAGAAGAGTCACTTTTCTTGTACTTAAGTCGACTTTGTTCCTTTTCTATTTAATTGCGATGCAATTTCTATGTTTCATCGTCAATAAGAAAGTCAGAGGGATACAGTAAACCTGAAGTGATGGATCGGAATCTATAACTAGTGTGAATGGAATGGATCAAAACATAGACCGTAAGAAGAGTCAGTTTTCTTATACTTAGGTCGGCATTGTGCCTTTTGTATTTAATTCCGATGCAATTTCTGTGTTTCATCGCCAATAAGAAGGTCAGAGGAATACAGTAAACCTGCAGTGAAGCATCGGAATCTATAACTAGTGTCACATGAATGGTTCAAAACATAGACAGTATGAAGAGTCAGTTTTCATGTACTTAAGTCAGCATTGTGCCTTTTGTATTTAATGCCGATGCAATTTCTGTGTTTCATCGTCAATAAGAAGGTCAGAGGGATACAGTAAACCTGAAGTGAAGCATCGGAATCTCTAACTAGTGTCACAGGAATAATTCAAAACATAGACGGTAAGAAGAGTTAGTTTTCTTGTACTTAAGTCGGCATTGTGCCTTTTGTATCTAATTCCGATGCAATTTCTGTGTTTCATCGTCAATAAGAAGGTCAGAGGGATACAGTAAACCTGAAGTGAAGCATCGGAATCTATAACTAGTGTCACAGGAATGGTTCAAAACATAGACAGTCTGAAGCGTCAGTTATCTTGTACTTAAGTCGGCATTGTGACTTTTGTATTTAATTCCGATGCAATTTCTGTGTTTCATCGTCAATAAGAAGGTCGAAGGGATACAGTAAACCTGCAGTGAAGCATCGGAATCTATAACTAGTGTCACATGAATGGTTCAAATCATAGACAGTATGAAGAGTCAGTTTTCTTGTACTTAAGTCAGCATTGTGCCTTTTGTATTTAATGCCGATGCAATTTCTGTGTTTCATCGTCAATAAGAAGGTCAGAGGGATACAGTAAACCTGAAGTGAAGCATCGAAATCTATAACTAGTGTCACAGGAATGGTTCAAAACATAGACAGTAAGAAGAGTCATTTTTCTTTTACTTAAGTCGGCATTGTGCCTTTTGTATTTAATTCCGATGCAAATTCTGTGTTTCATCGTCAATAAGAAGGTCAGAGGCATACAGTAAACCTGAAGTGAAGCATCGGAATCTATAACTAGTGTCATAGGAATGGTTCAAAACATAGACAGTAAGAAGAGTCAGTTTTCTTCTACTTAAGTCGGCATTGGGCCTTTTGTATATCATTCCGATGCAATTATTGTGTTTCATCGTCAATAAGAAGGTCAGAGGGATACAGTGTACCTGAAGTGAAGCATCGGAATCTACAACTAGTGTCACAGGAGTGGTTCAAAACATAGAAAGTAAGAAGAGTCAGATTTCTTGTACTTAAGTCGGCATTGTGCCTCTTGTATTTAATTCCGATGCAAATTCTGTTTTTCATCGTCAATAAGAAGGTCAGAGGGTTACAGTAAACCTGAAGTGAAGCATCGGAATCTATAACTAGTGTCACATGAATGGTTCAAAACATAGACAGTGAGAAGAGTCAGTTTTCTTGTACTTAAGTCGGCATTGTGCCTTTTGTATTTAATTCCGATGCAATTTCTGTGTTTCATCGACAATAAGAAGGTCAAAGGGACACAGTAAACCTGAAGTGGAGCATCGGAATCTATAACTAGTGTCACAGGAATAGTTCAAAACATAGACAGTAAGAAGAGTCAGTTTTCTTGTACTTAAGTCGGCATTGTGACTTTTGTATTTAATTCCGATGCAATTTCTGTGTTTCATCGTCAATAAGAAGGTCAGAGGGATACAGTAAACCTGCAGTGAAGATTCGGAATCTATAACAAGTGTCACAGGAATGGTTGAAAACATAGACAGTAAGAAGAGTCAGTTTTCTTCTACTTTAGTCGGCATTGTGCCTTTTGTATATCATTCCGATGCAATTTCTGTGTTTCATCGTCAATAAGAAGGTCAGAGGGGTACAGTGAACCTGAAGTGAAGCATCGGAATCTATAACTAGTGTCACAGGAGTGGTTCAAAACATAGAAAGTAAGAAGAGTCAGTTTTCTTGTTCTTGCATTTAATTCCGACGCAAATTCTGTTTTTCATCGTCAATAAGAAGGTCAGAGGGAAACAGTAAACCTGAAGTGAAGCATCGGAATCCATAACTAGTGTCACATGAATGGTTCAAATCATAGACAGTGAGAAGAGTCAGTTTTCTTTTACTTAAGTCGGCATTGTGCCCTTTGTATTTAATTCCGATGCAATTTCTGTGTTTCATCGACAATAAGAAGGTCAGAGGGACACAGTAAACCTGAAGTGAAGCATCGGAATCTATAACTAGTGTCACAGGAATGGTTCAAGACATAGAAAGTAAGAAGAGTCAGTTTTCTTGTACTTAAGTCTGCATTGTGCTTTTTGTATTTAATTCCGATGCAATTTCTGTGTTTCATCGTCAATAAGAAGGTCAGAGGGATACAGTAAACCTGAAATGAAGCATCGGAATCTATATCAAGTGTCACAGGAATGGTTCAAAACATAGACAGTAAGAAGAGTCAGTTTCCTTGTACTTAAGTAGGCATTGTGCCTTTTGTATTTAATTCCGATGCAATTTCTGTGTTTCATCGTCAATAAGAAGGTCAGAGGGATACAGTAAACCTTAAGTGAAGCTTCGGAATCTATAGCTAGTGTCACAGGAATGGTTCAAAACATAGACAGTAAGAAGAGTCAGTTTTCTTGTACTTAAGTCGGCATTGTGCCTTTAGTATTTAATTCCGATGCAATATCTGTGTTTCATCTTCAATAAGAAGGTCAGAGGGATACAGTAATCTTGATGTGAAGCATCGGAATCTATAACTAGTGTCACAGTAATGGTTCAAAACATAGACAGTAAGAAGAGTCAGTTTTCTTGTACTTAAGTCGGCATTGTTCCTTTTCTATTTAATTGCGATGCAATTTCTATGTTTCATCGTCAATAAGAAAGTCAGAGGGATACAGTAAACGTGAAGTGATGGATCGGAATCTATAACTATTGTCACAGGTATGGTTCAAAGCATAGACAGTAAGAAGAGTCAATTATCTTGTATTTAAGTCGGCATTGTGCCTTTTGTATTTAATTCCGATGCAATTTCTGTATTTCGTCGTCAATACGAAGGTCAGATCGATACAGTAAACCTGAAGTGAAGCATCGGAATCTATAACTAGTGTCACAGGAATGGTTCAAAACATAGACAGTAAGAAGAGTCAGTTTTCTTGTACTTAAGTCGGCATTGTGCCTTTTGTATTTAATTCCGATGCAATTTCTGTATTTCATCGTCAATAAGAAGGTCAGAGGGATACAGTAAACCTGAAGTGAAGCATCGGAATCTATAACTAGTGTCACAGGAATGGTTCAAAACATAGACAGTAAGAAGAGTCAGTTTTCTTGTACTTAAGTCGGCATTGTGACTTTTGTATTTAATTCCGATGCAAATTCTGTGTTTCATCGTCAATTAGAAGGTCAGAGGGATACAGTAAACCTGCAGTGAAGCATCGGAATCTATAACTAGTGTCACATGAATGGTTCAAAACATAGACAGTAAGAAGAGTCAGTTTTCTTGTACTTAGGTCAGCATTGTGCCTTTTGTATTTAATGCCGATGCATTTTCTGTGTTTCGTCGTCAATAAGAAGGTCAGAGGGATACAGTAAACCTGAAGTGAAGCATCGGAATCGATAACTAGTGTCACAGGAATAGTTCAAAACATAGACAGTAAGAAGAGTCAGTTTTCTTGTACTTAATTCGGCATTGTGCCATTTGTATTTAATTCTGATGCAATTTCTGTGTTTCATCATCAATAAGAAGGTCAGAGGGATACAGTAAACCGGAAGTGAAGCATCGGAATCTATATCTAGTGTCACAGGAATGGTTCAAAACATAGACTGTAAGAAGAGTCAGTTTTCTTGTACTTAAGTCGGCACTGTGCCTTTTGTATTTAATTCCGATGCAATTTCTGTGTTTCATCGTCAATAAGAAGGCCAGAGGAATACAGTTAACCTGAAGTGAAGCATCGGAATCTATAGCAAATGTCACAGGAATGGTTCAAATCATAGACAGTAAGAAGAGTGAGTTTACTTGTACTTAAGTCGGCATTGTGCATTTAGTATTTAACTCAGATTCAATATCTGTGTTTCATCGTCAATAAGAAGGTCAGAGGGATACAGTAAACCTGATGTGAAGCATCGGAATGTATAACTAGTGTCACAGGAATGGTTCAAAACATAGACAGTAAGAAGAGTCAGTTTTCTTGTACTTAAGTCGGCATTGTGACTTTTGTATTTAATTCCGATGCAATTTCTGTGTTTCATCGTCAATAAGAAGGTCAGAGGGATACAGTAAACCTGCAGTGAAGCATCGGAATCTATAACTAGTGTCACATGAATGGTACAAAACATAGATAGTATGAAGAGTCAGTTTTCTTGTACTTAAGACAGGATTGTGCCTTTTGTATTTAATACCGATGCAATTTCTGTGTTTCATCGTCAATAAGAAGGTCAGAGGGATACAGTAAACCTGAAGTGAAGCATCGGAATCTATAACTAGTGTCACAGGAATGGTTCAAAACATAGACAGTAAGAAGAGTCATTTTTCTTTTACTTAAGTCGGCATTGTGCCTTTTGTATTTAATTCCGATGCAAATTCTGTTTTTCATCGTCAATAAGAAGGTCAGAGGGTTACTGTAAACCTGAAGTGAAGCATCGGAATCCATAACTAGTGTCACAGGAATGGTTCAAAACATAGAAAGTAAGAAGAGCCAGTTTTCTTGTACTTGTATTTAATTCCGATGCAAATTCTGTTTTTCATCGTCAATAAGAAGGTCAGAGGGATACAGTAAACCCGAAGTGAAGCATCGGAATCCATAACTAGTGTCACATGAATGGTTCAAATCATAGACAGTGAGAAGAGTCAGTTTTCTTGTACTTAAGTCGGCATTGTGCCTTTTGTATTTAATTCCGATGCAATTTCTGTGTTTCATCGACAATAAGAAGGTGAAAGGGACACAGTAAACCTGAAGTGAACCATCGGAATCTATAACTAATGTCACAGGAATAGTTCAAAACATAGACAGTAAGAAGAGTCAGTTTTCTTGTACTTAAGTCGGCATTGTGCCTTTTGTATTTAATTCCGATGCAATTTCTGTGTTTCATCGTTAATAAGAAGGTCAGAGGGATACAGTAAACCTGCAGTGAAGATTCGGAATCTATAACTAGTGTCACATGAATGGTTCAAAACATAGACTTTAAGAAGAGTCAGTATTCTTGTACTTAAGTCGGCATTGTGCCTTTTGTATTTAATTCCAATGCTATTTCTGTGTTTCATCGTCAACAAGAAGGTCAGAGGGATACAGTAAACCTGAAGTGAAGCATCGGAATCTATAACTAGTGTCACAGGAATGGTTGAAAACATAGACAGTAAGAAGAGTCAGTATTCTTCTACTTAAGTCGGCATTGTGCCTTTTGTATATCATTCCGATGCAATTTCTGTGTTTCATCGTCAATAAGAAGGTCAGAGGGATACAGTGAACCTGAAGTGAAGCATCGGAATCTATAACTAGTGTCACAGGAGTGGTTCAAAACATAGAAAGTAAGAAGAGTCAGTTTTCTTGTACTTGCATTTAATTCCGATGCAAATTCTGTTTTTCATCGTCAATAAGAAGGTCAGAGGGATACAGTAAACCTGAAGTGAAGCATCGGAATCCATAACTAGTGTCACATGAATTTTTCAAATCATAGACAGTGAGAAGAGTCAGTTTTCTTTTACTTAAGTCGGCATTGTGCCTTTTGTATTTAATTCCGATGCAATTTCTGTGTTTCATCGACAATAAGAAGGTCAGAGGGACACAGTAAACCTGAAGTGAAGCATCGGAATCTATAACTAGTGTCACAGGAATGGTTCAAGACATAGAAAGTAAGAAGAGTCAGTTTTCTTGTACTTAAGTCTGCATTGTGCTTTTTGTATTTAATTCCGATGCAATTTCTGTGTTTCATCGTCAATAAGAAGGTCAGAGGGATACAGTAAACCTGAAATGAAGCATCGGAATCTATATCAAGTGTCACAGGAATGGTTCAAAACATAGACAGTAAGAAGAGTCAGTTTCCTTGTACTTAAGTAGGCATTGTGCCTTTTGTATTTAATTCCGATGCAATTTCTGTGTTTCATCGTCAATAAGAAGGTCAGAGGGATACAGTAAACCTTAAGTGAAGCTTCGGAATCTATAGCTAGTGTCACAGGAATGGTTCAAAACATAGACAGTAAGAAGAGTCAGTTTTCTTGTACTTAAGTCGGCATTGTGCCTTTAGTATTTAATTCCGATGCAATATCTGTGTTTCATCTTCAATAAGAAGGTCAGAGGGATACAGTAATCTTGATGTGAAGCATCGGAATCTATAACTAGTGTCACAGTAATGGTTCAAAACATAGACAGTAAGAAGAGTCAGTTTTCTTGTACTTAAGTCGGCATTGTTCCTTTTCTATTTAATTGCGATGCAATTTCTATGTTTCATCGTCAATAAGAAAGTCAGAGGGATACAGTAAACGTAAAGTGATGGATCGGAATCTATAACTATTGTCACAGGTATGGTTCAAAGCATAGACAGTAAGAAGAGTCAATTATCTTGTATTTAAGTCGGCATTGTGCCTTTTGTATTTAATTCCGATGCAATTTCTGTATTTCATCGTCCATAAGAAGGTCAGAGGGATACAGTAAACCTGAAGTGAAGCATCGGAATCTATAACTAGTGTCACAGGAATGGTTCAAAACATAGACAGTAAGAAGAGTCAGTTTTCTTGTACTTAAGTCGGCATTGTGACTTTTGTATTTAGTTCCGATGCAAATTCTGTGTTTCATCGTCAATTAGAAGGTCAGAGGGATACAGTAAACCTGCAGTGAAGCATCGGAATCTATAACTAGTGTCACATGAATGGTTCAAAACATAGACAGTAAGAAGAGTCAGTTTTCTTGTACTTAGGTCAGCATTGTGCCTTTTGTATTTAATGCCGATGCATTTTCTGTGTTTCGTCGTCAATAAGAAGGTCAGAGGGATACAGTAAACCTGAAGTGAAGCATCGGAATCGATAACTAGTGTCACAGGAATAGTTCAAAACATAGACAGTAAGAAGAGTCAGTTTTCTTGTACTTAATTCGGCATTGTGCCTTTTGTATTTAATTCCGATGCAATTTCTGTGTTTCATCATCAATAAGAAGGTCAGAGGGATACAGTAAACCGGAAGTGAAGCATCGGAATCTATATCTAGTGTCACAGGAATGGTTCAAAACATAGACTGTAAGAAGAGTCAGTTTTCTTGTACTTAAGTCGGCACTGTGCCTTTTGTATTTAATTCCGATGCAATTTCTGTGTTTCATCGTCAATAAGAAGGCCAGAGGAATACAGTTAACCTGAAGTGAAGCATCGGAATCTATAGCAAATGTCACAGGAATGGTTCAAATCATAGACAGTAAGAAGAGTGAGTTTACTTGTACTTAAGTCGGCATTGTGCATTTAGTATTTAATTCAGATTCAATATCTGTGTTTCATCGTCAATAAGAAGGTCAGAGGGATACAGTAAACCTGATGTGAAGCATCGGAATGTATAACTAGTGTCACAGGAATGGTTCAAAACATAGACAGTAAGAAGAGTCAGTTTTCTTGTACTTAAGTCGGCATTGTGAATTTTGTATTTAATTCCGATGCAATTTCTGTGTTTCATCGTCAATAAGAAGGTCAGAGGGATACAGTAAACCTGCAGTGAAGCATCGGAATCTATAACTAGTGTCACATGAATGGTACAAAACATAGATAGTATGAAGAGTCAGTTTTCTTGTACTTAAGACAGGATTGTGCCTTTTGTATTTAATACCGATGCAATTTCTGTGTTTCATCGTCAATAAGAAGGTCAGAGGGATACAGTAAACCTGAAGTGAAGCATCGGAATCTATAACTAGTGTCACAGGAATGGTTCAAAACATAGACAGTAAGAAGAGTCATTTTTCTTTTACTTAAGTCGGCATTGTGCCTTTTGTATTTAATTCCGATGCAAATTCTGTTTTTCATCGTCAATAAGAAGGTCAGAGGGTTACTGTAAACCTGAAGTGAAGCATCGGAATCCATAACTAGTGTCACAGGAATGGTTCAAAACATAGAAAGTAAGAAGAGCCAGTTTTCTTGTACTTGTATTTAATTCCGATGCAAATTCTGTTTTTCATCGTCAATAAGAAGGTCAGAGGGTTACTGTAAACCTGAAGTGAAGCATCGGAATCCATAACTAGTGTCACATGAATGGTTCAAATCATAGACAGTGAGAAGAGTCAGTTTTCTTGTACTTAAGTCGGCATTGTGCCTTTTGTATTTAATTCCGATGCAATTTCTGTGTTTCATCGACAATAAGAAGGTGAAAGGGACACAGTAAACCTGAAGTGAAGCATCGGAATCTATAACTAATGTCACAGGAATAGTTCAAAACATAGACAGTAAGAAGAGTCAGTTTTCTTGTACTTAAGTCGGCATTGTGCCTTTTGTATTTAATTCCGATGCAATTTCTGTGTTTCATCGTTAATAAGAAGGTCAGAGGGATACAGTAAACCTGCAGTGAAGATTCGGAATCTATAACTAGTGTCACATGAATGGTTCAAAACATAGACTTTAAGAAGAGTCAGTATTCTTGTACTTAAGTCGGCATTGTGCCTTTTGTATTTAATTCCAATGCTATTTCTGTGTTTCATCGTCAACAAGAAGGTCAGAGGGATACAGTAAACCTGAAGTGAAGCATCGGAATCTATAACTAGTGTCACAGGAATGGTTGAAAACATAGACAGTAAGAAGAGTCAGTATTCTTCTACTTAAGTCGGCATTGTGCCTTTTGTATATCATTCCGATGCAATTTCTGTGTTTCATCGTCAATAAGAAGGTCAGAGGGATACAGTGAACCTGAAGTGAAGCATCGGAATCTATAACTAGTGTCACAGGAGTGGTTCAAAACATAGAAAGTAAGAAGAGTCAGTTTTCTTGTACTTGCATTTAATTCCGATGCAAATTCTGTTTTTCATCGTCAATAAGAAGGTCAGAGGGATACAGTAAACCTGAAGTGAAGCATCGGAATCCATAACTAGTGTCACATGAATTTTTCAAATCATAGACAGTGAGAAGAGTCAGTTTTCTTTTACTTAAGTCGGCATTGTGCCTTTTGTATTTAATTCCGATGCAATTTCTGTGTTTCATCGACAATAAGAAGGTCAGAGGGACACAGTAAACCTGAAGTGAAGCATCGGAATCTATAACTAGTGTCACAGGAATGGTTCAAGACATAGAAAGTAAGAAGAGTCAGTTTTCTTGTACTTAAGTCTGCATTGTGCTTTTTGTATTTAATTCCGATGCAATTTCTGTGTTTCATCGTCAATAAGAAGGTCAGAGGGATACAGTAAACCTGAAATGAAGCATCGGAATCTATATCAAGTGTCACAGGAATGGTTCAAAACATAGACAGTAAGAAGAGTCAGTTTCCTTGTACTTAAGTCGGCATTGTGCCTTTTGTATTTAATTCCGATGCAATTTCTGTGTTTCATCGTCAATAAGAAGGTCAGAGGGATACAGTAAACCTTAAGTGAAGCTTCGGAATCTATAACTAGTGTCACAGGAATGGTTCAAAACATAGACAGTAAGAAGAGTCAGTTTTCTTGTACTTAAGTCGGCATTGTGCCTTTAGTATTTAATTCCGATGCAATATCTGTGTTTCATCTTCAATAAGGAGGTCAGAGGGATACAGTAATCTTGATGTGAAGCATCGGAATCTATAACTAGTGTCACAGTAATGGTTCAAAACATGGACAGTAAGAAGAGTCAGTTTTCTTGTACTTAAGTCGGTATTGTTCCTTTTCTATTTAATTGCGATGCAATTTCTATGTTTCATCGTCAATAAGAAAGTCAGAGGGATACAGTAAACGTGAAGTGATGGATCGGAATCTATAACTAGTGTCACAGGAATGGATCAAAACATAGACCGTAAGAAGAGTCAGTTTTCTTGTACTTAAGTCGGCATTGTGCCTTTTGTATTTATTTCCGATGCAATTTCTGTGTTTCATCGTCAATAAGAAGGTCAGAGGGATACAGTAAACCTGCAGTGAAGCATCGGAATCTATAACTAGTGTCACATGAATTGGTCAAATCATAGACATTAAGAAGATTCAGTATTCTTGTACTTAAGTCGGCATTGTGCCTTTTGTATATAATTCCGATGCAATTTCTGAGATTCATCGTCAATAAGATGGTCAGAGGTATACAGTAAACCTGAAGTGAAGCATCGGAATCTATAACTATTGTCACAGGTATGGTTCAAAACATAGACAGTAAGAAGAGTCAATTATCTTGTATTTAAGTCGGCATTGTGCCTTTTGTATTTAATTCCGATGAAATTTCTGTATTTCGTCGTCAATACGAAGGTCAGATCGATACAGTAAACCTGAAGTGAAGCATCGGAATCTATAACTAGTGTCACAGGAATGGTTCAAAACATAGACAGTAAGAAGAGTCAGTTTTCTTGTACTTAAGTCGGCATTGTCCCTTTTGTATTTAATTCCGATGCAATTTCTGTGTTTCATCGTCAATAAGAAGGTCAGAGTGATACAGTAAACCTGAAGTGAAGCATCGGAATCTATAACTAGTGTCACAGGAATGGTTCAAGACATAGACAGTAAGAAGAGTCAGTTTTCTTGTACTTAAGTCGGCATTGTGACTTTTGTATTTAATTCCGATTCAATTTCTGTGTTTCATCATCAATAAGAAGGTCAGAGGGATACAGTAAACCTGCAGTGAAGCATCGGAATCTATAACTAGTGTCACATGAATGGTACAAAACATAGATAGTATGAAGAGTCAGTTTTCTTGTACTTAAGTCAGGATTGTGCCTTTTGTATTTAATGCCGATGCAATTTCTGTGTTTCATCGTCAATAAGAAGGTCAGAGGGATACAGTAAACCTGAAGTGAAGCATCGGAATCTATAACTAGTGTCACAGGAATGGTTCAAAACATAGACAGTAAGAAGAGTCATTTTTCTTTTACTTAAGTCGGCATTGTGCCTTTTGTATTTAATTCCGATGCAAATTCTGTGTTTCATCGTCAATAAGAAACTCGGAGGCATACAGTAAACCTGAAGTGAAGCATCGGAATCTATAACTAGTGTCATAGGAATGGTTCAAAACATAGACAGTAAGAAGAGTCAGTTTTCTTCTACTTAAGTCGGCATTGGGCCTTTTGTATATCATTCCGATGCAATTTGTGTGTTTCATCGTCACTAAGAAGGTCAGAGGGATACAGTGAACCTGAAGTGAAGCATCAGAATCTACAACTAGTGTCACAGGAGTGGTTCAAAACATAGAAAGTAAGAAGAGTCAGTTTTCTTGTACTTAAGTCGGCATTGTGCTTCTTGTATTTAATTCCGATGCAAATTCTGTTTTTCATCGTCAATAAGAAGGTCAGAGGGTTACTGTAAACCTGAAGTGAAGCATCGGAATCTATAACTAGTGTCACAGTAATGGTTCAAAACATAGACAGTAAGAAGAGTCAGTTTTCTTGTACTTAAGTCGGCATTGTTCCTTTTCTATTTAATTGCGATGCAATTTCTATGTTTCATCGTCAATAAGAAAGTCAGAGGGATACAGTAAACGTGAAGTGATGGATCGGAATCTATAACTAGTGTCACAGGAATGGATCAAAACATAGACCGTAAGAAGAGTCAGTTTTCTTGTACTTAAGTCGGCATTGTGCCTTTTGTATTTAATTCCGATGCAATTTCTGTGTTTCATCGACAATAAGAAGGTCAGAGGGACACAGTAAACCTGAAGTGAAGCATCGGAATCTATAACTAGTGTCACAGGAATGGTTCAAGACATAGAAAGTAAGAAGAGTCAGTTTTCTTGTACTTAAGTCTGCATTGTGCTTTTTGTATTTAATTCCGATGCAATTTCTGTGTTTCATCGTCAATAAGAAGGTCAGAGGGATACAGTAAACCTGAAATGAAGCATCGGAATCTACATCAAGTGTCACAGGAATGGTTCAAAACATAGACAGTAAGAAGAGTCAGTTTCCTTGTACTTAAGTCGGCATTGTGCCTTTTGTATTTAATTCCGATGCAATTTCTGTGTTTCATCGTCAATAAGAAGGTCAGAGGGATACAGTAAACCTTAAGTGAAGCTTCGGAATCTATAACTAGTGTCACAGGAAAGGTTCAAAACATAGACAGTAAGAAGAGTCAGTTTTCTTGTACTTAAGTCGGCATTGTGCCTTTAGTATTTAATTCCGATGCAATATCTGTGTTTCATCTTCAATAAGGAGGTCAAAGGGATACAGTAATCTTGATGTGAAGCATCGGAATCTATAACTAGCGTCACAGTAATGGTTCAAAACATAGACAGTAAGAAGAGTCAGTTTTCTTGTACTTAAGTCGGCATTGTTCCTTTTCTATTTAATTGCGATGCAATTTCTATGTTTCATCGTCAATAAGAAAGTCAGAGGGATACAGTAAACGTGAGGTGATGGATCGGAATCTATAACTAGTGTCACAGGAATGGATCAAAACATAGACCGTAAGAAGAGTCAGTTTTCTTGTACTTAAGTCGGCATTGTGCCTTTTGTATTTAATTCCGATGCAATTTCTGTGTTTCATCGTCAATAAGAAGGTCAGAGGGATACAGTAAACCTGCAGTGAAGCATCGGAATCTATAACTAGTGTCACATGAATTGTTCAAATCATAGACATTAAGAAGAGTCAGTATTCTTGTACTTAAGTCGGCATTGTGCCTTTTGTATATAATTCCGATGCAATTTCTGAGATTCATCGTCAATAAGATGGTCAGAGGTATACAGTAAACCTGAAGTGAAGCATCGGAATCTATAACTATTGTCACAGGTATGGTTCAAAACATAGACAGTAAGAAGAGTCAATTATCTTGTATTTAAGTCGGCATTGTGCCTTTTGTATTTAATTCCGATGAAATTTCTGTATTTCGTCGTCAATACGAAGGTCAGATCGATACAGTGAACCTGAAGTGAAGCATCGGAATCTATAACTAGTGTCACAGGAATGGTTCAAAACATAGACAGTAAGAAGAGTCAGTTTTCTTGTACTTAAGTCGGCATTGTGCCTTTTGTATTTAATTCCGATGCAATTTCTGTGTTTCATCGTCAATAAGAAGGTCAGAGGGATACAGTAAACCTGAAGTGAAGCATCGGAATCTGTAACTAGTGTCACAGGAATTGTTCAAAACATAGACAGTAAGAAGAGTTAGTTTTCTTGTACTTAAGTCGGCATTGTGCTTTTTGTATTTAATTCCGATGCAATTTCTGTGTTTCATCGTCACTAAGAAGGTCAGAGGGATACAGTAAACCTGCAGTGAAGCATCGGAATCTATAACTAGTGTCACATGAATGGTTCAAAACATAGACAGTAAGAAGAGTCAGTTTTCTTGTACTTAAGTCAGCATTGTACCTTTTGTATTTAATTCCGATGCAATTTCAGTGTTTCATCGTCAATAAGAAGGTCAGAGGGATACAGTAAACCTGAAGTGAAGCATCGGAATCTATAACTAGTGTCACAGGAATGGTTCAAATCATAGACAGTAAGAAGAGTCAGTTTTCTTCTACTGAAGTCGGCATTGTTTCTTTTGTATATCATTCCGATGCAATTTCTGTGTTTCATCGTCAATAAAAAGGTCAGAGAAATACGGTGAACCTGAAGTGAAGCATCGGAATCTATAACTAGTGTCACAGGAATGGTTCATAACATAGATAGTAAGAAGAGTCATTTTTCTTGTTTTTAAGTCGGCATTGTCCCTTTTGTATTTAATTCCGATGGAATTTCTGTGTTTCATCGTCAATAAGAAGGTCAGAGGGATACAGTAAACCTGAAGTGAAGCATCGGAATCTATAACTAGTGTCACAGGAATGGTTCAAGCATAGACAGTAAGAAGAGTCAGTTTTCTTGTACTTAAGTCGGCATTGTGACTTTTGTATTTAATTCCGATGCAATTTCTGTGTTTCATCATCAATAAGAAGGTCAGAGGGATACAGTAAACCTGCAGTGAAGCATCGGAATCTATAACTAGTGTCACATGAATGGTACAAAACATAGATAGTATGAAGAGTCAGTTTTCTTGTACTTAAGTCAGGATTGTGCCTTTTGTATTTAATGCCGATGCAATTTCTGTGTTTCATCGTCAATAAGAAGGTCAGAGGGATACAGTAAACCTGAAGTGAAGCATCGGAATCTATAACTAGTGTCACAGGAATGGTTCAAAACATAGACAGTAAGAAGAGTCATTTTTCTTTTACTTAAGTCGGCATTGTGCCTTTTGTATTTAATTCCGATGCAAATTCTGTGTTTCATCGTCAATAAGAAACTCGGAGGCATACAGTAAACCTGAAGTGAAGCATCGGAATCTATAACTAGTGTCATAGGAATGGTTCAAAACATAGACAGTAAGAAGAGTCAGTTTTCTTCTACTTAAGTCGGCATTGGGCCTTTTGTATATCATTCCGATGCAATTTGTGTGTTTCATCGTCACTAAGAAGGTCAGAGGGATACAGTGAACCTGAAGTGAAGCATCAGAATCTACAACTAGTGTCACAGGAGTGGTTCAAAACATAGAAAGTAAGAAGAGTCAGTTTTCTTGTACTTAAGTCGGCATTGTGCTTCTTGTATTTAATTCCGATGCAAATTCTGTTTTTCATCGTCAATAAGAAGGTCAGAGGGTTACTGTAAACCTGAAGTGAAGCATCGGAATATATAACTTGTGTCACAGGAATGGTTCAAAACATAGAAAGTAAGCAGAGCCAGTTTTCTTGTACTTGTATTTAATTCCGATGCAAATTCTGTTTTTCATCGTCAATAAGAAGGTCAGAGGGATACAGTAAACCTGAAGTGAAGCATCGGAATCCATAACTAGTGTCACATGAATGGTTCAAATCATAGACAGTGAGAAGAGTCAGTTTTCTTGTACTTAAGTCGGCATTGTGCCTTTTGTATTTATTTCCGATGCAATTTCTGTGTTTCATCGACAATAAGAAGGTCAGAGGGACACAGTAAACCTGAAGTGAAGCATCGGAATCTATAACTAGTGTCACAGGAATGGTTCAAGACATAGAAAGTAAGAAGAGTCAGTTTTCTTGTACTTAAGTCTGCATTGTGCTTCTTGTATTTAATTCCGATGCAATTTCTGTGTTTCATCGTCAATAAGAAGGTCAGAGGGATACAGTAAATCTGAAATGAAACATAGGAATCTATATCAAGTGTCACAGGAATGGTTCAAAACATAGACAGTAAGAAGAGTCAGTTTTCTTGTACTTAAGTCGGCATTGTGCCTTTTGTATTTAATTCCGATGCAATTTCTGTGTTTCATCGTCAATAAGAAGGTCAGAGGGATACAGTAAACCTTAAGTGAAGCTTCGGAATCTATAACTAGTGTCACAGGAATGGTTCAAAACATAGACAGTAAGAAGAGTCAGTTTTCTTGTACTTAAGTCGGCATTGTGCTTTTAGTATTTAATTCCGATGCAATATCTGTGTTTCATCTTCAATAAGAAGGTCAGAGGGATACAGTAAACCTGATGTGAAGCATCGGAATCTATAACTAGTGTCACAATAATGGTTCAAAACATAGACAGTAAGAAGAGTCAGTTTTCTTGTACTTAAGTCGGCAATTTTCCTTTTCTATTTAATTGCGATGCAATTTCTATGTTTCATCGTTAATAAGAAAGTCAGAGGGATACAGTAAACCTGAAGTGATGAATCGGAATCTATAACTAGTGTCACAGGAATGGATCAAAACATAGACCGTAAGAAGAGTCAGTTTTCTTCTACTTAAGTCGGCATCGTGCCTTTTGTATTTAATTCCGATGCAATTTCTGTGTTTCATCGTCAATAAGAAGGTCAGAGGGATACAGTAAACCTGAAGTGAAGCATCGGAATGTATAACTAGTGTCACATGAATGGTTCAAATCATAGACATTAAGAAGAGTCAGTATTCTTGTACTTAAGTCGGCATTGTCCCTTTTGTATATAATTCCGATGCAATTTCTGAGTTTCATCGTCAATAAGAAGGTCAGAGGTATACAGTAAACCTGAAGTGAAGCATCGGCATCTATAACTATTGTCACAGGTATGGTTCAAAACATAGACAGTAAGTAGAGTCAATTATCTTGCATTTTAGTTGGCATTGTGCCTTTTGTATTTAATTCCGATGCAATTTCTGTATTTCGTCGTCAATACGAAGGTTAGATCGATACAGTAAACCTGAAGTGAAGCATCGGAATCTATAACTAGTGTCACAGGAATGGTTCAAAACATAGACAGTAAGAAGAGTCATTTTTCTTTTACTTAAGTCGGCATTGTGCCTTTCGTATTTAATTCCGATGCAAAGTCTGTGTTTCATCGTCAATAAGAAGGTCAGAGGTATACAGTAAACCTGAAGTGAAGCATCGGAATCTATAACTATTGTCACAGGTATGGTTCAAATCATAGACAGTAAGAAGAGTCAATTTTCTTGTATTTAAGTCGGCATTGTGCCTTTTGTATTTAATTCCGATGCAATTTCTGTATTTCGTTGTCAATAAGAAGGTCAGATCGATACAGTAAACCTGAAGTGAAGCATCAGAATCTATAACTAGTGTCACAGGAATGGTTCAAAACATAGACTGTAAGAAGAGTCAGTTTTCTTGTACTTAAGTCGGCATTGTGCGTTATGTATTTAATTCCGATGCAATTTCTGTGTTTCATCGTCAACAAGACGGTCAGAGGGATACAGTAAACCTGAAGTGAAGCATCGGAATCTATAACTAGTGTCACAAGAATGGTTCAAAACATAGACAGTAAGAAGAGTCAGTTTTCTTGTACTTAAGTCGGCATTGTAACTTTTGTATTTAATTCCGATGCAATTTCTGTGCATTATCGTCAATAAGAAGATCAGAGGGATACAGTAAACCTGCAGTGAAGCATCGGAATCTATAACTAGTGTCACATGAATGGTTCAAAACATAGACAGTAAGAAGAGTCAGTTTTCTTTTACTTAAGTCAGCATTGTGCCTTTTGTATTTAATGCCGATGCAATTTCTGTGTTTCATCGTCAATAAGAAGCTCAGAGGGATACAGTAAACCTGAAGTGAAGCATCGGAATCTATAACTAGTGTCACAGGAATGGTTCAAAACATAGGCAGTATGAAGAGTCAGTTTTCTTCTACTTAAGTCGGCATTGGGCCTTTTGTATATCATTCCCATGCAATTTCTGTGTTTCATCGTCAATAAGATGGTCAGAGCGATACAGTGAACCTGAAGTGAAGCATCGGAATCTACAACTAGTGTCACAGGAGTGGTTCAAAGCATAGAAAGTAAGAAGAGTCAGTCTTCTTGTACTTAAGTCGGCATTGTGCCTCTTGTATTTAATTCCGATGCAAATTCTGCTTTTCATCGTCAATAAGAAGGTCAGAGGGATACAGTAAACCTGAAGTGAAGCATCGGAATCTATAACTAGTGTCACACGAATGGTTCAAATCATAGACAGTGAGAAGAGTCAGTTTTCTTGTACTTAAGTCGGCATTGTGCCTTTTGTATTTAATTCCGATGCAATTTCTGTGTTTCATCCACAATAAGAAGGTCAAAGGGACAAACCTGAAGTGGAGCATCGCAATCTATAACTAGTGTCACAGGAATAGTTCAAAACATAGACAGTAAGAAGAGTCAGTTTTCTTGTACTTAATTCGGCATTGTGCCTTTTGTATTTAATTCCGATGCAATTTATGTGTTTCATCATCAATAAGAAGGTCAGAGGGATACAGTAAACCGGAAGTGAAGCATCGGAATCTATATCTAGTGTCACAGGAATGGTTCAAATCATAGACTGTAAGAACAGTCAGTTTTCTTGTACTTAAGTCGGCACTGTGCCTTTTGTATTTAATTCCGATGCAATTTCTGTGTTTCATCGTCAATAAGAAGGTCAGAGGGAAACAGTAAACCTGAAGTGAAGCATCGGAATCTATATCTAGTGTCACAGGAATAGTTCAAAACAGAGACAGCAAGAAGAGTCAGTTTTCTTGTACATATGTCGCCATTGTGCCTTTGTATTTAATTCCGATGCAATTTCTGTGTTTCATCGTCAAGAAGAAGGTCAGAGGGATACAGTAAACCTGAAGTGAAGCATCGGAATCTATAACTAGTGTCACACGAATGGTTCAAATCATAGACAGTGAGAAGAGTCAGTTTTCTTGTACTTAAGTCGGCATTGTGCCTTTTGTATTTAATTCCGATGCAATTTCTGTGTTTCATCGTCAATAAGAAGGTCAGAGGGATACAGTAAACCTGAAGTGAAGCATCGGAATCTATAACTAGTGTCACAGGAATGGTTCAAAACATAGACAGTAAGAAGAGTCATTTTTCTTTTACTTAAGTCGGCATTGTGCCTTTTGTATTTAATTCCGATGCAAATTCTGTGTTTCATCGTCAATAAGAAGGTCAGAGGCATACAGTAAACCTGAAGTGAAGCATCGGAATCTATAACTAGTGTCACATGAATGGTTAAAATCATAGACAGTGAGAAGAGTCAGTTTTATTGTACTTAAGTGGGCATTGTGCCTTTTGTATTTATTTCCGATGCAATTTCTGTGTTTTATCGACAATAAGACGCTCAGAGGGACACAGTAAACCTGAAGTGAAGCATCGGAATTTATAACAGGTGTCACAGGAATATTTCAAAACATAGACAGTAAGAAGAGTCAGTTTTCTTGTACTTAAGTCGGCATTGTGCCTTTTGTATTTAATTCCGATGCAATTTCTGTGTTTCATTGTCAATAAGAAGGTCAGAGGGATACAGTAAACCGGAAGTGAAGCATCGGAATCTATATCTAGTGTCACAGGAATGGTTCAAAACATAGACTGTAAGAAGAGTCAGTTTTCTTGTACTTAAGTCGGCACTGTGCCTTTTGTATTTAATTCCGATGCAATTTCTGTGTTTCATCGTCAATAAGAAGGTCAGAGGGAAACAGTAAACCTGAAGTGAAGCATCGGAATCTATATCTAGTGTCACAGGAATGGTTAAAAACAGAGACAGCAAGAAGAGTCAGTTTTCTTGTACATATGTCGCCATTGTGCCTTTGTATTTAATTCCGATGCAATTTCTGTGTTTCATCGTCAATAAGAAGGTCAGAGGGATACAGTAAAGCTGAAGTGAAGCATCGGAATCTATAACTAGTGTCACATGAATGGTTCAAGACATAGACAGTAAGAGGAGTCAGTTTTCTTGTACTTAAGTCGGCATTGTGCGTTTTGTATTTAATTCCGATGCAATTTCTGTGTTTCATCGTCAATAAGAAGGTCAGAGGGATACAGTAAACCTGATGTGAAGCATCGGATTCTATAACTAGTGTCACAGGAATGGTTCAAGACATAGAAAGTAAGAAGAGTCAGTTTTCTTGTACTTAAGTCTGCATTGTGCTTTTTGTATTTAATTCCGATGCAATTTCTGTGTTTCATCGTCAATAAGAAGGTCAGAGGGATACAGTAAACCTGAAGTGAAGCATCGGAATCTATAACTAGTGTCACAGGAATGGTTCAAAACATAGACAGTAAGAAGAGTCAGTTTTCTTGTACTTAAGTCGGCATTGTGCCTTTAGTATTTAATTCCGATGCAATATCTGTGTTTCATCTTCAATAAGAAGGTCAGGGGGATACAGTAAACCTGATGTGAAGCATCGGAATCTATAACTAGTGTCACAGTAGTGGTTCAAATCATAGACAGTAAGAAGAGTCAGTTTTCTTGTACTTAAGCCGGCATTGTTCCTTTTTTATTTGATTGCGATGCAATTTCTATGTTTCATCGTCAATAAGAAGGTCAGAGGGATACAGTTAACCTGAAGTGATGGATCGGAATCTATAACTAGTGTCACAGGAATGGATCAAAACATAGACAGTAGGAGGAGTCAGTTTTCTTGTACTTAAGTCGGCATTGTGCCTTTTGTATTTTATTCCGATGCAATTTCACTGTTTCATCGTCAATAAGAAGGTCAGAGGGATACAGTAAACCTGCAGTGAAGCATCGGAATCTATAACTAGTGTCACATGAACGGTTCAAATCATAGACATTAAGAAGAGTCAGTATTCTTGTACTTAAGTCGGCATTGTGCCTTTTGTACCCAATTGTGATGCAATTTCTGAGTTTCATCGTCAATAAGAAAGTCAGAGGTATACAGTAAACCTGAACTGCAGCATCCGAATCTATAACTATTGTCACAGGTATGGTTCAAAACATAGACAGTAAGAAGAGTCAATTTTCTTGTATTTAAGTCGGCATTGTGCCTTTTGTATTTAATTCCGATGCAATTACTGTATTTCGTCGTCAATAAGAAGGTCCGATCGATACAGTAATCCTGAAGTGAAGCATCGGAATCTATAATTAGTGTCACAGGAATGGTTCAAAACATAGACAGTAGGAAGAGTCAGTTTTCTTGTACTTAAGTCGGCATTGTGCCTTTTGTATTTAATTCCGATGCAATTTCTGTGTTTCATCGTCAATAAGAAGGTCAGAGGGATACAGTAAACCTGAAGTGAAGCATCGGAATCTATAACTAGTGTCACAGGAATGGTTCAAAGCATAGACAGTAAGAAGAGTCAGTTTTCTTGTACTTAAGTCGGCATTGTGACTTTTGTATTTAATTCCGATGCAATTTCTGTGTTTCATCGTCAATAAGAAGGACAGAGGGATAAAGTAAACCTGCAGTGAAGCATCGGAATCTATAACTAGTGTCACATGAATGGTTCAAAATATAGACAGTAAGAAGAGTCAGTTTTCTTGTACTTAAGTCTGCATTGTGCCTTTTGTATTTAATGCCGATGCAATTTCTGTGTTTCGTCGTCAATAAGAAGGTCAGAGGGATACAGTAAACCTGAAGTGAAGCATCGGAATCTATAAGTAGTGTCACAGGAATGGTTCAAAACATAGACAGTAAGAAGAGTCATTTTTCTTTTACTTAAGTCGGCATTTTGCCTTTTGTATTTAATTCCGATGCAATTTCTGTGTTTCATCGTCAATAAGAAGGTCAGAGGGATACAGTAAACCTGAAGTGAGGCATCGGAATCTATAACTAGTGTCACAGGAATGGTTCAAAACATAGACAGTAAGAAGAGTCAGTTTTCTTGTACTTAAGTAGGCATTGTGACTTTTGTATTTAATTCCGATGCAATTTCTGTGTTTCATCGTCAATAAGAAGGTCAGAGGGATACAGTAAACCTGCAGTGAAGCATCGGAATCTATAACTAGTGTCACATGAATGGTTCAAATCATAGACAGTAAGAAGAGTCAGTTTTCTTGTACTTAAGTCAGCATTGTGCCTTTTGTATTTAATGCCGATATAATTTCTGTGTTTCATCGTCAATACGAAGGTCAGAGGGATACAGTAAACCAGAAGTGAAGCATCGGAATCTATAACTAGTGTCACAGGAATGGTTCAAAACATAGACAGTCAGAAGGGTCATTTTTCTTTTACTTAAGTCGGCATTGTGCCTTTTGTACTTATTTCCGATGCAAATTCTGTGTTTCATCGTCAATAAGAAGGTCAGAGGCATACAGTAAACCAGAAGTGAAGCATCGGAATCTATAACTAGTGTCACAGGACTGGTTCAAAACATAGAAAGTAAGAAGAGTCAGTTTTCTTGTACTCGTATTTAATTCCGATGCAAATTATGTTTTTCATCGTCAATAAGAAGGTCAGAGGGATACAGTAAACCTGAAGTAAAGCATCGGAATCTATAACTAGTGTCACATGAATGGTTCAAATCATAGGCAGTGAGGAGAGTCAGTTTTCTTGTACTTAAGACGGCATTGTGCCTTTTGTATTTATTTCCGATGCAATTTCTGTGTTTCATCGGCAATAAGAAGGTCAGAGGGACACAGTAAACATGAAGTGAAGCATCGGAATCTACAACTAGTGTCACAGGAATAGTTCAAAACATAGACAGTAAGAAGAGTCAGTTTTCTTGTACTTAAGTCGGCATTGTGCCTTTTGTATTTAATTCCGATGTAATTTCTGTGTTTCATTGTCAATAAGAAGGTCAGAGGGATACAGTAAACCGGAAGTAAAGCATCGGAATCCATATCTAGTGTCACAGGAATGGTTCAAAACATAGACTGTAAAAAGAGTCAGTTTTCTTGTACTTAAGTCGGCACTGTGCCCTTTGTATTTAATTCCGATGCAATTTCTGTGTTTCGTCGTCAATAAGAAGGTCAGAGGGATACAGTAAACCTGCAGTGAAGCATCGGAATCTATAACTAGTGTCACATGAACGGTTCAAATCATAGACATTAAGAAGAGTCAGTATTCTTGTACTTAAGTCGGCATTGTGCCTTTTGTACCCAATTGCGATGCAATTTCTGAGTTTCATCGTCAATAAGAAAGTCAGAGGTATACAGTAAACCTGAACTGCAGCATCCGAATCTATAACTATTGTCACAGGTATGGTTCAAAACATAGACAGTAAGACGAGTCAATTTTCTTGTATTTAAGTCGGCATTGTGCCTTTTGTATTTAATTCCGATGCAATTACTGTATTTCGTCGTCAATAAGAAGGTCCGATCGATACAGTAATCCTGAAGTGAAGCATCGGAATCTATAATTAGTGTCACAGGAATGGTTCAAAACATAGACAGTAGGAAGAGTCAGTTTTCTTGTACTTAAGTCGGCATTGTGCCTTTTGTATTTAATTCCGATGCAATTTCTGTGTTTCATCGTCAATAAGAAGGTCAGAGGGATACAGTAAACCTGAAGTGAAGCATCGGAATCTATAACTAGTGTCACAGGAATGGTTCAAAGCATAGACAGTAAGAAGAGTCAGTTTTCTTGTACTTAAGTCGGCATTGTGACTTTTGTATTTAATTCCGATGCAATTTCTGTGTTTCATCGTCAATAAGAAGGACAGAGGGATAAAGTAAACCTGCAGTGAAGCATCGGAATCTATAACTAGTGTCACATGAATGGTTCAAAACATAGACAGTAAGAAGAGTCAGTTTTCTTGTACTTAAGTCTGCATTGTGCCTTTTGTATTTAATGCCGATGCAATTTCTGTGTTTCGTCGTCAATAAGAAGGTCAGAGGGATACAGTAAACCTGAAGTGAAGCATCGGAATCTATAAGTAGTGTCACAGGAATGGTTCAAAACATAGACAGTAAGAAGAGTCATTTTTCTTTTACTTAAGTCGGCATTGTGCCTTTTGTATTTAATTCCGATGCAATTTCTGTGTTTCATCGTCAATAAGAAGGTCAGAGGGATACAGTAAACCTGAAGTGAGGCATCGGAATCTATAACTAGTGTCACAGGAATGGTTCAAAACATAGACAGTAAGAAGAGTCAGTTTTCTTGTACTTAAGTAGGCATTGTGACTTTTGTATTTAATTCCGATGCAATTTCTGTGTTTCATCGTCAATAAGAAGGTCAGAGGGATACAGTAAACCTGCAGTGAAGCATCGGAATCTATAACTAGTGTCACATGAATGGTTCAAAACATAGACAGTAAGAAGAGTCAGTTTTCTTGTACTTAAGTCAGCATTGTGCCTTTTGTATTTAATGCCGATGCAATTTCTGTGTTTCATCGTCAATACGAAGGTCAGAGGGATACAGTAAACCAGAAGTGAAGCATCGGAATCTATAACTAGTGTCACAGGAATGGTTCAAAACATAGACAGTCAGAAGGGTCATTTTTCTTTTACTTAAGTCGGCATTGTGCCTTTTGTACTTATTTCCGATGCAAATTCTGTGTTTCATCGTCAATAAGAAGGTCAGAGGCATACAGTAAACCAGAAGTGAAGCATCGGAATCTATAACTAGTGTCACAGGACTGGTTCAAAACATAGAAAGTAAGAAGAGTCAGTTTTCTTGTACTCGTATTTAATTCCGATGCAAATTATGTTTTTCATCGTCAATAAGAAGGTCAGAGGGATACAGTAAACCTGAAGTAAAGCATCGGAATCTATAACTAGTGTCACATGAATGGTTCAAATCATAGGCAGTGAGGAGAGTCAGTTTTCTTGTACTTAAGACGGCATTGTGCCTTTTGTATTTATTTCCGATGCAATTTCTGTGTTTCATCGGCAATAAGAAGGTCAGAGGGACACAGTAAACATGAAGTGAAGCATCGGAATCTACAACTAGTGTCACAGGAATAGTTCAAAACATAGACAGTAAGAAGAGTCAGTTTTCTTGTACTTAAGTCGGCATTGTGCCTTTTGTATTTAATTCCGATGTAATTTCTGTGTTTCATTGTCAATAAGAAGGTCAGAGGGATACAGTAAACCGGAAGTAAAGCATCGGAATCCATATCTAGTGTCACAGGAATGGTTCAAAACATAGACTGTAAAAAGAGTCAGTTTTCTTGTACTTAAGTCGGCACTGTGCCCTTTGTATTTAATTCCGATGCAATTTCTGTGGTTCGTCGTCAATAAGAAGGTCAGCGGGATACAGTAAACCTGAAGTGAAGCATCGGAATCTATATCTAGTGTCACAGGAATGGTTCAAAACAGAGACAGCAAGAAGAGTCAGTTTTCTTGTACATATGTCGCCATTGTGCCTTTTGTATTTAATTCCGATGCAATTTCTGTGTTTCATCGTCAATAAGAAGGTCAGAGGGATACAGTAAACCTTAAGTGAAGCATCGGAATCTATAACTAGTGTCACATGAATGGTTCAAGACATAGACAGTAAGAGGAGTCAGTTTTCTTGTACTTAAGTCGGCATTGTGCGTTTTGTATTTAATTCCGATGCAATTTCTGTGTTTCATCGTCAATAAGAAGGTCCGAGGGATACAGTAAACCTGAAATGAAGCATCGGAATCTATATCAAGTGTCACAGGAATGTTTCAAAACATAGACAGTAAGAAGAGTCAGTTTTCTTGTACTTAAGTCGGCACTGTGCCTTTTGTATTTAATTCCGATGCAATTTCTGTGTTTCATCGTCAATAAGATGGCCAGAGGGATACAGTAAACCTGAAGTGAAGCATCGGAATCTATACCAAATGTCACAGGAACGGTTCAAAACATAGACAGTAAGAAGAGTCAGTTTCCTTGTACTTAAGTCGGCATTGTGCCTTTAGTATTTAATTCCGTTGCAATATCTGTGTTTCATCGTCAATAAGAAGGTCAGAGGGATACAGTAAACCTGATGTGAAGCATCGGAATCTATAACTAGTCTCACAGTAATGGTTCAAAACATAGACAGTAAGAAGATTCAGTTTTCTTGTACTTAAGTCGGCATTGTGCCTTTTGTATATCTTTCCGATGCAATTTCTGTGTTTCATCGTCAATAAGAAGGTCAGAGGCATACAGTGAACCTGAAGTAAAGCATCGGAATCTATAACTAGTGTCACAGGACTGGTTCAAAACATAGAAAGTAAGAAGAGTCAGTTTTCTTGTACTCGTATTTAATTCCGATGCAAATTATGTTTTTCATCGTCAATAAGAAATTCAGAGGGATACAGTAAACCTGAAGTAAAGCATCGGAATCTATAACTGGTGTCACATGAATGGTTCAAATCATAGGCAGTGAGGAGAGTCAGTTTTCTTGTACTTAAGACGCCATTGTGCCTTTTGTATTTATTTCCGATGCAATTTCTGTGTTTCATTGTCAATAAGAAGGTCAGAGAGATACAGTAAACCGGAAGTGAAGCATCGGAATCTATATCTAGTGTCACAGAAATGGTTCAAAACATAGACTGTAAGAAGAGTCAGTTTTCTTGTACTTAAGTCGGCACTGTGCCTTTTGTATTTAATTCCGATGCAATTTCTGTGTTTCGTCGTCAATAAGAAGGTCAGCGGGAAACAGTAAACCTGAAGTGAAGCATCGGAATCTATATCTAGTGTCACAAGAATGGTTCAAAACAGGGACAGTAAGAAGAGTCAGTTTTCTTGTACATATGTCGCCATTGTGCCTTTTGTATGTAATTCCGATGCAATTTCTGTGTTTCATCGTCAATAAGAAGGTCAGAGGGATACAGTAAACCTTAAGTGAAGCATCGGAATCTATAACCAGTGTCACATGAATGGTTCAAGACATAGACAGTCAGAGGAGTCAGTTATCTTGTACTTCAGTCGGCATTGTGCGTTTTGTATTTAATTCCGATGCAATTTCTGTGTTTCATCGTCAAGAAGAAGGTCAGAGGGATACAGTAAACCTGAAATGAAGCATCGGAATCTATATCAAGTGTCACAGGAATGTTTCAAAACATAGACAGTAAGATGAGTCAGTTTTCTTGTACTTTAGTCAGCATTGTGCCTTTTGTATTTAATTCCGATGCAATTTCTGTGTTTCATCGTCAATAAGAAGGTCAGATCGATACAGTAAACCTGAAGTGAAGCATCGGAATCTATAACTAGGGTCACAGGAATGGTTCAAAACATAGACAGTAAGAAGAGTCAGTTTTCTTGTACTTAAGTCGGCATTGTGCCATTTGTATTTAATTCCGATGCAATATCTGTGTTTCATCGTCAATAAGAAGGTCAGTGGGATACAGTAAACCTGAAGTGAAGCATCGGAATCTATAACTAGTGTCACAGGAATGGTTCAAAGCATAGACAGTAAGAAGAGTCAGTTTTCTTATACTTAAGTCGGCATTGTGACTTTTGTATTTAATTTCGATGCAATTTCTGTGTTTCATCGTCAATAAGAAGGTCTGAGGTATACAGTAAACCTGCAGTGAAGCATCGGAATCTATAACTAGTGTCACATGAATGGTTCAAAACATAGACAGTAACAAGAGTCAGTTTTCTTGTACTTAAGTCAGCATTGTGCCTTTTGTATTTAATGCCGATGCAATTTCTGTGTTTCATCGTCAATAAGAAGGTCAGAGGGATACAGTAAACCTGAAGTGAAGCATCGGAATCCATAACTAGTGTCACAGGAATGGTTCAAAACATAGACAGTAAGAATAGTCATTTTTCTTTTACTTAAGTCGGCTTTGTGCCATTTGTATTTAATTCCGATGCAAATTCTGTGTTTCATCGTCAATAAGAAGGTCAGAGGCATACAGTAAACCTGAAGTGAAGCATCGGAATCTATAACTAGTGTCACATGAATGGTTCAAATCATAGACAGTGAGAAGAGTGAGTTTTCTTGTACTTAAGTCGGCATTGCGCCTTTTGTATTTACTTCCGATGCAATTTCTGTGTTTCATCGTCAATAAGAAGGTCAGAGGTATACAGTAAACATGAAGTGAAGCATCGGAATCTATAACTATTGTCACAGGTATGGTTCAAAACATAGACAGTAAGAAGAGTCAATTTTCTTGTATTTAAGTCGGCATTGTGCCTTTTGTATTTAATTCCGATGCAATTTCTGTATTTCGTCGTCAATAAGAAGGTCAGATCGATACAGTAAACCTGAAGTGAAGCATCGGAATCTATAACTAGTGTCACAGGAATGGTTCAAAACATAGACGGTAAGAAGAGTCAGTTTCCTTGTACTTAAGTCGGCATTGTGCCTTTTGTATTTAATTCCGATGCAATTTCTGTGTTTCATCGTCAATAAAAAGGTCAGAGGGATACAGTAAACCTGAAGTGAAGCATCGGAATCTATAACTAGTGTCACAGGAATGGTTCAAAACATAGACAGTATGAAGAGTCAAATTTCTTGTACTTAAGTCGGCATTGTGACTTTTGTATTTAATTCCGATGCAATTTCTGTGTTTCATCGTCAATAAGAAGGTCAGAGGGATACAGTAAACCTGCAGTGAAGCATCGGAATCTATAACTAGTGTCACATGAATGGTTCAAAACAGAGACAGTAAGAAGAGTCAGTTTTTTTGTACTTAGGTCAGCATTGTGAATTTTGTATTTTTTGCCGATGCAATTTCTGTGTTTCATCGTCAATACGAAGGTCAGAGGGATACAGTAAACCTGAAGTGAAGCATCGGAATCTATAACTAGTGTCACAGGAATGGTTCAAAACATAGACAGTAAGTAGAGTCAGTTTTCTTCTACTTCAGTCGGCATTGGGGCTTTTGTATATCATTCCGATGCAATTTCTGTGTTTCATCGTCAATAAGGAGGTCAGATTGATACAGTGAACCTGAAGTGAAGCATCGGATTCTACAACTAGTGTCACAAGAGTGGTTCAAAACATACAAAGTGAGATGAGTCAGTTTTCTTGTACTTAAGTCGGCATTGTGCCTTTTGTATTTAATTCCGATGCAATTTCTGTGTTTCATCGTCAATAAGAAGGTCAGAGGGATACAGTAAACCTGAAGTGATATATAGGAATCTATAACTAGTGTCACAGGAATGGATCAAAACATAGACAGTAAGAAGAGTGAGTTTTCTTGTACTGAAGTCGGCATTGTGCCTTTTGTATTTAATTCCGATGCAATTTCTGTGTTTCATCGTCAATAAGAAGGTCAGAGGGATACAGTAAACCGGAAGTGAAGCGTCGGAATCTATATCTAGTGTCACAGGAATGGTTCAAAACATAGACTGTAAGAAGAGTCAGCTTTCTTGTACTGAAGTCGGCACTGTGCCTTTTGTGTTTAATTCCGATGCAATTTCTGTGTTTCATCGTCAATAAGTAGGTCAGAGGGATACAGTAATCCTGATGTGACGCATCGGATTCTATAACTAGTGTCACAGGAATGGTTCAAAACATAGAAAGTAAGAAGAGTCAGTTTTCTTGTACTTAAGTCTGCATTGTGCTTTTTGTATTTAATTCCGATGCAATTTCTGTGTTTCATCGTCAATAAGAAGGTCAGAGGGATACAGTAAACCTGAAATGAAGCATCGGAATCTATGTCAAGTGTCACAGGAATGGTTCAAAACATAGACAGTAAGAAGAGTCAGTTTTCTTGTATTTAAGTCGGCATTGTGCCTTTTGTATTTAATTCCGATGCAATTTCTGTGTTTCATCGTCAATAAGAAGGTCAGAGGGATACAGTAAACCTGAAGTGAAGCATCGGAATCTATAACTAGTGTCACAGTAATGGTTCAAAACATAGACCGTAAGAAGAGTCAATTTTCTTGTACTTAAGTCGGCATTGTGCCTTTAGTATTTAATTCCGATGCAATATCTGTGTTTCACCTTCAATAAGAAGGTCAGAGGGATACAGTAAACCTGATGTGAAGCATCGGAAACTATAACTACTGTCACAGGAATGGTTCAAAACATAGACAGTAAGAAGAGTAAGTTTTCTTGTACTTAAGTCGGCATTGTTCCTTTTCTATTTAATAGCGATGCAATTTCTATGTATCATCGTCAATAAGAAGGTCAGAGGGATACAGTAAACCTGAAGTGATGAATCGGAATCTATAACTAGTGTCACAGGAATGGATCAAAACATAGACAGTAAGAACAGTCAGTTTTCTTGTACTTAAGTCGGCATTGTGCCTTTTGTATTTAATTCCGATGCAATTTCTGTGTTTCATCGTCAATAAGATGGTCAGAGGGATACAGTAAACCTGCAGTGAAGCATCGGAATCTATAACTAGTGTCACATGAATGGTTCAAATTATAGACATTAAGAAGAGTCAGTATTCTTGTACTTAAGTCGGCATTTTGCCTTTTGTATATAATTCCGATGCAATTTCTGAGTTTCATCGTCTATAAGAAGGTCAGAGGTATACAGTAAACCTGAAGTGAAGCATCGGAATCTATAACTATTGTCGCAGGTATGGTTCAAAACATAGACAGTAAGAAGAGTCAATTTTCTTGTATTTAAGTCGGCATTGTGCCTTTTGTATTTAATTCCGATGCAATTTCTGCATTTCGTCGTCAATACGAAGGTCAGATCGATACAGTAAATTTGAAGTGAAGCATCGGAACCTATAACTAGTGTCACAGGAATGGTTCAAAACATAGACAGTAAGAAGAGTCAGTTTTCTTGTACTTAAGTCTGCATTGTGCCTTTTGTATTTAATTCCGATGCAATTTCTGTGTTTCATCGTTAATAAGAAGGTCAGAGGGATACAGTAAACCTGCAGTGAAGCATCGGAATCTATAACTAGTGTCACATGAATGGTTCAAAACATAGACAGTAAGAAGAGTCATTTTTCTTTTACTTAAGTCAGCGTTGTGCCTTTTGTATATAATTCCGATGCAAATTCTGTGTTTCATCGTCAATAAGAAGGTCAGAGGCATACAGTAAACCTGAAGTGAAGCATCGTAATCTACAACTAGTGTCACAGGAATGGTTCAAAACATAGACAGTAAGTAGAGTCAGTTTTCTTCTACTTAAGTCGGCATTGGGCCTTTTGTATATCATTCCGATGCAATTTCTGTGTTTCATCGTCAATAAGAAGGTCAGATTCATACAGTGAACCTGAAGTGAAGCATCGGAATCTACAACTAGTGTCACAGGAGTGGTCCAAAACATACAAATTAAGAAGAGTCAGTTTTCTTGTACTGAAGTCGGCATTGTGCCTCTTGTATTTAATTCCGATGCAAATTCTGTTTTTCATCGTCAATAAGAAGGTCAGAGGGATACAGTAAACCTGAAGTGAAGCATCGGAATGTATAACTAGTGTCACATGAATGGTTCAAATCATAGACAGTGAGAAGAGTCAGTTTTCTTGTTCTTAAGTCGGCATTGTGCCTTTTGTATTTAATTCCGATGCAATTTCTGTGTTTCATCGACAATAAGAAGGTCAGAGGGACACAGTAAACCTGAAGTGAAGCATCGGAATCTATAACTAGTGTCACAGGAATAGTTCAAAACATAGGCAGTAAGAAGAGTAAGTTTTCTTGTACTTAAGTCGGCATTTTCCCTTTTGTACTTAATTCCGATGCAATTTCTGTGTTTCATCGTCAATAAGAAGGTCAGAGGGATACAGTAAACCGGAAGTGAAGCATCGGAATCTATATCTAGTGTCACAGGAATGGTTCAAAACATAGACTGTAAGAAGAGTTAGTTTTCTTGTACTTAAGTCGGCACTGTGCCTTTTGTATTTCATTCCGATGCATTTTCTGTGTTTCATCGTCAATAAGAAGGTCAGAGGGATACAGTAAACCTGAAGTGAAGCATCGGAATCTATATCAAATGTCACAGAAATGGTTCAAAACATAGACAGTAAGAAGAGTCAGTTTTCTTGTATTTAAGTCGGCATTGTTCCTTTTCTATTTAATTCCGACGCAATTTCAGCGTTTCATCGTCAATAAGAAGGTCAGTGGGATACAGTAAACCTGAAGTGATGGATCGGAATCTTTAACTAGTGTCACAGGAATGGATCAAAACATAGACAGTAAGAAGAGTCAGTTTTCTGGTACTTAAGTCGGCACTGTGCCTTTTGTATTTAATTCCGATGCAATTTCTGTGTTTCATCGTCAATAAGAAGGTCAGAGGGATACAGTAAACCGGCAGTAAAGCATCGGAAACTATAACTAGTGTCACATGAATGGTTCAAAACATAGACATTAAGAAGAGACAGTATTCTTGTACTTAAGTCCGTATTGTGCCCTTTGTATATCATTCCGATGCAATTTCTGTGTTTCATCGTCAATAAGAAGGTCAGAGGGATACAGTAAACCTGAAGTGAAGCATCGGAATCTATATCAAATGTCACAGGAATGGTTCAAAACATAGAAAGTAAGAAGAGTCAGTTTTCTTGTACTTCAGTCGGCATTGTGCCTCTTGTATTTAATTCCGATGCAAATTCTGTTTTTCATCGTCAATAAGAAGGTCAGAGGGATACAGTAAACCTGAAGTGAAGCATCGGAATCTACAACTAGTGTCACACGAATGGTTCAAATCATAGACAGTGAGAAGAGTCAGTTTTCTTGTACTTATGTCGGCATTGTGCCTTTTTTATTTAATTCCGATGCAATTTCTGTGTTTCATCGTCAATAAGAATGTCAGAGGAATACAGTAAACCTGAAGTGAAGCATCGGAATCTATAACTAGTGTCACATGAATGGTTCAAAACATAGACAGTAAGAAGAGTCAGTTTTCTTGTACTTAAGTCGGCATTGCTCGTTTTCTATTTAATTCCGATGCAATTTCTATCTTTCATCGTCAATAGGAAGGTCAGAGGGATACAGTAAACCTGAAGTGATGGATCGGAATCTATAACTAGTGTTACAGGAATGGTTCAAAGCATAGACAGTAAGAAGAGTCAGTTTTCTCGTACTTTAGTCGGCATTGTGCGATTTGTGTTTAATTCCGAAGCAATTTCTGTGTTTCTTCGTCAATAAGAAGGTCAGAGCGATACAGTAAACCCGGAGTAAAGCATCGGAATCTATAACTAGTGTCACATGAATGGTTCAAAGCATAGACAGTAAGAAGAGTCAGTTTTCTTGTACTTAAGTCAGCATTGTGCCTTTTGTATTTAATGCCGATGCAATTTCTGTGTTTCATCGTCAATAAGAAGGTCAGAGGGATACAGTAAACCTGAAGTGAAGCATCGGATTATATAACTAGTGTCACAGGAATACTTCAAAACATAGACAGTAAGAAGAGTCAGTACTCGTTTACTTAAGTCGGCATTGTGCCTTTTGTATTTAATTCCGATGCTAATTCTGTGTTTCATTGTCAATAAGAAGGTCAGAGGCAAACAGTAAACCTGAAGTGAAGCATCGGGACCTATAACTGGTGTCACAGGAATGGTTCAAAACATAGACAGTAAGAAGAGTCAGTTGTCTTGTACTTAAGTCGGCATTGTGCCTTTTGTATTTAATTCCGATGCAATTTCTGTGTTTCATCGTCAATAAGAGGGTCAGAGGGATGCAGTAAACCTGAAGTGAAGCATCGGAATCTATAACTAGTGTCACAGGAATAGGTAAAAGCATAGACAGTAAGAAGAGTCAGTTTTCTTGTACTTAAGTCGGCATTGTGCCTTTTGTATTTAATTCCGATGCAATTTCTATATTTCATCAACAACAAGAAGGTCAGAGGGATACAGTAAACCTGAAGTGAAGCATCGGAAACTATAACTAGTGTCACAGGAATGGTTCAAAACTTAGACAGTAAGAAGAGTCAGTTTTCTTGTGTTTAAGTCGGCATTGTGTCTTTGTTATTTAATTCCGATGGAATTTCTGTGTTTCATCGGCAATAACAATGTCAGAGGGATACAGTAAGCCTGAAGTGAAGCATCGAAATCCATAACTAGTGTCACCGGAATGGTTCAAATCATAGAAAGTAAGAAGAGTCAGTTTTCTTGTACTTAAGTCGGCATTGTGCCTTTTGTATTAAATTCCGATGCAATTTCTGTGTTTCGTCGTCAAAAAGAAGGAAAAAGGGATACAGTAAACCTGAAGTGAAGCATCGGAATCTATAACTAGTGTCACGTGAATGGTTCAAACATAGACAGTAAGAAGAGTCAGTTTTCTTGTACATAAGTCGCCATTGTGCCTTTTTTATTTAATTCCGATGCAATTTCTGTGTTTCATCGTCAATAAGAATGTCAGAGGGATACAGTAAACCTGAAGTGAAGCATCGGAATCTATAACTAGTGTCACATGAATGGTTCAAAACATAGACAGTAAGAAGAGTCAGTTGTCTTGTACTTAAGTCGGCATTGTGCCATTTGTATTTAATTCCGATGCAATTTCTGTGTTTCATCGTCAATAAGAGGGTCAGAGGGATGCAGTAAACCTGAAGTGAAGCATCGGAATCTATAACTAGTGTCACAGGAATAGGTCAAAGCATAGACAGTAAGAAGAGTCAGTTTTCTTGTACTTAAGTCGGCATTGTGCCTTTTGTATTTAATTCCGATGCAATTTCTATATTTCATCAACAACAAGAAGGTCAGAGGGATACAGTAAACCTGAAGTGAAGCATCGGAAACTATAACTAGTGTCACAGGAATGGTTCAAAACTTAGACAGTAAGAAGAGTCAGTTTTCTTGTGTTTAAGTCGGCATTGTGTCTTTGGTATTTAATTCCGATGCAATTTCTGTGTTTCATCGGCAATAAGAATGTCAGAGGGATACAGTAAGCCTGAAGTGAAGCATCGGAATCCATAACAAGTGTCACCGGAATGGTTCAAAACATAGAAAGTAAGAAGAGTCAGTTTTCTTGTACTTAAGTCTGCATTGTACTTTTTGTATTTAATTCCGATGCAGTTTCTGTGTTCCATTGTCAATAAGAAGGTCACAGTGATTCAGTAAACCTGAAGTGAAGAATCGGAATCTATATCTAGTGTCGCAGGAATGGTTCAAAACATAGACAGTAAGAAGAGTCAGTTTTCTTGTACTTAAGTCGGCATTATGCCTCTAGTATTAAATTCCGATGCAATATCTGTGTTTCATCTTCAATAAGAAGGTCAGAGGGATACAGTAAACCTGATGTGAAGCATAGGAATCTATAACTAGTGTCACAGTAATGGTTCAAAACATAAACAGTAAGAAGAGTCAGTTTTCTTGTACTTAAGTCGGCATTGCTCGTTTTCTATTTAATTCCGATGCAATTTCTATCTTTCATCGTCAATAGGAAGGTCAGAGGGATACAGTAAACCTGAAGTGATGGATCGGAATCTATAACTAGTGTTACAGGACTGGTTCAAAGCATAGACAGTAAGAAGAGTCAGTTTTCTTGTACTTTAGTCGGCATTGTGCGATTTGTGTTTAATTCCGAAGCAATTTCTGTGTTTCTTCGTCAATAAGAAGGTCAGAGGGATACAGTAAACCTGGAGAAAAGCATCGGAATCTATAACTAGTGTCACATGAATGGTTCAAAGCATAGACAGTAAGAAGAGTCAGTTTTCTTGTACTTAAGTCAGCATTGTGCCTTTTGTATTTAATGCCGATGCAATTTCTGTGTTTCATCGTCAATAAGAAGGTCAGAGGGATACAGTAAACCTGAAGTGAAGCATCGGAATATATAACTAGTGTCACAGGAATACGTCTAAACATAGACAGTAAGAAGAGTCAGTACTCGTTTACTTAAGTCGGCATTGTGCCTTTTGTATTTAATTCCGATGCTAATTCTGTGTTTCATTGTCAATAAGAAGGTCAGAGGCAAACAGTAAACCTGAAGTGAAGCATCGGGACCTATAACTGGTGTCACAGGAATGGTTCAAAACATAGACAGTAAGAAGAGTCAGTTTTCTTGTACTTAAGTCGGCATTGTGCCTTTTGTATTTAATTCCGATGCAATTTCTATATTTCATCAACAACAAGAAGGTCAGAGGGATACAGTAAACCTGAAGTGAAGCATCGGAAACTATAACTAGTGTCACAGGAATGGTTCAAAACTTAGACAGTAAGAAGAGTCAGTTTTCTTGTGTTTAAGTCGGCATTGTGTCTTTGGTATTTAATTCCGATGCAATTTCTGTGTTTCATCGGCAATAAGAATGTCAGAGGGATACAGTAAGCCTGAAGTGAAGCATCGGAATCCATAACTAGTGTCACCGGAATGGTTCAAAACATAGAAAGTAAGAAGAGTCAGTTTTCTTGTACTTAAGTCTGCATTATACTTTTTGTATTTAATTCCGATGCAGTTTCTGTGTTCCATCGTCAATAAGAAGGTCACAGGGATTCAGTAAACCTGAAGTGAAGAATCGGAATCTATATCTAGTGTCGCAGGAATGGTTCAAAACATAGACAGTAAGAAGAGTCAGTTTTCTTGTACTTAAGTCGGCATTGTACCTTTAGTATTTATTTCCGATGCAATTTCTGTATTTCATCGTCAATGAGAAGGTCAGAAGGATACAGTAAACCTGAAGTGATGGATCGGAATCTATAACTAGTGTCACAGGAATGGATCAAAACATAGACAGTAAGAAGAGTGAGTTTTCTTGTACTTAAGTCGGCATTGTGCCTTTTGTATTTAATTCCGATGCAATTTCTGTGTTTCATCGTCAATAAGAAGGTCAGAGGGATACAGTAAACCGGAAGTGAAGCGACGGAATCTATATCTAGTGTCACAGGAATGGTTCAAAACATAGACTGTAAGAAGAGTCAGCTTTCTTGTACTGAAGTCGGCACTGTGCCTTTTGTATTTAATTCCGATGCAATTTCTGTGTTTCATCGTCAATAAGAAGGCCAAAGGGATACAGTAAACCTGAAGTGAAGCATCGGAATCTATATCAAATGTCACAGGAATGGTTCAAAAGATAGACAGAAAGAAGAGTCAGTTTTCTTGTACTTAAGTCGGCATTGTGCCTTTAGTATTTAATTCCGATGCAATATCTGTGTTTCATCATCAATAAGAAGGTCAGAGGGATACAGTAAACCTGAAGTGAAGCATCGGAATCTATAACTAGTGTCACAGGAGTGGTTCAAAACATAGAAAGTAAGAAGAGTCAGTTTTCTTGTACTCGTATTTAATTCCGATGCAAATTCTGTTTTTCATCGTCAATACGAAGGTCAGAGGGATACAGTAAACCTGAAGTGAAGCATCGGAATCTATAACTAGTGTCACATGATTGGTTCAAATCATAGACAGTAAGAAGAGTCGGTTTTCTAGTACTTAAGTCGGCATTGTGCGTTTTGTATTTAATTCCGATGCAATTTCTGTGTTTCATCGTCAATAAGTAGGTCAGAGGGATACAGTAATCCTGATGTGACGCATCGGAATCTATAACTAGTGCCACAGGAATGGTTCAAAACATAGAAAGTAAGAAGAGCCAGTTTTCTTGTACTTAAGTCTGCATTGTGCTTTTTGTATTTAATTCCGATGCAATTTCTATATTTCATCAACAACAAGAAGGTCAGAGGGATACAGTAAACCTGAAGTGAAGCATCGGAAACTATAACTAGTGTCACAGGAATGGTTCAAAACTTAGACAGTAAGAAGAGTCAGTTTTCTTGTGTTTAAGTCGGCATTGTGTCTTTGGTATTTAATTCCGATGCAATTTCTGTGTTTCATCGGCAATAAGAATGTCAGAGGGATACAGTAAGCCTGAAGTGAAGCATCGGAATCCATAACTAGTGTCACCGGAATGGTTCAAAACATAGAAAGTAAGAAGAGTCAGTTTTCTTGTACTTAAGTCTGCATTGTACTTTTTGTATTTAATTCCGATGCAGTTTCTGTGTTCCATCGTCAATAAGAAGGTCACAGGGATTCAGTAAACCTGAAGTGAAGAATCGGAATCTATATCTAGTGTCGCAGGAATGGTTCAAAACATAGACAGTAAGAAGAGTCAGTTTTCTTGTACTTAAGTCGGCATTGTGCCTTTAGTATTTATTTCCGATGCAATTTCTGTATTTCATCGTCAATGAGAAGGTCAGAAGGATACAGTAAACCTGAAGTGATGGATCGGAATCTATAACTAGTGTCACAGGAATGGATCAAAACATAGACAGTAAGAAGAGTGAGTTTTCTTGTACTTAAGTCGGCATTGTGCCTTTTGTATTTAATTCCGATGCAATTTCTGTGTTTCATCGTCAATAAGAAGGTCAGAGGGATACAGTAAACCTGAAGTGAAGCATCGGAATATATAACTAGTGTCACAGGAATACTTCAAAACATAGACAGTAAGAAGAGTCAGTACTCGTTTACTTAAGTCGGCATTGTGCCTTTTGTATTTAATTCCGATGCTAATTCTGTGTTTCATTGTCAATAAGAGGGTCAGAGGCAAACAGTAAACCTGAAGTGAAGCATCGGGACCTATAACTGGTGTCACAGGAATGGTTCAAAACATAGACAGTAAGAAGAGTCAGTTTTCTTGTACTTAAGTCGGCATTGTGCCTTTTGTATTTAATTCCGATTCAATTTCTGTGTTTCATCGTCAATACGAAGGTCAGAGTAATACAGTAAACCGGAAGTGAAGCATCGGAATCTATATCTAGTGTCACAGGAAAGGTTCAAAACATAGACTGTAAGAAGAGTCTGTTTTCATGTACTTAACTCGGCATTGTGCCTTTTGTATTAAATTCCGATGCAATTTCTGTGTTTCGTCGTCAAAAAGAAGGAAAAGGGGATACAGTAAACCTGAAGTGAAACATCGGAATCTATAACTAGTGTCACATGAATGGTTCAAACATAGACAGTAAGAAGAGTCAGTTTTCTTGTACATAAGTCGCCATTGTGCCTTTTGTAATTAATTCCGATGCAATTTCTGTGTTTCATCGTCAATAAGAATGTCAGAGGGATACAGTAAACCTGAAGTGAAGCATCGGAATCTATAACTAGTGTCACATGAATGGTTCAAAACATAGACAGTAAGAAGAGACAGTTGTCTTGTACTTAAGTCGGCATTGTGACTTTTGTATTTAATTCCGATGCAATTTCTGTGTTTCATCGTCAACTAGAGGGTCAGAGGGATGCAGTAAACCTGAAGTGAAGCATCGGAATCTATAACTAGTGTCACAGGAATAGGTCAAAGCATAGACAGTAAGAAGAGTCAGTTTTCTTGTACTTAAGTCGGCATTGTGCCTTTTGTATTTAATTCCGATGCAATTTCTATATTTCATCAACAACAAGAAGGTCAGAGGGATACAGTAAACCTGAAGTGAAGCATCGGAAACTATAACTAGTGTCACAGGAATGGTTCAAAACTTAGACAGTAAGAAGAGTCAGTTTTCTTGTGTTTAAGTCGGCATTGTGTCTTTGGTATTTAATTCCGATGCAATTTCTGTGTTTCATCGGCAATAAGAATGTCAGAGGGATACAGTAAGCCTGAAGTGAAGCATCGGAATCCATAACTAGTGTCACCGGAATGGTTCAAAACATAGAAAGTAAGAAGAGTCAGTTTTCTTGTACTTAAGTCTGCATTGTACTTTTTGTATTTAATTCCGATGCAGTTTCTGTGTTCCATCGTCAATAAGAAGGTCACAGGGATTCAGTAAACCTGAAGTGAAGCATCGGAATATATAACTAGTGTCACAGGAATACTTCAAAACATAGACAGTAAGAAGAGTCAGTACTCGTTTACTTAAGTCGGCATTGTGCCTTTTGTATTTAATTCCGATGCTAATTCTGTGTTTCATTGTCAATAAGAGGGTCAGAGGCAAACAGTAAACCTGAAGTGAAGCATCGGGACCTATAACTGGTGTCACAGGAATGGTTCAAAACATAGACAGTAAGAAGAGTCAGTTTTCTTGTACTTAAGTCGGCATTGTGCCTTTTGTATTTAATTCCGATTCAATTTCTGTGTTTCATCGTCAATACGAAGGTCAGAGTAATACAGTAAACCGGAAGTGAAGCATCGGAATCTATATCTAGTGTCACAGGAAAGGTTCAAAACATAGACTGTAAGAAGAGTCTGTTTTCATGTACTTAACTCGGCATTGTGCCTTTTGTATTAAATTCCGATGCAATTTCTGTGTTTCGTCGTCAAAAAGAAGGAAAAGGGGATACAGTAAACCTGAAGTGAAACATCGGAATCTATAACTAGTGTCACATGAATGGTTCAAACATAGACAGTAAGAAGAGTCAGTTTTCTTGTACATAAGTCGCCATTGTGCCTTTTGTATTTAATTCCGATGCAATTTCTGTGTTTCATCGTCAATAAGAATGTCAGAGGGATACAGTAAACCTGAAGTGAAGCATCGGAATCTATAACTAGTGTCACATGAATGGTTCAAAACATAGACAGTAAGAAGAGACAGTTGTCTTGTACTTAAGTCGGCATTGTGTCTTTTGTATTTAATTCCGATGCAATTTCTGTGTTTCATCGTCAACTAGAGGGTCAGAGGGGTGCAGTAAACCTGAAGTGAAGCATCGGAATCTATAACTAGTGTCACAGGAATAGGTCAAAGCATAGACAGTAAGAAGAGTCAGTTTTCTTGTACTTAAGTCGGCATTGTGCCTTTTGTATTTAATTCCGATGCAATTTCTATATTTCATCAACAACAAGAAGGTCAGAGGGATACAGTAAACCTGAAGTGAAGCATCGGAAACTATAACTAGTGTCACAGGAATGGTTCAAAACTTAGACAGTAAGAAGAGTCAGTTTTCTTGTGTTTAAGTCGGCATTGTGTCTTTGGTATTTAATTCCGATGCAATTTCTGTGTTTCATCGGCAATAAGAATGTCAGAGGGATACAGTAAGCCTGAAGTGAAGCATCGGAATCCATAACTAGTGTCACCGGAATGGTTCAAAACATAGAAAGTAAGAAGAGTCAGTTTTCTTGTACTTAAGTCTGCATTGTACTTTTTGTATTTAATTCCGATGCAGTTTCTGTGTTCCATCGTCAATAAGAAGGTCACAGGGATTCAGTAAACCTGAAGTGAAGAATCGGAATCTATATCTAGTGTCGCAGGAATGGTTCAAAACATAGACAATATGAAGAGTCAGTTTTCTTGTACTTAAGTCGGCATTATGCCTTTAGTATTAAATTCCGATGCAATATCTGTGTTTCATCTTCAATAAGAAGGTCAGAGGGCAACAGTAAACCTGATGTGAAGCATAGGAATCTATAACTAGTGTCACAGTAATGGTTCAAAACATAGACAGTAAGAAGAGTCAGTTTTCTTGTACTTAAGTCGGCATTGCTCGTTTTCTATTTAATTCCGATGCAATTTCTATCTTTCATCGTCAATAGGAAGGTCAGAGGGATACAGTAAACCTGAAGTGATGGATCGGAATCTATAACTAGTGTTACAGGAATGGTTCAAAGCATAGACAGTAAGAAGAGTCAGTTTTCTTGTACTTTAGTCGGCATTGTGCGATTTGTGTTTAATTCCGAAGCAATTTCTGTGTTTCTTCGTCAATAGGAAGGTCAGAGGGATACAGTAAACCTGGAGTAAAGCATCGGAATCTGTAACTAGTGTCACATGAATGGTTCAAAGCATAGACAGTAAGAAGAGTCAATTTTCTTGTACTTAAGTCAGCATTGTGCCTTTTGTATTAAACTCCAATGCAATTTCTGTGTTTCGTCGTCAAAAAGAAGGAAAAAGGGATACAGTAAACCTGAAGTGAAGCATCGGAATCTATAACTAGTGTCACATGAATGGTTCAAACATAGACAGTAAGAAGAGTCAGTTTTCTTGTACTTAAGTCGGCATTGTGCCTTTAGTATTTAATTCCGATGCAATTTCTGTGTTTCATTGTCAACAAGAGGGTCAGAGGGATGCAGTAAACCTGAAGTGAAGCATCGGAATCTATAACTAGTGTCACAGGAATAGGTCAAAGCATAGACAGTAAGAAGAGTCAGTTTTCTTGTACTTAAGTCGGCATTGTGCCTTTTGTATTTAATTCCGATGCAATTTCTATATTTCATCAACAACAAGAAGGTCAGAGGGATACAGTAAACCTGAAGTGAAGCATCGGAAACTATAACTAGTGTCACAGGAATGGTTCAAAACTTAGACAGTAAGAAGAGTCAGTTTTCTTGTGTTGAAGTCGGCATTGTGTCTTTGGTATTTAATTCCGATGCAATTTCTGTGTTTCATCGGCAATAAGAATGTCAGAGGGATACAGTAAGCCTGAAGTGAAGCATCGGAATCCATAACTAGTGTCACCGGAATGGTTCAAAACATAGAAAGTAAGAAGAGTCAGTTTTCTTGTACTTAAGTCTGCATTGTACTTTTTGTATTTAATTCCGATGCAGTTTCTGTGTTCCATCGTCAATAAGAAGGTCACAGGGATTCAGTAAACCTGAAGTGAAGAATCGGAATCTATATCTAGTGTCGCAGGAATGGTTCAAAACATAGACAGTAAGAAGAGTCAGTTTTCTTGTACTTAAGTCGGCATTGTGCCTTTAGTATTTATTTCCGATGCAATTTCTGTATTTCATCGTCAATGAGAAGGTCAGAAGGATACAGTAAACCTGAAGTGATGGATCGGAATCTATAACTAGTGTCACAGGAATGGATCAAAACATAGACAGTAAGAAGAGTGAGTTTTCTTGTACTTAAGTCGGCATTGTGCCTTTTGTATTTAATTCCGATGCAATTTCTGTGCTTCATCGTCAATAAGAAGGCCAAAGGGATACAGTAAACCTGAAGTGAAGCATCGGAATCTATATGAAATGTCACAGGAATGGTTCAAAAGATAGACAGAAAGAAGAGTCAGTTTTCTTGTACTTAAGTCGGCATTGTGCCATTAGTATTTAATTCCGATGCAATATCTGTGTTTCATCATCAATAAGAAGGTCAGAGGGATACAGTAAACCTGATGTGAAGCATCGGAATCTATAACTAGTGTCACAGGAGTGGTTCAAAACATAGAAAGTAAGAAGAGTCAGTTTTCTTGTAGTCGTATTTAATCCGATGCAAATTCTGTTTTTCATCGTCAATAAGAAGGTCAGAGGGATACAGTAAACCTGAAGTGAAGCATCGGAATCTAAAACTAGTGTCACATGATTGGTTCAAATCATAGACAGTAAGAAGAGTCAGTTTTCTTGTACTTAAGTCGGCATTGTGCGTTTTGTATTTAATTCCGAAGCAATTTCTGTGTTTCATCGTCAATAAGTAGGTCAGAGGGATACAGTAATCCTGATGTGACGCATCGGATTCTATAACTAGTGTCACAGGAATGGTTCAAAACATAGAAAGTAAGAAGAGTCAGTTTTCTTGTACTTAAGTCTGCATTGTGCTTTTTGTATTTAATTCCGATGCAATTTCTGTGTTTCATCGTCAATAAGAAGGTCAGAGGGATACAGTAAACCTGAAATGAAGCATCGGAATCTATGTCAAGTGTCACAGGAATGGTTCAAAACATAGACAGTAAGAAGAGTCAGTTTTCTTGTATTTAAGTCCGCATTGTGCCTTTTGTATTTAATTCCGATGCAATTTCTGTGTTTCATCGTCAATAAGAAGGTCAGAGGGATACAGTAAACCTGAAGTGAAGCATCGGAATCTATAACTAGTGTCACAGTAATGGTTCAAAACATAGACAGTAAGAAGAGTCAGTTTTCTTGTACTTAAGTCGGCATTGTGCCTTTAGTATTTAATTCCGATGCAATATCTGTGTTTCACCTTCAATAAGAAGGTCAGAGGGATACAGTAAACCTGATGTGAAGCATCGGAATCTATAACTACTGTCACAGGAATGGTTCAAAACATAGACAGTAAGAAGAGTAAGTTTTCTTGTACTTAAGTCGGCATTGTTCCTTTTCTATTTAATAGCGATGCAATTTCTATGTATCATCGTCAATAAGAAGGTCAGAGGGATACAGTAAACCTGAAGTGATGGATCGGAATCTATAACTAGTGTCACAGGAATGGATCAAAACATAGACAGTAAGAACAGTCAGTTTTCTTGTACTTAAGTCGGCATTGTGCCTTTTGTATTTAATTCCGATGCAATTTCTGTGTTTCATCGTCAATAAGAAGGTCAGAGGGATACAGTAAACCTGCAGTGAAGCATCGGAATCTATAACTAGTGTCACATGAAAGGTTCAAATTATAGACATTAAGAAGAGTCAGTATTCTTGTACTTAAGTCGGCATTTTGGCTTTTGTATATAATTCCGATGCAATTTCTGAGTTTCATCGTCTATAAGAAGGTCAGAGGTATACAGTAAACCTGAAGTGAAGCATCGGAATCTATAACTATTGTCACAGGTATGGTTCAAAACATAGACAGTAAGAAGAGTCAATTTTCTTGTATTTAAGTCGGCATTGTGCCTTTTGTATTTAATTCCGATGCAATTTCTGTGTTTCATCGTCAATAAGAAGGTCGGAGGGATACAGTAAACCTGAAGTGAAGCATCGGAATCTATAACTAGTGTCACAGGAGTGGTTCAAAACATAGAAAGTAAGAAGAGTCAGTTTTCTTGTACTCGTATTTAATTCCGATGCAAATTCTGTTTTTCATCGTCAATAAGAAGGTCAGAGGGATACAGTAAACCTGAAGTGAAGCATCGGAATCTATAACTAGTGTCACAGGAATGGTTCAAATCATAGATAGTAAGAAGAGTCAGTTTTCTTGTACTTAAGTCGGTATTGTGACTTTTGTATTTAATTCCGATGCAATTTCTGTGTTTCATCGTTAATAAGAAGGTCAGAGGGATACAGTAAACCTGCAGTGAAGCATCGGAATCTATAACTAGTGTCACATGAATGGTTCAAAACATAGACAGTAAGAAGAGTCAGCTTTCTTGTACTTAAGTCAGCATTGTGCCTTTTGTATTTTTTGCCGATGCAATTTCTGTGTTTCATCGTCAATAAGAAGGTCAGAGGGATACAGTAAACCTGAAGTGAAGCATCGGAATCCATAACTAGTGTCGCAGGAATGGTTCAAAACATAGAAAGTAAGAAGAGTCAGTTTTCTTGTACTTAAGTCTGCATTGTACTTTTTGTATTTAATTCCGATGCAGTTTCTGTGTTCCATCGTCAATAAGAAGGTCACAGGGATTCAGTAAACCTGAAGTGAAGAATCGGAATCTATATCTAGTGTCGCAGGAATGGTTCAAAACATAGACAGTAAGAAGAGTCAGTTTTCTTGTACTTAAGTCGGCATTGTGCCTTTAGTATTTATTTCCGATGCAATTTCTGTATTTCATCGTCAATGAGAAGCTCAGAAGGATACAGTAAACCTGAAGTGATGGATCGGAATCTATAACTAGTGTCACAGGAATCAATCAGAACATAGACAGTAAGAAGAGTGAGTTTTCTTGTACTTAAGTCGGCATTGTGCCTTTTGTATTTAATTCCGATGCAATTTCTGTGTTTCATCGTCAATAAGAAGGTCAGAGGGATACAGTAAACCGGAAGTGAAGCGTCGGAATCTATATCTAGTGTCACAGGAATGGTTCAAAACATAGACTGTAAGAAGAGTCAGCTTTCTTGTACTGAAGTCGGCACTGTGCCTTTTGTATTTAATTCCGATGCAATTTCTGTGTTTCATCGTCAATAAGAAGGCCAAAGGGATACAGTAAACCTGAAGTGAAGCATCGGAATCTATATCAAGTGTCACAGGAATGGTTCAAAAGATAGACAGAAAGAAGAGTCAGTTTTCTTGTACTTAAGTCGGCATTGTGCCTTTAGTATTTAATTCCGATGCAATATCTGTGTTTCATCATCAATAAGAAGGTCAGAGGGATACAGTAAACCTGAAGTGAAGCATCGTCATCGTCAATAAGTAGGTCAGAGGGATACAGTAATCCTGATGTGACGCATCGAATTCTATAACTAGTGTCACAGGAATGGTTCAAATCATAGACAGTAAGAAGAGTCAGTTTTCTTGTACTTAAGTCGGCATTGTGCGTTTTGTATTTAATTCCGATGCAATTTCTGTGTTTCATCGTCAATAAGTAGGTCAGAGGGATACAGTAATCCTGATGTGACGCATCGGATTCTATAACTAGTGTCACAGGAGTGGTTCAAAACATAGAGAGTAAGAAGAGTCAGTTTTCTTGTACTTAAGTCTGCATTGTGCTTTTTGTATTTAATTCCGATGCAATTTCTGTGTTTCATCGTCAATAAGAAGGTCAGAGGGATACAGTAAACCAGAAATGAAGCTTCGGAATCTATGTCAAGTGTCACAGGAATGGTTCAAAACATAGACAGTAAGAAGAGTCAGTTTTCTTGTATTTAAGTCGGCATTGTGCCTTTTGTATTTAATTCCGATGCAATTTCTGTGTTTCATCGTCAATAAGAAGGTCAGAGGGATACAGTAAACCTGAAGTGAAGCATCGGAATCTATAACTAGTGTCACAGTAATGGTTCAAAACATAGACAGTAAGAAGAGTCAGTTTTCTTGTACGTAAGTCGGCATTGTGCCTTTAGTATTTAATTCCGATGCAATATCTGTGTTTCACCTTCAATAAGAAGGTCAGAGGGATACAGTAAACCTGATGTGAAGCATCGGAATCTATAACTACTGTCACAATAATGGTTCAAAACATAGACAGTAAGAAGAGTAAGTTTTCTTGTACTTAAGTCGGCATTGTTCCTTTTCTATTTAATAGCGATGCAATTTCTATGTATCATCGTCAATAAGAAGGTCAGAGGGATACAGTAAACCTGAAGTGATGGTTCGGAATCTATAACTAGTGTCACATGAATGGTTCAAATTATAGACATTAAGAAGAGTCAGTATTCTTGTACTTAAGTCGGCATTTTGGCTTTTGTATATAATTCCGATGCAATTTCTGAGTTTCATCGTCTATGAGAAGGTCAGAGGTATACAGTAAACCTGAAGTGAAGCATCGGAATCTATAACTATTGTCACAGGTATGGTTCAAAACATAGACAGTAAGAAGAGTCAATTTTCTTGTATTTAAGTCGGCATTGTGCCTTTTGTATTTAATTCCGATGCAATTTCTGCATTTCGTCGTCAATACGAAGGTCAGGTCGATACAGTAAATTTGAAGTGAAGCATCGGAACCTATAACTAGTGTCACAGGAATGGTTCAAAACATAGACAGTAAGAAGAGTCAGTTTTCTTGTACTTAAGTCTGCATTGTGCCTTTTGTATTTAATTCCGATGCAATTTCTGTGTTTCGTCGTCAATAAGAAGGTCAGAGGGATACAGTAAACCTGAAGTGCAGCATCGGAATCTATATGTAGTGTCACAGGAATGGTTCAAAACATAGACAGTAAGAAGAGTCAGTTTTCTTGTACTTAAGTCGGCATTGTGCCTTTTGTATTTATTCCCGATGCAATTTCTGTGTTTCATCTTCAATAAGAAGGTCGGAGGGATACAGTAAACCTGATGTGAAGCATAGGAATCTATAACTAGTGTCACAGTAATGGTTCAAAACATAGACAGTAAGAAGAGTCAGTTTTCTTGTACTTAAGTCGGCATTGCTTGTTTTCTATTTAATTCCGATGCAATTTCTATCTTTCATCGTCAATAAGAAGGTCAGAGGGATACAGTAAACCTGGAGTAAAGCATCGGAATCTATAACTAGTGTCACATGAATGGTTCAAAGCATAGACATTAAGAAGAGTCAGTTTTCTTGTACATAAGTCGCCATTGTGCCTTTTGTATTTAATTCCGATGCAATTTCTATGTTTCATCGTCAATAAGAATGTCAGAGTGATACAGTAAACCTGAAGTGAAGCATCGGAATCTATAACTAGTGTCACATGAATGGTTCAAAACATAGACAGTAAGAAGAGTCAGTTGTCTTGTACTTAAGTCGGCATTGTGCCTTTTGTATTTAATTCCGATGCAATTTCTGTGTTTCATCGTCAACAAGAGGGTCAGAGGGATGCAGTATACCTGAAGGGAAGCATCGGAAACTATAACTAGTGTCACTGGAATGGTTCAAAACTTAGACAGTAAGAAGAGTCAGTTTTCTTGTGTTTAAGTCGGCATTGTGTCTTTGGTATTTAATTCCGATGCAATTTCTGTGTTTCATCGGCAATACGAATGTCAGAGAGATACAGTAAGCCTGAAGTGAAGCATCGGAATCCATAACTAGTGTCACCGGAATGGTTCAAAACATAGAAAGTAAGAAGAGTCAGTTTTCTTGTACTTAAGTCTGCATTGTACTTTTTGTATTTAATTCCGATGCAGTTTCTGTGTTCCATCGTCAATAAGAAGGTCACAGGGATTCAGTAAACCTGAAGTGAAGAATCGGAATCTATAACTAGTGTCACAGGAATGGTTCAAAACATAGACAGTAAGAAGAGTCAGTTTTCTTGTACTTAAGTCGGCATTATGCCTTTAGTATTAAATTCCGATGCAATATCTGTGTTTCATCTTCAATAAGAAGGTCAGAGGGATACAGTAAACCTGATGTGTAGCATTAGAATCTATAACTAGTGTCACAGTAATGGTTCAATACATAGACAGTAAGAAGAGTCAGTTTTCTGGTACTTAAGTCGGCATTGCTCATTTTCTATTTAATTCCGATGCAATTTCCATCTTTCATCGTCAATAAGAAGGTCAGAGGGATACAGTAAACCAGAAGTGATGGATCGGAATCTATAACTAGTGTTACAGGAATGGATCAAAGCATAGACAGTATGAAGAGTCAGTTTTCTTGTACTTTAGTCGGCATTGTGCGATTTGTGTTTAATTCCGAAGCAATTTCTGTGTTTCTTCGTCAATAAGAAGGTCAGAGGGATACAGTAAACCTGGAGTAAAGCATCGGAATCGGTAACTAGTGTCACATGAATGGTTCAAAGCATAGACAGTAAGAAGAGTCAGTTTTCTTGTACTTAAGTCAGCATTGTGCCTTTTGTATTTAATGCCGATGCAATTTCTATGTTTCATCGTCAATAAGAAGGTCAGAGGGATACAGTAAACCTGCAGTGAAGCATCGGAATCTATAACTAGTGTCACATGAATGGTTCAAAACATAGACAGTAAGAAGAGTCAGCTTTCTTGTACTTAAGTCAGCATTGTGCCTTTTGTATTTTTTGCCGATGCAATTTCTGTGTTTCATCGTCAATAAGAAGGTCAGAGGGATACAGTAAACCTGAAGTGAAGCATCGGAATCCATAACTAGTGTCGCAGGAATGGTTCAAAACATAGAAAGTAAGAAGAGTCAGTTTTCTTGTACTTAAGTCTGCATTGTACTTTTTGTATTTAATTCCGATGCAGTTTCTGTGTTCCATCGTCAATAAGAAGGTCACAGGGATTCAGTAAACCTGAAGTGAAGAATCGGAATCTATATCTAGTGTCGCAGGAATGGTTCAAAACATAGACAGTAAGAAGAGTCAGTTTTCTTGTACTTAAGTCGGCATTGTGCCTTTAGTATTTATTTCCGATGCAATTTCTGTATTTCATCGTCAATGAGAAGCTCAGAAGGATACAGTAAACCTGAAGTGATGGATCGGAATCTATAACTAGTGTCACAGGAATCAATCAGAACATAGACAGTAAGAAGAGTGAGTTTTCTTGTACTTAAGTCGGCATTGTGCCTTTTGTATTTAATTCCGATGCAATTTCTGTGTTTCATCGTCAATAAGAAGGTCAGAGGGATACAGTAAACCGGAAGTGAAGCGTCGGAATCTATATCTAGTGTCACAGGAATGGTTCAAAACATAGACTGTAAGAAGAGTCAGCTTTCTTGTACTGAAGTCGGCACTGTGCCTTTTGTATTTAATTCCGATGCAATTTCTGTGTTTCATCGTCAATAAGAAGGCCAAAGGGATACAGTAAACCTGAAGTGAAGCATCGGAATCTATATCAAGTGTCACAGGAATGGTTCAAAAGATAGACAGAAAGAAGAGTCAGTTTTCTTGTACTTAAGTCGGCATTGTGCCTTTAGTATTTAATTCCGATGCAATATCTGTGTTTCATCATCAATAAGAAGGTCAGAGGGATACAGTAAACCTGAAGTGAAGCATCGTCATCGTCAATAAGTAGGTCAGAGGGATACAGTAATCCTGATGTGACGCATCGAATTCTATAACTAGTGTCACAGGAATGGTTCAAATCATAGACAGTAAGAAGAGTCAGTTTTCTTGTACTTAAGTCGGCATTGTGCGTTTTGTATTTAATTCCGATGCAATTTCTGTGTTTCATCGTCAATAAGTAGGTCAGAGGGATACAGTAATCCTGATGTGACGCATCGGATTCTATAACTAGTGTCACAGGAGTGGTTCAAAACATAGAGAGTAAGAAGAGTCAGTTTTCTTGTACTTAAGTCTGCATTGTGCTTTTTGTATTTAATTCCGATGCAATTTCTGTGTTTCATCGTCAATAAGAAGGTCAGAGGGATACAGTAAACCAGAAATGAAGCTTCGGAATCTATGTCAAGTGTCACAGGAATGGTTCAAAACATAGACAGTAAGAAGAGTCAGTTTTCTTGTATTTAAGTCGGCATTGTGCCTTTTGTATTTAATTCCGATGCAATTTCTGTGTTTCATCGTCAATAAGAAGGTCAGAGGGATACAGTAAACCTGAAGTGAAGCATCGGAATCTATAACTAGTGTCACAGTAATGGTTCAAAACATAGACAGTAAGAAGAGTCAGTTTTCTTGTACGTAAGTCGGCATTGTGCCTTTAGTATTTAATTCCGATGCAATATCTGTGTTTCACCTTCAATAAGAAGGTCAGAGGGATACAGTAAACCTGATGTGAAGCATCGGAATCTATAACTACTGTCACAATAATGGTTCAAAACATAGACAGTAAGAAGAGTAAGTTTTCTTGTACTTAAGTCGGCATTGTTCCTTTTCTATTTAATAGCGATGCAATTTCTATGTATCATCGTCAATAAGAAGGTCAGAGGGATACAGTAAACCTGAAGTGATGGTTCGGAATCTATAACTAGTGTCACATGAATGGTTCAAATTATAGACATTAAGAAGAGTCAGTATTCTTGTACTTAAGTCGGCATTTTGGCTTTTGTATATAATTCCGATGCAATTTCTGAGTTTCATCGTCTATGAGAAGGTCAGAGGTATACAGTAAACCTGAAGTGAAGCATCGGAATCTATAACTATTGTCACAGGTATGGTTCAAAACATAGACAGTAAGAAGAGTCAATTTTCTTGTATTTAAGTCGGCATTGTGCCTTTTGTATTTAATTCCGATGCAATTTCTGCATTTCGTCGTCAATACGAAGGTCAGGTCGATACAGTAAATTTGAAGTGAAGCATCGGAACCTATAACTAGTGTCACAGGAATGGTTCAAAACATAGACAGTAAGAAGAGTCAGTTTTCTTGTACTTAAGTCTGCATTGTGCCTTTTGTATTTAATTCCGATGCAATTTCTGTGTTTCGTCGTCAATAAGAAGGTCAGAGGGATACAGTAAACCTGAAGTGCAGCATCGGAATCTATATGTAGTGTCACAGGAATGGTTCAAAACATAGACAGTAAGAAGAGTCAGTTTTCTTGTACTTAAGTCGGCATTGTGCCTTTTGTATTTATTCCCGATGCAATTTCTGTGTTTCATCTTCAATAAGAAGGTCGGAGGGATACAGTAAACCTGATGTGAAGCATAGGAATCTATAACTAGTGTCACAGTAATGGTTCAAAACATAGACAGTAAGAAGAGTCAGTTTTCTTGTACTTAAGTCGGCATTGCTTGTTTTCTATTTAATTCCGATGCAATTTCTATCTTTCATCGTCAATAAGAAGGTCAGAGGGATACAGTAAACCTGGAGTAAAGCATCGGAATCTATAACTAGTGTCACATGAATGGTTCAAAGCATAGACATTAAGAAGAGTCAGTTTTCTTGTACATAAGTCGCCATTGTGCCTTTTGTATTTAATTCCGATGCAATTTCTATGTTTCATCGTCAATAAGAATGTCAGAGTGATACAGTAAACCTGAAGTGAAGCATCGGAATCTATAACTAGTGTCACATGAATGGTTCAAAACATAGACAGTAAGAAGAGTCAGTTGTCTTGTACTTAAGTCGGCATTGTGCCTTTTGTATTTAATTCCGATGCAATTTCTGTGTTTCATCGTCAACAAGAGGGTCAGAGGGATGCAGTATACCTGAAGGGAAGCATCGGAAACTATAACTAGTGTCACTGGAATGGTTCAAAACTTAGACAGTAAGAAGAGTCAGTTTTCTTGTGTTTAAGTCGGCATTGTGTCTTTGGTATTTAATTCCGATGCAATTTCTGTGTTTCATCGGCAATACGAATGTCAGAGAGATACAGTAAGCCTGAAGTGAAGCATCGGAATCCATAACTAGTGTCACCGGAATGGTTCAAAACATAGAAAGTAAGAAGAGTCAGTTTTCTTGTACTTAAGTCTGCATTGTACTTTTTGTATTTAATTCCGATGCAGTTTCTGTGTTCCATCGTCAATAAGAAGGTCACAGGGATTCAGTAAACCTGAAGTGAAGAATCGGAATCTATAACTAGTGTCACAGGAATGGTTCAAAACATAGACAGTAAGAAGAGTCAGTTTTCTTGTACTTAAGTCGGCATTATGCCTTTAGTATTAAATTCCGATGCAATATCTGTGTTTCATCTTCAATAAGAAGGTCAGAGGGATACAGTAAACCTGATGTGTAGCATTAGAATCTATAACTAGTGTCACAGTAATGGTTCAATACATAGACAGTAAGAAGAGTCAGTTTTCTGGTACTTAAGTCGGCATTGCTCATTTTCTATTTAATTCCGATGCAATTTCTATCTTTCATCGTCAATAAGAAGGTCAGAGGGATACAGTAAACCAGAAGTGATGGATCGGAATCTATAACTAGTGTTACAGGAATGGATCAAAGCATAGACAGTATGAAGAGTCAGTTTTCTTGTACTTTAGTCGGCATTGTGCGATTTGTGTTTAATTCCGAAGCAATTTCTGTGTTTCTTCGTCAATAAGAAGGTCAGAGGGATACAGTAAACCTGGAGTAAAGCATCGGAATCTGTAACTAGTGTCACATGAATGGTTCAAAGCATAGACAGTAAGAAGAGTCAGTTTTCTTGTACTTAAGTCAGCATTGTGCCTTTTGTATTTAATGCCGATGCAATTTCTATGTTTCATCGTCAATAAGAAGGTCAGAGGGATACAGTAAACCTGAAGTGAAGCATCGGAATATATAACTAGTGTCACAGGAATAGTTCAAAACATAGACAGTAAGAAGAGTCAGTACTCGTTTACTTAAGTCGGCATTGTGCCTTTTGAATTTAATTCCGATGCTAATTCTGTGTTTCATCGTCAATAAGAAGGTCAGAGGCATACAGTAAACCTGAAGTGAAGCATCGGGACCTATAACTGCTGTCACAGGAATGTTTCAAAACATAGACAGTAAGAAGAGTCAGTTTTCTTGTACTTAAGTCGGCATTGTGCCTTTTGTATTTAATTCCGATGCAATTTCTCAATTTCTGTGTTTCATCGTCAATAAGAAGGTCAGAGGGATACAGTAAACCTGAAGTGAAGCATCGGAATCTATAACTAGTGTCACAGGAATGGTTCAAAACATAGACAGTAAGAAGAGTCAGTTTTCTTCTACATAAGTCGGCATTGTGCCTTTTGTATATCATTCCGATGCAATTTCTGTGTTTCATCGTCAATAAGAAGGTCAGAGGGATACAGTGAACCTGAAGTGAAGCATCGGAACCTATAAATAGTGTCACAGGAGTGGTTCAAAACATAGAAAGTAAGAAGAGTCAGTTTTCTTGTACTTAAGTCGGCATTGTGCCACTTGTATTTAATTCCGATGCAAATTCTGTTTTTCATCGTCAATAAGAAGGTCAGAAGGATACAGTAAACCTGAAGTGAAGCATCGGAATCCATAACTAGTGTCACAGGAATAGTTCAAAACATAGACAGTAAGAAGAGTCAGTTTTCTTGTACTTACGTCGGCATTGTGCCTTTTGTATTTAATTCCGATGCAATTTCTGTGTTTCATCGTCAATAAGAAGGTCAGAGGGATACAGTAAACCGGAAGTGAAGCATCGGAATCTATATCTAGTGTCACAGGAATGGTTCTAAACATAGACTGTAAGAAGAGTCAGTTTTCTTGTACTTAAGTCGGCATTGTGCCTTTTGTATTAAATTCCGATGCAATTTCTGTGTTTCGTCGTCACAAAGAAGGAAACAGGGATACAGTAAACCTGAAGTGAAGCTTCGGAATCTATAACTAGTGTCACATGAATGGGTCAAACCATAGACAGTAAGAAGAGTCAGTTTTCTTGTACTTAAGTCGGCATTGTGCCTTTTGTATTTAATTCCGATGCAATTTCTGTGTTTCATCGTCAATAAGAAGGTCAGAGGGATACAGTAAACCTGGAGTAAAGCATCGGAATCTATAACTAGTGTCACATGAATGGTTCAAAGCATAGACATTAAGAAGAGTCAGTTTTCTTGTACATAAGTCGCCATTGTGCCTTTTGTATTTAATTCCGATGCAATTTCTGTGTTTCATCGTCAATAAGAATGTCAGAGGGATACAGTAAACCTGAAGTGAAGCATCGGAATCTATAACTAGTGTCACATGAATGGTTCAAAACATAGACAGTAAGAAGAGTTAGTTGTCTTGTACTTAAGTCGGCATTGTGCCTTTTGTATTTAATTCCGATGCAAATTCTGTGTTTCATCGTCAACAAGAGGGTCAGAGGGATGCAGTAAACCTGAAGTGAAGCATCGGAAACTATAACTAGTGTCACAGGAATGGTTCAAAACTTAGACAGTAAGAAGAGTCAGTTTTCTTGTGTTTAAGTCGGCATTGTGTCTTTGGTATTTAATTCCGATGCAATTTCTGTGTTTCATCGGCAATAAGAATGTCAGAGGGATACAGTAAGCCTGAAGTGAAGCATCGGAATCCATAACTAGTGTCACCGGAATGGTTCAAAACATAGAAAGTAAGAAGAGTCAGTTTTCTTGTACTTAAGTCTGCATTGTACTTTTTGTATTTAATTCCGATGCAGTTTCTGTGTTCCATCGTCAATAAGAAGGTCACAGGGATTCAGTAAGCCTGAAGTGAAGAATCGGAATCTATATCTAGTGTCGCAGGAATGGTTCAAAACATAGACAGTAAGAAGAGTCAGTTTTCTTGTACTTTAGTCGGCATTGTGCGATTTGTGTTTAATTCCGAAGCAATTTCTGTGTTCCTTCGTCAATAAGAAGGTGAGGGGGATACAGTGAACCTGAAGTGAAGCATCGGGACCTATAACTGGTGTCACAGGAATGGTTCAAAACATAGACAGTAAGAAGAGTCAGTACTCGTTTACTTAAGTCGGCATTGTGCCATTTGAATTCAATTCCGATGCTAATTCAGTGTTTCATCGTCAATAAGAAGGTCAGAGGCATACAGTAAACCTGATGTGTAGCATAGGAATCTATAACTAGTGTCACAGTAATGGTTCAAAACATGGACAGTAAGAAGAGTCAGTTTTCTGGTACTTAAGTCGGCATTGCTCATTTTCTATTTAATTCCGATGCAATTTCTATCTTTCATCGTCAATAAGAAGGTCAGAGGGATACAGTAAACCTGAAGTGATGGATCGGAATCTATAACTAGTGTTACAGGAATGGATCAAAGCATAGACAGTAAGAAGAGTCAGTTTTCTTGTACTTTAGTCGGCATTGTGCGATTTGTTTTTAATTCCGAAGCAATTTCTGTGTTTCTTCGTCAATAAGAAGGTCAGAGGGATACAGTAAACCTGGAGTAAAGCATCGGAATCTATAACTAGTGTCACATGAATGGTTCAAAGCATAGACAGTAAGAAGAGTCAGTTTTCTTGTACTTAAGTCAGCATTGTGCCTTTTGTATTTAATGCCGATGCAATTTCTATGTTTCATCGTCAATAAGAAGGTCAGAGGGATACAGTAAACCTGAAGTGAAGCATCGGAATATATAACTAGTGTCACAGGAATAGTTCAAAACATAGACAGTAAGAAGAGTCAGTACTCGTTTACTTAAGTCGGCATTGTGCCTTTTGAATTTAATTCCGATGCTAATTCTGTGTTTCATCGTCAATAAGAAGGTCAGAGGCATACAGTAAACCTGAAGTGAAGCATCGGGACCTATAACTGGTGTCACAGGAATGGTTCAAAACATAGACAGTAAGAAGAGTCAGTTTTCTTGTACTTAAGTCGGCATTGTGCCTTTTGTATTTAATTCCGATGCAATTTCTGTGTTTCATCGTCAATAAGAAGGTCAGAGGGATACAGTAAACCTGAAGTGAAGCATCGGAATCTATAACTAGTGTCACAGGAATGGTTCAAAACATAGACAGTAAGAAGAGTCAGTTTTCTTCTACTTAAGTCGGCATTGTGCCTTTTGTATATCATTCCGATGCAATTTCTGTGTTTCATCGTCAATAAGAAGGTCAGAGGGATACAGTGAACCTGAAGTGAAGCATCGGAACCTATAACTAGTGTCACAGGAGTGGTTCAAAACATAGAAAGTAAGAAGAGTCAGTTTTCTTGTACTTAAGTCGGCATTGTGCCACTTGTATTTAATTCCGATGCAAATTCTGTTTTTCATCGTCAATAAGAAGGTCAGAAGGATACAGTAAACCTGAAGTGAAGCATCGGAATCCATAACTAGAGTCACAGGAATAGTTCAAAACATAGACAGTAAGAAGAGTCAGTTTTCTTGTACTTACGTCGGCATTGTGCCTTTTGTATTTAATTCCGATGCAATTTCTGTGTTTCATCGTCAATAAGAAGGTCAGAGGGGTACAGTAAACCGGAAGTGAAGCATCGGAATCTATATCTAGTGTCACAGGAATGGTTCTAAACATAGACTGTAAGAAGAGTCAGTTTTCTTGTACTTAAGTCGGCATTATGCCTTTTGTATTAAATTCCGATGCAATTTCTGTGTTTCGTCGTCAAAAAGAAGGAAACAGGGATACAGTAAACCTGAAGTGAAGCTTCGGAATCTATAACTAGTGTCACATGAATGGGTCAAACCATAGACAGTAAGAAGAGTCAGTTTTCTTGTACTTAAGTCGGCATTGTGCCTTTTGTATTTAATTCCGATGCAATTTCTGTGTTTCATCGTCAATAAGAAGGTCAGAGGGAAACAGTAAACCTGATGTGAAGCATCGGAATCTATAACTAGTGTCACAGGAATAGTTTAAAGCATAGACAGTAAGAAGAGTCAGTTTTCTTGTACTTAAGTCGGCATTGTGCCTTTTGTATTTAATTCCGATGCAATTTCTATAATTCATCAACAATAAGAAGGTCAGAGGGATACAGTAAACCTGAAGTGAAGCATCGGAAACAATAACTAGTGTCACAGGAATGGTTCAAAACTTAGACAGTAAGAAGAGTCAGTTTTTTGTGTTTAAGTCGGCATTGTGCTTTTAGTATTTAATTCCGATGCAATTTCTGTGTTTCATCGGCAATAAGAAGGTCAGAGGGATACAGTAAGCCTGAAGTGAAGCATCGGAATCCATAACTAGTGTCACCGGAATGGTTCAAAACATAGAAAGTAAGAAGAGTCAGTTTTCTTGTACTTAAGTCTGCATTGTACTTTTTGTATTTAATTCCGATGCAGTTTCTGTGTTCCATCGTCAATAAGAAGGTCACAGGGATTCAGTAAACCTGAAGTGAAGAATCGGAATCTATATCTAGTGTCGCAGGAATGGTTCAAAACATAGACAGTAAGAAGAGTCAGTTTTCTTGTACTTTAGTCGGCATTGTGCGATTTGTGTTTAATTCCGAAGCAATTTCTGTGTTTCTTCGTCAATAAGAAGGTGAGAGGGATACAGTGAACCTGAAGTGAAGCATCGGGACCTATAACTGGTGTCACAGGAATGGTTCAAAACATAGACAGTAAGAAGAGTCAGTACTCGTTTACTTAAGTCGGCATTGTGCCATTTGAATTTAATTCCGATGCTAATTCAGTGTTTCATCGTCAATAAGAAGGTCAGAGGCATACAGTAAACCTGATGTGTAGCATAGGAATCTATAACTAGTGTCACAGTAATGGTTCAAAACATAGACAGTAAGAAGAGTCAGTTTTCTGGTACTTAAGTCGGCATTGCTCATTTTCTATTTAATTCCGATGCAATTTCTATCTTTCATCGTCAATAAGAAGGTCAGAGGGATACAGTAAACCTGAAGTGATGGATCGGAATCTATAACTAGTGTTACAGGAATGGATCAAAGCATAGACAGTAAGAAGAGTCAGTTTTCTTGTACTTTAGTCGGCATTGTGCGATTTGTGTTTAATTCCGAAGCAATTTCTGTGTTTCTTCGTCAATAAGAAGGTCAGAGGGATACAGTAAACCTGGAGTAAAGCATCGGAATCTATAACTAGTGTCACATGAATGGTTCAAAGCATAGACAGTAAGAAGAGTCAGTTTTCTTGTACTTAAGTCAGCATTGTGCCTTTTGTATTTAATGCCGATGCAATTTCTATGTTTCATCGTCAATAAGAAGGTCAGAGGGATACAGTAAACCTGAAGTGAAGCATCGGAATATATAACTAGTGTCACAGGAATAGTTCAAAACATAGACAGTAAGAAGAGTCAGTACTCGTTTACTTAAGTCGGCATTGTGCCTTTTGAATTTAATTCCGATGCTAATTCTGTGTTTCATCGTCAATAAGAAGGTCAGAGGCATACAGTAAACCTGAAGTGAAGCATCGGGACCTATAACTGGTGTCACAGGAATGGTTCAAAACATAGACAGTAAGAAGAGTCAGTTTTCTTGTACTTAAGTCGGCATTGTGCCTTTTGTATTTAATTCCGATGCAATTTCTGTGTTTCATCGTCAATAAGAAGGTCAGAGGGATACAGTAAACCTGAAGTGAAGCATCGGAATCTATAACTAGTGTCACAGGAAAAGTTCAAAACATAGACAGTAAGAAGAGTCAGTTTTCTTCTACTTAAGTCGGCATTGTGCCTTTTGTATATCATTCCGATGCAATTTCTGTGTTTCATCGTCAATAAGAAGGTCAGAGGGATACAGTGAACCTGAAGTGAAGCATCGGAACCTATAACTAGTGTCACAGGAGTGGTTCAAAACATAGAAAGTAAGAAGAGTCAGTTTTCTTGTACTTAAGTCGGCATTGTGCCACTTGTATTTAATTCCGATGCAAATTCTGTTTTTCATCGTCAATAAGAAGGTCAGAAGGATACAGTAAACCTGAAGTGAAGCATCGGAATCCATAACTAGAGTCACAGGAATAGTTCAAAACATAGACAGTAAGAAGAGTCAGTTTTCTTGTACTTACGTCGGCATTGTGCCTTTTGTATTTAATTCCGATGCAATTTCTGTGTTTCATCGTCAATAAGAAGGTCAGAGGGATACAGTAAACCGGAAGTGAAGCATCGGAATCTATATCTAGTGTCACAGGAATGGTTCTAAACATAGACTGTAAGAAGAGTCAGTTTTCTTGTACTTAAGTCGGCATTGTGCCTTTTGTATTAAATTCCGATGCAATTTCTGTGTTTCGTCGTCAAAAAGAAGGAAACAGGGATACAGTAAACCTGAAGTGAAGCTTCGGAATCTATAACTAGTGTCACATGAATGGGTCAAACCATAGACAGTAAGAAGAGTCAGTTTTCTTGTACTTAAGTCGGCATTGTGCCTTTTGTATTTAATTCCGATGCAATTTCTGTGTTTCATCGTCAATAAGAAGGTCAGAGGGAAACAGTAAACCTGATGTGAAGCATCGGAATCTATAACTAGTGTCACAGGAATAGTTTAAAGCATAGACAGTAAGAAGAGTCAGTTTTCTTGTACTTAAGTCGGCATTGTGCCTTTTGTATTTAATTCCGATGCAATTTCTATATTTCATCAACAATAAGAAGGTCAGAGGGATACAGTAAACCTGAAGTGAAGCATCGGAAACAATAACTAGTGTCACAGGAATGGTTCAAAACTTAGACAGTAAGAAGAGTCAGTTTATTGTGTTTAAGTCGGCATTGTGCTTTTAGTATTTAATTCCGATGCAATTTCTGTGTTTCATCGGCAATAAGAAGGTCAGAGGGATACAGTAAGCCTGAAGTGAAGCATCGGAATCCATAACTAGTGTCACCGGAATGGTTCAAAACATAGAAAGTAAGAAGAGTCAGTTTTCTTGTACTTAAGTCTGCATTGTGCTTTTTGTATTTAATTCCGATGCAATTTCTGTGTTCCATCGTCAATAAGAAGGTCAGAGGGATACAGTAAACCTGAAGTGCAGCATCGGAATCTATATGTAGTGTCACAGGAATGGTTCAAAACATAGACATTAAGAAGAGTCAGTTTTCTTGTACTTAAGTCGGCATTGTGCCTTTTGTATTTATTCCCGATGCAATTTCTGTGTTTCATCTTCAATAAGAAGGTCAGAGGGATACAGTAAACCTGATGTGAAGCATAGGAATCTATAACTAGTGTCACAGTAATGGTTCAAAACATAGACAGTAAGAAGAGTCAGTTTTCTTGTACTTAAGTCGGCATTGCTTGTTTTCTATTTAATTCCGATGCAATTTCTATCTTTCATCGTCAATAAGAAGGTCAGAGGGATACAGTAAACCAGAAGTGATGGATCGGAATCTATAACTAGTGTTACAGGAATGGATCAAAGCATAGACAGTAAGAAGAGTTAGTTTTCTCGTACTGAAGTCGGCATTGTGCGATTTGTGTTTAATTCCGAAGCAATTTCTGTGTTTCTTCGTCAATAAGAAGGTCAGAGGGATACAGTAAACCTGGCGTAAAGCATCGGAATCTATAACTAGTGTCACATGAATGGTTCAAAGCATAGACAGTAAGAAGAGTCAGTTTTCTTGTACTTAAGTCGGCATTGTGCCTTTTGTATTTAATTCCGATGCAATTTCTGTATTTCATCGTTAAAAAGAAGGTCAGAGGCATACAGTAAACCTGAAATGAAGCATCGGAATCTATAACTAGTGTCACAGGAATGGTTCAAAACATAGACAGTAAGAAGAGTCAGTTTTCTTGTACTTAAGTCGGCATTGTGCCTTTTGTAATTAATTCCGATGCAATTTCTGTGTTTCATCGTCAATAAGAATGTCAGAGGGATACAGTAAACCTGAAGTGAAGCATCGGAATCTATAAGTAGTGTCACAGGAATGGTTCAAAACATAGACAGTTAGAAGAATCAGTTTTCTTGTACTTAAGTCGGCATTGTGCCTTTTGTATTTAATTCCGATGCAATTTCTGTGTTTCATCGTCAATAAGAAGATCAGAGGGATACAGTAAACCTGAAGTGAAGCATCGGAATCTACAACTAGTGTCACATGATTGGTTCAAAACATAGACAGTAAGAAGAGTCAGTTTTCTTCTACATAAGTCAGCATTGTGCCTTTTGTATTTAATGCCGATGCAATTTCTGTGTTTCATCGTCAACAAGAAGGTCAGAGGGATACAGTAAACCTGAAGTGAAGCATCTTAATCTACAACTAGTGTCACAGGAATGGTTCAAACATAGACAGTAAGAAGAGTCAGTTTTCTTTTACTTAAGTCGGCATTGTGCCTTTTGTATTTAATTCCGATGCAATTTCTGTGTTTCATCGTCAATAAGTGGGTCAGAGGCATACAGTAAACCTGATGTGAAGCATCGGAATCTATAACTAGTGTCACAGGAATGGTTCAAAACATAGACAGTGAGAAGAGTCAGTTTTCTTGTACTTAATTTGGCATTGTGCCTTTAGTATTATTTCCGATGCAATATCTGTGTTTCATCTTCAATAAGAAGGTCAGAGGGATACAGTAAACCTGATGTGAAGCATCGGAATCTATAACTAGAGTCACAGTAATGGTTCAAAATATAGACAGTAAGAAGAGTCAGTCTTCTTGCACTTAAGTCGGCATTGCTCCTTTTCTATTTAATTCCGATGCAATTTCTATCTTTCATCGTCAATAAGAAGGTCAGAGGGATACAGTAAACCTGAAGTGATGGATCGGAATCTATAACTAGTGTTACAGGAATGCATCAAAGCATAGACAGTACGAAGAGTCAGTTTTCTTGTACTTAAGTCGGCATTGTGCGTTTTGTGTTTAATTCCGAAGCAATTTCTGTTTTTCATCGTCAATTAGAAGGTCAGATGGATACAGTAAACCTGGAGTAAAGCACCGGAATCTATAACTAGTGTCACATGAATGGTACAAAGCATAGACAGTAAGAAGAGTCAGATTTATTGTACTTAAGTCGGCATTGTGCCTTTTCTATTTAATTCCGATGCAATTTCTGTGTTTCATCGTCAATAAGAAGGTCAGAGGGATACGGTAAAGCCGATGTGAAGCATCGGAATCTATAACTAGTGTCACAGGAATTGTTCAAAACATAGACAGTAAGAAGAGTCAGTTCTCTTGTACATAAGTCGGAATTGTGCCTTTTGTATTTATTTCCGATGCAATTTCTGTGTTTCATCGCCAATAAGAAGGTCAGAGGGATACAGTAAACCTGCAGTGAAGCATCGGAATCTATAACTAGTGTCACATGAATGGTTCAAAACATAGACATTAAGAAGAGTCAGTAATCTTGTACTTAAGTCGGCATTGTGCCTTTTGTATTTAATTCCGATCAATTTCTGAGTTTCATCGTCAATAAGAAGGTCAGAGGTATACAGTAAACCTGAAATGAAGCATCGGAATCTATAACTACTGTCACAGGTATGGTTCAAAACATAGACAGTAAGAAGAGTCAATTTTCTTGTATTTAAGTCGGCATTGTGCCTTTTGTATTTAATTCCGATGCAATTTCTGTATTTCATCGTCAATAAGAAGGTCAGAGCGATACAGTAAACCTGAAGTGAAGCAACGGAATCTATAACTAGTGTCACAGGAATGGTTCAAAACATAGACAGTAAGAGAGTCAGTTTTCTTGTACTTAAGTCGGCATTGTGCCTTTTGTATCTAATTCCGATGCAATTTCTGTGTTTCATCTTCAATAAGAAGGTCAGAGGGATACAGTAAACCTGATGTGAAGCATAGGAATCTATAACTAGTGTCACAGTAATGGTTCAAAACATAGACAGTAAGAAGAGTCAGTTTTCTTGTACTTAAGTCGGCATTGCTTGTTTTCTATTTAATTCCGATGCAATTTCTATCTTTCATCGTCAATAAGAAGGTCAGAGGGATACAGTAAACCTGAAGAGATGGATCGAAATCTATAACTAGTGTTACAGGAATGGATCAAAGCATAGACAGTAAGAAGAGTTAGTTTTCTTGTACTTAAGTCGGCATTGTGCGATTTGTGTTTAATTCCGAAGCAATTTCTGTGTTTCTTCGTCAATAAGAAGGTCAGAGGGATACAGTAAACCTGGAGTAAAGCATCGGAATCTATAACTAGTGTCACATGAATGGTTCAAAGCATAGACAGTAAGAAGAGTCAGTTTTCTTGTACTTAAGTCGGCATTGTGCCTTTTGTATTTAATTCCGATGCAATTTCTGTGTTTCATCGTCTATAAGAAGGTCAGAGGGATACAGTGAACCTGAAGTGAAGCATCGGAATCTATAACTAGTGTCACAGGAATGGTTCAAAACATAGACAGTAAGAAGAGTCAGTTTTCTTCTGCTTAAGTCGGCATTGTGCCTTTTGTATATCATTCCGAAGCAATATCTGTGTTTCATCGTCAATAAGAAGGTCAGAGGGATACAGTGAACCTGAAGAGAAGTATCGGAATCTATAACTAGTGTCACAGGAATGGTTCAAAACATAGAAAGTAAGAAGAGTCAGTTTTCTTGTACTTAAGTCGGCATTGTGCCTCTTGTATTTAATTCCGCTGCAATTTCTGTGTTTCATCGTCAATAAGAAGGGCTGAGGGATACAGTAAACCTGAAGTGAAGCATCGGAATCTATAACTAGTGTCACATGAATGGTTCAAATCATAGACAGTGAGAAGAGTACGTATTCTTGTACTTAAGTCAGCATTTTGCCTTTTGTATTTAATTCCGATGCAATTTCTGTGTTTCATCGTCAATGGAAAGGTCAGAAAGATACAGTAAACCTGAAGTGAAGCATCGGAATCTGTAACTAGTGTCATAGGAATGGTTCAAAACATAGACAGTAAGAAGAGTCAGTTTTCTTGTACTTAATTAGGCATTGTGCCTTTAGTATTTAATTCCGATGCAATATCTGTGTTTCATCTTCAATAAGAAGGTCAGAGGGATACAGTAAACCTGATGTGAAGCATCGGAATCTATAACTAGTGTCACAGTAATGGTTCAAAATATAGACAGTAAGAAGAGTCAGTCTTCTTGCACTTAAGTCGGCATTGCTCCTTTTCTATTTAATTCCGATGCAATTTCTATCTTTCATCGTCAATTAGAAGGTCAGAGGGATACAGTAAACCTGAAGTGATGGATCGGAATCTATAACTAGTGTTACAGGAATGCATCAAAGCATAGACAGTACGAAGAGTCAGTTTTCTTGTACTTAAGTCGGCATTGTGCGTTTTGTGTTTAATTCCGAAGCAATTTCTGTTTTTCATCGTCAATTAGAAGGTCAGATGGATACAGTAAACCTGGAGTAAAGCACCGGAATCTATAACTAGTGTCACATGAATGGTACAAAGCATAGACAGTAAGAAGAGTCAGATTTATTGTACTTAAGTCGGCATTGTGCCTTTTGTATTTAATTCCGATGCAATTTCTGTGTTTCATCGTCAATAAGAAGGTCAGAGGGATACGGTAAACCCGATGTGAAGCATCGGAATCTATAACTAGTGTCACAGGAATTGTTCAAAACATAGACAGTAAGAAGAGTCAGTTTTCTTGTACATAAGTCGGCATTGTGCCTTTTGTATTTATTTCCGATGCAATTTCTGTGTTTCATCGCCAATAAGAAGGTCAGAGGGATACAGTAAACCTGCAGTGAAGCATCGGAATCTATAACTAGTGTCACATGAATGGTTCAAAACATAGACATTAAGAAGAGTCAGTAATCTTGTACTTAAGTCGGCATTGTGCCTTTTGTATTTAATTCCGATGCAATTTCTGTATTTCATCGTTAAAAAGAAGGTCAGAGGCATACAGTAAACCTGAAATGAAGCATCGGAATCTACAACTAGTGTCACATGATTGGTTCAAAACATAGACAGTAAGAAGAGTCAGTTTTCTTCTACATAAGTCAGCATTGTGCCTTTTGTATTTAATGCCGATGCAATTTCTGTGTTTCATCGTCAACAAGAAGGTCAGAGGGATACAGTAAACCTGAAGTGAAGCATCTTAATCTACAACTAGTGTCACAGGAATGGTTCAAACATAGACAGTAAGAAGAGTCAGTTTTCTTTTACTTAAGTCGGCATTGTGCCTTTTGTATTTAATTCCGATGCAATTTCTGTGTTTCATCGTCAATAAGTGGGTCAGAGGCATACAGTAAACCTGATGTGAAGCATCGGAATCTATAACTAGTGTCACAGGAATGGTTCAAAACATAGACAGTAAGAAGAGTCAGTTTTCTTGTACTTAATTTGGCATTGTGCCTTTAGTATTATTTCCGATGCAATATCTGTGTTTCATCTTCAATAAGAAGGTCAGAGGGATACAGTAAACCTGATGTGAAGCATCGGAATCTATAACTAGTGTCACAGTAATGGTTCAAAATATAGACAGTAAGAAGAGTCAGTCTTCTTGCACTTAAGTCGGCATTGCTCCTTTTCTATTTAATTCCGATGCAATTTCTATCTTTCATCGTCAATAAGAAGGTCAGAGGGATACAGTAAACCTGAAGTGATGGATCGGAATCTATAACTAGTGTTACAGGAATGCATCAAAGCATAGACAGTACGAAGAGTCAGTTTTCTTGTACTTAAGTCGGCATTGTGCGTTTTGTGTTTAATTCCGAAGCAATTTCTGTTTTTCATCGTCAATTAGAAGGTCAGATGGATACAGTAAACCTGGAGTAAAGCACCGGAATCTATAACTAGTGTCACATGAATGGTACAAAGCATAGACAGTAAGAAGAGTCAGTTTTCTTGTACTGAAGTCGGCTTTGTGCCTCTTGTACTTAATTCCGATGCAATTTCTGTGTTTCATCGTCTATAAGAAGGTCAGAGGGATACAGTGAACCTGAAGTGAAGCATCGGAATCTATAACTAGTGTCACAGGAATGGTTCAAAACATAGACAGTAAGAAGAGTCAGTTTTCTTCTGCTTAAGTCGGCATTGTGCCTTTTGTATATCATTCCGAAGCAATATCTGTGTTTCATCGTCAATAAGAAGGTCAGAGGGATACAGTGAACCTGAAGAGAAGTATCGGAATCTATAACTAGTGTCACAGGAATGGTTCAAAACATAGAAAGTAAGAAGAGTCAGTTTTCTTGTACTTAAGTCGGCATTGTGCCTCTTGTATTTAATTCCGCTGCAATTTCTGTGTTTCATCGTCAATAAGAAGGGCTGAGGGATACAGTAAACCTGAAGTGAAGCATCGGAATCTATAACTAGTGTCACATGAATGGTTCAAATCATAGACAGTGAGAAGAGTACGTATTCTTGTACTTAAGTCAGCATTTTGCCTTTTGTATTTAATTCCGATGCAATTTCTGTGTTTCATCGTCAATGGAAAGGTCAGAAAGATACAGTAAACCTGAAGTGAAGCATCGGAATCTGTAACTAGTGTCATAGGAATGGTTCAAAACATAGACAGTAAGAAGAGTCAGTTTTCTTGTACTTAATTAGGCATTGTGCCTTTAGTATTTAATTCCGATGCAATATCTGTGTTTCATCTTCAATAAGAAGGTCAGAGGGATACAGTAAACCTGATGTGAAGCATCGGAATCTATAACTAGTGTCACAGTAATGGTTCAAAATATAGACAGTAAGAAGAGTCAGTCTTCTTGCACTTAAGTCGGCATTGCTCCTTTTCTATTTAATTCCGATGCAATTTCTATCTTTCATCGTCAATAAGAAGGTCAGAGGGATACAGTAAACCTGAAGTGATGGATCGGAATCTATAACTAGTGTTACAGGAATGCATCAAAGCATAGACAGTACGAAGAGTCAGTTTTCTTGTACTTAAGTCGGCATTGTGCGTTTTGTGTTTAATTCCGAAGCAATTTCTGTTTTTCATCGTCAATTAGAAGGTCAGATGGATACAGTAAACCTGGAGTAAAGCACCGGAATCTATAACTAGTGTCACATGAATGGTACAAAGCATAGACAGTAAGAAGAGTCAGATTTATTGTACTTAAGTCGGCATTGTGCCTTTTGTATTTAATTCCGATGCAATTTCTGTGTTTCATCGTCAATAAGAAGGTCAGAGGGATACGGTAAACCCGATGTGAAGCATCGGAATCTATAACTAGTGTCACAGGAATTGTTCAAAACATAGACAGTAAGAAGAGTCAGTTTTCTTGTACATAAGTCGGCATTGTGCCTTTTGTATTTATTTCCGATGCAATTTCTGTGTTTCATCGCCAATAAGAAGGTCAGAGGGATACAGTAAACCTGCAGTGAAGCATCGGAATCTATAACTAGTGTCACATGAATGGTTCAAAACATAGACATTAAGAAGAGTCAGTAATCTTGTACTTAAGTCGGCATTGTGCCTTTTGTATTTAATTCCGATGCAATTTCTGTATTTCATCGTTAAAAAGAAGGTCAGAGGCATACAGTAAACCTGAAATGAAGCATCGGAATCTACAACTAGTGTCACATGATTGGTTCAAAACATAGACAGTAAGAAGAGTCAGTTTTCTTCTACATAAGTCAGCATTGTGCCTTTTGTATTTAATGCCGATGCAATTTCTGTGTTTCATCGTCAACAAGAAGGTCAGAGGGATACAGTAAACCTGAAGTGAAGCATCTTAATCTACAACTAGTGTCACAGGAATGGTTCAAACATAGACAGTAAGAAGTGTCAGTTTTCTTTTACTTAAGTCGGCATTGTGCCTTTTGTATTTAATTCCGATGCAATTTCTGTGTTTCATCGTCAATAAGTGGGTCAGAGGCATACAGTAAACCTGATGTGAAGCATCGGAATCTATAACTAGTGTCACAGGAATGGTTCAAAACATAGACAGTAAGAAGAGTCAGTTTTCTTGTACTTAATTTGGCATTGTGCCTTTAGTATTATTTCCGATGCAATATCTGTGTTTCATCTTCAATAAGAAGGTCAGAGGGATACAGTAAACCTGATGTGAAGCATCGGAATCTATAACTAGTGTCACAGTAATGGTTCAAAATATAGACAGTAAGAAGAGTCAGTCTTCTTGCACTTAAGTCGGCATTGCTCCTTTTCTATTTAATTCCGATGCAATTTCTATCTTTCATCGTCAATAAGAAGGTCAGAGGGATACAGTAAACCTGAAGTGATGGATCGGAATCTATAACTAGTGTTACAGGAATGCATCAAAGCATAGACAGTACGAAGAGTCAGTTTTCTTGTACTTAAGTCGGCATTGTGCGTTTTGTGTTTAATTCCGAAGCAATTTCTGTTTTTCATCGTCAATTAGAAGGTCAGATGGATACAGTAAACCTGGAGTAAAGCACCGGAATCTATAACTAGTGTCACATGAATGGTACAAAGCATAGACAGTAAGAAGAGTCAGATTTATTGTACTTAAGTCGGCATTGTGCCTTTTCTATTTAATTCCGATGCAATTTCTGTGTTTCATCGTCAATAAGAAGGTCAGAGGGATACGGTAAAGCCGATGTGAATCATCGGAATCTATAACTAGTGTCACAGGAATTGTTCAAAACATAGACAGTAAGAAGAGTCAGTTCTCTTGTACATAAGTCGGAATTGTGCCTTTTGTATTTATTTCCGATGCAATTTCTGTGTTTCATCGCCAATAAGAAGGTCAGAGGGATACAGTAAACCTGCAGTGAAGCATCGGAATCTATAACTAGTGTCACATGAATGGTTCAAAACATAGACATTAAGAAGAGTCAGTAATCTTGTACTTAAGTCGGCATTGTGCCTTTTGTATTTAATTCCGATCAATTTCTGAGTTTCATCGTCAATAAGAAGGTCAGAGGTATACAGTAAACCTGAAATGAAGCATCGGAATCTATAACTACTGTCACAGGTATGGTTCAAAACATAGACAGTAAGAAGAGTCAATTTTCTTGTATTTAAGTCGGCATTGTGCCTTTTGTATTTAATTCCGATGCAATTTCTGTATTTCATCGTCAATAAGAAGGTCAGAGCGATACAGTAAACCTGAAGTGAAGCAACGGAATCTATAACTAGTGTCACAGGAATGGTTCAAAACATAGACAGTAAGAGAGTCAGTTTTCTTGTACTTAAGTCGGCATTGTGCCTTTTGTATCTAATTCCGATGCAATTTCTGTGTTTCATCTTCAATAAGAAGGTCAGAGGGATACAGTAAACCTGATGTGAAGCATAGGAATCTATAACTAGTGTCACAGTAATGGTTCAAAACATAGACAGTAAGAAGAGTCAGTTTTCTTGTACTTAAGTCGGCATTGCTTGTTTTCTATTTAATTCCGATGCAATTTCTATCTTTCATCGTCAATAAGAAGGTCAGAGGGATACAGTAAACCTGAAGAGATGGATCGAAATCTATAACTAGTGTTACAGGAATGGATCAAAGCATAGACAGTAAGAAGAGTTAGTTTTCTTGTACTTAAGTCGGCATTGTGCGATTTGTGTTTAATTCCGAAGCAATTTCTGTGTTTCTTCGTCAATAAGAAGGTCAGAGGGATACAGTAAACCTGGAGTAAAGCATCGGAATCTATAACTAGTGTCACATGAATGGTTCAAAGCATAGACAGTAAGAAGAGTCAGTTTTCTTGTACTTAAGTCGGCATTGTGCCTTTTGTATTTAATTCCGATGCAATTTCTGTATTTCATCGTTAAAAAGAAGGTCAGAGTCATACAGTAAACCTGAAGTGAAGCATCGGAATCTATAACTAGTGTCACAGGAATATTTCAAAACATAGACAGTAAGAAGAGTCAGTTTTCTTGTACTTAAGTCGGCTTTGTGCCTCTTTTACTTAATTCCGATGCAATTTCTGTGTTTCATCGTCTATAAGAAGGTCAGAGGGATACAGTGAACCTGAAGTGAAGCATCGGAATCTATAACTAGTGTCACAGGAATGGTTCAAAACATAGACAGTAAGAAGAGTCAGTTTTCTTCTGCTTAAGTCGGCATTGTGCCTTTTGTATATCATTCCGAAGCAATATCTGTGTTTCATCGTCAATAAGAAGGTCAGAGGGATACAGTGAACCTGAAGAGAAGTATCGGAATCTATAACTAGTGTCACAGGAATGGTTCAAAACATAGAAAGTAAGAAGAGTCAGTTTTCTTGTACTTAAGTCGGCATTGTGCCTCTTGTATTTAATTCCGCTGCAATTTCTGTGTTTCATCGTCAATAAGAAGGGCTGAGGGATACAGTAAACCTGAAGTGAAGCATCGGAATCTATAACTAGTGTCACATGAATGGTTCAAATCATAGACAGTGAGAAGAGTACGTATTCTTGTACTTAAGTCAGCATTTTGCCTTTTGTATTTAATTCCGATGCAATTTCTGTGTTTCATCGTCAATGGAAAGGTCAGAAAGATACAGTAAACCTGAAGTGAAGCATCGGAATCTGTAACTAGTGTCATAGGAATGGTTCAAAACATAGACAGTAAGAAGAGTCAGTTTTCTTGTACTTAATTAGGCATTGTGCCTTTAGTATTTAATTCCGATGCAATATCTGTGTTTCATCTTCAATAAGAAGGTCAGAGGGATACAGTAAACCTGATGTGAAGCATCGGAATCTATAACTAGTGTCACAGTAATGGTTCAAAATATAGACAGTAAGAAGAGTCAGTCTTCTTGCACTTAAGTCGGCATTGCTCCTTTTCTATTTAATTCCGATGCAATTTCTATCTTTCATCGTCAATAAGAAGGTCAGAGGGATACAGTAAACCTGAAGTGATGGATCGGAATCTATAACTAGTGTTACAGGAATGCATCAAAGCATAGACAGTACGAAGAGTCAGTTTTCTTGTACTTAAGTCGGTATTGTGCGTTTTGTGTTTAATTCCGAAGCAATTTCTGTTTTTCATCGTCAATTAGAAGGACAGATGGATACAGTAAACCTGGAGTAAAGCACCGGAATCTATAACTAGTGTCACATGAATGGTACAAAGCATAGACAGTAAGAAGAGTCAGATTTATTGTACTTAAGTCGGCATTGTGCCTTTTGTATTTAATTCCGATGCAATTTCTGTGTTTCATCGTCAATAAGAAGGTCAGAGGGATACGGTAAACCCGATGTGAAGCATCGGAATCTATAACTAGTGTCACAGGAATTGTTCAAAACATAGACAGTAAGAAGAGTCAGTTTTCTTGTACATAAGTCGGCATTGTGCCTTTTGTATTTATTTCCGATGCAATTTCTGTGTTTCATCGCCAATAAGAAGGTCAGAGGGATACAGTAAACCTGCAGTGAAGCATCGGAATCTATAACTAGTGTCACATGAATGGTTCAAAACATAGACATTAAGAAGAGTCAGTAATCTTGTACTTAAGTCGGCATTGTGCCTTTTGTATTTAATTCCGATCAATTTCTGAGTTTCATCGTCAATAAGAAGATCATAGGTATACAGTAAACCTGAAATGAAGCATCGGAATCTATAATTACTGTCACAGGTATGGTTCAAAACATAGACAGTAAGAAGAGTCAATTTTCTTGTATTTAAGTCGGCATTGTGCCTTTTGTATTTAATTCCGATGCAATTTCTGTATTTCATCGTCAATAAGAAGGTCAGAGCGATACAGTAAACCTGAAGTGAAGCAACGGAATCTATAACTAGTGTCACAGGAATGGTTCAAAACATAGACAGTAAGAGAGTCAGTTTTCTTGTACTTAAGTCGGCATTGTGCCTTTTGTATTTAATTCCGATGCAATTTCTGTGTTTCATCGTCAATAAGAAGGTCAGAGGGATACAGTAAACCTGCAGTGAAGCATCGGAATCTACAACTAGTGTCACATGAATGGTTCAAAACATAGAAAGTAAGAAGAGTCAGTTTTCTTGTACTTAAGTCAGCATCGTGCCTTTTGTATTTAATGCCGATGCAATTTCTGTGTTTCATCGTCAATAAGAATGTCAGAGGGATACAGTAAACCTGAAGTGAAACATCGGAATCTATAACTAGTGTCACAGGAATGGTTCGAACATAGACAGTAAGAAGAGTCAGTTTTCTTGTACTTAAGTCGGCATTGTGCCTTTGGTATTAAATTCCGATGCAATTTCTGTGTTTCATCGTCAATAAGAAGGTCAGAGGGATACAGTAAACCTGCAGGGATGCATCGGAATCTATAACTAGTGTCTCATGAATGGTTCAAAACATAGGCATTAAGAAAAGTCAGCATTCTTGTACTTAAGTCGGCATTGTGCCTTTTGCATTAAATTCCGAGGCAATTTCTGTGTTTCATCGTCAATAAGAAGGTCAGAGGTATACAGTAAACCTGAAGTGAAGCATCGGAATCTATAACTAGTGTCACAGGTATGGTTCAAAACATAGACAGTAAGAAGAGTCAATTTTCTTGTATTCAAGTGGGCATTGTGCCATTTGTATTAAATTCCGATGCAATTTCTGTGTTTAATCGTCAATAAGAAGGTCAGAGCGATACAGTAAACGTGAAGTGCAGCATCGGAATCTATAACTAGTGTCACAGGAATGGTTCAAAACATAGACAGTAAGAAGAGTCATTTTCTTGTACTTAAGTCGGCATTGTGCCTTTTTAATTTAATTCCGATGCAATATCTGTGTTTCATCGTCAATGAGAAGGTCAGAAGGATACAGTAAACCTGAAGTGAAGCATCGGAATCTATAACTAGTGTCACAGGAATGGTTCAAAACATAGACAGTAAGAAGAGTTAGTTTTCTTGTACTTAAGTCGGCATTGTGCGATTTGTGTTTAATTTCGAAGCAATTTCTGTGTTTCTTCGTCAATAAGAAGGTCAGAGGGATACAGTAAACCTGGAGTAAAGCATCGGAATCTATAACTAGTGTCACATGAATGGTTCAAAGCATAGACAGTAAGAAGAGTCAGTTTTCTTGTACTTAAGTCGGCATTGTGCCTTTTGTATTTAATTCCGATGCAATTTCTGTATTTCATCGTTAAAAAGAAGGTCAGAGGCATACAGTAAACCTGAAGTGACGCATCGGAATCTATAACTAGTGTCACAGGAATGGTTCAAAACATAGACAGTAAGAAGAGTCAGTTTTCTTGTACTTAAGTCGGCATTGTGCCTTTTGTAATTAATTCCGATGCAATTTCTGTGTTTCATCGTCAATAAGAATGTCAGAGGGATACAGTAAACCTGAAGTGAAGCATCGGAATCTATAAGTAGTGTCACAGAAATGGTTCAAAACATAGACAGTTAGAAGAATCAGTTTTCTTGTACTTAAGTCGGCATTGTGCCTTTTGTATTTAATTCCGATGCAATTTCTGTGTTTCATCGTCAATAAGAAGATCAGAGGGATACAGTAAACCTGCAGTGAAGCATTGGAATCTACAACTAGTGTCACATGATTGGTTCAAAACATAGAAAGTAAGAAGAGTCAGTTTTCTTGTACATAAGTCAGCATTGTGCCTTTTGTATTTAATGCCGATGCAATTTCTGTGTTTCATCGTCAACAAGAAGGTCAGAGGGATACAGTAAACCTGAAGTGAAGCATCGGAATCTGTAACTAGTGTCACAGGAATGGTTCAAACATAGACAGTAAGAAGAGTCAGTTTTCTTTTACTTAAGTCGGCATTGTGCCTTTTGTATTTAATTCCGATGCAATTTCTGTGTTTCATGGTCAATAAGTGGGTCAGAGGCATACAGTAAACCTGAAGTGAAGCATCGGAATCTATAACTAGGGTCACAGGAATGGTTCAAAACATAGACAGTAAGAAGAGTCAGTTTTCTTGTACTTAAGTCGGCTTTGTGCCTCTTGTACTTAATTCCGATGCAATTTCTGTGTTTCATCGTCAATAAGAAGGTCAGAGGGATACAGTGAACCTGAAGTGAAGCATCGGAATCTATAACTAGTGTCACAGGAATGGTTTAAAACATAGACAGTAAGAAGAGTCAGTTTTCTTCTGCTTAAGTCGGCATTGTGCCTTTTGTATATCATTCCGAAGCAATATCTGTGTTTCATCGTCAATAAGAAGGTCAGAGGGATACAGTGTACCTGAAGTGAAGTATCGGAATCTATAACTAGTGTCACATTAATGGTTCAAAACATAGAAAGTAAGAAGAGTTAGTTTTCTTGTACTTAAGTCGGCATTGTGCCTCTTGTATTTAATACCGCTGCAATTTCTGTGTTTCATCGTCAATAAGAAGGGCTGAAAGATACAGTAAACCTGAAGTGAAGCATCGGAATCTATAACTAGTGTCACATGAATGGTTCAAATCATAGACAGTGAGAAGAGTACGTATTCTTGTACTTAAGTCAGCATTGTGCCTTTTGTATTTAATTCCGATGCAATTTCTGTGCTTCATCGTCAATGGAAAGGTCAGAAAGATACAGTAAACCTGAAGTGAAGCATCGGAATCTGTAACTAGTGTCATAGGAATGGTTCAAAAGATAGACAGTAAGAAGAGTCAGTTTTCTTGTACTTAATTTGGCATTGTGCCTTTAGTATTTAATTCCGATGCAATATCTGTGCTTCATCTTCAATAAGAAGGTCAGAGGGATACAGTAAACCTGATGTGAAGCATCGGAATCTATAACTAGTGTCACAGTAATGGTTCAAAATATAGACAGTAAGAAGAGTCAGTCTTCTTGCACTTAAGTCGGCATTGCTCCTTTTCTATTTAATTCCGATGCAATTTCTATCTTTCATCGTCAATAAGAAGGTCAGAGGGATACAGTAAACCTGAAGTGATGGATCGGAATCTATAACTAGTGTTACAGGAATGCATCAAAGCATAGACAGTACGAAGAGTCAGTTTTCTTGTACTTAAGTCGGCATTGTGCGTTTTGTGTTTAATTCCGAAGCAATTTCTGTTTTTCATCGTCAATTAGAAGGTCAGATGGATACAGTAAACCTGGAGTAAAGCACCGGAATCTATAACTAGTGTCACATGAATGGTACAAAGCATAGACAGTAAGAAGAGTCAGATTTATTGTACTTAAGTCGGCATTGTGCCTTTTGTATTTAATTCCGATGCAATTTCTGTGTTTCATCGTCAATAAGAAGGTCAGAGGGATACGGTAAACCCGATGTGAAGCATCGGAATCTATAACTAGTGTCACAGGAATTGTTCAAAACATAGACAGTAAGAAGAGTCAGTTTTCGTCTACATAAGTCGGCATTGTGCCTTTTGTATTTATTTCCGATGCAATTTCTGTGTTTCATCGCCAATACGAAGGTCAGAGGGATACAGTAAACCTGCAGTGAAGCATCGGAATCTATAACTAGTGTCACATGAATGGTTCAAAACATAGACATTAAGAAGAGTCAGTAATCTTGTACTTAAGTCGGCATTGTGCCTTTTGTATTTAATTCCGATCAATTTCTGAGTTTCATCGTCAATAAGAAGGTCAGAGGTATACAGTAAACCTGAAATGAAGCATCGGAATCTATAACTACTGTCACAGGTATGGTTCAAAACATAGACAGTAAGAAGAGTCAATTTTCTTGTATTTAAGTCGGCATTGTGCCTTTTGTATTTAATTCCGATGCAATTTCTGTATTTCATCGTCAATAAGAAGGTCAGAGCGATACAGTAAACCTGAAGTGAAGCTACGGAATCTATAACTAGTGTCACAGGAATGGTTCAAAACATAGACAGTAAGAGAGTCAGTTTTCTTGTACTTAAGTCGGCATTGTGCCTTTTGTATTTAATTCCGATGCAATTTCTGTGTTTCATCGTCAATAAGAAGGTCAGAGGGATACAGTAAACCTGCAGTGAAGCATCGGAATCTACAACTAGTGTCACATGAATGGTTCAAAACATAGAAAGTAAGTAGAGTCAGTTTTCTTGTACTTAAGTCAGCATCGTGCCTTTTGTATTTAATGCCGATGCAATTTCTGTGTTTCATCGTCAATAAGAATGTCAGAGGGATACAGTAAACCTGAAGAGAAGTATCGGAATCTATAACTAGTGTCACAGGAATGGTTCAAAACATAGAAAGTAAGAAGAGTCAGTTTTCTTGTACTTAAGTCGGCATTGTGCCTTTTGTATTTAATTCCGATGCAATTTCTGTGTTTCATCGTCAATAAGTGGGTCAGAGGCATACAGTAAACCTGAAGTGAAGCATCGGAATCTATAACTAGTGTCACAGGAATGGTTCAAAACATAGACAGTAAGAAGAGTCAGTTTTCTTGTACTTAAGTCGGCTTTGTGCCTCTTGTACTTAATTCCGATGCAATTTCTGTGTTTCATCGTCAATAAGAAGGTCAGAGGGATACAGTGAACCTGAAGTGAAGCATCGGAATCTATAACTAGTGTCACAGGAATGGTTCAAAACATAGACAGTAAGAAGAGTCAGTTTTCTTCTGCTTAAGTCGGCATTGTGCCTTTTGTATATCATTCCGAAACAATATCTGTGTTTCATCGTCAATAAGAAGGTCAGAGGGATACAGTGAACCTGAAGAGAAGTATCGGAATCTATAACTAGTGTCACAGGAATGGTTCAAAACATAGAAAGTAAGAAGAGTCAGTTTTCTTGTACTTAAGTCGGCATTGTGCCTCTTGTATTTAATTCCGCTGCAATTTCTGTGTTTCATCGTCAATAAGAAGGGCTGAGGGATACAGTACACCTGAAGTGAAGCATCGGAATCTATAACTAGTGTCACATGAATGGTTCAAATCATAGACAGTGAGAAGAGTACGTATTCTTGTACTTAAGTCAGCATTGTGCCTTTTGTATTTAATTCCGATGCAATTTCTGTGTTTCATCGTCAATGGAAAGGTCAGAAAGATACAGTAAACCTGAAGTGAAGCATCGGAATCTGTAACTAGTGTCATAGGAATGGTTCAAAACATAGACAGTAAGAAGAGTCAGTTTTCTTGTACTTAATTTGGCATTGTGCCTTTAGTATTTAATTCCGATGCAATATCTGTGTTTCATCTTCAATAAGAAGGTCAGAGGGATACAGTAAACCTTATGTGAAGCATCGGAATCTATAACTAGTGTCACAGTAATGGTTCAAAATATAGACAGTAAGAAGAGTCAGTCTTCTTGCACTTAAGTCGGCATTGCTCCTTTTCTATTTAATTCCGATGCAATTTCTATCTTTCATCGTAAATAAGAAGGTCGGAGGGATACAGTAAACCTGAAGTGATGGATCGGAATCTATAACTAGTGTTACAGGAATGCATCAAAGCATAGACAGTACGAAGAGTCAGTTTTCTTGTACTTAAGTCGGCATTGTGCGTTTTGTGTTTAATTCCGAAGCAATTTCTGTTTTTCATCGTCAATTAGAAGGTCAGATGGATACAGTAAACCTGGAGTAAAGCACCGGAATCTATAACTAGTGTCACATGAATGGTACAAAGCATAGACAGTAAGAAGAGTCAGATTTATTGTACTTAAGTCGGCATTGTGCCTTTTGTATTTAATTCCGATGCAATTTCTGTGTTTCATCGTCAATAAGAAGGTCAGAGGGATACGGTAAACCCGATGTGAAGCATCGGAATCTATAACTAGTGTCACAGGAATTGTTCAAAACATAGACAGTAAGAAGAGTCAGTTTTCTTGTACATAAGTCGGCATTGTGCCTTTTGTATTTATTTCCGATGCAATTTCTGTGTTTCATCGCCAATAAGAAGGTCAGAGGGATACAGTAAACCTGCAGTGAAGCATCGGAATCTATAACTAGTGTCACATGAATGGTTCAAAACATAGACATTAAGAAGAGTCAGTAATCTTGTACTTAAGTCGGCATTGTGCCTTTTGTATTTAATTCCGATCAATTTCTGAGTTTCATCGTCAATAAGAAGATCAGAGGTATACAGTAAACCTGAAATGAAGCATCGGAATCTATAACTACTGTCACAGGTATGGTTCAAAACATAGACAGTAAGAAGAGTCAATTTTCTTGTATTTAAGTCGGCATTGTGCCTTTTGTATTTAATTCCGATGCAATTTCTGTATTTCATCGTCAATAAGAAGGTCAGAGCGATACAGTAAACCTGAAGTGAAGCAACGGAATCTATAACTAGTGTCACAGGAATGGTTCAAAACATAGACAGTAAGAGAGTCAGTTTTCTTGTACTTAAGTCGGCATTGTGCCTTTTGTATTTAATTCCGATGCAATTTCTGTGTTTCATCGTCAATAAGAAGGTCAGAGGGATACAGTAAAACTGCAGTGAAGCATCGGAATCTACAACTAGTGTCACATGAATGGTTCAAAACATAGAAAGTAAGAAGAGTCAGTTTTCTTGTACTTAAGTCAGCATCGTGCCTTTTGTATTTAATGCCGATGCAATTTCTGTGTTTCATCGTGAATAAGAATGTCAGAGGGATACAGTAAACCTGAAGTGAAACATCGGAATCTATAACTAGTGTCACAGGAATGGTTCGAACATAGACAGTAAGAAGAGTCAGTTTTCTTGTACTTAAGTCGGCATTGTGCCTTTGGTATTAAATTCCGATGCAATTTCTGTGTTTCATCGTCAATAAGAAGGTCAGAGGGATACAGTAAACCTGCAGGGATGCATCGGAATCTATAACTAGTGTCTCATGAATGGTTCAAAACATAGGCATTAAGAAAAGTCAGCATTCTTGTACTTAAGTCGGCATTGTGCCTTTTGCATTAGATTCCGAGGCAATTTCTGTGTTTCATCGTCAATAAGAAGGTCAGAGGTATACAGTAAACCTGAAGTGAAGCATCGGAATCTATAACTAGTGTCACAGGTATGGTTCAAAACATAGACAGTAAGAAGAGTCAATTTTCTTGTATTCAAGTGGGCATTGTGCCATTTGTATTAAATTCCGATGCAATTTCTGTGTTTAATCGTCAATAAGAAGGTCAGAGCGATACAGTAAACGTGAAGTGAAGCATCGGAATCTATAACTAGTGTCACAGGAATGGTTCAAAACATAGACAGTAAGAAGAGTCATTTTCTTGTACTTAAGTCGGCATTGTGCCTTTTTAATTTAATTCCGATGCAATATCTGTGTTTCATCGTCAATGAGAAGGTCAGAAGGATACAGTAAACCTGAAGTGAAGCATCGGAATCTATAACTACTGTCACAGGAATGGTTCAAAACGTAGACAGTAAGAAGAGTTAGTTTTCTTGTACTTAAGTCGGCATTGTGCGATTTGTGTTTAATTTCGAAGCAATTTCTGTGTTTCTTCGTCAATAAGAAGGTCAGAGGGATACAGTAATCCTGGAGTAAAGCATCGGAATCTATAACTAGTGTCACATGAATGGTTCAAAGCATAGACAGTAAGAAGAGTCAGTTTTCTTGTACTTAAGTCGGCATTGTGCCTTTTGTATTTAATTCCGATGCAATTTCTGTATTTCATCGTTAAAAAGAAGGTCAGAGGCATACAGTAAACCTGAAGTGAAGCATCGGAATCTATAACTAGTGTCACATGATTGGTTCAAAACATAGACAGTAAGGGGAGTCAGTTTTCTTGTACATAAGGCAGCATTGTGCCTTTTGTATTTAATGCCGATGCAATTTCTGTGTTTCATCGTCAACAAGAAGGTCAGAGGGATACAGTAAACCTGAAGTGAAGCATCGGAATCTATAACTAGTGTCACAGGAATGGTTCAAACATAGACAGTAAGAAGAGTCAGTTTTCTTTTACTTAAGTCGGCATTGTGCCTTTTGTATTTAATTCCGATGCAATTTCTGTGTTTCATCGTCAATAAGTGGGTCAGAGGCATACAGTAAACCTGAAGTGAAGCATCGGAATCTATAACTAGGGTCACAGGAATGGTTCAAAACATAGACAGTAAGAAGAGTCAGTTTTCTTGTACTTAAGTCGGCTTTGTGCCTCTTGTACTTAATTCCGATGCAATTTCTGTGTTTCATCGTCAATAAGAAGGTCAGAGGGATACAGTGAACCTGAAGTGAAGCATCGGAATCTATAACTAGTGTCACAGGAATGGTTCAAAACATAGACAGTAAGAAGAGTCAGTTTTCTTTTGCTTAAGTCGGCATTGTGCCTTTTGTATATCATTCCGAAGCAATATCTGTGTTTCATCGTCAATAAGAAGGTCAGAGGGATACAGTGTACCTGAAGTGAAGTATCGGAATCTATAACTAGTGTCACATTAATGGTTCAAAACATAGAAAGTAAGAAGAGTCAGTTTTCTTGTACTTAAGTCGGCATTGTGCCTCTTGTATTTAATACCGCTGCAATTTTCGTGTTTCATCGTCAATAAGAAGGGCTGAAAGATACAGTAAACCTGAAGTGAAGCATCGGAATCTATAACTAGTGTCACATGAATGGTTCAAATCATAGACAGTGAGAAGAGTACGTATTCTTGTACTTAAGTCAGCATTGTGCCTTTTGTATTTAATTCCGATGCAATTTCTGTGTTTCATCGTCAATGGAAAGGTCAGAAAGATACAGTAAACCAGAAGTGAAGCATCGGAATCTGTAACTAGTGTCATAGGAATGGTTCAAAACATAGACAGTAAGAAGAGTGAGTTTTCTTGTACTTAATTTGGCATTGTGCCTTTAGTATTTAATTCCGATGCAATATCTGTGCTTCATCTTCAATAAGAAGGTCAGAGGGATACAGTAAACCTGATGTGAAGCATCGGAATCTATAACTAGTGTCACAGTAATGGTTCAAAATATAGACAGTAAGAAGAGTCAGTCTTCTTGCACTTAAGTCGGCATTGCTCCTTTTCTATTTAATTCCGATGCAATTTCTATCTTTCATCGTCAATAAGAAGGTCAGAGGGATACAGTAAACCTGAAGTGATGGATCGGAATCGATAACTAGTGTTACAGGAATGCATCAAAGCATAGACAGTACGAAGAGTCAGTTTTCTTGTACTTAAGTCGGCATTGTGCGTTTTGTGTTTAATTCCGAAGCAATTTCTGTTTTTCATCGTCAATTAGAAGGTCAGATGGATACAGTAAACCTGGAGTAAAGCACCGGAATCTATAACTAGTGTCACATGAATGGTACAAAGCATAGACAGTAAGAAGAGTCAGATTTATTGTACTTAAGTCGGCATTGTGCCTTTTGTATTTAATTCCGATGCAATTTCTGTGTTTCATCGTCAAGAAGAAGGTCAGAGGGATACGGTAAACCCGATGTGAAGCATCGGAATCTATAACTAGTGTCACAGGAATTGTTCAAAACATAGACAGTAAGAAGGGTCAGTTTTCCTCTACATAAGTCGGCATTGTGCCTTTTGTATTTATTTCCGATGCAATTTCTGTGTTTCATCGCCAATACGAAGGTCAGAGGGATACAGTAAACCTGCAGTGAAGCATCGGAATCTATAACTAGTGTCACATGAATGGTTCAAAACATAGACATTAAGAAGAGTCAGTAATCTTGTACTTAAGTCGGCATTGTGCCTTTTGTATTTAATTCCGATCAATTTCTGAGTTTCATCGTCAATAAGAAGGTCAGAGGTATACAGTAAACCTGAAATGAAGCATCGGAATCTATAACTACTGTCACAGGTATGGTTCAAAACATAGACAGTAAGAAGAGTCAATTTTCTTGTATTTAAGTCGGCATTGTGCCTTTTGTATTTAATTCCGATGCAATTTCTGTATTTCATCGTCAATAAGAATGACAGAGGGATACAGTAAACCTGAAGTGAAACATCGGAATCTATAAGTAGTGTCACAGGAATGGTTCGAACATAGACAGTAAGAAGAGTCAGTTTTCTTGTACTTAAGTCGGCATTGTGCCTTTTGTATGAAATTCCGATGCAATTTCTGTGTTTCATCGTCAATAAGAAGGTCAGAGGGATACAGTAAACCTGCAGGGATGCATCGGAATCTATAACTAGTGTTTCATGAATGGTTCAAAACATAGGCATTAAGAAATGTCAGCATTCTTGTACTTAAGTCGGCATTGTGCCTTTTGTATTAAATTCCGAGGCAATTTCTGTGTTTCATCGTCAATAAGAAGGTCAGAGGTATACAGTAAACCTGAAGTGAAGCATCGGAATCTATAACTAGTGTCACAGGTATGGTTCAAAACATAGACAGTAAGAAGAGTCAATTTTCTTGTATTCAAGTGGGCATTGTGCCATTTGTATTTAATTCCGATATAATTTCTGTATTTAATCGTCAATAAGAAGGTCAGAGCAATACAGTATACGTGAAGTGAAGCATGGGAATCTATAACTAGTGTCACAGGAATGGTTCAAAACATAGACAGTAAGAAGAATCATTTTCTTGTACTTAAGTCGGCATTGTGCCTTTTGTATTTAATTCCGATGCAATATCTGTGTTTCATCGTCAATGAGAAGGTCAGAACGATACAGTAAACCTGAAGTGAAGCATCGGAATCTATAACTAGTGTCACAGGAATGGTTCAAATCATAGACAGTAAGAAGGGTCAGTTTTCTTGTACTTAAGTCGGCATTGTGCCTTTTGTATTTAATTCCGATGCAATTTCTGTGTTTTATCGTCAATAAGAAGGTCAGAGGGTTACAGTAAACCTGCAGTGATGGATCGGAATCTATAACTAGTGTTACAGGAATGGATCAAAGCATAGACAGTAAGAAGAGTCAGTTTTCTTGTACTTAAGTCGGCATTGTGCGTTTTGTGTTTAATTCCGAAGCAATTTCTGTGTTTTATCGACAATAAGAAGGTCAGAGGGATACAGTAAACCTGAAGTGAAGCATCGGAATCTATAACTAGTGTCACAGGAATGGTTCAAAACATAGACAGTAAGAAGAGTCAGTTTTCTTGTACTTAAGTCGGCATTGTGCCTTTTGTATTTAATTCCGATGCAATTTCTGTGTTTCATCGTCAATAAGAAGGTCAGAGGGATACAGTAAACCTGAGGTGAAGCATCGATATCTATAAGTAGTGTCACAGGAATGGTTCAAGACATAGACAGTAAGAAGAGTCACTTTTCTTGTACTTCAGTCGGCATTGTGCCTTTTGTATTTAATTCCGATGCAATTTCTGGGTTTCAGCGTCTATAAGAAGGTCCGAGGGATACAGTAAACCTGAAGTGAAGTATCGGAATCTATAACTAGTGTCACAGGTATGGTTCAAAACATAGACAGTAAGAAGAGTCAATTTTCTTGTATTTAAGTCGGCATTGTGCCTTTTGTATATAATTCCGATGCAATTTCTGTATTTAATCGTCAATAAGATTGTCAGAGCGATACAGTAAACGTGAAGTGAAGCATCGGAATCTATAACTAGTGTCACAGGAATGGTTCAGAACATAGATAGAAAGAAGAGTCAGTTTTCTTGCACTTAAGTCGGCATTGTGCCTTTTGTATTTAATTCCGATGCAATTTGTTTGTTTAATCGTCAATAAGAAGGTCAGAGGGATACAGTAAACCTGAAGTGAAGCATCGGAATCTGTAACTAGTGTCACAGGAATTGTTCAAAACATAGACAGTAAGAAGAGATAGTTTTCTTGTACTTAAGTCGGCATTGTGCCTTTTGTATTTAATTCCGATGCAATTTCTGTGTTTCATCGTCACTAAGAAGGTCAGTGGGATACAGTAAACCTGCAGTGAAGCATCGGAATCTATAACTAGTGTCACATGAATGGTTCAAAACATAGACAGTAAGAAGAGTCAGTTTTCTTGTACTTAAGTCAGCATTGTGCCTTTTGTATTTAATTCCGATGCAATTTCAGTGTTTCATCGTCAATAAGAAGGTCAGAGGGATACAGTAAACCTGAAGTGAAGCATCGGAATCTATAACTAGTGTCACAGGAATGGTTCAAATCATAGACAGTAAGAAGAGTCAGTTTTCTTCTACTGAAGTCGGCATTGTTTCTTTTGTATATCATTCCGATGCAATTTCTGTGTTTCATCGTCAATAAAAAGGTCAGAGAAATACGGTGAACCTGAAGTGAAGCATCGGAATCTATAACTAGTGTCACAGGAATGGTTCATAACATAGATAGTAAGAAGAGTCATTTTTCTTGTTTTTAAGTCGGCATTGTCCCTTTTGTATTTAATTCCGATGGAATTTCTGTGTTTCATCGACAATAAGAAGGTTAGAGGGAGACAGTAAACCTGAAGTGAAACATCGGAATCTATAACTAGTGTCACAGGAATACTTCAAAAACATAGACAGTAAGCAGAGTCAGTTTACTTGTACTTAAGTCGGCATTGTATTTTATGTATTTAATTCCGATGGAATTTCAGCGTTTCATCGTCAATAAGAAGGTCAGAGGGAAATAGTAAACCTGAAGTGAAGCATCGGAATCCATAACTAGAGTCACAGGAAAGGTTCAAAACATAGACAGTAAGAAGAGTCAGTTTTCTTGAACTTAAGTCGGCATTGTGCCTTTTGTATTTAATCCGATGCAATTTCTGTGTTTCATCGTCAATAAGAAGGTCAGAGGGATACGGTAAAGCTGATGTGAAAGATCGTAATCTGTAACTAGTGTCACAGGAATGGTTCAAAACATAGACAGTAAGAAGAGTCAGTTATCTTGTACTTAAGTCGGCATTGTGCCTTTTGTATTTAATTCCGAAGCAATTTCTGTGTTTCATCGTCAATAAGAATGTCAGAGGGATACAGTAAACCTGAAGTAAAGCATCGGAACCTGTAACGAGTGTCACATGAATGGTTCAAAACATAGACAGTAAGAAGAGTCAGTTTTCTTGTACTTAAGTCGGCATTGTACTTTTTGTATTTAATTCCGATGCAATTTCTGTATTTCATCGTCAATAAGAAGGTCAGAGGGATACAGTGAACCTGAAGTGAAGCTTCGGAATCTATAACTAGTGGCACAGGAATGGTTCAAAACATAGACAGTAAGAAGAGTCAGTTTTCTTGTACTTAAGTCGGCATTGTGCTTTTGTATGTAATTCCGATGCAATTTCTTTGTTTCATCGTCAATAAGAAGGTCAGAGGGATACAGTAAACATAAAGTGAAGCATCGGAATCAATAACTAGTGTCACAGGAATAGTTCAAAACATAGACAGTAAGAAGAGTCAGTTTCCTTGTACTTAAGTCGGCATTGTGCATTTTCTATTTAATTCCGATGCAATTTCTGTGTTTCATGGTCAATAAGAGGGTCAGAGGGATACAGCAAACCAGAAGTGAAGCATCGGAATCTATAACTAGTGTCACAGGAATGGTTCAAAACATAGAAAGTAAGAAGAGTCAGTTTTCTTGTAGTTAAGACGGCATTGTGCCTCTTGTATTTAATTCCGATGCAATTTCTGTGTTTCATCGTCAATAAGAAGGTCAGAGGGATACAGTAAACCTGAAGTGAAGCACCGGAATCTATAACTAGTGTCACATGAATGGTTCAAAAAATAGACAGTAAGAAGAGTCAGTTTTCCTGTACATAAGTCGGCATTGTGCCTTTGTTATTTAATTCCGATGCAATTTCTGTGTTTCATCGTCAATACGAATCTCAGAGGGATACAGTAAACCTGAAGTGAAGCATCGGAATCTATCACTAGTGTCACAGGAATGGTTCAAAACATAGACAGTAAGAAGAGTCAGTTTTCTTGTACTTAAGTCGGCATTGTGCCTTTTGTATTTATTTCCGATGCAATTTCTGTGTATCATCGTCAATAAGAAGGTAGGAGGGATACACAGAACCTGAAGGGATGCATCGGAATCTATAACTAGTGTCACAGGAACGGTTCAAAACATAGACAGTAACAAGAGCCAGTCGTCTTGTATTTGATTCGGCATTGTGCCTTTTGTATTTAATTCCGATGCAATTTCTGTGTTTCATCGTCAATAACAAGGTCAGAAGGATACAGTAATTCTGAAGTGAAGCATCGGAATCTATAACTAGAGTCACATGAATGGTTCAAAACATAGACAGATTGAATAGTCAGTTTTCTTGTACTTAAGTCGGCATTGTGCCTTTTGTATTTAATTCCGATCAATTTCTGAGTTTCATCGTCAATAAGAAGGTCAGAGGTATACAGTAAACCTGAAATGAAGCATCGGAATCTATAACTACTGTCACAGGTATGGTTCAAAACATAGACAGTAAGAAGAGTCAATTTTCTTGTATTTAAGTCGGCATTGTGCCTTTTGTATTTAATTCCGATGCAATTTCTGTATTTCATCGTCAATAAGAAGGTCAGAGCGATACAGTAAACCTGAAGTGAAGCAACGGAATCTATAACTAGTGTCACAGGAATGGTTCAAAACATAGACAGTAAGAAGAGACAGTTTACTTGTACTTAAGTCGGCATTGTGCCTTTTGTATTTAATTCCGATGCAATTTCTGTGTTTCATCGTCAATAAGAAGGTCAGAGGGATACAGTAAACCTGCAGTGAAGCATCGGAATCTACAACTAGTGTCACATGAATGGTTCAAATCATAGACAGTAAGAAGAGTCAGTTTTCTTGTACTTAATTCAGCATCGTGCCTTTTGTATTTAATGCCTATGCAATTTCTGTGTTACATCGTCAATAAGAAGGTCAGAGGGATACAGTAAACCTGAAGTGAAACATCGGAATCTATAACTAGTGTCACAGGAATGGTTCGAACATAGACAGTAAGAAGAGTCAGTTTTCTTGTACTTAAGTCGGCATTGTGCCTTTTGTATTAAATTCCGATGCAATTTCTGTGTTTCATCGTCAATAAGAAGGTCAGAGGGATACAGTAAACCTGCAGTGATGCATCGGAATCTATAACTAGTGTCTCATGAATGGTTCAAAACATAGGCATTAAGAAAAGTCAGCATTCTTGTACTTAAGTCGGCATTGTGCCTTTTGTATTAAATTCCGAGGCAATTTCTGTGTTTCATCGTCAATAAGAAGGTCAGAGGTGTACAGTAAACCTGAAGTGAAGCATCGGAATCTATAACTAGTGTCACAGGTATGGTTCAAAACATAGACAGTAAGAAGAGTCAATTTTCTTGTATTCAAGTGGGCATTGTGCCATTTGCATTTAATTCCGATGCAATTTCTGTATTTAATCGTCAATAAGAAGGTCAGAGCGATACAGTAAACGTGAAGTGAAGCATCGGAATCTATAAGTAGTGTCACAGTAATGGTTCAAACATAGACAGTAAGAAGAGTCAGTTTTCTTGTACTTAAGTCGGCATTGTGCCTTTTGTATTTAATTCCGATGCAATATCTGTGTTTCATCGTCAATGAGGTCAGAAGGATACAGTAAACCTGAAGTGAAGCATCGGAATCTATAACTAGTGTCACAGGAATGGTTCAAAACATAGACAGTAAGAAGAGTCAGTTTTCTTGTACTTAAGTCGGCATTGTGCCTTTTGTATTTAATTCCGATGCAATATGTGTGTTTCATCTTCAATAAGAAGGTAAGAGGGATACAGTAAACCTGATGTGAAGCATCGGAATCTATAAGTAGTGTCACAGTAATGGTTCAAAACATAGACAGTAAGAAGAGTCAGTTTTCTTGTACTTAAGTCGGCATTGCTCCTTTTATATTTAATTCCAATGCAATTTCTATCTTTCATCGTCAATAAGAAGGTCAGAGGGATACAGTAAACCTGAAGTGATGGATCGGAATCTATAACTAGTGTTACAGGAATGGATCAAAGCATAGACAGTAAGAAGAGTCAGTTTTCTTGTACTTAAGTCGGCATTGTGCGTTTTGTGTTTAATTCCGAAGCAATTTCTGTGTTTCATCGTCAATAAGAAGGTCAGAGGGATACCGTAAACCTGAAGTAAAGCATCGGAATCTATAACTAGTGTCACAGGAATGGTTCAAAACATAGACAGTAAGAAGAGTCAGTTTTCTTGTACGTAAGTCGGCATTGTGCCTTTTGTATTTAATTCCGATGCAATTTCTGTGTTTCATCGTCAATAAGAAGGTCAGAGGGATACAGTAAACCTGAAGTGAAGCATCGAAATCTATAAGTAGTGTCACAGGAATGGTTCAAGACATAGACAGTAAGAAGAGTCACTTTTCGTGTACTTCAGTCGGCATTATGCCTTTTGTATTTAATTCCGATGCAATTTCTGTGTTTCATCGTCTATAAGAAGGTCAGAGGGTACAGTAAACCTGCAGTGAAGCATCGGAATCTACAACTAGTGTCACATGAATGGTTCAAGACATAGACAGTAAGAAGAGTCAGTTTTCTTGTACTTAAGTCGGCATTGCTCCTTTTATATTTAATTCCGATGCAATTTCTATCTTTCATCGTCAATAAGAAGGTCAGAGGGATACAGTAAAATTGAAGTGATGGATCGGAATCTATAACTAGTGTTACAGGAATGGATCAAAGCATAGACAGTAAGAAGAGTCAGTTTTCTTGTACTTAAGTCGGCATTGTGCGTTTTTTGTTTAATTCCGAAGCAATTTCTGTGTTTCATCGTCAATAAGAAGGTCAGAGGGATACAGTAAACCTGAAGTGAAGCATCGGAATCTATAACTAGTGTCACAGGAATGGTTCAAAACATAGACAGTAAGAAGAGTCCGTTTTCTTGTACTTAAGTCGGCATTGTGCCTTTTTCAATTAATTCCGATGCAATTTCTGTATTTCATCGTCAATAAGAAGGTCAGAGGGATACAGTAATCCTGAAGTGAAGCATCGAAATCTATAAGTAGTGTCACAGGAATGATCAAGACATAGACAGTAAGAAGAGTCACTTTTCTTGTACTTCAGTCGGCATTGTGCCTTTTGTATTTAATTCCGATGCAATTTCTGTGTTTCATCGTCTATAAGTAGGTCAGAGGGTACAGTAAACCTGCAGTGAAGCATCGGAATCTACAACTAGTGTCACATGAATGGTTCAAAACATAGACAGTAAGAAGAGTCAGTTTTCTTGTACTTAGGTCAGCATTGTGCATTTTGTATTTAATGCCGATGCAATTTCTGTGGTTCATTGTCAATAAGAAGGTCAGAGGGATACAGTAAACCTGAAGTGAAGCATCGGAATCTATAACTAGTGTCACAGGAATGGTTCAAACATAGACAGTAAGAAGAGTCAGTTTGCTTTTACTTAGGTCGGCATTGTGCCTTTTGGATTTAATTCCGATGCAATTTCTGTGTTTCATCGTCAATAAGAAGGTCAGAGGCATACAGTAAACCTGAAGTAAAGCATCGTAATCTATAACTAGTGTCACAGGAATGGTTCAAAACATAGACAGTAAGAAGAGTCAGTTTTCTTCTACTTAATTCGGCATTGTGCCTTTTGTATTGAATCCCGATGCAATTTCTGTGTTTCATCCTCAATAAGAAGGTCAGAGGGATACAGTAAACCTGAAGTGAACCATCGGAATCTATAACTAGTGTCACAGGAATGGTTCAAACATAGACAGTAAGAAGAGTCTGTTTTCTTGACCTTAAGTCGGCATTGTGCCTTTTGTATTTAATTCCGATGCAATTTCTGTGTTCCATCGTCAATAAGAAGGTCAGAGGGATACAGTAAACCTGCAGTGAAGCATCGGAATCTATAACTAGTGTCACATGAATGGTTCAAAACATAGACATCAAGAAGAGTCAGCATTCTTGTACTTAAGTCGGCATTGTGCCTTTTGTATTTCATTCCGAGGCAATTTCTGAGTTTCATCGTCAATAAGAAGGTCAGAGGTATACAGTAAACCTGAAGTGAAGCATCGGAATCTATAACTAGTGTCACAGGTATGGTTCAAAACATAGACAGTAAGAAGAGTCAATTTTGTTGTATTTAAGTCGGTATTCTGCCTTTTGTATTTAATTCCGATGCAATTTCTGTATTTAATCGTCAATAAGAATGTCAGAGCGATACAGTAAACGTGAAGTGAAGCATCGGAATCTATAACTAGTGTCACAGGAATGGTTCAGAACATAGATAGAGAGAAGAGTCAGTTTTCTTGCACTTAAGTCGGCATTGTGCCTTTTGTATTTAATTCCGAAGCAATTTCTTTCTTTAATCGTCAATAAGAAGGTCAGAGGGATACAGTAAACCTGCAGTGAAGCATCGGAATCTGTAACTAGTGTCACAGGAATTGTTCAAAACAAAGACACTAAGAAGGGTCAGTTTTCTTGTACATAAGTCGGCATTGTGCCTTTTGTATTTAATTCCGATGCAATTTTTGTGTTTCACCGTCAATAAGAAGGTCAGAGGGATACAGTTAACCTGAAGTGAAGCATCGGAATCTATAACTAGTGTCACAGGAATGGTTCAAAACATAGACAGTAAGAAGAGTCAGTTTTCTTCTACTGAAGTCGGCATTGTGCCCTGTGTATATCAGTCCGATGCAATTTCTGTGTTTCATCGTCAATAAAAAGGTCAGAGAAATACATTGAACCTGAAGTGAAGCATCGGAATCTATAACTAGTGTCACAGGAATGGTTCAAAACATAGATAGTAAGAAGAGTCATTTTTCTTGTTTTTAAGTCGGCATTGTGCTTTTGTATTTAATTCCGATGCAATTTCTGTGTTTCATCGACAATAAGAAGGTTAGAGGGACACAGTAAACCTGAAGTGAAACATCGGAATCTATAACTAGTGTCACAGGAATACTTCAAAACATAGACAGTAAGAAGAGTCAGTTTTCTTGTACTTAAGTCGGCATTGTATCTTCTGTATTTAATTCCGATGCAATTTCAGCGTTTCATCGTCAATAAGAAGGTCAGAGGGAAATAGTGAACCTGAAGTGAAGCATCGGAATCTATAACTAGAGTCACAGGAACGGTTCAAAACATAGACAGTAAGAAGAGTCAGTTTTCTTGTACTTAAGTCGGCATTGTGCCTTTTGTATTTAATCCGATGCAATTTCTGTGTTTCATCGTCAATAAGAAGGTCAGAGGGATACGGTAAACCTGATGTGAAGGATCGTAATCTGTAACTAGTGTCACAGGAATGGTTCAAAACATAGACAGTAAGAAGAGTCAGTTATCTTGTACTTAAGTCGGCATTGTGCCTTTAGTATTTAATTCCGAAGCAATTTCTTTGTTTCATCGTCAATAAGAATGTCAGAGGGATACAGTAAACCTGAAGTAAAGCATCGGAACCTGTAACGAGTGTCACATGAATGGTTCAAAACATAGACAGTAAGAAGAGTCAGTTTTCTTGTACTTAAGTCGGCATTGTACCTTTTGTATTTAATTCCGATGCAATTTCTGTGTTTCATCGTCAATAAGAAGGGCAGCGGGATGCAGTAAACCTGCAGAGAAGAATCGGCATCTATAACTAGTTTCACATGAATGGTTCAAAACATAGACAGTAAGAAGAGTCAGTTTTCTTGTACTTAAATCGGCATTGTGCCGTTTGTAATTAATTCCGATGCAATTTCTGTATTTCATCGTCAATAAGAAGGTCAGGGGGGTACAGTGAACCTGAAGTGAAGCTTCGGAATCTATAACTAGTGGCACAGGAATGGTTCAAAACATAGACAGTAAGAAGAGTCAGTTTTCTTGTACTTAAGTCGGCATTGTGCTTTTGTATGTAATTCCGATGCAATTTCTTTGTTTCATCGTCAATAAGAAGGTCAGAGGGATACAGTAAACATAAAGTGAAGCATCGGAATCAATAACTAGTGTCACAGGAATGGTTCAAAACATAGACAGTAAGAAGAGTCAGTTTCCTTGTACTTAAGTCGGCATTGTGCATTTTCTATTTAATTCCGATGCAATTTCTGTGTTTCATCGTCAATAAGAGGGTCAGAGGGATACAGCAAACCAGAAGTGAAGCATCGGAATCTATAACTAGTGTCACAGGAATGGTTCAAAACATAGAAAGTAAGAAGAGTCAGTTTTCTTGTACTTAAGTCGGTATTGTGCCTCTTGTATTTAATTCCGATGCAATTTCTGTGTTTCATCGTCAATAAGAAGGTCAGAGGGATACAGTAAACCTGAAGTGAAGCACCGGAATCTATAACTAGTGTCACATGAATGGTTCAAAAAATAGGCAGTAAGAAGAGTCAGTTTTCCTGTACATAAGTCGGCATTGTGCCTTTGTTATTTAATTCCGATGCAATTTCTGTGTTTCATCGTCAATACGAATCTCAGAGGGATACAGTAAACCTGAAGTGAAGCATCGGAATCTATCACTAGTGTCACAGGAATGGTTCAAAACATAGACAGTAAGAAGAGTCAGTTTTCTTGTACTTATGTCGCCATTGTGCCTTTTGTATTTATTTCCGATGCAATTTCTGTGTTTCATCGTCAATAAGAAGGTAGGAGGGATACAGTGAACCTGAAGGGATGCATCGGAATCTATAACTAGTGTCACAGGAATGGTTCAAAACATAGACAGTAAGAAGAGCCAGTCGTCTTGTATTTGAGTCGGCATTGTGCATTTTGTATTTAATTCCGATGCAATTTCTGTGTTTCATCGTCAATAAGAAGGTCAGAAGGATACAGTAATTCTGAAGTGAAGCATCGGAATCTATAACTAGAGTCACATGAATGGTTCAAAACGTAGACAGATTGAATAGTCAGTTTTCTTGTACTTAAGTCGGCATTGTGCCTTTTGTATTTAATTCCGATGCAATATCTGTGTTTCATCGTCAATAAGAAGGTCAGAGGGATACAGTAAACCTGAAGTGAAGAATCGGAATCTATAACTAGTGTCACCGGAATGGTTCAAAACATAGACAGTAGGAAGAGTCAGTTCTCTTGTACTTCAGTCGGCATTGTGCTGTTGTATTTAATTCCGATGCAATTTCTGTTTTTCATCGTCCATAAGAGGGTCAGAGGCATACAGTAAACCAGAAGTAAAGCATCGGAATCTATAACTAGTGTCACAGGAATGGTTCAAAACATAGACAGTAAGAAGAGTCAGTTTTCTTGTACTTAAGTCGGCATGGTGCCTTTTGTATTTAATTCCGATGCAATTTCAACGTTTCATCGTCAATAAGAAGGTCAGAGGGAAATAGTGAACCTGAAGTGAAGCATCGGAATCTATAACTAGAGTCACAGGAACGGTTCAAAACATAGACAGTAAGAGGAGTCAGTTTTCTTGTACTTAAGTCGGCATTGTGCCTATTGTATTTAATCCGATGCAATTTCAGTGTTTCATCGTCAATAAGAAGGTCAGAGGGATACGGTAGATACGATGTGAAGGATCGTAATCTATAACTAGTGTCACAGGAATTGTTCAAAACATAGACAGTAAGAAGAGTCACTTTTCTTGTACTTAAGTCGGCATTGTCCTTTTATATTTAATTCCGATGCAATATCTGTGTTCCATCGCAAATAAGAAGGTCAGAGGGATACAGTAAACCTGAAGTGAAGCATCGGAATCTATAACAAGTGTCACTGGAATGGTTCAAAACGTAGACAGTAAGAAGAGTCAGTTATCTTGTACTTAAGTCGGCATTGTGCCTTTTGTATTTAATTCCGAAGCAATTTCTGTATTTCATCGTCAATAAGAATGTCAGAGGGATACAGTAAACCTGAAGTAAAGCATCGGAATCTATAACGAGTGTCACATGAATGGTTCAAAACATAGACAGTAAGAAGAGTCAGTTTTCTTGTACTTAAGTCGGCATCGTACCTTTTGTATTTAATTCCGATGCAATTTCTGTGTTTCATCGTCAATAAGAAGGGCAGCGGGATACAGTAAGCCTGCAGAGAAGCATCGGCATCTATAACTAGTGTCACATGAACGGTTCAAAACATAGACAGTAAGAAGAGTCAGTTTTCTTGTACTTAAATCGGCATTGTGCCGTTTGTAATTAATTCCGATGCAGTTTCTGTATTTCATCGTCAATAAGAAGGTCGGAGAAATACAGTAAACCTGAAGTGAAGCTTCGGAATCTATAACTAGTGGCACAGGAAAGGTTCAAAACATAGACAGTAAGAAGAGTCAGTTTTCTTGTACTTAAGTCGGCATTGTACCTTTTGTATTTAATTCCGATGCAATTTCTGTGTTTCATCGTCAATAAGAAGGTCAGAGGGATACAGTAAACCTGAAGTGAAGCATCGGAATCTATAACTAGTGTCACAGGAATGGTTCAAACATAGACAGTCAGAAGAGTCAGTTTTCTTTTACTTAAGTCGGCATTGTGCCTTTTGGATTTAATTCCGATGCAATTTCTGTGTTTCATCGTCAATATGAAGGTCAGAGGCATACAGTAAACCTGAAGTAAAGCATCGTAATCTATAACTAGTGTCACAGGAATGGTTCAAAACATAGACAGTAAGAAGAGTCAGTTTTCTTCTACTTAATTCGGCATTGTGCCTTTTGTATTTAATTCCGATGCAATTTCTGTGTTTCATCCTCAATAAGAAGGTCAGAGGGATACAGTAAACCTGAAGTGAAGCATCGGAATCTATGACTAGTGTCAAAGGAATGGTTTAAAACATAGACAGTAAGAAGAGTCAGTTTTCTTGTACTTAAGTCGGCATTTTGCTTTTGTTATTTAATTCCGATGCAATTTCTGTGTTTCATCGTCAATAAGAAACTCAGAGGGATACAGTAAACCTGAAGTGAAGCATTGGAATCTATAACTAGTGTCACAGGAATAGTTCAAAACATAGACAGTAAGAAGAGTCAGTTTTCTTGTACTTAAGTCGGCATTGTGCCTTTTGTATTTATTTCCGATGCAATTTCTGTGTTTCATCGTCAATAAGGAGGTAGGAGGGATACAGTGAACCTGAAGGGATGCATCGGAATCTATAACTAGTGTCACAGGAATGGTTCAAAACATAGACAGTAAGAAGAGCCAGTCTTCTTGTATTTGAGTCGTCATTGTGCCTTTTGTATTTAATTCCGATGCAACTTCTGTGTTTCATCGTCAATTAGAAGGTCAGAAGGATACAGTAAACCTGAAGTGAAGCATCGGAATCTATAACTAGTGTCACATGAATGGTTCAAAACATAGACAGATTGAATAGTCGGTTTTCTTGTACTTAAAACGGCATTGTGCCTTTTGTATTTAATTCCGATGCAATATCTGTGTTTCATCGTCAACAAGAAGGTCAGAGGGATACAGTAAACCTGAAGTGAAGAATCGGAATCTATAACTAGTGTCACCGGAATGGTTCAAAACATAGACAGTAGGAAGAGTCAGTTCTCTTGTACTTCAGTCGGCATTGTGCTTTTGTATTTAATTCCGATGCAATTTCTGTGTTTCATGGTCAATAAGAAGGTCAGAGGGATACGGTAAACCTGATGTGAAGGATCGTAATCTGTAACTAGTGCCACAGGAATGGTTCAAAACATAGACAGTAAGAAGAGTCAGTTATCTTGTACTTAAGTCGGCATTGTGCCTTTAGTATTTAATTCCGAAGCAATTTCTGTGTTTCATCGTCAATAAGAATGTCAGAGGGATACAGTAAACCTGAAGTAAAGCATCGGAACCTGTAACGAGTGTCACATGAATGGTTCAAAACATAGACAGTAAGAAGAGTCAGTTTTCTTGTACTTAAGTCGGCATTGTACCTTTTGTATTTAATTCCCATGCAATTTCTGTGTTTCATCGTCAATAAGAAGGGCAGCGGGATGCAGTAAACCTGCAGAGAAGAATCGGCATCTATAACTAGTTTCACATGAATGGTTCAAAACATAGACAGTAAGAAGAGTCAGTTTTCTTGTACTTAAATCGGCATTGTGCCGTTTGTAATTAATTCCGATCCAATTTCTGTATTTCATCGTCAATAAGAAGGTCAGGGGGGTACAGTGAACCTGAAGTGAAGCTTCGGAATCTATAACTAGTGGCACAGGAATGGTTCAAAACATAGACAGTAAGAAGAGTCAGTTTTCTTGTACTTAAGTCGGCATTGTGCTTTTGTATGTAATTCCGATGCAATTTCTTTGTTTCATCGTCAATAAGAAGGTCAGAGGGATACAGCAAACCAGAAGTGAAGCATCGGAATCTATAACTAGTGTCACAGGAATGGTTCAAAACATAGAAAGTAAGAAGAGTCAGTTTTCTTGTACTTAAGTCGGCATTGTGCCTCTTGTATTTAATTCCGATGCAATTTCTGTGTTTCATCGTCAATAAGAAGGTCAGAGGGATACAGTAAACCTGAAGTGAAGCACCGGAATCTATAACTAGTGTCACATGAATGGTTCAAAAAATAGACAGTAAGAAGAGTCAGTTTTCCTGTACGTAAGTCGGCATTGTGCCTTTGTTATTTAATTCCGATGCAATTTCTGTGTTTCATCGTCAATACGAATCTCAGAGGGATACAGTAAACCTGAAGTGAAGCATCGGAATCTATCACTAGTGTCACAGGAATGGTTCAAAACATAGACAGTAAGAAGAGTCAGTTTTCTTGTACTTAAGTCGGCATTGTGCCTTTTGTATTTATTTCCGATGCAATTTCTGTGTTTCATCGTCAATAAGAAGGTAGGAGGGATACAGTGAACCTGAAGGGATGCATCGGAATCTATAACTAGTGTCACAGGAATGGTTCAAAACATAGACAGTAAGAAGAGCCAGTCGTCTTGTATTTGAGTCGGCATTGTGCATTTTGTATTTAATTCCGATGCAATTTCTGTGTTTCATCGTCAATAAGAAGGTCAGAAGGATACAGTAATTCTGAAGTGAAGCATCGGAATCTATAACTAGAGTCACATGAATGGTTCAAAACATAGACAGATTGAATAGTCAGTTTTCTTGTACTTAAGTCGGCATTGTGCCTTTTGTATTTAATTCCGATGCAATATCTGTGTTTCATCGTCAATAAGAAGGTCAGAGGGATACAGTAAACCTGAAGTGAAGAATCGGAATCTATAACTAGTGTCACCGGAATGGTTCAAAACATAGACAGTAGGAAGAGTCAGTTCTCTTGTACTTCAGTCGGCATTGTGCTGTTGTATTTAATTCCGATGCAATTTCTGTGTTTCATCGTCCATAAGAGGGTCAGAGGCATACAGTAAACCAGAAGTAAAGCATCGGAATCTATAACTAGTGTCACAGGAATGGTTCAAAACATAGACAGTAAGAAGAGCCAGTTTTCTTGTACTTAAGTCGGCATTGTGCCTTTTGTATTTAATTCCGATGCAATTTCAACGTTTCATCGTCAATAAGAAGGTCAGAGGGAAATAGTGAAACTGAAGTGAAGCATCGGAATCTATAACTAGAGTCACAGGAACGGTTCAAAACATAGACAGTAAGAGGAGTCAGTTTTCTTGTACTTAAGTCGGCATTGTGCCTATTGTATTTAATCCGATGCAATTTCAGTGTTTCATCGTCAATAAGAAGGTCAGAGGGATACGGTAGATACGATGTGAAGGATCGTAATCTATAACTAGTGTCACAGGAATTGTTCAAAACATAGACAGTAAGAAGAGTCACTTTTCTTGTGCTTAAGTCGGCATTGTCCTTTTATATTTAATTCCGATGCAATATCTGTGTTCCATCGCAAATAAGAAGGTCAGAGGGATACAGTAAACCTGAAGTGAAGCATCGGAATCTATAACAAGTGTCACAGGAATGGTTCAAAACGTAGACAGTAAGAAGAGTCAGTTATCTTGTACTTAAGTCGGCATTGTGCCTTTTGTATTTAATTCCGAAGCAATTTCTGTATTTCATCGTCAATAAGAATGTCAGAGGGATACAGTAAACCTGAAGTAAAGCATCGGAATCTATAACGAGTGTCACATGAATGGTTCAAAACATAGACAGTAAGAAGAGTCAGTTTTCTTGTACTTAAGTCGGCATTGTACCTTTTGTATTTAATTCCGATGCAATTTCTGTGTTTCATCGTCAATAAGAAGGGCAGCGGGATACAGTAAGCCTGCAGAGAAGCATCGGCATCTATAACTAGTGTCACATGAACGGTTCAAAATATAGACAGTAAGAAGAGTCAGTTTTCTTGTACTTAAATCGGCATTGTGCCGTTTGTAATTAATTCCGATGCAGTTTCTGTATTTCATCGTCAATAAGAAGGTCGGAGGGATACAGTAAACCTGAAGTGAAGCTTCGGAATCTATAACTAGTGGCACAGGAAAGGTTCAAAACATAGACAGTAAGAAGAGTCAGTTTTCTTGTACTTAAGTCGGCATTGTACCTTTTGTATTTAATTCCGATGCAATTTCTGTGTTTCATCGTCAATAAGAAGGTCAGAGGGATACAGTAAACCTGAAGTGAAGCATCGGAATCTATAACTAGTGTCACAGGAATGGTTCAAACATAGACAGTAAGAAGAGTCAGTTTTCTTTTACTTAAGTCGGCATTGTGCCTTTTGGATTTAATTCCGATGCAATTTCTGTGTTTCATCGTCAATATGAAAGTCAGAGGCATACAGTAAACCTGAAGTAAAGCATCGTAATCTATAACTAGTGTCACAGGATTGGATCAAAACATTGACAGTAAGAAGAGTCAGTTTTCTTCTACTTAATTCGGCATTGTGCCTTTTGTATTTAATTCCGATGCAATTTCTGTGTTTCATCCTCAATAAGAAGGTCAGAGGGATACAGTAAACCTGAAGTGAAGCATCGGAATCTATGACTAGTGTCAAAGGAATGGTTTAAAACATAGACAGTAAGAAGAGTCAGTTTTCTTGTACTTAAGTCGGCATTTTGCTTTTGTTATTTAATTTCGATGCAATTTCTGTGTTTCATCGTCAATAAGAAACTCAGAGGGATACAGTAAACCTGAAGTGAAGCTTTGGAATCTATAACTAGTGTCACAGGAATAGTTCAAAACATAGACAGTAAGAAGAGTCAGTTTTCTTGTACTTAAGTCGGCATTGTGCCTTTTGTATTTATTTCCGATGCAATTAATGTGTTTCATCGTCAATAAGGAGGTACGAGGGATACAGTGAACCTGAAGGGATGCATCGGAATCTATAACTAGTGTCACAGGAATGGTTCAAAACATAGACAGTAAGAAGAGCCAGTCTTCTTGTATTTGAGTCGTCATTGTGCCTTTTGTATTTAATTCCGATGCAACTTCTGTGTTTCATCGTCAATAAGAAGGTCAGAAGGATACAGTAAACCTGAAGTGAAGCATCGGAATCTATAACTAGTGTCACATGAATGGTTCAAAACATAGACAGATTGAATAGTCGGTTTTCTTGTACTTAAGTCGGCATTGTGCCTTTTGTATTTAATTCCGATGCAATATCTGTGTTTCATCGTCAACAAGAAGGTCAGAGTTATACAGTAAACCTGAAGTGAAGAATCGGAATCTATAACTAGTGTCACCGGAATGGTTCAAAACATAGACAGTAGGAAGAGTCAGTTCTCTTGTACTTCTGTCGGCATTGTGCTTTCGTATTTAATTCCGATGCAATTTCTGTGTTTCATGGTCAATAAGAAGGTCAGAGGGATACGGTAAACCTGATGTGAAGGATCGTAATCTGTAACTAGTGTCACAGGAATGGTTCAAAACATAGACAGTAAGAAGAGTCAGTTATCTTGTACTTAAGTCACGCATTGTGCCTTTAGTATTTAATTCCGAAGCAATTTCTGTGTTTCATCGTCAATAAGAATGTCAGAGGGATACAGTAAACCTGAAGTAAAGCATCGGAACCTGTAACGAGTGTCACATGAATGGTTCAAAACATAGACAGTAAGAAGAGTCAGTTTTCTTGTACTTAAGTCGGCATTGTACCTTTTGTATTTAATTCCGATGCAATTTCTGTGTTTCATCGTCAATAAGAAGGGCAGCGGGATGCAGTAAACCTGCAGAGAAGAATCGGCATCTATAACTAGTTTCACATGAATGGTTCAAAACATAGACAGTAAGAAGAGTCAGTTTTCTTGTACTTAAATCGGCATTGTGCCGTTTGTAATTAATTCCGATGCAATTTCTGTATTTCATCGTCAATAAGAAGGTCAGGGGGGTACAGTGAACCTGAAGTGAAGCTTCGGAATCTATAACTAGTGGCACAGGAATGGTTCAAAACATAGAGAGTAAGAAGAGTCAGTTTTCTTGTACTTAAGTCGGCATTGTGCTTTTGTATGTAATTCCGATGCAATTTCTTTGTTTCATCGTCAATAAGAAGGTCAGAGGGATACAGTAAACATAAAGTGAAGCATCGGAATCAATAACTAGTGTCACAGGAATGGTTCAAAACATAGACAGTAAGAAGAGTCAGTTTCCTTGTACTTAAGTCGGCATTGTGCATTTTCTATTTAATTCCGATGCAATTTCTGTGTTTCATCGTCAATAAGAGGGTCAGAGGGATACAGCAAACCAGAAGTGAAGCATCGGAATCTATAACTAGTGTCACAGGAATGGTTCAAAACATAGAAAGTAAGAAGAGTCAGTTTTCTTGTACTTAAGTCGGCATTGTGCCTCTTGTATTTAATTCCGATGAAATTTCTGTGTTTCATCGTCAATAAGAAGGTCAGAGGGATACAGTAAACCTGAAGTGAAGCACCGGAATCTATAACTAGTGTCACATGAATGGTTCAAAAAATAGACAGTAAGAAGAGTCAGTTTTCCTGTACATAAGTCGGCATTGTGCCTTTGTTATTTAATTCCGATGCAATTTCTGTGTTTCATCGTCAATACGAATCTCAGAGGGATACAGAAAACCTGAAGTGAAGCATCGGAATCTATCACTAGTGTCACAGGAATGGTTCAAAACATAGACAGTAAGAAGAGTCAGTTTTCTTGTACTTAAGTCGGCATTGTGCCTTTTGTATTTATTTCCGATGCAATTTCTGTGTTTCATCGTCAATAAGAAGGTCAGAAGGATACAGTAATTCTGAAGTGAAGCATCGGAATCTATAACTAGAGTCACATGAATGGTTCAAAACATAGACAGATTGAATAGTCAGTTTTCTTGTACTTAAGTCGGCATTGTGCCTTTTGTATTTAATTCCGATGCAATATCTGTGTTTCATCGTCAATAAGAAGGTCAGAGGGATACAGTAAACCTGAAGTGAAGAATCGGAATCTATAACTAGTGTCACCGGAATGGTTCAAAACATAGACAGTAGGAAGAGTCAGTTCTCTTGTACTTCAGTCGGCATTGTGCTGTTGTATTTAATTCCGATGCAATTTCTGTGTTTCATCGTCCATAAGAGGGTCAGAGGCATACAGTAAACCAGAAGTAAAGCATCGGAATCTATAACTAGTGTCACAGGAATGGTTCAAAACATAGACAGTAAGAAGAGTCAGTTTTCTTGTACTTAAGTCGGCATTGTGCCTTTTGTATTTAATTCCGATGCAATTTCAACGTTTCATCGTCAATAAGAAGGTCAGAGGGAAATAGTGAACCTGAAGTGAAGCATCGGAATCTATAACTAGAGTCACAGGAACGGTTCAAAACATAGACAGTAAGAGGAGTCAGTTTTCTTGTACTTAAGTCGGCATTGTGCCTATTGTATTTAATTTCGATGCAATTTCTGTGTTTCATCGTCAATAAGAAGGTCAGAGGGATACGGTAGATACGATATGAAGGATCGTAATCTATAACTAGTGTCACAGGAATTGTTCAAAACATAGACAGTAAGAAGAGTCACTTTTCTTGTACTTAAGTCGGCATTGTCCTTTTATATTTAATTCCGATGCAATATCTGTGTTCCATCGCAAATAAGAAGGTCAGAGGGATACAGTAAACCTGAAGTGAAGCATCGGAATCTATAACTAGTGTCACAGGAATGGTTCAAAACGTAGACAGTAAGAAGAGTCAGTTATTTTGTACTTAAGTCTGCATTGTGCCTTTTGTATTTAATTCCGAAGCAATTTCTGTATTTCATCGTCAATAAGAATGTCAGAGGGATACAGTAAACCTGAAGTAAAGCATCGGAATCTATAACGAGTGTCACATGAATGGTTCAAAACATAGACAGTAAGAAGAGTCAGTTTTCTTGTACTTAAGTCGGCATTGTACCTTTTGTATTTAATTCCGATGCAATTTCTGTGTTTCATCGTCAATAAGAAGGGCAGCGGGATACAGTAAGCCTGCAGAGATGCATCGGCATCTATAACTAGTGTCACATGAACGGTTCAAAACAAAGACAGTAAGAAGAGTCAGTTTTCTTGTACTTAAATCGGCATTGTGCCGTTTGTAATTAATTCCGATGCAGTTTCTGTATTTCATCGTCAATAAGAAGGTCGGAGGGATACAGTAAACCTGATGTGAAGCTTCGGAATCTATAACTAGTGGCACAGGAAAGGTTCAAAACATAGACAGTAAGAAGAGTCAGTTTTCTTGTACTTAAGTCGGCATTGTACCTTTTGTATTTAATTCCGATGCAATTTCTGTGTTTCATCGTCAATAAGAAGGTCAGAGGGATACAGTAAACCTGAAGTGAAGCATCGGAATCTATAACTAGTGTCACAGGAATGGTTCAAACATAGACAGTAAGAAGAGTCAGTTTTCTTTTACTTAAGTCTGCATTGTGCCTTTTGGATTTAATTCCGATGCAATTTCTGTGTTTCATCGTCAATATGAAGGTCAGAGGCATACAGTAAACCTGAAGTAAAGCATCGTAATCTATAACTAGTGTCACAGGAATGGTTCAAAACATAGACAGTAAGAAGAGTCAGTCTTCTTCTACTTAATTCGGCATTGTGCCTTTTGTATTTAATTCCGATGCAATTTCTGTGTTTCATCCTCAATAAGAAGGTCAGAGGGATACAGTAAACCTGAAGTGAAGCATCGGAATCTATGACTAGTGTCAAAGGAATGGTTTAAAACATAGACAGTAAGAAGAGTCAGTTTTCTTGTACTTAAGTCGGCATTGTGCTTTTGTTATTTAATTCCGATGCAATTTCTGTGTTTCATCGTCAATAAGAAACTCAGAGGGATACAGTAAACCTGAAGTGAAGCTTTGGAATCAATAACTAGTGTCACAGGAATAGTTCAAAACATAGACAGTAAGAAGAGTCAGTTTTCTTGTACTTAAGTCAGCATTGTGCCTTTTGTATTTAATGCCGATGCAATTTCTGTGTTTCGTCGTCAATAAGAAGGTCAGAGGGATACAGTAAACCTGAAGTGAAGCATCGGAATCTATAACTAGTGTCACAGGAATGGTTCAAACATAGACAGTAAGAAGAGTCAGTTTACTTTTACTTAAGTCGGCATTGTGCCTTTTGGATTTAATTCCGATGCAATTTCTGTGTTTCATCGTCAATATGAAGGTCAGAGGCATACAGTAAACCTGAAGTAAAGCATCGTAATCTATAACTAGTGTCACAGGAATGGTTCAAAACATAGACAGTAAGAAGAGTCAGTTTTCTTCTACTTAATTCGGCATTGTGCCTTTTGTATTTAATTCCGATGCAATTTCTGCGTTTCATCCTCAATAAGACGGTCAGAGGGATACAGTAAACCTGAAGTGAAGCATCGGAATCTATAACTAGTGTCACAGGAATGGTTCAAACATAGACAGTAAGAAGAGTCTGTTTTCTTGTACTTAAGTCGGCATTGTGCCTTTTGTATTTAATTCCGATGCAATTTCTGTGTTCCATCGTCAATAAGAAGGTCAGAGGGATACAGTAAACCTGCAGTGAAGCATCGGAATCTATAACTAGTGTCACATGAATGGTTCAAAACATAGACATCAAGAAGAGTCAGCATTCTTGTACTTAAGTCGGCGTTGTGCCTTTTGTATTTCATTCCGAGGCAATTTCTGAGTTTCATCGTCAATAAGAAGGTCAGAAGTATACAGTAAACCTGAAGTGAAGCATCGGAATCTATAACTAGTGTCACAGGTATGGTTCAAAACATAGACAGTAAGAAGAGTCAATTTTCTTGTATTTAAGTCGGCATTCTGCCTTTTGTATTTAATTCCGATGCAATTTCTGTATTTAATCGTCAATAAGAAGGTCAGAGCGATACAGTAAACGTGAAGTGAAGCATCGGAATCTATAACTAGTGTCACAGGAATGGTTCAGAACATAGATAGAAAGAAGAGTCAGTTTTCTTGCACTTAAGTCGGCATTGTGCCTTTTGTATTTAATTCCGATGCAATTTCTTTGTTTAATCGTCAATAAGAAGGTCAGAGGGATACAGTAAACCTGAAGTGAAGCATCGGAATCTGTAACTAGTGTCACAGGAATTGTTCAAAACATAGACAGTAAGAAGAGTCAGTTTTCTTGTACTTAAGTCGGCATTGTGCCTTTTGTATTTAATTCCGATGCAATTTGTGTGTTTCATCGTCAATAAGAAGGTCAGAGGGATACAGTAAACCTGAAGTGAAGCATCGAAATCTATAACTAGTGTCACAGGAATGGTTCAGAACATAGACAGTAAGAAGAGTCAGTTTTCTTCTACTGAAGTCGGCATTGTGCATTTTGTACATCATTCCGATGCAATTTCTGTGTTTCATCGTCAATAAAAAGGTCAGAGAAATACAGTGAACCTGAAGTGAAGCATCGGAATCTATAACTAGTGTCACAGGAATGGTTCAAAACATAGATAGTAAGAAGAGTCATTTTTCTTGTTTTTAGTCGGCATTGTGCCTTTTGTATTTAATTCCGATGCAATTTCGGTGTTTCATCGACAATAAGAAGGTTAGAGGGACACAGTAAACCTGAAGTGAAACATCGGAATCTATAACTAGTGTCACAGGAATACTTCAAAACATAGACAGTAAGAAGAGTCAGTTTTCTTGTACTTAAGTCGGCATTGTATCTTTTGTATTTAATTCCGATGCAATTTGAGCGTTTCATCGTCAATAAGAAGGTCAGAGGGAAATAGTGAACCTGAAGTGAAGCATCGGAATCTATAACTAGAGTCACAGGAACGGTTCAAAACATAGACAGTAAGAAGAGTCAGTTTTCTTGTACTTAAGTCGGCATTGTGCCTTTTGTATTTAATCCGATGCAATTTCTGTGTTTCATCGTCAATAAGAAGGTCAGAGGGATACGGTAAACCTGATGTGAAGGATCGTAATCTGTAACTAGTGTCACAGGAATGGTTCAAAACATAGACAGTAAGAAGAGTCAGTTATCTTGTACTTAAGTCGGCATTGTGCCTTTTGTATTTAATTCCGAAGCAATTTCTGTGTTTCATCGTCAATAAGAATGTCAGAGGGATACAGTAAACCTGAAGTAAAGCATCGGAACCTGTAACGAGTGTCACATGAATGGTTCAAAGCATAGACAGTAAGAAGAGTCAGTTTTCTTGTACTTAAGTCGGCATTGTACCTTTTGTATTTAATTCTGATGCAATTTCTGTGTCTCATCGTCAATAAGAAGGGCAGCGGGATGCAGTAAACCTGCAGAGAAGCATCGGCATCTATAACTAGTTTTACATGAATGGTTCAAAACATAGACAGTAAGAAGAGTCAGTTTTCTTGTACATAAATCGGCATTGTGCCGTTTGTAATTAATTCCGATGCAATTTCTGTATTTCATCGTCAATACGAAGGTCAGAGGGATACAGTAAACATAAAGTGAAGCATCGGAATCAATAACTAGTGTCACGGGAATGGTTCAAAACATAGACAGTAAGAAGAGTCAGTTTCCTTGTACTTAAGTCGGCATTGTGCATTTTCTATTTAATTCCGATGCAATTTCTGTGTTTCATCGTCAATAAGAGGGTCAGAGGGATACAGCAAACCAGAAGTGAAGCATCGGAATCTATAACTAGTGTCACAGGAATGGTTCAAAACATAGAAAGTAAGAAGAGTCAGTTTTCTTGTACTTAAGTCGGCATTGTGCCTCTTGTATTTAATTCCGATGCAATTTCTGTGTTACATCGTCAATAAGAAGGTCAGAGGGATACAGTAAACCTGAAGTGAAGCACCGGAATCTATAACTAGTGTCACATGAATGGATCAAAAAATAGACAGTAAGAAGAGTCAGTTTTCCTGTACTTAAGTCGGCATTGTGCCTATGTTAATTAATTCCGATGCAATATCTGTGTTTCATCGTCAATACGAATCTCAGAGGGATACAGTAAACCTGAAGTGAAGCATCGGAATCTATCACTAGTGTCACAGGAATGGTTCAAAACATAGACAGTAAGAAAAGCCAGTCGTCTTGTATTTGTGTCGGCATTGTGCCTTTTGTATTTAATTCCGATGCAATTTCTGTGTTTCATCGTCCATAAGAGGGTTAGAGGCATACAGTGAACCTGAAGTGAAGCATCGGAATCTATAACTAGGGTCACAGGAATGGTTCAAAACATAGACAGTAAGAAGAGTCAGTTTTCTTGTACTTAAGTCGGCATTGTGCCTTTTGTATTTAATTCCGATGCAATTTCTACGTTTCATCGTCAATAAGAAGGTCAGAGGGAAATAGTGAACCTGAAGTGAAGCATCGGAATCTATAACTAGAGTCACAGGAACGGTTCAAAACATAGACAGTAAGAGGAGTCAGTTTTCTTGTACTTAAGTCGGCATTGTGCCTATTGTATTTAATCCGTTGCAATTTCTGTGTTTCAACGTCAATAAGAAGGTCAGAGGGATACGGTACATACGATGTGAAGGATCGTAATCTATAACTAGTGTCACAGGAATTGTTCAAAACATAGACAGTAAGCCGGCCGGTGTGGCCGTGCGGTTAAAGGCGCTTCAGTCTGGAACCGCGTGACCGCTGCGGTCGCAGGTTCGAATCCTGCCTCGGGCATGGATGTGTGTGATGTCCTTAGGTTAGTTAGGTTTAATTAGTTCTAAGTTCTAGGCGACTGATGACCTCCGAAGTTAAGTCGCATAGTGCTCAGAGCCATTTGAGCCATAGACAGTAAGAAGAGTCACTTTTCTTGTACTTAAGTCGGCATTGTCCTTTTATATTTAATTCCGATGCAATATCTGTGTTCCATCGTCAATAAGAAGGTCAGAGGGATACAGTAAACCTGAAGTGAAGCATCGGAATCTGTAACTAGTGTCACAGGAATGGTTCAGAACGTAGACAGTAAGAAGAGTCAGTTATCTTGTACTTAAGTCGGCATTGTGCCTTTTGTATTTAATTCCGAAGCACGTTCTGTATTTCATCGTCAATAAGAATGTCAGAGGGATACAGTAAACCTGAAGTAAAGCATCGGAATCTATAACGAGTGTCACATGAATGGTTCAAAACATAGACAGTAAGAAGAGTCAGTTTTCTTGTACTTAAGTCGGCATTGTACCTTTTGTATTTAATTCCGATGCAATTTCTGTGTTCCATCGTCAATAAGAAGGGCAGCGGGATACAGTAAGCCTGCAGAGAAGCATCGGCATCTATAACTAGTGTCACATGAACGGTTCAAAACATAGACAGTAAGAAGAGTCAGTTTTCTTGTACTTAAATCGGCATTGTGCCGTTTGTAATTAATTCCGATGCAGTTTCTGTATTCCATCGTCAATAAGAAGGTCAGAGGGATACAGTAAAGCTGAAGTGAAGCTTCGGAATCTATAACTAGTGGCACAGGAAAGGTTAAAATTATAGACAGTAAGAAGAGTCAGTTTTCTTGTACTTAAGTTGGCATTGTACCTTTTGTATTTAATTCCGATGCGATTTCTGTGTTTCATCGTCAATAATAAGGTCAGAGGGATACAGTAAACCTGCACTGAAGCATCGGAATATATAACTAGTGTCACATGAATGGTTCAAAACATAGACAGTAAGAAGAGTCAGTTTTCTTGTACTTATGTCAGCATTGTGCCTTTTGTATTTAATGCCGATGAAATTTCTGTGTTTCATCGTCAATAAGAAGGTCAGAGGGATACAGTGAACCTGAAGTGAAGCATCGGAATCTATAACTAATGTCACAGGAATGGTTCAAAGCATAGACAGTAAGAAAAGTCAGTCTTCTTGTACTTAAGTCGGCATTGTGCCTTTTGTATTTAATTCCGATGCAATTTCTGTGTTTCATCGTCAATAAGAAGGTCAGTGGGATACAGTAAACCTGAAGTGGAGCATCGGAATCTATAACTAGTGTCAAAGGAATGGTTTAAAACATAGACAGTAAGAAGAGTCAGTTTTCTTGTACTTAAGACGGCATTGTGCTTTTGTTATTTAATTCCGATGCAATGTCTGTGTTTCATCGTCAATAAGAATCTCAGAGGGATACAGTAAACCTGAAGTGAAGCATCGGAATCTATAACTAGTGTCACAGGAATAGTTCAAAACATAGACAGTAAGAAGAGTCAGTTTTCTTGTACTTAAGTCGGCATTGTGCCTTTTGTATTTATTTCCGATGCAATTTCTGTGTTTCATCGTCAATAAGGAGGTAGGAGGGATACAGTGAACCTGAAGGGATGCATCGGAATCTATAACTACTGTCACAGGAATGGTTCAAAACATAGACAGTAAGAAGAGCCAGTCTTCTTGTATTTGAGTCGTCATTGTGCCTTTTGTATTTAATTCCGATGCATCTTCTGTGTTTCATCGTCAATATGAAGGTCAGAAGGATACAGTAAACCTGAAGTGAAGCATCGGAATCTATAACTAGTGTCACATGAATGGTTCAAAACATAGACAGATTGAATAGTCAGTTTTCTTGTACTTAAGTCGGCATTGTGCCTTTTGTATTTAATTCCGATGCAATATCTGTGTTTCATCGTCAACAAGAAGGTCAGAGGGATACAGTAAACCTGAAGTGAAGAATCGGAATCTATAACTAGTGTCACCGGAATGGTTCAAAACTTAGACAGTAGGAAGAGTCAGTTCTCTTGTACTTCAGTCGGCATTGTGCTTTTGTATTTAATTCCGATGCAATTTCTGTGTTTCATCGTCAATAAGAAGGTCAGAGGGATACAGTAAACCAGAAGTGAAGCAACGGAATCTATAACTGGTGTCACAGGAATGGTTCAAAACATAGACAGTAAGAAGAGTCAGTTTTCTTGTACTTAAGTCGGCATTGTGCCTTTTGTATTTAATTCCGATGCCATTTCTGTGTTTCATCGTCAATAAGAAGGTCAGAGGGATACAGTAAACCTGCAGTGAAGCTTCGGAATCTACAACTAGTGTCACATGAATGGTTCAAAACATAGACAGTAAGAAGAGTCAGTTCTCTTGTACTTAAGTCAGCATCGTGCCTTTTGTATTTAATGCCGATGCAATTTCTGTGTTTCATCGTCAATAAGAAGGTCAGAGGGATACAATAATCCTGAAGTGAAACATCGTAAATCTATAACTAGTGTCACAGGAATGGTTCGAACATAGACAGTAAGAAGAGTCAGTTTTCTTGTACTTAAGTCGGCATTGTGGCTTTTGTATTAAATTCCGATGCAATTTCTGTGTTTCATCGTCAATAAGAAGGTCAGAGGGATACAGTAAACCTGCAGTGATGCATCGGAATCCATAACTAGTGTCACATGAATGGTTCAAAACATAGACATTAAGAAAAGTCAGCATTCTTGTACTTAAGTCGGCATTGTGCCTTTTGTATTAAATTCCGAGGCAATTTCTGTGTTTCATCGTCAATAAGAAGGTCAGAGGTATACAGTAAACCTGAAGTGAAGCATCGGAATCTATAACTAGTGTCACAGGTATGGTTCAAAACATAGACAGTAAGAAGAGTCAATTTTCTTGTATTCAAGTGGGCATTGTGCCATTTGTATTTAATTCCGATGCAATTTCTGTATTTAATCGTCAATAAGAAGGTCAGAGCGATACAGTAAACGTGAAGTGAAGCATCGGAAACTATAACTAGTGTCACAGGAATGGTTCAAAACATAGACAGTAAGAAGAGTCAGTTTTCTTGTACTTAAGTCGGCATTGTGCCTTTTGGTATTAATTCCGATGCAATATGTGTGTTTCATCTTCTATAAGAAGGTCAGAGGGATACAGTAAACCTGATGTGAAGCATCGGAATCAATAAGTAGTGTCACAGTAATGGTTCAAAACATAGACAGTAAGAAGAGTCAGTTTTCTTGTACTTAAGTCGGCATTGCTCCTTTTATATTTAATTCCGATGCAATTTCTATCTTTCATCGTCAATAAGAAGGTCAGAGGGATACAGTAAACCTGAAGTGAAGCATCGGAATCTATAACTAGTGTAACAGGAATGGTTCAAAACATAGACAGTAAGAAGAGTCAGTTTTCTTGTACTTATGTCGGCATTGTGCCTTTTGTATTTTATTCCGATGCAATTTCTGTGTTTCATCGTCAATAAGAAGGTCAGAGGGATACAGTAAACCTGAAGTGAAGCATCGAAATCTGTAAGTAGTGTAACAGGAATGGTTCAAGACATAGACAGTAAGAAGAGTCACTTTTCTTGTACTTCAGTCGGCATTGTGCCTTTTGTATTTAATTCCGATGCAATTTCTGTGTTTCATCGTCTATAAGAAGGTCAGAGGGTACAGTAAACCTGCAGTGAAGCATCGGAATCTACAACTAGTGTCACATGAATGGTTCTGAACATAGACAGTAAGAAGGGTCAGCTTTCTTGTACTTAAGTCAGCATTGTGCCTTTTGTATTTAATGCCGATGCAATTTCTGTGTTTCATCGTCAATAAGAAGGTCAGAGGGATACAGTAAACCTGAAGTGAAGCATCGGAATCTATAACTAGTGTCACAGGAATGGTTCAAACATAGACAGTAAGAAGAGTCGGTTTTCTTTTACTTAAGTCGGCATTGTGCCTTTTGGATTTAATTCCGATGCAATTTCTGTGTTTCATCGTCAATAAGAAGGTAAGAGGCATACAGTAGACCTGAAGTAAAGCATCGTAATCTATAACTAGTGTCACAGGAATGGTTCAAAACATAGACAGTAAGAAGAGTCAGTTTTCTTCTACTTAATTCGGCATTGTGCCTTTTGTATTTAATTCCGATGCAATTTCTGTGTTTCATCCTCAATAAGAAGGTCAGAGGGATACAGTAAACCTGAAGTGAAGCATCGGAATCTATAACTAGTGTCACAGGAATGGTTCAAACATAGACAGTAAGAAGAGTCTGTTTTCTTGTACTTAAGTCGGCATTGTGCCTTTTGTATTTAATTCCGATGCAATTTCTGTGTTCCATCGTCAATAAGAAGGTTAGAGGGATACAGTAAACCTGCAGTGAAGCATCGGAATCTATAACTAGTGTCACAGGAATGGTTCAAACATAGACAGTAAGAAGAGTCGGTTTTCTTTTACTTAAGTCGGCATTGTGCCTTTTGGATTTAATTCCGATGCAATTTCTGTGTTTCATCGTCAATAAGAAGGTCAGAGGCATACAGTAGACCTGAAGTAAAGCATCGTAATCTATAACTAGTGTCACAGGAATGGTTCAAAACGTAGACAGTAAGAAGAGTCAGTTTTCTTCTACTTAATTCGGCATTGTGCCTTTTGTATTTAATTCCGATGCAATTTCTGTGTTTCATCCTCAATAAGAAGGTCAGAGGGATACAGTAAACCTGAAGTGAAGCATCGAAATCTATAACTAGTGTCACAGGAATGGTTCAAACATAGACAGTAAGAAGAATCTGTTTTCTTGTACTTAAGTCGGCATTGTGCCTTTTGTATTTAATTCCGATGCAATTTCTGTGTTCCATCGTCAATAAGAAGGTTAGAGGGATACAGTAAACCTGCAGTGAAGCATCGGAATCTATAACTAGTGTCACATGAATGGTTCAAAACATAGACATCAAGAAGAGTCAGCATTCTTGTACTTAAGTCGGCATTGTGCCTTTTGTATTTCATTCCGAGGCAATTTCTGAGTTTCATCGTCAATAAGAAGGTCAGAGGTATACAGTAAACCTGAAGTGAAGCATCGGAATCTATAACTAGTGTCACAGGTATGGTTCAAAACATAGACAGTAAGAAGAGTCAGTTTTCTTCTACTTAAGTCGGCATTGTGCCTTTTGTATATCATTCCGATGCAATTTCTGTATTTAATCGTCAATAAGAAGGTCAAAGCGATACAGTAAACACGAAGTGAAGCATCGGAATCTATAACTAGTGTCACAGGAATGGTTCAGAACATAGATAGAAAGAAGAGTCAGTTTTCTTTTACTTAAGTCGGCATTGTGCCTTTTGGATTTAATTCCGATGCAATTTCTGTGTTTCATCGTCAATAAGAAGGTCAGAGGTATACAGTAAACTTGAAGTAAAGCATCGTAATCTATAACTAGTGTCACAGGAATGGTTCAAAACATAGACAGTAAGAAGAGTCAGTTTTCTTCTACTTAATTCGGCATTGTGCCTTTTGTATTTAATTCCGATGCAGTTTCTGTGTTTCATCCTCAATAAGAAGGTCAGAGGGATACAGTAAACCTGAAGTGAAGCATCGGAATCTATAACTAGTGTCACAGGAATGGTTCAAACATAGACAGTAAGAAGAGTCTGTTTTCTTGTACTTAAGTCGGCATTGTGCCTTTTGTATTTAATTCCGATGCAATTGCTGTGTTTCATCGTCACTAAGAAGGTCAGAGGGATACAGTAAACCTGCAGTGAAGCATCGGAATCTATAACTAGTGTCACATGAATGGTTCAAAACATAGACAGTAAGAAGAGTCAGTTTTCTTGTACTTAAGTAAGCATTGTGCCTTTTGTATTTAATTCCGATGCAATTTCTGTGTTTCATCGTCAATAAGAATGTCAGAGGCATACAGTAAACCTGAAATAAATCATCGGAATCTATAACTAGTGTCACAGGAATGGTTCAAAACATAGACAGTAAGAAGAGTCAGTTTTCTTGTACTTAAGTCGGCATTGTGCCTTTTCTATTTAATTCCGATGCAATTTGTGTGTTTCATCGTCAATAAGAAGGTCAGAGGGATACAGTAAACCTGAAGTGAAGCATCGGAATCTATAACTAGTGTCACAGGAATGGTTCAAAACATAGACAGTAAGAAGAGTCAGTTTTCTTCGACTTAAGTCGGCATTGTGCCTTTTGTATATCATTCCGATGCAATTTCTGTGTTTCATCGTCAATAAAATGGTCAGAGAAATACAGTGAACCTGAAGTGAAGCATCGGAATCTATAACTAGTGTCACAGGAATACTTCAAACCATAGACAGTAAGAAGAGTCAGTTTTCTTGTACTTAAGTCGGCATTGTAACTTTTGTATTTAATTCCGATGCAATTTCAGCGTTTCATCGTCAATAAGAAGGTCAGAGGGATACGGTAAACCTGATGTGAAGGATCGTAATCTGTAACTAGTGTCACAGGAATGGTTCAAAACATAGACAGTAAGAAGAGTCAGTTATCTTGTACTTAAGTCGGCATTGTGCCTTTTGTATTTAATTCCGAAGCAATTTCTGTGTTTCATCGTCAATAAGAATGTCAGAGGGATACTGTAAACCTGAAGTAAAGCATCGGAACCTGTAACGAGTGTCACATGAATGGTTCAAAACATAGACAGTAAGAAGAGTCAGTTTTCTTGTACTTAAGTCGGCATTGTACCTTTTGTATTTAATTCCGATGCAATTTCTGTGTTTCATCGTCAATGAGAAGGGCAGCGGGATACAGTAAACCTGCAGAGAAGCATCGGAATCTATAACTAGTGTCACAGGAATGGTTCAAACATAGACAGTAAGAAGAGTCGGTTTTCTTTTACTTAAGTCGGCATTGTGCCTTTTGGATTTAATTCCGATGCAATTTCTGTGTTTCATCGTCAATAAGAAGGTCAGAGGCATACAGTAGACCTGAAGTAAAGCATCGTAATCTATAACTAGTGTCACAGGAATGGTTCAAAACATAGACAGTAAGAAGAGTCAGTTTTCTTCTACTTTATTCGGCATTGTGCCTTTTGTATTTAATTCCGATGCAATTTCTGTGTTTCATCCTCAATAAGAAGGTCAGAGGGATACAGTAAACCTGAAGTGAAGCATCGAAATCTATAACTAGTGTCACAGGAATGGTTCAAACATAGACAGTAAGAAGAATCTGTTTTCTTGTACTTAAGTCGGCATTGTGCCTTTCGTATTTAATTCCGATGCAATTTCTGTGTTCCATCGTCAATAAGAAGGTTAGAGGGATACAGTAAACCTGCAGTGAAGCATCGGAATCTATAACTAGTGTCACATGAATGGTTCAAAACATAGACATCAAGAAGAGTCAGCATTCTTGTACTTAAGTCGGCATTGTGCCTTTTGTATTTCATTCCGAGGCAATTTCTGAGTTTCATCGTCAATAAGAAGGTCAGAGGTATACAGTAAACCTGAAGTGAAGCATCGGAATCTATAACTAGTGTCACAGGTATGGTTCAAAACATAGACAGTAAGAAGAGTCAGTTTTCTTCTACTTAAGTCGGCATTGTGCCTTTTGTATATCATTCCGATGCAATTTCTGTATTTAATCGTCAATAAGAAGGTCAAAGCGATACAGTAAACACGAAGTGAAGCATCGGAATCTATAACTAGTGTCACAGGAATGGTTCAGAACATAGATAGAAAGAAGAGTCAGTTTTCTTTTACTTAAGTCGGCATTGTGCCTTTTGGATTTAATTCCGATGCAATTTCTGTGTTTCATCGTCAATAAGAAGGTCAGAGGTATACAGTAAACTTGAAGTAAAGCATCGTAATCTATAACTAGTGTCACAGGAATGGTTCAAAACATAGACAGTAAGAAGAGTCAGTTTTCTTCTACTTAATTCGGCATTGTGCCTTTTGTATTTAATTCCGATGCAGTTTCTGTGTTTCATCCTCAATAAGAAGGTCAGAGGGATACAGTAAACCTGAAGTGAAGCATCGGAATCTATAACTAGTGTCACAGGAATGGTTCAAACATAGACAGTAAGAAGAGTCTGTTTTCTTGTACTTAAGTCGGCATTGTGCCTTTTGTATTTAATTCCGATGCAATTGCTGTGTTTCATCGTCACTAAGAAGGTCAGAGGGATACAGTAAACCTGCAGTGAAGCATCGGAATCTATAACTAGTGTCACATGAATGGTTCAAAACATAGACAGTAAGAAGAGTCAGTTTTCTTGTACTTAAGTAAGCATTGTGCCTTTTGTATTTAATTCCGATGCAATTTCTGTGTTTCATCGTCAATAAGAATGTCAGAGGCATACAGTAAACCTGAAATAAATCATCGGAATCTATAACTAGTGTCACAGGAATGGTTCAAAACATAGACAGTAAGAAGAGTCAGTTTTCTTGTACTTAAGTCGGCATTGTGCCTTTTCTATTTAATTCCGATGCAATTTGTGTGTTTCATCGTCAATAAGAAGGTCAGAGGGATACAGTAAACCTGAAGTGAAGCATCGGAATCTATAACTAGTGTCACAGGAATGGTTCAAAACATAGACAGTAAGAAGAGTCAGTTTTCTTCGACTTAAGTCGGCATTGTGCCTTTTGTATATCATTCCGATGCAATTTCTGTGTTTCATCGTCAATAAAATGGTCAGAGAAATACAGTGAACCTGAAGTGAAGCATCGGAATCTATAACTAGTGTCACAGGAATACTTCAAACCATAGACAGTAAGAAGAGTCAGTTTTCTTGTACTTAAGTCGGCATTGTATCATTTGTATTTAATTCCGATGCAATTTCAGCGTTTCATCGTCAATAAGAAGGTCAGAGGGATACGGTAAACCTGATGTGAAGGATCGTAATCTGTAACTAGTGTCACAGGAATGGTTCAAAACATAGACAGTAAGAAGAGTCAGTTATCTTGTACTTAAGTCGGCATTGTGCCTTTTGTATTTAATTCCGAAGCAATTTCTGTGTTTCATCGTCAATAAGAATGTCAGAGGGATACTGTAAACCTGAAGTAAAGCATCGGAACCTGTAACGAGTGTCACATGAATGGTTCAAAACATAGACAGTAAGAAGAGTCAGTTTTCTTGTACTTAAGTCGGCATTGTACCTTTTGTATTTAATTCCGATGCAATTTCTGTGTTTCATCGTCAATGAGAAGGGCAGCGGGATACAGTAAACCTGCAGAGAAGCATCGGCATCTATAACTAGTTTCACTTGAATGGTTCAAAACATAGACAGTAAGAAGAGTCAGTTTTCTTGTTCTTAAATCGGCATTGTGCCGTTTGTAATTAATTCCGATGCAATTTCTGTATTTCATCGTCAATAAGAAGGTCAGAGGGATACAGTGAACCTGAAGTGATGCTTCGGAATCTATAACTAGTGTCACAGGAATGGTTCAAAACATAGACAGTAAGAAGAGTCAGTTTTCTTCTACTTAATTCGGCATTGTGCCTTTTGTATTTAATTCCGATGCAATTTCTGTGTTTCATCCTCAATAAGAAGGTCAGAGGGATACAGTAAACCTGAAGTGAAGCATCGGAATCTATAACTAGTGTCACAGGAATGGTTCAAACATAGACAGTAAGAAGAGTCTGTTTTCTTGTACTTAAGTCGGCATTGTGCCTTTTGTATTTAATTCCGATGCAATTTCTGTGTTCCATCGTCAATAAGAAGGTTAGAGGGATACAGTAAACCTGCAGTGAAGCATCGGAATCTATAACTAGTGTCACAGGAATGGTTCAAACATAGACAGTAAGAAGAGTCGGTTTTCTTTTACTTAAGTCGGCATTGTGCCTTTTGGATTTAATTCCGATGCAATTTCTGTGTTTCATCGTCAATAAGAAGGTCAGAGGCATACAGTAGACCTGAAGTAAAGCATCGTAATCTATAACTAGTGTCACAGGAATGGTTCAAAACATAGACAGTAAGAAGAGTCAGTTTTCTTCTACTTAATTCGGCATTGTGCCTTTTGTATTTAATTCCGATGCAATTTCTGTGTTTCATCCTCAATAAGAAGGTCAGAGGGATACAGTAAACCTGAAGTGAAGCATCGAAATCTATAACTAGTGTCACAGGAATGGTTCAAACATAGACAGTAAGAAGAATCTGTTTTCTTGTACTTAAGTCGGCATTGTGCCTTTTGTATTTAATTCCGATGCAATTTCTGTGTTCCATCGTCAATAAGAAGGTTAGAGGGATACAGTAAACCTGCAGTGAAGCATCGGAATCTATAACTAGTGTCACATGAATGGTTCAAAACATAGACATCAAGAAGAGTCAGCATTCTTGTACTTAAGTCGGCATTGTGCCTTTTGTATTTCATTCCGAGGCAATTTCTGAGTTTCATCGTCAATAAGAAGGTCAGAGGTATACAGTAAACCTGAAGTGAAGCATCGGAATCTATAACTAGTGTCACAGGTATGGTTCAAAACATAGACAGTAAGAAGAGTCAGTTTTCTTCTACTTAAGTCGGCATTGTGCCTTTTGTATATCATTCCGATGCAATTTCTGTATTTAATCGTCAATAAGAAGGTCAAAGCGATACAGTAAACACGAAGTGAAGCATCGGAATCTATAACTAGTGTCACAGGAATGGTTCAGAACATGGATAGAAAGAAGAGTCAGTTTTCTTTTACTTAAGTCGGCATTGTGCCTTTTGGATTTAATTCCGATGCAATTTCTGTGTTTCATCGTCAATAAGAAGGTCAGAGGTATACAGTAAACTTGAAGTAAAGCATCGTAATCTATAACTAGTGTCACAGGAATGGTTCAAAACATAGACAGTAAGAAGAGTCAGTTTTCTTCTACTTAATTCGGCATTGTGCCTTTTGTATTTAATTCCGATGCAGTTTCTGTGTTTCATCCTCAATAAGAAGGTCAGAGGGATACAGTAAACCTGAAGTGAAGCATCGGAATCTATAACTAGTGTCACAGGAATGGTTCAAACATAGACAGTAAGAAGAGTCTGTTTTCTTGTACTTAAGTCGGCATTGTGCCTTTTGTATTTAATTCCGATGCAATTGCTGTGTTTCATCGTCACTAAGAAGGTCAGAGGGATACAGTAAACCTGCAGTGAAGCATCGGAATCTATAACTAGTGTCACATGAATGGTTCAAAACATAGACAGTAAGAAGAGTCAGTTTTCTTGTACTTAAGTAAGCATTGTGCCTTTTGTATTTAATTCCGATGCAATTTCTGTGTTTCATCGTCAATAAGAATGTCAGAGGCATACAGTAAACCTGAAATAAATCATCGGAATCTATAACTAGTGTCACAGGAATGGTTCAAAACATAGACAGTAAGAAGAGTCAGTTTTCTTGTACTTAAGTCGGCATTGTGCCTTTTCTATTTAATTCCGATGCAATTTGTGTGTTTCATCGTCAATAAGAAGGTCAGAGGGATACAGTAAACCTGAAGTGAAGCATCGGAATCTATAACTAGTGTCACAGGAATGGTTCAAAACATAGACAGTAAGAAGAGTCAGTTTTCTTCGACTTAAGTCGGCATTGTGCCTTTTGTATATCATTCCGATGCAATTTCTGTGTTTCATCGTCAATAAAATGGTCAGAGAAATACAGTGAACCTGAAGTGAAGCATCGGAATCTATAACTAGTGTCACAGGAATACTTCAAACCATAGACAGTAAGAAGAGTCAGTTTTCTTGTACTTAAGTCGGCATTGTATCTTTTGTATTTAATTCCGATGCAATTTCAGCGTTTCATCGTCAATAAGAAGGTCAGAGGGATACGGTAAACCTGATGTGAAGGATCGTAATCTGTAACTAGTGTCACAGGAATGGTTCAAAACATAGACAGTAAGAAGAGTCAGTTATCTTGTACTTAAGTCGGCATTGTGCCTTTTGTATTTAATTCCGAAGCAATTTCTGTGTTTCATCGTCAATAAGAATGTCAGAGGGATACTGTAAACCTGAAGTAAAGCATCGGAACCTGTAACGAGTGTCACATGAATGGTTCAAAACATAGACAGTAAGAAGAGTCAGTTTTCTTGTACTTAAGTCGGCATTGTACCTTTTGTATTTAATTCCGATGCAATTTCTGTGTTTCATCGTCAATGAGAAGGGCAGCGGGATACAGTAAACCTGCAGAGAAGCATCGGCATCTATAACTAGTTTCACTTGAATGGTTCAAAACATAGACAGTAAGAAGAGTCAGTTTTCTTGTTCTTAAATCGGCATTGTGCCGTTTGTAATTAATTCCGATGCAATTTCTGTATTTCATCGTCAATAAGAAGGTCAGAGGGATACAGTGAACCTGAAGTGATGCTTCGGAATCTATAACTAGTGGCACAGGAATGGTTCAAAACATAGACAGTAAGAAGAGTCAGTTTTCTTGTACTTAAGTCGGCATTGTGCTCTTGTATGTAATTCCGATGCAATTTCTTTGTTTCATCGTCAATAAGAAGGTCAGAGGGATACAGTAAACATAAAGTGAAGCATTGGAATCAATAAGTAGTGTCACAGGAATGGTTCAAATCATAGGCAGTAAGAAGAGTCAGTTTCCTTGTACTTAAGTCGGCATTGTGCATTTTCTATTTAATTCCGATGCAATTTCTGTGTTTCATCGTCAATAAGAGGGTCAGAGGGATACAGCAAACCTGAAGTGAAGCACCGGAATCTATAACTAGTGTCACAGGAATGGTTCAAAGCGTAGAAAGTAAGAAGAGTCACTTTTCTTGTACTTAAGTCGGCATTGTGCCTCTTGTATTTAATTCCGATGCAATTTCTGCGTTTCATCGTCAATAAGAAGGTCAGAGAGATACAGTATACATGAAGTGAAGCATCGAAATCTATAACTAGTCTCACAGGAATGGTTCAAAACATAGACTGTAAGAAGAGTCAGATTTCTTGTACTTAAGTCGGCATTGTGCCTTTTCTGTTTAATTCCGAAGCAATTTCTGTGTTTCATCGTCAATAAGAAGGTCCAAGGGATACAGTAAACATATAGTGAAGCATCGGAATCTGAAACTGCTCTCACAGGAAATGTTGAAATCGTAGTCAGTAGGAAGAGTCAGTCTTCTTGTACTTAAGTCAGCATTGTGCCTTTGTATTTAATTCTGATGCAAGTTCTGTGTTTCATAGTCAATAAGAAGGTCCAAGGGATACAGTAAACATATAGTGAAGCATCGGAATCTAAAACTGGTCTCACAGGAAATGTTCAAAACATAGTCAGTAAGAAGAGCCAGTCTTCTTGTACTTGAGTCGGCAATGTGCCTTCTGTATTTAATTCTGATGCATTTTCTGTGTTTCATCGTCAATAGCAAGGCCAGAGGGATACAGTGAACCTGAAGTGAAACATCAGAATCTATAACTAGTGTCACAGGAATGGTTCAAAACATAGACAGTAAGAAGAGCCAGTCTTTTGTACTTGAATCGGCATTGTGTCTATGTATTTAATTCCGATGCAATTTCTGTGTTTCATCGTCAATAATTAGGTCCAATGGATACAGTAAACCTGAAGCGAAGCATCGGAATCTATAACTAAGGTCACAGGAATGTTTCAAAACATAGACAGTAAGAAGAGCCAGTCTTCTTGTACTTCAGTCGGCATTGTGCCTATGTGTTTCATTCCGATGGTATTTCTGTGTTACATCGTCAATAAGAAAGTCAGAGGGTTACAGTAAGGCAAAAGTGAAGCATCGGAATCTATAACTAGTGTCACAGGAATGGTTCGAAACATAGACAGTAAGAAGTTTCAGTCTTCTTGTACTTACGTAGGCATTGTGCCTTTTGTATTTAATTCCGATGCAATTTCTGTATTTCATCGTCAATAAGGAGGTCAGAGGTATACAGTAAACCTGAAGTGAAGCATCGGAATCTATAACTAGTGTCACAGGAATGGATCAAAACATTGACAGTAAGAAGAGTCAGTTTTCTTGTACTTAATTCGTCATTGTGCCTTTTGTATTTAATTCCGATGCAATTTCTGTGTTTCATCGTCAACAAGAAGGTCAGAAGGGACACAGTAAACCTGAAGTGAAGCATCGGAATCGATAACTAGTGTCACAGGAATGGTTCAAAACACAGACAGTAAGAAGAGTCAGATATCCTGTACTTAAGTCGGCATTGTGCATTTTGTATTTAATCCCGATGCAATATCTGTGTTTCATCGTCAATAAGAAGGCCAGAGGGATACAGTAAACCTGAAGTGAAGCATCGAAATCCATAACTAGTGTCACAGGAATGGTTCAAAACAAATACAGTAAGAAGAGTCAGTTCTCTCGTATTTAAGTCGGCATTTTACTTTTTGTATTTAATTCCGATGCAATTAATGTGTTTCATCGTCAATAAGAAGGTCAGAGGGATACAGTACACCTGAAGGTAAGCATCGGAATGTGTAACTAGTGTCACAGGAATTGTTCAAAACATAGACAGTAAGATGAGTTAGTTTTCTTGTACTTATGTCAGCATTGTGCCTTTTCTATTTAATTCTGATTCAATTTCTGTGTTTTGTCATCAATATGAAGGTCCAAGGGATACAGTAAACCTGAAGTGAAGCATCGGAATCTAAAACCTGTCCCACAGAAAAGCTTCAAATCATAGACCGTAAGAAGAGCCAGTCTACTTGTACTTGAGTCGGCATTGCGCCTTTCGTATTTAATTCTGATGCAATTTCTGTGTTTCATCGTCAATAAGAAGGTCCAAGGGATTCTGTAAAAATATAGTGAAGCATCGGAATCTAAAACTGGTCTCACAGAAAATGTTCAAATCATAGTCAGTAAGAAGAGTCAGTCTTCTTGTACTTAAGTCGGCATTGTGCCTTTTCTATTTAATTCCGATGCAATTTCTGTGTTTTGTCGTCAATAAGAAGGTCCAAGGGATACAGTAAACCTGATGTGAAGCATCGGAATCTATAACCGGACTCACACGAAAGGTTCAAAACATAGACAGTCAGAAGAGCCAGTCTTCTTGAACTTGAGTCGACATTGTGCCTGTTGTAATTAATTGCGATGCAATTTCTATGTTTCATCGTCAATAAGAAGGTCAGAGGGATACAGTAAACCTGAGGTGAGGCATCGCAAACTGTAACTAGTGTCACAGGAATTATTCAATACATAGACAGTAGGATGAGTCAGTGTTCTTGTACTTAAGTTGGCATTGTGCCTTTTGTATATAATTCAGATGCAATTTCTGTGTTTCATCGTCAATAAGAAGGTCCAAGGAATACAGTAAACCTGAAGTGAAGCATCGGAATCTATAACTAGTGTCACAGGCATGGTTCAAAGCATAGACAGTTGGAAGAGTCAGTCTTCTTGAACTTAAGTCGGCATTGTGCCTTTTCTTTTTAATTCCGATGCAATATCTGTGTTTCGTCGTCCATAAGAAGGTCCAAGGGACACAGTAAACCTGAAGTGAAGCATCGGAATCTATAACTAGTATCACAGGAAAGGTTCAAACATAGACAGTAAGAAGAGTCAGTGTTCTTTTACTTAAGTCGGCATTGTGCCTTTTGTATTTAATTCCGATGCAACTTCTGTGTTTCGTCGTCAATAAGAAGGTCCAAGGGATACAGTCAACCTGAAGTGAAGCATAGTAATCTATAACTAGTGTCACAGGAATGGTTCAAAACATAGACAGTAAGAACAGTCAGTCTTCTTGTACTTAAGTCGGCATTGTGCCTTTTCTATTTAATTCAGATGCAATTTCTGTGTTTCCTCGTCAATAAGAATGTCAGAGGGATACAGTAAACCTGAAGTGAAGCATCGGAATCTATAACTAGTGTCACAGGAATGGTTCAAAACATAGACAGAAAGAGGAGTCAGTCTTCTTGTACTTAAGTCGGCATTGTGCCTTTTTTATTTAATTCCGATGCAATTTATGTGTTTCATCGTCAATAAGAAGGTCAGAGGGATAAAATCAACCTGAAGTGAAGCATCGGAATCTATAACTAGTGTCACAGGAATGGTTCAAAGCATAGACAGTAAGAAGAGCCGGTCTTCTTGTACTTGAGTTGGAATTGAGCCTATGTATTTAATTCCGATGCAATTTCTGTGTTTCATCGTCAATAAGAATGTCAGAGGGATGCAGTAAACCTGAAGTGAAGCATCGGAATCTATAACCAGTGTCACAGGAATGGTTCAAAACATAGACAGTAAGAAGAGTCAGTCTTCTTGTACTTAAGTCGGCATTGTGCCTTTTGTATCTAATTCCGATGCTATTTCTGTGTTTCATGATCAATAAGAAGGTTAGAAGTATACAGTAAACCTGAAGTGAAGCTTCGGAATCTATAACTAGTGTCGCAGGAATGGTTAAATACGTAGACAGTAAGAAGAGTCAGTTTTCTTGTACTTAACTCGGCATTGTGCCTTTTGTATTTAATTCCGATGCAATTTCTGTGTTTCATCGTCAATAAGAAGGTCAGAGCGATACAGTAAACCTGAAGTGAAGCATCGGAATCGATAACTAGTGTCACAGGAATGGTTCAAAGCACAGACAGTAAGAAGAGTCAGATATCTTGTACTTAAGTCGGCATTGTGCCTTTTGTATTTAATTCCGATGCAATATCTCTGTTTCATCGTCAATAAGAAGGTCAGAGGGATACAGTAAACCTGAAGTGAAGCATCGAAATCCATAACTAGTGTCACAGGAATGGTTCAAAACAAATACAGTAAGAAGAGTCAGTTCTCTTGTACTTAAGTCGGCATTTTGCATTTTGTATTTAATTCCGATGCAATTTCTGTGTTTCATCGTCAATAAGAAGGTCCAAGGGATACAGTAAAATTATAGTGAAGCATCGGAATCTAAAACTGGTCTCACAGAAAATGTTCAAATCATAGTCAGTAAGAAGAGTCAGTCTTCTTGTACTTACGTCGGCATTGTGCCTTTTCTAATTAATTCCGATGCAATTTCTGTGTTTTGTCGTCAATAAGAAGGTCCAAGGGATACAGTAAACCTGAAGGGAACCATCGGAATCTATAACTAGTGTCACAGGAATGGTTCAAACATAGACAGTTAGAAGAGTCAGTGTTCTTGTACTTAAGTCGGCATTGTGCCTTTTGTATTTAATTCCAATGCAACTTCTGTGTTTCGTCGTCAATAAGAAGGTCCAAGGGATACAGTAAACCTGAAGTGAAGCATCGGAATCCATAACTAGTGTCACAGGAAAGGTTCAACACATAGACAGTAAAAGAGTCAGTCTTCTTGTACTTAAGTCGGCATTGTGCCTTTTGTATTTTATTCCGATGTTATATCTGAGTTTCATCGTCAGTAAGAAGGTCAGAGGGATACAGTAAACCTGAAGTGAAGCATCGGAATCAATAACTAGTGTCACAGGAATGGTTCAAATCATAGACAATAAGAGGAGTCAGTCTTCTTGTACTTAAGTCGGCATTGTGGCTTTTGTACTTATTTCCGATGCAATTTCTATGTTTCATCGTCAATAAGAAAGTCAGAGGGATACAGTAAACGTGAAGTAAAGCATCGGAATCTATAACTAGAGTCACAGGGATGGTTCAAAACATAGACAGTGGGGAGAGTCAGGCTTCTTGTACTTAAGTCGGCATTGTGCCTCTTCTATTTAATTTCGATGCAATTTCTGTGTTTCGTCGTCAATACGAAGGTCCAAGGGATACAGTAATCCTGAAGTGAATCATAGGAATCTAGTACAAGTGTCACAGGAATGGTTCAAATCATAGACTGTAAGAAGAGTCAGTCTTCTTGTACTTAAGTCGGCATTGTGCCTTTTCTATTTAATTCCGATGCAATTTCTGTGTTTCATCGTCAATACGAATGTCAGAGGGATGCAGTAAACCTGAAGTTAAGCATCGGAATCTATAACCAGTGTCACAGGAATGGTTCAAATCATAGACAGTAAGAAGAGTCAGTCTTGTTGCACTTAAGTCTGCATTATGCCTTTTGTATTAAATTCCGATTCAATTTCTGTGTTTCATCGTCAATAAGAAGGTCAGAGGGTTACAGTAAACCTGAGGTGAAGTATCGGAATCTATAACTAGTGTCACAGGAATGGTTCAATACATAGACAGTAAGAAAAGTCAGTCTTCTTGTACTTAAGTCGGCATTGTGCCTTTTGTATTTAATTCCGATGCAATTTCTGTGTTTCATCGTCAATAAGAAGGTCAGAGGGATACAGTAAACCTGAAGTGGAGCATCGGAATCTATAACTAGTGTCAAAGGAATGGTTTAAAACATAGACAGTAAGAAGAGTCAGTCTTCTTGTACTTAAGTCGGCATTGTGCCTTTTCTATTTAATTCCGATGCAATTTCTTTGTTTCATCGGCAATAAGAAGGTCAGAGGGATACAGTAAACCTGAAGTGAAGCATTGGAATCTGTAACTAATGTCACAGGAATGGTTCAAAACATAGACAGTAGGAAGAGTCAGTCTTCTTGTACTTAAGTCGGCATTGTGCCTTTTGTATTTAATTCCGATGCAATTTCTGTGTTTCATCGTCAATAAGAAGGTCCAAGGGATACAGTAAACCTGAATTGTAGCATCAGAAACAATAACTAGTGTCACAGGAATGGTTCAAATCATAGACAGTAAGAAGAGCCAGTCTTCTTGTACTTGAATCGGCATTGTGCCTGTGTATTTAATTCCGTTGCAATTTCTGTGTTTCATCGTCAATAAGAAGGTCCAAGGGATACAGTAAACCTGAAGCGAAGCATCGGAATCTATAACTAGTGTCAAAGGAATGGTTCAAAACATAGACAGTAAGAAGAGCCAGTCATCTTGTACTTGAGTCGGCATTGTGGCTATGTATTTAATTCCGATGCAATTTCTGTGTTACATCGTCAATACGAAAGTCAGCGGGATACAGTAAACCTGAAGTGAAGCATCGGAATCTATAACTAGTGTCACAGGAAAGGTTCAAAACATAGACAGTAAGAAGAGTCAGTCTTCTAGTACTTACGTAGGCATTGTGCCTTTTGTATTTAATTTCGATGCAATTTCTGTGTTTCATCGTCAATAAGGAGCTCAGAGGGATACAGAAAACCTGTAGTGAAGCATCGATATCTATAACTAGTGTCACAGCAATGGTTCAAATCAGAGACAGTAAGAAGAGTCAGTTTTCTTGTACTTAATTCGGCATTGTGCCTTTTGTATTTAATTCCGATGCAATTTCTGTGTTTCATCGTCAATAAGAATGTCAGAGGGATACAGTAAACCTGAAGTGAGGCATCGGAATCTATAACTTGTGTCACGGGAATGGTTCAAAACATAGACAGTACGAAAAGTCAGTTCTCTTGTACTTAAGTCGGCATTGTGCCTTTTCTATTTAATTCCGATGCAATTTCTGTGTTTCATCGTCAATAAGAAGGTCAGAGGGACGCAGTAAACCTGAAGTGAAGCATCGGAATCTATTACCAGTGTCACAGGAATGGTTCAAAACATAGACAGTAAGAAGAGTCAGTCTTGTTGTACTTAAGTCGGCATTATGCCTTTTGTATTTAATTCCGATGCAATTTCTGTGTTTCATCGTCAATAAGAAGGTCAGAGGAATACAGTAAAAATGAAGTGAAGCTTAGGAATCTATAACTAGTGTCACAGGAATGGTTCAAAACATAGACAGTAGGAAGAGTCAGTCTTCTTGTACTTAAGTCGGCATGGTGCCTTTTGTATTTAATTCCGATGCAATTACTGTGTTTCATCGTCAATAAGAAGGTCCAAGGGATTTAGTAAACCTGAAGTGTAGCATCGGAATAAATAACTAGTGTCACAGGAATGGTTGAAAGCATAGACAGTAAGAAGAGCCAGTCTTCTTGTACTTGAATCGGCATTGTGCCTATGTATTTAATTCCGATGCAATTTCTGTGTTTCATCGTCAATAAGAAGGTCCAAGGGATACAGTAAACCTGAAGCGAAGCATCGGAATCTATAACTAGTGTCACAGGAATGGTTCAAAGCACAGACAGTAAGAAGAGCCAGTCTTCTTGTACTTGAGTCGGCATTGTGCCTATGTATTTAATTCCCATGCAATTTCTGTGTTACATCATCAATAAGAAAGTCAGAGGGATACAGTAAACCTGAAGTGAAGCATCGTAATCTATAACTAGTGTCACAGGAATGGTTCAAAACATAGACAGTAAGAAGAGTCAGTCTTCTTGTTTTTACGTAAGCATTGTGCCTTTTGTATTTAATTCCGATGCAATTTCTGTGTTTCGTCGTCAATGAGGTGCTCAGAGGGATACAGTAAACCTGTAGTGAAGCATCGGAATCTATAACTAGTGTCAGAGGAATGGTTTAAAACATAGACAGTAAGAAGAGTCAGTTTTCTTGTACTTAATTCGGCATTGTGCCTTTTGTGTTTAATTCCGACGCAATTTCTGTGTTTCATCGTCAATAAGAATGTCAGAGGGATATAGTAAACCTGAAGTGAAGCATCGGAATCTATAACTTGTGTCATGGGAATGGTTCAAAACATAGACAGTAAGAAAAGTTAGTTTTCTTGTTCTTAAGTCGGCATTTTGCCATTTCTATTTAACTCCGATGCAATTTCTGTGATTCATCGTCAATAAGAAGGTCAGAGGGATTCAGTAAACCTTAAGTGAAGCATCGGAATCTATAACTAGTGACACAGGAATGGTTCAAATCATAGACAGTAAGAACAGCCAGTCTTCATGTACTTGAGTCGGCATTGTGCCTTTAGAATTTAATTCCGATGCAATTTCTGTGTTTCATCGTCAATAAGAAGGTCAGAGGGATACAGTAAACCCGAAGTGAAGTATCGGAAACTATAACTAGTGTCACAGGAATGGTTCCAAACATATACAGTAAGAAGAGCCAGTCTTCTTGTACTTGAGCCGGCATTATGCCTTTTGTATTTAATTCCGATGCAATCTCTGTGTTTCATCGTCAATAAGAGGGTCCAAGGAATACAGTAAACATATAGTGAAGCATAGGAATCTAAAACTGGTCTCACAGGAAATGTTCAAAAGACAGTCTGTAAGAAGAGTCAGTCTTCTTGTACTTAAGTCGGCATTGTGGCTTTTGTATTTAATTCCGATGCAATTTCAGTGTTTCATCGTCAATAAGAAGGTCCAAGGGATACAGTAAACAAATAGAGAAGCATCAGAATTTAAACTGGTCTCACAGGAAATGTTCAAACATAGTCAGTAAGAAGAGTCAGTCTTCTTGTACCTAAGTCGGCATTGTGCCTTTTGTATTTAATTCCGATGAAATTTCTGTGTTTCATCGTCAATAAGAAGGTCCAAGGGATACAGTAAAACTGAAGTGAAGCATCCGAATCTAAAACTGGTCTCACCTGAAAGGTTCAAAACATAGACAGTAAGAAGAGTTACTTTTCTTGTAGTTATGTCAGCATTGTGCCTTTTCTATTTAATTGCGTATCAATTTCTGTGTTTCATTATCAATATGAATGTCCAAGGGATACAGTAACCCTGAAGTGAAGCATCGGAATCTAAAACCGGTCCCACAGAGAAGCTTCAAAACATAGACAGTAAGAAGAGCCAGTCTACTTGTACTTGAGCCGGCATTGCGCCTTTCGTATTTAATTCTGATGAAATTTCTGTGTTTCATTGTCAATAAGACGGTCCAAGGGATACAGTAAAAATATAGTGAAGCATCGGAATCTAAAACTGGTCTCACAGGAAAAGTTCAAATCATAGTCAGTAAGAAGAGTCAGTCTTCTTGTACTTAAGTCGGTATTGTGCTTTTTGTATTTAATTGTGATTCAATTTCTGTGTTTCATTGTCTATAAGAAGGTCCAAGGGATACAGTAAAAATATAGTGAAGCATCGGAATCTAAAACTAGTCTCACAGGAAATGTTCAAAACATAGTCTGTAAGAAGAGTCAGTCTTCTTGTACTTAAGTCGGTATTGTGCTTTTTGTATTTAATTACGATGCAATTTCTGTGTTTCATCGTCAATAAGAAGGTCCAAGGGATACAGTAAACATATAGTGAAGCATCGGAATCTATAACCGGTCTCACAGGAAAGGTCGAAAACATAGACAGTCAGAAGAGCCAGTCTTCTTGAATTTGAGTCGGCATTGTGCCTTTTGTCATTAATTCCGATGCAATTTTTGTGTTTCATCGTCAATAAGATGGTCAGAGGGATACAGTAAATCTGAGGTGAAGCATCGCAATCTATAACTCGTGTCACAGGAATGGTTCAAAACATAGACAGTAACAAGAGTCAGTCTTCTTGGACTTAAGTCGGCAATGTGACTTTTATATTTTATACCGATGCAATTTCCGTGTTTAATCGTCAATAAGAAGGTCCAAGTGATACAGTAAACCTGAAGTGAAGCATCGGAATCTATAACTAGTGTCACAGGAAAGGTTCAAAGTATAGACAGTAGGAAGAGTCAGTCTTCTTGTACTTAAGTTGGCATTATGCCTTTTGTATTCAATTCCGATGCAATGTCTGTGTTTCATCGTCAATAAGAAGCTCCAAGGGATACAGTAAACCTGAAGTGAAGCATCGGAGTCTATAACTAGTGTCACAGGAATGGTTCAAAACATAGACAGTAAGAAGAGTCAGTCTTCTTGTACTTAAGTCGGCATTGTGCGTTTTGTATTTAATTCCGATGCAATTTCTGTGTTTCATCGTCAATAAGAAGGTCCAAGGGATACAGTAAACCTGAAGTGAAGCATCGGAATCTTTAACTAGTGTCACAGGAATGGTTAAAAACATAGACAGTTGGAAGAGCCCGTCTTCTTGTACTTGAATCGGCATTGTGCCTATGTATTTAATTCCCATGCAATTTCTGTGTTTCATCGTCAATAAGAAGGTCCAAGGGATACAGTAAACCTGAAGCGAAGCATCGGAATCTGTAACTAGTGTCACAGGAAATGTTCAAAACATAGACAGTAAGAAGAGCCAGTCTTCTTGTACTTGAGTCGGCATTGTGCCTATGTATTTAATTCCCATGCAATTTCTGTGTTACATCATCAATAAGAATGTCAGAGGGATACAGTAAACTTGAAGTGAAGCATCGGAATCTATAACTAGTGTCACAGGAATGGTTCAAAACGTAGACAGTAAGAAGGGTCAGTCTTCTTGTTCTTACGTAGGCATTGTGCCTTTTGTATTTAATTCCGATGCAATTTCTGTGTTTCATCGTCAATAAGGAGTTCATAGGGATACAGTAAACCTCTAGTGAAGCATCGGACTCTATAACTAGTGTCACAGGAATGGTTCAAAACATAGACAGTAAGAAGAGTCAGTTTTCTCTTACCTAATTCGGCATTGTGCCGTTTGTATTTAATTCCGATGCAATTTCTGTGTTTCATCGTCAATAAGAATGTCAGAGGGATACAGTAATCCTGATGTGAAGCATCGGAATCTATAACTTGTGTCACGGGAATGGTTCAAAACATAGACAGTAAGAAAAGTCAGTTTTCTTGTACTTTAGTCGGCATTGTGCCTTTTCTGTTTAATTCCGATGCAATTTCTGTGTTTCATCGTCAATAAGAAGGACAGAGGGATAAAGTTAACCTGAAGTGAAGCATCGGAATCTATAACTAGTGTCACAGGAATGGTTCAAAACATAGACAGTAAGAAGAGCCGGTCTTCTTGTACTTGAGTCGGAATTGTGCCTATGTATTTAATTCCGATGCAATTTCTGTGTTTCATCGTCGATAAGAAGGTCAGAGGGATACAGTAAACCTTAAGTGAAGCATAGGAATCTATAACTAGTATCACAGGAATGGTTCAAAACATAGACAGTAAGAAGAGCCAGTCTTCATGTACTTGAGTCGGAATTGTGCCTTTTGTATTTAATTCCGATGCAATATCTGTGTTTCATCATCAATAAGAAGGTCAAAGGGATACAGTAAACCTGAAGTGATGCTTCGGAATCTATAAAAAGTGTCACAGGAATAGTTCAAAACATAGACAGTAAGAAGTGTCAGTTTTCTTGTACTTAACTCGGCATTGTGCGTTTTGTATTTAATTCCGATGAAATTTCTGTGTTTCATCGTCAATAAGAAGGTCAGAGCGTTACAGTAAACCTGAAGTGAAGCATTGGAATCGATAACTAGTGTCACAGGAATGGTTCAAAACACAGACAGTAAGAAGAGTCAGATTTCTTGTACTTAAGTCGGCATTGTGCCTTTTGTATTTAATTACGATGCAATTTCTGTGTTTCATCGTCAATAAGAAGGTCAGAGGGATACAGTAAACCTGAAGTGAAGCATCGAAATCCATAACCAGTGTCACAGGAATGGTTCAAAACAAAGGCAGTAAGAAAAGTCAGTTTTCTTGTACTTAAGTCGGCATTTTGCCTTTTGTATTCAATTCCGTTGCAATTTCTGTGTTTCATCGTCAATAAGAAGGTCAGAGGGATACAGCAAACCGGAAGGGAAGCATCGGAATGTGTAACTAGTGTCACAGGAATGTTTCAAACCATAGACAGTAAGAAGAGTCAGTTTTCTTGTACTTAAGTCGGCATAGCGCCTTATCTATTTAATTCCGATGCAATTTCTGTATTTCGTCGTCAATAAGAAAGTCCATGGGATACAGTAAACCTGAAGTGAAGCAACGGAATCTAAAACCGGTCTCACAGGAAAGTTTCAAAACATAGACAGTAAGAAGAGCCAGTCTTCTTGTACTAGAGTCGGCATTGTGCCTTTTGTATTTAATTCCGATGCAATGTCTGTGTTTCATCGTCAATACAAAGGTCAGAGAGATACAGTATATCTGAAGTGAAGCATCGGAATCTATAACTAGTGTCAAAGGAATGGTTCAAAGTATAGACAGTAGGGAGAGTCAGTCTTCTTGTACTTAAGTCGGCATTGTGCCTTTTGTATTCAATTCCGATGCAATTTCTGTGTTTCATCGTCAATAAGAAGGTCCAAGGGATTCAGTAAACCTGAAGTGAAGCATCGGAATCTTTAACTAGTGTCACAGGAATGGTTCAAAACATAGACAGTAGGAAGAGTTAGTCTTCTTGTACTTAAGTCGGCATTGTGCCTTTTGTATTTAATTCCGATGCAATTTCTGTGTTTCATCGTCAATAAGAAGGTCCAAGGGATACGGTAAACCTGAAGTGTAGCATCGGAATCAATAACTAGTGTCACAGGAATGGTTCAAAACATAGACAGTAAGAAGAGCCAGTCTTCTTGTACTTGAATCCGCATTGTGCCTATGTATTTAATTCCCATGCAATTTCTGTGTTTCATCGTCAATAAGAAGGTCCAAGGGATACAGTAAACCTGAAGCAAAGCATCGGAATCTTTAACTAGTGTCACAGAAATGGTTCAAAGCATAGACAGTAAGAAGAGCCAGTCTTCTTGTACTTGAGTCGGCATTGTGCCTATGTATTTAATTCCCATGCAATTTCTGTGTTACATCATCAATAAGAATGTCAGAGGGATACAGTAAACTTGAAGTGAAGCATCGGAATCTATAACTAGTGTCACAGGAATGGTTCAAAACATAGACAGTAAGAAGAGTCAGTCTTCTTGTTCTTACGTAGGCGTTGTGCCTTTTGTATTTAATTCCGATGCAATTTCTGTGTTTCATCGTCAATACGGAGTTCAGAGGGATACAGTAAACCTCTAGTGAAGCATCGGAATCTATAACTAGTGTCACAGGAATGGTTCAAAACATAGACAGTAAGAAGAGTCAGTCTTCTTGTACTTAAGTCGGCATTGTGCCTTTTGTATTTAATTCCGATGCAATTTCTGTGTTTCATCGTCAATAAGAAGGTCCAAGGGATACAGTAAACCTGAAGTGAAGCATCGGAATCTTTAACTAGTGTCACAGGAATGGTTCAAAACATAGACAGTAGGAAGAGTTAGTCTTCTTGTACTTAAGTCGGCATTGTGCCTTTTGTATTTAATTCCGATGCAATTTCTGTGTTTCATCGTCAATAAGAAGGTCCAAGGGATACGGTAAACCTGAAGTGTAGCATCCGAATCAATAACTAGTGTCACAGGAATGGTTCAAAACATAGACAGTAAGAAGAGCCAGTCTTCTTGTACTTGAATCGGCATTGTGCCTATGTATTTAATTCCCATGCAATTTCTGTGTTTCATCGTCAAAAAGAAGGTCCAAGGGATACAGTAAACCTGAAGCAAAGCACCGGAATCTGTAACTAGTGTCACAGAAATGGTTCTAAAGAATAGACAGTAAGAAGAGCCAGTCTTCTTGTACTTGAGTCGGCATTGTGCCTATGTATTTAATTCCCATGCAATTTCTGTGTTACATCATCAATAAGAATGTCAGAGGGATACAGTAAACTTGAAGTGAAGCATCAGAATCTATAACTAGTGTCACAGGAATGGTTCAAAACATAGACAGTAAGAAGAGTCAGTCTTCTTGTCCTTACGTAGGCGTTGTGCCTTTTGTATTTAATTCCGATGCAATTTCTGTGTTTCATCGTCAATACGGAGTTCAGAGGGATACAGTAAACCTCTAGTGAAGCATCGGAATCTATAAGTAGTGTCACAGGAATGGTTCAAAACGTAGACAGTAAGAAGAGTCAGTTTTCTTGTACCTAATTCGGCATTGTGCCGTTTGTATTTAATTCCGATGCAATTTCTGTGTTTCATCGTCAATAAGAATGTCAGAGGCATACAGTAAACCTGAAATGAAGCATCGGAATCTATAACTTGTGTCACGGGAATGGTTCAAAACATAGACAGTAAGAAAAGTCAGTTTTCTTGTACTTTAGTCGGCATTGTGCCTTTTCTATTTAATTCCGATGCAATTTCTGTGTTTCATCGTCAATAAGAAGGTCAGAGGGATAAAGTTAACCTAAAGTGAAGCATCGGAATCTATAACTAGTGTCACAGGAATGGTTCAAGACATAGACAGTAAGAAGAGCCGGTCTTCTTGTACTTGAGTCGGAATTGTGCCTATGTATTTAATTCCGATGCAATTTCTGTGTTTCATCGTCAATAAGAAGGTCAGAGGGATACAGTAAACCTTAAGTGAAGCATCGGAATCTATAACTAGTGTCACAGGAATGGTTCAAAACATAGACAGTAAGAAGAGTCAGTCTTCATGTACTTGAGTCGGCATTGTGCCTTTTGTATTTAATTCCGATGCAATATCTGTGTTTCATCGTCAATAAGAAGGTCAGAGGGATACTGTAAAGCTGAAGTGAAGCATCGGAATCTATAACTAGTGTCACAGGAATGGTTCAAAACTTAGACAGTAAGAAGAGTCAGTTTTCTTGTACTTGAATCGGCATTGTGCCTATGTATTTAATTCCCATGCAATTTCTGTGTTTCATCGTCAATAAGAAGGTCCAAGGGATACAGTAAACCTGAAGCAAAGCATCGGAATCTGTAACTAGTGTCACAGAAATGGTTCAAAGCATAGACAGTAAGAAGAGCCAGTCTTCTTGTACTTGAGTCGGCATTGTGCCTATGTATTTAATTCCCATGCAATTTCTGTGTTACATCATCAATAAGAATGTCAGAGGGATACAGTAAACTTGAAGTGAAGCATCGGAATCTATAACTAGTGTCACAGGAATGGTTCAAAACATAGACAGTAAGAATAGTCAGTCTTCTTGTTCTTACGTAGGCGTTGTGCCTTTTGAATTTAATTCCGATGCAATTTCTGTGTTTAATCGTCAATAAGGAGTTCAGAGGGATACAGTAAACCTCTAGTGAAGCATCGGAATCTATAACTAGTGTCACAGGAATGGTTCAAAACATAGACAGTAAGAAGAGTCAGTTTTCTTGTACCTAATTCGGCATTGTGCCGTTTGTATTTAATTCCGATGCATTTTCTGTGTTTCATCGTCAATAAGAATGTCAGAGGCACACAGTAAACCTGAAGTGAAGCATCGGAATCTATAACTTGTGTCACGGGAATGGTTCAAAACATAGACAGTAAGAAAAGTCAGTTTTCTTGTACTTTAGTCGGCATTGTGCCTTTTCTATTTAATTCCGATGCAATTTCTGTGTTTCATCGTCAATAAGAAGGTCAGAGGGATAAAGTTAACCTAAAGTGAAGCATCGGAATATATAACTAGTGTCACAGGAATGGTTCAAGACATAGACAGTAAGAAGAGCCGGTCTTCTTGTACTTGAGTCGGAATTGTGCCTATGTTTTTAATTCCGATGCAATTTCTGTGTTTCATCGTCAATAAGAAGGTCAGAGGGATACAGTAAACCTTTAGTGAAGCATCGGAATCTATAACTAGTGTCACAGGAATGGTTCAAAACATAGACAGTAAGAAGAGCCAGTCTTCATGTACTTGAGTCGGCATTGTGCCTTTTGTATTTAATTCCGATGCAATATCTGTGTTTCATCATCAATAAGAAGGTCAGAGGGATACAGTAAACCTGAAGTGATGCTTCGGAATCTATAAAAAGTGTCACAGGAATAGTTCAAAACATAGACAGTAAGAAGTGTCAGTTTTCTTGTACTTAACTCGGCATTGAGCCTTTTGTATTTAATTCCCATGCAATTTCTGTGTTTCATCGTCAATAAGAAGGTCAGAGCGTTACAGTAAACCTGAAGTGAAGCATCGGAATCGATAACTAGTGTCACAGGAATGGTTCAAAACACAGACAGTAAGAAGAGTCAGATTTCTTGTACTTAAGTCGGCATTGTGCCTTTTGTATTTAATTACGATGCAATTTCTGTGTTTCATCGTCAATAAGAAGGTCGGAGGGATACAGTAAACCTGAAGTGAAGCATCGAAATCCATAACTAGTGTCACAGGAATGGTTCAAAACAAAGGCAGTACGAAAAGTCAGTTTTCTTGTACTTAAGTAGGCATTTTGCCTTTTGTATTCAATTCCGTTGCAATTTCTGTGTTTCATCGTCAATAAGAAGGTCAGAGGGATACAGTAAACCTGAAGGGAAGCATCGGAATGTGTAACTAGTGTCACAGGAATGTTTCAAAACATAGACAGTAAGAAGAGTCAGTTTTCTTGTACTTAAGTCGGCATAGTGCCTTATCTATTTAATTCCGATGCAATTTCTGTATTTCGTCGTCAATAAGAAAGTCCATGGGATACAGTAAACCTGAAGTGAAGCAACGGAATCTAAAACCGGTCTCACAGGAAAGTTTCAAAACATAGACAGTAAGAAGAGCCAGTCTTCTTGTACTAGAGTCGGCATTGTGCCTTTTGTATTTAATTCCGATGAAATTTCTGTGTTTCATCGTCAATAAGAAGGTCCAAGGGATACAGTAAAACTGAAGTGAAGCATCCGAATCTAATACTGGTGTCTCAGGAAAGGTTCAAATCATAGACAGTAAGAAGAGTTAGTTTTCTTGTAGTTATGTCAGCATTCTGCTTTTCTATTTAATTCCGATTCAATTTCTGTGTTTCGTCATCAATATGAAGGTCCAAGGGATACAGCAAACCTGAAGTGAAGCATCGGAATCTAAAACTGGTCCCACAGAAAAGCTTCAAAACATAGATAGTAAGAAGAGCCAGTCTACTTGTACTTGAGTCGGCATTGCGCCTTTCGTATTTAATTCTGAAGAAATTTCTGTGTTTCATCATCAATAAGAAGGTCCAAGGAATACAGTAAAAATATAGTGAAGCATCGGAATCAAAAACTGGTCTCACAGGAAATGTTCAAATCATTGTCAGTAAGAAGAGTCAGTCTTCTTGTACTTAAGTCGGTATTGTGCCTTTTGTATTTAATTCCGATTCAATTTCTGTGTTTCATCGTCAATAAGAAGGTCCAAGGGATACAGTAAATATATAGTGAAGTATCGGAATCTAAAACTAGTCTCACAGGAAATGTTCAAAACATAGTCAGTAAGAAGAGTCAGTCTTCTTGTACTTAAATCGGTATTGTGCCTTTTGTATTTAATTCCGATGCAATATCTGTGTTTCATCGTCAATAAGAAGATCCAAGGGATACAGTAAACATATAGTGAAGCATCGAAATCTAAAACTGGTCTCACAGGAAATGTTCAAATGATAGTTAGTAAGAAGAGTCAGTCTTCTTGTACTTAAGTCGACATTGTGTCTTTTCTATTTAATTCCGATGCAATTTCTGTGTTATCTCGTCAATAAGAAGGCCCAAGGGTTACAGTAAACCTGAAGTGAAGCATCGGAATCTATACTCGGTGTCTCAGGAAAGGTCGAAAACATAGACAGTCAGAAGAGCCAGTTTTCTTGAACTTGAGTCGGCATTGGGCCTTTTGTCATTAATTCCGATGCAATTTCTGTGTTTCATCGTCAATAAGATGGTCAGAGGGATACAGTAAACCTGAAGTGAAGCATCGGAGTCTATAACTAGTGTCACAGGAATGGTTCAAAACATAGACAGTTGGAAGAGTCAGTCTTCTTGAACTTAAGTCGGCATTGTGCCTTTTCTATTTAATTCCGATGCAATTTCTGTGTTTCGTCGTCAATAAGAAGGTCCAAGGGATACAGTAAACCTGAAGTGAAGCATCGGAATCTATAACTAGTGTCACAGGAATGGTTCAAAATATAGACAGTAGGAAGAGTCAGTGTTCTTGTACTTAAGTCGGCATTGTGCCTTTTGTATTTAATTCCGATGCAATTTCTGTGTTTCATCGTCAATAAGAAGGTCCAAGGGATACAGTAAACCTGAAGTGAAGCATCGGAGTCTATAACTAGTGTCACAGGAATGGTTCAAAACATAGACAGTTGGAAGAGTCAGTCTTCTTGAACTTAAGTCGGCATTGTGCCTTTTCTATTTAATTCCGATGCAATTTCTGTGTTTCAGCGTCAATAAGAAGGTCCAAGGGATACAGTAAACCTGAAGTGAAGCATCGGAATCTATGACTAGTGTCACATGATTGGTTCAAGACATTGACAGTAAGAAGAGTCAGTCTTCTTGTACTTAAGTCGGTATTGTGCCTTTTGTATTTAATTCCGATTCAATTTCTGTGTTTCATCGTCAATAAGAAGGTCCAAGGGATACAGTAAAAATATAGTGAAGTATCGGAATCTAAAACTAGTCTCACAGGAAATGTTCAAAACATAGTCAGTAAGAACAGTCAGTCTTCTTGTACTTAAGTCGGTATTGTGCCTTTTGTATTTAATTCCGATGCAATATCTGTGTTTCATCGTCAATAAGAAGATCCAAGTTATACAGTAAACATATAGTGAAGCATCGAAATCTAAAACTGGTCTCACAGGAAATGTTCAAAAGATAGTTAGTAAGAAGAGTCAGTCTTCTTGTACTTAAGTCGACATTGTGTCTTTTCTATTTAATTACGATGCAATTTCTGTGTTATCTCGTCAATAAGAAGGCCCAAGGGATACAGTAAACCTGAAGTGAAGCATCGGAATCTATAACCGGTCTCTCAGGAAAGGTCGAAAACATAGACAGTCAGAAGAGCCAGTTTTCTTGAACTTGAGTCGGCATTGTGCCTTTTGTCATTAATTCCGATGCAATTTCTGTGTTTCATCGTCAATAAGATGGTCAGAGGGATACAGTAAACCTGAAGTGAAGCATCGGAGTCTATAACTAGTGTCACAGGAATGGTTCAAAACATAGACAGTTGGAAGAGTCAGTCTTCTTGAACTTAAGTCGGCATTGTGCCTTTTCTATTTAATTCCGATGCAATTTCTGTGTTTCGTCGTCAATAAGAAGGTCCAAGGGATACAGTAAACCTGAAGTGAAGCATCGGAATCTATAACTAGTGTCACAGGAATGGTTCAAAATATAGACAGTAGGAAGAGTCAGTGTTCTTGTACTTAAGTCGGCATTGTGCCTTTTGTATTTAATTCCGATGCAATTTCTGTGTTTCATCGTCAATAAGAAGGTCCAAGGGATACAGTAAACCTGAAGTGAAGCATCGGAGTCTATAACTAGTGTCACAGGAATGTTTCAAAACATAGACAGTAGGAAGGGTCAGTCTTCTTGTACTTAAGTCGGCATTGTGCATTTTTTATCTAATTCCGATGCAATTTCATTGTTTCGTCGTCAATAAAAAGGTCCAAGGGATACAGTAAACCTGAAGTGAAGCATCTGAATCTATAACTAGTGTCACAGGAAAGGTTCAACACATAGACAGTAAGAAAAGTCATTCTTCTTATACTTAAGTTGGCATTGTGCCTTTTGTATTTAATTCCAATGCAATTTCATTGTTTCATCGTCAATAAGCAGGTCAGAGGGATACAGAAACCTGAAGTGAAGCATCGGAATCTATAACTAGAGTCACAGGAATGGTTCAGAGCTTAGACAGTAAGAAGAGTCAGTCTTCTTGTACTTAAGTCGGCATTGTGCCTTTTGTATTTAATTCCGATGCAATTTCTGTGCTTCATCGTCAATAAGAATGTCAGAGGGATACAGTAAACCTGAAGTGAAACATTGGAATCTATAACTAGTGTCACAGGAATGGTTCAAAACATAGGCAGTAGGAAGACTCAGTCTTCTTGTACTTAAGTCGGCAATGTGACTTTTATATTTAATAACGATGCAATTTCCGTAATTCATCGTCAATAAGAAGGTCCACGGGATACAGTAAACCCGAGGTGAAGCATCGGAATCTATAACTAGTGTCACAGGAATGGTTCAAAACATAGACAGTAGGAAGAGTCAGTGTTCTTGTACTTAAGTCGGCATTGTGCCTTATGTATTTAATTCCGATGCAATTTCTGTGTTTCATCGTTAAGAAGAGGGTCCAAGGGATACAGTAAACCTGAAGTGAAGCATCGGAATCTATAACTAGTGTCACAGGAATGGTTCAAAACATAGACAGTTGGAAGAGTCAGTCTTCTTGGACTTAAGTCGGAATTGTGTTTTTCGATTAAATTCCGATGCAATTTCTGTGTTTCGTCGTCAATAAGAAGGTCCAAGGGATACAGTAATCCTGAAGTGAAGCATCGGAATCTATAACTAGTGTCACAGGAATGGTTCAAAACATAGACAGTTGGAAGTGTCAGTCTTCTTGATCTTAAGTCGGAATTGTGTTTTCGATTAAATTCCGTTGCAATTTCTGTGTTTCGTCGTCAATAAGAAGGTCGAAGGGATACAGTAAACCTGAAGTGAAGCATCGGAATCTATAACTAGTGTCTCAGGAATAGTTCAAAACATAGACATTAAGAAGAGTCAGTCTTCTTGTACTTTAGTCGGCATTGTGCCTTTTGTATTTAATTCCGATGCAATTACTGTGTTTCATCGTCAATAAGAAGGTCAGACGGATACAGCACACCTGAAGTGAAGCATCGGAATCTATAACTAGTGTCACAGGAATGGTTCAAATCATAGACAGTAAGAAGTGTCAGTCTTCTTGTACTTAAGTCGCCATTGTACCTTTTGTATATAATTCCGATGCAATTTCTGTGTTTCATCGTCAATAAGAATGTCAGAGGGATACAGTAAACCTGAAGTGAAACATCGGAATCTATAACTAGTGTCACAGGAATGTTTCAAAACATAGACAGTAGGAAGAGTCAGTCTTCTTGTACTTAAGTCGGCATTGTGCATTTTTTATCTAATTCCGATGCAATTTCATTGTTTCGTCGTCAATAAAAAGGTCCAAGGGATACAGTAATCCTGAAGTGAAGCATCTGAATCTATAACTAGTGTCACAGGATAGGTTCAACACATAGACGGTAAGAAGAGTCAGTCTTCTTGTACTTAATTTCGCATTGTGCCTTTTGTATTTAATTCCGATGCAATTTCTTTGTTCATCGTCAATAAGAAGGTCAGAGGGATACAGTAAACCTGAAGTGAAGCATCGGAATACATAACTAGAGTCACAGAAATGGGTCAAAACATAGACAGTAAGAAGAGTCAGTCTTCTTGTACTTAAGTAGGCATTGTGCCTTTTGTATTAAATTCCAATGCAATTTCTGTGTTTCATCGTCAATAAGAAGGTCAGAGGGATACAGTAAACCTGAAGTAAAGCATCGGAATCTATAACTAGTGTCACAGGAATGGTTCAAAGCATAGACAGTAGGAAGAGTCAGGCTTCTTGTACTTAAGTCGGCATTGTGCCTTTTCTATTTAATTCCGATGCATTTTCTGTGTTTCGTCGTCAATACGAAGGTCCAAGGGATACAGTAAACCTGAAGTGAATCATGGGGATCTAGAACTAGTGTCACAGGAATGGTTCAAATCATAGACTGTAAGAAGAGTCAGTTGTTTTGTACTTAAGTCGGCATTGTGCCTTTTCTATTTAATTCCGATGCAATTTCTGTGTTTCATCGTCAATAAGAATGTCAGAGGGATGGAGTAAACCTGAAGTGGAGCATCGGAATCTATAACCAGTGTCACAGGAATGGTTCAAAACACAGACAGTAAGAAGTGTCAGTCTTGTTGTACTTAAGTCGGCATTATGCCTTTTGTATTTAATTCCGATGCAATTTCTGTGTTTCATCGTCAATAAGAAGGTCAGAGGGTTACAGTAAACCTGAGGTGAAGCATCGGAAACTATAACTAGTGTCACAGGAATGGTTCTACAGATAGACAGTAAGAAAAGTCAGTCTTCTTGTACTTAAGTCGGCATTGTGCCTTTTGTATTTAATTCCGATGCAATTTCTGTGTTTCATCGTCAATAAGAAGGTCAGAGGAATACAGTAAACCTGAAGTGAAGCATCGGAATCTATAACTAGTGTCACAGGAATGGTTCAAAGCATAGACAGTAGGAAGAGTCAGACTTTTTGTACTTAAGTCGGCATTGTGCTTTTTCTATTTCATTCCGTTGCAATTTCTGTGTTTCGTCGTCAAAAAGAAGGTCCAAGGGATACAGTAAACCTGAAGTGAAGCATCGGAATCTATAACTAGTGTCACAGGAATGGTTCAAAACATAGGCAGTAGGAAGAGTCAGTCTTCTTGTACTTAAGTCGGCATTGTGCCTTTTCTATTTAATTCCGATGCAATTTCTGTGTTTCGTCGTCAATGAGAAGGTCAGAGGGATAAAGTAAACCTGAAGTGAAACATCGGAATCTATAACTAGTGTCACAGGAATGGTTCAAAGCATAGAGAGTAGGAAGAGTTCGTCTTCTTGAACTTAAGTCGGCATTGTGCCTTTTCTATTTAATTCCGATGCAATATCTCTGTTTCGTCGTCAATAAGAAGGTCCAAGGGTTACAGTAAACTTGAAGTGAAGCATAGTAACCTATAACTAGTGTCACAGGAATGGTTCAAAACATAGGCAGTAAGAAGAGTCTGTCTTCTTGTACTTAAGTCGCCATTGTGCCTTTTGTATTTAACTCCGATGCAACTTCCGTGTTTCGTCGTCAATAAGAAGGTCAGAGGGGTCCAGTAAACCTGAAGTGAAGCATCGGAATCTGTAACTAGTGTCACAGGAATGTTTCAAAACATAGACAGTAGGAAGAGTCAGTCTTGTTGTACTTAAGTCGGCATTGTGCATTTTTTATCTAATTCCGATGCAATTTCATTGTTTCGTCGTCAATAAAAAGGTCCAAGGGATACAGTAAACCTGAAGTGAAGCATCTGAATCTATAACTAGTGTCACAGGATAGGTTCAACACATAGACGGTAAGAAGAGTCAGTCTTCTTGTACTTAATTTGGCATTGTGCCTTTTGTATTTAATTCCGATGCAATTTCTTTGTTCATCGTCAATAAGAAGGTCAGAGGGATACAGTAAACCTGAAGTGAAGCATCGGAATCTATAACTAGAGTCACGGAAATGGTTCAAAACATAGACAGTAAGAAGAGTCAGTCTTCTTGTACTTAAGTAGGCATTGTGCCATTTGTATTAAATTCCGATGCAATTTCTGTGTTTCATCGTCAATAAGAAGGTCAGAGGGATACAGTAAACCTGAAGTAAAGCATCGGAATCTATAACTAGTGTCACAGGAATGGTTCAAAGCATAGACAGTAGGAAGAGTCAGGCTTCTTGTACTTAAGTCGGCATTGTGCCTTTTCTATTTAATTCCGATGCATTTTCTGTGTTTCGTCGTCAATACGAATGTCCAAGGGATACAGTAAACCTGAAGTGAATCATGGGGATCTAGAACTAGTGTCACAGGAATGGTTCAAATCATAGACAGTAAGAAGAGTCAGTTGTTTTGTACTTAAGTCGGCATTGTGCCTTTTCTATTTAATTCCGATGCAATTTCTGTGTTTCATCGTCAATAAGAATGTCAGAGGGATGGAGTAAACCTGAAGTGGAGCATCGGAATCTATAACCAGTGTCACAGGAATGGTTCAAAACACAGACAGTAAGAAGAGTCAGTCTTGTTGTACGTAAGTCGGCATTATGCCTTTTGTATTTAATTCCGATGCAATTTCTGTGTTTCATCGTCAATAAGAAGGTCAGAGGGTTACAGTAAACCTGAGGTGAAGCATCGGAAACTATAACTAGTGTCACAGGACTGGTTCTACAGATAGACAGTAAGAAAAGTCAGTCTTCTTGTACTTAAGTCGGCATTGTGCCTTTTGTATTTAATTCCAATGCAATTTCTGTGTTTCATCGTCAATAAGAAGGTCAGAGGAATACAGTAAACCTGAAGTGAAGCATCGGAATCTATAACTAGTGTCACAGGAATGCTTCAAAGCATAGACAGTAGGAAGAGTCAGACTTTTTGTACTTAAGTCGGCATTGTGCTTTTTCTATTTCATTCCGTTGCAATTTCTGTGTTTCGTCGTCAAAAAGAAGGTCCAAGGGATACAGTAAACCTGAAGTGAGGCATCGGAATCTATAACTAGTGTCACAGGAATGGTTCAAAACATAGGCAGTAGGAAGAGTCAGTCTTCTTGTACTTAAGTCGGCATTGTGCCTTTTCTATTTAATTCCGATGCAATTTCTGTGTTTCGTCGTCAATGAGAAGGTCAGAGGGATAAAGTAAACCTGAAGTGAAACATCGGAATCTATAACTAGTGTCACAGGAATGGTTCAAAGCATAGAGAGTAGGAAGAGTTCGTCTTCTTGAACTTAAGTCGGCATTGTGCCTTTTCTATTTAATTCCGATGCAATTTCTCTGTTTCGTCGTCAATAAGAAGGTCCAAGGGCTACAGTAAACTTGAAGTGAAGCATAGTAACCTATAACTAGTGTCACAGGAATGGTTCAAAACATAGGCAGTAAGAAGAGTCTGTCTTCTTGTACTTAAGTCGCCATTGTGCCTTTTGTATTTAACTCCGATGCAACTTCCGTGTTTCGTCGTCAATAAGAAGGTCAGAGGGGTCCAGTAAACCTGAAGTGAAGCATCGGAATCTGTAACTAGTGTCACAGGAATGTTTCAAAACATAGACATTAGGAAGAGTCAGTCTTGTTGTACTTAAGTCGGCATTGTGCATTTTTTATCTAATTCCGATGCAATTTCATTGTTTCGTCGTCAATAAAAAGGTCCAAGGGATACAGTAAACCTGAAGTGAAGCATCTGAATCTATAACTAGTGTCACAGGAAAGGTTCAACACATAGACAGTAAGAAGAGTCAGTCTTGTTATACTTAAGTTGGCATTGTGCCTTTTGTATTTAATTCCGATGCAATATCTTTGTTTCATCGTCAATAAGAAGGTCAGAGGGATACAGTAAACCTGAAGTGAAGCATCGGAATCTATAACTAGAGTCACAGGAATGGTTCAAAGCTTAGACAGTAGGAAGAGTCAGTCTTCTTGTACTTAAGTCGGCATTGTGCCTTTTCTATTTAATTCCGGTGCAATTTCTGTGTTTCATCGTCAATAAGAGGGTCCAAGGGATACAGTAAACCTGAAGTGAAGCATCGGAATCTATAACTAGTGTCACAGGAATGGTTCAAAACATAGACAGTTGGAAGAGTCAGTCTTCTTGAACTTAAGTCGGAATTGTGTTTTTCGATTAAATTCCGATGCAATTTCTGTGTTTCGTCGTCAATAAGAAGGTCCAAGGGATACAATAAACCTGAAGTGAAGCATCGGAATCTATAACTAGTGTCACAGGAATGGTTCAAAACATAGACAGTTATAAGAGTCAGTCTTCTTGATCTTAAGTCGGAATTGTGTTTTCGATTAAATTCCGTTGCAATTTCTGTGTTTCGTCGTCAATAAGAAGGTCGAAGGGATACAGTAAACCTGAAGTGAAGCATCGAAATCTATAACTAGTGTCTCAGGAATAGTTCAAAACATAGACAGTAGGAAGACTCAGACTTCTTGTACTTAAGTCGGCAATGTGACTTTTATATTTAATAACGATGCAATTTCCGTAATTCATCGTCAATAAGAAGGTTCAAGGGATACAGTAAACCCGAGGTGAAGCATCGGAATCTATAACTAGTGTCATAGGAATGGTTCAAAACATAGACAGTAGGAAGAGTCAGTGTTCTTGTACTTAAGTCGGCATTGTGCCTTATGTATTTAATTCCGATGCAATTTCTGTGTTTCATCGTCAATAAGAGGGTCCAAGGGATACAGTAAACCTGAAGTGAAGCATCGGGATCAATAACTAGTGTCACAGGAATGGTTCAAAACATAGACAGTTGGAAGAGTCAGTCTTCTTGAACTTAAGTCGGAATTGTGATTTTCGATTAAATTCCGATGCAATTTCTGTGTTTCGTCGTCAATAAGAAGGTCCAAGGGATACAATAAACCTGAAGTGAAGCATCGGAATCTATAACTAGTGTCACAGGAATGGTTCAAAACATAGACAGTTATAAGAGTCAGTCTTCTTGATCTTAAGTCGGAATTGTGTTTTCGATTAAATTCCGTTGCAATTTCTGTGTTTCGTCGTCAATAAGAAGGTCGAAGGGATACAGTAAACCTGAAGTGAAGCATCGAAATCTATAACTAGTGTCTCAGGAATAGTTCAAAACATAGACAGTAAGAAGAGTCAGTCTTCTTGTACTTTAGTCGGCATTGTGCCTTTTGTATTTAATTCCAATGCAATTACTGTGTTTCATCGTCAATAAGAAGGTCAGAGGGATACAGTAAACCTGAAGTAAAGCATCGGAATCTATAACTAGTGTCACAGGAATGGTTCAAAACATAGACAGTAGGAAGAGTCAGGCTTCTTGTACTCAAGTCGGCATTGTGCCTTTTCAATTTAATTCCGATGCAATTTCTGTGTTTCATCGTCAATAAGAATGTCAGAGGGATGGAGTAAACCTGAAGTGAAGCATCGGAATCTATAACCAGTGTCACAGGAATGGTTGAAAACACAGACAGTAAGAAGAGTCAGTCTTGTTGTACTTAAGTCGGCATTATGCCTTTTGTATTTAATTCCGATGCAATTTCTGTGTTTCATCGTCAATAAGAAGGTCAGAGGGTTACAGTAAACCTGAGGTGAAGCATCGAAAACTATAACTAGTGTCACAGGAATGGTTCTAAACATAGACAGTAAGAAAAGTCAGTCTTCTTGTACTTAAGTCGGCATTGTGCCTTTTGTATTTAATTCCGATGCAATTTCTGTGTTTCATCGTCAATAAGAAGGTCAGAGGAATACAGTAAACCTGAAGTGAAGCATCGGAATCTATAACTAGTGTCACAGGAATGGTTCAAAGCATAGACAGTAGGAAGAGTCAGTCTTTTTGTACTTAAGTCGGCATTGTGCCTTTTCTATTTAATTCCGTTGCAATTTCTGTGTTTCGTCGTCAATAAGAAGGTCCAAGGGATACAGTAAACCTGAAGTGAAGCATCGAAATCCATAACTAGTGTCACAGGAATGGTTCAAAACATAGGCAGTAGGAAGAGTCAGTCTTCTTGTACTTAAGTCGGCATTGTGCCTTTTCTATTTAATTCCGATGCAATTTCTGTGTTTCGTCGTCAATAAGAAGGTCAGAGGGATAAAGTAAGCCTGAAGTGAAACATCGGAATCTATAACTAGTGTCACGGGAATGGTTCATAGCATAGAGAGTAGGAGGAGTTCGTCTTCTTGAACTTAAGTCGGCATTGTGCCTTTTCTATTTAATTTCGATGCAATTTCTGTGCTTCGTCGTCAATACGAAGGTCAGAGGGATACAGTAAACCTAAAGTGAAGCATCGGAATCTTTAACTAGTGTCACAGGAATGGTTCAAAACATAGACAGTGAGAAGAGCCAGTCTTCCCGTACTTAAGTCGGCATTGTGCCTCTTCTATTGAATTCCAATGCAATTTCTGTGTTTCATTGGCAATAAGAAGGTCAGAGGGATACAGTAAACCTAAAGTGAAGCATCGGAATCTTTAACTAGTGTCACAGGAATGGTTCAAAACATAGTCAGTAAGAAGAGTCAGTCTTCTTGTACTTAAGTCGGCATTGTGCTCTTTGTATTTAATTCCGATGCAACTTCTGTTTTTCGTCGTCAATAAGAAGGTCCAAGGGTTACAGTAAACTTGAAGTGAAGCATAGTAACCTATAACTAGTGTCACAGGAATGGTTCAAAACATAGGCAGTAAGAAGAGTCTGTCTTCTTGTACTTAGGTCGCCATTGTGCCTTTTGTATTTAACTCCGATGCAACTTCCGTGTTTCGTCGTCAATAAGAAGGTCAGAGGGGTCCAGTAAACCTGAAGTGAAGCATCGGAATCTATAACTAGTGTCACAGGAATGTTTCAAAACATAGACAATAGGAAGAGTCAGTGTTCTTGTACTTAAGTCGGCATTGTGCATTTTTTATCTAATTCCGATGCAATTTCATTGTTTCGTCGTCAATAAAAAGGTCCAAGGGATACAGTGAACCTGAAGTGAAGCATCTGAATCTATAACTAGTGTCACAGGAAAGGTTCAACACATAGACAGTAAGAAGAGTCAGTCTTGTTATACTTAAGTTGGCATTGTGCTTTTTGTATTTAATTCCGATGCAATATCTTTGTTTCATCGTCAATAAGAAGGTCAGAGGGATACAGTAAACCTGAAGTGAAGCATCGGAATCTATAACTAGAGTCACAGGAATGGTTCAAAGCTTAGACAGTAAGAAGAGTCAGTCTTCTTGTACTTAAGTCGGCATTGTGCCTTTTCTATTTAATTCCGATGCAATTTCTGTGCTTCATCGTCAATAAGAATGTCAGAGGGATACAGTAAACCTGAAGTGAAACATCGGAATCTATAACTAGTGTCACAGGAATGGTTCAAAACATAGACAGTAGGAAGACTCAGTCTTCTTGTACTTAAGTCGGCAATGTGACTTTTATATTTAATAACGATGCAATTTCCGTAATTCATCGTCAATAAGAAGGTTCAAGGGATACAGTAAACCCGAGGTGACGCATCGGAATCTATAACTAGTGTCATAGGAATGGTTCAAAACATAGACAGTAGGAAGAGTCAGTCTTCTTGTACTTAAGTCGGCATTGTGCCTTATGTATTTAATTCCGATGCAATTTCTGTGTTTCATCGTCAATAAGAGGGTCCAAGGGATACAGTAAACCTGAAGTGAAGCATCGGAATCTATAACTAGTGTCACAGGAATGGTTCAAAACATAGACAGTTGGAAGAGTCAGTCTTCTTGAACTTAAGTCGGAATTGTGTTTTTCGATTAAATTCCGATGCAATTTCTGTGTTTCGTCGTCAATAAGTAGGTCCAAGGGATACAATAAACCTGAAGTGAAGCATCGGAATCTATAACTAGTGTCACAGGAATGGTTCAAAACATAGACAGTTATAAGAGTCAGTCTTCTTGATCTTAAGTCGGAATTGTGTTTTCGATTAAATTCCGTTGCAATTTCTGTGTTTCGTCGTCAATAAGAAGGTCAGAGGGATACAGTAAACCTGAAGTAAAGCATCGGAATCTATAACTAGTGTCACAGGAATGCTTCAAAGCATAGACAGTAGGAAGAGTCAGACTTTTTGTACTTAAGTCGGCATTGTGCTTTTTCTATTTCATTCCGTTGCAATTTCTGTGTTTCGTCGTCAAAAAGAAGGTCCAAGGGATACAGTAAACCTGAAGTGAGGCATCGGAATCTATAACTAGTGTCACAGGAATGGTTCAAAACATAGGCAGTAGGAAGAGTCAGTCTTCTTGTACTTAAGTCGGCATTGTGCCTTTTCTATTTAATTCCGATGCAATTTCTGTGTTTCGTCGTCAATGAGAAGGTCAGAGGGATAAAGTAAACCTGAAGTGAAACATCGGAATCTATAACTAGTGTCACAGGAATGGTTCAAAGCATAGAGAGTAGGAAGAGTTCGTCTTCTTGAACTTAAGTCGGCATTGTGCCTTTTCTATTTAATTCCGATGCAATTTCTCTGTTTCGTCGTCAATAAGAAGGTCCAAGGGTTACAGTAAACTTGAAGTGAAGCATAGTAACCTATAACTAGTGTCACAGGAATGGTTCAAAACATAGGCAGTAAGAAGAGTCTGTCTTCTTGTACTTAAGTCGCCATTGTGCCTTTTGTATTTAACTCCGATGCAACTTCCGTGTTTCGTCGTCAATAAGAAGGTCAGAGGGGTCCAGTAAACCTGAAGTGAAGCATCGGAATCTGTAACTAGTGTCACAGGAATGTTTCAAAACATAGACATTAGGAAGAGTCAGTCTTGTTGTACTTAAGTCGGCATTGTGCATTTTTTATCTAATTCCGATGCAATTTCATTGTTTCGTCGTCAATAAAAAGGTCCAAGGGATACAGTAAACCTGAAGTGAAGCATCTGAATCTATAACTAGTGTCACAGGAAAGGTTCAACACATAGACAGTAAGAAGAGTCAGTCTTGTTATACTTAAGTTGGCATTGTGCCTTTTGTATTTAATTCCGATGCAATATCTTTGTTTCATCGTCAATAAGAAGGTCAGAGGGATACAGTAAACCTGAAGTGAAGCATCGGAATCTATAACTAGAGTCACAGGAATGGTTCAAAGCTTAGACAGTAGGAAGAGTCAGTCTTCTTGTACTTAAGTCGGCATTGTGCCTTTTCTATTTAATTCCGGTGCAATTTCTGTGTTTCATCGTCAATAAGAGGGTCCAAGGGATACAGTAAACCTGAAGTGAAGCATCGGAATCTATAACTAGTGTCACAGGAATGGTTCAAAACATAGACAGTTGGAAGAGTCAGTCTTCTTGAACTTAAGTCGGAATTGTGTTTTTCGATTAAATTCCGATGCAATTTCTGTGTTTCGTCGTCAATAAGAAGGTCCAAGGGATACAATAAACCTGAAGTGAAGCATCGGAATCTATAACTAGTGTCACAGGAATGGTTCAAAACATAGACAGTTATAAGAGTCAGTCTTCTTGATCTTAAGTCGGAATTGTGTTTTCGATTAAATTCCGTTGCAATTTCTGTGTTTCGTCGTCAATAAGAAGGTCGAAGGGATACAGTAAACCTGAAGTGAAGCATCGAAATCTATAACTAGTGTCTCAGGAATAGTTCAAAACATAGACAGTAGGAAGACTCAGACTTCTTGTACTTAAGTCGGCAATGTGACTTTTATATTTAATAACGATGCAATTTCCGTAATTCATCGTCAATAAGAAGGTTCAAGGGATACAGTAAACCCGAGGTGAAGCATCGGAATCTATAACTAGTGTCATAGGAATGGTTCAAAACATAGACAGTAGGAAGAGTCAGTGTTCTTGTACTTAAGTCGGCATTGTGCCTTATGTATTTAATTCCGATGCAATTTCTGTGTTTCATCGTCAATAAGAGGGTCCAAGGGATACAGTAAACCTGAAGTGAAGCATCGGGATCAATAACTAGTGTCACAGGAATGGTTCAAAACATAGACAGTTGGAAGAGTCAGTCTTCTTGAACTTAAGTCGGAATTGTGTTTTTCGATTAAATTCCGATGCAATTTCTGTGTTTCGTCGTCAATAAGAAGGTCCAAGGGATACAATAAACCTGAAGTGAAGCATCGGAATCTATAACTAGTGTCACAGGAATGGTTCAAAACATAGACAGTTATAAGAGTCAGTCTTCTTGATCTTAAGTCGGAATTGTGTTTTCGATTAAATTCCGTTGCAATTTCTGTGTTTCGTCGTCAATAAGAAGGTCGAAGGGATACAGTAAACCTGAAGTGAAGCATCGAAATCTATAACTAGTGTCTCAGGAATAGTTCAAAACATAGACAGTAAGAAGAGTCAGTCTTCTTGTACTTTAGTCGGCATTGTGCCGTTTGTATTTAATTCCAATGCAATTACTGTGTTTCATCGTCAATAAGAAGGTCAGAGGGATACAGTAAACCTGAAGTAAAGCATCGGAATCTATAACTAGTGTCACAGGAATGGTTCAAAACATAGACAGTAGGAAGAGTCAGGCTTCTTGTACTCAAGTCGGCATTGTGCCTTTTCAATTTAATTCCGATGCGATTTCTGTGTTTCATCGTCAATAAGAATGTCAGAGGGATGGAGTAAACCTGAGGTGAAGCATCGGAATCTATAACCAGTGTCACAGGAATGGTTGAAAACACAGACAGTAAGAAGAGTCAGTCTTGTTGTACTTAAGTCGGCATTATGCCTTTTGTATTTAATTCCGATGCAATTTCTGTGTTTCATCGTCAATAAGAAGGTCAGAGGGTTACAGTAAACCTGAGGTGAAGCATCGAAAACTATAACTAGTGTCACAGGAATGGTTCTAAACATAGACAGTAAGAAAAGTCAGTCTTCTTGTACTTAAGTCGGCATTGTGCCTTTTGTATTTAATTCCGATGCAATTTCTGTGTTTCATCGTCAATAAGAAGGTCAGAGGAATACAGTAAACCTGAAGTGAAGCATCGGAATCTATAACTAGTGTCACAGGAATGGTTCAAAGCATAGACAGTAGGAAGAGTCAGTCTTTTTGTACTTAAGTCGGCATTGTGCCTTTTCTATTTAATTCCGTTGCAATTTCTGTGTTTCGTCGTCAATAAGAAGGTCCAAGGGATACAGTAAACCTGAAGTGAAGCATCGAAATCCATAACTAGTGTCACAGGAATGGTTCAAAACATAGGCAGTAGGAAGAGTCAGTCTTCTTGTACTTAAGTCGGCATTGTGCCTTTTCTATTTAATTCCGATGCAATTTCTGTGTTTCGTCGTCAATAAGAAGGTCAGAGGGATAAAGTAAGCCTGAAGTGAAACATCGGAATCTATAACTAGTGTCACGGGAATGGTTCATAGCATAGAGAGTAGGAGGAGTTCGTCTTCTTGAACTTAAGTCGGCATTGTGCCTTTTCTATTTAATTTCGATGCAATTTCTGTGCTTCGTCGTCAATACGAAGGTCAGAGGGATACAGTAAACCTAAAGTGAAGCATCGGAATCTTTAACTAGTGTCACAGGAATGGTTCAAAACATAGACAGTGAGAAGAGCCAGTCTTCCCGTACTTAAGTCGGCATTGTGCCTCTTCTATTGAATTCCAATGCAATTTCTGTGTTTCATTGGCAATAAGAAGGTCAGAGGGATACAGTAAACCTAAAGTGAAGCATCGGAATCTTTAACTAGTGTCACAGGAATGGTTCAAAACATAGTCAGTAAGAAGAGTCAGTCTTCTTGTACTTAAGTCGGCATTGTGCTCTTTGTATTTAATTCCGATGCAACTTCTGTTTTTCGTCGTCAATAAGAAGGTCCAAGGGTTACAGTAAACTTGAAGTGAAGCATAGTAACCTATAACTAGTGTCACAGGAATGGTTCAAAACATAGGCAGTAAGAAGAGTCTGTCTTCTTGTACTTAGGTCGCCATTGTGCCTTTTGTATTTAACTCCGATGCAACTTCCGTGTTTCGTCGTCAATAAGAAGGTCAGAGGGGTCCAGTAAACCTGAAGTGAAGCATCGGAATCTATAACTAGTGTCACAGGAATGTTTCAAAACATAGACAATAGGAAGAGTCAGTGTTCTTGTACTTAAGTCGGCATTGTGCATTTTTTATCTAATTCCGATGCAATTTCATTGTTTCGTCGTCAATAAAAAGGTCCAAGGGATACAGTGAACCTGAAGTGAAGCATCTGAATCTATAACTAGTGTCACAGGAAAGGTTCAACACATAGACAGTAAGAAGAGTCAGTCTTGTTATACTTAAGTTGGCATTGTGCCTTTTGTATTTAATTCCGATGCAATATCTTTGTTTCATCGTCAATAAGAAGGTCAGAGGGATACAGTAAACCTGAAGTGAAGCATCGGAATCTATAACTAGAGTCACAGGAATGGTTCAAAGCTTAGACAGTAAGAAGAGTCAGTCTTCTTGTACTTAAGTCGGCATTGTGCCTTTTCTATTTAATTCCGATGCAATTTCTGTGCTTCATCGTCAATAAGAATGTCAGAGGGATACAGTAAACCTGAAGTGAAACATCGGAATCTATAACTAGTGTCACAGGAATGGTTCAAAACATAGACAGTAGGAAGACTCAGTCTTCTTGTACTTAAGTCGGCAATGTGACTTTTATATTTAATAACGATGCAATTTCCGTAATTCATCGTCAATAAGAAGGTTCAAGGGATACAGTAAACCCGAGGTGACGCATCGGAATCTATAACTAGTGTCATAGGAATGGTTCAAAACATAGACAGTAGGAAGAGTCAGTCTTCTTGTACTTAAGTCGGCATTGTGCCTTATGTATTTAATTCCGATGCAATTTCTGTGTTTCATCGTCAATAAGAGGGTCCAAGGGATACAGTAAACCTGAAGTGAAGCATCGGAATCTATAACTAGTGTCACAGGAATGGTTCAAAACATAGACAGTTGGAAGAGTCAGTCTTCTTGAACTTAAGTCGGAATTGTGTTTTTCGATTAAATTCCGATGCAATTTCTGTGTTTCGTCGTCAATAAGTAGGTCCAAGGGATACAATAAACCTGAAGTGAAGCATCGGAATCTATAACTAGTGTCACAGGAATGGTTCAAAACATAGACAGTTATAAGAGTCAGTCTTCTTGATCTTAAGTCGGAATTGTGTTTTCGATTAAATTCCGTTGCAATTTCTGTGTTTCGTCGTCAATAAGAAGGTCGAAGGGATACAGTAAACCTGAAGTGAAGCATCGAAATCTATAACTAGTGTCTCAGGAATAGTTCAAAACATAGACAGTAGGAAGACTCAGTCTTCTTGTACTTAAGTCGGCAATGTGACTTTTATATTTAATAACGATGCAATTTTCGTAATTCATCGTCAATAAGAAGGTTCAAGGGATACAGTAAACCCGAGGTGAAGCATCGGAATCTATAACTAGTGTCATAGGAATGGTTCAAAACATAGACAGTAGGAAGAGTCAGTGTTCTTGTACTTAAGTCGGCATTGTGCCTTATGTATTTAATTCCGATGCAATTTCTGTGTTTCATCGTCAATAAGAGGGTCCAAGGGATACAGTAAACCTGAAGTGAAGCATCGGGATCTATAACTAGTGTCACAGGAATGGTTCAAAACATAGACAGTTGGAAGAGTCAGTCTTCTTGAACTTAAGTCGGAATTGTGTTTTTCGATTAAATTCCGATGCAATTTCTGTGTTTCGTCGTCAATAAGAAGGTCCAAGGGATACAATAAACCTGAAGTGAAGCATCGGAATCTATAACTAGTGTCACAGGAATGGTTCAAAACATAGACAGTTATAAGAGTCAGTCTTCTTGATCTTAAGTCGGAATTGTGTTTTCGATTAAATTCCGTTGCAATTTCTGTGTTTCGTCGTCAATAAGAAGGTGGAAGGGATACAGTAAACCTGAAGTGAAGCATCGAAATCTATAACTAGTGTCTCAGGAATAGTTCAAAACATAGACAGTAAGAAGAGTCAGTCTTCTTGTACTTTAGTCGGCATTGTGCCTTTTGTATTTAATTCCGATGCAATTACTGTGTTTCATCGTCAATAAGAAGGTCAGAGGGATACAGTAAACCTGAAGTAAAGCATCGGAATCTATAACTAGTGTCACAGGAATGGTTCAAAACATAGACAGTAGGAAGAGTCAGGCTTCTTGTACTCAAGTCGGCATTGTGCCTTTTCTATTTAATTCCGATGCATTTTCTGTGTTTCGTCGTCAATACGAAGGTCCAAGGGATACAGTAAACCTGAAGTGAATCATGGGGATCTAGAACTAGTGTCACAGGAAAGGTTCAAATCATAGACAGTAAGAAGAGTCAGTTGTTTTGTACTTAAGTCGGCATTGTGCCTTTTCAATTTAATTCCGATGCAATTTCTGTGTTTCATCGTCAATAAGAATGTCAGAGGGATGGAGTAAACCTGAAGTGAAGCATCGGAAGCTATAACCAGTGTCACAGGAATGGTTGAAAACACAGACAGTAAGAAGAGTCAGTCTTGTTGTACTTAAGTCGGCATTATGCCTTTTGTATTTAATTCCGATGCAATTTCTGTGTTTCATCGTCAATAAGAAGGTCAGAGGGTTACAGTAAACCTGAGGTGAAGCATCGAAAACTATAACTAGTGTCACAGGAATGGCTCTAAACATAGACAGTAAGAAAAGTCAGTCTTCTTGTACTTAAGTCGGCATTGTGCCTTTTGTATTTAATTCCGATGCAATTTCAGTGTTTCATCGTCAATAAGAAGGTCAGAGGAATACAGTAAACCTGAAGTGAAGCATCGGAATCTATAACTAGTGTCACAGGAATGGTTCAAAGCATAGACAGTAGGAAGAGTCAGTCTTTTTGTACTTAAGTCGGCATTGTGCCTTTTCTATTTAATTCCGTTGCAATTTCTGTGTTTCGTCGTCAATAAGAAGGTCCAAGGGATACAGTAAACCTGAAGTGAAGCATCGAAATCCATAACTAGTGTCACAGGAATGGTTCAAAACATAGGCAGTAGGAAGAGTCAGTCTTCTTGTACTTAAGTCGGCATTGTGCCTTTTCTATTTAATTCCGATGCAATTTCTGTGTTTCGTCGTCAATAAGAAGGGCAGAGGGACAAAGTAAGCCTGAAGTGAAACATCGGAATCTATAACTAGTGTCACGGGAATGGTTCATAGCATAGAGAGTAGGAGGAGTTCGTCTTCTTGAACTTAAGTCGGCATTGTGCCTTTTCTATTTAATTTCGATGCTATTTCTGTGCTTCGTCGTCAATACGAAGATCAGAGGGATACAGTAAACCTAAAGTAAAGCATCAGAATCTTTAACTAGTGTCACAGGAATGGTTCAAAACATAGACAGTGAGAAGAGCCAGTCTTCCCGTACTTAAGTCGGCATTGTGCCTTTTCTATTGAATTCCAATGCAATTTCTGTGTTTCATTGGCAATAAGAAGGTCAGAGGGATACAGCAAACCTAAAGTGAAGCATCGGAATCTTTAACTAGTGTCACAGGAATGGTTCAAAACATAGACAGTAAGAAGAGTCAGTCCTCTTGTACTTAAGTCGGCATTGTGCCTTTTGTATTTAATTCCGATGCAATTTCTGTGCTTCGTCGTCAATAAGAAGGTCCAAGGGATACAGTACACCTGAAGTGAAGCATCGGAATCTATAACTAGTGTCACAGGAATGGTTCAAAACATAGACAGTGAGAAGAGCCAGTGTTCTTGTACTTGAATCGGCATTGTGCCTATGTATTTATTTCCGGTGCAATTTCTGTGTTTCATCGTCAATAAGAAGGTCCAAGGGATACAATATACCTGAAGCGAAGCATCGGATTCTATTACTAGTGTCACAGGAATGGTTCAAACATAGACAGTAAGAAGAGGCAGTCTTCTTGTACTTGAGTCGGCATTGTGCCAATGTATTTAATTCCCATGCAAATTCAGTGTTACATCGTCAATAAGAAAGTCAGAGGGATACAGTAAACCTGAAGTGAAACATCGGAATCTATAACTAGTGTCACAGGAATGGTTCAAAACATAGACAGTAGGAAGAGTCAGTTCTCTTGTACTTAATTCGGAATTGTTCTTTTGTTTTTAATTCAATTGAAAAATCTGTTCTTCGTCGTCAATAAGAAGGTCCAAGGGATACAGTACACCTGAAGTGAAGCATCGGAATCTATAACTAGTGTCACAGGAATGGGTCAAAACATAGACAGTGAGAAGAGCCAGCCTTCTTGTACTTGAATCGGCATTGTGCCTATGTATTTAATTCCGATGCAATTTCTGTGTTTCATCGTCAATAAGGAAGTCCAAGTTATACTGTAAACCTGAAGTGAAGCATCGGAATCTGAAACTGGTCTCACAAGAAATGTTCAAAAGATAGACAGTAAGAACAGTCAGTTTTCTTGTAGTTAAGTCGGCATTGCGCCTTTTCTATTTAATTCCGATGCAATTTCTGTCATTTATCGTCAATAAGAAGGTCAGAGGGATACAGTAAACATGAAGTGAATTATCGGAATCTATAACTAGTGTCACAGGGATGGTTCAAAACATAGACAGTTAGAAGAGCCAGTCTTCTTGTACTTGAGCCGGCATTGTGCCTTTTGTATTTAATTCCGATGCAATTTCTGTGTTTCATTGTCAATAAGAAGGTCAGAGGGATACAGTGAACCTGAATTGAAGCATCGGAATCTACAACTAGTGTCACAGGAATGCATCAAATCATAGACAGTAAGAAGAGTCAGTCTTCTTGTCCTTAAATCGGCATTGTGCGTTTTGTATTTAATTCCGATGCAATTTCTGTGTTTCATCATCAATAAGAAGGTCAGAGGGATACAGTAAACCTGAAGGGAAGCATCGGAATGTGTAAGTAGTGTCACAGGAATGGTTCAAAACATAGGCAGTGAGAAGAGTCAGTTTTCTTGTACATAAGTCGGCATTGTTCCTTTTCTATTTAATTCCGATGCAATTTCAGCGTTTCATCGTCAATAAGAAGGTCAGTGGGATACAGTAAACCTGAAGTGATGGATCGGAATCTTTAACCAGTGTCACAGGAATGGATCAAAACATAGACAGTAAGAAGAGTCAGTTTTCTGGTACTTAAGTCGGCACTGTGCCTTTTGTATTTAATTCCGATGCAATTTCTGTGTTTCATCGTCAATAAGAAGGTCAGAGGGATACAGTAAACCTGCAGTGAAGCATCGGAATCTATAACTAGTGTCACATGAATGGTTCAAAACATAGACATTAAGAAGAGTCAGTATTCTTGTACTTAAGTCCGTATTGTGCCTTTTTTATTTAATTCCGATGCAATTTTTGTGTTTCATCGTAAATAAGAAGGTCAGAGGGATACAGTAAACCCGCAGTGAAGCATCGGAAACTATAACTAGTGTCACATGAATGGTTCAAAACATAGACAGTAAGAAGAGTCAGTTTTCTTGTACTTAAGTCAGCATTGTGCCTTTTGTATTTAATGCCGATGCAATTTCTGTGCTTCATCGTCAATAAGAAGGTCAGAGGGATACAGTAAACCTGAAGTGAAGCATCGGAATATATAACTAGTGTCACAGGAATGGTCCAAAACATAGACAGTAAGAAGAGTCAGTTTTCTCTTACTTAAGTCGGCATTGTGCCTTTTGTATTTAATTCCGATGCAAATTCTGTGTTTCATCGTCAATAAGAAGGTCAGAGGCATACAGCAAACCTGAAGGGAAGCATCGGGATCTATAACTAGTGTCACAGGAATGGTTCAAATCATAGACAGTAAGAAGAGTCAGTTTTCTTGTAATTAAGTCGGCATTGTGCCTTTTGTATTTAATTCCGATGCAATTTCTGTGTTTCATCGTCAATAAGAAGGTCAGAGGAATACAGTAAACCTGAAGTGAAGCATCGGAATCTATAACTAGTGTCACAGGAATGGTTCAAAACATAGACAGTAAGAAGAGTCAGTTTTCTTCTACTTAAATCGGCATTGTGCCTTTTGTATATCATTCCGATGCAATTTTTGTGTTTCATCGTCAATAAGAAGGTCAGAGGGATACAGTGAACCTGAAGTGAAGCATCGGAACCTATAACTAGTGTCACAGGAGTGGTTCAAAACATAGAAAGTATGAAGAGTCAGTTTTCTTGTACTTCAGTCGGCATTGTGCCTCTTGTATTTAATTCCGATGCAAATTCTGTTTTTCATCGTCAATAAGAAGGTCAGAGGGTTACAGTAAACCGGAAGTGAAGCATCGGAATCTATATCTAGTGTCACAGGAATGGTTCAAAACATAGACTGTAAGAAGAGTCAGTTTTCATGTACTTAAGTCGGCATTGTGCATTTTGTATTATATTCCGATGCTATTTCTTTGTTTCGTCGTCAAAAAGAAGGAAAAAGGGATACAGTAAACCTGAAGTGAAGCATCGGAATCTATAACTAGTGTCACAAGAATGGTTCAAACATAGACAGTAAGAAGAGTCAGTTTTCTTGTACATAAGTCGCCATTGTGCCTTTTGTATTTAATTCCGATGCAATTTCTGTGTTTCATCGTCAATAAGAATGTCAGAGCGATACAGTAAACCTGAAGTGAAGCATCGGAATCTACAACTAGTGTCACATGAATGGTTCAAAACTTAGACAGTAAGAAGAGTCAGTTTATCTTGTGTTTAAGTCGGCATTGTGCCTTTTGTATTTAATTCCGATGCAATTTCTATATTTCATCAACAATAAGAAGGTCAGAGGGATACAGTAAACCTGAAGTGAAGCATCGGAAACTATAACTAGTGTCACAGGAATGGTTCAAAACTTAGACAGTAAGAAGAGTCAGTTTTTCTTGTGTTTAAGTCGGCATTGTGTCTTTAGTATTTAATTCCGATGCAATGTCTGTGTTTCATCGGCAATAAGAAGGACAGAGGGATACAGTAAGCCTGAAGTGAAGCATCGGAATCCATAACTAGTGTCACCGGAATGGTTCAAAACATAGAAAGTAAGAAGAGTCAGTTTTCTTGTACTTAAGTCTGCATTGTACTTTTTGTATTTAATTCCGATGCAATTTCTGTGTTCGATCGTCAATAAGAATGTCAGAGGGATTCAGTAAACCTGAAGTGAAGAATCGGAATCTATATCTAGTGTCGCAGGAATGGTTCAAAACATAGACAGTAAGAAGAATCAGTTTTCTTGTACTTAAGTCGGCATTGTGCCTTTAGTATTTATTTCCGATGCAATTTCTGTATTTCATCGTCAGTGAGAAGGTCAGAAGGATACAGTAAACCTGAAGTGAAGCATCGGAATCTATAACTAGTGTCACAGGAATGGTTCAAAACATAGACAGTAAGAAGAGTCAGTTTTTCTTGTGTTTAAGTCGGCATTGTGTCTTTAGTATTAAATTCCGATGCAATTTCTGTGTTTCATCGGCAATAAGAAGGTCAGAGGAATACAGTAAGCCTGAAGTGAAGCATCGGAATCCATAACTAGTGTCACCGGAATGGTTCAAAACATAGAAAGTAAGAAGAGTCAGTTATCTTGTACTTAAGTCTGCATTGTACTTTTTGTATTTAATTCCGATGCAATTTCTGTGTTTCATCGTCAATAAGAAGGTCAGAGGGATGGAGTAAACCTGAAGTGAAGCATCGGAATCTATAACCAGTGTCACAGGAATGGTTCAAAACACAGACAGTAAGAAGAGTCAGTCTTGTTGTACTTAAGGCATTATGCCTTTTGTATTTAATTCCGATGCAATTTCTGTGTTTCATCGTCAATAAGAAGGTCAGAGGGTTACAGTAAACCTGAGGTGTAGCATCGAAAACTATAACTAGTGTCACAGCAATGGTTCTAAACATAGACAGTAAGAATAGTCAGTCTTCTTGTACTTAAGTCGGCATTGTGCCTTTTGTATTTAATTCCGATGCAATTTCTGTGTTTCATCGTCAATAAGAAGGTCAGAGGAATACAGCAAACCTGAAGTGAAGCATCGGAATCTATAACTAGTGTCACAGGAATGGTTCAAAGCATAGACAGTAGGAAGAGTCAGTCTTTTTGTACTTAAGTCGGCATTGTGCCTTTTCTATTTAATTCCGTTGCAATTTCTGTGTTTCGTCGTCAATAAGAAGGTCCAAGGGATACAGTAAACCTGAAGTGAAGCATCGAAATCCATAACTAGTGTCACAGGAATGGTTCAAAACATAGGGAGTAGGAAGAGTCAGTCTTCTTGTACTTAAGTCGGCATTGTGCCTTTTCTATTTAATTCCGATGCAATTTCTGTGTTTCGTCGTCAATAAGAAGGTCAGAGGGATAAAGTAAGCCTGAAGTGAAACATCGGAATCTATAACTAGTGTCACAGGAATTGTTCAAATCATAGAGAGTAGGAAGAGTTCGTATTCTTGAACTTAAGTCGGCATTGTGCCTTTCCTATTTAATTTCGATGCAATTTCTGTGCTTCGTCGTCAATACGAAGGTCAGAGGGATACAGTAAACCTAAAGTGAAGCATCGGTATCTTTAACTAGTGTCACAGGAATGGTTCAAAACATAGACAGTGAGAAGAACCAGTCTTCCTGTACTTTAGTTGGCATTGTGCCTTTTCTATTGAATTCCAATGCAATTTCTGTGTTTCATTGGCAATAAGAAGGTCAGAGGGATACAGTAAACCTAAAGTGAAGCATCGGATTCTTTAACTAGTGTCACAGGAATGGTTCAAAACATAGACAGTAAGAAGAGTCAGTCCTCTTGTACTTAAGTCGGCATTGTGCCTTTTGTATTTAATTCCGATGCAATTTCTGTGCTTCGTCGTCAATAAGAAGGTCCAAGGGATACAGTACACCTGAAGTGAAGCATCGGAATCTATAACTAGTGTCACAGGAATGGTTCAAAACATAGACAGTGAGAAGAGCCAGTGTTCTTGTACATGAATCGGCATTGTGCCTATGTATTTAATTCCGGTGCAATTTCTGTGTTTCATCGTCAATAAGAAGGTCCAAGGGATACAATATACCTGAAGCGAAGCATCGGATTCTATTACTAGTGTCACAGGAATAGTTCAAACATAGACAGTAAGAAGAGGCAGTCTTCTTGTACTTGAGTCGGCATTGTGCCAATGTATTTAATTCCCATGCAATTTCAGTGTTACATCGTCAATAAGAAAGTCAGAGGGATACAGTAAACCTGAAGTGAAACATCGGAATATATAACTAGTGTCACAGGAATGGTTAAAATCATAGACAGTAAGAAGAGTCAGTTTTCCCTTACTTAAGTCGGCATTGTGCCTTTTGTATTTAATTCCGATGCAAATTCTGTGTTTCATCGTCAATAAGAAGGTCAGAGGGATACAGTAAACCTGAAGTGAAGCATCGGAATATATAACTAGTGTCACAGGAATGGTTCAAAACATAGACAGTAAGAAGAGTCAGTTTTCTTGTACTTAAGTCGGCATTGGGCCTTTTGTATTTAATTCCGATGCAATTTCTGTGTTTCATCGTCAATAAGAAGGTCAGAGGAAAACAGTAAACCTGAAGTGAAGCATCGGAATCTATAACTAGTGTCACAGGAATGGTTCAAAACATAGACAGTAAGAAGAGTCAGTTTTCTTCTACTTAAATCGGAATTGTGCCTTTTGTATATCATTCCGATGCAATATCTGTGTTTCATCGTCAATAACAAGGTCAGAGGGATACAGTGAACCTGAAGTGAAGCATCGGAACCTATAACTAGTGTCACAGGAGTGGTTCAAAACATAGAAAGTAAGAAGAGTCAGTTTTCTTGTACTTCAGTCGGCATTGTGCCTCTTGTATTTAATTCCGATAAAAATTCTGTTTTTCATCGTCAATAAGAAGGTCAGAGGGATACAGTAAACCGGAAGTGAAGCATCGGAATCTATCTCTAGTGTCACAGGAATGGTTCAAAACATAGACTGTAAGAAGAGTCAGTTTTCATGTACTTAAGTCGGCATTGTGCATTTTGTATTATATTCCGATGCAATTTCTGTGTTTCGTCGTCAAAAAGAAGGAAAAAGGGATACAGTAAACCTGAAGTGAAGCATCGGAATCTATAACTAGTGTCACATGAATGGTTCAAACATAGACAGTAAGAAGAGTCAGTTTTCTTGTACTTAAGTCGGCATTGTGCCTTTCGTATTTAATGCCGATGCAATTTCTTTGTTTCATCGTCAATAAGAAGGTCAGAGGATACAGTAAACCTGAAGTGAAGCATCGGAATATATAACTAGTGTCACAGGAATAGTTCAAAACATAGACAGTAAGAAGAGTCAGTATTCGTTTACTTAAGTCGGCATTGTGCCTTTTGTATTTAATTCCGATGCAATTTCTGTGTTTCATCGTCAATAAGAATGTCAGAGCGATACAGTAAACCTGAAGTGAAGCATCGGAATCTACAACTAGTGTCACATGAATGGTTCAAAACATAGACAGTAAGAAGAGTCAGTTGTCTTGTACTTAAGTCGGCATTGTGCCTTTTGTATTTAATTCCGATGCAATTTCTGTGTTTCATCGTCAATAAGAGGGTCAGAGGGATGCAGTAAACCTGAAGTGAAGCATCGGAATCTATAACTAGTGTCACAGGAATAGTTCAAAGCACAGACAGTAAGAAGAGTCAGTTTTCTTGTACTTAAGTCGGCATTGTGCCTTTTGTATTTAATTCCGATGCAATTTCTATATTTCATCAACAATAAGAAGTTCAGAGGGATACAGTAAACCTGAAGTGAAGCATCGGAAACTATAACTAGTGTCACAGGAATGGTTCAAAACTTAGACAGTAAGAAGAGTCAGTTTTTCTTGTGTTTAAGTCGGCATTGTGTCTTTAGTATTTAATTCCGATGCAATTTCTGTGTTTCATCGGCAATAAGAAGGTCAGAGGGATACAGTAAACCTGATGTGAAGCATAGGAATCTATAACTAGTGTCACAGTAATGGTTCAAAACATAGAGAGTAAGAAGAGTCAGTTTTCTTGTACTTAAGTCGGCATTATGCCTTTAGTATTAAATTCCGATGCAATATCTGTGTTTCATCTTCAATAAGAAGGTCAGAGGGATACAGTAAGCCTGATGTGAAGCATCGGAATCCATAACTAGTGTCACCGGAATGGTTCAAAACATAGAAAGTAAGAAGAGTCAGTTTTCTTGTACTTAAGTCTGCATTGTACTTTTTGTATTTAATTCCGATGCAATTTCTGTGTTCGATCGTCAGTAAGAAGGTCAGAGGGATTCAGTAAACCTGAAGTGAAGAATCGGAATCTATATCTAGTGTCGCAGGAATGGTTCAAAACATAGACAGTAAGAAGAGTCAGTTTTCTTGTACTTAAGTCGGCATTGTGCCTTTAGTATTTATTTCCGATGCAATTTCTGTATTTCATCGTCAATGAGAAGGTCAGAAGGATACAGTAAACCTGAAGTGAAGCATCGGAATCTATAACTAGTGTCACAGGAATGGTTCAAAACATAGACAGTAAGAAGAGTCAGTTTTCTTGTACTTAAGTCGGCATTATGCCTTTAGTATTAAATTCCGATGCAATATCTGTGTTTCATCTTCAATAAGAAGGTCAGAGGGATACAGTAAACCTGATGTGAAGCATAGGAATCTATAACTAGTGTCACAGTAATGGTTCAAAACATAGAGAGTAAGAAGAGTCAGTTTTCTTCTACTTAAGTCGGCATTGTGCCTTTCGTATTTAATGCCGATGCAATTTCTTTGTTTCATCGTCAATAAGAAGGTCAGAGAATACAGTAAACCTGAAGTGAAGCATCGGAATATATAACTAGTGTCACAGGAATAGTTCAAAACATAGACAGTAAGAAGAGTCAGTATTCGTTTACTTAAGTCGGCATTGTGCCTTTTGTATTTAATTCCGATGCTAATTCAGTGTTTCATCGTCAATAAGAAGGTCAGAGGCATACAGTAAACCTGAAGTGAAGCATCGGGATCTATAACTAGTGTCACATGAATGGTTCAAAACATAGACAGTAAGAAGAGTCAGTTTTCTTGTACTTAAGTCGGGATTGTGCCTTTTGTATTTAATTCCGATGCAATTTCTGTGTTTCATCGTCAATAAGAAGGTCAGAGGGATACAGTAAACCTGAAGTGAAGCATCGGAATCTATAACTAGTGTCACAGGAATGGTTCAAAACATAGACAGTAAGAAGAGTCAGTTTTCTTCTACTTAAGTCGGCATTGTGCCTTTTGTATATCATTCCGATGCAATTTCTGCGTTTCATCGACAATAAGAAGGTCAGAGGGACACAGTAAACCTGAAGTGAAGCATCGGAATCTATAACTAGTGTCACAGGAATAGTTCAAAACATAGACAGTAAGAAGAGTCCGTTTTCTTGTACTTACGTCGGCATTGTGCCCTTTGTATTTAATTCCGATGCAATTTCTGTGTTTCATCGTCAATAAGAAGGTCAGAGGGATACAGTAAACCGGAAGTGAAGCATCGGAATCTATATGTAGTGTCAGAGGAATGGTTCAAAACATAGACTGTAAGAAGTGTCAGTTTTCTTGTACTTAAGTCGGCATTGTGCCTTTTGTATTAAATTCCGATGGAATCTCTGTGTTTCGTCGTCAAAAGGAAGGAAAGAGGGATACAGTAAACCTGAAGTGAAGCTTCGGAATCTATAACTAGTGTCACATGAATGGTTCAAAGCATAGACAGTAAGATGAGTCAGTTTTCTTGTACTTAAGTCGGCATTGTGCCTTTTGTATTTAATGCCGATGCAATTTCTGTGTTTCATCGTCAATAAGAAGGTCAGAGGGAAACAGTAAACCTGAAGTGAAGCATCGGAATCTATAAATAGTGTCACAGGTATAGTTCAAAGCATAGACAGTAAGAAGAGTCAGTTTTCTTGTACTTAAGTCGGCATTGTGCCTTTTGTATTTAATTCCGATGCAATTTCTATATTTCATCAACAATAAGAAGGTCAGAGGGATACAGTAAACCTGAAGTGAAGCATCTGAAACTATAACTAGTGTCACAGGAATGGTTCAAAACTTAGACAGTAAGAAGAGTCAGTTTTCTTGTGTTTAAGTCGGCATTGTGCTTTTAGTATTTAATTCCGATGCAATTTCTGTGTTTCATCGGCAATAAGAAGGTCAGAGGGATACAGTAAGCCTGAAGTGAAGCATCGGAATCCATAACTAGTGTCACCGAAATGGTTCAAAACATTGAAAGTAAGAAGAGTCAGTTTTCTTGTGTTTAAAACGGCATTGTGCTTTTAGTATTTAATTCCGATGCAATTTCTGTGTTTCATCGGCAATAAGAAGGTCAGAGGGATACAGTAAGCCTGAAGTGAAGCATCGGAATCCATAACTAGTGTCACCGGATTGGTTCAAAACATAGAAAGTAAGAAGAGTCAGTTTTCTTGTACTTAAGTCTGCATTGTGCTTTTTGTATTTAATTCCGATGCAATTTCTGTGTTCCATCGTCAATAAGAAGGTCTGAGGGATACAGTAAACCTGAAGTGAAGCATCGGAATCTATATCTAGGGTCACAGGAATGGTTCAAAACATAGACAGTAAGAAGAGTCAGTTTTCTTGTACTTATGTCGGCATTGTGCCTTTTGTATTTATTTCCGATGCAATTTCTGTGTTTCATCTTCAATAAGAAGGTCAGAGGGATGCAGTAAACCTGAAGTGAAGCATCGGAATCTATAAATAGTGTCACAGGAATAGTTCAAAGCATAGACAGTAAGAAGAATCAGTTTTCTTGTACTTAAGTCGGCATTGTGCCTTTTGTATTTAATTCCGATGCAATTTCTATATTTCATCAACAATAAGAAGGTCAGAGGGATACAGTAAACCTGAAGTGAAGCATCGGAAACTATAACTAGTGTCACAGGAATGGTTCAAAACTTAGACAGTAAGAAGAGTCAGTTTTCTAGTGTTTAAGTCGGCATTGTGCTTTTAGTATTTAATTCCGATGCAATTTCTGTGTTTCATCGGCAATAAGAAGGTCAGAGGGATACTGTAAGCCTAAAGTGAAGCATCGGAATCCATAACTAGTGTCACCGGAATGGTTCAAAACATAGAAAGTAAGAAGAGTCAGTTTTCTTGTACTTAAGTCTGCATTGTGCTTTTTGTATTTAATTCCGATGCAATTTCTGTGTTCCATCGTCAATAAGAAGGTCAGAGGGATACAGTAAACCTGAAGTGAAGCATCGGAATCTATATCTAGTGTCACAGGAATGGTTCAAAACATAGACAGTAAGAAGAGTCAGTTTTCTTGTACTTAAGTCGGCATGGTGCCTTTTGTATTTATTTCCGATGCAATTTCTGTGTTTCATCTTCAATAAGAAGGTCATAGGGATACAGTAAACCTGATGTGAAGCATAGGAATATATAACTAGTGTCACAGTAATGGTTCAAAACATAGACAGTAAGAAGAGTCAGTTTTCTTGTACTTAAGTCGGCATTGGTTGTTTTCTATTTAATTCCGATGCAATTTCTGTCTTTCATCGTCAATAAGAAGGTCAGAGGGATACAGTAAACCTGAAGTGAAGCATCGGAATCTATAAGTAGTGTCACAGGAATGGTTCAAAACATAGACATTTAGAAGAGTTAGTTTTCTTGTACTTAAGTCGGCATTGTGCGATTTGTGTTTAATTCCGAAGCCATTTCTGTGTTTCTTCGTCAATAAGAAGGTCAGAGGGATACAGTAAACCTGGAGTAAAGCATCGGAATCTATAACTAGTGTCACAGGAATGGTTCAAACATAGACAGTTAGAAGAGTCAGTTTTCTTTTACTTAAGTCGGCATTGTGCCTTTTGTATCTAATTCCGATGCAATTTCTGGGTTTCATCGTCAACAAGAGGGTCAGAGGCATACAGTAAACCTGAAGTGAAGCATCGGAACCTATAACTAGGGTCACAGGAATGGTTCAAAACATAGACAGTAAGAAGAGTCAGTTTTCTAGTACTTAAGTCAGCTTTGTGCCTCTTGTACTTAATTCCGATGCAATTTCTGTGTTTCATCGTCAATAAGAAGGTCAGAGGGATACAGTGAACCTGAAGTGAAGTATCGGAATCTATACCTAGTGTCACAGGAATGGTTCAAAACATAGAAAGTAAGAAGAGTCAGTTTTCTTGTACTTAAGTCGGCATTGTGCCTCTTGTATTTGATTCCGATGCAATTTCTGTGTTTCATCGTCAATAAGAAGGGCTGAGGGATACAGTAAACCTGAAGTGAAGCATCGGAATCTATAACTAGTGTCACATGAATGGTTCAAATCATAGACAGTGAGAAGAGTACGTATTCTTGTACTTAAGTCAGCATTGTGCCTTTTGTATTAAATTCCGATGCAATTTCTGTGTTTCATCGTCAATGAAAAGGTCAGAAAGATACAGTAAACCTGAAGTGAAGCAACGGAATCTATAACTAGTGTCACAGGAATGGTTCAAAACATAGACAATAAGAATAGTCAGTTTTCTTGTACTTAAGTCGGCATTGTGCCTTTTGTATTTAATTCTGATGCAATTTCTGTGTTTCATCGTCAATAAGAAGGTCAGAGGGATACAGTAAACCTGCAGTGAAGCATCGGAATCTACAACTAGTGTCACATGAATGGTTCAAAACATAGAGGGTAAGAAGCGTCAGTTTTCTTGTACTTAAGTCAGCATCGTGCCTTTTGTATAAAAGCCGATGCAATTTCTGTGTTTCATCGTCAATAAGAAGGTCAGAGGGATACAGTAAACCTGAAGTGAAACATCGGAATCTATAACTAGTGTCACAGGAATGGTTCGAACATAGACAGTAAGAAGAGTCAGTTTTCTTTTACTTAAGTCGGCATTGTGCCTTTTGTATTAAATTCCGATGCAATTTCTGTGTTTCATCGTCAATAAGAAGGTCAGAGGGATACAGTAAACCTGCAGTGATGCATCGGAATCTACAACTAGTGTCACATGAATGGTTCAAAACATAGACAGTAAGAAGAGTCAATTTTCTTGTATTCAAGTGGGCATTGTGCCATTTGTATTTAATTCCGATGCAATTTCTGTATTTAATCGTCAATAAGAAGGTCAGAGCGATACAGTAAACGTGAAGTGAAGCATCGGAATCTATAACTAGTGTCACAGGAATGGTTCAAAACATAGACAGTAAGAAGAGTCAGTTTTCTTGTACTTAAGTCGGCATTGTGCCTTTTGTATTTAATTCCGTTGCAATATCTGTGTTTCATCGTCAATGAGAAGGTCAGAAGGATACAGTAAACCTGAAGTGAAGCATCGGAATCTATAACTAGTTTCACAGGAATGGTTCAAAACATAGACAGTAAGAAGAGTCAGTTTTCTTGTACTTAAGTCGGCATTGTGCCTTTTGTATTTAATTCCGATGCAATATATGTGTTTCATCTTCAATAAGAAGGTCAGAGGGATACAGTAAACCTGATGTGAAGCAGCGGAATCTATAAGTAGTGTCATAGTAATGGTTCAAATCATAGACAGTAAGAAGAGTCAGTTTTCTTGTACTTAAGTCGGCATTGCTCCTCTTATATTTAATTCCGATGCAATTTCTATCTTTCATTGTCAATAAGAAGGTCAGAGGGATACAGTAAACCTGAAGTGATGGATCGGAATCTATAACTAGGGTTACAGGAATGGATCAAAGCATAGACAGTAAGAAGAGTCAGTCTTCTTGTACTTAAGTCGGCATTGTGCGTTTTGTGTTTAATTCCGAAGCAATTTCTGTGTTTCATCGTCTATAAGAAGGTCAGAGGGATACAGTAAACCTGCAGTGAAGCATCGGAATCTATAACTAGTGTCACATGAATGGTTCAAAACATAGACATCAAGAAGAGTCAGCATTCTTGTACTTAAGTCGGCATTGTGCCTTTTGTATTTAATTCCGATGCAATTTCTGTGTTTCATCGTCTATAAGAAGGTCAGAGGGTACAGTAAACCTGCAGTGAAGCATCGGAATCTACAACTAGTGCCACATGAATGGTTCAAAACATAGACAGTAAGAAGAGTCAGTTTTCTTGTACTTAAGTCAGCATTGTGCCTTTTGTATTTAATTCCGATGCAATTTCTGTGTTTCATCGTCAATAAGAAGGTCACAGGCATACAGTAAACCTGTAGTAAAGCATCGTAATCTATAACTAGTATCACAGGAATGGTTCAAAACATAGACAGTAAGAAGAGTCAGTTTTCTTCTACTTAATTCGGCATTGTGCCTTTTGTATTTAATTCCGATGCAATTTCTGTGTTTCATCCTCAATAAGAAGGTCAGAGGGATACAGTAAACCTGAAGTGAAGCATCGGAATCTATAACTAGTATCACAGGAATGGTTCAAACATAGACAGTAAGAAGAGTCTGTTTTCTTGTACTTTAGTCGGCATTGTGCCTTTTGTATTTAATTCCGATGCAATTTCTGTGTTCCATCGTCAATAAGAAGGTCAGAGGGATACAGTAAACCTGCAGTGAAGCATCGGAATCTATAACTAGTGTCACATGAATGGTTTAAAACATAGACATCAAGAAGAGTCAGCATTCTTGTACTTAAGTCGGCATTGTGCCTTTTGTATTTCATTCTGAGGCAATTTCTGAGTTTCATCGTCAATAAGAAGCTCAGAGGTATACAGTAAACCTGAAGTGAAGCATCGGAATCTATAACTAGTGTCACAGGTATGGTTCAAAACATAGACAGTAAGAAGAGTCAATTTTCTTGTATTTAAGTCGGCATTGTGCCTTTTGTATTTAATTCCGATGCAATTTCTCTATTTAATCGTCAATAAGAAGTTCAGAGCGATACAGTAAACGTGAAGTGAAGCATCGGAATCTATAACTAGTGTCACAGGAATGGTTCAGAACATAGATAGAAAGAGGAGTCAGTTTTCTTGCACTTAAGTCGGCATTGTGCCTTTTGTATTTAATTCCGATGCAATTTCTTTGTTTAATCGTCAATAAGAAGGTGAGAGGGATACAGTAAACCTGAAGTGAAGCATCGGAATCTGTAACTAGTGTCACAGGAATTGTTCAAAACATAGACAGTAAGAAGAGTCAGTTTTCTTGTACTTAAGTCGGCATTGTGCATTTTGTATTTAATTCCGATGCAATTTCTGTGTTTCATCGTCACTAAGAAGGTCAGAGGGATACAGTAAACCTGCAGTGAAGCATCGGAATCTATAACTAGTGTCACATGAATGGTTCAAAACATAGACAGTAAGAAGAGTCAGTTTTCTTGTACTTAAGTCAGCATTGTGCCTTTTGTATTTAATTCCGATGCAATTTCTGTGTTTCATCGTCAATAAGAAGGTCAAAGGCATACAGTAAACCTGAAATAAATCATCGGAATCTATAACTCGTGTCTCAGGAATAGTTCAAAACATAGACAGTAAGAAGAGTCAGTTTTCTTGTACTTAAGTCGGCATTGTGCCTTTTCTATTTAATTCCGATGCAATTTGTGTGTTTCATCGTCAATAAGAAGGTCAGAGGGATACAGTAAACCTGAAGTGAAACATCGGAATCTATAACTAGTGTCACAGGAATGGTTCAAAACATAGACAGTAAGAAGAGTCAGTTTTCTTCTACTTAAGTCGGCATTGTGCCTTTTGTATATCATTCCGATGCAATGTCTGTGTGTCATCGTCAATAAAAAGGTCAGAGAAATACAGTGAACCTGAAGTGAAGCATCGGAATCTATAACTAGTGCCACAGGAATGGTTCAAAACATAGATAGTAAGAAGAGTCATGTTTCTTGTTTATAAGTCGGCATTGTGCCTTTTGTATTTAATTCCGATGCAATTTCTGTGTTTCATCGACAATAAGAAGGTTAGAGGGACACAGTAAACCTGAAGTGAAACATCGGAATCTATAACTAGTGTCACAGGAATACTTCAAAACACAGACAGTAAGAAGAGTCAGTTTTCTCGTACTTAAGTCGGCATTGTATCTTTTGTATTTAATTCCGATGCAATTTCAGCGTTTCATCGTCAATAAGAAGGGCAGCGGGATACAGTAAAAATGCAGAGAAGCATCGGCATCTATAACTAGTTTCACATGAATGGTTCAAAACATAGACAGTAAGAAGAGTCAGTTTTCTTGTACTTAAATCGGCATTGTGCCGTTTGTAATTAATTGCGATGCAATTTCTGTATTTCATCGTCAATAAGAAGGTCAGAGGGATACAGTGAACCTGAAGTGAAGCTTCGGAATCTATAACTAGTGGCACAGGAATGGTTCAAAACATAGACAGTAAGAAGAGTCAGTTTTCTTGTACTTAAGTCGGCATTGTGCTTTTGTATGTAATTCCGATGCAATTTCTTTGTTTCATCGTCAATAAGAAGGTCAGAGGGATACAGTTAACCTGAAGTGAAGCACCGGAATCTATAACTAGTGTCACATGAATGGTTCAAAAAATAGACAGTAAGAAGAGTTAGTTTTCCTGTACTTAAGTCGGCATTGTGCCTTTGTTATTTAATTCCGATGCAATTTCTGTGTTTCGTCGTCAATACGAATCTCAGAGGGATACAGTAAACATAAAGTGAAGCATCGGAATCAATAACTAGTGTCACAGGAATGGTTAAAAACATAGACAGTAAGAAGAGTCAGTTTCATTGTACTTAAGTCGCCATTGTGCATTTTCTATTTAATTCCGATGCAATTTCTGTGTTTCATCGTCAATAAGAGGGTCAGAGGGATACAGCAAACCAGAAGTGAAGCATCGGAATCTATAACTAGTGTCACAGGAATGGTTCAAAGCATAGACAGTAAGAAGAGTCAGTTTTCTTCTACTTATGTCGGCATTGTGCCTTTTGTATTTCATTCCGATGCAATTTCTGTATTTCATCGTCAATAAGAAGGTCAGAGGGATACAGTGAACCTGAAGTGAAGCATCGGAATCTATAACTAGTGTCACAGGAATGGTTCAAAACATAGACAGTAAGAAGAGTCAGTTTTCTTGTACTTAAGTCGGCATTGTGCCTTTTGTATTTATTTCCGATGCAATTTCTGTGTTTCATCGTCAATAAGAACGTAGGAGGGATACAATGAACCTGAAGGGATGCATCGGAATCTATAACTAGTGTCACAGGAATGGTTCAAAACATAGACAGTAAGAAGAGCCAGTCGTCTTGTATTTGAGTCGGCATTGTGCCTTTTGTATTTAATTCCGATGCAATTTCTGTGTTTCATCGTCAATAAGGTCAGAAGGATACAGTAAACCTGAAGTGAAGCATCGGAATCTATAACTAGAGTCACATGGATGGTTCAAAACATAGACAGATTGAATAGTCAGTTTTCTTGTACTTAAGTCGGCATTGTGCCTTTTGTATTTAATTCCGATGCAATATCTGTGTTTCATCGTCAATAAGAAGGTCAGAGGGATACAGTAAACCTGAAGTGAAGTATCGGAATCTATAACTAGTGTCACAGGAATGGTTCAAAACATAGAAAGTAAGAAGAGTCAGTTTTCTTGTACTTATGTCGGCATTGTGCCTCTTGTATTTGATTCCGATGCAATTTCTGTGTTTCATCGTCAATAAGAAGGGCTGAGGGATACAGTAAACCTGAAGTGAAGCATCGGAATCTATAACTAGTGTCACATGAATGGTTCAAATCATAGACAGTGAGAAGAGTACGTATTCTTGTACTTAAGTCAGCATTGTGCCTTTTGTATTTAATTCCGATGCAATTTCTGTGTTTCATCGTCAATGAAAAGGTCAGAAAGATACAGTAAACCTGAAGTGAAGCAACGGAATCTATAACTAGTGTCACAGGAATGGTTCAAAACATAGACAATAAGAATAGTCAGTTTTCTTGTACTTAAGTCGGCATTGTGCCTTTTGTATTTAATTCCGATGCAATTTCTGTGTTTCATCGTCAATAAGAAGGTCAGAGGGATACAGTAAACCTGCAGTGAAGCATCGGAATCTACAACTAGTGTCACATGAATGGTTCAAAACATAGACGGTAAGAAGCGTCAGTTTTCTTGTACTTAAGTCAGCATCGTGCCTTTTGTATAAAAGCCGATGCAATTTCTGTGTTTCATCGTCAATAAGATGGTCAGAGGGATACAGTAAACCTGAAGTGAAACATCGGAATCTATAACTAGTGTCACAGGAATGGTTCGAACATAGACAGTAAGAAGAGTCAGTTTTCTTGTACTTAAGTCGGCATTGTGCCTTTTGTATTAAATTCCGATGCAATTTCTGTGTTTCATCGTCAATAAGAAGGTCAGAGGGATACAGTAAACCTGCAGTGATGCATCGGAATCTACAACTAGTGTCACATGAATGGTTCAAAACATAGACAGTAAGAAGAGTCAATTTTCTTGTATTCAAGTGGGCATTGTGCCATTTGTATTTAATTCCGATGCAATTTCTGTATTTAATCGTCAATAAGAAGGTCAGAGCGATACAGTAAACGTGAAGTGAAGCATCGGAATCTATAACTAGTGTCACAGGAATGGTTCAAAACATAGACAGTAAGAAGAGTCAGTTTTCTTGTACTTAAGTCGGCATTGTGCCTTTTGTATTTAATTCCGTTGCAATATCTGTGTTTCATCGTCAATGAGAAGGTCAGAAGGATACAGTAAACCTGAAGTGAAGCATCGGAATCTATAACTAGTTTCACAGGAATGGTTCAAAACATAGACAGTAAGAAGAGTCAGTTTTCTTGTACTTAAGTCGGCATTGTGCCTTTTGTATTTAATTCCGATGCAATATATGTGTTTCATCTTCAATAAGAAGGTCAGAGGGATACAGTAAACCTGATGTGAAGCAGCGGAATCTATAAGTAGTGTCATAGTAATGGTTCAAAACATAGACAGTAAGAAGAGTCAGTTTTCTTGTACTTAAGTCGGCATTGTATCTTTTGTATTTAATTCCGATGCAATTTCTATTTTTCATTGTCAATAAGAAGGTCAGAGGGATACAGTAAACCTGAAGTGATGGATCGGAATCTATAACTAGGGTTACAGGAATGGATCAAAGCATAGACAGTAAGAAGAGTCAGTCTTCTTGTACTTAAGTCGGCATTGTGCGTTTTGTGTTTAATTCCGAAGCAATTTCTGTGTTTCATCGTCAATAAGAAGGTCAGAGGGATACAGTAAACCTGCAGTGAAGCATCGGAATCTATAACTAGTGTCACATGAATGGTTCAAAACATAGACATCAAGAAGAGTCAGCATTCTTGTACTTAAGTCGGCATTGTGCCTTTTGTATTTAATTCCGATGCAATTTCTGTGTTTCATCGTCTATAAGAAGGTCAGAGGGTACAGTAAACCTGCAGTGAAGCATCGGAATCTACAACTAGTGCCACATGAATGGTTCAAAACATAGACAGTAAGAAGAGTCAGTTTTCTTGTACTTAAGTCAGCATTGTGCCTTTTGTATTTAATTCCGATGCAATTTCTGTGTTTCATCGTCAATAAGAAGGTCACAGGCATACAGTAAACCTGTAGTAAAGCATCGTAATCTATAACTAGTATCACAGGAATGGTTCAAAACATAGACAGTAAGAAGAGTCAGTTTTCTTCTACTTAATTCGGCATTGTGAGTTTTGTATTTAATTCCGATGCAATTTCTGTGTTTCATCCTCAATAAGAAGGTCAGAGGGATACAGTAAACCTGAAGTGAAGCATCGGAATCTATAACTAGTATCACAGGAATGGTTCAAACATAGACAGTAAGAAGAGTCTGTTTTCTTGTACTTTAGTCGGCATTGTGCCTTTTGTATTTAATTCCGATGCAATTTCTGTGTTCCATCGTCAATAAGAAGGTCAGAGGGATACAGTAAACCTGCAGTGAAGCATCGGAATCTATAACTAGTGTCACATGAATGGTTTAAAACATAGACATTTAGAAGAGTCAGCATTCTTGTACTTAAGTCGGCATTGTGCCTTTTGTATTTCATTCCGAGGCAATTTCTGAGTTTCATCGTCAATAAGAAGCTCAGAGGTATACAGTAAACCTGAAGTGAAGCATCGGAATCTATAACTAGTGTCACAGGTATGGTTCAAAACATAGACAGTAAGAAGAGTCAATTTTCTTGTATTTAAGTCGGCATTGTGCCTTTTGTATTTAATTCCGATGCAATTTCTCTATTTAATCGTCAATAAGAAGTTCAGAGCGATACAGTAAACGTGAAGTGATGCATCGGAATCTATAACTAGTGTCACAGGAATGGTTCAGAACATAGATAGAAAGAAGAGTCAGTTTTCTTGCACTTAAGTCGGCATTGTGCCTTTTGTATTTAATTCCGATGCAATTTCTTTGTTTAATCGTCAATAAGAAGGTGAGAGGGATACAGTAAACCTGAAGTGAAGCATCGGAATCTGTAACTAGTGTCACAGGAATTGTTCAAAACATAGTCAGTAAGAAGAGTCAGTTTTCTTGTACTTAAGTCGGCATTGTGCCTTTTGTATTTAATTCCGATGCAATTTCTGTGTTTCATCGTCACTAAGAAGGTCAGAGGGATACAGTAAACCTGCAGTGAAGCATCGGAATCTATAACTAGTGTCACATGAATGGTTCAAAACATAGACAGTAAGAAGAGTCAGTTTTCTTGTACTTAAGTCAGCATTGTGCCTTTTGTATTTAATTCCGATGCAATTTCTGTGTTTCATCGTCAATAAGAAGGTCAAAGGCATACAGTAAACCTGAAATAAATCATCGGAATCTATAACTCGTGTCTCAGGAATAGTTCAAAACATAGACAGTAAGAAGAGTCAGTTTTCTTGTACTTAAGTCGGCATTGTGCCTTTTCTATTTAATTCCGATGCAATTTGTGTGTTTCATCGTCAATAAGAATGTCAGAGGGATACAGTAAACCTGAAGTGAAACATCGGAATCTATAACTAGTGTCACAGGAATGGTTCAAAACATAGACAGTAAGAAGAGTCAGTTTTCTTCTACTTAAGTCGGCATTGTGCCTTTTGTATATCATTCCGATGCAATGTCTGTGTGTCATCGTCAATAAAAAGGTCAGAGAAATACAGTGAACCTGAAGTGAAGCATCGGAATCTATAACTAGTGCCACAGGAATGGTTCAAAACATAGATAGTAAGAAGAGTCATGTTTCTTGTTTATAAGTCGGCATTGTGCCTTTTGTATTTAATTCCGATGCAATTTCTGTGTTTCATCGACAATAAGAAGGTTAGAGGGACACAGTAAACCTGAAGTGAAACATCGGAATCTATAACTAGTGTCACAGGAATACTTCAAAACACAGACAGTAAGAAGAGTCAGTTTTCTTGTACTTAAGTCGGCATTGTGCCTCTTGTATTTAATTCCGATGCAATTTCTGTGTTTCATCGTCAATAAGAAGGTCAGAGGGATACAGTTAACCTGAAGTGAAGCACCGGAATCTATAACTAGTGTCACATTAATGGTTCAAAAAATAGACAGTAAGAAGAGTTAGTTTTCCTGTACATAAGTCGGCATTGTGCCTTTGTTATTTAATTCCGATGCAATTTCTGTGTTTCGTCGTCAATACGAATCTCAGAGGGATACAGTAAACCTGAAGTGAAGCATCGGAATCTATCACTAGTGTCACAGGAATGGTTAAAAACATAGACAGTAAGAAGAGTCAGTTTTCTTGTACTTAAGTCGGCATTGTGCCTTTTGTATTTATTACCGATGCAATTTCTGTGTTTCATCGTCAATAAGAACGTAGGAGGGATACAATGAACCTGAAGGGATGCATCGGAATCTATAACTAGTGTCACAGGAATGGTTCAAAACATAGACAGTAAGAAGAGCCAGTCGTCTTGTATTTGAGTCGGCATTGTGCCTTTTGTATTTAATTCCGATGCAATTTCTGTGTTTCATCGTCAATAAGGTCAGAAGGATACAGTAAACCTGAAGTGAAGCATCGGAATCTATAACTAGAGTCACATGGATGGTTCAAAACATAGACAGATTGAATAGTCAGTTTTCTTGTACTTAAGTCGGCATTGTGCCTTTTGTATTTAATTCCGATGCAATATCTGTGTTTCATCGTCAATAAGAAGGTCAGAGGGATACAGTAAACCTGAAGTGAAGAATCGGAATCTATAAATAGTGTCACCGGAATGGTTCAAAACATAGACAGTAGGAAGAGTCAGGTCTCTTTTACTTCAGTCGGCATTGTGCTGTTGTATTTAATTCCGATGCAATTTCTGTGTTTCATCGTCCATAAGAGGGACAGAGGCATACAGTAAACCTGAAGTGAAGCATCGGAATCTATAACTAGTGTCACAGGAATGGTTCAAAACATAGACAGTAAGAAGAGTCAGTTTTCTTGTACTTAAGTCGGCATTGTGCCTTTTGTATTTAATTCCGTTGCAATTTCAACGTTTCATCGTCAATAAGGAGGTCAGAGGGAAATAGTGAACCTGAAGTGAAGCATCGGAATCTATAACTAGAGTCACAGGAACGGTTCAAACATAGACAGTAAGAAGAGTCTGTTTTCTTGTACTTAAGTCGGCATTGTGCCTATTGTATTTAATCCGATGCAATTTCTGTGTTTCATCGTCGATAAGAAGGTCAGAGGGATACGGTAGACACGATGTGAAGGATCGTAATCTATAACTAGTGTCACAGGAATTGTTCAAAACATAGACAGTAAGAAGAGTCACTTTTCTTGTACTTAAGTCGGCATTGTGCCTTTTATATTTAATTCCGATGCAATATCTGTGTTTCATCGTCAATAAGAAGGTCAGAGGGATACAGTAAACCTGAAGTGAAGCATCGGAATCTATAACTAGTGTCACAGGAATGGTTCAAACATAGACAGTAAGAAGTGTCAGTTTGCTTGTACTTAAGTCGGCATAGTGCCTTTTGGATTTAATTCCGATGCAATTTCTGTGTTTCATCGTCAATAAGAAGGTCAGAGGCATACAGTAAACCTGAAGTAAAGCATCGTAATCTATAACTAGTGTCACAGGAATGGTTCATAACATAGACAGTAAGAAGAGTCGTTCTCTTCTACTTAATTCGGCATTGTGCCTCTTGGGTTTAATTCCGATGCAATTTCTGTGTTTCATCCTCAATAAGAAGGTCAGAGGGATACAGTAAACCTGAAGTGAAGCATCGGAATCTATAACTAGTGTCACAGGAATGGTTCAAACACAGACAGTAAGAAGAGTCTGTTTTCTTGTACTTTAGTCGGCATTGTGCCTTTTGTATTTAATTCCGATGCAATTTCTGTGTTCCATCGTCAATAACAAGGTCAGAGGGATACAATAAACCTGCAGTGAAGCATCGGAATCTATAACTAGTGCCACATGAATGGTTCAAAACATAGATAGTAAGAAGAGTCATGTTTCTTGTTTTTAAGTCGGCATTGTGCCTTTTGTATTTAATTCCGATGCAATTTCTGTGTTTCATCGACAATAAGAAGGTTAGAGGGACACAGTAAACCTGAAGTGAAACATCGGAATCTATAACTAGTGTCACAGGAATACTTCAAAACACAGACAGTAAGAAGAGTCAGTTTTCTTGTACTTAAGTCGGCATTGTATCTTTTGTATTTAATTCCGATGCAATTTCAGCGTTTCATCGTCAATAAGAAGGGCAGCGGGATACAGTAAAAATGCAGAAAAGCATCGGCATCTATAACTAGTTTCACATGAATGGTTCAAAACATAGACAGTAAGAAGAGTCAGTTTTCTTGTACTTAAATCGGCATTGTGCCGTTTGTAATTAATTGCGATGCAATTTCTGTATTTCATCGTCAATAAAAAGGTCAGAGGGATACAGTGAACCTGAAGTGAAGCTTCGGAATCTATAACTAGTGGCACAGGAATGGTTCAAAACATAGACAGTAAGAAGAGTCAGTTTTCTTGTACTTAAGTCGGCATTGTGCTTTTGTATGTAATTCCGATGCAATTTCTTTGTTTCATCGTCAATAAGAAGGTCAGAGGGATACAGTTAACCTGAAGTGAAGCACCGGAATCTATAACTAGTGTCACATGAATGGTTCAAAAAATAGACAGTAAGAAGAGTTAGTTTTCCTGTACTTAAGTCGGCATTGTGCCTTTGTTATTTAATTCCGATGCAATTTCTGTGTTTCGTCGTCAATACGAATCTCAGAGGGATACAGTAAACATAAAGTGAAGCATCGGAATCAATAACTAGTGTCACAGGAATGGTTCAAAACATAGACAGTAAGAAGAGTCAGTTTGATTGTACTTAAGTCGGCATTGTGCATTTTCTATTTAATTCCGATGCAATTTCTGTGTTTCATCGTCAATAAGAGGGTCAGAGGGATACAGCAAACCAGAAGTGAAGCATCGGAATCTATAACTAGTGTCACAGGAATGGTTCAGAACATAGATAGAAAGAAGAGTCAGTTTTCTTGCACTTAAGTCGGCATTGTGCCTTTTGTATTTAATTCCGATGCAATTTCTTTGTTTAATCGTCAATAAGAAGGTGAGAGGGATACAGTAAACCTGAAGTGAAGCATCGGAATCTGTAACTAGTGTCACAGGAATTGTTCAAAACATAGATAGTAAGAAGAGTCAGTTTTCTTGTACTTAAATCGGCATTGTGCCTTTTGTATTTAATTCCGATGCAATTTCTGTGTTTCATCGTCACTAAGAAGGTCAGAGGGATACAGTAAACCTGCAGTGAAGCATCGGAATCTATAACTAGTGTCACATGAATGGTTCAAAACATAGACAGTAAGAAGAGTCAGTTTTCTTGTACTTAAGTCAGCACTGGGCCTTTTGTATTTAATTCCGATGCAATTTCTGTGTTTCATCGTCAAAAAGAAGGTCAAAGGCATACAGTAAACCTGAAATAAATCATCGAAATCTATAACTCGAGTCACAGGAATAGTTCAAAACATAGACAGTAAGAAGAGTCAGTTTTCTTGTACTTAAGTCGGCATTGTGCCTTTTCTATTTAATTCCGATGCAATTTGTGTGTTTCATCGTCAATAAGAAGGTCAGAGGGATACAGTAAACCTGAAGTGAAACATCGGAATCTATAACTAGTGTCACAGGAATGGTTCAAAACATAGACAGTAAGAAGAGTCAGTTTTCTTCTACTTAAGTCGGCATTGTGCCTTTTGTATATCATTCCGATGAAATGTCTGTGTGTCATCGTCAATAAAAAGGTCAGAGAAATACAGTGAACCTGAAGTGAAGCATCGGAATCTATAACTAGAGTCACAGGAACGGTTCAAACATAGACAGTAAGAAGAGTCTGTTTTCTTGTACTTAAGTCGGCATTGTGCCTATTGTATTTAATCCGATGCAATTTCTGTGTTTCATCGTCGATAAGAAGGTCAGAGGGATACGGTAGACACGATGTGAAGGATCGTAATCTATAACTAGTGTCACAGGAATTGTTCAAAACATAGACAGTAAGAAGAGTCACTTTTCTTGTACTTAAGTCGGCATTGTGCCTTTTATATTTAATTCCGATGCAATATCTGTGTTTCATCGTCAATAAGAAGGTCAGAGGGATACAGTAAACCTGAAGTGAAGCATCGGAATCTATAACTAGTGTCACAGGAATGGTTCAAACATAGACAGTAAGAAGTGTCAGTTTGCTTGTACTTAAGTCGGCATAGTGCCTTTTGGATTTAATTCCGATGCAATTTCTGTGTTTCATCGTCAATAAGAAGGTCAGAGGCATACAGTAAACCTGAAGTAAAGCATCGTAATCTATAACTAGTGTCACAGGAATGGTTCATAACATAGACAGTAAGAAGAGTCGTTCTCTTCTACTTAATTCGGCATTGTGCCTCTTGGGTTTAATTCCGATGCAATTTCTGTGTTTCATCCTCAATAAGAAGGTCAGAGGGATACAGTAAACCTGAAGTGAAGCATCGGAATCTATAACTAGTGTCACAGGAATGGTTCAAACACAGACAGTAAGAAGAGTCTGTTTTCTTGTACTTTAGTCGGCATTGTGCCTTTTGTATTTAATTCCGATGCAATTTCTGTGTTCCATCGTCAATAACAAGGTCAGAGGGATACAATAAACCTGCAGTGAAGCATCGGAATCTATAACTAGTGCCACATGAATGGTTCAAAACATAGATAGTAAGAAGAGTCATGTTTCTTGTTTTTAAGTCGGCATTGTGCCTTTTGTATTTAATTCCGATGCAATTTCTGTGTTTCATCGACAATAAGAAGGTTAGAGGGACACAGTAAACCTGAAGTGAAACATCGGAATCTATAACTAGTGTCACAGGAATACTTCAAAACACAGACAGTAAGAAGAGTCAGTTTTCTTGTACTTAAGTCGGCATTGTATCTTTTGTATTTAATTCCGATGCAATTTCAGCGTTTCATCGTCAATAAGAAGGGCAGCGGGATACAGTAAAAATGCAGAAAAGCATCGGCATCTATAACTAGTTTCACATGAATGGTTCAAAACATAGACAGTAAGAAGAGTCAGTTTTCTTGTACTTAAATCGGCATTGTGCCGTTTGTAATTAATTGCGATGCAATTTCTGTATTTCATCGTCAATAAAAAGGTCAGAGGGATACAGTGAACCTGAAGTGAAGCTTCGGAATCTATAACTAGTGGCACAGGAATGGTTCAAAACATAGACAGTAAGAAGAGTCAGTTTTCTTGTACTTAAGTCGGCATTGTGCTTTTGTATGTAATTCCGATGCAATTTCTTTGTTTCATCGTCAATAAGAAGGTCAGAGGGATACAGTTAACCTGAAGTGAAGCACCGGAATCTATAACTAGTGTCACATGAATGGTTCAAAAAATAGACAGTAAGAAGAGTTAGTTTTCCTGTACTTAAGTCGGCATTGTGCCTTTGTTATTTAATTCCGATGCAATTTCTGTGTTTCGTCGTCAATACGAATCTCAGAGGGATACAGTAAACATAAAGTGAAGCATCGGAATCAATAACTAGTGTCACAGGAATGGTTCAAAACATAGACAGTAAGAAGAGTCAGTTTGATTGTACTTAAGTCGGCATTGTGCATTTTCTATTTAATTCCGATGCAATTTCTGTGTTTCATCGTCAATAAGAGGGTCAGAGGGATACAGCAAACCAGAAGTGAAGCATCGGAATCTATAACTAGTGTCACAGGAATGGTTCAGAACATAGATAGAAAGAAGAGTCAGTTTTCTTGCACTTAAGTCGGCATTGTGCCTTTTGTATTTAATTCCGATGCAATTTCTTTGTTTAATCGTCAATAAGAAGGTGAGAGGGATACAGTAAACCTGAAGTGAAGCATCGGAATCTGTAACTAGTGTCACAGGAATTGTTCAAAACATAGATAGTAAGAAGAGTCAGTTTTCTTGTACTTAAATCGGCATTGTGCCTTTTGTATTTAATTCCGATGCAATTTCTGTGTTTCATCGTCACTAAGAAGGTCAGAGGGATACAGTAAACCTGCAGTGAAGCATCGGAATCTATAACTAGTGTCACATGAATGGTTCAAAACATAGACAGTAAGAAGAGTCAGTTTTCTTGTACTTAAGTCAGCACTGGGCCTTTTGTATTTAATTCCGATGCAATTTCTGTGTTTCATCGTCAAAAAGAAGGTCAAAGGCATACAGTAAACCTGAAATAAATCATCGAAATCTATAACTCGAGTCACAGGAATAGTTCAAAACATAGACAGTAAGAAGAGTCAGTTTTCTTGTACTTAAGTCGGCATTGTGCCTTTTCTATTTAATTCCGATGCAATTTGTGTGTTTCATCGTCAATAAGAAGGTCAGAGGGATACAGTAAACCTGAAGTGAAACATCGGAATCTATAACTAGTGTCACAGGAATGGTTCAAAACATAGACAGTAAGAAGAGTCAGTTTTCTTCTACTTAAGTCGGCATTGTGCCTTTTGTATATCATTCCGATGAAATGTCTGTGTGTCATCGTCAATAAAAAGGTCAGAGAAATACAGTGAACCTGAAGTGAAGCATCGGAATCTATAACTAGTGCCACAGGAATGGTTCAAAACATAAATAGTAAGAAGAGACATGTTTCTTGTTTTTAAGTCGGCATTGTGCCTTTTGTATTTAATTCCGATGCAATTTCTGTGTTTCATCGACAATAAGAAGGTTAGAGGGACACAGTAAACCTGAAGTGAAACATCGGAATCTATAACTAGTGTCACAGGAATACTTCAAAACACAGACAGTAAGAAGAGTCAGTTTTCTTGTACTTAAGTCGGCATTGTATCTTTTGTATTTAATTCCGATGTAATTTCAGCGTTTCATCGTCAATAAGAAGGGCAGCGGGATACAGTAAAAATGCAGAGAAGCATCGGCATCTATAACTAGTTTCACATGAATGGTTCAAAACATAGACAGTAAGAAGAGTCAGTTTTCTTGTACTTAAATCGGCATTGTGCCGTTTGTAATTAATTGCGATGCAATTTCTGTATTTCATCGTCAATAAGAAGGTCAGAGGGATACAGTGAACCTGAAGTGAAGCTTCGGAATCTATAACTAGTGGCACAGGAATGGTTCAAAACATAGACAGTAAGAAGAGTCAGTTTTCTTGTACTTAAGTCGGCATTGTGCTTTTGTATGTAATTCCGATGCAATTTCTTTGTTTCATCGTCAATAAGAAGGTCAGAGGGATACAGTTAACCTGAAGTGAAGCACCGGAATCTATAACTAGTGTCACATGAATGGTTCAAAAAATAGACAGTAAGAAGAGTTAGTTTTCCTGTACTTAAGTCGGCATTGTGCCTTTGTTATTTAATTCCGATGCAATTTCTGTGTTTCGTCGTCAATACGAATCTCAGAGGGATACAGTAAACATAAAGTGAAGCATCGGAATCAATAACTAGTGTCACAGGAATGGTTCAAAACATAGACAGTTAGAAGAGTCAGTTTCATTGTACTTAAGTCGGCATTGTGCATTTTCTATTTAATTCCGATGCAATTTCTGTGTTTCATCGTCAATAAGAGGGTCAGAGGGATAAAGCAAACCAGAAGTGAAGCATCGGAATCTATAACTAGTGTCACAGGAATGGTTCAAAGCATAGACAGTAAGAAGAGTCAGTTTTCTTCTACTTATGTCGGCATTGTGCCTTTTGTATTTCATTCCGATGCAATTTCTGTATTTCATCGTCAATAAGAAGGTCAGAGGGATACAGTGAACTTGAAGTGAAGCATCGGAATCTATAACTAGTGTCACAGGAATGGTTCAAAACATGGAAAGTAAGAAGAGTCAGTTTTCTTGTACTTAAGTCGGCATTGTGCCTCTTGTATTTAATTCCGATGCAATTTCTGTGTTTCATCGTCAATAAGAAGGTCAGAGGGATACAGTTAACCTGAAGTGAAGCACCGGAATCTATAACTAGTGTCACATGAATGGTTCAAAAAATAGACTGTAAAAAGAGTTAGTTTTCCTGTACTTAAGTCGGCATTGTGCCTTTGTTATTTAATTCCGATGCAATTTCTGTGTTTCGTCGTCAATACGAATCTCAGAGGGATACAGTAAACCTGAAGTGAAGCATCGGAATCTATCACTAGTGTCACAGGAATGGTTAAAAACATAGACAGTAAGAAGAGTCAGTTTTCTTGTACTTAAGTCGGCATTGTGCCTTTTGTATTTATTTCCGATGCAATTTCTGTGTTTCATCGTCAATAAGAACGTAGGAGGGATACAATGAACCTGAAGGGATGCATCGGAATCTATAACTGGTGTCACAGGAATGGTTCAAAACATAGACAGTAAGAAGAGCCAGTCGTCTTGTATTTGAGTCGGCATTGTGCCTTTTGTATTTAATTCCGATGCAATTTCTGTATTTCATCGTCAATAAGAAGGTCAGAAGGATACAGTAAACCTGAAGTGAAGCATCGGAATCTATAACTAGAGTCACATGGATGGTTCAAAACATAGACAGATTGAATAGTCAGTTTTCTTGTACTTAAGTCGGCATTGTGCCTTTTGTATTTAATTCCGATGCAATATCTGTGTTTCATCGTCAATAAGAAGGTCAGAGGGATACAGTAAACCTGAAGTGAAGAATCGGAATCTATAACTAGTGTCACCGGAATGGTTCAAAACATAGACAGTAGGAAGAGTCAGTTCTCTTGTAATTCAGTCGGCATTGTGCTGTTGTATTTAATTCCGATGCAATTTCTGTGTTTCATCGTCCATAAGAGGGTCAGAGGCATACAGTAAACCTGAAGTGAAGCATCGGAATCTATAACTAGTGTCACAGGAATGGTTCAAAACATAGACAGTAAGAAGAGTCAGTTTTCTTGTACTTAAGTCGGCATTGTGCCTTTTGTATTTAATTCCGTTGCAATTTCAACGTTTCATCGTCAATAAGAAGGTCAGAGGGAAATAGTGAACCTGAAGTGAAGCATCGGAATCTATAACTAGAGTCACAGGAACGGTTCAAACATAGACAGTAAGAAGAGTTAGTTTTCTTGTACTTAAGTCGGCATTGTGCCTATTGTATTTAATCCGATGCAATTTCTGTGTTTCATCGTCAATAAGAAGGTCAGAGGGATACGGTAGACACGATGTGAAGGATCGTAATCTATAACTAGTGTCACAAGAATTGTTCAAAACATAGACAGTAAGAAGCGTCACTTTTCTTGTACTTAAGTCGGCATTGTGCCTTTTATATTTAATTCCGATGCAATATCTGTGTTCCATCGTCAATAAGAAGGTCAGAGGGATACAGTAAACCTGAAGTGAAGCATCGGAATCTATAACTAGTGTCACAGGAATGGTTCAAACATAGACAGTAAGAAGTGTCAGTTTGCTTGTACTTAAGTCGGCATTGTGCCTTTTGGATTTAATTCCGATGCAATTTCTGTGTTTCCTCGTCAATAAGAAGGTCAGAGGCATACAGTAAACCTGAAGTAAAGCATCGTAATCTATAACTAGTGTCACAGGAATGGTTCATAACATAGACAGTAAGAAGAGTCGGTTCTCTTCTACTTAATTCGGCATTGTGCCTTTTGTGTTTAATTCCGATGCAATTTCTGTGTTTCATCCTCAATAAGAAGGTCAGAGGGATACAGTAAACCTGAAGTGAAGCATCGGAATCTATAACTAGTGTCACAGGAATGGTTCAAACACAGACAGTAAGAAGAGTCTGTTTTCTTGTACTTTAGTCGGCATTGTGCCTTTTGTATTTAATTCTGATGCAATTTCTGTGTTCCATCGTCAATAAAAAGGTCAGAGGGATACAATAAACCTGCAGTGAAGCATCGGAATCTATAACTAGTGTCACATGAATGGTTCAAATCATAGACATCAAGAAGAGTCAGCATTCTTGTACTTAAGTCGGCATTCTGCCTTTTGTATTTAATTCCGAGGCAATTTCTGAGTTTCATCGTCAATAAGAAGGTCAGAGGGATACAGTAAACATAAAGTGAAGCATCGGAATCAATAACTAGTGTCACAGGAATGGTTCAAAACATAGACAGTAAGAAGAGTCAGTTTTATTGTACTTAAGTCGGCATTGTGCATTTTCTATTTAATTCCGATGCAATTTCTGTGTTTCATCGTCAATAAGAGGGTCAGAGGGATACAGCAAACCAGAAGTGAATCATCGGAATCTATAACTAGTGTCACAGGAATGGTTCAAAGCATAGACAGTAAGAAGAGTCAGTTTTCTTCTACTTAAGTCGGCATTGTGCCTTTTGTATTTCATTTTGATGCAATTTCTGTATTTCATCGTCAATAAGAAGGTCAGAGGGATACAGTGAACCTGAAGTGAAGCATCGGAATCTATAACTAGTGTCACAGGAATGGTTCAAAACATGGAAAGTAAGAAGAGTCAGTTTTCTTGTACTTAAGTCGGCATTGTGCCTCTTGTATTTAATTCCGATGCAATTTCTGTGTTTCATCGTCAATAAGAAGGTCAGAGGGATACAGTAAACCTGAAGTGAAGCACCGGAATCTATAACTAGTGTCACATGAATGGTTCAAAAAATAGACAGTAAGAAGAGTCAGTTTTCCTGTACTTAAGTCGGCATTGTAAATTTGTTATATAATTCCGATGCAATTTCTGTGTTTCATCGTCAATACGAATCTCAGAGGGATACAGTAAACCTGAAGTGAAGCATCGGAATCTATTACTAGTGTCACAGGAATGGTTAAAAACATAGACAGTAAGAAGAGTCAGTTTTCTTGTACTTAAGTCGGCATTGTGCCTTTTGTATTTATTTCCGATGCAATTTCTGTGTTTCATCGTCAATAAGAACGTAGGAGGGATGCAATGAACCTGAAAGGATGCATAGGAATCTATAACTAGTGTCACAGGAATGGTTCAAAACATAGACAGTAAGAAGAGCCAGTCGTCTTGTATTTGAGTCGGCATTGTGCCTTTTGTATTTAATTCCGATGCAATTTCTGTGTTTCATCGTCAATAAGAAGGTCAGAAGGATACAGTAAACCTGAAGTGAAGCATCGGAATCTATAACTAGAGTCACATGGACGGTTCAAAACATAGACAGATTGAATAGTCAGTTTTCTTGTACTTAAGTCGGCATTGCGCCTTTTGTATTTAATTCCGATGCAATATCTGTGTTCCATCGTCAATAAGAAGGTCAGAGGGATACAGTAAAGCTGAAGTGAAGCATCGGAATCTATAACTAGTGTCACAGGAATGGTTCAAACATAGACAGTAAGAAGTGTCAGTTTGCTTGTACTTAAGTCGGCATTGTGCCTTTTGGATTTAATTCCGATGCAATTTCTGTGTTTCATCGTCAATATGAAGGTCAGAGGCATACAGTAAACCTGAAGTAAAGCATCGTAATCTATAACTAGTGTCACAGGAATGGTTCAAAACATAGACAGTAAGAAGAGTCAGTTTTCTTCTACTTAAGTCGGCATTGTGCCTTTTGTATTTAATTCCGATGCAATATCTGTGTTTCATCGTCAATAAGAAGGTCAGAGGGATACAGTAAACCTGAAGTGAAGAATCGGAATCTATAACTAGTGTCACCGGAATGGTTCAAAACATAGACAGTAAGAAGAGTCTGTTTTCTTGTACTTTAGTCGGCATTGTGCCTTTTGTATTTAATTCCGATGCAATTTCTGTGTTCCATCGTCAATAAGAATGTCAGAGGGATACAGTAAACCTGCAGTGAAGCATCGGAATCTATAACTAGTGTCACATGAATGGTTCAAAACATAGACATCAAGAAGAGTCAGCATTCTTGTACTTAAGTCGGCATTGTGCCTTTTGTATTTCATTCCGAGGCAATTTCTGAGTTTCATCGCCAATAAGAAGGTCAGAGGGATACAGTAAACCTGAAGTGAAGCATCGGAATCTATAACTAGTGTCACAGGTATGGTTCAAAACATAGACAGTAAGAAGAGTCAATTTTCTTGTATTTAAGTCGGCATTATGTCTTTTGTATTTAATTCCGATGCAATTTCTGTATTTAATCGTCAATAAGAAGGTCAGAGCGATACAGTAAACGTGAAGTGAAGCATCGGAATCTATAACTAGTGTCACAGGAATGGTTCAGATCATTGATAGAAAGAAGAGTCAGTTTTCTTGCACTTAATTCGGCATTGTGCCTTTTGTATTTAATTCCGATGCAATTTCCTTGTTTAATCGTCAATAAGAAGGTCAGAGGGATACAGTAAACCTGAAGTGAAGCATCGGAATCTGTAACTAGTGTCACAGGAATTGTTCAAAACATAGACAGTAAGAAGAGTCAGTTTTCTTGTACTTAAGTCGGCATTGTGCCTTTTGTATTTAATTCCGATGCAATTTCAACGTTTCATCGTCAATAAGAAGGTCAGAGGGAAATAGTGAACCTGAAGTGAAGCATCGGAATCTATAACTAGAGTCACAGGAACGGTTCAAACATAGACAGTAAGAAGAGTCAGTTTTCTTGTACTTAAGTCGGCATTGTGCCTATTGTATTTAATCCGATGCAATTTCTGTGTTTCATCGTCAATAAGAAGGTCAGAGGGATACGGTAGACACGATGTGAAGGATCGTAATCTATAACTAGTGTCACAGGAATTGTTCAAAACATAGACAGTAAGAAGCGTCACTTTTCTTGTACTGAAGTCGGCATTGTGCCTTTTATATTTAATTCCGATGCAATATCTGTGTTCCATCGTCAATAAGAAGGTCAGAGGGATACAGTAAACCTGAAGTGAAGCATCGGAATCTATAACTAGTGTCACAGGAATGGTTCAAACATAGACAGTAAGAAGTGTCAGTTTGCTTGTACTTAAGTCGGCATTGTGCCTTTTGGATTTAATTCCGATGCAATTTCTGTGTTTCATCGTCAATAAGAAGGTCAGAGGCATACAGTAAACCTGAAGTAAAGCATCGTAATCTATAACTAGTGTCACAGGAATGGTTCGTAACATAGACAGTAAGAACAGTCGGTTCTCTTCTACTTAATTCGGCATTGTGCCTTTTGTGTTTAATTCCGATGCAATTTCTGTGTTTCATCCTCAATAAGAAGGTCAGAGGGATACAGTAAACCTGAAGTGAAGCATCGGAATCTATAACTAGTGTCACAGGAATGGTTCAAACACAGACAGTAAGAAGAGTCTGTTTTCTTGTACTTTAGTCGGCATTGTGCCTTTTGTATTTAATTCCGATGCAATTTCTGTGTTCCATCGTCAATAAGAAGGTCAGAGGGATACAATAAACCTGCAGTGAAGCATCGGAATCTATAACTAGTGTCACATGAATGGTTCAAATCATAGACATCAAGAAGAGTCAGCATTCTTGTACTTAAGTCGGCATTGTGCCTTTTGTATTTAATTCCGAGGCAATTTCTGAGTTTCATCGTCAATAAGAAGGTCAGAGGGATACAGTAAACATAAAGTGAAGCATCGGAATCAATAACTAGTGTCACAGGAATGGTTCAAAACATAGACAGTAAGAAGAGTCAGTTTCATTGTACTTAAGTCGGCATTGTGCATTTTCTATTTAATTCCGATGCAATTTCTGTGTTTCATCGTCAATAAGAGGGTCAGAGGGATACAGCAAACCAGAAGTGAATCATCGGAATCTATAACTAGTGTCACAGGAATGGTTCAAAGCATAGACAGTAAGAAGAGTCAGTTTTCTTCTACTTAAGTCGGCATTGTGCCTTTTGTATTTCATTCCGATGCAATTTCTGTATTTCATCGTCAATAAGAAGGTCAGAGGGATACAGTGAACCTGAAGTGAAGCATCGGAATCTATAACTAGTGTCACAGGAATGGTTCAAAACATGGAAAGTAAGAAGAGTCAGTTTTCTTGTACTTAAGTCGGCATTGTGCCTCTTGTATTTAATTCCGATGCAATTTCTGTGTTTCATCGTCAATAAGAAGGTCAGAGGGATACAGTAAACCTGAAGTGAAGCACCGGAATCTATAACTAGTGTCACATGAATGGTTCAAAAAATAGACTGTAAGAAGAGTCAGTTTTCCTGTACTTAAGTCGGCATTGTACATTTGTTATTTAATTCCGATGCAATTTCTGTGTTTCATCGTCAATACGAATCTCAGAGGGATACAGTAAACCTGAAGTGAAGCATCGGAATCTATTACTAGTGTCACAGGAATGGTTAAAAACATAGACAGTAAGAAGAGTCAGTTTTCTTGTACTTAAGTCGGCATTGTGCCTTTTGTATTTATTTCCGATGCAATTTCTGTGTTTCATCGTCAATAAGAACGTAGGAGGGATGCAATGAACCTGAAAGGATGCATAGGAATCTATAACTAGTGTCACAGGAATGGTTCAAAACATAGACAGTAAGAAGAGCCAGTCGTCTTGTATTTGAGTCGGCATTGTGCCTTTTGTATTTAATTCCGATGCAATTTCTGTGTTTCATCGTCAATAAGAAGGTCAGAAGGATACAGTAAACCTGAAGTGAAGCATCGGAATCTATAACTAGAGTCACATGGACGGTTCAAAACATAGACAGATTGAATAGTCAGTTTTCTTGTACTTAAGTCGGCATTGCGCCTTTTGTATGTAATTCCGATGCAATATCTGTGTTTCATCGTCAATAAGAAGGTCAGAGGGATACAGTAAACCTGAAGTGAAGAATCGGAATCTATAACTAGTGTCACCGGAATGGTTCAAAACATAGACAGTAGGAAGAGTCAGTTCTCTTGTACTTCAGTCGGCATTGTGCTGTTGTATTTAATTCCGATGCAATTTCTGTGTTTCATCGTAAATAAGAGGGTCAGAGGCATTCAGTAAACCTGAAGTGAAGCATCGGAATCTATAACTAGTGTCACAGGAATGGTTCAAAACATAGACAATAAGAAGAGTCAGTTTTCTTGTACTTAAGTCGGCATTGTGCCTTTTGTATTTAATTCCGATGCTATTTCAACGTTTCATCGTCATTAGGAAGGTCAGAGGGAAATAGTGAACCTGAAGTGAAGCATCGGAATCTATAACTAGAGTCACAGGAACGGTTCAAACATAGACAGTAAGAAGAGTCAGTTTTCTTGTACTTAAGTCGGCATTGTGCCTATTGTATGTAATCCGATGCAATTTCTGTGTTTCATCGTCAATAAGAAGGTCAGAGGGATACGGTAGACACGATGTGAAGGATCGTAATCTATAACTAGTGTCACAGGAATTGTTCAAAACATAGACAGTAAGAAGAGTCACTTTTCTTGTACTTAAGTCGGCATTGTGCCTTTTATATTTAATTCCGATGCAATATCTGTGTTTCATCGTCAATAAGAAGGTCAGAGGGATACAGTAAACCTGAAGTGAAGAATCGGAATCTATAACTAGTGTCACCGGAATGGTTCAAAACATAGACAGTAAGAAGAGTCTGTTTTCTTGTACTTTAGTCGGCATTGTGCCTTTTGTAATTAATTCCGATGCAATTTCTGTGTTCCATCGTCAATAAGAATGTCAGAGGGATACAGTAAACCTGCAGTGAAGCATCGGAATCTATAACTAGTGTCACAGGAATGGTTCAAACATAGACAGTAAGAAGTGTCAGTTTGCTTGTACTTAAGTCGGCATTGTGCCTTTTGGATTTAATTCCGATGCAATTTCTGTGTTTCATCGTCAATAAGAAGGTCAGAGGCATACAGTAAACCTGAAGTAAAGCATCGTAATGTATAACTAGTGTCACAGGAATGGTTCAAAACATAGACAGTAAGAAGAGTCAGTTTTCTTCTACTTAAGTCGGCATTGTGCCTTTTGTATTTAATTCCGATGCAATATCTGTGTTTCATCGTCAATAAGAAGGTCAGAGGGATACAGTAAACCTGAAGTGAAGAATCGGAATCTATAACTAGTGTCACCGGAATGGTTCAAACATAGACAGTAAGAAGAGTCTGTTTTCTTGTACTTTAGTCGGCATTGTGCCTTTTGTATTTAATTCCGATGCAATTTCTGTGTTCCATCGTCAATAAGAATGTCAGAGGGATACAGTAAACCTGCAGTGAAGCATCGGAATCTATAACTAGTGTCACATGAATGGTTCAAAACATAGACATCAAGAAGAGTCAGCATTCTTGTACTTAAGTCGGCATTGTGCCTTTTGTATTTCATTCCGAGGCAATTTCTGAGTTTCATCGCCAATAAGAATATCAGAGGGATACAGTAAACCTGAAGTGAAGCATCGGAATCTATAACTAGTGTCACAGGTATGGTTCAAAACATAGACAGTAAGAAGAGTCAATTTTCTTGTATTTAAGTCGGCATTATGCCTTTTGTATTTAATTCCGATGCAATTTCTGTATTTAATCGTCAATAAGAAGGTCAGAGCGATACAGTAAACGTGAAGTGAAGCATCGGAATCTATAACTAGTGTCACAGGAATGGTTCAGATCATTGATAGAAAGAAGAGTCAGTTTTCTTGCACTTAATTCGGCATTGTGCCTTTTGTATTTAATTCCGATGCAATTTCCTTGTTTAATCGTCAATAAGAAGGTTAGAGGGATACAGTAAACCTGAAGTGAAGCATCGGAATCTGTAACTAGTGTCACAGGAATTGTTCAAAACATAGACAGTAAGAAGAGTCAGTTTTCTTGTACTTAAGTCGGCATTATGCCTTTTGTATTTAATTCCGATGCAATTTCTGTGTTTCATCGTCACTAAGAAGTTCAGAGGGATACAGTAAACCTGCAGTGAAGCATCGGAATCTATAACTAGTGTCACATGAATGGTTCAAAACATAGACAGTAAGATGAGTCAGTTTTCTTGTACTTAAGTCAGCATTGTGCCTTTTGTATTTAATTCCGAAGCAATTTCTGTGTTTCATCGTCAATAAGAAGGTCAGAGGCATACAGTAACCTGAAATAAATCATCGGAATCTATAACTCGTGTCACAGGAATAGTTCAAAACATAGACAGTAAGAAGAGTCAGTTTTCTTGTACTAAAGTCGGCATTGTGCCTTTTCTATTTAATTCCGATGCAATTTGTGTGTTTCATCGTCAATAAGAAGGTCAGAGGGATACAGTAAACCTGAAGTGAAGCATCGGAATCTATAACTAGTGTCACAGGAATGGTTCAAAACATAGACAGTAAGAAGTGTCAGTTTTCTTCTACTTAAGTCGGCATTGTGCCTTTTGTATATCATTCCGATGCAATTTCTGTGTTTCATCGTCAATAAAAAGGTCAGAGAAATACAGTGAACCTGAAGTGAAGCATCGGAATCTATAACTAGTGTCACAGGAATGGTTCAATACATAGATAGTAAGAAGAGTCATGTTTCTTGTTTTTAAGTCGGCATTGTGCATTTTCTATTTAATTCCGATGCAATTTCTGTGTTTCATCGACAATAAGAAGGTTAGAGGGACACAGTAAACCTGAAGTGAAACATCGGAATCTATAACTAGTGTCACAGGAATACTTGAAAACATAGACAGTAAGAAGAGTCAGTTTTCTTGTACTTAAGTCGGCATTATATCTTTTGTATTTAATTCCGATGCAATTTCAGCGTTTCATCGTCAATAAGAAGGGCAGCGGGATACAGTAAACCTGCAGAGAAGCATCGGCATCTATAACTAGTTTCACATGAATGGTTCAAAACATAGACAGTAAGAAGAGTCAGTTTTCTTGTACTTAAATCGGCATTGTGCCGTTTGTAATTAATTGCGATGCAATTTCTGTATTTCATCGTCAATAAGAAGATCAGAGGGATACAGTGAACCTGAAGTGAAGCTTCGGAATCTATAACTAGTGGCACAGGAATGGTTCAAAACATAGACAGTAAGTAGAGTCAGTTTCATTGTACTTAAGTCGGCATTGTGCATTTTCTATTTAATTCCGATGCAATTTCTGTGTTTCATCGTCAATAAGAGGGTCAGAGGGATACAGCAAACCAGAAGTGAAGCATCGGAATCTATAACTAGTGTCACAGGAATGGTTCAAAGCATAGACAGTAAGAAGAGTCAGTTTTCTTCTACTTAAGTCGGCATTGTGCATTTTGTATTTCATTCCGATGCAATTTCTGTATTTCATCGTCAATAAGAAGGTCAGAGGGATACAGTGAACCTGAAGTGAAGCATCGGAATCTATAACTAGTGTCACAGGAATGGTTCAAAACATGGAAAGTAAGAAGAGTCAGTTTTCTTGTACTTAAGTCGGCATTGTGCCTCTTGTATTTAATTCCAATGAAATTTCTGTGTTTCATCGTCAATAAGAAGGTCAGAGGGATACAGTAAACCTGAAGTGAAGCACCGGAATCTATAACTAGTGTCACATGAATGGTTAAAAAAATAGACAGTAAGAAGAGTCAGTTTTCCTGTACTTAAGTCGGCATTGTGCCTTTGTTATTTAATTCCGATGCAATTTCTGTGTTTCATCGTCAATACGAATCTCAGAGGGATACAGTAAACCTGAAGTGAAGCATCGGAATCTATTACTAGTGTCACAGGAGTGGTTCAAAACATAGACAGTTAGAAGAGTCAGTTTTCTTGTACTTAAGTCGGCATTGTGCCTTTTGTATTTATTTTCGATGCAATTTCTGTGTTTCATCGTCAATAAGAACGTAGGAGGGATACAATGAACCTGAAGGGATGCATCGGAATCTATAACTAGTGTCACAGGAATGGTTCAAAACATAGACAGTAAGAAGAGCCAGTCGTCTTGTATTTGAGTCGGCATTGTGCCTTTTGTATTTAATTCCGATGCAATTTCTGTGTTTCATCGTCAATAAGAAGGTCAGAAGGATACAGTAAACCTGAAGTGAAGCATCGGAATCTATAACTAGAGTCACATGGATGGTTCAAAACATAGAGAGATTGAATAGTCAGTTTTCTTGTACTTAAGTCGGCATTGTGCCTTTTGTATTTAATTCCGATGCAATATCTGTGTTTCATCGTCAATAAGAAGGTCAGAGGGATACGGTAGACACGATGTGAAGGATCGTAATCTATAACTAGTGTCACAGGAATTGTTCAAAATATAGACAGTAAGAAGAGTCACTTTTCTTGTACTTAAGTCGGCATTGTGCATTGTATATTTAATTCCGATGCAATATCTGTGTTCCATCGTCAATAAGAAGGTCAGAGGGATACAGTAAACCTGAAGTGAAGCATCGGAATCTATAACTAGTGTCACAGGAATGGTTCAAAACATAGACAGTAAGAAAAGTCAGTTATCTTGTACTGAAGTCGGCATTGTGCCTTTTGTTCTTAATTCCGAAGCAATTTCTGTATTTCATCGTCAATAAGAATGTCAGAGGGATACAGTAAACCTGAAGTAAAGCATCGGAATCTATAACGAGTGTCACATGAATGGTTCAAAACATAGACAGTAAGAAGAGTCAGTTTTCTTGTACTTAAGTCGGCATTGTACCTGTTGTATTTAATTCCGATGCAATTTCTGTATTTCATCGTCAATAAGAAGGGCAGCGGGATACAGTAAGCCTGCAGAGAAGCATCGGCATCTATAACTAGTGTCACATGAACGGTTCAAAACATAGACAGTAAGAAGAGTCAGTTTTCTTGTACTTAAATCGGCATTGTGCCGTTTGTAATAAATTCCGATGCAGTTTCTGTATTTCATCGTCAATAAGAAGGTCAGAGGGATACAGTAAACCTGAAGTGAAGCATCGGAATCTATAACTAGTGTCACAGGAATGGTTCAAATCATAAACAGTAAGAAGAGTCAGTTTTCTTGTACTTAAGTCGGCATTGTGCCTTTTGTATTTAATTCCGATGCAATTTCTGTGTTTCATCTTCAATAAGAAGGTCAGAGGGATACAGTAAACCTAAAGTGAAGCATCGTAATATATAACTAATGTCACAGGAATGTTTGAAAACGTAGACAGTAAGAAGAGTCAGTTTTCTTCTACTTAAGTCGGCATTGTGATTTTTCTATTTAATTCCGATGCAATTTCAGTGTTTCATCGTCAATAAGAAGGTCAGAGGGATACAGTGAACCTGAAGTGAAGCTTCGGAATCTATAACTAGTGGCACAGGAAAGGTTCAAAACATAGACAGTAAGAAGAGTCAGTTTTCTTGTACTTAAGTCGGCATTGGGCCTTTTGTATTTAATTCCGATGCAATTTCTGTGTTTCATCGTCAATAAGAAGGTCAGAGGAATACAGTAAACCTGAAGTGAAGCATCGGAATCTATAACTAGTGTCACAGGAATGGTTCAAAACATAGACAGTAAGAAGAGTCAGTTTTCTTCTACTTAAATCGGAATTGTGCCTTTTGTATATCATTCCGATGCAATATCTGTGTTTCATCGTCAATAAGAAGGTCAGAGGGATACAGTGAACCTGAAGTGAAGCATCGGAACCTATAACTAGTGTCACAGGAGTGGTTCAAATCATAGAAAGTAAGAAGAGTCAGTTTTCTTTTACTTCAGTCGGCATTGTGCCTCTTGTATTTAATTCCGATAAAAATTCTGTTTTTCATCGTCAATAAGAAGGTCAGAGGGATACAGTAAACCGGAAGTGAAGCATCGGAATCTATATCTAGTGTCACAGGAATGGTTCAAAACATAGACTGTAAGAAGAGTCAGTTTTCATGTACTTAAGTCGGCATTGTGCATTTTGTATTATATTCCGATGCAATTTCTGTGTTTCGTCGTAAAAAAGAAGGAAAAAGGGATACAGTAAACCTGAAGTGCAGCATCGGAATCTATAACTAGTGTCACATGAATGGTTCAAACATAGACAGTAAGAAGAGTCAGTTTTCTTGTACTTAAGTCGGCATTGTGCCTTTTGTATTTATTTCCGATGCAATTTCTGTGTTTCATCGTCAATAAGAACGTAGGAGGGATACAATGAACCTGAAGGGATGCATCGGAATCTATAACTAGTGTCACAGGAATGGTTCAAAACATAGACAGTAAGAAGAGCCAGTCGTCTTGTATTTGAGTCGGCATTGTGCCTTTTGTATTTAATTCCGATGCAATTTCTGTGTCTCATCGTCAATAAGAAGGTCAGAAGGATACAGTAAACCTGAAGTGAAGCATCGGAATCTATAACTAGAGTCACATGGATGGTTCAAAACATAGAGAGATTGAATAGTCAGTTTTCTTGTACTTAAGTCGGCATTGGGCCTTTTGTATTTAATTCCGATGCAATATCTGTGTTCCATCGTCAATAAGATGGTCAGAGGGATACAGTAAACCTGAAGTGAAGCATCGGAATCTATAACTAGTGTCACAGGAATGGTTCAAAACATAGACAGTAAGAAGAGTCGGTTATCTTGTACTTAAGTCGGCATTGTGCCTTTTGTTTTTAATTGCGAATCAATTTCTGTATTTCATCGTCAATAAGAATGTCAGAGGGATACAGTAAACCTGAAGTAAAGCATCGGAATCTATAACGAGTGTCACATGAATGGTTCAAAACATAGACAGTAAGAAGAGTCAGTTTTCTTGTACTTAAGTCGGCATTGTATCTTTTGTATTTAATTCCGATGCAATTTCTGTATTTCATCGTCAATAAGAAGGGCAGCGGGATACAGTAAGCCTGCAGAGAAGCGTCGGCATCTATAACTAGTGTCACATGAACGGTTCAAAACATAGACAGTAAGAAGAGTCAGTTTTCTTGTACTTAAATCGGCATTGTGCCGTTTGTAATTAATTCCGATGCAGTTTCTGTATTTCATCGTCAATAAGAAGGTCAGAGGGATACAGTAAACCTGAAGTGAAGCATCGGAATCTATAACTAGTGTCACAGGAATGCTTCAAATCATAAACAGTAAGAAGAGTCAGTTTTCTTGTACTTAAGTCGGCATTGTGCCTTTTGTATTTAATTCCGATGCAATTTCTGTGTTTCATCTTCAGTAAGAAGGTCAGAGGGATACAGTAAACCTAAAGTGAAGCATCGTAATATATAACTAATGTCACAGGAATGTTTGAAAACGTAGACAGTAAGAAGAGTCAGTTTTCTTCTACTTAAGTCGGCATTGTGATTTTTCTATTTAATTCCGATGCAATTTCAGTGTTTCATCGTCAATAAGAAGGTCAGAGGGATACAGTGAACCTGAAGTGAAGCTTCGGAATCTATAACTAGTGGCACAGGAAAGGTTCAAAACATAGACAGTAAGAAGAGTCAGTTTTCTTGTACTTAAGTCGGCATTGTACCTTTTGTATTTAATTCCGATGCGATTTCTGTGTTTCATCGTCAACAATAAGGTCAGAGGGATACAGTTAACCTGCAGTGAAGCATTGGAATATATAACTAGTGTCACATGAATGGTTCAAAACATAGACAGTAAGAAGAGTCAGTTTTCTTGTACTAAAGTCAGCATTGTGCCTTTTGTATTTAATGCCGATGCAATTTCTGTGTTTCATCGTCAATAAGAAGGTCAGAGTGATACAGTGAACCTGAAGTGAAGTATCGGAATCTATAACTAGTGTCACGGGAATGGTTCAAAGCATAGACAGTAAGAAAAGTCAGTCTTCTTGTACTTAAGTCGGCATTGTGCCTTTTGTATTTAATTCCGATGCAATTTCTCTGTTTCATCGTCAATAAGAAGGTCAGAGGGATACAGTAAACCTGAAGTGGAGCATCGAAATCTATAACTAGTGTCACAGGAATGGTTCAAAACATAGACAGTAAGAAGAGTCAGTTTCCTTGTACTTAAGTCGGCATTGTGCCTTTTGTATTTATTTCCGATGCAATTTCTGTGTTTCATCGTCAATAAGAACGTAGGAGGGATACAGTGAACCTGAAGTGAAGTATCGGAATCTATAACTAGTGTCACAGGAATGGTTCAAAACATGGAAAGTAAGAAGAGTCAGTTTTCTTGTACTTAAGTCGGCATTGTGCCTCTTGTATTTAATTCCGATGCAATTTCTGTGTTTCATCGTCAATAAGAAGGTCAGAGGGATACAGTAAACCTGAAGTGAAGCACCGGAATCTATAACTAGTGTCACATGAATGGTTCAAAAAATAGACAGTAAGAAGAGTCAGTTTTCCTGTACTTAAGTCGGCATTGTACATTTGTTATTTAATTCCGATGCAATTTCTGTGTTTCATCGTCAATACGAATCTCAGAGGGATACAGTAAACCTGAAGTGAAGCATCGGAATCTATTACTAGTGTCACAGGAATGGTTAAAAACATAGACAGTAAGAAGAGTCAGTTTTCTTGTACTTAAGTCGGCATTGTGCCTTTTGTATTTATTTCCGATGCAATTTCTGTGTTTCATCGTCAATAAGAACGTAGGAGCGATACAATGAACCTGAAAGGATGCATAGGAATCTATAACTAGTGTCACAGGAATGGTTCAAAACATAGACAGTAAGAAGAGCCAGTCGTCTTGTATTTGAGTCGGCATTGTGCCTTTTGTATTTAATTCCGATGCAATTTCTGTGTTTCATCGTCAATAAGAAGGTCAGAAGGATACAGTAAACCTGAAGTGAAGCATCGGAATCTATAACTAGAGTCACATGGATGGTTCAAATCATAGACAGATTGAATAGTCAGTTTTCTTGTTCTTAAGTCGGCATTGCGCCTTTTGTATGTAATTCCGATGCAATATCTGTATTTCATCGTCAATAAGAATGTCAGAGGGATACAGTAAACCTGAAGTAAAGCATCGGAATCTATAACGAGTGTCACATGAATGGTTCAAAACATAGACAGTAAGAAGAGTCAGTTTTCTTGTACTTAAGTCGGCATTGTACCTGTTGTATTTAATTCCGATGCAATTTCTGTATTTCATCGTCAATAAGAAGGGCAGCGGGATACAGTAAGCCTGCAGAGAAGCATCGGCATCTATAACTAGTGTCACATGAACGGTCCAAAACATAGACAGTAAGAAGAGTCAGTTTTCTTGCACTTAAATCGGCATTGTGCCGTTTGTAATAAATTCCGATGCAGTTTCTGTATTTCATCGTCAATAAGAAGGTCAGAGGGATACAGTAAACCTGAAGTGAAGCATCGGAATCTATAACTAGTGTCACAGGAATGGTTCAAATCATAAACAGTAAGAAGAGTCAGTTTTCTTGTACTTAAGTCGGCATGGTGCCTTTTGTATTTAATTCCGATGCAATTTCTGTGTTTCATCTTCAATAAGAAGGTCAGAGGGATACAGTAAACCTAAAGTGAAGCATCGTAATATATAACTAATGTCACAGGAATGTTTGAAAACGTAGACAGTAAGAAGAGTCAGTTTTCTTCTACTTAAGTCGGCATTGTGATTTTCTATTTAATTCCGATGCAATTTCAGTGTTTCATCGTCAATAAGAAGGTCAGAGGGATTCAGTGAACCTGAAGTGAAGCTTCGGAATCTATAACTAGTGGCACAGGAAAGGTTCAAAACATAGACAGTAAGAAGAGTCAGTTTTCTTGTACTTAAGTCGGCATTGGGCCTTTTGTATTTAATTCCGATGCAATTTCTGTGTTTCATCGTCAATAAGAAGGTCAGAGGAATACAGTAAACCTGAAGTGAAGCATCGGAATCTATAACTAGTGTCACAGGAATGGTTCAAAACATAGACAGTAAGAAGAGTCAGTTTTCTTCTACTTAAATCGGAATTGTGATTTTTGTATATCATTCCGATGCAATATCTGTGTTTCATCGTCAATAAGAAGGTCAGAGGGATACAGTGAACCTGAAGTGAAGCATCGGAACCTATAACTAGTGTCACAGGAGTGGTTCAAAACATAGAAAGTAAGAAGAGTCAGTTTTCTTGTACTTCAGTCGGCATTGTGCCTCTTGTATTTAATTCCGATAAAAATTCTGTTTTTCATCGTCAATAAGAAGGTCAGAGGGATACAGTAAACCGGAAGTGAAGCATCGGAATCTATATCTAGTGTCACAGGAATGGTTCAAAACATAGACTGTAAGAAGAGTCAGTTTTCATGTACTTAAGTCGGCATTGTGCATTTTGTATTATATTCCGATGCAATTTCTGTGTTTCGTCGTCAAAAAGAAGGAAAAAGGGATACAGTAAACCTGAAGTGCAGCTTCGGAATCTATAACTAGTGTCACATGAATGGTTCAAACATAGACAGTAAGAAGAGTCAGTTTTCTTGTACTTAAGTCGGCATTGTGCCTTTTGTATTTATTTCCGATGCAATTTCTGTGTTTCATCGTCAATAAGAACGTAGGAGGGATACAATGAACCTGAAGGGATGCATCGGAATCTATAACTAGTGTCACAGGAATGGTTCAAAACATAGACAGTAAGAAGAGCCAGTCGTCTTGTATTTGAGTCGGCATTGTGCCTTTTGTATTTAATTCCGATGCAATTTCTGTGTCTCATCGTCAATAAGAAGGTCAGAAGGATACAGTAAACCTGAAGTGAAGCATCGGATTCTATAACTAGAGTCACATGGATGGTTCAAAACATAGAGAGATTGAATAGTCAGTTTTCTTGTACTTAAGTCGGCATTGGGCCTTTTGTATTTAATTCCGATGCAATATCTGTGTTCCATCGTCAATAAGATGGTCAGAGGGATACAGTAAACCTGAAGTGAAGCATCGGAATCTATAACTAGTGTCACAGGAATGGTTCAAAACATAGACAGTAAGAAGAGTCGGTTATCTTGTACTTAAGTCGGCATTGTGCCTTTTGTTTTTAATTGCGAATCAATTTCTGTATTTCATCGTCAATAAGAATGTCAGAGGGATACAGTAAACCTGAAGTAAAGCATCGGAATCTATAACGAGTGTCACATGAATGGTTCAAAACATAGACAGTAAGAAGAGTCAGTTTTCTTGTACTTAAGTCGGCATTGTACCTTTTGTATTTAATTCCGATGCAATTTCTGTATTTCATCGTCAATAAGAAGGGCAGCGGGATACAGTAAGCCTGCAGAGAAGCATCGGCATCTATAACTAGTGTCACATGAACGGTTCAAAACATAGACAGTAAGAAGAGTCAGTTTTCTTGTACTTAAATCGGCATTGTGCCGTTTGTAATTAATTCCGATGCAGTTTCTGTATTTCATCGTCAATAAGGTCAGAGGGATACAGTAAACCTGAAGTGAAGCATCGGAATCTATAACTAGTGTCACAGGAATGCTTCAAATCATAAACAGTAAGAAGAGTCAGTTTTCTTGTACTTAAGTCGGCATTGTGCCTTTTGTATTTAATTCCGATGCAATTTCTGTGTTTCATCTTCAATAAGAAGGTCAGAGGGATACAGTAAACCTAAAGTGAAGCATCGTAATATATAACTAATGTCACAGGAATGTTTGAAAACGTAGACAGTAAGAAGAGTCAGTTTTCTTCTACTTAAGTCGGCATTGTGATTTTTCTATTTAATTCCGATGCAATTTCAGTGTTTCATCGTCAATAAGAAGGTCAGAGGGATACAGTGAACCTGAAGTGAAGCTTCGGAATCTATAACTAGTGGCACAGGAAAGGTTCAAAACATAGACAGTAAGAAGAGTCAGTTTTCTTGTACTTAAGTCGGCATTGTACCTTTTGTATTTAATTCCGATGCGATTTCTGTGTTTCATCGTCAATAATAAGGTCAGAGGGATACAGTTAACCTGCAGTGAAGCATTGGAATATATAACTAGTGTCACATGAATGGTTCAAAACATAGACAGTAAGAAGAGTCAGTTTTCTTGTACTAAAGTCAGCATTGTGCCTTTTGTATTTAATGCCGATGCAATTTCTGTGTTTCATCGTCAATAAGAAGGTCAGAGGGATACAGTGAACCTGAAGTGAAGTATCAGAATCTATAACTAGTGTCACAGGAATGGTTCAAAGCATAGACAGTAAGAAAAGTCAGTCTTCTTGTACTTAAGTCGGCATTGTGCCTTTTGTATTTAATTCCGATGCAATTTCTCTGTTTCATCGAGAATAAGAAGGTCAGAGGGATACAGTAAACCTGAAGTGGAGCATGGGAATCTATAACTAGTGTCACAGGAATGGTTCAAAACATAGACAGTAAGAAGAGTCAGTTTCCTTGTACTTAAGTCGGCATTGTGCCTTTTGTATTTATTTCCGATGCAATTTCTGTGTTTCATCGTCAATAAGAACGTAGGAGGGATACAGTGAACCTGAAGTGAAGTATCGGAATCTATAACTAGTGTCACAGGAATGGTTCAAAACATGGAAAGTAAGAAGAGTCAGTTTTCTTGTACTTAAGTCGGCATTGTGCCTCTTGTATTTAATTCCGATGCAATTTCTGTGTTTCATCGTCAATAAGAAGGTCAGAGGGATACAGTAAACCTGAAGTGAAGCACCGGAATCTATAACTAGCGTCACATGAATGGATCAAAAAATAGACAGTAAGAAGAGTCAGTTTTCCTGTACTTAAGTCGGCATTGTACATTTGTTATTTAATTCCGATGCAATTTCTGTGTTTCATCGTCAATACGAATCTCAGAGGGATACAGTAAACCTGAAGTGAAGCATCGGAATCTATTACTAGTGTCACAGGAATGGTTAAAAACATAGACAGTAAGAAGAGTCAGTTTTCTTGTACTTAAGTCGGCATTGTGCCTTTTGTATTTATTTCCGATGCAATTTCTGTGTTTCATCGTCAATAAGAACGTAGGAGCGATACAATGAACCTGAAAGGATGCATAGGAATCTATAACTAGTGTCACAGGAATGGTTCAAAACATAGACAGTAAGAAGAGCCAGTCGTCTTGTATTTGAGTCGGCATTGTGAATTTGGTATTTAATTCCGATGCAATTTCTGTGTTTCATCGTCAATAAGAAGGTCAGAAGGATACAGTAAACCTGAAGTGAAGCATCGGAATCTATAACTAGAGTCACATGGATGGTTCAAAACATAGACAGATTGAATAGTCAGTTTTCTTGTACTTAAGTCGGCATTGCGCCTTTTGTATGTAATTCCGATGCAATATCTGTGTTTCATCGTCAATAAGAAGGTCAGAGGGATACAGTAAACCTGAAGTGAAGAATCGGAATCTATAACTAGTGTCACCGGAATGGTTCAAAACATAGACAGTAGGAAGGGTCAGTTCTCTTGTACTTCAGTCGGCATTGTGCTGTTGTATTTAATTCCGATGCAATTTCTGTGTTTCATCGTAAATAAGAGGGTCAGAGGCATTCAGTAAACCTGAAGTGAAGCATCGGAATCTATAACTAGTGTCACAGGAATGGTTCAAAACATAGACAATAAGAAGAGTCAGTTTTCTTGTACTTAAGTCGGCATTGTGCCTTTTGTATTTAATTCCGATGCTATTTCAACGTTTCATCGTCATTAAGAAGGTCAGAGGGAAATAGTGAACCTTAAGTGAAGCATCGGAATCTATAACTAGAGTCACAGGAACGGTTCAAACATAGACAGTAAGAAGAGTCAGTTTTCTTGTACTTAAGTCGGCATTGTGCCTATTGTATGTAATCCGATGCAATTTGTGTGTTTCATCGTCAATAAGAAGGTCAGAGGGATACGGTAGACACGATGTGAAGGATCGTAATCTATAACTAGTGTCACAGGAATTGTTCAAAACATAGACAGTAAGAAGAGTCACTTTTCTTGTACTTAAGTCGGCATTGTGCCTTTTATATTTAATTCCGATGCAATATCTGTGTTCCATCGTCAATAAGAAGGTCAGAGGGATACAGTAAAGCTGAAGTGAAGCATCGGAATCTATAACTAGTGTCACAGGAATGGTTCAAACATAGACAGTAAGAAGTGTCAGTTTGCTTGTACTTAAGTCGGCATTGTGCCTTTTGGATTTAATTCCGATGCAATTTCTGTGTTTCATCGTCAATAAGAAGGTCAGAGGCATACAGTAAACCTGAAGTAAAGCATCGTAATCTATAACTAGTGTCACAGGAATGGTTCAAAACATAGACAGTAAGAAGAGTCAGTTTTCTTCTACTTAAGTCGGCATTGTGCCTTTTGTATTTAATTCCGATGCAATATCTGTGTATCATCGTCAATAAGAAGGTCAGAGGGATACAGTAAACCTGAAGTGAAGAATCGGAATCTATAACTAGTGTCACCGGAATGGTTCAAAACATAGGCAGTAAGAAGAGTCTGTTTTCTTGTACTTTAGTCGGCATTGTGCCTTTTGTATTTAATTCCGATGCAATTTCTGTGTTCCATCGTCAATAAGAATGTCAGAGGGATACAGTAAACCTGCAGTGAAGCATCGGAATCTATAACTAGTGTCACATGAATGGTTCAAAACATAGACATCAAGAAGAGTCAGCATTCCTGTACTTAAGTCGGCATTGTGCCTTTTGTATTTCATTCCGAGGCAATTTCTGAGTTTCATCGCCAATAAGAAGGTCAGAGGGATACAGTAAACCTGCAGTGAAGCATCGGAATCTATAACTGGTGTCACATGAATGGTTCAAAACATAGACATCAAGAAGAGTCAGCATTCTTGTACTTAAGTCGGCATTGTGCCTTTTGTATTTAATTCCGATGCAATTTCTGTATTTAATCGTCAATAAGAAGGTCAGAGCGATACAGTAAACGTGAAGTGAAGCATCGGAATCTATAACTAGTGTCACAGGAATGGTTCAGATCATTGATAGAAAGAAGAGTCAGTTTTCTTGCACTTAATTCGGCATTGTGACTTTTGTATTTAATTCCGATGCAATTTCCTTGTTTAATCGTCAATAAGAAGGTCAGAGGGATACAGTAAACCTGAAGTGAAGCATCGGAATCTGTATCTAGTGTCACAGGAATTGTTCAAAACATAGACAGCAAGAAGAGTCAGTTTTCTTGTACTTAAGTCGGCATTGTGCCTTTTGTATTTAATTCCGATGCAATTTCTGTGTTTCATCGTCACTAAGAAGGTCAGAGGGATACAGTAAAGCTGCAGTGAAGCATCGTAATCTATAACTAGTGTCACATGAATGGTTCAAAACATAGACAGTAAGATGAGTCAGTTTTCTTGTACTTAAGTCAGCATTGTGCCTTTTGTATTTAATTCCGAAGCAATTTCTGTGTTTCATCGTCAATAAGAAGGTCAGAGGCATACAGTAACCTGAAATAAATCATCGGAATCTATAACTCGTGTCACAGGAATAGTTCAAAACATAGACAGTAAGAAAAGTCAGTTTTCTTGTACTAAAGTCGGCATTGTGCCTTTTCTATTTAATTCCGATGCAATTTGTGTGTTTCATCGTCAATAAGAAGGTCAGAGGGATACAGTAAACCTGAAGTGAAGCATCGGAATCTATAACTAGTGTCACAGGAATGGTTCAAAACATAGACAGTAAGAAGTGTCAGTTTTCTTCTACTTAAGTCGGCATTGTGCCTTTTGTATATCATTCCGATGCAATTTCTGTGTTTCATCGTCAATAAAAAGGTCAGAGAAATACAGTGAACCTGAAGTGAAGCATCGGATTCTATAACTAGTGTCACAGGAATGGTTCAATACATAGATAGTAAGAAGAGTCATGTTTCTTGTTTTTAAGTCGGCATTGTGCATTTTCTATTTAATTCCGATGCAATTTCTGTGTTTCATCGACAATAAGAAGGTTAGGGGGACACAGTAAACCTGAAGTGAAACATCGGAATCTATAACTAGTGTCACAGGAATACTTGAAAACATAGACAGTAAGAAGAGTCAGTTTTCTTGTAATTAAGTCGGCATTATATCTTTTGTATATAATTCCGATGCAATTTCAGCGTTTCATCGTCAATAGGAAGGGCAGCGGGATACAGTAAACCTGCAGAGAAGCATCGGCATCTATAACTAGTTTCACATGAATGGTTCAAATCATAGACAGTAAGAAGAGTCAGTTTTCTTGTACTTAAATCGGCATTGTGCCGTTTGTAATTAATTGCGATGCAATTTCTGTATTTCATCGTCAATAAGAAGGTCAGAGGGATACAGTGAACCTGAAGTGAAGCTTCGGAATCGATAACTAGTGGCACAGGAATGGTTCAAAACATAGACAGTAAGAAGAGTCAGTTTTCTTGTACTTAAGTCGGCATTGTGCTTTTGTATGTAATTCCGATGCAATTTCTTTGTTTCATCGTCAATAAGAAGGTCAGAGGGATACAGTAAACATAAAGTGAAGCATCGGAATCAATAACTAGAGTCACAGGAATGGTTCAAAACATAGACAGTAAGTAGAGTCAGTTTCATTGTACTTAAGTCGGCATTGTGCATTTTCTATTTAATTCCGATGCAATTTCTGTGTTTCATCGTCAATAAGAGGGTCAAAGGGATACAGCAAACCAGAAGTGAAGCATCGGAATCTATAACTAGTGTCACAGGAATGGTTCAAAGCATAGACAGTAAGAAGAGTCAGTTTTCTTCTACTTAAGTCGGCATTGTGCCTTTTGTATTTCATTCCGATGCAATTTCGGTATTTCATCGTCAATAAGAAGGTCAGAGGGATACAGTGAACCTGAAGTGAAGCATCGGAATCTATAACTAGTGTCACAGGAATGGTTCAAAACATGGAAAGTAAGAAGAGTCAGTTTTCTTGTACTTAAGTCGGCATTGTGCCTCTTGTATTTAATTCCAATGAAATTTCTGTGTTTCATCGTCAATAAGAAGGTCAGAGGGATACAGTAAACCTGAAGTGAAGCACCGGACTCTATAACTAGTGTCACATGAATGGTTCAAAAAATAGACAGTAAGAAGAGTCAGTTTTCTTGTACTTAAGTCGGCATTGTACCTTTTGTATTTAATTCCGATGCAATTTCTGTATTTCATCGTCAATAAGAAGGGCAGCGGGATACAGTAAGCCTGCAGAGAAGCATCGGCATCTATAACTAGTGTCACATGAACGGTTCAAAACATAGACAGTAAGAAGAGTCAGTTTTCTTGTACTTAAATCGGCATTGTGCCGTTTGTAATAAATTCCGATGCAGTTTCTGTATTTCATCGTCAATAAGAAGGTCAGAGGGATACAGTAAACCTGAAGTGAAGCATCGGAATCTATAACTAGTGTCACAGGAATGGTTCAAATCATAAACAGTAAGAAGTGTCAGTTTTCTTGTACTTAAGTCGGCATTGTGCCTTTTGTATTTAATTCCGATGCAATTTCTGTGTTTCATCTTCAATAAGAAGGTCAGAGGGATACAGTAAACCTAAAGTGAAGCATCGTAATATATAACTAATGTCACAGGAATGTTTGAAAACGTAGACAGTAAGAAGAGTCAGTTTTCTTCTACTTAAGTCGGCATTGTGATTTTTCTATTTAATTCCGATGCAATTTCAGCGTTTCATCGTCAATAAGAAGGTCAGAGGGATACAGTGAACCTGAAGTGAAGATTCGGAATCTATAACTAGTGGCACAGGAAATGTTCAAAGCATAGACAGTAAGAAGGGTCAGTTTTCTTGTACTTAAGTCGGCATTGTACCTTTTGTATTTAATTCCGATGCGATTTCTGTGTTTCATCGTCAATAATAAGGTCAGAGGGATACAGTAAACCTGCAGTGAAGCATCGGAATATATAACTAGTGTCACATGAATGGTTCAAAACATAGACAGTAAGAAGAGTCAGTTTTCTTGTACTTAAGTCAGCATTGTGCCTTTTGTATTTAATGCCGATGCAATTTCTGTGTTTCATCGTCAATAAGAAGGTCAGAGGGATACAGTGAACCTGAAGTGAAGCATCGGAATCTATAACTAGTGTCACAGGAATGGTTCAAAACATGGAAAGTAAGAAGAGTCAGTTTTCTTGTACTTAAGTCGGCATTGTGCCTCTTGTATTTAATTCCGATGAAATTTCTGTGTTTCATCGTCAATAAGAAGGTCAGAGGGATACAGTAAACCTGAAGTGAAGCACCGGAATCTATAACTAGTGTCACATGAATGGTTCAAAAAATAGACAGTAAGAAGAGTCAGTTTTCCTGTACTTAAGTCGGCATTGTGCCTTTGTTATATAATTCCGATGCAATTTCTGTGTTTCATCGTCAATACGAATCTCAGAGGGATACAGTAAACCTGAAGTGAAGCATCGGAATCTATTACTAGTGTCACAGGAATGGTTCAAAACATAGACAGTAAGAAGAGTCAGTTTCCTTGTACTTAAGTCGGCATTGTGCCTTTTGTATTTATTTCCGATGCAATTTCTGTGTTTCATCGTCAATAAGAGCGTAGGAGGGATACAATGAACCTGAAGGGATGCATCGGAATCTATAACTAGTGTCACAGGAATGGTTCAAAACATAGACAGTAAGAAGAGCCAGTCGTCTTGTATTTGAGTCGGCATTGTGCCTTTTGTATTTAATTCCGATGCAATTTCTGTGTTTCATCGTCAATAAGAAGGTCAGAAGGATACAGTAAACCTGAAGTGAAGCATCGGAATCTATAACTAGAGTCACATGGATGGTTCAAAACATAGAGAGATTGAATAGTCAGTTTTCTTGTACTTAAGTCGGCATTGGGCCTTTTGTATTTAATTCCGATGCAATATCTGTGTTTCATCGTCAATAAGAAGGTCAGAGGGATACGGTAGACACGATGTGAAGGATCGTAATCTATAACTAGTGTCACAGGAATTGTTCAAAACATAGACAGTAAGAAGAGTCACTTTTCTTGTACTTAAGTCGGCATTGTGCCTTTTATATTTAATTCCGATGCAATATCTGTGTTCCATCGTCAATAAGATGGTCAGAGGGATACAGTAAACCTGAAGTGAAGCATCGGAATCTATAACTAGTGTCACAGGAATGGTTCAAAACATAGACAGTAAGAAGAGTCGGTTATCTTGTACTTAAGTCGGCATTGTGCCTTTTGTTTTTAATTGCGAATCAATTTCTGTATTTCATCGTCAATAAGAATGTCAGAGGGATACAGTAAACCTGAAGTAAAGCATCGGAATCTATAACGAGTGTCACATGAATGGTTCAAAATATAGACAGTAAGAAGAGTCAGTTTTCTTGTACTTAAGTCGGCATTGTACCTTTTGTATTTAATTCCGATGCAATTTCTGTATTTCATCGTCAATAAGAAGGGCAGCGGGATACAGTAAGCCTGCAGAGAAGCATCGGCATCTATAACTAGTGTCACATGAACGGTTCAAAACATAGACAGTAAGAAGAGTCAGTTTTCTTGTACTTAAATCGGCATTGTGCCGTTTGTAATTAATTCCGATGCAGTTTCAGTATTTCATCGTCAATAAGAAGGTCAGAGGGATACAGTAAACCTGAAGTGAAGCATCGGAATCTATAACTAGTGTCACAGGAATGCTTCAAATCATAAACAGTAAGAAGAGTCAGTTTTCTTGTACTTAAGTCGGCATTGTGCCTTTTGTATTTAATTCCGATGCAATTTCTGTGTTTCATCTTCAATAAGAAGGTCAGAGGGATACAGTAAACCTAAAGTGAAGCATCATAATATATAACTAATGTCACAGGAACGTTTGAAAACGTAGACAGTAAGAAGAGTCAGTTTTCTTCTACTTAAGTCGGCATTGTGATTTTTCTATTTAATTCCGATGCAATTTCAGTATTCCTCGTCAATAAGAAGGTCAGAGGGATACAGTGAACCTGAAGTGAAGCTTCGGAATCTATAACTAGTGGCACAGGAAAGGTTCAAAACATAGACAGTAAGAAGAGTCAGTTTTCTTGTACTTAAGTCGGCATTGTACCTTTTGTATTTAATTCCGATGCGATTTCTGTGTTTCATCGTCAATAATAAGGTCAGAGGGATTCAGTAAACCTGCAGTGAAGCATTGGAATATATAACTAGTGTCACATGAATGGTTCAAAACATAGACAGTAAGAAGAGTCAGTTTTCTTGTACTTAATTCAGTATTGTGCCTTTTGTATTTAATGCCGATGCAATTTCTGTGTTTCATCGTCAATAAGAAGGTCAGAGGGATACAGTGAACCTGAAGTGAAGTATCGGAATCTATAACTAGTGTCACAGGAATAGTTCAAAGCATAGACAGTAAGAAAAGTCAGTCTTCTTGTACTTAAGTCGGCATTGTGCCTTTTGTATTTAATTCCGATTCAATTTCTCTGTTTCATCGTCAATAAGAAGGTCAGAGGGATACAGTAAACCTGAAGTGGAGCATGGGAATCTATAACTAGTGTCACAGGAATGGTTCAAAACATAGACAGTAAGAAGAGTCAGTTTCCTTGTACTTAAGTCGGCATTGTGCCTTTTGTATTTATTTCCGATGCAATTTCTGTGTTTCATCGTCAATAAGAACGTAGGAGGGATACAATGAACCTGAAGGGATGCATCGGAATCTATAACTAGTGTCACAGGAATGGTTCAAAACATAGACAGTAAGAAGAGCCAGTCGTCTTGTATTTGAGTCGGCATTGTGCCTTTTGTATTTAATTCCGATGCAATTTCTGTGTTTCATCGTCAATAAGAAGGTCAGAAGGATACAGTAAACCTGAAGTGAAGCATCGGAATCTATAACTAGAGTCACATGGATGGTTCAAAACATAGAGAGATTGAATAGTCAGTTTTCTTGTACTTAAGTCGGCATTGGGCCTTTTGTATTTAATTCCGATGCAATATCTGTGTTTCATCGTCAATAAGAAGGTCAGAGGGATACGGTAGACACGATGTGTAGGATCGTAATCTATAACTAGTGTCACAGGAATTGTTCAAAACATAGACAGTAAGAAGAGTCACTTTTCTTGTACTTAAGTCGGCATTGTGCCTTTTATATTTAATTCCGATGCAATATCTGTGTTCCATCGTCAATAAGAAGGTCAGAGGTATACAGTAAACCTGAAGTGAAGCATCGGAATCTATAACTAGTGTCACAGGAATGGTTCAAAACATAGACAGTAAGAAGAGTCAGTTATCTTGTACTTAAGTCGGCATTGTGCCTTTTGTTTTTAATTCCGAATCAATTTCTGTATTTCATCGTCAATAAGAATGTCAGAGGGATACAGTAAACCTGAAGTAAAGCATCGGAATCTATAACGAGTGTCACATGAATGGTTCAAAATATAGACAGTAAGCAGAGTCAGTTTTCTTGTACTTAAGTCGGCATTGTACCTTTTGTATTTAATTCCGATGCAATTTCTGTATTTCATCGTCAATAAGAAGGGCAGCGGGATACAGTAAGCCTGCAGAGAAGCATCGGCATCTATAACTAGTGTCACATGAACGGTTCAAAACATAGACAGTAAGAAGAGTCAGTTTTCTTGTACTTAAATCGGCATTGTGCCGTTTGTAATTAATTCCGATGCAGTTTCTGTATTTCATCGTCAATAGGAAGGTCAGAGGGATACAGTAAACCTGAAGTGAAGCATCGGAATCTATAACTAGTGTCACAGGAATGCTTCAAATCATAAACAGTAAGAAGAGTCAGTTTTCTTGTACTTAAGTCGGCATTGTGCCTTTTGTATTTAATTCCGATGCAATTTCTGTGTTTCATCTTCAATAAGAAGGTCAGAGGGATACAGTAAACCTAAAGTGAAGCATCATAATATATAACTAATGTCACAGGAATGTTTGAAAACGTAGACAGTAAGAAGAGTCAGTTTTCTTCTACTTAAGTCGGCATTGTGATTTTTCTATTTAATTCCGATGCAATTTCAGTGTTTCATCGTCAATAAGAAGGTCAGAGGGATACAGTGAACCTGAAGTGAAGCTTCGGAATCTATAACTAGTGGCACAGGAAAGGTTCAAAACATAGACAGTAAGAAGAGCCAGTCGTCTTGTATTTGAGTCGGCATTGTGCCTTTTGTATTTAATTCCGATGCAATTTCTGTGTTTCATCGTCAATAATAAGGTCAGAGGGATACAGTAAACCTGCAGTGAAGCATTGGAATATATAACTAGTGTCACATGAATGGTTCAAAACATAGACAGTAAGAAGAGTCAGTTTTCTTGTACTTAATTCAGCATTGTGCCTTTTGTATTTAATGCCGATGCAATTTCTGTGTTTCATCGTCAATAAGAAGGTCAGAGGGATACAGTGAACCTGAAGTGAAGTATCGGAATCTATAACTAGTGTCACAGGAATGGTTCAAACCATAGACAGTAAGAAAAGTCAGTCTTCTTGTACTTAAGTCAGCATTGTGCCTTTTGTATTTAATTCCGATGCAATTTCTCTGTTTCATCGTCAATATGAAGGTCAGAGGGATACAGTAAACCTGAAGTGGAGCATGGGAATCTATAACTAGTGTCACAGGAATGGTTCAAAACATAGACAGTAAGAAGAGTCAGTTTCCTTGTACTTAAGTCGGCATTGTGCCTTTTGTATTTATTTCCGATGCAATTTCTGTGTTTCATCGTCAATAAGAACGTAGGAGGGATACAATGAACCTGAAGGGATGCATCGGAATCTATAACTAGTGTCACAGGAGTGGTTCAAAACACAGACAGTAAGAAGAGCCAGTCGTCTTGTATTTGAGTCGGCATTGTGCCTTTTGTATTTAATTCCGATGCAATTTCTGTGTTTCATCGTCAATAAGAAGGTCAGAAGGATACAGTAAACCTGAAGTGAAGCATCGGAATCTATAACTAGAGTCACATGGATGGTTCAAAACATAGAGAGATTGAATAGTCAGTTTTCTTGTACTTAAGTCGGCATTGGGCCTTTTGTATTTAATTCCGATGCAATATCTGTGTTTCATCGTCAATAAGAAGGTCAGAGGGATACGGTAGACACGATGTGAAGGATCGTAATCTATAACTAGTGTCACAGGAATTGTTCAAAACATAGACAGTAAGAAGAGTCACTTTTCTTGTACTTAAGTCGGCATTGTGCCTTTTATATTTAATTCCGATGCAATATCTGTGTTCCATCGTCAATAAGAAGGTCAGAGGGATACAGTAAACCTGAAGTGAAGCATCGGAATCTATAACTAGTGTCACAGGAATGGTTCAAAACATAGACAGTAAGAAGAGTCAGTTATCTTGTACTTAAGTCGGCATTGTGCCTTTTGTTTTTAATTCCGAATCAATTTCTGTATTTCATCGTCAATAAGAATGTCAGAGGGATACAGTAAACCTGAAGTAAAGCATCGGAATCTATAACGAGTGTCACATGAATGGTTCAAAACATAGACAGTAGGAAGAGTCAGTTTTCTTGTACTTAAGTCGGCATTGTACCTTTTGTATTTAATTCCGATGCAATTTCTGTATTTCATCGTCAATAAGAAGGGCAGCGGGATACAGTAAGCCTGCAGAGAAGCATCGGCATCTATAACTAGTGTCACATGAACGGTTCAAAACATAGACAGTAAGAAGAGTCAGTTTTCTTGTACTTAAATCGGCATTGTGCCGTTTGTAATTAATTCCGATGCAGTTTCTGTATTTCATCGTCAATAAGAAGGTCAGAGGGATACAGTAAACCTGAAGTGAAGCTTCGGAATCTATAACTAGTGTCACGGGAACGGTTCAAAACATAGACAGTAAGAAGAGTCAGTTTTCTTGTACTTAAGTCAGCATTGTGCCTTTTGTATTTAATGCCGATGCAATTTCTGTGTTTCATCGTCAATAAGAAGGTCAGAGGGATACAGTGAACCTGAAGTGAAGCATCGGAATCTATAACTAGTGTCACAGGAATGGTTCAAAGCATAGACAGTAGGAAGAGTCAGTTTTCTTGTACTTAAGTCGGCATTGTGCCTTTTGTATTTGTTTCCGATGCAATTTCTGTGTTTCATCGTCAATAAGGAGGTAGGAGGGATACAGAGAACCTGAAGGGATGCATCGGAATCTATAACTAGTGTCACAGGAATGGTTCAAATCATAGACAGTTAGAAGAGCCAGTCTTCTTGTTTTTGAGTCGTCATTGTGCCTTTTGTATTTAATTCCGATGCAATTTCTGTGTTTCATCGTCAATAAGAAGGTCAGAAGGATACAGTAAACCTGGAGTGAAGCATCGGAATCTATAACTAGTGTCACATGAATGGTTCAAAACATAGACTGATTGAATAGTCAGTTTTCTTGTACTTAAGTCGGCATTGTGCCTTTTGTATTTAATTCCGATGCAATATCTGTGTTTCATCGTCAACAAGAAGGTCAGAGGGATACAGTAAACCTGAAGTGAAGAATCGGAATCTATAACTAGTGTCACCGGAATGGTTCAAAACATAGACAGTAGGAAGAGTCAGTTCTCTTGTACTTCAGTCGGCATTGTGCTTTTGTATTTAATTCCGATGCAATTTCTGTGTTTCATCGTCAATAAGAAGGTCAGAGGGATAAAGTAAACCAGAAGTGAAGCAACGGAATCTATAACTAGTGTCACAGGTATGGTTCAAAACATAGACAATAAGAAGAGTCAATTTTCTTGTATTCAAGTGGGCATTGTACCATTTGTATTTAATTCCGATGCAATTTCTGTATTTAATCGTCAATAAGAAGGTCAGAGCGATACAGTAAACGTGAAGTGAAGCATCGGAATCTATAACTAGTGTTACAGGAATGGCTCAAAACATAGACAGTAAGAAGAGTCAGTTTTCTTCTACTTAAGTCGGCATTGTGCCTTTTGTATTTAATTCCGATGCAATATCTGTGTTTCATCGTCAATGAGAAGGTCAGAAGGATACAGTAAACCTGAAGTGAAGCATCGGAATCTATAACTAGTGTCACAGGAATGGTTCAAAACATAGACAGTAAGAAGAGTCAGTTTTCTTGTACTTAAGTCGGCATTGTGCCTTTTGTATCTAATTCCGGTGCAATATGTGTGTTTCATCTTCAATAAGAAGGTCAGAGGGATACAGTAAACCTGATGTGAAGCATCGGAATCCATAAGTAGTGTCACAGTAATGGATCAAAGCATAGACAGTAAGAAGAGTCAGTTTTCTTGTACTTAAGTCGGCATTGTGCGTTTTGTGTTTAATTCCGAAGCAATTTCTGTGTTTCATCGTCAATAAGAAGGTCAGAGGGATACAGTAAACCTGAAGTGAAGAATCGGAAACTATAACTAGTGTCACAGGAATGGTTCAAAGCATAGACAGTAAGAAGAGTCAGTTTTCTTGTACTTAAGTCGGCATTGTGCCTTTTGTATTTAATTCCGATGCAATTTCTGTGTTTCATCGTCATAAGAAGGTCAGAGGGATACAGTAAACCTGAAGTGAAGCATCGAAATCTACAAGTAGTGTCACAGGAATGGTTCAAGACATATACAGTAAGAAGAGTCACTTTTCTTGTACTTCAGTCGGCATTGTGCCTTTTGTATTTACTTCCGATGCAATTTCTGTGTTTCATCGTCTATAAGAAGGACAGAGGGTTCTGTAAACCTGCAGTGAAGCATCGGAATCTACAACTAGTGTCACATGAATGGTTCAAAACATAGAGAGTAAGAAGAGTCAGTTTTCTTGTACTTAAGTCAGCATTGTGCCTTTTGTATTTAATGCCGATGCAATTTCTGTCTTTCATCGTCAATAAGAAGGTCAGAGGGATACAGTAAACCTGAAGTGAAGCATCGGAATCTATAACTAGTGTCACAGGAATGGTTCAAACATAGACAGTTAGAAGAGTCAGTTTTCTTCTACTTAATTCGGCATTGTGCCTTTTGTATTTAATTCCGATGCAATTTCTGTGTTTCATCCTCAATAAGAAGGTCTGAGGGATACAGTAAACCTGAAGTGAAGCATCGGAATCTATAACTAGTGTCACAGGAATGGTTCAAACATAGACAGTCAGAAGAGTCAGTTTTCTTGTACTTAAGTCGGCATTGTGCCTTTTGTATTTAATTCCGATGCAATTTCTGTGTTCCATCGTCAATAAGAAGGTCAGAGCGATACAGTAAACGTGAAGTGAAGCATCGGAATCTATAACTAGTGTCACAGAAATGGTTCAGAACATAGATAGAAAGAAGAGTCAGTTTTCTTGCACTTAAGTCGGCATTGTGCCTTTTGTATTTAATTCCGATGCAATTTCTTTGTTTAATCGTCAATAAGGTCAGAGGGATACAGAAAACCTGAAGTGAAGCATCGGAATCTGTAACTAGTGTCACAGGAATTGTTCAAAACATAGACAGTAAGAAGAGTCAGTTTTCTTGTACTTAAGTCGGCATTGTGCCTTTTGTATTTAATTCCGATGCAATTTCTGTGTTCGATCGTCACTAAGAAGGTCAGAAGGATACAGTAAACCTGCAGTGAACCATCGGAATCTATAACTAGTGTCACATGAATGGTTCAAAACATAGACAGTAAGAAGAGTCAGTTTACTTGTACTTAAGTCAGCATTGTGCCTTTTGTATTTAATTCCGATGCAATTTCTGTGTTTCATCGTCAATAAGAAGGTCAGAGGCATACACTAAACCTGAAATAAATCATCGGAATCGATAACTAGTGTCACAGGAATGGTTCAAAACATAGACAGTAAGAAGAGTCAGTTATCTTGTACTTAAGTCGGCATTGTGCTTTTGTATTTAATTCCGAAGCAATTTCTGTGTTTCATCGTCAATAAGAATGTCAGAGGGATACAGTAAACCTGAAGTAAAGCATCGGAACCTGTAACGAGTGTCACATGAATGGTTCAAAACATAGACAGTAAGAAGAGTCAGTTTTCTTGTACTTAAGTCGGCATTGTACCATTTGTATTTAATTCCGATGCAATTTCTGTATTTCATTGTCAATAAGAAGGGCAGCGGGATACAGTAAACCTGCAGAGAAGCATCGGCATCTATAACTAGTTTCACATGAATGGTTCAAAACATAGACAGTGAGAAGAGTCAGTTTTCTTGTACTTAAATCGGCATTGTGCCGTTTGTAATGAATTCCGATGCAATTTCTGTATTTCATCGTCACTAAGAAGGTCAGAGGGATACAGTGAACCTGAAGTGAAGCTTCGGAATCTATAACTAGTGGCACAGGAATGGTTCAAAACATAGACAGTAAGAAGAGTCAGTTTTCTTGTACTTAAGTCGGCATTGTGCTTTTGTATGTAATTCCGATGCAATTTCTTTGTTTCATCGTCAATAAGAAGGTCAGAGGGATACAGTAAACATAAAGTGAAGCATCGGAATCAATAACTAGTGTCACAGGAATGGTTCAAACATAGACAGTAAAAAGAGTCAGTTTCCTTGTACTTAAGTCGGCATTGTGCATTTTCTATTTAATTCCGATGCAATTACTGTGTTTCATCGTCAATAATAGGGTCAGAGGGATACAGCAAACCAGAAGTGAAGCATCGGAATCTATCACTTGTGTCACAGGAATGGTTCAAATCATAGACAGTAAGAAGAGTCAGTTTCCTTGTACTTAAGTCGGCATTGTGCCTTTTGTATTTATTTCCGATGCAATTTCTGTGTTTCATCGTCAATAAGAACGTAGGAGGGATACAGTGAACCTGAAGGGATGCATCGGAATCTATAACTAGTGTCACAGGAATGGTTCAAAACATAGACAGTAAGAAGAGCCAGTCGTCTTGTATTTGAGTCGGCATTGTGCTTTTTGTATTTATCTCCGATGCAATTTCTGTGTTTCATCGTCAATACGAAGGTCAGAAGGATACAGTAAACCTGAAGTGAAGCATCGGAATCTATAACTAGAGTCCCATGAATGGTTCAAAACATAGACAGATTGAATAGTCAGTTGTCTTGTACCTAAGTCGGCATTGTGCCTTTTGTATTTAATTCCGATGCAATATCTGTGTTTCATCGTCAATAAGAAGGTCAGAGGGATACAGTAAACCTGAAGTGAAGAATCGGAATCTATAACTAGTGTCACCGGAATTGTTCAAAACATAGACAGTAGGAAGAGTCAGTTCTCTTGTACTTCAGTCGGCATTGTGCTGTTGTATTTAATTCCGATGCAATTTCTGTGTTTCATCGTCCATAAGAGGGTCAGAGGCATACAGTAAACCTGAAGTGAAGCATCGGAATCTATAACTAGTGTCACAGGAATGGTTCAAAACATAGACAGTAAGAAGAGTCAGTTTTCTTGTACTTAAGTCGGCATTGTGCCTTTTGTATTTAATTCCGATGGAATTTCTGTGTTTCATCTTCAATAAGAAGGTCAGAGGGATACAGTAAACCTGAAGTGAAGCATCGTAATATATAACTAATGTCACAGGAATGTTTGAAAACGTAGACAGTAAGAAGAGTCAGTTTTCTTCTACTTAAGTCTGCATTGTTATTTTTCTATTTAATTCCGATGCAATTTCAGTGTTTCATCGTCAATAAGAAGGTCAGAGGGATACAGTGAACCTGAAGTGAAGCTTCGGAATCTATAACTAGTGGCACAGGAAAGGTTCAAAACATAGACAGTAAGAAGAGTCAGTTTTCTTGTACTTAAGTCGGCATTGTACCTTTTGTATTTAATTCCGATGTGATTTCTGTGGTTCATCGTCAGCAATAAGGTCAGAGGGATACAGTAAACCTGCAGTGAAGCATCGGAATATATAACTAGTGTCACATGAATGGTTCAAAACATAGACAGTGAGAAGAGTCAGATTTCTTGTACTTAAGTCAGCATTGTGCCTTTTGTATTTAATGCCGATGCAATTTCTGTGTTTCATCGTCAATAAGAAGGTCAGAGGGATACAGTGAACCCTAAGTGAAGCATCGGAATCTATAACTAGTGTCACAGGAATGGTTCAAAGCATGGACAGTAAGAAAAAACAGTCTTCTTGTACTTAAGTCGGCATTGTGCCTTTTGTATTTAATTCCGATGCAATTTCTGTGTTTCATCGCCAATAAGAAGGTCAGAGGGATACAGTAAACCTGAAGTGGAGCATCGGAATCTATAACTAGTGTCAAAGGAATGGTTTAAAACATAGACAGTAAGAAGAGTCAGTTTACTTGTACTTAAGTCGGCATTGTGCTTTTGTTATTTAATTCCGATGCAATTTCTGTGTTTCATCGTCAATAAGAATCTCAGAGGGATACAGTAAACCTGAAGTGAAGCATCGGAATCTATAACTAGTGTCACTGGAATAGTTCAAATCATAGACAGTGAGAAGAGTCAGTTTTCTTGTACTTAAGTCGGCATTGTGCCTTTTGTATTTAATTCCGATGCAATTTCTGTGTTTCATCTTCAATAAGAAGGTCAGAGGGATACAGTAAACCTGAAGTGAAGCATCGTAATATATAACTAATGTCACAGGAATGTGTGAAAACGTAGACAGTAAGAAGAGTCAGTTTTCTTCTACTTAAGTCGGCATTGTGATTTTTCTATTTAATTCCGATGCAATTTCAGTGTTTCATCGTCAATAAGAAGGTCAGAGGGATACAGTGAACCTGAAGTGAAGCTTCGGAATCTATGACTAGTGGCACAGGAAAGGTTCAAAACATAGACAGTAAGAAGAGTCAGTTTTCTTGTACTTAAGTCGGCATTGTACCTTTTGTATTTAATTCAGATGCGATTTCTGTGTTTCATCGTCAACAATAAGATCAGAGGGATACAGTAAACCTGCAGTGAAGCATCGGAATATATAACTAGTGTCACATGAATGGTTCAAAACATAGACAGTGAGAAGAGTCAGTTTTCTTGTACTTAAGTCAGCATTGTGCCTTTTGTATTTAATGCCGATGCAATTTCTGTGTTTCATCGTCAATAAGAAGGTCAGAAGGATACAGTGAACCTGAAGTGAAGCATCGGAATCTATAACTAGTGTCACAGGAATGGTTCAAAGCATAGACAGTAAGAAAAGTCAGTCTTCTTGTACTTAAGTCGGCAATGTGCCTTTTGTATTTAATTCCGATGCAATTTCTGTGTTTCATCGTCAATAAGAACGTCAGAGGGATACAGTAAACCTGAAGTGGAGCATCGGAATCCATAACTAGTGTCAAAGGAATGGTTTAAAAAAAAGACAGTAAGAAGAGTCAGTTTTCTTGTACCTAAGTCGGCATTGTGCTTTTGTTATTTAATTCCGATGCAATTTACGTGTTTCATCGTCAATAGGAATCTCAGAGGGATACAGTAAACCTGAAGTGAAGCATCGGAATCTATAACTAGTGTCACTGGAATAGTTCAAATCATAGACAGTAAGAAGAGTCAGTTTTCTTGTACTTAAGTCGGCATTGTGCTTTTTGTATTTATTTCCGATGCAATTTCTGTGTTTCATCGTCAATAAGGAGGCAGGAGGGATACAGTGAACCTGAAGGGATGCATCGGAATCTATAACTAGTGTCACAGGAATGGTTCAAAACATAGACAGTAAGAAGAGCCAGTCTTCTTGTATTTGAGTCGTCATTGTGCCTTTTGTATTTAATTCCGATGCAATTTCTTTGTTTCATCGTCGATAAGAAGGTCAGAAGGATACAGTAAACCTGAAGTGAAGCATCGGAATCTATAACTAGTGTCACATGAATGGTTCAAAACATAGGCAGATTGAATAGTCAGTTTTCTTGTACTTAAGTCGGCATTGTGCCTTTTGTATTTAATTCCGATGCAATATCTGTGTTTCATCGTCAACAAGAAAGTCAGAGGGATACAGTAAACCTGAAGTGAAGAATCGGAATCTATATCTAGTGTCACCGGAATGGTTCAAAACATAGACAGTAGGAAGAGTCAGTTCTCTTGTACTTCAGTCGGCATTGTGCTTTTGTATTTAATTCCGATGCAATTTCTGTGTTTCATCGTCAATAAGAAGGTCAGAGGGATGCAGTAAACCAGAAGTGAACCATCGGAATCTATAAGAAGTGTCACAGGAATGGTTCAAAACATAGACAGTATGAAGAGCCAGTCTTCTTGTACTGGAGTCGGCATTGTGCCTATGTATTTAATTCAGATACAATTTCTGTGTTTCATCGTCAATAAGACGGTCAGAGGGATACAGTAAACCTGAAGTGAAGCATCGGAATCTATAACTAGTGTCACAGGAATAGTTCAAAACATAGACAGTATGAAGAGTCAGTCCTCTTGTACTTAAGTTGGCATTGTGCCATTTGTATTTTATTCCGATGCAATTTTTGTGTTTCATCGTCAATAAGAAGGTCACAGGGATACAGTAAACCTGAAGTGAAGCATCGGAATCTATAACTAGTGTCACAGGAATGGTTCAAAACATAGACAGTAAGAAGAGTCTGATTTCTTGTACATCATTGGGAATTGTGAATTTTGTATTTAATTCCTATGCAATTTCTGTGTTTCATCGTCAATAAGAAGGTCAGAGCGATACAGTAAACCTGAAGTGAAGCATTGGAATCGATAACTAGTGTCACAGGAATGGTTCATAACATAGACAGTAAGAAGAGTGAGATTTCTTGTAGTTAAGTCGGCATTGTGCCTTTTGTATTTAATTCCGATGCAATTTCTGTGTCTCATCGTCAATAAGAAGATCCAAGGGATACAGTAAACCTGAAGTGAAGCATCGGAATCTAAAACCGGTCTCACAGGAAGGTTTCAGAACATAGACAGTAAGAAGAGCCAGTCTTCTTGTACTTGAGTCGGCATTGTGCCTTTTGTATTTAATTCCGATGCAATTTCTGCGTTTCATTGTCAATAAGAAGGTCAGAGAGATACAGTATACATGAAGTGAAGCATCGAAATCTATAACTAGTCTCACAGGAATGGTTCAAAACATAGACTGTAAGAAGAGTCAGATTTCTTGTACTTAAGTCGGCATTGTGCCTTTTCTGTTTAATTCCGAAGTAATTTCTGTGTTTCATCGTCAATAAGAAGGTCCAAGGGATACAGTAAACATATAGTGAAGCATCGGAATCTGAAACTGCTCTCACAGGAAATGTTGAAATCGTAGTCAGTAGGAAGAGTCAGTCTTCTTGTACTTAAGTCAGCATTGTGCCTTTGTATTTAATTCTGATGCAAGTTCTGTGTTTCATCGTCAATAAGAAGGTCCAAGGGATACAGTAAACATATAGTGAAGCATCGGAATCTAAAACTGGTCTCACAGGAAATGTTTAAAAAAAATAGTCAGTAAGAAGAGCCAGTCTTCTTGTACTTGAGTCGGCAATGTGCCTTCTCTATTTAATTCCGATGCAATTTCTGTGTTACATCGTCAATAAGAAAGTCAGAGGGTTACAGTAAGGCAAAAGTGAAGCATCGGAATCTATAACTAGTGTCACAGGAATGGTTCGAAACATAGACAGTAAGAAGAGTCAGTCTTCTTGTACTTACGTAGGCATTGTGCCTTTTGTATTTAATTCCGATGCAATTTCTGTGTTTCTTCGTCAATAAGGAGGTCAGAGGTATGCAGTAAACCTGAAGTGAAGCATCGGAATCTATAACTAGTGTTACAGGAATGGATCAAAGCATTGACAGTAAGAGGAGTCAGTTTTCTTGTACTTAATTCGTCATTGTGCCTTTTGTATTTAATTCCGATGCAATTTCTGTGTTTCATCGTCAACAAGAAGGTCAGAAGGGAAACAGTAAACCTGAAGTGAAGCATCGGAATCTATAACTTGTGTCACGGGAATGGTTCAAAACATAGACAGTAAGAAAAGTAAGTTTTCTTGTACTTAAGGCGGCATTGTGCCTTTTCTATTTAATTCCGATGCAATTTCTGTGTTTCATCGTCAATAAGAAGGTCAGAGGGATAAAGTTAAACTGAAGTGAAGCATCGGAATCGATAACTAGTGTCACAGGAATGGTTCAAAACATATACAGTAGGAAGAGTCAGTTCTCTTGTACTTAATTCGGCACTGTGCTTTTGTATTTATTTCCGATGCAATTTCTGTGTTTCATCGTGAATAAGAAGGTCAGAGGGATACAGTAAACCTGAAGTGAAGCATCGGAATCGATAACTAGTGTCACAGGGAAGGTTCAAATCATAGACAGTAAGAAGGGTCAGTCTTCTTGTACTTAAGTCGGCATTGTGCCTTTTGTATTTAATTCCGATGCAATTTCTGTGTTTCATCATCAATAAGAAGGTCAGAAGGATACAGTAAACCTGAAGTGAAGCTTCGGAATCTATAACTAGTGTCACAGGAATGGTTAAAACATAGACAGTATGAAGAGTCAGTTTTGTTGTACTTAACTCGGCATTGTGCCTTTTCTATTTAATTCCGATGCAATTTCTGTGTTTCATCGTCAATAAGAAGGTCAGAGCGATACAGTAAACCTGAAGTGAAGCATCGGAATTGATAACTAGTGTCACAGGAATGGTTCAAAACACAGACAGTAAGAAGAGTCAGATATCCTGTACTTAAGTCGGCATTGTGCCTTTTGTATTTAATCCCGATGCAATATCTGTGTTTCATCGTCAATAAGAAGGCCAGAGGTATACAGTAAACCTGAAGTGAAGCATCGAAATCCAGAACTAGTGTCACAGGAATGGTTCAAAACAAATACAGTAAGAAGAGTCAGTTCTCTTGTACTTAAGTCGGCATTTTACCTTTTGTATTTAATTCCGATGCAATTAATGTGTTACATCGTCAATAAGAAGGTCAGAGGGATACAGTAAACCTGAAGGGAAGCATCGGAATGTGTAACTAGTGTCACAGGAATTGTTCAAAACATAGACGGTAAGAAGAGTTAGTTTTCTTGTACTTATGTCAGCATTGTGCCTTTTCCATTCAATTCTGATTCAATTTCTGTGTTTTGTCATCAATATGAAGGTCCAAGGGATACAGTAAACCTGAAGTGAAGCCTCGGAATCTAAAACCGGTCCCACAAAAAAGCTTCAAATCATAGACCGTAAGAAGAGCCAGTCTACTTGTACTTGAGTCGGCATTGCGCCTTTCGTATTTAATTCTGATGCAAATTCTGTGTTTCATCGTCAATAAGAAGGTCCAAGGGATACAGTAAACCTGAAGTGAAGCATCGGAATCTATAACTAGTGTCACAGGTATGGTTCAAAACATAGACAGTTGGAAGAGTCAGTCTTCTTGAACTTAAGTCGGCATTTTGCCTTTTCTTTTTAATTCCGATGCAATATCTGTGTTTCGTCGTCCATAAGAAGGTCCAAGGGACACAGTAAACCTGAAGTGAAGCATCGGAATCTATAACTAGTGTCACAGGAAAGGTTCAAACATAGACAGTAAGAAGAGACAGTGTTCTTGTACTTAAGTCGGCATTGTGCCTTTTGTATTTAATTCCGATGCAACTTCTGTGTTTCGTCGTCAATAAGAAGGTCCAAGGGATACAGTCAACCTGAAGTGAAGCATAGTAATCTATAACTAGTCTCACAGGAATGGTTCAAAACATAGACAGTAAGAACAGTAAGTCTTCTTGTACTTATGTCGGCATTGTGCCTTTTCTATTTAATTCAGATGCAATTTCTGTGTTTCATCGTCAATAAGAATGTCAGAGGGATACAGTAAACCTGAAGTGAAGCATCGGAATCTATAACTAGTGTCACAGGAATGGTTCAAAACATAGACAGTAAGAGGAGTCAGTCTTTATGTACTTCAGTCGGCATTGTGCCTATTTTATTTAATTCGATGCAATTTCTGTGTTTCATCGTCAATAAGAAGGTCAGAGGGATAAAGTCAACCTGAAGTGAAGCATCGGAATCTATAACTAGTGTCACAGGAATGGTTCAAAGCATAGACAGTAAGAAGAGCCGGTCTTCTTGTACTTGAGTCGGAATTGAGCCTATGTATTTAATTCCGATGCAATTTCTGTGTTTCTTCGTCAATAAGAAGGTCAGAGGGATACAGTAAACCTTAAGTGAAGCATCGGAATCTATAACTAGTGTCACAGGAATGGTTCAAAACAAATACAGTAGGAAGAGTCAGTTCTCTTGTACTTAATTCGGCATTGTGCTTTTGTATTTATTTCCGATGCAATTTCTGTGTTTCATCGTGAATAAGAAGGTCAGAGGGATACAGTAAACCTGAAGTGAAGCATCGGAATCGACAACTAGTCTCACAGGAATGGTTCAAAACATAGACAGTAGGAAGAGTCAGTCTTCTTGTACTTAAGTCGGCATTGTGCCTTTTGTATTTAATTGCAATGCAATTTCTGTGTTTCATCGTCAATAAGAAGGTCAGAGGGATACAGTAAACCTGAGGTGAGGCATCGCAATCTGTAACTAGTGTCACAGGAATGGTTCAAAACATAGACAGTAAGAAGAGTCAGTCTTCTTGTACTTAAGTCGGCAATGTGACTTTTATATTTTACACCGATGCAATTTCCGTGTTTCATCGTCAATAAGAAGGACCAAGGGATACAGTAAACCCGAGGTAAAGCATCGGAATCTATAACTAGTGTCACAGGAATAGTTCAATACATAGACAGTAGGAAGAGTCAGTGTTCTTGTACTTAAGTCGGCACTGTGCCTTTTGTATTTAATTCAGATGCAATTTCTGTGTTTCATCGTCAATAAGAAGGTCCAAGGGATACAGTAAGCCTGAAGTGAAGCATCGGAATCTATAACTAGTGTCACAGGAATGGTTCAAAACGTAGACTGTTGGAAGAGTCAGTCTTCTTGAACTTAAGTCAGCATTGTGCCTTTTCTTTTTAATTCCGATGCAATATCTGTGTATCGTCGTCAATAAGAAGGTCCAAGGGATACAGTAAACCTGAAGTGAACCATCGGAATCTATAACTAGTGTAACATGAATGGTTCAAACATAGACAGTAAGAAGAGTCAGTGTTCTTGTACTGAAGTCGGCATTGTGCCTTTTGTATTTAATTCCGATGCAACTTCTGTGTTTCGTCGTCAATAAGAAGGTCCAAGGGATACAGTAAACCTGAAGTGAAGCATAGTAATCTATAACTAGTGTCACAGGGATGGTTCAAAACATAAATAGTAAGAACAGTCAGTCTTCTTGTACTTAAGTCGGCATTGTGCCTCTTCTATTTAATTCCGATGCAATTTCTGTGTTTCATCGTCAATAAGAATGTCAGAGGGATACAGTAAACCTGAAGTGAAGCATCGGAATCTATAACTAGTGTCACAGGAATGGTTCAAAACATAGACAGTAAGAGGAGTCAGTCTTCTTGTACTTAAGTCGGCATTGTGCCTTTTTTATTTAATTCCGATGAAATTTCTGTGTTTCATCGTCAATATGAAGGTCAGAGGGATACTGTAAACCTTAAGTGAAGCATCGGAATCTATAACTAGTGTCACAGAAATGGTTCAAAACTAATAAAGTAGGAAGAGTCAGTTCTCTTGTAGTTATTTGGGCATTGTGCTTTTGTATTTATTTCCGATGCAATTTCTGTGTTTCATCGTGAATAAGAAGGTCAGAGGGATACAGTAAACCTAAAGGGAAGCATCGGAATCGATAACTAGTGTCACAGGAATGGTTCAAAACATAGACAGTAAGAAGGGTCAGTCTTCTTGTACTTAAGTCGGCATTGTGCCTTTTGTATCTGATTCCGATGCAATTTCTGTGTTTCATGATCAATAAGAAGGTTAGAAGGATACAGTAAACCTCAAGTGAAGCTTCGGAATCTATAACTAGTGCCACAGGAATGGTTAAATACATAGACAGTAAGAAGAGTCAGTTTTCTTGGACTTAACTCGGCATTGTGCCTTTTGTATTTAATTCCGATGCAATTTCTGTGTTTCATCGTCAATAAGAAGGTCAAAGCGATACAGTAAACCTGAAGTGAAGCATCGGAATCGATAACTAGTGTCACAGGAATGGTTCAAAACACAGACAGTAAGAAGAGTCAGATATCTTTTACTTAAGTCGGCATTGTGCCTTTTGTATTTAATTCCGATGCAATATCTCTGTTTCATCGTCAATAAGAAGGTCAAAGGGATACAGTAAACCTGAAGTGAAGCATCGAAATCCATAACTAGTGTCACAGGAATGGTACAAAACAAATACAGTAAGAAGAGTCAGTTCTCTTGTACTTAAGTCGGCATTTTGCATTTTGTATTTAATTCCGATGCAATCTCTGTGTTTCATCGTCAATAAGAAGGTCCAAGGGATACAGTAAAATTATAGTGAAGCATCGGAATCTAAAACTGGTCTCACAGAAAATGTTCAAATCATAGTCAGTAAGAAGAGTCAGTCTTCTTGTACTTAAGTCGGCATTGTGCCTTTTCTAATTAATTCCGATGCAATTTCTGTTTTTTTGTCGTCAATAAGAAGTGCCAAGGGATACAGTAAACCTGAAGTGAACCATCGGAATCTATAACTAGAGTCACAGGGATGGTTCAAAACATAGACAGTGATGAGAGTCAGGCTTCTTGTACTTAAGTCGGCATTGTGCCTTTTCTATTTAATTTCGATGCAATTTCTGTGTTTCGTCGTCAATACCAAGGTCCAAGGGATACAGTAATCCTGAAGTGAATCATAGGAATCTAGTACAAGTGTCACAGGAATGGTTCAAATCATAGACTGTAAGAAGAGTCAGTCTTCTTGTACTTAAGTCGGCATTGTGCCTTTTCTATTTAATTCCGATGCAATTTCTGTGTTTCATCGTCAATTAGAATGTCAGAGGGATGCAGTAAACATGAAGTGAAGCATCGGAATCTATAACCAGTGTCACAGGAATGGTTCAAAACATAGACAGTAAGAAGAGTCAGTCTTGTTGTACTTAAGTCGGCATTGTGCCTTTTCTATTTAATTCCGATGCAATTTCTGTGTCTCGTCGTCAACAAGAAGGTCCAAGGGATACAGTAAACCTGAAGTGAAGCATAGGAATCTAAAACTAGTGTCACAGGAATTGTTCAAAACATAGACAGTGAGAAGAGTCAGTCTTCTTGTACGTAAGTCGGCATTCGGCCTTTTCGATTTAATTCCGATGCAATTTGTGTGTTTCATCGTCAATAAGAAGGTCCAAGGGATACAGTAAACCTGAAGCGAAGCATCGGAATCTATAACTAGTGTCACAGGAATGGTTCAAAACATAGACAGTAAGAAGAGCAAGTCTTCTTGTACTTGAGTCGGCATTGTAGCTATGTATTTAATTCCGATGCAATTTCTGTGTTACATCGTCAATAAGAAAGTCAGCGGAATACAGTAAACCTGAAGTGAAGCATCGGAATCTATAACTAGTGTCACAAGAAAGGTTTAAAACATAGACAGTAAGAAGAGTCAGTCTTCTAGTACTTACGTAGGCATTGTGCCTTTTGTATTTAATTTCGATGAAATTTCTGTGCTTCATCGTCAATAAGGATTTCAGAGGGATACAGTAAACCTGTAGTGAATCATCGGAATCTATAACTAGTGTCACAGCAATGGTTCAAAACATAGACAGTAAGAAGAGTCAGTTTTCTTGTACTTAATTCTGCATTGTGCCTTTTGTATTTAATTCCGATGCAATTTCTGTGTTTCATCGTCAATAAGAATGTGAGAGGGATACAGTAAACCTGAAGTGAAGCATCGGAATCTATAACTTGTGTCACGGGAATGGTTCAAAACATAGACAGTACGAAAAGTCAGTTTTCTTGTACTTAAGTCGGCATTGTGCCTTTTGTATTTAATTCCGATGCAATTTCTGTGTTTGATCGTCAATAAGAAGGACAGAGGAATACAGTAAACCTGAAGTGAAGCTTAGGAATCTATAACTAGTGTCACAGGAATGGTTCAAAACATAGCCAGTGGAAGAGTCAGTCTTCTTGTACTTAAGCCGGCATGGTGCCTTTTCTATTTAATTCCGATGCAATTTCTGTGTTTCATCGTCAATAAGAAGGTCAGATGGACGCAGTAAACCTGAAGTGAAGCATCGGAATCTATAACCAGTGTCACAGGAATGGTTCAAAACATAGACAGTAAGAAGAGTCAGTCTTGTTGTACTTAAGTCGGCATTATGCCTTTTGTATTTAATTCCGATGCAATTTCTGTGTTTGATCGTCAATAAGAAGGACAGAGGAATACAGTAAACCTGAAGTGAAGCTTAGGAATCTATAACTAGTGTCACAGGAATGGTTCAAAACATAGACAGTGGAAGTGTCAGTCTTCTTGTACTTAAGTCGGCATGGTGCCTTTTGTATTTAATTCCGATGCAATTTCTGTGTTTCATCGTCAATAAGAAGGTCCAAGGGATACAGTAAACCTGAAGTGTAGCATCAGAAACATTAACTAGTGTCACAGGAATGGTTCAAAACATAGACAGTAAGAAGAGCCAGTCTTCTTGTACTTGAATCGGCATTGTGCCTATGTATTTAATTCCGTTGCAATTTCTGTGTTTCATCGTCAATACGAAGGTCCAAGGGATACAGTAAACCTGAAGCGCAGCATCGGAATCTATAACTAGTGTCACAGGAATGGTTCAAAGCATAGACAGTAAGAAGAGCAAGTCATCTTGTACTTGAGTCAGCATTGTGGCTATGTATTTAATTCCGATGCAATTTCTGTGTTACATCGTCAATAAGAAAGTCAGCGGGATACAGTAAACCTGAAGTGAAGCATCGGAATCTATAACTAGTGTCACAAGAAAGGTTTAAAACATAGACAGTAAGAAGAGTCAGTCTTCTAGTACTTACGTAGGCATTGTGCCTTTTGTATTTAATTTCGATGAAATTTCTGTGTTTCATCGTCAATAAGGAGTTCAGAGGGATACAGTAAACCTGTAGTGTATCATCGGAATCTATAACTAGTGTCACAGCAATGGTTCAAAACATAGACAGTAAGAAGAGTCAGTTTTCTTGTACTTAATTCGGCATTGTGCCTTTTGTATTTAATTCCGATGCAATTTCTGTGTTTCATCGTCAATAAGAATGTCAGAGGGATACAGTAAACCTGAAGTGAAGCATCGGAATCTATAACTTGTGTCACGGGAATGGTTGAAAACATATACAGTACGAAAAGTCAGTTTTCTTGTACTTAAGTCGGCATTGTGCCTTTTCTATTTAATTCCGATGCAATTTCTGTGTTTCATCGTCAATAAGAAGGTCAGATGGACGCAGTAAACCTGAAGTGAAGCATCGGAATCTATAGCCAGTGTCACAGGAATGGTTCAAAACATAGACAGTAAGAAGAGTCAGTCTTGTTGTACTTAAGTCGGCATTATGCCTTTTGTATTTAATTCCGATGCAATTTCTGTGTTTGATCGTCAATAAGAAGGACAGAGGAATACAGTAAACCTGAAGTGAAGCTTAGGAATCTACAACTAGTGTCACAGGAATGGTTCAAAACATAGACAGTGGAAGAGCCAGTCTTCTTGTACTTGAGTCGGCATTGTGTCTATGTATTTAATTCCCATGCAATTTCTGTGTTACATCATCAATAAGAAAGTGAGAGGGATACAGTAAACCTGAAGTGAAGCATCGGAATCTGTAACTAGTGTCACAGGAATGGTTCAAAACATAGACAGTAAGAAGAGTCAGTCTTCTTGTTTTTACGTTGGCATTGTGCCTTTTGTATTTAATTCCGATGCAATTTCTGTGTTTCGTCGTCAATGAGGAGCTCAGAGGGATACAGTAAACCTGTAGTGAAGCATCGGAATCTATAACTAGTGTCAGAGGAATGGTTTAAAACATAGACAGTAAGAAGAGTCAGTTTTCTTGTACTTAATTCGGCATTGTGCCTTTTGTGTTTAATTCCGATGCAATTTCTGTGTTTCATCGTCAATAAGAATGTCAGAGGGATACAGTAAACCTGAAGTGAAGCATCGGAATCTATAACTTGTGTCATGGGAATGGTTCAAAACGTAGACAGTAAGAAAAGTCAGTTTTCTTGTACTTAAGTCGGCATTGTGCCATTTCTATTTAATTCCGATGCAATTTCTGTGTTTCATCGTCAATAAGAAGGTCAGAGGGATAAAGTTAACCTGATGTGAAGCATCGGAATCTATAACTAGTGTCACAGGAATGGTTCAAAATATAGACAGTAAGAAGAGTCAGTCTTCTTGTTTTTACGTTGGCATTGTGCCTTTTGTATTTAATTCCGATGCAATTTCTGTGTTTCGTCGTCAATGAGGAGCTCAGAGGGATACAGTAAACCTGTAGTGAATCATCGGAATCTATAACTAGTGTCACAGGAATGGTTCAAAACATAGACAGTAAGAGGAGCCAGTCTTCATGCACTTGAGTCGGCATTGTGCCTTTTGTGCTTAATTCCGATGCAATTTCTGTGTTTCTACGTCAATAAGAAGGTCAGAGGGATACAGTAAACCCGAAGTGAAGTATCGGAATCTATAACTAGTGTCACAGGAATGGTTCCAAACATATACAGTAAGAAGAGCCAGTCATCTTTTACTTGAGCAGGCATTATGCCTTTTGTATTTAATTCCGATGCAATTTCTGTGTTTCATTGTCAATAAGAAGGTCAGAGGGATACAGTAAACCTAAAGTGAAGTATCGGAATCTATAACTAGTGTCACAGGAATGCTTCCAAACATAGACAGTAAGAAGAGTCAGTCTTCTTGTACTTAAGTCGGCATTGTGCCTTTTGTATTTAATTCCGAGGCAATATCTGTGTTTCATCATCAATAAGAATGTCAGAGGGATACAGTAATCCTGAAGTGATGCTTCGGAATCTATAACTAGTGTCACAGGAATGGTTCAAAACATAGACAGTAAGAAGTGTCAGTTTTCTTGTACTTAACTCGGCATTGTGCCTTTTGTATTCAATTCCGATGCAATTTCTGTGTTTCATCGTCAATAAGAAGGTCAGAGGGATACAGTATACCTGAAGTGAAGCATTGGAATCTATAACTAGTGTCACAGAAATGGTTAAAACATAGACAGTAAGAAGTGTCAGTTTGCTTGTACTTAAGTCGGCATTGTGCCTTTTCTGTTTAATTCCGATGCAATTTCTGTGTTTCATGGTCAATAAGAAGGTCCAAGGGATACAGTAAACATATAGTGAACCATCGGAATCTAAAACTGGTCTCACAGGAAATGTTGAAATCATAGTAAGTAGGAAGAGTCAGTCTTCCTGCACTTAAATCGGCATTTTGCCTTTGGAATTTAATTCTGATGCAATATCTGTGTTTCATCGTCAATACGAAGATCCAAGGGATACAGTAAAAATAGAGTGAAGCATCGGAATCTAAAACTGGTCTCACAGGAAATCTTCAAAACATAGTCAGTAAGAAGATTCAGTCTTCTTGTACTTAAGTCGGTATTGTGACCTTTGTATTTAATTCCGATGCAATATCTGTGTTGCATCATCAATAAGATGGTCAGAGGGATACAGTAAACCTGTAGTGAAGCATCGGAATCTATAACTAGTGTCACAGGAATGGTTCAAAGTATAGACAGCAACAAGAGTCAGTTTTCTTGTACTTAATTCGGCATTGTGCCTTTTGTATTTAATTCCGATGTAATTTCAGTATCTCATCGTCAATAAGAAGGTCCAAGGGATACAGTAAACATATAGTGAAGCATCAGAATCTAAAACTAGTCTCACAGGAAATGTTCAAAACATAGTCAGTAAGAAGAGTCAGTCTTCTAGTACCGGAGTCGGCATTGTGCCTTTTGTATTTAATTCCGATGAAATTTCCGTGTTTCATCGTCAATGAGAAGGTCAGAGGGATAAAGTTAACCTGAAATGAGGCATCGGAATCTATAACTAGTGTCACAGGAACGGTTCAAAACATAGACAGTAAGAAGAGAAGGTCTTCTTGTACTTGAGTCGGAATTGTGCCTATGTATTTAATTTCGATGCAATTTCTGTGTTTCATCGTCAATAAGAAGGTCAGAGGGATACAGTAAACCTTAAGTGAAGCATCGGAATCTATAACTAGTGTCACAGGAATGGTTCAAATCATAGACAGTAAGAACAGCCAGTCTTCATGTACTTGAGTCGGCATTGTGCCTTTTGAATTTAATTCCGATGCAATTTCTGTGTTTCATCGTCAATAAGAAGGTCAGAGGGATACAGTAAACCCGAAGTGAAGTATCGGAATCTATAACTAGTGTCGCAGGAATGGTTCCAAACATATACAGTAAGAAGAGCCAGTCTTCTTGTACTTGAGCCGGCATTATGCCTTTTGTATTTAATTCCGATGCAATTTCTGTGTTTCATCGTCAATAAGAAGGTCCAAGGGATACAGTAAACATATAGTGAAGAATAGGAATCTAAAACTGGTCTCACAGGAAATGTTCAAATGATAGTCAGTAAGAAGAGTCAGTCTTCTTGTACTTAAGTCGGCATTGTGGCTTTTGTATTTAATTCCGATGCAATTTCAGTGTTTCATCGTCAATTTAGAAGGTCCAAGGGATACAGTAAAAATATAGTGAAGCATCGGAATCTAAAACTGGTCTCACAGGAAATGTTCAAATCATAGTCAGTAAGAAGAGTCAGTCTTCCTGTACTTAAGTCGGTATTGTGCTTTTTGTATTTAATTGTGATTCAATTTCTGTGTTTCATCGTCAATAAGAGGGTCCAAGGGATACAGTAAAAATATAGTGAAGCATCGGAATCTAAACCTAGTCTCACAGGAAATGTTCAAAACATAGTCAGTAAGAAGAGTCAGTCTTCTTGTACTTAAGTCGGTATTGTGCTTTTTGTATTTAATTACGATGCAATTTCTGTGTTTCATCGTCAATAAGAAGGTCCAAGGGATACAGTAAACATATAGTGAAGCATCGGAATCTATAACCGGTCTCACAGGAAAGGTCGAAAACATAGACAGTCAGAAGAGCCAGACTTCTTGAACTTGAGTCGGCATTGTGCCTTTTGTCATTAATTCCGATGCAATTTTTGTGTTTCATCGTCAATAAGATGGTCAGAGGGATACAGTAAATCTGAGGTGAAGCATCGCAATCTATAACTAGTGTCACAGGAATGGTTCAAAACATAGACAGTAAGAAGAGTCAGTCTTCTTGGACTTATGTCGGCAATGTGACTTTTATATTTTATACCGATGCAATTTCCGTGTTTCATCGTCAATAAGAAGGTCCAAGTGATACAGTAAACCTGAAGTGAAGCATCGGAATCTATAACTAGTGTCACAGGAATGGTTCAAAGTATAGACAGTAGGAAGAGTCAGTCTTCTTGTACTTAAGTCGGCATTGTGCCTTTTGTATTCAATTCCGATGCAATTTCTGTGTTTCATCGTCAATAAGAAGGTCCAAGGGATACAGTAAACCTGAAGTGAAGCATCGGAGTCTATAACTAGTGTCACAGGAATGGTTCAAAACCTAGACAGTAAGAAGAGTCAGTCTTCTTGTACTTAAGTCGGCATTGTGACTTTTGTATTTAATTCCGATGCAATTTCTGTGTTTCATCATCAATAAGAAGGTCCAAGGAATCAGTAAACCTGAAGTGAAGCATCGGAATCTTTAACTAGTGTCACAGGAATGGTACAAAACATAGACAGTAGGAAGAGTTAGTCTTCTTGTACTTAAGTCGGCATTGTGCCTTTTGTATTTAATTCCGATGCAATTTCTGTGTTTCATCGTCAATAAGAAGGTCCAAGGGATACGGTAAACCTGAAGTATAGCATCGGAATCAATAACTAGTGTCACAGGAATGGTTCAAAACATAGACAGTAAGAAGAGCCAGTCATCTTGTACTTCAATCGGCATTGTGCCTATGTATTTAATTCCCATGCAATTTCTGTGTGTCATCGTCAATAAGAAGGTCCAAGGGATACAGTAAACCTGAAGCGAAGCATCAGAATCTGTAACTAATGTCACAGGAATGGTTCAAAGCATAGACAGTAAGAAGAGCCAGTCTTCTTGTACTTGAGTCGGCATTGTGCCTATGTATTTAATTCCCATGCAATTTCTGTGTTACATCATCAATAAGAATGTCAGAGGGATACAGTAAACTTGAAGTGAAGCATCGGAATCTATAACTAGTGTCACAGGAACGGTTCAAAACATAGACAGTAAGAAGAGTCAGTCTTCTTGTTCTTACGTAGGCATTGTGCCTTTTGTATTTAATTCCGATGCAATTTCTGTGTTTCATCGTCAATAAGGAGTTCAGAGGGATACAGTAAACCTCTAGTGAAGCATTGGAATCTATAACTAGTGTCACAGGAATGGTTCAAAACATAGACAGTAAGAAGAGCCGGTCTTCTTGTACTTGAGTCGGAATTGTGCCTATGTATTTAATTCCGATGCAATTTCTGTGTTTCATCGTCAATAAGAAGGTCAGAGGGATACAGTAAACCTTAAGTAAAGCATCGGAATCTATAACTAGTGTCACAGGAATGGTTCAAAACATAGACAGTAAGAAGAGCCAGTCTTCATGTACTTGAGTCGGCATTGTGCCTTTTGTATTTCATTCCGATGCAATTTCTGTGTTTCATCGTCAATACACAGGTCAGAGAGATACAGTATACCTGAAGTGAAGCATCGGAATCTATAACTAGTCTCACAGAAATGGTTAAAACATAGACAGTAAGAAGTGTCAGTTTGCTTGTACTTAAGTCGGCATTGTGCCATTACTGTTTAATTCCGATGTAATTTCTGTGTTTCATCGTCAATAAGAAGGTCCAAGGGATACATTAAACATATAGTGAAGCATCGGAATCTAAAACTGGTCTCACAGGAAATGTTGAAATCATAGTAAGTAGGAAGAGTCAGTCTTCCTGCACTTAAGTCGGCATTTTGCCTTTTGTATTTAATTCCGATGCAATTTCTGTGTTTCATCGTCAATAAGAAGGTCCGAGGGATACAGTAAACATATAGTGAAGCATCGGAATCTAAAACTGGTCTCACAGGAAATGTTCAAATGATAGTTAGTAAGAAGAGTCAGTCTTCTTGTACTTAAGTCGGCATTGTGGCTTTTGTATTTAATTCCGATGTAATTTCAGTGTTTCGTCATCAATATGAAGGTCCAAGGGATACAGCAAACCTGAAGTGAAGCATCGGAATCTAAAACCGGTCCCACAGAAAAGCTTCAAAATATAGATAGTAAGAAGAGCCAGTCTACTTGTACTTGAATCGGCATTGCGCCTTTCGTATTCAATTCTGATGAAATTTCTGTGTTTCATCATCAATAAGAAGGTCCAAGGAATACAGTAAAAATATAGTGAAGCATCGGAATCAAAAACTGGTCTCACAGGAAATGTTCAAATCATAGTCAGTAAGAAGAGTCAGTCTTCTTGTAGTTAAGTCGGTATTGGGCCTTTTGTATTTAATTCCGATTCAATTTCTGTGTTTCATCGTCAATAAGAAGATCCAAGGGATACAGTAAAAATATAGTGAAGTATCGGAATCTAAAACTAGTCTCACAGGAAATGTTCAAAACATAGTCAGTAAGAAGAGTCAGTCTTCTTGTACTTCAGTCGGTATTGTGCCTTTTGTATTTAATTCCGATGCAATTTCTGTGTTTCATCGTCAATAAGAAGGTCCAAGGGATACAGTAAACATATAGTGAAGCATCGAAATCTAAAACTGGTCTCACAGGAATGTTCAAAAAACAGTTAGTAAGAAGAGTCAGTCTTCTTGTACTTAAGTCGACATTGTGTCTTTTCTATTTAATTCCGGTGCAATTTCTGTGTTATCTCGTCAATAAGAAGGCCCAAGGGATACAGTAAACCTGAAGTGAAGCATCGGAATCTATAACCGGTCTCTCAGGAAAGGTCGAAAACATAGACAGTCAGAAGAGCCAGTTTTCTTGAACTTGAGTCGGCATTGTGCCTTTTGTCATTAATTCCGATGCAATTTCTGTGTTTCATCGTCAATAAGAAGGTCCAAGGGATACAGTAAACCTGAAGTGAAGCATCGGAGTCTATAACTAGTGTCACAGGAATGGTTCAAAACATAGACAGTTGGAAGAGTCAGTCTTCTTGAACTTAAGTCGGCATTGTGCCTTTTCTATTTAATTCCGATGCAATTTCTGTGTTTCGTCGTCAATAAGAAGGTCCAAGGGATACAGTAAACCTGAAGTGAAGCATCGGAATCTATAACTAGTGTCACAGGAATGGTTCAAAACATAGACAGTAGGAAGAGTCAGTGTTCTTGTACTTAAGTCGGCATTGTGCCTTTTGTATTTAATTCCGATGCAATTTCTGTGTTTCATCGTCCATAAGAAGGTCCAAGGGATACAGTAAACCTGAAGTGAAGCATCGGAGTCTATAACTAGTGTCACAGGAATGGTTCAAAACATAGACAGTTGGAAGAGTCAGTCTTCTTGAACTTAAGTCGGCATTGTGCCTTTTCTATTTAATTCCGATGCAATTTCTGTGTTTCGGCGTCAATAAGAAGGTCCAAGGGATACAGTAAACCTGAAGTGAAGCATCGGAATCTATGACTAGTGTCACAGGAATGGTTCAAAACATAGACAGTAAGAAGAGTCTGTCTTCTTGTACTTAAGTCGCCATTGTGCCTTTTGTATTTAATTCCGATGCAACTTCCGTGTTTCGTCGTCAATAAGAAGGTCAGAGGGATACAGTAAACCTGAAGTGAAGTATCGGAATCTATAACTAGTGACACTGGAATGGATCAAAGCATAGACAGTAGGAAGAGTCAGTCTTCTTGTACTTAAGTCGGCATTGTGCCTATTCTATTTAATTCCGATGCAATTTCTGTGTTTTGTCGTCAATAAGACGGTCCAAGGGATACAGTAAACATATAGTGAAGCATCGGAATCAAAAACTGGTACACAGGAAATGTTCAAAACATAGTCAGTAAGAAGAGTCAGTCTTCTTGTACTTAAGTCGGCATTGTGCTCTTTGTATTTAATTCCGATGCAACTTCTGTTTTTCGTCGTCAATAAGAAGGTCCAAGGGTTACAGTAAACCTGAAGTGAAGCATAGTAACCTATAACTAGTGTCACAGGAATGGTTCTAAACATAGGCAGTAAGAACAGTCTGTCTTCTTGTACTTAAGTCGCCATTGTGCCTTATGTATTTAACTCCGATGCAACTTCCGTGTTTCGTCGTCAATAAGAAGGTCAGAGGGATACAGTAAACCTGACGTGAAGCATCGGAATCTATAACTAGTGTCACAGGAATGTTTCAAATCATAGACAGTAGGAAGAGTCAGTCTTCTTGTACTTAAGTCGGCATTGTCCATTTTTTATCTAATTCCGATGCAATTTCATTGTTTCGTCGTCAATAAAAAGGTCCAAGGGATACAGTAAACCTGAAGTGAAGCATCTGAATCTATAACTAGTGTCACAGGAAAGGTTCAACACATAGACAGTAAGAAGAGACATTCTTCTTATACTTAAGTTGGCATTGTGCCTTTTGTATTTAATTCCGATGCAATTTCTTTGTTTCATCGTCAATAAGAAGGTCAGAGGGATACAGTAAACCTGAAGTGAAGCATCGGAATCTATAACTAGAGTCACAGGAATGGTTCAAAGCTTAGACAGTAAGAAGAGTCGGTCTTCTTGTACTTAAGTCGGCATTGTGCCTTTTCTATTTAATTCCGATGCAATTTCTGTGCTTTATCGTCAATAAGAATGTCAGAGGGATACAGTAAACCTGAAGTGAAACATCGGAATCTATAACTAGTGTCACAGGAATGGTTCAAAACATAGACAGTAGGAAGACTCAGTCTTCTTGTACTTAAGTCGGCAATGTGACTTTTATATTTAATAACGATGCAATTTCGGCAATTCATCGTCAATAAGAAGGTCCAAGGGATACAGTAAACCCGAGGTGAAGCATCGGAATCTATAACTAGTGTCACAGGAATGGTTCAAAACATAGACAGTAGGAAGAGTCAGTGTTCTTGTACGTAAGTCCGCATTGTGCCCTATGTATTTAATTCCGATGCAATTTCTGTGTTTCATCGTTAATAAGAGGGTCCAAGAAATACACTAAACCTGAAGTGAAGCATCGGAATCTATAACTAGTGTCACAGGAATGGTTCAAAACATAGACAGTTGGAAGAGTCAGTCTTCTTGAACTTAAGTCGGAATTGTGTTTTTCGATTAAATTCCGATGCAATTTCTGTGTTTCGTCGTCAATAAGAAGGTGCAAGGGATACAGTAAACCTGAAGTGAAGCATCGGAATCTATAACTAGTGTCACAGGAATGGTTCAAAGCATAGACAGTTGGAAGAGTCAGTCTTCTTGATCTTAAGTCGGAATTGTGTTTTCGATTAAATTCCGTTGCAATTTCTGTGTTTCGTCGTCAATAAGAAGATCGAAGGGATACAGTAAACGTGAAGTGAAGCATCGGAATCTATAACTAGTGTCTCAGGAATAGTTCAAAACATAGACAGTAAGAAGTGTCAGTCTTCTTGTACTTTAGTCGGCATTGTGCCTTTTGTATTTAATTCCGATGCAATTTCTGTGCTTCATCGTCAATAAGAATGTCAGAGGGATACAGTAAACCTGAAGTGAAACATCGGAATCTATAACTAGTGTCACAGGAATGGTTCAAAACATAGACAGTAGGAAGGCTCAGTCTCCTTGTACTTAAGTCGGCAATGTGACTTTTATATTTAATAACGATGCAATTTCCGTAATTTCTCGTCAATAAGAAGGTCCAAGGGATACAGTAAACCTGAAGTGAAGCATCGGAATCTATAACTAGTGTCACAGGAATGGATCAAAACATAGACAGTTGGAAGAGTCAGACTTCTTGTACTTGAATCGGCATTGTGCCTATGTATTTAATTCCCATGCAATTTCTGTGTGTCATCGTCAATAAGAAGGTCCAAGGGATACAGTAAACCTGAAGCGAAACATCAGAATCTGTAACTAGTGTCACAGGAATGGTTCAAAGCATAGACAGTAAGAAGAGCCAGTCTTCTTGTACTTGAGTCGGCATTGTGCCTATGTATTTAATTCCCATGCAATTTCTGTGTTACATCATCAATAAGAATGTCAGAGGGATACAGTAAACTTGAAGTGAAGCATCGGAATCTATAACTAGTGTCACAGGAATGGTTCAAAACATAGATAGTAAGAAGAGTCAGTCTTCTTGTTCTTACGTAGGCATTGTGCCTTTTGTATTTAATTCCGATGCAATTTCTGTGTTTCATCGTCAATAAGGAGTTCAGAGGGATACAGTAAACGTCTAGTGAAGCATCGGAATCTATAACTAGTGTCACAGGAATGGTTCAAAACATAGACAGTAAGGAGAGTCAGTTTTCTTGTACCTAATTCGGCATTGTGCCGTTTGTATGTAATTCCGATGGAATTTCTGTGTTTCATCGTCAATAAGAATGTCAGAGGGATACAGTAAACCTGAAGTGAAGCATCGGAATCTATAACTTGTGTCACGGGAATGGTTCAAAACATAGACAGTAAGAAAAGTCAGTTTTCTTGTACTTTAGTCGGCATTGTGCATTTTCTATTTAATTCCGATGCAATTTCTGTGTTTCATCGTCAATAAGAAGGTCAGAGGGATGAAGTTAACCTGAAGTGAAGCATCGGAATCTATAACTAGTGTCACAGGAATGGTTCAAAACATAGACAGTAAGAGGAGCCGGTCTTCTTGTACTTGAGTCGGAATTGTGCCTATGTTTTCAATTCCGATGCAATTTCTGTGTTTCATCGTCAATAAGAAGGTCAGAGGGATACAGTAAACCTTAAGTGAAGCATCGGAATCTATAACTAGTGTCACAGGAATGGTTCAAAACATAGACAGTAAGAAGAGCCAGTCTTCATGTACTTGAGTCGGCATTGTGCCTTTTGTATTTAAATCCGATGCAATTTCTGTGTTTCATCGTCAATACACAGGTCAGAGAGATACAGTATACCTGAAGTGAAGCATCGGAATCTATAACTAGTGTCACAGAAATGGTTAAAACATAGACAGTAAGAAGTGTCAGTTTGCTTGTACTTAAGTCGGCATTGTGCCATTACTGTTTAATTCCGATGCAATTTCTGTGTTTCATCGTCAATAAGAATGTCCAAGGGATACATTAAACATATAGTGAAGCATCGGAATCTAAAACTGGTCTCACAGGATATGTTGAAATCATATTAAGTAGGAAGAGTCAGTCTTCCTGCACTTAAGTCGGCATTTTGCCTTTTGTATTTAATTCCGATGCAATTTCTGTGTTTCATCGTCAATAAGAAGGTCCAAGGGATACAGTAAACATATAGTGAAGCATCGGAATCTAAAACTGGTCTCACAGGAAATGTTCAAAAGATAGTCAGTAAGAAGAGTCAGTCTTCTTGTACTTAAGTCGGCATTGTGGCTTTTGTATTTAATTCCGATGTAATTTCAGTGTTTCATCGTCAATGAGAAAGTCCAAGGGATACAGTAAACATATAATGAAGCATCAGAATCTGAAACTGGTCTCACAGGAAATGTTGAAAACATAGTCAGTAAGAAGAGTCAGTCTTCTTGTACCTAAGTCGGCATTGTGCCTTTTGTATTTAATTCCGATGAAATTTCTGTGTTTCATCGTCAATAAGAAGGTCCAAGGGATACAGTAAAACTGAAGTGACGCATCCGAATCTAAAACTGGTCTCTCAGGAAAGGTTCAAAACATAGACAGTAAGAAGAGTTAGTTTTCTTGTAGTTATGTCAGCATTCTGCTTTTCTATTTATTCCGATTCAATTTCTGTGTTTCGTCATCAATATGAAGGTCCAAGGGATACAGCAAACCGGAAGTGAAGCATCGGAATCTAAAACCGGTCCCACAGAAAAGCTTCAAAACATAGATAGTAAGAAGAGCCAGTCTACTTGTACTTGAGTCGGCATTGCGCCTTTCGTATTTAATTCTGATGAAATTTCTGTGTTTCATCATCAATAAGAAGGTCCAAGGGATACAGTAAACATATAGTGAAGCATCGAAATCTAAAACTGGTTTCACAGGAAATGTTCAAAAGATAGTTAGTAAGAAGAGTCAGTCTTCTTGTAGTTAAGTCGACATTGTGTCTTTTCTATTTAATTCCGATGCAATTTCTGTGTTATCTCGTCAATAAGAAGGCCCAAGGGATACAGTAAACCTGAAGTGAAGCATCGGAATCTATAACCGGTCTCTCAGGAAAGGTCGAAAACATAGACAGTCAGAAGAGCCAGTTTTCTTGAACTTGAGTCGGCATTGTGCCTTTTGTATTTAATTCCGATGCAATTACTGTGTTCCATCGTCAATAAGAAGGTCAGACGGATGCAGTACACCTGAAGTTAAGATTCGGAATCTATAACGAGTGTCACAGGAATGGTTCAAATCATAGACAGTAAGAAGAGTCAGTCTTCTTGTACTTAAGTCGCCATTGTGCCTTTTGTATTTAATTCCGATGCAATTTCTGTGTTTCATCGTCAATAAGAATGTCAGAGGGATACAGTAAACCTGAAGTGAAGCATCGGAATCTATAACTAGTGTCACAGGAATGTTTCAAAACATAGACAGTAGGAAGAGTCAGTCTTCTTGTACTTAAGTCGGCATTGTGCATTTTTTATCTAATTCCGATGCAATTTCATTGTTTCGTCGTCAATAAAAAGGTCCAAGGGATACAGTAAACCTGAAGTGAAGCATCTGAATCTATAACTAGTGTCACAGGAAAGGTTCAACACATAGACAGTAAGAAGAGTCAGTCTTCTTGTACTTAAGGTGGCATTGTGCCTTTTGTATTTAATTCCGATGCAATTTCTTTGTTTCATCGTCAATAAGAAGGTCAGAGGGATACAGTAAACCTGAAGTGGAGCATCGGAATCTATAACTAGAGTCACAGGAATGGTTCAAAACATAGACAGTAAGAAGAGTCAGTCTTCTTGTACTTAAGTCGGCATTGTGCCTTTTGTATTAAATTCCGATGCAATTTCTGTGTTTCATCGTCAATAAGAATGTCAGATGGATACAGTAAACCTGAAGTAAAGCATCGGAATCTAAAACTAGTGTCACAGGAATCATTCAAAACATAGACAGTAAGAAGAGTCAGTTGTTTTGTACTTAAGTAGGCATTGTGCCTTTTCTATTTAATTCCGATGCAATTTCTGTGTTTCAACGTCAATAAGAATGTCAGAGGGATGGAGTAAACCTGAAGTGAAGCATCGGAATCTATAACCAGTGTCACAGGAATGGTTCAAAACACAGACAGTAAGAAGAGTCAGTCTTGTTGTACTTAAGTCGGCATTATGCCTTTTGTATTTAATTCCGATGCAATTTCTGTGTTTCATAGTCAATAAGAAGGTCAGAGGGTTACAGTAAACCTGAGGTGAAGCATCGAAAACTATAACTAGTGTCACAGGAATGGTTCTAAGCATAGACAGTAAGAAAAGTCAGTCTTCTTGTACTTAAGTCGGCATTGTGCCTTTTGTATTTAATTCCGATGCAATTTCTGTGTTTCATCGTCAATAAGAAGGTCAGAGGAATACAGTAAACCTGAAGTGAAGCATCGGAATCTATAACTAGTGTCACAGGAATGGTTCAAAGCATAGACAGTAGGAAGAGTCAGTCTTTTTGTACTTAAGTCGGCATTGTGCCTTTTCTATTTAATTCCGTTGCAATTTCTGTTTTTCGTCGTCAATAAGAAGGTCCAAGGGATACAGTAAACCTGAAGTGAAGCATCGGAATCCATAACTAGTGTCACAGGAATGGTTGAAAACATAGGCAGTAGGAGGAGTCAGTCTTCTTGTACTTAAGTCGGCATTGTGCCTTTTCTATTTAATTCCGATGCAATTTCTGTATTTCGTCGTCAATAAGAAGGTCCGAGGGATAAAGTAAACCTGAAGTGAAACATCGGAATCTATAACTAGTGTCACAGGAATGGTTCAAAGCATAGAAATTAGGAAGACTCCATCTTCTTGAACTTAAGTCGGCATTGTGCCTTTTCTATTTAATTCCGATGCAATTTCTCTGTTTCGTCGTCAGTAAGAAGGTCCAAGGGATACAGTAAACATGAAGTGAAGTATCGGAATCTATAACTAGTGTCATAGGAATGGTTCAAAACATAGACAGTAGGAAGAGTCGGTCTTCTTGTACTTAAGTCGGCATTGTGCCTTTTCTATTTAATTCCGATGCAATTTCGGTGTTTCGTCGTCAATAAGAAGGTCAGAGGGATAAAGTAAACCTTAAGTGGAGCATCGGAATCTATAACTAGCGTCAAAGGAATGATTTAAAACATGGACAGTAAGAAGAGTCAGTCTTCTTGTACTTAAGTCGGCATTGTGTCTTTTGTAATTAATTCCGATGCAATTTCTGCGTTACGTCGTCAATAAGAAGGTCAGAGGGAGAAAGAAAACCTGAAGTGGAGCATCGGAATCTATAACTAGTGTCACAGGAATGGTTCAAAACATAGAGAGTAGGAAGAGTTAGTCTCCTTGAACTTAAGTCGGCATTGTGCCTTTTCTATTTAATTTCGATGCAATTTCTGTGTTTCGTCGTCAATACGAAGGTCAGAGGGATACAGTAAACCTATAGTGAAGCATCGGAATCTTTAACTAGTGTCACAGGAATGGTTCAAAACATAGACAGTGAGAAGAGTCAGTCTTCTTGTACTTAAGTCGGCATTGTGCCTTTTCTATTGAATTCCAATGCAATTTCTGTGTTTCATTGGCAATAAGAAGGTCAGAGGGATACAGTAAACCTAAAGTAAAGCATCGGAATCTTTAACTAGTGTCACAGGAATGGTTCAAAACATAGACAGTAAGAAGAGTCAGTCCTCTTGTACTTAAGTCGGCATTGTGCCTTTTGTATTTAATTCCGATGCAATTTCTGTCCTTCGTCGTCAATAAGAAGGTCCAAGGGATACAGTACACCTGAAGTGAAGCATCGGAATCTATAACTAGTGTCACAGGAATGGTTCAAGACATAGACAGTGAGAAGAGCCAGTGTTCTTGTACTTGAATCGGCATTGTGCCTATGTATTTAATTCCGATGCAATTTCTGTGTTTCATCGTCAATAAGAAGGTCCAAGGGATACAATATACCTGAAGCGAAGCATCGGATTCTATAACTAGTGTCACAGGAATGGTTCAAACATAGACAGTAAGAAGAGGCAGTCTTCTTGTACTTGAGTCGGCATTGTGCCAATGTATTTAATTCCCATGCAATTTCAGTGTTACATCGTCAATAAGAAAGTCAGAGGGATACAGTAAACCTGAAGTGAAACATCGGAATCTATAACTAGTGTGACAGGAATGGTTCAAAACATAGACAGTAGGAAGAGTCAGTCTTCTTGTACTTAAGTCGGCATTGTGCCTATTCTATTTAATTCCGATGCAATTTCTGTGTTTTGTCGTCAATAAGACGGTCCAAGGGATACAGTAAACATATAGTGAAGCATCGGAATCAATAACTGGTCACACAGGAAATGTTCAAAAAATTTGTCAGTAAGAAGAGTCAGTCTTCTTGTACTTAAGTCGGCATTGTGCCTTTTCTATTTAATTCCGATGCAATTTCTGTATTTTGTCATCAATAAGAATGTCACAGGCATACAGAAAACCTAAAGTGAAGCATCGGAATCTATAACTAGTGTCACAGGAACTTGTTAAAAACATACACAGCAAAAAGAGTCAGTCTTCATGTACTAATTCGGCATTGTGCCTTTTGTATTTAATTCCGATGCAATTTCTGTGTTTCATCGTTAATAAAAAGGTCCAAGGGATACAGTAAACACTGAACTGATGCATCGGAATCTATAACTAGTGTCACAGGAACGGTTCAAAACATAGACATTAGGAAGAGTCAGTGTTCTTGTACTTAAGTCTGCATTGTGCATTTTGTATTTAATTCCGATGCAATTTCTGTGTTTCATCGTCAATAAGAAGGTCCTAGGGACACAGTAAACCTATAGTGAAGCATCGGAATCTATAACTAGTGACACAGGAATGGTTCAAAACATAGACAGTAGGATGAGTCAGTCTTCTTGTACTTAAGTCGGCATTGGCCCTTTTGTATTTAATTCCGATGCAACTTCCGTGTTACGTCGTCAATAAGAATGTCCAAGGGATACAGTAAACCTGAAGTGAAGCATAGTAATCTATAACTAGTGTCACAGGAATGGTTCAAAACATAGACAGTGGGATGAGTCAGTGTTCTTGTACTTAAGTCGGCATTGTGCCTTTTGTATTTAATTCCGATGCAATTTCTGTGTTTCATCGTCAATAAGAAGGTCAGAGGGATACAGTAAACCTGAAGTGAAGCATCGGAATCTATAACTAGTGTCACAGGAATGGATCAAAACATAGACAGTAGGAAGAGTCAGTGTTCTTGTACTTAAGTCGGCATTGTGCCTATTCTATTTAATTCCGATGCAATTTCTGTGTTTCATCGTCAATAAGAAGGTCCAAGGGATTACAGTAAACCTGAAGTAAAGCATAGGAATCTATAACTAGTGTCACAGGAATGGTTCAAAACATAGACAGTAAGAAGAGTAAGTCTTCTTGTACGTAAGTCGGCATTGTGCCTTTTCGATTTAATTCCGATGCAATATCTGTGTTTCATCGTCAATAAGAATGTCAGAAGGATACAGTAAACCTGAAGTAAAGCATCGGAATCTATAACTAGTGTCACAGGAATGGTTCAAATTATAGACAGTAGGAAGAGTCAGTCTTCTTGTACTTAAGTCGGCATTGTGCTTTTCTGTTTAATTAAGATGCAATTTTTGTGTTTCGTCGTCAATAAGAAGGTCCAAGGGATACAGTGAACCTGAAGTGAAGCGTCGGAATCTATAACTAGTGTCACAGGAAAGGTTCAGAACATACACAGTAAGAGGAGTCAGTCTTCTTGTACATAAATCGGCATTGTCAGTTTTGTATTTAATTCCGGTGCAATTTTTGTGTTTCATCGTCAATAAGAAGGTCAGAGGGATAAAGTAAACCTGAAGTGAAGCATCTGAATTTATAACTAGTGTCTCAGGAAATGTTCAAAATATAGTCAGTAAGAAGAGTCAGTCTTCTTGTACTTAAGTCGGCATTGCGCCTTTTCTATTTAATTCCGATGCAATTTCTGCGTTCCGTCGTCAATAAGAAGGTCCAGGGGATACAGTAAACCTGAAGTGAAGCATTGGAATCTATAACTAGTGTCACAGAACGGGTTCAAAATATAGACAGTAAGAAGAGTCAGTCTTTTTGTACTTAAGTCGGCATTGTGCCTTTTATATTTAATTCCGATGCAATTTCTGTGTTTCATCGTCAATAACAAGGTCCAAGGGATACAGTAAACATATAGTAAAGCATCGGAATCTAAAACTGGTCTCACAGGAAATGTTCAAAACATAGTCAGTAAGAAGATTCAGACTTCTTGTACTTAAGTTGGCATTGTGCTGTCCTATTTAATTCAGATGCAAATTCTGTGCTTCGTGTCAATAACAAGGTCCAAGGGATACAGTAAACCTGAAGTGAAGCATAGGATTCAATAACTAGTGTCACAGGAAATGTTCAGACCATAGACAGTAAGAAGAGTCAGTCTTCATGTACTTAAGTCGCCATTGTGCCTTTTTGTATTTAATGCCGATGCAATTTCTGTTTTACATCGTCAATAAGAAGGTCAGAGGGATACAGTAAACCTAAAGTGATACATCGGAATCTGTAACTAGTGTCACAGGAATGGTTCAAAACACAGTCAGTAAGAAGAGTCAATCTTCTTGTACTTAAGTCGGCATTGTGCCTTTTTTATTTAATTCCGATGCCATTTCTGTGTTTCGTCGTCAATAAGGTGTTCCAAGGGATACAGTAAAACTGAATTGAAGCGTAAGAATATATAACTAGTGTCTCAGGAATGGTTCAAACGTAGACAGTAAGAAGAGTCAGTCTTCTTGTACTTAAGTCTTCATTGGACCTTTTGTTTTTAATTCCGATGCAATTTCTGTGTTTCATCGTCAATAAGAATGTCACAGGGATACAGTAAACCTGGAGTGAAGCATCGGAATCTATAACTAGTGTCACAGGAATGGTTCAAAACATAGACAGTAGTTAGAGTCAGTCTTGTTGTACTTAAGTCGGCATTGTGCCATTTCTATTTAAATCCGATGCAATTTCTGTGTTCCGTCGTCAATAAGAAGGTCCAAGGGATACATTAAACCTGAAGTGAAGCTTCGGAATCTATATCTAGTGTCACAGGAAAGGTTCAAATCATAGACAGTAAGAAGAGTCAGTCTTCTTGTACTTAAGTCGGCATTGTGCCTTTTGTATTTAATTCCGATGCAATCTATGTGTTTCGTCGTCAATAAGAAGGTCAGAGGGATACAGTAAACCTGCAGTGAAGCATCGCAATCTATAACTAGTATTATAGAAATGGTTCAAAACATAGACTGTAAGAAGTGTCAGTCTTCTTGTACTTATGTCGGCATTGTACTTTTTCTATTTAATTCCGATGCAATTTCTCTGTTTCGTCGTCAATAAGAAGGTCCAGGGGAGTCAGTAAACCTGAAGTGAATCAACGGAATCTATAACTAGTGTCACAGGAATGGTTCAAAATATAGACAGTAAGAAGAGTCAGTCTTCTTGTACTTAAGTCGGCAATGTGACTCTTATATTTTGACTTTCATATTTTATACCGATGCAATTTCCCTGTTTCATCGTCAATAAGACGGTCCAAGGGATACAGAAAACATGTACTGAAACATCGGAATCAAAAACTGGTCACACAGGAAATGTTCAAAACATAGTCAGTAAGAAGAGTCAGTCTTCTTGTACTTAAGTCGGCATTGTGCCTTTTGTATTTAATTCCGATGCAACTTCCGTGTTTCGTCGTCAATAAGAAGGTCCAAGGGATACAGTAAACCTGAAGTGAAGCATAGTAATCTATAACTAGTGTCACAGGAATGGTTCAAACATAGACAGTAAGAACAGTCAGTCTTCTTGGACTTAAGTCGGCATTGTGCCTTTTCTATTTAATTCCGATGCAATTTCTGTTTTTCATCGTCAATAAGAATGTCAGAGGGATACAGTAAAACTGAAGTGAAACATCACAATCTATAACTAGTGTCACAGGAATGGTTCAAAACATAGACTGTAAGAAGAGTCAGCTTTCTTGTACTGAAGTCGGCACTGTTCCTTTTGTATTTAATTCCGATGCAATTTCTGTGTTTCATCGTCAATAAGAGGGTCCAAGGGATACAGTAAACCTGAAGTGAAGCATCGGAATCTATAACTAGTGTCACAGGAATGGTTCTAAACAAAGACAGTTGGAAGAGTCAGTTTTCTTGAACTTAAGTCGGAATTGTGCCTTTTCTATTTAATTCCGATGCAATTTCTGTTTTTCATCGTCAATAAGAATGTCAGAGGGATACAGTAAAACTGAAGTGAAACATCACAATCTATAACTAGTGTCACAGGAATGGTTCAAAACATAGACAGTAGGAAGAGTCTGTGTTCTTCTACTTAAGTCGGCATTGTGCCTTTTGTATTTAATTCCGATGCAATTTCTGTGTTTCATCGTCAATAAGAAGGTCAGAGGGATACAGTAAACCTGAAGTGTAGCATCGGAATCTATAACTAGTGACACAGGAATGGTTCAAAACATAGACAGTAGGAAGAGTCAGTCTTCTTGTACTTAAGTCGGCATTGTGCCTTTTGTATTTAATTTCGATGCAATTTCTGTGTTTCGTCGTCAATAAGAAGGTCCAAGGGATACAGTAAACCTGAAGTGAAAATCGGAATCTATAACTAGTGTCACAGAAAAGGTTCAAAACATAGAGAGTAAGAAGAGTCAGTCTTATTCTACTTAAGTCGGCATTGTGCCTTTTGTACTTAATTCGATGCAATTTCTGTGTTTCATCGTTAATAACAAGGTCCAAGGGATACAGTAAACCTGAACTGAAGCATCGGAATCTATAACTAGTGTCACAGGAACGGTTCAAAGCATAGACATTAGGAAGAGTCAGTCTTCTTGTACTTAAGTCTGCATTGTGCATTTTGTATTTAATTCCGATGCAATTTCTGTGTTTCATCGTCAATAAGAAGGTTCTAGGGACACAGTAAACCTAAAGTGAAGCATCGGAATCTATAACTAGTGACACAGGAATGGTTCAAAACATAGACAGTAGGAAGAGTCAGTCTTCTTGTACTTAAGTCGGCATTGTGCCTTTTGTATTTAATTCCGATGCAATTTCCGTGTTTCGTCGTCAATAAGAAGGTCCAAGGGATACAGTAAACCTGTAGTGAAGCATAGTAATCTATAACTAGTGTCACAGGAATGGTTCAAAACATAGACAGTAAGAACTGACAGTCCTCTTGTACTTAAGTCGGCATTGTGCCTTTTCTATTTAATTCCGATCCAATTTCTGTTTTTCATCGTCAATAAGAATGTCAGAGGGATACAGTAAAACTGAAGTGAAGCATCGGAATCTATAACTAGTGTCACAGGAATGGTTCAAGACATTGACAGTAGGAAGAGTCAGTGTTCTTGTACTTATGTCGGCATTGTGCCTTTTCTATTAAATTCCGATGTAATTTCTGTGTTTCATCGTCAATTAGAAGGTCAGAGGGATACAGTACACCTGAAGTCAAGCATCGGAATCTGTAACTAGTGACACAGGAATGGTTCAAAACATAGACAGTAGTTAGAGTCAGTCATCTTGTACTTAAGTCGGCATTGTGCCTTTTCCATTTAATTCCGATGTAATTTCTGTGTTTTGTCGTCAATAAGACGGTCCAAGGGATACACTAAACATATAGTTAAGCATCGGAATCAAAATCTGGTCACACAGGAAATGTTCAAAACATAGTCAGTAAGAAGAGTCAGACTTCTTGTACTTAAGTCGGCATTGGACCTTTTGTTTTTAATTCCGATGCAATTTCTGTGTTTCATCGTCAATAAGAATGTCACAGGGATACAGTAAACCTGGAGTGAAGCATCGGAATCTATAACTAGTGTCACAGGAATGGTTCAAAACATAGACAGTAGGAAGAGTCAGTCTTGTTGTACTTAAGTCGGCATTGTGCCATTTCAATTTAAATCCGATGCAATTTCTGTGTTTCGTCGTAAATAAGAAGGTCCAAGGGATACAGTAAACCTGAAGTGAAGCTTCGGAATCTATATCTAGTGTCACAGGAAAGGTTCAAATCATAGACAGTAAGAAGAGTCAGTCTTCTTGTACTTAAGTCGGCATTGTGCCTTTTGTATTTAATTCCGATGCATTTTCTGTGTTTTATCGTCAATAAGAAAGTCAGAGGGATACAGTAAACCTGAAGTGTAGCATCGGAATCTATAACTAGTGTCACAGGAATGGTTCAAAACATAGACAGTAGGAAGAGTCAGTCTTCTTGTACTTAAGTCGGCATTGTGCCTTTTGTATTTAATTTCGATGCAATTTCTGTGTTTCGTCGTCAATAAGAAGGTCCAAGGGATACAGTAAACCTGAAGTGAAAATCGGAATCTATAACTAGTGTCACAGAAAAGGTTCAAAACATAGAGAGTAAGAAGAGTCAGTCTTCTTCTACTTAAGTCGGCATTGTTCATTTTGTATTTAATTCCGATGCAATTTCTGTGTTTCATCGTTAATAACAAGGTCCAAGGGATACAGTAAACCTGAACTGAAGCATCGGAATCTATAACTAGTGTCACAGGAACGGTTCAAAGCATAGACATTAGGAAGAGTCAGTCTTCTTGTACTTAAGTCTGCATTGTGCATTTTGTATTTAATTCCGATGCAATTTCTGTGTTTCATCGTCAATAAGAAGGTTCTAGGGATACAGTAAACCTAAAGTGAAGCATCGGAATCTATAACTAGTGACACAGGAATGGTTCAAAACATAGACAGTAGGAAGAGTCAGTCTTCTTGTACTTAAGTCGGCATTGTGCCTTTTGTATTTAATTCCGATGAAATTTCCGTGTTTCGTCGTCAATAAGAAGGTCCAAGGGATACAGTAAACCTGTAGTGAAGCATAGTAATCTATAACTAGTGTCACAGGAATGGTTCAAAACATAGACAGTAAGAACTGTCAGTCTTCTTGTACTTAAGTCGGCATTGTGCCTTTTCTATTTAATTCCGATGCAATTTCTGTTTTTCATCGTCAATAAGAATGTCAGAGGGATACAGTAAAACTGAAGTGAAACATCGGAATCTATAACAAGTGTCACAGGAATGGTTCAAAACATAGACAGTAGGAAGACTCAGTCTTCTTGTACTTAAGTCGGCAATGTCACTTTTATATTTAATAACGATGCAATTTCCGTTATTCATCGTCAATAAGAAGGTCAGAGGGATACAGTAAACCTCAAGTGAAGCATCGGAATCTATAACTAGTGTCACAGGAATGATTCAAGACATAAACAGTAGGAAGAGTCAGTGTTCTTGTACTTAAGTCGGCATTGTGCCTTTTCTAATTAATTTCGATGCAATTTCTGTATTTTGTCATCAATAAGAATGTCACAGGGATACAGTAAACCTAAAGTGAAGCATCGGAATCTCTAACTAGTGTCACATGAATGGTTCAAAACATAGACAGTAAGAAGAGTCAGTCTTCTTGTACTTAAGCCGGCATTGTGCCTTTTGTATTTAATTCCGATGCAATTTCTGTGTTTCATCGTCAATCAGAAGGTCAGAGGGATACAGTACACCTGAAGTGAAGCATCGGAATCTGTAACTAGTGACACAGGAATGGTTCCAAACATAGACAGTAGTTAGAGTCAGTCATCTTGTACTTAAGTCGGCATTGTGCCTTTTCCATTTAATTCCGATGCAATTTCTGTGTTTTGTCGTCAATAAGACGGTCGAAGGGATACACTAAACATATAGTTAAGCATCGGAATCAAAATCTGGTCACACAGGAAATGTTCAAAAACATAGTCAGTAAGAAGAGTCAGTCTTCTTGTACTTAAGTCGGCATTGTGCCTTTACTATTTAATTCCGATGCAACTTCTGTGTTTCGTCGTCAATAAGAAGGTCCAAGGGATACAGTAAAACTGAAGTGAAGCATCGGAATCTATAACTAGTGTCACAGGAAAGGTTCAAAACATAGACAGTAAGAAGAGTCAGTCTTCTTCTACTTAAGTCGGCATTGTGCCTTTTGTATTTAATTCCGATGCAATTTCTGTGTTTCATCGTCAATAAGAAGGTCAGAGGGATACAGTAAACCTGAAGTGATGCATCGGAATCTATAACTAGTGTCACAGGAATGGTTCAAAGCATAGACAGTAGGAAGAGTCAGTCTTCTTGTACTTACGTCGGCATTGTGCCTTTTCTATTTAATTCCGATGCAATTTCTGTAAATTGTCATCAATAAGAATGTCACAGGGATACAGTAAACCTAAAGTGAAGGATCGGAATCTATAACTAGTGTCACAGGAATGGTTAAAAACATACACAGCAAAAAGAGTCACTCCTTATGTACTAAGTTGGCATTGTGCCTTTAGTATTTAATTCCGATGCAATTTCTGTGTTTCATCGTTAATAAGAAGGTCCAAGGGATACAGTAAACCTGAAGTGAGCATAGGAATCTAAAACTAGTGTCACAGGAATGGTTCAAAACATAGAGAGTTGGAAGAGTTAGTCTTCTTGTACTTAAGTCGCCATTGTGCCTTTTCTATTAAATTTCGATGCAATTTCTGTGTTTCGTTGTCAATACGAACGTCCAAGGGATACAGTAAACATATAGTGAAGCATCGGAATCTAAAACCGGTCTCACAGGAAATGTTCAAAATATAGTCAGTAAGAAGAGTCAGTCTTCTTGTATTTATGTCGGCATTGTGCCTTTTCTATTTAATTCCGATGCAATTTCTGTGTTCCGTCGTCAATAAGAAAGGTCCAGGGGATACAGTAAACCTGAAGTGAGCATAGGAATCTAAAACTAGTGTCACAGGAATTGTTCAAAACATAGACAGTAAGAAGAGTCAGTCTTCTTGTACGTAAGTCGGGATTGTGCCTTTTCGATTTAATTCCGATGCAATTTCTGTGTTTCATCGTCAATAAGAATGTCAGAGGGATACAGTAAACCTGAAGTAAAGCATCGGAATCTATAACTAGTGCCACAGGAATGGTTCAAAACATAGACAGTAGGAAGAGTCAGTCTTCTTGTACTTAAGTCGGCATTGTGCTTTTCTAATTAATTAAGATGCAATTTCTGTGTTTCGTCGTCAATACGAAGGTACAAGGGATACAGTAAACATATGGTGAAGCATCGGAATCTAAAACTGGTCTCACAGGAAATGTTCAAAATATAGTCAGTAAGAAGTGTCAGTCTTCTTGTACTTAAGTCGCCATTGTGCCTTTTGTATTCAATTCCGATGCAATTTCTGTGTTACATCGTCAATAAGAAGGTCAGAGGGATACAGTAAACCTAAAGTGAAGCATCGGAATCTATAACTAGTGTCACAGGAATGGTTCAAAACACAGTCAGTAAGAAGAATCCGTCTTCTTGTACTTAATTCGGCATTGTGCCTTTTCTATTTAATTCCGATGCAATTTCTGTGTTTCGTCGTCAACAAGATGGTCCAAGGGATACAGTAAACCTGAAGTGAAGCATAGGAATCTATAACAAGTGTCAAAGGAAGGGTTCAAAACATAGACACTAGGAAGAGTCAGTCTTCTTGTACTTAAGTCGGCATTATGCCTTTTGTTTTTAATTCCGATGCAATTTCTGTGTTTCATCATCAATAAGAATGTCTGAGGGATACAGTAAACCTGATGTGAAGCATCGGAATCTATAACTAGTGTCACAGGAATGGTTCAAAACATAGACAGTAGGAAGAGTCAGTCTTCTTGTACGTAAGTCGGCATTGTGACTTTTCTATTTAATTCCGATGCAATTTCTGAGTTTCGTCGTCAATAAGAGGGGCTAGGGATACAGTAAACCTGAAGTGAAGCATCGGAATCTATATCTAGTGTCACAGGAAAGGTTCAAAACATAGACAGTAAGAAGAGTCAGTCTTCTTGTACTTATGTCGGCATTGTGCCTTTTGTATTTAATTCCGATGCAATCTCTGTGTTTCGTCGTCAATAAGAAGGTCAAAGGAATACAGTAAACCTAAAGTGAAGCATCAGAATCTATAACTAGTTGTCACAGGAAAGGTTCAAAACACAGACAGTAGGAAGAGTCAGTCTTCTTGTACTTATGTCGGCATTGTGCCTTTTCTATTTAATTCCGATGCAATTTCTGTGTTTCGTCGTCAATAAGAAGGTCAGAGGGATAACGTAAACCTGAAGTGAAGCATCGGAATCTATAACTAGTGTCACAGGAGTGGTTCAATGCATAGACAGTAAGAAGAGTCAGTCTTCTTGTACTTAAGTCGGTATTGTGGCTTTTGTATTTAATTCCGACGCAATTTCTGTGTTTCATCGTAAATAAGAAGGTCCAAGGGATACAGTAAAGCTGAAGTAATGCATCGGAATCTATAACTAGTGTCACAGGAATGGTTCAAAACATAGACAGTAGGAAGAGTCAGTCTTCTTCTACTTAAGTCGGCATTGCGCCTTTTGTATTTAATTCCGATGCAATTTCTGTGTTTCATCGTCAATAAGAAGGTCCAAGGGATACAGTAAACATATAGTGAAGCATCGGAATCTAAAACTGGTCTTACAGGAAATGTTCACAACATAGTCAGTAAGAAGAGTCAGTCCTCTTGTACTTAAGACGGCATTGTGCCTTTTGTATTTAATTCGGATGCAATTTCTGTGTTTCATCGTCAATAAGAAGGTCAGAGGGATACAGTAAACCTGAAGTGAAGCATCGGAATCTAAAACTGGTCTCACAGGAAATGTTCAAATCATAGTCAGTAAGAAGAGTCAGTCTTCTCATATTTAATTCGGCATTGTGCATTTTTTATTTGATTCCGATGCAATTTCTGTGTTTCGTCAACAATAAGAAGGTCAGAGGGATACAGTAAATTTAAAGTGAAACATCGGGATCTTTAACTAGTGTTACAGGAATGGTTCAAAACATTGACTGTAAGAAGAGTCAGTCTTCTTGTACGTAGGTCGGCATTGTGCCTTTTCTATTTAATTCCGATGCAATTTGTGTGTTTCATCGTAAATAAGAATGTCAGATGGATACAGTAAACCTGAAGTGAAGCAATGGAATCTATAACTAGTGTCACAGGAATGGTTCAAATCATGGAAACTAGGGAGAGTCAGTCTTCTTGTACTTAAGTCGGCATTGTGCCTTATTTATTTAATTCCGATGCAATTTCTGTGTTTCGTCGTCAATAAGAAGGTCCAAGGGATATAATATACATATAGTGAAGCATCGGAATCTAAAACTGGTCTCACAGGAAATGTTCACAGCATAGTCAGAAAGAAGAGTCAGTCTTCTTGTACTTAAGTCGGCATTGAGCCTTTTCTATTTAATTCCGATGCAATTTCTGTGTTTCATCGTCAATAAGAAGGTCCAAGGGATACAGTTAACATATAGTGAAGCATCGGAATCTAAAACTGGTCTCACAGGAAATGTTCAAATCTTAGTAAGTAAGAAGAGTAAGTCTTCTTATTCTTAAGTCGGCATTGTGCCTTTTCTATTTAATTCCGATACAATTTCTGTGTTTCGTCGTCAATAAGAAGGTCAGAGGGATACAGAAAAATTGAGGTGAAACATCGGAATCTTTAACTAGTGTTACAGGAATGGTTCTAAACATAGACTGTAAGAAGAGTCAGTCTTCTTGTACTTAAGTCTGCTTTGTGTCTTTTCTATTTAATTCCGATGCAATTTGTGTGTTTCATCGTAAATTAGAATGTCAGATGGATACAGTAAACCTGAAGTGAAGCAATGGAATCTATAACTAGTGTCACAGGAATGGTTCAAAACATGGAATCTAGGAAGAGTCAGTCTTCTTGTACTTAAGTCGGCATTGTGCCTTTACTATTTAATTCCGTTGCAATTTCTGTTTTTCGTCGTCAATAAGAAGGTCCAAGGGATACAGTAAACCTGAAGTGAAGCATCGGAATCCATAACTAGTGTCACAGGAATGGTTGAAAACATAGGCAGTAGGAGGAGTCAGTCTTCTTGTACTTAAGTCGGCATTGTGCCTTTTCTATTTAATTCCGATGCAATTTCTGTATTTCGTCGTCAATAAGAAGGTCAGAGGGATAAAGTAAACCTGAAGTGAAACATCGGAATCTATAACTAGTGTCACAGGAATGGTTCAAAGCATAGAAATTAGGAAGACTCCATCTTCTTGAACTTAAGTCGGCATTGTGCCTTTTCTATTTAATTCCGATGCAATTTCTCTGTTTCGTCGTCAGTAAGAAGGTCCAAGGGATACAGTAAACCTGAAGTGAAGTATCGGAATCTATAACTAGTGTCATAGGAATGGTTCAAAACATAGACAGTAGGAAGAGTCGGTCTTCTTGTACTTAAGTCGGCATTGTGCCTTTTCTATTTAATTCCGATGCAATTTCGGTGTTTCGTCGTCAACAAGAAGGTCAGAGGGATAAAGTAAACCTTAAGTGGAGCATCGGAATCTATAACTAGTGTCAAAGGAATGATTTAAAACATGGACAGTAAGAAGAGTCAGTCTTCTTGTACTTAAGTCGGCATTGTGTCTTTTGTAATTAATTCCGATGCAATTTCTGCGTTACGTCGTCAATAAGAAGGTCAGAGGGAGAAAGAAAACCTGAAGTGGAGCATCGGAATCTATAACTAGTGTCACAGGAATGGTTCAAAACATAGAGAGTAGGAAGAGTTAGTCTCCTTGAACTTAAGTCGGCATTGTGCCTTTTCTATTTAATTTCGATGCAATTTCTGTGTTTCGTCGTCAATACGAAGGTCAGAGGGATACAGTAAACCTATAGTGAAGCATCGGAATCTTTAACTAGTGTCACAGGAATGGTTCAAAACATAGACAGTGAGAAGAGTCAGTCTTCTTGTACTTAAGTCGGCATTGTGCCTTTTCTATTGAATTCCAATGCAATTTCTGTGTTTCATTGGCAATAAGAAGGTCAGAGGGATACAGTAAACCTAAAGTAAAGCATCGGAATCTTTAACTAGTGTCACAGGAATGGTTCAAAACATAGACAGTAAGAAGAGTCAGTCCTCTTGTACTTAAGTCGGCATTGTGCCTTTTGTATTTAATTCCGATGCAATTTCTGTCCTTCGTCGTCAATAAGAAGGTCCAAGGGATACAGTACACCTGAAGTGAAGCATCGGAATCTATAACTAGTGTCACAGGAATGGTTCAAGACATAGACAGTGAGAAGAGCCAGTGTTCTTGTACTTGAATCGGCATTGTGCCTATGTATTTAATTCCGATGCAATTTCTGTGTTTCATCGTCAATAAGAAGGTCCAAGGGATACAATATACCTGAAGCGAAGCATCGGATTCTATAACTAGTGTCACAGGAATGGTTCAAACATAGACAGTAAGAAGAGGCAGTCTTCTTGTACTTGAGTCGGCATTGTGCCAATGTATTTAATTCCCATGCAATTTCAGTGTTACATCGTCAATAAGAAAGTCAGAGGGATACAGTAAACCTGAAGTGAAACATCGGAATCTATAACTAGTGTGACAGGAATGGTTCAAAGCATAGACAGTAGGAAGAGTCAGTCTTCTTGTACTTAAGTCGGCATTGTGCCTATTCTATTTAATTCCGATGCAATTTCTGTGTTTTGTCGTCAATAAGACGGTCCAAGGGATACAGTAAACATATAGTGAAGCATCGGAATCAATAACTGGTCACACAGGAAATGTTCAAAAAATTTGTCAGTAAGAAGAGTCAGTCTTCTTGTACTTAAGTCGGCATTGTGCCTTTTCTATTTAATTCCGATGCAATTTCTGTATTTTGTCATCAATAAGAATGTCACAGGCATACAGAAAACCTAAAGTGAAGCATCGGAATCTATAACTAGTGTCACAGGAACTTGTTAAAAACATACACAGCAAAAAGAGTCAGTCTTCATGTACTAATTCGGCATTGTGCCTTTTGTATTTAATTCCGATGCAATTTCTGTGTTTCATCGTTAATAAAAAGGTCCAAGGGATACAGTAAACACTGAACTGATGCATCGGAATCTATAACTAGTGTCACAGGAACGGTTCAAAACATAGACATTAGGAAGAGTCAGTGTTCTTGTACTTAAGCCTGCATTGTGCATTTTGTATTTAATTCCGATGCAATTTCTGTGTTTCATCGTCAATAAGAAGGTCCTAGGGACACAGTAAACCTATAGTGAAGCATCGGAATCTATAACTAGTGACACAGGAATGGTTCAAAACATAGACAGTAGGATGAGTCAGTCTTCTTGTACTTAAGTCGGCATTGGCCCTTTTGTATTTAATTCCGATGCAACTTCCGTGTTACGTCGTCAATAAGAATGTCCAAGGGATACAGTAAACCTGAAGTGAAGCATAGTAATCTATAACTAGTGTCACAGGAATGGTTCAAAACATAGACAGTGGGATGAGTCAGTGTTCTTGTACTTAAGTCGGCATTGTGCCTTTTGTATTTAATTCCGATGCAATTTCTGTGTTTCATCGTCAATAAGAAGGTCAGAGGGATACAGTAAACCTGAAGTGAAGCATCGGAATCTATAACTAGTGTCACAGGAATGGATCAAAACATAGACAGTAGGAAGAGTCAGTGTTCTTGTACTTAAGTCGGCATTGTGCCTATTCTATTTAATTCCGATGCAATTTCTGTGTTTCATCGTCAATAAGAAGGTCCAAGGGATTACAGTAAACCTGAAGTAAAGCATAGGAATCTATAACTAGTGTCACAGGAATGGTTCAAAACATAGACAGTAAGAAGAGTAAGTCTTCTTGTACGTAAGTCGGCATTGTGCCTTTTCGATTTAATTCCGATGCAATATCTGTGTTTCATCGTCAATAAGAATGTCAGAAGGATACAGTAAACCTGAAGTAAAGCATCGGAATCTATAACTAGTGTCACAGGAATGGTTCAAATTATAGACAGTAGGAAGAGTCAGTCTTCTTGTACTTAAGTCGGCATTGTGCTTTTCTATTTAATTAAGATGCAATTTTTGTGTTTCGTCGTCAATAAGAAGGTCCAAGGGATACAGTGAACCTGAAGTGAAGCGTCGGAATCTATAACTAGTGTCACAGGAAAGGTTCAGAACATACACAGTAAGAGGAGTCAGTCTTCTTGTACATAAATCGGCATTGTCAGTTTTGTATTTAATTCCGGTGCAATTTTTGTGTTTCATCGTCAATAAGAAGGTCAGAGGGATAAAGTAAACCTGAAGTGAAGCATCTGAATTTATAACTAGTGTCTCAGGAAATGTTCAAAATATAGTCAGTAAGAAGAGTCAGTCTTCTTGTACTTAAGTCGGCATTGCGCCTTTTCTATTTAATTCCGATGCAATTTCTGCGTTCCGTCGTCAATAAGAAGGTCCAGGGGATACAGTAAACCTGAAGTGAAGCATTGGAATCTATAACTAGTGTCACAGAACGGGTTCAAAATATAGACAGTAAGAAGAGTCAGTCTTTTTGTACTTAAGTCGGCATTGTGCCTTTTATATTTAATTCCGATGCAATTTCTGTGTTTCATCGTCAATAACAAGGTCCAAGGGATACAGTAAACATATAGTAAAGCATCGGAATCTAAAACTGGTCTCACAGGAAATGTTCAAAACATAGTCAGTAAGAAGATTCAGACTTCTTGTACTTAAGTTGGCATTGTGCTGTCCTATTTAATTCAGATGCAAATTCTGTGCTTCGTGTCAATAACAAGGTCCAAGGGATACAGTAAACCTGAAGTGAAGCATAGGATTCAATAACTAGTGTCACAGGAAATGTTCAGACCATAGACAGTAAGAAGAGTCAGTCTTCATGTACTTAAGTCGCCATTGTGCCTTTTTGTATTTAATGCCGATGCAATTTCTGTTTTACATCGTCAATAAGAAGGTCAGAGGGATACAGTAAACCTAAAGTGATACATCGGAATCTATAACTAGTGTCACAGGAATGGTTCAAAACACAGTCAGTAAGAAGAGTCAATCTTCTTGTACTTAAGTCGGCATTGTGCCTTTTTTATTTAATTCCGATGCCATTTCTGTGTTTCGTCGTCAATAAGGTGTTCCAAGGGATACAGTAAAACTGAATTGAAGCGTAAGAATATATAACTAGTGTCTCAGGAATGGTTCAAACGTAGACAGTAAGAAGAGTCAGTCTTCTTGTACTTAAGTCGGCATTGGACCTTTTGTTTTTAATTCCGATGCAATTTCTGTGTTTCATCGTCAATAAGAATGTCACAGGGATACAGTAAACCTGGAGTGAAGCATCGGAATCTATAACTAGTGTCACAGGAATGGTTCAAAACATAGACAGTAGTTAGAGTCAGTCTTGTTGTACTTAAGTCGGCATTGTGCCATTTCTATTTAAATCCGATGCAATTTCTGTGTTCCGTCGTCAATAAGAAGGTCCAAGGGATACATTAAACCTGAAGTGAAGCTTCGGAATCTATATCTAGTGTCACAGGAAAGGTTCAAATCATAGACAGTAAGAAGAGTCAGTCTTCTTGTACTTAAGTCGGCATTGTGCCTTTTGTATTTAATTCCGATGCAATCTATGTGTTTCGTCGTCAATAAGAAGGTCAGAGGGATACAGTAAACCGGCAGTGAAGCATCGCAATCTATAACTAGTATTATAGAAATGGTTCAAAACATAGACTGTAAGAAGTGTCAGTCTTCTTGTACTTATGTCGGCATTGTACTTTTTCTATTTAATTCCGATGCAATTTCTCTGTTTCGTCGTCAATAAGAAGGTCCAGGGGAGTCAGTAAACCTGAAGTGAATCAACGGAATCTATAACTAGTGTCACAGGAATGGTTCAAAATATAGACAGTAAGAAGAGTCAGTCTTCTTGTACTTAAGTCGGCAATGTGACTCTTATATTTTGACTTTCATATTTTATACCGATGCAATTTCCCTGTTTCATCGTCAATAAGACGGTCCAAGGGATACAGAAAACATGTACTGAAACATCGGAATCAAAAACTGGTCACACAGGAAATGTTCAAAACATAGTCAGTAAGAAGAGTCAGTCTTCTTGTACTTAAGTCGGCATTGTGCCTTTTGTATTTAATTCCGATGCAACTTCCGTGTTTCGTCGTCAATAAGAAGGTCCAAGGGATACAGTAAACCTGAAGTGAAGCATAGTAATCTATAACTAGTGTCACAGGAATGGTTCAAACATAGACAGTAAGAACAGTCAGTCTTCTTGTACTTAAGTCGGCATTGTGCCTTTTCTATTTAATTCCGATGCAATTTCTGTTTTTCATCGTCAATAAGAATGTCAGAGGGATACAGTAAAACTGAAGTGAAACATCACAATCTATAACTAGTGTCACAGGAATGGTTCAAAACATAGACTGTAAGAAGAGTCAGCTTTCTTGTACTGAAGTCGGCACTGTGCCTTTTGTATTTAATTCCGATGCAATTTCTGTGTTTCATCGTCAATAAGAGGGTCCAAGGGATACAGTAAACCTGAAGTGAAGCATCGGAATCTATAACTAGTGTCACAGGAATGGTTCTAAACAAAGACAGTTGGAAGAGTCAGTTTTCTTGAACTTAAGTCGGAATTGTGCCTTTTCTATTTAATTCCGATGCAATTTCTGTTTTTCATCGTCAATAAGAATGTCAGAGGGATACAGTAAAACTGAAGTGAAACATCACAATCTATAACTAGTGTCACAGGAATGGTTCAAAACATAGACAGTAGGAAGAGTCTGTGTTCTTCTACTTAAGTCGGCATTGTGCCTTTTGTATTTAATTCCGATGCAATTTCTGTGTTTCATCGTCAATAAGAAGGTCAGAGGGATACAGTAAACCTGAAGTGTAGCATCGGAATCTATAACTAGTGTCACAGGAATGGTTCAAAACATAGACAGTAGGAAGAGTCAGTCTTCTTGTACTTAAGTCGGCATTGTGCCTTTTGTATTTAATTTCGATGCAATTTCTGTGTTTCGTCGTCAATAAGAAGGTCCAAGGGATACAGTAAACCTGAAGTGAAAATCGGAATCTATAACTAGTGTCACAGAAAAGGTTCAAAACATAGAGAGTAAGAAGAGTCAGTCTTATTCTACTTAAGTCGGCATTGTGCCTTTTGTACTTAATTCGATGCAATTTCTGTGTTTCATCGTTAATAACAAGGTCCAAGGGATACAGTAAACCTGAACTGAAGCATCGGAATCTATAACTAGTGTCACAGGAACGGTTCAAAGCATAGACATTAGGAAGAGTCAGTCTTCTTGTACTTAAGTCTGCATTGTGCATTTTGTATTTAATTCCGATGCAATTTCTGTGTTTCATCGTCAATAAGAAGGTTCTAGGGACACAGTAAACCTAAAGTGAAGCATCGGAATCTATAACTAGTGACACAGGAATGGTTCAAAACATAGACAGTAGGAAGAGTCAGTCTTCTTGTACTTAAGTCGGCATTGTGCCTTTTGTATTTAATTCCGATGCAATTTCCGTGTTTCGTCGTCAATAAGAAGGTCCAAGGGATACAGTAAACCTGTAGTGAAGCATAGTAATCTATAACTAGTGTCACAGGAATGGTTCAAAACATAGACAGTAAGAACTGACAGTCCTCTTGTACTTAAGTCGGCATTGTGCCTTTTCTATTTAATTCCGATCCAATTTCTGTTTTTCATCGTCAATAAGAATGTCAGAGGGATACAGTAAAACTGAAGTGAAGCATCGGAATCTATAACTAGTGTCACAGGAATGGTTCAAGACATTGACAGTAGGAAGAGTCAGTGTTCTTGTACTTATGTCGGCATTGTGCCTTTTCTATTAAATTCCGATGTAATTTCTGTGTTTCATCGTCAATTAGAAGGTCAGAGGGATACAGTACACCTGAAGTCAAGCATCGGAATCTGTAACTAGTGACACAGGAATGGTTCAAAACATAGACAGTAGTTAGAGTCAGTCATCTTGTACTTAAGTCGGCATTGTGCCTTTTCCATTTAATTCCGATGTAATTTCTGTGTTTTGTCGTCAATAAGACGGTCCAAGGGATACACTAAACATATAGTTAAGCATCGGAATCAAAATCTGGTCACACAGGAAATGTTCAAAACATAGTCAGTAAGAAGAGTCAGACTTCTTGTACTTAAGTCGGCATTGGACCTTTTGTTTTTAATTCCGATGCAATTTCTGTGTTTCATCGTCAATAAGAATGTCACAGGGATACAGTAAACCTGGAGTGAAGCATCGGAATCTATAACTAGTGTCACAGGAATGGTTCAAAACATAGACAGTAGGAAGAGTCAGTCTTGTTGTACTTAAGTCGGCATTGTGCCATTTCAATTTAAATCCGATGCAATTTCTGTGTTTCGTCGTAAATAAGAAGGTCCAAGGGATACAGTAAACCTGAAGTGAAGCTTCGGAATCTATATCTAGTGTCACAGGAAAGGTTCAAATCATAGACAGTAAGAAGAGTCAGTCTTCTTGTACTTAAGTCGGCATTGTGCCTTTTGTATTTAATTCCGATGCATTTTCTGTGTTTTATCGTCAATAAGAAAGTCAGAGGGATACAGTAAACCTGAAGTGTAGCATCGGAATCTATAACTAGTGTCACAGGAATGGTTCAAAACATAGACAGTAGGAAGAGTCAGTCTTCTTGTACTTAAGTCGGCATTGTGCCTTTTGTATTTAATTTCGATGCAATTTCTGTGTTTCGTCGTCAATAAGAAGGTCCAAGGGATACAGTAAACCTGAAGTGAAAATCGGAATCTATAACTAGTGTCACAGAAAAGGTTCAAAACATAGAGAGTAAGAAGAGTCAGTCTTCTTCTACTTAAGTCGGCATTGTTCATTTTGTATTTAATTCCGATGCAATTTCTGTGTTTCATCGTTAATAACAAGGTCCAAGGGATACAGTAAACCTGAACTGAAGCATCGGAATCTATAACTAGTGTCACAGGAACGGTTCAAAGCATAGACATTAGGAAGAGTCAGTCTTCTTGTACTTAAGTCTGCATTGTGCATTTTGTATTTAATTCCGATGCAATTTCTGTGTTTCATCGTCAATAAGAAGGTTCTAGGGACACAGTAAACCTAAAGTGAAGCATCGGAATCTATAACTAGTGACACAGGAATGGTTCAAAACATAGACAGTAGGAAGAGTCAGTCTTCTTGTACTTAAGTCGGCATTGTGCCTTTTGTATTTAATTCCGATGAAATTTCCGTGTTTCGTCGTCAATAAGAAGGTCCAAGGGATACAGTAAACCTGTAGTGAAGCATAGTAATCTATAACTAGTGTCACAGGAATGGTTCAAAACATAGACAGTAAGAACTGTCAGTCTTCTTGTACTTAAGTCGGCATTGTGCCTTTTCTATTTAATTCCGATGCAATTTCTGTTTTTCATCGTCAATAAGAATGTCAGAGGGATACAGTAAAACTGAAGTGAAACATCGGAATCTATAACAAGTGTCACAGGAATGGTTCAAAACATAGACAGTAGGAAGACTCAGTCTTCTTGTACTTAAGTCGGCAATGTCACTTTTATATTTAATAACGATGCAATTTCCGTTATTCATCGTCAATAAGAAGGTCAGAGGGATACAGTAAACCTCAAGTGAAGCATCGGAATCTATAACTAGTGTCACAGGAATGATTCAAGACATAAACAGTAGGAAGAGTCAGTGTTCTTGTACTTAAGTCGGCATTGTGCCTTTTCTAATTAATTTCGATGCAATTTCTGTATTTTGTCATCAATAAGAATGTCACAGGGATACAGTAAACCTAAAGTGAAGCATCGGAATCTCTAACTAGTGTCACATGAATGGTTCAAAACATAGACAGTAAGAAGAGTCAGTCTTCTTGTACTTAAGCCGGCATTGTGCCTTTTGTATTTAATTCCGATGCAATTTCTGTGTTTCATCGTCAATTAGAAGGTCAGAGGGATACAGTACACCTGAAGTGAAGCATCGGAATCTGTAACTAGTGACACAGGAATGGTTCCAAACATAGACAGTAGTTAGAGTCAGTCATCTTGTACTTAAGTCGGCATTGTGCCTTTTCCATTTAATTCCGATGCAATTTCTGTGTTTTGTCGTCAATAAGACGGTCGAAGGGATACACTAAACATATAGTTAAGCATCGGAATCAAAATCTGGTCACACAGGAAATGTTCAAAAACATAGTCAGTAAGAAGAGTCACTCTTCTTGTACTTAAGTCGGCATTGTGCCTTTACTATTTAATTCCGATGCAACTTCTGTGTTTCGTCGTCAATAAGAAGGTCCAAGGGATACAGTAAAACTGAAGTGAAGCATCGGAATCTATAACTAGTGTCACAGGAAAGGTTCAAAACATAGACAGTAAGAAGAGTCAGTCTTCTTCTACTTAAGTCGGCATTGTGCCTTTTGTATTTAATTCCGATGCAATTTCTGTGTTTCATCGTCAATAAGAAGGTCAGAGGGATACAGTAAACCTGAAGTGATGCATCGGAATCTATAACTAGTGTCACAGGAATGGTTCAAAGCATAGACAGTAGGAAGAGTCAGTCTTCTTGTACTTACGTCGGCATTGTGCCTTTTCTATTTAATTCCGATGCAATTTCTGTAAATTGTCATCAATAAGAATGTCACAGGGATACAGTAAACCTAAAGTGAAGGATCGGAATCTATAACTAGTGTCACAGGAATGGTTAAAAACATACACAGCAAAAAGAGTCACTCCTTATGTACTAAGTTGGCATTGTGCCTTTAGTATTTAATTCCGATGCAATTTCTGTGTTTCATCGTTAATAAGAAGGTCCAAGGGATACAGTAAACCTGAAGTGAGCATAGGAATCTAAAACTAGTGTCACAGGAATGGTTCAAAACATAGAGAGTTGGAAGAGTTAGTCTTCTTGTACTTAAGTCGCCATTGTGCCTTTTCTATTAAATTTCGATGCAATTTCTGTGTTTCGTTGTCAATACGAACGTCCAAGGGATACAGTAAACATATAGTGAAGCATCGGAATCTAAAACCGGTCTCACAGGAAATGTTCAAAATATAGTCAGTAAGAAGAGTCAGTCTTCTTGTATTTATGTCGGCATTGTGCCTTTTCTATTTAATTCCGATGCAATTTCTGTGTTCCGTCGTCAATAAGAAAGGTCCAGGGGATACAGTAAACCTGAAGTGAGCATAGGAATCTAAAACTAGTGTCACAGGAATTGTTCAAAACATAGACAGTAAGAAGAGTCAGTCTTCTTGTACGTAAGTCGGGATTGTGCCTTTTCGATTTAATTCCGATGCAATTTCTGTGTTTCATCGTCAATAAGAATGTCAGAGGGATACAGTAAACCTGAAGTAAAGCATCGGAATCTATAACTAGTGCCACAGGAATGGTTCAAAACATAGACAGTAGGAAGAGTCAGTCTTCTTGTACTTAAGTCGGCATTGTGCTTTTCTAATTAATTAAGATGCAATTTCTGTGTTTCGTCGTCAATACGAAGGTACAAGGGATACAGTAAACATATGGTGAAGCATCGGAATCTAAAACTGGCCTCACAGGAAATGTTCAAAATATAGTCAGTAAGAAGTGTCAGTCTTCTTGTACTTAAGTCGCCATTGTGCCTTTTGTATTCAATTCCGATGCAATTTCTGTGTTACATCGTCAATAAGAAGGTCAGAGGGATACAGTAAACCTAAAGTGAAGCATCGGAATCTATAACTAGTGTCACAGGAATGGTTCAAAACACAGTCAGTAAGAAGAATCCGTCTTCTTGTACTTAATTCGGCATTGTGCCTTTTCTATTTAATTCCGATGCAATTTCTGTGTTTCGTCGTCAACAAGATGGTCCAAGGGATACAGTAAACCTGAAGTGAAGCATAGGAATCTACAACAAGTGTCAAAGGAAGGGTTCAAAACATAGACACTAGGAAGAGTCAGTCTTCTTGTACTTAAGTCGGCATTATGCCTTTTGTTTTTAATTCCGATGCAATTTCTGTGTTTCATCATCAATAAGAATGTCTGAGGGATACAGTAAACCTGATGTGAAGCATCGGAATCTATAACTAGTGTCACAGGAATGGTTCAAAACATAGACAGTAGGAAGAGTCAGTCTTCTTGTACGTAAGTCGGCATTGTGACTTTTCTATTTAATTCCGATGCAATTTCTGAGTTTCGTCGTCAATAAGAGGGGCTAGGGATACAGTAAACCTGAAGTGAAGCATCGGAATCTATATCTAGTGTCACAGGAAAGGTTCAAAACATAGACAGTAAGAAGAGTCAGTCTTCTTGTACTTATGTCGGCATTGTGCCTTTTGTATTTAATTCCGATGCAATCTCTGTGTTTCGTCGTCAATAAGAAGGTCAAAGGAATACAGTAAACCTAAAGTGAAGCATCGGAATCTATAACTAGTTGTCACAGGAAAGGTTCAAAACACAGACAGTAGGAAGAGTCAGTCTTCTTGTACTTATGTCGGCATTGTGCCTTTTCTATTTAATTCCGATGCAATTTCTGTGTTTCGTCGTCAATAAGAAGGTCAGAGGGATAACGTAAACCTGAAGTGAAGCATCGGAATCTATAACTAGTGTCACAGGAGTGGTTCAATGCATAGACAGTAAGAAGAGTCAGTCTTCTTGTACTTAAGTCGGTATTGTGGCTTTTGTATTTAATTCCGACGCAATTTCTGTGTTTCATCGTAAATAAGAAGGTCCAAGGGATACAGTAAAGCTGAAGTAATGCATCGGAATCTATAACTAGTGTCACAGGAATGGTTCAAAACATAGACAGTAGGAAGAGTCAGTCTTCTTGTACTTAAGTCGGCATTGTGCCTTTTGTATTTAATTCCGATGCAATTTCTGTGTTTCATCGTCAATAAGAAGGTCCAAGGGATACAGTAAACATATAGTGAAGCATCGGAATCTAAAACTGGTCTTACAGGAAATGTTCACAACATAGTCAGTAAGAAGAGTCAGTCCTCTTGTACTTAAGACGGCATTGTGCCTTTTGTATTTAATTCGGATGCAATTTCTGTGTTTCATCGTCAATAAGAAGGTCAGAGGGATACAGTAAACCTGAAGTGAAGCATCGGAATCTAAAACTGGTCTCACAGGAAATGTTCAAATCATAGTCAGTAAGAAGAGTCAGTCTTCTCATATTTAATTCGGCATTGTGCATTTTTTATTTGATTCCGATGCAATTTCTGTGTTTCGTCAACAATAAGAAGGTCAGAGGGATACAGTAAATTTAAAGTGAAACATCGGGATCTTTAACTAGTGTTACAGGAATGGTTCAAAACATTGACTGTAAGAAGAGTCAGTCTTCTTGTACGTAGGTCGGCATTGTGCCTTTTCTATTTAATTCCGATGCAATTTGTGTGTTTCATCGTAAATAAGAATGTCCGATGGATACAGTAAACCTGAAGTGAAGCAATGGAATCTATAACTAGTGTCACAGGAATGGTTCAAATCATGGAAACTAGGGAGAGTCAGTCTTCTTGTACTTAAGTCGGCATTGTGCCTTATTTATTTAATTCCGATGCAATTTCTGTGTTTCGTCGTCAATAAGAAGGTCCAAGGGATATAATATACATATAGTGAAGCATCGGAATCTAAAACTGGTCTCACAGGAAATGTTCACAGCATAGTCAGAAAGAAGAGTCAGTCTTCTTGTACTTAAGTCGGCATTGAGCCTTTTCTATTTAATTCCGATGCAATTTCTGTGTTTCATCGTCAATAAGAAGGTCCAAGGGATACAGTTAACATATAGTGAAGCATCGGAATCTAAAACTGGTCTCACAGGAAATGTTCAAATCTTAGTAAGTAAGAAGAGTAAGTCTTCTTATTCTTAAGTCGGCATTGTGCCTTTTCTATTTAATTCCGATACAATTTCTGTGTTTCGTCGTCAATAAGAAGGTCAGAGGGATACAGAAAAATTGAGGTGAAACATCGGAATCTTTAACTAGTGTTACAGGAATGGTTCTAAACATAGACTGTAAGAAGAGTCAGTCTTCTTGTACTTAAGTCTGCTTTGTGTCTTTTCTATTTAATTCCGATGCAATTTGTGTGTTTCATCGTAAATTAGAATGTCAGATGGATACAGTAAACCTGAAGTGAAGCAATGGAATCTATAACTAGTGTCACAGGAATGGTTCAAAACATGGAATCTAGGAAGAGTCAGTCTTCTTGTACTTAAGTCGGCATTGTGCCTTATTTATTTAATTCCGATGCAATTTCTGTGTTTCGTCGTCAACAAGAAGGTCCAAGGGATACAATAAACATATAGTGAAGCATCGGAATCTAAAACTGGTCTCACAGGAAATGTTCACAACATAGTCAGAAAGAAGAGTCAGTCTTCTTGTACTTAAGTCGGCATTGTGCCTTTTGTATTTAATTCCGATGCAATTTCTGTGTTTCATCGTCAATAAGAAGGTCAGAGGGATACAGTTAACCTGAAGTGAAGCATCGGAATCTAAGACTAGTGTCACAGGAACGCTTCATAACAGAGACAATAAGAAGAGTCAGTCATCGTGTACTTCAGTCGGCATTGTGCCTTTTCTATTTAATTCCGATGCAAATTTTGTGTTTCGTCGTCAATAAGAATGTCCAAGGGATACAGTAAACCTGAAGCATCGGAATCTATAACTAGTGTCACAGGAATGGTTCAAAACATAGACAGTAAGAAGAGTCAGTCTGCTTGTACTTATGTCTGCATTGAGCATTTTCTATTTCATTCCGATGCAATTTCTGTGTTTCATCGTCAATAAGAAGGTCCAAGGGAAGCAGTAAACCTGAAGTGAAGCATCGGAATCTATAACTAGTGTCACAGGAATGGTTCAAAAAATAGGCAGTAAGAAGAGTAAGTCCTCTTGTACTTAAGTCGGCATTGTGCATTTTGTATTTAATTCCGATGAAATTTCTGTGTTTCATAGTCAATAAGAAGGTCAGATGGATACAGTATACCTGTAGTGAAGCATCGGAATCTATAACTAGTGTCACAGGAATGGTTGAAAACATATACAGTAGGAAGAGCCAGTCTTCTTGTACTTAAGTCGTCATTGTGCCTTTTCTATTTAATTCCGATGCAGTTTCTGTGTTTCGTCCTCAATAAGAAGGTCCAAGAGATACAGTAAACCTGAAGTGAAACATCGGAATCTATAACTAGTGTCACAGGAATGGTTATAAACATAGACAGTAAGATGAGTCAGTCTTCTTGTACGTACGTCGGGATTGCGCCCTTTGTATTTAGTTCCGATGCAATTTCTGTGTTTCATCGTTAATAAGAAGGTCAGAGGAATAGAGTAAACCTGAAGTGAAGCATCGGAATCTATAACTAGTGTCACGGGAATGGTTCAAAACATAGACAGTAGGAATTTCTGTGTTTCTTCTTGTACATAAGTCGGAATTGAGCCTTTTGTATTTAATTCCGATGCAATTTCTGTGTTTCGTCGCCAATAAGAAGGTCCAAGGGATACAGTGAAACTGATGTGAAGCATCGGAATTTATATCTAGTGTCACCGAAAGGTTCAAAACATAGACAGTAGGAAGTGTCAGTCTCCTTGTACATGAGTCGTCAATGTGCATTTTGCATCTAATTCCGATGCAATTACTGTGTTTCATCGTCAATAAGAACGTCAGAGGGATACAGTAAACCTGAAGTGAAGCATCGGAATCTATAACTAGTGTCACAGGAATGGTTCAAAGCATAGACAGTAGGAAGAGTGAGTAGCTTGTACTTAAGTCGGCATTGTGCCTTTTCTATTTAATTCCGATGCAATTTCTGTATTTTGTCATCAATAAGAATGTCACAGGGATACAGTAAACCTAAAGTGAAGCATCGGAATCTGTAACTAGTGTCACAGGAATGGTTAATGACATACACAGCAAGAAGAGTCAGTCTTCATGTACTAAGTCGGCATTGTGCCTTTAGTATTTAAATCCGATGCAATTTCTTTGTTTCATCGTCAATAAGAAGGTCCAACGGATACAGTTAACATATAGTGAAGCATCGGAATCTAAAACTGGTCTCACAGGAAATGTTCAAATCATAGTTAGTAAGAAGAGTCAGTCTTCTTATTCTTAAGTCGGCATTGTGCCTTTTCTATTTAATTCCGATGCAATTTCTGTGTTTCGTCGTCAATAAGAAGGTCAGAGGGATACAGTAAATTTGAAGTGAAACATCGGAATCTTTAACTAGTGTTACAGGAATGGTTCAAAACATAGACTGTAAGAAGAGTCAGTCTTCTTGTACTTAAGTCGGCATTGTGCCTTATTTATTTCATTCCGATGCAATTTCTGTGTTTCGTCGTCAACTAGAAGGTCCAAGGGATACAATAAACATATAGCAAAGCATCGGAATCTAAAACTGGTCTCACAGGAAATGTTCACAACATAGTCAGAAAGAAGAGTCAGTCTTCTTGTACTTAAGTCGGCATTGTGCCTTTTGTATTTAATTCCGATGCAATTTCTGTGTTTCACCGTCAATAAGAAGGTCAGAGGGATACAGTAAACCTGAAGTGATGCATCGGAATCTAAGACTAGTGTCACAGGAATGCTTCATAACAGAGACAGTAAGAAGAGTCAGTCTTCTTGTACTTAAGTCGGCATTGTGCCTTTTCTATTTAATTCCGATGCAAATTCTGTGTTTCGTCGTCAATAAGAATGTCCAAGGGATACAGTAAACCTGAAGCATCGGAATCTATAACTAGTGTCACAGGAATTGTTCAAAACATAGACAGTAAGAAGAGTCAGTCTGCTTGTACTTAAGTCGGCATTGAGCCTTTTCTATTTAGTTCCGATGCAATTTCTGTGTTTCATCGTCAATAAGAAGGTCAGAGGGATACAGTAAACCTGAAGTGAAGCATCGGAATCTATAACTAGTGTCACAGGAATGGTTCAAAACATAGACAATAGGAAGAGTCAGTCTTCTTGTACTTAAGTCGGCATTGTGCCTTTCCTATTTAATTCCGATGCAATTTCTGTGTTTCGTCGTCAATAAGAAGGTCCAAGGGATGCAGTAAACCTGAAGTGAAGCATCGGAATCTATAACTAGTGTCACAGGAATGGTTCAAAACATAGACAGTAAGAAGAGTAAGTCCTCTTGTACTTAAGTCGGCATTGTCCATTTTGTATTTAATTCCGATGCAATTTCTGTGTTTCATAGACAATAAGAAGGTCAGATGGATACAGTAAACCTGAAGTGAAGCATCGGAATCTACAACTAGTGTCACAGGAATGGTGGAAAACATATACAGTAGGAAGAGCCAGTCTTCTTGTACTTAAGTCGGCATTGTGCCTTTTCTATTTAATTCCGATGCAATTTCTGTGTTTCGTAGTCAATAAGAAGGTCCAAGGGATACAGTAAACCTGAAGTGAAGCATCGGAATCTATAACTAGTGTCACAGGAATGGTTAAAAACATAGACTGTAAGATGAGTCAGTCTTCTTGTACGTACGTCGGGATTGCGCCTTTTGTATTTAATTCCGATGCAATTTCTGTGTTTCATAGTCAATAAGAAGGTCAGATGGATACAGTATACCTGAAGTGAAGCATCGGAATCTATAACTAGTGTCACAGGAATGGTTGAAAACATATACAGTAGGAAGAGCCAGTCTTCTTGTACTTAAGTCGGCATTGTGCCTTTTCTATTTAATTCCGATGCAATTTCTGTGTTTCGTCCTCAATAAGAAGGTCCAAGGGATACAGTAAACCTGAAGTGAAACATCGGAATCTATAACTAGTGTCACAGGAATGGTTCAAAACATAGACAGTAAGATGAGTCAGTATTCTTGTACGTACGTCGGGATTGCGCCCTTTGTATTTAATTCCGATGCAATTTCTGTGTTTCATCGTTAATAAGAAGGTCAGAGGAATAGAGTAAACCTGAAGTGAAGCATCGGAATCTATAACTAGTGTCACGGGAATGGTTCAAAACATAGACAGTAGGAATTTCTGTGTTTCTTCTTGTACTTAAGTCGGCATTGAGCCTTTTCTATTTAGTTCCGATGCAATTTCTGTGTTTCATCGTCAATAAGAACGTCAGAGGGATACAGTAAACCTGAAGTGAAGCATCGGAATCTATAACTAGTGTCACAGGAATGGTTCAAAGCATAGACAGTAGGAAGAGTGAGTAGCTTGTACTTAAGTCGGCATTGTGCCTTTTCTATTTAATTCCGATGCAATTTCTGTATTTTGTCATCAATAAGAATGTCACAGGGATACAGTAAACCTAAAGTGAAGCATCGGAATCTGTAACTAGTGTCACAGGAATGGTTAAAGACATACACAGAAAGAAGAGTCAGTCTTCATGTACTAAGTCGGCATTGTGCCTTTTGTATTTAAATCCGATGCAATTTCTTTGTTTCATCGTCAATAAGAAGGTCCAAGGGATACAGTTAACATATAGTGAAGCATCGGAATCTAAAACTGGTCTCACAGGAAATGTTCAAATCATAGTTAGTAAGAAGAGTCAGTCTTCTTATTGTTAAGTCGGCATTGTGCCTTTTCTATTTAATTCCGATGCAATTTCTGTGTTTCGTCGTCAATAAGAAGGTCAGAGGGATACAGTAAATTTGAAGTGAAACATCGGAATCTATAACTAGTGTCACGGGAATGGTTCAAAACATAGACAGTAAGATGAGTCAGTCTTCTTGTACGTACGTCGGGATTGCGCCCTTTGTATTTAATTCCGATGCAATTTCTGTGTTTCATCGTTAATAAGAAGGTCAGAGGAATAGAGTAAACCTGAAGTGAAGCATCGGAATCTAAGACTAGTGTCACAGGAATGCTTCATAACAGAGACAGTAAGAAGAGTCAGTCTTCTTGTACTTAAGTCGGCATTGTGCCTTTTCTATTTAATTCCGATGCAAATTCTGTGTTTCGTCGTCAATAAGAATGTCCAAGGGATACAGTAAACCCGAAGCATCGGAATCTATAACTAGTGTCACAGGAATGGTTCAAAACATAGGCAGTAAGAAGAGTCAGTCTGCTTGTACTTAAGTCGGCATTGAGCCTTTTCTATTTAATTCCGATGCAATTTCTGTGTTTCATCGTCAATAAGAAGGTCAGAGGGATACAGTAAACCCGAAGTGAAGCATCGGAATCTATAACTAGTGTCAGAGGAATGGCTCAAAACATAGACAATAGGAAGAGTCAGTCTTCTTGTACTTACGTCGGCATTGTGCCTTTTCTATTTAATTCCGATGCAATTTCTGTAAATTGTCATCAATAAGAATGTCACAGGGATACAGTAAACCTAAAGTGAAGGATCGGAATCTATAACTAGTGTCACAGGAATGGTTAAAAACATACACAGCATAAAGAGTCACTCCTTATGTACTAAGTTGGCATTGTGCCTTTTGTATTTAATTCCGATGCAATTTCTGTGTTTCATCGTTAATAAGAAGGTCCAAGGGATACAGTAAACCTGAAGTGAGCATAGGAATCTAAAACTAGTGTCACAGGAATGGTTCAAAACATAGAGAGTTGGAAGAGTTAGTCTTCTTGTACTTAAGTCGCCATTGTGCCTTTTCTATTAAATTTCGATGCAATTTCTGTGTTTCGTTGTCAATACGAACGTCCAAGGGATACAGTAAACATATAGTGAAGCATCGGAATCTAAAACCGGTCTCACAGGAAATGTTCAAAATATAGTCAGTAAGAAGAGTCAGTCTTCTTGTATTTATGTCGACATTGTGCCTTTTCTATTTAATTCCGATGCAATTTCTGTGTTCCGTCGTCAATAAGAAAGGTCCAGGGGATACAGTAAACCTGAAGTGAGCATAGGAATCTAAAACTAGTGTCACAGGAATTGTTCAAAACATAGACAGTAAGAAGAGTCAGTCTTCTTGTACGTAAGTCGGGATTGTGCCTTTTCGATTTAATTCCGATGCAATTTCTGTGTTTCATCGTCAATAAGAATGTCAGAGGGATACAGTAAACCTGAAGTAAAGCATCGGAATCTATAACAAGTGCCACAGGAATGGTTCAAAACATAGACAGTAGGAAGAGTCAGTCTTCTTGTACTTAAGTCGGCATTGTGCTTTTCTAATTAATTAAGATGCAATTTCTGTGTTTCGTCGTCAATACGAAGGTACAAGGGATACAGTAAACATATGGTGAAGCATCGGAATCTAAAACTGGTCTCACAGGAAATGTTCAAAATATAGTCAGTAAGAAGTGTCAGTCTTCCTGTACTTAAGTCGCCATTGTGCCTTTTGTATTCAATTCCGATGCAATTTCTGTGTTACATCGTCATTAAGAAGGTCAGAGGGATACAGTAAACCTAAAGTGAAGCATCGGAATCTATAACTAGTGTCACAGGAATGGTTCAAAACACAGTCAGTAAGAAGAATCCGTCTTCTTGTACTTAATTCGGCATTGTCCTTTTTCTATTTAATTCCGATGCAATTTCTGTGTTCCGTCGTCTACAAGATGGTCCAAGGGATACAGTAAACCTGAAGTGAAGCATAGGAATCTATAACTAGTGTCAAAGGAAGGGTTCAAAACATAGACACTAGGAAGAGTCAGTCTTCTTGTACTTAAGTCGGCATTGTGCCTTTTGTTTTTAATTCCGATGCAATTTCTGTGTTTCATCGTCAATAAGAATATCTGAGGGATACAGTAAACCTGATGTGAAGCATCGGAATCTATAACTAGTGTCACAGGAATGGTTCAAAACATAGACAGTAGGAAGAGTCAGTCTTCTTGTACGTAAGTCGGCATTGTGACTTTTCTATTTAATTCCGATGCAATTTCTGAGTTTCGTCGTCAATAAGAGGGGCTAGGGATACAGTAAACCTGAAGTGAAGCATCGGAATCTATATCTAGTGTCACAGGAAAGGTTCAAAACATAGACAGTAAGAAGAGTCAGTCTTCGTGTACTTATGTCGGCATTGTGCCTTTTGTATTTAATTCCGATGCAATCTCTGTGTTTCGTCGTCAATAAGAAGGTCAAAGGAATACAGTAAACCTAAAGTGAAGCATCGGAATCTATAACTAGTTGTCACAGGAAAGGTTCAAAACACAGACAGTAGGAAGAGTCAGTCTTCTTGTACTTATGTCGGCATTGTGCCTTTTCTATTTAATTCCGATGCAATTTCTGTGTTTCGTCGTCAATAAGAAGGTGAGAGGGATAACGTAAACCTGAAGTGAAGCATCGGAATCTATAACTAGTGTCACAGGAGTGGTTCAATGCATAGACAGTAAGAAGAGTCAGTCTTCTTGTACTTAAGTCGGTATTGTGGCTTTTGTATTTAATTCCGACGCAATTTCTGTGTTTCATCGTAAATAAGAAGGTCCAAGGGATACAGTAAAGCTGAAGTAATGCATCGGAATCTGTAACTAGTGTCACAGGAATGGTTCAAAACATAGACAGTAGGAAGAGTCAGTCTTCTTGTACTTAAGTCGGCATTGTGCCTTTTGTATTTAATTCCGATGCAATTTCTGTGTTTCATCGTCAATAAGAAGGTCCAAGGGATACAGTAAACATATAGTGAAGCATCGGAATCTAAAACTGGTCTTACAGGAAATGTTCACAACATAGTCAGTAAGAAGAGTCAGTCCTCTTGTACTTAAGACGGCATTGTGCCTTTTGTATTTAATTCGGATGCAATTTCTGTGTTTCATCGTCAATAAGAAGGTCAGAGGGATACAGTAAACCTGCAGTGAAGCATCGGAATCTAAAACTGGTCTCACAGGAAATGTTCAAATCTTAGTAAGTAAGAAGAGTAAGTCTTCTTATTCTTAAGTCGGCATTGTGCCTTTTCTATTTAATTCCGATACAATTTCTGTGTTTCGTCGTCAATAAGAAGGTCAGAGGGATACAGAAAAATTGAGGTGAAACATCGGAATCTTTAACTAGTGTTACAGGAATGGTTCTAAACATAGACTGTAAGAAGAGTCAGTCTTCTTGTACTTAAGTCTGCTTTGTGTCTTTTCTATTTAATTCCGATGCAATTTGTGTGTTTCATCGTAAATTAGAATGTCAGATGGATACAGTAAACCTGAAGTGAAGCAATGGAATCTATAACTAGTGTCACAGGAATGGTTCAAAACATGGAATCTAGGAAGAGTCAGTCTTCTTGTACTTAAGTCGGCATTGTGCCTTATTTATTTAATTCCGATGCAATTTCTGTGTTTCGTCGTCAACAAGAAGGTCCAAGGGATACAATAAACATATAGTGAAGCATCGGAATCTAAAACTGGTCTCACAGGAAATGTTCACAACATAGTCAGAAAGAAGAGTCAGTCTTCTTGTACTTAAGTCGGCATTGTGCCTTTTGTATTTAATTCCGATGCAATTTCTGTGTTTCATCGTCAATAAGAAGGTCAGAGGGATACAGTTAACCTGAAGTGAAGCATCGGAATCTAAGACTAGTGTCACAGGAACGCTTCATAACAGAGACAGTAAGAAGAGTCAGTCATCGTGTACTTCAGTCGGCATTGTGCCTTTTCTATTTAATTCCGATGCAAATTTTGTGTTTCGTCGTCAATAAGAATGTCCAAGGGATACAGTAAACCTGAAGCATCGGAATCTATAACTAGTGTCACAGGAATGGTTCAAAACATAGACAGTAAGAAGAGTCAGTCTGCTTGTACTTATGTCTGCATTGAGCATTTTCTATTTCATTCCGATGCAATTTCTGTGTTTCATCGTCAATAAGAAGGTCCAAGGGATGCAGTAAACCTGAAGTGAAGCATCGGAATCTATAACTAGTGTCACAGGAATGGTTCAAAAAATAGGCAGTAAGAAGAGTAAGTCCTCTTGTACTTAAGTCGGCATTGTGCATTTTGTATTTAATTCCGATGAAATTTCTGTGTTTCATAGTCAATAAGAAGGTCAGATGGATACAGTATACCTGTAGTGAAGCATCGGAATCTATAACTAGTGTCACAGGAATGGTTGAAAACATATACAGTAGGAAGAGCCAGTCTTCTTGTACTTAAGTCGTCATTGTGCCTTTTCTATTTAATTCCGATGCAGTTTCTGTGTTTCGTCCTCAATAAGAAGGTCCAAGAGATACAGTAAACCTGAAGTGAAACATCGGAATCTATAACTAGTGTCACAGGAATGGTTATAAACATAGACAGTAAGATGAGTCAGTCTTCTTGTACGTACGTCGGGATTGCGCCCTTTGTATTTAGTTCCGATGCAATTTCTGTGTTTCATCGTTAATAAGAAGGTCAGAGGAATAGAGTAAACCTGAAGTGAAGCATCGGAATCTATAACTAGTGTCACGGGAATGGTTCAAAACATAGACAGTAATAATTTCTGTGTTTCTTCTTGTACATAAGTCGGAATTGAGCCTTTTGTATTTAATTCCGATGCAATTTCTGTGTTTCGTCGCCAATAAGAAGGTCCAAGGGATACAGTGAAACTGATGTGAAGCATCGGAATTTATATCTAGTGTCACTGAAAGGTTCAAAACATAGACAGTAGGAAGTGTCAGTCTCCTTGTACATGAGTCGTCATTGTGCATTTTGTATCTAATTCCGATGCAATTACTGTGTTTCATCGTCAATAAGAACGTCAGAGGGATACAGTAAACCTGAAGTGAAGCATCGGAATCTATAACTAGTGTCACAGGAATGGTTCAAAGCATAGACAGTAGGAAGAGTGAGTAGCTTGTACTTAAGTCGGCATTGTGCCTTTTCTATTTAATTCCGATGCAATTTCTGTATTTTGTCATCAATAAGAATGTCACAGGGATACAGTAAACCTAAAGTGAAGCATCGGAATCTGTAACTAGTGTCACAGGAATGGTTAATGACATACACAGCAAGAAGAGTCAGTCTTCATGTACTAAGTCGGCATTGTGCCTTTTGTATTTAAATCCGATGCAATTTCTTTGTTTCATCGTCAATAAGAAGGTCCAACGGATACAGTTAACATATAGTGAAGCATCGGAATCTAAAACTGGTCTCACAGGAAATGTTCAAATCATAGTTAGTAAGAAGAGTCAGTCTTCTTATTCTTAAGTCGGCATTGTGCCTTTTCTATTTAATTCCGATGCAATTTCTGTGTTTCGTCGTCAATAAGAAGGTCAGAGGGATACAGTAAATTTGAAGTGAAACATCGGAATCTTTAACTAGTGTTACAGGAATGGTTCAAAACATAGACTGTAAGAAGAGTCAGTCTTCTTGTACTTAAGTCGGCATTGTGCCTTATTTATTTCATTCCGATGCAATTTCTGTGTTTCGTCGTCAACTAGAAGGTCCAAGGGATACAATAAACATATAGCGAAGCATCGGAATCTAAAACTGGTCTCACAGGAAATGTTCACAACATAGTCAGAAAGAAGAGTCAGTCTTCTTGTACTTAAGTCGGCATTGTGCCTTTTGTATTTAATTCCGATGCAATTTCTGTGTTTCACCGTCAATAAGAAGGTCAGAGGGATACAGTAAACCTGAAGTGATGCATCGGAATCTAAGACTAGTGTCACAGGAATGCTTCATAACAGAGACAGTAAGAAGAGTCAGTCTTCTTGTACTTAAGTCGGCATTGTGCCTTTTCTATTTAATTCCGATGCAAATTCTGTGTTTCGTCGTCAATAAGAATGTCCAAGGGATACAGTAAACCTGAAGCATCGGAATCTATAACTAGTGTCACAGGAATTGTTCAAAACATAGACAGTAAGAAGAGTCAGTCTGCTTGTACTTAAGTCGGCATTGAGCCTTTTCTATTTAGTTCCGATGCAATTTCTGTGTTTCATCGTCAATAAGAAGGTCAGAGGGATACAGTAAACCTGAAGTGAAGCATCGGAATCTATAACTAGTGTCACAGGAATGGTTCAAAACATAGACAATAGGAAGAGTCAGTCTTCTTGTACTTAAGTCGGCATTGTGCCTTTCCTATTTAATTCCGATGCAATTTCTGTGTTTCGTCGTCAATAAGAAGGTCCAAGGGATGCAGTAAACCTGAAGTGAAGCATCGGAATCTATAACTAGTGTCACAGGAATGGTTCAAAACATAGACAGTAAGAAGAGTAAGTCCTCTTGTACTTAAGTCGGCATTGTCCATTTTGTATTTAATTCCGATGCCATTTCTGTGTTTCATAGACAATAAGAAGGTCAGATGGATACAGTAAACCTGAAGTGAAGCATCGGAATCTACAACTAGTGTCACAGGAATGGTGGAAAACATATACAGTAGGAAGAGCCAGTCTTCTTGTACTTAAGTCGGCATTGTGCCTTTTCTATTTAATTCCGATGCAATTTCTGTGTTTCGTAGTCAATAAGAAGGTCCAAGGGATACAGTAAACCTGAAGTGAAGCATCGGAATCTATAACTAGTGTCACAGGAATGGTTAAAAACATAGACTGTAAGATGAGTCAGTCTTCTTGTACGTACGTCGGGATTGCGCCTTTTGTATTTAATTCCGATGCAATTTCTGTGTTTCATAGTCAATAAGAAGGTCAGATGGATACAGTATACCTGAAGTGAAGCATCGGAATCTATAACTAGTGTCACAGGAATGGTTGAAAACATATACAGTAGGAAGAGCCAGTCTTCTTGTACTTAAGTCGGCATTGTGCCTTTTCTATTTAATTCCGATGCAATTTCTGTGTTTCGTCCTCAATAAGAAGGTCCAAGGGATACAGTAAACCTGAAGTGAAACATCGGAATCTATAACTAGTGTCACAGGAATGGTTCAAAACATAGACAGTAAGATGAGTCAGTATTCTTGTACGTACGTCGGGATTGCGCCCTTTGTATTTAATTCCGATGCAATTTCTGTGTTTCATCGTTAATAAGAAGGTCAGAGGAATAGAGTAAACCTGAAGTGAAGCATCGGAATCTATAACTAGTGTCACGGGAATGGTTCAAAACATAGACAGTAGGAATTTCTGTGTTTCTTCTTGTACTTAAGTCGGCATTGAGCCTTTTCTATTTAGTTCCGATGCAATTTCTGTGTTTCATCGTCAATAAGAACGTCAGAGGGATACAGTAAACCTGAAGTGAAGCATCGGAATCTATAACTAGTGTCACAGGAATGGTTCAAAGCATAGACAGTAGGAAGAGTGAGTAGCTTGTACTTAAGTCGGCATTGTGCCTTTTCTATTTAATTCCGATGCAATTTCTGTATTTTGTCATCAATAAGAATGTCACAGGGATACAGTAAACCTAAAGTGAAGCATCGGAATCTGTAACTAGTGTCACAGGAATGGTTAAAGACATACACAGAAAGAAGAGTCAGTCTTCATGTACTAAGTCGGCATTGTGCCTTTTGTATTTAAATCCGATGCAATTTCTTTGTTTCATCGTCAATAAGAAGGTCCAAGGGATACAGTTAACATATAGTGAAGCATCGGAATCTAAAACTGGTCTCACAGGAAATGTTCAAATCATAGTTAGTAAGAAGAGTCAGTCTTCTTATTGTTAAGTCGGCATTGTGCCTTTTCTATTTAATTCCGATGCAATTTCTGTGTTTCGTCGTCAATAAGAAGGTCAGAGGGATACAGTAAATTTGAAGTGAAACATCGGAATCTATAACTAGTGTCACGGGAATGGTTCAAAACATAGACAGTAAGATGAGTCAGTCTTCTTGTACGTACGTCGGGATTGCGCCCTTTGTATTTAATTCCGATGCAATTTCTGTGTTTCATCGTTAATAAGAAGGTCAGAGGAATAGAGTAAACCTGAAGTGAAGCATCGGAATCTAAGACTAGTGTCACAGGAATGCTTCATAACAGAGACAGTAAGAAGAGTCAGTCTTCTTGTACTTAAGTCGGCATTGTGCCTTTTCTATTTAATTCCGATGCAAATTCTGTGTTTCATCGTCAATAAGAATGTCCAAGGGATACAGTAAACCCGAAGCATCGGAATCTATAACTAGTGTCACAGGAATGGTTCAAAACATAGGCAGTAAGAAGAGTCAGTCTGCTTGTACTTAAGTCGGCATTGAGCCTTTTCTATTTAATTCCGATGCAATTTCTGTGTTTCATCGTCAATAAGAAGGTCAGAGGGATACAGTAAACCCGAAGTGAAGCATCGGAATCTATAACTAGTGTCAGAGGAATGGCTCAAAACATAGACAATAGGAAGAGTCAGTCTTCTTGTACTTACGTCGGCATTGTGCCTTTTCTATTTAATTCCGATGCAATTTCTGTAAATTGTCATCAATAAGAATGTCACAGGGATACAGTAAACCTAAAGTGAAGGATCGGAATCTATAACTAGTGTCACAGGAATGGTTAAAAACATACACAGCATAAAGAGTCACTCCTTATGTACTAAGTTGGCATTGTGCCTTTTGTATTTAATTCCGATGCAATTTCTGTGTTTCATCGTTAATAAGAAGGTCCAAGGGATACAGTAAACCTGAAGTGAGCATAGGAATCTAAAACTAGTGTCACAGGAATGGTTCAAAACATAGAGAGTTGGAAGAGTTAGTCTTCTTGTACTTAAGTCACCATTGTGCCTTTTCTATTAAATTTCGATGCAATTTCTGTGTTTCGTTGTCAATACGAACGTCCAAGGGATACAGTAAACATATAGTGAAGCATCGGAATCTAAAACCGGTCTCACAGGAAATGTTCAAAATATAGTCAGTAAGAAGAGTCAGTCTTCTTGTATTTATGTCGACATTGTGCCTTTTCTATTTAATTCCGATGCAATTTCTGTGTTCCGTCGTCAATAAGAAAGGTCCAGGGGATACAGTAAACCTGAAGTGAGCATAGGAATCTAAAACTAGTGTCACAGGAATTGTTCAAAACATAGACAGTAAGAAGAGTCAGTCTTCTTGTACGTAAGTCGGGATTGTGCCTTTTCGATTTAATTCCGATGCAATTTCTGTGTTTCATCGTCAATAAGAATGTCAGAGGGATACAGTAAACCTGAAGTAAAGCATCGGAATCTATAACTAGTGCCACAGGAATGGTTCAAAACATAGACAGTAGGAAGAGTCAGTCTTCTTGTACTTAAGTCGGCATTGTGCTTTTCTAATTAATTAAGATGCAATTTCTGTGTTTCGTCGTCAATACGAAGGTACAAGGGATACAGTAAACATATGGTGAAGCATCGGAATCTAAAACTGGTCTCACAGGAAATGTTCAAAATATAGTCAGTAAGAAGTGTCAGTCTTCTTGTACTTAAGTCGCCATTGTGCCTTTTGTATTCAATTCCGATGCAATTTCTGTGTTACATCGTCATTAAGAAGGTCAGAGGGATACAGTAAACCTAAAGTGAAGCATCGGAATCTATAACTAGTGTCACAGGAATGGTTCAAAACACAGTCAGTAAGAAGAATCCGTCTTCTTGTACTTAATTCGGCATTGTGCCTTTTCTATTTAATTCCGATGCAATTTCTGTGTTTCGTCGTCTACAAGATGGTCCAAGGGATACAGTAAACCTGAAGTGAAGCATAGGAATCTATAACTAGTGTCAAAGGAAGGGTTCAAAACATAGACACTAGGAAGAGTCAGTCTTCTTGTACTTAAGTCGGCATTGTGCCTTTTGTTTTTAATTCCGATGCAATTTCTGTGTTTCATCGTCAATAAGAATATCTGAGGGATACAGTAAACCTGATGTGAAGCATCGGAATCTATAACTAGTGTCACAGGAATGGTTCAAAACATAGACAGTAGGAAGAGTCAGTCTTCTTGTACGTAAGTCGGCATTGTGACTTTTCTATTTAATTCCGATGCAATTTCTGAGTTTCGTCGTCAATAAGAGGGGCTAGGGATACAGTAAACCTGAAGTGAAGCATCGGAATCTATATCTAGTGTCACAGGAAAGGTTCAAAACATAGACAGTAAGAAGAGTCAGTCTTCGTGTACTTATGTCGGCATTGTGCCTTTTGTATTTAATTCCGATGCAATCTCTGTGTTTCGTCGTCAATAAGAAGGTCAAAGGAATACAGTAAACCTAAAGTGAAGCATCGGAATCTATAACTAGTTGTCACAGGAAAGGTTCAAAACACAGACAGTAGGAAGAGTCAGTCTTCTTGTACTTATGTCGGCATTGTGCCTTTTCTATTTAATTCCGATGCAATTTCTGTGTTTCGTCGTCAATAAGAAGGTGAGAGGGATAACGTAAACCTGAAGTGAAGCATCGGAATCTATAACTAGTGTCACAGGAGTGGTTCAATGCATAGACAGTAAGAAGAGTCAGTCTTCTTGTACTTAAGTCGGTATTGTGGCTTTTGTATTTAATTCCGACGCAATTTCTGTGTTTCATCGTAAATAAGAAGGTCCAAGGGATACAGTAAAGCTGAAGTAATGCATCGGAATCTATAACTAGTGTCACAGGAATGGTTCAAAACATAGACAGTAGGAAGAGTCAGTCTTCTTGTACTTAAGTCGGCATTGTGCCTTTTGTATTTAATTCCGATGCAATTTCTGTGTTTCATCGTCAATAAGAAGGTCCAAGGGATACAGTAAACATATAGTGAAGCATCGGAATCTAAAACTGGTCTTACAGGAAATGTTCACAACATAGTCAGTAAGAAGAGTCAGTCCTCTTGTACTTAAGACGGCATTGTGCCTTTTGTATTTAATTCGGATGCAATTTCTGTGTTTCATCGTCAATAAGAAGGTCAGAGGGATACAGTAAACCTGCAGTGAAGCATCGGAATCTAAAACTGGTCTCACAGGAAATGTTCAAATCATAGTCAGTAAGAAGAGTCAGTCTTCTCATATTTAATTCGGCATTGTGCATTTTTTATTTGATTCCGATGCAATTTCTGTGTTTCGTCGTCAATAAGAAGGTCAGAGGGATACAGTAAATTTAAAGTGAAACATCGGGATCTTTAACTAGTGTTACAGGAATGGTTCAAAACATTGACTGTAAGAAGAGTCAGTCTTCTTGTACGTAAGTCGGCATTGTGCCTTTTCTATTTAATTCCGATGCAATTTGTGTGTTTCATCGTAAATAAGAATGTCCGATGGATACAGTAAACCTGAAGTGAAGCAATGGAATCTATAACTAGTGTCACAGGAATGGTTCAAATCATGGAAACTAGGGAGAGTCAGTCTTCTTGTACTTAAGTCGGCATTGTGCCTTATTTATTTAATTCCGATGCAATTTCTGTGTTTCGTCGTCAATAAGAAGGTCCAAGGGATATAATATACATATAGTGAAGCATCGGAATCTAAAACTGGTCTCACAGGAAATGTTCACAGCATAGTCAGAAAGAAGAGTCAGTCTTCTTGTACTTAAGTCGGCATTGAGCCTTTTCTATTTAATTCCGATGCAATTTCTGTGTTTCATCGTCAATAAGAAGGTCCAAGGGATACAGTTAACATATAGTGAAGCATCGGAATCTAAAACTGGTCTCACAGGAAATGTTCAAATCTTAGTAAGTAAGAAGAGTAAGTCTTCTTATTCTTAAGTCGGCATTGTGCCTTTTCTATTTAATTCCGATACAATTTCTGTGTTTCGTCGTCAATAAGAAGGTCAGAGGGATACAGAAAAATTGAGGTGAAACATCGGAATCTTTAACTAGTGTTACAGGAATGGTTCAAAAAATAGACTGTAAGAAGAGTCAGTCTTCTTGTACTTAAGTCTGCTTTGTGTCTTTTCTATTTAATTCCGATGCAATTTGTGTGTTTCATCGTAAATTAGAATGTCAGATGGATACAGTAAACCTGAAGTGAAGCAATGGAATCTATAACTAGTGTCACAGGAATGGTTCAAAACATGGAATCTAGGAAGAGTCAGTCTTCTTGTACTTAAGTCGGCATTGTGCCTTATTTATTTAATTCCGATGCAATTTCTGTGTTTCGTCGTCAACAAGAAGGTCCAAGGGATACAATAAACATATAGTGAAGCATCTGAATCTAAAACTGGTCTCACAGGAAATGTTCACAACATAGTCAGAAAGAAGAGTCAGTCTTCTTGTACTTAAGTCGGCATTGTGCCTTTTGTATTTAATTCCGATGCAATTTCTGTGTTTCATCGTCAATAAGAAGGTCAGAGGGATACAGTAAACCTGAAGCATCGGAATCTATAACTAGTGTCACAGGAATGGTTCAAAACATAGACAGTAAGAAGAGCCAGTCTGCTTGTACTTATGTCTGCATTGAGCATTTTCTATTTCATTCCGGTGCAATTTCTGTGTTTCATCGTCAATAAGAAGGTCCAAGGGATGCAGTAAACCTGAAGTGAAGCATCGGAATCTATAACTAGTGTCACAGGAATGGTTCAAAACATATACAGTAGGAAGAGCCAGTCTTCTTGTACTTAAGTCGTCATTGTGCCTTTTCTATTTAATTCCGATGCAGTTTCTGTGTTTCGTCCTCAATAAGAAGGTCCAAGAGATACAGTAAACCTGAAGTGAAACATCGGAATCTATAACTAGTGTCACAGGAATGGTTATAAACATAGACAGTAAGATGAGTCAGTCTTCTTGTACGTACGTCGGGATTGCGCCCTTTGTATTTAATTCCGATGCAATTTCTGTGTTTCATCGTTAATAAGAAGGTCAGAGGAATAGAGTAAACCTGAAGTGAAGCATCGGAATCTATAACTAGTGTCACGGGAATGGTTCAAAACATAGACAGTAGGAATTTCTGTGTTTCTTCTTGTACAGAAGTCGGAATTGTGCCTTTTGTATTTAATTCCGATGCAATTTCTGTGTTTCGTCGTCAATAAGAAGGTCCAAGGGATACAGTGAAACTGATGTGAAGCATCGGAATCTATATCTAGTGTCACAGAAAGGTTCAAAACATAGACAGTAGGAAGTGTCAGTCTCCTTGTACATGAGTCGTCATTGTGCATTTTGTATCTAATTCCGATGCAATTACTGTGTTTCATCGTCAATAAGAACGTCAGAGGGATACAGTAAACCTGAAGTGAAGCATCGGAATCTATAACTAGTGTCACAGGAATGGTTCAAAGCATAGACAGTAGGAAGAGTGAGTAGCTTGTACTTAAGTCGGCATTGTGCCTTTTCTATTTAATTCCGATGCAATTTCTGTATTTTGTCATCAATAAGAATGTCACAGGGATACAGTAAACCTAAAGTGAAGCATCGGAATCTGTAACTAGTGTCACAGGAATGGTTAATGACATACACAGCAAGAAGAGTCAGTCTTCATGTACTAAGTCGGCATTGTGCCTTTTGTATTTAAATCCGATGCAATTTCTTTGTTTCATCGTCAATAAGAAGGTCCAACGGATACAGTTAACATATAGTGAAGCATCGGAATCTAAAACTGGTCTCACAGGAAATGTTCAAATCATAGTTAGTAAGAAGAGTCAGTCTTCTTATTCTTAAGTCGGCATTGTGCCTTTTCTATTTAATTCCGATGCAATTTCTGTGTTTCGTCGTCAATAAGAAGGTCAGAGGGATACAGTAAATTTGAAGTGAAACATCGGAATCTTTAACTAGTGTTACAGGAATGGTTCAAAACATAGACTGTAAGAAGAGTCAGTCTTCTTGTACTTAAGTCGGCATTGTGCCTTTTCTATTTAATTCCGATGCAATTAGTGTGTTTCATCGTAAATAAGAATGTCAGATGGATACAGTAAACCTGAAGTGTAGCAATTGAATCTATAACTAGTGTCACAGGAATGGTTCAAAACATGGAAACTAGGAAGAGTCAGTCTTCTTGTACTTAAGTCGGCATTGTGCCTTATTTATTTCATTCCGATGCAATTTCTGTGTTTCGTCGTCAACAAGAAGGTCCAAGGGATACAATAAACATATAGTGAAGCATCGGAATCTAAAACTGGTCTCACAGGAAATGTTCACAACATAGTCAGAAAGAAGAGTCAGTCTTCTTGTACTTAAGTCGGCATTGTGCCTTTTGTATTTAATTCCGATGCAATTTCTGTGTTTCATCGTCAATAAGAAGGTCAGAGGGATACAGTAAACCTGAAGTGATGCATCGGAATCTAAGACTAGTGTCACAGGAATGCTTCATAACAGAGACAGTAAGAAGAGTCAGTCTTCTTGTACTTAAGTCGGCATTGTGCCTTTTCTATTTAATTCCGATGCAAATTCTGTGTTTCGTCGTCAATAAGAATGTCCAAGGGATACAGTAAACCTGAAGCATCGGAATCTATAACTAGTGTCACAGGAATTGTTCAAAACATAGACAGTAAGAAGAGTCAGTCTGCTTGTACTTAAGTCGGCATTGAGCCTTTTCTATTTAGTTCCGATGCAATTTCTGTGTTTCATCGTCAACAAGAAGGTCAGAGGGATACAGTAAACCTGAAGTGAAGCATCGGAATCTATAACTAGTGTCACAGGAATGGTTCAAAACATAGACAATAGGAAGAGTCAGTCTTCTTGTACTTAAGTCGGCATTGTGCCTTTCCTATTTAATTCCGATGCAATTTCTGTGTTTCGTCGTCAATAAGAAGGTCCAAGGGATGCAGTAAACTTGAAGTGAAGCATCGGAATCTATAACTAGTGTCACAGGAATGGTTCAAAACATAGACAGTAAGAAGAGTAAGTCCTCTTGTACTTAAGTCGGCATGTCCATTTTGTATTTAATTCCGATGCAATTTCTGTGTTTCATAGACAATAAGAAGGTCAGATGGATACAGTAAACCTGAAGTGAAGCATCGGAATCTACAACTAGTGTCACAGGAATGGTGGAAAACATATACAGTAGGAAGAGCCAGTCTTCTTGTACTTAAGTCGGCATTGTGCCTATTCTATTTAATTCCGATGCAATTTCTGTGTTTCGTAGTCAATAAGAAGGTCCAAGGGATACAGTAAACCTGAAGTGAAGCATCGGAATCTATAACTAGTGTCACAGGAATGGTTAAAAACATAGACTGTAAGATTAGTCAGTCTTCTTGTACGTACGTCGGGATTGCGCCTTTTGTATTTAATTCCGATGCAATTTCTGTGTTTCATAGTCAATAAGAAAGTCAGATGGATACAGTATACCTGAAGTGAAGCATCGGAATCTATAACAAGTGTCACAGGAATGGTTGAAAACATATACAGTAGGAAGAGCCAGTCTTCTTGTACTTAAGTCGGCATTGTGCCTTTTCTATTTAATTCCGATGCAATTTCTGTGTTTCGTCCTCAATAAGAAGGTCCAAGGGATACAGTAAACCTGAAGTGAAACATCGGAATCTATAACTAGTGTCACAGGAATGGTTCAAAACATAGACAGTAAGATGAGTCAGTCTTCTTGTACGTACGTCGGGATTGCGCCCTTTGTATTTAATTCCGATGCAATTTCTGTGTTTCATCGTTAATAAGAAGGTCAGAGGAATAGAGTAAACCTGAAGTGAAGCATCGGAATCTATAACTAGTGTCACGGGAATGGTTCAAAACATAGACAGTAGGAATTTCTGTGTTTCTTCTTGTACATAAGTCGGAATTGTGCCTTTTGTATTTAATTCCGATGCAATTTCTGTGTTTCGTCGTCAATAAGAAGGTCCAAGGGATACAGTGAAACTGATGTGAAGCATCGGAATCTATATCTAGTGTCACAGAAAGGTTCAAAACATAGACAGTAGGAAGTGTCAGTCTCCATGTACATGAGTCGTCATTGTGCATTTTGTATCTAATTCCGATGCAATTACTGTGTTTCATCGTCAATAAGAACGTCAGAGGGATACAGTAAACCTGAAGTGAAGCATCGGAATCTATAACTAGTGTCACAGGAATGGTTCAAAGCATAGACAGTAGGAAGAGTGAGTAGCTTGTACTTAAGTCGGCATTGTGCCTTTTCTATTTAATTCCGATGCAATTTCTGTATTTTGTCATCAATAAGAATGTCACAGGGATACAGTAAACCTAAAGTGAAGCATCGGAATCTGTAACTAGTGTCACAGGAATGGTTAAAGGCATACACAGAAAGAAGAGTCAGTCTTCATGTACTAAGTCGGCATTGTGCCTTTTGTATTTAAATCCGATGCAATTTCTTTGTTTCATCGTCAATAAGAAGGTCCAAGGGATACAGTTAACATATAGTGAAGCATCGGAATCTAAAACTGGTCTCACAGGAAATGTTCAAATCATAGTTAGTAAGAAGAGTCAGTCTTCTTATTCTTAAGTCGGCATTGTGCCTTTTCTATTTAATTCCGATGCAATTTCTGTGTTTCGTCGTCAATAAGAAGGTCAGAGGGATACAGTAAATTTGAAGTGAAACATCGGAATCTATAACTAGTGTCACAGGAATGGTTCAAAACATAGACAGTAAGATGAGTCAGTCTTCTTGTACGTACGTCGGGATTGCGCCCTTTGTATTTAATTCCGATGCAATTTCTGTGTTTCATCGTTAATAAGAAGGTCAGAGGAATAGAGTAAACCTGAAGTGAAGCATCGGAATCTAAGACTAGTGTCACAGGAATGCTTCATAACAGAGACAGTAAGAAGAGTCAGTCTTCTTGTACTTAAGTCGGCATTGTGCCTTTTCTATTTAATTCCGATGCAAATTCTGTGTTTCGTCGTCAATAAGAATGTCCAAGGGATACAGTAAACCTGAAGCATCGGAATCTATAACTAGTGTCACAGGAATGGTTCAAAACATAGACAGTAAGAAGAGTCAGTCTGCTTGTACTTAAGTCGGCATTGAGCCTTTTCTATTTAATTCCGATGCAATTTCTATGTTTCATCGTCAATAAGAAGGTCAGAGGGATACAGTAAACCTGAAGTGATGCATCGGAATCTAAGACTAGTGTCACAGGAATGCTTCATAACAGAGACAGTAAGAAGAGTCAGTCTTCTTGTACTTAAGTCGGCATTGTGCCTTTTCTATTTAATTCCGATGCAAATTCTGTGTTTCGTCGTCAATAAGAAGGTCCAAGGGATGCAGTAAACTTGAAGTGAAGCATCGGAATCTATAACTAGTGTCACAGGAATGGTTCAAAACATAGACAGTAAGAAGAGTAAGTCCTCTTGTACTTAAGTCGGCATGTCCATTTTGTATTTAATTCCGATGCAATTTCTGTGTTTCGTAGACAATAAGAAGGTCAGATGGATACAGTAAACCTGAAGTGAAGCATCGGAATCTACAACTAGTGTCACAGGAATGGTGGAAAACATATACAGTAGGAAGAGCCAGTCTTCTTGTACTTAAGTCGGCATTGTGCCTATTCTATTTAATTCCGATGCAATTTCTGTGTTTCGTAGTCAATAAGAAGGTCCAAGGGATACAGTAAACCTGAAGTGAAGCATCGGAATCTATAACTAGTGTCACAGGAATGGTTAAAAACATAGACTGTAAGATGAGTCAGTCTTCTTGTACGTACGTCGGGATTGCGCCTTTTGTATTTAATTCCGATGCAATTTCTGTGTTTCATAGTCAATAAGAAAGTCAGATGGATACAGTATACCTGAAGTGAAGCATCGGAATCTATAACAAGTGTCACAGGAATGGTTGAAAACATATACAGTAGGAAGAGCCAGTCTTCTTGTACTTAAGTCGGCATTGTGCCTTTTCTATTTAATTCCGATGCAATTTCTGTGTTTCGTCCTCAATAAGAGGTCCAAGGGATACAGTAAACCTGAAGTGAAACATCGGAATCTATAACTAGTGTCACAGGAATGGTTCAAAACATAGACAGTAAGATGAGTCAGTCTTCTTGTACGTACGTCGGGATTGCGCCCTTTGTATTTAATTCCGATGCAATTTCTGTGTTTCATCGTTAATAAGAAGGTCAGAGGAATAGAGTAAACCTGAAGTGAAGCATCGGAATCTATAACTAGTGTCACGGGAATGGTTCAAAACATAGACAGTAGGAATTTCTGTGTTTCTTCTTGTACATAAGTCGGAATTGTGCCTTTTGTATTTAATTCCGATGCAATTTCTGTGTTTCGTCGTCAATAAGAAGGTCCAAGGGATACAGTGAAACTGATGTGAAGCATCGGAATCTATATCTAGTGTCACAGAAAGGTTCAAAACATAGACAGTAGGAAGTGTCAGTCTCTTTGTACATGAGTCGGCATTGTGCCTTTTGTATCTAATTCCGATGCAATTACTGTGTTTCATCGTCAATAAGAACGTCAGAGGGATACAGTAAACCTGAAGTGAAGCATCGGAATCTATAACTAGTGTCACAGGAATGGTTCAAAGCATAGACAGTAGGAAGAGTCAGTCTGCTTGTCCTTAAGTCGGCATTGTGCCTTTTCTATTTAATTCCGATGCAATTACTGTATTTTGTCATCAATAAGAATGTCACAGAGATACACTGAACCTAAAGTGAAACATTGGAATCTATAACTAGTGTCACAGGAATGGTTAAAAACATACACAGCAAGAATAGTCGGTCTTCATGTACTAAGTCGGCATTGTGCCTTTTGTATTTAAATCCGATGCAATATCTGTGTTTCATCGTCAATAAGAAGGTCCAAGGGATACAGTTAACATATAGTGAAGCATCGGAATCTAAAACTGGTCTCACAGGATATGTTCAAATCATAGTTAGTAAGAAGAGTCAGTATTCTTATTCTTAAGTCGGCATTGTGCCTTTTCTATTTAATTCCGATGCAATTTCTGTGTTTCGTCGTCAATAAGAAGGTCAGAGGGATACAGTAAATTTGAGTGAAACATCGGAATCTTTAACTAGTGTTACCGGAATGGTTCAAAACATAGACTGTAAGAAGAGTCAGTCTTCTTGTACTTAAGTCGGCATTGTGCCTTTTCTATTTAATTCTGATGCAATATGTGTGTTTCATCGTAAATAAGAATGTCAGATGGATACAGTAAACCTGAAGTGAAGCAATGGAATCTATAACTAGTGTCACAGGAATGGTTCAAAACATGGAAACTAGGAAGAGTCAGTCTTCTTGTACTTAAGTCGGCATTGTGCCTTATTTATTTAATTCCGATGCAATTTCTGTGTTTCGTCGTCAACAAGAAGGTCCAAGGGATGCAATAAACATATAGTGAAGCAACGGAATCTAAAACTGGTCTCACAGGAAATGTTCACAACATAGTCAGAAAGAAGAGTCAGTCTTCTTGTACTTAAGTCGGCATTGTGCCTTTTGTATTTAATTCCGATGCAATTTCTGTGTTTCATCGTCAATAAGAAGGTCAGAGGGATACAGTAAACCTGAAGTGAAGCATCGGAATCTATAACTAGTGTCACAGGAATGGTTCAAAACATAGACAGTAAGAAGAGTAAGTCCTCTTGTACTTAAGTCGGCATTGCCATTTTGTATTTAATTCCGATGCAATTTCTGTGTTTCATAGACAATAAGAAGGTCAGATGGATACAGTAAACCTGAAGTGAAGCATCGGAATCTACAACTAGTGTCACAGGAATGGTGGAAAACATATACAGTAGGAAGAGCCAGTCTTCTTGTACTTAAGTCGGCATTGTGCCTTTTCTATTTAATTCCGATGCAATTTCTGTGTTTCGTAGTCAATAAGAAGGTCCAAGGGATACAGTAAACCTGAAGTGAAGCATCGGAATCTATAACTAGTGTCACAGCAATGGTTAATAACATAGACTGTAAGATGAGTCAGTCTTCTTGTACGTACGTCGGGATTGCGCCTTTTGTATTTAATTCCGATGCAATTTCTGTGTTTCATAGTCAATAAGAAGGTCAGATGGATACAGTATACCTGAAGTGAAGCATCGGAATCTATAACTAGTGTCACGGGAACGGTTCAAAACATAGACAGTAGGAATTTCTGTGTTTCTTCTTGTACATAAGTCGGAATTGTGCCTTTTGTATTTAATTCCGATGCAATTTCTGTGTTTCGTCGTCAATAAGAAGGTCCAAGGGATACAGTGAAACTGATGTGAAGCATCGGAATCTATATCTAGTGTCACAGAAAGGTTCAAAACATAGACAGTAGGAAGTGTCAGTCTCCTTGTACATGAGTCGTCATTGTGCATTTTGTATCTAATTCCGATGCAATTACTGTGTTTCATCGTCAATAAGAACGTCAGAGGGATACAGTAAACCTGAAGTGAAGCATCGGAATCTATAACTAGTGTCACAGGAATGGTTCAAAGCATAGACAGTAGGAAGAGTGAGTAGCTTGTACTTAAGTCGGCATTGTGCCTCTTCTATTTAATTCCGATGCAATTTCTGTATTTTGTCATCAATATGAATGTCACAGGGATACAGTAAACCTAAAGTGAAGCATCGGAATCTGTAACTAGTGTCACAGGAATGGTTAAAGTCATACACAGAAAGAAGAGTCAGTCTTCATGTACTAAGCTGGCATTGTGCCTTTTGTATTTAAATCCGATGCAATTTCTTTGTTTCATCGTCAATAAGAAGGTCCAAGGGATACAGTTAACATATAGTGAAGCATCGGAATCTAAAACTGGTCTCACAGGAAATGTTCAAATCATAGTTAGTAAGAAGAGTCAGTCTTCTTATTCTTAAGTCGGCATTGTGCCTTTTCTATTTAATTCCGATGCAATTTCTCTGTTTCGTCGTCAATAAGAAGGTCAGAGGGATACAGTAAATTTGAAGTGAAACATCGGAATCTATAACTAGTGTCACAGGAATGGTTCAAAACATAGACAGTAAGATGAGTCAGTCTTCTTGTACATACGTCGGGATTGCGCCCTTTGTATTTAATTCCGATGCAATTTCTGTGTTTCATCGTTTATAAGAAGGTCAGAGGAATAGAGTAAACCTGAAGTGAAGCATCGGAATCTATAACTAGTGTCACGGGAATGGTTCAAAACATAGACAGTAGGAATTTCTGTGTTTCTTCTTGTACATAAGTCGGAATTGTGCCTTTTGTATTTAATTCCGATGCAATTTCTGTGTTTCGTCGTCAATAAGACGGTCCAAGGGATACAGTGAAACTGATGTGAAGCATCGGAATCTATATCTAGTGTCACAGAAAGGTTCAAAACATAGACAGTAGGAAGTGTCAGTCTCCTTGTACATGAGTCGTCATTGTGCTTTTGTATCTAATTCCGATGCAATTACTGTGTTTCATCGTCAATAAGAACGTCAGAGGGATACAGTAAAGCTGAAGTAATGCATCGGAATCTATAACTAGTGTCACAGGAATGGTTCAAAACATAGACAGTAGGAAGAGTCAGTCTTCTTGTACTTAAGTCGGCATTGTGCCTTTTGTATTTAATTCCGATGCAATTTCTGTGTTTCATCGTCAATAAGAAGGTCCAAGGGATACAGTAAACATATAGTGAAGCATCGGAATCTAAAACTGGTCTTACAGGAAATGTTCACAACATAGTCAGTAAGAAGAGGCAGTCCTCTTGTACTTAAGACGGCATTGTGCCTTTTGTATTTAATTCGGATGCAATTTCTGTGTTTCATCGTCAATAAGAAGGTCAGAGGGATACAGTAAACCTGAAGTGAAATATCGGAATCTAAAACTGGTCTCACAGGAAATGTTCAAATCATAGTCAGTAAGAAGAGTCAGTCTTCTCATACTTAATTCGGCATTGTGCATTTTTTATTTGATTCCGATGCAATTTCTGTGTTTCGTCGTCAATAAGAAGGTCAGAGGGATACAGTAAATTTAAAGTGAAACATCGGGATCTTTAACTAGTGTTACAGGAATGGTTCAAAACATAGACTGTAAGAAGAGTCAGTCTTCTTGTACGTAAGTCAGCATTGTGCCTTTTCTATTTAATTCCGATGCAATTTGTGTGTTTCATCGTAAATAAGAATGTCAGATGGATACAGTAAACCTGAAGTGAGGCAATGGAATCTATAACTAGTGTCACAGGAATGGTTCAAATCATGGAAACTAGGGAGAATCAGTCTTCTTGTACTTAAGTCGGCATTGTGCCTTATTTATTTAATTCCGATGCAATTTCTGTGTTTCGTCGTCAACAAGAAGGTCCAAGGGATACAATAAACATATAGTGAAGAATCAGAATCTAAAACTGGTCTCACAGGAAATGTTCACAACATAGTCAGAAAGAAGAGTCAGTCTTCTTGTACTTAAGTCGGCATTGTGCCTTTTGTATTTAATTCCGATGCAATTTCTGTGTTTCTTCGTCAATAAGAAGGTCAGAGGGATACAGTAAACCTGAACTGAAGCATCGGAATCTAAGACTAGTGTCACAGGAACGCTTCATAACAGAGACAATAAGAAGAGTCAGTCTTCGTGTACTTCAGTCGGCATTGTGCCTTTTCTATTTAATTCCGATGCAAATTCTGTGTTTCGTCGTCAATAAGAATGTCCAAGGGATACAGTAAACCTGAAGCATCGGAATCTATAACTAGTGTCACAGGAATGGTTCAAAACATAGACAGTAAGAAGAGTCAGTCTGCTTGTACCTATGTCTGCATTGAGCATTTTCTATTTCATTCCGATGCAATTTCTGTGTTTCATCGTCAATAAGAAGGTCCAAGGGATGCAGTAAACCTGAAGTGAAGCATCGGAATCTATAACTAGTGTCACAGGAATGGTTCAAAACATAGACAGTAAGAAGAGTAAGTCCTCTTGTACTTAAGTCGGCATTGTGCATTTTGTATTTAATTCCGATGCAATTTCTGTGTTTCATAGTCAATAAGAAGGTCAGATGGATACAGTATACCTGTAGTGAAGCATCGGAATCTATAACTAGTGTCACAGGAATGGTTGAAAACATATACAGTAGGAAGAGCCAGTCTTCTTGTACTTAAGTCGTCATTGTGCCTTTTCTATTTAATTCCGATGCAATTTCTGTGTTTCGTCCTCAATAAGAAGGTCCAAGGGATACAGTAAACCTGAAGTGAAACATCGGAATCTATAACTAGTGTCACAGGAATGTTTATAAACATAGACAGTAAGATGAGTCAGTCTTCTTGTACGTACGTCGGGATTGCGCCCTTTGTATTTAATTCCGATGCAATTTCTGTGTTTCATCGTTAATAAGAAGGTCAGAGGAATAGAGTAAACCTGAAGTGAAGCATCGGAATCTATAACTAGTGTCACGGGAATGGTTCAAAACATAGACAGTAGGAATTTCTGTGTTTCTTCTTGCACATAAGTCGGAATTGTGCCTTTTGTATTTAATTCCGATGCAATTTCTGTGTTTCGTCGTCAATAAGAAGGTCCAAGGGATACAGTGAAACTGATGTGAAGCATCGGAATCTATATCTAGTGTCACAGAAAGGTTCAAAACATAGACAGTAGGAAGTGTCAGTCTCCTTGTACATGAGTCGTCATTGTGCATTTTGTATCTAATTCCGATGCAATTACTGTGTTTCATTGTCAATAAGAACGTCAGAGGGATACAGTAAAACTGAAGTGAAGCATCGGAATCTATAACTAGTGTCACAGGAATGGTTCAAAGCATAGACAGTAGGAAGAGTGAGTAGCTTGTACTTAAGTCGGCATTGTGCCTTTTCTATTTAATTCCGATGCAATTTCTGTATTTTGTAATCAATAAGAATGTCACAGGGATACAGTAAACCTAAAGTGAAGCATCGGAATCTGTAACTAGTGTCACAGGAATGGTTAAAGACATACACAGCAAGAAGAGTCAGTCTTCATGTACTAAGTCGGCATTGTGCCTTTTGTATTTAAATCCGATGCAATTTCTTTGTTTCATCGTCAATAAGAAGGTCCAACGGATACAGTTAACATATAGTGAAGCATCGGAATCTAAAACTGGTCTCACAGGAAATGTTCAAATCATAGTTAGTAAGAAGAGTCAGTCTTCTTATTCTTAAGTCGGCATTGTGCCTTTTCTATTTAATTCCGATGCAATTTCTGTGTTTCGTCGTCAATAAGAAGGTCAGAGGGATACAGTAAATTTGAAGTGAAACATCGGAATCTTTAACTAGTGTTACAGGAATGGTTCAAAACATAGACTGTAAGAAGAGCCAGTCTTCTTGTACTTAAGTCGGCATTGTGCCTTTTCTATTTAATTCCGATGCAATTAGTGTGTTTCATCGTAAATAAGAATGTCAGATGGATACAGTAAACCTGAAGTGAAGCAATTGAATCTATAACTAGTGTCACAGGAATGGTTCAAAACATGGAAACTAGGAAGAGTCAGTCTTCTTGTACTTAAGTCGGCATTGTGCCTTATTTATTTCATTCCGATGCAATTTCTGTGTTTCGTCGTCAACAAGAAGGTCCAAGGGATACAATAAACATATAGTGAAGCATCGGAATCTAAAACTGGTCTCACAGGAAATGTTCACAACATAGTCAGAAAGAAGAGTCAGTCTTCTTGTACTTAAGTCGGCATTGTGCCTTTTGGATTTAATTCCGATGCAATTTCTGTGTTCCATCGTCAATAAGAAGGTCAGAGGGATACAGTAAACCTGAAGTGAAGCATCGGAATCTAAGACTAGTGTCACAGGAATGCTTCATAACAGAGACAGTAAGAAGAGTCAGTCTTCTTGTACTTAAGTCGGCATTGTGCCTTTTCTATTTAATTCCGACGCAAATTCTGTGTTTCGTCGTCAATAAGAATGTCCAAGGGATACAGTAAACCTGAAGCATCGGAATCTATAACAAGTGTCACAGGAATGGTCAAAACGTAGACAGTAAGAAGAGTCAGTCTGCTTGTACTTAAGTCCGCATTGAGCCTTTTCTATTTAATTCCGATGCAATTTCTGTGTTTCATCGTCAATAAGAAGGTCAGAGGGATACAGTAAACCCGATGTGAAGCATCGGAATCTATAACTAGTGTCAGAGGAATGGTTCAAAACATAGACAATAGGAAGAGTCAGTCTTCTTGTACTTAAGTCGGCATTGTGCCTTTCCTATTTAATTCCGATGCAATTTCTGTGTTTCGTCGTCAATAAGAAGGTCCAAGGGATGCAGTAAACCTGAAGTGAAGCATCGGAATCTATAACTAGTGTCACAGGAATGGTTCAAAACATAGACAGTAAGAAGAGTAAGTCCTCTTGTACTTAAGTCGGCATTGTGCATTTTGTATTTAATTCCGATGCAATTTCTGTGTTTCATAGTCAATAAGAAGGTCAGATGGATACAGCAAACCTGAAGTGAAGCATCGGAATCTATAACTAGTGTCACAGGAATGGTTGAAAACATATACAGTTGGAAGAGCCAGTCTTCTTGAACTTAAGTCGGCATTGTGCCTTTTCTATTTAATTCCGATGCAATTTCTGTGTTTCGTAGTCAATAAGAAGGTCCAAGGGATACAGTTAACCTGTAGTGAAGCATCGGAATGTATAACTAGTGTCACAGGAATGGTTCAAAACATAGACAGTAAGATGAGTCAGCCTTCTAGTACGTACGTCGGGATTGCGCCTGTTGTATATAATTCCGATGCAATTTCTGTGTTTCATCGTTAATAAGAAAGTCAGAGGAATACGGTAAACCTGAAGTGAAGCATCGGAATCTATAACTAGTGTCACGGGAAAGGTTCAAAACATAGACAGTAGGAAGAGTCAGTCTTCTTGTACTTAAGTCGGAATTGTGCCTTTTGTATTTAATTCCTATGCAATTTCTGTGTTTCGTCGTCAATAAGAAGGTCCAAGGGATACAGTGAACCTGATGTGAAGCATCGGAATATATATCTAGTGTCACAGAATGGTTCAAAACATAGACAGTGGGAAGAGTCAGTCTCTTTGTACATGAGTCGGCATTGTGCCTTTTGTATCTAATTCCGATGCAATTACTGTGTTTCATCGTCAATAAGAACGTCAGAGGGATACAGTAAACCTGAAGTGAAGCATCGGAATCTATAACTAGTGTCACAGGAATGGTTCAAAGCATAGACAGTAGGAAGAGTCAGTCTGCTTGTACTTAAGTCGGCATTGTGCCTTTTCTATTTAATTCCGATGCAATTTCTGTATTTTGTCATCAATAAGAATGTCACAGAGATACACTAAACCTAAAGTGAATCATTGGAATCTATAACTAGTGTCACAGGAATGGTTAAAAAATTACACAGCAAGAAGAGTCGGTCTTCATGTACTAAGTCGGCATTGTGCCTTTAGTATTTAAATCCGATGCAATTTCTGTGTTTCATCGTCAATAAGAAGGTCCAAGGGATACAGTTAACATATAGTGAAGCATCGGAATCTAAAACTGGTCTCACAGGATGTGTTCAAATCATAGTTAGTAAGAAGAGTCAGTCTTCTTATTCTTAAGTCGGCATTGTGCCTTATCTATTTAATTCCGATGCAATTTCTGTGTTTCGTCGTCAATAAGAAGGTCAGAGGGATACAGTAAATTTGAGTGAAACATCGGAATCTTTAACTAGTGTTACTGGAATGGTTCAAAACATAGACTGTAAGAAGAGTCAGTCTTCTTGTACTTAAGTCGGCATTGTGCCTTTTCTATTTAATTCCGATGCAATTTGTGTGTTTCATCGTAAATAAGAATGTCAGATGGATACAGTAAACCTGAAGTGAAGCAATGGAATCTATAACTAGTGTCACAGGAATGGTTCAAAACATGGAAACTAGGAAGAGTCAGTCTTCTTGTACTTAAGTCGGCATTGTGCCTTATTTATTTAATTCCGATGCAATTTCTGTGTTTCGTCGTCAACAAGAAGGTCCAAGGGATACAATAAACATATAGCGAAGCAACGGAATCTAAAACTGGTCTCACAGGAAATGTTCACAGCATAGTCAGAAAGAAGAGTCAGTCTTCTTGTACTTAAGTCGGCATTGTGCCTTTTGTATTTAATTCCGATGCAATTTCTGTATTTCGTCGTCAATAAGAAGGTCCAAGGGATGCAGTAAACCTGAAGTGAAGCATCGGATTCTATAACTAGTGTCACAGGAATGGTTCAAAACATAGACAGTAAGAAGAGTAAGTCCTCTTGTACTTAAGTCGACATTGTCCATTTTGTATTTAATTCCGATGCAATTTCTGTGTTTCATAGACAATAAGAAGGTCAGACGGATACAGTAAACCTGAAGTGAAGCATCGGAATCTACAACTAGTGTCACAGGAATGGTGGAAAACATATACAGTGGGAAGAGCCAGTCTTCTTGTACTTAAGTCGGCATTGTGCCTTTTCTATTTAATTCCGATGCAATTTCTGTGTTTCGTAGTCAATAAGAAGGTCCAAGGGATACAGTAAACCTGAAGTGAAGCATCGGAATCTATAACTAGTGTCACAGGAATGGTTAAAAACATAGACTGTAAGATGAGCCAGTCTTCTTGTACGTACGTCGGGATTGCGCCTTTTGTATTTAATTCCGATGCAATTTCTGTGTTTCATAGTCAATAAGCAGGTCAGATGGATACAGTATACCTGAAGTGAAGCATCGGAATCTATAACTAGTGTCACAGGAATGGTTCAAAGCATAGACAGTAGGAAGAGTGAGTAGCTTGTACTTAAGTCGGCATTGTGCCTTTTCTATTTAATTCCGATGCAATTTCTGTATTTTGTCATCAATAAGAATGTCACAGGGATACAGTAAACCTAAAGTGAAGCATCGGAATCTGTAACTAGTGTCACAGGAATGGTTAAAGACATACACAGAAAGAAGAGTCAGTCTTCATGTACTAAGTCGGCATTGTGCCTTTTGTATTTAAAACCGATGCAATTTCTTTGTTTCATCGTCAATAAGAATGTCCAAGGGATGCAGTTAACATATAGTGAAGCATCGGAATCTAAAACTGGTCTCACAGGAAATGTTCAAATCATAGTTAGTAAAAAGAGTCAGTCTTCTTATTCTTAAGTCGGCATTGTGCCTTTTGTATTTAATTCCGATGCAATTTCTGTGTTTCGTCGTCAATAAGAAGGTCCAAGGGATACAGTGAAACTGATGTGAAGCATCGGAATCTATATCTAGTGTCACAGAAAGGTTCAAAACATAGACAGTAGGAAGTGTCAGTCTCCTTGTACATGAGTCGTCATTGTGCACTTTGTATCTAATTCTGATGCAATTACTGTGTTTCATCGTCAATAAGAACGTCAGAGGGATACAGTAAACCTGAAGTGAAGCATCGGAATCTATAACTAGTGTCACAGGAATGGTTCAAAGCATAGACAGTAGGAAGAGTGAGTAGCTTGTACTTAAGTCGGCATTGTGCCTTTTCTATTTAATTCCGATGCAATTTCTGTATTTTGTCATCAATAAGAATGTCACAGGGATACAGTAAACCTAAAGTGAAGCATCGGAATCTGTAACTAGTGTCACAGGAATGGTTAAAGACATACACAGAAAGAAGAGTCAGTCTTCATGTACTAAGTCGGCATTGTGCCTTTTGTATTTAAATCCGATGCAATTTCTTTGTTTCATCGTCAATAAGAATGTCCATGGGATACAGTTAACATATAGTGAAGCATCGGAATCTAAAACTGGTCTCACAGGAAATGTTCAAATCATAGTTAGTAAAAAGAGTCAGTCTTCTTATTCTTAAGTCGGCATTGTGCCTTTTCTATTTAATTCCGATGCAATTTCTGTGTTTCGTCGTCAATAAGAAGGTCAGAGGGATACAGTAAATTTGAAGAAAAACTTCGGAATCTTTAACTAGTGTTACAGGAATGGTTCAAAACATAGACTGTAAGAAGAGTCAGTCTTCTTGTACTTAAGTCGGCATTGTGCCTTTTCTATTTAATTCCGATGCAATTAGTGTGTTTCATCGTAAATAAGAATGTCAGATGGATACAGTAAATCTGAAGTGAAGCAATTGAATCCATAACTAGTGTCACAGGAATGGTTCAAAACATGGAAACTAGGAAGAGTCAGTCTTCTTGTACTTAAAACGGCATTGTGCCTTATTTATTTCATTCCGATGCAATTTCTGTGTTTCGTCGTCAACAAGAAGGTCCAAGGGATACAATAAACATATAGTGAAGCATCGGAATCTAAAACTGGTCTCACAGGAAATTTTCACAACATAGTCAGAAAGAAGAGTCAGTCTTCTTGTACTTAAGTCGGCATTGTGCCTTTTGGATTTAATTCCGATGCAATTTCTGTGTTTCATCGTCAATAAGAAGGTCAGAGGGATACAGTAAACCTGAAGTGAAGCATCGGAATCTAAGACTAGTGTCACAGGAATGCTTCATAACAGAGACAGTAAGAAGAGTCAGTCTTCTTGTACTTAAGTTGGCATTGTGCCTTTTCTATTTAATTCCGATTCAAATTCTGTGTTTCGTCGTCAATAAGAATGTCCAAGGGATACAGTAAACCTGAAGCATCGGAATCTATAACTAGTGTCACAGGAATGGTTCAAAACATAGACAGTAAGAAGAGTCAGTCTGCTTGTACTTAAGTCGGCATTGAGCCTTTTCTATTTAATTCCGATGCAATTCCTAAGTTTCATCGTCAATAAGAAGGTCAGAGGGATACAGTAAACCTGAAGTGAAGCATCGGAATCTATAACTAGTGTCACAGGAATGGTTCAAAACATAGACAGTAAGATGAGTCAGTCTTCTAGTACGTACGTCGGGATTGCGCCTGTTGTATATAATTCCGATGCAATTTCTGTGTTTCATCGTTAATATGAAAGTCAGAGGAATACGGTAAACCTGAAGTGAAGCATCGGAATCTATAACTAGTGTCACGGGAATGGTTCAAAACATAGACAGTAGGAAGAGTCAGTCTTCTTGTACTTAAGTCGGAATTGTGCCTTTTGTATTTAATTCCTATGCAATTTCTGTGTTTCGTCGTCAATAAGAAGGTCCAAGGGATACAGTGAACCTGATGTGAAGCATCGGAATATATATCTAGTGTCACAGAAAGGTTCAAAACATAGACAGTAGGAAGAGTCAGTCTCTTTGTACATGAGTCGGCATTGTGCCTTTTGTATCTAATTCCGATGCAATTACTGTGTTTCATCGTCAATAAGAACGTCAGAGGGATACAGTAAACCTGAAGTGAAGCATCGGAATCTATAACTAGTGTCACAGGAATGGTTCAAAGCATAGACAGTAGGAAGAGTCAGTCTGCTTGTACTTAAGTCGGCATTGTGCCTTTTCTGTTTAATTCCAATGCAATTTCTGTATTTTGGCATCAATAGGAATGTCACAGAGTTACACTAAACCTAAAGTGAAACATTGGAATCTATAACTAGTGTCACAGGAATGGTTAAAAACGTACACAGCAAGAAGAGTCGGTCTTCATGTACTAAGTCGGCATTGTGCCTTTTGTATTTAAATCCGATGCAATTTCTGTGTTTCATCGTCAATAAGAAGGTCCAAGGGATACAGTTAACATATAGTGAAGCATCGGAATCTAAAACTGGTCTCACAGGATATGTTCAAATCATAGTTAGTAAGAAGAGTCAGTCTTCTTATTCTTAAGTCGGCATTGTGCCTTTTCTATTTAATTCCGATGCAATTTCTGTGTTTCGTCGTCAATAAGAAGGTCAGAGGGATACAGTAAATTTGAGTGAAACATCGGAATCTTTAACTAGTGTTACTGGAATGGTTCAAAACATAGACTGTAAGAAGAATCAGTCTTCTTGTACTTAAGTCGGCATTGTGCCTTTTCTATTTAATTCCGATGCAATTTGTGTGTTTCATCGTAAATAAGAATGTCAGATGGATACAGTAAACCTGACGTGAAGCAATGGAATCTATAACTAGTGTCACAGGAATGGTTCAAAACATGGAAACTAGGAAGAGTCAGTCTTCTTGTACTTAAGTCGGCATTGTGCCTTATTTATTTGATTCCGATGCAATTTCTGTGTTTCGTCGTCAACAAGAAGGTCCAAGGGATACAATAAACATATAGTGAAGCAACGGAATCTAAAACTGGTCTCACAGGAAATGTTCACAACATAGTCAGAAAGAAGAGTCAGTCTTCTTGTACTTAAGTCGGCATTGTGCCTTTTGGATTTAATTCCGATGCAATTTCTGTGTTTCATCGTCATTAAGAAGGTCAGAGGGATACAGTAAACCTGAAGTGAAGCATCGGAATCTAAGACTTGTGTCACAGGAATGCTTCATAACAGAGACAGTAAGAAGAGTCAGTCTTCTTGTACTTAAGTCGGCATTGTGCCTTTTCTATTTAATTCCGATGCAAATTCTGTGTTTCGTCGTCAATAAGAATGTCCAAGGGATACAGTAAACCTGAAGCATCGGAATCTATAACTAGTGTCACAGGAATTGTTCAAAACATAGACAGTAAGAAGAGTCAGTCTGCTTGTACTTAAGTCGGCATTGAGCCTTTTCTATTTAGTTCCGATGCAATTTCTGTGTTTCATCGTCAATAAGAAGGTCAGAGGGATACAGTAAACCCGAAGTGAAGCATCGGAATCTCTAACTAGTGTCACAGGAATGGTTCAAAACATAGACAATAGGAAGAGTCAGTCTTCTTGTACTTAAGTCGGCATTGTGCCTTTCCTATTTAATTCTGATGCAATTTCTGTGTTTCGTCGTCAATAAGAAGGTCCAAGGGATGCAGTAAACCTGAAGTGAAGCATCGGAATCTATAACTAGTGTCACAGGAATGGTTCAAAACATAGACAGTAAGAAGAGTAAGTCCTCTTGTACTTAAGTCGGCATTGTGCATTTTGTATTTAATTCCGATGCAATTTCTGTGTTTCATAGACATTAAGAAGGTCAGATGGATACAGTAAACCTGAAGTGAAGCATCGGAATCTACAACTAGTGTCACAGGAATGCTGGAAAACATATACAGTAGGAAGAGCCAGTCTTCTTGTACTTAAGTCGGCATTGTGCCTTTTCTATTTAATTCCGATGCAATTTCTGTGTTTCGTAGTCAATAAGAAGGTCCAAGGGATACAGTACACCTGAAGAGAAGCATCGGAATCTATAACTAGTGTCACAGGAATGGTTAAAAACATAGACTGTAAGATGAGTCAGTCTTCTTGTACGTACGTCGGGATTGCGCCTTTTGTATTTAATTCCGATGCAATTTCTGTGTTTCACGTTAATACGAAGGTCAGAGGAATACAGTAAACCTGAAGTGAAGCATCTGAATCTATAACTAGTGTTACGGGAATGCTTCAAAACATAGACAGTAGGAAGAGTCAGTCTTCTTGTACTTAAGTCGGCATTTTGCCGTTTGTATTTAATTCCGATGCAATTTCTGTATTTTGTCATCAATAAGAATGTCACAGGGATACAGTAAACCTAAAGTGAAGCATCGGAATCTATAACTAGTGTCACAGGAATGGTTAAAAACATACACAGCAAGAAGAGTCAGTCTTCATGTACTATGTCGGCATTGTGCTTTTTGTATTTAAATCCGATGCAATTTCTGTGTTTCATAGTCAATAAGAAGGTCAGATGGATACAGTAAACCTGAAGTGAAGAATCGGAATCTATAACTAGTGTCACAGGAATGGTTGAAAACATATACAGTAGGAAGAGCCAGTCTTCTTGTACTTAAGTCGGCATTGTGCCTTTTGTATTTAATTCCGATGCAATTTCTGGGTTTCGTCGTCAATAAGAAGGTCCAAGGGATACAGTGAACCTGGTGTGAAGCATCGGAATCTATATCTAGTGTCACAGAAAGGTTCAAAACATAGACAGTAGGGAGAGTCAGTCTCCTTGTACATGAGTCGGCATTGTGCCTTTTGTATCTAATTCCGATGCAATTACTGTGTTTCATCGTCAATAAGAACGTCAGAGGGATACAGTAAACCTGAAGTGAAGCATCGGAATCTATAACTAGTGTCACAGGAATGGTTCAAAGCATAGACAGTAGGAAGAGTCAGTCTGCTTGTACTTAAGTCGGCATTGTGCATTTTCTATTTAATTCCGATGCAATTTCTGTAATTTGTCATCAATAAGAATGTGACAGGAATACAGTAAACCTAAAGTGAAGCATCGGAATCTATAACTAGTGTCACAGGAATGGTTAAAAACATACACAGCAAGAAGAGTCAGTCTTCATGTACTATGTCGGCATTGTGCTTTTTGTATTTAAATCCGATGCAATTTCTGTGTTTCATCGTCAATAAGAAGGTCCAAGGGATACAGTTAACATATAGTGAAGCATCGGAATCTAAAACTGGTCTCACAGGAAATGTTCAAACCATAGTTAGTAAGAAGAGTCAGTCTTCTTATTCTTAAGTCGGCATTGTGCTTTTTCTATTTAATTCCGATGCAATTTCTGTGTTTCGTCGTCAATAAGAAGGTCAGAGGGATACAGTAAATTTGAAGTGAAACATCGGAATCTTTAACTAGTGTCACAGGAATGGTTCAAAGCATAGACAGTAGGAAGAGTCAGTCTTCTTGTACTTAAGTCGGCAATGTGCCTTTTCCATTTAATTCCGATGCAATTTCTGTGTTTCATCGTAAATAAGAATGGCAGATGGATACAGTAAACCTGAAGTGAAGCAATGGAATCTATAACTTGTGTCACAGGAATGGTTCAAAACATGGAAACTAGGAAGAGTCAGTCTTCTTGTACTTAAGTCGGCATTGTGCCTTTTCTATTTAATTCCGATGCAATTTCTGTGTTTCGTCGTCAATAAGAAGGTCCAAGGGATACAATAAACATATAGTGAAGCATCGGAATCTAAAACTGGTCTCACAGGAAATGTTCACAACATAGTCAGAAAGAAGAGTCAGTCTTCTTGTACTTAAGTCGGCATTGTGCCTTTTGTATTTAATTCCGATGCAATCTCTGTGTTTCATCGTCAATAAGAAGGTCAGAGGGATACAGTAAACCTGAAGTGAAGCATCGGAATTTATAACTAGTGTCACAGGAATGGTTCATAACAGAGACAGTAAGAAGAGTCAGTCTTCTTGTACTTAAGTCGGCGTTGTGCCTTTTCAATTTAATTCCGATGAAATTTCTGTGTTTCGTCGTCAATAAGAAGGTCCAAGGGATACAGTGAACCTGATGTGAAGCATCGGAAACTATATCTAGTGTCACAGAAAGGTTCAAAACATAGACAGTAGGAAGAGTCAGTCTCCTTGTACATGAGTCGGCATTGTGCCTTTTGTATCTAATACCGATGCAATTACTGTGTTTCATCGTCAATAGAAAGGTCAGAGGGATACAGTAAACCTAATGTCAAGCATCGGAATCTATAACTAGTGTTACAGGAATGGTTCAAAACATAGACACTAGGAAAGGTCAGTCTTCTTGTACTCATGTCGGCATTGTGCCATTTATATTTAATTCCGATGTAATTTCTGTGTTTCATCGTCAATAAGAAGGTCCAAGGGATACAGTAAACCTGAAGTGAAGCATCGGAATCTATAACTAGTGTCCCAGGAATGGTTCTAAACATAGAAAGTATGAAGAGTCAGTCTTCTTGTACTTAAGTCCGCATTTTGCCTTTTGTATTTAATTCCGATGCAATTTCTGTGTTTCAGCGTCTATAAGAAGGTCCAAGGGATACAGTAAACGCTTAGTGAAGCATCGGAATCTAAAACTGGTCTCACAGGAATGGTTCAAAACATAGGCAGTAGGAAGAGTCAGTCTTCTTGTACTTAAGTCGGCATTGTGCCTTTTGTATTTAATTCCGATGCAATGTCTGTGTTTCATCGTCAATAAGAAAGTCCAAGGGATACAAGAAACATATAGTGAAGCATCGGAATGTAAAACTGGTCTCCCAGGAAATGTTCACAACATAGTCAGAAAGAAGAGTCAGTCTTCTTGTACTTAGGTCGGCATTGTGCCTTTTGTATTTAATTCCGATGCAATTTCTGTGTTTCATCGTCAATAAGAGGGTCAGAGGGATACAGTAAACATGAAGTGAAACATCGGAATCTATAACTAGTGTCACAGGAATGGTTCAAAACAGAGACAGTATGAAGAGACAGTCTTCTTGTACTGAAGTCGGCATTGTGTCTTTTCTATTTAATTCCGATGCAAATTCAGTGTTTCCTCGTCAATAAGAATGTCCAAGGGATACAGTAAACCTGAAGTGAAGCATTGGAATCTATAACTAGTGTCACAGGAATGGTTCAAATGATAGACAGTAAGAAGAGTCAGTCTTCTTGTACTTAAGTCGGCATTGTGCCTTTTCTATTTAATTCCGATGCAATTTCTGTGTTTCATCGTCAATAAGAAGTTCAGAGGGATACAGTAAACCTGAAGTGAAGCATCGGAATCTATAACTAGTGTCACAGGAATGGTTCAAACATTGACAATCCGAAGAGTCAGTCTTCTTGTACTTAAGTCGGCATTGTGCCTTTCCTATTTAATTCCGATGCAATTTCTGTGTATCGTCTTCAATAAGAAGTTCCAAGGGATACAGTAAACCTGAAGTGAAGCATCGGAATCTATAACTAGTGTCACAGGAAAGGTTCAAAACATACACAGTAAGAAGTGTCTGTGTTCTTCTACCTAAGTCGACATTGTGCACTTTGTATTAATTTTCGATCCAATTTCTGTGTTTCATCGTCAATAACAAGGTCCAAGGGATATAGTAAACCTGAAGTGAAACATCGGAATCTATAACTAGTGTCACAGAAAACGTTCAAAGCATAGACAGTAAGAAGAGTCTGTCTTCTTGTACTTAAGTCGGCATTGTGCCTTTTGTATTTAATTCCGATGCAACTTCTGTGTTTCGTCGTCAATAAGAAGGTCACAGGGATACAGTAAACCTGAAGTGAAGCATCGGAATCTATAACTAGTGTCACAGGAATTGTTCAAAACATGCACAGCAAGAAGAGTCAATCTTCTTGTACTTAAGTCTGCATTGTGCCTTTTGTATTTAATTCCGATGTAATTTCTGTGTTTCATCGTCAATAAGAACGTCCAAGGGATACAGTAAACCAGAAGTGATGCATCGGAATCTATAACTAGTGTCACAGGAATGGTTCACAACATAGACAGTAGGAAGAGTCAGTCTTCTTGTACTTAAGTCGGCATTGTGCATTTTGTATTTAATTCCGCTGCAATTTCTGTGTTTCATCGTCAATACGAAGGTCCAAAGGATACAGTAAACCTGAAGTGAAGCACCGGAATCTATAACTAGTGTCACAGGAATGGTTCAAAACATAGACAGTAAGAAGAGCCAGTCATCTTGTATTTGAGTCGGAATTGTGCCTTTTGTATTTAATTCCGATGCAATTTCTGTGTTTCATCGTCAATGAGAAGGTCAGAGGAATACAGTAAACCTGAAGTGAAGCATCGGATTCTATAACTAGTGTCACCGGAAAGGTTCAAAACACAGTCAGTAAGAAGAGTCAGTCTTCCTGTACTTAAGTCGGCATTGTGCCTTTTCTATTGAATTCCGACGCAATTTCTGTGTTTCGTCGACAATAAGAAAGTCCAAGGGATACAGTAAACCTGAAGTGAAGCATAGGAAGCTATAACTAGAGTCACAGGAATGGTTCAAAACATAGACAATAAGAAGAGTCAGTCTTCTTGTACTTAAGTCGGAATTGTGCCTTTTGTATCTAATTCCGATGCAATTACTGTGTTTCATCGTCAATAAGAAGGTCAGAGCGATACAGTAAACATAAAGTGAAGCATCGGAATCTATAACTAGTGTCACAGGAATGGTTCAAAACATAGACACTAGGAAAGGTCAGTCTTCTTGTACTCAAGTCGGCATTGTGCATTTTATATTTAATTCCGATGTAATTTCTGTGTTTCATCGTCAATAGGAAGGTCCAAGGGATACAGTAAACCTGAAGTGAAGCATCGGAATCTATAACTAGTGTTCCAGGAATGGTTCAAAACATAGACAGTAAGAAGAGTCAGTCTTCTTGTACGTAAGTCGGCATTTTGCCTTTTGTATTTAATTCCGATGCAATGTCTGTGTTTCATTGTCAGTGAGAAAGTCCAAGGGATACAATAAACAAATAGTGAAGCATCGGAATCTATAACTGGTCTCACAGGAAATGTTCACAACATAGTAAGACAGAAGAGTCAGTGTTCTTGTACTTAAGTCGGCATTGTGCGTTTTGAAATTTAATTCCGATGCAATTTCTGTGTTTCATCGTCAATAAGAAGTTCAGAGGGATACAGTAAGCCTGAAGTGAAGCATCGGAATCTATAACTAGTGTCACAGGAATGGATCAAAGCATTGACAATCGGAAGAGTCAGTCTTCTTGTACTTAAGTCCGCATTGTGACTTTCCTATTTAATTCCGATGCAATGTCTGTGTATCGTCGTCAATAAGACGTTCCAAGGGATACAGTAAACCTGAAGTGAAGCTTCGGAATCTATATCTAGTGTCACAGGAAAGGTTCAAAACATAGACAGTAAGAAGAGTCAGTCTTCTTGTACTTAAGTCGGCATTGTGCCTTTTCTATTTAATTCCGTTGCAATCTCTGTGTTTCGTCGTCAATAAGAAGGTCAGAGGGATACAGTAAACATGAAGTGAAGCATATGAATGTATAACTACTGTCACAGGAATGGTTCAAAATATAGACAGTTAGAAGAGTCAGTCTCCTTGTACTTAAGTCGGCAATGTGCCTTTTCTTTTTAATTCGGATGCATTTTTCTGTGTTTCATCGTCAATAAGAATGTCTGAGGGATACAGTAAACCTGAAGTGAAGCATCGGAATGTATAACTAGTGTCACAGGAATGGTTCAGAGCATAGACAGTAGGAAGAGTCAGTCTTCTTGTACTTATGTCGGCATTGTGCCTTTTCTATTTAATTCCGATGCAATTTCTGTGTTTCGTCGTCAATAAGAAGGTCAGAGGGATACAGTAAAGCTGAAGTAATGCATCGGTATCTATAACTAGTGTCACAGGAATGGTTCAAAAGATACACAGTAGGAAGAGTCAGTCTTCTTGTCCTTAAGTCGGCATTGTGCCTTTTGTATTTAATTCCGATGCAATTTCTGTGTTTCATCGTCAATAAGAAGGTCCAAGGGATACAGTAAACATATTGTGAAGCATCGGAATCTAAAACTGGTCTCACAGGAAATGTTCACAACATAGTCAGTAAGAAGAGTCAGTCCTCTTGTACTTAAGACGGCATTGGGCCTTTTGCATTTAATTCGGATGCAATTTCTGTGTTTCATCGTCAATAAGAAGGTCAGAGGGATACAGTAAACCTAAAGTGATGCATCGGAATCTATAACTAGTGTCACAGGAATGGTTCATAACATAGACACTAGGAAGAGTCAGTCTTCTTGTACTTAAGTCGGCATTGTGCCTTTTGTATTTAATTCCGATGCAATTTCTGTGTTTCGTCGTCAATAAGAAGGTCCAAGGGATACAGTGAACCTGAAGTGAAGCATCGGAATCTATAACTAGTGTCACAGGAAAGGTTCAAAACATAGACAGTAAGAAGAGACAGTCCACTTCTACTTAAGTCGGCATTTTGCCTTTTGTATTTAATTCCGATGCAATTTCTGTGTTTCATCGTCAATAAGAAGGTCAGAGGGATACAGTAAACCTGAAGTGAAGCATCGGAATCTATAACTAGTGTCACAGGAATGGTTCAAAGGATAGACAGTAGGAAGAGTCAGTCTGCTTGTACTTAAGTCGGCATTGTGCCTTTTCTATTTAATTCCGATGCAATTTCTGTATTTTGTCATCAATACGAATGTGACAGGGATACAGTAAACCTAAAGTGAAGCATCGGAATCTATAACTAGTGTCACAGGAATGGTTAAAAACATACACAGCAAGAAGAGTCAGTCTTCATGTACTAAGTCGGCATTGTGCCTTTTGTATTTAATTCCGATGCAATTTCTGTGTTTCATCGTCATTAAGAAGGTCCAAGGGATACAGTAAAGATATAGTGAGGCATCGGAATCTAAAACTGGTCTCACAGGAAATGTTCAAATCATAGTCAGTAAGAAGAGTCAGTCTTCTTATTCTTAAGTCGGCATTGTGCCTTTTCTATTTAATTCCGATGCAATTTCTGTGTTTCGTCGTCAATAAGAAGGTCAGAGGGATACAGTAAATTTTAAGTGAAACATCGGAATCTTTAACTAGTGTTACAGGAATGGCTCAAAACATAGACTGCAAGAAGAGTCAGGCTTCTTGTACTTAAGTCGGCATTGTGCGTTTTCTATTTAGATCCGATGCAATTTGTGTGTTTCATCGTAAATAAGAATGTCAGATGGATACAGTAAACCTGAAGTGAAGCAATGGAAACTATAACTAGTGTCACAGCAATGGTTCAAAACATGGAAACTAGGAAGAGTCAGTCTTCTTGTACTTAAGTCGGCATTTTGCCTTATTTATTTAATTCCGATGCAATTTCTGTGTTTCGTCGTCAATAAGAATGTCCAAGGGACACAATAAACATATAGTGAAGCATCGGAGTCTGAAACTGGTCTCACAGGAAATGTTCACAACATAGTCTGAAAGAAGAGTCAGTCTTCTTGTACTTAAGTCGGCATTGTGCCTTTTGTATTTAATTCCGATGCAATAACTGTGTTTCATCGTCAATAATTAGGTCAGAGGGATACAGTAAACCTGAAGTGAAGCATCGGAATCTATAACTAGTGTCACAGGAATGGTTCATAACAGAGACAGTAAGAAGAGTCAGTCTTCTTGTACTTCAGTCGGCATTGTGCCTTTTCTATTTAATTCCGATGCAAATTCTGTGTTTCGTCGTCAATAAGAATGTCCAAGGGATACAGTAAACTGAAGCATCGGAATCTATAACTAGTGTCACAGGAATGGTTCATAACAGAGACAGTAAGAAGAGTCAGTCCTCTTGTACTTCAGTCGGCATTGTGCCTTTCCTATTTAATTCCGATGCAATTTCTGTGTTTCGTCGTCAATAAGAAGGTCCAAGGGATGCAATAAACCTGAAGTGAAGCGTAAGAACCTATAACGAGTGTCACAGGAATGGTTCAAAACATAGACAGTAAGAAGAGTAAGTCCTCTTGTACTTAAGTCGGCATTGTGCATTTTGTATTTAATTCCGATGCAATTTCTGTGTTTCATAGTGAATAAGAAGGTCAGATGGATACAGTAAACCTGAAGTGAAGCATCGGAATCTATAACTAGTGTCACAGGAATGGTTGAAAACATATACATTAGGAAGAGTCAGTCTTCTTGTACTTAAGTCGTCATTGTGCCTTTCCTATTTAATTCCGATGCAATTTCTGTGTTTCGTCCTCAATAAGAAGGTCAGAGGAATACAGTAAACCTGAAGTGAAGTATCGGAATCTATAACTAGTCTCACGGGAATGGTTCAAAACATAGACAGTAGGAAGAGTCAGTCTTCTTGTACTTAAGTCGGAATTGTGCCTCTTGTATTTAATTCCGATGCAATTTCAGTGTTTCCTCGTCAATAAGAAGGTCCAAGGAATACAGTGAACCTGATGTGAAGCATCGGAATCTATATCAAGTGTCACAGAAAGGTTCAAAACATAGACAGTAGGAAGAGTCAGTCTCCTTGTACATGAGTCGGCATTGTGCCTTTTGTATCTAATTCCGATGCAATTACTGTGTTTCATCGTCAATAAGATGGTCAGAGGGATAGAGTAAACCTAAAGTGAAGCATCGGAATCTATAACTAGTGTTACAGGAATGGTTCAAAACATAGACACTAGGAAAAGTCAGTCTTCTTGTACTTAAGTCGGCATTGTGCCTTTTATATTTAATTCCGATATAATTTCTGTGTTTCATCGTCAATAAGAAGGTCCAAGGGATACAGTAAACCTGAAGTGAAGCATCGGAATCTATAACTAGTGTCCCAGGAATGGTTCAAGTCATAGACAATAAGAAGAGTCAGTCTTCTTGTACTTAAGTCGGCATTTTGCCTTTTGTATTTAATTCCGATGCAATTTCTCTGTTTCAGCGTCAATAAGAAGGTCCAAGGGATACAGTAAACGCATAGTGAAGCATCGGAATCTAAAACCGGTCTCTCAGGAAAGGTTCAAAACATAGAGATTAAGAAGAGCCAGTCATCATGTATTTGAGTCGGCATTGTGCCTTTTGTATTTAATTCCGATGCAATTTCTGTTTTTCATCCTAAATAAGAAAAGCAGAGGGATACAGTAAGCCTGAAGTGAAGCATCGGAATCTGTAACTAGTGTCACAGGAATGGTTCTAAACATAGACAGTAGGAAGAGTCAGTCTCCTTGTACTTAAGTCGGCATTGTGCCTTTTGTAGTTAATTCCGATGCAAATTCTGTGTTTCGTCGTCTTTAAGAAGGTCCAAGGGATACAGTAATCCTGAAGTGAAGCATCGGAATCTATAACTAGTGTCACAGGAATGGTTCAAAACATAGACTGTAAGAAGAGTCAGTCTTCTTGTACTTAAGTCGGCATTGTGCCTTTTCTATTTAATTCCGCTGCAATTAGTGTGTTTCATCGTAAATAAGAATGTCAGATGGATACAGTAAACCTGAAGTGAAGCAATGGAATCTATAACTAGTGTCACAGGAATGGTTCAAAACATGGAAACTAGGAAGAGTCAGTCTTCTTGTACTTAAGTCGGCATTGTGCCTTATTTATTTCATTCCGATGCAATTTCTGTGATTCGTCGTCAACAAGAAGGTCCAAGGGATACAATAAACATATAGTGAAGCATCGCAATCTAAAACTGGTCTCACAGGAAATGTTCACAACATAGTCAGAAAGAAGAGTCAGTCTTCTTGTACTTAAGTCGGCATTGTGCCTTTTGGATTTAATACTGATGCAATTTCTGTGTTTCATCGTCAATAAGAAGGTCAGAGGGATACAGTAAACCTGAAGTGAAGCATCGGAATCTAAGACTAGTGTCACAGGAATGCTTCATAACAGAGACAGTAAGATGAGTCAGTCTTCTTGTACTTAAGTCGGCATTGAGCCTTTTCTATTTAATTCCGATGCAAATTCTGTGTTTCGTCGTCAATAAGAATGTCCAAGGGATACAGTAAACCTGAAGCATCGGAATCTATAACTAGTGTCACAGGAATGGTTCAAAACATAGACAGTAAGAAGAGTCAGTCTGCTTGTACTTAAGTCGGCATTGAGCCTTTTCTATTTAATTCCGATGCAATTTCTGTGTTTCATCGTCAATAAGAAGGTCAGAGGGATACAGTAAACCCGAAGTGAAGCATCGGAATCTATAACTAGTGTCACAGGAATGGTTCAAAACATAGACAATAGGAAGAGTCAGTCTTCTTGTACTTAAGTCGGCATTGTGCCTTTCCTATTTAATTCCGACGCAATTTCTGTGTTTCGTCGTCAATAAGAAGGTCCAAGGGATGCAGTAAACCTGAAGTGAAGCATCGGAATCTATAACTAGTGTCACAGGAATGGTTCAAAACATAGACAGTAAGAAGAGTAAGTCCGCTTGTACTTAAGTCGGCATTGTGCATTTTGTATTTAATTCCGATGCAATTTCTGTGTTTCATAGTCAATAAGAAGGTCAGATGGATACAGTAAACCTGAAGTGAAGCATCGGAATCTATAACTAGTGTCACAGGAATGGTTGAAAACATATACAGTAGGAAGAGCCAGTGTTCTTGAACTTAAGTCCGCATTGTGCCTTTTCTATTTAATTCCGATGCAATTTCTGTGTTTCGTAGTCAATAAGAAGGTCCAAGGGATACAGTAAACCTGAAGTGAAGCATCGGAATGTATAACTAGTGTCACAGGAATGGTTCAAGTCATAGACAGTAAGAAGAGTCAGTCTTCTTGTACTTAAGTCGGCATTTTGACATTTGTATTTAATTCCGATGCAATTTCTCTGTTTCAGCGTCAAAAAGAAGGTCCAATGGAAACAGTAAACGCATAGTGAAGCATCGGAATCTAAAACCGGTCTCTCAGGAAAGGTTCAAAACATAGAGATTAAGAAGAGCCAGTCATCTTGTATTTGAGACGGCATTGAGCCTTTTGTATTTAATTCCGATGCAGTTTCTGTGTTGCATCGTCAATAAGAAAGTCAGAGGGAATCAGTAAACCTGAAGTGAAGCATCGTAATCTATAATTAGTGTCACAGGAATGGTTCAAAACATAGTAAGAAGAGTCAGTCTTCTTGTACTTAAGACGGCATTGTGCCTCTTGGATTTAATTCTGATGCAATTTCTGTGTTTCATCGTCAATAAGAAGGTCCAAGTGATACAGTAAGCCTGAAGTGGAGCATCGGAAACTATAACTAGTGTCACCGGAATGGTTCAAATCATAGACAGTAAGAAGAGTCAGTCTCCTTGTACTTACGTCGGCATTGTGCCTTTTGTAGTTAATTCCGATGCAATGTCTGTGTTTCATCGTCAATAAGAAAGTCCAAGGGATACAATAAACATATAGTGAAGCATCGGAATCTAAAACTGGTCTCACAGGAAATGTTCACAACATAGTCAGAAAGAAGAGTCAGTCTTCCTGCACTTAAGTCGGCATTGTGCCTTTTGTATTTAATTCCGATGCAATTTCTGTGTCTCATCGTCAATAAGAAGGTCAGTGGGATACAGTAAACCTGAAGTGAAACATCGGAATCTATAATGTAGTGTCACAGGAATGGTTCAAAACAGAGACAGTAGGAAGAGTCAGTCTTCTTGTACTTAAGTCGGCATTGTGCCTTTTCTATTTAATTCCGATGCAAATTCTGTGTTTCGTCGTCAATAAGAAGGTCAGAGGGATACAGTAAATTTTAAGTGAAACATCGGAATCTTTAACTAGTGTTACAGGAATGGCTCAAAACATAGACTGTAAGAAGAGTCAGTCTTCTTGTACTTAAGTCGGCATTGTGCCTTTTCTATTTAGTTCCGATGCAATTTGTGTGTTTCATCGTAAATAAGAATGTCAGATGGATACAGTAAACCTGAAGTGAAGCAATGGAAACTATAACTAGTGTCACAGGAATGGTTCAAAACATGGAAACTAGGAAGAGTCAGTCTTCGTGTACTTAAGTCGGCATTTTGCCTTATTTATTTAATTCCGATGCAATTTCTGTGTTTCGTCGTCAATAAGAAGGTCAGAGGGATACAGTAAACCTGAAGTGAAGTATCGGAATCTATAACTAGTGTCACAGGAATGGTTCATAACAGAGACAGTAAGAAGAGTCAGTCTTCTTGTACTTAAGTCGGCGTTGTGCCTTTTGTATTTAATTCCGAAGCAATTTCTGTGTTTCATCGTCAATAAGAAGGTCAGAGGGATACAGTAAACCTGAAGTGAAGCATCGGAATCTATAACTAGTGTCACAGGAATGGTTCATAACAGAGACAGTCAGAAGAGTCAGTCTTCTTGTACTTCAGTCGGCATTGTGCCTTTTCTATTTAATTCCGATGCAAATTCTGTGTTTCGTCGTCAATAAGAATGTCCAAGGGATACAGTAAATCTGAAGCATCGGAATCTATAACTAGTGTCACAGGAATGGTTCATAACAGAGACAGTAAGAAGAGTCAGTCCTCTTGTACTTCAGTCGGCATTGTGCCTTTCCTATTTAATTCCGATGCAATTTCTGTGTTTCGTCGTCAATAAGAAGGTCCAAGGGATGCAATAAAACTGAAGTGAAGCGTAAGAACCTATAACTAGTGTCACAGGAATGGTTCAAAACATAGACAGTAAGAAGAGTAAGTCCTCTTGTACTTAAGTCGGCATTGTGCATTTTGTATTTAATTCCGATGCAATTTCTGTGTTTCATAGTCAATAAGAAGGTCCAAGGGATACAGTGAACCTGATGTGAAGCATCGGAATCTATATCAAGTGTCACAGAAAAGTTCAAAACATAGACAGTAGGAAGAGTCAGTCTCCTTGTACATGAGTCGGCATTGTGCCTTTTGTATCTAATTCCGATGCAATTACTGTGTTTCATCGTCAATAAGATGGTCAGAGGGATAGAGTAAACCTAAAGTGAAGCATCGGAATCTATAACTAGTGTTACAAGAATGGTTCAAAACATAGACACTAGGAAAAGTCAGTCTTCTTGTACTTAAGTCGGCATTGTGCCTTTTATATTTAATTCCGATATAATTTCTGTGTTTCATCGTCAATAAGAAGGTCCAAGGGATACAGTAAACCTGAAGTGAAGCATCGGAATCTATAACTAGTGTCCCAGGAATGGTTCAAGTCATAGACAGTAAGAAGAGTCAGTCTTCTTGTACTTAAGTCGGCATTTTGCCTTTTGTATTTAATTCCGATTCAATTTCTCTGTTTCAGCGTCAATAAGAAGGTCCAAGGGATACAGTAAACGCATAGTGAAGCATCGGAATCTAAAACCGGTCTCTCAGCAAAGGTTCAAAACATAGAGATTAAGAAGAGCCAGTCATCTTGTATTTGAGTCGGCATTGTGCCTTTTGTATTTAATTCCGATGCAGTTTCTGTGTTGCATCGTCAATACGAAAGTCAGAGGGAATCAGTAAACCTGAAGTGAAGCATCGGAATCTATAACTAGTGTCACAGGAATGGTTCGAAACATAGTAAGAAGAGTCAGTCTTCTTGTACTTAAGTCGGCATTGTGCCTCTTGGATTTAATTCCCATGCAATTTCTGTGTTTCATCGTCAATAAGAAGGTCCAAGTGATACAGTAAGCCTGAAGTGGAGCATCGGAAACTATAACTAGTGTCACCGGAATGGTTCAAATCATAGACAGTAAGAAGAGTCAGTCTCCTTGTACTTACGTCGGCATTGTGCCTTTTGTATTTAATTCCGATGCAATTTCTGTTTTTCATCCTAAATAAGAAGGGCAGAGGGATACAGTAAGCCTGAAGTGAAGCATCGGAATCTGTAACTAGTGTCACAGGAATGGTTCTAAACATAGACCGTAGGAAGAGTCAGTCTCCTTGTACTTAAGTCGGCATTGTGCCTTTTGTAGTTAATTCCGATGCAATGTCTGTGTTTCATCGTCAATAAGAAAGTCCAAGGGATACAATAAACATATAGTGAAGCATCGGAATCTAAAACTGGTCTCACAGGAAATGTTCACAACATAGTCAGAAAGAAGAGTCAGTCTTCCTGTACTTAAGTCGGCATTGTGCCTTTTGTATTTAATTCCGATGCAATTTCTGTGTCTCATCGTCAATAAGAAGGTCAGAGGGATACAGTAAACCTGAAGTGAAACATCGGAATCTATAACTAGTGTCACAGGAATGGTTCAAAACAGAGACAGTAGGAAGAGTCAGTCTTCTTGTACTTAAGTCTGCATTGTGGTTTTCTATTTAATTCCGATGCAAATTCTGTGTTTCGTCGTCAATAAGAAGGTCCAAGGGATACAGTAAACCTGAAGTGAAGCATCGGAATCTATAACTAGTGTCACAGGAATGGTTCAAAACATAGACTGTAAGAAGAGTCAGTCTTCTTGTACTTAAGTCAGCATTGTGCCTTTTCTATGTAATTCCGATGCAATTTCTGTGTTTCATCGTCAATAAGAAGTTCAGAGGGATACAGTAAACCTGAAGTGAAGCATCTGAATCTGTTACTAGTGTCACTGGAATGGTTCAAAAATTGACAATCGGAAGAGTCTGTCTTCTTGTACTTAAGTCGGCATTGTGCCTTTCCTATTTAATTCCGATGCAATTTCTGTGTATCGACGTCAATAAGATGTTCCAAGGGATACAGTAAACCTGAAGTGAAGCTTCGGAATCTATAACTAGTGTCACTGGAAAGGTTCAAAACATACACAGTAAGAAGAGTCAGCCATCTTCTACTTAAGTCGGCATTGTCCCTTTTGTATTTAATTCCGATGTTATTTCTGTGTTTCATCGTCAATGAGAAGGTCAGAGGGATACGGTAAACCTGAAGTGAAGCATCGGAATCTATAACTAGTGTCACAAGAATGGTTCAAAAAATAGACAGTAGGAAGAGTCAGTCTTCTTGTACTTAAGTCGGCATTGTGCATTTTGTATTTAATTCCGATGCAATTTCTGTGTTTCATCGTCAATACGAAGGTCCAAGGGAAACAGTAAACCTGAAGTGAAGCACCGGAATCTATAACTAGTGTCACAGGAAAGGTTCAAAAACACTGTCAGTAAGAAGAGTCAGTCTTCCTGTACTTAAGTCGGCATTGTGCCTTTTCTATTTAATTCCAATGCAATTTCTTTGTTTCATCGTCAATAAGAATTTCCAAGGGATACAGTAAACCTGAAGTGAAGCATCGGAATCTATAACTAGAGTCACAGGAATGGTTCAAAACATAGACAGTAGGATGAGTCAGTCTTCTTGTACTCAAGTCGGCATTGTGCCTTTTATAATTAATTCCGATGTAATTTCTGTGTTTCATCGTCAATAAGAAGGTCCAAGGGATACAGTAAACCTGAAGTGAAGCATCGGAAACTATAGCTAGTGTCCCAGGAATGGTTCAAAACATAGACAGTAAGAAGAGTCAGTCTTCTTGTACTTAAGTCGGCATTTTGCCTTTTGTATTTAATTCCGATGCAATTTCTGTGTTTCAGCGTCAATAAGAAGGTCCAAGGGATACAGTAAACGCATAGTGAAGCATCGGAATCTAAAACTGGTCTCACAGGAAGTGATCAAATCATAGTCAGTAAGAAGAGTCAGTCTTCTTGTACTTAAGTCGGCATTGTGCCTTTTCTATTTTATTCCGATGCTATTTCTGTGTTTCATCTTCAATAAGAAGGTCCAAGTGATGCAGTAAGCCTGAAGTGGAGCATCGGAAACTATAGCTAGTGTCCCAGGAATGGTTCAAATCATAGACAGTAAGAAGAGTCAGTCTCCTTGTACTTACGTCGGCATTGTGCCTTTTGTATTTAATTCCGATGCAATTTCTGTTTTTCATCCTAAAGAAGAAGGGCAGAGGGATACAGTAAACCTGAAGTGAAGCATCGGAATCTGTAACTAGTGTCACAGGAATGGTTCTAAACATAGACAGTAGGAAGAGTCAGTCTTCTTGTACTTAAGTCGGCATTGTGCCTTTTGTATTTAATTCCGATGCAATGTCTGTGTTTCATCGTCAATAAGAAAGTCCAAGGGATAAAATAAACATATAGTGAAGCATCGGAATCTAAAACTGGTCTCACAGGAAATGTTCACAACATAGTCAGAAAGAAGAGTCAGTCTTCTTGTACTTAAGTCGGCATTGTGCCATTTGTATTTAATTCCGATGTAATTTCTGTGTTTCATCGTCAATACGAAGGTCCAAGGGATACAGTAAACCTGAAGTGATGCATCTTAATCTATAACTAGTGTCACAGAAATGGTTCAAAACATAGACAGTAGGAAGAGTCAGTCTTCAGTACTTAAGTCGGCATTGTGCATTTTGTATTTAATTCCGATGCAATTTCTGTGTTACATCGTCAATACGAAGGTCCAAGGGAAACAGTAAACCTGAAGTGAAGCACCGGAATCTATAACTAGTGTCACAGGAATGGTTCAAAACATAGACAGTAAGAAGAGTCAGTCTTCTTGTACTTAAGTCGGCATTGTGCCTTTTGTATTTAATTCCGATGCAATTTCAGTGTTTCATCGTATTTAAGAAGGTCCAGGGGATACAGTAAACATATAGTGAAGCATCGGAATCTAAAACTGGTCTCACAGGAAATGTCCAAATCATAGTCAGTAAGAAGACTCAGTCTTCTTGTACTTAAGTCGACATTGTGCAGTTTCTATTTAATTCCGATGCAATATCTGTGTTTCGTCGGGAATAAGAAGGTCCAAGGGATTCAGTAAACTTGAAGTGAACCATCGGAATTAAAAACCGGTCACACAGGAAAGGTTCAATACATAGAGAGGAAGAAGAGCCAGTCATCTTGTATTTGAGTCGGAATTGTGCCTTTTGTATTTAATTCCGATGCAATTTCTGTGTCTCATCGTCAATGAGAAGGTCAGAGGGATACAGTAAACCTGAAGTGAAGCATCGGATTCTATAACTAGTGTCACAGGAAAGGTTCAAAAACACTGTCAGTAAGAAGAGTCAGTCTTCCTGTACTTAAGTCGGCCTTGTGCCTTTTCTATTTAATTCCGATGCAATTTCTGTGTTTCGTCGTCAATAAGAAGGTCAGAGGGATACAGTAAAGCTGAAGTAATGCATCGGAATCTATAACTAGTGTCACGGGAATGGTTCAAAAGATACACAGTAGGAAGAGTCAGTCTTCTTGTCCTTAAGTCGGCATTGTGCCTTTTGTATTTAATTCCGATGCAATTTCTGTGTTTCATCGTCAATAAGAAGGTCCAAGGGATACAGTAAACATATTGTGAAGCATCGGAATCTAAAACTGGTCTCACAGGAAATGTTCACAACATAGTCAGTAAGAAGAGTCAGTCCTCTTGTACTTAAGACGGCATTGGGCCTTTTGTATTTAATTCGGATTCAATTTCTGTGTTTCATCGTCAATAAGAAGGTCAGAGGGATACAGTTAATCTGAAGTGATGCATCGGAATCTATAACTAGTGTCACAGGAATGATTCAAAACATAGACACTAGGAAGAGTCAGTCTTCTTGTACTTAAGTCGGCATTGTGCCTTTTGTATTTAATTCCGATGCAATTTCTGTGTTTCGTCGTCAATAAGAAGGTCCAAGGGATACAGTGAACCTGAAGTGAAGCATCGGAATCTATAACTAGTGTCACAGGAAAGGTTCAAAACATAGACAGTAAGAAGAGACAGTCTATTTCTACTTAAGTCGGCATTTTGCCTTTTGTATTTAATTACGATGCAATTTCTGTGTTTCATCGTCAATAAGAAGGTCAGAGGGATACAGTAAACCTGAAGTGAAGCATCGGAATCTATAACTAGTGTCACAGGAATGGTTCAAAGATAGACAGTAGGAAGAGTCAGTCTGCTTGTACTTAAGTCGGCATTGTGCCTTTTCTATTTAATTCCGATGCAATTTCTGTATTTTGTCATCAATAAGAATGTGACAGGGATACAGTAATCCTAAAGTGAAGCATCGGAATCTATAACTAGTATCACAGGAATGGTTAAAAACATACACAGCAAGAAGAGTCAGTCTTCATGTACTAAGTCGGCATTGTGCCTTTTGTATTTAATTCCGATGCAATTTCTGTGTTTCATCGTCAATAAGAAGGTCCAAGGGATACAGTAAAGATATAGTGAAGCATCGGAATCTAAAACTGGTCTCACAGGAAATGTTCAAATCATATTCAGTAAGAAGAGTCAGTCTTCTTATTCTTAAGTCGGCATTGTGCCTTTTCTATTTAATTCCGATGCAATTTCTGTGTTTCGTCGTCAATAAGAAGGTCAGAGGGATACAGTAAATTTTAAGTGAAACATCGGAATCTTTAACTAGTGTTACAGGAATGGCTCAAAACATAGACTGTAAGAAGAGTCAGTCTTCTTGTACTTAAGTCGGCATTGTGCCTTTTCTATTTAGTTCCGATGCAATTTGTGTGTTTCATCGTAAATAAGAATGTCAGATGGATACAGTAAACCTGAAGTGAAGCAATGGAATCTATAACTAGTGTCACAGGAATGGTTCAAAACATGGAAACTAGGAAGAGTCAGTCTTCTTGTACTTAGGTCGGCATTTTGCCTTATTTATTTAATTCCGATGCAATTTCTGTGTTTCGTCGTCAATAAGAAGGTCCAAGGGACACAATAAACATATAGTGAAGCATCGGAATCTAAAATTGGTCTCACAGGAAATGTTCACAAAATAGTCTGAAAGAAGAGTCAGTCTTCTTGTACTTAAGTCGGCATTGTGCCTTTTGTATTTAATTCCGATGCAATTTCTGTGTTTCATCGTCAATAAGAAGGTCAGAGGGATACAGTAAACCTGAAGTGAAGCATCGGAATCTATAACTAGTGTCACAGGAATGGTTCATAACAGAGACAGTAAGAAGAGTAAGTCTTCTTGCACTTCAGTCGGCATTGTGAATTTTCTATTTACATCCGATGCAAATTCTGTGTTTCGTCGTCAATAAGAAGGTCCAAGGGATGCAATAAACCTGAAGTGAAGCGTAAGAACCAATAACTAGTGTCACAGGAATGGTTCAAATCATAGACAGTAAGAAGAGTAAGTCCTCTTGTACTTAAGTCGGCATTGTGCATTTTGTATTTAATTCCGATGCAATTTCTGTGTTTCATAGTCAATAAGAAGGTCAGATGGATACAGTAAACCTGAAGTGAAGCATCGGAATCTATAACTAGTGTCACAGGAATGGTTGAAAACATATACATTAGGAAGAGTCAGTCTTCTTGTACTTAAGTCGACATTGTGCCTTTGCTATTTAATTCCGATGCAATTTCTGTGTTTCGTCCTCAATAAGAAGGTCCAAGGGATACAGTAAACCTGAAGTGAAGCATCGGAATCTATAACTAGTGTCACAGGGATGGTTCAAAACATAGACAGTAAGATGAGTCAGTCTTCTTGTACGTACGTCGGCATTGCGCCTTTTGTATTTAATTCCGATGCAATTTCTGTGTTTCATCGTTAATAAGAAGGTCAGAGGAATACAGTAAACCTGAAGTGAAGTATCGGAATCTATAACTAGTGTCACGGGAATGGTTCAAAACATAGACACTAGGAAGAGTCAGTCTTCTTGTACCTAAGTCGGAATTGTGCCTTTTGTATTTAATTCCGATGCAAATTCAGTGTTTCCTCGTCAATAAGAAGGTCCAAGGGATACAGTGAACCTGATGTGAAGCATCGGAATCTATATCAAGTGTCACAGAAAGGTTCAAAACATAGACAGTAGGAAGAGTCAGTCTCCTTGTACATGAGTCGGCATTGTGCCTTTTGTATCTAATTCCGATGCAATTACTGTGTTTCATCGTCAATAAGGTGGTCAGAGGGATAGAGTAAACCTAAAGTGTTACAGGAATGGTTCAAAACATAGACACTAGGAAAAGTCAGTCTTCTTGTACTTAAGTCGGCATTGTGCCTTTTATATTTAATTCCGATATAATTTCTGTGTTTCATCGTCAATAAGAAGGTCCAAGGGATACAGTAAACCTGAAGTGAAGCATCGGAATCTATAACTAGTGTCCCAGGAATGGTTCAAGTCATAGACAGTAAGAAGAGTCAGTCTTCTTGTACATAAGTCGGCATTTTGCCTTTTGTATTTAATTCCGATGCAATTTCTCTGTTTCAGCGTCAATAAGAAGGTCCAAGGGATACAGTAAACGCATAGTGAAGCATCGGAATCTAAAACCGGTCTCTCAGCAAAGGTTCAAAACATAGAGATTAAGAAGAGCCAGTCATCTTGTATTTGAGTCGGCATTGTGCCTTTTGTATTTAATTCCGATGCAGTTTCTGTGTTGCATCGTCAATACGAAAGTCAGAGGGAATCAGTAAACCTGAAGTGAAGCATCGGAATCTATAACTAGTGTCACAGGAATGGTTCAAAACATAGTAAGAAGAGTCAGTCTTCTTGTACTTAAGTCGGCATTTTGCCTTTTGTATTTAATTCCGATGCAATTTCTCTGTTTCAGCGTCAATAAGAAGGTCCAAGGGATACAGTAAACGCATAGTGAAGCATCGGAATCTAAAACCGGTCTCTCAGCAAAGGTTCAAAACATAGAGATTAAGAAGAGCCAGTCATCTTGTATTTGAGTCGGCATTGTGCCTTTTGTATTTAATTCCGATGCAGTTTCTGTGTTGCATCGTCAATACGAAAGTCAGAGGGAATCAGTAAACCTGAAGTGAAGCATCGGAATCTATAACTAGTGTCACCGGAATGGTTCAAATCATAGACAGTAAGAAGAGTCAGTCTCCTTGTACTTACGTCGGCATTGTGCCTTTTGTATTTAATTCCGATGCAATTTCTGTTTTTCATCCTAAATAAGAAGGGCAGAGGGATACAGTAAGCCTGAAGTGAAGCATCGGAATCTGTAACTAGTGTCACAGGAATGGTTCTAAACATAGACAGTAGGAAGAGTCAGTCTCCTTGTACTTAAGTCGGCATTGTGCCTTTTGTAGTTAATTCCGATGCAATGTCTGTGTTTCATCGTCAATAAGAAAGTCCAAGGGATACAATAAACATATAGTGAAGCATCGGAATCTAAAACTGGTCTCACAGGAAATGTTCACAACATAGTCAGAAAGAAGAGTCAGTCTTCCTGTACTTAAGTCGGCATTGTGCCTTTTGTATTTAATTCCGATTCAATTTCTGTGTCTCATCGTCAATAAGAAGGTCAGAGGGATACAGTAAACCTGAAGTGAAACATCGGAATCTATAACTAGTGTCACAGGAATGGTTCAAAACAGAGACAGTAGGAAGAGTCAGTCTTCTTGTACTTAAGTCGGCATTGTGCCTTTTCTATTTAATTCCGATGCAAATTCTGTGTTTCGTCGTCAATAAGAAGGTCCAAGGGATACAGTAAACCTGAAGTGAAGCATCGGAATCTATAACTAGTGTCACAGGAATGGTTCAAAACATAGACTGTAAGAAGAGTCAGTCTTCTTGTACTTAAGTCAGCATTGTGCCTTTTCTATGTAATTCCGATGCAATTTCTGTGTTTCATCGTCAATAAGAAGTTCAGAGGGATACAGTAAACCTGAAGTGAAGCATCTGAATCTGTAACTAGTGTCACAGGAATGGTTCAAAAGATTGACAATCGGAAGAGTCTGTCTTCTTGTACTTAAGTCGGCATTGTGCCTTTTCTATTTAATTCCGATGCAATTTCTGTGTATCGTCGTCAATAAGATGTTCCAAGGGATACAGTAAACCTGAAGTGAAGCATCGGAATCTGTAACTAGTGTCACTGGAAAGGTTCAAAACATACACAGTAAGAAGAGTCAGCCATCTTCTACTTAAGTCGGCATTGTGCCTTTTGTATTTAATTCCGATGTTATTTCTGTGTTTCATCGTCAATGAGAAGGTCAGAGGGATACGGTAAACCTGAAGTGAAGCATCGGAATCTATAACTAGTGTCACAAGAATGGTTCAAAACATAGACAGTAGGAAGAGTCAGTCTTCTTGTACTTAAGTCGGCATTCTGCATTTTGTATTTAATTCCGATGCAATTTCTGTGTTTCATCGTCAATACGAAGGTCCAAGGGAAACAGTAAACCTGAAGTGAAACACCGGAATCTATAACTAGTGTCACAGGAAAGGTTCAAAAACACTGTCAGTAAGAAGAGTCAGTCTTCCTATACTTAAGTCGGCATTGTGCCTTTTTTATTTAATTCCAATGCAATTTCTTTGTTTCATCGTCAATAAGAATTTCCAAGGGATACAGTAAACCTGAAGTGAAGCATCGGAATCTATAACTAGAGTCACAGGAATGGTTCAAAACATAGACAGTAGGATGAGTCAGTCTTCTTGTACTCAAGTCGGCATTGTGCCTTTTATAATTAATTCCGATGTAATTTCTGTGTTTCATCGTCAATAAGAAGGTCCAAGGGATACAGTAAACCTGAAGTGAAGCATCGGAAACTATAGCTAGTGTCCCAGGAATGGTTCAAAACATAGACAGTAAGAAGAGTCAGTCTCCTTGTACTTAAGTCGGCATTTTGCCTTTTGTATTTAATTCCGATGCAATTTCTGTGTTTCAGCGTCAATAAGAAGGTCCAAGGGATACAGTAAACGCATAGTGAAGCATCGGAATCTAAAACTGGTCTCACAGGAAGTGATCAAATCATAGTCAGCAAGAAGAGTCAGTCTCCTTGTACTTACGTCGGCATTGTGCCTTTTGTATTTAATTCCGATGCAATTTCTGTTTTTCATCCTAAAGAAGAAGGGCAGAGGGATACAGTAAACCTGAAGTGAAGCATCGGAATCTGTAACTAGTGTCACAGGAATGGTTCTAAACATAGACAGTAGGAAGAGTCAGTCTTCTTGTACTTAAGTCGGCATTGTGCCTTTTGTATTTAATTCCGATGCAATGTCTGTGTTTCATCGTCAATAAGAAAGTCCAAGGGATAAAATAAACATATAGTGAAGCATCGGAATCTAAAACTGGTCTCACAGGAAATGTTCACAACATAGTCAGAAAGAAGAGTCAGTCTTCTTGTACTTAAGTCGGCATTGTGCCATTTGTATTTAATTCCGATGTAATTTCTGTGTTTCATCGTCAATAAGAAGGTCCAAGGGATACAGTAAACCTGAAGTGATGCATCTTAATCTATAACTAGTGTCACAGAAATGGTTCAAAACATAGACAGTAGGAAGAGTCAGTCTTCAGTACTTAAGTCGGCATTGTGCATTTTGTATTGAATTCCGATGCAATTTCTGTGTTACATCGTCAATACGAAGGTCCAAGGGAAACAGTAAACCTGAAGTGAAGCACCGGAATCTATAACTAGTGTCACAGGAATGGTTCAAAACATAGACAGTAAGAAGAGTCAGTCTTCTTGTACTTAAGTCGGCATTGTGCCTTTTGTATTTAATTCCGATGCAATTTCAGTGTTTCATCTTATTTAAGAAGGTCCATGGGATACAGTAAACATATAGTGAAGCATCGGAATCTAAAACTGGTCTCACAGGAAATGTCCAAATCATAGTCAGTAAGAAGAGTCAGTCTTCTTGTACTTAAGTCGACATTGTGCAGTTTCTATTTAATTCCGATGCAATATCTGTGTTTCGTCGGGAATAAGAAGGTCCAAGGGATTCAGTAAACTTGAAGTGAAGCATCGGAATTAAAAACCGGTCACACAGGAAAGGTTCAATACATAGAGAGTAAGAAGAGCCAGTCATCTTGTATTTGAGTCGGAATTGTGCCATTTGTATTTAATTCCGATGCAATATCTGTGTCTCATCGTCAATGAGAAGGTCAGAGGATACAGTAAACCTGAAGTGAAGCATCGGATTCTATAACTAGTGTCACAGGAAAGGTTCAAAAACACTGTCAGTAAGAAGAGTAAGTCTTCCTGTACTTAAGTCGGCCTTGTGCCTTTTCTATTTAATTCCAATGCAATTTCTTTGTTTCATCGTCAATAAGAATTTCCAAGGGATACAGTAAACCTGAAGTGAAGCATCGGAATCTATAACTAGTGTCACAGGAATGGTTCAAAGCATAGACAGTAGGAAGAGTCAGTCTTCTTGTACTTAAGTCGGCATTGTGCCTTTTCTATTTAATTCCGATGCAATTTCTGTGTTTCGTCGTCAATAAGAAGGTCAGAGGGATACAGTAAAGCTGAAGTAATGCATCGGAATCTATAACTAGTGTCACGGGAATGGTTCAAAAGATACACAGTAGGAAGAGTCAGTCTTCTTGTCCTTAAGTCGGCATTGTGCCTTTTCTATTTAATTCCGATGCAATTTCTGTGTTTAATCGTCAATAAGATGGTCCAAGGGATACAGTAAACATATTGTGAAGCATCGGAATCTAAAACTGGTCTCACAGGAAATGTTCACAACATAGTCAGTAAGAAGAGTCAGTCCTCTTGTACTTAAGACGGCATTGGGCCTTTTGTATTTAATTCGGATTCAATTTCTGTGTTTCATCGTCAATAAGAAGGTCAGAGGGATACAGTAAACCTGAAGTGATGCATCGGAATCTATAACTAGTGTCACAGGAATGATTCAAAACATAGACACTAGGAAGAGTCAGTCTTCTTGTACTTAAGTCGGCATTGTGCCTTTTGTATTTAATTCCGATGCAATTTCTGTGTTTCGTCGTCAATAAGAAGGTCCAAGGGATACAGTGAACCTGAAGTGAAGCATCGGAATTTATAACTAGTGTCACAGGAAAGGTTCAAAACATAGACAGTAAGAAGAGACAGTCTACTTCTACTTAAGTCGGCATTTTGCCTTTTGTATTTAATTACGATGCAATTTCTGTGTTTCATCGTCAATAAGAAGGTCAGAGGGATACAGTAAACCTGAAGTGAAGCATCGGAGTCTATAACTAGTGTCACAGGAATGTTTCAAAAGATAGACAGTAGGAAGAGTCAGTCTGCTTGTACTTAAGTCGGCATTGTGCCTTTTCTATTTAATTCCGATGCAATTTCTGTATTTTGTCATCAATAAGAATGTGACAGGGATACAGTAAACCTAAAGTGAAGCATCGGAATCTATAACTAGTGTCACAGGAATGGTTAAAAACATACACAGCAAGAAGAGTCAGTCTTCATGTACTAAGTCGGCATTGTGCCTTTTGTATTTAATTCCGATGCAATTTCTGTGTTTCATCGTCAATAAGAAGGTCCAAGGGATACAGTAAAGATATAGTGAAGCATCGGAATCTAAAACTGGTCTCACAGGAAATGTTCAAATCATAGTCAGTAAGAAGAGTCAGTCTTCTTATTCTTAAGTCGGCATTGTGCCTTTTCTATTTAATTCCGATGCAATTTCTGTGTTTCATCGTCAATAAGAAGGTCAGAGGGATACAGTAAATTTTAAGTGAAACATCGGAATCTTTAACTAGTGTTACAGGAATGGCTCAAAACATAGACTGTAAGAAGAGTCAGTCTTCTTGTACTTAAGTCGGCATTGTGCCTTTTCTATTTAGTTCCGATGCAATTTGTGTGTTTCATCGTAAATAAGAATGTCAGATGGATACAGTAAACCTGAAGTGAAGCAATGGAATCTATAACTAGTGTCACAGGAATGGTTCAAAACATGGAAACTAGGAAGAGTCAGTCTTCTTGTACTTAAGTCGGCATTTTGCCTTATTTATTTAATTCCGATGCAATTTCTGTGTTTCGTCGTCAATAAGAAGGTCCAAGGGACACAATAAACATATAGTGAAGCATCGGAATCTAAAACTGGTCTCACAGGAAATGTTCACAACATAGTCTGAAAGAAGAGTCAGTCTTCTTGTACTTAAGTCGGCATTGTGCCTTTTGTATTTAATTCCGATTCAATTTCTGTGTTTCATCGTCAATAAGAAGGTCAGAGGGATACAGTAAACCTGAAGTGAAGCATCGGAATCTATAACTAGTGTCACAGGAATGGTTCATAACAGAGACAGTAAGAAGAGTAAGTCTTCTTGTACTTCAGTCGGCATTGTGCCTTTTCTATTTACATCCGATGCAAATTCTGTGTTTCGTCGTCAATAAGAAGGTCCAAGGGATGCAATAAACCTGAAGTGAAGCGTAAGAACCAATAACTAGTGTCACAGGAAAGGTTCAAAACATAGACAGTAAGATGAGTCAGTCTTCTTGTACGTACGTCGGCATTGCGCCTTTTGTATTTAATTCCGATGCAATTTCTGTGTTTCATCGTTAATAAGAAGGTCAGAGGAATACAGTAAACCTGAAGTGAAGTATCGTAATCTATAACTAGTGTCACGGGAATGGTTCAAAACATAGACAGTAGGAAGTGTCAGTCTTCTTGTACTTAAGTCGGAATTGTGCCTTTTGTATTTAATTCCGATGCAATTTCAGTGTTTCCTCGTCAATAAGAAGGTCCAAGGGATACAGTGAACCTGATGTGAAGCATCGGAATGTATATCAAGTGTCACAGAAAGGTTCAAAACATAGACAGTAGGAAGAGTCAGTCTCCTTGTACATGAGTCGGCATTGTGCCTTTTGTATCTAATTCCGATGCAATTACTGTGTTTCATCGTCAATAAGATGGTCAGAGGGATAGACTAAACCTAAAGTGAAGCATCGGAATCTATAACTAGTGTTACAGGAATGGTTCAAAACATAGACACTAGGAAAAGTCAGTCTTCTTGTACTTAATTCGGCATTGTGCCTTTTATATTTAATTCCGATATAATTTCTGTGTTTCATCGTCAATAAGAAGGTCCAAGGGATACAGTAAACCTGAAGTGAAGCATCGGAATCTATAACTAGTGTCCCAGGAATGGTTCAAGATATAGACAGTAAGAAGAGTCAGTCTTCTTGTACTTAAGTCGGCATTTTGCCTTTTGTATTTAATTCCGATGCAATTTCTCTGTTTCAGCGTCAATAAGAAGGTCCAAGGGATACAGTAAACGCATAGTGAAGCATCGGAATCTAAAACCGGTCTCTCAGGAAAGGTTCAAAACATAGAGATTAAGAAGAGCCAGTCATCTTGTATTTGAGTCGGCATTGTGCCTTTTGTACTTAATTCCGATGCAGTTTCTGTGTTGCATCGTCAATAAGAAAGTCAGAGGGAATCAGTAAACCTGAAGTGAAGCATCGGAATCCATAACTAGTGTCACAGGAATGGTTCAAAACATAGTAAGAAGAGTCAGTCTTCTTGTACTTAAGTCGGCATTGTGCCTCTTGGATTTAATTCCGATGCAATTTCTGTGTTTCATCGTCAATAAGAAGGTCCAAGTGATATAGTAAGCCTGAAGTGGAGCATCGGGAACTATAACTAGTGTCACCGGAATGGTTCAAATCATAGACAGTAAGAAGAGTCAGTCTCCTTGTACTTACGCCGGCATTGTGCCTTTTGTATTTAATTCCGATGCAATTTCTGTTTTTCATCCTAAATTAGAAGGGCAGAGGGATACAGTAAGCCTGAAGTGAAGCATCGGAATCTGTAACTAGTGTCACAGGAATGGTTCTAAACATAGACAGTGGGAAGAGTCAGTCTCCTTGTACTTAAGTCGGCATTGTGCCTTTTGTAGTTAATTCCGATGCAATGTCTGTGTTTCATCGTCAATAAGAAAGTCCAAGGGATACAATAAACATATAGTGAAGCATCGGAATCTAAAACTGGTCTCACAGGAAATGTTCACAACATAGTCAGAAAGAAGAGTCAGTCTTCCTGTACTTAAGTCGGCATTGTGCCTTTTGTATTTAATTCCGATGCAATTTCTGTGTCTCATCGTCAATAAGAAGGTCAGAGGGATACAGTAAACCTGAAGTGAAACATCGGAATCTATAACTAGTGTCACAGGAATGGTTCAAAACAGAGACAGTAGGAAGAGTCAGTCTTCTTGTACTTAAGTCGGCATTGTGCCTTTTCTATTTAATTCCGATGCAAATTCTGTGTTTCGTCGTCAATAAGAAGGTCCAAGGGATACAGTAAACCTGAAGTGAAGCATCGGAATCTATAACTAGTGTCACAGGAATGGTTCAAAACATAGACTGTAAGAAGAGTCAGTCTTCTTGTACTTAAGTCAGCATTGTGCCTTTTCTATGTAATTCCGATGCAATTTCTGTGTTTCATCGTCAATAAGAAGTTCAGAGGGATACAGTAAACCTGAAGTGAAGCATCTGAATCTGTAACTAGTGTCACAGGAATGGTTCAAAACATTGACAATCGGAAGAGTCTGTCTTCTTGTACTTAAGTCGGCATTGTGCCTTTCCTATATAATTCCGATGCAATTTCTGTGTATCGTCGTCAATAAGAAGTTCCAAGGGATACAGTAAACCTGAAGTGAAGCATCGGAATCTATAACTAGTGTCACAGGAAAGGTTCAAATCATACACAGTAAGAAGAGTCAGCCATCTTCTACTTAAGTCGGCATTGTGCCTTTTGTATTTAATTCCGATGTAATTTCTGTGTTTCATCGTCAATAAGAAGGTCAGAGGGATACGGTAAACCTGAAGTAAAGCATCGGAATCTATAACTAGTGTAACAAGAATGGTTCAAAGCATAGACAATAGGATGGGTCAGTCTTCTTGTACTTAAGTTGGCATTGTGCCTTTTCTATTTAATTCCGATGCAATTTCTGTATTTTGTCGTCAATAAGAATGTCAGAGGGATACAGTAAACCTGAAGTGAAGCATCGGAATCTATAACTAGTGTCACAGGAATGGTTCAAAACATGCACAGCAAGAAGAGTCAATCTTCTTGTACTTAAGTCGGCATTGTGCCATTTGTATTTAATTCCGATGTAATTTCTGTGTTTCATCGTCAATAAGAAGGTCCAAGGGATACAGTAAACCTGAAGTGATGCATCTTAATCTATAACTAGTGTCACAGAAATGGTTCAAAACATAGGTAGTAGGAAGAGTCAGTCTTCTTGTACTTAAGTCGGCATTGTGCATTTTGTATTTAATTCCGATGCTATTTCTGTGTTTCACCGTCAATACGAAGGTCCAAGGGAAACAGTAAACCTGAAGTGAAGCACCGGAATCTATAACTAGTGTCACAGGAATGGTTCAAAACGTAGACAGTAAGAAGAGTCAGTCTTCTTGTACTTAAGTCGGCATTGTGGCTTTTGTATTTAATTCCGATGCAATTTCAGTGTTTCATCGTATTTAAGAACGTCCAGGGGATACAGTAAACATATAGTGAAGCATCGGAATCTAAAACTGGTCTCACAGGAAATGTCCAAATCATAGTCATTAAGAAGAGTCAGTCTTCTTGTACTTAAGTCGACATTGTGCATTTTCTATTTCATTCCGATGCAATTCCTGTGTTTCGTCGGTAATAAGAAGGTCCAAGGGATACAGTAAACTTGAAGTGAAGCATCGGAATTAAAAACCGGTCACACAGGAAAGGTTCAATACATAGAGAGTAAGAAGAGCCAGTCATCTTGTATATGAGTCGGAATTGTGCCTTTTGTATTTAATTCCGATGCAATTTCTGTGTCTCATCGTCAATGAGAAGGTCAGAGGGATACAGTAAACCTGAAGTGAAGCATCGGATTCTATAACTAGTGTCACAGGAAAGGTTCAAAAACACTGTCAGTAAGAAGAGTCAGTCTTCCTGTACTTAAGTCGGCATTGTGCCTTTTCTATTTAATTCCAATGCAATTTCTTTGCTTCATCGTCAATAAGAATTTCCAAGGGATACAGTAAACCTGAAGTGAAGCATCGGAATCTATAACTAGAGTCACAGGAATGGTTCAAAACATAGACAGTTGGAAGAGTCAGTCTTCTTGTACTCAAGTCGGCATTGTGCCTTTTATAATTAATTCCGATGTAATTTCTGTGTTTCATCGTCAATAAGAAGGTCCAAGGGATACAGTAAACCTGAAGTGAAGCATCGGAAACTATAGCTAGTGTCCCAGGAATGGTTCAAAACATAGACAGTAATAAGAGTCAGTCTTCTTGTACTTAAGTCGGCATTTTGCCTTTTGTATTTAATTCCGATGCAATTTCTGTGTTTCGGCGTCAATAAGAAGGTCCAAGGGATACAGTAAACGCATAGTGAAGCATCGGAATCTAAAACTGGTCTCACAGGAAGTGATCAAATCATAGTCAGTAAGAAGAGTCAGTCTTCTTGTACTTAAGTCGGCATTGTGCCTTTTCTATTTTATTCCGATGCTATTTCTGTGTTTCATCGTCAATAAGAAGGTCCAAATGATGCAGTAAGCCTGAAGTGGAGCATCGGAAACTATAACTAGTGTCACCGAAATGGTTCAAATCATAGACAGTAAGAAGAGTCAGTCTCCTTGTACTTACGTCGGCATTGTGCCTTTTGTATTTAATTCCGATGCAATTTCTGTTTTTCATCCTAAAGAAGAAGGGCAGAGGGATACAGTAAACCTGAAGTGAAGCATCGGAATCTGTAACTAGTGTCACAGGAATGGTTCTAAACATAGGCAGTAGGAAGAGTCAGTCTTCTTGTACTTAAGTCGGCATTGTGCCTTTTGTATTTAATTCCGATGCAATGTCTGTGTTTCATCGTCAATAAGAAAGTCCAAGGGATACAATAAACATATAGTGACGCATCGGAATCTAAAACTGGTCTCACAGGAAATGTTCACAACATAGTCAGAAAGAAGAGTCAGTCTTCTTGTACTTAAGTCGGCATTGTGCCATTTGTATTTAATTCCGATGTAATTTCTGTGTTCCATCGTCAATAAGAAGGTCCAAGGGATACAGTAAACATGAAGTGATGCATCTTAATCTATAACTAGTGTCACAGGAATGGTTCAAAACATAGACAGTAAGAAGAGTCAGTCTTCTTGTACTTAAGTCGGCATTGTGCCTTTTGTATTTAATTCCGATGCAATTTCAGTGTTTCATCGTATTTAAGAAGGTCCAGGGGATACAGTAAACATATAGTGAAGCATCGGAATCTAAAACTGGTCTCACAGGAAATGTCCAAATCATAGTCAGTAAGAAGAGTCAGTCTTCTTGTATTTGAGTCGGAATTGTGCCTTTTGTATTTAATTCCGATGCAATTTCTGTGTCTCATCGTCAATAAGAAGGTCAGAGGGATACAGTAAACCTGAAGTGAAACATCGGAATCTATAACTAGTGTCACAGGAATGGTTCAAAACAGAGACAGTAGGAAGAGTCAGTCTTCTTGTACTTAAGTCGGCATTGTGCCTTTTCTAATTAATTCCGATGCAATTTCAGAGTTTCATCGTATTTAAGAACGTCCAGGGGATACAGTACACATATAGTGAAGCATCGGAATCTAAAACTGGTCTCACAGGAAATGTCCAAATCATAGTCATTAAGAAGAGTCAGTCTTCTTGTACTTAAGTCGGCATTTTGCCTTTTGTATTTAATTCCGATGCAATTTCTGTGTTTCTGCGTCAATATTAAGGTCCAAGGGATACAGTAAACGCATAGTGAAGCATCGGAATCTAAAACTGGTCTCACAGGAAGTGATCAAATCATAGTCAGTAAGAAGAGTCAGTCTTCTTGTACTTAAGTCGGCATTGTGCCTTTTCTATTTTATTCCGATGCTATTTCTGTGTTTCATCGTCAATAAGAAGGTCCAAATGATGCAGTAAGCCTGAAGTGGAGCATCGGAAACTATAACTAGTGTCACCGAAATGGTTCAAATCATAGACAGTAAGAAGAGTCAGTCTCCTTGTACTTACGTCGGCATTGTGCCTTTTGTATTTAATTCCGATGCAATTTCTGTTTTTCATCCTAAAGAAGAAGGGCAGAGGGATACAGTAAACCTGAAGTGAAGCATCGGAATCTGTAACTAGTGTCACAGGAATGGTTCTAAACATAGGCAGTAGGAAGAGTCAGTCTTCTTGTACTTAAGTCGGCATTATGCCTTTTGTATTTAATTCCGATGCAATGTCTGTGTTTCATCGTCAATAAGAAAGTCCAAGGGATACAATAAACATATAGTGAAGCATCGAAATCTAAAACTGGTCTCACAGGAAATGTTCACAACATAGTCAGAAAGAAGAGTCAGTCTTCTTGTACTTAAGTCGGCATTGTGCCATTTGTATTTAATTCCGATGTAATTTCTGTGTTCCATCGTCAATAAGAAGGTCCAAGGGATACAGTAAACCTGAAGTGATGCATCTTAATCTATAACTAGTGTCACAGGAATGGTTCAAAACATAGACAGTAAGAAGAGTCAGTCTTCTTGTACTTAAGTCGGCATTGTGCCTTTTGTATTTAATTCCGATGCAATTTCAGTGTTTCATCGTATTTAAGAAGGTCCAGGGGATACAGTAAACATATAGTGAAGCATCGGAATATAAAACTGGTCTCACAGGAAATGTCCAAATCATAGTCAGTAAGAAGAGTCAGTGTTCTTGTACTTAAGTCGACATTGTGCATTTTCTATTTAATTCCGATGCAATTTTTGTGTTTCGTCGGGAATAAGAAGGTCCAAGGGATTCAGTAAACTTAAAGTGAAGCATCGGAATTAAAAACCGGTCACACAGGAAAGGTTCAATACATAGAGAGTAAGAAGAGCCAGTCATCTTGTATTTGAGTCGGAATTGTGCCTTTTGTATTTAATTCCGATGCAATTTCTGTGTCTCATCGTCAATGAGAAGGTCAGAGGGATACAGTAAACCTGAAGTGAAGCATCGGATTCTATAACTAGTGTCACAGGAAAGGTTCAAAAACACTGTCAGTAAGAAGAGTCAGATTTCCTGTACTTAAGTCGGCATTGTGCCTTTTCTATTTAATTCCAATGCAATTTCTTTGTTTCATCGTCAATAAGAATTTCCAAGGGATACAGTAAACCTGAAGTGAAGCATCGGAATCTATAACTAGAGTCACAGGAATGGTTCAAAACATAGACAGTAGTAAGAGTCAGTCTTCTTGTACTCAAGTCGGCATTGTGCCTTTTATATTTAATTCGGATGTAATTTCTGTGTTTCATCGTCAATAAGAAGGTCCAAGGGATATAGTAAACCTGAAGTGAAGCATCGGAAACTATAGCTAGTGTCCCAGGAATTGTTCAAAACATAGACAGTAAGAAGAGTCAGTCTTCTTGTACTTAAGTCGGCATTTTGCCTTTTGTATTTAAGTCCGATGCAATTTCTGTAATTCAGCGTCAATAAGAAGGTCCAAGGGATACAGTAAACGCATAGTGAAGCATCGGAATCTAAAACTGGTCTCACAGGAAGTGATCAAATCATAGTCAGTAAGAAGAGTCAGTCTTCTTGTACTTAAGTCGGCATTGTGCCTTTTCTATTTTATTCCGATGCTATTTCTGTGTTTCATCGTCAATAAGAAGGTCCAAGTGATACAGTAAGCCTGAAGTGGAGCATCGGAAACTATAACTAGTGACACCGAAATGGTTCAAATCATAGACAGTTAGAAGTGTCAGTCTCCTTGTTCTTACGTCGGCATTGTGCCTTTTGTATTTAATTCCGATGCAATTTCTGTTTTTCATCCTAAATAAGAAGGGCAGAGGGATACAGGAAGCCTGAAGTGAAGCATCGGAATCTGTAGCTAGTGTCACAGGAATGGTTCTAAACATAGACAGTAGGAAGAGTCAGTCTCCTTGTACTTAAGTCGGCATTGTGCCTTTTGTAGTTAATTCCGATGCAATGTCTGTGTTTCATCGTCAATAAGAAAGTCCAAGGGAAACAATAAACATATAGTGAAGCATCGGAATCTAAAACTGGTCTCACAGGAAATGTTCACAACATAGTCAGAAAGAAGAGTCAGTCTTCCTGTACTTAAGTCGGCATTGTGCCTTTTGTATTTAACTCCGATGCAATTTCTGTGTCTCATCGTCAATAAGAAGGTCAGAGGGATACAGTAAACCTGAAGTGAAACATCGGAATCTATAACTAGTGTCACAGGAATGGTTCAAAACAGAGACAGTAGGAAGAGTCAGTCTTCTTGTACTTAAGTCGGCATTGTGCCTTTTCTATTTAATTCCGATGCAAATTCTGTGTTTCGTCGTCAATAAGAAGGTCCAAGGGATACAGTAAACCTGAAGTGAAGCATCGGAATCTATAACTAGTGTCACAGGAATGGTTCAAAACATAGACTGTAAGAAGAGTCAGTCTTCTTGTACTTAAGTCAGCATTGTGCCTTTTCTATGTAATTCCGATGCAATTTCTGTGTTTCGTCGTCAATAAGAAGTTCAGAGGGATACAGTAAACCTGAAGTGAAGCATCTGAATCTGTAACTAGTGTCACAGGAATGGTTCAAAACATTGACAATCGGAAGAGTCTGTCTTCTTGTACTTAAGTCGGCATTGTGCCTTTCCTATATAATTCCGATGCAATTTCTGTGTGTCGTCGTCAATAAGAAGTTCCAAGGGATACAGTAAACCTGAAGTGAAGCATCGGAATCTATAACTAGTGTCACAGGAAAGGTTCAAAACATACACAGTAAGAAGAGTCAGCCATCTTCTACTTAAGTCGGCATTGTGCCTTTTGTATTTAATTCCGATGTTATTTCTGTGTTTCATCGTCAATAAGAAGGTCAGAGGGATACGGTAAACCTGATGTGAAGCATCGGAATCTATAACTAGTGTCACAAGAATGGTTCAAAGCATAGACAATAGGAAGGGTCAGTCTTCTTGTACTTAAGTTGGCATTGTGCCTTTTCTATTTAATTCCGATGCAATTTCTGTATTTTGTCGTCAATAAGAATGTCAGAGGGATACAGTAAACCTGAAGTGAAGCATCGAAATCTATAACTAGTGTCACAGGAATGGTTCAAAACATAGACAGTAGGAAGAGTCAGTCTTCTTGTACTCAAGTCGGCATTGTGCCTTTTATAATTAATTCCGATGTAATTTCTGTGTTTCATCGTCAATAAGAAGGTCCAAGGGATACAGTAAACCTGAAGTGAAGCATCGGAAACTATAGCTAGTGTCCCAGGAATGGTTCAAAACATAGACAGTAAGAAGAGTCGGTCTTCTTGTACTTAAGTCGGCATTTTGCCTTTTGTATTTAATTCCGATGCAATTTCTGTGTTTCAGCGTCAATAAGAAGGTCCAAGGGATACAGTAAACGCATAGTGAAGCATCGGATACTAAAACTGTTCTCACAAGAAGTGATCAAATCATAGTCAGTAAGAAGAGTCAGTCTTCTTGTACTTAAGTCGGCATTGTGCCTTTTCTATTTTATTCCGATGCTATTTCTGTGTTTCATCGTCAATAAGAAGGTCCAAGTGATGCAGTAAGCCTGAAGTGGAGCATCGGAAACTATAACTAGTGTCACCGAAATGGTTCAAATCATAGACAGTAAGAAGAGTCAGTCTCCTTGTACTTACGTCGGCATTGTGCCTTTTGTATTTAATTCCGATGCAATTTCTGTTTTTCATCCTAAAGAAGAAGGGCAGAGGGATACAGTAAACCTGAAGTGAAGCATCGGAATCTGTAACTAGTGTCACAGGAATGGTTCTAAACATAGACAGTAGGAAGAGTCAGTCTTCTTGTACTTAAGTCGGCATTGTGCCATTTGTATTTAATTCCGATGAAAATTTCTGTGTTTCATCGTCAATAAGAGGGTCCAAGGGATACAGTAAACCTGAAGTGATGCATCTTAATCTATAACTAGTGTCACAGGAATGGTTCAAAACATAGACAGTAAGAAGAGTCAGTCTTCTTGTACTTAAGTCGGCATTGTGCCTTTTGTATTTAATTACGATGCAATTTCAGTGTTTCATCGTATTTAAGAAGGTCCAGGGGATACAGTAAACATATAGTGAAGCATCGGAATCTAAAACTGGTCTCACAGGAAATGTCCAAATAATAGTCAGTAAGAAGAGTCAGTCTTCTTGTACTTAAGTCGACATTGTGCATTTTCTATTTAATTCCGATGCAATTTCTGTGTTTCGTCGGGAATAAGAAGGTCCAAGGGATTCAGTAAACTTGAAGTGAAGCATCGGAATTAAAAACCGGTCACACAGGAAAGGTTCAATACATAGAGAGTAAGAAGAGCCAGTCATCTTGTATATGAGTCGGAATTGTGCCTTTTGTATTTAATTCCGATGCAATTTCTGTGTCTCATCGTCAATGAGAAGGTCAGAGGGATACAGTAAACCTGAAGTGAAGCATCGGATTCTATAACTAGTGTCACAGGAAAGGTTCAAAAACACTGTCAGTAAGAAGAGTCAGTCTTCCTGTACTTAAGTCGGCATTGTGCCTTTTCTATTTAATTCCAATGCAATTTCTTTGTTTCATCGTCAATAAGAATTTCCAAGGGATACAGTAAATCTGAAGTGAAGCATCGGAATCTATAACTAGAGTCACAGGAATGGTTCAAAACATAGACAGTAGGAAGAGTCTGTCTTCTTGTACTCAAGTCGGCATTGTGCCTTTTATAATTAATTCCGATGTAATTTCTGTGTTTCATCGTCAATAAGAAGGTCCAAGGGATACAGTAAACCTGAAGTGAAGCATCGGAAACTATAGCTAGTGTCCCAGGAATGGTTCAAAACATAGACAGTAAGAAGAGTCGGTCTTCTTGTACTTAAGTCGGCATTTTGCCTTTTGTATTTAATTCCGATGCAATTTCTGTGTTTCAGCGTCAATAAGAAGGTCCAAGGGATACAGTAAACGCATAGTGAAGCATCGGAATCTAAAACTGGTCTCACAGGAAGTGATCAAATCATAGTCAGTAAGAAGAGTCAGTCTTCTTGTACTTAAGTCGGCATTGTGCCTTTTCTATTTTATTCCGATGCTATTTCTGTGTTTCATCGTCAATAAGAAGGTCCAAGTAATGCAGTAAGCCTGAAGTGGAGCATCGGAAACTATAACTAGTGTCACCGAAATGGTTCAAATCATAGACAGTAAGAAGAGTCAGCCTCCTTGTACTTACGTCGGCATTGTGCCTTTCGTATTTAATTCCGATGCAATTTCTGTTTTTCAGCCTAAAGACGAAGGGCAGAGGGATACAGTAAACCTGAAGTGAAGCATCGGAATCTGTAACTAGTGTCACAGGAATGGTTCTAAACATAGACAGTAGGAAGAGTCAGTCTTCTTGTACTTAAGTCGGCATTGTGCCTTTTGTATTTAATTCCGATGCAACGTCTGTGTTTCATCGTCAATAAGAAAGTCCAAGGGATACAATAAACATATAGTGAAGCATCGGAATCTAAAACTGGTCTCACAGGAAATGTTCACAACATAGTCAGAAAGAAGAGTCAGTCTTCTTGCACTGAAGTCGGCATTGTGCCTTTTGTATTTAATTCCGATGCAAATTCTGTGTTTCGTCGTCAATAAGAAGGTCCAAGGGATACAGGAAACCTGAAGTGAAGCATCGGAATCTATAACTAGTGTCACAGGAATGGTTCAAAACATAGACAGTAAGAAGAGTCGGTCTTCTTGTACTTAAGTTGGCATTGTGCCTTTTCTATTTTATTCCGATGCAATTTCTGTGTTTCATCGTCAATAAGAATGTCAGAGGGATACAGTAAACCTGAAGTGAAGCATCGGAATTTATAACTAGTGTCACGGGAATGGTTCAAAACATAGACACAAGGGAGAGTCAGTCTTTTGTACTTAAGTCGGCATTGTGCATTTTCTATTTAATCCGATGCAATTTCTGTGTTTCATCGTCAATAAGAATGTCAGAGGGATACAGTAAACCAGAAGTGAAGCGTCGGAAACTATAACTAGAGTCACAAGAATGGTTCAAAGCATACAGAGCAAGATGAGTCAGTCTTCTTGTACTTAAGTCGGCATTGTGCCCTTTGTATTTAATTCCGATGCAATTTCTGTGTTTCATTGTCAATAAGAAGGTCCAAGGGATACAGTGAACCTGATGTGTTGCAACGGAACCTATAACTAGTGTCACAGGAATGGCTCAAAACATAGACAGTAGGAAGAGTCAGTCTTCCTGTACTTAAGACGGCATTGTGCCTTTTGTATTTAATTCCGATGCAATTTCTGTGTTTCATAGTCAATAACAAGGTCCAAGGTATACAGTAAACCTGAAGTGAAGCATCGGAATCTATAACTAGTGTCACAGGAATGGTACAAATTATAGAGAGTAAGAAGAGTCAGTCTTCTTGTACTTAAGTCGGCATTGTGCCTTTTGTATTTAATTCCGATGCAATGTCTGTGTTTCATCGTCAATAAGAAGGTCCAAGGGATACAGTAAACATATAGTGAAGCATCAGAATCTGAAACTGGTCTCACAGAATGTGTTCAAATCATAGTCAGTAAGAAGAGTCAGTCTTCTTATACTTAAGTCGGCATTGTGCCTATTCTACTTAATTCCGATGCAATTTCTGTGTATCGTCGTCAATAAGAGGGTCCAAGGGATACAGTAAACCTGAAGTGAAGCATCGAAATCTAATACCGGTCTCACAGGAAAGGTTCAAGACGTAGTGAGTAAGAAGAGCCAGTCATCTTGTATTTGATTCGGCATTGTGCCTTTTGTATTTAATTCCGAAGCAATTTCTGTGTTTCATCGTCGATGAGAAGGTCCAAGGGATACAGGAAACCTGAAGTGAAGCATCGGAATCTATAACTAGTGTCACAGGAATGGTTCAAAACATAGACAGTAAGAAGAGTCAGCCTTCTTGTACTTAAGTCGGCATTGTGCCTTTTGCATTTAATTCCGATGCAATTACTGTGTTTCATCGTCAATAAGAAGGTCAGAGGGATACAGTAAATTCGAAGTGAAGCATCGGAATCTATAACTAGTGTTACAGGAATGGTTCACACATAGACAGTAAGAAGAGTCAGTCTTCTTGTACTTAAGTCGGCATTGTGCCTTTTCTATTTAATTCCGATGCAATTTGTCTGTTTCATCGTCAATAAGAATGTCAGAGGGATACAGTAAACCTGAAGTGAAGCATCGGAATCTATAACTAGTGTCACAGGAATGGTTGAAAACATAGACACTAGGAAGAGTCAGTGATCTTGTACTTAAGTCGGTATTGTGCCTTTTATATTTAATTCCGATGCAATTTCTGTGTTTCGTCGTCAATAAAAAGGTCCAAGGCATATAGAAAATCTGAAGTGAAGCATCGGAATCTATAACTAGTGTCACAGAAATGGTTCAAAGCATATACAGTTAGAAGAGTCTTTCTTCTTGTACTTAAGTCGGCATTGTGCCTTTTGTATTTAATTCCAATGCAATTTCTGTGTTTCGTCGACAATAGGAAGGTCAGAGGGATACAGTATACCTGAAGTGAAGCATCGGAATCTATAACTAGTGTCACAATAATGGTTCAAAACATACACAGCAAGAAGAGTCAGTCTTCTTGTACTTAAGTCGGCATTGTGCCTTTTGTATTTAATTCCGATGCAATTTATGTGTTTCATCGTCAATAAGAAGGTCCAAGGGATACAGTATACCTGAAGTGATGCATCGGAATCTATCACTAGTGTCACAGGTATGGTTCAAACATAGACAGTAGGAAGAGTCAGTCATCTTGTACTTAAGTCAGCATTGTGCCTTTTGTATTTAATTCCGATGCAATTTCTGTGTTTCATCATAAAAAAGAAGGTCCAAGGGATACAGTAAACCTGAAGTGAAGCATCGGAATCTATAACTAGTGTCACAGGAATGGTTCAAAACATAGACAGCAAGAAGAGTCACTCTTCTTGTACTTAAGTCGGCATTGTGCCTTTTGTATTTAATTCCGATGCAATTTATGTGTTTCATCGTCAATAAGAAGGTCCAAGGGATACAGTATACTTGAAGTGATGCATCGGAATCTATAACTAGTGTCACAGGTATGGTTCAAACATAGACAGTAGGAAGAGTCAGTCTTCTTGTACTTAAGTCGGCATTGTGCATTTTGTATTTAATTCCGATGCAATTTCTGTGTTTCATTGTCAATAAGAAGGTCCAAGGGATACAGTAAACCTGAAGTGAAGCATCGGAATCTATAACTAGTGTCTCAGGAATGGTTCAAAACATAGACAGCAAGAAGAGTCAGTCTTCTTGTACTTAAGTCGGCATTGTGCCTTTTGTATTTAATTCCGATGCAATATCTGTGTTTCATCGTCAATAAGAATGTCCAATTGATACAGTAAACATTGAGTAAAGCAACGGAATCTAAAACTGGTCTCACAGGAAATGTTTATAACATAGTCAGTAAGAAGAGTCAGTCTTCTTGTACTTAAGTCGGCATTGTGCACTTTGTATTTATTTCCGATCCAATTTCTGTGTTTCATCGTCAATAACAAGGTCCAAGGGATACAGTAAACCTGAATTGAAGCATCGGAATCTATAACTAGTGTCACAGGAATGGTCCAAAGCATAGACAGTAAGAAAAGTCAGTCTTCTCGTACTTAAGTCGGCATTGGGCCTTTTGTATATAATTCCGATGCAATTTCTGTGTTTCATCGTCGATAAGAAGGTCCAAGGCATACAGTACACCTGAAGTGAAGCATCGGAATCTATAACTAGTGTCACAGGAATGGTTCAAATCATAGCCAGTAAGAAGAGTCAGTTTTCTTGTACTTAAGTCGGCATTGTGGCTTTTGTATTTAATACCGATGCTATTACTGTGTTTAATCGTCAATAAGAAGGTCAGAGGGATACAGTAAATTGGAAGTGATGCATCGGAACCTATAACTAGTGTCACAGGAATGGTTCAAAACATACACAGCAAGAAGAGTCAGTCTTCTTGTACTTAAGTCGGCATTGTGCCTTTTGCATTTAATTCCGATGCAATTTCTGTGTTCCATCGTCAATAAGAAGGTCAGAGGGATACAGTAAATTTGAAGTGAAGCATCGGAATCTATAACTAGTGTCACAGGAATGGTTCAAAACATAGACAGCAAGAAGAGTCACTCTTCTTGTACCTAAGTCGGCATTGTGCCTTTGGTATTTAATTCCGATGCAATTTCTGTGTTTCATCGTCAATAAGAAGGTCCAAGGGATACAGTAAACGCATAGTGAAGCATCGGAATCTAAAACTAGTGTCACAGGAATGGTTCAAACATAGACAGTAGGAAGAATCAGTCTTCTTGTACTTAAGTAGGCATTGTATCTTTTGTATTTAATTCCGACGCAATTTCTGTGTTTCGTCGTCAATAAGAATGTCCAAGGGATACAGTAAACATTCAGTAAAGCAACGGAATCTAAAACTGGTCTCACAGGAAATGTTCACAACATAGTCAGTAAGAAGAGTCAGTCTTCTTGTACTTAAGTCGGCATTGTGCACTTTGCATTTAATTCCGATCCAATTTCTGTGTTTCATCGTCAATAACAAGGTCCAAGGGATACAGTAAACCTGAAGTGAAGCATCGGAATCCATAACTAGTGTCACAGGAATGGTTCAAAACATAGACAGTAAAAAGAGTCAGTCTTCTTGTACTTAAGTCGGCATTATTCCTTTTGTATTTAATTCCGATGCAATTTCTGTGTTTCATCGTCGATAAGAAGGTCCAAGGCATACAGTACACCTGAAGTGAAGCATCGGAATCTATAACTAGTGTCACAATAATGGTTCAAAGCATACACAGCAAGAAGAGTTTGTCTTCTTGCACTTAAGTCGGCATTGTGCCTTTTTTATTTAATTCCGATGCAATTACTGTGTTTAATCGTCAATAAGAAGGTCAGAGGGATGCAGTAAATTGGAAGTGAAGCATCGGAATCTATAACTAGTGTTACAGGAATGGTTCAAACATAGACTGGAAGAAGAGTCAGTCTTCTTGTCCTTAAGTCGGCATTGTGCCTTATCTATTTAATTCCGATTCTATTTCTGTGTTGCGTCGACAATACGAAGGTCCAAGGGATATAGTAAACCTGTAGTGAAGCATCGGAATCTATAACTAGTGTCACAGAAAACGTTCAAAGCATAGACAGTAAGAAGAGTCTGTCTTCTTGTACTTAAGTCGGCATTGTGCCTTTTGTATGTAATACCGATGCAATTTCTGTGTTTCGTCGTCAATAAGAAGGTCAGAGGGATACAGTAAAACTGAAGTGAAGCATCGGAATCTATAACTAGAGTCACAGATGGTTCAAAACATACACAGCAAGAAGAGTCAGTCTTCTTGTACTTAAGTCGGCATTGTGCCTTTTGCATTTAATTCCGATGCAATTTCTGTGTTTCATCGTCAATAAGAAGGTCAGAGGGATACAGTAAATTTGAAGTGAAGCATCGGAATCTATAACTAGTGTTACAGGAATGGTTCAAAACATAGACTGTAAGAAGAGTCAGTATTCTTGTACTTAAGTCGGCATTGTGCCTTTTGTATTTATTTGCGATGCAATTACTGTGTTTAATCGTCAATAAGAAGGTCAGAGGGATAAGGTAAATTTGAAGAGAAGCATCGGAATCTATAACTAGTGTAACAGGAATGGTTCACAACATAGACTGTAAGAAGAGTCAGTCTTCTTGTACTTAAGTCGGCTTTGTGCCATTTCTATTTAATTCCGATGCATTTTTTGTGTTTCATCGTCAATAAGAATGTCAGAGGGATACAGTAAACATATAGTGAAGCATCGGAATCTAGTACTAGTGTCACAGGAATGGTTCAAAACATAGACACTAGGAAGAGGCAGTCTTCTTGTGCCTTAAGTCGGCATTGTGCCTTTTCTATTTAATTCCGATGCTATTTCTGTGTTTCGTCGTCAATAAGAAGGTCCAAACAATACAGTAAACCTGAAGTGAAGCATCGGAATCTATAAGTAGTGTCACAGAAATCGATCAAAGCATAGACAGTAAGAAGAGTCTGTCTTCTTGTACTTAAGTCGGCATTGTGCCTTTTGTATTTATTCGCGTTGCAATTTCTGTGTTTCATCGTCCATAAGAGGGTCCAAGGGATACAGGAAACCTGAAGTGAAGCATCGGAATCTATAACTAGTGTCACAGAAAACGTTCAAAGCATAGACAGTAAGAAGAGTCTGTCTTCTTGTACTTAAGTCGGCATTGTGCCTTTTGTATTTAATTCCGATGCAATTTCAGTGTTTCGTCGTCAATAAGAAGGTCAGAGGGATACAGTGAACCTGAAGTGAAGCAACGGAATCTATAACTAGTGTCACAATAATGGTTTAAAACATACACAGCAAGAAGAGTTTGACTTCCTGTACTTCAGCCCGGCATTGTGCCTTTTGTATTTATTTCCGATTAAAGTCCTGTGTTTCATCGTCAATAAGAAAGTCAGAGATATACAGTAAACCTGAAGTGAAGCATCGGAATCTATAACTAGTGTCACAGGAATGGTTGAAACCATAGACAGTAGGAAGAGTCAGTCTTCTTGTACTTAAGTCGGCATGTCCTTTTTCTATTTAATTCCGATGCAATTTCTGTGTTTCGTCGTCAATAAGAAGGTCAGAGGGATTCAGTAAACCTGAAGTGAAGCATCGGAATCTATAACTAGTGTCACAATAATGGTTCAAAACATACAAAGCAAGAAGAGTCAGTCTTCTTGTACTTAAGTCGGCATTGTGCCTTTTGTATTTAATTCCGATGCAATTTCTGTGTTTCATCGTCAATAAGAAGGTCCAAGGGATACTGTAAACCTGAAGTGATGCATCAGAATCTGTAACTAGTGTCACAGGAATGGTTCAAACATAGACAGTAGGAAGAGTCAGTCTTCTTGTACTTAAGTCGGCACTGTGCCTTTTGTATTTAATTCCGATGCAATTTCTGTGTTTCATCGTCAATAAGAATGTCCAAGGGATACAGTAAACATATAGTAAAGCATCGGAATCCAAAACTGGTCTCACAGGAAGTGTTCACAACATAGTCAGTAAGAAGAGTCAGTCTTCTTGTACTTAAGTCGGCATTGTGCACTTTGTATTTAATTCCGATCCAATTACTGTGTTTCATCGTCAATAACAAGGTCCAAGGGATAGTAAACCTGAAGTGAAGCATCGGAATCTATAACTAGTGTCACAGAAAACGTTCAAAGCATAGACAGTAAGAAGAGTCTGTCTTCTTGTACTTAAGTCATCATTGTGCCTTTTGTATTTAATTCCGATGCAATTTCTGTGTTTCGTCGTCAATAAGAAGGTCACAGGAAACAGTAAACCTGAAGTGAAGCATCGGAATCTATAACTAGTGTCCCAGGAATGGTTCAAAACATAGACAGTAAGAAGAGTCAGTCTTCTTGTACTTAAGTCGGCTTTGTGCCTTTTGTATTTAATTCCGATGCAATTTCTGTGTTTCATCGTCTATAAGAAGGTCCAAGGCATACAGTACACCTAAAGTGAAGCATCGGAATCTATAACTAGTGTCACAGGAATGGTTCAAGACATAGCCAGTAAGAAGAGTCAGTTTTCTTGTACTTAAGTCGGCATTGTGCCTTTTGTATTTAATTACGATGCAATTACTGTGTTTAATCGTCAATAAGAAGGTCATAGGGATACAGTAAATTTAAAGTGAAGCATCGGAATCTATAACTAGTGTTACAGGAATGGTTCAAAACATAGGCTGTAAGAAGAGTCAGTCTTCTTGTACTTAAGTCGGTATTGTGACTTTTCTATTTAATTCCGATGCAATTTCTGTGTTTCGTCGTCAATAAGAAGGTCAGACGGATACAGTAAACCTGAAGTGAAGCATCGGAATCTATAACTAGAGTCACAGAAAACGTTCAAAGCATAGACAGTAAGAAGAGTCTGTCTTCTTGTACTTAAGTCGGCATTGTGCCTTTTGTATTTAATTCCGATTATATTTCAGTGTTTCGTCGTCAATAAGAAGGTCAGAGGGATACAGTAAACCTGAAGTGAAGCATCGGAATCTATAACTAGTGTCACAAAAATTGTTCAAAACATACACAGCAAGAAGAGATTGTCTTCTTGTACTTAAGTCGGCATTGTGCCTTTTGTATTTATTTCCGATTAAAGTCCTGTGTTTCATCGTCAATAAGAAAGTCAGAGGGATACAGTAAACCTGAAGTGAAGCATCGGAATCTATAACTAGTGTCACAAGAATGGTTCAAAGCATAGACAGTAGGAAGAGTCCGTCTTCTTGTACTTAAGTCGGCATGTCCTTTTTCTATTTAATTCCGATGCAATTTCTGTGTTTCGTCGTCAATAAGAAGGTCAGAGGGATACAGTAAACCTGAAGTGAAGCATCGGAATCTATAACTAGTGTCACAATAATGGTTCAAAACATACACAGCAAGAAGAGTCAGTCTTCTTGTACTTAAGTCGGCATTGTGCCTTTTGTATTTAATTCCGATGCAATTTCTGTGTTCATCGTCAATAAGAAGAACCAAGGGATACAGTAAACCTGAAGTGATGCGTCAGAATCTATAACTAGTGTCACAGGAATGGTTCAAACATAGACAGTAGGAAGAGTCAGTCTTTTTGTACTTAAGTCGGCATTGTGCCTTTTGTATTTAATTCCGATGCAATTTCTGTTTTTCATCGTCAATAAGAATGTCCAAGGGATACAGCAAACATATAGTAAAGCATCGGAATCTAAAACTGGTCTCACAGGAAATGTTCACAACATAGTCAGTAAGAAGAGTCAGTCTTCTTGTACTTAAGTCGGCATTGTGCACTTTGTATTTAATTCCGACCCAATTTCTGTGTTTCATCGTCAATAACAAGGTCCAAGGGATACAGTAAACCTGAAGTGAAGCATCGGAATCTATAACTAGTGTCACAGGAATGGTTCGAAACATAGACAGTAAGAAGAGTCAGTCTTCTTGTACTTACGTCGGCATAGTGCCTTTTCTATTTAATTCCGATGCATATTCGGTGTTTCATCGTTAATAACATGGTCCAAACGATACAGTAAACCTGAAGTGCAGCATCGGAATCTATAACTAGTGTCACAGGAATGGTTCAAACACAGACAGTAAGAGGAGTCAGTCTTCTTGTACTTAAGTCGGCATTGTGCCTTTTGTATTTAATTCCGATGCAATTTCTATGTTTCATCGTCGATAAGAAGGTCCAAGGGATCCAGGAAACCTGAAGTGAAGCATCGGAATCTATAACTAGTGTCACAGAAAACGTTCAAAGCATAGACAGTATGAAGAGTCTGTCTTCTTGTACTTAAGTCGGCATTGTGCCTTTTGTATTTAATTCCGATGCAATTTCTGTATTTCGTCGTCAATAAGAAGGTCAGAGGGATTCAGTAAACCTGAAGTGATGCATCAGAATCTATAACTAGTGTCACAGGAATGGTTCATTACATAGACTGTAAGAAGAGTCAGTCTTCTTGTACTTAAGTCGGTGTTGTGCCATTTGTGTTTCATCGTCAATAAGAATGTCAGAGGGATACAGTAAACATATAGTAAAGCATCGGAATCTATTACTAGTGTCACAGGAATGGTTCAAAGCATAGACAGTAGGAAGAGTCAGTCTTCTTGTACTTAAGTCGGCATTGTGCCTTTTCTTTTTAATTCCGATGCAATTTCTGTGTTTCGTCGTCAATAAGAAGGTCAGAGGGATACAGTAAACCTGAAGTGAAGCATCGGAATCTATAACTAGTGTCACAATAATGGTTCAAAACCTACACAGCAAGAAGAGTCAGTCTTCTTGTACTTAAGTCGGCATTGTGCCTTTTGTATTTAATTCCGATGCAATTTCTGTGTTTCATCGTCAATAAGAATGTCCAAGGGATACAGTAAACATATAGTAAAGCATCGGAATCTAAAACTGGTCTCACAGGAAATGTTCACTACATAGTCAGTAAGAAGAGTCTGTCTTCTTGTACTTAAGTCGGCATTGTGCCTTTTGTAATTAATTCCGATGCAATTACTGTGTTTAATCGTCAATAAAGAGGTCAGAGGGATACAGTAAATTTGAAGTGAAGCATCGAAATCTATAACTAGTGTTACAGGAATGGTTCAAAGCATAGACTGTAAGAAGAGTCAGTCTTCTTGTACTTAAGTCGGCATTGTGCCATTTCTATTTAAATCCGATGCAATTTTTGTGTTTCATTTCCAATAAGTATGTCAGAGGGATACAGTAAACATATAGTGAAGCATCGGAATCTATTACTAGTGTCACAGGAATGGTTCAAAGCATAGACACTAGGAAGAGTCAGTCTTCTTGTCCTAAAGTCGGCATTTTGCCGTTTCTATTTAATTCCGATGCTATTTCTGTGTTTCGTCGTCAATAAGAAGGTCCAAGGGATATAGTAAACCTGAAGTGAAGCATCGGAATCTATAACTAGAGTCACAGGAATGGTTCAAAACATACACAGGAAGAAGAGTCAGTCTTCTTGCACTTAAGTCGGCATTGTGCCTTTTGCATTTAATTCCGATGCAATTTCTGTGTTTCATCGTCAATAAGAAGATCCAAGGGATACAGTAAACCTGAAGTGAAGCATCATAATCTAAAACCGGTCTCTCAGGAAAGGTTCAAAACATAGCGAGTAAGAAGAGCCAGACATCTTGTATTTGAGTCGGCATTGTGCCTTTCGTATATATTTCCGATGCAGTTTCTGTGTTTCATCGTCAATAAGAAGGTCAGAGGGAATCAGTAAACCTGAAGTGAGGCATTGGAATCTATAACTAGTGTCACAGAAATCGTTCAAACATAGACAGTAAGAAGAGTCAGTCTTCTTGTACTTAAGTCGGCATTGTGCCTCTTGTAGTTAATTCCGATGCAATTTCTGTGTTTCATCGTCGATAAGAAGGTCCAAGGGATACAGTAAACCTGAAGTGAAGCATTGTAATCTATAACTAGTGTCACAGGAAAGGTTCAAATCATAGACAGTAAGAAGAGTCAGTCTTCTTGCACTTAAGTGAGCATTGTGCCTTATGTATTTAATTCGGATGCAATTTCTATGTTTCGACGTCAATACGAAGGTCCAAGGGGTACAGTAAAGCTGAAGTGAAGCATCGGAATCTAAAACTGGTCTCACAGGAAAGGTACAAAACATAGACAGTAAGAAAAGTCAGTCTTCTTGTACTTATGTCGGCACTGTGCCTTTTGTATTTAATTCCGATGCAATTTCTGTGTTTCATCGTCAATACGAAGGTACAAGGGATACAGCAAACCCGAAGTGAAGTTTCGGAATCTAAAACTGGTTTCACAGGAAAGGTTCAAAACATAGACGGTAAGAAGAGTCAGTCTTCATGTACTTGAGTCGGCATTGTGCCTTCTGTATTTAATAGCGATGCAATTTCTGTGTTTCATCGTCAATAAGAAGGTCCAAGGAATACAGTAAATCTGAAGTGATGCGTCGGAATCTATAACTGGTCTCACAGGAGAGGTTCAAAACATAGACAGTAAGAAGAGTCAGTCTTCTTGTACTTAAGACGGCATTGTGCCTTTTGTATTTAATTCCGATGCAATTTATGTGTTTCATCCTCAATAAGAAGGTCCAAGGGATACAGTACACCTGAAGTGAAGCATCGGAATCTGAAACTGGTCACACAGGAAAGGCTCAAATCATAGAAAGTAAGAAGAGTCATTGTTCTTGTACTAATGTTGGCATGTGCCTTTTGTATTTAATTCCGTTGCAATATTTGTGATTTATCGTCATAAAGAAGCCCCAAGGGATACAGTAAACCCGCAGTAGCATCGATATCTAAAACTGGTCTCACTGGAAAGGGTCAATTAATAGAATGTAAGTAGAGTCAGTCCTCCTGTACTTAAGTCGACATTGTGCCTTTCGGATTTAATTCCGATGCAATTTCGGTGTGTCATCGTCAATAAGGAGGTCCAAGGGAACAGTAAACCTGAAGTGAAGCATCGGAATCTAAAACTGGTGTCACGGGAAAGGTTCAAAACATAGACATTAAGAAGAGTCAGTCTTCGTGTACTTAAGTCAGCATTGTGACTTTGTATTTAATTCCGCTGCAATTTCTGTGTTTCATCGTCCACAAGAAGGTGCAAGGGATACAGTAAACCTGAAGTGAAGAATCGGAATTTAAAACTGGTCTCACTAGAAAGGCTAAAATCATAGACAGTAAGAAGAGTCAGACTTCTTGTACATAAGTCGGCATTGTGCCTTTTGTATTTAATTCCGATGCAATTTCTATGTTTCAATATCAATACGAAGGTCCAAGGGATACAGTAAACCTGAAGTGAAGCATCGGAATCTTAAACTGGTTCACAGAAAGGTTCAAAACATAGACCGTAAGAAAAGTCAGTCTTCTTGTACTTAAGTCGGCACTGTGCCTTTTGTGTTTACTTCCGATGCAATTTCTGTGTTTCGTCGTCAATAAGATGGTCCAAGAGATACAGTAAACCTGAAGTGAAGTATCGGAATCTAAAACTGGTTTCACAGGAAAGGTTCAAAACATAGACTGTAAGAAGAGTCAGTCTTCATGTACTTAAGTCGGCATTGTGCCTTCTGTATTTAATTCCGATGCAATTTATGCGTTTCATCGTCAATACGAAGGTCCAAGGGAAACAATAAACCTGAAGTGAAGCATCGGAAACTAAAACTTGTCTCACAGGAAAGGCTCAAATCATAGAATCTAAGAAGAGTCAGTCTTCTTGTACTTAAGTAAGACATTGTTCCTTTTGTACTTAATTCCAATGGAATTTCTGTGTTTCATCATCGACAAGAGGGTCCAAGGGATACAGTAAACCTGTAATGAAGCATCAGAATCTAAAACCGGTCTCACAGGAAAGGCTCAAAACATAGACAATAAGAAGAGTCAGACTTCTTGTACTTAATTCGGCTTTGTGCCTTTTGTATTTAATTCCGATGCAAATTCTGTGTCTCATCGTCAATAAAATGGTCCGAGGGATACAGTACACCTGAAGTGAAGCATCGGAATCTAAAACTAGCCTCACAAGGGAGTTTGAAAACATAGACAGTAAGAAGAATCAGTCATCTTGTACTTAAGTCGGCATTGTGCCTTTTGTATTTAATTCCGATGCAATTACTGTGTTTCATCGTCAATAAGAAAGTCCAAGGGATACAATAAACCGGAGGTGAAGCATCGATATCTAAAACTGGTCTCACAACAAAGGCTCAAATCATAGAATGCAGGAAGGGTTAGTCTTCTTGTACTTAAGACGGCATTGTTCCTTTTGTATGTAATTCAGATGCAATTTCTGGGGTCAACGTCTATAAGAAGGTCACACTGATACAGTAAACGTGAAGTGAAGCATCGGAATCTAAAACTGTTTCACAGGAAAGGTTCAAAAATTGACAGTAAGAAGAGTCAGTCTGCTTGTACTTAAGTCGGCATTGTGCCTTTTGTATTTAATGCCGATGCAATTTCTGTGTTTAACCGTCTATAAGAAGGTCCCAGGGATGCAGTAAACCTGAAGTGAAGCATCGGAATCTAAAACTGGTCTCATAGGAAAGGATCAAATCATAGAATGTAAGAAGAGTCAGTCTTCTTGTACTTCAGTCGGTATTGTGCCTTTTGTATTTAATTCCAATGCAATTTCTGTGTTTCATCGCCAATAGTACGGTCCAAGGGATACAGTAAACCTGAAGTAAGGCATCGGAACCTAAAGATGGTCTCACAGGAGAGGTTTAAATCATAGACAGTAAGAAGAGTCAGTTCTCTTGTATTTATGTCGGCATTATGCCTTTTGTATTTAATTACGATGCAATTTCTGTGTTTCATCGTCAATAAGAAGGTCCAAGGGATACAGTAAACCTGAAGTGAAGCACCGGAATCTAAAACTGTTCTCACAGGAAAGGTTCAAAACATAGACAGTAAGAAGAGTCAGTCTTTCTGTACTTAAGTCGCCATTGTGCCACTTGTATTTAATTCTGATGCAATTTCTGTGTTTCATCGTCAATAAGAGGGTCCAAGGGATACAGTACACCTGAAGTAAAGCATCGGAATCTGAAACTGGTCCCACAGAATCTGCTCAAATCAGAGAATGTAAGAAGAGTCAGTCTTCTTGTACCTATGTCGGCATTGTGCCATTTGTATTTAATTCCGATGCAAATTCTGTGTTTCATCGTCAAAAAGGAGGTCCAAGAAATACAGTACACCTGAAGTGAAGCATCGGAATCTAAAACTGGCCTCACAAGGGAGTTTGAAAACATAGACAGTAAGAAGGATCAGTCTTCTTGTACTTAAGTCGGCATTGTGCCTTTTGTATTTAAATCCGATGCAATTACTGTGTATCATCGTCAGCAAGATGGTCCAAGGGATACAGTAAACCTGCAGTGATGCATCGGAATCTGAAATTGGTCTTACACGAAAGGTTCAAAACATAGACAGTAAGAAGAGTCAGTCTTATTGTACTTAAGTCGGCATTGTGCCACTTGTATTTAATTCCGATGCAATTTCTGTGTCTCATCGTCAATAAGAAAGTCCACTGGATACAGTAAACCGGAGGTGAAGCATCGATATCTAAAACTGGTCTCACAACAAAGGCTCAAATCATAGAATGCAGGAAGAGTTAGTCTTCTTGTACTTAAGACGGCATTGTGCCTTTTGCATGTAATTCAGATGCAATTTCTGTGGTCAACGTCTATAAGAAGGTCAAACTGATACATTAAACGTGAAGTGAAGCATCGGAATCTAAAACTGTTTCACAGGAAAGGTTCAAAACATTGACAGTAAGAAGAGTCAGTCTGCTTGTACCTAAGTCGGCATTGTGCCTTTGGTATTTAATGCCGACGCAATTTCTGTGTTTCATCGTCTATAAGAAGGTCCCAGGGATGCAGTAAACCTGAAGTGAAGCATCGGAATCTAAAACTGGTCTCATAGGAAAGGATCAAACCATAGAATGTAATAAGAGTCAGTCTTCTTGTACTTCAGTCGGCATTGTGGCTTTTGTATTTAATTCCAATGCAATTTCTGTGTTTCATCGCCAATAGCAAGGTCCAAGGGATACTGTAAACCCGAAGTGAAGCATCGGAACCTAAAGATGGTCTCACAGGAAAGGTCTCAAACATAGACAGTAAGAAGAGTCAGTTCTCTTGTATTTATGTCGGCATTATGCCTTTTGTATTTAATTACGATGCAATTTCTGTGTTTCATCGTCAATAAGAAGGTCCAAGCGATACAGTAAACCTGAAGTGAAGCACCGGAATCTAAAACTGTTCTCACAGGAAAGGTTCAAAACATAGACAGTAAGAAGAGTCAGTCTTCCTGTAGTTAAGTCGGCATTGTGCCACTTGTATTTAATTCCGATGCAATTTCTGTGTTTCATCGTCAATAAGAAGGTCAAAGGGATACAGTACACCTGAAGTGAAGCATCGGAATCTGAAACTGGTCCCACAGAATCTGCTCAAATCAGAGAATGTAAGAAGAGTCAGTCTTCTTGTACCTAATTCGGCATTGTGCCTTTTGTATTTAATTCCGAAGCAAATTCTGTGTTTCATCGTCAAAAAGGAGGTCCAAGAAATACAGTAAACCTGAAGTGAAGCATCGGAATCTAAACCACGTCTCACAGGAAAAGTTCAAAACATGGACAGTAAGAAGAGTCAGTCTTCGTGTACTTAAGTCAGCATTGTGCCTTTTGTATTTACTTCCGATGCAATTTCTGTGTTTCATCGTGAATAAGAAGGTCCAAGGGATACAGTAAACCTGAAGTGAAGCATCGGAATCAAAAATCGGTCTCACAGGAAAGGTTCAACACATATACAGTAAGAAGAGTCAGTCTTCTTGTACTTAAGTCGGCATTGTGCCTTTTGTGTTTAATTCCGATGCAATTTCTGTGTTTGAACGTTAATAAGAAGGTCCAAGGGATACTGTAAACCTAAAGTGAAGCATCGGAATCAAAAACTGGTCTCACAGGAAAGGTTCAACACATAGACAGTAAGAAGAGTCAGTCTTCTTGTACTTAAGTCGGCATTGTGCCGTTTGTGTTAAATTCCGATGCAAGTTCTGTGTTTGAACGTCAATAAGAAGGTCCAAGGGATACAGTAAACCTGAAGTGAGACATCGGAATCTAAAACTGGTCTCACAGGAAAGGTGCAAAACATAGACAGTAAGAAGAGTCAGTCTTCTTGTATTCAAGTCGGCATTGTGCTTTCTGTATTTAATTCCGATGCAATTTCTGTGTTTCATCGTCAATAAGAAGGTCCAAGGTATACAGTAAACCTGAAGTGAAGCATCGGAAGCTAAAACTGGTCTCACAGGAAAGGTTCAAAACATAGACAGTAAGAAGAGCCAGACTTCTTGTACTTAAGTCGGCATTGTGACTTTTGTATTTAATTCCGATGCAAATTCTGTGTCTCATCGTCAAAAAGGAGGTCCAAGAAATACAGTAAACCTGAAATAAAGCATCGGAAACTAAAACTGGCCTCACAGGAAATATTCAAACAGATACAGTAAGAAGAGTCAGTCTTTTTGTATTTAAGTCGACATTGTGCCTATTGTATATATTTCCGATGCAATTTATGTGTTTCATCGGCAATAAGAAGGTCCAAGGGATACAGTAAAACTGAAGTGAAGCATCGGAATCTAAAATTGGTATTACAGGAGAGGTTCCAATCATAGAATGTAAGAGGAGTCAGTCCTCTTGTACTTAATCGGCATTGTGCCTTTTGTACTTAATTCCGATGCAATTTATGTGTTTCATCCTCAATCAGAAGGTCCGAGGGATACAGTACACCTGAAGTGAAGCATCGGAATCTGAAACTGGTCACACAGGAAAGGCTCAAATCATGGAATGTAAGAAGAGTCAGTGCTCTTGTACTTAAGTTGGCATTGTGCCTTTTGTTATTAATTCCGTTGCAATTTCTGTGTTTTATCGTCAAAAAGAAGGCCCAAGGGATACAGTAAACCTGCAGTGAAGCATCGATATCTAAAACTGGTCTCACAGGAAAGGCTCAATTAATAGAATGTAAGTAGAGTCCTCCTGTACTTAAGTCGGCATTGTGCCTTTTGTATTTAATTCCGATGCAATTTCTGTGTTTCATCGTCAAGGACAATTTCCAAAGGATGCAGTAAACATGAAGTGAAGCATCGATATCTAAAAGTGGTCTCAGAGAAAAGGCTCAAGTCATAGAATGTAAGAAGAGTCAGTCATCTTTTACTTAAGTCGTCTTTGTGCATTTGTATTTAATTCCGATGCAATTCCGTGTGTCATCGTCAATAAGATGGCCCAAGGGATACAGTAAACCTGAAGTGAAGCATCGGAATCTTAAACTGGTGGCACAAGAAATGTTCAAAACATAGACAGTAAGAAGAGTCAATCTCCTTGTACTTAAGTCAGTATTGTGCCTTATGTATTCAATTCCGATGCAATTTCTGTGTTTCATCGTCCACAAGAAGGTCCAAGGGATACAGTAAACCTGAAGTGAAGAATCGGAATTTAAAACTGGTCTCACAGGAAAGGCTAAAAACATAGACAGTAAGAAGAGTCAGACTTCTTGTACATATGTCGGCACTGTGCGTTTTGTATTTAATTCTGAAGCCATCTCTATGTTTCAACGTCAATACGAAGGTCCAAGGGATACAGTAAACCTGAAGTGAAGCATCGGAATCTAAAACTGGTTTCACAGGAAAGGTTCATATCATAGACGGTAAAAAGAGTCAGTCTTCATGTATTTAAGTCGGCATTGTGCCTTCTGTATTTAATTCCGATGCAATTTATGCGTTTCATCGTCAATAAGAAGGTCCAAGGGAAACAATAAACCTGAAGTGAAGCATCGGAATATAAAACTGGTCACACAGGAAAACCTCAAATCATAGAATCTAAGAAGAGTCGGTCTTTTTGTACTTAAGTAAGACATTGTGCCTTTTGTACTTAATTCCAATGGAATTTCTGTGTTTCATCATCAACAAGAAGGTCCAAGGCATACACTAAACCAGTAATGAAGCATCGGAATCTAAAACTCGTCTCACAGGAAAGGCTCAAAACAGACAATAAGAAGAGTCAGACTTCTTGTACTTAATTCGGCTTTGTGCCTTTTGTATTTAATTCCGATGCAATTTCTGTGTTTCATCGTCAATAAGAAGGTAAAATGGAGACAGTAAACCGGAAGTAAAGCATCGAAATCTAAAACTGGCCTGACAGGAAAGGCTCAAACACATACAGTAAGAAGAGTCAGTCTTTTTGTATTTAAGTCGGCATTTTGCCTATTGTATTTATTTCCGATGCAATTTCTGTGTTTTCTCGTCAGTAAGAAGGTCCAAGGGATACAGTAAACCTGAAGTAAAGCATCGGAATCTAAAATTGGTATTACGGGAGAGGTTCAAATCATAGAATGTAAGAAGAGTCAGTCCTCTTGTACTCAATCGGCATTGTGAATTTTGTAATTAATTCCGATGCAATTTATGTGTTTCATCCTCAATCAGAAGGTCCGAGGGATACAGTACACCTGAAGTGAAGCATCGGAATCTGAAACTGGTCACACAGGAAAGGCTCAAATCATGGAATGTAAGAAGAGTCAGTGCTCTTGTACTTAAGTTGGCATTGTGCCTTTTGTTATTAATTCCGTTGCAATTTCTGTGTTTTATCGTCAAAAAGAAGGCCCAAGGGATACAGTAAACCTGCAGTGAAGCATCGATATGTAAAACTGGTCTCACAGGAAAGGCTCAATTAATAGAATGTAACTAGAGTCCTCCTGCACTTAAGTCGGCATTGTGCCCTTTGTATTTAATTCCGATGCAATTTCTGTGTATCATCGTCTACAAGAAGGTCCAAGGGATACTCCTCACCTGAAGTGAAGCATCGGAATCTGGAACTTGTCTCACAGAAAAGGCTCAAATCATAGAATGTTAGAAGAGTCAGTCTTCTTGTACTTATGTCGGCATTGTGCTTTTTGCATTTAATTCCGATGCAATTTCTGTGTTTCATCGTCAAGGACAAGGTCCGAAGGATGCAGTAAACATGAAGTGAAGCATCGATATCTAAAAGTGGCCTCAAAGAAAAGGCTCAAGTCATAGAACGTAAGAAGAGTCAGTCATCTTTTACTTAAGTCGTCTTTGTGCATTTGTATTTAATTCCGATGCAATTCCGTGTGTCATTGTCAATAAGATGGCCCAAGGGATACAGTAAACCTGAAGTGAAGCATCGGAATCTTAAACTGGTGGCACAGGAAATGTTCAAAACATAGACAGTAAGAAGAGTCAATCTCCTTGTACTTAAGTCAGTATTGTGCCTTATGTATTCAATTCCGATGCAATTTTTGTGTTTCATCGTCCACAAGAAGGTCCAAGGGATACAGTAAACCTGAAGTGAAGCATCGGAAGCTAAAACTGGTTTCACAGGAAAGGTTCAAATCATAGACGGTAAAAAGAGTCAGTCATCATGTATTTAAGTCGGCATTGTGCCTTCTGTATTTAATTCCGATGCAATTTATGCGTTTCATCGTCAATAAGAAGGTCCAAGGGAAACAATAAACCTGAAGTGAAGCATCGGAATATAAAACTGGTCTCACAGGAAAACCTCAAATCATAGAATCTAAGAAGAGTCAGTCTTCTTGTACTTAAGTAAGACATTGTGCCTTTTGTACTTAATTCCAATGGAATTTCAGTGTTTCATCATCAACAAGAAGGTCCAAGGCATACACTAAACCAGTAATGAAGCATCGGAATCTAAAACTGGTCTCACAGGAAAGGCTCAAAGCAGACAATAAGAAGAGTCAGACTTCTTGTACTTAATTCGGCTTTGTGCCTTTTGTATTTAATTCCGATGCAATTTCTGTGTTTCATCGTCAATAAGAAGGTAAAATGGAGACAGTAAACCGGAAATAAAGCATCGGAATGTAAATCTGGCCTCACAGGAAAGGCTCAAACACATACAGTAAGAAGAGTCAGTCTTTTTGTATTTAAGTCGGCATTTTGCCTATTGTATTTATTTCCGATGCAATTTCTGTGTTTTCTCGACAGTAAGAAGGTCCAAGGAATACAGTAAATCTGAAGTAAAGCATCGGAATCCATAACTGGTATTACAGGAGAGGTTCAAATCATAGAATGTAAGAAGAGTCAGTCCTCTTGTACTCAATCGGCATTGTGAATTTTGTAATTAATTCCGATGCAAGTTTTGTGTTTCATCGTCAATAAGAAGGTCCAAGGGATTAGTAAACCTGAAGTGAAGCATCGGAATCTAAAAGTGGTCTCACAGGAAAGGCTCAAATCATAGAATCTAAGAAGAGTCAGTCTTCTTGTACTTAAGTCGTCATTGTGCCTTTTGTATTTAATTCCGATGCAATTTCTGTGTTTCATCGTCAATAAGAAGGTCCAAGGGACAAAGAAAACCTGAGGTTAAGCATCAGAATCTAAAAGTGGTCTCACCGGAACGGTTCAAAACATTGTCAGTGAGAAGAGTCAGTCTTCTTCTACTTAAGTCGGCATTGTGCCTTTTGCATTTAATTCCGAAGCAATTTCTGCGTTTCATCGTCAATAACAGGGTCCAAGGGATACAGCAAATCTGAAGTGAAGCGTCGGAATCTATAAATGGTCTCACAGGATAGGTTCAAAACATAGGCAGTAAGAAGAGTCAGTCTACTTGTATTTAAGATGGCATTGTGCCTTTTTTATTTAATTCCGATGCAATTTGTGTGTTTAATCCTCAATAAGATGGTCCAAGGGATACAGTACACCTGAAGTGAATCATCGGCATCTGAAACTGGTCACACAGGAAAGGCTCAAATAATCGAATGTAAGAAGAGTCAGTGTTCCTGTACTTAAGTTGGCATTGTGCCTTTTGTATTTAATTCCGTTGCAATTTCTGTGTTTTATCGTCAAAAAGAAGGACGAAGGGATACAGTACACCTGCAGTGAAGCATCGATATCAAAAACTGGTCTCACAGGAGAGGCTCAATTAATAGAATGTAAGTAGAGTGAGTCTTCTGTACATACGTCGGCATTGAGAGTTTTGTATTTAATTCCGATGCAATTTCTGTGTATCATCGTCAACAAGAAGGTCCAAGGGATACACTACACCTGAGGCGAAGCATCGGAATCTGGAACTTGTCTCACAGAAAACGTTCAAATCATAGAATGTAAGTAGAGTCAGTCTTCTTGTGCTTAAGTCGGCATTGTGCTTTTTGCATTCAATTCCGATGCAATTTCTGTGTTTCACCGTCAAAGAGAAGGCCCGAGGGATACAGTAAATCTGAAGTGAAGCATCGATATCTAAAACTGGTAGAGGAAAGGCTCAAATCATAGAATGTAAGAACAGTCAGTCATCTTGTACATAAGTCGTCATTGTGCCTTTTGTATTTAATTCCGATGCAATTTCGGTGTGTCATCGTCAATAAGAAGGTCCAAGGGATACAGTAAACCTGAAGTGAAGCATCGGAATCTGAAACTGGTGTCACAGGAAAGGTTCAAAACATATACAGTAAGAAGAGTCAGTCTTTTAGTATTTAAGTCGGCATTGTGCCTATTGTATTTATTTCCGATGCAATTTCTGTGTTTCATCGTCCACAAGAAGGTCCAAGGGATACAGTAAACCTGAAGTGAAGAATCGGAATCTAAAACTGGTCTCACAGGAAAGGCTCAAATCATAGAATCTAAGAAGAGTCAGTCTTCTTGTAGTTACGTCGGCACTATGCCTTTTGTATTGAATTCCGATGCAATTTCTGTGTTTCATCGTCAATAAGAAGGTCCAAGGGATACAGTAAACCTCAAGTGAAGTATCGGAATCTAAAACTGGTTTCACAGGAAAGGTTCTAATCATAGACGGTAAGAAGAGTCAGTCTACATGTATTTAAGTCGGCATTGTGCCTTCTGTATTTAATTCCGATGCAATTTATGCCCTTCATCGTCAACAAGAGGGTCCAAGGGAAACAGTAATCCTAAAGTGAAGCATCGGAATCTAAAAGTGGTCTCACAGGAAAGGCTCAAATCATAGAATCTAAGAAGAGTCAGTCTTTTTGTACTTAAGTATGACATTGTGCCTTTTGTACTTAATTCCAATGGAATTTCTGTGTTTCATCATCAACAAGGATTTCAAAGTGATACAGTAAACCTGTAATGAAGCATCTGAATCTAAAACTAGTCTCACAGAAAGTCTCAAAACATAAGCAATAAGAAGGCTCAGACTTTTTGTACTTAATTCGGCTTTGTGCCTTTTGTATTTAATTCCGATGCAATTTCTGTGTTTCATCATCAATAAGAAGGTAAAACGGAAACAGTAAACCTGAAGTAAAGCATCGGAATCTAAAACTGGCCTCACAGACAAGGTTCAAAACATATACAGTAAGAAGAGTCAGTCTTTTAGTATTTAAGTCGGCATTGTGCCTATTGTATTTATTTCCGATGCAATTTCTGTGTTTCATCGTGAATAAGAAGGTCCAAGGGATACAGTAAACCCGAAGTGATGCATCGGAATCAAAAACTGGTCTCACAGGAAAGGTTCAACACATAGACAGTAAGAAGAGTCAGTCTTCTTAAACTTAAGTCGGCATTGTGCCTTTTGTGTTTAATTCCGATGCAATATCTGTGTTTGAACGTCAATAAGAAGGTCCAAGGGATACTGTAAACCTGAAGTGAAGCATCGGAATCTAATACTGGTCGCACTGGAAAGGTTCAAAACATAGACAGTAAGAAGAGTCAGTGCTCTTGTACTTAAGTCGGCATTGTGCCATTTGTATTTAATTCCGATGCAATTTCTGAGTTTCATCTTGAATAACAAGGTCCAAGGGATACAGTAAACCTGAAGTGATGCATCGGAATCAAAAACTGGTCTCACAGGAAAGGTTCAACACATAGACAGTAAGAAGAGTCAGTCTTCTTGTACTTAAGTCGGCATTGTGCCTTTTGTGTTTAATTCCGATGCAATATCTGTGTTTGAACGTCAATAAGAAGGTCCAAGGGATACTGTAAACCTGAAGTGATGCATCGGAATCTAAAACTGGTCGCACAGGAAAGTTTCAAAACATAGACAGTATGAAGAGTCAGTCTTCTTGTACCTAAGTCGGCATTGTGCCTTTTGTATTTAATTCCGATGCAAATTCTGTGTTTCATCGTCAAAAACGAGGTCCAAGGGATACAGCAAACATGAAGTGAAGCATCGATATCTAAAACTGGTCTCACACGAAAAGCTAAAATCATAGAATGTAAGAAGAGTCAATCCTCTAGTACTAAAGTCGGCATTGTGCCTTTTGTATTGACTTCCGATGCAATTTCTGTGTTTCATCGTCTTTAAGAAAGTCCAAGGGATGCAGCAAACCTGAAGTGAAGCATCGGAATCTAAAACTGGTCTCACAGGAAAGGGTCAAAACATATACAGTAAGAAGAGTCAGACTTCTTGTACTTAAGCTGGCATTGTAACTTTTGTATTTAATACCGATTCAATTTTTGTGTTTCATCATCAATGAGAAGGTAAAAGGGAGAGAGTGAACCTGAAGTAAAGCTTCGGAATTTAAATCTGGCCTCACAGGAAAGGTTCAAATCATAGACAATCAGAAGAGTTAGACTTCTTGTATTTAAGTCGGCATTGTGCTTTTTGTATTTAATTCCGATGCAATTTCTGTGTTTCATCGTCAATAAGAAGGTCCAAGTGATTAGCAAACCTGAAGTAAAGCATCAGAATCTGAAAGTGGTCTCACAGGAAAGGTTCGAAACATAGACAGTAAGAAGAGTCAGTCTCCTTGTATTTATGTCGGCATTGTGCTTTTTGTAGTTAATTCCGATGCAATTTCTGTGTTTCATCGTCAATAAGACGGTCCAAGGGATACAGTACACCTGAAGCGAAGCATCGGAATCTGAAACTGCTCACACAGGAAAGGTTCAAATAATGGAATGTAAAAAGACTCAGTGTTCTTGTACTTAAGTTGGCATTGTGCCATTTGTATTTAATTCCGATGCAATTTCTGTGTTCCATCGTCCACAAGAAGGTCAAAGGGATACAGTAAACCTGAAGTGAAGAATCGGAATCTAAAACTGGTCTCACAGGAAAGGCTCAAATCATAGAATCTAAGAAGACTCAGTCTTCTTGTACTTAAGTAAGACATTGTGCCTTTTGTACTTAATTCCAATGGAATTTCTGTGTTTCATCATCAACGAGAAGGTCCAAGGGATACAGTAAACCTGTAATGAAGCAACGGAATCTGAAACTGGTCTTACAGGATAGGCTCAAACATAGACAATAAGAAAAGTCGGACTTCTTGTACTTAAATCGGCATTGTGCCTTTTTTATTTAATTCCGATGCAATTTCTGTGTTTCATCGTCAATAAGAAGGTAAAAGGGAGACAGTAAACCTGAAGTAAAGCATCGGAATCTAAAACTGGCCTCACAGGAAAGGTTCAAAGCATATACAGTAAGAAGAGTCAGTCTTTTAGTATTTAAGTCGGCATTTTGCCTATTGTATTTATTTCCGATGCAATTTCTGTGTTTCATCTTCAATAAGAAAGTCCAAGGGATACAGTAAACCTGAAGTGAAGCATCGGAATCTAAAACTGGTATTACAGGAGAGGTTCAGATCATAGAATGTAAGAAGAGTCAGTCCTTTTGTACTTAATCGGCATTGTGCCTTTTCTACTTAATTCCGATGCAATTTCTGTGTTTCATCGTCAATATGAAGGTCCAAGGGATTAGTAAACATGAAGTAAAGCATCAGAATCTAAAACTGGTCCCACAGGAAAGGTTTAAGAAATAGACAGTAAGAAGAGTCAGTCTTCTTGTACTTAAGTCGGCATTGTGATTTTTGTATTTAATTCCAATGCAATTTCTGTGTTTCATCGTCAATAAGAAAATCCAAGAGATACAGTAAACCGGAACTGAAGCATCGGAACCTAAAACTGGTCTCACAGGAAAGGCTCAAAACATAGACCGTAAGAAGAGTCAGTCTTCTTGTACTTAAGTAGGCATTGTGCCTTTTGTGTTTAATTCCGATGCAATTTCTGTGTTTCATCATCAATAAGAAGGTCCAAGGGATAAAGTAAACCTGAAGTGAGACATCGGAATCTAAGACAGGTCCCACAGGAAAGGTTCAAAACATAGACAGTAAGAAGAGTCAGCCTTCTTGTACTTAAGTCGGCATTATGCCTTTTGTGTTTAATGTGCTTAATTCCGATGCAATTTCTGTGTTTGAACGTCTATAACAAGGTCCAAGGGATACAGTATACCTAAAGTGAAGCATCGGTATCTAAAACACGTCTCACAGGAAAGGTTCAAAACATGGACAGTAAGAAGAGTCAGTCTTCGTGTTCTTAAGTCAGCATTGTGCCTTTTGTATTTAATTCCGATGCAATTTCTGTGATTCATCGTGAATAAGAAGGTCCAAGGGATACAGTAAACCTGAAGTGAAGCATCGGAACCAAAAACTGGTGTCACAGGAAAGGTTCAACACATAGAAAGTAAGAAGAGTCCGTCTTGTTGTACTTAAGTCGGCATTGTGCCTTTTGTGTATAATTCCGTTGCAATTTCTGTGTTTCAACGTCAATAAGAAGGTCCAAGGGATACTGTAAACCTGAAGTGAAGCATCGGAATCTAAAACTGGTCGCACAGGAAAGGTTAAAAAGATAGACAGTAAGAAAAGTCAGTGTTCTTGTACTTAAGTCGGCATTGTGCCATTTCTATGTAATTCCGATGCAATTTCTGTGTTTCATCGTGAATAACAAGGTCCAAGGGATACAGTACACCTGAAGTGAAGCATCGGAATCTGAAACTGGTCTCACAGGATTGGCTCAAATCATAGAATGCAAGAAGAGACAGTCTTATGTACCTAAGTCGGCATTGTGCCTTTTGTATTTAATTCCGATACAAATTCTGTGTTTCATCATCAAAAAGGAGGTCCAAGGGATACAGTAAACATGAAGTGAAGCATCGATATCTAAAACTGGTGTCACACGAAAAGCTAAAATCATATAAAGTAAGAAGAGTCAATCCCCTTGTACTTAAGTCGGCATTGTGCTTTTTGTATTGAATTCCGATGCAATTTCTGTGTTTCATCGTCTTTAAGGAAGTCAGAGGGATACAGTAAACCTGAAGTGAAGCATCGGAATCTAAAACTGGTCTCACAGGAAAGGCTCAAAACATAGACAGTAAGAAGAGTCAGACTTCTTGTAATTAAGTCGGCATTGTGACTTTTGTATTTAATTCCGATGCAATTTCTGTGTTTCATCATCAATAAGAACGTTAAAGGGAGAGAGTGAACCTGACGTAAAGCATCGTTATCTAAATCGGTCCTCACAGGTAAGGTTCAAAACATAAACAATAAGAAGAGTCAGTCTTCTTGTATTTAAGTCGGCATTGTGCATTTTGTATTTAATTCCGATGCGATTTCTGTGTTTCATCGTCAATAAGAAGGTCCAAGGGATTAGTAAACCTGAAGAAAAGCATCAGAATCTAAAACTGGTCTCACAGGAAAGGTTCGAAACGTAGACAGTAAGAAGAGTCAGTCTTCTTGTATTTATGTCGGCATTGTGCCTTTTGTAGTTAATTCCGATGCAATTTCTGTGTTTCATCGTCAATAAGAAGGTCCAAGGGATACAGTAAACCTGAAGTGAAAAATCGGAATCTATAACGGTTCTCACACGAAAGATTCAAATCATAGACCGTAAGAAGAGTCAGTCTTCTTGTACTTAAGTCGGGATTGTGCCGTTTGTACTTAGTTCCGATGCAATTTCTGTGTTTCATCGTCAATAAGAAGGTCCAAGGTATAAAGTAAACCTGAAGTGAAGCATCGGAATCTAAAACTGGTCGCACAGGAAAGGTTCAAAAGATAGACAGTAAGAAGAGTCAGTGCTCTTTTACTTAAGTTGGCATTGTGCCATTTGTATTTAATTCCGATGCAATTTCTGTGTTTCATCGTGAATAACAAGGTCCAAGGGATACACTACAACTGAAGTGAAGCATCGGAATCTGAAACTGGTCTCACAGGATAGGCTCAAATCATATATTGTAAGAAGAGTCAGTCTTTATGTACTTAAATCGGCATTGTGCCTTTTGCATCTAATTCCGATGCAATTTCTGTGTTTCATCGTCAATAAGAAGGTCCAAGGGATTAGTAAACCGAATCAAAGCATCAGAATCTAAAACTGGTCTCACAGGAAAGTTTCGAAACATAGACAGTAAGAAGAGTCAGTGTTCTTGTATTTATGTGGGCATTGTGCCATTTTTAGTTAATTCCGATGCAATTTCCGTGTTTCATCGTCAATAAGAAGGTCCAAGGGATACAGGAAACCTGAAGTGAAGCATCGGAATCTAAAACTGTTCTCACAGGAAAGGTTCAAAACATAGACAGTAAGAAGAGTCAGTCATCTTGTACTTAAGTCGGCATTGTGCCTTTTGCATCTAATTCCGATGCAATTTCTGTGTTTCATCGTCAATAAGAAGGTCCAAGGGATACAGTAAATCTGAAGTGAAGCGTCGGAATCTATAACTGGTCTCACAGGAAAGGTTCAAAACATAGACAATAAGAAGAGTCAGCCTCCTTGTACTTAAGACGGCATTGTGCCTTTTGTACTTAATGCCGATGCAATTTATGTGTTTCATCGTCATTAAGAAGGTCGAAGGGATACAGTACACCCAAAGTGAAGTATCGGAATCTGAAACTGGTATTACAGGAGAGGTTCAAATCATAGACAGTAGGAAGGAAACAGTCTTCCTGTACTTAAGTCGGCATTGTGATTTTTGTATTTAATCCCGATGCAATTTCTGTGTTTCATCGTCATTAACAAAATCCAAGGGATACAGTAAACCCGAAGTGAAGAATCGGAATCTAAAACGGGTCTCACAGGAAAGGCTCAAAACATGTACAGCAAGAAGAGTCAGTATTCGTGTACTTAAATCAGCATTGTGCCCTTTGTATTTAATTCCGATGCAATTTCTGTGTTTCATCGTGAAAGAGAAGGTCCAAGGGATACAGTAAACCCGAAGTGAAGCATCGGAATCCAAAACTGATCTCACAGGAAAGGTTCAACACATAGACAGTAAGAAGAGTCAGTCTTCTTGTACTGAAGTAGGCATTGTGCCTTTTGTGTTAAAATCCGATGCAGTTTCTGTGTTTGAACGTCAATAAGAAAGTCCAAGGGATACTGTAAACCTGAAGTGAACCATCGGAATCTAAAACTGGTCGCACAGGAAAGGTTCAAACCATAGACAGTAAGAAGAGTCAGTGCCTTTGTACTTACTTCGGCATTGTGCCATTTGTATTTAATTCCGATGCAATTTCTGTGTTTCATCGTGAATAACAAGGTCCAAGGGATACAGTACACCTGAAGTGAAGCATCGGAATCTGAAACTGGTCCCACAGGATAGGCTCAAATCATAGAATGTAAGAAGAGTCAGTCTTCTTGTACCTAAGTCGGGATTGTGCCTTTTGTATTTAATTCCGATGCAAATTCTGTGTTTCATCGTCAAAAACGAGGTCCACTGGATACAGCAAACATGAAGTGAAGCATCGATATCTAAAACTGGTCGCACACGAAAAGCTAAAATCATAGAATGTTAGAAGAGTCAATCCTCTAGTACTGAAGTCGGCATTGTGCCTCTTGTATTGTATTCCGAAGCAATTTCTGTTTTTCATCGACTTTAAGAAAGTCAAAGGGATACAGTTAACCTAAAGTGAAGAATCGGAATCTAAAACTGGTCTAACAGGAAAGGCTCAAAACATAGACAGTAAGAAGAATCAGACTTCTTATACGTAAGTCGGCATTGTGACTTTTTATATTTAACTCCGATGCAATTTCTGTGTTTCATCATCAATAAGAAGGTAAAAGGGAGAGAGTGAACCTGAAGTAAAGAATCGGAATCTAAATCTGGCCTCACAGGAAAGGTTCAAAGCATAGACAGTAAGAAGAGTCAGTCTTCTTTTATTTAAGTCGGCATTGTGCTTTTTGTATTTAATTCCGATGCAATTTCTGTGTTTTATCGTCAGTAAGAAGGTCCGTGGCATACTGTAAACCTGAAGTGAAGCATCGGAATATAAAACTGGTCTCACAGGAAAGGCTCAAAACATAGACAGTAAGAAGAGTCAGACTTCTTGTACTTATGTCGGCATTGTGATTTTTGTATTTAATTCCGATGCAATTTCTGTGGTTCATCATTAATAAGAAGGTCCAAGGGATACTGTAAATCTGAAGTGAAACATCGGAATCTATAACTGGTCTCACAGGAAAGGTTAAAAACATAGACAGTAAGAAGAGTCAGTATTCTTGTACTAAAGACGGAATTGTGCCTTTTGTGTTTAATTCCGATGCAATTTATGTGTTTCATCCTCAATAAGAAGGTCCAAGGGATACAGTACACCTGAAGTGAAGCATAGGAATCTAAAACTGGTCTCACCGGAAAGGTTCAAAACATTGACGGTTAGAAGAGTCAGTCTTCTTGTACTTAAGTAAGACATTGTGCATTTTGTACTTAATTCCAATGGAATTTCTGTGTTTCATCATCAACAAGACGGTCCAAGGGATACATAATACCTGTAATGATGCATCGGAATCTAAAACTGGTCTCACAGGATAGGCTCAAATCATAGAATGTAAGAAGAGTCAGTGTTCTTGTAGTTAAGTTGGCATTGTGCCTTTTGTATCTAATTCCGTTGCATTTTCTGTGTTTTATCGTCAAAAAGAAGGCCCAAGGGATACAGTAGACCTGCAGTGAAGCATCGATATCTAAAACTGGTCTCACAGGAAGGGCTCCCTTAATAGAATGTAAGTGGAGTCAGTCCTGTACTTAAGTCGGCATTGTGCCTTTTGTATTTAATTCCGATGCAATTTCTGTATTTTGTCGTCAATAAGAATGTCAGAGGGATACAGTAAACCTGAAGTGAAGCACCGGAATCTATAACTAGTGTCACAGGAATGGTTCAAAACATAGACAGTAAGAAGAGACAGTCTTCTTTTACTTCAGTCGGCATTGTGATTTTTGTATTTAATTCCGATGCAACTTCTGTGTTTCATCGTCAATAAGAACAATAAGAAAATCCAAGAGATACAGTAAACCTGAAGTGAAGCATCGGAATATAAAACTGGTCTCACAGGAAAGGCTCAAATAATAGACAGTAAGAAGAGTCCGTCTTCTTGTACTTAAGTCAGCATTGTGCCTTTTGTTATTAAAACCGATGCAATTTCTGTGTTTCATCGTGAATAAGAAGGTCCAATGGATACAGTAAACCTGAAGTGAAGCATCGGAATCTAAAACTGGTTGCACAGGAAAGGTTCAAAGCATAGACAGTATGAAGAGTCAGTGCTCTTGTACTTAAGTCGGCATTGTGCCATTTGTATTTAATTCCGATGCAATTTCTGTGTTTCATCGTGAATAACAAGGTCCAAGGGATACACTACACCTGAAGTGAAGCATCGGAATCTGAAACTGGTCTCACAGGATAGGCTCAAATCATAGAATGTAAGAAGAGTCAGACTTCTTGTACCTAAGTCGGCATTGTGCCTTTTGTATTTAATTCCGATGCAAATTCTGTGTTTGATCGTCAAAAAGGAGGTCCAAGAGATACAGTAAACATGAAGTGAAGCATCGATATCTTATACTGGTCTCACATGAAAAGCTAAAATCATAGAATGTAAGAAGAGTCAATCCTCTAGTACTTAAGTCGGCATTGTGCCTTTTGTATTGAATTCCTATGCAATTTCTGTGTTTCATCGTCAATAAGGAAGTCAAAGGGATACAGTAAACCTGAAGTGAAGCATCGTAATCTAAAACTGGTCTAACAGGAAAGGCTCAAAACATATACAGTAAGAAGAGTCATACTTTTTGTACTTAAGTCGGCATTGTGACTTTTGTATTTAATTCCGATGCAATTTCTGTGTTTCATCATCAATAAGAAGGTAAAAGGGAGAGAGTAAACCTGAAGTAATGCATCGGAATCTAAACCTGGTATCACAGGAAAGGTTCAAATCATAGAATTTAAGAAGAGTCAACCTCTGGTACTTACTCGGCATTGCGCCTTTTGTATTTAATTCCGATGCAATTTGTGTGTTTCATCGTCAATAAGAAGGTCCAAGGGATACAGTAAACCTGAAGTGAAGCATCGATATCTATAACTGGTCTCAGAGGAAAGGCTCAAATCATAGAATGTAAGAGGAGTCAGTCATTTTGTACATCAGTCGGCATTGTGCCTTTTGTATTTCATTCCGATGCAATCTCTGTGTTTCATCGTCAATAAGAAGGTTCAAGGGATGCGGTAAACCTGAAGTGAAGCATCGGAATCCAAAACTCATATCACAGGAAATGCTCAAAACATGGACAGTAAGAGGAGCTCGTCATCTTGTACTTAAGTCGGCTTTGTGCCTTTTGTATTTAATTCCGATGCAATTTCTGTGTTTCATCGTCAATAAGAAGGTCCAAGTGATACACTACACCTGAAGTGAAGCATCGGAATCTGGAACTTGTCTCACAGAAAAGGCTCAAAACATAAGATGTAAGAAGAGTCAGTCATCTTGTACTTAAGTCGCCATTGTGCGTTTTGTATTTAATTCCGATGGAATTTCTGTGTTTCATCGTCAATAAGAAGGTAAAAGGGATACAGTAAACCTGAAGTGAAGAATCGGAATATGAAACTGGTCTCACAGGAAAGGTTCAAAACATAGACAGTAAGAAGATTCAGTCTCCCTGTACTTATGTCGACATTTTGGGTTTAGTATTTTATTCCGATGCTATTTCTGTGCTGATCGTCAATAAGAACGTCGAAGGGATACAGTAAACCTGATGTGAAGCATCGGAATCTAAAACTGGTCTCACAGGAAAGGTTCAAATCATAGACAGTAAGAAAAGTCAGGCCTCTTGTACTTAAGTCGCCATTGTGCCTTTTGTATTTAATTCCGATGCAATTTCTGTGTTTCCTCGTCAACATGAAGGTCTAAGGGATACAGGAAACCTGAAGTGTAGCCTCGTTATCTAAAACTGGTCTCACAGGAAAGGCTCAAATCATAGAATCTAAGAAGAGTCAGTCTTCCTGTACTAAAGTAAGACATTGTGACTTTTGTACTTAATTCCGATGGAATTTCTGTGTTTCATCTTCAATAAGAAGGTCCAAGGGATACAGTAAACCTATAATAAAGTATCAGAATCTAAAATTGGTCTCACAGAATGGTTCAAAACATAGACAGTAAGAAGAGTCAGTCTTTTTGTACTTAAGTCGGCATTGTGCTTTTGTAATTAATTCCGGTGCAATTTCTGTGTTTTATCGTCAATACGAAAGTCCAACGGATACATCAAACCTGAATGAAGCATCGGAATCTAAAACTGTTCTCACAGGAAAGGCTCAAATCTTAGAAAGGTAGAAGAGTCAGTCTTCTTGTACTTAAGTCGGCATAGTGCCTTTTGCATTTAATTCCGATGCAATTTCTGTGTTTCATCGTTAATTAGAAGGTCAAAGGGATACAGTAAACCTGAAGTGAAGCATCGGAATGTAAAACTATTCTCACAGGAAGGGTTTAAAACATAGACAGTAAGAAGAGTTAGTCTTCTTGTACTTAAGTCGGCATTGTGCCTTTTGTATTTAATTCCGATGTAATTTCTGTGTTTTATTGTCTATAGAAAGGTCAAACTGATACAGTAAACCTGAAGTGAAGAATCGGAATCTAAAACTGGTCTCACAGGAGAGGTTCAAAACATAGACAGTAAGAAGAGTCAGTCTTCTTGTAGTTATGTCGGCATTATGCCCTTTGTATTTAATTCCGATGCAATTTCTGTGTCTCATCGTCAATAAGAAGGTCCAAGGTATACAGTAAACCTGAAGTGAAGCATCGGAATCTAAAACTGGTCTCACAGGAAAGGTTCAAAACATAGACAGTAAGAAGAGTCAGTGTTCTTGTACTTAAGTCGGCATTGTGCCTGTTGTATTTATTTTCGATGTCCCTTTTGTAGTTAATTCCGATACTATAGCTGTGTTTCATCGTCCATAAGAAGGTCCAAGGGATACAGTAAACCTGAAGTGAAGCATCGGAATATGAAACTGGTCTCACAGGAGAGGTTCAAAACATAGACAGTAAGAAGAGTCAGTCTTCTTGCTCTTAAGTCGGCATTGGGACTTTTGAATCTAATTCCGATGCAATATATGTGTTTCATCGTCAATAAGAAGGTCCAAGGGATACAGTAAACCTGAAGTGAAGCATCGGAATATGAAACTGGTCTCACAGGTGAGGTTCAAATCATAGAATGTAAGAAGAGTCAGCCTTCTTGTACTTAAGTTGGCATTGTGCCGTTTGTATGTAATTCTGATGCAATTTCTGTGCTTCACCGTCAATAAGTAGGTCCAAGGGAAACAGTCAACCTGAAGTGAAGCATCGGAATCTAAAACTGGTCTCACAGGAAAGGTACAAACCATAGGCAGTAAGAGGAGTCTGTCTTTTTCTACTTAAATATAAACGGCACAATTCGGACTTAATTCCGATGCAGTTTCTGTGTTTCTTCGTCAATAAGAAAGTCCAAGGGATACAGTACACCTGAAGTGAAGCATCGGTATCTGGAACTGGTCACACAGGAAAGGCTAAAATCATAGAATGTAAGAAGAGTCAGTCATCTTGTACTTCAGTGGGCATTGTGCCTTTTGTATTCAATTCGTTGCAATTTCTGTGTTTTATCGTCAAAAAGAAGGTCCAAGGGATACAGCAAACCTGCAGTGAAGGATTGATATCTAAAACTTGTCTCACAGGAAAGGCTCAATTAATAGAATGTAAGTAGAGTCAGTCCTCCTGTACTTAAGTCGGCATTGTGCGTTTTGTATTCAATTCCGATGCAATTTCTGTGTTTCATCGTCAATAAGAAGATCCAAGGGATACAGTAAACCTGAAGTGAAGCATCGGAATCTAAAACTGGTCTCACAGGAAAGGTTCAAAACATAGACAGTAAGAAGAGTCAGTGTTCTTGTACTTAAGTCGGCATTGTGCCTGTTGTATTTATTTTCGTTGCAATTTCTGTGTTTCATCGTGAATAAGAAGGTCCAAGGGACACAGTAAACCTGAAGTGAAGCATCGGAACCTAAAACTGGTCTCACAGGAGAGGTTCAAAACATAGACAGTAAGAAGTCTCCTTGTATTTAAGTCGGAATCGTGCCTTTTGTATTTAATCCCGATAAATTTCTGTGTTTCATCGTCTATAAGAAGGTGTAAGGGACACAGTAAACCTGAAGTGAAGCATCGGAATCCAAAACTGGTCTCACAGGAAAGGTTCAAAACATAGACAGTAAGAAGAGTCAGTCTTCTTGTACATAAGTCGGCATTGAGCCTTTTGAATCTAATTCCGATGCAATATATGTGTTTCATCGTCAATAAGAAGGTCCAAGGGATACAGTAAACGTAAAGTGAAGCATCGGAATCTAAAACTGGTCTCACAGGAGAGGTTCAAATCATACAATGTAAGAAGAGTCAGTCCACTTGCACTTAATTCGGCATTGTGCCTTTGTATTTAATCCCGATGCAATGTCTGCGTTTCATCGTCAATAAGAAGGTCCAAGGTATACAGTAAGCCTGAAGTGAAGAACCGGAATCTAAAACGGGACTCACAGGAACGGTTCAAAACATAGACAGTAAGAAAAGTCAGTCTCCTTGAACTTAAGTCGGCATTGTGCCTTTTGTATTTAATTCCGATGCAATTTCTGTGTTTCATCGTAAACAGGAAGGTCTAAGGGATACAGTAAACCTGAAGTGAAGCATCGGAATCTAAAACTGGTCTCACAGGAAAGGTTCAAACATAGACAGTAAGAAGAGTCAGTCTTCTAGTACCTAAGTCGGCATTGTGCCTTTTGTATTTAATTCCGATGCAATTTCTGTGTTTCATCGTCAATAAGAATGTCCAAGGGATACAGTAAAACTGAAGTGAAGCATCGATATCTAATACTGGTCTCAGAGGAAAGGCTCAAATCACAGAATGTAAGGAGAGTCAGTCTTCTTGTACTTAAGTCGATATTGTGCCTTTTGTATTTAATTCCGATGCCATTTCTGTGTTTCATCGTCAATAAGAAGGTCCAAGGGATACAGTAAACCTGAAGTGAAGCATCGGAATCTAAAAGTGGTCTCACGGGCAAGGCTAAAATCACAGAATCTAAGAAGAGTCCATCTTGTTGTACTAAAGTAAGACATTGTTCCCTTTGTGTTTAATTCCGATGCAATTTCTGTGTTTGAACGTCAATAAGAAGGTCCAAGAGATACAGTAAACCTGAAGTGAAGCATCGGTATCTAAAACAGGTATCACAGGAAAGGTTCAAGACATTGAATCTTACAAGAGTCAGTCCTCTTTTACTTCATGGGCATTGTGCCTTTTGTATTTAATTCCGATGCAATTTCTGTGTTTCATCGTCAATAAGAAGGTCCAAGTGATACAGTAAACCTGAAGTGAAGCATCGGAATCTAAAACTGATCTCACAGGAAAGGCTCAAATCTTAGAATGTATGGAGATTCCGTCTTCTTGTACTTAGGTCGGCATTGTGCCTTTTGCGTTTAATTCCGATGCAATTTCTGTGATTCATCGTCAAAAAGAATGTCCAAGGGATACAGTAAAACTGAAGTGAAGCATCGACATCTAATACTGGTCTCAGAGGAAAGGCTCAAATCACAGAATGTAAGGAGAGTCAGTCTTCTTGTACTTAAGTCGATATTGTGCCTTTTGTATTTAATTCCGATGCCATGTCTGTGCTTCATCGTCAATAAGAAGGTCCAAGGGATACAGTAAACCTGAAGTGAAGCATCGGAATCTAAAAGTGGTCTCACGGGCAAGGCTAAAATCACAGAATCTAAGAAGAGTCAGTCTTGTTGTACTAAAGTAAGACATTGTTCCCTTTGTGTTTAATTCCGATGCAATTTCTGTGTTTGAACGTCAATAAGAAGGTCCAAGAGATACAGTAAACCTGAAGTGAAGCATCGGTATCTAAAACAGGTATCACAGGAAAGGTTCAAGACATTGAATCTTACAAGAATCAGTCCTCTTTTACTTCATGGGCATTGTGCCTTTTGTATTTAATTCCGATGCAATTTCTGTGTTTCATCGTCAGTAAGAAGGTCCAAGTGATACAGTAAACCTGAAGTGAAGCATCGGAATCTAAAACTGATCTCACAGGAAAGGTTCAAATCATAGAATGTAAGAAGATTCCGTCTTCTTGTACTTAGGTCGGCATTGTGCCTTTTGCGTTTAATTCCGATGCAATTTCTGTGATTCATCGTCAAAAAGAATGTCCAAGGGATACAGTAAAACTGAAGTGAAGCATCGATATCTAATACTGGTCTCAGAGGAAAGGCTCAAATCACAGAATGTAAGGAGAGTCAGTCTTCTTGTACTTAAGTCGATATTGTGCCTTTTGTATTTAATTCCGATGCCATTTCTGTGTTTCATCGTCAATACGAAGGTCCAAGGGATACAGTAAACTTGAAGTGAAGCATCGATATCTAAAACTGGTATCACAGGAAAAACTAAAATCATGGAATGGAAGAAGAGTCAATCCTCTTGTACATAAGTCGGCATTGTGCCTATTGTATTTAATTCGGATGCAATTTCTGTGCTTCATTGTCAATAAGAAGGTCAAAGAGATACAGTAAACCTGAAGTGAAGCATCGGAATCTAAAACCGGTTTCACAGGAAAGGTTCAAATCATAGAATGTAAGAAGATTCAGTCTTCTTGCACTTAGGTCGGCATTGTGCCTTTTGCGTTAAATTCCGATGCAATTTCTGTGATTCATCGTCAAAAAGAATGTCCAAGGGATACAGTAAAACTGAAGTGAAGCATCGATATCTAATACTGGTCTCAGAGGAAAGGCTCAAATCACAGAATGTAAGGAGAGTCAGTCTTCTTGTACTTAAGTCTATATTGTGCCTTTTGTATTTAATTCCGATGCCATTTCTGTGATTCATCGTCAATAAGAAGGTCCAAGGGATACAGTAAACTTGAAGTGAAGCATCGATATCTAAAACTGGTCTCACAGGAAAAACTAAAATCATGGAATGGAAGAAGAGTCAATCCTCTTGAGCATAAGTCGGCATTGTGCCTATTGTATTTAATTCGGATGCAATTTCTGTGCTTCATCGTCAATAAGAAGGTCCAAGAGATACAGTAAACCTGAAGTGAAGCATCGGAATCTAAAACCGGTTTCACAGGAAAGGTTCAAATCATAGACAGTAAGAAGAGTCAGTCTTCTTGTACTGATGTCGGCATTGTGCCTTTTGTATTTATTTCCGATGCAATTTCTGTGTTTCATCGTCAATAAGAAGGTCCAAGGGATACAGTAAACCTGAAGTGAAGCATCAGAATCTAAAACCGGTTTCACAGGAAGGTTCAAATCATAGACGGTAAGAAGGGTCAGTCTTCTTGTGCTGAAGTCGGCATTGTGGCTTTGGTATCTAAATCCGATGCAATATCTGTGTTTCATCGTCAATAAGAAGGTCCGAAGGATACAGTAAACAGGAAGTGAAGCATCGGAATCCAAACTGGCCTCACAGAAAAGTTTCAAATCATAGAGAGTAAGAAGTGTCAGTCCTCTTGTACATAATCGGCACTGTGCCTTTTGTATTTAATTCCGATGTAATTTATGTGTTTCATTGTCAATAAGAGGGTCGAGGGGTTCAGTAATCCAGAAGTGAAGCATCGGAATCTAAAACCAGTCTCACAGGAAAAGTTCAAAACATAGACAGTAAGAAGAGTCAGTCTTCTTATACTCAAGTCGGCATGGTGCATTTTGTATTTAATTCCGATGCAATTTCTGTGTTTCATCGTCAATAAGAAGGTCCAAGGGATACAGTGAACCTGAAGTGAGGCATCGGAATCTAAATCTGGTCTCACAAGAACGGCTCAAAACGTAGACAGTATGAAGAGTCAGGCTTCTTGTACCTAAATCGGCATTTTGCCTTATGTATTTAATTCCGATGCAATTTATGTGTTTAATCGTCAATAAGGAAGTCCAAGGTATACAGTAATCCTGAAGTGAAGCATCGGAATCTGAAACTGGTCTCACAAGAAAGGTTCAAAAGATAGACAGTAAGAAGAGTCAGTCATGTTGTAGTTAAGTCAGCATTGTGCCTGTTGTAATTAATTCCGATGCAATTTCTGTGTTTCATCGTCAATACGATGGTCCAAGGGATACAGTAAACCTAAAGTGGATCATCGGAATCTAAACCTGGTATCACAGAAAAGGTTCAAATCATAGAATGTAACAAGAGTTAACCTCCTGTACTTAATCGGCATTGTGCCTTTTGCATTTAATTCCGATGCAATTTCTGTGTTTCATCGTCAATACAAAGGTCCAAGGGAGATAGTAAACTTAAAGTGAAGCACCTGAATCTAAAACTGGTCTCACAGGAAAGGTTCAAACATAGACAGTGAGAAGAGTCAGTCTTCTTTCCCTTAATTCGGCATTGTGCCTTTTGTATTTAATTCCGATGCAATTTCTGTGTATCATCGTCAATAAGAAGGTCCAAGGGATACAGTAAACCTGAAGTGAAGCATCGGTCCCTGAAACTGGTCTCACAGCAAAGGTTCAAAACATAGACAGTAAGAAGAGTCAGTCTTCTTGTACATAAGTCGGCATTGAGCCTTTTGAATCTAATTCCGATGCAATATATGTGTTTCATCGTCAATAAGAAGGTCCAAGGGATACAGTAAACCTGAAGTGAAGCATCGGAATCTGAAACTGGTCTCACAGGAAAGGTACAAAACATAGACAGAAGGAGGAGTCTCTCTTCTGCTACTTAAATACAAACGGCACAATTCGGACTTAATTCCGATGCAATTTCTGTGTTTCTTCGTCAATAAGAAAGTCCAAGGGATACTGTACACCTGAAGTGAAGCATCGGTATCTGGAACTGGTCACACAGGAAAGGCTCAAATGATAGAATGTAGGAAGAGTCAGTCATCTTGTACTTCAACCGGCATTGTGCCTTTTGTATTCAATTCCGTTGCAATTTCTGTGTTTTATCGTTAAAGAGAAGGTCCAAGGGATACAGTCAACCTGCAGTGAAGCATCGATATCTGATACTTGTCTCACAGGAAAGGCTCAATTAATAGCAAGGAAGTAGAGTCAGTCCTCCTGTACTTAAGTCGGCATTGTGCCTTTTGTATTCACTTCCGATGCAATTTCTGTGTTTCGTCGTCAATAAGAAGATCCAAGAGATACATTACACCTGAAGTGAAGCATCGGAATCAGAAACTGGTTTCACAGAAAAGGCTCAAATCATAGAATGTAAGAAGAGTCAATCATCTTGTACTTAAACCGTCATTGAGCCTTTTGTATTTAATTCTGATGCAATTTCTGTGTCTCATCATCGATAAGAAGGTCCAGGGGATACATTAAACCTGAAGTGATGCATCGGAATCTAAAACTGGTCTCACAGGAAAGTTCCACAACATAGACAGTAAGAAGAGTCAGTGTTTTTGTACTTAAGTCGGCATTGTGCCTGTTGTATTTATTTTCGATGCAATTTCTGTGTTTCATCGTGAATAAGAAGGTCCAAGGGACACAGTAAACCTGAAGTAAAGCATCGGAACCTAAAACTGGTATGACAGGAAAAGTTCCAATCATAGAATGTAAGAAGAGTAAGATTCAAGTACTTAAGTCGGCATTGTGCATTTTGTATTTAATTCTGATGTAATTTCTGTGTTTCATCGTCAATAAGAAGGTCCAAGGTATACAGTGAACCTGAAGTGAGGCATCGGAATCTAAATCTGGTCTCACAGGAACGGCTCAAAACGTAGACAGTATGAAGAGTCAGGCTTTTTGTACCTAAATCGGCATTTTGCCTTATGTAGTTAATTCCGATGCAATTTATGTGTTTCATCGTCAACAAGGAAGTCCAAGGTATACAGTAAACCTGAAGTGAAGCATCGGAATCTGAAACTGGTCTCACAAGAAAGGTTCAAAAGATAGACAGTAAGAAGAGTCAGTCATGTTTTAGTTAAGTCGGCATTGTGCCTGTTGTAATTACTTCCGATGCAATTTCTGTGTTTCATCGTCAATAAGATGGTCCAAGGGATACAGTAAACCTAAAGTGGATCATCGGAATCTAAACCTGGTATCACAGAAAAGGTTCAAATCATAGAATGTAACAAGAGTTAACCTCCTGTACTTAATCGGCATTGTGCCTTTTGTATTTAATTCCGATGCAATTTCTGTGTTTCATTGTCAATACAAAGGTCCAAGGGAGATAGTAAACTTAAAGTGAAGCACCTGAATCTAAAACTGGTCTCACAGGAAAGGTTCAAACATAGACAGTGAGAAGAGTCAGTCTTCTTTCCCTTAAGTCGGCATTGTGCCTTTTGTATTTAATGCCGATGCAATATCTGTGTTTCATCGTCAATAAGGAGGTCCAAGGAATACAGTATACATGAAGTGAAGCATCGGAATCTAAAACTGGTCTCACAGGAAAGGCTCAAATCACAGAATGTATGAAGAGCCAGTCTTCTTGTACTTAAGTCGGCATTGTGACTTTTGTATTTAATTCCGTTGCAATTTCTGTGTTTCATCGTCAAAAAGAAGGTCCAAGGGATACAGTAAACCTGAAGTGAAGCATCGATATCTAAGCCTGGTCTCAGAGGAAAGTCTCAAATCATAGAATGTAAGAAGAGTCAGTCATCTTGTAATTAAATCGTTATTGTGCCTTTTGTATTTAATTCCGATGCAATTTCTGTGTTTCATCGTCAAGAAGAAGGTCCAAGGGATACAGTAAACCTGAAGTGAGGCATCGGAATCTAAATCTGGTCTCACAGGAACGGCTCAAAACGTAGACAGTGTGAAGAGTCAGGCTTCTTGTACTTAAGTCGTCATTTTGCATTTTGTATTTAATTCCGATGCAATTTATGTGTTTCAACGTCAATAAGGAAGTCCAAGGTATACAGTAAACCTGAAGTGAAGCATCGGAATCTGAAAATGGTCTCACAGGAAAGATTCAAAAGATATACAGTAAGAAGACTCAGTCATCTTGTAGTTAAGTCGGCATTGTGCCTGTTGTAATTAATTCCGATGCAATTTCTGGGTTTCATCGTCAATAAGAAGGTCCAAGGGATACAGTAAACCTGAAGTGAAGCACCTGAATCTAAAACTGGTCTCACAGGAAAGGTTCAAAAATAGACAGTGAGAAGAGTCACTCCTCTTTCCCTTAAGTCGGCATTGTGCCTTTTGTATTTAATGCCGATGCAATTTCTGTGTTTCATCGTCAATAAGAAGGTCCAAGGGATACAGTAAACTTGAAGTGAAGCATCGGAATCTAAAACTGGTCTCACAGGAAAGGCTCAAATCACAGATTGTATGAAGAGTCAGTCTTCTTGTACTTAAGTCGGCATTGTGACTTTTGTATTTAATTCCGTTTCAATTTCTGTGTTTCATCGTCAATAAGAAGGTCCAAGGGATACAGTAAACCTGAAGTGAAGCATCGGAGTCTAAAACTGGTCTCACAGGAAAGGTTCAAAACATAGACAGTAAGAAGAGTCAGTCTTCTTGTACTTAAGTCGGCATTGTGCTTTTTGTATTTAATTCCGATGCAATTTCTGTGTTTCATCGTCAACTAGAAGGTCCAAGTAATACAGTAAACCTATCTAAAACTGGTCTCACAGGAAAGGTTCAAAACATAGACAGTAAGAAGAATCAGTCTTCTTGTACTTAAGTCGGCATTGTACATTTTGTAATTAATTCCGTTGCAATTTCTGTGTTTCATCGTCAATAAGAAGGTCCAAGGGATACCGTAAACCTGAAGTAAAGCATCGGATTCTAAGTCTAGTCTCCCAGGAACGGTTCAAAACATAGACAGTAAGAAGAGTCAGTCTTCTTGTACTTAATTCGGCATTGTGCCTTTTGTATTTAATTCCGATGCAATATCTGTGTATCATCGTCAATAAGAAGGTCCAAGGGATACAGTAAACCTGTAGTGAGGCATCGGAAATTAAAACTGGTCTCACAGGAACGGTTCAAATCATAGACAGTAAGAAGAGGCATTCCTCTTGTACTTAAGTCGACATTGTGCATTTTGTATTCAATTCCGAGACAATTTCTGTGTTTCATCGTCAATAAGAAGGGCCAAATGATACAGTATACCTGAAGTGAAGCATCGGAATCTGAAACCGGTATCCCAGGAAATGTTCAATACATAGACAGTAAGAAGAGTCGGTTTTTTGTACTTAAGTCGGCATTGTGCCTTTTGTATTTAATTCCTCTGCAATTTCTGTGTTTCATCATGAATAAGAAGGTCCAAGGAATACAGTAAACCTGAAGTTAAAAATCGGAATCAAAAACTGGTTTCACAGGAATGGTTAAAAACATAGACAGTAAGAAGAGTCAGTCTTCTTGTACTTAAGACGGCATTGTGAATTTTAGATTTATTTGCGATGCAATTTCTGTATTTCATCGTCTTTAAGAATGTCAAATGGATACAGTAAACCTGAAGTGAAGCATCGGAATCTAGAACCGGTCTCACAGAAAAGGTTCAAATCATGGACAGTAAGAAGAGTCTGTCTTCTATAACTTAAGTCTGCATTGATTACTTAAGTCTGCATTGTGCATTTTGGATTTAATTCCGATGTAATTTCTGTGTTTCATCGTCAATAAGTAGGTCCAAGAAATACAGTATACCTGAGGTGAAGCATCGGTATTTAAAACTGGTATCTCAGGAAAGGTTCAAAACCTAGACAGTAAGAATAGTCGGTCTTTTTGTTCTTAAGTCGTCATTGTGCCTTTTATATTTAATTCCGATGCAATTTCTATGTTTCATCGTCAATAAGATTTCAAAGGGATCCAGTATACCTGAAGAGAAGCATCGGAATCTGAAACTGGTCTCACAGGAAGGGGGTAAAACATGGAAAGTAAGACGAGTCATTCTTGTTGTACTTATGTCGGCATTGTGCCTCTTGTATTTTATTCCGATGCGATTTCTGTGTTCCATCGTCAATAAGAAAGTCCCAGGGATACAGTTATCCTGAAGTGAAGCATCGGAATCTAAAACTGGTCTCACAGGAAAGTCTCAAATCATAGAAAGTAAGAAGACTCAGTCATCTTGTACTTAAGTCGTCATTGTGCCTTTTGTATTTAATTCCGATGCAATTTCTGTGTTTCATCGTCAATAAGAAGGTCCCTGGGATACAGTAAACCTGTAGTGAAGCATCGGAATCAAAAACTGGTCTCACAGGAAAGGTTCAAAACATAGACAGAAGGAAGAGTCAGTCTTCTTGTACTTAAGTCGGCATTGTGCTTTTTGTATTTAATTCCTATGCAATTTCTGTGTTTCATTGTCAATAAGAAGGCCCAAGGAATACAGTATACCTGAAGCGAAGCATAGGAATCTAGAAATGGTCTCACAGGAAAGGTTCAATACATGGACAGTAAGAATAGTCGGTCTTTTTGTACTTAAGTCGTCATTGTGCCTTTTACATTTAATTCCGATGCAATTTCTATGCTTCATCGTCAATAAGATTTCCAAGGGATCCAGTAAACCGGAAGTGAAATATCGCAATCTGATACTGGTCTCACAGGAAAGGCTCAAATCATAGAAAGTAAGAAAAATCAGTGATCTTGTACTTAATCGTCATTGTGCCTTTTGTATTTAATTCCGATGCAATTTCTGTGTTTCATCGTCAATAAGAAGGTCCCAGGGATACAGTAAACCTGTAGTGAAGCAACGTTATCTAAAACTGGACTCAAAGGAAAGGCTCAAATCATAGATTGTAAGAAGAGTCACTCCTCTTGTACTTATGTCGGCATTGTGCCCTTTGTATTTAAATCCGATGCATTTTCTGTGCTTCATCGTCAATAAGAAGGTCCAAGTGATACAGTAAACATGAAGTGAAGCATCGGAATCTAAACTGGTCTCCCAGGAGCGGTTCAAAACATAGACATAAAGAAGAGTCTATCTTCTTGTACTTAAGTCGGCATTGTGCCTTTTGTATTTAATTCCGATGCAATTCCTGTGTTTCATCGTCAATAAGAAGGTCCAAGGAATACAGTAAACCTGAAAAGAAGCATCTGAATCTAGAACTGGTCTCACAGGTAAGGTTCATAACATGGACAGTAAGAAGAGTCTGTCTTGTATTACTTGAGTCTGCATTGTGCCGTTTGTATTTAATTCCGATGCAATTTCAGTGTTTCATCGTCAATAAGAAGGTCCAAGGGATACAGTGAACCTGAAGTGAAGCATCGGAATCTAAAACTGGTCTCACAGGATCGGTTCAAATCATAGAGAGTAAGAAGAGGCATTCCTCTTGTACTTAATTCGACATTGTGCATTTTGTAATTAAATCCGATGCAATTTCTTGTTTCATCGTCAATACAAAGGTCCAAGGGATACAGTAAACCAGAAGTGATACCTCGGGATCTGAAACAGGTCCCTCAGGAATGGTTCAAATCATAACCAGTAAGAAGAGTGAGTCTTCTTGTATTTAAGTCGGCATTGTGCATTTTGTATTTAACTCCGATGCAATTTCTGTGTTTCATGGTCAATAAGACGGTTTAAGGGATACAGTAACCCTGAAGTAAAGTATCATAATCTATAACTAGTGTCACAATAATGGTTCAAATCATAGTCAGTAAGAAGAGTCAGTCTTCCTGTACTTAAGACGGCATTGCGCCTTTTGTATTTAATTCCGATGCAATTTCTGTGTTTCATCGTCAATAAGATGGTCCAAGGGATACAGTAAACCTGGAGTGAAGCATCGGAATCAATAACTAGTGTCACAGAAATGGTTCAAAACATAAACAGTAAGAAGAGTCAGTCTTCTGGTACTTTAGTCGGCATTGTGCCTTTTGTATTTAATTCCGATGCAATTTCTGTCTTAAATCGTCAATAAGAACGTCCAAGGGATACAGTAAACCTGGAGTGAAGCATCGGAATCTATAACTAGTGTCACAGGGATGGTTCAAAACATAGACAGTATGAAGAGTCAGTCTTCTTGTAGTTAATTCGGCTTGTGCCTTTTGTATATAATTTCGATGCAATTTCTGTGTTTCATCGTCAATAAGAAGGTCTGAGGGCTACAGTAAACCTGAAGTGAAGTACCGGAATCTATAACTAGAGTCACAGGCATGGTTCAAAACATAGTCAGTAAGAAGAGTCAGTCTACTTGTACTTAAGTCGGCATTGTGCCTTTTGTATTTAATACCGATGCAATTTCTGTGTTTCATCGTCAATAAGAAGGTCCAAGGGATACAGTAAACCTGGAGTGAAGCATCGTAATCTATAACTAGTGTCACAGGGACGGTGCAAAACATAGACAGTAAGATGAGTCAGTTTTCTTGTACTTAAGTCGGCATTGTGCCTTTTCCATTTAGTTCCGATCCAATTTCTGTGTTTCATCGTCAATAAGAAGGTCCAAGGGATACAGTAAACCTGTGGTGAAGCATCGGAATCTATAACTAGTGTCACAGGAATGGATCAAATCATAGTCAGTAAGAGGAGTCAGTCTTCTTGTACTTAAGTCATCATTGTGCATTTTCTATTTAATTCCGATGCAATTTCTGCCTTTCATCGTCAATAAGAAGGTCCAAGGGATACAGTAACCCTGAAGTGAAGCACCGGAACCTATAACTAGTGTGACAGGAATGGTTCAAATCATAGTCAGTAAGAAGAGTCAGTCATCTTGTACTTAAGACATCATTGTGCATTTTCTATTTCATTCTGACGCAATTTCTGTGTTTCATCGTCAATAAGAAGGTCCAAGGGATACAGTAAACCTGGAGTGAAGCATCGGAATCTATAACTAGTGTCACAGGATTGGTTCAATACATAGAATGTAAGTAGAGTCAGACTTCTTTTACTTAAGTCGGCATTGTGCTTTTTGTATTTAATTCCGATGCAATATCTGTGTTTCATCGTCAATAAGATGGTCCAAGGGATACAGTAAACCTGGAGTGAAGCATCGTAATCTATAACTAGTGTCACAGGGACGTATCAAAACATAGACAGTAAGATGAGTCAGTTTTCTTGTACTTAAGTCGGCATTGTGCCTTTTCCATTTAGTTCCGATCCAATTTCTGTGTTTCATCGTCAATAAGAAGGTCCAAGGGATACAGTAAACCTGTGGTGAAGCATCGGAATCTATAACTAGTGTCACAGGAATGGTTCAAAACATAGTCAGTAAGAAGAGTCAGTCTTCTTGTACTTAAGTCGGCATTGTGCCTTTTGTATTTAATTCCGATGCAGTTTCTGTGTTTCATCGTCAATAAGAAGGTCCAAGGGATACAGTAAACCTGGAGTGAAGCATCGGAATCTATAACTAGTGTCACAGGAATGGTTCAATACATAGACTGTAAGAAGAGTCAGACTTCTTTTACTTAAGTCGGCATTGTGCTTTTTGTATTTAATTCCGATGCTATTTCTGTGTTTCATGGTCAATAAGAAGGTCCAAGGGATACAGTAAACCTGGAGTGAAGCATCGGAGTCTATAACTAGTGTCACAGGAATGGTTCAAACATGACAGTAAGAAGAGACAGTCTTCTTGTACTTAATTCGGCATTGTGCCTTTTGTATTTAATTCCGATGCAATTTCTGTGTTTCATCGTCAATAAGAAGGTCAGATGGATACAGTAAACCTGAAGTGAAGCATCGGAATCTATAACTAGTGTCACAGGAATGGTTCAAAACATAGTCAGTAAGAAGAGTCAGTCTTCTTGTACTTATGTCGGCATTGTGCCTTTTGTATTTAATTCCGATGCAATTTCTGTGTTTCATCGTCATTAAGAAAGTCCAAGGGATACAGTAAACCTGGAGTGAAGCATCGGAATCAATAACTAGCGTCACAGGAATGGTTCAAAACATAAACAGTAAGAAAAATCAGTCTTCTGGTACTTTAGTCGGCATTGTGCCTTTTGTATTAAATTCCGATGCAATTTCTGTGTTTCATCGTCAATAAGAATGGCCAAGGGATACAGTAAACCAGGAGTGAAGCATCGGAATCTATAACTAGTGTCACAGGGATGGTTCAAAACATAGACAGTATAAAGAGTCAGTCTTCTTGTACTTAATTCGGTATTGTGCCTTTTGTATATAATTTCGATGCAATTTCTGTGTTTCATCGTCAATAAGGTCAGAGGGATACAGTAAACCTGAAGTGAAGTACCGGAATCTGTAACTAGAGTCACAGGCATGGTTCAAAACATAGTCAGTAAGAAGAGTCAGTCTACTTGTACTTATGTCGGCATTGTGCCTGTTGTTTTTAATAGCGATGCAATTTCTGTGTTTCATCGGCAATAAGAAGGTCCAAGGGATACAGTAAACCTGGAGTGAAGCATCGGAATCTATAACTAGTGTCACAGGGACGGTTCAAATCATAGACTGCAAGATGAGTCAGTGTTCTTGTACTTAAGTCGGCATTGTGCCTTTTCTATTTAATTCCGATGCAATTTCTGTGTTTCATCGTCAATAAGAAGGTCCAAGGGATACAGAAAACCTGAGGTGAAGCATCGGAATCTATAACTAGTGTCACAGGAATGGATCAAATCATAGTCAGTAAGAAGAGTCAGTCTTCTTGTACTTAAGTCACCATTGTGCATTTTCTATTTAGTTCTGATGCAATTTCTGTGTTTCATCGTCAATAAGAAGGTCCAAGGGATACAGTAAACCTGGAGTGAAGCATCGGAATCTATAAGTAGTGTCACAGGAATGGTTCAAAACATAAACAGTAAGAAGAGTCAGTCTTCTTGTACTTAAGTTGGCATTGTGCCTTTTCTATTTAATTCCGATGCAATATCTGTGTTTCATCGTCAATAAGAAGGTCCAAGGGACACAGTTAACCTGAAGTGAAGCATCGGTATTTATAACTAGTGTCACAGGAATGGTTCAAATCATAGTCAGTAAGAAGAGTCAGTCATCTTGTACTTAAGACATCATTGTGCATTTTCTATTTAATTCTGACGCAATTTCTGTGTTTCATCGTCAATAAGAAGGTCCAAGGGATAAAGTAAACCTGGAGTGAAGCATCGGAATCTATAACTAGTGTCACAGGAATGGGTTAATACATAGACTGTACGAAGAGTCAGACTTCTTTTACTTAAGTCGGCCTTGTGCTTTTTGTATTTAATTCCGATGCAATTTCTGTGCTTCATCGTCAATAAGAAGGTCCAAGGGATACAGTAAACCTCGAGTGAAGCATCGGAGTCTAATACTAGTGTCACAGGAATGGTTCAAAGCATGACAGTAAGAAGAGACAGTCTTCTTGTACTTAATTTGGCATTGTGCCTTTTGTATTTAATTCCGATGCAATTTCTGTGTTCCATCGTCACTAAGAAAGTCAGAGGGATACAGTAATCCTGAAGTTATGCATCGGAATCTATAACTAGTGTCACAGGATTGGTTTAAAGCATAGTCAGTAGGAAGAGTAAGTCTTCTTGTAGTTAAGTCTGCATTGTGCCTTTGGTATTTAATTCCGATGCAATTTCTGTGTTTCATCGTCAATGAGAAGGTCCAAGGGATACAGTAAACCTGAAGTGAACGATCGGAATCTATGACTAGTGTCACAGGCATGGTTCAAAACATACACAGTAGGAATAGTCAGTCTTCTAGTACTTAAATCGGCATTGTGCATTTTCTATTTAATTCCTATGCAATTTCTGTGTCTCATCGTCAATAAGACGGTCAGAAGGATACAGTAAACCTGAAGTGAAACATCGTAATCTATTACTAGTGTCACAGGAATGGTTCAAAAATTGTCAGTAGGAAGAGTCAGTCTTCTTTTACTTAAGTCGGCATTGTGCTTTTTGTATTTAATTCCGATGCAATTTCTGTGTTTCATCGTCAATAAGAAGGTCAGATGGATACAGTAAACCTGAAGTGAAGCATCGGAATCTATAACTAGTGTCACAGGAATGGTTCAAAACATAGTCAGTAAGAAGAGTCAGTCTTCTTGTACTTATGTCGGCATTGTGCCTTTTGTATTTAATTCCGACGCAATTTCTGTGTTTCATCGTCATTAAGAAAGTCCAAGGGATACAGTAAACCTGGAGTGAAGCATCGGAATCAATAACTAGCGTCACAGGAATGGTTCAAAACATAAACAGTAAGAAGAATCAGTCTTCTGGTACTTTAGTCGGCATTGTGCCTTTTGTATTTAATTCCGATGCAATTTCTGTGTTTCATCGTCAATAAGAATGTCCAAGGGATACAGTAAACCAGGAGTGAAGCATCGGAATCTATAACTAGTGTCACAGGGATGGTTCAAAACATAGACAGTATGAAGAGTCAGTCTTCTTGTACTTAATTCGGCATTGTGCCTTTTGTATATAATTTCGATGCAATTTCTGTGTTTCATCGTCAATAAGGTCAGAGGGATACAGTAAACCTGAAGTGAAGTACCGGAATCTATAACTAGAGTCACAGGCATGGTTCAAAACATAGTCAGTAAGAAGAGTCAGTCTACTTGTACTTATGTCGGCATTGTGCCTGTTGTTTTTAATAGCGATGCAATTTCTGTGTTTCATCGGCAATAAGAAGGTCCAAGGGATACAGTAAACCTGGAGTGAAGCATCGGAATCTATAACTAGTGTCACAGGGACGGTTCAAATCATAGACAGTAAGATGAGTCAGTGTTCTTGTACTTAAGTCGGCATTGTGCCTTTTCTATTTAATTCCGATGCAATTTCTGTGTTTCATCGTCAATAAGAAGGTCCAAGGGATACAGAAAACCTGAGGTGAAGCATCGGAATCTATAACTAGTGTCACAGGAATGGATCAAATCATAGTCAGTAAGAAGAGTCAGTCTTCTTGTACTTAAGCCACCATTGTGCATTTTCTATTTAGTTCTGATGCAATTTCTGTGTTTCATCGTCAATAAGAAGGTCCAAGGGATACAGTAAACCTGGAGTGAAGCATCGGAATCTATAAGTAGTGTCACAGGAATGGTTCAAAACATAAACAGTAAGAAGAGTCAGTCTTCTTGTACTTAAGTTGGCATTGTGCCTTTTCTATTTAATTCCGATGCAATATCTGTGTTTCATCGTCAATAAGAAGGTCCAAGGGACACAGTTAACCTGAAGTGAGGCATCGGTATTTATAACTAGTGTCACAGGAATGGTTCAAATCATAGTCAGTAAGAAGAGTCAGTCATCTTGTACTTAAGACATCATTGTGCATTTTCTATTTAATTCTGACGCAATTTCTGTGTTTCATCGTCAATAAGAAGGTCCAAGGGATAAAGTAAACCTGGAGTGAAGCATCGGAATCTATAACTAGTGTCACAGGAATGGGTTAATACATAGACTGTACGAAGAGTCAGACTTCTTTTACTTAAGTCGGCCTTGTGCTTTTTGTATTTAATTCCGATGCAATTTCTGTGCTTCATCGTCAATAAGAAGGTCCAAGGGATACAGTAAACCTCGAGTGAAGCATCGGAGTCTAATACTAGTGTCACAGGAATGGTTCAAAGCATGACAGTAAGAAGAGACAGTCTTCTTGTACTTAATTTGGCATTGTGCCTTTTGTATTTAATTCCGATGCAATTTCTGTGTTCCATCGTCACTAAGAAAGTCAGAGGGGTACAGTAATCCTGAAGTTATGCATCGGAATCTATAACTAGTGTCACAGGATTGGTTTAAAGCATAGTCAGTAGGAAGAGTAAGTCTTCTTGTAGTTAAGTCTGCATTGTGCCTTTGGTATTTAATTCCGATGCAATTTCTGTGTTTCATCGTCAATGAGAAGGTCCAAGGGATACAGTAAACCTGAAGTGAACGATCGGAATCTATGACTAGTGTCACAGGCATGGTTCAAAACATACACAGTAGGAATAGTCAGTCTTCTAGTACTTAAATCGGCATTGTGCATTTTCTATTTAATTCCTATGCAATTTCTGTGTCTCATCGTCAATAAGACGGTCAGAAGGATACAGTAAACCTGAAGTGAAACATCGTAATCAATTACTAGTGTCACAGGAATGGTTCAAAAATTGTCAGTAGGAAGAGTCAGTCTTCTTTTACTTAAGTCGGCATTGTGCTTTTTGTATTTAATTCCGATGCAATTTCTGTGTTTCATCGTCAATAAGAAGGTCAGATGGATACAGTAAACCTGAAGTGAAGCATCGGAATCTATAACTAGTGTCACAGGAATGGTTCAAAACATAGTCAGTAAGAAGAGTCAGTCTTCTTGTACTTATGTCGGCATTGTGCCTTTTGTATTTAATTCCGACGCAATTTCTGTGTTTCATCGTCATTAAGAAAGTCCAAGGGATACAGTAAACCTGGAGTGAAGCATCGGAATCAATAACTAGCGTCACAGGAATGGTTCAAAACATAAACAGTAAGAAGAATCAGTCTTCTGGTACTTTAGTCGGCATTGTGCCTTTTGTATTTAATTCCGATGCAATTTCTGTGTTTCATCGTCAATAAGAATGTCCAAGGGATACAGTAAACCAGGAGTGAAGCATCGGAATCTATAACTAGTGTCACAGGGATGGTTCAAAACATAGACAGTATGAAGAGTCAGTCTTCTTGTACTTAATTCGGCATTGTGCCTTTTGTATATAATTTCGATGCAATTTCTGTGTTTCATCGTCAATAAGGTCAGAGGGATACAGTAAACCTGAAGTGAAGTACCGGAATCTATAACTAGAGTCACAGGCATGGTTCAAAACATAGTCAGTAAGAAGAGTCAGTCTACTTGTACTTATGTCGGCATTGTGCCTGTTGTTTTTAATAGCGATGCAATTTCTGTGTTTCATCGGCAATAAGAAGGTCCAAGGGATACAGAAAACCTGGAGTGAAGCATCGGAATCTATAACTAGTGTCACAGGGACGGTTCAAATCATAGACAGTAAGATGAGTCAGTGTTCTTGTACTTAAGTCGGCATTGTGCCTTTTCTATTTAATTCCGATGCAATTTCTGTGTTTCATCGTCAATAAGAAGGTCCAAGGGATACAGAAAACCTGAGGTGAAGCATCGGAATCTATAACTAGTGTCACAGGAATGGATCAAATCATAGTCAGTAAGAAGAGTCAGTCTTCTTGTACTTAAGTCACCATTGTGCATTTTCTATTTAGTTCTTATGCAATTTCTGTGTTTCATCGTCAATAAGAAGGTCCAAGGGATACAGTAAACCTGGAGTGAAGCATCGGAATCTATAAGTAGTGTCACAGGAATGGTTCAAAACATAAACAGTAAGAAGAGTCAGTCTTCTTGTACTTAAGTTGGCATTGTGCCTTTTCTATTTAATTCCGATGCAATATCTGTGTTTCATCGTCAATAAGAAGGTCCAAGGGACACAGTTAACCTGAAGTGAAGCATCGGTATTTATAACTTGTGTCACAGGAATGGTTCAAATCATAGTCAATAAGAAGAGTCAGTCATCTTGTACTTAAGACATCATTGTGCATTTTCTATTTAATTCTGACGCAATTTCTGTGTTTCATCGTCAATAAGAAGGTCCAAGGGATAAAGTAAACCTGGAGTGAAGCATCGGAATCTATAACTAGTGTCACAGGAATGGGTTAATACATAGACTGTACGAAGAGTCAGACTTCTTTTACTTATGTCGGCCTTGTGCTTTTTGTATTTAATTCCGATGCAATTTCTGTGCTTCATCGTCAATAAGAAGGTCCAAGGGATACAGTAAACCTCGAGTGAAGCATCGGAGTCTAATACTAGTGTCACAGGAATGGTTCAAAGCATGACAGTAAGAAGAGACAGTCTTCTTGTACTTAATTTGGCATTGTGCCTTTCGTATTTAATTCCGATGCAATTTCTGTGTTCCATCGTCACTAAGAAAGTCAGAGGGATACAGTAATCCTGAAGTTATGCATCGGAATCTATAACTAGTGTCACAGGATTGGTTTAAAGCATAGTCAGTAGGAAGAGTAAGTCTTCTTGTAGTTAAGTCTGCATTGTGCCTTTTGTATTTAATTCCGATGCAATTTCTGTGTTTCATCGTCAATGAGAAGGTCCAAGGGATACAGTAAACCTGAAGTGAACGATCGGAATCTATGACTAGTGTCACAGGCATGGTTCAAAACATACACAGTAGGAATAGTCAGTCTTCTAGTACTTAAATCGGCATTGTGCCTTTTCTATTTAATTCCGATGCAATTTCTGTGTTTCATCGTCAATAAGAAGGTCCAAGGGATACAGTAAACCTGAGGTGAAGCATCGGAATCTATAACTAGTGTCACAGGAATGGAACAAATCATAGCCAGTAAGAAGAGTCAGTGTTCTTGTACTTAAGTCATCATTGTGCATTTTCTATTTAGTTCTGATACAATTTCTGTGTTTCATCGTCAATAAGAAGGTAGAAGGGATACATTAAACCTGAAGTGAAGAATCGGAATCTATAACTAGTGTCACAGGAATGGTTCAAAACATAGTCAGTAAGAAGCGTCAGTCTTCTTGTACTTAAGTCGGCACTGTGCCTCTTCTATTTAATTCTGATGCAATTTCTTTGTTTCATCGTCAATAAGAAGGTCCAAGGGATACAGTAAACCTGGAGTGAAGCACCAGAATCTATAACTAGTGTCACAGGAATGGTTCAAAACATAGATTGTAAGAAGAGTCAGTCTTCTGGTACTTTAGTCGGCATTGTGTCTTTTGTATTTAATTCCGTTGCAATTTCTGTGTTTCATCGTCAATAAGGTGGTCCAAGGGATACAGTAAACCTGGAGTGAAGTATCGGAATCTATAACTAGTGTCACAGGGACGGTTCAAAACATAGACAGTAAGATGAGTCAGTGTTTTTGTACTTAAGTCGGCATTGTGCCTTTTCTATTTAATTCCGATGCAATTTCTGTGTTTCATCGTCAATAAGAAGGTCCAAGGGATACAGTAAACCTGAGGTGAAGCATCGGAATCTATAACTAGTGTCACAGGAATGGAACAAATCATAGCCAGTAAGAAGAGTCAGTCTTCTTGTACTTAAGTCATCATTGTGCATTTTCTATTTAGTTCTGATACAATTTCTGTGTTTCATCGTCAATAAGAAGGTAGAAGGGATACATTAAACCTGAAGTGAAGAATCGGAATCTATAACTAGTGTCGCAGGAATGGTTCAAAACATAGTCAGTAAGAAGCGTCAGTCTTCTTGTACTTAAGTCGGCACTGTGCCTCTTCAATTTAATTCTGATGCAATTTCTTTGTTTCATCGTCAATAAGAAGGTCCAAGGGATACAGTAAACCTGGAGTGAAGCATCGGAATCAATAACTAGCGTCACAGGAATGGTTCAAAACATAAACAGTAAGAAGAATCAGTCTTCTGGTACTTTAGTCGGCATTGTGCCTTTTGTATTTAATTCCGATGCAATTTCTGTGTTTCATCGTCAATAAGAATGTCCAAGGGATACAGTAAACCAGGAGTGAAGCATCGGAATCTATAACTAGTGTCACAGGGATGGTTCAAAACATAGACAGTATGAAGAGTCAGTCTTCTTGTACTTAATTCGGCATTGTGCCTTTTGTATATAATTTCGATGCAATTTCTGTGTTTCATCGTCAATAAGGTCAGAGGGATACAGTAAACCTGAAGTGAAGTACCGGAATCTATAACTAGAGTCACAGGCATGGTTCAAAACATAGTCAGTAAGAAGAGTCAGTCTACTTGTACTTATGTCGGCATTGTGCCTGTTGTTTTTAATAGCGATGCAATTTCTGTGTTACATCGGCAATAAGAAGGTCCAAGGGATACAGTAAACCTGGAGTGAAGCATCGGAATCTATAACTAGTGTCACAGGGACGGTTCAAATCATAGACAGTAAGATGAGTCAGTGTTCTTGTACTTAAGTCGGCATTGTGCCTTTTCTATTTAATTCCGATGCAATTTCTGTGTTTCATCGTCAATAAGAAGGTCCAAGGGATACAGAAAACCTGAGGTGAAGCATCGGAATCTATAACTAGTGTCACAGGAATGGATCAAATCATAGTCAGTAAGAAGAGTCAGTCTTCTTGTACTTAAGCCACCATTGTGCATTTTCTATTTAGTTCTGATGCAATTTCTGTGTTTCATCGTCAATAAGAAGGTCCAAGGGATACAGTAAACCTGGAGTGAAGCATCGGAATCTATAAGTAGTGTCACAGGAATGGTTCAAAACATAAACAGTAAGAAGAGTCAGTCTTCTTGTACTTAAGTTGGCATTGTGCCTTTTCTATTTAATTCCGATGCAATATCTGTGTTTCATCGTCAATAAGAAGGTCCAAGGGACACAGTTAACCTGAAGTGAGGCATCGGTATTTATAACTAGTGTCACAGGAATGGTTCAAATCATAGTCAGTAAGAAGAGTCAGTCATCTTGTACTTAAGACATCATTGTGCATTTTCTATTTAATTCTGACGCAATTTCTGTGTTTCATCGTCAATAAGAAGGTCCAAGGGATAAAGTAAACCTGGAGTGAAGCATTGGAATCTATAACTAGTGTCACAGGAATGGGTTAATACATAGACTGTACGAAGAGTCAGACTTCTTTTACTTAAGTCGGCCTTGTGCTTTTTGTATTTAATTCCGATGCAATTTCTGTGCTTCATCGTCAATAAGAAGGTCCAAGGGATACAGTAAACCTCGAGTGAAGCATCGGAGTCTAATACTAGTGTCACAGGAATGGTTCAAAGCATGACAGTAAGAAGAGACAGTCTTCTTGTACTTAATTTGGCATTGTGCCTTTTGTATTTAATTCCGATGCAATTTCTGTGTTCCATCGTCACTAAGAAAGTCAGAGGGGTACAGTAATCCTGAAGTTATGCATCGGAATCTATAACTAGTGTCACAGGATTGGTTTAAAGCATAGTCAGTAGGAAGAGTAAGTCTTGTTGTAGTTAAGTCTGCATTGTGCCTTTGGTATTTAATTCCGATGCAATTTCTGTGTTTCATCGTCAATGAGAAGGTCCAAGGGATACAGTAAACCTGAAGTGAACGATCGGAATCTATGACTAGTGTCACAGGCATGGTTCAAAACATACACAGTAGGAATAGTCAGTCTTCTAGTACTTAAATCGGCATTGTGCATTTTCTATTTAATTCCTATGCAATTTCTGTGTCTCATCGTCAATAAGACGGTCAGAAGGATACAGTAAACCTGAAGTGAAACATCGTAATCTATTACTAGTGTCACAGGAATGGTTCAAAAATTGTCAGTAGGAAGAGTCAGTCTTCTTTTACTTAAGTCGGCATTGTGCTTTTTGTATTTAATTCCGATGCAATTTCTGTGTTTCATCGTCAATAAGAAGGTCAGATGGATACAGTAAACCTGAAGTGAAGCATCGGAATCTATAACTAGTGTCACAGGAATGGTTCAAAACATAGTCAGTAAGAAGAGTCAGTCTTCTTGTACTTATGTCGGCATTGTGCCTTTTGTATTTAATTCCGACGCAATTTCTGTGTTTCATCGTCATTAAGAAAGTCCAAGGGATACAGTAAACCTGGAGTGAAGCATCGGAATCAATAACTAGCGTCACAGGAATGGTTCAAAACATAAACAGTAAGAAGAATCAGTCTTCTGGTACTTTAGTCGGCATTGTGCCTTTTGTATTTAATTCCGATGCAATTTCTGTGTTTCATCGTCAATAAGAATGTCCAAGGGATACAGTAAACCAGGAGTGAAGCATCGGAATCTATAACTAGTGTCACAGGGATGGTTCAAAACATAGACAGTATGAAGAGTCAGTCTTCTTGTACTTAATTCGGCATTGTGCCTTTTGTATATAATTTCGATGCAATTTCTGTGTTTCATCGTCAATAAGGTCAGAGGGATACAGTAAACCTGAAGTGAAGTACCGGAATCTATAACTAGAGTCACAGGCATGGTTCAAAACATAGTCAGTAAGAAGAGTCAGTCTACTTGTACTTATGTCGGCATTGTGCCTGTTGTTTTTAATAGCGATGCAATTTCTGTGTTTCATCGGCAATAAGAAGGTCCAAGGGATACAGAAAACCTGGAGTGAAGCATCGGAATCTATAACTAGTGTCACAGGGACGGTTCAAATCATAGACAGTAAGATGAGTCAGTGTTCTTGTACTTAAGTCGGCATTGTGCCTTTTCTATTTAATTCCGATGCAATTTCTGTGTTTCATCGTCAATAAGAAGGTCCAAGGGATACAGAAAACCTGAGGTGAAGCATCGGAATCTATAACTAGTGTCACAGGAATGGATCAAATCATAGTCAGTAAGAAGAGTCAGTCTTCTTGTACTTAAGTCACCATTGTGCATTTTCTATTTAGTTCTTATGCAATTTCTGTGTTTCATCGTCAATAAGAAGGTCCAAGGGATACAGTAAACCTGGAGTGAAGCATCGGAATCTATAAGTAGTGTCACAGGAATGGTTCAAAACATAAACAGTAAGAAGAGTCAGTCTTCTTGTACTTAAGTTGGCATTGTGCCTTTTCTATTTAATTCCGATGCAATATCTGTGTTTCATCGTCAATAAGAAGGTCCAAGGGACACAGTTAACCTGAAGTGAAGCATCGGTATTTATAACTAGTGTCACAGGAATGGTTCAAATCATAGTCAATAAGAAGAGTCAGTCATCTTGTACTTAAGACATCATTGTGCATTTTCTATTTAATTCTGACGCAATTTCTGTGTTTCATCGTCAATAAGAAGGTCCAAGGGATAAAGTAAACCTGGAGTGAAGCATCGGAATCTATAACTAGTGTCACAGGAATGGGTTAATACATAGACTGTACGAAGAGTCAGACTTCTTTTACTTATGTCGGCCTTGTGCTTTTTGTATTTAATTCCGATGCAATTTCTGTGCTTCATCGTCAATAAGAAGGTCCAAGGGATACAGTAAACCTCGAGTGAAGCATCGGAGTCTAATACTAGTGTCACAGGAATGGTTCAAAGCATGACAGTAAGAAGAGACAGTCTTCTTGTACTTAATTTGGCATTGTGCCTTTTGTATTTAATTCCGATGCAATTTCTGTGTTCCATCGTCACTAAGAAAGTCAGAGGGATACAGTAATCCTGAAGTTATGCATCGGAATCTATAACTAGTGTCACAGGATTGGTTTAAAGCATAGTCAGTAGGAAGAGTAAGTCTTCTTGTAGTTAAGTCTGCATTGTGCCTTTTGTATTCAATTCCGATGCAATTTCTGTGTTTCATCGTCAATGAGAAGGTCCAAGGGATACAGTAAACCTGAAGTGAACGATCGGAATCTATGACTAGTGTCACAGGCATGGTTCAAAACATACACAGTAGGAATAGTCAGTCTTCTAGTACTTAAATCGGCATTGTGCCTTTTCTATTTAATTCCGATGCAATTTCTGTGTTTCATCGTCAATAAGAAGGTCCAAGGGATACAGTAAACCTGAGGTGAAGCATCGGAATCTATAACTAGTGTCACAGGAATGGAACAAATCATAGCCAGTAAGAAGAGTCAGTGTTCTTGTACTTAAGTCATCATTGTGCATTTTCTATTTAGTTCTGATACAATTTCTGTGTTTCATCGTCAATAAGAAGGTAGAAGGGATACATTAAACCTGAAGTGAAGAATCGGAATCTATAACTAGTGTCACAGGAATGGTTCAAAACATAGTCAGTAAGAAGCGTCAGTCTTCTTGTACTTAAGTCGGCACTGTGCCTCTTCTATTTAATTCTGATGCAATTTCTTTGTTTCATCGTCAATAAGAAGGTCCAAGGGATACAGTAAACCTGGAGTGAAGCACCAGAATCTATAACTAGTGTCACAGGAATGGTTCAAAACATAGATTGTAAGAAGAGTCAGTCTTCTGGTACTTTAGTCGGCATTGTGTCTTTTGTATTTAATTCCGTTGCAATTTCTGTGTTTCATCGTCAATAAGGTGGTCCAAGGGATACAGTAAACCTGGAGTGAAGTATCGGAATCTATAACTAGTGTCACAGGGACGGTTCAAAACATAGACAGTAAGATGAGTCAGTGTTTTTGTACTTAAGTCGGCATTGTGCCTTTTCTATTTAATTCCGATGCAATTTCTGTGTTTCATCGTCAATAAGAAGGTCCAAGGGATACAGTAAACCTGAGGTGAAGCATCGGAATCTATAACTAGTGTCACAGGAATGGAACAAATCATAGCCAGTAAGAAGAGTCAGTCTTCTTGTACTTAAGTCATCATTGTGCATTTTCTATTTAGTTCTGATACAATTTCTGTGTTTCATCGTCAATAAGAAGGTAGAAGGGATACATTAAACCTGAAGTGAAGAATCGGAATCTATAACTAGTGTCGCAGGAATGGTTCAAAACATAGTCAGTAAGAAGCGTCAGTCTTCTTGTACTTAAGTCGGCACTGTGCCTCTTCAATTTAATTCTGATGCAATTTCTTTGTTTCATCGTCAATAAGAAGGTCCAAGGGATACAGTAAACCTGGAGTGAAGCACCAGAATCTATAACTAGTGTCACAGGAATGGTTCAAAACATAGACTGTAAGAAGAGTCAGTCTTCTGGTACTTTAGTCGGCATTGTCCCTTTTGTATTTAATTCCGATGCAATTTCTGTGTTTCATCGTCAATAAGATGGTCTAAGGGATACAGTAAACCTGGAGTGAAGCATCGGAATCTATAACTAGTGTCACAGGGACGGTTCAAAACATAGACAGTAAGATGAGTCAGTGTTCTTGTACTTAAAACGGCTTTGTGCCTTTTCTATTTAATTCCGATGCAATTTCTGTGTTTCATTGTAGATTACGAAGGTCCAAGGGATACAGTAAACCTGAGGTGAAGCATCGGAATCTATAACTAGTGTCACAGGAATGGATTAAATCATAGCCAGTAAGAAGAGTCAGTCTTCTTGTACTTAAGTCATCATTGTGCATTTTCTATTTAGTTCTGATGCAAATTCTGTGTTTGATCGTCAATAAGAAGGTCCAAGGGATACAGTAAACCTGAAGTGAAGTATCGGAATCTATAACTATGTGTCACAGGAATGGTTCAAAACATAGTCAGTACGAAGAGTCAGTCTTCTTGTACTTAATTCGGCATTGTGCCTTTTGTATTTAATTCCGATGCAATTTCTGTGTTTCATCGTCATTAAGATGGTCAGAGGGATACAGTAAACCTGAAGTGAAGTATCGGAATCTATAACTAGTGTCGCAGGAATGGTTCAAAACATAGTCAGTAAGAAGAGTCAGTCTTCTTGTACTTAAGTCGGCATTGTGCCTTTTGCATTTAATTCCGATGCAATTTCTGTGTTTCATCGTGAATAAGAAGGTCCAAGGGATGCAGTAAACCTGGAGTGAAGCATCGGAATCTATAACTTGTGTCACAGGGTGGTTCAAAACATAGACAGTAAGATGAGTCAGTATTCTTGTACTTAAGTCGGCATTGTGCCTCTTCTATCTAATTCCGATGCAATTTCTGTGTTTCATCGTCATTAAGAAGGTTTAAGGGATACAGTAAACCTGGAGTGAAGCATCGGAATCTATAACTAGTGTCACAGGTATGGTTCAATACATAGACTGTAAGAAGAGTCAGACTTCTTTTACTTAAGTCGGCATTGTGCTTTTTGTATTTAATTCCGATGGAATTTCTGTGTTTCATCTTCAATAAGAAGGTAAGGGATACAGTAAACCTGGAGTGAAGCATCGGAGTCTATAACTAGTGTCACAGGAATGGTTCAAAGCGTGACAGTAAGAAGAGACAGTCTTCTTGTACTTAATTCGGCATTGTGCCTTTTGTATTTAATTCCGATGCAATTTCTGTGTTTCATCGTCAATAAGAAGGTCAGATGGATACAGTAAACCTGAAGTGAAGCATCGGAAACCATAACTAGTGTCACAGGAATGGTTCAAAACATACACAGTAGGAAGAGTCAGTCTTCTAGTACTTAAGACGGCATTGTGCATTTCCTATTTAATTCCTATGCAATTTCTGTGTTTCATCGTCAATAAGACGGTCAGAGGGATACAGTAAACCTGAAGAGAAGCATCGGAATCTATAACTAGTGTCACAGGAATGGTTCAAAGCATAGACAGTTGGAAGAGTCAGTCTTCTTGTACTTAACACAGCATTGTGCCTTTTGTATTTAGTTCAGATGCAATTTCTGTGTTTCATCGTCAATAAGAAGGTCAGAGGGATACAGTAAACCTGAAGTGTAACATCGGAATCTATTACTAGTGTCACAGGAATGGTTCAAAACATTGACAGTAGGAAAAGTCAGTCTTCTTGTACTTATGTCGGCATTGTGACTTTTGTATTTAATTCCGATGCAATTTCTGTGTTTCATCGTCATTAAGAAAGTCCAAGGGATACAGTAAACCTGGAGTGAAGCATCGGGATCTATATCTAGTGTCATAGGGACGGTTCAAAACATAGACCGTAAGATGAGTTAGTATTCTTGTACTTAAGTCGGCAATGTGCGTTTTGTATTTAATTCCGATGCAATTTCTGTGTTTCATCGTCACTATGAAAGTCAGAGTCATACAGTAATCCTGAAGTTAAGCATCGGAATCTATAACTAGTGTCACAGGATTGGTTTAAAGCATAGTCAGTAAGAAGAGTCAGTCTTCTTGTAGTTAAGTCTGCATTGTGCCTTTTGTATTTAATTCCGATGCAATTTCTGTGTTTCATCGTCAATGAGAAGGTCCAAGGGATACAGTAAACATGAAGTGAAGAATCGGTATCTATGACTAGTGTCACAGGAATGGTTCAAAACATACACAGTTGGAAGAGTCACTCTTCTAGTACTTAAGTCGGCATTGTGCATTTTCTATTTAGTTCCTATGCAATTTCTGTGTTTCATCGTCAATAAGACGGTCAGAGGGATACAGTAAACCTTAAGAGAAGAATCGGAATCTTTAACTAGTGTCACAGGAATGGTTCAAAGCATAGACAGTTGGAAGAGTCAGTCTTCTTGTACTTAAGTCAGCATTGTGCCTTTTGTATTTAATTCCGATGCAATTTCTGTGTTTCATCGTCAATACGAATGTCAGAGGGATGCAGTAAACCTGAAGTGAAACATCGGAATCTATTACTAGTGTCACAGGAATGGTTCAAACATTGACAGTAGGAAGAGTCAGTCTTCTTGTACTTAAGTCGGCATTGTGCCTTTTGTATTTTATTCCGAAGCAATTTCTGTGTTACATCGTCAATAAGAATGCCCAAGGGATACAGTAAACCTGAAATGAAGCATCGTAATCTATAACTAGTGTCACAGAAATGGTTCAAAACATAGACACTAGGAAAAGTCAGTCTACATGTACTTAAGTCGGCATTGTGCCTTTTGTATTTAATTCCGATGCATTTTCTGTGTTTCATCGTCAATACGAAGGTCAGAGGGATACAGTAAACATGATGTGAAGCATCGGAATCTATAACTAGTGTCACAGGAATGGTTCAAAGCATAGACAGTTGGAAGAGTCAGTCTTCTTGTACTTAAGTCAGCATTGTGCATTTTCTATTTAATTCCTATGCAATTACTGTGTTTCATCGTCAATAAGACGGTCTGAGGGATACAATAAACCTGAAGTGAAGCATCGGAATCTATAACTAGTGTCACAGGAAAGTTTCAAAACATAAACAGTATGAAGAGTCAGTCTTCTTGTACTTAAGTCGGCATTGTGCCTTTTATATTTAATTCCGATGCAATATCTGTGTTTCATCGTCAATAAGAAGGTCAGAGGGATACAGTAAACCAGATGTGAAGCATCGGAATCTATAACTAGTGTCACAGGAATGGTTCAAAACATAGTCAATAAGAAGAGTCAGTCTTCTTGTACTTAAGTCGGCATTGAGCCTTTTGTATTTAATTCCGATGCAATTTCTGTGTTTCATCGTCAATAAGACGGTCCAAGGGATACAGTACACCTGAATTGAAGCATCGGAATCTATTACTAGTGTCACAGGAATGGTTCAAAACATTGACAGTAGGAAGAGTCAGTCTTCTTGTACTTAAGTCGGCACAGTGCCTTTTGTATTTAATTCGGATGCAATTTCTGTGTTTCATCGTCAATATGAAGGTCAGAGGGATACAATAAACCTGATGTGAAGCATCGGAATCTATAACTAGTGTCACAGGAAAGGTTCAAAACATAAACAGTATGAAGCGTCAGTCTTCTTGTACTTAAGTCGGCATTGTGCCTTTTCTATTTAATTCCGATGCAATATCTGTGTTTCGTCGTCAATAAGAAGGTAGAAGGGATACATTAAACCTGAAGTGAAGAATCGGAATCTATAACTAGTGTCACAGGAATATTTCAAAACATAGTCAGTAAGAAGCGTCAGTCTTCTTGTTCTTAAGTTGGCATTGTGCCTTTTCTATTTAATTCTGATGCAATTTCTTTGTTTCATCGTCAATAAGAAGGTCCAAGAGATACAGTAAACCTGGAGTGAAGCACCAGAATCTATAACTAGTGTCACAGGAATGGTTCAAAACATAGACTGTAAGAAGAGTCAGTCTTCTGGTACTTTAGTCGGCATTGTGCCTTTTGTATTTAATTACGATGCAATTTCTGTGTTTCATCGTCAATAAGATGGTCCAAGGGATACAGTAAACCCGGAGTGAAGCATCGGAATCTATAACTAGTGTCACAGGGACGGTTCAAAACATAGACAGTAAGATGAGTCAGTGTTCTTGTACTTAAGTCGGCATTGTGCCTTTTCTATTTAATTCCGATGCAATTTCTGTGTTTCATCGTCAATACGAAGGTCCAAGGGATACAGTAAACCTGAGGTGAAGCATCGGAATCTATAACTAGTGTCACAGGAATGGATCAAATCATAGCCAGTAAGAAGAGTCAGTCTTCTTGTACTTAAGTCATCATTGTGCATTTTCTATTTAGTTCTGATGCAAATTCTGTGTTTCATCGTCAATAAGAAGGTCCAAGGGATACAGTAAACCTGGAGTGAAGCAACGTAATCTACAACTAGTGTCACAGGAATGGTTGAAAACATAGACAGTAAGAAAAGTCAGACTTCTTTTACTTAAGTCGGCATTGTGCCTTTTGTATTTAATTCCGATGCTATTTCTGTGTTTCATCGTCAATAAGAAGGTCCAAGGGATACAGTAAACCTGTAGTGAAGCATCGGAGTCTATAACTAGTGTCACAGGAATGGTTCAAAACATAGACAGTAAGAAAAGTCAGTCTTCTTGTACTTAATTCGGAATTGTGCCTTTTGTATTTAATTCCGATGCAATTTCTGTGTTTCATCGTCAATAAGAAGGTCAGAGGGATACAATAAGCCTGAAGTGAAGTATCGGAATCTATAACTATTTGTCACAGGAATGGTTCAAAACATAGTCAGTAAGAAGAGTCAGTCTTCTTGTACTTAAGTCGGCATTGTGCCTTTTGTATGTAATTCCGATGCAATTTCTGTGTTTCATCGTCAATAAGAAGGTCAGAGGAATACAGTAAACCTGATGTGAAGCATCGGAATCTATAACTAGTGTCACAGGAATGGTGCAAAACATAGTCGGTAAGAAGAGTCAGTCTTCTTGTACTTAAGTCCGCATTGTACCTTTTGTATTTAATTCATTTGCAATTTCTGTGTTTCATCGTCAATAAGAAGGTCCAAGTAATACAGTAAACCTGGAGTGAAGCATCGGAATCTATAACTAGTGTCACAGGGACGGTTCAAAACATAGACAGTAAGATGAGTCAGTGTTCTTGTACTTAAGTCGGCATTGTGCCTTTTCTATTTAATTCCGATGCAATTTCTGTGTTTCATCGTAATAAGAAGGTCCAAGGGATACAGTAAACCTGGAGTGGAGCATCGGAATCTATAACTAGTGTCACAGGAATGGTTCAAAACATAAACAGTAAGAAGAGTCAGTCTTCTTGTACTTAAGTTGGCATTGTGCCTTTTCTATTTAATTCCGATGCAATATCTGTGTTTCATCGTCAATAAGAAGGTCCAAGGGATACAGTAAACCTGAAGTGAAGCATCGGTATTTATAACTAGTGTCACAGGAATGGTTCAAAACATAGTCAGTAAGAAGAGTCAGTCTTCTTGTACTTAATTCGGCATTGTGCCTTTTGTATTTAATTCCGATGCAATTTCTGTGTTTCTTCGTCATGAAGATGGTCAGAGGGATACAGTAAACCTGAAGTGATGTATCGGAATCTATAACTAGTGTCACAGGAATGGTTCAAAACATTGTCAGTAAGAAGAGTCAGTCTTCTTGTACTTAAGTCGGCATTGTGCCTTTTGTATTTAATTCCGATGCAATTTCTGTGTTTCATCGTGAATAAGAAGGTCCAAGGGATATAGTAAACCTGGTGTGAAGCATCGGAATCTATAACTAGTGTCACAGCTTGGTTCAAAACATAGACAGTAAGATGAGTCAGTATTCTTGTACTTAAGTCGGCATTGTGCCTTTTCTATCTAATTCCGATGCAATTTCTGTGTTTCATCGTCATTAAGAAGGTCCAAGGGATACAGTAAACCTGAAGTGAAGCACCGGAATCTATAACTAGTGTCACAGGAATGGTTCAAATCATAGTCAGTAAGAAGAGTCAGTCATCTTGTACTTAAGACATCATTGTGCATTTTCCATTTAATTCTGACGCAATATCTGTGTTTCATCGTCAATAAGAAGGTCCAAGGGATAAAGTAAACCTGGAGTGAAGCATCGGAATCTATAACTAGTGTCACAGGTATGGTTCAATACATAGACTGTAAGAAGAGTCAGACTTCTTTTACTTAAGTCGGCATTGTGCTTTTTGTTTTTAATTCCGATGGAATTTCTGTGTTTCATCGTCAATAAGAAGGTAAGGGATACAGTAAACCTGGAGTGAAGCATTGGAGTTTATAACTAGTGTCACAGGAATGGTTCAAATCATGACAGTAAGAAGAGACAGTCTTCTTGTACTTAATTCGGCATTGTGCCTTTTGTATTTAATTCCGAGGCAATTTCTGTGTTTAATCGTCAATAAGAAGGTCAGATGGATACAGTAAACCTGAAGTGAAGCATCGGAATCTATAACTAGTGTCACAGGAATGGTTCAAAACATACACAGTAGGAAGAGTCAGTCTTCTAGTACTTAAGTCGGCATTGTGCATTTTCTATTTAATTCCTATGCAATTTCTGTGTTTCATGGTCAATAAGACGGTCAGAGGGATACAGTAAACCTGAAGAGAAGCATCGGAATCTATAACTAGTGTCACAGGAATGGTTCAAACATAGACAGTTGGAAGAGTCAGTCTTCTTGTACTTATGTCGGCATTGTGCCTTTTGTATTTAATTCCGATGCAATTTCTGTGTTTCATCGTCATTAAGAAAGTCCAAGGGATACAGTAAACCTGGAGTGAAGCATCGGAATCTATATCTAGTGTCACAGGGACGGTTCAAAGCATAGACCGTAAGATGAGTCAGTATTCTTGTACTTAAGTCGGCAATGTGCTTTTCGTATTTAATTCCGATGCAATTTCTGTGTTTCATCGTCACTATGAAAGTCAGAGGGATACAGTAATCCTGAAGTTAATCATCGGAATCTATAACTAGTGTCACAGGATTGGTTTAAAGCATAGTCAGTAAGAAGAGTCAGTCTTCTTGTAGTTAAGTCTGCATTGTGCCTTTTGTATTTAATTCCGATGCAATTTCTGTGTTTCATCGTCAATGAGTAGGTCCAAGGGATACAGTAAACCTGAAGTGAAGAATCGGAATCTATGACTAGTGTCACAGGAATGGTTCAAAACATACACAGTAGGAAGAGTCAGTCTTCTAGTACTTAAGTCGGCATTGTGCATTTTCTATTTAATTCCTATGCAATATCTGTGTTTCATCGTCAATAAGACGGTCAGAGGGATACAGTAAACCTGAAGAGAAGATTCGGAATCTATAACTAGTGTCACAGGAATGGTTCAAAGCATAGACAGTTGGAAGAGTCAGTGTTCTTGTACTTAAGTCAGCATTGTGCCTTTTGTATTTAATTCCGATGCAATTTCTGTGTTTCATCGTCGATACGAAGGTCAGAGGGATACAGTAAACCTGAAGTGAAACATCGGAATCTATTACTAGTGTCACAGGGATGGTTCAAAACATTGACAGTAGGAAGAGTCAGTCTTCTTGTACTTAAGTCGGCATTGTGCCTTTTGTATTTTATTCCGATGCAATTTCTGTGTTACATCGTCAATAAGAATGCCCAAGGGATACAGTAAACCTGAAATGAATAATCGTAATCTATAACTAGTGTCACAGGAATGGTTCAAAACATAAACAGTAGGAAAAGTCAGTCTACATGTACTTAAGTCGGCATTGTGCTTTTTGTATTTAATTCCGATGCATTTTCTGTGTTTCATCGTCAATAAGAAGGTCAGAGGGATACAGTAAACCTGATGTGAAGCATCGGAATCTATAACTAGTGTCACAGGAATGGTTCAAAACATAGTTAGTAAGAAGAGTCAGTCTTCTTGTACTTAAGTCGGCATTAGGCTTTTTGTATTTAATTCCGATGCAATTTCTGTGTTTCATCGTCAATAAGAATGTCCAAGGCATACAGTACACCTGAATTGAAGCATCGGAATCTATAACTAGTGCACAGGAATGGTACAATCATACACAGTAGGAAGAGTCAGTCTTCTAGTACTTATGTCGGCATTGTGCATTTTCTATTTAATTCCGATGCAATTTCTGTGTTTCATCGTCCATAAGTAGGTCCAAGGGATACAGTAAACCTGAAGAGAAGAATCGGAATCTATAACTAGTGTCACAGGAATGGTTCAAAGCATAGACAGTTGGAAGAGTCAGTCTTCTTGTACTTAAGTCAGCATTGTGCCTTTTGTATTTAATTCCGATGCAATTTCTGTGTTTCATCGTCAATACGAAGGTAAGAGGGATACAGTAAACCTGAAGTGAAACATCGGAATCTATTACTAGTGTCACAGGGATGGTTCAAAACATTGACAGTAGGAAGAGTCAGTCTTCTTGTACTTAAGTCGGCATTGTGCCTTTTGTATTTTATTCCGATGCAATTTCTGTGTTACATCGTCAATAAGAATGCCCAAGGGATACAGTAAACCTGAAATGAACCATCGTAATCTATAACTAGTGTCACAGGAATGGTTCAAAACATAAACAGTAGGAAAAGTCAGTCTACATGTACTTAAGTCGGCATTGTGCCTTTTGTATTTATTTCCGATGCATTTTCTGTGTTTCATCGTCAATAAGAAGGTCAGAGGGATACAGTAAACCTGATGTGAAGCATCGCAATCTATAACTAGTGTCACAGGAATGGTTCAAAGCATAGTTAGTAAGAAGAGTCAGTCTTCTTGTACTTAAGTCGGCATTAGGCTTTTTGTATTTAATTCCGATGCAATTTCTGTGTTTCATCGTCAATAAGAATGTCCAAGGCATACAGTACACCTGAATTGAAGCATCGGAATCTATAACTAGTGCACAGGAATGGTTCAATCACACACAGTAGGAAGAGTCAGTCTTCTAGTACTTATGTCGGCATTGTGCATTTTCTATTTAATTCCGATGCAATTTCTGTGTTTCATCGTCCATAAGTAGGTCCAAGGGATACAGTAAACCTGGAGTGAAGCATCGGAATCTATAACTAGTGTCACAGGAACGGTTCAAAATATAGTCAGTAAGAAGAGTCAGTCTTCTTGTACTTAAGTCGGCATTGTGCCTTTTGTATTTAATTCCGATGCAATATCTGTGTTTCATCGTCACTAAGAAGGTCAGAGGGATACAGTAATCCTGAAGATAAGCATCGGAATCTATAACTAGTGTCACAGTAATGGTTCAAAGCATAGTCAGTAAGATGAGTGGGTCTTCTTGTACTTAAGTCGGCATTGTGCCTTTTTTATTTAATTCCGAAGCAATTTCTGTGTTTCATCGTCAATAAGAAGGTTTAAGGGATACAGTAAACCTGAAGTGAAGCATCGGAATCTATTAGTGTCACAGGAATGCTTCAAACATAGTCAGTAAGAAGAGTCAGTCTTCTTGTACTTAAGTCGGCATTGTGCCTTTTGTATTTAATTCGGATGCAATTTCTGTGTTTCATCGTCAATAGGAAGGTCAGAGGGATACAATAAACCTGAAGTGAAGCATCGGAATCTATAACTAGTGTCACAGGAATGGTTCAAAACATAGACAGTAGCAAGAGTCAGTCTTCTTGTACTTATGTCGGCATTGTGAATTTTGTATTTAATTCCGATGCAATTTCTGTCTTTCATCGTCAATATGAAGATCAGAGGGATACAGTAAACCTGAAGTGAAGCATCGGAATCTATAACTAGAGTCACAGGAAAGGTACAAAACATAAACAGTATGAAGAGTCAGTCTTCTTGTACTTAAGTCGGCATTGTGCCTTTTCTATTTAATTCCGATGCAATATCTGTGATTCATCGTCAATAAGAAGGTAGAAGGGATACATTAAACCTGAAGTGAAGAATTGGAATCTATAACTAGTGTCACAGGAATGGTTGAAAACATAGTCAGTAAGAGGCGTCAGTCTTCTTGTACTTACGTCGGCATTGTGCCTTTTCTATTCAATTCTGATGCTATTTCTGTGTTTCATCGTCAATAAGAAGGTCCAAGGGATACAGTAAACCTGGAGTGAAGCACCAGAATCTATAACTAGTGTCACAGGAATGGTTCAAAGCATAGACAGTAAGAAGAGTCAGTCTTCTTGTACTTAAGTCCGAATTGTGCCTTTTGTATTTAATTCTGATGCAATTTCTGTGTTTCATCGTCAATAAGAAGGTCAGAGGGATACAGTAAACCTGAAGTGAAGTATCGCAATCTATAACTATGTGTCACAGGAATGGTTCAAAACATAGTCAGTAAGAAGAGTCAGTCTTCTTGTACTTATGTCGGCATTGTGCCTTTTGTATTTAAATCCGATGCAATTTCTGTGTTTCATTGTCAATAAGAAGGTCCAATGGATACAGTAAACCTGGAGTGAAGCATCGGAATCTATAACTAATGTCACAGGAATGGTTCAAAGCATAGACAGTAAGAAGAGTCAGTCTTCTTGTACTTAAGTCGGCATTGTGCCTTTTGTATTTAATTCGGATGCAATTTCTGTGTTTCATCGTCAATAGGAAGGTCAGAGGGATACAGTAAACCTGAAGTGTAGCATCGAAATCTATAACTAGTGTCACAGGAATGGTTCAAAAACATAGTCAGTAAGAAGAGTCAGTCTTCTGGTACTTAAGTCATCATTGTGCATTTTCTATTTAATTCTGATGCAATTTCTGTGTTTCATCGTCCATAAGAAGGTCCAAGGGATACAGTAAACCTGGAGTGAAGCATCGGAATCTATAACTAATGTCACAGGAATGGTTCAAAACATAGACAGTAAGAAGAGTCAGACTTCCTTTACTTAAGTCGGCATTGTGCCTTTTGTATTTAATTCCGATGCAATTTCTCTGTTTCATCGTCAATAAGAAGGTCCAAGGGATACAGTAAACCTGGAGTGAAGCATCGGAGCCTATAACTAGTGTCACAGGAATGGTTCAAATCGTAGACAGTAAGAAGAGTCAGTCTTCTTGTACCTAATTCGGCATTGCGCTTTTTGTATTTAATTCCAATGCAATTTCTGTGTTTCATCGTCAATAAGAAGGTCAGAGGGATTAAGTAAACCTGAAGTGAAGCATTGGACTCTATAACTAGTGTCACAGGAATGGTTCAAAACATAGTCAGTAAGAAGAGTCAGTCTTCTTGTACTTAAGTCGGAATTGTGCCTTTTGTATTTCATTCCGATGCAATTTCTGTGTTTCATCGTCAATAAGAAGGTCAAAGGGATACAGCAAACATGAAATGAACCATCGGAATCTATAACTAGTGTCACAGGAATGGTTCAAAACATAGACAGTAGGAAAAGTCGGTCTATATGTACTTAAGTCAGCATTGTGCCTTTTGTATTTAATTCCGATGCATTTTCTGTGTTTCATCGTCAATAAGAAGGTCAGAGGGATACAGTAATCCTGAAGTTAAGCATCAGAATCTATAACTATTGTCACAGGAATGGTTCAAAGCATATTCAGTAAGAAAAGTCAGTCTTCTTGTAGTTATGTCGGCATTGTGCCGTTTGTATTTAATTCCGATGCAATTTCTGTGTTTCATCGTCAATAAGAATGTCCAAGTGATACACTAAACCTGAAGTGAAGCATCGGAATCTATAACTAGTGCACAGGAATGGTTCAATCATACACAGTAGGAAGAGTCACTCTTCCAGTACTTATGTCGGCATTGTGCATTTTCTATTTAATTCCGATGCAATTTCTGCGTTTCATCGTCCATAAGTAGGTCCAAGGAATACAGTAAACCTGGAGTGAAGCATCGGAATCTATAACTAGTGTCACAGGAACGGTTCAAAATATAGTCAGTATGAAGAGTCAGTCTTCTTGAACTTAAGTCGGCATTGTGCCTTTTGTATTTAATTCCGATGCAATATCTGTGTTTCATCGTCACTAAGAAGGTCAGAGGGATACAGTAATCCTGAAGATAAGCATCGGAATCTATAACTAGTGTCACAGGAATGGTTCAAAGCATAGTCAGTAAGATGAGTCAGTCTTCTTGTACTTAAGTCGGCATTGTGCCTTTTGTATTTAATTCCGATGCAATTTCTGTGTTTCATCGTCAATAGGAAGGTCCAAGGAATACAGTAGACCTGAATTGAAGCATCGGAATCTATATCTAGTGTCACAGGAATGGTTCAAAACATAGACAGTAGGAAGAGTCAGTCTTCTTGTACTTATGTCGGCATTGTGAATTTTGTATTTAATTCCGATGCAATTTCTGTGTTTCATCGTCAATATGAAGGTCAGAGGGATACAGTAAACCTGAAGTGAAGCATCGGAATCTATAACTAGAGTCACAGGAATGGTTCAAAACATAGACAGTAAGAAGAGTCAGTCTTCTTGTACTTAAGTCGGCATTGTGCCTTTTGTATTTAATTCCGAAGCAATTTCTGTGTTTCATCGTCAATAAGAAGGTTTAAGGGATACAGTAAACCTGAAGTGAAGCATCGGAATCTATAACTAGTGTCACAGGAATGCTTCAAACATAGTCAGTAAGAAGAGTCAGTCTTCTTGTACTTAAGTCGGCATTGTGCCTTTTGTATTTAATTCGGATGCAATTTCTGTGTTTCATCGTCAATAGGAAGGTCAGAGGGATACAATAAACCTGAAGTGAAGCATCGGAATCTATAACTAGTGTCACAGGAATGGTTCAAAACATAGACAGTAGCAAGAGTCAGTCTTCTTGTACTTATGTCGGCATTGTGCCTTTTGTATTTAAATCCGATGCAATTTCTGTGTTTCATTGTCAATAAGAAGGTCCAATGGATACAGCAAACCTGGAGTGAAGCATCGGAATCTATAACTAATGTCACAGGAATGGTTCAAAGCATAGACAGTAAGAAGAGTCAGTCTTCTTGTACTTAAGTCGGCATTGTGCCTTTTCTATTTAATTCCGATGCAATTTCTGTGTTTCATCGTGAATAAGAAGGTCCAAGAGATACAGTAAACCAGAAGTGAAGCATCGGAATCTATAACTAGTGTCACAGGAATGGTTCAAAGCAATCACAGTAGGAAGAGTCAGTCTTCTAGTACTTAAGTGGGCATTTTTCATTTTCTATTTAATTCCGATGCAATTTCTGTGTTTCATCGTCGATAAGACGGTCAGAGGGATACAGTAAACCTGAAGAGAAGCATCGGAATCTATAACTAGTGTCACAGGAATGGTTCAAAGCATAGACAGTAGGAAGTGTCAGTCTTCTTGTACTTAAGTCGGCATTGTGCCTTTTGTATTTAATTCCGATGCTATATCTGTGTTTCATCGTCAATAAGAAGGTCCAAGGGATACAGTAAACCTGTAGTGAAGCATCGGAGTCTATAACTAGTGTCACAGGAATGGTTCAAACATAGTCAGTAAGAAGAGTCAGTCTTCTTGTACTTAAGTCGGAATTGTGCCTTTTGTATTTAATTCGGATGCAATTTCTGTGTTTCATCGTCAATAGGAAGGTCAGAGGGATACAATAAACCTGAAGTGAAGCATCGGAATCTATAACTAGTGTCACAGGAATGGTTCAAAACATAGACAGTAGCAAGAGTCAGTCTTCTTGTACTTAAGTCGGCATTGTGCCTTTTGTATTTAATTCCGATGCAATTTCTGTGTTTAATCGTCAATAAGAAGGTCCAAGGGATACAGTAATCCTGAAGTTAAGCTTCGGAATCTACGACTAGTGTCACAGGAATGGTTCAAAACATAGTCAGTAAGAAGAGTCAGTCTTCTTGTACTTAAGTCGGCATTGTGCCTTTTGTATTTAATTCCGATGCAATTTCTGTGTTTCATCGTCACTAAGAAGGTCCAAGGGATACAGTAAACCTGTAGTGTAGCATCGAAATCTATAACTAGTGTCACAGGAATGGTTCAAAAACATAGTCAGTAAGAAGAGTCAGTCTTCTTGTACTTAAGTCATCATTGTGCATTTTCTATTTAATTCTGATGCAATTTCTGTGTTTCATCGTCCATAAGAAGGTCCAAGGGATACAGTAAACCTGGAGTGAAGCATCGGAATCTATAACTAATGTCACAGGAATGGTTCAAAACATAGACAGTAAGAAGAGTCAGACTTCCTTTACTTAAGTCGGCATTGTGCCTTTTGTATTTAATTCCGATGCAATTTCTCTGTTTCATCGTCAATAACAAGGTCCAAGGGATACAGTAAACCTGGAGTGAAGCATCGGAGCCTATAACTAGTGTCACAGGAATGGTTCAAAACATAGACAGTAGCAAGAGTCAGTCTTCTTGTACTTAAGTCGGCATTGTGCCTTTTGTATTTAATTCCGATGCAATTTCTGTGTTTAATCGTCAATAAGAAGGTCCACGGGATACAGTAATCCTGAAGTTAAGCATCGGAATCTATGACTAGTGTCACAGGAAAGGTTCAAAACATAGTCAGTAAGAAGAGTCAGTCTTCTTGTACTTAAGTCGGCATTGTGCCTTTTGTATTTAATTCCGATGCAATTTCTGTGTTTCATCGTCACTAAGAAGGTCCAAGGGATACAGTAAACCTGAAGTGTAGCATCGAAATCTATAACTAGTGTCACAGGAATGGTTCAAAAACAAAGTCAGTAAGAAGAGTCAGTCTTCTGGTACTTCAGTCATCATTGTGCATTTTCTATTTAATTCTGATGCAATTTCTGTGTTTCATCGTCCATAAGAGGGTCCAAGGGATACAGTAAACCTGGAGTGAAGCATCGGAATCTATAACTAATGTCACAGGAATTGTTCAAAACATAGACAGTAAGAAGAGTCAGACTTCCTTTACTTAAGTCGGCATTGTGCCTTTTGTATTTAATTGCGATGCAATTTCTCTGTTTCATCGTCAATAAGAAGGTCCAAGGGATACAGTAAACCTGGAGTGAAGCATCGGAGCCTATAACTAGTGTCACAATAATGGTTCAAATCGTAGACAGTAAGAAGAGTCAGTCTTCTTGTACTTAATTCGGCATTGCGCCTTTTGTATTTAATTCCAATGCAATTTCTGTGTTTCATCGTCAATAAGAAGGTCAGAGGGATTAAGTAAACCTGAAGTGAAGCATTGGACTCTATAACTAGTGTCACAGGAATGGTTCAAAACATAGTCAGTAAGAAGAGTCAGTCTTCTTGTACTTAAGTCGGAATTGTGCATTTTGTATTTCATTCCAATGCAATTTCTGTGTTTCAACGTCAATAAGAAGGTCAAAGGGATACAGCAAACATGAAATGAACCATCGGAATCAATAACTAGTGTCACAGGAATGGTTCAAAACATAGACAGTAGGAAAAGTCGGTCTACATGTGCTTAAGTCAGCATTGTGCCTTTTGTATTTAATTCCGATGCATTTTCTGTGTTTCATCGTCAATAAGAAGGTCAGAGGGATACAGTAATCCTGAAGTTAAGCATCAGAATCTATAACTATTGTCACAGGAATGGTTCAAAGCATATTCAGTAAGAAGAGTCAGTCTTCTTGTAGTTAAGTCGGCATTGTGCCGTTTGTATTTAATTCCGATGCAATTTCTGTGTTTCATCGTCAATAAGAATGTCCAAGGGATACACTAAACCTGAAGTGAAGCATCGGAATCTATAACTAGTGCACAGGAATGGTTCAACCAATAACAGTAGGAAGAGTCAGTCTTCTAGTACTTATGTCGGCATTGTGCATTTTCTATTTAATTCCGATGCAATTTCTGTGTTTCATCGTCCATAAGTAGGTCCAAGGGATACAGTAAACCTGGAGTGAAGCATCGGAATCTATAACTAGTGTCACAGGAACGGTTCAAAATATAGTCAGTAAGAAGAGTCAGTCTTCTTGTACTTAAGTCGGCATTGTGCCTTTTGTATTTAATTCCGATGCAATATCTGTGTTTCATCGTCACTAAGAAGGTCAGAGGGATACAGTAATCCTGAAGATAAGCATCGGAATCTATAACTAGTGTCACAGGAATGGTTCAAAGCATAGTCAGTAAGATGAGTCAGTCTTCTTGTACTTAAGTCGGCATTGTGCCTTTTGTATTTAATTCCGATGCAATTTCTGTGTTTCATCGTCAATAGGAAGGTCCAAGGAATACAGTAGACCTGAATTGAAGCATCGGAATCTATAACTAGTGGCACAGGAATGGTTCAAAACATAGACAGTAGGAAGAGTCAGTCTTCTTGTACTTATGTCGGCATTGTGAATTTTGTATTTAATTCCGATGCAATTTCTGTGTTTCATCGTCAATATGAAGGTCAGAGGGATACGGTAAACCTGAAGTGAAGCATCGGAATCTATAACTAGAGTCACAGGAATGGTTCAAAACATAGACAGTAAGAAGAGTCAGTCTTATTGTACTTAAGTCGGCATTGTGCCTTTTGTATTTAATTCGGAAGCAATTTCTGTGTTTCATTGTCAATAAGAAGGTTTAAGGGATACAGTAAACCTGAAGTGAAGCATCGGAATCTATAACTAGTGTCACAGGAATGCTTCAAACATAGTCAGTAAGAAGAGTCAGTCTTCTTGTACTTAAGTCGGCATTGTGCCTTTTGTATTTAGTTCGGATGCAATTTCTGTGTTTCATCGTCAATAGGAAGGTCAGAGGGATACAATAAACCTGAAGTGAAGCATCGGAATCTATAACTAGTTTCACAGGAATGGTTCAAAACATAGACAGTAGCAAGAGTCAGTCTTCTTGTACTTATGTCGGCATTGTGCCTTTTGTATTTAAATCCGATGCAATTTCTGTGTTTCATTGTCAATAAGAAGGTCCAATGGATACAGGAAACCTGGAGTGAAGCATCGGAATCTATAACTAATGTCACAGGAATGGTTCAAAGCATAGACAGTAAGAAGAGTCAGTCTTCTTGTACTTAAGTCGGCATTGTGCCTTTTCTATTTAATTCCGATGCAATTTCTGTGTTTCATCGTCAATAAAAAGGTCCAAGGGATACAGTAAACCAGAAGTGAAGCATCGGAATCTATAACTAGTGTCACAGGAATGGTTCAAAGCAAACACAGTAGGAAGAGTCAGTCTTCTAGTACTTAAGTGGGCATTTTTCATTTTCTATTTAATTCCGATGCAATTTCTGTGTTTCATCGTCGATAAGACGGTCAGAGGGATACAGTAAACCTGAAGAGAAGCATCGGAATCTATAACTAGTGTCACAGGAATGGTTCAAAACATAGACAGTAGGAAGTGTCAGTCTTCTTGTACTTAAGTCGGCATTGTGCCTTTTGTATTTAATTCCGATGCTATATCTGTGTTTCATCGTCAATAAGAAGGTCCAAGGGATACAGTAAACCTGTAGTGAAGCATCGGAGTCTATAACTAGTGTCACAGGAATGGTTCAAACATAGTCAGTAAGAAGAGTCAGTCTTCTTGTACTTAAGTCGGAATTGTGCCTTTTGTATTTAATTCGGATGGAATTTCTGTGTTTCATCGTCAATAGGAAGGTCAGAGGGATACAATAAACCTGAAGTGAAGCATCGGAATCTATAACTAGTGTCACAGGAATGGTTCAAAACATAGACAGTAGCAAGAGTCAGTCTTCTTGTACTTAAGTCGGCATTGTGCCTTTTGTATTTAATTCCGATGCAATTTCTGTGTTTAATCGTCAATAAGAAGGTCCAAGGGATACAGTAATCCTGAAGTTTAGCATCGGAATCTATGACTAGTGTCACAGGAATGGTTCAAAACGTAGTCAGTAAGAAGAGTCAGTCTTCTTGTACTTAAGTCGGCATTGTGCCTTTTGTATTTAATTCCGATGCAATTTCTGTGTTTCATCGTCACTAAGAAGGTCCAAGGGATACAGTAAACCTGTAGTGTAGCATCGAAATCTATAACTAGTGTCACAGGAATGGTTCAAAAACATAGTCAGTAAGAAGAGTCAGTCTTCTTGTACTTAAGTCATCATTGTGCATTTTCTATTTAATTCTGATGCAATTTCTGTGTTTCATCGTCCATAAGAAGGTCCAAGGGATACAGTAAACCTGGAGTGAAGCATCGGAATCTATAACTAATGTCACAGGAATGGTTCAAAACATAGACAGTAAGAAGAGTCAGACTTCCTTTACTTAAGTCGGCATTGTGCCTTTTGTATTTAATTCCGATGCAATTTCTCTGTTTCATCGTCAATAAGAAGGTCCAAGGGATACAGTAAACCTGGAGTGAAGCATCGGAGCCTATAACTAGTGTCACAGGAATGGTTCAAATCATAGACAGTAAGAAGAGTCAGTCTTCTTGTACTTAATTCGGCATTGCGCCTTTTGTATTTAATTCCAATGCAATTTCTGCATTTCATCGTCAATAAGAAGGTCAGAGGGATTAAGTAAACCTGAAGTGAAGCATTGGTCTCTATAACTAGTGTCACAGGAATGGTTCAAAACATAGTCAGTAAGAAGAGTCAGTCTTCTTGTACTTTAGTCGGAATTGTGCCTTTTGTATTTCATTCCGATGCAATTTCTGTGTTTCATCGTCAATAAGAAGGTCAAAGGGATACAGCAAACCTGAAATGAACCATCGGAATCTTTAACTAGTGTCACAGGAATGGTTTAAACATAGACAGTAGGAAAAGTCGGTCTACATGTACTTAAGTCAGCATTGTGCCTTTTGTAATTAATTCCGATGCATTTTCTGTGTTTCATCGTCAATAAGAAGATCAGAGGGATACAGTAATCCTGAAGTTAAGCATCAGAATCTATAACTATTGTCACAGGAATGGTTCAAAACATATTCAGTAAGAAGAGTCAGTCTTCTTGTAGTTAAGTCGGCATTGTGCCGTTTGTATTTAATTCCGATGCAATTTCTGTGTTTCATCGTCAATAAGAATGTCCAAGGGACACACTAAACCTGAAGTGAAGCATCGGAATCTATAACTAGTGCACAGGAATGGTTCAATCATACACAGTAGGAAGAGTCAGTCTTCTAGTACCTATGTAGGCACTGTGCATTTTCTATTTAATTCCGATGCAATTTCTCTGTTTCATCGTCCATAAGTAGGTCCAAGGGATACAGTAAACCTGGAGTGAAGCATCGGAATCTATAACTAGTGTCACAGGAACGGTTCAAAATATAGTCAGTAAGAAGAGTCAGTCTTCTTGTACTTAAGTCGGCATTGTGCCATTTGTATTTAATTCCGATGCAATATCTGTGTTTCATCGTCACTAAGAAGGTCAGAGGGATACAGTAATCCTGAAGTTAAGCATCGGAATCTATTACTAGTGTCACAGGAATGGTTCAAAGCATAGTCAGTAAGATGAGTCAGTCTTCTTGTACTTAAGTCGGCATTGTGCCTTTTGTATTTAATTCCAATGCAATTTCTGTGATTCATCGTCAATAGGAAGGTCCAAGGGATACAGTAGCCTGAATTGAAGCATCGGAATCTATAACTAGTGTCACAGGAATGGTTCAAAACATAGACAGTAGGAAGAGTCAGTCTTCTTGTGCTTATGTCGGCATTGTGAATTTTGTATTTAATTCCGATGCAATTTCTGTGTTCCATCGTCAATATGAAGGTCAGAGGGATACAGTAAACCTGAAGTGAAGCATCGGAATCTATAACTAGTGTCACAGGAATGGTTCAAACATAGTCAGTAAGAAGAGTCAGTCTTCTTGTACTTGAGTCGGCATTGTGCCTTTTGTATTTAATTCGGATGCAATTTCTGTGTTTCATCGTCAATAGGAAGGTCAGAGGGTTACAATAAACCTGAAGTGAAGCATCGGAATCTATAACTAGTGTCACAGGAATGGTTCAAAACATAGACAGTAGCAAGAGTCAGTCTTCTTGTACTTATGTCGGCATTGTGCCTTTTGTATTTAATTCCGATGCAATTTCTGTGTTTAATCGTCAATAAGAAGGTCCAAGGGATACAGTAATCCTGAAGTTAAGCATCGGAATCTATGACTAGTGTCACAGGAATGGTTCAAAACAAAGTCAGTAAGAAGAGTCAGTCTTCTTGTACTTAAGTCGGCATTGTGCCTTTTGTATTTAATTCCGATGCAATTTCTGTGTTTCATCGTCACTAAGAAGGTCCAAGGGATACAGTAAACCTGAAGTGTAGCATCGAAATCTATAACTAGTGTCACAGGAATGGTTCAAAAACATAGTCAGTAAGAAGAGTCAGTCTTCTTCTACTTAAGTCATCATTGTGAAATTTTCTATTTAATTCTGATTCAATTTCTGTGCTTCATCGTCCATAAGAAGGTCCAAGGGATACAGTAAACCTGGAGTGAAGCATCGGAATCTATAACTAATGTCACAGGAATGGTTCAAACATAGACAGTAAGAAGAGTCAGACTTCCTTTACTTAAGTCGGCATTGTGCCTTTTGTATTTAATTCCGATGCAATTTCTCTGTTTCATCGTCAATAAGAACGTCCAAGGGATACAGTAAACCTGGAGTGAGGCATCGGAGCCTATAACTAGTGTCACAGGAATGGTTCAAATCATAGACAGTAAGAAGAGTCAGTCTTCTTGTACTTAATTCGGCTTTGCGCCTTTTGTATTTAATTCCAATGCAATTTCTGTGTTTCATCGTCAATAAGAAGGTCAGAGGGATTAAGTAAACCTGAAGTGAAACATTGGAATCTATAACTAGTGTTACAGGAATGGTTCAAAACATAGTCAGTAAGAAGAGTCAGTCTTCTTGTACTTAAGTCGGCATTGTGCCTTTAGTATTTCATTCCGATGCCATTTCTGTGTTTCATCGTCAATAAGAAGGTCCAAGGGATACAGCAAACCTGAAATGAACCATCGGAATCTATAACTAGTGTCACAGGAATGGTTCAAAACATAGACAGTAGGAAATATCAGTCTACATGTACTTAGGTCGGCATTGTGCCTTTTGTATTTAATTCCGATGCAATTTCTGTGTTTCATCGTCATTAAGAAGGTCAGATGGATACAGTAATCCTGAAGTTAAGCAACAAAATCTATAACTATTGTCACAGGAATGGTTCAAAGCATATTCAGTAAGAAGAGTCAGTCTTCTTGTAGGTAAGTCGGCATTGTGCCGTTTGTATTTAATTCCGATGCAATTTCGGTGTTTCATCGTCAATAAGAATGTCCAAGGGATACAGTAAACCTGAAGTGAAGCATCGGAATCTATAACTAGTGTCACAGGAATGGTTCTATCATACACAGTAGGAAGAGTCAGTCTTCTAGTACTTATGTCGGCATTGTGCATTTTCTATTTAATTCCGATGCAATTTCTGTGTTTCATCGTCAATAAGACGGTCAGAGGGATACTGTAAACCTGATGTGAAGCATCGGAATCTATAACTAGTGTCACAGGAATGGTTCAAAACATAGTCTGTAAGAAGAGTCAGTCTTCTTGTACTTAAGTCGGCATTGTGCCTTTTGTATTTAATTTTGATGCAATATCTGTGTTTCATCGTCACTAAGAAGGTCAGAGGGATACAGTAATCCTGAAGTTAAGCATCGGAATCTATAACTAGTGTCACAGGAATGGTTCAAAGCATAGTCAGTAAGAAGAGTCAGTCTTCTTGTACTTAAGTCGGCATTGTGCCTTTTGTATTTAATTCCGATGCAATTTCTGTGTTTCATCGTCAATAGGAAGGTCCAAGGGATACAGTAGACCTGAATTGAAGCATCGGAATCTATAACTAGTGTCACAGGAATGGTTCAAAACATAGACAGTAGGAAGAGTCAGTCTTCTTGTACTTAAGTCGGCATTGTGAATTTTGTATTTAATTCCGATGCAATTTCTGTGTTTCATCGTCAATATGAAGGTCAGAGGGATACAGTAAACCTGAAGTGAAGCATCGGAATCTATAACTAGAGTCACAGGAATGGTTAAAACATAGACAGTAAGAAGAGTCAGTCTTCTTGTACTTAAGTCGGCATTGTGCCTTTTGTATTTAATTCCGAAGCAATTTCTGTGTTTCATCGTCAATAAGAAGGTTTAAGGGATACAGTAAACCTGAAGTGAAGCATCGGAATCTATAACTTGTGTCACAGGAATGGTTCAAACATAGTCAGTAAGAAGAGTCAGTCTTCTTGTACTTAAGTCGGCGTTGTCTCTTTTGTATTTAATTCCGATGCAATTTCTGTGCTTCAACGTCAATAAATAGGTCAGAGGGATACAGTAAATATGAAGTGGAGCATCGGAACCTATAACTAATGTCACAGGAATGGTTCAAAACATAGTCAGTAAGAAGAGTCAGTCTTCTTGTACTTAAGTCTGCATTGTGCCCTTTGTAATTAATTCCTATGCAATTTCTGTGTTTCATCGTCAATAGGAAGGTCCAAGGGATACAGTAGACCTGAATTGAAGCATCGGAATCTATAACTAGAGTCACAGGAATGGTTAAAACATAGACAGTAAGAAGAGTCAGTCTTCTTGTACTTAATTCATCATTGTGCCTTTTGTATTTAATTCCGAAGCAATTTCTGTGTTTCATCGTCAATAAGAAGGTTTAAGGGATACAGTAAACCTGAAGTGAAGGATCGGAATCTATAACTAGTGTCACAGGAGTGGTTCAAAACATAGACATTAGGAAGAGTAGGTGTTCTTGTACTTAATTCGGCATTGTGCCTTTTGTATTCAATTCCGATGCAATTTCTGAGTTTCATCGTCAATAAGAAGGTCAGAGGGATACAGTAAACCTGATGTGAAGCATCGGAATCTATAACTAGTGTCAAGGGAATGGTTCAAAACATAGTCAGTAAGAAAAGTCAGTCTTCTTGTACTTACGTCGGCATTGTACCTTTTGTATTTAATTCCGAAGCAGTTTCTGTGTTTCATCGTCAATAAGAAGGTTTAAGGGATACAGTCAACCTGAAGTGAAGCATCGGAATCTATAGCTAGTGTCACAAGAATGGTTCAAAACATAGTCAGTAAGAAGAGTCAGTCTTCTTGTACTTAAGTCTGCATTGTGCCCTTTGTAATTAATTCCTATGCAATTTCTGTGTTTCATCGTCAATAGGAAGGTCCAAGGGATACAGTAGACCTGAATTGAAGCATCGGAATCTATAACTAGTGTCACAGGAATGGTTCAAAACATAGAGAGTAGGAAGAGTCAGTCTTCTTGTACTCAAGTCGGCATTGTGAATTTTGTATTTAATTGCGATGCAATTTCTGTGTTTCATCGTCAATTAGAAGGTCAGAGGGATACAGTAAACCTGAAGTGAAGCATCGAAATCTATAACTAGTGTCACAGGAATGGTTCAAAACATAGTCAGTAAGAAAAGTCAGTCTTCTTGTACTTACGTCGGCATTGTACCTTTTGTATTTAATTCCGAAGCAGTTTCTGTGTTTCATCGTCAATAAGAAGGTTTAAGGGATACAGTCAACCTGAAGTGAAGCATCGGAATCTATAGCTAGTGTCACAAGAATGGTTCAAAACATAGTCAGTAAGAAGAGTCAGTCTTCTTGTACTTAAGTCGGCATTGTGCCTTTTGTATTTAATTCCGATGCAATTTCTGTGTTTCATCGTCAATAAGATGATCCAAGGGATACAGTAATCCTGAAGTTAAGCATCTGAATCTATGACTAGTGTCACAGGAATGGTTCAAAACATAGTCAGTAAGAAGAGTCAGTCTTCTTGTAATTAAGTCGGCTTTGTGCCTTTTCTACTTAAATCCGATGCAATTTCTGTGTTTCATCGTCACTAAGAAGGTCCTAGGGATACAGTAAACCTGAAGTGTAGCATCGAAATCTATAACTAGTGTCAAGGGAATGGTTCAAAACATAGTCAGTAAGAAGAGTCAGTCTTCTTGTACTTAATTCGGCTTTGCGCCTTTTGTATTTAATTCCAATGCAATTTCTGTGTTTCATCGTCAATAAGAAGGTCAGAGGGATTAAGTAAACCTGAAGTGAAACATTGGAATCTATAACTAGTGTTACAGGAATGGTTCAAAACATAGTCAGTAAGAAGAGTCAGTCTTCTTGTACTTAAGTCGGCATTGTGCCTTTAGTATTTCATTCCGATGCAATTTCTGTGTTTCATCGTCAATAAGAAGGTCCAAGGGATACAGCAAACCTGAAATGAACCATCGGAATCTATAACTAGTGTCACAGGAATGGTTCAAAACATAGACAGTAGGAAATATCAGTCTACATGTACTTAGGTCGGCATTGTGCCTTTTGTATTTAATTCCGATGCAATTTCTGTGTTTCATCGTCATTAAGAAGGTCAGATGGATACAGTAATCCTGAAGTTAAGCAACAAAATCTATAACTATTGTCACAGGAATGGTTCAAAGCATATTCAGTAAGAAGAGTCAGTCTTCTTGTAGGTAAGTCGGCATTGTGCCGTTTGTATTTAATTCCGATGCAATTTCGGTGTTTCATCGTCAATAAGAATGTCCAAGGGATACAGTAAACCTGAAGTGAAGCATCGGAATCTATAACTAGTGTCACAGGAATGGTTCTATCATACACAGTAGGAAGAGTCAGTCTTCTAGTACTTATGTCGGCATTGTGCATTTTCTATTTAATTCCGATGCAATTTCTGTGTTTCATCGTCAATAAGACGGTCAGAGGGATACTGTAAACCTGATGTGAAGCATCGGAATCTATAACTAGTGTCACAGGAATGGTTCAAAACATAGTCTGTAAGAAGAGTCAGTCTTCTTGTACTTAAGTCGGCATTGTGCCTTTTGTATTTAATTTTGATGCAATATCTGTGTTTCATCGTCACTAAGAAGGTCAGAGGGATACAGTAATCCTGAAGTTAAGCATCGGAATCTATAACTAGTGTCACAGGAATGGTTCAAAGCATAGTCAGTAAGAAGAGTCAGTCTTCTTGTACTTAAGTCGGCATTGTGCCTTTTGTATTTAATTCCGATGCAATTTCTGTGTTTCATCGTCAATAGGAAGGTCCAAGGGATACAGTAGACCTGAACTGAAGCATCGGAATCTATAACTAGTGTCACAGGAATGGTTCAAAACATAGACAGTAGGAAGAGTCAGTCTTCTTGTACTTAAGTCGGCATTGTGAATTTTGTATTTAATTCCGATGCAATTTCTGTGTTTCATCGTCAATATGAAGGTCAGAGGGATACAGTAAACCTGAAGTGAAGCATCGGAATCTATAACTAGAGTCACAGGAATGGTTAAAACATAGACAGTAAGAAGAGTCAGTCTTCTTGTACTTAAGTCGGCATTGTGCCTTTTGTATTTAATTCCGAAGCAATTTCTGTGTTTCATCGTCAATAAGAAGGTTTAAGGGATACAGTAAACCTGAAGTGAAGCATCGGAATCTATAACTTGTGTCACAGGAATGGTTCAAACATAGTCAGTAAGAAGAGTCAGTCTTCTTGTACTTAAGTCGGCGTTGTCTCTTTTGTATTTAATTCCGATGCAATTTCTGTGCTTCAACGTCAATAAATAGGTCAGAGGGATACAGTAAATATGAAGTGGAGCATCGGAACCTATAACTAATGTCACAGGAATGGTTCAAAACATAGTCAGTAAGAAGAGTCAGTCTTCTTGTACTTAAGTCCGCATTGTGCCCTTTGTAATTAATTACTATGCAATTTCTGTGTTTCATCGTCAATAGGAAGGTCCAAGGGATACAGTAGACCTGAATTGAAGCATCGGAATCTATAACTAGAGTCACAGGAATGGTTAAAACATAGACAGTAAGAAGAGTCAGTCTTCTTGTACTTAATTCATCATTGTGCCTTTTGTATTTAATTCCGAAGCAATTTCTGTGTTTCATCGTCAATAAGAAGGTTTAAGGGATACAGTAAACCTGAAGTGAAGGATCGGAATCTATAACTAGTGTCACAGGAGTGGTTCAAAACATAGACATTAGGAAGAGTAGGTGTTCTTGTACTTAATTCGGCATTGTGCCTTTTGTATTCAATTCCGATGCAATTTCTGAGTTTCATCGTCAATAAGAAGGTCAGAGGGATACAGTAAACCTGATGTGAAGCATCGGAATCTATAACTAGTGTCAAGGGAATGGTTCAAAACATAGTCAGTAAGAAAAGTCAGTCTTAGTGTACTTACGTCGGCATTGTACCTTTTGTATTTAATTCCGAAGCAGTTTCTGTGTTTCATCGTCAATAAGAAGGTTTAAGGGATACAGTCAACCTGAAGTGAAGCATCGGAATCTATAGCTAGTGTCACAAGAATGGTTCAAAACATAGTCAGTAAGAAGAGTCAGTCTTCTTGTACTTAAGTCTGCATTGTGCCCTTTGTAATTAATTCCTATGCAATTTCTGTGTTTCATCGTCAATAGGAAGGTCCAAGGGATACAGTAGACCTGAATTGAAGCATCGGAATCTATAACTAGTGTCACAGGAATGGTTCAAAACATAGAGAGTAGGAAGAGTCAGTCTTCTTGTACTCAAGTCGGCATTGTGAATTTTGTATTTAATTGCGATGCAATTTCTGTGTTTCATCGTCAATTAGAAGGTCAGAGGGATACAGTAAACCTGAAGTGAAGCATCGAAATCTATAACTAGTGTCACAGGAATGGTTCAAAACATAGTCAGTAAGAAAAGTCAGTCTTCTTGTACTTACGTCGGCATTGTACCTTTTGTATTTAATTCCGAAGCAGTTTCTGTGTTTCATCGTCAATAAGAAGGTTTAAGGGATACAGTCAACCTGAAGTGAAGCATCGGAATCTATAGCTAGTGTCACAAGAATGGTTCAAAACATAGTCAGTAAGAAGAGTCAGTCTTCTTGTACTTAAGTCGGCATTGTGCCTTTTGTATTTAATTCCGATGCAATTTCTGTGTTTCATCGTCAATAAGATGATCCAAGGGATACAGTAATCCTGAAGTTAAGCATCTGAATCTATGACTAGTGTCACAGGAATGGTTCAAAACATAGTCAGTAAGAAGAGTCAGTCTTCTTGTAATTAAGTCGGCTTTGTGCCTTTTCTACTTAAATCCGATGCAATTTCTGTGTTTCATCGTCACTAAGAAGGTCCTAGGGATACAGTAAACCTGAAGTGTAGCATCGAAATCTATAACTAGTGTCAAGGGAATGGTTCAAAACATAGTCAGTAAGAAGAGTCAGTCTTCTTGTACTTAAGTCATCATTGTGCATTTTCTATTTAATTCTGATGCAATTTCTGTGTTTCATCGTCCATAAGAAGGTCCAAGGGATACAGTAAACCTGGAGTAAAGCATCGGAATCTATAACTAATGTCACAGGAATGGTTCAAAACATAGACAGTAAGAAGAGTCAGACTTCCTTTACTTAAGTCGGCATTGTGCCTTTTGTATTTAATTCCGATGCAATTTCTGTGTTTCATCGTCAATAAGAAGGTCCAAGGAATACAGTAAACCTGGAGTGAAGCATCGGAATCTATAATTAGTGTCATAGGAATGGTTCAGAACATAGACAGTAGAAAAATTTAGTCTACATGTACTTAAGTCGGCATTGTGCCTTTTGTACTTAATTCCGACGCAATTTATGTGTTTCATCGGCAATAAGAAGGTCAGAGGGATACAGTAATCCTGAAGTTAAGCATCAGAATATATAACTGTTGTCCCAGGAAAGGTTCAAAGCATATTCAGTAAGAAGAGTCAGTCTTCTTGTAGTTAAGTCGGCATTGTGCCTTTTGTATTTAATTCCGATGCAATTACTGTGTTTCATCGTCAATAAGAAGGTCCAAGGGATACAGTAAACCTGAAGTGAAGCCTCGGAATCTATAACTAGTGTCACAGGAATGGTTCAATCATACACAGTAGGAAGAGTCAGTCTTCTAGTTCTTAAGTCGGCATTGTGCATTTTCTATTTAATTCCGATGCAATTTCTGTCTTTCATCGTCCATAAGTAGGTCCAAGGGATACAGTAAACCTGGAGTGAAGCATCGTTATCTATAACTAGTGTCACAGAAATGGTTCAAAACATAGTCAGTAAGAAGAGTCAGTCTTCTTGTACTTAAGTCGGCATTGTGCCTTTTGTATTTAATTCCGATCCAATTTCTGTGTTTCATCGTCAATAAGAAGGTCAGAGGGATACAGTAATCCTGATGTGAAGCATCGGAATCTATGACTAGTGTCACAGGAATGGTTCAACACATAGTCAGTAAGAAGAGTCAGTCTTCTTGTACTTAAGTCGGCGTTGTGCATTTTGTATTTAATTCCGATGCAATTTCTGTGCTTCAACGTCAATAAGGAGGTCAGAGGGATACAGTAAACCTGAAGTGAAGCATCGGAACCTATAACTAGTGTCACAGGAATGGTTCAAAACATAGTCAGTAAGAAGAGTCAGTCTTCTTGTACTTAAGTCGGCATTGTGCCTTTTGTATTTAATTCCGATGCAACTTCTGTGTTTCATCGTCACTAAGAGGGTCAGAGGGATACAGTAATCCTGAAGTTAATCATCGGAATCTGTAACTAGTGTCACAGGAGTGGTTCAAAGCATAGTCAGTAAGAAGAGTCAGTCTTCTTGTAGTTAAGTCGGCATTGTGCCTTTTGTATTTAATTCCGATGCAATTTCTGTGTTTCATCGTCAATAAGAAGGTCCAAGGGATACAGTAAACCTGAAGGGAAGGATCGGAATCTATAACTAGTGTCACAGGAATGGTTCAAAACATAGACAGTAAGAAGAGTCAGACTTCCTTTACTTAAGTCGGCATTGTGCCTTTTGTATTTAATTCCGATGCAATTTCTGTGTTTCATCGTCAATAAGAACGTCCAAGGGATACAGTAAACCTGGAGTTAAGCATCGGAGTCTATAACTAGTGTCACAGGAATGGTTCAAATCATAGACAGTAAGAAGAGTCAGTCTTCATGTACTTAATTCGGCATTGCGCCTTTTGTATTTAATTCCAATGCAATTTCTGTGTTTCATCGTCAATAAGAAGGTCAGAGGGATACAGTAAACCTGAAGTGAAGCATCGGAATCTATAACTAGTGTCGCAGGAATGGTTCAAAACATAGACAGTAGAAAAAGTCAGTCTACATGTACTTAAGTCGGCATTGTGCCTTTTGTATTTAATTCCGATGCAATTTCTGTGTTTCATCGTCAATAAGATGATCCAAGAGATACAGTAATCCTGAAGATAAGCATCGGAATCTATGACTAGTGTCACAGGAATGGTTCAAAACATAGTCAGTAAGAAGAGTCAGTCTTCTTGTACTTAAGTCGGCATTGTGCCTTTTCTATTTAATTCCGATGCAATTTCTGTGTTTCATCGTCACTAAGAAGGTCCTAGGGATACAGTAAACCTGAAGAGTAGCATCGAAATCTATAACTAGTGTCAAGGGAATGGTTCAAAACATAGTCAGTAGGAAGAGTCAGTCTTCTTGTACTTAAGTCATCATTGTGCATTTTCTATTTAATTCTGATGCAATTTCTGTGTTTCATCGTCCATAAGAAGGTCCAAGGGATACAGTAAACCTGGAGCGAAGCATCGGAATCTATAACTAATGTCACAGGAATGGTTCAAAACATAGACAGTAAGAAGAGTCAGACTTCCTTTACTTAAGTCGGCATTGTGCCTTTTGTATTTAATTCCGATGCAATTTCTGTGTTTCATCGTCAATAAGAACGTCCAAGGGATACAGTAAACCTGGAGTTAAGCATCGGAGTCTATAACTAGTGTCACAGGAATGGTTCAAATCATAGACAGTAAGAAGAGTCAGTCTTCATGTACTTAATTCGGCATTGCGCCTTTTGTATTTAATTCCAATGCAATTTCTGTGTTTCATCGTCAATAAGAAGGTCAGAGGGATACAGTAAACCTGAAGTGAAGCATCGGAATCTATAACTAGTGTCGCAGGAATGGTTCAAAACATAGACAGTAGAAAAAGTCAGTCTACATGTACTTAAGTCGGCATTGTGCCTTTTGTATTTAATTCCGATGCAATTTCTGTGTTTCATCGTCAATAAGATGATCCAAGAGATACAGTAATCCTGAAGTTAAGCATCGGAATCTATGACTAGTGTCACAGGAATGGTTCAAAACATAGTCAGTAAGAAGAGTCAGTCTTCTTGTACTTAAGTCGGCATTGTGCCTTTTCTATTTAATTCCAATGCAATTTCTGTGTTTCATCGTCAATAAGAAGGTCAGAGGGATACAGTAAACCTGAAGTGAAGCATCGGAATCTATAACTAGTGTCGCAGGAATGGTTCAAAACATAGACAGTAGAAAAAGTCAGTCTACATGTACTTAAGTCGGCATTGTGCCTTTTGTATTTAATTCCGATGCAATTTCTGTGTTTCATCGTCAATAAGATGATCCAAGAGATACAGTAATCCTGAAGTTAAGCATCGGAATCTATGACTAGTGTCACAGGAATGGTTCAAAACATAGTCAGTAAGAAGAGTCAGTCTTCTTGTACTTAAGCCGGCATTGTGCCTTTTGTATTTAATTCCGAAGCAATTTCTGTGTTTCATCGTCAATAAGAAGGTTTAAGGGATACAGTAAACCTGAAGTGAAGCATCGGAATCTATAACTTGTGTCACAGGAATGGTTCAAACATAGTCAGTAAGAAGAGTCAGTCTTCTTGTACTTAAGTCGGCGTTGTCTCTTTTGTATTTAATTCCGATGCAATTTCTGTGCTTCAACGTCAATAAATAGGTCAGAGGGATACAGTAAATATGAAGTGGAGCATCGGAACCTATAACTAATGTCACAGGAATGGTTCAAAACATAGTCAGTAAGAAGAGTCAGTCTTCTTGTACTTAAGTCTGCATTGTGCCCTTTGTAATTAATTCCTATGCAATTTCTGTGTTTCATCGTCAATAGGAAGGTCCAAGGGATACAGTAGACCTGAATTGAAGCATCGGAATCTATAACTAGTGTCACAGGAATGGTTCAAAACATAGAGAGTAGGAAGAGTCAGTCTTCTTGTACTCAAGTCGGCATTGTGAATTTTGTATTTAATTGCGATGCAATTTCTGTGTTTCATCGTCAATTAGAAGGTCAGAGGGATACAGTAAACCTGAAGTGAAGCATCGAAATCTATAACTAGTGTCACAGGAATGGTTCAAAACATAGTCAGTAAGAAAAGTCAGTCTTCTTGTACTTACGTCGGCATTGTACCTTTTGTATTTAATTCCGAAGCAGTTTCTGTGTTTCATCGTCAATAAGAAGGTTTAAGGGATACAGTCAACCTGAAGTGAAGCATCGGAATCTATAGCTAGTGTCACAAGAATGGTTCAAAACATAGTCAGTAAGAAGAGTCAGTCTTCTTGTACTTAAGTCGGCATTGTGCCTTTTGTATTTAATTCCGATGCAATTTCTGTGTTTCATCGTCAATAAGATGATCCAAGGGATACAGTAATCCTGAAGTTAAGCATCTGAATCTATGACTAGTGTCACAGGAATGGTTCAAAACATAGTCAGTAAGAAGAGTCAGTCTTCTTGTAATTAAGTCTTCTTTGTGCCTTTTCTACTTAAATCCGATGCAATTTCTGTGTTTCATCGTCACTAAGAAGGTCCTAGGGATACAGTAAACCTGAAGTGTAGCATCGAAATCTATAACTAGTGTCAAGGGAATGGTTCAAAACATAGTCAGTAAGAAGAGTCAGTCTTCTTGTACTTAAGTCATCATTGTGCATTTTCTATTTAATTCTGATGCAATTTCTGTGTTTCATCGTCCATAAGAAGGTCCAAGGGATACAGTAAACCTGGAGTAAAGCATCGGAATCTATAACTAATGTCACAGGAATGGTTCAAAACATAGACAGTAAGAAGAGTCAGACTTCCTTTACTTAAGTCGGCGTTGTGCCTTTTGTATTTAATTCCGATGCAATTTCTGTGTTTCATCGTCAATAAGAAGGTCCAAGGAATACAGTAAACCTGGAGTGAAGCATCGGAATCTATAATTAGTGTCATAGGAATGGTTCAGAACATAGACAGTAGAAAAATTTAGTCTACATGTACTTAAGTCGGCATTGTGCCTTTTGTACTTAATTCCGACGCAATTTATGTGTTTCATCGGCAATAAGAAGGTCAGAGGGATACAGTAATCCTGAAGTTAAGCATCAGAATATATAACTGTTGACACAGGAAAGGTTCAAAGCATATTCAGTAAGAAGAGTCAGTCTTCTTGTAGTTAAGTCGGCATTGTGCCTTTTGTATTTAATTCCGATGCAATTACTGTGTTTCATCGTCAATAAGAAGGTCCAAGGGATACAGTAAACCTGAAGTGAAGCCTCGGAATCTATAACTAGTGTCACAGGAATGGTTCAATCATACACAGTAGGAAGAGTCAGTCTTCTAGTTCTTAAGTCGACATTGTGCATTTTCTATTTAATTCCGATGCAATTTCTGTCTTTCATCGTCCATAAGTAGGTCCAAGGGATACAGTAAACCTGGAGTGAAGAATCGTAATCTATAACTAGTGTCACAGAAATGGTTCAAAACATAGTCAGTAAGAAGAGTCAGTCTTCTTGTACTTAAGTCGGCATTGTGCCTTTTGTATTTAATTCCGATCCAATTTCTGTGTTTCATCGTCAATAAGAAGGTCAGAGGGATACAGTAATCCTGATGTGAAGCATCGGCATATATGACTAGTGTCACAGGAATGGTTCAACACATAGTCAGTAAGAAGAGTCAGTCTTCTTGTACTTAAGTCGGCGTTGTGCCTTTTGTATTTAATTCCGATGCAATTTCTGTGCTTCAACGTCAATAAGGAGGTCAGAGGGATACAGTAAACCTGAAGTGAAGCATCGGAACCTATAACTAGTGTCACAGGAATGGTTCAAAACATAGTCAGTAAGAAGAGTCAGTCTTCTTGTACTTAAGTCGGCATTGTGCCTTTTGTATTTAATTCCGATGCAACTTCTGTGTTTCATCGTCACTAAGAGGGTCAGAGGGATACAGTAATCCTGAAGTTAATCATCGGAATCTGTAACTAGTGTCACAGGAGTGGTTCAAAGCATAGTCAGTAAGAAGAGTCAGTCTTCTTGTAGTTAAGTCGGCATTGTGCCTTTTGTATTTAATTCCGATGCAATTTCTGTGTTTCATCGTCAATAAGAAGGTCCAAGGGATACAGTAAACCTGAAGGGAAGGATCGGAATCTATAACTAGTGTCACAGGAATGGTTCAAAACATAGATAGTAGAAAGAGTCAGTCTTCTTGTACTTAAGTCGGCATTGTGCCTTTTCTATTTAATTCCGATGCAATTTCTGTGTTTCATCGTCAATAAGACGGTCAGAGGGATACAGTAAACCTAATATGAACCATCGGAATCTATAACTAGTGTCACAGGAATGGTTCAAAACATAGACAGTATGAAAAGTCACTCTACATGTACTTAAGTCGGCATTGTGCCTTTTGTATTTAATTCCGATGCAATTTCTTTATTTCATCGTCAATTAGAAGGTCAGAGGGATACAGTAAACCTGATGTGAAGCATCGGAATCTATAACTAGTGTCACAGGAATGGAGCAAAACATAGTCAGTAAGAAGTGTCAGTCTTCTTGTACTTGGGTCTGCATTGTGCCTTTTGTATTAAATTCCGATGCAATTTCTGTGTTTCATCGTCAATAGGAAGGTCCAAGGGATTCAGTAGACCTGAATTGAAGCATCGGAATCTATAACTAGTGTCACAGGAATGGTTCAAAACATAGACAGTAGGAAGAGTCAGTCTTCTTGTACTTAAGTCGGCATTGTGCCTTTTGTATTTAATTCCGATGCAATTTCTGTGTTTCATCGTCAATAAGATGATCCAAGAGATACAGTAATCCTGAAGTTAAGCATCGGAATCTATGACTAGTGTCACAGGAATGGTTCAAAACATAGTCAGTAAGAAGAGTCAGTCTTCTTGTACTTAAGTCGGCATTGTGCCTTTTCTATTTAATTCCGATGCAATTTCTGTGTTTCATCGTCACTAAGAAGGTCCTAGGGATACAGTAAACCTGAAGAGTAGCATCGAAATCTATAACTAGTGTCAAGGGAATGGTTCAAAACATAGTCAGTAGGAAGAGTCAGTCTTCTTGTACTTAAGTCATCATTGTGCATTTTCTATTTAATTCTGATGCAATTTCTGTGTTTCATCGTCCATAAGAAGGTCCAAGGGATACAGTAAACCTGGAGTGAAGCATCGGAATCTATAACTAATGTCACAGGAATGGTTCAAAACATAGACAGTAAGAAGAGTCAGACTTCCTTTACTTAAGTCGGCATTGTGCCTTTTGTATTTAATTCCGATGCAATTTCTGTGTTTCATCGTCAATAAGAACGTCCAAGGGATACAGTAAACCTGGAGTTAAGCATCGGAGTCTGTAACTAGTGTCACAGGAATGGTTCAAATCATAGACAGTAAGAAGAGTCAGTCTTCATGTACTTAATTCGGCATTGCGCTTTTGTATTTAATTCCAATGCAATTTCTGTGTCTCATCGTCAATAAGAAGGTCAGAGGGATACAGTAAACCTGAAGTGAAGCATCGGAATCTATAACTAGTGTCGCAGGAATGGTTCAAAACATAGACAGTAGAAAAAGTCAGTCTACATGTACTTAAGTCGGCATTGTGCCTTTTGTATTTAATTCCGATGCAATTTCTGTGTTTCATCGTCAATAAGATGATCCAAGAGATACAGTAATCCTGAAGTTAAGCATCGGAATCTATGACTAGTGTCACAGGAATGGTTCAAAACATAGTCAGTAAGAAGAGTCAGTCTTCTTGTACTTAAGTCGGCATTGTGCCTTTTCTATTTAATTCCGATGCAATTTCTGTGTTTCATCGTCACTAAGAAGGTCCTAGGGATACAGTAAACCTGAAGAGTAGCATCGAAATCTATAACTAGTGTCAAGGGAATGGTTCAAAACATAGTCAGTAGGAAGAGTCAGTCTTCTTGTACTTAAGTCGGCATTGTGCCTTTTCTATTTAATTCCGATGCAATTTCTGTGTTTCATCGTCACTAAGAAGGTCCTAGGGATACAGTAAACCTGAAGAGTAGCATCGAAATCTATAACTAGTGTCAAGGGAATGGTTCAAAACATAGTCAGTAGGAAGAGTCAGTCTTCTTGTACTTAAGTCATCATTGTGCATTTTCTATTTAATTCTGATGCAATTTCTATGTTTCATCGTCCATAAGAAGGTCCAAGGGATACAGTAAACCTGGAGTGAAGCATCGGAATCTATAACTAATGTCACAGGAATGGTTCAAATCATAGACAGTAAGAAGAGTCAGACTTCCTTTACTTAAGTCGGCATTGTGCCGTTTGTATTTAATTCCGATGCAATTACTGTGTTTCATCGTCAATAAGAAGGTCCAAGGGATACAGTAAACCTGAAGTGAAACCTCGGAATCTATAACTAGTGTCACAGGAATGGTTCAATCATACACAGTAGGAAGAGTCAGTCTTCTAGTACTTAAGTCGGCATTGTGCGTTTTCTATTTAATTCTGATGCAACTTCTGTTTTTCATCGTCCATAAGTAGGTCCAAAGGGATACAGTAAACCTGGAGTGAAGCATCGGAATCTATAACTAGTGTCACAGGAATGGTTCAAAACATAGTCAGTAAGAAGAGTCAGTCTTCTTGTACTTAAGTCGGCATTGTGACTTTTGTATTTAATTCCGATCTAATTTCTGTGTTTCATCGTCAATAAGAAGGTCAGAGGGATACAGTAATCCTGATGTGAAGCATCGGAATCTATGACTAGTGTCACAGGAATGGTTCAACACATAGTCAGTAAGAAGAGTCAGTCTTCTTGTACTTAAGTCGGCGTTGTGCCTTTTGTATTTAATTCCGATGCAATTTCTGTGCTTCAACGTCAATAAGGAGGTCAGAGGGATACAGTAAACCTGAAGTGAAGCATCGGAACCAATAACTAGTGACACAGGAATGGTTCAAAACATAGTCAGTAAGAAGAGTCAGTCTTCTTGTACTTAAGTCGGCATTGTGCCTTTTGTATTTAATTCCGATGCAATTTCTGTGTTTCATCGTCACTAAGAGGGTCAGAGGGATACAGTAATCCTGAAGTTAAGCATCGGAATCTGTAACTAGTGTCACAGGAATGGTTCAAAGCATAGTCAGTAAGAAGAGTCAGTCTTCTTGTAGTTAAGTCGGCATTGTGCCTTTTGTATTTAATTCCGATTCAATTTCTGTGTTTCATCGTCAATACGAAGGTCCAAGGGATACAGTAAACCTGAAGGGAAGGATCGGAATCTATAACTAGTGTCACAGGAATGGTTCAAAACATAGATAGTAGAAAGAGTCAGTCTTCTTGTACTTAAGTCGGCATTGTGCCTTTTCTATTTAATTCCGATGCAATTTCTGTGTTTCATCGTCAATAAGACGGTCAGAGGGGTACAGTAAACCTAATATGAACCATCGAAGTCTATAACTAGTGTCACAGGAATGGTTCAAAACATAGACAGTATGAAAAGTCACTCTACATGTGCTTAAGTCGGCATTGTGCCTTTTGTATTTAATTCCGATGCAATTTCTTTGTTTCATCGTCAATTAGAAGGTCAGAGGGATACAGTAAACCTGATGTGAAGCATCGGAATCTATAACTAGTGTCACAGGAATGGTGCAAAACATAGTCAGTAAGAAGTATCAGTCTTCTTGTACTTAAGTCTGCATTGTGCCTTTTGTATTAAATTCCGATGCAATTTCTGTGTTTCATCGTCAATAGGAAGGTCCAAGGGATACAGTAGACCTGAATCGAAGCATCGGAATCTATAACTAGTGTCACAGGAATGGTTCAAAGCATAGACAGTAGGAAGAGTCAGTCTTCTTGTACTTAAGTCGGCATTGTGTGTTTGTATTTAATTCCGATGCAATTTCTGTGTTTCATCATCAATTAGAAGGTCAGAGGGATACAGTAAACATGAAGTGAAGCATCGGAATCTATAACTAGTGTCACAGGAATGGTTCAAAGCATAGTCAGTAAGAAGAGTCAGTCTTCTTGTAGTTAAGTCGGCATTGTGCCTTTTGTATTTAATTCCGATGCAATTTCTGTGTTTCATCGTCAATAAGAAGGTCCAAGGGATACAGTAAACCTGAAGGGAAGGATCGGAATCTATAACTAGTGTCAAAGGAATGTTTCAAAACATAGACAAAAGAAAGAGTCAGTCTTCTTGTACTTAAGTCGGCATTGTGCCTTTTCTATTTAATTCCGATGCAAATTCTGTGTTTCATCGTCAATAAGACGGTCAGAGGGATTCAGTAAACCTAATATTAACCATCGGAATCTATAACTAGTGTCACAGGAATGGTGCAAAACATAGTCAGTAAGAAGAGTCAGTCTTCTTGTACTTAAGTCGGCATTGTGCCTTTTGTATTTAATTCCGATGCAATATCTGTGTTTCATCGTCAATAGGAAGGTCCAGGGGATACAGTAGACCTGAATTGAAGCATCGGAATCTATAACTAGTGTCACAGGAATGGTTCAAAACATAGACAGTAGGAAGAGTCAGTCTTCTTGTACTTAAGTCGGCATTGTGTGTTTGTATTTAATTCCGATGCTAATTCTGTGTTTCATCATCAATTAGAAAGTCAGAGGGATACAGTAAACCTGAAGTGAAGCATTGGAATCTATAACTAGTGTCACAGGAATGGTTCAAAACAAAGTCAGTAAGAAGAGTCAGTCTTCTTGTACTTAAGTCGGCATTGTGCCTTTTGTATTTAATTCCGATGCAATTTCTGTGTTTCATCGTCAATAAGAAGGTCCAAGGGATGCAGTTATCCTGAAGTTAAGCATCGGAATCTATAACTAGTGTCACAGGAATGGTTCAAAACATAGACAGTAGGAAGAGTCAGTCTTCTTGTACTTAAGTCGGCGTTGTGCCTTTTGTATTTAATTCCGATGCAATTTCTGTGCTTCAACGTCAATAAGGAGGTCAGAGGGATACAGTAAACCTGAAGTGAAGCATCGGAACCAATAACTAGTGACACAGGAATGGTTCAAAACATAGTCAGTAAGAAGAGTCAGTCTTCTTGTACTTAAGTCGGCATTGTGCCTTTTGTATTTAATTCCGATGCAATTTCTGTGTTTCATCGTCACTAAGAGGGTCAGAGGGATACAGTAATCCTGAAGTTAAGCATCGGAATCTGTAACTAGTGTCACAGGAATGGTTCAAAGCATAGTCAGTAAGAAGAGTCAGTCTTCTTGTAGTTAAGTCGGCATTGTGCCTTTTGTATTTAATTCCGATTCAATTTCTGTGTTTCATCGTCAATAAGAAGGTCCAAGGGATACAGTAAACCTGAAGGGAAGGATCGGAATCTATAACTAGTGTCACAGGAATGGTTCAAAACATAGATAGTAGAAAGAGTCAGTCTTCTTGTACTTAAGTCGGCATTGTGCCTTTTCTATTTAATTCCGATGCAATTTCTGTGTTTCATCGTCAATAAGACGGTCAGAGGGGTACAGTAAACCTAATATGAACCATCGAAGTCTATAACTAGTGTCACAGGAATGGTTCAAAACATAGACAGTATGAAAAGTCACTCTACATGTGCTTAAGTCGGCATTGTGCCTTTTGTATTTAATTCCGATGCAATTTCTTTGTTTCATCGTCAATTAGAAAGTCAGAGGGATACAGTAAACCTGATGTGAAGCATCGGAATCTATAACTAGTGTCACAGGAATGGTGCAAAACATAGTCAGTAAGAAGTGTCAGTCTTCTTGTACTTAAGTCTGCATTGTGCCTTTTGTATTAAATTCCGATGCAATTTCTGTGTTTCATCGTCAATAGGAAGGTCCAAGGGATACGGTAGACCTGAATCGAAGCATCGGAATCTATAACTAGTGTCACAGGAATGGTTCAAAGCATAGACAGTAGGAAGAGTCAGTCTTCTTGTACTTAAGTCGGCATTGTGTGTTTGTATTTAATTCCGATGCAATTTCTGTGTTTCATCATCAATTAGAAGGTCAGAGGGATACAGTAAACATGAAGTGAAGCATCGGAATCTATAACTAGTGTCACAGGAATGGTTCAAAGCATAGTCAGTAAGAAGAGTCAGTCTTCTTGTAGTTAAGTCGGCATTGTGCCTTTTGTATTTAATTCCGATGCAATTTCTGTGTTTCATCGTCAATAAGAAGGTCCAAGGGATACAGTAAACCTGAAGGGAAGGATCGGAATCTATAACTAGTGTCAAAGGAATGTTTCAAAACATAGACAAAAGAAAGAGTCAGTCTTCTTGTACTTAAGTCGGCATTGTGCCTTTTCTATTTAATTCCGATGCAAATTCTGTGTTTCATCGTCAATAAGACGGTCAGAGGGATACAGTAAACCTAATATTAACCATCGGAATCTATAACTAGTGTCACAGGAATGGTGCAAAACATAGTCAGTAAGAAGAGTCAGTCTTCTTGTACTTAAGTCTGCATTGTGCCTTTTGTATTTAATTCCGATGCAATATCTGTGTTTCATCGTCAATAGGAAGGTCCAGGGGATACAGTAGACCTGAATTGAAGCATCGGAATCTATAACTAGTGTCACAGGAATGGTTCAAAACATAGACAGTAGGAAGAGTCAGTCTTCTTGTACTTAAGTCGGCATTGTGTGTTTGTATTTAATTCCGATGCTAATTCTGTGTTTCATCATCAATTAGAAAGTCAGAGGGATACAGTAAACCTGAAGTGAAGCATCGGAATCTATAACTAGTGTCACAGGAATGGTTCAAAACAAAGTCAGTAAGAAGAGTCAGTCTTCTTGTACTTAAGTCGGCATTGTGCCTTTTGTATTTAATTCCGATGCAATTTCTGTGTTTCATCGTCAATAAGAAGGTCCAAGGGATGCAGTTATCCTGAAGTTAAGCATCGGAATCTATAACTAGTGTCACAGGAATGGTTCAAAACATAGACAGTAGGAAGAGTCAGTCTTCTTGTACTTAAGTCGGCGTTGTGCCTTTTATATTTAATTCGGATACAATTTCTGTGTTGCATCGTCAGTAGGAAGGTCAGAGGGATACAATAAACCTGAAGTGAAGCATCGGAATCTATAACTAGTGTCACAGGAATGGTTCAAAACAAACAGTAAGAACAGTCAGTCTTCTTGTACTTAAGTCGGCATTGTGCGTTGTGTATTTAATTCCGATGCAATTTCTGTGTTTCATCGTCAATTGGAAGGTCCATGGGATACAGTAAACCTGAAGTGAAGCATCGGAATATATAACTAGTGTCACAGGAATGGTTCAAAAAATAGTCAGAGGCAAGAGTCAGTCTTCTTGTACTTAAGTAGGCATTGTGCCTTTTCTATTTAATTCCGATGCAATTTCTGTGTTTCATCGTCACTAAGAAGGTCCAAGGGATACAGTAAACCTGAAGTGTAGCATCGAAATATATAACTAGTGTCACAGGAATGGTTCAAAACATAGTCAGTGAGAAGAGTCAGTCTTCTTGTACTTAAGTCATCATTGTGCATTTTCTATATAATTCTGATGCAATTTCGGTGTTTCATCGTCCATAAGAAGGTCCAAGGGATACAGTGAACCTGGAGTGAAGCATCGGAATCTATAACTAATGTCACAGGAATGGTTCAAAACGTAGACAGTAAGAAGAGTCAGACTTCCTTTACTTAAGTCGGCATTGTGCCTTTTGTATTTAATTCCGATGTAATTTCTGTGTTTCATCGTCAATAAGAAGGTCCAAGGGATACAGTAAACCTGGAGTGAAGCATCGGAGTCTATAACTAGTGTCACAGGAATGGTTCAAATCATAGTCAGAAAGAAGAGTCGGTCTTCTTGAACGTAAGTCGGCATTGTGCATTTTGTATATAATTCCGATGCAATTTCTGTGTTTCATCGTCAACAAGAAGGTCCAAGGGATACAGTAAACCTGAATTGAAGCATCGAAATCTATAACTAGTGTCACAGGAATGGTTCAAAACATAGACAGTAGGAAGAGTCAGTCTTCTTGTACTTAAATCGACATTGTGTGTTTGTATTTAATTCCGATGCAATTTTTGTGTTTCATCATCAATTAGAAGGTCAGAGGGATACAGTAAACCTGAAGTGAAGCATCGGAATCTATAACTAGTGTCACAGGAATGGTTCAAAGCATAGTCAGTAAGAAGAGTCAGTCTTCTTGTAGTTAAGTCGTCATTGTGCCTTTTGTATTTAATTCCGATGCAATTTCTGTGTTTCATCGTCAATAAGAAGGTCTTAGGGATACAGTAAACCTGAAGGGAAGGATCGGAATCTATAACTAGTGTCAAAGGAATGGTTCAAAACATAGACAGTAGGAAGAGTCAGTCTTCTTGTACTTAAGTCGGCATTGTGCATTTTCTATTTAATTCCGATGCAATTTCTGTGTTTCATCGTCAATAAGACAGTCAGAGGGATACAGTAAACCTAATATGAACCATCGGAATCTATAACTAGTGTCACAGGAATGGTTCAAAACATAGACAGTATGAAAAGTCACACTACATGTACTTAAGTCGGCATTGTGCCTTTGTATTTAATTCCGATGCATTTTCTTTGTTTCATCGTCAATTAGAAGGTCAGATGGATACAGTCAACCTGATGTGAAGCATCGGAATCTATAACTAGTGTCACAGGAATGGTGCAAAACATAGTCAGTAAGAAGAGTCAGTCTTCTTGTATTTAAGTCTGCATTGTGCCTTTTGTATTTAATTCCGATGCAATTTCTATGTTTCATCGTCAATAGGAAGGTCCAGGGGATATAGTAGACCTGAATTGAAGCATCGGAATCTATAACTAGTGTCACAGGAATGGTTCAAAACATAGACAGTAGGAAGAGTCAGTCTTCTTGTTCTTCAGTCGGCATTGTGTGTTTGTATTTAATTCAGATGCAATTTCTGTGTTTCATCATCAATTAGAAGGTCAGAGGGATACAGTAAACTTGAAGTGAAGCATCGGAATCTATAACTAGTGTCACCGGAATGGTTCAAAACAAAGTCAGTAAGAAGAGTCAGTCTTCTTGTACTTAAGTCGGCATTGTGCCTTTTGTATTTAATTCCGATGCAATTTCTGTGTTTCATCGTCAATAAGAAGGTCCAAGGGATACATCAAACCTGGAGTGAAGCATCGGAATCGATAACTAGTGTCACAGGAATGGTTCAAAACATAGAGAGTAGGAAGAGTCAGTCTTCTTGTACTTAAGTCGGCGTTGTGCCTTTTGTATTTAATTCGGATACAATTTCTGTGTTGCATCGTCAATAGGAAGGTCAGAGAGATACAATGAACCTGAAGTGAAGCATCGGAATATATAACTAGTGTCACAGGAATGGTTCAAAACATAAGCAGTAAGAACGCTCAGTCTTCTTGTACTTAAGTCGGCATTGTGCGTTGTGTATTTAATTCCGATGCAATTTCTGTGTTTCATCGTCAATTGGAAGGTCCAAGGGATACAGTAAACCTGAAGTGAAGCATCGGAATCTATAACTAGTGTCACAGGAATGGTTCAAAACATAGTCAGAGGCAAGAGTCAGTCTTCTTGTACTTAAGTCGGCATTGTGCCTTTTCTATTTAATTCCGATGCAATTTCTGTGTTTCATCGTCACTAAGAAGGTCCAAGGGATACAGTAAACCTGAAGTGTAGCAACGTTATCTATAACTAGTGTCACAGGAATAGTTCAAAACATAGTCAGTAAGAAGAGTCAGTCTTCTTGTACTTAAGTCATCTTTGTGCATTTTCTATATAATTCTGATGCAATTTCGGTGTTTCATCGTCCATAAGAAGGTCCAAGGGATACAGTGAACCTGGAGTGAAGCATCGGAATCTATAACTAATGTCACAGGAATGGTTCAAAACATAGACAGTAAGAAGAGTCAGACTTCCTTTACTTAAGTCGGCATTGTGCCTTTTGTATTTAATTCCGATGTAATTTCTGTGTTTCATCGTCAATAAGAAGGTCCAAGGGATACAGTAAACCTGGAGTGAAGCATCGGAGTCTATAACAAGTGTCACAGGAATGGTTCAAATCATAGACAGTAAGAAGAGTCAGTCTTCTTGTACTTAATTCGGCATTGCGCCTTTTGTATTTAATTCCAATGCAATTTCTGTGTTTCATCGTCAATAAGAAGGTCAGAGGGATACAGTAAACCAGAAGTGAAGCATCGGAATCTATAACTAGTGTCACAGGAATGGTTCAAAACATAGTCAGAAAGAAGAGTCGGTCTTCTTGAACTTAAGTCGGCATTGTGCATTTTGTATATAATTCCGATGCAATTTCTGTGTTTCATCGTCAACAAGAAGGTCCAAGAAATACAGTAAACCTGAATTGAAGCATCGAAATCTATAACTAGTGTCACAGGAATGGTTCAAAACATAGACAGTAGGAAGAGTCAGTCTTCTTGTACTTAAATCGACATTGTGTGTTTGTATTTAATTCCGATGCAATTTTTGTGTTTCATCATCAATTAGAAGGTCAGAGGGATACAGTAAACCTGAAGTGAAGCATCGGAATCTATAACTAGTGTCACAGGAATGGTTCAAAGCATAGTCAGTAAGAAGAGTCAGTCTTCTTGTAGTTAAGTCGTCATTGTGCCTTTTGTATTTAATTCCGATGCAATTTCTGTGTTTCATCGTCAATAAGAAGGTCTTAGGGATACAGTAAACCTGAAGGGAAGGATCGGAATCTATAACTAGTGTCAAAGGAATGGTTCAAAACATAGACAGTAGGAAGAGTCAGTCTTCTTGTACTTAAGTCGGCATTGTGCCTTTTCTATTTAATTCCGATGCAATTTCTGTGTTTCATCGTCAATAAGACAGTCAGAGGGATACAGTAAACCTAATATGAACCATCGGAATCTATAACTAGTGTCACAGGAATGGTTCAAAACATAGACAGTATGAAAAGTCACACAACATGTACTTAAGTCGGCATTGTGCCTTTGTATTTAATTCCGATGCATTTTCTTTGTTTCATCGTCAATTAGAAGGTCAGATGGATACAGTAAACCTGATGTGAAGCATCGGAATCTATAACTAGTGTCACAGGAATGGTGCAAAACATAGTCAGTAAGAAGAGTCAGTCTTCTTGTATTTAAGTCTGCATTGTGCCTTTTGTATTTAATTCCGATGCAATTTCTGTGTTTCATCGTCAATAGGAAGGTCCAGGGGATATAGTAGACCTGAATTGAAGCATCGGAATCTATAACTAGTGTCACAGGAATGGTTCAAAACATAGACAGTAGGAAGAGTCAGTCTTCTTGTTCTTCAGTCGGCATTGTGTGTTTGTATTTAATTCAGATGCAATTTCTGTGTTTCATCATCAATTAGAAGGTCAGAGGGATACAGTAAACTTGAAGTGAAGCATCGGAATCTATAACTAGTGTCACCGGAATGGTTCAAAACAAAGTCAGTAAGAAGAGTCAGTCTTCTTGTACTTAAGTCGGCATTGTGCCTTTTGTATTTAATTCCGATGCAATTTCTGTGTTTCATCGTCAATAAGAAGGTCCAAGGGATACAGTAATCCTGAAGTTAAGCATCGGAATCTATAACTAGTGTCACAGGAATGGTTCAAAACATAGAGAGTAGGAAGAGTCAGTCTTCTTGTACTTAAGTCGGCGTTGTGCCTTTTGTATTTAATTCGGATACAATTTCTGTGTTGCATCGTCAATAGGAAGGTCAGAGAGATACAATGAACCTGAAGTGAAGCATCGGAATATATAACTAGTGTCACAGGAATGGTTCAAAACATAAACAGTAAGAACGCTCAGTCTTCTTGTACTTAAGTCGGCATTGTGCGTTGTGTATTTAATTCCGATGCAATTTCTGTGTTTCATCTTCAATTGGAAGGTCCAAGGGATACAGTAAACCTGAAGTGAAGCATCGGAATCTATAACTAGTGTCACAGGAATGGTTCAAAACATAGTCAGAGGCAAGAGTCAGTCTTCTTGTACTTAAGTCGGCATTGTGCCTTTTCTATTTAATTCCGATGCAATTTCTGTGTTTCATCGTCACTAAGAAGGTCCAAGGGATACAGTAAACCTGAAGTGTAGCATCGAAATCTATAACTAGTGTCACAGGAATAGTTCAAAACATAGTCAGTAAGAAGAGTCAGTCTTCTTGTACTTAAGTCATCTTTGTGCATTTTCTATATAATTCTGATGCAATTTCGGTGTTTCATCGTCCATAAGAAGGTCCAAGGGATACAGTGAACCTGGAGTGAAGCATCGGAATCTATAACTAATGTCACAGGAATGGTTCAAAACATAGACAGTAAGAAGAGTCAGACTTCCTTTACTTAAGTCGGCATTGTGCCTTTTGTATATAATTCCAATGTAATTTCTGTGTTTCATCGTCAATAAGAAATTCCAAGGGATACAGTAAACCTGGAGTGAAGCATCGGAGTCTATAACTAGTGTCACAGGAATGGTTCAAATCATAGTCAGTAAGAAGAGACAGTCTTCTTGTACTTAATTCGGCATTGCGCCTTTTGTATTTAATTCCAACGCAATTTCTGTGTTTCATCGTCAATAAGAAGGTCAGAGGGATACAGAAAACCAGAAGTGAAGCATCGGAATCTATAACTAGTGTCACAGGAACGGTTCAAAACATAGTCAGAAAGAAGAGTCAGTCTTCTTGAACTTAGGTCGGCATTGTGCATTTTGTATATAATTCCGATGCAATTTCTGTGTTTCATCGTCAACAAGAAGGTCCAAGGGATACAGTAAACCTGAAATGAACCATCGGAATCTATAACTAGTGTCACAGGAATGGTTCAAAACATAGACAGTAGGAAAAGTCAGTCTACATGTACTTAAGTCGGCATTGTGCCTTTTGTATTTAATTCCGATGCAATTTCTGTGTTTCATCGTCACTAAGAAGGTCAGAGGGATACAGTAATCCTGAAGTTAAGCATCGGAATCTATAACTAGTGTCACAGGAATGGTTCAAAGCATAGTCAGTAAGAAGAGTCAGTCTTCTTGTAGTTAAGTCGGCATTGTGCCTTTTGTATTTAATTCCAATGCAATATCTGTGTTTCATCGTCAATAAGAAGGTCCAAGGGATACAGTAAACCTGAAGTGAAGGATCGGAATCTATAACTAGTGTCACAGGAATGGTTCAAAACATAGACAGTAGGAAGAATCAGTCTTCTTATACTTAAGTCGGCATTGTGCCTTTTCTATTTAATTCCGATGCAATTTCTGTGTTTCATCGTCAATAAGACGGTCAGAGGGATACAGTAAACCTAATATGAACTATCGGAATCTATAAATAGTGTCACAGGAATGGTTCAAATCATAGACAGTATGAAAAGTCACTCTACATGTACTTAAGTCGGCATTGTGCCTTTTGTACTTAATTCCGATGCAATTTCTGTGTTTCATCGTCAATAAGAAGGTCAGAGGAATACAGTTAACCTGATGTGAAGCATCGGAATCTATAACTAGTGTCACAGGAATGGTGCAAAACATAGTCGGTAAGAAGAGTCAGTCTTCTTGTTCATAAGTTTGCATTGTACCTTTTGTATTTAATTCATTTGCAATTTCTGTGTTTCATCGTCAACAGGAAGGTCCAAGGGATACAGTAGACCTGAATTGAAGCATCGGAATCTATAACTAGTGTCACAGGAATGGTTCAAAAAATAGACAGTAGGAAGAGTCAGTCTTCTCGTACTTAAGTCGGCAATGTGAATTTTGTATTTAATTCCGATGCAATATCTGTGTTTCATCGTCAATAGGAAGGTCCAAGGGATACAGTATACCTGAAGTGAAGCCTCGGAATTTATAACTAGTGTCACAGGAATGGTTCAATCATACACAGTAGGAAAAGTCAGTCTACATGTAGTTAAGTCGGAATTGTGCCTTTGGTATTTAATTCCGATGAAATTTCTGTGTTTCATCGTCAATAAGAAGGTCAGAGGGATACAGTAAACCTGGAGTGAAGCATCGGAATCTATAACTAGTGTCACTGGAACGGTTCAAAACATAGTCAGTAAGAAGAGTCAGTCTTCTTGTACTTAAGTCGGCATTGTGCCTTTTGTATTTAATTCGGATGCAATTTCTGTGTTTCATCGTCAATAAGAAGGTCCAAGGGATACATTAAACCTGGAGTGAAGCATCGGAATCAATAACTAGTGTCACAGGAATGGTTCAAAAGCATAGACAGTAGGAAGAGTCAGTCTTCTAGTACTTAAGACGGCATCGTGCCTTTCTATTTATTTCCGATGCAATTTCTGTGTTTCATCGTCAATAAGACGGTCAGAGGGATACAGTAAACCTAATATGAACCATCGGAATCTATAACTAGTGTCGTAGGAATGGTTCAAAACATAGACAGTATGAAAAGTCACTCTACATGTACTTAAGTCGACATTGTGCCGTTTGTATTTAATTCCGATGCAATTTCTGTGTTTCATCGTCAATAAGAAGGTCAGAGGAATACAGTAAACCTGATGTGAAGCATCGGAATCTATAAATAGTGTCACAGGAATGGTGCAAAAAATAGTCGGTAAGAAGAGTCAGTCTTCTTGTACTTAAGTCTGCATTGTACCTTTTGTATTTAATTCCAATGCAATTTCTGTGTTTCATCGTCAATAGGAAGGTCCAAGGGATACAATAGACCTGAACTGAAGCATCGGAATCTATATTTAGTGTCACAGGAAAGGTTCAAAACATAGATAGTAGGAAAAGTCAGTCTACATGTACTTAAGTCGGCATTGTGCCTTTTGTATTTAATTCCGATGCAATTTCTGTGTTTCTTCGTCACTAAGAAGGTCAGAGGGATACAGTAATCCTGAAGTTAAGCATCGGAATCTATGACTAGTGTCACAGGAATGGTTCAAAACATAGTCAGTAAGAAGAGTCAGTCTTCTTGAACTTAAGTCATTATTGTGCATTTTCCATTTAATTCTGATGCAATTTCTGTGTTTCATCGTCAATAAGAAGGTCCAAGGGATACAGTAAACCAGGAGTGAAGCATCGGAGTCGATAACTAGTGTCACAGGAATGGTTCAAAAGATAGAGAGTAAGAAGAGTCAGTCTTCTTGTACTTAATTCGGCATTGTGCCTTTTGTATTTAATTCCGATGCAATTTCTGTGTTTCATCGTCAATAAGAAGGTCATAGGAATCCAGTAAACCTGAAGTGTAGCATCGGAATCTATAACTAGTGTCACAGGAATGGTTCAAAACATAGACAGTAGGAAGAGTCAGACTTCTTGTACTTAAGTCGGCGTTGTGCCTTTTGTATTTAATTCGGATACAATTTCTGTGTTGCATCGTCAATAGGAAGGTCAGAGGGATACAATAAACCTGAAGTGAAGCATCGGAATCTATAACTAGTGTCACAGGAATGGTTCAAAACATAAACAGTAAGAATAGTCAGTCCTCTTGTACTTAAGTCGTCATTGTGCGTTGTGTATTTAATTCCGATGCAATTTCTGTGTTTAATCGTCAATAAGAAGGTCCAAGGGATACAGTAATCCTGAAGTTAAGCATCGGAATCTATGACTAGTGTCACAGGAATGGTTCAAAACATAGTCAGTAAGAAGTGTCAGTCATCTTGTACTTAAGTCGGCATAGTGCCTTTTCTATTTAATTCCGATGCAATTACTGTGTTTCATCGTCACTAAGAAGGTCCAAGGGATACAGTAAACCTGAAGTGTAGAATCGAAATCTATAACTAGTGTCACAGGAATGGTTCAAATCATAGTCAGTAAGAAGAGTCAGTCTTCTTGTACTTAAGTCATTATTGTGCATTTTCTATATAATTCTGATGCAATTTCTGTGTTTCATCGTCCATAAGAAGGTCCAAGGGTTACAGTGAACCTAGAGTGAAGCACCGGAATCTATAACTAATGTCACAGGAATGGTTCAAAACATAGACAGTAAGAAGAGTCAGACTTCCTTTACTTAAGTCGGCATTGTGCCTTTTGTATTTAATTCCGATGCAATATCTGTGTTTCATCGTCAATAAGAAGGTCCAAGGGATACAGTAAACCTGGAGTGAAGCATCGGAGTCTATAACTAGTGTCACAGGAATGGTTCAAATCATAGACAGTAAGAAGAGTCAGTCTTCTTGTACTTAATTCGGCATTGCGCCTTTTGTATTTAATTCCAATGCAATTTCTGTGTTTCATCGTCAATGAGAAGGTCAGAGGGATACAGTAAACCTGAAGTGAAGCATCGGAATCTATAACTAGTGTCAAAGGAATTGTTCAAAACATAGTCAGAAAGAAGAGTCAGTCTTCTTGTACTTAAGTCGGGATTGTGCATTTTGTATTTAATTCCGATGTATTTTCAGTGTTTCATCGTCAATAAGAAGGTCCAAGGGATACAGTAAACCTGAAAAGAACCATCGGAATCTATAACTAGTGTCACAGGAATGGTTCAAAACATAGACAGTAGGAAAAGTCAGTCTACATGTACTTAAGTCGGCATTGTGCTTTTGTATTTAATTCCGATGCAATTTCTGTGTTTCATCGTCACTAAGAAGGTCAGAGGGATACAGTAACCCTGAAGTTAAGCATCGGAATCTATAACTAGTGTCACAGGAATGGTTCAAAGCATAGTCAGTAAGAAAAGTCAGTCTTCTTGTAGATAAGTCGGCATTGTGACTTTTGTAATTAATTCCAATGCAATATCTGTGTTTCATCGTCAATAAGAAGGTCCAAGGGATACAGTAAACCTGGAGTGAAGCATCGGAATCTATAACTAATGTCACGGGAATGGTTCAAACATAGACAGTAAGAAGAGTCAGACTTCTTTTACTTAAGTCGGCATTGTGGCTTCTGTATTTAATTCCGATGCAATTTCTGTGTTTCATCGTCAATAAGAAGGTCCAAGGGATACAGTAAACCAGGAGTGAAGCATCGGAGTCGATAACTAGTGTCACAGGAATGGTTCAAAAGATAGAGAGTAAGAAGAGTCAGTCTTCTTGTACTTAATTCGGCATTGTGCTTTTTGTATTTAATTCCGATGCAATTTCTGTGTTTCATCGTCAATAAGAAGGTCAGAGGAATCCAGTAAACCTGAAGTGTAGCATCGGAATCTATAACTAGTGTCACAGGAATGGTTCAAAACATAGACAGTAGGAAGAGTCAGACTTCTTGTACTTAAGTCGGCGTTGTGCCTTTTGTATTTAATTCGGATACAATTTCTGTGTTGCATCGTCAATAGGAAGGTCCGAGGGATACAATAAACCTGAAGTGAAGCATCGGAATCTATAACTAGTGTCACAGGAATGGTTCAAAACATAAACAGTAAGAACAGTCAGTCCTCTTGTACTTAAGTCGTCATTGTGCGTTGTGTATTTAATTCCGATGCAATTTCTGTGTTTCTTCGTCAATTGGAAGGTCCAAGGGATACAGTAAACCTGAAGTGAGCATCGGAATCTATAACTAGTGTCACAGGAATGGTTCAAAACATAGACAGTAGCAAGAGTCAGTTTTCTTGTATTTAAGTCGGCATTGTGCCTTTTGTATTTAATTCCGATGCAGTTTCTGTGTTTAATCGTCAATAAGAAGGTCCAAGGGATACAGTAATCCTGAAGTTAAGCATCGGAATCTATGACTAGTGTCACAGGAATGGTTCAAAACATAGTCAGTAAGAAGTGTCAGTCTTCTTGTACTTAAGTCGGCATTGTGCCTTTTCTATTTAATTCCGATGCAATTTCTGTGTTTCATCGTCACTAAGAAGGTCCAAGGGATACAGTAAACCTGAAGTGTAGAATCGAAATCTATAACTAGTGTCACAGGAATGGTTCAAAACATAGTCAGTAAGAAGAGTCAGTCTTCTTGTACTTAAGTCATCATTGTGCATTTTCTATATAATTCTGATGCAATTTCTGTGTTTCATCGTCCATAAGAAGGTCCAAGGGATACAGTGAACCTAGAGTAAAGCATTGGAATCTATAACTAATGTCACAGGAATGGTTCAAGACATAGACAGTAAGAAGAGTCAGACTTCCATGACTTAAGTCGGCATTGTGCCTTTTGTATTTAATTCCGATGCAATTTCTGTGTTTCATCGTCAATAAGAAGGTCCAAGGGATACAGTAAACCTGGAGTGAAGCATCGGAGTCTATAACTAGTGTCACAGGAATGGTTCAAATCATAGACAGTAAGAAGAGTCAGTCTTCTTTTACTTAATTCGGCATTGCGCCTTTTGTATTTAATTCCAATGCAATTTCTGTGTTTCATCGTCAATGAGAAAGTCAGAGGGATACAGTAAACCTGAAGTGAATCATCGGAATCTATAACTAGTGTCAAAGGAATTGTTCAAAACATAGTCAGAAAGAAGAGTCAGTCTTCTTGTACTTAAGTCGGGATTGTGCATTTTGTATTTAATTCCGATGTATTTTCTGTGTTTCATCGTCAATAAGAAGGTCCAAGGGATACAGTAAACCTGAAATGAACCATCGGAATCTATAACTAGTGTCACAGGAATGGTTCAAAACATAGACAGTAGGAAAAGTCAGTCTACATGTACTTAAGTCGGCATTGTGCCTTTTGTATTTAATTCCGATGCAATTTCTGTGTTTCATCGTCACTAAGAAGGTCAGAGGGATACAGTAAACCTGAAGTGAAGGATCGGAATCTATAACTAGTGTCACAGGAATGGTTCAAAACATAGACAGTAGGAGGAGTCAGTCTTCTCGTACTTAAGTCGGCATTGTGAATTTTGTATTGAATTCCGATGCAATTTCTGTGTTTTATCGTCAATAAGAAGGTCCAAGGGATGCAGTAAACCTGAAGTGATTCCTCGGAATCTATAACTAATGTCACAGGAATGGTTGAATCATACACAGTAGGAAAAGTCAGTCTACATGTACTTAAGTCGGAATTGTGCCTTTTGTATTTAATTCCGATGCAATTTCTGTGTTTCATCGTTAATAAGAAGGTCAGAGGGATACATTAAACCTGAAGTGAAGCATCGGAATCTATAACTAGTGTCACAGGAACGGTTCAAAACGTAGTCAGTAAGAAGAGTCAGTATTCTTATACTTAAGTCGGCATTGTGCCTTTTCTATTTAATTCCGATGCAATTTCTGTGTTTCATCGTCAATAAGACGTTCAGAGGGATACAGTAAACCTAATATGAACCATCGGAATCTATAAATAGTGTCACAGGAATGGTTCAGAACATAGACAGTATGAAAAGTCACTCTACATGTACTTAAGTCGGCATTGTGCCTTTTGTGTTTAATTCCGATGCAATTTCTGTGTTTCATCGTCAATAAGAAGGTCAGAGGAATACAGTAAACCTGATGTGAAGCATCGGAATCTATAACTAGTGTCAAAGGAATGGTGCAAAACATAGTCGGTAAGAAGAGTCAGTCTTCTTGTACTTAAGTCTGCATTGTACCTTATGTATTTAATTCATTTGCAATTTCTGTGTTTCATCGTCAACAGGAAGGTCCAAGGGATACAGTAGACCTGAATTGAAGCATCGGAATCTATAACTAGTGTCACAATAATGGTTCAAAAAATAGACAGTAGGAGGAGTCAGTCTTCTCGTACTTAAGTCGGCATTGTGAATTTTGTATTTAATTCCGATGCAATTTCTGTGTTTCATCGTCAATAAGAAGGTCCAAGGGATGCAGTAAACCTGAAGTGAATCCTCGGAATCTATAACTAGTGTCACAGGAATGGTTGAATCATACACAGTAGGAAAAGTCAGTCTACATGTACTTAAGTCGGAATTGTGCCTTTTGTATTTAATTCCGATGCAATTTCTGTGTTTCATCGTTAATAAGAAGGTCAGAGGGATACATTAAACCTGAAGTGAAGCATCGGAATCTATAACTAGTGTCACAGGAACGGTTCAAAACGTAGTCAGTAAGAAGAGTCAGTCTTCTTGCACTTAAGTCGGCATTGTGCCTTTTGTATTTAATTTGGATGCAATTTCTGTGTTTCATCGTCAATAAGAAGGTCCAAGGGATACATTAAACCTGGAGTGAAGCATCGGAATCAATAACTAGTGTCACAGGAATGGTTCAAAAGCATAGACAGTAGGAAGAGTCAGTCTTCTAGTTCTTAAGACGGCATTGTGCCTTTCTATTTATTTCCGATGCAATTTCTGTGTTTCATCGTCAATAAGACGGTCAGAGGGATACAGTAAACCTGATGTGAAGCATCGGAATCTATAACTAGTGTCCCAGGAATGGTTCAAAACATAGTCTGTAAGAAGAGTCAGTCTTCTTGTACTTAAGTCGGCATTGTGCCTTTTGTATTTAATTCCGATGCAATATCTGTGTTTCATCGTCACTAAGAAGGTCAGAGGGATACAGTAATCCTGAAGTTAAGCATCGGAATCTATAACTAGTGTCACAGGAATGGTTCAAAGCATAGTCAGTAAGAAGAGTCAGTCTTCTTGTACTTAAGTCGGCATTGTGCCTTTTGTATTTAATTCCAATGCAATTTCTGTGATTCATCGTCAATAAGAAGGTCCAAGGGATACAGTAAACCTGAAGTGAAGGATCGGAATCTATAACTAGTGTCACAGGAATGGTTCAAAACATAGACAGTAGGAAGAATCAGTCTTCTTATACTTTAGTCGGCATTGTGCATTTTCTATTTAATTCCGATGCAATTTCTGTGTTTCTTCGTCAATAAGAAGGTCAGAGGGATACAGTAAACCTAGTATGAACCATCGGAATCTATAACTAGTGTCACAGGAATGGTTCAAAACATAGTCAGTAAGAAGAGTCAGTCTTCTTGTACATAAGTCGGCATTGTGCCTTTTGTATTTAATTCCGAAGCAGTTTCTGTGTTTCATCGTCAATAAGAAGGTTTAAGGGATACAGTCAACCTGAAGTGAAGCATCGGAATCCATAGCTAGTGTCACAAGAATGGTTCAAAACATAGTCAGTAAGAAGAGTCAGTCTTCTTGTATTTAAGTCGGCTTTGTGCCTTTTGTATTTAATTCCGATGCAATTTCTGTGTTTCATCGTCAATAAGAAGGTCCAAGGGATACAGTAATCCTGAAGTTAACCATCGGAATCTATGACTAGTGTCACAGGAATGGTTCAAAACATAGTCAGTAAGAAGAGTCAGTCTTCTTGTACTTAAGTCTGTATTGTGCCTTTTGTATTTAATTCCGATGCAATTTCTGTGTTTCATCGTCAATAAGAAAGTCCAAGGGATACAGTAAACCAGGAGTTAAGCATCGGAGACTATAACTAGTGTCACAGGAATGGTTCAATACATAGTTAGTAAGAAGAGTCAGTCATCTTGTACTTAAGTCGGCATTGTGCCTTTTGTATTTAATTCGGATGCAATTTCTGTGTTTCATCGTCAATAAGAAGGTCCAAGGGATACATCAAACCTGGAGTGAAGCATCGGAATCGATAACTAGTGTCACAGGAATGGTTCAAAAGCATAAACAGTAGGAAGAGTAAGTCTTCTAGTACTTAAGACGGCATTGTGCCTTTCTATTTAATTCCGATGCAATTTCTGTGTTTCATCGTCAATAAGACGGTCAGAGGGATACAGTAATCCTGAAGTTAAGCATCGGAATCTATAATTAGTGTCACAGGAATGGTTCAAAGCACAGTCAGTATGAAGAGTCAGTCTTCTTGTACTTAAGTCGGCATTGTGCCTTTTGTATTTAATTCCGATGCAATTTCTGTGTTTCATCGTCAATAGGAAGGTCCAAGGGATACAGTAGCCCTGAATTGATGCATCGGAATCTATAACTAGTGTCACAGGAATGGTTCAAAACATAGACAGTAATAAGAGTCAGTCTTCTTGTACTTAAGTCGGCATTGTGAATTTTGTATATAATTCCGATGCAATTTCTGTGTTTCATCGTCAATATGAAGGTCAGAGGGATACAGTAAACCTGATGTGAAGCATCGGAATCTATAACTAGAGTCACAGGAATGTTTCAAAACATAGACAGTAAGAAGAGTCAGTCTTCTTGTACTTAAGTCGGCATTGTGCCTTTTGTATTTAATTCCGAAGCAATTTCTGTGATTCATCGTCAATAAGAAGGTTTAAGGGATACAGTAAACCTGAAGTGAAGCATCGGAATCTATAACTAGTGTCACAGGAATGGTTCAAACATAGTCAGTAAGAAGAGTCAGTCTTCTTGTACTTAAGTCGGAATTGTGCCTTTTGTATTTAATTCCGATGCAATTTCTGTGTTTCATCGTTAATAAGAAGGTCAGAGGGATACATTAAACCTGAAGTGAAGCATCGGAATCTATAACTAGTGTCACAGGAACGGTTCAAAACGTAGTCAGTAAGAAGAGTCAGTATTCTTATACTTAAGTCGGCATTGTGCCTTTTCTATTTAATTCCGATGCAATTTCTGTGTTTCATCGTCAATAAGACGTTCAGAGGGATACAGTAAACCTAATATGAACCATCGGAATCTATAAATAGTGTCACAGGAATGGTTCAAAACATAGACAGTATGAAAAGTCACTCTACATGTACTTAAGTCGGCATTGTGCCTTTTGTGTTTAATTCCGATGCAATTTCTGTGTTTCATCGTCAATAAGAAGGTCAGAGGAATACAGTAAACCTGATGTGAAGCATCGGAATCTATAACTAGTGTCAAAGGAATGGTGCAAAACATAGTCGGTAAGAAGAGTCAGTCTTCTTGTACTTAAGTCTGCATTGTACCTTATGTATTTAATTCATTTGCAATTTCTGTGTTTCATCGTCAACAGGAAGGTCCAAGGGATACAGTAGACCTGAATTGAAGCATCGGAATCTATAACTAGTGTCACAGGAATGGTTCAAAAAATAGACAGTAGGAGGAGTCAGTCTTCTCGTACTTAAGTCGGCATTGTGAATTTTGTATTTAATTCCGATGCAATTTCTGTGTTTCATCGTCAATAAGAAGGTCCAAGGGATGCAGTAAACCTGAAGTGAATCCTCGGAATCTATAACTAGTGTCACAGGAATGGTTGAATCATACACAGTAGGAAAAGTCAGTCTACATGTACTTAAGTCGGAATTGTGCCTTTTGTATTTAATTCCGATGCAATTTCTGTGTTTCATCGTTAATAAGAAGGTCAGAGGGATACATTAAACCTGAAGTGAAGCATCGGAATCTATAACTAGTGTCACAGGAACGGTTCAAAACGTAGTCAGTAAGAAGAGTCAGTCTTCTTGCACTTAAGTCGGCATTGTGCCTTTTGTATTTAATTTGGATGCAATTTCTGTGTTTCATCGTCAATAAGAAGGTCCAAGGGATACATTAAACCTGGAGTGAAGCATCGGAATCAATAACTAGTGTCACAGGAATGGTTCAAAAGCATAGACAGTAGGAAGAGTCAGTCTTCTAGTACTTAAGACGGCATTGTGCCTTTCTATTTATTTCCGATGCAATATCTGTGTTTCATCGTCAATAAGACGGTCAGAGGGATACAGTAAACCTGATGTGAAGCATCGGAATCTATAACTAGTGTCACAGGAATGGTTCAAAACATAGACAGTAGGAAGAATCAGTCTTCTTATACTTTAGTCGGCATTGTGCCTTTTCTATTTAATTCCGATGCAATTTCTGTGTTTCTTCGTCAATAAGAAGGTCAGAGGGATACAGTAAACCTAATATGAACCATCGGAATCCATAACTAGTGTCACAGGAATGGTTCAAAACATAGTCAGTAAGAAGAGTCAGTCTTCTTGTACATAAGTCGGCATTGTGCCTTTTGTATTTAATTCCGAAGCAGTTTCTGTGTTTCATCGTCAATAAGAAGGTTTAAGGGATACAGTCAACCTGAAGTGAAGCATCGGAATCCATAGCTAGTGTCACAAGAATGGTTCAAAACATAGTCAGTAAGAAGAGTCAGTCTTCTTGTATTTAAGTCGGCTTTGTGCCTTTTGTATTTAATTCCGATGCAATTTCTGTGTTTCATCGTCAATAAGAAGGTCCAAGGGATGCAGTAAACCTGAAGTGAATCCTCGGAATCTATAACTAGTGTCACAGGAATGGTTGAATCATACACAGTAGGAAAAGTCAGTCTACATGTACTTAAGTCGGAATTGTGCCTTTTGTATTTAATTCCGATGCAATTTCTGTGTTTCATCGTCAATAAGAAAGTCCAAGGGATACAGTAAACCAGGCGTTAAGCATCGGAGACTATAACTAGTGTCACAGGAATGGTTCAATACATAGTTAGTAAGAAGAGTCAGTCATCTTGTACTTAAGTCGGCATTGTGCCTTTTGTATTTAATTCGGATGCAATTTCTGTGTTTCATCGTCAATAAGAAGGTCCAAGGGATACATCAAACCTGGAGTGAAGCATCGGAATCGATAACTAGTGTCACAGGAATGGTTCAAAAGCATAAACAGTAGGAAGAGTAAGTCTTCTAGTACTTAAGACGGCATTGTGCCTTTCTATTTAATTCCGATGCAATTTCTGTGTTTCATCGTCAATAAGACGGTCAGAGGGATACAGTAATCCTGAAGTTAAGCATCGGAACCTATAATTAGTGTCACAGGAATGGTTCAAAGCACAGTCAGTATGAAGAGTCAGTCTTCTTGTACTTAAGTCGGCATTGTGCCTTTTGTATTTATTTCCGATGCAATTTCTGTGTTTCATCGTCAATAGGAAGGTCCAAGGGATACAGTAGCCCTGAATTGATGCATCGGAATCTATAACTAGAGTCACAGGAATGTTTCAAAACATAGACAGTAAGAAGAGTCAGTCTTCTTGTACTTAAGTCGGCATTGTGCCTTTTGTATTTAATTCCGAAGCAATTTCTGTGATTCATCGTCAATAAGAAGGTTTAAGGGATACAGTAAACCTGAAGTGAAGCATCGGAATCTATAACTAGTGTCACAGGAATGGTTCAAAACATAGTCAGTAAGAAGAGTCAGTCTTCTTGTACTTAAGTCGGCATTGTGCCTTTTGTATTTAATTCCGCTGCGTTTTCTGTGTTTCATCGTCAACAAGAAGGTCAGAGGGATACAGTAAACCTGAAGTCAAGCATCGGAATCTATGACTAGTGTCACAGGAATGGTTGAAAACATAATCAGTAAGAAGAGTCACTCTTCTTGTACTTAAGTCGGCATTGTGCCTTTTGTATTTAATTCCGATGCAATTTCTGTGTTTCATCGTCACTAAGAAGGTCAGAGAGATACAGTAATCCTGAAGTTAAGCATCGGAATCAATAAATAGTGTCACAGGAATGGTTCAAAACATAGTCAGTAAGAAGAGAAAGTCTTCTTGTAGTTAAGCCGGCATTGTGCCTTTTGTATTTAATTCCGATGCATTTTCTGTGTTTCATCGTCAATAAGAAGGTCCAAGGGATACAGTAAACCTAAAGTGAAGGATCGGAAATTATAACTAGTGTCACAGGAATGGTTCAAAACATAGGCAGTAGGAAGAGTCAGTCTTCTTGCACTTAAGTCGGCATTGTGCCTTTTCTATTTAATTCCGATGCAATTTCTGTGTTTCATCGTCAATAAGACGGTCAGAGGGATACAGTAATCCTAATATGAAACATCGGAATCTATAACTACTGTCACAGGAATGGTTCAAAGCATAGACAGTATGAAACGTCACTCTACATGTACTTAAGTCGGCATTGAGCCATTTGTATTTAATTCCGATGCAATTTCTGTGTTTCATCGTCAATACGAAGGTTAGAGGGATACAGTAAACCCGATGTGAAGCATCGGAATCTATAACTAGTGTCATAGGAATGTTGCAAAACATAGTCAGTAAGAGGAGTCAGTCTTCTTGTACTTAAGTCTGCATTGTGCATTTTGTATTTAATTCCGATGCAATTTCTGTGTTTCATCGTCAATAGGAAGGTCCAAGGGATACAGTAGACCTGAATTGAGGCATCGGAATCTATAAGTAGTGTCACAGGAATGGTTCAAAGCATAGACAGTAGGAAGAGTCAGTCTTCTTGTACTTAAGTCGGCATTGTGAATTTTGTATTTAATTCCGATGCAATTTCTGTGTTTCATCGTCAATTTGAAGGTCAGAGGGATACAGTAAACCTGAAGTGAAGCATCGGAATCTACAACTAGTGTCACAGGAATGGTTCAAAACATAGTCAGTAAGAAGAGTCAGTCTTCTTGTACTTAAGTCGGCATTGTGAATTTTGTATTTAATTCCGAAGCAGTTTCTGTGTTTCATCGTCAATAAGAAGGTTTAGCGGATACAGTCAACATGAAGTGAAGCATCGGAATCCATAGCTAGTGTCACAAGAATGGTTCAAAACATAGTCAGTAAGAAGAACCAGTCTTCTTGTACTTAAGTCGGCATTGTGCCTTTTGTATTTAATTCCGATGTAATTTCTGTGTTTCATCGTCAATAAGAAGGTCCAACGGATACAGTAATCCTGAAGTTAACCGTCGGAATCTATGACTAGTGTCACAGGATAGGTTCAAAACATAGTCAGTAAGAAGAGTCAGTCTTCTTGTACTTAAGTCTGTATTGTGCCTTTTGTATTTAATTCCGATGCAATTTCTGTGTTTCATCGTCAATAAGAAGGTCCAAGGGATACAGTAAACCTGAAGTGAAGCATCGGAATCTATAACGAGTGTCACATGAATGGTTCAAAACATAGTCAGTAAAAAGAGTCAGTCTTCTTGTACTTAAGTCATTATTGTGCATTTTCCATTTAATTCTGATGCAATTTCTGTGTTTCATCGTCAATAAGAAGGTCCAAGGGATACAGTAAACCTGGAGTGAAGCATCGGAATCTATAACTAATGTCACAGGAATGGTTCAAACATAGACAGAAAGAAGAGTCAGACTTCCTTTACTTAAGTCGGCATTGTGGCTTCTGTATTTAATTCCGATGCAATTTCTGTGTTTCATCGTCAATAAGAAGGTCAGAGGAATACAGTAAACCTGATGTGAAGCATCGGAATCTATAACTAGTGTCACAGGAATGGTGCAAAACATAGTCGGTAAGAAGAGTCAGTCTTCTAGACTTAAGTCTGCATTGTACCTTTTGTATTTAATTCATTTGCAATTTCTGTGTTTCATCGTCAATAGGAAGATCCAGGGGATACAGTAGACCTGAATTGAAGCATCGGAATCTATAACTAGTGTCACAGGAATGGTTCAAAAAATAGACAGTAGGAAGAGTCAGTCTTCTTGTACTTAAGTCGGCATTGTGCCTTTTCTATTTAATTCCGATGCAATTTCTGTGTTTCAACGTCAATAAGACGGTCAGAGGGATACAGTAATCCTAATATGAACCATCGGAATCTATAACTACTGTCACAGGAATGGTTCAAAACATAGACAGTATGAAACGTCACTCTACATGTACTTAAGTCGGCATTGTGCCATTTGTATTTAATTCCGATGCAATTTCTGTGTTTCATCGTCAATAAGAAGGTCAGAGGGATACAGTAAAACCGATGTGAAGCATCGGAATCTATAACTAGTGTCACAGGAATGGTGCTAAACATAGTCAGTAAGAGGAGTCAGTCTTCTTGTACTTAAGTCTGCATTGTGCCTTTTGTATTTAATTCCGATGGAATTTCTGTGTTTCATCGTCAATAGGAAGGTCCAAGGGATACAGTAGACCTGAATTGAAGCATCGGAATCTATAACTAGTGTCACAGGAATGGTTCAAAACATAGACAGTAGGAAGAGTCAGTCTTCTTGTACTTAAGTCGGCATTGTGAATTTTGTATTTAATTCCGATGCAATTTCTGTGTTTCATCGTCAATTAGAAGGTCAGAGGGATACAGTGAACCTGAAGTGAAGGATCGGAATCTATAACTAGTGTCACAGGAATGGTTCAAAACATAGTCAGTAAGAAGAGTCAGTCTTCTTGTACTTAAGTCGGCATTGTGCCTTTTGAATTTAATTCCGAAGCAGTTTCTGTGTTTCATCGTCAATAAGAAGGTTTAAGGGATACAGTGAACTTGAAGTGAAGCATCGGAATTCATAGCTAGTGTCACAAGAATGGTTCAAAACATAGTCAGTAAGAAGAGTCAGACTTCTTTTACTTAAGTCGGCATTGTGGCTTCTGTATTTATTTCCGATGCAATTTCTGTGTTTCATCGTCAATAAGAAGGTCAGAGGAATACAGTAAACCTGATGTGAAGCATCGGAATCTATAACTAGTGTCACAGGAATGGTGCAAAACATAGTCGGTAAGAAGAGTCAGTCTTCTTGTACTTAAGTCCGCATTGTACCTTTTGTATTTAATTCATTTGCAATTTCTGTGTTTCTACGTCAATAGGAAGGTCCAAGGGATACAGTAGACCTGAATTGATGCATCGGAATCTATAACTAGTGTCACAGGAATGGTTCAAAAAATAGACAGTAGGAAGAGTCAGTCTTCTTGTACTTAAGTCGGCATTGTGAATTTTGTATTTAATTCCGATGAAATTTCTGTGTTTCATCGTCAATTGGAAGGTCAGAGCTATACAGTAAACCTGAAGTGAAGCATCGGAATCTGTAACTAGTGTCACAGGAATGGTTCAAACATAGACAGTAAGAAGAGTCAGACTTCCTTTACTTAAGTCGGCATTGTGCCTTTTGTATTTAATTCCGATGCAATTTCTGTGTTTCATCGTCAATAAGAAGGACCAAGGGATACAGTAAACCCGTAGTGAAGCATCGGAGTCTATAACTAGTGTCACAGGAATGGATCAAAGCATAGACAGTAAGAAGAGTCAGTCTTCTTGTACTTAATTCGGCATTGCGCCTTTTGTATTCAATTCTAATAAAATTTCTGTGTTTCATCGTCAATAGGAAGGACAGAGGGATACAGTAAACCTGAGGTGAAGCATCGGAATCTATAACTAGTGTCACAGGAATGGTTCAAAACATAGTCAGTAAGAAAAGTCAGTCTTCTTGTACTTAAGTCGGCATTGTGCCTTTTGTATTTAATTCCGATGCAATTTCTGTGTTTCATCGTCAATAAGAAGGTCCAAGGGATACAGAAAACCTGAAATGAGCCATCGGAATCTATAACTAGTGTCACAGGAATGGTTCAATGATACACAGTATCAAGAGTCAGTCTGCTAGTACTTAAGTCGGCATTGTGCATTTTCTATTTAATTCCGATGCAATTTCTGTGTTTCATCGTCCATAAGTAGGTCCAAGGGATACAGTAAACCTGGAGTGAAGCATCGGAATCTATAACTAGTGTCACAGGAATGATTCAAAACATAGACAGTAAGAAGAGTCAGACTTCCTTTACTTAAGTCGGCATTGTGCCTTTTGTATGTATTTCCAATGCAATTTCTGTGTTTCATCGTCAATAAGAAGGTCCAAGGGATACAGTAAACCAGGAGTGAAGCATCGGAGTCTATCACTAGTGTCACAGGAATGGTTCAAAACATAGACAGTAAGAAGAGTCAGTCTTCTTGTACTTAATTCGGCATTGCGCCTTTTGTATTTAATTCCGATGCAATTTCTGTGTTTCATCGTCAATAAGAAGGTCAGGGGAATACAGTAAACCTGATGTGAAGCATCGGAATCTATAACTAGTGTCACAGGAATGGTGCAAAACATAGTCGGTAAGAAGAGTCAGTCTTCTTGTACTTAAGTCCGCATTGTACCTTTTGTATTTAATTTATTTGCAATTTCTGTGTTTCATCGTCAATAGGAAGGTCCAAGGGATACAGTAGACCTGAATTGAAGCATCGGAATCTATAACTAGTGTCACAGGAATGGTTCAAAAAATAGACAGTAGGAAGAGTCAGTCTTCTTGTACTTAAGTCGGCATTGTGAATTTTGTATTTAATTCCGATGAAATTTCTGTGTTTCATCGTCAATTGAAAGGTCAGAGCTATACAGTAAACCTGAAGTGAAGCATCGGAATCTATAACTAGTGTCACAGGAATGGTTCAAACATAGACAGTAAGAAGAGTCAGACTTCCTTTACTTAAGTCGGCATTGTGCCTTTTGTATTTAATTCCGATGCAATTTCTGTGTTTCATCGTCAATAAGAAGGACCAAGGGATACAGTAAACCCGTAGTGAAGCATCGGAGTCTATAACTAGTGTCACAGGAATGGATCAAATCATAGACAGTAAGAAGAGTCAGTCTTCTTGTACTTAATTCGGCATTGCGCCTTTTGTATTCAATTCTAATAAAATTTCTGTGTTTCATCGTCAATAAGAAGGTCAGAGGGATACAGTAAACCTGAGGTGAAGCATCGGAATATATAACTAGTGTCACAGGAATGGTTCAAAACATAGTCAATAAGAAGAGTCAGTCTTCTTGTACTTAAGTCGGCATTGTGCCTTTTGTATTTAATTCCGATGCAATTTCTGTGTTTCATCGTCAATAAGAAGGTCCAAGGGATACAGAAAACCTGAAATGAGCCATCGGAATCTATAACTAGTGTCACAGGAATGGTTCAATCATACACAGTAGGAAGAGTCAGTCTGCTAGTACTTAAGTCGGCATTGTGCATTTTATATTTAATTCCGATGCAATTTCTGTGTTTCATCGTCCATAAGTAGGTCCAAGGGATACAGTAAACCTGGAGTGAAGCATCGGAATCTATAACTAGTGTCACAGGAATGATTCAAAACATAGACAGTAAGAAGAGTCAGACTTCCTTTACTTAAGTCGGCATTGTGCCTTTTGCATGTATTTCCAATGCAATTTCTGTGTTTCATCGTCAATAAGAAGGTCCAAGGGATACATTACACCTGGAGTGAAGCATCAGAAACAATAACTAGTGTCACAGGAATGGTTCAGAAGCATAGACAGTAGGAAGAGTCAGTCTTCTAGTACTTAAGACGGCATTGTGCCTTTCTATTTAATTCCGATGCAATTTCTGTGTTTCATCGTCAATAAGACGGTCAGAGGGATACAGTAAACCTGATGTGAAGCATCGGAATCTATAACTAGTGTCACAGGAATGGTTCAAAACATAGTCTGTAAGAAGAGTCAGTCTTCTTGTACTTAAGTCGGCATTGTGCCTATTGTATTTAATTCCGATGCAATATCTATGTTTCATCGTCACTAAGAAGGTCAGAGGGATACAGTAATCCTGAAGTTAAGCATCGGAATCTATAACTAGTGTCACAGGAATGGTTCAAAGCATAGTCACTAAGAAGAGTCAGTCTTCTTGTACTTAAGTCGGCATTGTGCCTTTCGTATTTAATTCCGATGCAATTTCTGTGTTCCATCGTCAATAGGAAGGTCCAAGGGATACAGTAGACCTGAATTGAAGCATCGGAATCTATAAATAGTGTCACAGGAATGGTTCAAAACATAGACAGAAGGAAGAGTCAGTCTTCTTGTACTTAAGTCGGCATTGTGAAATTTGTATTTAATTCCGATGCAATTTCTGTGTTTCATCGTCAATATGAAGGTCAGAGGGATACCGTAAATCTGAAGTGAAGCATCGGAATCTATATCTAGAGTCACAGGAATGGTTCAAAACATAGACAGTAAGAACAGTCAGTCTTCTTGTACTTAAGTCGGCATTGTGCCTTTTGCATTTAATTCCGAAGCAATTTCTGAATTTCATCGTCAATAGGAAGGTTTAAGGGATACAGTAAACCTGAAGTGAAGCATCGGAATCTATAAGTAGTGTCACAGGAATGGTTCAAAACATAGTCAGTAAGAAGAGTCAGTCTTCTTGTACTTAAGTCGGCATTGTGCCTTTTGTATTTAATTCCGATGCAATTTCTGTGTTTCATCGTCAATAAGAAGGTCAGAGGAATACAGTAAACCTGAAGTGAAGCATCGGAATCTATGACTAGTGTCACAGGAATGGTTCAAAACATAGTCAGTAAGAAGAGTCAGTCTTCTTGTACTTAAGTCGGCGTTGTGCCTTTTGTATTTAATTCCGATGCAATTTCTGTGCTTCAACGTCCATAAGAGGGTCAGAGGGACACAGTAAACCTGAAGTGAAGCATCGGAACCAATAACTAGTGTCACAGGAATGGTTCAAAACATAGTCAGTAAGAAGAGTCAGTCTTCTTGTACTTAAGTCGGCATTGTGCCTTTTGTATTTAATTCCGATGCAATTTCTGTGTTTCATCGTCACTAAGAAGGTCAGAGGGATACAGTAATCCTGAAGTTAAGCATCCGAATTAATAACTAGTGTCACAGGAATGGTTCAAAACATAGACAGTATGAAAAGTCACTCTACATGTACTTAAGTCGGCATTGTGCCTTTTGTACTTAATTCCGATGCAATTTCTGTGTTTCATCGTCAATAAGAAGGTCAGAAGGATACCGTAAACCTGATTTTAAGAATCGGAATCTATAACTAGTGTCACAGGAATGGTGCAAAACATAGTCAGTAAGAAGAGTCAGTCTTCTTGTACTTAAGTCTGTATTGTGCCTTTTGTATTTATTTCCGATGCAATTTCTGTGTTTCATCGTCAATAGGAAGGTCCAAGGGATACAGTAGACCTGAATTGAAGCATCGGAATCAATAACTAGTGTCACAGGAATGGTTCAAAACATAGTCAGTAAGAAGAGTCAGTCTTCTTGTACTTATGTCGGCGTTGTGCCTTTTGCATTTAATTCCGATGCAATTTCTGTGCTTCAACGTCAATAAGAGGGTCAGAGGGATACAGTAAACCTGAAGTGAAGCATCGGAACCTATAACTAGTGTCACAGGAATGGTTCAAAACATAGTCAGTAAGAAGAGTCAGTCTTCTTGTACTTAAGTCGGCATTGTGCCTTTTGTATTTAATTCCGATGCAATTTCTGTGTTTCATCGTCACTAAGAAGGTCAGAGGGATACAGTAATCCTGAAGTTAAGCATCGGAATTTATAACTAGTGTCACAGGAATGGTTCAAAGCATAGTCAGTAAGAAGAGTCAGTCTTCTTGTAGTTAAGTCGGCATTGTGCCTTTTGTATTTAATTCCGATGCAATTTCTGTGTTTCATCGTCAATACGAAGGTCCAAGGGATACAGTAAACCTTAAGTGAAGGATCGGAATCTATAACTAGTGTCACAGGAATGGTTCAAAACATAGACAGTAGGAAGAGTCAGTCTTCTTGTACTGAAGTCGGCATTGTGCCTTTTCTATTTAATTCCGATGCAATTTCTGTGTTTCATCGTCAATAAGACGGTCAGAGGGATACAGTTAACCTAATATGAACCACCGGAATCTACAACTAGTGTCGCAGGAATGGTTCAAAACATAGACAGTATGAAAAGTCACTCTACATGTACTTAAATCGGCATTGTGCCTTTTGTACTTAATTCCGATGCAATTTCTGTGTTTCATCGTCAATAAGAAGGTCAGAAGGATACCGTAAACCTGATTTGAAGAATCGGAATCTATAACTAGTGTCACAGGTATGGTGCAAAACATAGTCAGTAAGAAGAGTCAGTCTTCTTGTACTTAAGTCTGCATTGTGCCTTTTGTATTTAATTCCGATGCAATTTCTGTGTTTCATCGTCAATAGGAAGGTCCAAGGGATACAGTAGACCTGAATTGAAGCATCGGAATCTGTAACTAGTGTCACAGGAATGGTTCAAAACATGGATAGTAGGAAGAGTCAGTCTTCCTTTACTTAAGTCGGCATTGTGAATTTTGTATTTAATTCCGATGCAATTTCTGTGTTTCATTGTCAATTAGAAGGTCAGAGGAATACAGTAAACCTGGAGTGAAGCATCGGAATCTATAACTAGTGTCACAGGAATGGTTCAAAACATAGTCAGTAAGAAGAGTCAGTCTTCTTGTACTTAAGTCGGCATTGTGCCTTTTGTATTCAATTCCAATGCAATTTCTGTGTTTCATCGTCAGTAAGAAGGTCCAAGGGATACAGTAATCCTGATGTTAAGCATCGGAATCTATGAATAGTTTCACAGGAATGGTTCAAAGCATAGTCAGTAAGAAGAGTCAGTCTTCTTGTACTTAAGTCTGTATTGTGCATTTTGTATTTAATTCCGATGCAATTTCTGTGTTTCATCGTCAATAAGAAGGTCCTAGGGATACAGTAAACCTGAAGTGAAGCATCGGAATCTATAACGAGTGTCACAGGAATGGTTCAAAGCATAGTCAGTAAGAAGAGTCAGTCTTCTTGTACTTAAGTCATCATTGTGCATTTTCCATTTAATTCTGATGCAATTTCTGTGTTTCATCGTTAATAAGAAGGTCCAAGGGATACAGTAAACCTGGAGTGAAGCATCGGAATCTATAACTAATGTCACAGGAATGGTTCAAACGTAGACAGTAAGAAGAGTCAGACTTCTTTGACTTAAGTCGGCATTGTGGCTTCTGTATTTAATTCCGATGCAATTTCTGTGTTTCATCGTCAATAAGAAGGTCCAAGGGATACAGTAAACCAGGAGTGAAGCATCGGAGTCGATAACTAGTGTCACAGGAATGGTTCAAAACATAGAGAGTAAGAAGATTCAGTCTTCTTGTACTTAAGGCGGCATTGTGCCTATTGTATTTAATTCCGATGCAATTTCTATGTTTCATCGTCACTAAGAAGGTCAGAGGGATACAGTAATCCTGAAGTTAAGCATCGGAATCTATAACTAGTGTCACAGGAATGGTTCAAAGCATAGTCAGCAAGAAGAGTCAGTCATCTTGTAGTTAAGTCGGCATTGTGCCTTTTGTATTTAATTCCGATGTAATTTCTGTGTTTCATCGTCAATAAGAAGGTCCAAGGGATACAGTAAACCTGAAGTTAATGGATCGGAATCTATAACTAGTGTCACAGGAATGGTTCAAAACATAGACAGAAGGAAGAGTCAGTCTTCTTGTACTTAAGTCGGCATTGTGCCTTTTCTATTTAATTCCGATGCAATTACTGTGTTTCATCGTCAATAAGACGGTCAGAGGGATACAGTAAACCTAATATGAACCATCGGAATCTACAACTAGTGTCACAGGAATGGTTCAAATCATAGACAGTATGAAAAGTCACTCTACATGTACTTAAGTCGGCATTGTGCCTTTTGTACTTAATTCCGATGCAATTTCCGTGTTTCATCGTCAATAAGAAGGTCAGAAGGATACCGTAAACCTGATTTGAAGCATCGGAATCTATAACTAGTGTCACAGGAATGGTGCAAAACATAGTAAGTAAGAAGAGTCAGTCTTCTTGTACTTAAGTCTGCATTGTGCCTTTTGTATTTAATTCCGATGCAATTTCTGTGTTTCATCGTCAATAGGAAGGTCCAAGGGATACAGTAGACCTGAATTGAAGCATCGGAATCAATAACTAGTGTCACAGGAATGGTTCAAAAGCATAGACAGTAGGAAGAGTCAGTCTTCTAGTACTTAAGACGGCATTGTGCCTTTCTATTTAATTCCGATGCAATTTCTGTGCTTCATCGTCAATAAGACGGTCAGAGGGATACAGTAAACCTGATGTGAAGCATCGGAATCTATAACTAGTGTCACAGGAATGGTTCAAAACATAGTCTGTAAGAAGAGTCAGTCTTCTTGTACTTAAGTCGGCATTGTGCCTATTGTATTAAATTCCGATGCAATATCTATGTTTCATCGTCACTAAGAAGGTCAGAGGGATACAGTAATCCTGAAGTTAAGCATCGGAATCTATAACTAGTGTCACAGGAATGGTTCAAAGCATAGTCACTAAGAAGAGTCAGTCTTCTTGTACTTAAGTCGGCATTGTGCCTTTCGTATTTAATTCCGATGCAATTTCTGTGTTCCATCGTCAATAGGAAGGTCCAAGGGATACAGTAGACCTGAATTGAAGCATCGGAATCTATAAATAGTGTCACAGGAATGGTTCAAAACATAGACAGAAGGAAGAGTCAGTCTTCTTGTACTTAAGTCGGCATTGTGAAATTTATATTTAATTCCGATGCAATTTCTGTGTTTTATCGTCAATATGAAGGTCAGAGGGATACAGTAAATCTGAAGTGAAACATCGGAATCTATAACTAGAGTCACAGGAATGGTTCAAAACATAGACAGTAAGAAGAGTCAGTCTTCTTGTACTTAAGTCGGCATTGTGCCTTTTGTATTTAATTCCGAAGCAATTTCTGAATTTCATCGTCAATAGGAAGGTTTAAGGGATACAGTAAACCTGAAGTGAAGCATCGGAATCTATAACTAGTGTCACAGGAATGGTTCAAAACATAGTCAGTGAGAAGTGTCAGTCTTCTTGTACTTAATTCGGCATTGTGCCTTTTGTATTTAATTCCGATGCAATTTCTGTGTTTCATCGTCAACAAGAAGGTCAGAGGGATACAGTAAACCTGAAGTGAAGCATCGGAACCTATAACTAGTGTCACAGGAATGGTTCAAAACGTAGTCAGTAAGAAGAGTCGGTCTTCTTGTACTTAAGTCGGCATTGTGCCTTTTGTATTTAATTCCGATGCAATTTCTGTGTTTCATCGTCAATAAGAAGGTCCAAGGGATACAGTAAACCTGCTGTGAAGGATCGGAATCTATAACTAGTGTCACAGGAATGGTTCAAAACATAGACAGTAGGAAGAGTCAGTCTTCTTGTACTTAAGTCGGCATTCTGCCTTTTCTATTTAATTCCGATGCAATTTCTGTGTTTCATCGTCAATAAGACGGTCAGAGGGATACAGTAAACCTAATATGAACCATCGGAATCTACAACTAGTGTCACAGGAATGGTTCAAAACATAGACAGTATGAAAAGTCACTCTACATGTACTTAAGTCGGCATTGTGCCTTTTGTACTTAATTCCGATGCAATTTCTTTGTTTCATCGTCAATAAGAAGGTCAGAAGGATACCGTAAACCTGATTTTAAGAATCGGAATCTATAACTAGTGTCACAGGAATGGTGCAAAACATAGTCAGTAAGAAGAGTCAGTCTTCTTGTACTTAAGTCTGCATTGTGCCTTTTGTATTTAATTCCGATGCAATTTCTGTGTTTCATCGTCAATAGGAAGGACCAAGGGATACAGTAGACCTGAATTGAAGCATCGGAATCAATAACTAGTGTCACAGGAATGGTTCAAAAGCATAGACAGTAGGAAGAGTCAGTCTTCTAGTACTTAAGACGGCATTGTGGCTTTCTATTTAATTCCGATGCAATTTCTGTGTTTCATCGTCAATAAGACGGTCAGAGGGATACAGTAAACCTGATGTGAAGCATCGGAATCTATAACTAGTGTCACAGGAATGGTTCAAAACATAGTCTGTAAGAAGAGTCAGTCTTCTTGTATTTAAGTTGGCATTGTGCCTATTGTATTTAATTCCGATGCAATAACTATGTTTCATCGTCACTAAGAAGGTCAGAGGGATACAGTAATCCTGAAGTTAAGCATCGGAAACTATAACTAGTGTCACAGGAATGGTTCAAAGCATAGTCACTAAGAAGAGTCAGTCTTCTTGTACTTAAGTCGGCATTGTGCCTTTCGTATTTAATTCCGATGCAATTTCTGTGTTCCATCGTCAATAGGAAGGTCCAAGGGATACAGTAGACCTGAATTGAAGCATCGGAATCTATAAATAGTGTCTCAGGAATGGTTCAAAACATAGACAGAAGGAAGAGTCAGTCTTCTTGTACTTAAGTCGGCATTGTGAAATTTGTATTTAATTCCGATGCAATTTCTGTGTTTCATCGTCAATATGAAGGTCAGAGGGATACAGTAAATCTGAAGTGAAGCATCGGAATCTATAACTAGAGTCACAGGAATGGTTCAAAACATAGACAGTAAGAAGAGTCAGTCTTCTTGTACTTAAGTCGGCATTGTGCCTTTTGTATTTAATTCCGAAGCAATTTCTGAATTTCATCGTCAATAGGAAGGTTTAAGGGATACAGTAAACCTGAAGTGAAGCATCGGAATCTATAAGTAGTGTCACAGGAATGGTTCAAAACATAGTCAGTAAGAAGAGTCAGTCTTCTTGTACTTAAGTCGGCGTTGTGCCTTTTGTATTTAATTCCGATGCAATTTCTGTGCTTCAACGTCAATAAGAGGGTCAGAGGGATACAGTAAACCTGAAGTGAAGCATCGGAACCTATAACTAGTGTCACAGGAATGGTTCAAAACATAGTCAGTAAGAAGAGTCAGTCTTCTTGTACTTAAGTCGGCATTGTGCCTTTTGTATTTAATTCCGATGCAATTTCTGTGTTTCATCGTCACTAAGAAGGTCAGAGGGATACAGTTATCCTGAAGTTAAGCATCGGAATTTATAACTAATGTCACAGGAATGGTTCAAAGCATAGTCAGTAAGAAGAGTCAGTCTTCTTGTAGTTAAGTCGGCATTGTGCCTTTTGTATTTAATTCCGATGCAATTTCTGTGTTTCATCGTCAATAAGAAGGTCCAAGGGATACAGTAAACCTAAAGTGAAGGATCGGAATCTATAACTAGTGTCACAGGAATGGTTCAAAACATAGACAGTAGGAAGAGTCAGTCTTCCTGTACTTAAGTCGGCATTGTGCCTTTTCTATTTAATTCCGATGCAATTTCTGTGTTTCATCGTCAATAAGACGGTCAGAGGGATACAGTAAACCTAATATGAACCACCGGAATCTACAACTAGTGTCACAGGAATGGTTCAAAACATAGACAGTATGAAAAGTCACTCTACATGTACTTAAGTCGGCATTGTGCCTTTTGTACTTAATTCCGATGCAATTTCTGTGTTTCATCGTCAGTAAGAAGGTCAGAAGGATACCGTAAACCTGATTTGAAGAATCGGAATCTATAACTAGTGTCACAGGAATGGTGCAAAACATAGTCAGTAAGAAGAGTCAGTCTTCTTGTACTTAAGTCTGCATTGTGCCTTTTGTATTTAATTCCGATGCAATTTCTGTGTTTCATCGTCAATAGGAAGGTCCAAGGGATACAGTAGACCTGAATTGAAGCATCGGAAACTGTAACTAGTGTCACAGGAATGGTTCAAAACATGGATAGTAGGAAGAGTCAGTCTTCCTTTACTTAAGTCTGCATTGTGAATTTTGTATTTAATTCCGATGCAATTTCTGTGTTTCATTGTCAATTAGAAGGTCAGAGGAATACAGTAAACCTGGAGTGAAGCATCGGAATCTATAACTAGTGTCACAGGAATGGTTCAAAACATAGTCAGTAAGAAGAGTCAGTCTTCTTGTACTTAAGTCGGCATGGTGCCTTTGGTATTCAATTCCAATGCAATTTCTGTGTTTCATCGTCAATAAGAAGGTCCAAGGGATACAGTAATCCTGATGTTAAGCATCGGAATATATGAATAGTTTCACAGGAATGGTTCAAAGCATAGTCAGTAAGAAGAGTCAGTCTTCTTGTACTTAAGTCTGTATTGTGCATTTTGTATTTAATTCCGATGCAATTTCTGTGTTTCATCGTCAATAAGAAGGTCCTAGGGATACAGTAAACCTGAAGTGAAGCATCGGAATCTATAACGAGTGCCACAGGAATGGTTCAAAGCATAGTCAGTAAGAAGAGTCAGTCTTCTTGTACTTAAGTCATCATTGTGCATTTTCCATTTAATTCCGATGCAATTTCTGTGTTTCATCGTCAATAGGAAGGTCCAAGGGATACAGTAGACCTGAATTGAAGCATCGGAATCAATAACTAGTGTCACAGGAATGGTTCAAAAGCATAGACCGTAGGAAGAGTCAGTCTTCTAGTACTTAAGACGGCATTGTGGCTTTCTATTTAATTCCGATGCAATTTCTGTGTTTCATCGTCAATAAGACGGTCAGAGGGATACAGTAAACCTGATGTGAAGCATCGGAATCTATAACTAGTGTCACAGGAATGGTTCAAAACATAGTCTGTAAGAAGAGTCAGTCTTCTTGTATTTAAGTTGGCATTGTGCCTATTGTATTTAATTCCGATGCAATATCTATGTTTCATCGTCACTAAGAAGGTCAGAGGGATACAGTAATGATGAGGTTAAGCATCGGAAACTATAACTAGTGTCACAGGAATGGTTCAAAGCATAGTCACTAAGAAGAGTCAGTCTTCTTGTACTTAAGTCGGCATTGTGCCTTTCGTATTTAATTCCGATGCAATTTCTGTGTTCCATCGTCAATAGGAAGGTCCAAGGGATACAGTAGACCTGAACTGAAGCATCGGAATCTATAAATAGTGTCTCAGGAATGGTTCAAAACATAGACAGAAGGAAGAGTCAGTCTTCTTGTACTTAAGTCGGCATTGTGAAATTTGTATTTAATTCCGATGCAATTTCTGTGTTTCATCGTCAATATGAAGGTCAGAGGGATACAGTAAATCTGAAGTGAAGCATCGGAATCTATAACTAGAGTCACAGGAATGGTTCAAAACATAGACAGTAAGAAGAGTCAGTCTTCTTGTACTTAAGTCGGCATTGTGCCTTTTGTATTTAATTCCGAAGCAATTTCTGAATTTCATCGTCAATAGGAAGGTTTAAGGGATACAGTAAACCTGAAGTGAAGCATCGGAATCTATAAGTAGTGTCACAGGAATGGTTCAAAACATAGTCAGTAAGAAGAGTCAGTCTTCTTGTACTTAAGTCGGCGTTGTGCCTTTTGTATTTAATTCCGATGCAATTTCTGTGCTTCAACGTCAATAAGAGGATCAGAGGGATACAGTAAACCTGAAGTGAAGCATCGGAACCTATAACTAGTGTCACAGGAATGGTTCAAAACATAGTCAGTAAGAAGAGTCAGTCTTCTTGTACTTAAGTCGGCATTGTGCCTTTTGTATTTAATTCCGATGCAATTTCTGTGTTTCATCGTCACTAAGAAGGTCAGAGGGATACAGTTATCCTGAAGTTAAGCATCGGAATTTATAACTAATGTCACAGGAATGGTTCAAAGCATAGTCAGTAAGAAGAGTCAGTCTTCTTGTAGTTAAGTCGGCATTGTGCCTTTTGTATTTAATTCCGATGCAATTTCTGTGTTTCATCGTCAATAAGAAGGTCCAAGGGATACAGTAAACCTGAAGTGAAGGATCGGAATCTATAACTAGTGTCACAGGAATGGTTCAAAACATAGACAGTAGGAAGAGTCAGTCTTCTTGTACTTAAGTCGGCATTGTGCCTTTTCTATTTAATTCCGATGCAATTTCTGTGTTTCATCGTCAATAAGACGGTCAGAGGGATACAGTAAACCTAATATGAACCACCGGAATCTACAACTAGTGTCACAGGAATGGTTCAAAACATAGACAGTATGAAAAGTCACTCTACATGTACTTAAATCGGCATTGTGCCTTTTGTACTTAATTCCGATGCAATTTCTGTGTTTCATCGTCAATAAGAAGGTCAGAAGGATACCGTAAACCTGATTTGAAGAATCGGAATCTATAACTAGTGTCACAGGAATGGTGCAAAACATAGTCAGTAAGAAGAGTCAGTCTTCTTGTACTTAAGTCTGCATTGTGCCTTTTGTATTTAATTCCGATGCAATTTCTGTGTTTCATCGTCAATAGGAAGGTCCAAGGGATACAGTAGACCTGAATTGAAGCATCGGAAACTGTAACTAGTGTCACAGGAATGGTTCAAAACATGGATAGTAGGAAGAGTCAGTCTTCCTTTACTTAAGTCTGCATTGTGAATTTTGTATTTAATTCCGATGCAATTTCTGTGTTTCATTGTCAATTAGAAGGTCAGAGGAATACAGTAAACCTGGAGTGAAGCATCGGAATCTATAACTAGTGTCACAGGAATGGTTCAAAACATAGTCAGTAAGAAGAGTCAGTCTTCTTGTACTTAAGTCGGCATTGTGCCTTTTGTATTCAATTCCAATGCAATTTCTGTGTTTCATCGTCAATAAGAAGGTCCAAGGGATACAGTAATCCTGATGTTAAGCATCGGAATATATGAATAGTTTCACAGGAATGGTTCAAAGCATAGTCAGTAAGAAGAGTCAGTCTTCTTGTACTTAAGTCTGTATTGTGCATTTTGTATTTAATTCCGATGCAATTTCTGTGTTTCATCGTCAATAAGAAGGTCCTAGGGATACAGTAAACCTGAAGTGAAGCATCGGAATCTATAACGAGTGTCACAGGAATGGTTCAAAGCATAGTCAGTAAGAAGAGTCAGTCTTCTTGTACTTAAGTCATCATTGTGCATTTTCCGTTTAATTCTGATGCAATTTCTGTGTTTCATCGTCAATAAGAAGGTCCAAGGGATACAGTAAACCTGGAGTGAAGCAACGGAATCTATAACTAATGTCACAGGAATGGTTCAAACGTAGACAGTAAGAAGTGTCAGATTTCTTTGACTTAAGTCGGCATTGTGGCTTCTGTATTTAATTCCTATGCAATTTCTGTGTTTCATCGTCAATAAGAAGGTCCAAGGGATACAGTAAACCAGGAGTGAAGCATCGGAGTCGATAACTAGTGTCACAGGAATGGTTCAAAACATAGTCTGTAAGAAGAGTCAGTCTTCTTGTACTTAAGTCGGCATTGTGCCTATTGTATTTAATTCCGATGCAATTTCTATGTTTCATCGTCACTAAGAAGGTCAGAGGGATACAGTAATCCTGAAGTTAAGCATCGGAATATATAACTAGTGTCACAGGAATGGTTCAAAGCATAGTCAGCAAGAAGAGTCAGTCTTCTTGTAGTTAAGTCGGCATTGTGCCTTTTGTATTTAATTCCGATGCAATTTCTGTGTTTCATCGTCAATATGAAGGTCAGAGGGATACAGTAAATCTGAAGTGAAGCATCGGAATCTATAACTAGAGTCACAGGAATGGTTCAAAACATAGACAGTAAGAAGAGTCAGTCTTCTTGTACTTAAGTCGGCATTGTGCCTTTTGTATTTAATTCCGAAGCAATTTCTGAATTTCATCGTCAATAGGAAGGTTTAAGGGATACAGTAAACCTGAAGTGAAGCATCGGAATCTATAACTAGTGTCACAGGAATGGTTCGAAACATAGTCAGTAAGAAGAGTCAGTCTTCTTGTACTTAATTCGGCATTGTGCCTTTTTTATTTAATTCCGATGCAATTTCTGTGTTTCATCGTCAATAAGAAGGTCAGAGGGATACAGTAAACCTGAAGTGAAGCATCGGAATCTATGACTAGTGTCACAGGAATGGTTCAAAACATAGTCAGTAAGAAGAGTCAGTCTTCTTGTACTTAAGTCGGCGTTGTGCCTTTTGTATTTAATTCCGATGCAATTTCTGTGCTTCAACGTCAATAAGAGGGTCAGAGGGATACAGTAAACCTGAAGTGAAGCATCGGAACCTATAACTAGTGTCACAGGAATGGTTCAAAACATAGTCAGTAAGAAGAGTCAGTCTTCTTGTACTTAAGTCGGCATTGTGCCTTTTGTATTTAATTCCGATGCAATTTCTGTGTTTCATCGTCACTAAGAAGGTCAGAGGGATACAGTAATCCTGAAGTTAAGCATCGGAATTTATAACTAGTGTCACAGGAATGGTTCAAAGCATAGTCAGTAAGAAGAGTCAGTCTTCTTGTAGTTAAGTCGGCATTGTGCCTTTTGTATTTAATTCCGATGCAATTTCTGTGTTTCATCGTCAATAAGAAGGTCCAAGGGATACAGTAAACCTGAAGTGAAGGATCGGAATCTATAACTAGTGTCACAGGAATGGTTCAAAACATAGGCAGTAGGAAGAGTCAGTCTTCTTGTACTTAAGTCGGCATTGTGCCTTTTCTATTTAATTCCGATGCAATTTCTGTGTTTCATCGTCAATAAGACGGTCAGAGGGATACAGTAAACCTAATATGAACCATCGGAATCTACAACTAGTGTCACAGGAATGGTTCAAAACATAGACAGTATGAAAAGTCACTCTACATGTACTTAAGACGGCATTGTGCCTTTTGTACTTAATTCCGATGCAATTTCTGTGTTTCATCGTCAATAAGAATTTCAGAAGGATACCGTAAACCTGATTTGAAGAATCGGAATCTACAACTAGTGTCACAGGAATGGTGCAAAACATAGTCAGTAAGAAGAGTCAGTCTTCTTGTACTTAAGTCTGCATTGTGCCTTTTGTATTAAATTCCGATGCAATTTCTGTGTTTCATCGTCAATAGGAAGGTCCAAGGGATACAGTAGACCTGAATTGAAGCATCCGAATCTGTAACTAGTGTCACAGGAATGGTTCAAAACATGGATAGTAGGAAGAGTCAGTCTTCCTTTACTTAAGTCGGCATTGTGAATTTTGTATTTAATTCCGATGCAATTTCTGTGTTTCATTGTCAATTAGAAGGTCAGAGGAATACAGTAAACCTGGAGTGAAGCATCGGAATCTATAACTAGTGTCACAGGAATGGTTCAAAACATAGTCAGTAAGAAGAGTCAGTCTTCTTGTACTTAAGTCGGCATTGTGCCTTTTGTATTCAATTCCAATGCAATTTCTGTGTTTCATCGTCAATAAGAAGGTCCAAGGGATACAGTAATCCTGATGTTAAGCATCGGAATCTATGAATAGTTTCACAGGAATGGTTCAAAGCATAGTCAGTAAGAAGAGTCAGTCTTCTTGTACTTAAGTCTGTATTGTGCATTTTGTATTTAATTCCGATGCAATTTCTGTGTTTCATCGTCAATAAGAATGTCCTAGGGATACAGTAAACCTGAAGTGAAGCATCGGAATCTGTAACGAGTGTCACAGGAATGGTTCAAAGCATAGTCAGTAAGAAGAGTCAGTCTTCTTGTACTTAAGTCATTATTGTGCATTTTCCATTTAATTCTGATGCAATTTCTGTGTTTCATCGTCAATAAGAAGGTCCAAGGGATACAGTAAACCTGGAGTGAAGCATCGGAATCTATAACTAATGTCACAGGAATGGTTCAAACGTAGACAGTAAGAAGAGTCAGACTTCTTTTACTTAAGTCGGCATTGTGGCTACTGTATTTAATTCCGATGCAATTTCTGTGTTTCATCGTCAATAAGAAGGTCCAAGGGATACAGTAAACCAGGAGTGAAGCATCGGAGTCGATAACTAGTGTCACAGGAATGGTTCAAAAACATAGAGAGTAAGAAGACTCAGTCTTCTTGTACTTAAGTCGGCATTGTGCCTTTTGTATTTAATTCGGATGCAATTTCTGTGTTTCATCGTCAATAAGAAGGTCCAAGGGATACATTAAACCTGGAGTGAAGCATCGGAATCGATAACTAGTGTCACAGGAATGGTGCAAAAGCATAGACAGTAGGAAGAGTCAGTCTTCTAGTACTTAAGACGGCATTGTGCCTTTTGTATTTAATTCCGATGCAATTTCTGTGTTTCATCGTCAATAAGACGGTCAGAGGGATACAGTAATCCTGAAGTTAAGCATCGGAATCTATAATTAGTGTCACAGGAGTGGTTCAAAGCATAGTCAGTAAGAAGAGTCAGTCTTCTTGTACTTAAGTCGGCATTGTGCCTTTTGTATTTAATTCCGATGCAATTTCTGTGTTTCATCATCAATAGGAAGGTCCAAGGGATACAGTAGACCTGAATTGAAGCATCGGAATCTATAACTAGTGTCACAGGAATGGTTTAAAACATAGACAGTAGTAAGAGTCAGGCTTCTTGTACTTAAGTCGGCATTGTGAATTTTGAATTAAATTCCGATGCAATTTCTGTGTTTCATCGTCAATATGAAGGTCAGAGGGAGACAGTAAACCTGAAGTGAAGCATCGGAATCTATAACTAGAGTCACAGGAATGTTTCAAAACATAGACAGTAAGAAGACTCAGTCTTCTTGTACTTAAGTCGGCATTGTGCCTTTTGTATTTAATTCCGAAGCAATTTCTGTGTTTCGTCGTCAATAAGAAGGTTTAAGGGATACAGTAAACCTGAAGTGAAGCATCGGAATCTATAACTAGTGTCACAGGAATGGTTCAAAACATAGTCAGTAAGAAGAGTCAGTCTTCTTGTACTTAAGTCGGCATTGTGCCTTTTGTATTTAATTCCGATGCAATTTCTGTGCTCCAACGTCAATAAGAAGGTGAGAGGGATACAGTAAACCTGAAGTGAAGATCCGGAACCTATAACTAGTGTAACAGGAATGGTTCAAAACATAGTCAGTAAGAAGAGTCAGTCTTCTTGTACTTAAGTCGGCATTGTGCCTTTTGTATTTAATTCCGATGCAATATCTGTGTTTCACCGTCACTAAGAAGGTCAGAGAGATACAGTAATCCTGAAGTTAAGCATCGGAATCTATAAATAGTGTCACAGGAATGGTTCAAAGCAGAGTCAGTAAGAAGAGTAAGTCTTCTTGTAGTTAAGTCAGCATTGTGCCTTTTGTATTTAATTCTGATGCAATTTCTGTGTTTCATCGTCAATAAGAAGGTCCAAGGGATACAGTAAACCTAAAGTGAAGGATCGGAATCTATAACTAGTGTCACAGGAATGGTTCAAAACATAGGCAGTAGGAAGAGTCAGTCTTCAAGTACTTAAGTCGGCATTGTGCCTTTTCTATTTAATTCCGATGCAATTTCTGTGTTTCATCGTCAATAAGACGGTCAGAGGGATACAGTAATCCTAATTTGAACAATCGGAATCTATAACTACTGTCACAGGAATGGTTCAAAACATAGACAGTATGAAACGTCACTCTACATGTACCTAAGATTGCATTGTGCCATTTGTATTTAATTCCGATGCAATTTCTGTGTTTCATCGTCAATAAGAAGGTCAGAGGGATACAGTAATCCTGAAGTTAACCATCGGAATCTATGACTAGTGTCACAGGAATGGTTCAATACATAGTCAGTAAGAAGAGTCAGTCTTCTTGTACTTAAGTCTGTATTGTGCCTTTTGTATTTAATTCCGATGCAATTTCTGTGTTTCATCGTCAATAAGAAGGTCCAAGGGACACAGTAAACCAGAAGTGAAGCATCGGAATCTATAACGAGTGTCACATGAATGGTTCAAATCATAGTCAGTAAGAAGAGGCAGTCTTCTTGTACTTAAGTCGGCATTATGCCTTTAGTATTAAATTCCGATGCAATTTCTGTGTTTTATCGTCAGTAGGAAAGTCCACGGGATACAGTAAACCTGAAATGAACCATCGGAATCTATAACTAGTGTCACAGGAATAGATCAAAACATAGACAGTAGGAAAAGTCAGTCTACATGTACTTAAGTCGGCATAGTGCCTTTTGTATTTAATTCCGATGCAATTTCTGTGTTTCATCGTCAATAAGAAGGTCAGAGGGATACGGTAATCCTGAAGTTAAGCATCAGAATCTATAACTATTGTCACAGGAATGGTTCAAAGCATAGTCAGTAAGAAGAGTCAGTCTTCTTGCAGTTAAGTCGGCATTGTGCCGTTTGTATTGAATTCCGATGCAATTTCTGTGTTTCATCGTCAATAAGATGGTCCAAGGGATACAGTAAAACTGAAGTGAAGCATCGGAATCTGTAACTAGTGTCACAGGAATGGTTCAAATCATACACAGTAGGAAGAGTCAGTCTTCTAGTACTTAGGTCGGCATTGTGCATTCTCCATCTAATTCCCCTGCAATTTCTGTGTTTCATCGTCCATAAGAAGGTCCAAGGGATACAGTAAACCTAGAGTTAAGCATCGGAATCTATAACTAGTGTCACAGGAATGGTTCAAAACATAGACAGTAAGAAGAGTCAGTCTTCCTTTACTTAAGTCGGCATTGTGCCTTTTGTATTTAATTCCGATGCAATATCTGTGTCTCATCGTCTATAAGAAGGTCCAAGGGATACCGTAAACCTGGAGTGAAGCATCGGAGTCTGTAACTTGTGTCACAGGAATGGTTCAAAACATAGACAGTAAGAAGAGTCACTCTTCTTGTACTGAATTCGGCATTGCGCCTTTTGTATTTAATTCCGAGGCAATTTTTGTGTATCATCGTCAATACGAAGGTCAGAGGGATACAGAAAACCTGAAGTGAAGCATCGGAATCTATAACTAGTGTCACAGGAACGGTTCAAAACATAGTCAGTAAGAAGAGTCAGTCTTCTTGTACTTAAGTCGGCATTGTGCCTTTTGTATATAATTCCGATGCAATTTCTGTGTTTCATCGTCAATAAGAAGGTCCAAGGGATACATTAAACCTGGAGTGAAGCACCGGAATCAATTACTAGTGTCACAGGAATGGTTCAAAAGCATAGACAGTAGGAAGAGTCAGTCTACATGTACTTAAGTCGGCATTGTGCCTTTTGTATTTAATTCCGATGCAATTTCTGTGTTTCATCGTCAATAAGAAGGTCCAAGGGATACAGTAAACCTGTAGTGAAGGATCGGAATCTATAACTAGGGTCACAGGAATGGTTCAAAACATAGACAGTAGGAAGAGTCAGTCTTGTTGTACTTAAGTCGGCATTGTGCCTTTTCTATTTAATTCCGATGCAATTTCTGTTTTTCATCGTCAATAAGACGGTCAGAGGGATACAGTAAACCTAATATGAACCATCGGAATCTACAACTAGTGTCACAGGAATGGTTCAAAACATAGACAGTATGAATAGTCACTCTACATGTACTTAAGTCGGCATTGTGCCTTTTGTACTTAATTCCGATGCAATTTCTGTGTTTCATCGTCAATAAGAAGGTCAGAAGTATACCGTAAACCTGATTTGAAGTATCGGAATCTATAACTAGTGTCACAGGAATGGTGCAAAACATAGTCAGTAAGAAGAGTCAGTCTTCTTGTACTTAAGTCTGCATTGCGCCTTTTGTATTTAATTCCGATGCAATTTCTGTGTTTCATCGTCAATAGGAAGGTCCAAGGGATACAGTAGACCTGAATTGAAGCATCGGAATCTGTAACTAGTGTCACAGGAATGGTTCAAAACATAGTCAGTAAGAAGAGTCAGTCTTCTTGTACTTAAGTCGGCATTGTGCCTTTTGTATTCAATTCCAATGCAATTTCTGTGTTTCATCGTCAATATGAAGGTCCAAGGGATACAGTAATCCTGATGTTAAGCATCGGAAACTATGAATAGTTTCACAGGAATGGTTCAAAGCATAGTCAGTAAGAAGAGTCAGTCTTCTTGTACTTAAGTCTGTATTGTATATTTTGTATTTAATTCCGATGCAATTTCTGTGTTTCATCGTCAATAAGAAGGTCCTAGGGATGCAGTAAACCTGAAGTGAAGCATCGGAATCTATAACGAGTGTCACAGGAATGGTTCAAAGCATAGTCAGTAAGAAGAGTCAGTCTTCTTGTACTTAAGTCATCATTGTGCATTTTCCATTTAATGCTGATGCAATTTCTGTGTTTCATCGTCAATAAGAAGGTCCAAGGGATACAGTAAACCTTGAGTGAAGCATCGGAATCTATAACTAATGTCACAGGAATGGTTCAAACGTAGACAGTAAGAAGAGTCAGACTTCTTTTACTTAAGTCGGCATTGTGCCTTTTGTATATAATTCCGATGCAATTTCTGTGTTTCATCGTCAATAAGAAGGTCCAAGGGATACATTAAACCTGGAGTGAAGCACCGGAATCAATTACTAGTGTCACAGGAATGGTTCAAAAGCATAGACAGTAGGAAGAGTCAGTCTACATGTACTTAAGTCGGCATTGTTGCTTTTGTATTTAATTCCGATGCAATTTCTGTGTTTCATCGTCAATAAGAAGGTCCAAGGGATACAGTAAACCTGTAGTGAAGGATCGGAATCTATAACTAGTGTCACAGGAATGGTTCAAAACATAGACAGTTGGAAGAGTCAGTCTTGTTGTACTTAAGTCGGCATTGTGCCTTTTCTATTTAATTCCGATGCAATTTCTGTGTTTCATCGTCAATAAGACGGTCAGAGGGATACAGTAAACCTAATATGAACCATCGGAATCTACAACTAGTGTCACAGGAATGGTTCAAAACATAGACAGTATGAAAAGTCACTCTACATGTACTTAAGTCGGCATTGTGCCTTTTGTACTTAATTCCGATGCAATTTCTGTGTTTCATCGTCAATAAGAAGGTCAGAAGGATACCGTAAACCTGATTTGAAGAATCGGAATCTATAACTAGTGTCACAGGAATGGTGCAAAACATAGTCAGTAAGAAGAGTCAGTCTTCTTGTGCTTAAGTCTGCATTGTGCCTTTTCTATTTAATTCCGATGCAATTTCTGTGTTTCATCGTCAATAGGAAGGTCCAAGGGATACAGTAGACCTGAATTGAAGCATCGGAATCTGTAACTAGTGTCACAGGAATGGTTCAAAACATGGATAGTAGGAAGAGTCAGTCTTCCTATACTTAAGTCGGCATTGTGAATTTTGTATTTAATTCCGATGCAATATCTGTGTTTCATTGTCAATTAGAAGGTCAGAGGAATACAGTAAACCTGGAGTGAAGCATCGGAATCTATAACTAGTGTCACAGGAATGGTTCAAAACATAGTCAGTAAGAAGAGTCAGTCTTCTTGTACTTAAGTCGGCATTGTGCCTTTTGTATTCAATTCCAATGCAATTTCTGTGTTTCATCGTCAATAAGAAGGTCCAAGGGATACAGTAATCCTGATGTTATGCATCGGAAACTATGAATAGTTTCACAGGAATGGTTCAAAGCATAGTCAGTAAGAAGTGTCAGTCTTCTTGTACTTAAGTCTGTATTGTGTATTTTGTATTTAATTCCGATGCAATTTCTGTGTTTCATCGTCAATAAGAAGGTCCTAGGGATGCAGTAAACCTGAAGTGAAGCATCGGAATCTATAACGAGTGTCACAGGAATGGTTCAAAGCATAGTCAGTAAGAAGAGTCAGTCTTCTTGTACTTAAGTTATCATTGTGCATTTTCCATTTAATGCTGATGCAATTTCTGTGTTTCATCGTCAATAAGAAGGTTCAAGGGATACAGTAAACCTTGAGTGAAGCATCGGAATCTATAACTAATGTCACAGGAATGGTTCAAACGTAGACAGTAAGAAGAGTCAGACTTCTTTTACTTAAGTCGGCATTGTGGCTTCTGTATTTAATTCCGATGCAATTTCTGTGTTTCATCGTCAATAAGAAGGTCCAAGGGATACAGTAACCCAGGAGTGAAGCATCGGAGACTATAACTAGTGTCACAGGAATGGTTCAATACATAGTTAGTAAGAAGAGTCAGTCTTCATGTACTTAAGTCGGCATTGTGCCTTTTGTATTTAATTCCGATGCAATTTCTGTGTTTCATCGTCAATACGAAGGTCCAAGGGATACATTAAACCTGGAGTGAAGCATCGGAATCGATAACTAGCGTCACAGGAATGGTGCAAAAGCATAGACAGTAGGAAGAGTCAGTCTTCTAGTACTTAAGACGGCATTGTGCCTTTCTATTTAATTCCGATGCAATTTCTGTGTTTCATCGTCAATAAGACGGTCAGAGGGATACAGTAATCGTGAAGTTAAGCATCGGAATCTATAATTAGTGTCACAGGAATGTTTCAAAGCATAGTCAGTAAGAAGAGTCACTCTTCTTGTACTTAAGTCGGCATTGTGCCTTTTGTATTTAATTCCGATGCAATTTCTGTGTTTCATCGTCAATAGGAAGGTCCAAGGGATACAGTAGACCTGAATTGAAGCGTCGGAATCTATAACTAGTGTCACAGGAATGGTTTAAACATAGACAGTAGTAAGAGTCAGGCTTCTTGTACTTAAGTCGGCATTGTGAATTTTGAATTAAATTCCGATGCAATTTCTGTGTTTCATCGTCAATATGAAGGTCAGAGGGATACAGTAAACCTGAAGTGAAGCATCGGAATCTATAACTAGAGTCACAGGAATGTTTCAAAACATAGACAGTAAGAAGAGTCAGTCTTCTTGTACTTAAGTCGGCATTGTGCCTTTTGTATTTAATTCCGAAGCAATTTCTGTGTTTCATCGTCAATAAGAAGGTTTAAGGGATACAGTAAACCTGAAGTGAAGCATCGGAATCTATAACTAGTGTCACAGGAATGGTTCAAAAGATAGTCAGTAAGAAGAGTCAGTCTTCTTGTACTTAAGTCGGCATTGTGCCTTTTGTATTTAATTCCGATGCAATTTCTGTGCTTCAACGTCAATAAGAAGGTCAGAGGGATACAGTAAACCTGAAGTGAAGATCCGGAACCTATAACTAGTGTCACAGGAATGGTTCAAAACATAGTCAGTAAGAAGAGTCAGTCTTCTTGTACTTAAGTCGCAATTGTGCCTTTTGTATTTAATTCCGATGCAATTTCTGTGTTTCACCGTCACTAAGAAGGTCAGAGAGATACAGTAATCCTGAAGTTAAGCATCGGAATCTATAAATAGTGTCACAGGAATGGTTCAAAGCATAGTCAGTAAGAAGAGTAAGTCTTCTTGTAGTTAAGTCGGCATTGTGCCTTTTGTATTTAATTCCGATGCAATTTCTGTGTTTCATCGTCAATAAGAAGGTCCATGGGATACAGTAAACCTAAAGTGAAGGATCGGAATCTATAACTAGTGTCACAGGAATGGTTCAAAACATACACAGTAGGAAGAGTCAGTCTTCTAGTACTTAGGTCGGTATTGTGCATTCTCCATTTAATTCCCCTGCAATTTCTGTGTTTCATCGTCCATAAGAAGGTCCAAGGGATACAGTAAACCTAGAGTGAAGCATCGGAATCTATAACTAGTGTCACAGGAATGGTTCAAAACATAGACAGTAAGAAAAGTCAGTCTTCCTTTACTTAAGTCGGCATTGTGCCTTTTGTATTTAATTCCGATGCAATATCTGTGTCTCATCGTCTATAAGAAGGTCCAAGGGATACCGTAAACCTGGAGTGAAGCATCGGAGTCTGTAACTTGTGTCACAGGAATGGTTCAAAACATAGACAGTAAGAAGAGTCACTCTTCTTGTAGTTAATTCGGCATTGCGCCTTTTGTATTAAATTCCGAGACAATTTCTGTGTTTCATCGTCAATAAGAAGGTCCAAGGGATACATTAAACCTGGAGTGAAGCATCGGAACCAATTACTAGTGTCACAGGAATGGTTCAAATGCATAGACAGTAGGAAGAGTCAGTCTACATGTACTTAAGTCGGCATTGTGCCTTTTGTATTTAATTCCGATGCAATTTCTGTGTTTCATCGTCAATAAGAATGTCAGAGGGATACAGTAAACCTGATGTGAAGCATCGGAATCTATAACTAGTTTCACAGGATTGGTGCAAAGCATAGTCAGTAAGAAGAGTCAGTCTTCTAGTACTTAAGTCGGCATTGTGCCTTTTGTAATTAATTCCGATGCAATATCTGTGTTTCATCGTCAATGAGAAGGTCAGAGGGATACAGTAAACCTGAAGTGAAGCATCGGAATCTGTAACTAGTGTCACAGGAATGGTTCAAAGCGTAGTCAGTAAACAGAGTCAGTCTTCTTGTAGTTAAGTCGGCATTGTGCCTTTTGTATTTAATTCCGATGCAATTTCTGTGTTTCATCGTCTATAAGAAGTTCCAAGGGATACAGTAAACCTGAAGTGAAGCATCAGAATCTATAACTAGTGTCACAGGAATGGTTCAAAACATAGTCAGTAAGAAGAGTCAGTCTTCTTGTACTTAAGTCGGCATTGTGAATTTTGTATTTAATTCCGATGCAATTTCTGTGTTTCATCGTCAATAAGAAGGTCAGAGGGATACAGTAAACCTAAAGTGAAGCATCGGAATCTATAACTAGAGTCACAGAAATGGTTCAAAACATAGACAGTAAGAAGAGTCAGTCTTCTTGTACTTAAGTCGGCATTGTGCCTTTTGTATTTATTTCCGAAGCAATTTCTGTGTTTCATCGTCGATAAGAAGGTCCAAGGGATACAGTAATCCTGAAGTTAAGCATCGGAATCTATGACTAGTGTCACAGGAATTGTTCAAATCATAGTCAGTAAGAAGAGTCAGTCTTCTTGTACTTATGTCTGTATTCAGCCTGTTGTGTTTAACTCCGAAGCAATTTCTGTGTTTCATCGTCAATAAAAAGGTCCAAGGGATACAGTAAACTTGAAGTGAAGCATCGGAATCTATATCTAGTGTCACAGGAATTGTTCAAATCATAGTCAGTAAGAAGAGTCAGTCTTCTTGTACTTATGTCTGTATTCAGCCTGTTGTGTTTAACTCCGAAGCAATTTCTGTGTTTCATCGTCAATAAAAAGGTCCAAGGGATACAGTAAACTTGAAGTGAAGCATCGGAATCTATATCTAGTGTCACAGGAATGGTACAAAACATAGTCAGTAAGATGAGTCAGTCTTCTTGTACTTAAGTCATCATTGTGCATTTTCTATTTAATTTTGATGCAATTTCTGTGTTTCATCGTCAATAAGAAGGTCCAAGGGATACAGTAAAACTGGAGTGAAGCATCGGAGTCGATAACTAGTGTCACAGGAATGGTTCAAAACATAGACAGTAAGAGGAGTCAGTCTTCTTGTACTTAATTCGGCTTTGTGCCTTTTGTATTTAATTCCGATGCAATTTCTGTGCTTCATCGTCAAAGGGAAGGTCAGAGGGATACAGTAAACCTGAAGTGAAGCATCGGAATCTATAATTGTTGTCACAGGAATGGTTAAAAACATAGTCAGTATGAAGAGTCAGTCTTCTTGTACTTAAGTCGGCATTGTGCCATTTGTATTTAATTCCGATGCAATTTCTGTGTTTCATCGTCAATAAGAAACTCCAAGGGATACATTAAACCTGGAGTGAAGCATCGGAATCTATAACTAGTGTCACAGGGACGGTTCAAATCATAGACAGTAAGCTGAGTCAGTATTCTTGTACTTAAGTCGGCATTGTGCTTTTTGTATTTAATTCCGATGCGATTTCTGTGTTTTATCGTCAATAAGACGGTCAGAGGGATACAGTAAACCTGAAGTGAAGCATCGGAATCTATAACTAGAGTCACAGGAATGGTTCAAAACATAGACAGTAAGATGAGTCAGTCATCTTGCACTTAAGTCGGCATTGTGCCTATTGTATTTAATTCCGATGCAATTTTTGTGTTTCATCGTCAATAAGAAGGTCCAAGGGATACAGTAAACCTGGAGTGAAGCATCGGAATCTATAACTAGTGTCACAGGGATGGTCAAAACATAGACAGTAAGAAGAGTCAGTCTTCTTGTACTTAAGTCGGCATTGTGCCTTTTGTATTTAATTCCGATGCAATTTCTGTGTTTCATCGTCAATAAGAAGGTCCAAGGGATACAGTAAACCTGGGGTGATCATCGGAGTCTATAACTAGTGTCACAGGAATGGTTGAAAACATAGACAGTAAGAAGAGTCAGGCTTCTTGTACTTAAGTCGGCATTGTGCCATTTGTATTTAATTCCGATGCAATTTCTGTGTTTCATCGTCAATAAGAAACTCCAAGGGATACATTAAACCTGGAGTGAAGCATCGGAATCTATAACTAGTGTCACAGGGACGGTTCAAATCATAGACAGTAAGCTGAGTCAGTATTCTTGTACTTAAGTCGGCATTGTGCTTTTTGTATTTAATTAAGTTGCGATTTCTGTGTTTTATCGTCAATAAGACGGTCAGAGGGATACAGTAAACCTGAAGTGAAGCATCGGAATCTATAACTAGAGTCACAGGAATGGTTCAAAACATAGACAGTAAGATGAGTCAGTCATCTTGCACTTAAGTCGGCATTGTGCATTTTGTATTTCATTCCGATGCAATTTCTGTGTTTCATCGTCAATAAGAAGGTCCAAGGGATACAGTAAACCTGGAGTGAAGCACCGGAATCTATAACTAGTGTCACAGGAATGGTTCAAAGCATAGACTGTCAGAAGAGTCAGTCTTCTTGTACTTTAGTCGGCATTGTGCCTTTTGTATTTAATTCCGAAGCAATTTCTGTGTTTCATCGTCAATAAGAAGGTCAGAGGGATACAGTAATCCTGAAGTTAAGCATCGGAATCTATGACTAGTGTCACAGGAATGGTTCAAATCATAGTCAGTAAGAAGAGTCAGTCTTCTTGTACTTAAGTCGGTATTGTGACTTTCGTATTTAATTAAGATGCAATTTCTGTGTTTCATCGTCAATAAGAAGGTCCAACGGATACGGTAAACCTGAAGTGAAGCATCGGAATCTATGACTAGTGTCACAGGAATGGTTCAAAACATAGACAGTAGGAAGAGACAGTCTTCTTGTACTTAAGTCGGCATTGTGCCTATTGTATTTAATTCCGATGCAATTTTTGTGTTTCATCGTCAATAAGAAGGTCCAAGGGATACAGTAAACCTGGAGTGAAGCATCGGAATCTATAACTAGTGTCACAGGGATGGTCAAAACATAGACAGTAAGAAGAGTCAGTCTTCTTGTACTTAAGTCGGCATTGTGCCTTTTGTATTTAATTCCGATGCAATTTCTGTGTTTCATCGTCAATAAGAAGGTCCAAGGGATACAGTAAACCTGGGGTGATCATCGGAGTCTATAACTAGTGTCACAGGAATGGTTGAAAACATAGACAGTAAGAAGAGTCAGGCTTCTTGTACTTAAGTCATCATTGTGCATTTTCTATTTAATTTTGATGCAATTTCTGTGTTTCATCGTTAATAAGAGGGTCCAAGACATACAGTAAACCTGGAGCGAAGCATCGGAATCTATACCTCGTGTCACAGGAATGGTTGAAAACATAGACAGTAAGAAGAGTCAGACTTCTTTTACTTAAGTCGGCATTATGGCATTTGTATTTAATTCCGATGCAATATCTGTGTTTCATCGTCAGTAAGAAGGTCCAAGGGATACAGTAAAACTGGAGTGAAGCATCGGAGTCGATAACTAGTGTCACAGGAATGGTTCAAAACATAGACAGGAGGAGGAGTCAGTCTTCTTGTACTTAATTCGGCTTTGTGCCTTTTGTATTTCATTCCGATGCAATTTCTGTGCTTCATCGCCAAAGGGAAGGTTAGAGGGATACAGTAAACCTGAAGTGAAGCATCGGAATCTATAATTGTTGTCACAGGAATGGTTAAAAACATTGTCAGTAAGAAGAGTCAATCTTCTTGTACTTAAGTCGGCATTGTGCCTTTTGTATTTAATTCAGATGCAATTTCTGTGTTTCATCGTCAATAAGAAGGTCAAAGGGATACAGAAAACCGGAAATGAAGCATCGAAATCTATAACTAGAGTCACAGGAATGGTTCAAAACATAGACAGTAAGATGAGTCAGTCTTCTTGCACTTAAGTCGGCATTGTGCCTTTTGTATTTCATTCCGATGCAATTTCTGTGTTTCATCGTCAATAAGAAGGTCCAAGGGATACAGTAAACCTGGAGTGAAGCACCGGAATCTATAACTAGTGTCACAGGAATGGTTCAAACATAGACTGTCAGAAGAGTCAGTCTTCTTGTACTTTAGTCGGCATTGTGCCTTTTGTATTTAATTCCGAAGCAATTTCTGTGTTTCATCGTCAATAAGAAGGTCAGAGGGAAACAGTAATCCTGAAGTTAAGCATCGGAATCTATGACTTGTGTCACAGGAATGGTTCAAATCATAGTCAGCAAGAAGAGACAGTCTCCTTGTACTTAAGTCGGTATTGTGACTTTTGTATTTAATGGAGATGCAATTTCTGTGTTTCATCGTCAATAAGAAGGTCCAAAGGATACAGCAAACCTGAAGCGAGGCATCGGAATCTATTACTAGTGTCACAGGAATGGTTCAAAACATAGACAGTAGGAAGAGTCAGTCTTCTTGTACTTAAGTCGGCATTGTGCCTTTTGTATTTAATTCCGATGAATTTCTGTGTTTAATCGTCAATACGAAGGTCCAAGGGATACAGTTGACCTGAATTGAAGCATCGGAATCTATAACTAGTGTCACAGGAATGGTTCAAACATAGACAGTAGGAAGAGTCAGTCTTCTTGTACTTAAGTCGGCATTGTGAATTTTGTATTTAATTCCGATGCAATTTCCGTCTTTCATCGTCAATAAGAAGGTCAGAGGGATACAGTAAACCTGAAGTGAAGCATCGGAATCTATAACTAGAGTCACAGAAATGGTTCAAAACATAGACAGTAAGAAGAGTCAGTCTTCTTGTACTTAAGTCGGCATTGTGCCTTTTGTATTTATTTCCGAAGCAATTTCTGTGTTTCATCGTCGATAAGAAGGTCCAAGGGATACAGTAATCCTGAAGTTAAGCATCGGAATCTATGACTAGTGTCACAGGAATTGTTCAAAACATAGTCACTAAGAAGAGTCAGTCTTCTTGTACTTATGTCTGTATTCAGCCTGTTGTGTTTAACTCCGAAGCAATTTCTGTGTTTCATCGTCAATAAGAAGGTCCAAGGGATACAGTAAACTTGAAGTGAAGCATCGGAATCTATAACTAGTGTCACAGGAATGGTACAAAGCATAGTCAGTAAGAAGAGTCAGTCTTCTTGTACTTAAGTCATCATTGTGCATTTTCTATTTAATTTTGATACAATTTCTGTGTTTCATCGTTAATAAGAAGGTCCAAGGCATACAGTAAACCTGGAGCGAAGCATCGCAATCTATACCTCGTGTCACAGGAATGGTTGAAAACATAGACAGTAAGAAGAGTCAGACTTCTTTTACTTAAGTCGGCATTATGGCATTTGTATTTAATTCCGATGCAATATCTGTGTTTCATCGTCAGTAAGACGGTCCAAGGGATACAGTAAAACTGGAGTGAAGCATCGGAGTCGATAACTAGTGTCACAGGAATGGTTCAAAACATAGACAGTAGGAGGAGTCAGTCTTCTTGTACTTAATTCGGCTTTGTGCCTTTTGTATTTAATTCCGATGCAATTTCTGTGCTTCATCGTCAAAGGGAAGGTCTGAGGGATACAGTAAACCTGAAGTGAAGCATCGGAATCTATAATTGTTGTCACAGGAATGGTTAAAAACATAGTCAGTATGAAGAGTCAGTCTTCTTGTACTTAAGTCGGCATTGTGCCATTTGTATTTAATTCCGATGCAATTTCTGTGTTTCATCGTCAATAAGAAAGTCCAAGGGATACATTAAACCTGGAGTGAAGCATCGGAATCTATAACTAGTGTCACAGGGACGGTTCAAATCATAGACAGTAAGCTGAGTCAGTATTCTTGTACTTAAGTCGGCATTGTGCTTTTTGTATTTAATTCCGATGCGATTTCTGTGTTTTATCGTCAATAAGACGGTCAGAGGGATACAGTAAACCTGAAGTGAAGCATCGGAATCTATAACTAGAGTCACAGGAATGGTTCAAATCATAGACAGTAAGATGAGTCAGTCATCTTGCACTTAAGTCGGCATTGTGCCTTTTGTATTTCATTCCGATGCAATTTCTGTGTTTCATCGTCAATAAGAAGGTCCAAGGGATACAGTAAACCTGGAGTGAAGCACCGGAATCTATAACTAGTGTCACAGGAATGGTTCAAAGCATAGACTGTCAGAAGAGTCAGTCTTCTTGTACTTGTGCCTTTTGTATTTAATTCCGAAGCAATTTCTGTGTTTCATCGTCAACAAGAAGGTCAGAGGGATACAGTAATCCTGAAGTTAAGCATCGGAATCTATGACTAGTGTCACAGGAATGGTTCAAATCATAGTTAGTAAGAAGAGTCAGTCTTCTTGTACTTAAGTCGGTATTGTGACTTTCGTATTTAATTAAGATGCAATTTCTGTGTTTCATCGTCAATAAGAAGGTCCAACGGATACGGTAAACCTGAAGTGAAGCATCGGAATCTATGACTAGTGTCACAGGAATGGTTCAAAACATAGACAGTAGGAAGAGACAGTCTTCTTGTACTTAAGTCGGCATTGTGCCTATTGTATTTAATTCCGATGCAATTTTTGTGTTTCATCGTCAATAAGAAGGTCCAAGGGATACAGTAAACCTGGAGTGAAGCATCGGAATCTATAACTAGTGTCACAGGGATGGTCAAAACATAGACAGTAAGAAGAGTCAGTCTTCTTGTACTTAAGTCGGCATTGTGCCTTTTGTATTTAATTCCGATGCAATTGCTGTGTTTCATCGTCAATAAGAAGGTCCAAGGGATACAGTAAACCTGGGGTGATCATCGGAGTCTATAACTAGTGTCACAGGAATGGTTGAAAACATAGACAGTAAGAAGAGTCAGGCTTCTTGTACTTAAGTCGGCATTGTGCCATTTGTATTTAATTCTGATGCAATTTCTGTGTTTCATCGTCAATAAGAAGGTCAGATGGATACAGTAAACCTGAAGTGAAGCATCGGAGTCTATAACTAGTGTCACAGGAATGGTCAAAACATAGACAGTAGGAAGAGACAGTCTTCTTGTACTTAAGTCGGCATTGTGCTTATCGTATTTAATTCCGATGCAATTTCTGTGTTTCATCGTCTATAAGAAGGTCAGAGGGATACAGTAAACCTGTAGTGAAGCATCGGTATCTATAGCTAGTGTCACAGGAGTGGTTCAAACATAGTCAGTGAGAAGAGTCAGACTTTTATTACTTAAGTCGGCATCTTACCTTTTGTATTTAATTCCGATGCAATTTCTGTGTTTCATCGTCAATAAGAAGGTCCAAGGGATACAGTAAACCTGGAGTGAAGCATCGGAGTCTATAACTAGTGTCACAGGAATGGTTCAAAGCGTAGTCAGTAAACAGAGTCAGTCTTCTTGTAGTTAAGTCGGCATTGTGCCTTTTGTATTTAATTCCGATGCAATTTCTGTGTTTCATCGTCAATAAGAAGTTCCAATTGATACAGTAAACCTGAAGTGAAGCATCAGAATCTATAACTAGTGCCACAGGAATGGTTCAAAACATAGTCAGTAAGAAGAGTCAGTCTTCTTGTACTTAAGTCGGCATTGTGCCTTTTGTATTTAATTCCGATGAATTTCTGTGATTAATCGTCAATACGAAGGTCCAAGGGATACAGTAGACCTGAATTGAAGCATCGGAATCTATAACTAGTGTCACAGGAATGGTTCAAAACATAGACAGTAGGAAGAGTCAGTCTTCTTGTACTTAAGTCGGCATTGTGAATTTTGTATTTAATTCCGATGCAATTTCCGTCTTTCATCGTCAATAAGAAGGTCAGAGGGATACAGTAAACCTGAAGTGAAGCATCGGAATCTATAACTAGAGTCACAGAAATGGTTCAAAACATAGACAGTAAGAAGAGTCAGTCTTCTTGTACTCAAGTCGGCATTGTGCCTTTTGTATTTATTTCCGAAGCAATTTCTGTGTTTCATCGTCGATACGAAGGTCCAAGGGATACAGTAATCCTGAAGTTAAGCATCGGAATCTATGACTAGTGTCACAGGAATTGTTCAAAACATAGTCACGAAGAAGAGTCAGTCTTCTTGTACTTATGTCTGTATTCAGCCTGTTGTGTTTAACTCCGAAGCAATTTCTGTGTTTCATCGTCAATAAGAAGGTCCAAGGGATACAGTAAACTTGAAGTGAAGCATCGGAATCTATAACTAGTGTCACAGGAATGGTACAAAGCATAGTCAGTAAGAAGAGTCAGTCTTCTTGTACTTAAGTCATCATTGTGCATTTTCTATTTAATTTTGATGCAATTTCTGTGTTTCATCGTTAATAAGAGGGTCCAAGGCATACAGTAAACCTGGAGCGAAGCATCGGAATCTATACCTCGTGTCACAGGAATGGTTGAAAACATAGACAGTAAGAAGAGTCAGACTTCTTTTACTTAAGTCGGCATTATGGCATTTGTATTTAATTCCGATGCAATATCTGTGTTTCATCGTCAGTAAGAAGGTCCAAGGGATACAGTAAAACTGGAGTGAAGCATCGGAGTCGATAACTAGTGTCACAGGAATGGTTAAAAACATAGACAGGAGGAGGAGTCAGTCTTCTTGTACTTAATTCGGCTTTGTGCCTTTTGTATTTAATTCCGATGCAATTTCTGTGCTTCATCGCCAAAGGGAAGGTCAGAGGGATACAGTAAACCTGAAGTGAAGCATCGGAATCTATAATTGTTGTCACAGGAATGGTTAAAAACATTGTCAGTAAGAAGAGTCAATCTTCTTGTACTTAAGTCGGCATTGTGCCTTTTGTATTTAATTCAGATGCAATTTCTGTGTTTCATCGTCAATAAGAAGGTCAAAGGGATACAGAAAAACCGGAAATGAAGCATCGAAATCTATAACTAGAGTCACAGGAATGGTTCAAAACATAGACAGTAAGATGAGTCAGTCTTCTTGCACTTAAGTCGGCATTGTGCCTTTTGTATTTCATTCCGATGCAATTTCTGTGTTTCATCGTCAATAAGAAGGTCCAAGGGATACAGAAAACCTGGAGTGAAGCACCGGAATCTATAACTAGTGTCACAGGAATGGTTCAAACATAGACTGTCAGAAGAGTCAGTCTTCTTGTACTTTAGTCGGCATTGTGCCTTTTGTATTTAATTCCGAAGCAATTTCTGTGTTTCATCGTCAATAAGAAGGTCAGAGGGAAACAGTAATCCTGAAGTTAAGCATCGGAATCTATGACTTGTGTCACAGGAATGGTTCAAATCATAGTCAGTAAGAAGAGACAGTCTCCTTGTACTTAAGTCGGTATTGTGACTTTTGTATTTAATGAAGATGCAATTTCTGTGTTTCATCGTCAATAAGAAGGTCCAAAGGATACAGCAAACCTGAAGCGGGGCATCGGAATCTATTACTAGTGTCACAGGAATGGTTTAAAACATAGACAGTAGGAAGAGTCAGTCTTCTTGTACTTAAGTCGGCATTGTGCCTTTTGTATTTAATTCCGATGAATTTCTGTGTTTAATCGTCAATACGAAGGTCCAAGGGATACAGTTGACCTGAATTGAAGCATCGGAATCTATAACTAGTGTCACAGGAATGGTTCAAACATAGACAGTAGGAAGAGTCAGTCTTCTTGTACTTAAGTCGGCATTGTGAATTTTGTATTTAATTCCGATGCAATTTCCGTCTTTCATCGTCAATAAGAAGGTCAGAGGGATACAGTAAACCTGAAGTGAAGCATCGGAATCTATAACTAGAGTCACAGAAATGGTTCAAAACATAGACAGTAAGAAGAGTCAGTCTTCTTGTACTTAAGTCGGCATTGTGCCTTTTGCATTTATTTCCGAAGCAATTTCTGTGTTTCATCGTCGATAAGAAGGTCCAAGGGATACAGTAATCCTGAAGTTAAGCATCGGAATCTATGACTAGTGTCACAGGAATTGTTCAAAACATAGTCACTAAGAAGAGTCAGTCTTCTTGTACTTATGTCTGTATTCAGCCTGTTGTGTTTAACTCCGAAGCAATTTCTGTGTTTCATCGTCAATAAGAAGGTCCAAGGGATACAGTAAACTTGAAGTGAAGCATCGGAATCTATAACTAGTGTCACAGGAATGGTACAAAGCATAGTCAGTAAGAAGAGTCAGTCTTCTTGTACTTAAGTCATCATTGTGCATTTTCTATTTAATTTTGATACAATTTCTGTGTTTCATCGTTAATAAGAAGGTCCAAGGCATACAGTAAACCTGGAGCGAAGCATTGGAATCTATACCTCGTGTCACAGGAATGGTTGAAAACATAGACAGTAAGAAGAGTCAGACTTCTTTTACTTAAGTCGGCATTATGGCATTTGTATTTAATTCCGATGCAATATCTGTGTTTCATCGTCAGTAAGAAGGTCCAAGGGATACAGTAAAACTGGAGTGAAGCATCGGAGTCGATAACTAGTGTCACAGGAATGGTTCAAAACATAGACAGTAGGAGGAGTCAGTCTTCTTGTACTTAATTCGGCTTTGTGCCTTTTGTATTTAATTCCGATGCAATTTCTGTGCTTCATCGTCAAAGGGAAGGTCTGAGGGATACAGTAAACCTGAAGTGAAGCATCGGAATCTATAATTGTTGTCACAGGAATGGTTAAAACATAGTCAGTATGAAGAGTCAGTCTTCTTGTACTTAAGTCGGCATTGTGCCATTTGTATTTAATTCCGATGCAATTTCTGTGTTTCATCGTCAATAAGAAAGTCCAAGGGATACATTAAACCTGGAGTGAAGCATCGGAATCTATAACTAGTGTCACAGGGACGGTTCAAATCATAGACAGTAAGCTGAGTCAGTATTCTTGTACTTAAGTCGGCATTGTGCTTTTTGTATTTAATTCCTATGCGATTTCTGTGTTTTATCGTCAATAAGACGGTCAGAGGGATACAGTAATCCTGAAGTTAAGCATCGGAATCTATAACTAGTGTCACAGGAATGGTTCAAAGCATAGTCAGTAAGAAGAGTCAGTCTTCCTGTAGTTAAGTCGACATTTTGCTTTTGTATTTAATTCCGATGCAAATTCTGTGTTTCATCGTCAATAAGAAGGTCCAAGGGATACAGTAATCCAGGAGTGAAGCATCGGAGTCGATAACTAGTGTCACAGGATTGTTCAAAACATAGACAGTAGGAAGAGTCAGTCTTCTAGTACTTAAGTCGGCATTGTGTCTTTTCTATTTAATTCCGATGCAATTTCTGTGTTTCATTGTCAATACGAAGGTCAGAGGGATACAGTAAACCTGAAGTGAAGCATCGGAATCTATAACTAGTGTCACAGGAACGGTTCAAATCATAGACAGTTGGAAGAGTCAGTCTTCTTGTACTTAAGTCGGCATTGTGCCTTTTGTATTGAATTCCAATGCAAATTCTGTGTTTCATCGTCAATAAGAAGGACCAAGGGATACAGTAAACCTGAAAAGAACCATCGGAATCTGTAACTAGTGTCACAGGAATGGTTCAAAACATTGTCAGTAAGAAGAGTCAACTTTCTTGTACTTAAGTCGGCATTGTGCCTTTTGTATTTAATTCAGATGCAATTTCTGTGTTTCATCGTCAATAAGAAGGTCCAAAGGATACAGCAAACCTGAAGTGAGGCATCGGAATCTATGACTAGTGTCACAGGAATGGTTCAAAACATAGACAGTAGGAAGAGACAGTCTTCTTGTACTTAAGTCGGCATTGTGCCTATTGTATTTAATTCCGATGCAATTTTTGTGTTTCATCGTCAATAAGAAGGTCCAAGGGATACAGTAAACTTGGAGTGAAGCATCGGAATCTATAACTAGTGTCACAGGGATGGTCAAAACATAGACAGTAAGAAAAGTCAGTCTTCTTGTACTTAAGTCGGCATTGTGCCTTTTGTATTTAATTCCGATGCTATTTCTGAGTTTCATCGTCAATAAGAAGGTCCAAGGGATACAGTAAACCTGGGGTGATCATCGGAGTCTGTAACTAGTGTCACAGGAATGGTTGAAAACATAGACATTAAGAAGAGTCAGGCTTTTTGTACTTAAGTCGGCATTGTGCATTTTGTACTTAATTCCGATGCAATTTCTGTGTTTCATCGTCTATAAGAAGGTCAGAGGGATACAGTAAACCTGTAGTGAAGCATCGGAATCTATAGCTAGTGTCACAGGAATGGTTCAATTATAGTCAGTAAGAAGAGTCAGACTTCTATTACTTAAGTCGGCATCTTACCTTTTGTATTTAATTCCGATGCAATTTCTGTGTTTCATCGTCAATAAGAAGGTCCAAGGAATACAGTAAACCTAGAGTGAAGCATCGGAGTCTATAACTAGTGTCACAGGAATGGTTCAAAGCATAGACAGTAAGAAGAGTCAGTCTTCTTCTACTTAATTCGGCATTGTGCCTTTTGTATTTAATTCCGATGCAATTTCGGTGTTTCATCGTCAATAAGAAGGTCAGAGGGATACAGTAAACCTGATGTGAAGCATCGGAATCTATAACTAGTGTCACAGGAATGGTTCAAAACATAGTCAGTAAGAAGAGTCAGTCTTCTTGTACTTAAGTCGGTATTGTGCCTTTTGTATTTAATTCCGATGCAAATTCTGTGTTTCATCGTCAATAAAAAGGTCCAAGGGATACAGTAAACCTGGAGTGAAGCATCGGAATCAATAACTAGTGTCACAGGGACGGTTCAAAACATAGACAGTAAGATGATTCAGTATTCTTGTACTTTAGTAGGCATTGTGCATTTTGTATTTAATTCCGATGCAATTTCTGTGTTTCATCGTCACTAAGAAGGTCAGTGGGATACAGTAATCCTGAAGTTAAGCATCGGAATCTATAACTAGTGTCACAGGAATGGTTCAAAACATAGTCAGAAAGAAGAGTCAGTTTTCTTGTAGTTAAGTTGGCATTGTGCCTTTTCTACTTAATTCCGATGCAATTTCTGTGTTTCATCGTCAATAAGAAGGTCAGAGAGTTACAGTAAACCTGAAGTGAAGCATCGGAATCTCTAGCTAGTGTGACAGGAATGGTTCAAAACATAGTCAGTATGAAGAGTCAGTCTTCTTGTACTTAAGTCGGCATTGTGCCTTTTGTATTTAATTCCGATGCAATTTGTGTGTTTCATCGTCAAAATTAAGGGCTAGGGGATACAGTAAACCTGAAGTGAAGCATCGCAATCTATAACTAGTGTCACAGGAATGGTTCGAAACATAGACAGTAGGAAGTGTCAGTCCACTTGTACTTAAGTCGGTACTGTGCCTTTTCTATTTAATTTTGATGCAATTTCTAAGTTTCATTGTCATTAAGAAGGTCAGAGGGATACAGTAAACCTGAGGTGAAGCATCGAAATCTATAACTAGTGTCACAGGAATGGTTGAAAACATAGAGAGTTGGAAGATTCAGTCTTCTTGTACTTAAGTCGGCATTGTGCCTTTTGTATTTCATTCCGATGCAATTTCAGTGTTTCATCCTCCATAAGAAGGTCCGAGGGATACAGTAAACCTCAACTGAAGCATCGGAATAAAAAACTAGTGTCACAGGAATGGTTCAAAACATAGACAGTAGGAAGAGTCAGTTTTCTTGTACTTAAGTCGATATTGTGCCTTTTCTATTTAATTCCGATGCAATTTATGTGTTTCATTGTCAATAAGAGGGTCAGAGGGATACAGTAAACCTGAAGTGAAGCACAAGATGCTATAACTAGTGTCACAGGAATGGTTCAAAACACAGACAGTAAGAAGTGTCAGACTTCTATTACTTAAGTCGGCATCGTGCCTTTTGTATTTAATTCCGATGCAATTTCTGTGTTTCATCGTCAATAAAAAGGTCCAAGGGATACAGTAAACCTGGAGTGAAGCATCGGTGTCTATAACTAGTGTCACAGGAATGGTTCAAAAACATAGACAGTAAGAAGAGTCAGTCTTCTTCTACTTAATTCGTCATTGAGCCTTTTGTATTTAATTCCGATGCAATTTCTGTGTTTCATCGTCAATAAGAAGGTCACAGGGATACAGTAAACCTGATGTGAAGCATCGGAATCTATAACTAGTGTCACAGGAATGGTTCAAAACATAGTCAGTAAGAAGAGTCAGTCTTCAGGTACTTAAGTCGGTATTGTGCCTTTTGTATTTAATTCCGATGCAATTTCTGTGTTTCATCGTCAATAAAAAGGTCCAAGTGATACAGTTAACCTGGAGTGAAGCATCGGAATCTATAACTAGTGTCACAGGGACGGTTCAAAACATAGACAGTAAGATGAGTCAGTATTCTTGTACTTTAGTAGGCATTGTGCTTTGTGTATTTAATTCCGATTCAATTTCTGTGTTTCATCGTCACTAAGAAGGTCAGTGGGATACAGAAATCCTGAAGTTAAGCATCGGAATCTATAACTAGTGTCACAGGAATGGTTCAAAACATAGTCAGTAAGAAGAGTCAGTCTTCTTGTAGTTAAGTCGGCATTGTGCCTTTTCTATTTAATTCCGATGCAAATTCTGTGTTTCATCGTCAATAAGAAGGTCAGAGGGATACAGTAAACCTGAAGTGAAGCATCGGAATCTCTAACTAGTGTCACAGGAATGGTTCAAAACATAGTCTGTATGAAGAGTCAGTCTTCTTGTACTTAAGTCGGCATTGTGTCTTTTGTATTTAATTCCGATGCGATTTGTGTGTTTCATCGTCAATATGAAGCTCCAAGGGATACAGTAAATCTGAAGTGTTGCATCGGAATCTATAACTAGTGTCACAGGAATGGTTCAAAACATAGTCAGTAAGAAGAGTCAGTCTTCTTGTACTTAAGTCATCATTGTGCCTTTTCTACTTAATTCTGATGCAATTTCTGTGTTTCATCGTCAATAAGAAGGTCCAAGGGATACAGTAATCCAGGAGTGAAGCATCGGAATCTATAACTAGTGTCACAGGAATGGTTCAAAACATAGTCAGTAAGAAGAGTCATTCTTCTTTTACTTAAGTTGGTACTGTGTCTTTTCTATTTAATTTCGATGCAATTTCTGTGATTCATTGTCATTAAGAAGGTCAGAGGGATACAGAAAACCTGAAGTGAAGCATCGGAATCTATGACTAGAGTCACAGGAATGGTTCAAAACATAGTCAGTAAGAAGAGTCTGTCTTCTTGTACTTAAGTCGGTATTGTGCCTTTTGTATTTAATTCCGATGCAATTTCTGTGTTTCTCGTCACTAAGACGGTCCAAGGGATACAGTAAACCTGAAGTGAAGCATCGGAATCTATAACTAAAGTCACAGGCATGGTTCAAAACATAGTCAGTAAGAAGAGTCAGTCTTCTTGTACTTAAGTCATCATTGTGCCTTTTCTATTTAATTCTGATGCAATTTCTGTGTTTCATCGTCAATAAGAAGGTCCAAGGGATACAGTAAACCTGGAGTGAAGCATCGGAATCTATAACTAGTGTCACAAGAATGGTTTAAATCATAGACTGTCAGAAGAGTCAGTCTTCTTGTACTTTAGTCGGCATTGTGCCTTTTGTATTTCATTCCGATGCAATTTCTGTGTTTCCTCGTCAATAAGAAGGACCAAGGGACACAAAAAACCTGGAGTGAAGCATCGGAATCTATAACTAGTGTCACAGGAATGGTTCAAAACATAGTCAGTAAGAAGAGTCAGTCTTCTAGAACTTAAGTCGGCATTTTGCCTTTTGTATTTAATTCCGATACAATTTCTGTGTTTCATCGTCTATAAGAAGGTCCAAGGGATACAGTAAACCTGGAGTGAAGCATCGGAATCTATAACTAGTGTCACAGGGATGGTTCAAAACATAGACAGTAAGAAGAGTCAGTCTCCTTGTACTTAAGTCGGCATTGTGCCTTTTGTATTTAATTCCGATGGAATTTGTGGGTTTCATCGTCAATAAGAAGGTCAGAGGGATACAGTAATCCTGAGGTTAAGCATCGGTATCTATGACTAGTGTCACAGGAATGGTTCAAATCATAGTCAGGAAGAAGAGTCAGTCTTCTTTTACTTAAGTTGGTATTGTGCCTTTTGTATTTAATTCCGGAGCAATTTCTGTGTTTCATCGTCATTAAGAAGGTGCAAGGGATACAGTATAACTGAAGTGAAGCATCGGAATCTATGATTAGTGTCACAGGAATTTTTCAAAACATAGACAGTAGGATGAGTCCGTCTTCTTGTACTTAAGTCGGCATTGTGCCTATTGTATTTAATTCCGATGCAATTTCTGTGTTTCATCGTCAATAAGAAGGTCCAAAGGATACAGTAAACCAGGAGTGAAGCATCGGAGTCTATAACTAGTGTCACAGGTTGGTTCAAAACATAGACAGTAAGAAGAGTCAATCTTCTTGTACTTATGTCGGCATTGTGCTTTTTGTATTTAATTCCGATGCAATTTCTTTGTTTCATCGTCAATAACAATGTCAGAGGGATACAGTAATTCTGAAGTGAAGCATCGGAATCTATGACTAGTGCCACAGGAATGGTTCAAAACATAGTCAGTAAGAAGAGTCAGTATTCTTGTACTTACGTCGGTTTTGTGCCTTTTGTATTTAATTCCGATGCAATTTCTGTGTTTCATCGTCAATAAGACGGTCCAAGGGATACAGTAAACCTTAAGTGAAGCATCGGTATCTATAACTAGTGTCACAGGAATGGTTCAAAACATAGACAGTAAGAAGAGTCAGACTTCTTTTACTTAAGTCGACATTGTGCATTTTGTATTTAATTCCGATGCAATTTCTGTGTTTCATCGTAATTAGGAAGGTCCATGGGATACAGTAAGCCAGGAGTGAAGCATCGGAGTCTATAACTAGTGTCCCAGGAATGGTTCAAAGCATAGACGGTAAGAAGAGTCAGACTTCTTGTACTTAATTCGGCATTGTGCCTTTTGTATTTAATTCTGATGCAACTTCTGTGTTTCATCGTCAATAAGAAGGTCAGAGGGATACAGTAAACCTGAAGTGAAGCATCGGAATCTATAACTAGTGTCACAGGAATGGTTCAAAACATAGTCAGTAAGAAGAGTCAGTCTTCTTGTACTTAAGTCATCATTGTGCATTTTCTATTTAATTCTGATGCAATTTCTGTTTTTCATCGTCAATAAGAAGGTCCAGGGGATACAGTAAACCTGGAGTAAAGCATCGGAATCTATAACTAGTGTCACAGGAATGGTTCAAAACATAGAGAGTAGGAGAAGTCAGTCTACATGTACTTAAGTCGGCATTGTGCCTTTTGTATTTAATTCCGATGCAATTTCTGTGTTTCATCGTCAATAAGAAGGTCCAAGGAATACAGTAAACCTAGAGTGAAGCATCGGAGTCTATAACTAGTGTCACAGGAATGGTTCAAAGCATAGACAGTAAGATGATTCAGTCTTCTTGTACTTAAGTCGGCATTGTGCCTTTTGTATAATTCCGATACACTTTCTCTGTTTCATCGTCAATACGAAGGTCATAGGGATACAGTAATCCTGAAATTAAGCATTGGAATCTATGACTAGTGTCGCAGGAATGGTTCAAAACATAGTCAGTAAGAAGAATCAGTCTTCTTGTACTTAAGTCGGTATTGTGCCTTTTGTATTTAATTCCGATGCAATTTCTGTGTTTCATCGTCAATAAGAAGGTCCAAGGGATACAGTAAACCTGGAGTGATGCATCGGAATCTATAACTAGTGTCACAGGAATTGTTCAAATCATAGACAGTAAGAAGAGTCAGACATCTTTTACTTAAATCGTCAATGTGCCTTTTGTATTTAATTCCGATGCAATTTGTGTGTCTTATCGTCAATAATAAGGTCAGAGGGATACAGTAAACCTGATGTGAAGCATCGGAATCTATAACTAGTGTCACAGGAATGGTTCAAAATATAGTCAGTACGAAGAGACAGTCTTCTTGTAATTAAGTCGGTATTGTGCGTTTTGTATTTAATTCCGATGCAATTTCTGTGTTTCATCGTCAATAAGAAGGTCTAAGGGATACAGAAAACCTGAAGTGAAGCATCGGAATCTATAACTAGTGTCACAGGAACGGTTCAAAACATAGACAGTAAGATGAGTCAGTATTCTTGTACTTTATTCGTCATTGTTCTTCTTGTATTTAATTCCGATGAAATTTCTGTGTTTCATCGTCACTAAGAAGGTCAGTGGGATACAGTAATCCTGAAGTTTAGCATCGGAATCTATAACTTGTGTCACGGGAATGGTTCAAAACATAGTCAGTAAGAAGAGTCAGTATTCTTGTACTTAAGTCGGCATTGTGCCTTTTCTATTTAATTCCGATGGAATTTCTGTGTTTCATCGTCAATAAGACGGTCAGAGGGATACAGTAAACCTGAAGTGAAGCATCGGAATCTATAACTAGTGTCACAGGAATGGTTCAAAACATAGACAGTTTGAAGAGTCAGTCCTCTTGTACTTAAGTCGGCATTGTGATTTTTGTATTTAATTCCGATGCAATTTCTGTGTTTCATCGTCAATAAGAAGGTCCAAGGGATACAGTAAACCTGTAATGAACCATCGGAATCTATAACTAGTGTCACAGGAATGGTTCAAAACATAGAGAGTTGGAAAAGTCAGTCTACATGTACTTAAGTCGGCATTGTGCCTTTTATATTTAATTTTGATGCAATTTCTGTGTTTCATCGTCAATAAGAAGCTCGGAGGGATACAGTAAACCTGAGGTGAAGCATCGGAATCTATAACTAGAGTCACAGGAATGGTTCAAAACATAGACAGTAAGAAGATTCAGTCTTCATGTACTTAAGTCGGCATTGTGCCTTTTGTATTTTATTCCGATGCAATTTCTGTGTTTCATCGTAAACAAGAAGGTCAGAGGGATACAGTAAACCTGGAGTGAAACACCGGAATCTATAACTAGTGTCACAGGAATGGTTCAAAACATAGACTGTCAGAAGAGTCAGTCTTCTTGTACTTTAGTCGGCATTGTGCCTTTTGTATTTAATTCCGATGCAATTTCTGTGTTTCATCGTCAATAAGAAGGTCCAAGGGATACAGTAAACCTGGAGTGAAGCATCGGAATCTATAACTAGTGTCACAGGAATGGTTCAAAACATAGACAGTAAGAAGAGTCGGTCTTCTTGTACTTATGTCTGCATTGTTCCTTTTGTATTTAATTCCGATGCATTTTCTGTGTCTCATCGTCAATAGGAAGGTCCAAGGGATACAGTAAACCTGGAGTGAAACATCGGAATCTATAACTAGTGTCACAGGAATGGTTCAAATCATAGACAGTAAGAAGAGTCAGACATCTTTTACTTAAATCGTCATTGTGCCTTTTCTATTTAATTCCGATGCAATTTCTGTGTGTCATCGTCAATAATACGGTCCGAGGGATGCAATAAACCTGAAATGAACCATCGGAATCTGTAACTAGTGTCACAGGAATGTTTCAAAACATAGACAGTAGGAAAAGGCAGTGTACATGTACTTATGTCGGCATTGTGCCTTTTGAATTTAATTCCGATGCAATTTCGGTGTTTCATCGTCAATAAGAAGGTCAGAGGGATACAGTAAACCTGTAGTGAAGCATCGGAATCTATAACTAGTGTCAATGGAATGTTTCAAATCATAGAGAGTTGTAAGATTCAGTCTTCTTGTACTTAAGTCGGCATTGTGCCTTTTGTATTTCATTCCGATGCATTTTCTGTGTTTCATCGTCTATAAGAAGGTCAGAGGGATACAGTAAACCTGGAGTAAAGCATCGGAATCTATAACTTGTGTCACAGGGATGGTTCAAACATAGACAGTAAGAAGAGTCAGTCTTCTTGTACTTAAGTCGGCATTGTGCCTTTTGTATTTAATTCCGATGCAATTTCTGTGTGTCGTCGTCAATAAGAAGGTCATAGGGACACAGTAATCCCGAAGTTAAGCATCGGAATCTATGGCTAGTGTCACAGGAATGGTTCAAAACATAGTCAGTAAGATGAGTCAGTCTTCTTGTACTTAAGTCGGTATTGTGCCTTTTGTATTTAATTCCGATGCAATTTCTGTGTTTCATCGTCAATAAGAAGGTCCAAGGGATACTGTAATCCTGAAGGGAAGCATCGGAATCTATGACTAGTGTCACAGGGATGGTTCAAAACATAGACAGAAGGAAGAGTCCGTCTTCTTGCACTTAAGTCGGCATTGTGCCTTTTCTATTTAATTCTGATGCAATTTCTGTGTTTCATCGTCAATAAGAAAGTCCAAGGGATACAGTATACCTGGAGTGAAGCATCGGAATCTATGACTAGTGTCACAGGAATGGTTCAAAACATAGTCAGTAAGAGGAGTCAGTCTTCTTGTACTTAAGTCATCGTTGTGCCTTTTCTATTTAATTCTGATGCAATTTCTGTGTTTCATCGTCAATAAGAAGGTCCAAGGGATACAGTAAACCTGGAGTGAAGCATCGGAACCTATAACTAGTGTCACAGGTATGGTTCAAATCATAGACAGTAAGAAGAGTCAGACATCTTTTACTTAAGTCCGCATTGTGCCTTTTGTATTTAATTCCGATGCAATTTCTGTGTCTCATCGTCAATAAGACGGTCCGAGGATGCCGTGAACCTGAAATGAACCATCGGAATCTATAACTAGTGTCATGGGAATGGTTCAAAACATAGTGAGTAACAAGAGTCAGTCTTCTTGTACTTAAGTCGGCATTGTGCCTTTTGTATTTAATTCCGATGCAATTTCTGTGTTTCATCGTTAATAAGAAGGTCCAAGGGATACAGTAAACCTGAAATGAACCATCGGAATCTGTAACTAGTGTCACAGGAATGTTTCAAAACATAGACAGTAGGAAAAGTCAGACTACATGTACTTAAGTCGACATTGTGCCTTTAGTATTTAATACCGATGAAATTTCTGTGTTTCATCGTCAATAAGAAGGTCAGAGGGATACAGTAAACCTGTAGTGAAGCATCGGCATCTATAACTAGTGTCACAGGAATGTTTCAAATCATAGAGAGTTGGAAGAGTCAGTCTTCTTGTACTTAAGTCGGCATTGTGCCTTTTGCATTTCATTCCGATGCATTTTCTGTGTTTCATCGTACATAAGAAGGTCCGAGGGATACAGTAAACCTCAAGTGAAGCATCGGAATTAAAAACTAGTGTCACAGGAATGGTTCAAAACATAGAGAGTAGGAAGAGTCAGTCTTCTTGTAGTTACGTCGGAATTGTGCCTTTTCTATATAATTCCGATGCAATTTCTGTGTTTCATCGTCAATAAGAAGGTCAGAGGGATACAGTAAACCTTAAGTAAAGCATCGCAATCTATAACTTGTGTCACAGGGATGGTTCAAATCATAAAAAGTAAGAAGAGTCAGTCTTCTTGTACTTAAGTCGGTATTGTGCCTTTTGTTTGTAATTCCGATGCAATTTCTGTGTTACATCGCCAATAAGAAGGTCATAGGGATACAGTAATCCAGAAGTTAAGCATCGGAATCTATAACTAGTGTCACGGGAATGGTTCAAAACATAGTCAGTAACAAGAGTCAGTCTTCTTGTACTTAAGTCGGCATTGTGCCTTTTGTATTTAATTCCGATGCAATTTCTGTGTTTCATCGTTAATAAGAAGGTCCAAGGGATACAGTAAACCTGAAATGAACCATCGGAATCTGTAACTAGTGTCACAGGAATGTTTCAAATCATAGACAGTTGGAAAAGACAGTCTACATGTACCTAAGTCGACATTGTGCCTTTTGTATTTAATACCGATGAAATTTCTGTGTTTCATCGTCAATAAGAAGGTCAGAGGGATACAGTAAACCTGTAGTGAAGCATCGGCATCTATAACTAGTGTCACAGGAATGTTTCAAATCATAGAGAGTAGGAAGAGTCAGTCTTCTTGTACTTACGTCGGAATTGTGAATTTTCTATATAATTCCGATGCAATTTCTGTGTTTCATCGTCAATAAGAAGGTCAGAGGGATACAGTAAACCTTAAGTAAAGCATCGCAATCTATAACTTGTGTCACAGGGATGGTTCAAATCATAAAAAGTAAGAAGAGTCAGTCTTCTTGTACTTAAGTCGGCATTGTGCCTTTTGTATGTAATTCCGATGCAATTTCTGTGTTACATCGTCAATAAGAAGGTCATAGGGATACAGTAATCCAGAAGTTAAGCATCGGAATCTATGACTAGTGTCACAAGAATGGTTCAAAACATAGACAGTCGGAAGAGTCAGTCTTCTTGTTCTGAAGTCATCATTGTGCATTTTCTATTTAATTCTGATGCAATTTCTGTGTTTCATCGTCAATAAGAAGGTCCAAGGGATACAGTAAACGTGGAGTAAAGCATCGGAATCTATAACTAGTGTCACAGGAATGGTTCAAAACACTGAGAGTAAGAAGAGTCAGACCTCTTTTAATTAAGTCGGCATTGTGCCTTTTGTATTTAATTCCGATGCAATTTCTGTGTTTCATCGTCAATAAGGAGGTCCAAGGGATACAGTAAACCTGGAGTGAAGCATCAGAGTCTACATCTAGTGTCACAGGAGTGGTTCATTTCATAGACAGTAAGACGAGTCAGTCTCCTCGTACTTAATTCGGCATTGTGCCTTTTCTATTTTATTCCGATGCATTTTCTGTGTTTCATCGTCAATAAGAAGATCTGAGGGATACAGTAAACCTGATGTGAAGCATCGGAATCTATAACTAGTGTCACAGGAATGGTTCAAATCATAGTCAGTACGAAGAGACAGTCTTCTTGTAATTAAGTCGGTATTGTGCGTTTTGTATTTAATTCCGATGCAATTTCTGTGTTTCATCGTCAATAAGAAGGTCCAAGGGATACAGTAAACCTGGAGTGAAACATCGGAATCTATAACTACTGTCACAGGGACGATTCAAAACATAGGCAGTAAGATGAGTCAGTATTCTTGTACTTTAGTCGGCATTGTGCTTTTTGTATTTAATTCCGATGCAATTTCTGTATTTCATCGTCACTAAGAAGGTCAGTGGGATACAGTAATCCTGAAGTTAAGCATCGGAATCTATAACTAGTGTCACAGGAATGGTTCAAAACATAGACAGTAGGAAGTGTCAGTCTTCTTGTACTTAAGTCGGTATTGTCCCTTTTATATTTAATTCCGATGCAATTTCTGTGTTTCATCGTCAATAAGAAGGTCAGAGGGATACAGTAAACCTGAAGTGAAGCATCGGAATCTATGACTAATGTCACAGGAATGGTTCAATACATAGACAGTAGGAAGAGTGCGTCTTCTTGTACTTAAGTCGGCATTGTGCCTTTTCTATTTAATTCTGATGCAATTTCTGTGTTTCATCGTCACTAAGAAGGTCCATGGGATACAGGAAACCTGGAGTGAAGCATCGGAATCTGTGACTAGTGTCACAGGAATGGTTGAAAACATACTCAGTAAGAAGAGTGAGTCTTCTTGTACTTAAGTCATCATTGTGCCTTTTCTTATTAATTCTGATGCAATTTCTTTGTTTCATCGTCAATAAGAGGGTCAGAGGGATACAGTAAACCTGGAGTAAAGCATCGCAATCTATAACTAGTGTCACAGGAATGGTCCAAAACACAGAGAGTAAGAAGAGTCAGACCTCTTTTAATTAAGTCGGCATTGTGCCTTTTCTATTTAATTCCGATGCAATTTCTGTGATTCATCGTCAATAAGAAGGTCTGAGGGATACAGTAAACCTGATGTGAAGCATCGGAATCTATAACTAGTGTCACAGGAATGGTTCAAAACATAGTCAGTACGAAGAGACAGTCTTCTTGTAATTAAGTCGGTATTGTGCGTTTTGTTTTTAATTCCGATGCAATTTCTTTGTATCATCGTAAATAAGAAGGTCCAAGGGACACAGTAAACCTTTAGTGAAACATCGGAATCTATAACTAGTGACACAGGGACGGATCAAAACATAGACAGTAAGATGAGTACCGAGCGAGGTGGCGCAGTGGTTAGACACTGGACTCGCATTCGGAAGGACGACGGTTCAATCCCGCGTCCGGCCATCCTGATTTAGGTTTTCCGTGATTTCCCTAAATCACTCCAGCCAAATGCCGGGATGGTTCCTCTGAAAGGGCACGGCCGACTTCCTTCCCCGTCCTTCCCTAATCCGATGAGACCGATGACCACGCTGTCTGGTCTCCTTCCCCAAACCAACCAACCAAGTAAGATGAGTCAGTATTCTTGTACTTTAGTCGGCATTGCGCTTTTTGTATTTAATTCCGATGCTATTTCTGTGTTTCATCGTCACTAAGAAGGTCAGTGGGATACAGTAATTCTGAAGTTAAGCATCCGAATCTATAACTAGTGTCACAGGAATGGTTCAAAACATAGACAGTAGGAAGAGTCAGACTTCTTGTACTTAAGTCGGTATTGTCCCTTTTATATTTAATTCCGATGCAATTTCTGTGTTTCATCGTCAATAAGAAGGTCCAAGGGATACAGTAAACCTGGAGTAAAGCATCGCAATCTATAACTTGTGTCACAGGGATGGTTCAAATCATAAAAAGTAAGAAGAGTCAGTCTTCTTATACTTAAGTCGGCATTGTGCCTTTTGTATTAAATTCCGATGCAATTTCTGTGTTTCATCGTCAATAAGAAGGTCATAGGGATATAGTAATCCTGAAGTTAAGCATCGGAATCTACGACTTGTGTCACAGGAATGGTTCAAACTATAGTCAGTAAGAAGAGTCAGTCTTCTTGTACTTAAGACGGTATTGTGCCTTTTGTATTTAATTCCGATGCAATTTTTGTGTTTCATCGTCAATAAGAAGGTCCAAGGGATTCAGTAAACCTGAAGTGAAGCATCGGAAACTATGACTAGTGTCACAGGAATGGTTCAAAACATAGACAGTAGGAAGACTCAGTCTTCTGGTACTTAGGTCGGCATTGTGCCTATTGTATTTAATTCCGATGCAATTTCTGTGTTTCATCGTCAATAAGACGGTCCAAGGGATACAGTAATCCTGGAATGAAGCATCGGAATCTATAACTAGTGTCACAGGGATGGTTCAAAACATAGTCAGTAAGAAGAGTCAGTCTTCTTGTTCTTAAGTCATCATTGTGCATATTCTATTTAATTCTGATGCAATTTCTGTGTTTCATCATCAATAAGAAGGTCCAAGGGATACAGTAAACGTGGAGTAAAGCATCGGAATCTATAACTAGTGTCACAGGAATGGTCCAAAACACAGAGAGTAAGAAGTGTCAGACCTCTTTTAATTAAGTCTGCATTGTGCCTTCTGTATTTAATTCCGATGCAATTTCTGTGTTTCATCGTCAATAGGAAGGTCCTAGGGATACAGTAAACCTGGAGTGAAGCATCAGAGTCTACATCTAGTGTCACAGGAGTGGTTCAAATCATAGACAGTAAGAAGAGTCAGTCTCCTTGTACTTAATTCGGCATTGTGCCTTTTCTATTTAATTCCGATGCAATTTCTGTGATTCATCGTCAATAAGAAGGTCTGAGGGATACAGTAAACCTGATGTGAAGCATCGGAATCTATAACTAGTGTCACAGGAATGGTTCAAAACATAGTCAGTACGAAGAGACAGTCTTCTTGTAATTAAGTCGGTATTGTGCGTTTTGTATTTAATTCCGATGCAATTTCTTTGTATCATCGTAAATAAGAAGGTCCAAGGGATACTGTAAACCTGGAGTGAAACATCGGAATCTATAACTAGTGACACAGGGACGGTTCAAAACATAGACAGTAAGATGAGTCAGTATTCTTGTACTTTAGTCGGCATTGTGCTTTTTGTATTTAATTCCGATGCTATTTCTGTGTTTCATCGTCACTAAGAAGGTCAGTGGGATACAGTAATCCTGAAGTTCAGCATCGGAATCTATAACTAGTGTCACAGGAATGGTTCAAAACATAGACAGTAGGAACAGTCAGTCTTCTTGTACTTAAGTCGGTATTGTCCCTTTTATATTAAATTCCGATGCAATTTCTGTGTTTCATCGTCAATAAGAAGGTCAGAGGGATACAGTAAACCCGAAGTGAAGCATCGAAATCTATAACTAGTGTCACAGGAATGGTTCAAAACATAGAGAGTTGGATGATTCAGTCATCTTGTACTTAAGTCGGCATTGTGCCTTTTGTATTTAATTTTGATGCAATTTCTGTGTTTCATCGTCAATGAGAAGTTCAGAGGGATACAGTATACCTGAGGTGAAGCATCGGAATCTATAACTAGAGTCACAGGAATGGTTCGAAACATAGACAGTAAGAAGAGTCAGTCTTCTTGTACATAAGTCGGCATTGTGCCTTTTGTATTTAATTCCGATGCAATTTCTGTGTTTCATCGTAAATAAGAAGGCCCAAGGGATACAGTAAACCTGGAGTGAAGCACCGGAATCTATAACTAGTGTCACAGGAATGGTTCAAAACATAGACTGTCAGAAGAGTCAGTCTTCTTGTACTTTAGTCGGCATTGTGCCGTTTGTATTTAATTCCGATGCAATTTCTGTGTTTCATCGTCAATAAGAAGGTCCAAGGGATACAATAAACCTGGAGTGAAGCATCAGAATCTATAACTAGTGTCACAGGAATGGTTCAAAACATAGACAGTAAGAAGAGTCGGTCTTCTTGTACTTATGTCTGCATTGTGCCTTTTGTATTTAATTCCGATGCAATTTCTGTGTCTCATCGTCAATAGGAAGGTTCAAGCGATACAGTAAACCTGGAGTGAAGCATCGGTATCTATAACTTGTGTCACAGGGATGGTTAAAACATAGACAGTAGGAAGAGTCAGTCTTCTTGTACTTAAGTCGGCATTGTGCCTTTTGTATTTAATTCCGATGCAATTTCTGTGTTTCATCGTCAATAAGAAGGTCATAGGGATACAGTAATCCTGAAGTTAAGCATCGGAATCAATGACTAGTGTCACAGGAATGGTTCAAAACATAGACAGTAAGAAGAGTCAGTCTCCTTGTACTTAAGTCGGCATTGTGCCTTTTGTATTTAATTCCGATGCAATTTCTGTGTTTCATCGTCAATAAGAAGGTCATAGCGATACAGTAATCCTGAAGTTAAGCATCGGAATCTATGACTAGTGTCACAGGAATGGTTCAAAACATAGTCAGTAAGAAGAGTCAGTCTTCTTGTACTTAAGTCGGTATTGCGCCTTTTGTTGTGTCGGTATCTGGGCCGACACCGTGAAGTTGAGATGGCTGAAAAGGCAAGCTAGACTAACGCAGACGGGCGTGAAGTACTGGAACAAGATAAGTAATTAATGTTAGGAAGAAAAGTACGGAGCAGGTTTAATACTTAACTTTACTCAAGCATTGAGGTACATCGATCTTGACGATACACAGGAGACTTTAAGTACAATCACTGTATGGCTAATTGCGCCTTGCTAGTTCGTAGCCATTAACTTAGCCGATGGCTATTCTGTCTCTCGGCTAATGAGAGAGAACGGCTTCGTACATCTGGTCGGTAGCTAGGTTCTCGTACAACTGGGCAAGTGCTCTCTCGTATCACGAGACCTGCCTTGGTGGTGGCGCTAGGTCTCCGATTACACAGTGGCGACACGCGGGTCCGACATGTACTAAATGGACCGCGGCCGATTTAAGCTACCACCTAGCAAGTGTGGTGTCTGGCGGTGACACCACATTCCTCCCCCGCAAATCGGCGAACGGTCGTGTGATAAGGCTTCCGCCCGCCGTGGGGAGGACCACATGTTGACGTATGCGATGAGGTGGGGAGCCTAAGAACAGGCGAGGCTGTGCCACCCGCACCCGGCCATTCGGTCCGAGGGGAGCTAGGAAACGCCTGAAAAACTAGTCCAGGGTGCACGTCAACATGCGGTGTATGCGCCCGTAAAGAGGGACCGAAGGATCAACCTCCATTGCGTCGGGGTAGCCGACGCGCGATGACGTCATGTGGTCCGGAGCGGGCGGGAGTTCCATGGCGGAGGACAGCTGGTCACGGGAAGCGATCGGCGGCGCGTGACCCAGGGAGGCGCTTGGCGGCTGCAACGAAGCGTCGAATGCGGGCGGCGCCGGCGGGAGAACAAGCGGCGGCGGCGGCGGCTGCTGCTGCTGCGGCGGCGGCGGCGCGTCGCCATGGGGCAAAATGGAAGGCATCGTCGGTAACACCTGGGGATGAGGCGAGCCAGTAGATGGGTCCCCAGGGCGCTGACCGGACGGCACCGTCGCTGAAAGCAGACGGGGAGCGGCAGAACCCGAGCGACGACAGAGGCGCAGCTGATTGAGATGCCGACGCACCTCACCAGAGGCCCCCAAAACCAAATACATCGCGCGGCCGAGGCAGCGAAGAATGCGCCCTGCGAGCCAACGCCGTGAACCTCGATAGTTGCGATAAAATACAACGTCGCCTGGAGCAAAAGCAGGAGTCTGCCTCAGCACAGGAACCTGATGCGGCGGATGCAGCAAAGACATCAAGGTGCGATGAGGACGACCGTCGAGCAACTCAGCCGGCGAGCGACCATCTCGGGGCTGAGAGCGATACGAAGACAAAAAGAGCAACAATGCGTCCTCCCGAGAATGCGACTCTTTCAATTTCAACATCTGTGACTTGAAAGTCCGGACCAATCGTTCAGCGGCACCGTTGGACTGAGGCGAAAACGGCGCGGATGTCAGATGTTGAATACCATTGGCCTGGCAGAATGACTGAAATTCTGCGGACATGAATTGTGGGCCATTGTCGGAAACAATAGTCTGCGGAAGACCTTCAATGCAAAAGATAGCAGACAACGCTTGGATGGTGGCGGAGGACGTCGTGGAAGACATCCGGACAACAAAAGGAAAATTACTGAAGGCGTCGACCAGAACCAACCATCGAGCATTCCAGAATGGACCAGCAAAATCAATGTGCAAGCATTGCCAAGGGGAAGTGGCTTTTGGCCACGCAAAGACTTTCCGCGGCGGTGCGGACTGGTGTTCGGCACACGCCGGGCACGAAGAACACATATTCGTAATCGCAGCATCGATTCCGAACCAAGTACAGTGCTGACGAGCGAGTTGTTTCGTCCGCACTACACCCCAATGTCCTTGGTGAAGAAGCCGTAAAACAGAGGACTGTAACGAACGTGGGACCACGACTCTGGACTGATCATTATCAGAACGCAACAACAAAACGCCACGTCGAACAAAAAGTCTCTCCTTGTGAGCAAAAAATCGGCGAACCAACGGATCCTCGATCCGAGACTTTGACAAAGGCCATTGCGTAGCAACAAAACGTAAAACAGTAGCAAGGACAGGGTCAGCAGCTGTGGCTGTAGCGACACGACGAAAATCAATCGGAAACGATTCGACCACTTCATCGGTTTCCGAATCAATGAACCTGCAAGCAAGTTCGGAAGAATCGAATGCTTTATCCGCAGCAACAGGCAAACGGGACAACGCATCGGCGTTTCCGTGCTTAGCAGTGGACCGATACAAGATATCGTAGCGGTACTGCGAGAGGAAAATAGACCAGCGAATGAATTTCTGCGCCGTACGTGGAGGTACAGGCTTGGTCGGATGAAAAAGCGATGTCAAAGGTTTGTGGTCTGTGATGATGGTAAAGTGACGACCATACAAGAAATCATGGAACTTAGTAACACCAAACACGAGAGCCAAAGCTTCTTTCTCTATCTGTGAATAATTTCTTTTCGCAGACGAGAGCAATTTGGACGCAAAGGCAATAGGGCGATCATGGGAGCCAACTTTGTGCGCAAGCACAGCACCGATCCCGAAATCCGATGCATCTACCATCAACAAAAGGGGTTTCTGGGGATCGAATGGCGTAAGGCAAGTATTAGAAAGCAACGCCGATTTCAACTGGCGAAAGGCGCGTTCACATTCCGTCGTCCAGACGAACGGAACACCTTTACGGCGTAAGCGATGAAGCGGAGCTGAAATGGAAGAGGCATTGCGCACATATTTATTGTAATAATTAATTTTACCCAACACACTCTGTAGCTGTTTCACATTTTGAGGGGAAGGCAATTCTTGTATGGCACGGAGGTGCTCTGGACTGTGATGTATGCCTTGGGCATTAATGACATGTCCCAGGTATGGTAAGTCACGAGCAAAAAACACACATTTGTCCTTCCTCAAGCGAAGACCATTTTGCCGCAAGACCTGAAATAATGTTCGTAAGTTCGCAAGATGATCTTCTTCTGTCTGTCCGGAGATCACTATATCGTCCAGATAGTTTGCTGCAGTAGGGACCGACGCACAAATAGTTTGTAAATATTGCTGAAACAAGGCAGGGGCGGATGCACACCCGAATGGCAGTCTTTTGAAGCGGTACAATCCAAGATGCGTGTTAACCACCAATACGCCCTGGGATTCGTCGTCCACCGGTATTTGCAAGTACGCATCGGCTAGGTCCAACTTTGAAAAATATTTTCCCGGGCACAGTTTAGCAAAAAGATCTTCCGGGCGGGGCAAAGGAAAAGTAGCAGTCACTAGCTGTGGATTCACTGTGGCCTTGAAATCCACGCAAAGTCTCAATTTTCCGGAAGGTTTTGGCAAAATTACTAAGGGTGAGGCCCAGAGAGAAGCTTGCACACGTTCAATTACACCCTGTGATTCGAGATCGTGTAACGTTCTTGCGACCTCATCACGCAATGCGTGGGGAACATTGCGCGCCCTGAAAAATTTCGGTTGCGCGTTTACCTTCAGTTCTAAATGTGCTTCATAGTTTTTAGCGCAACCTAAGCCCGGTGCAAAAATGTCTGCAAATCCGTCACACAGCCGAGAAACACTGTCTGTAGGCACAGTCTGATTCACTGATAGCACCTGATTTACAATAGACATGTTAAACAACTGAAACAAATCTAGACCAAACAAGTTCACTGCAGAAGAAGAACGAAGAACGTAAAATGACAGAAGTTTTGTTTGTCCCTTGTATGTTGCAAGAAGGCTGCACTGTCCTAACACAGGAATTGTCTGTCCGGAATATGTAGTTAGCTTAACATTTGCGGAACGCAACGGAGGTTTGCCCAGTTGTTTGTACGTGTCGTGATTGAGCAATGAAACTGCAGCTCCGGTATCGAGCTGGAATGGTATCACTTTGCCTTCAAAGTCTAAGTCCACAAAAAGTTTATTGTTCTGCTGACGACAAGAGCGACTGTTTGGTGCAATTGGAACAGACACTGGTACAGAATCACTTGCTAATTGACGTGATTTCCGGCGACGTCGACGCACAGATTTTGTGGGACGAACACAGTTACTGTTAGAGAAAGTGTCACTGGACGAAGTGGAATTAACGACATGAATGTCCATTGGCGAAGGTCCACGAGCCTGAGTGTCCTTGGGTCGATTCCGGCGCGAAGCAAAGGGCCTGGAATGATTGTGATTGTCTGATCTGAGCTTTTTCTGGCAAACACTTTGAACATGTCCTTTCTTATTGCAGAAAAAGCAAATAGCTTGGCGTGACGGGCAATGTTCACACGAATGTCTAGTAGCACACCGCGGGCACGATTTCACTACATTTGTGGGCTGGCGCGGCACACGTGGCTTAGCGCGCGGCGGCAGCTGTGCGGACGTGCGCGAGGCCCGGTTACCGGGCCGCGCAGCGCGTCCAGCGGGCCGGTTAATGTTACACACGGCTGGCGAAGTTTCAAAAGATTCCTGAGCACAGTCAAGTGTGTCATGTCTATCCAATATGTCTAGCACTTGTTGAAGGGAGGGATTAACTAGTTTCAAAATTTGCTCCCGTATGCGAACATCAGAAACGTTCTGTGCAATTGCATCACGCACCATTGTATCTGAATAAGAAAGACCACAGTCACATTCAAAGGCACAGTCCCTAGTAAGTCCTTGCAATGTTGCTACCCACTCCCTATTAGTTTGACCCGCCGTACGTTTTGTACGAAAGAACGTATACCGTTTTGCAACCACATTAACTGTTTCTTTGAAATAGGCATCTAATGCAGACAAAATTTCCTCGTAGGACAGAGTTGCTACGTCGCGTCGGGGAAACAATTTCACTATCACACGGTATGTGGACACACCGACACAAGAAAGCAAAAACGGCTGCCGCTCATTACCACGGTATGTGGACACACCGACACAAGAAAGCAAAAACGGCTGCCGCTCATTACCTTGAATTCTGTAGGCAGCGAGGTGGAACGCCAACTGGCGGGACCACTCGTGCCAGGTTTCTTGGTTCGGGTCGTAGTGCCTAAAAGGCAGTGCAACGGCAGGTTGTGGCTGCGGTAGCGGTGAAGCGGCGGCGGCCGCATCGGTGTGCAGCGCACGTTGACCCTGGACGAGCTGTCCAAGGGCATCCAATAACGCCTGCGTCTGCTGATTCTGCAAGCGATAAAATTCGGACAGTACATCTGGAGAATGTGGCGAAGCCATGACACAATTAAATGTAAGCAATCAGAAAGAACTCTTTTCCCTCGTCGCCAATGTTGTGTCGGTATCTGGGCCGACACCGTGAAGTTGAGATGGCTGAAAAGGCAAGCTAGACTAACGCAGACGGGCGTGAAGTACTGGAACAAGATAAGTAATTAATGTTAGGAAGAAAGGTACGGAGCAGGTTTAATACTTAACTTTACTCAAGCATTGAGGTACATCGATCTTGACGATACACAGGAGACTATAAGTACAATCACTGTATGGCTAATGGCGCCTTGCTAGTTCGTAGCCATTAACTTAGCTGATGGCTATTCTGTCTCTCGGCTAATGAGAGAAAACGGCTTCGTACATCTGGTCGGTAGCTAGGTTCTCGTACAACTGGGCAAGTGCTCTCTCGTATCACGAGACCTGCCTTGGTGGTGGCGCTAGGTCTGCGATTACACAGTGGCGACACGCGGGTCCGACATGTACTAAATGGACCGCGGCCGATTTAAGCTACCACCTAGCAAGTGTGGTGTCTGGCGGTGACACCACACATTTTGTATTTAATTCCGATGCAATTTCTGTGTTTCATCGTCAATAAGAAGGTCCAAGGGATACAGTAAACCTGAAGTGAAGCATCGGAAACTATGACTAGTGTCACAGGAATGGTTCAAAACATAGACAGTAGGAAGAGTCAGTCTTCTTGTACTTAAGTCGGCATTGTGCCTATTGTATTTAATTCCGATGCAATTTCTGTGTTTCATCGTCAATAAGAAGATCCAAATGATATAGTAAACCTGGAATGAAGCATCGGAATCTGTAACTAGTGTCACAGGGATGGTTCAAAACATAGACAGTAAGAAGAGTCAGTCTTCTTGTACTTAAGTCGGCATTGTGCCTTTTGTATTTAATTATGATGCAATTTCTGTGTTTCATCGTCAATAAGGAGGTCAGAGGGATACAGTAATCCTAAAGTGAAGCATCGGAATCTATGACTAGTGTCACAGGAATGGTTCAAAACATAAAAAGTAAGAAGAGTCAGTCTTCTTGCTTTTAAGTCATCATTGTGCCATTTCTATTTAATTCTGATGCAATTTCTGTGTTTCATCGTCAATAAGAAGGTCAGAGGGATACAGTAAACCTCAAGTGTAGCATCGGAATTAAAAACTAGTGTCACAGGAATGGTTCAAAACATAGAGAGTACGAAGAGTCAGTCTTCTTCTACTTACGTCGGAATTGTGCCTTTTCTATATAATTCCGATGCAATTTCTGTGTTTCATCGTCAATAAGAAGGTTCGAGGGATACAGTAAACCTGGAGTAAAGCATCGCAATCTATAACTTGTGTCACAGGGATGGTTCAAAACATAGACAGTAAGAAGAGTCAGTCTTCTTGTAGTTAAGTCGGCATTGTGCCTTTTGTATTTAATTATGATGCAATTTCTGTGTTTCATCGTCAATAAGGAGGTCAGAGGGATACAGTAATCCTAAAGTGAAGCATCGGAATCTATGACTAGTGTCACAGGAATGGTTCAAAACATAAATAGTAAGAAGAGTCAGTCTTCTTGCACTTAAGTCACCATTGTGCCATTTCTATTTAATTCTGATGCAATTTCTGTGTTTCATCGTCAATAAGAAGGTCAGAGGGATACAGTAAACCTCAAGTGTAGCACCGGAATTAAAAACTAGTGTCACAGGAATGGTTCAAAACATAGAGAGTACGAAGAGTCAGGCTTCTTCTACTTACGTCGGAATTGTGCCTTTTCTATATAATTCCGATGCAATTTCTGTGTTTCATCGTCAATAAGAAGGTTCGAGGGATACAGTAAACCTGGAGTAAAGCATCGCAATCTATAACTTGTGTCACAGGGATGGTTCAAAACATAGAGAGTAAGAAGAGTCAGTCTTCTTGTACTTAAGTCGGCATTGTGCCTTTTGTATTTAATTCCGATGCAATTTCTGTGTTTCATCGTCAATACGAAGGTCAGAGGGATACAGTAAACCTGTAGTGAAGCATCGGAATCTATAACTAGTGTCACAGGAATGTTTCAAATCATAGAGAGTTGGAAGATTCAGTCTTCTTGTACTTAAGTCGGCATTGTGCCTTTTGTATTTCATTCCGATGCATTTTCTGTGTTTTATCGTACATAAGAAGGTCCGAGGGATACAGTAAACGTCAAGTGAAGCATCGGAATTAAAAACTAGTGTCACAGGAATGGTTCAAAGCATAGAGAGTAGGAAGAGTCAGTCTTCTTGTACTTACGTCGGAATTATGCCTTTTCTATATAATTCCGATGCAATTTCTGTGTTTCATCGTCAATAAGAAGGTCAGAGGGATACAGTAAACCTGGAGTAAAGCATCGCAATTTATAAATTGTGTCACAGGGATGGTTCAAAACATAGACAGTAAGAAGAGTCAGTCTTCTTGTACTTAAGTCGTCATTGTGCCTTTTGTATTTCATTCCGATGCATTTTCTGTGTTTCATCGTACATAAGAAGGTCCGAGGGATACAGTAAACCTGAATTGAAGCATCGGAAACTATGACTAGTGTCACAGGAATGGTTCAAAACATAGACAGTCGGAAGAGTCAGTCATCTTGTTCTTAAGTCATCATTTTGCATTTTCTATTAAATTCTGATGCAATTTCTGTGTTTCATCGTCAATAAGAAGGTCCAAGCGATACAGTAAACCCGGAGTGAAGCATCGGAATCTATAAGTAGTGTCACAGGAATGGTTCAAATCATAGACAGTAAGAAGAGTCAGACATCTTTTACTTAAGTCGGCATTGTGCCTTTTGTATTTAATTCCGATGCAATTTCTGTGTCTCATCGTCAATAAGAAGGTCCAAGGGATACAGTAAACGTGGAGTAAAGCATCGGAATCTATAACTAGTGTCACAGGAATGGTTCAAAACACTGAGAGTAAGAAGAGTCAGACCTCTTTTAATTAAGTCGGCATTGTGCCTTTTGTATTTAATTCCGATGCAATTTCTGTGTTTCATCGTCAATAAGGAGGTCCAAGGGATACAGTAATCCTTTAGTGAAGCATCAGAGTCTACATCTAGTGTCACAGGAGTGGTTCAAATCATAGACAGTAAGAAGAGTCAGTCTCCTTGTACTTAAATCGGCATTGTGCCTTTTCTATTTAATTCCGATGCAATTTCTGTGTTTCATCGTCAATAAGAAGGTCTGAGGGATAGAGTAAACCTGATGCGAAGCATCGGAATCTATAACTAGTGTCACAGGAATGGTTCAAAACATAGTCAGTACGAAGAGACAGTCTTCTTGTAACTAAGTCGGTATTGTGCGTTTTGTATTTAATTCCGATGCAATTTCTGTGTTTCATCGTCAATAAGAAGGTCCAAGGGATACAGTAAACCTGGAGTGAAACATCGGAATCTATAACTACTGTCACAGGGACGATTCAAAACATAGGCAGTAAGATGAGTCAGTATTCTTGTACTTTAGTCGGCATTGTGCTTTTTGTATTTAATTCCGATGCAATTTCTGTATTTCATCGTCACTAAGAAGGTCAGTGGGATACAGTAATCCTGAAGTTAAGCATCGGAATCTATAACTAGTGTCACAGGAAAGGTTCAAAACATAGACAGTAGGAAGAGTCAGTCTTCTTGTACTTAAGTCGGTATTGTCCCTTTTATATTTCATTCCGATGCAATTTCTGTGTTTCATCGTCAATAAGAAGGTCAGAGGGATACAGTAAACCTGAAGTGAAGGATCGGAACCTATGACTAATGTCACAGGAATGGTTCAAAACATAGACAGTAGGAAGAGTGCGTCTTCTTGTACTTAAGTCGGCATTGTGCCTTTTCTATTTAATTCTGATGCAATTTCTGTGTTTCATCGTCAATAAGAAGGTCCAAGGGATACAGTGAACCTGGAGTGAAGCATGGGAATCTATAACTAGTGTCACAGGAATGGTTCAAATCATAGACAGTAAGAAAAGTCAGACATCTTTTACTTAAATCGGCATTGTGCCTTTTGTATTTAATTCCGATGCAATTTCTGTGTCTCATCGTCAATAAGAAGGTCCGAGGGATGCAGTAAACCTGAAATGAACCATCGAAATCTATAACTAGTGTCACGGGAATGGTTCAAATCATAGTCAGTAAGAAGAGTCGGTCTTCTTGTACTTAAGTCGGCATTGTGCCTTTTGTATTTAATTACGATGCAATTTCTGTGTTTCATCGTTAATAAGAAGGTCCAAGGGATACAGTAAACCTGAAATGAACCATCGGAATCTGTAACTAGTGTCACAGGAATGGTTCAAAACATAGACAGTAGGAAAAATCAGTCTCCATGTACTTAAGTCGGCATTGTGCCTTTTGTATTTAATACCGATGAAATTTCTGTGTTTCATCGTCAATAAGAAGGTCAGACGGATACAGTAAACCTGTAGTGAAGCATCGGCATCTATAACTAGTGTCACAGGAATGTTTCAAATCATAGAGAGTTGGAAGATTCAGTCTACTTGTACTTAAGTCGGCATTGTGCCTTTTGTATTTCATTCCGATGCATTTTCTGTGTTTCATCGTACATAAGGAGGTCCGAGGGATACAGTAAACCTCAAGTGAAGCATCGGAATTAAAAACTAGTGTCACAGGAATGGTTCAAAACATAGAGAGTAGGAAGAGTCAGTCTTCTTGTACTTACGTCGGAATTGTGCCTTTTCTATATAATTCCGATGCAATTTCTGTGTTTCATCGTCAATAAGAGGGTCAGAGGGATACAGTAAACCTGGAGTAAAGCATCGCAATCAATAACTTGTGTCACAGGGATGGTTCAAATCATAAAAAGTAAGAAGAGTCAGTCTTCTTGTACTTAAGTCGGCATTGTGCCTTTTGTATTTAAATCCGATGCAATTTTTGTGTTTCATCGTCAATAAGAAGGTCCAAGGGATTCAGTAAACCTGAAGTGAAGCATCGGAAACTATGACTAGTGTCACAGGAATGGTTCAAAACATAGACAGTAGGAAGACTCAGTCTTCTGGTACTTAAGTCGGCATTGTGCCTATTGTATTTAATTCCGATGCAATTTCTGTGTTTCATCGTCAATATGACGGTCCAAGGGATACAGTAATCCTGGAATGAAGCATCGGAATCTAAAACTAGTGTCACAGGGATGGTTCAAAACATAGTCAGTAAGAAGAGTCAGTCTTCTTGTAATTAAGTCGGTATTGTGCGTTTTGTATTTAATTCCGATGCAATTTCTTTGTTTCATCGTAAATAAGAAGGTCCAAGGGATACAGTAAACCTGGAGTGAAACATCGGAATCTATAACTAGTGTCACAGGGACGGTTCAAAACATAGACAGTAAGATGAGTCAGTATTCTTGTACTTTAGTCGGCATTGTGCTTTTTGTATTTAATTCCGATGCTATTTCTGTGTTTCATCGTCACTAAGAAGGTCAGTGGGATACAGTAATCCTGAAGTTGAGCATAGACAGTAAGATCAGTCAGTCTTCTTGTTCTTAAGACGGCATTGTGCCTTTTGTATTTAATTCCGATGCAATTTCTGTGTTTCATCGTCAATAAGAAGGTCCAAGGGATACAGTAAACCTGCATGGAATTATCGGAATCTATAAGTAGTGTCACAGGAATGGTTCACAACATAGACAGTAAGAAGAGTCGGTCTTCTTGTACTTATGTCTGCATTGTGCCTTTTGTATTTAATTCCGATGCAATTTCTGTGTCTCATCGTCAATAGGAAGGTTCAAGGCATACAGTAAACCTGGAGTGAAGCATCGGTATCTATAACTTGTGTCACAGGGATGGTTCAAATCGTAGTCAGTAAGAAGAGTCAGTCTTCTTGTACTTAAGTCGGTATTTTGCCTTTTGTATTTAATTCCGATGCAATTTCTGTGTTTCATCGTCAATAAGGAGGATCGAGGGATACAGTAAGCCTGGAGTAAAGCATCGCAATCTATAACTTGTGTCACAGGGATGGTTCAAAACATAGACAGTAAGAAGAGTCAGTCTTCTTGTACTTAAGTCGGCATTGTGCCTTTTGTATTTAATTCCGATGCAATTTCTGTGTTCCACCGTCAATACGAAGGTCAGAGGGATACAGTAAACCTGTAGTGAAGCATCGGAATTAAAAACTAGTGTCACAGGAATAGTTCAAAGCATAGAGAGTAAGAAGAGTCAGTCTTCTTGTACTTACGTCGGAATTGTGCCTTTTCTATATAATTCCGATGCAATTTCTTTGTTTCATCGTCAATAAGAAGGTCAGAGGGATACAGTAAACCTGGAGTAAAGCATCGCAATCTATAACTTGTGTCACAGGGATGGTTCAAAACATAGACAATAAGAAGAGTCAGTCTTCTTGTACTTAAGTCGGCATTGTGCCTTTTGTATTTAATTCCGATGCAATTTCTGTTTTTCATCGTCAATAAGATGGTCATAGGGATATAGTAATCCTGAAGTTAAGCACCGGAATCTATGACTAGTGTCACAGGAATGGTTCAAAACATAGACTGTCAGAAGAGTCAGTCTTCTTGTACTTTAGTCAGCATTGTGCCGTTTGTATTTAATTCCGATGCAATTTCTGTGTTTCATCGTCAATAAGAAGGTCCAAGGGATACAGTATACCTGGAATGAAGCATCGGAATCTATAACTAGTGTCACAGGAATGGTTCAAAACATAGACAGAAAGAAGAGTCGGTCTTCTTGTACTTATGTCTGCATTGTGCCTTTTGTATTTAATTCCGATGCAATTTCTGTGTTTCATCGTAAATAAGAAGGTCCAAGGGATGCAGTAAACCTGGAGTGAAGCACCGGAATCTATTACTAGTGTCACAGGAATGGTTCAAAACATAGACTGTCAGAAGAGTCAGTCTTCTTGTACTTTAGTCAGCATTGTGCCGTTTGTATTTAATTCCGATGCAATTTCTGTGTTTCATCGTCAATAAGAAGGTCCAAGGGATACAGTATACCTGGAATGAAGCATCGGAATCTATAACTAGTGTCACAGGAATGGTTCAAAACATAGACAGTAAGAAGAGTCGGTCTTCTTGTACTTATGTCTGCATTGTGCCTTTTGTATGTAATTCCGAAGCAGGTTCTGTGTTACATCGTCAATAAGAAGGTCCAAGGGATACAGTAGACCTGAATTGAAGCATCGGAATCTATAAGTAATGTCACAGGAATGGTTCAAAACGTAGACAGTAAGAAGAGTCAGTCTTCTTGTACTTGAGTCGGCATTGTGTCTTTTGTATTTAATTTTGATGCAATTTCTGTGTTTCATCGTCAATAAGAAGGTCAGAGGGATACAGTAAACCTGAGGTGAAGCATCGGAATCTATAACTAGAGTCACAGGAATGGTTCAAACATAGACAGTAAGAAGAGTCAGTCTTCTTGTACTTAAGTCGGTATTTTGCCTTTTGTATTTAATTCCGATGCAATTTCTGTGTTTCATCGTCAATAAGGAGGTTCGAGGGATACAGTAAACCTGGAGTAAAGCATCGCAATCTATAACTTGTGTCACAGTTATGGTTCAAAACATAGACAGTAAGAAGAGTCAGTCTTCTTGTACTTAAGTCGGCATTGTGCCTTTTGTATTTAATTCCGATGCAATTTCTGTGTTCCACCGTCAATACGAAGGTCAGAGGGATACAGTAAACCTGTAGTGAAGCATCGGAATTAAAAACTAGTGTCACAGGAATGGTTCAAAGCATAGAGAGTAAGAAGAATCAGTCTTCTTGTAATTACGTCGGAATTGTGCCTTTTCTATATAAATCCGATGCAATTTCTGTGTTTCATCGTCAATAAGAAGGTCAGAGGGATACAGTAAACCTGGAGTAAAGCATCGCAATCCATAACTTGTGTCACAGGGATGGTTCAAAACATAGACAATAAGAAGAGTCAGTCTTCTTGTACTTAAGTCGGCATTGTGCCTTTTGTATTTAATTCCGATGCAATTTCTGTTTTTCATCGTAAATAAGAAGGTCCAAGGGATACAGTAAACCTGGAGTGAAGCACCGGAATCTATTACTAGTGTCACAGGAATGGTTCAAAACATAGACAGTAAGAAGAGTCGGTCTTCCTGTACTTATGTCTGCATTGTGCCTTTTGTATGTAATTCCGAAGCAGGTTCTGTGTTACATCGTCAATAAGAAGGTCCAAGGGATACAGTAGACCTGAATTGAAGCATCGGAATCTATAAGTAATGTCACAGGAATGGTTCAAAACGCAGACAGTAAGAAGAGTCAGTCTTCTTGTACTTGAGTCGGCATTGTGCCTTTTGTATTTAATTTTGATGCAATTTCTGTGTTTCATCGTCAATAAGAAGGTCAGAGGGATACAGTAAACCTGAGGTGAAGCATCGAATTCTATAACTAGAGTCACAGGAATGGTTCAAACACAGACAGTAAGAAGAGTCAGTCTTCTAGTACTTAAGTCGGCATTGTGCCTTTTGTATTTAATTCCGATGCAATTTCTGTGTTTCATCGTAAATAAGAAGGTCCAAGGGATACAGTAAACCTGGAGTGAAGCACCGGAATCTATTACTAGTGTCACAGGAATGGTTCAAAACATAGACTTTCAGAAGAGTCAGTCTTCTTGTACTTAAGTCGGCATTGTGCCTTTTGTATTTAATTCCGATGCAATTTCTGTGTCATCGTCAATACGAAGGTCAGAGGGATACAGTAAACCTGTAGTGAAGCATCGGAATTAAAAACTAGTGTCACAGGAATGGTTCAAAGCATAGAGAGTAAGAAGAGTCAGTCTTCTTGTACTTAAGTCGGCATTGTGCCTTTTGTATTTAATCCCGATGCCATTTCTGTGTATCATCGTCTATAAGAAGGTCATAGGGAAACAGTAATCCTGAAGTTAAGCATCGGAATCTATGACTAGTGTCACAGGAATTGTTCAAAACATAGATAGTAAGAAGAGTCAGTGTCCTTGTACTTAAGTCGGCATTGTGCCTTTTGCATTTAATTCCGATGCAATTTCTGTGTTTCATCGTCAATAGGAAGGTCATAGGGATACAGTAAACCTGAAGTGAAGCATCGGAAACTATGACTAGTGTCACAGGAATGGTTCAAAACATAGACAGTAGGAAGAGTCAGTGTTCTTGTACTTAAGTCGGCATTGTGCCTATTGTATTTAATTCCGATGCAATTTCTGTGTTTCATCGTCAATTAGAAGGCCCAAGGGATACAGTAAACCTGGAATGAAGCATCGGAATCTATAACTAGTGTCACAGGGATGGTTCAAAACATAGACAGTAAGAAGAGTCAGTCTTCTTGTACTTAAGTCGGCATTGTGCCTTTTGTATTTAATTCCGATGCAATTTCTGTGTTTCATCGTCAATAAGAAGGTCTTAGGGATACAGTAATCCTGAAGTTAAGCATCGGAATCTATGACTAGTGTCACAGGAATGGTTCAAACATAGACAGTAAGAAGAGTCAGTCTCCTTGTACTTAAGTCGGCATTGTGCCTTTTGTATTTCATTCCGATGCATTTTCTGTGTTTCATCGTACATAAGAAGGTCCGAGGGATCCAGTAAACCTCAAGTGAAGCATCGGAATAAAAAACTAGTGTCACAGGAATGGTTCTAAACATAGAGAGTAGGAAGAGTCAGTCTTCTTGTACTAACGTCGGAATTGTGCCTTTTCTATATAATTCCGATGCAATTTCTGTGTTTTATCGTCAATAAGAAGGTCATTGGGATACAGTAATCCTGAAGTTGAGCATCGGAATCTATGACTAGTGTCGCAGGAATGGTTCAAAACATAGACAGTAAGAAGAGTCAGTCTTCTTGTACTTAAGTCGGTATTGTGCCTTTTGTATTTAATTCCGATGCAATTCCTTTGTTTCATCGTCAATAAGAAGGTCCAAGGGATACAGTAGACCTGAATTGAAGCATCGGAATCTATAAGTAATGTCACAGGAATGGTTCAAAACATAGAGAGTAAGAAGAGTCAGTCTTCTTGTACATAAGTCGGCATTGTGCCTTTTGTATTTAATTTTGATGCAATTTCTGTGTTTCATCGTCAATAAGAAGGTCAGAGGGACACATTAAACCTGAGGTGAAGCATCGGAATCTATAACTAGAGTCACAGGAATGGTTCAAACATAGACAGTAAGAAGAGTCAGTCTTCTTGTACTTAAGTCGGCATTGTGCCTTTTGTATTTAATTCCGATGCAATTTCTGTGTTTCATCGTAAATAAGAAGGTCCAAGGGATACAGTAAACATGGAGTGAAGCACCGGAATCTATAACTAGTGTCACAGGAATGGTTCAAAGCATAGACTGTCAGAAGAGTCAGTCTTCTTGTACTTTAGTCGGCATTGTGCCGTTTGTATTTAATTTCGATGCAATTTCTGTGTTTCATCGCCAATAAGAAGGTCCAAGGGATACAGTAAACCTGGAGTGAAGCATCGGAATCTATAACTAGTGTCACAGGAATGGTTCAAAACATAGACAGTAAGAAGAGTCGGTCTTCTTGTACTTATGTCTGCATTGTGCCTTTTGTATTTAATTCCGATGCAATATCTGTGTCTCATCGTCAATAGGAAGGTCCAAGGGATACGGTAAACCTGGAGTGAAGCATCGGAATCTATAACTTGTGTCACAGGGATGGTTCAAAACATAGACAGTAAGAAGAGTCAGTCTTCTTGTACTTAAGTCGGCATTGTGCCTTTTGTATTTAATTCCGATGCAATTTCTGTGTTTCATCGTCAATAAGAACGTCATAGGGATACAGTAATCCTGAAGTTAAGCATCGGAATCTATGACTAGTGTCACAGGAATGGTTCAAAACATAGTCAGTAAGAAGAGTCAGTCTTCTTGTACTTAAGTCGGTATTGTGCCTTTTGTATTTAATTCAGATGCAATTTCTGTGTTTCATCGTCAATAAGAAGGTCCAAGGGATTCAGTAAACCTGAAGTGAAGCATCGGAAACTATGACTAGTGTCACAGGAATGGTTCAAAACATAGACAGTAGGAAGAGTCAGTCTTCTTGTACTTAAGTCGGCATTGTGCCTATTGTATTTAATTCCGATGCAATTTCTGTGTTCCATCGTCAATAAGAAGGTCCAAGGGATACAGTAAACCTGGAACGAAGCATCGGAATTTATAACTAGTGTCACAGGGATGGTTCAAAAATAGACAGCAAGAAGAGTCAGTCTTCTTGTACTTAAGTCGGCATTGTGCCTTTTGTATTTAATTCCGATGCAATTTCTGTGTTTCATCATCAATACGAAGGTCATAGGGATACAGTAATCCTGAAGTTAAGCATCGGAGTCTATGACTAGTGTCACAGGAATGGTTCAAAACATAGACAGTAAGAAGAGTCAGTCTCCTTGTACTTAAGTCGCCATTGTGCCTTTTATATTTCATTCCGATGCATTTTCTGTGTTTCATCGTACATAAGAAGGTCCGAGGGATCCAGTAAACCTCAAGTGAAGCATCGGAATAAAAAACTAGTGTCACAGGAATGGTTCAAAACATAGAGAGTAGGAAGAGTCAGTCTTCTTGTACTTACGTCGGAATTGTGACTTTTCTATATAATTCCGATGCAATTTCTGTGTTTCATCGTCAATAAGACGGTCAGACGGATACAGTAAACCTGGAGTAAAGCATCGGAATCTATAACTTGTGTCACAGGGATGGTTCAAACATAGACAGTAGGAAGAGTCAGTCTTCTTGTACTTAAGTCGGCATTGTGCATTTTGTATTTAATTCCGATGCGATTTCTGTGATTCATCGTCAATAAGAGGGTCATAGGGATACAGTAATCCTGAAGTTAAGCATCGGAATCTATGACTAGTGTCACAGGAATGTTTCAAAACATAGTCAGTAAGAAGAGTCAGTCTTCTTGTACTTAAGTCGGCATTGTGCCTTTTGTATTTAATTCCGATGCAATTTCTGTGTTTCATCGTCAATAAGAAGGTCTTAGGGATACAGTAATCCTGAAGTTAAGCATCGGAATCTATGACTAGTGTCACAGGAATGGTTCAAACATAGACAGTAAGAGGAGTCAGTCTCCTTGTACTTAATTCGGCATTGTGCCTTTTGTATTTCATTCCGATGCATTTTCTGTGTTTCATCGTACATAAGAAGGTCCGAGGGATCCAGTAAACCTCAAGTGAAGCATCGGAATAAAAAACTAGTGTCACAGGAATGGTTCAAAACATAGAGAGTAGGAAGAGTCAGTCTTCTTGTACTTACGTCGGAATTGTGCCTTTTCTATATAATTCCGATGCAATTTCTGTGTTTCATCGTCAATAAGAAGGTCAGAGGGATACAGTAAACCTGGAGTACAGCATCGGAATCTATAACTTGTGTCACAGGGATGGTGCAAACATAGACAGTAGGAAGAGTCAGTCTTCTTGTACTTAAGTCGGCATTGTGCCTTTTGTATTTAATTCCGATGCAATTTCTGTGTTTTATCGTCAATAAGAAGGTCTTTGGGATACAGTAATCCTGAAGTTAAGCATCGGAATCTATGACTAGTGTCACAGGAATGGTTCAAAACATAGTCAGTAAGAAGAGTCAGTCTTCTTGTACTTAAGTCGGTATTGTGCCTTTTGTATTTAATTCCGATGCAATTTCTTTGTTTCATCGTCAATAAGAAGGTCCAAGGGATACAGTAGACCTATATTGAAGCATCGGAATCTATAAGTAATGTCACAGGAATGGTTCAAAGCATAGAGAGTAAGAAGAGTCAGTCTTTTTGTACATAAGTCGGCATTGTGCCTTTTGTATTTAATTTTGATGCAATTTCTGTGTTTCATCGTCAATAAGAAGGTCAGAGGGATACATTAAACCTGAGGTGAAGCATCGGAATTTATAACTAGAGTCACAGGAATGGTTCAAACATAGACAGTAAGAAGAGTCTGTCTTCTTGTACTTAAGTCGGCATTGTGCCTTTTGTGTTTAATTCCGATGCAATTTCTGTGTTTCATCGTAAATAAGAAGGTCCAAGGGATACAGTAAACATGGAGTGAAGCACCGGAATCTATAAATAGTGTCACAGGAATGGTTCAAAGCATAGATTGTCAGAAGAGTCAGTCTTCTTGTACTTTAGTCGGCATTGTGCCGTTTGTATTTAATTTCGATGCAATTTCTGTGTTTCATCGCCAATAAGAAGGTCCAAGGGATACAGTAAACCTGGAGTGAAGCATCGGAATCTATAACTAGTGTCACAGGAATGGTTCAAAACATTGACAGTAAGAAGAGTCGGTCTTCTTGTACTTATGTCTGCATTGTGCCTTTTGTATTTAATTCCGATGCAATATCTGTGTCTCATCGTCAATAGGAAGGTCCAAGGGATACGGTAAACCTGGAGTGAAGCATCGGAATCTATAACTTGTGTCACAGGGATGGTTCAAAACATAGACAGTAAGAAGAGTCAGTCTTCTTGTACTTAAGTCGGCATTGTGCCTTTTGTATTTAATTCCGATGCAATTTCTGTGTTTCATCGTCAATAAGAAGGTCATAGGGATACAGTAATCCTGAAGTTAAGCATCGGAATCTATGACTAGTGTCACAGGAATGGTTCAAAACATAGTTAGTAAGAAGAGTCAGTCTTCTTGTACTTAAGTCGGTATTGTGCCTTTTGTATTTAATTCCGATGCAATTTCTGTGTTTCATCGTCAATAAGAAGGTCCAAGGGATTCAGTAAACCTGAAGTGAAGCATCGGAAACTATGACTTGTGTCACAGGAATGGTTCAAAACATAGGCAGTGGGAAGAATCAGTCTTCTTGTACTTAAGTCGGCATTGTGCCTATTGTATTTAATTCCGATGCAATTTCTGTGTTCCATCGTCAATAAGAAGGTCCAAGGGATACAGTAAACCTGGAACGAAGCATCGGAATCTATAACTAGTGTCACAGGGATGGTTCAAAACATAGACAGCAAGAAGAGTCAGTCTTCTTGTACTTAAGTCGGCATTGTGCCTTTTGTATTTAATTCCGATGCAATTTCTGTGTTTCATCATCAATACGAAGGTCATAGGGATACAGTAATCCTGAAGTTAAGCATCGGAGTCTATGACTAGTGTCACAGGAATGGTTCAAAACATAGACAGTAAGAAGAGTCTGTCTCCTTGTACTTAAGTCGCCACTGTGCCTTTTATATTTCATTCCGATGCATTTTCTGTGTTTCATCGTACATAAGAAGGTCCGAGGGATCCAGTAAACCTCAAGTGATGCATCGGAATAAAAAACTAGTGTCACAGGAATGGTTCAAAGCATAGAGAGTAGGAAGAGTCAGTCTTCTTGTACTTACGTCGGAATTGTGACTTTTCTATATAATTCCGATGCAATTTCTGTGTTTCATCGTCAATAAGACGGTCAGACGGATACAGTAAACCTGGAGTAAAGCATCGGAATCTATAACTTGTGTCACAGAGATGGTTTAAACATAGACAGTAGGAAGAGTCAGTCTTCTTGTACTTAAGTCGCCATTGTGCATTTTGTATTGAATTCCGATGCAATTTCTGTGTTTCATCGTCAATAAGAAGGTCATAGGGATACAGTAGTCCTGAAGTTAAGCATCGGAATCTATGAGTAGTGTCACAGGAATGTTTCAAAACATAGTCAGTAAGAAGAGTCAGTCTTCTTGTACTTAAGTCGGTATTGTGCCTTTTGTATTTAATTCCGATGCAATTTCTTTGTTTCATCGTCAATAAGGAGATCCAAGGGATACAGTAAACCTGAAGTGAAGCATCGGAATCTATGTCTAGTGTCACAGGAATGGTTCACAACATAGTCAGTAAGAGGAGTCAGTCTCCTTGTACTTAAGTCATCATTGTGCCTTTTGTATTTAATTCCGATGCAATTAGTGTGTTTCATCGTCAATAAGAAGGTCCAAGGCCTACAGTAAACCTGAAGTGAAGCATCAGAATGTATAACTAGTGTCACAGGAATGGTTCAAAACATAGACAGTCGGAAGAGTCAGTCTTCCTGTACTTAAGTCGGTATTGTGCCTTTTGTATTTAATTCCGATGCAATTTCTGTGTTTCATCGTCAATACGAAGGTCAGAGGGATACAGTAAACCTTTAGTGAAGCAACAGAATCTATAACTAGTGTCACAGAAATGGTTCAAAACATAGTCAGTAGGAAGAGTCAGTCTTCTTGTATTTAAGTCGGCATTGTGCCTTTTGTATTTAATTCCGATGCAATTAGTGTGTTTCATCGTCAATAAGAAGGTCCAAGGCATACAGTAAACCTGAAGTGAAGCATCAGAATCTATAACTAGTGTCACAGGAATGGTTCAAAACATAGACAGTCGGAAGAGTCAGTCTTCTTGTACTTAAGTCGGTATTGTGCCTTTTGTATTTAATTCCGATGCAATTTCTGTGTTTCATTGTCAATACGAAGGTCAGAGGGATACAGTAAACCTTTAGTGAAGCAACGGAATCTATAACTAGTGTCACAGGAATGTTTCAAATCATAGAGAGTTGAAAGATTCAGTCTTCTTGTACTTAAGTCGGCATTGTGCCTTTTGTATTTCATTCCGATGCATTTTCTGTGTTTCATCGTACATAAGAAGGTCCGAGGGATACAGTAAACCTCAAGTGAAGCATCGGAGTAAAAAACTAGTGTCACAGGAATGGTTCAAAACATAGAGAGTAGGAAGAGTCAGTCTTCTTGTACTTACGTCAGAATTGTGCCCTTTCTATATAATTCCGATGCAATTTCTGTGTTTCATCGTCAATAAGAAAGTCAGAGGGATACAGTAAACCTGGAGTAAAGCATCGCAATATATAAGTTGCGTCACAGGGATGGTTCAAAACATACACAGTAAGAAGAGTCAGTCTTCTTGTACTTAAGTCGGCATTGTGCCTTTTCTATTTAATTCCGATGCAATTCCTGTGTTTCATCGTCAATAAGAAGGTCATAGGGATACAGCAATCCTGAAGTTAAGCATCGGAATCTATGACTAGTGTCACAGGAATGGTTCAAAACATAGACAGTAGGAAGACTCAGTCTTTTTGTACTTAAGTCGGCATTGTGCCTATTGTATTTAATTCCGATGCAATTTCTGTGTTTCATCGTCAATAAGACGGTCCAAGGGATACAGTAAACCTGGAATGAAGCATCGGAATCTATAACTAGTGTCACAGGGATGGTTCAAAACATGGACAGTAAGAAGAGTCAGTCTTCTTGTACTTAAGTCATCATTGTGCCTTTTCTATTTAATTCTGATGCAATTTCTGTGTTTCATCGTCAATAAGAAGGTAAAAGGGGTACAGTAAACCTGGAGTGAAGCATCGGAATCTATAACTAGTGTCACAGGAATTGGTCAAATCGTAGGCAGTAAGAAGAGTCAGACATCTTTTACTGAAGTCGGCATTGTGCCTTTTGTATTTAATTCCGATGCAATTTCTGTGTCTCATCGTCAATAAGAAGGTCCAAGAGATGCAGTAAACTTGAAATGAACCATCGGAATCTATAACTAGTGTCACAGGAATGGTTCAAATCATAGTCAGTAAGAAGAGTCAGTCTTCTTGTACTTAAGTCGGCATTGTGCCTTTTGTATTTAATTCCGATGCAATTTCTGTGTTTCATCGTTAATAAGAACGTCCAAGGGATACAGTAAATTTGAAATAAACCATCGGAATCTATAACTAGTGTCACAGGAATGGTTCATAACATAGACAGTAGGAAAAGACAGTCTACATTTACTTAAGTCGGCATTGTGCCTTTTGTATTTAATTCCGATGCAATTTCTGTGTTTCATCGTCAATAAGAAGGTCAGAGGGATACAGTAAACCTGAAGTGAAGCATCGTAATCTATAACTAGTGTCACAGGAATGGTTCAAAACAGAGTCAGGAAGAAGAGTCAGTCTTCTTGCACTTAAGTCGGCATTGTGCCTTTTGTATTTAATTCCGATGCAATTAGTGTGTTTCATCGTCAATAAGAAGGTCCAAGGGATACAGTTAACCTGAAGTGAAGCATCGGAATCTATAACTGGTGTCACAGTAATGGTTCAAATCATAGACAGTAGGAAGAGTCAGTCTTCTTGTACTTAAGTCGGTATTGTGCCATTTGTATTTAATTCCGATGCAATTTCTGTGTTTCATCGTCAATAAGAAGGTCAGAGGGATACGGTAAACCTGTATTGAAGCATCGGAATCTATAACTAGTGTCACAGGAATGTTTCAAATCATAGAGAGTTGGAAGATTCAGTCTTCTTGTACTCAAGTCGGCATTGTGCCTTTTGTATTTCATTCCGATGCATTTTCTGTGTTTCATCGTACATAAGAAGGTCCGAGGGATACAGTAAACCTCAAGTGAAGCATCGGAATAAAAAACTAGTGTCACAGGAATGGTTCAAAACATAGAGAGTAGGAAGAGTCAGTCTTCTTGTACTTACGTCGGAATTGTGCCCTTTCTATATAATTCCGATGCAATATCTGTGTTTCATCGTCAATAAGAAAGTCAGAGGGATACAGTAAACCTGGAGTAAAGCATCGCAGTATATAACTTGCGTCACAGGGATGGTTCAAAACATACACAGTAAGAAGAGTCAGTCTTCTTGTACTTAAGTCGGCATTGTGCCTTTTCTATTTAATTCCGATGCAATTCCTGTGTTTCATCGTTAATAAGAAGGTCATAGGGATACAGCAATCCTGAAGTTAAGCATCGGAATCTATGATAGTGTCACAGGAATGGTTCAAAACATAGACAGTAGGAAGACTCAGTCTTTTTGTACTTAAGTCGGCATTGTGCCTATTGTATTTAATTCCGATGCAATTTCTGTGTTTCATCGTCAATAAGATGGTCCAAGGGATACAGTAAACCTGGAATGAAGCATCGGAATCTATAACTAGTGTCACACGGATGGTTCAAAACATGGACAGTAAGAAGAGTCAGTCTTCTTGTACTTAAGTCATCATTGTGCCTTTTCTATTTAATTCTGATGCAATTTCTGTGTTTCATCGTCAATAAGAAGGTAAAAGGGGTACAGTAAACCTGGAGTGAAGCATCGGAATCTATAACTAGTGTCACAGGAATTGGTCAAATCGTAGGCAGTAAGGAGAGTCAGACATCTTTTACTGAAGTCGGCATTGTGCCTTTTGTATTTAATTCCGATGCAATTTCTGTGTCTCATCGTCAATAAGAAGGTCCAAGAGATGCAGTAAACTTGAAATGAACCATCGGAATCTTTAACTAGTGTCACAGGAATGGTTCAAATCATAGTCAGTAAGAAGAGTCAGTCTTCTTGTACTTAAGTCGGCATTGTGCCTTTTGTATTTAATTCCGATGCAATTTCTGTGTTTCATCGTCAATAAGAAGGTCAGAGGGATACAGTAAACCTGAAGTGAAGCATCGGAATCTATAACTAGTGTCACAGGAATGGTTCAAAACAGAGTCAGGAAAAAGAGTCAGTCTTCTTGCACTTAAGTCGGCATTGTGCCTTTTGTATTTAATTCCGATGCAATTAGTGTGTTTCATCGTCAATAAGAAGGTCCAAGGGATACAGATAACCTGAAGTGAAGCATCGGAATCTATAAGTAGTGTCACAGTAATGGTTCAAATCATAGACAGTAGGAAGAGTCAGTCTTGTTGTACTTAAGTCGGTATTGTGCCATTTGTATTTAATTCCGATGCAATTTCTGTGTTTCATCGTCAATAAGAAGGTCAGAGGGATACGGTAAACCTGTATTGAATCATCGGAATCTATAACTAGTGTCACAGGAATGTTTCAAATCATAGAGAGTTGGAAGATTCAGTCTTCTTGTACTCAAGTCGGCATTGTGCCTTTTGTATTTCATTCCGATGCATTTTCTGTGCTTCATCGTACATAAGAAGGTCCGAGGGATACAGTAAACCTCAAGTGAAGCATCGGAATAAAAAACTAGTGTCACAGGAATGGTTCAAAGCATAGAGAGTAGGAAGAGTCAGTCTTCTTGTACTTAAGTCGCGATTGTGCTTTTTCTGTTTAATACCAATGCGATTTCTGTGTCTCATCGTCAATAGGAAGGTCCAAGGGATACAGTAAACCTGAAGTGAAGCATCGGAATCTATAACTAGTGTCACAGGAATGGTTTAAAACATAGTCAGTAATAAGAGTCAGTCTTCTTGTAGTTAAGTCGAAATTGTGCCTTTTCTATTTAATACCGATGCGATTTCTGTGTTTCATCGTCAATAAGAAGGTCAGAGGGATACAGTAAACCTGAAGTGAAGCATCGGAATCTATAACTAGTGTCACAGGAATGGGTCAAAACATAGTCAGTAAGAAGAGTCAGTCTTCTTGTACTTAAGTCGGCATTGTGCATTTTGTATTTAATTCCGATGCAATTTCAGTGTTTCATAGTCAATAAGAAGGTCCAAGGGATACAGTAAACCTGAATTTAACCATCCGAATCTGTAACTAGTGTCACAGGAATGGTTCAAACATAGACAGTAGGAAAAGTCAGTCTACACGTACTTAGTCGGCATTGTGCCTTTTGTATTTAATTCCGATGCAACGTCTGTGTTTCATCGTGAATAAGAAGGTCAGAGGGATACAGTAAACCTGAAGTGAAGCATCGGAATCTATAACTAGTGTCACAGGAATGGTTCAAAGCATAGACAGTAGGAAGAGTCAGTCTTCTTGTACGTAAGTCGGTATTGTGCCCTTTTCTATTTAATTCCGATGAAATTTCTGTGTTTCATCGTCAATACGAAGGTCAGATGGATACAGTAAAACTGAAGTTAAGCATCGGAATCTATAACTAGTGTCACAGGAATGGTTCAAACATAGTCAGTAAGAAGAGTCAGTCTTCTTGTAGTTAAGTCGGTATTGTGCCTTTTCTATTTAATTCCGATGCAATTTCTGTGTTTCATCGTCAATAAGAAGGTCAGAGGGATACAGTAAACCTGAAGTGAATCATCGGAATCTATAACTAGTGTCACAGGAATGGTTCAAAACATAGTCAGTAAGAAGAGTCAGTCTTCTTGTACTCAATTCGGCATTGTGCCTTTTGTATTTATTTCCGATGCAATTTCTGTGTTTCATAGTCAATAAGAAGGTCCAAGGGATACAGTAAGCCTGGAGTGAAGCATCTGAATCCATAACTAGTGTCACAGGAAAGGTTCAAAACATAGACAGTAAGATGAGTCAGTCTTCTTGTACTTAAGTCGGCATTGTGCTTTCTTTATTTAATTCCGATGCTATTTCTGTGTTTCATCGTCAATAAGAAGGTCCAAGGGATACAGTAAACCTAGAGTGACGCAACGGAATCTATAACTAGTGTCACAGGAATGGTTCAAAACATAGTCAGTAAGAAGTGTCAGTCTTCTTGTACTTAAATCGGCATTGTGCCTTTTGTATTTTATTCCGATGCAATTTCTGTGTTTCATCGTCACTAAGAAGGTCAGTGGGATACAGTTATCCTGAAGTTAGGCATCGGAATCTATAACTAGTGTCACAGGAATGGTTCAAAATATAGTCAGTAAGAAGAGTCAGTCTTCTTGTAGTTAAGTCGGTATTGTGCCTTTTCTATTTAATTCCGATGCAATTTCTGTGTTTCATCGTCAATAAGAAGGTCAGAGGGATACAGTAAACCTGAAGTGAAGCATCGGAATCTATAACTAGTGTCACAGGAATGGTTCAAAACATAGTCAGTAAGAAGAGTCAGTCTTCTTGTACTCAATTCTGCATTTGCCTTTTGTATTTAATTCCGATGCAATTTCTGTGTTTCATAGTCAATAAGAAGGTCCAAGGGATACAGTAAACCTGAAGTGAAGCATCGGAATCTATAACTAGTGTTACAGGAATGGTTCACAACATAGAAAGTAGGAGAAGTCAGTCTACACGTACTTATGTCGGCATTGTGCCTTTTCTATTTAATTTCGATGACATTTCTGTGTTTCATCGTCAATAAGAAGGTCAGATGGATACAGTAAAACTGAAGTGATGCTTCGGAATCTACAACTAGTGTCACAGGAATGGTTCAAAACATAGAGAGACGGAAGAGTCAGTCTTTTTGTACTTAAGTCGGCATTGTGCTTTTTGTATTTCATTCCGATGCAATTTCTGTGTTTCATCGTCAATAAGAAGGTCCGAGGGATACAGTAAACCTCAAGTGATGCATCGGAATAAAAAACCAGTGTCACAGGAATGTTTCAAATCATGGAGATTAGGAAGAGTCAGTCTTCTTATACTTAAGTCGGCATTGTGCCTTTTGTACTTCATTCCGATGCGATTTCTGTGTTTCATCGTCCATAAGAAGATCCAAGGTATACAGTAAACCTGGAGTGAAGCATCGGAATCCATAACTAGTGTCACAGGAATGGTTCAAAAATAGACAGTAATATGAGTCAGTCCTCTTGTACTTAAGTCGGCATTGTGCTTTCTTTATTTAATTCCGATGCTATTTCTGTGTTTCATCGTCAATAAGATGGTCCAAGGGATACAGTAAACCTAGAGTGACGCATCGGAATCTATAACTAGTGTCACAGGAATGGTTCAAAACATAGACATTAAGTTGAGTCACTCTTCTTGTACTTAAGTCGGCATTGTGCTTTTTTTATTTAATTCCGATGCAATTTCTGTGTTTAATCGTCAATAAGAAGGTCCAAGGGATACAGTAAACCTAGAGTGAAGCATCGGAATCTATAACTAGTGTCAGAGGAATGGTTCAAATCATAGTCAGTAAGATGAGTCAGTCTTCATGTACTTAAATAGGCATTGTGTTTTTTGTATTTAATTCCGATGCAATTTCTGTGTTTCATCGTCAATAATAAAGTCAGAGGGATACAGTAAACCTGAAGTGAAGCATCGGATCTATAACTAGTGTCACAGGAATGGTTCAAAACATAGTCAGTAAGAAGAGTAAGTCTTCTTGTACTTAAGTCGGTATTGTGCCTTTTGTATTGAATTCCGATGCAATTTCTGTGTTTCATAGTCATTAAGAAGGTCCAAGGGATACAGTACACCTGAAATGAACCATCGGAATCTATAACTGGTGTCACAGGAATGGTTCAAAACATAGACAGTACGAAAAGTCAGTCTACACGTACTTAAGTCGGCATTGTGCCTTTTGTATTTAATTTCGATGCAATGTCTGTGTTTCATCGTCAATAAGCAGGTCAGAGGGATACAGTAAACCTGAAGTGAAGTATCGGAATCTACAGCTAGTGTCACAGGAATGGTTCATCACATAGAGAGACGGAAGAGTCAGTCTTCTTGTACCTAAGTCGGCATTGTGCTTTTTGTATTTCATTCCGATGCAATTTCTAAGTTTCATCGCCCATAAGAAGGTCCGAGGGATACAGTAAACCTGAAATGAACCATCGGAATCTGTAACTAGTGTCACAGGAATGGTTCAAACATAGACAGTAATAAAAGTCAGTCTACACGTACTTAAGTCGGCATTGTGCCTTTTGTATTTAATTCCGATGCAATGTCTGTGTTTCATCGTTAATAAGAAGGTCAGAGGGATACAGTAAACCTGAAGTGAAGCATCGGAATCTATAACTAGTGTCACAGGAATGGTTCAAAGCATAGACAGTAGGAAGAGTCAGTCTTCTTGTACTTAAGTCGGTATTGTGACTTTTCTATTTAATTTCGATGAAATTTCTGTGTTTCATCGTCAATAAGAAGGTCCGATGGATACAGTAAAACTGAAGTGAAGCATCGGAATCTACAACTAGTGTCACAGGAATGGTTCAAAACATAGAGAGACGGATGAGTCAGTCTTCTTGTACTTAAGTCGGCATTGTGGTTTTTGTATTTCATTCCGATGCAATTTCTGTGTTTGATCGTCCATAAGAAGGTCAGAGGGATACAGTAAACCTGAAGTGAAGCATCGGAATCTATAACTAGTGTCACAGGAATGGTTCAAAACATAGACAGTAGGAAAAGTCAGTCTACACGTACTTAAGTCGGCATTGTGCCTTTTGTATTTAATTCCGATGCAATGTCTGTGTTTCATCGTCAATAAGAAGTTCAGAGGGATACAGTAAATCTGAAGTGAAGTATCGGAATCTATAACTAGTGTCACAGGAATGGTTCAAAACATAGACAGTAGGAAGAGTCGGTCTTCTTGTACTTAAGCCGGTATTGTGCCTTTTCTATTTTATTCCGATGAAATTTCTGTGTTTAATCTTCAATAAGAAGGTCAGATGGATACAGTAAAAATCAAGTGAAGCATCGGAATCTATAACTAGCGTCACAGGAATGGTTCAAAACATAGAGAGATGGAAGAGTCAGTCTTCTTGTACTTAAGTAGGCATTGTGCTTTGGTATTTAATTCCGATGCAATTTCTGTGTTTCATCGTCAATAAGAAGGTCCAAGGGATACAGTAAACCTAGAGGGAAGCATCGGAATCTATAACTAGTGTCACAGGAATGGTTCAAAACATGGACAGCAGGAAGAGTCAATCTTCTTGTACTTAAGCCGGTATTGTGCCTTTTCTATTTAATTCCGATGAAATTTCTGTGTTTCATCGTCAATAAGAAGGTGAGATGGATACAGTAAAAATTAAGTGAAGCATCGGAATCTATAACTAGCGTCACTGGAATGGTTCAAAACATAGAGAGATGGAAGAGTCAGTCTTCTAGTACTTAGGTCGGCATTGTGCATTTGTATTTCATCCCGATGCAATTTCTGTGTTTCATCGTCAATAAGAAGGTCAGAGGGATACAGTAAACCTGAAGTGAAGCATCGGAATCTATAACTAGTGTCACAGGAATGGTTCAAAACATAGACGGTAAGATGAGTCAGTCTTCTTGTACTTAAGTCGGCATTGTGCTATTTTTAATTAATTCCGATGCAATTTCTGTGTTTAATCGTCAATAAGAAGGTCCAAGGGATACAGTAAGCCTAAAGGGAGGCATCGGAATCTATAACTAGTGTCACAGGAATGGTTCAAAACATAGTCAGTAAGAAGAGTCAGTCTTCTTGTACTTAAATCGGCATTGTGCCTTTTGTATTTAATTCCGATGCAATTGCTGTGTTTCATCGTCAATAAGAAGGTCAGAGGGATACAGTAAACCTGAAGTGAAGCATCGGAATCTATAACTAGTGTCACAGGAATGGTCCAAAACATAGTCAGTAAGAAGAGTCAGTCTTCTTGTACTTAAGTCGGCATTGTGCCTTTTGTATTTAATTAGGATGCAATTTCTGTGTTTCATCGTCAATAAGAAGGTCCAAGGGATACAGTAAATCTGAAAAGAACCATCGGAATCTATAACTAGTGTCACAGGAATGGTTCAAAACATAGACAGTAGTAAAGACCAGTCTACACGTACGTAAGTCGGCATTGTGCTTTTTGTATTTAATTCCGATGCAATGTCTGTGTTTCATCGTCAATAAGCCGGTCAGAGGGATACAGTAAACCTGAAGTGAAGTATCGGAATCAATAACTAGTGTCACAGGAATGGTTCAAAACATAGACAGTAGGAAGAGTCAGTCTTCTTGTACTTAAGTCGGTATTGTGCCTTTTCTATTGCATTCCGATGAAATTTCTCTGTTTCATCATCAATAAGAAGGTCAGATGAATACAGTAAAACTGAAGCGAAGCAACGGAATCTATAACTAGTGTCACAGGAATGGTTCAAAATATAGTCAGTAAGAAGAGTCAGTCTTCTTGCAGTTAAATCGGTATTGTGCCTTTTCTATTTAATTCCGATGCAATTTCTGTGTTTCATCGTCAATAAGAAGGTCAGAGGGATACAGTAAACCTGAAGTGAAGCATCGGAATCTATAACTAGTGTCACAGGAATGGTTCAAAACATAGTCTGTAAGAAGAGTCCGTCTTCTTGTACTTAAGTCGGCATTGTGCTTTTGTATTTAATTCCGATGCAATTTCTGTGTTTCATCGTCAATAAGAAGGTCTAAGGTATAGAGTAAACCTGGAGTGAGGCATCGGAATCTATAACTAGTGTCACAGGAATGTTTCGAAACATAGACAGTAAGATGAGTCAGTCTTCTAGTACTTAAATCGGCATTGTGCCTTTTGTATTTAATTCCGATGCAATTTCTGTGTTTCATCGTCACTAAGAAGGTCAGTGGGATACAGTATTCCTGAAGTTAAGCATCGGAATCTATAACTAGCGTCACAGGAATGGTTCAAAACATAGAGAGACGGAAGAGTCAGTCTTCTTGTACTTAAGTCGGCATTGTGCTTTTGTATTTAATTCCGATGCAATTTCTGTGTTTCATCGCCAATAAGAAGGTCCAAGGTATACAGTAAACCTGGAGTGAAGCATCGGAATCTATAACTAGTGTTACAGGAATGGTTCAAAACATAGACAGTAAGATGAGTCAGTCTTCTTGTACTTAAGTCGGCATTGTGCATTTTTTATTTAATTCCGATGCAATTTCTGTGTTTAATCGTCAATAAGAAGGTCAGAGGGATACAGTAAACCTTAAGGGAAGCATCGGAATCTATAACTAGTGTCACAGGAATGGTTCAAAACATAGAGAGATGGAAGAGTCAGTCTTCTTGTACTTAAGTCGGCATAGTGCCTTTTCTATTGCATTCCGATGAAATTTCTCTGTTTCATCATCAATAAGAAGGTCAGATGAATACAGTAAAACTGATGCGAAGCAACGGAATCTATAACTAGTGTCACAGGAATGGTTCAAAATATAGTCAGTAAGAAGAGTCAGTCTTCTTGCAGTTAAATCGGTATTGTGCCTTTTCTATTTAATTCCGATGCAATTTCTGTGTTTCATCGTCAATACGAAGGTCAGAGGGATACAGTAAACCTGAAGTGAAGCATCGGAATCTATAACTAGTGTCACAGGAATGGTTCAAAACATAGTCTGTAAGAAGAGTCCGTCTTCTTGTACTTAAGTCGGCATTGTGCTTTTGTATTTAATTCCGATGCAATTTCTGTGTTTCATCGTCAATAAGAAGGTCTAAGGTATAGAGTAAACCTGGAGTGAGGCATCGGAATCTATAACTAGTGTCACAGGAATGTTTCGAAACATAGACAGTAAGATGAGTCAGTCTTCTAGTACTTAAATCGGCATTGTGCCTTTTGTATTTAATTCCGATGCAATTTCTGTGTTTCATCGTCACTAAGAAGGTCAGTGGGATACAGTATTCCTGAAGTTAAGCATCGGAATCTATAACTAGCGTCACAGGAATGGTTCAAAACATAGAGAGATGGAAGAGTCAGTCTTCTTGTACTTAAGTCGGCATTGTGCTTTTGTATTTAATTCCGATGCAATTTCTGTGTTTCATCGTCAATAAGAAGGTCCAAGGTATACAGTAAACCTGGAGTGAAGCATCGGAATCTATAACTAGTGTTACAGGAATGGTTCAAAACATAGACAGTAAGATGAGTCAGTCTTCTTGTACTTAAGTCGGCATTGTGCATTTTTTATTTAATTCCGATGCAATTTCTGTGTTTAATCGTCAATAAGAAGGTCAGAGGGATACAGTAAACCTTAAGGGAAGCATCGGAATCTATAACTAGTGTCACAGGAATGGTTCAAAACATAGTCAGTAAGAAGAGTCAGTCTTCTTGTACTTAAAACGACATTGTGCTTTTTGTATTTAATTCCGATGCAATTGCTGTGTTTCATCGTCAATAAGAAGGTCAGAGGGATACAGTAAACCTGAAGTGAAGTATCGGAATCTATAACTAGTGTCACAGGAATGGTTCAAAACATAGTCAGTAAGAAGAGTCAGTCTTCTTGTACTTAAGTCGGCATTGTGCCTTTTGTATTTAATTCCGATGCAATTTCTGTGTTTCATCGTCAATAAGAAGGTCCAAGGGATACAGTAAACCTGAAATGAACCATCTTTATCTATAACTAGTGTCACAGGAATGGTTCAAAACATAGACAGTAGGAAAAGTCAGTCTACACGTACTTAAGACGGCATTGTGCCTTTTGTATTTAATTCCGATGCAATATCTGTGTTTCATCGTCTATAAGAAGGTCAGAGGGATACAGTAAACCTGAAGTGAAGCATCGGAATCTATAACTAGTGTCACAGGGATGGTTCAAATCATAGACAGCAAGATGAGTCACTCTTCTTGTACTTAAGTCGGCATTGTGCTTTTTTTATTTAATTCCGATGCAATTTCTGTGTTTAATCGTCAATAAGAATGCCCAAGGGATACAGTAAACCTAGAGTGAAGCAACGGAATCTATAACTAGTGTCACAGGAATGGTTCAAATCATAGTCAGTAAGAAGAGTCAGTCTTCTTGTACTTAAATCGGCATTGTGCCTTCTGTATTTAATTCCGATGTAATTTCTGTGTTTCATCGTCAATAATAAGGTCAGAGGGATACAGTAAACCTGAAGTGGAGCATCGGATCTATAACTAGTGTCACAGAAGCGGTTCAAAACACAGTCAGTAAGAAGAGTCAGTCTTCTTGTACTTAAGTCGGCATTGTGCCTTTTGTATTTAATTCCGATGCAATGTCTGTGTTTCATCGTCAATAAGCAGGTCAGAGGGATACAGTAAACCTGAAGTGAAGTATCGGAATCTATAACTAGTGTCACAGGAATGGTTCAAAACATAGACAGTAGGAAGAGTCAGTCTCCTTGTACTTAAGTCGGTATTGTGCCTTTTCTATTTCATTCCGATGAAATTTCTGTGTTTCATCGTCAATAAGAAGGTCGGAGGGATACAGTAAACCTGAAGTGAAGTATCGGAATCTATAACTAGTGTCACAGGAATGGTTCAAAACATGGACAGTAGGAAGAGTCAGTCTTCTGGTACTTAAGCCGGTATTGTGCCTTTTCTATTTAATTCCGATGAAATTTCTGTGTTTCATCGTCAATAAGAAGGTGAGGTGGATACATTAAAAATTAAGTGAAGCATCGGAATCTATAACTAGCGTCACAGGAATGGTTCAAAACATAGAGAGGTGGAAGAGTCAGTCTTCTAGTACTTAAGTCGGCATTGTGCATTTGTATTTCATCCCGATGCAATTTCTGTGTTTCATCGTCAATAAGAAGGTCCAAGGTATACAGTAAACCTGGAGTGAAGCTTCGGAATCTATAACTAGTGTCACAGGAATGGTTCAAAACATAGACAGTAAGATGAGTCAGTCTTCTTGTACTTAAGTCGGCATTGTGCTTTTTTTATTTAATTCCGATGCAATTTCTGTGTTTAATCGTCAATAAGAAGGTCCAAGGGATACAGGAAATCTAAAGGGAAGCATCGGAATCTATAACTAGTGTCACAGGAATGGTTCAAAACATAGTCAGTAAGAAGAGTCAGTCTTCTTGTACTTAAATCGGCATTGTGCCTTTTGTATTTAATTCCGATGCAATTGCTGTGTTTCATCGTCAATAAGAAGGTCAGAGGGATACAGTAAACCTGAAGTGAAGCATCGGAATCTATAACTAGTGTCACAGGAATGGTTCAAAACATAGTCAGTAAGAAGAGTCAGTCTTCTTGTACTTAAGTCGGTATTGTGCCTTTTGTATTTAATTCCGATGCAATTTCTGTGTTTCATCGTCAATAAGAAGGTCCAAGGGATACAGTAAACCTGAAATGAACCATCGGAATCTATAACTAGTGTCACAGGAATGGTTCAAAACATAGACAGTAGTAAAGACCAGTCTACACGTACTTAAGTCGGCATTGTTCCTTTTGTATTTAATTCCGATGCAATGTCTGTGTTTCATCGTCAATAAGCCGGTCAGAGGGATACAGTAAACCTGAAGTGAAGTATCGGAATCTATAGCTAGTGTCACAGGAATGGTTCAAAACATAGACAGTAGGAAGAGTCAGTCTTCTTGTACTTAAGTCGGTATTGTGCCTTTTCTATTTCATTCCGATGAAATTTCTGTGTTTCATCGTCAGTAAGAAGGTCAGATGGATACAGTAAAACTGAAGCGAAGCATCGGAATCTATAACTAGTGACACAGGAATGGTTCAAAATATAGTCAGTAAGAAGAGTCAGTCTTCTTGTAGTTAAATCGGTATTGTGCTTTTTCCATTTAATTCCGATGCAATTTCTGTGTTTCATCGTCAATAAGAAGGTCAGAGGGATACAGTAAACCTGAAGTGAAGCATCGGAATCTATAACTAGTGTCACAGGAATGGTTCAAATCATAGTCTGTAAGAAGAGTCCGTCTTCTTGTTCTTAAGTCGGCATTGTGGTATTGTATTTAATTCCGATGCAATTTCTCTGTTTCATCGTCAAAAAGAAGGTCCAAGGTATACAGTAAACCTGGAGTGAGGCATCGAAATCTATAACTAGTGTCACAGGAATGTTTCGAAACATAGGCAGTAAGATGAGTCAGTCTTCTTGTACTTAAATCGGCATTGTGCCTTTTGTATTTAATTCCGATGCAATTTCTGTGTTTCATCGTCACTAAGAAGATCAGTGGTATACAGTATTCCTGAAGTTAAGCATCGGAATCTATAACTAGTGTCACAGGAATGGTCCAAAAATAGTCAGTAAGAAGAGTCAGTCTTCTTGTACTTAAATCGGCATTGTGCCTTTTGTATTTAATTCCGATGCAATTTCTGTGTTTCATCGTCACTAAGAATGTAAGTGGGATACAGTATTCCTGAAGTTAAGCATCGGAATCTATAACTAGTGTCACAGGAATGGTTCAAAACATAGACAGTAGGAAAAACCAGTCTACACGTACTTAAGTCTGCATTGTGCCTTTTGTATTTAATTCCGATGCAATTTCTGTGTTTCATCGTCAATAAGAAGGTCAGAGGGATACAGTAAACCTGAAGTGAAGTATCGGAATCTATAACTAGTGTCACAGGAATGGTTCAAAACAGAGACAGTAGGAAGAGTCAGTCTTCTTGTACTTAAGCCGGTATTTTGCCTTTTCTATTTAATTCCGATGAAATTTCTGTGTTTCATCACAATAAGAAGGAGAGATGGATACAGTAAAAATCAAGTGAAGCATCGGAATCTATAACTAGCGTCACAGGAATGGTTCAAAACATAGAGAGATGGAAGAGTCAGTCTTCTTGTACTTAAGTCGGCATTGTGCTTTTGTATTTAATTCCGATGCAATTCCTGTGTTTCATCGTCAATTAGAAGGTCCTAGGTATACAGTAAACCTGGAGTGAAGCATCGGAATCTATAACTAGTGTCACAGGAATGGTTCAAAACATAGACAGTAAGATGAGTCAGTCTTCTTGTACTTAAGTCGGCATTGTGCATTTTTTATTTAATTCCGATGCAATTTCTGTGTTTAATCGTCAATAAGAAGGTCAGAGGGATACAGTAAACCTAAAGGGAACAATCGGAATCTATAACTAGTGTCACAGGAATGGTTCAAAACATAGTCAGTAAGAAGAGTCAGTCTTCTTGTACTTAAATCGGCATTGTGCCTTTTGTATTTAATTCCGATGCAATTGCTGTGTTTCATCGTCAATAAGAAGGTCAGAGGGATACAGTAAACCTGAAGTGAAGCATCGGAATCTATAACTAGTGTCACAGGAATGGTTCAAAACATAGTCAGTAAGAAGAGTCAGTCTTCTTGTACTTAAGTCGGCATTGTGCCTTTTGTATTTAATTCCGATGCAATTTCTGTGTTTCATTGTCAATAAGAAGGTCCAAGGGATACAGTAAACCTGAAATGAACCATCGTTATCTATAACTAGTGTCACAGGAATGGTTCAAAACATAGACAGTAGGAAAAGTCAGTCTACACGTACTTAAGTCGGTATTGTGCCTTTTGTATTTAATTCCGATGCAATTTCTGTGTTTCATTGTCAATAAGAAGGTCAGAGGGATACAGTAAACCTGAAGTGAAGCATCGGAATCTATAACTAGTGTCACAGGGATGGTTCAAAACGTAGACAGTAAGATGAGTCACTCTTCTTGTACTTAAGTCGGCATTGTGCTTTTTTTATTTAATTCCGATGCAATTTCTGTGTTTAATCGTCAATAAGAATGTCCAAGGGATACAGTAAACCTAGAGTGAAGAACCGAATCTATAACTAGTGTCACAGGAATGGTTCAAATCATAGTCAGTAATAAGAGTCGGTCGTCTTGTACTTAAATCGGCATTGTGCCTTTTGTATTTAATTCCGATGCAATTTCTGTGTTTCATCGTCAATAATAAGGTCAGAGGGATACAGTAAACCTGAAGTGGAGCATCGGATCTATAACTAGTGTCACAGGAATGGTTCAAAACATAGACAGTAGGAAAGACCAGTCTACACGTACTTAAGTCGGCATTGTGCCTTTTGTATTTAATTCCGATGCAATGTCTGTGTTTCATCGTCAATAAGCAGGTCAGAGGGATACAGTAATCCTGAAGTTAAGCATCGGAATCTATGACTAGTGTCAGAGGAATGGTTCAAAACATAGTCAGTAAGAAGAGGCAGTCTTCTTGTACTGAAGTCGGTATTGTGCCTTTTCTATTTCATTCCGATGAAATTTCTGTGTTTCATCGTCAATAAGAAGGTCAGATGGATACTGTAAAACTGAAGCGAAGCATCGGAATCTATAACTAGTGTCACAGGAATGGTTCAAAGTATAGTCTGTAAGAAGAGTCCGTCTTCTTGTACTTAAGTCGGCATTGTGCTTTTGTATTTAATTCCGATGCAATTTCTGTGTTTCATCGTCAATAAGAAGGTCCAAGGTATACAGAAAACCTGGAGTGAGGCATCGGAATCTATAACTAGTGTCACAGGAATGTTTCGAAGCATAGACAGTAAGATGAGTCAGTCTTCTTGTATTTAAGTCGGCATTGTGCTTTTTTTATTTAATTCCGATGCGATTTCTGTGTTTAATCGTCAATAAGAAGGTCCAAGGGGTACAGTAAACCTAGAGTGGAGCATCGGAATCTATAACTAGTGTCACAGGAATGGTTCAAAACATAGTCAGTAAGAAGAGTCAGTCTTCTTGTACTTAAATCGGCATTGTGCCTTTTGTATTTAATTCCGATGCAATTTCTGTGTTTCATCGTCACTAAGAAGGTCAGTGGGATACAGTATTCCTGAAGTGAAGCATCGGAATCTATAACTAGTGTCACAGGAATGATTCAAAACATAGTCAGTAAGAAGAGTCAGTCTTCTTGTAGTTAAGTCGGTATTGTGCCTTTTCTATTTAATTCCGCTGAAATATCTGTGTTTCATCGTCAATAAGAAGGTCAGATGGATACAGTAAAACTGAAGCGAAGCATCGGAATCTATAACTAGTGTCACAGGAATGGTTCAAAACGTAGAGAGAGAGAAGAGTCAGTCTTCTTGTACTTAAGTCGGCATTGTGATTTTGTATTTCATTCCGATGCAATTTCTGTGTTTCATCGTCAATAAGAAGGTCCAAGGGATACAGTAAACCTGAAATGAACCATCTTTATCTATAACTAGTGTCACAGGAATGGTTCAAAACATAGACAGTAGGAAAAGTCAGTCTACACGTACTTAAGACGGCATTGTGCCTTTTGTATTTAATTCCGATGCAATTTCTGTGTTTCATCGTCTATAAGAAGGTCAGAGGGATACAGTAAACCTGAAGTGAAGCATCGGAATCTATAACTAGTGTCACAAGGATGGTTCAAATCATAGACAGCAAGATGAGTCACTCTTCTTGTACTTAAGTCGGCATTGTGCTTTTTTTATTTAATTCCGATGCAATTTCTGTGTTTAATCGTCAATAAGAATGTCCAAGGGATACAGTAAACCTAGAGTGAAGCAACGGAATCTATAACTAGTGTCACAGGAATGGTTCAAATCATAGTCAGTAAGAAGAGTCAGTCTTCTTGTACTTAAATCGGCATTGTGCCTTTTGTATTTAATTCCGATGCAATTTCTGTGTTTCATCGTCAATAATAAGGTCAGAGGGATACAGTAAACCTGAAGTGGAGCATCGGATCTATAACTAGTGTCACAGAAGTGGTTCAAAACACAGTCAGTAAGAAGAGTCAGTCTTCTTGTACTTAAGTCGGCATTGTGCCTTTTGTATTTAATTCCGATGCAATGTCTGTGTTTCATCGTCAATAAGCAGGTCAGAGGGATACAGTAAACCTGAAGTGAAGTATCGGAATCTATAACTAGTGTCACAGGAATGGTTCAAAACATAGACAGTAGGAAGAGTCACTCTCCTTGTACTTAAGTCGGTATTGTGCCTTTTCTATTTCATTCCGATGAAATTTCTGTGTTTCATCGTCAATAAGAAGGTCGGAGGGATACAGTAAACCTGAAGTGAAGTATCGGAATCTATAACTAGTGTCACAGGAATGGTTCAAAACATGGACAGTAGGAAGAGTCAGTCTTCTGGTACTTAAGCCGGTATTGTGCCTTTTCTATTTAATTCCGATGAAATTTCTGTGTTTCATGGTCAATAAGAAGGTGAGGTGGATACATTAAAAATTAAGTGAAGCATCGGAATCTATAACGAGCGTCACAGGAATGGTTCAAAACATAGAGAGATGGAAGAGTCAGTCTTCTAGTACTTAAGTCGGCATTGTGCATTTGTATTTCATCCCGATGCAATTTCTGTGTTTCATCGTCAATAAGAAGGTCCAAGGTATACAGTAAACCTGGAGTGAAGCATCGGAATCTATAACTAGTGTCACAGGAATGGTTCAACACATAGACAGTAAGATGAGTCAGTCTTCTTGTACTTAAGTCGGCATTGTGCTTTTTTTATTTAATTCCGATGCAATTTCTGTGTTTAATCGTCAATAAGAAGGTCCAAGGGATACAGGAAACCTAAAGGGAAGCATCGGAATCTATAACTAGTGTCACAGGAATGGTTCAAAACATAGTCAGTGAGAAGAGTCAGTCTTCTTGTACTTAAATCGGCATTGTGCCTTTTGTATTTAATTCCGATGCAATTGCTGTGTTTCATCGTCAATAAGAAGGTCAGAGGGATACAGTAAACCTGAAGTGAAGCATCGGAATCTATAACTAGTGTCACAGGAATGGTTCAAAACATAGTCAGTAAGAAGAGTCAGTCTTCTTGTACTTAAGTCGGCATTGTGCCTTTTGTATTTAATTCCGATGCAATTTCTGTGTTTCATCGTCAATAAGAAGGTCCAAGGGATACAGTAAACCTGAAATGAACCATCGGAATCCATAACTAGTGTCACAGGAATGGTTCAAAACATAGACAGTAGTAAAGACCAGTCTACACGTACTTAAGTCGGCATTGTTCCTTTTGTATTTAATTCCGATGCAATGTCTGTGTTTCATCGTCAATAAGCCGGTCAGAGGGATACAGTAAACCTGAAGTGAAGTAACGGAATCTATAGCTAGTGTCACAGGAATGGTTCAAAACATAGACAGTAGGAAGAGTCAGTCTTCTTGTACTTAAGTCGGTATTGTGCCTTTTCTATTTCATTCCGATGAAATTTCTGTGTTTCATCGTCAATAAGAAGGTCAGATGGATACAGTAAAACTGAAGCGAAGCATCGGAATCTATAACTAGTGACACAGGAATGGTTCAAAATATAGTCAGTAAGAAGAGTAAGTCTTCTTGTAGTTAAATCGGTATTGTGCCTTTTCCATTTAATTCCGATGCAATTTCTGTGTTTCATCGTCAATAAGAAGGTCAGAGGGATACAGTAAACCTGAAGTGAAGCATCGGAATCTATAACTAGTGTCACAGGAATGGTTCAAATCATAGTCTGTAAGAAGAGTCCGTCTTCTTGTACTTAAGTCGGCATTGTGGTTTTGTATTTAATTCCGATGCAATTTCTCTGTTTCATCGTCAAAAAGAAGGTCCAAGGTATACAGTAAACCTGGAGTGAGGCATCGGAATCTATAACTAGTGTCACAGGAATGTTTCGAAACATAGGCAGTAAGATGAGTCAGTCTTCTTGTACTTAAATCGGCATTGTGCCTTTTGTATTTAATTCCGATGCAATTTCTGTATTTCATCGTCACTAAGAAGATCAGTGGTATACAGTATTCCTGAAGTTAAGCATCGGAATCTATAACTAGTGTCACAGGAATGGTTCAAAAATAGTCAGTAAGAAGAGTCAGTCTTCTTGTACTTAAATCGGCATTGTGCCTTTTGTATTTAATTCCGATGCAATTTCTGTGTTTCATCGTCACTAAGAATGTCAGTGGGATACAGTATTCCTGAAGTTAAGCATCGGAATCTATAACTAGTGTCACAGGAATGGTTCAAAACATAGACAGTAGGAAAAACCAGTCTACACGTACTTAAGTCTGCATTGTGCCTTTTGTATTTAATTCCGATGCAATTTCTGTGTTTCATCGTCAATAAGACGGTCAGAGGGATACAGTAAACCTGAAGTGAAGTATCGGAATCTATAACTAGTGTCACAGGAATGGTTCAAAACAGAGACAGTAGGAAGAGTCAGTCTTCTTGTACTTAAGCCGGTATTTTGCCTTTTCTATTTAATTCCGATGAAATTTCTGTGTTTCATCACAATAAGAAGGACAGATGGATACAGTAAAAATTAAGTGAAGCATCGGAATCTATAACTAGCGTCACAGGAATGGTTCAAAACATAGAGAGATGGAAGAGTCAGTCTTCTTGTACTTAAGTCGGCATTGTGCTTTTGTATTTAATTCCGATGCAATTTCTGTGTTTCATCGTCAATTAGAAGGTCCAAGGTATACAGTAAACCTGGAGTGAAGCATCGGAATCTATAACTAGTGTCACAGGAATGGTTCAAAACATAGACAGAAAGGTGAGTCAGTCTTCTTGTACTTAAGTCGGCATTGTGCATTTTTTATTTAATTCCGATGCAATTTCTGTGTTTAATCGTCAATAAGAAGGTCAGAGGGATACAGTAAACCTAAAGGGAACAATCGGAATCTATAACTAGTGTCACAGGAATGGTTCAAAACATAGTCAGTAAGAAGGGTCAGTCTTCTTGTACTTAAATCGGCATTGTGCCTTTTGTATTTAATTCCGATGCAATTGCTGTGTTTCATCGTCAATAAGAAGGTCAGAGGGATACAGTAAACCTGAAGTGAAGCATCGGAATCTATAACTAGTGCCACAGGAATGGTTCAAAACATAGTCAGTAAGAAGAGTCAGTCTTCTTGTACTTAAGTCGGCATTGTGCCTTTTGTATTTAATTCCGATGAAATTTCTGTGTTTCATCGTCAATAAGAAGGTCCAAGGGATACAGTAAACCTGAAATGAACCATCGTTATCTATAACTAGTGTCACAGGAATGGTTCAAAACATAGACAGTAGGAAAAGTCAGTCTACACGTACTTAAGTCGGCGTTGTGCCTTTTGTATTTAATTCCGATGCAATTTCTGTGTTTCATTGTCAATAAGAAGGTCAGAGGGATACAGTAAACCTGAAGTGAAGCATCGGAATCTATAACTAGTGTCACAGGGATGGTTCAAAACGTAGACAGTAAGATGAGTCACCCTTCTTGTACTTAAGTCGGCATTGTGCCTTTTTTATTTAATTCCGATGCAATTTCTGTGTTTAATCGTCAATAAGAATGTCCAAGGGATACAGTAAACCTAGAGTGAAGCAACGGAATCTATAACTAGTGTCACAGGAATGGTTCAAATCATAGTCAGTAAGAAGAGTCAGTCGTCTTGTACTTAAATCGGCATTGTGCCTTTTGTATTTAATTCCGATGCAATTTCTGTGTTTCATCGTCAATAATAAGGTCAGAGGGATACAGTAAACCTGAAGTGGAGCATCGGATCTATAACTAGTGTCACAGGAATGGTTCAAAACATAGACAGTAGGAAAGACCAGTCTACACGTACTTAAGTCGGCATTGTGCCTTTTGTATTTAATTCCGATGCAATGTCTGTGTTTCATCGTCAATAAGCAGGTCAGAGGGATACAGTAATCCTGAAGTTAAGCATCGGAATCTATGACTAGTGTCAGAGGAATGGTTCAAAACATAGTCAGTAAGAAGAGGCAGTCTTCTTGTACTGAAGTCGGTATTGTGCCTTTTCTATTTCATTCCGATGAAATTTCTGTGTTTCATCGTCAATAAGAAGGTCAGATGGATACTGTAAAACTGAAGCGAAGCATCGGAATCTATAACTAGTGTCACAGGAATGGTTCAAAGTATAGTCTGTAAGAAGAGTCCGTCTTCTTGTACTTAAGTCGGCATTGTGCTTTTGTATTTAATTCCGATGCAATTTCTGTGTTTCATCGTCAATAAGAAGGTCCAAGGTATACAGAAAACCTGGAGTGAGGCATCGGAATCTATAACTAGTGTCACAGGAATGTCTCGAAACATAGACAGTAAGATGAGTCAGTCTTCTTGTTTTTAAGTCGGCATTGTGCTTTTTTTATTTAATTCCGATGCAATTTCTGTGTTTAATCGTCAATAAGAAGGTCCAAGGGGTACAGTAAACCTAGAGTGGAGCATCGGAATCTATAACTAGTGTCACAGGAATGGTTCAAAACATAGTCAGTAAGAAGAGTCAGTCTTCTTGTACTTAAATCGGCATTGTGCCTTTTGTATTTAATTCCGATGCAATTTCTGTGTTTCATCGTCACTAAAAAGGTCAGTGGGATACAGTATTCCTGAAGTGAAGCATCGGAATCTATAACTAGTGTCACAGGAATGATTCAAAACATAGTCAGTAAGAAGAGTCAGTCTTCTTGTAGTTAAGTCGGTATTGTGCCTTTTCTATTTAATTCCGCTGAAATATCTGTGTTTCATCGTCAATAAGAAGGTCAGATGGATACAGTAAAACTGAAGCGAAGCATCGGAATCTATAACTAGTGTCACAGGAATGGTTCAAAACGTAGAGAGAGAGAAGAGTCTGTCTTCTTGTACTTAAGTCGGCATTGTGCTTTTTGTATTTCATTCCGATGCAATTTCTGTGTTTCATCGTCCATACGAAGGTCCGAGGGATACAGTAAACCTCAAGTGATGCATCGGAATAAAAAACTAGTGTCACAGGAATGGTTCAAAACATAGAGAGTAGGAAGAGTCAGTCTTCTTGTACTTAAGTCGGCATTGTGCATTTTGTATTTCATTCCGATGCAATTTCTGTGTTTCATCGTCCATAAGAAGGTCCGAGGAATAGAGTAAACCACAAGTGAAGCATCGGAATAAAAAACTAGTGTCACAGGAATGGTTCAAAACATAGAGAGTAAGAAGAGTCAGTCTTCTTGTACTTAAGTCGGCATTGTGCTTTTGTATTTAATTCCGATGCAATTTCTGTGTTTCATCGTCAATAAGAAGGTCCAAGATATACAGTAAACCTGGAGTGAAGCATCGGAATCTATAACTAGTGTCACAGGAATGGTTCAAAGCATAGTCAGTAGGAAAAACCAGTCTACACGTACTTAAGTCGGCATTGTGCCTTTTGTATTTATTTCCGATGCAATGTCTGTGTTTCATTGTCAATAAGCAGGTCAGAGGGATATAGTAAAACTGAAGCAAAGCATTGGAATCTATAACGAGTGTCACAGGAATGGTTCAAAATATAGTCAGTAAGAAGAGTCAGTCTTCTTGTAGTTAAGTCGGTTTGTGCCGTTTCTATTTAATTCCGATGCAATTTCTGTGTTTCATCGTCAATAAGAAGGTCAGAGGGATACAGTAAAAACTGAAGTGAAGCATCGGAATCTATAACTAGTGTCACAGGAATGGTTCAAAACATAATCAGTAAGAAGAGTCAGTCTTCTTGTACTTAAGTCGGCATTGTGCTTTTGTATTTAATTCCGATGCAATTCCTGTGTTTCATCGTCAATAAGAAGGTCCAAGATATACAGTAAACCTGAAGTGAAGTATCGGAATCTATAACTAGTGTCACAGGAATGGTTCAAAACATAGACAGTAGGGTGAGTCAATCTTCTTGTACGTAAGTCGGTATTGTGCCTTTTCTATTTAATTCCGATGTAATTTCTGTGTTTCATCGTTAATAAGAAGGTCAGATGGATATAGTAAAACTGAAGCGAAGCATCGGAATCTATAACTAGTGTCACAGGAATGGTTCAAAATATAGTCAGTAAGAAGAGTCAGTCTTCTTGTAGTTAAGTCGGTATTGTGCTTTTTCTATTTAATTCCGATGCAATTTCTGTGTTTCATCGTCAATAAGAAAGTCAGAGGGATACAGTAAACCTGAAGTGAAACATCGGAATCTATAACTAGTGTCACAGGAATGGTACAAAACATAGTCCGTAAGAAGAGTCCGTCTTCTTGTACTTAAGTTGGCATTGTGCTTTTGTATTTAATTCCGATGCAATTTCTGTGTTTCATCGTCAGTAAGAAGGTCCAAGGTAAACAGTAAACCTGGAGTGAGGCATCGGAATCTATAACTAGTGTCACAGGAATCTTTCGAAACATAGACAGTAAGATGAGTCAGTCTTCTTGTATTTAAGTCGGCATTGCGCTTTTTTTATTTAATTCCGATGCAATTTCTGTGTTTAATCGTCAATAAGAAGATCCAAGGGATACAGTAAACCTAGAGTGGAGCATCGGAATCTATAACTAGTGTCACAGGAATGGTTCAAAACATAGTCAGTAAGAAGAGTCAGTCTTCTTGTACTTAAATCGGCATTGTGCCTTTTGTATTTAATTCCGATGCAATTTCTGTGTTTCATCGTCACTAAGAAGGTCAGTGGGATACAGTATTCCTGAAGTTAAGCATCGGAATCTATAACTAGTGTCACAGGAGTGGTTCAAAACATAGTCAGTAAGAAGAGTCAGTCTTCTTGTACTTAAGTCGGCATTGTGCCTTTTCTATTTAATTCCGATGAAATTTCTGTGTTTCATCGTCAATAAGAAGGTCAGATGGAAATAGTAAAACTGAAGCAAAGCATTGGAATCTATAACGAGTGTCACAGGAATGGTTGAAAACATAAACAGTAAGAAGAGTCAGTCTTCTTGTACTTAAGTCGGCATTGTGCCTCTTGTATTTAATTCCGATGCAATTTCTGTGTTTCATCGTCAATAAGAAGGTCCAAGGGTTACAGTAAACCTGAAATCAACCATCAGAATCTATAACTGGTGTCATAGGAATCGTTCAAAACATAGACAGTAGGAAAAACCAGTCTACACGTACTTCAGTCGGCATTGTGCCTTTTGTATTTAATTCCGATGCAATGTCTGTGTTTCATCGTCAATAAGTAGGTCAGAGGGATACAGTAAACCTGAAGTGAAGTATCGGAATCTATAACTAGTGTCACAGGAATGGTTCAAAGCATAGACAGTAGGAAGAGTCAGTCTTCTTGTACTTAAGCCTGTATGTGCCTTTTCTATTTAATTCCGATGAAATTTCTGTGTTTCATCGTCAATAAGAAGGTCAGATGGATACAGTAAAAATGAAGTGAATCATCGGAATCTATAACTAGCGTCACAGGAATGGTTCAAAACATAGAGAGATGGAAGATTCAGTCTTCTTCTCCTTAAGTCGGCATTGTGCTTTTGTATTTAATTCCGATGCAATTTCTGTGTTTCATCGTCAATACGAAGCTCCAATGTATACAGTAAACCGGGAGTGAAGCATCGGAATATATAACTAGTGTCACAGGAATGGTTCACAACATAGACAGTAAGATGAGTCAGTCTTCTTGTACTTAAGTCGGCATTGTGCTTTTTTTATTTAATTCCGATGCAATTTCTGTGTTTAATCGTCAATAAGAAGTTCCAAGGGATACAGTGAACCTAGAGGGGAGCATCGGAATCTATAACTAGTGTCACAGGAATTGTTCAAAACATAGTCAGTAAGAAGAGTCAGTCTTCCTGTACTTAAATCGGCATTGTGCCTTTTGTATTTAATTCCGATGCAATTGGTGTGTTTCATCGTCAATAAGAAGGTGAGAGGGATACAGTAAACCTGCAGTGAAGCATCGGAATCTATAACTAGTGTCACAGGAATGGTTCAAAACATAGTCACTAAGAAGAGTCAGTCTTCTTGTACTTAAGTCGGCATTGTGCATTTTGTATTTAATTCCGACGCAATTTCTGTGTTTCATCGTCAATAAGAAGGTCCAAGGGTTACAGTAAACCTGAAATGAACCATTGGAATCTATAACTAGTGTCACAGGTATGGTTCAAAACATAGACAGTAGGAAAAGTCAGTCTACACGTACTTAAGTCGGCATTGTGCCTTTTGTATTTAATTCCGATGCAATTTCTGTGTGTCATCGCCAATAAGAAGGTCAGAGGGATACAGTAAACCTGAAGTGAAGCATCGGAATCTATAACTAGTGTCACAGGAATGGTTCACATCATAGACAGTAAGATGAGTCACTCTTCTTGTACTTAAGTCGGCATTGTGCTTTTTTTATTTAATTCCGATGCTGATTCTGTGTTTAATCGTCAATAAGAAGGTCCAAGGGCTACAGTAAACCTAGAGTGAGGCATCGGAATCTATAACTAGTGTCACATTAATGGTTCAAAACATAGTCAGTAAGAAGAGTCAGTCTTCTTGTACTTAAGTCGGCATTGTGCCTTTTGTATTTAATTCCGATGCAATTTCTGTGTTTCATCGTCAATAAGAAGGTCCAAGGGTTACAGTAAACCTGAAATCAACCAACAGAATCTATAACTAGTGTCATAGGAATCGTTCAAAACATAGACAGTAGGAAAAACCAGTCTACACGTACTTCAGTCGGCATTGTGCATTTTGTATTTAATTCCGATGCAATGTCTGTGTTTCATCGTCAATAAGTAGGTCAGAGGGATACAGTAAACCTGAAGTGAAGTATCGGAATCTATAACTAGTGTCACAGGAATGGTTCAAAGCATAGACAGTAGGAAGAGTCAGTCTTCTTGTACTTAAGCCTGTATGTGCCTTTTCTATTTAATTCCGATGAAATTTCTGTGTTTCATCGTCAATAAGAAGGTCAGATGGATACAGTAAAAATGAAGTGAAGCATCGGAATCTATAACTAGTGTCACAGGAATGGTTCAAAGTATAGTCTGTAAGAAGAGTCCGTCTTCTTGTACTTAAGTCGGCATTGTGCTTTTGTATTTAATTCCGATGCAATTTCTGTGTTTCATCGTCAATAAGAAGGTCCAAGGTATACAGAAAACCTGGAGTGAGGCATCGGAATCTATAACTAGTGTCACAGGAATGTTTCGAAACATAGACAGTAAGATGAGTCAGTCTTCTTGTTTTTAAGTCGGCATTGTGCTTTTTTTATTTAATTCCGATGCAATTTCTGTGTTTAATCGTCAATAAGAAGGTCCAAGGGGTACAGTAAACCTAGAGTGGAGCATCGGAATCTATAACTAGTGTCACAGGAATGGTTCAAAACATAGTCAGTAAGAAGAGTCAGTCTTCTTGTACTTAAATCGGCATTGTGCCTTTTGTATTTAATTCCGATGCAATTTCTGTGTTTCATCGTCACTAAGAAGATCAGTGGGATACAGTATTCCTGAAGTGAAGCATCGGAATCTATAACTAGTGTCACAGGAATGATTCAAAACATAGTCAGTAAGAAGAGTCAGTCTTCTTGTAGTTAAGTCGGTATTGTGCCCTTTCTATTTAATTCCGCTGAAATATCTGTGTTTCATCGTCAATAAGAAGGTCAGATGGATACAGTAAAACTGAAGCGAAGCATCGGAATCTATAACTAGTGTCACAGGAATGGTTCAAAACGTAGAGAGAGAGAAGAGTCAGTCTTCTTGTACTTAAGTCGGCATTGTGCTTTTTGTATTTCATTCCGATGCAATTTCTGTGTTTCATCGTCCATACGAAGGTCCGAGGGATACAGTAAACCTCTAGTGATGCATCGGAATAAAAAACTAGTGTCACAGGAATGGTTCAAAACATAGAGAGTAGGAAGAGTCAGTCTTCTTGTACTTAAGTCGGCATTGTGCATTTTGTATTTCATTCCGATGCAATTTCTGTGTTTCATCGTCCATAAGAAGGTCCGAGGAATAGAGTAAACCACAAGTGAAGCATCGGAATAAAAAACTAGTGTCACAGGAATGGTTCAAAACATAGAGAGTAAGAAGAGTCAGTCTTCTTGTACTTAAGTCGGCATTGTGCTTTTGTATTTAATTCCGATGCAATTTCTGTGTTTCATCGTCAATAAGAAGGTCCAAGATATACAGTAAACCTGGAGTGAAGCATCGGAATCTATAACTAGTGTCACAGGAATGGTTCAAAGCATAGTCAGTAGGAAAAACCAGTCTACACGTACTTAAGTCGGCATTGTGCCTTTTGTATTTATTTCCGATGCAATGTCTGTGTTTCATTGTCAATAAGCAGGTCAGAGGGATATAGTAAAACTGAAGCAAAGCATTGGAATCTATAACGAGTGTCACAGGAATGGTTCAAAATATAGTCAGTAAGAAGAGTCAGTCTTCTTGTAGTTAAGTCGGTATTGTGCCGTTTCTATTTAATTCCGATGCAATTTCTGTGTTTCATCGTCAATAAGAAGGTCAGAGGGATACAGTAAAAACTGAAGTGAAGCATCGGAATCTATAACTAGTGTCACAGGAATGGTTCAAAACATAATCAGTAAGAAGAGTCAGTCTTCTTGTACTTAAGTCGGCATTGTGCTTTTGTATTTAATTCCGATGCAATTCCTGTGTTTCATCGTCAATAAGAAGGTCCAAGATATACAGTAAACCTGAAGTGAAGTATCGGAATCTATAACTAGTGTCACAGGAATGGTTCAAAACATAGACAGTAGGGTGAGTCAATCTTCTTGTACGTAAGTCGGTATTGTGCCTTTTCTATTTAATTCCGATGTAATTTCTGTGTTTCATCGTTAATAAGAAGGTCAGATGGATATAGTAAAACTGAAGCGAAGCATCGGAATCTATAACTAGTGTCACAGGAATGGTTCAAAATATAGTCAGTAAGAAGAGTCAGTCTTCTTGTAGTCAAGTCGGTATTGTGCTTTTTCTATTTAATTCCGATGCAATTTCTGTGTTTCATCGTCAATAAGAAAGTCAGAGGGATACAGTAAACCTGAAGTGAAACATCGGAATCTATAACTAGTGTCACAGGAATGGTACAAAACATAGTCCGTAAGAAGAGTCCGTCTTCTTGTACTTAAGTTGGCATTGTGCTTTTGTATTTAATTCCGATGCAATTTCTGTGTTTCATCGTCAATAAGAAGGTCCAAGGTATACAGTAAACCTGGAGTGAGGCATCGGAATCTATAACTAGTGTCACAGGAATGTTTCGAAACATAGACAGTAAGATGAGTCAGTCTTCTTGTATTTAAGTCGGCATTGTGCTTTTTTTATTTAATTCCGATGCAATTTCTGTGTTTAATCGTCAATAAGAAGATCCAAGGGATACAGTAAACCTAGAGTGGAGCATCGGAATCTATAACTAGTGTCACAGGAATGGTTCAAAACATAGTCAGTAAGAAGAGTCAGTCTTCTTGTACTTAAATCGGCATTGTGCCTTTTGTATTTAATTCCGATGCAATTTCTGTGTTTCATCGTCACTAAGAAGGTCAGTGGGATACAGTATTCCTGAAGTTAAGCATCGGAATCTATAACTAGTGTCACAGGAGTGGTTCAAAACATAGTCAGTAAGAAGAGTCAGTCTTCTTGTACTTAAGTCGGCATTGTGCCTTTTCTATTTAATTCCGATGAAATTTCTGTGTTTCATCGTCAATAAGAAGGTCAGATGGAAATAGTAAAACTGAAGCAAAGCATTGGAATCTATAACGAGTGTCACAGGAATGGTTGAAAACATAAACAGTAAGAAGAGTCAGTCTTCTTGTACTTAAGTCGGCATTGTGCCTTTTGTATTTAATTCCGATGCAATTTCTGTGTTTCATCGTCAATAAGAAGGTCCAAGGGTTACAGTAAACCTGAAATCAACCATCAGAATCTATAACTAGTGTCATAGGAATAGTTCAAAACATAGACAGTAGGAAAAACCAGTCTACACGTACTTCAGTCGGCATTGTGCCTTTTGTATTTAATTCCGATGCAATGTCTGTGTTTCATCGTCAATAAGTAGGTCAGAGGGATACAGTAAACCTGAAGTGAAGTATCGGAATCTATAACTAGTGTCACAGGAATGGTTCAAAGCATAGACAGTAGGAAGAGTCAGTCTTCTTGTACTTAAGCCTGTATGTGCCTTTTCTATTTAATTCCGATGAAATTTCTGTGTTTCATCGTCAATAAGAAGGTCAGATGGATACAGTAAAAATGAAGTGAAGCATCGGAATCTATAACTAGCGTCACAGGAATGGTTCAAATCATAGAGAGATGGAAGATTCAGTCTTCTTCTACTTAAGTCGGCATTGTGCTTTTGTATTTAATTCCGATGCAATTTCTGTGTTTCATCGTCAATACGAAGCTCCAATGTATACAGTAAACCGGGAGTGAAGCATCGGAATATATAACTAGTGTCACAGGAATGGTTCACAACATAGACAGTAAGATGAGTCAGTCTTCTTGTACTTAAGTCGGCATTGTGCTTTTTTCATTTAATTCCGATGCAATTTCTGTTTTTAATCGTCAATAAGAAGTTCCAAGGGATACAGTGAACCTAGAGGGGAACATCGGAATCTATAACTAGTGTCACAGGAATTGTTCAAAACATAGTCAGTAAGAAGAGTCAGTCTTCTTGTACTTAAATCGGCATTGTGCCTTTTGTATTTAATTCCGATGCAATTGCTGTGTTTCATCGTCAATAAGAAGGTGAGAGGGATACAGTAAACCTGCAGTGAAGCATCGGAATCTATAACTAGTGTCACAGGAATGGTTCAAAACATAGTCACTAAGAAGAGTCAGTCTTCTTGTACTTAAGTCGGCATTGTGCATTTTGTATTTAATTCCGACCCAATTTCTGTGTTTCATCGTCAATAAGAAGGTCCAAGGGTTACAGTAAACCTGAAATGAACCATTGGAATCTATAACTAGTGTCACAGGTATGGTTCAAAACATAGACAGTAGGAAAAGTCAGTCTACACGTACTTAAGTCGGCATTGTGCCTTTTGTATTTAATTCCGATGCAATTTCTGTGTTTCATAGTCATTAAGAAGGTCCAAGGGATACAGTAAACCTGAAATGAACCATCGGAATCTATAACTAGTGTCACAGGAATGGTTCAAAACATAGACAGTAGGAAAAACCAGTCTACACGTACTTAAGTTGGCATTGTGGCTTTTGTATTTAATTCCGATGCAATGTCTGTGTTTCATCGTCAATAAGCAGGTCAGAGGGATACAGTAAACCTGAAGTGAAGTATCTGAATCTATAACTAGTGTCACAGGAATGGTTCAAAACATAGACAGTAGGAAGAGTCAGTCTTCTTGTTCTTAAGTCGGTATTGTGCCTTTTCTATTTAATTCCGATGAAATTTCTGTGTTTCATCGTCAATAAGAAGGTCAGATGGATACAGTAAAACTGAAGCAAAGCATCGGAATCTATACTAGTGTCACAGAAATGGTTCAAAACGTACAGAGATTGAAGAGTCAGTCTTCTTGTACTTAAGTCGGCATTGTGCTTTTTGTATTTCATTCCGATGCAATTTCTGTGTTTCATCGTCCATAAGAAGGTCCGAGTAATACAGTAAACCTCAAGTGAAGCATCGGAATAAAAAACTAGTGTCACAGGAATGGTTCAAAACATAGAGAGTAAGAAGAGTCAGTCTTCTTGTACTTAAGTCGGCATTGTGCTTTTGTATTTAATTCCGATGCAATTTCTGTGTTTTATCGCTAATAAGAAGGTCCAAGGTATACAGTAAACCTGGAGTGAAGCATCGGAATCTATAACTAGTGTCACAGGAATGGTTCAAAACATAGACAGTAAGATGAGTCAGTCTTCTTGTACTTAAGTCGGCATTGTGCTTATTTTATTTAATTCCGATGCAATTTCTGTGTGTAATCGTCAATAAGAAGGTCAGAGCGATACAGTAAACCTGAAGTGAAGCATCGGAATCTGTAACTAGTGTCACAGGAATGGTTCAAAACATAGTCAGTAAGAAGAGTCATTCTTCTTGTACTTAAGTCGGCATTGTGCCTTTTGTACTTAATTCCGATGCAATTTCTGTGTTTCATCGTCAATAAGAAGGTCCAAGTGATACAGTAAACCTGAAATGAACCATCGGAATCTATAACTAGTGTCACAGGAATGGATCAAATCATAGACAGTTGGAAGAGTCAGTCTTCTTGTACTTAGGTCGGTATTGTGCCTTTTCAATTTAATTCCGATGAAATTTCTGTGTTTCATCGTCAATAAGAAGGTCAGATGGATACAGTAAAACTGAAGTGAAGCATCGGAATCTATAACTAGTGTCACAGGAATGGTTCAAAACATAGACAGTAGGAAAAACCAGTCAACACGTACTTAAGTCGGCATTGTGCCTTTTGTATTTAATTCCGATGCAATGTCTGTGTTTCATCGTCAATAAGCAGGTCAGAGGGATACAGTAAACCTGAAGTGAAGTATCGGAATCTATAACTAGTGTCACAGGAATGGTTCAAAACATAGACAGTAGGAAGAGTCAGTCTTCTTGTACTTAAGTCGGTATTGTGCCTTTTCTATTTAATTCCGATGAAATTTCTGTGTTTCATCGTCCATACGAAGGTCAGATGGATACAGTGAAACTGAAGCGATGCATCGGAATCTATAACTAGTGTCACAGGAATGGTTCAAAGCATAGAGAGATGGAAGAGTCTGTCTTCTTGTACTTAAGTCGGCATTGTGCTTTTTGTATTTCATTCCGATGCAATATCTGTGTTTCATCGTCCATAGGAAGGTCCGAGGGATACAGTAAACCTCAAGTGATACATCAGAATAAAAAACTAGTGGCACAGGAATGGTTCAAAACATAGGGTGTAGGAAGAGTCAGTCTACTTGTACTTAAGTCGGCATTGTGCCTTTTGTATTTCATTCCGATGCAATATCTGTGTTTCATCGTCCATAAGAAGGTCCGAGGAATACAGTAAACCTCAAGTGAAGCATCGGAAAAAAAAACTAGTGACACAAGAATGGTTCAAAACATAGAGAGTAAGAAGAGTCAGTGTTCTTGTACTTAAGTCGGCATTGGGCCTTTTGTATTTAATTCCGATGCAATTTCTGTGTTTCATCGTCAATAAGAAGGTCCAAGGTATACAGTAAATCTGGAGTGAAGCATCGGAATCTATAACTAGTGTGACAGGAATGGTTCAAATCATAGACATTAAGATTAGTCAGTCTTCTTGTACTTAAGTCGACATTGTGCCTTTTGTATTTAATTCCGATGCAATTTCTGTGTTTATCGTCAATACGAATGTCCAAGGGATACAATAAACCTGAAATGAACCATCGGAATCTATAACTAGTGTCACAGGAATGGTTCAAAATATAGACAGTAGGAAAAGTCAGTCTACTTGTACTTAAGTCGGCAATGTGCCTTTTGTATTTAATTCTAATGCAAAGTCTGTGTTTCATCGTCAATAAGAAGGTCAGAGGGATACAGTAAACCTGAAGTGAAGCATCGGAATCTATAACTTGTGTCACAGGAATGGTTCACATCATAGACAGAAAGATGAGTCACTCTTCTTGTACTTAAGTCGGCATTGTGCTTTTTTTATTTAATTCCGATGCTGATTCTGTGTTTAATCGTCAATAAGAAGGTCCAAGGGCTACAGTAAACCTAGAGTGAGGCATCGGAATCTATAACTAGTGTCACAGGAATGGTTCAAAACATAGTCAGTAAGAAGAGTCAGTCTTCTTGTACTTAAGTCGGCATTGTGCCTTTTGTATTTAATTCCGATGCAATTTCTGTGTTTCATAGTCATTAAGAAGGTCCAAGGGATACAGTAAACCTGAAATGAACCATCGGAATCTATAACTAGTGTCACAGGAATGGTTCAAAACATAGACAGTAGGAAAAACCAGTCTACACGTACTTAAGTTGGCATTGTGGCTTTTGTATTTAATTCCGATGCAATGTCTGTGTTTCATCGTCAATAAGCAGGTCAGAGGGATACAGTAAACCTGAAGTGAAGTATCTGAATCTATAACTAGTGTCACAGGAATGGTTCAAAACATAGACAGTAGGAAGAGTCAGTCTTCTTGTACTTAAGTCGGTATTGTGCCTTTTCTATTTAATTCCGATGAAATTTCTGTGTTTCATCGTCAATAAGAAGGTCAGATGGATACAGTAAAACTGAAGCAAAGCATCGGAATCTATACTAGTGTCACAGAAATGGTTCAAAACGTACAGAGATTGAAGAGTCAGTCTTCTTGTACTTAAGTCGGCATTGTGCTTTTTGTATTTAATTCCGATGCAATTTCTGTGTTTCATCGTCCATAAGAAGGTCCAAGGGATACAGTAAACCTCAAGTGATGCATCGGAATAAAAAACTAGTGTCACAGGAATGGTTCAAAACATAGAGAGTAGGAAGAGTCAGTCTTCTTGTACTTAAGTCGGCATTGTGCCTTTTGTATTTCATTCCGATGCAATTTCTGTGTTTCATCGTCCATAAGAAGGTACGAGTAATACAGTAAACCTCAAGTGAAGCATCGGAATAAAAAACTAGTGTCACAGGAATGGTTCAAAACATAGAGAGTAAGAAGAGTCAGTCTTCTTGTACTTAAGTCGGCATTGTGCTTTTGTATTTAATTCCGATGCAATTTCTGTGTTTCATCGCTAATAAGAAGGTCCAAGGTATACAGTAAACCTGGAGTGAAGCATCGGAATCTATAACTAGTGTCACAGGAATGGTTCAAAACATAGACAGTAAGATGAGTCAGTCTACTTGTACTTAAGTCGGCATTGTGCTTTTTTTATTTAATTCCGATGCAATTTCTGTGTGTAATCGTCAATAATAAGGTCAGAGCGATACAGTAAACCTGAAGTGAAGCATCGGAATCTGTAACTAGTGTCACAGGAATGGTTCAAAACATAGTCAGTAAGAAGAGTCATTCTTCTTGTACTTAAGTCGGCATTGTGCCTTTTGTACTTAATTCCGATGCAATTTCTGTGTTTCATCGTCAATAAGAAGGTCCAAGTGATACAGTAAACCTGAAATGAACCATCGGAATCTATAACTAGTGTCACAGGAATGGATCAAATCATAGACAGTTGGAAGAGTCAGTCTTCTTGTACTTAGGTCGGTATTGTGCCTTTTCAATTTAATTCCGATGAAATTTCTGTGTTTCATCGTCAATAAGAAGGTCAGATGGATACAGTAAAACTGAAGTGAAGCATCGGAATCTATAACTAGTGTCACAGGAATGGTTCAAAACATAGACAGAAGGAAAAACCAGTCAACACGTACTTAAGTCGGCATTGTGCCTTTTGTATTTAATTCCGATGCAATGTCTGTGTTTCATCGTCAATAAGCAGGTCAGAGGGATACAGTAAACCTGAAGTGAAGTATCGGAATCTATAACTAGTGTCACAGGAATGGTTCAAAACATAGACTGTAGGAAGAGTCAGTCTTCTTGTACTTAAGTCGGTATTGTGCCTTTTCTATTTAATTCCGATGAAATTTCTGTGTTTCATCGTCCATACGAAGGTCAGATGGATACAGTGAAACTGAAGCGATGCATCGGAATCTATAACTAGTGTCACAGGAATGGTTCAAAGCATAGAGAGATGGAAGAGTCTGTCTTCTTGTACTTAAGTCGGCATTGTGCTTTTTGTATTTCATTCCTATGCAATATCTGTGTTTCATCGTCCATAAGAAGGTCCGAGGGATACAGTAAACCTCAAGTGATACATCAGAATAAAAAACTAGTGGCACAGGAATGGTTCAAAACATAGGGTGTAGGAAGAGTCAGTCTACTTGTACTTAAGTCGGCATTGTGCCTTTTGTATTTCATTCCGATGCAATATCTGTGTTTCATCGTCCATAAGAAGGTCCGAGGAATACAGTAAACCTCAAGTGAAGCATCGGAAAAAAAACTAGTGACACAAGAATGGTTCAAAACATAGAGAGTAAGAAGAGTCAGTGTTCTTGTACTTAAGTCGGCATTGGGCCTTTTGTATTTAATTCCGATGCAATTTCTGTGTTTCATCGTCAATAAGAAGGTCCAAGGTATACAGTAAATCTGGAGTGAAGCATCGGAATCTATAACTAGTGTGACAGGAATGGTTCAAATCATAGACAGTAAGATGAGTCAGTCTTCTTGTACTTAAGTCGACATTGTGCATTTTGTATTTAATTCCGATGCAATTTCTGTGTTTATCGTCAATACGAATGTCCAAGGGATACAATAAACCTGAAATGAACCATCGGAATCTATAACTAGTGTCACAGGAATGGTTCAAAATATAGACAGTAGGAAAAGTCAGTCTACTCGTACTTAAGTCGGCAATGTGCCTTTTGTATTTAATTCTAATGCAAAGTCTGTGTTTCATCGTCAATAAGAAGGGCAGAGGGATACAGTAAAACTGAAGTGAAGCATCGGAATCTATAACTAGTGCCACAGGAATGGATCAAATCATAGACAGTAGGAAGAGCCAGTCTTCTTGTACTTAAGTCGGTATTGTGCCTTTTCAATTTAATTCCGATGAAATTTCTGTGTTTCATCGTCAATAAGAAGGTCAAATGGATACAGTAAAACTGAAGTGAAGCATCGGAATCTATTACTAGTTTCACAGGAATGGTTCAAAACATAGAGAGATGGAAGAGTCAGTCTTCTTGTACTTAAGTCGGCATTGTGCTTTTTGTATTTCATTCCGCTGCAATTTCTGTGTTTCATCGTCAATAAGAAGGTCAGAGGGATACAGTAAACCTGAAGTGAAGCATCGGAATGTATAACTGTATTACAGGAATGGTTCCAAACATAGTCAGTAAGAAGAGTCAGTCTTCTTGTACGTAAGACGGCATTGTGACTTTTGTATTTAATTCCGATGCAATTTCTGTGTTACATCGTCAATAAGAAGGTCAGAGGGATACAGTAAACCTGAAGTGAAGCTTCGGAATCTATAACTAGTGTCACAGGAATGGTTCAAAATATAGACAGTAAGTTGAGTCAGTCTTCTTGTGCTTAAGTCGGCATTGTGCATTCTTTATTTAATTCCGATGCAATTTCTGTGTTTAATCGTCAATAAGAAGGTCCAAGGGATACAGTAAACATAGAGTGAAGCATCGGAATCTATAACTAGTGTTACAGGATTGGTTCAAAACATAATCAGTAAGAAGAGTCAGTCTTCTTGTACTTAAATCGGCATTGTGCCTTTTGTATTTAATTCCGATGCAATTTCTGTGTTGCATCGTCAATAATATGGTCAGAGAGATACAGTAAACCTGAAGTGAAGCATCGGAATCTATAACTAGTGTCACAGGAAAGGTTCAAAACGTAGAGAGGTTGAAGAGTCAGTCTTCTTGAACTTAAGTCGGCATTGTGCTTTTTGTATTTCATTCCGATGCAATTTCTGTATTTCATCGTCCACAAGAAGGTCCGAGGGATACAGTAAACCTCAAGTGATGCATCGGAATAAGAAACTAGTGTCACAGGAATGGTTCAAAACATAGTGAGTAGGAAGAGTCAGTCTTCTTGTACTTAAGTCGGCATTGTGCCTTTTGTATTTCATTCCGATGCAATTTCTGTGTTTCATCGTCCATAAGAAGGTCCGAGGAATACAGTAAACCTCAAGTGAAGCATCGGAATAATAAACTAGTGTCACAGGAATGGTTCAAAACATAGAGAGTAAGAAGAGTCAGTCTTCTTGTACTTAAGTCGGCATTGTGCTTTTGTATTTAATTCCGATGCAATTTCTGTGTTTCATCGTCAATAAGAAGGACCAAGGTATACAGTAAACCTGGAGTGAAGCATCGGAATCTAAAACTAGTGTCACAGGAATGGTTCAAAACATAGACAGTAAGATGGGTCAGTCTTCTTGTACTTAAGTCGGCATTGTGCTTTTTTTATTTAATTCCGATGCAATTTCTGTGTTTAATCGTCAATAAGAAGGTCGAAGGTATACAGTAAACCTAGAGGGAAGCATCGGAATCTACAACTAGTGTCACAGGAATAGTTCAAAGCATAGTCAGTAAGGAGAGTCAGTCTTCTTGTACTTAAATCGGCATTGTGCCTTTCGTATTTAATTCCGATGCAATTTCTGTGTTTCATCGTCAATAAGAAGGTCAGAGGGATACAGTAAACCTGAAGTGAAGCATCGGAATCTATAACTAATGTCACAGGAATGGTTCAAAACATAGTCAGTAAGAAGAGTCATTCTTCTTGTACTTAAGTCGGCATTGTGCCTTTTGTATTTAATTCCGATGCAACTTCTGTGTTTCATAGTCATTAAGAAGGTCCAAGGGATACAGTAAACCTGAAATGAACCATCGGAATCTATAACTAGTGTCACAGGAATGGTTCAAAACATAGACAGTAAAAAAAACCAGTCTACACGTACTTAAGTTGGCATTGTGGCTTTTGTATTTAATTCCGATGCAATGTCTGTGTTTCTTCGTCAATAAGCAGGTCAGAGGGATACAGTAAACCTGAAGAGAAGTATCTGAATCTATAACTAGTGTCACAGGAATGGTTCAAAACATAGACAGTAGGAAGAGTCAGTCTTCTTGTACTTAAGTCGGTATTGTGCCTTTTCTATTTAATTCCGATGAAATTTCTGTGTTTCATCGTCAATAAGAAGGTCAGATGGATACTGTAAAACTGAAGCGAAGCATCGGAATCTATACTAGTGTCACAGAAATGGTTCAAAACGTAGAGAGATTGAAGAGTCAGTCTTCTTGAACTTAAGTCGGCATTGTGCTTTTTGTATTTCATTCCGATGCAATTTCTGTTTTTCATCGTCCACAAGAAGGTCCGAGGGATACAGTAAACCTCAAGTGATGCATCGGAATAAAAAACTAGTGTCACAGGAATGGTTCAAAACATAGTGAGTAGGAAGAGTCAGTCTTCTTGTACTTAAGTCGGCATTGTGCCTTTTGTATTTCATTCCGATGCAATTTCTGTGTTTCATCGTCCATAAGAAGGTCCGAGGAATACAGTAAACTTCAAGTGAAGCATCGGAATAATAAACTAGTGTCACAGGAATGGTTCAAAACATAGAGAGTAAGAAGAGTCAGTCTTCTTGTACTTAAGTCGGCATTGTGCTTTTGTATTTAATTCCGATGCAATTTCTGTGTTTCATCGTCAATAGGAAGGACCAAGGTATACAGTAAACCTGGAGTGAAGCATCGGAATCTAAAACTAGTGTCACAGGAATGGTTCAAAACATAGACAGTAAGATGGGTCAGTCTTCTTGTACTTAAGTCGGCATTGTGCTTTTTTTATTTAATTCCGATGCAATTTCTGTGTTTCATCGTCAATAAGAAGGTCAGAGGGATACAGTGAACCTGAAGTGAAGCATCGGAATCTATAACTAATGTCACAGGAATGGTTCAAAACATAGTCAGTAAGAAGAGTCATTCTTCTTGTACTTAAGTCGGCATTGTGCCTTTTGTATTTAATTCCGATGCAATTTCTGTGTTTCATCGCCAATAAGATGGTCCAAGGGATACAGTAAACCTGAAATGAACCATCGGAATCTATAACTAGTGTCACAGGAATGGATCAAATCATAGACAGTTGGAAGAGTCAGTCTTCTTGTACTTAAGTCGGTATTGTGCCTTTTCAATTTAATTCCGATGAAATTTCTGTGTTTCATCGTCAATAAGAAGGTCAGATGGATACAGTAAAACGGAAGTGAAGCATCGGAATCTATAACTAGTGTCACTGGAATGGTTCAAAACATAGACAGTAGGAAAAACCAGTACACACGTACTTAAGTCGGCATTGTGCCTTTTGTATCTAATTCCGATGCAATGTCTGTGTTTCATCGTCAATAAGAAGGTCAGAGGGATACAGTAAACCTGAAGTGAAATATCGGAATCTATAACTAGTGTCACAGGAATGGTTCAAAACATAGACAGTAGGAAGAGTCAGTCTTCTTGTACTTAAGTCGGTATTGTGCCTTTTCTATTTAATTCCGATGAAATTTCTGTGTTTCATCGTCCATACGAAGGTCAGATGGATACAGTGAAACTGAAGCGAAGCATCGGAATCTATAACTAGTGTCACAGCAATGGTTCAAAACATAGAGAGATGGAAGAGTCAGTCTTCTTGTACTTAAGTCGGCATTGTGCTTTTTGTATTTCATTCCGATGCAATTTCTGTGTTTCATCGTCCATAAGAAGGTCCGAGGGACACAGTAAACGTCAAGTGATGCATCGGAAAAAAAAACTAGTGTCACAGGAATGGTTCAAAACATAGAGAGTAAGAAGAGTCAGTCTACTTGTACTTAAGTCGGCATTGTGCATTTTGTACTTCATTCCGATGCAATTTCTGTGTTTCATCGCCAATAAGAAGGTCCAAGGGATACAGTTAACGTGAAATGAACCATCGGAATCTATAACTAGTGTCACAGGAATGGTTCAAAACATAGTCAGTAAGGAGAGTCAGTCTTCTTGTACTTAAATCGGCATTGTGCCTTTTGTATTTAATTCCGATGCAATTTCTGTGTTTCATCGTCAATAAGAAGGTCAGAGGGATACAGTAAATCTGAAGTGAAGCATCGGAATCTATAACTAGTGTCACAGGAATGGTTCAAAACATAGTCAATAAGAAGAGTCATTCTTCTTGTACTTAAGTCGGCATTGTGCCTTTTGTATTTAATTCCGATGCAATATCTGTGTTTCATCGCCAATAAGAAGGTCCAAGGGATACAGTAAACCTCAAATGAAGCATCGGAATGTATAACTAGTGTCACAGGAATGGATCAAATCATAGACAGTTGGAAGAGTCAGTCTTCTTGTACTTAAGTCGGTATTGTGCTTTTTCAATTTAATTCCGATGAAATTTCTGTGTTTCATCGTCAATAAGAAGGTCAGATGGATACAGTAAAACTGAAGTGAAGCATCGGAATCTATAACTAGTGTCACAGGAATGGTTCAAAACATAGACAGTAGGAAAAACCAGTACACACGTACTTAAATCGGCATTGTGCCTTTTGTATTTAATTCCGATGCAATGTCTGTGTTTCATCGTCAATAAGAAGGTCAGAGGGATACAGTAAACCTGAAGTGAAGTATCGGAATCTATAACTAGTGTCACAGGAATGGTTCAAAACATAGACAGTAGGAAGAGTCAGTCTTCTCGTACTTAAGTCGGTACTGTGCCTTTTCTATTTAATTCCGATGAAATTTCTGTGTTTCATCGTCCATACGAAGGTCAGATGGATACAGTGAAACTGAAGCGAAGCATCGGAATCTATAACTAGTGTCACAGGAATGGTTGAAAACATAGTCAGTAAGAAGAGTCCGTCTTCTTGTACTTAAGTTGGCATTGTGCTTTTGTATTTAATTCCGATGCAATGTCTGTGTTTCATCGTCAATAAGAAGGTCCAAGGTATTCAGTAAACCTGGAGTGAGGCATCGGAATCTATAACTAGTGTCACAGGAATGGCTCGAAACATAGACAGTAAGATGAGTCAGTCTACTTGTATTTAAGTCGGCATTGTGCTTTTTTTATTTAATTCCGATGCAATTTCTGGGTTTAATCGTCAATAAGGAGGTCCAAGGGATACAGTAAACCTAGAGTGGAGCATCGGAATCTATAACTAGTGACGCATGAATGGTTCAAAACATAGTCAGTAAGAAGAGTCAGTCTTCTTGCACTTTGTATTTAATTCCGATGCAATTTCTGTGTTTCATCGTCATTAAGAAGGTCAGTGGGATACAGTAATCCTGAAGTTAAGCATCGGAATCTATATCTAGTGTCACAGGAAAGGTTCAAAATATAGACTGTAAGAATAGTCAGTTTTCTTGTACTTAAGTCGGCACTGTGCCTTTTGTATTTCATTCCGATGCAATTTCTGTGTTTCATCGTCTATAAGAAGGTCAGAGGGATACAGTAAATCTGAAGTGAGTCATCGAAATCTATAACTAGTGTCACAGGAATGGTTCAAATCATAGACAGTAAGAAGAGTTAGTCTTCTTGTACTTAAGTCGGCATTGTGCCTTTTGTATTTAATTCTGATGCAATTTCTGTGTTTCATCGTCAATAAGAAGGTCCAAGGGTCACAGTAAACCAGAAGTGAAGCATCGAAGTCTATAACTAGTTTCACAGAAATGGTTCAAAACATAGACAGGAAGCAGTGTCAGTCTTCTTGTACTTAAGTCAGCATTGTGCCTTTGTATTAAATTCCGATGCAATTTCTGTGTTTCGTCGTCAATAAGAAGGGCAGAGGGATACAGTAAACTTGAAGTGAAGCATCGTAATCTATAACTAGTGTCACAGGAATGGTTCAAAACATAGACAGTAGGAAGCGTCAGTCCTCTTGTACTTAAGTCGGCATTGTGCCTTTTCTATTTGATTCCGATGCAATGTCTGTGTTTCATCGTCAATAAGAGGGTCCAAGGGATACAGTGAACCTGAAGTGAAGCATCGGAATCTATAACTAGTGTCACAGGAATGGTTCAAAGCATAGTCAGTAAGAAGAGCCAGTTTTCTTGTACTTAAGTCTGCATTGTGCCTTTTGTATTTCATTCCGATGCAATTTCTGTGTTTCATCGTCAACAAGAATGTCCAAGGGATACAGTAAACCTGGAGTGAAGCATCGGAATCTGTAACTAGTGTCAGAGGAATGGTTCATATCATAGACAGTAAGAAGAGTCAGTCTTCTTGTACTTAAGTCGGCATTTTGCCTTTTTTATTTAATTCCGATGCAATTTCTGTGTTTCATCGTCAATAAGACGGTCCAAGGGATACAGTATACCTAGAGTGAAGCATCGGAATCTATAACTAGTGTCACAGGAATGGTTCAAAACATAGACAGTAGGAAGAGTCAGTCTTCTTGTACTTAAGTCGGTATTGTGCCTTTGCTATTTAATTCCGATGAAATTTCTGTGTTTCATCGTCCATACGAAGGTCAGATGGATACAGTGAAACTGAAGCGAAGCATCGGAATCTATAACTAGTGTCACAGCAATGGTTCAAAACATAGAGAGATGGAAGAGTCAGTCTTCTTGTACTTAAGTCGGCATTGTGCTTTTTGTATTTCATTCCGATGCAATTTCTGTGTTTCATCGTCCATAAGAAGGTCCGAGGGACACAGTAAACGTCAAGTGATGCATCGGAAAAAAAAACTAGTGTCACAGGAATGGTTCAAAACATAGAGAGTAAGAAGAGTCAGTCTACTTGTACTTAAGTCGGCATTGTGCATTTTGTACTTCATTCCGATGCAATTTCTGTGTTTCATCGCCAATAAGAAGGTCCAAGGGATACAGTTAACGTGAAATGAACCATCGGAATCTATAACTAGTGTCACAGGAATGGTTCAAAACATAGTCAGTAAGGAGAGTCAGTCTTCTTGTACTTAAATCGGCATTGTGCCTTTTGTATTTAATTCCGATGCAATTTCTGTGTTTCATCGTCAATAAGAAGGTCAGAGGGATACAGTAAATCTGAAGTGAAGCATCGGAATCTATAACTAGTGTCACAGGAATGGTTCAAAACATAGTCAATAAGAAGAGTCATTCTTCTTGTACTTAAGTCGGCATTGTGCCTTTTGTATTTAATTCCGATGCAATATCTGTGTTTCATCGCCAATAAGAAGGTCCAAGGGATACAGTAAACCTCAAATGAACCATCGGAATGTATAACTAGTGTCACAGGAATGGATCAAATCATAGACAGTTGGAAGAGTCAGTCTTCTTGTACTTAAGTCGGTATTGTGCTTTTTCAATTTAATTCCGATGAAATTTCTGTGTTTCATCGTCAATAAGAAGGTCAGATGGATACAGTAAAACTGAAGTGAAGCATCGGAATCTATAACTAGTGTCACAGGAATGGTTCAAAACATAGACAGTAGGAAAAACCAGTACACACGTACTTAAATCGGCATTGTGCCTTTTGTATTTAATTCCGATGCAATGTCTGTGTTTCATCGTCAATAAGAAGGTCAGAGGGATACAGTAAACCTGAAGTGAAGTATCGGAATCTATAACTAGTGTCACAGGAATGGTTCAAAACATAGACAGTAGGAAGAGTCAGTCTTCTCGTACTTAAGTCGGTATTGTGCCCTTTCTATTTAATTCCGATGAAATTTCTGTGTTTCATCGTCCATACGAAGGTCAGATGGATACAGTGAAACTGAAGCGAAGCATCGGAACCTATAACTAGTGTCACAGGAATGGTTGAAAACATAGTCAGTAAGAAGAGTCCGTCTTCTTGTACTTAAGTTGGCATTGTGCTTTTGTATTTAATTCCGATGCAATGTCTGTGTTTCATCGTCAATAAGAAGGTCCAAGGTATTCAGTAAACCTGGAGTGAGGCATCGGAATCTATAACTAGTGTCACAGGAATGGCTCGAAACATAGACAGTAAGATGAGTCAGTCTACTTGTATTTAAGTCGGCATTGTGCTTTTTTTATTTAATTCCGATGCAATTTCTGGGTTTAATCGTCAATAAGGAGGTCCAAGGGATACAGTAAACCTAGAGTGGAGCATCGGAATCTATAACTAGTGACGCATGAATGGTTCAAAACATAGTCAGTAAGAAGAGTCAGTCTTCTTGCACTTTGTATTTAATTCCGATGCAATTTCTGTGTTTCATCGTCATTAAGAAGGTCAGTGGGATACAGTAATCCTGAAGTTAAGCATCGGAATCTATATCTAGTGTCACAGGAAAGGTTCAAAATATAGACTGTAAGAATAGTCAGTTTTCTTGTACTTAAGTCGGCACTGTGCCTTTTGTATTTCATTCCGATGCGATTTCTGTGTTTCATCGTCTATAAGAAGGTCAGAGGGATACAGTAAATCTGAAGTGAGTCATCGAAATCTATAACTAGTGTCACAGGAATGGTTCAAATCATAGACAGTAAGAAGAGTTAGTCTTCTTGTACTTAAGTCGGCATTGTGCCTTTTGTATTTAATTCTGATGCAATTTCTGTGTTTCATCGTCAATAAGAAGGTCCAAGGGTCACAGTAAACCAGAAGTGAAGCATCGAAGTCTATAACTAGTTTCACAGAAATGGTTCAAACATAGACAGGAAGCAGTGTCAGTCTTCTTGTACTTAAGTCAGCATTGTGCCTTTGTATTAAATTCCGATGCAATTTCTGTGTTTCGTCGTCAATAAGAAGGGCAGAGGGATACAGTAATCTTGAAGTGAAGCATCGTAATCTATAACTAGTGTCACAGGAATGGTTCAAAACATAGACAGTAGGAAGCGTCAGTCCTCTTGTACTTAAGTCGGCATTGTGCCATTTCTATTTGATTCCGATGCAATGTCTGTGTTTCATCGTCAATAAGAGGGTCCAAGGGATACAGTGAACCTGAAGTGAAGCATCGGAATCTATAACTAGTGTCACAGGAATGGTTCAAAGCATAGTCAGTAAGAAGAGCCAGTTTTCTTGTACTTAAGTCTGCATTGTGCCTTTTGTATTTCATTCCGATGCAATTTCTGTGTTTCATCGTCAACAAGAATGTCCAAGGGATACAGTAAACCTGGAGTGAAGCATCGGAATCTGTAACTAGTGTCAGAGGAATGGTTCATATCATAGACAGTAAGAAGAGTCAGTCTTCTTGTACTTAAGTCGGCATTTTGCCTTTTTTATTTAATTCCGATGCAATTTCTGTGTTTCATCGTCAATAAGACGGTCCAGGGGATACAGTATACCTAGAGTGAAGCATCGGAATCTATAACTAGTGTCATAGGAATGGTTCAAAACGTAGACAGTAAGAAGAGTCAGTCTTCTTTTACTTAATACGGCAATGTACCTTTTGTATTTAATTCCAACGCAATTTCTGTGTTTCATCGTCAATAAGAACGTCAGAGGGATACAGAAAACCTAGAGTGAAGCATCGGAATCTATAACTAGTGTCACAGGAATGGTTCGAAGCATAGTCAGTAAGAAAAGTCAGACATCTTTTACTTAAGTCGGCATTGTGCCTTTTGTATTTCATTCCGATGCAATTTCTGTGTTTCATCGTCCATAAGAAGGTCCGAGGGATACAGTCAACCTCAAGTGATGCATCGGAATAAAGAACTAGTGTCACAGGAATGGTTCAAATCATAGAGAGTAGGAAGAGTCAGTCTACTTGTACTTAATTCGGCATTGTGCCTTTTGTATTTCATTCCGATGCAATTTCTGTGTTTCATCGACCATGAGAAGGTCCGAGGAATACAGTAAACCTCAAGTGAAGCATCGGAATAAAAAACTAATGTCACAGGAATGGTTCAAAACATAGAGAGTAAGAAGAGTCAGTGTTCTTGTACTTAAGTCGGCATTGTGCCTTTTGTATTTAATTCCGATGCAATTTCTGTTTTTCATCGTCAATAAGAATGTCCAAGGGATACAATAAACCTGAAATGAAACATCGGAATCTATAACTAGTGTCACAGGAATGGTTCAAAACATAGACAGTAGGAAAAGTCAGTCTACACGTACTTAAGTCGGCATTGTGAATTTTGTATTTAATTCTGATGCAAAGTCTGTGTTTCATCGTCAATAAGAAGGTCAGAGGGATACAGTGAAACTGAAGTGAAGCATCGGAATCTATAACTAGTGTCGCAGGAATGGATCAAATCATAGACAGCAGGAAGAGTCAGTCTTCTTGTACTTAAGTCGGTATTGTGCCTTTTCAATTTAATTCCGATGAAATTTCTGTGTTTCATCGTCAATAAGAAGGTCAGATGGATACAGTAAAACTGAAGTGAAGCATCGGAATCTATAACTAGTGTCACAGGAATGGTTCAAATCATAGAGAGATGGAAGAGTCAGTCTTCTTGTACTTAAGTCGGCATTGTGCTTTTTGTATTTCATTCCGATGCAATTTCTGTGTTTCATCGTCAATAACAAGGTCAGAGGGATACAGTAAACCTGAAGTGAAGCATCGGAATGTATAACTATATCACAGGAATGGTTCAAAACATAGTCAGTAAGAAGAGTCAGACTTCTTGTACTTAAGACGGCATTGTGCTTTTTGTATTTTATTCCGAAGCAATTTCTGTGTTTCATCGTCAATAAGAAGGTCCAAGGGATACAGTAAACCTGAAATGAACCATCGGAATCTATAACTAGTGTCACAGGAATGGTTCAAAACATAGACAGTAGGAAAAGTCAGTCTACACGTACTTAAGTCGGCATTGTGCTTTTTGTATTTAATTCCGATGCAATTTCTGTGTTTCATCGTCAATAAGAAGGTCAGAGGGATACAGTAAACATGAAGTGAAGCATCGGAATATATAACTAGTGTCACAGGAATGGTTCAAAATATAGACAGTAAGATGAGTCAGTCTCCTTGTACTTAAGTCGGCATTGTGCTTTTTTATTTCATTCCGATGAAATTTCTGTGTTTAATCGTCAATAAGAAGGTCCAAGGGATACAGTAAACATAGAGTGAAGCATCGGAATCTATAACTAGTGTTACAGGAATGGTTCAATACATAGTCAGTAAGAAGAGTCAGTCTTCTTGTACTTAAATCGGCATTGTGCCTTTTGTATTTAATTCCGATGCAATTTCTGTGTCTCATCGTCAATAATAAGGTCAGAGGGATACAGTAAACCTGAAGTGAACCATCGGAATCTATAACTAGTGTCACTGGAATGGTTAAAAACATAGTCAGTAAGAAGAGTCAGTCTTCTTGTCCTTAAGTCGGCATTGTGCCTTTTGTATTTAATTCCGATGCTATTTGTGTGTTTCATCGTCAATAAGAAGGTCCAAGGGATACAGTAAACCAGAAGTGAAGCATCGGAATGTATAACTAGTGTCACAGGTATGGTTCAAAACATAGACCGTAGGAAGCGTCAGTCATCTTGTACTTAAGTCGGTATTGTGCCTTTTCTATTTAATTCCGATGAAATTTCTGTGTCTCATCGTCAATAAGAAGGTCAGATGGATACAGTAAAACTGAAGAGAAGCATCGGAATCTATAACTAGTGTCACAGGAATGGTTCAAAACATATAGAGATGGAAGAGTCAGTCTTCTTGTACTTAAGTCGGCATTGTGCTTTTTGTATTTTATTCCGATGCAATTTCTGTGTTTCATCGTCCATAGGAAGGTCCGAGGGATACAGTAAACCTCACGTGATGCATCGGAATAAAAACTAGTGTGACAGGAATGGTTCAAAACATAGAGGGTAGGAAGAGTCAGTCTTCTTGTACTTAAGTCGGCATTGTGCCTTTTGTATTTCATTCCGATGCAATTTCTGTGTTTCATCGTCCATAAGAAGGTCCGAGGGATACAGTAAACCTCAAGTGAAGCATCGGAATAAAAAACTAGTGTCACAGGAATGGTTCAAAACATAGAGAGTAAGAGGAGTCAGTCTTCATGTACTTAAGTCGGCATTGTGCCTTTGGTATTTAATTCCGATGCAATTTGTGTGTTTCATCGTCAATAACAAGGTCAGAGGGAAACAGTAAACCTGAAGTGAAGCATCGGAATCTATAACTAGTGTCACATGAATGGTTCAAAACATAGACAGTAAGAAGGCTCGGACTTGCTGTACTTAAGTCGGAATTGTGCCTTTTGTATTTAATTCCGATGCAATTTGTGTGTCTCATCGTCAATAAGAAGGTCAGAGGGATACAGTAAACCAGAAGTGAAGCATAGGAATCTATAACTAGTGTCACATGAATGGTTCAAAACATAGACTGTAAGAAGAGTCAGTCTCCTTGTAATTAATTCGGCATTGTGCCTTTTGTGTTTAATTCCGATGCAATTTCTGTGTTTCATCGTCAATAAGAATGTCAGAGGGATACAGTAAACCTCAAGTGAAGCATCGGAATCTAGAACTAGTGTCACAGGAATGGTTCAAAACATAGTCAGTAAGAAGGGTCGGTCTTCTTGTACTTAAGTCGGCAGTGTGCCTTCTGGATTTAATTCCGATGCAATTTCTGTGTTTCATCGTCAATAAGAAGGTCCGAGGGATACAGTGAGCCTGGAGTGAAGCATCGGAATCTATAACTAGTGTCACAGGGATGGTTCAAAGCATAGACAGTAAGAAGAGTCAGTCTTCTTGTACTTCAGTCGGCATTGTGCCTTTTCTATTTGATTCCGATGCAATGTCTGTGTTTCATCGTCAATAAGAAGGTCCAAGAGATACAGTGAACCTGAAGTGAAGCATCTGAATCTATAACTAGTGTCACAGGAATGGTACAAAACATAGAGAGATGGAAGAGTCAGTCTTCTTGTACTTATTTCGGCATTGTGATTTTTGTATTTCATTCCGATGCAATTTCTGTGTTTAATCGTCCATAAGAAGGTCCGAGGGATACAGTAAGCCGCAAGTGATGCATCAGAATAAAAAACTAGTGTCACAGGAATGGTTCAAAACATAGAGAGTAGGAAGAGTCAGTCTACTTGTACGCAAGTCGGCATTGTGCCTTTTGTATTTCATTCCGATGCAATTTCTGTGTTTCATCGTCCATAAGAACGTCCGAGGAATACAGTAAACCTCAAGTGAAGCATCGGAATAAAAAATTAGTGTCATAGGAATGGTTCAAAACATAGAGAGTAAGAAGAGTCAGTGTTCTTGTACTTATGAAGGCATTGTGCTTTTGTATTTAATTCCGATGCAATTTCTGTGTTTCATCGTCAATAAGATGGTCCAAGGTATACAGTAATCCTGGAGTGAAGCATCGGAATCTATAACTAGTGTCACAGGAATGGATCAAATCATAGACAGCAGGAAGAGTCAGTCTTCTTGTACTTAAGTCGGTATTGTGCCTTTTCAATTTAATTCCGATGAAATTTCTATGTTTCATCGTCCATAAGAAGGTCCGAGGGATACAGTAAACCACAAGTTATGCATCGGAATAAAAACTAGTGTCACAGGAATGGTTCAAAACATAGAGTGTAAGAAGAGTCAGTCTTCTTGTAATTAATTCGGCATTGTGCCTTTTGGGTTTAATTCCGATGCAATTTCTGTGTTTCATCGTCAATAAGAAGGTGGGAGGAATACGGTAAACCTCAAGTGAAGCATCGGAATCTATAACTAGTGTCACAGGAATGGTTCAAAACATAGTCAGTAAGAAGAGTCGGTCTTCTTGTACTTAAGTCGGCAGTGTGCCTGCTGTATTTAATTCCGATGCGATTTCTGTGTTTCATTGTCAATAAGAAGGTCCAAGGGATACAGTGAACCTGGAGTGAAGCATCTGAATCTATAACTAGTGTCACAGGGATGGTTCAAAACATAGACAGTAAGAAGAGTCAGTCTTCTTGTACTTAAGTCGGCATTGTGCCTTTTGTATTTAATTCTGATGCAATTTCTGTGTTTCATCGTCAATAAGAAGGTCCAAGGGATTCAGTAAACCAGAAGTGAAGCATCGAAATCTATAACTAGTTTCATAGAAATGGTTCAAAACATAGACAGTAAGCAGAGTCAGTCTTCTTGTACTTAAGTCGTCATTGTGCCTTTTCTATTTGATTCCGATGCAATGTCTGTGTTTCATCGTCAATAAGAAGGTCCAAGGGATACAGTGAACCAGAAGTGAAGCATCTGAATCTATAACTAGTGTCACAGGAATGGTTCAAAACATAGAGAGATGGAAGAGTCAGTCTTCTTGTACTTAAGTCGGCATTGTGCTTTTTGTATTTCATTCCGCTGCAATTTCTGTGTTTAATCGTCCATAAGAAGGTCCGAGGGATACAGTAAACCTCAAGTGATGCATCGGAATAAAAAACTAGTGTCACAGGAATGGTTCAAAACATAGAGAGTAGGAAGAGTCAGTCTACTTGTACGTAGGTCGACATTGTGCCTTTTGTATTTCATTCCGATGCAATTTCTGTGTTTCATCGTCCATAAGAACGTCCAAGGAATACAATGTACCTCAAGTGAAGCATCGGAATAAAGAACTAGTGTCACAGGAATGGTTCAGAACATAGAGAGTAAGAAGAGTCAGTGTTCTTGTACTTAAGTCGGCATTGTGCTTTTTTATTTAATTCCGATGCAATTTCTGTGTTTCATCGTCAATAAGATGGTCCAAGGTATACAGTAAACCTGGAGTGAAGCATCGGAATCTATAAGTAGTGTCACAGGAATGGTTCAAAACATAGACAGATAGATGAGTCAGTCTTCTTGTACTTAAGTCGGCATTGTGCTTTTTTTATTTAATTCCGATGCAATTTCTGTGTTTGATCGTGAATAAGAAGGTCAGAGGGATACAGTAAACCTAAAGTGAAGCATCGGAATATATAACTAGAGTCACAGGAATGGTTCGAAGAATAGTCAGTAAGAAGAGTCAGTCTTCCCGTACTTAAGTCGGCATTGTGCCTTTTGTATTAAATTCCGATGCAATTTCTGTGTTTCATCGTCAATAAGAAGGTCCAAGGGATACAGTAAACCTTGAGTGAAGCATCGGAATCTATAACTAGTGTCACAAGAATGGTTCAAAGCATAGACAGTAAGAAGAGTCAGTCTTCTTGTACTTAATTCGGCACTGTGCCTTTTGGATTTAATTCCGATGCAATTTCTGTGTTTCGTCGTCAATAAGAAGGTCAGTGGGATACAGCAAACCTGAAGTGAAGCATCGGAATCTATAACTAGTGTCACAGGAATGGTTCAAAACATAGTCAGTAAGAAGAGTCAGTCTTCTTGTTCTTAAGTCGGCATTGTACCTTTTGTATTTAATTCCGATGCAATTCTGTGTTTCATCGTCAATAATAAGGTCCAAGGGATACAGTAAACCTGAAGTGAAGCATCGAAATCTATAACTAGTGTCACAGGAATGGTTCAAAACATAGCCAGAAGAAGAGTCAGTCTTCTTGTACTTAAGTCGGCATTGTGCCTTTTGTAATTCATTCCGATGCAATTTCTGTGTTTCATCGTCCATACGAAGGTCCAAGGGATACAGAAAACCTGAAATGAACCATTGGAATCTATAAATAGTATCACAGGAATGGTTCAAAACATAGACGGTAGGAAAAGTCAGTCTACACTTACTTAAGTCGGCATTGTGCCTTTTGTATTTAATTTTGATGCAAAGTCTGTGTTTCATCGTCAATAAGAAGGTCAGTGGGATACAGTAAACCTGAAGTGAAGCAACGGAATCTATAACTAGTGTCACAGGAATTGTTCAAAACATAGTCAGTAAGACGAGTCATTCTTCTTTTACTTAAGTCGGCGTTGTGCCTTTTGTATTTAATTCTGATGCAAAGTCTGTGTTTCATCGTCAATAAGAAGGTCAGAGGGATACAGTAAACCAGAAGTGAAGCATCGGAATCTATAACTAGTGTCACATGAATGGTTCAAAACATAGACTGTAAGAAGAGTCAGTCTTCTTGTACTTAAGTCGGCATTGTGTCTTTTGTATTAAATTCCGATGCAATTTCTGTGTTTCATCGTCAATAAGAAGGGCAGAGGGATACAGTAAACCTGAAGTGAAGCATCGTAATCTATAACTAGTGTCACAGGAATGGTTCAAAACATAGACAGTAGGAAGCGTCAGTCCTCTTGTACTTAAGTCGGCATTGTGCCTTTTCTATTTGATTCCGATGCAATGTCTGTGTTTCATCGTCAAATAGAAGGTCCAAGGGATACAGTGAACCTGAGGTGAAGCATCGGAATCTATAACTAGTGTCACAGGAATGGTTCAAATCATAGACAGAAAGAAGAGTCAGTCTTCTTGAACTTAAGTCGGCATTTTGCCTTTTTTACTTAATTCCGATGCAATTTCTGTGTTTCATCGTCAATTAGACGGTCCAAGAGATACAGTAAACCTAGTGTGAAGCATCGGAATCTATAACTAGTGTCACAGGAATGGTTCAAAACATAGACAGTAAGAAAAGTCAGTCTTCTTTTACTTAATTCGGCAATGTCATTTTTGTATTTCATTCCGAAGCAATTTCTGTATTTCATCGTCAATAAGAACGTCAGAGGTATACAATAAATCTGAAGTGAAGCATCGAAATCTATAACTAGTGTCACGGGAATGGTTGAAAACATAGACAGTAAGAAGAGTTAGTCATCTAGTACTTAAGTCGGCATTGTGCCTTTTGTATTTAATTCCGATGTAATTTCTGTGTTTTATCGTGAATAAGAAGGTCAGAGGGATACAGTAAACCTAAAGTGAAGCATCGGAATATATAACTAGTGTCACAGGAATGGTTCGAAGCATAGTCATTAAGAAGAGTCAGTCTTCTTGTACTTAAGTCGGCATTGTGCCTTTTGTATTAAATTCCGAAGCAATTTCTGTGTTTCATCGTCAACAAGAAGGTCCAAAGGATACAGTAAACCTGGAGTGAAGCATCGGAATCTGTAACTAGTGTCACAGGAATGGTTCAAAGCGTAGACAGTAAGAAGAGTCAGTCTTCTTGTACTTAATTCGGCACTGTGCCTTTTGGATTTAATTCCGATGCAATTTCTGTGTTTCATCGTCAATAAGAAGGTCAGTGGGATACAGCAAACCTGAAGTGAAGCATCGGAATCTACAACTAGTGTCACAGGAATGGTTCAAAACATAGTCAGTAAGAAGAGTCAGTCTTCTTGTTCTTAAGTCGGCATTGTACCTTTTGTATTTAATTCCGATGCAATTCTGTGTTTCATCGTCAATAAGAAGGTCCAAGTTATACAGTAAACCTGAAGTGAAGCATCGAAATCTATAACTAGTGTCACAAGAATGGTTCAAAACATAGACAGTAGGAAGAGTCAGTCATTTTGTACTTAAGTCGGCATTGTGCCTTTTCTATTTAATTCCCATGCAATTGCTGTGTTTCATCGTCAATAGGAAGGTCCAAGGGATCCAGTAAACCTGAAGTGAAGCATCGGAATCTATAACTAGTGTCACAGGAATGGTTCAAATCATAGACAGAAAGAAGTGTCAGTCTTCTTGAACTTAAGTCGGCATTTTGCCTTTTTTATTTAATTCCGATGCAATTTCTGTGTTTCATCGTCAATTAGACGGTCCAAGAGATACAGTAAACCTAGTGTGAAGCATCGGAATCTATAACTAGTGTCACAGGAATGGTTCAAAACATAGACAGTAAGAAAAGTCAGTCTTCTTTTACTTAATTCGGCAATCTAATCTTTGTATTTAATTCCGAAGCAATTTCTGTGTTTCTTCGTCAATAGAACGTCAGAGGGATACAATAAATCTGAAGTGAAGCATCGAAATTTATAACTAGGGTCATAGGAATGGTTCAAAACATAGACAGTAAGAAGAGTTAGTCATCTAGTACTTATGTCGGCATTGTGCCTTTTGTATTTAATTCCGATGTAATTTCTGTGTTTTATCGTGAATAAGAAGGTCAGAGGGATACAGTAAACCTAAAGTGAAGCATCGGAATATATAACTAGTGTCACAGGAATGGTTCGAAGCATAGTCATTAAGAAGAGTCAGTCTTCTTGTACTTAAGTCAGCATTGTGCCTTTTGTATTAAATTTCGAAGCAATTTCTGTGTTTCATCGTCAATAAGAAGGTCCAAAGAAAACAGTAAACCTGGAGTGAAGCATCGGAATCTATAACTAGTGTCACAGGAATGGTTCAAAGAATAGACAGTAAGAAGAGTCAGTCTTCTTGTACTTAATTCGGCACTGTGCCTTTTGGATTTAATTCCGATGCAATTTCTGTGTTTCATCGTCAATATGAAGGTCAGTGGGATACAGCAAACCTGATGTGAAGCATCGGAATCTATAACTAGTGTCACAGGAATGGTTCAAAACATAGTCAGTAAGAAGAGTCAGTCTTCTTGTTCTTAAGTCGGCATTGTACCTTTTGTATTTAATTCCGATGCAATTCTGTGTTTCATCGTCAATAAGAAGGTCCAAGGGATACAGTAAACCTGAAGTGAAGCATCGAAATCTATAACTAGTGTCACAGGAATGGTTCAAAACATAGACAGAAGAAGAGTCAGTCTTCTTGTACTTAAGTCGCCATTTGCCTTTTGTATTAAATTCCGATGCAATTTCTGTGTTTCATCGTCAATAAGAAGTTCCAAGGGATACAGTAAACCTGGAGTGAAGCATCGGAATCTATAACTAGTGTCACAGGAATGGTTCAAATCGTAGACAGTAAGAAGAGTCAGTCATCTTGTACTTAATTCGTCACTGTGCCTTTTGGATTTAATTCCGATGCAATTTCTGTGTTTCATCGTCAATACGAAGGTCAGAGGGATACAGTAAATCTGAAGTGAAGCATCGGAATATATAACTAGTGTCTCAGGAATGGTTCAAAACATAATCAGTAACAAGAGTCAGTCTTCTTGTTCTTATCTCGGCATTGTGCCTATTGTATTTAATTCAGATGAAATTTCTGTGTTTCATCGTCAATAAGAAGGTCCAAGGGATACAGTAAACCTGAAGTGAAGCATCGAAATCTATAACTAGTGTCACAGGAATGGTTCAAAACATACATAGAAGAAGAGTCAGTCTTCTTGTACTTAAGTCGGCATTGTGCCATTTGTATTTAATTCCGTTGCAATATCTGTGTTTCATCGTCAATAAGAAGGGCAGAGGGATACAGTAAACCTAAAGTGAAGCATCGGAATCTATAACTAGTGTCACAAGAATGGTTCAAAACATAGACACTAGGAAGAGTCAGTCATTTTGTACTTAAGTCGGCATTGTGCCTTTTCTATTTAATTCCCATGCAATTGCTGTGTTTCGTCGTCAATAAGAAGGTCCAAGGGATCCAGTAAACCTGAAGTGAAGCATCGGAATGTATAACTAGTGTCACAGGAATGGTTAAAACATAGTCATTAAGGAGAGTCAGTCTTCTTGTACTTAAGGCGGCATTGTGCCGTTTGTATTTTATTCCGATGCAATTTCTGTGTTTCATCGACAATAAGAAGGTCCAAGGGATACAGTAAACATGGAGTAAAGCATCGGAATCTGTAACTAGTGTCACAGGAATGGTTCAAAACATAGACAGAACGAGAGTCAGTCTTCTTGTACTTAAGTCGTCATTGTGCCTTTTGTATTAAATTCCGATGCAATTGCAGTGTTTCGTCGTCAATAAGAAGGTGCAAGGGATACAGTAAACCTGGAGTGAAGCATCGGAATTTATAACTAATGTCACAGGAATGTTTCAAAACATAGACAGTAAGAAGAGTCAGTCTTCTTGTACTTAAGTCGGCATTGTGAATTTTGTATTTAATTCCGATGCAATTTCTGTGTTTCATCGTCAATACGAAGGTCCAAGAGATACAGTAAACCTGACGTGAAGCATCGAATCTATTACTAGTGTCACGGGAATGGGTCAAAACATAGACAGGAGAAGAGTCAGTCTTCTTGTACTTAAGTCCGCATTGTGCCATTTGTATTTAATTCCGTTGCAATTTCTGTGTTTCATCGTCAATAAGAAGGGCAGAGGGATACAGTAAACCTGAAGTAAAGCATCGGAATCTATAACTAGTGTCACAGAATGGTTCAAAACATAGAGAGTAGGAAGAGTCCGTCTTCTTGGACTTAAGTCGGCATTGTGCCTTTTCTATTTAATTCCGACGCAATTGCTGTGTTTCACCGTAAATGAGAAGGTCCAAGGGATACAGTAAACCTGGAGTGAAGCATCGGAATCTATAACTAGGGTCACAGGGATGGTTCAAAACATAGACAATAAGAAGAGTCAGTCTTCTTGTACTTAAGTCGGCATTGTGCCTTTTGTATTTAATTCCGATGCAATTTCTGTGTTTCATCGTCAATAAGAAGGTCCAAGGGATACAGTAAACCTGAAGTGAAGCATCGAAATCTGTAACTGGTATCACAGAAATGGTTCAAAACATAGACAGTAAGCAGAGTCAGTCGTCTTGTACTTAAGTCGCCATTGTGCCTTTTGTATTTAATTCCGATGCAATTTCTCTGTTTCATCGTCAATAAGAAGGTCCAAGGGAGACAGTAAACCTGGAGTGAAGCATCGGAATCTGTAACTAGTGTCACAGGAATGGTTCAAAACATAGACACTAAGAAGAGTCAGTCTTCTTGTAATTAAGTCGGCATTGTGGTTTTTTTATTTAATTCAGATGTGATTTCTGTGTTTCATCGTCAACAAGAAAGTCCAAGGGATACAGTAAACCTAGAGTTAAGCATCGGAATCTATAAATAGTGTCACAGGAATGGTTCAAAACATAGACAGTAAGAAGAGTAAGTCTTCCAGTACTTAATTCGGCAATTTGCCTTTTGTATTTAATTCCGACGCAATTTCTGTGTCTCATCGTCAATAAGATCGTCAGAGGGATACAGTAAATCTGAAGTGAAGCATCGGATTCTATATCTAGTGTCACAGGAATGGTTCAAAACATATACAGTCAGAAGTGTCAGACTTCGTGTACTTAAGTCGGCATTGTGCCGTTTGTATTTAATTCCGATGTAATTTCTGTGTTTTATCGTCAATAAGAAGGTCAGAGGGATACAGTAAACCTAGAGTGAAGCATCGGTATCTATAACTAGTGTCACAGGAATGGTTCAATGAATAGTCGATAAGAAGAGCAAGTCTTCTTGTACTTAAGTCGGCATTGTGCTTTTTGTATTAAATTCCGATGCAATTTCTGTGTTTTATCGTCAATAAAAAGGGCAGAGGGATACAGTAAACCTGAAGTGAAGCATCGGAATCTATAACTAGCGTCACAGGAATGGTTCAAAACATAGTCAGAAGGAAAAGTCAGTCTTCTTGTACTTATGTTGGCATTGTGCCGTTTGTATTTAATTCCGATGCAATTTCTGTGTTTCATCGTCAATACGATGGTCCAAGGTATACAGTAAACCTGGAGTGAAGCTTCGGAATCTATAACTAGTGTCACAGGGATGGTTCAAAACATAGACAGTAAGAAGAGTCAGTATTCTTGTACTTAAGTCAGCATTGTGCCTTTTGTATTTAACTCCGATGCATTTTCTGTGTTTCATCTTCAATAAGAGGGTCCAAGGGAAACAGTAAACCTGTAGTGAAGCATCAGATTCTATAACTAGTGTCACAGGAATGGTTCAAAACATAATCAGTAAGGAGAGTCAGTCTTCTTGTACTTAAGTGGGCATTGTGCCTTTTGTATTTAACACCGATGCATTTTCTGTTTTTCATTTTCAATAAGAAGGTCCAAGGGAAACAGTAAACCTGAAGTGAAGCATCAGAGTCTATAACTAGTGTCACAGGAATGGTTCAAAACATAGACAGTAAGAAGAGTCAGTCTTCGTGTACTTAAGTCGGCATTGTGCCGTTTGTATTTAATTCCGATGTAATTTCTGTGTTTTATCGTCAATAAGAAGGTCAGAGGGATACAGTAAACCTAGAGTGAAGCATCGGAATCTATAACTAGTGTCACAGGAATGGTTCAAAACATAGTCAGTAAGAAGAGTAAGTCTTCTTGTACTTAAGTCGGCATTGTGCCTTTTGTATTAAATTCCGACGCAATTTCTGTGTTTCATCGTCAATAAGAAGGTCCAAGGGATACAGTAAATCTGGAGTGAAGCAACGGAATCCATAACTAGTGTCACAGGAATGGTTCAAAACATAGGCAGTAAGAAGAGTCAGTCTTCTTGTACTTAATTTGGCACTGTGCCTTTTGGATTTAATTCCGATGCAATTTCTGTGTTTTTTCGTCAATAAGAAGGTCAGTTGGATACAGTAAACCTGAAGTGAAGCATCGTAATCTATAACTAGTGTCAGAGGAATGGTTCAAAACATAGCCAGAACGAGAGTCAGTCTTCTTGTACTTAAGTCGCCATTGTGCCTTTTGTATTAAATTCCGATGCAATTTCAGTGTTTCGTCGTCAATAAGAAGGTGCAAGGGATACAGTAAACCTGGAGTGAAGCATCGGAATTTATAACTAATGTCGCAGGAATGGTTCAAAAATAGACAGTAAGAAGAGTCAGTCTTCTTGTACTTAATTCGGCACTGTGCCTTTTGGATTTAATTCCGATGCAATTTCTCTGTTTCATCGTCAATAAATAGGTCAGAGGGATACAGTAAACCTGAAGTGAAGCATCGGAATCTATAACTTGTGTCACAGGAATGGTTCAAAACATAGTCAGTAAGAAGAGTCAGTCTTCTTGTTCTTAAGTCGGCATTGTGAATTTTGTATTTAAGTCCGATGCAATTTCTGTGTTTCATCGTCAATACGAAGGTCCAAGGGATACAGTAAACCTGAAGTGAAGCATCGAATCTATAACTAGTATCACAGGAATGGGTCAAAACATAGACAGAAGAAGAGTCAGTCTTCTTGTACTTAAGTCGGCATTGTTCCATTTGTATTTAATTCCGTTGAAATTTCTGTGTTTCATCGTCAATAAGAAGGGCAGGGGGATACAGTAAACCTGAAGTGAAGCATCGGAATCTATAACTAGTGTCACAGGAATGGTTCAAATCATAGACAGTAGGAAGAGTCAGCCTTCTTGGACTTAAGTTGGCATTGTGCCTTTTCTATTTAATTCCGATGCAATTGCTGTGTTTCATCGTAAATAAGAAGGTCCAAGGGATACAGTAAACCTGAAGTGAAGCATCGGAATCTATAACTAGTGTCATAGGAATAGTTCAAAGCATAGTCAGTAGGAAAAGTCAGTCTTCTTGTACGTAAGTCGGCATTGTGCCGTTTGTATTTAATTCCGATGCAATTTCTGTGTTTCATCGGCAATACGATGGTCTAAGGGATACAGTAAACCTGGAGTGAAGCATCGGAATCTATAACTAGTGTCACAGGGATGGTTCAAAACATAGACAGTAAGAAGAGTCAATATTCTTGTACATAAGTCAGCATTGTCCCTTTTCTATTTAACTCCGATGCATTTTCTGTGTTTCATCTTCATTAAGAAGGTCCAAGGGAAACAGTAAACCTGAAGTGAAGCATCAGAGTCAATAACTAGTGTCACACGAAAGGTTCAAAGCATAGTCAGTAAGGAGAGTCAGTCTTCTTGTACTTAAGTCGGCATTGTGCCTTTTGTATTTAATTCCGATGCAATTTCTGTGTTTCATCGTCAATTAGAAGGTCCAAGGGATACAGTAAACCTGAAGTGAAGCATCGGAATTTATAACTAGTGACACAGGGATGGTTCAAAACATAGACAGGAAGAAGAGTCAGTATTCTTGTACTTAAGTCGGCATTGTGCCTTTTTTATTAAATTCAGATGCAATTTCTGTGTTTCGTCGTCAATACGAAGGTCCGAGGGATACAGTAAACCTAGAGTAAAGCATCGGAATCTATAATTAGTGTCACAGGAATGGTTCAAACATAGACAGTAAGAAGAGTCAGCCTTCTTGTACTTAATTCGGCAATGTGCCTTTTGTATTCATTTCCGACGCAATTTCTGTGTTTCATCGTCAATACGAACGTCAGAGGGATACAGTAAATCTGAAGCGAAGCATCGGAATCTATAACTAGTGTCACAGGAATGGTTCAAAACATAGACAATAAGAAGAGTCAGTCTTCGTGTACTTAAGTCGGCATTGTGCCTTTTGTATTTAATTCCGATGTAATTTCCTTGTTTTATCGTCAACAAGAAGGTCAGAGGGATACAGTAAACCTAGAGTGAAGCATCGGAATCTATAACTAGTGTCACAGGAATGGTTCAAAGCATAGTCAGTAAGAAGAGTTTGTCTTCTTGTACTTAAGTCGGCATTGTGCCTTTTGTATTTAATTCCGATGCAATTTCTGTGTTTCATCGTCAATAAGAAGTTCCAAGGAATACAGTAAACCTGAAGTGAAGTATCGAAATCTATAACTAGTGTCACAGGAATGATTCAAACCAAAGACAGAAGGAGAGTCAGTCTTCTTGTACTTAAGTCGCCATTGTGCCTTTTGTATTAAATTCTGATGCAATTTCTGTGTTTCGTTGTCAATAAGAAGGTCCAAGGGAAACAGTATACCTGGAGTGAAGCATCGGAACCTATAACTAATGTCACAGGAATGGTTCAAAACATAGACAGTAAGAAGAGTCAGTCTTCTTGTACTTCATTCGGACTGGCCTTTTGAATTTAATTCCGATGCTATTTCTGTGTGTCATCGTCAATAAGAAGGTCAGAGGGGTTCAGTAAACCTGAAGTGAAGCATTGGCATCTATAACTTGTGTCACAGGAATGGTTCAATCATAGTCAAAAAGACGAGTCAGTCTTCTTGTTCTTAAGTCGGCATTGTGCCTTTTGTATTTAATTCCGATGCAATTTGTGTGTTGCATCGTCAATATGAAGATCCAAGGGATACAGTAAACCTGAAGTGAAGCATCGGAATCTATAACTAGTTTCACAGGAATGGTTGAAAGCATAGTCAGTAGGAAAAGTCAGTCTTCTTGTACTTAAGTCGGCATTGTGTCTTTTCTATTTAATTCCGATGCAATTTCTGTGTTTCATCGTCAATACGAAGGTCCAACAGATACAGTAAACCTGGAGTGAATCATCGGAATCTGTAACTAGTGTCACAGGAATGGTTCAAATCATAGACAGTAAGATGAGTCAGTCTTCTTGTACTTAAGTCTGCATTGTTCCTTTTTTATTTAATTCCGATGCAATTTCTGTGTTTCATCGTCAATTAGAAGGTCCAAGGGATACAGTAAACCTAGAGTGAAGCATCGGAATCTATAACTAGTGTCACAGGGATGGTTCAAGTCATAGACAGTAAGAAGAGTCAGTATTCTTGTACTTAAGTCGGCATTGTGCCTTTTGTATTTAATTCCGATGCAATTTCTATGTTTCATCGTCAATAAGAAGGTCAGAGGGATGCAGTAAACCTGAAGTGAAGCATGGGAATCTATAACTAGTGTCACAGGAAAGGTTCAAACATAGACAGTAGGAAGAGTCAGTCTTCTTATACTTAAGTCCGCATTGTGCCTTTTCTGTTTAATTCTGATGCAATTTCTGTGTTTCATCGTCAATAAGAAGGTCCAAGGGATATAGTAAACCAGGAGTGAAGCATCGGAATCTATAACTAGTGTCACAGCAATGGTTCAAAACATAGACAGTAAGAAGAGTCAGCCTTCTTGTACTTAAGTCGGCATTGTGCCTTTTTTATTTAATTCCGATGCAATTTCTGTGTTTCATCGTCAATAAAAATGTAGAAGGGATACAGTAAACATGGAGTGAAGCATCGGAATGTATAACTAGTGTCACAGGAATGGTTCAAAACATCGACAGTAAGAAGAGTCAGTCTTCTTGTTCTTAAGTCGGCATTGTGCCTTTTGTATTTAATTCCGATGCAATTTCTGTGTTTCATCTTCAATAAGAAGGGCAGAGGGATACAGTAAACCTGAAGTGTGGCATCGGAATCTATAACTAGTGTCACAGGAATGGTTCAAAACATTGACAGTTGGAAGAGTCAGTCTTTTTTACTTAAGTCGGCATTGTGCCTTCTCTATTTAATCCCGATGCAATTGCTGTGTTTCATCTTCAATAAGAAGGTCCAAGGGATACAGTGCACCTGAAGTGTAGCATCGGAATCTATAACTAGTGTAACAGGAATGGTACAAACTATAGTCAGTAGGAAAAGTCAGTCTTCTTGTACTTAAGTCGGCAGTGTGCCGTTTGTATTTAATTCCGAAGCAATTTCTGTGTTTCATCGTCAATACGAAGATCCAAGGGATACAGTAAACCTGGAGTGAAGCATCGAAATCTGTAACTAGTGTCACAGGAATGGTTCAAATCATAGACAGTAAGATGAGTCAGTCTTCTTGTACTTAAGTCGGCATTGTGCCTTTTTTATTTAATTCCGATGCAATTTCTGTGTTTCATCGTCAATAAGAAGGTCCAAGGGATACAGTAAACCTAGAGTGAAGCATCGTACTCTATAACTAGTGTCACAGGATTAGTTCAAAACCTAGACAGTAAGATGAGTCAGTCTTCTTGTACTTAATTCGGCATTGTGCCTTTTGTATTTAATTCCGAGCAATTTCTGTGTTTCATCGTCAATACGAACGTCGGAGGGATACAGTAAATCTGAAGTGAAGCATCGGAATCTATAACTAATGTCACAGGAATGATTCAAACATAGTCAGTAAGAAGAGTCAGTCTTCTTGTACTAAAGTCAGCATTGTGCCTTTTGTATTTAATTCCGATGCAATTTCTGTGTTTCATCGTCAATAAGATGGTCAGTTGGATACAGTAAACCTGAAGTGAAGCATTGGAATCTATAACTAGTGTCACAGGAATGGTTCTAAACATATACAGAACGAGAGTCAGTCTTCTTGTCCTTAAGTCGCCATTGTGCCTTTTGTATTAAATTCCGATGCAATTTCAGTGTTTCGTCGTCAATAAGAACGTGCAAGGGATACAGTAAACCTGGAGTGAAGCATCGGAATTTATAACTAATGTCACAGGAATGGGTCAAAACATGGACAGTAAGAAGAGTCAGTCTTCTTGTACTTAATTCGGCACTGTGCCTTTTGGATTTAATTCCGATGCAATTTCTGTGTTTCATCGTCAATAAAAAGGTCAGAGGGATACAGTAAACCTGAAGTGAAGCATCGGAATCAATAACTTGTGTCACAGGAATGGTTCAAAACATAGTCAGTAAGAAGAGTCAGTCTTCCTGTTCTTAAGTCGGCATTGTGAATTTTGTATTTAATTCCGATGCAATTTCTGTGTTTCATCGTCAATACGAAGGTCCAAGGGATACAGTAAACCTGAAGTGAAGCATCGAATCTATAACTGGTGTCACAGGAATGGGTCAAAACATAGACAGAAGAAGAGTCAGTCTTCGTGTACTTAAGTCTGCATTGTGTCATTTGTGTTTAATTCCGTTGCAATTTCTGTGTTTCACTGTCAATAAGGAGGGCAGAGGGATACAGTAAACCTGAAGTGAAGCATCGGAATCTATAACTAGTGTCAGAGGAATGGTTCAAAGCATAGTCAGTAGGAAAAGTCAGTCTTCTTGTACTTAAGTCGGCATTGTGCCGTTTGTATTTAATTCCGATGCAATTTCTGTGTTTCATCGGCAATACGATGGTCCAAGGGATACAGTAAACCTGGAGTGAAGCATCGGTATCTATAACTAGTGTCACAGGGATGGTTCAAAACATAGACAGTAAGAAGAGTCAGTATTCTTGTACTTAAGTCAGCATTGTGCCTTTTGTATTTAACTCCGATGCATTTTCTGTGTTTCATCTTCAATAAGAAGGTCCAAGGGAAACAGTAAACCTGAAGTGAAGCATCAGAGTCTATAACTAGTGTCACAGGATGGGTTCAAAGCATAGTCAGTAAGGAGAGTCAGTCTTCTTGTACTTAATTCGGCATTGTGCCTTTTGTATTTAATTCCGATGCAATTTCTGTGTTTCATCGTCAATTAGAAGATCCAAGGGATACAGTAAACCTGAAGTGAAGCACCAGAATCTATAACTAGTGTCACATGAATGGCTCAAAACATAGTCAGTAAGAAGAGTCAGTCTTCTTGTACTTAAGTCGCCATTGTGCCTTTTGTATTTCATTCCGATGCCATTTCTGTGTTTCATCGTCAATAAGAATATCCAAGGGATACAGCAAACCTGGAGTGAAGCATCGGAATCTAAAACTAGTGTCACATGAATTGTTCAAATCATAGATAGTAAGAAGAGTCAGTCTTCTTGTACTTAATCCGGCATTGTGCGATTTGTATTTAATTCCGATGCAATTTCTGTGTTTCATCAACAATAAGAAGGTCCAAGTTATACAGTAAACCTGGAGTGAAGCATCGGAATCTATAACTAGTGACACAGGGATGGTTCAAAACAAAGACAGTAAGAAGAGTTAGTATTCTTGTACTTAAGTCGGCATTGTGCCATTTTTATTAAATTCAGATGCAATTTCTGTGTTTCATCGTCAATAAGAAGGTCCGAGGGATACAGTAAACCTGGAGTGAAGCATCGGAATCTATAACTAATGTCACAGGAATGGTTCAAAACATAGACAGTAAGAAGAGTAAGTCTTCTTGAACTTAATTCGGCACTGTGCCCTTTGAATTTAATTCCGATGCAATTTCTGTGTGTCACACGAAAGGTTCAAAGCATAGTCAGTAAGGAGAGTCAGTCTTCTTGTACCTAAGTCGGCATTGTGCCTTTTGTATTTAATTCCGATGCAATTTCTGTGTTTCATCGTCAATTAGAAGGTCCAAGGGATACAGTAAACCTGAAGTGAAGCATCGGAATTTATAACTAGTGACACAGGGATGGTTCAAAACATAGACAGGAAGAAGAGTCAGTATTCTTGTACTTAAGTCGGCATTGTGCCTTTTTTATTAAATTCAGATGCAATTTCTGTGTTTCATCGTCAATACGAAGGTCCGAGGGATACAGTAAACCTAGAGTAAAGCATCGGAATCTATAATTAGTGTCACAGGAATGGTTCAAACATAGACAGTAAGAAGAGTCAGCCTTCTTGTACTTAATTCGGCAATGTGCCTTTTGTATTCATTTCCGACGCAATTTCTGTGTTTCATCGTCAATACGAACGTCAGAGGGATACAGTAAATCTGAAGCGAAGCATCGGAATCTATAACTAGTGTCACAGGAATGGTTCAAAACATAGACAATAAGAAGAGTCGGTCTTCGTGTACTTAAGTCGGCATTGTGCCTTTTGTATTTAATTCCGATGTAATTTCCTTGTTTTATCGTCAATAAGAAGGTCAGAGGGATACAGTAAACCTAGAGTGAAGCATCGGAATCTATAACTAGTGTCACAGGAATGGTTCAAAGCATAGTCAGTAAGAAGAGTTTGTCTTCTTGTACTTAAGTCGGCATTGTGCCTTTTGTATTTAATTCCGATGCAATTTCTGTGTTTCATCGTCAATAAGAAGTTCCAAGGAATACAGTAAACCTGAAGTGAAGTATCGAAATCTATAACTAGTGTCACAGGAATGATTCAAACCAAAGACAGAAGGAGAGTCAGTCTTCTTGTACTTAAGTCGCCATTGTGCCTTTTGTATTAAATTCTGATGCAATTTCTGTGTTTCGTTGTCAATAAGAAGGTCCAAGGGAAACAGTATACCTGGAGTGAAGCATCGGAACCTATAACTAATGTCACAGGAATGGTTCAAAACATAGACAGTAAGAAGAGTCAGTCTTCTTGTACTTCATTCGGACTGGCCTTTTGAATTTAATTCCGATGCTATTTCTGTGTGTCATCGTCAATAAGAAGGTCAGAGGGGTTCAGGAAACCTGAAGTGAAGCATTGGCATCTATAACTTGTGTCACAGGAATGGTTCAATCATAGTCAAAAAGACGAGTCAGTCTTCTTGTTCTTAAGTCGGCATTGTGCCTTTTGTATTTAATTCCGATGCAATTTGTGTGTTGCATCGTCAATATGAAGATCCAAGGGATACAGTAAACCTGAAGTGAAGCATCGGAATCTATAACTAGTTTCACAGGAATGGTTGAAAGCATAGTCAGTAGGAAAAGTCAGTCTTCTTGTACTTAAGTCGGCATTGTGCCTTTTCTATTTAATTCCGATGCAATTTCTGTGTTTCATCGTCAATACGAAGGTCCAACAGATACAGTAAACCTGGAGTGAATCATCGGAATCTGTAACTAGTGTCACAGGAATGGTTCAAATCATAGACAGTAAGATGAGTCAGTCTTCTTGTACTTAAGTCTGCATTGTGCCTTTTTTATTTAATTCCGATGCAATTTCTGTGTTTCATCGTCAATTAGAAGGTCCAAGGGATACAGTAAACCTAGAGTGAAGCATCGGAACCTATAACTAGTGTCACAGGAATGGTTCAAAACATAGACAGTAAGATAAGTCAGCCTTCTTGTACTTAATTGGGCATTGTGCCTTTTGTATTTAATTCCGACGCAATTTCTGTGTTTCATCGTCAATAAGAAGGTCCAAGGGATACAGTAAACCTGGAGTGAAGCATCGGAATCTATAACTAGTGTCACAGGGATGGTTCAAGTCATAGACAGTAAGAAGAGTCAGTATTCTTGTACTTAAGTCGGCATTGTGCCTTTTGTATTTAATTCCGATGCAATTTCTATGTTTCATCGTCAATAAGAAGGTCAGAGGGATGCAGTAAACCTGAAGTGAAGCATGGGAATCTATAACTAGTGTCACAGGAATGGTTCAAACATAGACAGTAGGAAGAGTCAGTCTTCTTATACTTAAGTCCGCATTGTGCCTTTTCTGTTTAATTCTGATGCAATTTCTGTGTTTCATCGTCAATAAGAAGGTCCAAGGGATATAGTAAACCAGGAGTGAAGCATCGGAATCTATAACTAGTGTCACAGCAATGGTTCAAAACATAGACAGTAAGAAGAGTCAGCCTTCTTGTACTTAAGTCGGCATTGTGCCTTTTTTATTTAATTCCGATGCAATTTCTGTGTTTCATCGTCAATAAAAATGTAGAAGGGATACAGTAAACCTGGAGTGAAGCATCGGAATGTATAACTAGTGTCACAGGAATGGTTCAAAACATCGACAGTAAGAAGAGTCAGTCTTCTTGTTCTTAAGTCGGCATTGTGCCTTTTGTATTTAATTCCGATGCAATTTCTGTGTTTCATCTTCAATAAGAAGGGCAGAGGGATACAGTAAACCTGAAGTGAGGCATCGGAATCTATAACTAGTGTCACAGGAATGGTTCAAAACATAGACAGTAGGAAGAGTCAGTCTTTTTTACTTAAGTCGGCATTGTGCCTTCTCTATTTAATCCCGATGCAATTGCTGTGTTTCATCTTCAATAAGAAGGTCCAAGGGATACAGTGCACCTGAAGTGTAGCATCGGAATCTATAACTAGTGTAACAGGAATGGTACAAACTATAGTCAGTAGGAAAAGTCAGTCTTCTTGTACTTAAGTCGGCAGTGTGCCATTTGTATTTAATTCCGATGCAATTTCTGTGTTTCATCGTCAATACGAAGATCCAAGGGATACAGTAAACCTGGAGTGAAGCATCGAAATCTGTAACTAGTGTCACAGGAATGGTTCAAATCATAGACAGTAAGATGAGTCAGTCTTCTTGTACTTAAGTCGGCATTGTGCCTTTTTTATTTAATTCCGATGCAATTTCTGTGTTTCATCGTCAATAAGAAGGTCCAAGGGATACAGTAAACCTAGAGTGAAGCATCGTACTCTATAACTAGTGTCACAGGATTAGTTCAAAACATAGACAGTAAGATGAGTCAGTCTTGTTGTACTTAATTCGGCATTGTGCCTTTTGTATTTAATTCCGAGCAATTTCTGTGTTTCATCGTCAATACGAACGTCGGAGGGATACAGTAAATCTGAAGTGAAGCATCGGAATCTATAACTAATGTCACAGGAATGATTCAAACATAGTCAGTAAGAAGAGTCAGTCTTCTTGTACTAAAGTCAGCATTGTGCCTTTTGTATTTAATTCCGATGCAATTTCTGTGTTTCATCGTCAATAAGATGGTCAGTTGGATACAGTAAACCTGAAGTGAAGCATTGGAATCTATAACTAGTGTCACAGGAATGGTTCTAAACATATACAGAACGAGAGTCAGTCTTCTTGTCCTTAAGTCGCCATTGTGCCTTTTGTATTAAATTCCGATGCAATTTCAGTGTTTCGTCGTCAATAAGAACGTGCAAGGGATACAGTAAACCTGGAGTGAATCATCGGAATTTATAACTAATGTCACAGGAATGGGTCAAAACATGGACAGTAAGAAGAGTCAGTCTTCTTGTACTTAAGTCGGCATTGTGCCTTTTGTATTTAATTCCGATGCAATTTGTGTGTTGCATCGTCAATACGAAGATCCAAGGGATACAGTAAACCTGGAGTGAAGCATCGGAATCTGTAACTAGTATCACAAGAATGGTTCAAATCATAGACAGTAAGATGAGTCATTCTTCTTGTACTTAAGTCGGCATTGTGCCTTTTTTATTTAATTCCGATGCAATTTCTGTGTTTCATCGTCAATAAGAAGGTCCAAGGGATACAGCAAACCTAGAGTGAAGCATCGTAATCTGTAACTAGTTTCACAGGATTGGTTCAAAGCATAGACAGTAAGATGAGTCAGTCTTCTTGTACTTAATTCGGCATTGTGCCTTTTGTATTTAATTAAGTGCAATTTCTGTGTTTCATCGTCAATAAGAACGTCGAAAGGGATACAGTAACTCTGAAGTGAAGCATCGGAATCTATAACTAGTGTCACAGGAATGGTTCAAACATAGTCAGTAAGAAGAGTCAGTCTTCTTGTACTAAAGTCAGCATTGTGCCTTTTGTATTTAATCCCGATGCTATTGCTGTGTTTCATCGTCAATAAGAAGGTCCAAGGGATACAGTAAACCTGAAGTGAAGCATCGGAATCTATAACTCGTGTCACAGGAATGGTTCAAAACATAGACAGTAGGACGAGTCAGTCTTCTTGTACTTAAGTCCGCATTGTGCCTTTTCTGTTTAATTCCGATGCAATTTCTGTGTTTCATCGTCAATAAGAAGGTCCGAGGGATATTGTAAACCTGGAGTGAAGCATCGGAATCTATAACTAGTGTCTCAGGAATGGTTCAAAACATAGACAGTAAGAAGAGTCAGTCTTCTAGTACTTAAGTCGGCATTGTGCATTTTGTATTTAATTCGGATGCAATTTCTGTGTTTCATCGCCAATAAGAATGTCCAAGGGATACAGTAAACCTGGAGTGAAGCATGGGAATCTGTAACTAGTGTCACAGTAATGGTTCAAAACATAGTCAGTAAGAAGAGTCAGTCTTCTTGTACTTGAGTTGGCGTTGTGGCTTTTGTATTTAATTCCGATGCAATTTCTCTGTTTCATCGTCAATACGACGGTCCAAGGGATACAGTAAACCTGGAGTGAAGCATCGGAATCTATAAAAAGTGTCACAGGAATGAATCAAAACATAGTCAATAAGAAGAGTCAGTCTTCTTGTACTAAAGTCGGCATTGTGCCTTTTGTATTTAATTCCGATGCAATTTCTGTGTTTCATCGTCAATAAGAAGGTCCTAGGGATACAGTAAACCTGGAGTGAAGCATCGGAATCTATAACTAGTGTCACAGGGATGGTTCAATGCATAGACAGTAAGAAGAATCAGTAATCTTGTACTTATGTCGGTATTGTGCCATTTGTATTTAATTCCGATGCAATTTCTCTGTTTATCATCAATAAGAAGGTCAGAGGGATGCAGCAAACCTGAAGTGAAGCATCGGAATCTATAATTAGTGTCACAGGAATGGTTCAAAACATAGACAGTAGGAAGAGTCAGTCTTCTTGTACTTAAGTCGGCATTGCGGTTTCTGTATTTAATTCCGATGCAATTTCTGTGTTTCAACGTCAATAAGAAGGTCCAAGGGATACAGTGAACCTGAAGTGAAGCATCGGAATCTATAACTAGTGTCACAGGAATGGTTCAAACATAGACAGTAGGAAGAGTCAGTCTTCTTGTGCTTAAGTCGGCATTGTGCCTTTTCTATTTAATTCCGATGCACTTTCTGTGTTTCATCGTCAATAAGAAGGTCCAAGGGATATAGTAAACCTGGACTGAAGCATAGGAATCTATAACTAGTGTCACAGTAAAGGTGCAAAACATAGACAGTAAGAAGAGTCAGTCTTCTTGTACATAAGTCGGCATTGTGCTTTTTTATTTAATTCCGATGCAGTTTCTGTGTTTCATCGTCAATAAGAAGGTCCAAGGGATACAGTAAACCTGGAGTAAAGCATCGGAATCTATAACTAGTGACACAGGGATGGTTCAAAACATAGACAGTAAGAAGAGTCAGTATTCTTGTACTTAAGTCGGCATTGTGCCTTTTGTATTTAATTCCGATGCAATTTCTGTGCTTCATCGTCAATAAGAAGGTCCAAGGGATACAGTAAACATGGAGTGAAGCATCGGAATCTATAACTAGTGTCACACGAATGAATCAAAACATAGTCAGTAAGAAGAGTCAGACTTCTTGTACTAAAGTCGACATTGTGCCTTTTGTGTTGAATTCCGATGCAATTTCTGTGTTTCATCGTCAATAAGAAGGTCCAAGGGATACAGTAAACCTGGAGTGAAGCATCGGAATCTATAACTAGTGGCACAGGTTAGGTTCAAAACATAGACAGTAAGAAGAATCAGTATTCTTGTACTTATGTCGGCATTGTGCCTTTTGTATTTAATTCCGATGCAATTTCTAAAATTCATCTTCAATAAGAAGGTCCAAGGGATACAGTAAACCTGAAGTGAAGCTTCAGAGTCTATAACTAGTGTCACAGGAATGGTTCAAACATAGTCAGTAAGAAGAGTCAATCTTCTTGTACATATGTCGGCATTGTGCCTTTTGTATTTAATTCATATGCAATTTCTGTGTTTCATCGTCAATAAGAAGGTCCAAGGGATACAGTAAACCTGAAGTGAAGCATCGGAATCTATAACTAGTGTCACAGGAATGGTTCAAACATAGACAGTGGGAAGAGTCAGTCTTCTTGTACTTAAGTCGGCATTGTGCCTTTTGTATTTAATTCATATGCAATTTCTGTGTTTCATCGTCAATAAGAATGTCAGAGGGATACAGTAAACCTGAAGGGAAGCATCGGAATCTATAACTATTGTCACAGGAATGGTCAAATCATAGACAGTAGGAAGAGTCAGTCTTCTTGTACTTAAGTCGGCATTGTGCCTTTACTATTTCATTCCTATGCAATTTCTATGTTTCATCGTCAATAAGAAGGTCCAACGGATATAGTAAACCTGGAGTGAAGCATCGGATTCTATAACTAGTGTCACATGAATGGTTCAAAGCATAGTCAGAAAGAAGAGTCAGTGTCCATGTACTTAAGTCGGCATTGTGCCTTTTGTATTTAATTCCGATGCAATTTCTGTGTTTCATTGTCAATAAGGAGGTCCAAGGGATACAGTAAACCTGGAGTGAAGCATCGGAATCCATAACTAGTGTCACAGGAATGGTTCAAAACATAGTCAGCATGAAGAGTCAGTCTTCTTGTACTTAAGTCGGCATTGTGCATTTTGTATTTAATTCCGATGCAATTTCTGTGTTTCATCGTCAATAAGAAGGTCTAAGGGATACAGTAAACCTGGAGTGAAGCATCGGGAGCTGTAACTAGTGTCACAGGAATGGTTCAAAACATCGACAGTAAGAAGAGACAGTCTTCTTGTATTTAATTCGGCATTGTGCCAATAGTTTTTTAATACCGATGAAATTTCTGTGTTTCATCATCAATAAGAAGGTCAGAGGAATACAGTAAATCTGAAGTGAAGCATCGGAATCTAAAACTCGCGTCACAGGAATGGTTCAAATCATAGTCAATAAGAAGAGTCAGTCTTCTTGTACTTAAGTCGGCATTGTGCATTTTGTATTTAATTCCGATGCAATTTCCGTGTTTCATCGTCAATAAGAAGGTCTAAGGGATACAGTAAACCTGAAGTGAAGCATCAGAGTCTATTACTAGTGTCACAGGAATGGTTCAAAACATAGTCAGTAAGAAGAGTCAGTCTTCTTGTACTATAGTCGGCATTGTGCCTTTTGTATTTAAGTCCGATGCAATATTTGTGTTTCATCGTCATTAATATGGTCCAAGGGATACAGTAAACCGGGAGTGAAGCATCGGAATCTATAACTAGTGTCACAGAAATGGTTCAAAACATAGACAGTTGGAAGAGTCAGTCTTCTTGTACTTAAGTCGGCATTGTGCCTTTTGTATTTAATTCCGATGCAATTTCTGTGTTTCATCGTCAATAAGAAGGTCTAAGGGATACAGTAAAACTGGAGTGAAGCATCGGAAGCTGTAACTAGTGTCACAGGAATGGTTCAAAACATTGACAGTAAGAAGAGACAGTCTTCTTGTATTTAATTCGGCATTGTGCCAATAGTTTTTTAATACCGATGCAATGTCTGTGTATCATCGTCAATAAGAATGTCAGAGGGATACAGTAAATCTGAAGTGAAGCATCGGAATCTAAAACTCGTGTCACAGGAATAAAACATAGTCAGTAAGAAGAGTCAGTCTTCTTGTACTATAGTCGGCATTGTGCCTTTTGTATTTAATTCCGATGCAATTTCTGTGTATCATCGTCAATAAGAAGGTCTAAGGGATACAGTCAACCTGAAGTGAAGCATCGGAATCTATAACTAGTGTCACAGGAATGGTTCAAAACATAGACAGTGGGAAGAGTCAGTCTTCTTGTACTTAAGTCGGCATTGTGCCTTTTGTATTTAATTCCGATGCAATTTCTAAAATTCATCTTCAATAAGAAGGTCCGAGGGATACAGTAAACCTGAAGTGAAGCTTCAGAGTCTATAACTACTGTCACATTAATGGTTCAAACATAGTCAGAAAGAAGAGTCAATCTTCTTGTACATAAGTCGGCATTGTGCCTTTTGTATTTAATTCATATGCAATTTCTGTGTTTCATCGTCAATAAGAAGGTCCAAGGGATACAGTAAACCCGAAGTGAAGCACCGGAATCTATAGCTAGTGTCACATGAATGGTTCAAAACATAGTCAGTAAGAAGAGTCAGTCTTCTTGTACTTCAGTTGCCATTGTGCCTTTTGTATTTCATTCCGATGCAATTTCTGTGTTTCATCGTCAATAAGAAGGTCCAAGGGATACAGCAAACCTGGAGTCAAGCATCGGAATCTATAACAAGTGTCACATGAATGGTTCAAACCATAGACAGTAAGAAGAGTCAGTCTTCTTGTACTTAATCCGGCATTGTGATTTTTGTGTTTAATTCCGATGCAATTTCTGTGTTTCATCGTCAATAAGAAGGTCAGAGGGATACAGTAAACCTGAAGTGAAGCATCCGAATCTATAACTAGTGTCACAGGAATGGTTCAAAACATAGTCAGTAAGAAGTGTCAGTATTCTTGTACTTAAGTCGGCATTGTGCCTTTTGTATTTAATTCCGATGCAATTTCTGTGTTTCATCGTCAATAAGAAGGTCCAAGGGATACAGTATACCTGGAGTGAAGTATCGGAATCTATAACTAGTGACACAGGGATGGTTCTTAACATAGACAGTAAGAAGAGTCAGTATTCTTGTACTTAAGTCGGCATTGTGCCCTTTGTATTCAATTCCGAAGCAATTTCTGTGTTTCATCGTCAATAAGAAGGTCCAAGGGATACAGTAAACCTGAAGTGAGGCACCGGAATCTATAACTAGTGTCACAGGAATGGTTCAAAACATAGTCAGTAAGACGAGTCAGTCTTCTTGTACTTAAGTCGGCATTGTGCCTTTTGCATTTAATTCCGATGCAATATCTGTGTTTCATCGTCAATAAGGAGGTCCAAGTGATACAGTAAACCTTGTGTGAAGCATCGGAATCTATAACTAGTGTCACAGTAATGGTTCAAACCATAGTCAGTAAGAAGAGTCAGTCTTCTTGTACTTAAGTCGGCATTGCGCCTTTTGTATTTAATTCCGATGCAATTTCTGTGTTTCATCGTCAATAAGAAGGTCTAAGGGATACAGTAAACCTGGAGTGAAGCATCGGAAGCTGTAACTAGTGTCACAGGAATGGTTCAAAACATCGACAGTAAGAAGAGACAGTCTTCCTGTATTTAATTCGGCATTGTGCCAATAGTTTTTTAATACCGATTCAATGTCTGTGTATCATCGTCAATATGAAGGTCAGAGAGATACAGTAAATCTGAAGTGAAGCATCGGAATCTAAAACTCGTGTCACAGGAATGGTTCAAAACATAGTCAGTAAGAAGAGTCAGTCTTCTTGTACTATAGTCGGCATTGTGCCTTTTGTATTTAATTCCGATGCAATTTCTGTGTTTCATCGTCAATAAGAAGGTCTAAGGGATACAGTAAACCTGAAGTGAAGCATCGGAATCTATAACTAGTATCACAGGAATGGTTCAAAACATAGACAGTGGGAAGAATCAGTCTTCTTGTACTTAAGTCGGCATTGTGCCTTTTGTATTTAATTCCGATGCAATTTCTAAAATTCAACTTCAATAACAAGGTCCAAGGGATACAGTAAACCTGAAGTGAAGCTTCAGAGTCTATAACTAGTGTCACATTAATGGTTCAAACATAGTCAGTAAGAAGAGTCAATCTTCTTGTACATAAGTCGGCATTGTGCATTTGTATTTAATTCATATGCAATTTCTGTGTTTCATCGTCAATAAGAAGGTCCAAGGGATACAGTAAACCTGAAGTGAAGCATCGGAATCTATAACTAGTGTCACAGGAATGGTTCAAAACATAGACAGTGGGAAGAGTCAGTCTTCTTGTACTTAAGTCGGCATTGTGCCTTTTGTATTTAATTCCGATGCAATTTCTCTGTTTCATCGTCAATAAGAAAGTCTAAGGGATACAGTAAACCTGGAGTGAAGCATCGGAAGCTGTAACTAGTGTCACAGGAATGGTTCGAAACATCGACAGTAAGAAGAGACAGTCTTCTTGTATTTAATTCGGCATTGTGCCAATAGTTTTTTAATACCGATGCAATTTCTGTGTTTCATCGTCAATAAGAAGGTCAGAGGGATACAGTAAATCAGAAGTGAAGCATCGGAATCTAAAACTCGTGTCAGAGGAATGGTTCAAAACATAGTCAATAAGAAGAGTCAGTCTTCTTGTACTTAAGTCGGCATTGTGCATTTTGTATTTAATTCCGATGCAATTTCTGTGTTTCATCGTCAGTAAGAAGATCCAAGGGATACAATATACCTGGAGTGAAGCATCGGAATCTATAACTAGTGACACAGGGATGGTTCTTAACATAGACAGTAAGAAGAGTCAGTATTCTTGTACTTAAGTCGGCATTGTGCCTTTTGTATTTAATTCCGAAGCAATTTCTGTGTTTCATCGTCAATAAGAAGGTCCAAGGGATACAGTAAACCTGAAGTGAAGCACCGGAATCTATAACTAGTGTCACAGGAATGGTTCAAAACATAGTCAGTAAGACGAGTCAGTCTTCTTGTACTTAAGTCGGCATTGTGCCTTTTGCATTTAATTCCGATGCAATATCTGTGTTTCATCGTCAACAAGAAGGTCCAAGTGATACAGTAAACCTGAAGTGAAGCTTCAGAGTCTATAACTAGTGTCACAGGAATGGTTCAAAACATAGACAGTGGGAAGAGTCAGTCTTCTTGTACTTAAGTCGGCATTGTGCCTTTTGTATTGAATTCCGATGCAATTTCTGTGTTTCATCGTCAATAAGAAGGTCCAAGGGATACAGTAAACCTGGAGTGAAGCATCGGAATCTATAACTAGTGTCACAGGGATGGTTCAAAACATAGACAGTAAGAAGAATCAGTATTCTTGTACTTATGTCGGCATTGTGCCTTTTGTATTTAATTCCGATGCAATTTCTAAAATTCATCTTCAATAAGAAGGTCCAAGGGATACAGTAAACCTGAAGTGAAGCTTCAGAGTCTATAACTAGTGTCACAGGAATGGTTCAAACATAGTCAGTAAGAAGAGTCAATCTTCTTGTACATAAGTCGGCATTGTGCCTTTTGTCTTTAATTCATATGCAATTTCTGTGTTTCATCGTCAATAAGAAGGTCCAAGGGATACAGTAAACCTGAAGTGAAGCATCGGAATCAATAACTAGTGTCACAGGAATGGTTCAAACATAGACAGTGGGAAGAGTCAGTCTTCTTGTACTTAAGTCGGCATTGTGCCTTTTGTATTTAATTCCGATGCAATTTCTGTGTTTCATCGTCAATAAGAAAGTCTAAGGGATACAGTAAACCTGGAGTGAAGCATCGGAAGCTGTAACTAGTGTCACAGGAATGGTTCGAAACTTCGACAGTAAGAAGAGACAGTCTTCTTGTATTTAATTCGGCATTGTGCCAATAGTTTTTTAATACCGATGCAATTTCTGTGTTTCATCGTCAATAAGAAGGTCAGAGGGATACAGTAAATCTGAAGTGAAGCATCGGAATCTAAAACTCGTGTCACAGGAATGGTTCAAAACATAGTCAGTAAGAAGAGTCAGTCTTCTTGTACTATAGTCGGCATTGTGCCTTTTGTATTTAATTCCGATGCAATTTCTGTGTTTCATCGTCAATAAGAAGGTCTAAGGGATACAGTAAATCTGAAGTGAAGCATCGGAATCTATAACTAGTGTCACAGGAATGGTTCAAAACATAGACAGTGGGAAGAGTCAGTCTTCTTGTACTTAAGTCGGCATTGTGCCTTTTGTATTTAATTCCGATGCAATTTCTAAAATTCATCTTTAATAACAAGGTCCAAGGGATACAGTAAACCTGAAGTGAAGCTTCAGAGTCTATAACTAGTGTCACATTAATGGTTCAAACTTAGTCAGTAAGAAGAGTCAATCTTCTTGTACATAAGTCGGCATTGTGCATTTGTATTTAATTCATATGCAATTTCTGTGTTTCATCGTCAATAAGAAGGTCCAAGGGATACAGTAAACCTGAAGTGAAGCATCGGAATCTATAACTAGTGTCACAGGAATGGTTCAAAACATAGACAGTGGGAAGAGTCAGTCTTCTTGTACTTAAGTCGGCATTGTGCCTTTTGTATTTAATTCCAATGCAATTTCTCTGTTTCATCGTCAATAAGAAAGTCTAAGGGATACAGTAAACCTGGAGTGAAGCATCGGAAGCTGTAACTAGTGTCACAGGAATGGTTCGAAACATCGACAGTAAGAAGAGACAGTCTTCTTGTATTTAATTCGGCATTGTGCCAATAGTTTTTTAATACCGATGCAATTTCTGTGTTTCATCGTCAATAAGAAGGTCAGAGGGATACAGTAAATCTGAAGTGAAGCATCGGAATCTAAAACTCGTGTCAGAGGAATGGTTCAAAACATAGTCAATAAGAAGAGTCAGTCTTCTTGTACTTAAGTCGGCATTGTGCATTTTGTATTTAATTCCGATGCAATTTCCATGTTTCATCGTCAATAAGAAGGTCTAAGGGATACAGTAAACCTGAAGTGAAGCATCGGAGTCCACAACTAGTGTCACAGGAATGCTTCAAAACATAGTCAGTAAGAAGAGTCAGTCTTCTTGTACTATAGTCGGCATTGTGCCTTTTGTATTTAATTCCGATGCATTTTCAGTGTTTCATCGTCAATAAGAAGGTCCAAGGGATACAGTAAACCCGAAGTGAAGCACCGGAATCTATAGCTAGTGTCACATGAATGGTTCAAAACATAGTCAGTAAGAAGAGTCAGTCTTCTTGTACTTCAGTCGCCATTGTGCCTTTTGTATTTCATTCCGATGCAATTTCTGTGTTTCATCGTCAATAAGAAGGTCCAAGGGATACAGCAAACCTGGAGTCAAGCATCGGAATCTATAACAAGTGTCACATGAATGGTTCAAACCATAGACAGTAAGAAGAGTCAGTCTTCTTGTACTTAATCCGGCATTGTGTTTTTTGTGTTTAATTCCGATGCAATTTCTGTGTTTCATCGTCAATAAGAAGGTCAGAGGGATACAGTAAACCTGAGGTGAAGCATCCGAATCTATAACTAGTGTCACAGGAATGGTTCAAAACATAGTCAGTAAGAAGAGTCAGTATTCTTGTACTTAAGTCGGCATTGTGCCTTTTGTATTTAATTCCGATGCAATTTCTGTGTTTCATCGTCAGTAAGAAGATCCAAGGGATACAATATACCTGGAGTGAAGCATCGGAATCTATAACTAGTGACACAGGGATGGTTCTTAACATAGACAGTAAGAAGAGTCAGTATTCTTGTACTTAAGTCGGCATTGTGCCTTTTGTATTTAATTCCGAAGCAATTTCTGTGTTTCATCGTCAATAAGAAGGTCCAAGGGATACAGTAAACCTGAAGTGAAGCACCGGAATCTATAACTAGTGTCACAGGAATGGTTCAAAACATAGTCAGTAAGACGAGCCAGTCTTCTTGTACTTAAGTCGGCATTGTGCCTTTTGCATTTAATTCCGATGCAATATCTGTGTTTTATCGTCAACAAGAAGGTCCAAGTGATACAGTAAACCTGAAGTGAAGCTTCAGAGTCTATAACTAGTGTCACAGGAATGGTTCAAAACATAGACAGTGGGAAGAGTCAGTCTTCTTGTACTTAAGTCGGCATTGTGCCTTTTGTATTGAATTCCGATGCAATTTCTGTGTTTCATCGTCAATAAGAAGGTCCAAGGGATACAGTAAACCTGGAGTGAAGCATCGGAATCTATAACTAGTGTCACAGGGATGGTTCAAAACATAGACAGTAAGAAGAATCAGTATTCTTGTACTTATGTCGGCATTGTGCCTTTTGTATTTAATTCCGATGCAATTTCTAAAATTCATCTTCAATAAGAAGGTCCAAGGGATACAGTAAACCTGAAGTGAAGCTTCAGAGTCTATAACTAGTGTCACAGGAATGGTTCAAACATAGTCAGTAAGAAGAGTCAATCTTCTTGTACATAAGTCGGCATTGTGCCTTTTGTCTTTAATTCATATGCAATTTCTGTGTTTCATCGTCAATAAGAAGGTCCAAGGGATACAGTAAACCTGAAGTGAAGCATCGGAATCAATAACTAGTGTCACAGGAATGGTTCAAACATAGACAGTGGGAAGAGTCAGTCTTCTTGTACTTAAGTCGGCATTGTGCCTTTTGTATTTAATTCCGATGCAATTTCTGTGTTTCATCGTCAATAAGAAAGTCTAAGGGATACAGTAAACCTGGAGTGAAGCATCGGAAGCTGTAACTAGTGTCACAGGAATGGTTCGAATCATCGACAGTAAGAAGAGACAGTCTTCTAGTATTTAATTCGGCATTGTGCCAATAGTTTTTTAATACCGATGCAATTTCTGTGTTTCATCGTCAATAAGAAGGTCAGAGGGATACAGTAAATCTGAAGTGAAGCATCGGAATCTAAAACTCGTGTCACAGGAATGGTTCAAAACATAGTCAATAAGAAGAGTCAGTCTTCTTGTACTTAAGTCGGCATTGTGCATTTTGTATTTAATTCCGATGCAATATCCATGTTTCATCGTCAATAAGAAGGTCTAAGGGATACAGTAAACCTGAAGTGAAGCATCGGAGTCCACAACTAGTGTCACAGGAATGCTTCAAAACATAGTCAGTAAGAAGAGTCAGTCTTCTTGTACTATAGTCGGCATTGTGCCTTTTGTATTTAATTCCGATGCATTTTCAGTGTTTCATCGTCAATAAGAAGGTCCAAGGGATACAGTAAACCCGAAGTGAAGCACCGGAATCTATAGCTAGTGTCACATGAATGGTTCAAAACATAGTCAGTAAGAAGAGTCAGTCTTCTTGTACTTCAGTCGCCATTGTGCCTTTTGTATTTCATTCCGATGCAATTTCTGTGTTTCATCGTCAATAAGAAGGTCCAAGGGATACAGCAAACCTGGAGTCAAGCATCGGAATCTATAACAAGTGTCACATGAACGGTTCAAACCATAGACAGTAAGAAGAGTCAGTCTTCTTGTACTTAATCCGGCATTGTGCTTTTTGTGTTTAATTCCGATGCAATTTCTGTGTTTCATCGTCAATAAGAAGGTCAGAGAGATACAGTAAACCTGAGGTGAAGCATCCGAATCTCTAACTAGTGTCACAGGAATGGTTCAAAACATAGTCAGTAAGAAGAGTCAGTATTCTTGTACTTAAGTCGGCATTGTGCCTTTTGTATTTAATTCCGATGCAATTTCTGTGTTTCATCGTCAATAAGAAGGTCCAAGGGATACAGTAAACCTGAAGTGAAGCACCGGAATCTATAACTAGTGTCACAGGAATGGTTCAAAACATAGTCAGTAAGACGAGTCAGTCTTCTTGTACTTAAGTCGGCATTGTGCCTTTTGCATTTAATTCCGATGCAATATCTGTGTTTCATCGTCAACAAGAAGTTCCAAGTGATACAGTAAACCTGAAGTGAAGCTTCAGAGTCTATAACTAGTGTCACAGGAATGGTTCAAAACATAGACAGTGGGAAGAGTCAGTCTTCTTGTACTTAAGTCGGCATTGTGCTTTTTGTATTGAATTCCGATGCAATTTCTGTGTTTCATCGTCAATAAGAAGGTCCAAGGGATACAGTAAACCTGGAGTGAAGCATCGGAATCTATAACTAGTGTCACGGGGATGGTTCAAAACATAGACAGTAAGAAGAATCAGTATTCTTGTACTTATGTCGGCATTGTGCCTTTTGTATTTAATTCCGATGCAATTTCTAAAATTCATCTTCAATAAGAAGGTCCAAGGGATACACTAAACCTGAAGTGAAGCTTCAGAGTCTATAACTAGTGTCACAGGAATGGTTCAAACATAGTCAGTAAGAAGAGTCAATCTTCTTGTACATAAGTCGGCATTGTGCCTTTTGTCTTTAATTCATATGCAATTTCTGTGTTTCATCGTCAATAAGAAGGTCCAAGGGATACAGTAAACCTGAAGTGAAGCATCGGAATCAATAACTAGTGTCACAGGAATGGTTCAAACATAGACAGTGGGAAGAGTCAGTCTTCTTGTACTTAAGTCGGCATTGTGCCTTTTGTATTTAATTCCGAAGCAATTTCTGTGTTTCATCGTCAATAAGTATGTCAGAGGGATACAGTAAACCTGAAGTGAAGCATCGGAATCTATAATTAGTGTCACATGAATGGTTCAAAGCATAGTCAGAAAGAAGAGTCAGTGTTCATGTACATAAGTCGGCATTGTGCCTTTTGCATTTAATTCCGATACAATTTCTGTGTTTCATTGTCAATAAGGAGGTCCAGGCATACAGTAAACCTGGAGTGAAGCATCGGAATCCATAACTAGTGTCACAGGAATGGTTCAAAACATAGTCAGTATGAAGAGTCAGTCTTCTTGTACTTAAGTCGGCATTGTGCATTTTGTATTTAATTCCGATGCAATTTCTGTGTTTCATCGTCAATACGAAGGTCTAAGGGATACAGTAAACCTGGAGTGAAGCATCGGAAGCTGTAACTAGTGTCGCAGGAATGGTTCAAAACATCGACAGTAAGAAGAGACAGTCTTCTTGTATTTAATTCGGCATTGTGCCAATAGTTTTTTAATACCGATGCAATTTCTGTGTTTCATCGTCAATGAGAAAGTCAGAGGAATACAGTAAATCTGAAGTGAAGCATCGGAATCTAAAACTCGTGTCACAGGAATGGTTCAAATCATAGTCAATAAGAAGAGTCAGTCTTCTTGTACTTAAGTCGGCATTGTGCATTTTGTATTTAATTCCGATGCAATTTCCGTGTTTCATCGTCAATAAGAAGGTCTAAGGGATACAGTAAACCTGAAGTGAAGCATCAGAGTCTATAACTAGTGTCACAGGAATGGTTCAAACATAGTCAGTAAGAACAGTCAGTCTTCTTGTACTATAGTCGGCATTGTGCCTTTTGTATTTAAGTCCGATGCATTTTTTGTGTTTCATCGTCATTAATAAGGTCCAAGGGATACAGTAAACCGGGAGTGAAGCATCGGAATCTATAACTAGTGTCACAGACATGGTTCAAAACATAGACAGTGGGAAGAGTCAGTCTTCTTGTACTTAAGTCGGCATTGTGCCTTTTGTATTTAATTCCGATCCAATTTCTGTGTTTCATCGTCAATAAGAAGGTCTAAGGGATACAGTAAACCTGGAGTGAAGCATCGGAAGCTGTAACTAGTGTCACAGGAATGGTTCAAAACATCGACAGTAAGAGGAGACAGTCTTCTTGTATTTAATTCGGCATTGTGCCAATAGTTTTTTAATACCGATGCAATGTCTGTGTTTCATCGTCAATAAGAAGGTGAGAGGGATACAGTAAATCTGAAGTGAAGCATCGGAATCTAAAACTCGTGTCACAGGAATGGTTCAAAAGATAGTCAGTAAGAAGAGTCAGTCTTCTTGTACTATAGTCGGCATTGTGCCTTTTGTATTTAATTCCGATGCAATTTCTGTGTTTCATCGTCAATAAGCAGGTCTAAGGGATACAGTAAACCTGAAGTGAAGCATCGGAATCTATAACTAGTGTCACAGGAATGGTTCAAAACATAGACAGTGGGTAGAGTCAGTCTACTTGTACTTAAGTTGGCATTGTGCCTTTTGTATTTAATTCCGATGCAATTTCTAAAATTCATCTTCAATAAGAAGGTCCAAGGGATACAGTAAACCTGAAGTGAAGCTTCAGAGTCTATAACTAGTGTCACAGGAATGGTTCAAACATAGTCAGTAAGAAGAGTCAATCTTCTTGTACATAAGTCGGCATTGTGCCTTTTGTATTTAATTCATATGCAATTTCTGTGTTTCATCGTCAATTAGAAGGTCCAAGGGATACAGTAAACCTGAAGTGAAGCATCGGAATCTATAACTAGTGTCACAGGAATGGTTCAAAACATAGACAGTGGGAAGAGTCAGTCTTCTTGTACTTAAGTCGGCATTGTGCATTTTGTATTTAATTCCGATGCAAGTTCTGTGTTTCATCGTCAATAAGAAGGTCTAAGGGATACAGTAAACCTGGAGTGAAGCATCGGAAACTGTAACTAGTGTCACAGGAATGGTTCGAAACATCGACAGTAAGAAGAGACAGTCTTCTTGTATTTAATTCGGCATTGTGCCAATAGTTTTTTAATACCGATGCAATTTCTGTGTTTCATCGTCAATAAGAAGGTCAGAGAGATACAGTAAATCTGAAGTGAAGCATCGGAATCTAAAACTCGTGTCACAGGAATGGTTCAAAACATAGTCAATAAGAAGAGTCAGTCTTCTTGTACTTAAGTCGGCATTGTGCATTTTGTATTTAATTCCGATGCAATTTCCGTGTTTCATCGTCAATAAGAAGGTCTAAGGGATACAGTAAACCTGAAGTGAAGCATCAGAGTCCATAACTAGTGTCACAGGAATGCTTCAAAACATAGTCAGTAAGAAGAGTCAGTCTTCTTGTACTATAGTCGGCATTGTGCCTTTTGTATTTAATTCCGATGCAATTTCTGTGTTTCATCGTCAATAAGAAGGTCCAAGGGATACAGTAAACCTGAAGTGAAGCACCGGAATCTATAGCTAGTGTCACATGAATGGTTCAAAACATAGTCAGTAAGAAGAGTCAGTCTTCTTGTACTTCAGTCGCCATTGTGCCTTTTGTATTTCATTCCGATGCAATTTCTGTGTTTCATCGTCAATAAGAAGGTCCAAGGGATATAGTAAACCTGGAGTGAAGCAAAGGAATCCATAACTAGTGTCACAGTAAAGGTTCAAAACATAGACAGTAAGAAGAGTCAGTCTTCTTGTACTTAAGTCGGCATTGTGCATTTTGTATTTAATTCCGATGCAATTTCTGTGTTTCATCGTCAATAAGAAGGTCCAAGTGATACAGTAAACCTGGTGTGAAGCATCGGAATCTATAACTAGTGTCACAGTAATGGTTCAATCATAGACAGTGGGAAGAGCCAGTCTTCTTGTACTTAAGTCGGCATTGTGCCTTTTGTATTTAATTCCGATGCAATTTCTGTGTTTCATCCTCAATAAGAAGGTCCAAGGGATACAGTAAACATGGAGTGAAGCATCGGAATCTATAACTAGTGTCACAGGAATGAATCAAAACATAGTCAGTAAGAAGAGTCAGACTTCTTGTACTAAAGTCGACATTGTGCCTTTTGTATTGAATTCCGATGCAATTTCTGTGTTTCATCGTCAATAAGAAGGTCCAAGGGATACAGTAAACCTGGAGTGAAGCATCGGAATCTATAACTAGTGTCACAGGGATGATTCAAAACATAGACAGTAAGAAGAATCAGTATTCTTGTAGTTATGTCGGCATTGTTCCCTTTTGTATTTAATTCCGATGCAATTTCTAAAATTCATCTTCAATAAGAAGGTCCAAGGGATACAGTAAACCTGAAGTGAAGCTTCAGAGTCTATAACTAGTGTCACAGGAATGGTTCAAACATAGGCAGTAAGAAGATTCAATCTTCTTGTACATAAGTCGGCATTGTGCCTTTTGTATTTAATTCATATGCAATTTCTGTGTTTCATCGTCAACAAGAAGGTCCAAGGGATACAGTAAACCTGAAGTGAAGCATCGGAATCTATAACAAGTGTCACAGGAATGGTTCAAACATAGACAGTGGGAAGAGTCAGTCTTCTTGTACTTAAGTCGGCATTGTGCCTTTTGTATTTAATTCCGATGCAATTTCTGTGTTTCATCGTCAATAAGAATGTCAGAGGGATACAGTAAACCTGAAGTGAAGCATCGGAATCTATAACTATTGTCACAGGAATGGTCAAATCATAGACAGTAGGAAGAGTCAGTCTTCTTGTACTTAAGTCGGCATTGTGCCTTTTCTATTTAATTCCTATGCAATTTCTATATTTCATCGTCAATAAGAAGGTCCAAGGGATATAGTAAACCTGGAGTGAAGCATCGGAATCTATAACTAGTGTCACATGAATGGTTCAAAGCATAGTCAGAAAGAAGAGTCAGTGTTCATGTACATAAGTCGGCATTGTGCATTTTGTATTTAATTCCGATGCAATTTCTGTGTTTCATCGTCAACAAGAAGGTCCAAGGGATACAGTAAACCTGGAGTGAAGCATCGGAAGCTGTAACTAGTGTCACAGGAATGGTTCAAAACATCGACAGTAAGAAGAGACAGTCTTCTTGTATTTAATTCGGCATTGTGCCAATAGTTTTATTAATACCGATGCAATTTCTGTGTTTAATCGTCAATAAGAAGGTCAGAGGGATACAGTAAATCTGAAGTGAAGCATCGGAATCTAAAACTCGTGTCACAGGAATGGTTCAAATCATAGTCAATAAGAAGAGTCAGTCTTCTTGTACTTAAGTCGGCATTGTGCATTTTGTATTTCATTCCGATGCAATTTCCGTGTTTCATCGTCAATAAGAAGGTCTAAGGGATACAGTAAACCTGAAGTGAAGCATCAGAGTCTATAACTAGCGTCACAGGAATGGTTCAAAACATAGTCAGTAAGAAGAGTCAGTCTTCTTGTACTATAGTCGGCATTGTGCCTTTTGTATTTAAGTCCGATGCAATTTTTGTGTTTCATCGTCATTAATTAGGTCCAAGGGATATAGTAAACCGGGAGTGAAGCATCGGAATCTATAACTAGTGTCACAGAAATGGTTCAAAACATAGACAGTGGGAAGAGTCAGTCTTCTTGTACTTAAGTCGGCATTGTGCCTTTTGTATTTAATTCCGATGCAATTTCTGTGTTTCATCGTCAATAAGAAGGTCCAAGGGATATAGTAAACCTGGAGTGAAGCATCGGAATCTATAACTAGTGTCACATGAATGGTTCAAAGCATAGTCAGAAAGAAGAGTCAGTGTTCATGTACATAAGTCGGCATTGTGCATTTTGTATTTAATTCCGATGCAATTTCTGTGTTTCATCGTCAACAAGAAGGTCCAAGGGATACAGTAAACCTGGAGTGAAGCATCGGTAGCTGTAACTAGTGTCACAGGAATGGTTCAAAACATCGACAGTAAGAAGAGACAGTCTTCTTGTATTTAATTCGGCATTGTGCCAATAATTTTTTAATACCGATGCAATGTCTGTGTTTCATCGTCAATAAGAAGGTCAGAGGGATACAGTAAATCTGAAGTGAAGCATCGGTATCTAAATCTCGTGTCACAGGAATGGTTCAAAACATAGTCAGTAAGAAGAGTCAGTCTTCTTGTACTATAGTCGGCATTGTGCCTTTTGTATTTAATTCCGATGCAATTTCTGTGTTTCATCGTCAATAAGAAGGTCTAAGGGATACAGTAAACCTGAAGTGAAGCATCGGAATCTATAACTAGTGTCACAGGAATGGTTCAAAACATAGACAGTGTGTAGAGTCAGTCTTCTTGTACTTAAGTCGGCATTGTGCCTTTTGTATTTAATTCCGATGCAATTTCTAAAATTCATCTTCAATAAGAAGGTCCAAGGGATACAGTAAACCTCAAGTGAAGCTTCAGAGTCTATAACTAGTGTCACAGGAATGGTTCAAACATAGTCAGTAAGAAGAGTCAATCTTCTTGTACATAAGTCGGCATTGTGCCTTTTGTGATTAATTCATATGCAATTTCTGTGTTTCATCGTCAATAAGAAGGTCCAAGGGATACAGTAAACCTGAAGTGAAGCATCGGAATCTATAACTAGTGTCACAGGAATGGTTCAAAACATAGACAGTGGGAAGAGTCAGTCTTCTTGTACTTAAGTCGGCATTGTGCCTTTTGTATTTAATTCCGATGCAATTTCTGTGTTTCATCGTCGATAAGAAGGTCTAAGGGATACAGTAAACCTGGAGTGAAGCATCGGAAGCTGTAACTAGTGTCACAGGAATGGTTCGAAACATCGACAGTAAGAAGAGACAGTCTTCTTGTATTTAATTCGGCATTGTGCCAATAGTTGTTTAATACCGATGCAATTTATGTGTTTCATCGTCAATAAGAAGGTCAGAGGGATACAGTAAATCTGAAGTGAAGCATCGGAATCTAAAACTCGTGTCACAGGAATGGTTCAAAACATAGTCAATAAGAAGAGTCAGTCCTCTTGTACTTAAGTCGGCATTGTGCATTTTGTATTTAATTCCGATGCAATTTCCGTGTTTCATCGTCAATAAGAAGGTCTAAGGGATACAGTAAACCTGAAGTGAAGCATCGGAATCTATAACTAGTGTCACAGGAATGGTTCAAAACATAGACGGTGGGAAGAGTCAGTCTTCTTGTACTTAAGTCGGCATTGTGCCTTTTGTATTTAATTCCGATGCAATTTCTGTGTTTCATCGTCAATAAGAAGGTCCAAGGGATACAGTAAACCCGAAGTGAAGCACCGGAATCTATAGCTAGTGTCACATGAATGGTTCAAAACATAGTCAGTAAGAAGAGTCAGTCTTCTTGTACTTCAGTCGCCATTGTGCCTTTTGTATTTCATTCCGATGCAATTTCTGAGTTTCATCGTCAATAAGAAGATCCAAGGGATACAGCAAACCTGGAGTCAAGCATCGGAATCTATAACAAGTGTCACATGAATGGTTCAAACCATAGACAGTAAGAAGAGTCAGTCTTCGTGTACTTAATCCGGCATTGTGCTTTTTGTGTTTAATTCCGATGCAATTTCTGTGTTTCATCGTCAATAAGAAGGTCAGAGGGATACAGTAAACCTGAAGTGAAGCATCCGAATCTATAACTGGTGTCACAGGAATGGTTCAAAACATAGTCAGTAAGAAGAGTCAGTATTCTTGTACTTAAGTCGGCATTGTGCCTTTTGTATTTAATTCCGATGCAATTTCTGTGTTTCATCGTCAGTAAGAAGGTCCAAGGGATACAGTATACCTGGAGTGATGCATCGGAATCTATAACTAGTGACACAGGGATGGTTCTTAACATAGACAGTAAGAAGAGTCAGTATTCTTGTACTTAAGTCGGCATTGTGCCTTTTGTATTTAATTCCGAAGCTATTTCTGTGTTTCATCGTCAATAAGAAGGTCCAAGGGATACAGTAAACCTGGTGTGAAGCATCGGAATCTATAACTAGTGTCACAGTAATGGTTCAAAGCATAGTCAGTAAGAAGAGTCAGTCTTCTTGTACTTAAGTCGGCATTGTGCATTTTGTATTTAATTCCGATGCAATTTCTGTTTTTCATCGTCAATATGACGGTCCAAGGGATACAGTAAACCTGGAGTGAAGCATCGGAATCTATAACTAGTGTCACAGGAATGAATCAAAACATTGTCAGTAAGAAGAGTCAGTCTTCTTGTACTAAAGTCGGCATTGCGCCTTTTGTATTTAATTCCGATGCAATTTCTGTGTTTCATCGTCAATAAGATGGTCCAAGGGATATAGTAAACCTGGAGTGAAGCAAAGGAATCTATAACTAGTGTCACAGTAAAGGTTCAAAACATAGACAGTAAGAAGAGTCAGTCTTCTTGTACTTAAGTCGGCATTGTGTCTTTTGTATTTAATTACGATGCAATTTCTGTGTTTCATCGTCAATAAGAACGTCAGAGGGATACAGTAAACCTGAAGTGAAGCATCGGAATCTATAACCAGTGTCACAGGAATGGTTCAAAACATAGACAGTGGGAAGAGTCAGTCTTCTTGTACTTTAGACGGCATTGTGCCTTTTGTAATTTAATTCCGATGCAGTTTCTGTGTTTAATCGTCAATAAGAATGTCAGAGGGATACAGCAAACCTGAAATGAAGCATCGGAATCTATAACTAGTGTCACATGAATGGTTCAAAACATAGTCAGTAAGAAGTGTCAGACTTCATGTACTTAAGTCGGCATTGTGCCTTTTGTATTTAATTCCGATGCAATTTCTGTGTTTCATTGTCAATAAGGAGGTCCAAGGGATACAGTAAACCTGCAGTGAAGCATCGGAATCCATAACTAGTGTCACAGGAATGGTTCAAAACATAGTCAGTATGAAGAGTCAGTCTTCTTGTACTTAAGTCGGCATTGTGAATTTTGTATTTAATTCCGATGCAATTTTTGTGTTTCATCCTCAATAAGAAGGTCCAAGGGATACAGTAAACCTGGACTGAAGCATCGGAATCTATAAGTAGTGTCACATGAATGGTTCAAAACATATACATTAAGAAGAGTCAGTCTTCTTGTACTTAATTTGGCATTGTGCCTTTTGTATTTAATTCCGATGCAATTTCTGTGCTTCATCGTCAATAAGAAGGTCAGAGGGATTCAGTAAACCTGAAGTGAAGCATCGGAATCTATAACTAGTGTCACAGGAATGGTTTAAAACATTGTCAGTAAGAAGAGTCAGTCTTCTTGTACTTAAGTCGGCATTGTGCCTATTGCATTTAATTCCGATGTAATTTCTGTGTTTCATCGTCAATAAGGAGGTCCAAGGGATACTGCAAACCTGGAGTGAAGCATCGGAATCTATAAATAGTGTCACAGGAATGGTTCAAAACATAGTCAGTAAGAAGAGTCAGTCTTCTTGTACTTAAGTCGGCATTGTAGCTTTTGTATTTAATTCCGATGCAATTTTTGTGTTTCATCGTCATTAATAAGGTCCAAGGGATACAGTAAACCGGGAGTGAAGCAACGGAATCTATAACTAGTGTCACAGAAATGATTCAAAGCATATTCAGTATGAAGAGTCAGTCTTCTTGTACTTAAGTCGGCATTGTGCCTTTTGTATTTAATTCCGATGTAATTTCTGTGTTTCATCGTCAATAGGAAGGTCCAAGGGATACAGTAAACATGGAGTGAAGCATCGGAATCTATAACTAGTGTCACAGGAATGAACAAAACATAGTCAGTAAGAAGAGTCAGCCTTCTTGTACTAAACTCGGCATTGTGCCTTTTGTATTTAATTCCGATGCAATTTCTGTATTTCATCGTCAATAAGAAGGTCCAAGGGATACAGTTAACCTGAAGTGAAGCACCGGAATCTATAACTAGTGTCACATGAGTGGTTCAAAACATAGTCAGTAAGAAGAGTCAGTCTTCTTGTACTTAAGTCGCCATTGTGCCTTTTGTATTTAATTCCGATGCAATTTCTGTGTTTCATCGTCAATAAGAAGGTCCAAGGGATACAGTATACCTGGAGTGAAGCATCGGAATCTATAACTAGTGACACAGGGATGGTTCTTAACATAGACAGTAAGAAGAGTCAGTATTCTTGTACTTAAGTCGGCATTGTGCCTTTTGTATTTAATTCCGAAGCTATTTCTGTGTTTCATCGTCAATAAGAAGGTCCAAGGGATACAGTAAACCTGAAGTGAAGCACCGGAATCTATAACTAGTGTCACAGGAATGGTTCAAAACATAGTCAGTAAGACGAGTCAGTCTTCTTGTACTTAAGTCGGCATTGTGCCTTTTGCATTTAATTCCGATGCAATATCTGTGTTGCATCTACAATAAGGAGGTCCAAGTGATACAGTAAACCTGGTGTGAAGCATCGGAATCTATAACTAGTGTCACATTAATGGTTCAAAACATAGTCAGTAAGAAGAGTCAGTCTTCTTGTACTTAAGTCGGCATTGTGCATTTTGTATTTAATTCCGATGCAATTTCTGTTTTTCGTCGTCAATAAGACGGTCCAAGGGATACAGTAAACCTGGAGTGAAGCATCGGAATCTATAACTAGTGTCACAGGAATGAATCAAAACAATCTCAGTAAGAAGAGTCAGTCTTCTTGTACTAAAGTCGGCATTGCGCCTTTTGTATTTAATTCCGATGCAATTTCTGTGTTTCATCGTCAATAAGAAGGTCCAAGGGATATAGTAAACCTGGAGTGAAGCAAAGGAATCTATAACTAGTGTCACAGTAAAGGATCAAATCATAGACAGTAAGAAGAGTCAGTCTTCTTGTACTTAAGTCGGCATTGTGTCTTTTGTATTTAATTACGATGCAATTTCTGTGTTTCATCGTCAATAAGAATGTCAGAGGGATACAGTAAACCTGAAGTGAAGCATCGGAATCTATAACTAGTGTCACAGGAATGGTTCAAAACATAGACAGTGGGAAGAGTCAGTCTTCTTGTACTTTAGACGGCATTGTGCCTTTTGTATTTAATTCCGATGCAATTTCTGTGTTTAATCGTCAATAAGAATGTCAGAGGGATACAGCAAACCTGAAGTTAAGCATCGGAATCTATAACTAGTGTCACATGAATGGTTCAAAACATAGTCAGTAAGAAGAGTCAGACTTTATGTACTAAAGTCGGCATTGTGCCTTTTGTATATAATTCCGATGCAATTTCTGTGTTTCATTGTCAATAAGGAGGTCCAAGGGATACAGTAAACCTGCAGTGAAGCATCGGAATCCATAACTAGTGTCACAGGAATGGTTCAAAACATAGTCAGTATGAAGAGTCAGTCTTCTTGTACTTAAGTCGGCATTGTGAATTTTGTATTTAATTCCGATGCAATTTTTGTGTTTCATCCTCAATAAGAAGGTCCAAGGGATACAGTAAACCTGGACTGAAGCATCGGAATCTATAAGTAGTGTCACATGAATGGTTCAAAACATATACATTAAGAAGAGTCAGTCTTCTTGTACTTAATTTGGCATTGTGCCTTTTGTATTTAATTCCGATGCAATTTATGTGTTTCATCGTCAATAAGAAGGTCAGGGGGATTCAGTAAACCTGAAGTGAAGCATCGGAATCTATAACTAGTGTCACAGGAATGGTTCAAAACATTGTCAGTAAGAAGAGTCAGTCTTCTTGTACTTAAGTCGGCATTGTGCCTATTGCATTTAATTCCGATGCAATTTCTGTGTTTCATCGTCAATAAGGAGGTCCAAGGGATACAGCAAACCTGGAGTGAAGCATCGGAATCTATAAATAGTGTCACAGGAATGGTTCAAAACATAGTCAGTAAGAAGAGTCAGTCTTCTTGTACTTACGTCGGAATTGTAGCTTTTGTGTTTAATTCCGATGCAATTTTTGTGTTTCATCGTCATTAATAAGGTCCAAGGGATACAGTAAACGGGAGTGAAACATTGGAATCTATAACTAGTGTCACAGAAATGATTCAAAGCATATTCATTATGAAGAGTCAGTCTTCTTGTACTTAAGTCGGCATTGTGCCTTTTGTATTTAATTCCGATGTAATTTCTGTGTTTCATCGTCAATAGGAAGGTCCAAGGGATACAGTAAACATGGAGTGAAGCATCGGAATCTATAACTAGTGTCACAGGAATGAACAAAACATAGTCAGTAAGAAGAGTCAGCCTTCTTGTACTAAACTCGGCATTGTGCCTTTTGTATTTAATTCCGATGCAATTTCTGTATTTCATCGTCAATAAGAAGGTCCAAGGGATACAGCAAACCTGAAGTGAAGCACCGGAATCTATAACTAGTGTCACATGAGTGGTTCAAAACATAGTCAGTAAGAATAGTCAGTCTTCTTGTACTTAAGCCGCCATTGTGCCTTTTGCATTTAATTCCGATGCAATATCTGTGTTTCATCGTCAATAAGGAGGTCCAAGGGATACAGCATACCTGGAGTGAAGCATCGGAATCTATAAATAGTGCCACAGGAATGGTTCAAAACATAGTCAGTAAGAAGAGTCAGTCTTCTTGTACTTAAGTCGGCATTGTAGCTTTTGTATTTAATTCCGATGCAATTTTTGTGTTTCATCGTCATTAATAAGGTCCAAGGGACACAGTAAACCGGGAGTGAAGCATCGGGATCTATAACTAGTGTCACAGAAATGGTTCAAAGCATATTCAGTATGAAGAGTCAGTCTTCTTGTACTTAAGTCGGCATTGTGAATTTTGTATTTAATTCCGATGTAATTTCTGTGTTTCATCGTCAATAAGAAAGTCCAAGGCATACAGTAAACTTGGAGTGAAGCATCGGAATCTATAACTAGTGTCACAGGAATGAACAAAACATAGTCAGTAAGAAGAGTCAGCCTTCTTGTACTAAACTCGGCATTGTGCCTTTTGTATGTAATTCCGATGCAATTTCTGTGTTTCATCGTCAATAAGAAGGTCCAAGGGATACAATATACCTGGAGTGAAGCATCTGAATCTATAACTAGTGTCACAGGGATGGTTCAAAACATAGACAGTTAGAAGAATCAGTATTCTTGTACTTATGTCGGCATTGTGCCTTTTGTATGTAATTCCGTTGCAATTCCTAAGTTTCATCTTCAATAAGAATGTCCAAGGGATACAGTAAACCTGAAGTGAAGCATCGTAATCTATAACTAGTGTCACAGGAATGGTTCAAATCATAGTCAGTGAGATGAGTCAGTCTTCTTGTACTTAAGTGGGCATTGTGCCTTTTGTATTTAATTCCGATGCAATTTCTGTGTTTCATCGTCAATAAGAATGTCAGAGGGATACAGTAAACCTTTAGTGAAGCATCGGAATCAATAACTAGTGTCACAGCAATGGTTCAAAACATAGACAGTAGGAAGAGTCAGTCTTCTTGTACTTAAGTCGGCATTGTGCCTTTTCTATTTAATTCCTATGCAATTTCTGTGTTTCATCGTCCATAAGAAATTCCAAGGGATATAGTAAACCTGGAGTGAAGCATCGGAATCTATAACTAGTGTCACATGAATGGTTCAAAGCATAGTCAGTAAGAAGAGTCAGTCTTCTTGTACTTAAGTCGGCATTGTTCCTTTGGTATCCAATTCCGATGCAATTTCTGTGTTTCATTTTCAATAAGGAGGTCCAAGGTATACAGTAAACCTGGAGTGAAGCATCGGAATCCATAACTAGTGTCACAGCAATGGTTCACAACATAGTTACTATGAAGAGTCAGTCATCTTGTACTTAAGTCGGCATTGTGCCTTTTGTATTTAATTCCGATGCAATTTTTGGGTTTCATCCTCAATAAGAAGGTCCAAGGGATACAGTAAACCTGAAGTGAAGCATCAGAATCTATAACTAGTGTCACAGGAATGGTTCAAAACATAGTCAGTAAGAAGAGTCAGTCTTCTTGTACTTACGTCGCCATTGTGCCTTTTGTATTTAATTCCGATGCAATTTCTGTGTTTCATGGTCAATAAAAAGGTCCAAGGGATACAGTAAACATGGAGTGAAGCATCGGAATCTATAAATAGTGTCACAGCAATGGTTCAAAACATAGTCAGTAAGAAGAGTCAGTCTTCTTGTACTTAAGTCGGCATTGTGCCTTTTGTATTTAATTCCGATGCAATTTCTGTGTTTCATCGTCAATAGGAAGGTCCAAGGGATACAGTAAACATGGAGTGAAGCATCGGAATCTATAACTGGTGTCACAGGAATGAATCAAAACATAGTCAGTAAGAGGAGACAGACTTCTTGTACTAAAGTCGGCATTGTGCCTTTTGTATTTAATTCCGATGCAATTTCTGTGTTTCATGGTTAATAAGAAGGTCCAAGGGATACAGTAAACCTGGAGTGAAGCATCGGAATCTATAACTAGTGTCACAGGAATGGTTCAAAACATTGTCAGTAAGAAGAGTCAGTCTTCTTGTACTTAAGTCGGCATTGTGCCTATTGCATTTAATTCCGATGCAATTTCTGTGTTTCATCGTCAATAAGGAGGTCCAAGGGATACAGCAAACCTGGAGTGAAGCATCGGAATCTATAAATAGTGTCACAGGAATGGTTCAAAACATAGTCAGTAAGAAGAGTCAGTCTTCTTGTACTTACGTCGGAATTGTAGCTTTTGTATTTAATTCCAATGCAATTTTTGTGTTTCATCGTCATTAATAAGGTCCAAGGGATACAGTAAACCGGGAGTGAAACATTGGAATCTATAACTAGTGTCACAGAAATGATTCAAAGCATATTCAGTATGAAGAGTCAGTCTTCTTGTACTTAAGTCGGCATTGTGCCTTTTGTATTTAATTCCGATGTAATTTCTGTGTTTCATCGTCAATAGGAAGGTCCAAGGGATACAGTAAACATGGAGTGAAGCATCGGAATCTATAACTAGTGTCACAGGAATGAACAAAACATAGTCAGTAAGAAGAGTCAGCCTTCTTGTACTAAACTCGGCATTGTGCCTTTTGTATTTAATTCCGATGCAATTTCTGTATTTCATCGTCAATAAGAAGGTTCAAGGGATACAGCAAACCTGAAGTGAAGCACCGGAATCTATAACTAGTGTCACATGAGTGGTTCAAAACATAGTCAGTAAGAATAGTCAGTCTTCTTGTACTTAAGCCGCCATTGTGCCTTTTGTATTTAATTCCGATGCAATCTCTGTGTTTCATCGTCAATAAGAAGGTCCAAGGGATACAGTAAACCTGAAGTGAAGCATCGGAATCTATAACTAGTGTCACAGGAATGGTCAAAACATTGTCAGTAAGAAGAGTCAGTCTTCTTGTACTTAAGTCGGCATTGTGACTATTGCATTTAATTCCGATGCAATATCTGTGTTTCATCGTCAATAAGGAGGTCCAAGGGATACAGCAAACCTGGAGTGAAGCATCGGAATCTATAAATAGTGCCACAGAAATGGTTCAAAACATAGTCAGTAAGAAGAGTCAGTCTTCTTGTACTTAAGTCGGCATTGTAGCTTTTGTATTTAATTCCGATGCAATTTTTGTGTTTCATCGTCATTAATAAGGTCCAAGGGACACAGTAAACCGGGAGTGAAGCATCGGGATCTATAACTAGTGTCACAGAAATGGTTCAAAGCATATTCAGTATGAAGAGTCAGTCTTCTTGTACTTCAGTCGGCATTGTGAATTTTGTATTTAATTCCGATGTAATTTCTGTGTTTCATCGTCAATAAGAAGGTCCAAGGCATACAGTAAACTTGGAGTGAAGCATCGGAATCTATAACTAGTGTCACAGGGATGGTTCAAATCATAGACAGTTAGAAGAATCAGTATTCTTGTACTTATGTCGGCATTGTGCCTTTTGTATTTAATTCCGTTGCAATTTCTAAGTTTCGTCTTCAATAAGAATGTCCAAGGGATACAGTAAACCTGAAGTGAAGCATCGTAATCTATAACTAGTGTCACAGGAATGGTTCAAATCATAGTCAGTGAGATGAGTCAGTCTTCTTGTACTTAAGTGGGCATTGTGCCTTTTGTATTTAATTCCGATGCAATTTCTGTGTTTCATCGTCAATAAGAATGTCAGAGGGATACAGTAAACCTTTAGTGAAGCATCGGAATCAATAACTAGTGTCACAGCAATGGTTCAAAACATAGACAGTAGGAAGAGTCAGTCTTCTTGTACTTAAGTCGGCATTGTGCCTTTTCTATTTAATTCCTATGCAATTTCTGTGTTTCATCGTCCATAAGAAATTCCAAGGGATATAGTAAACCTGGAGTGAAGCATCGGAATCTATAACTAGTGTCACATGAATGGTTCAAAGCATAGTCAGTAAGAAGAGTCAGTCTTCTTGTACTTAAGTCGGCATTGTTCCTTTGGTATCTAATTCCGATGCAATTTCTGTGTTTCATTTTCAATAAGGAGGTCCAAGGTATACAGTAAACCTGGAGTGAAGCATCGGAATCCATAACTAGTGTCACAGCAATGGTTCACAACATAGTTACTATGAAGAGTCAGTCATCTTGTACTTAAGTCGGCATAGTGCCTTTTGTATTTAATTCCGATGCAATTTTTGGGTTTCATCCTCAATAAGAAGGTCCAAGGGATACAGTAAACCTGAAGTGAAGCATCAGAATCTATAACTAGTGTCACAGGAATGGTTCAAAACATAGTCAGTAAGAAGAGTCAGTCTTCTTGTACTTACGTCGCCATTGTGCCTTTTGTATTTAATTCCGATGCAATTTCTGTGTTTCATGGTCAATAAAAAGGTCCAAGGGATACAGTAAACATGGAGTGAAGCATCGGAATCTATAAATAGTGTCACAGCAATGGTTAAAACATAGTCAGTAAGACGAGTCAGTCTTCTTGTACTTAAGTCGGCATTGTGCCTTTTGTATTTAATTCCGATGCAATTTCTGTGTTTCATCGTCAATAGGAAAGTCCAAGGGATACAGTAAACATGGAGTGAAGCATCGGAATCTATAACTAGTGTCACAGGAATGAATCAAAACATAGTCAGTAAGAGGAGACAGACTTCTTGTACTAAAGTCGGCATTGTGCCTTTTGTATTTAATTCCGATGCAATTTCTGTGTTTCATGGTTAATAAGAAGGTCCAAGGGATACAGTAAACCTGGAGTGAAGCATCGGAATCTATAACTAGTGTCACAGGGATGGCTCAAATCATAGACAGTAAGAAGAATCAGTATTATTGTACTTATGTCGGCATTGTGCCTTTTGTATTTAATTCCGATGCAATTTCTAAGTTTCATCTTCAATAAGAAGGTCCAAAGGATACAGTAAACCTGAAGTGAAGCTTCAGAGTCTATAACTAGTGTCACAGGAATGGTTCAAACATAGTCAGTAAGAAGAGTCAATCTTCTTGTACATTAGTCGGCATTGTGCCTTTTGTATTTCATTCCGATGCAATTTCTGTGTTTCATCTTCAATAAGAAGGTCCAAGTGATACAGTAAACCTGAAGTGAAGCATCAGGGTCTATAACTAGTGTCACAGGAATGGTTCAAAACACAGTCAGTAAGAAGAGTCAATCTTCTTGTACATAAGTCGGCATTGTGCTTTTGTATTTAATTCCGATGCAATTTCTGTGTTTCATCGTCAATAAGAAGGTCCAAGGGATACAGTGAACCTGAAGTGAAGCATCAGAATCTATAACTAGTGTCACAGGAATGGTTCAAAACATAGTCAGTGGGATGATCAGTCTTCTTGTACTTAAGTGGGCATTGTGCCTTTTGTATTTAATTCCGATGCAATTTCTGTATTTCATCGTCAATAAGAATGTCAGAGGGATACAGTAAACCTGAAGTGAAGCATCGGAATCTATAACTAGTGTCACAGCAATGGTTCAAAGCATAGACAGTAGGAAGAGTCAGTCTTCTTGTACTTAAGTCGGCATTGTGCGTTTTCTATTTAATTCCTATGCAATTTCTGTGTTTCATCGTCCATAAGAAGGTCCAAGGGATATAGTAAACCTGGAGTGAAGCATCGGAATCTATAACTAGTGTCACATGAATGGTTCAAAGCATAGTCGGTATGAAGAATCAGTCTTCTTGTACTTAAGTCGGCATTGTTCCTTTTGTATTTAATTACGATGCAATGTCTGTGTTTCATTGTCAATAAGGAGGTCCAAGGAATACAGTAAACCTGGAGTGAAGCATCGGAGTCCATAACTAGTGTCACAGGAATGGTCCAAATCATAGTCAGTAAGTAGAGTCAGTCTTCTTGTACTTAAGTCGGCATTGTGCCTTTTGTATTTAATTCCGACGCAATTTTTATGTTTCATCCTCAATAAGAAGGTCCAAGGGATACAGTAAACCTGAAGTGAAGCATCAGAATCTATAACTAGTGTCACGGGATTGGTTCAAAACATAGTCAGTAAGAAGAGTCAGTCTTCTTGTGCTTAAGTCGGCATTGTGCCTTTTGTATTTAATTCCGATGCAATTTCTGTGTTTCATCGTCAATAAGAAGGTCCAAATGATACAGTAAACCTGGAGGGAAGCATCGGAATTTATAACTAGTGTCACATGAATGGTTAAAAACATAGACAATAAGAAGAGTCAGTCTTCTTGTACTTAATCCGGCATTGTGCCTTTTGTAATTAATTCCGATGCAATATCTGTGTTTCATCGTCAATAAGAAGGTCCAAGGGATACAGTAAACCTGAAGTGAAGTACCGGAATCTATAACTACTGTCACAGGAATGGTAAAAAATATTGTCAATAAGAAGAGTCAGTCTTCTTGTACGTGAGTTGGCATTGTGCCTTTTGTATTTAATTCCGATGCAATTTCTGTGTTTCATCGTCAATAAGGAAGTCCAACGGATACAGTAAACCTCGAGTGAAGCATCGGAATCTATAACTAGTGTCACAGGAATGGTTCAAAACATAGTCAGTAAGTAGAGTCAGTCTACTTTTACTTAAGTCGGCATTGTGCCTTTTGTATTTAATTCCGATGCAATTTCTGTGTTTCATCGTCAATAAGAATGTCAGAGGGATACAGTAAACCTGAAGTGAAGCATCGGAATCTATAACTAGTGTCACAGCAATGGTTCAAAACATAGACAGTAGGAAGAGTCAGTCTTCTTGTACGTGAGTTGGGATTGTGCCTTTTGTATTTAATTCCGATGCAATTTCTGTGTTTCATCGTCAATAAGGAAGTCCAACGGATACAGTAAACCTCGAGTGAAGCATCGGAATCTATAACTAGTGTCACAGGAATGGTTCAAAACATAGTCAGTAAGTAGAGTCAGTCTCCTTTTACTTAAGTCGGCATTGTGCCTTTTGTATTTAATTCCGATGCAATTTCTGTGTTTCATCGTCAATAAGACGGTCCAAGGGATACAGTAAACCTGGAGTGAAGCATCGGAATCTATTAACTAGTGTCACAGGAATGAATCAAAACATTGTCAGTAAGAAGAGTCAGACTTCTTGTACTAATGTCGGCATTGTGCCTTTTGTATTTAACTCCGATGCAATTTCTGTGTTTCATCGTCAATAAGAAGGTCCAAGGGATACAGTAAACCTAGAGTGAAGCATCGGAATCTATAACTAGTGTCACAGTAATGGTTCAAACCATAGACACTGGGAAGAGTCAGTCATCTTGTACTTAAGTCGGCATTGTGCCTTTTCTATTTAATTCCGATGCAATTTCTGTGTTTCATCGTCAATAAGAATGTCAGAGGGATACAGTAAACCTGAAGTGAAGCATCGGAATCTATAACTAGTGTCACAGGAATGGTTCGCAGCATAGACAGTAGGAAGAGTCTGTCTTCTTGTGCTTAAGTCGGCATTGTGCCTTTTCTATTTAATTCCTATGCAATTTCTGTGTTTCATCGTCAAGAAGAAGGTCCAAGGGATATAGTAAACCTGGAGTAAAGCATCGGAATCTATAACTAGTGTCACATGAATGGTTCAAAGCATAGTCAGTAGGAAGAGTCAGTCTTCTTGTACTTAAGTCGGCATTGTGCCTTTTGTATATAATTCCGATGCAATTTCTGTGTTTCATTGTCAATAAGGAGGTCCAAGGAATACAGTAAACCTGGAGTGAAGCATCGGAATCTATAACTAGTGTCAAAGGAATGGTTCAAAACATAGTCAGTAAGAAGAGTCAATCTTCTTGTACTTAAGTCGGTATTGTGCCTTTTGTATTTAATTCCGATGCAATTTTTGTGTTTCATCCTCAATAAGAAGGTCCAAGGGATACAGTAAACCTGAAGTGAAGCATCGGAATTTATAACTAGCTTCACAGGAATGGTTCAAATCATAGACAGTAGGAAGAGTCAGTCTTCTTGTACTTAAGTCGGCATTGTGCCTTTTGTATTTAATTCCTATGCAATTTCTTTGTTTCATCGTCAAGAAGAAGGTCCAAGGGATATAGTAATCCTGGAGTGAAGCATCGGAATCTATAACTAGTGTCACATGCATGGTTCAAAGCATAGTCAGTAAGAAGAGTCAGTCTTCTTGTACTTAAGTCGGCATTGTGCCTTATGTATTTAATTCCGATGCAATTTCTGTGTTTAATTGTCAATAAGGAGGTCCAAGGGATACAGTTAACCTGGAGTGATGCATCGGAATCCATAACTAGTGTCACAGGAATGGTTCAAAACATAGTCAGTAAGAAGAGTCAGTCTTCTTGTACTTATGTCGGCATTGAGCCTTTTGTATTAAATTCCGATGCAATTTTTGTGTTTCATCCTCAATAAGAAGGTCCAAGGGATACAGTAAACCTGAAGTGAAGCATCAGAATCTATAACTAGTGTCGCAGGAATGGTTCAAAACATAGTCAGTAAGAAGAGTCTGTCTTCTTGTACTTAAGTCGGCATTGTGCCTTTTGTATTTAATTCTGATGCAATTTCTGTGTTTCATCGTCAATAAGAAGGTCGAAGGGATACAGTAAACCTGAAGTGAAGCACCGGAATCTATAACTAGTGTCACATGAATGGTTCAAAACATAGTCAGTAAGAAGAGTCAGTCTTCTTGTACTTAAGTCGCCATTGTGCCTTTTGTATTTAATTCCGATGCAATTTCTGTGTTTCATCGTCAATAAGAAGGTCCAACGGATACAGTAAACCTGGAGTGAAGCATCGGAATCTATAACTAGTGTCACATGAATGGTGCAAAACATAGACATTAAGAGGATTCAGTCTTCCTGTACTTAATCCGGCATTGTGCCTTTTGTATTTAATTCCGATGCAATTTCAGTGTTTCATCTTCAATACGAAGGTCCAAGGGATACAGTAAACCTGAAGTGACGCATCAGAGTCTATAACTAGTGTCACAGGAATGGTTCAAAACATAGTCAGTAAGAAGAGTCAATCTTCTTGTACTTAAGTCGGCATTGTGCCTTTTGTATTTAATTCCGATGCAATTTCTGTGTTTCATCGTCTATAAGAAGGTCCAAGGGATACAGTAAACCTGAAGTGAAACATCGGAATCTATAACTAGTGTCACAGGAATGGTTCAAAACATAGACAGTGGGAAGAAACAGTCTCCTTGTACTTAAGTCGGCATTGTGCCTTTTGTATTTAATTCCGATGTAATTATTGTGTTTCATCGTCAATAACAATTCCAGAGGGATACAGTAAATCTGAAGTGAAGCATCGGAATCTATAACTAGTGTCACAGGAATGGTTCGAAACATAGACAGTAGGAAGAGTCTGTCTTCTTGTACTTAAGTCGGCATTGTGCCTTTTCTATTTAATTACTATGCAATTTCTGTGTTTCATCGTTAAGAAGAAGGTCCAAGGGATATAGTAAACCTGGAGTGAAGCATCGGAATCTATAACTAGTGTCACATGAATGGTTCAAAGCATAGTCAGAAAGAAGAGTCAGTCTTCTTGTACTTAAGTCGGCATTGTGCCTTATGTATTTAATTCCGATGCAATTTCTGTGTTTCATTGTCAATAAGGAGGTCCAAGGGATACAGTTAACCCGGAGTGATGCATCGGAATCCATAACTAGTGTCACAGGAATGGTTCAAAACATAGTCAGTAAGAAGAGTCAGTCTTCTTGTACTTATGTAGGCATTGAGCCTTTTGTATTTAATTCCGATGCAATTTTTGTGTTTCATCCTCAATAAGAAGGTCCAAGGGATACAGTAAACCTGAAGTGAAGCATCAGAATCTATAACCAGTGTCGCAGGAATGGTTCAAAACATAGTCAGTAAGAAGAGTCTGTCTTCTTGTACTTAAGTCGCCATTGTGCCTTTTGTATTTAATTCTGATGCAATTTCTGTGTTTCATCGTCAATAAGAAGGTCCAAGGGATACAGTAAACCTGAAGTGAAGCACCGGAATCTATAACTAGTGTCACATGAATGGTTCAAATCATAGTCAGTAAGAAGAGTCAGTCTTCTTGTACTTAAGTCGCCATTGTGAATTTGTATTTAATTCCGATGCAATTTCTGTGTTTCATCGTCAATAACAAGGTCCAACGGATACGGTAAACCTAGAGTGAAGCATCGGAATCTATAACTAGTGTCACATGAATGGTTCAAAACATAGACATTAAGAGGAGTCAATCTTCCTGTAGTTAATCCGGCATTGTGCCTTTTGTATTTAATTCCGATGCAATTTCAGTGTTTCATCTTCAATACGAAGGTCCAAGGGATACAGTAAACCTGAAGTGAAGCATCAGAGTCTATAACTAGTGTCACAGGAATGGTTCAAAACATAGTCAGTAAGAAGAGTCAATCTTCTTGTACATAAGTCGGCATGGTGCCTTTTGTATTTAATTCCGATGCAATTTCTGTGTTTCTTCGTCAATAAGAAGGTCCAAGGGATACAGTAAACCTGAAGTGAAGCATCGGAATCTATAACTAGTGTCACAGGAATGGTTCAAAACATAGACAGTGGGAAGAGTCAGTCTCCTTGTACTGAAGTCGGCATTGTGACTTTTGTATTTAATTCCGATGTAATTAATGTGTTTCATCGTCAATAACAATTCCAGAGGGATACTGTAAATCTGAAGTGAAGCATCGGAATCTATAACTAGTGTCACAGGAATGGTTCGAAACATAGACAGTAGGAAGAGTCAGTCTTCTTGTACTTAAGTCGGCATTGTGCCTTTTGTATTTAATTCCCATGAAATTTCTGTGTTTCATTGTCAATAAGGAGGTCCAAGGGGTACAGTAAACCTGAGGTGAACCATCGGAATCTATAACTAGTGTCACATGAATGGTTCAAAACATAGTCAGTAAGAAGAGTCAGTCTTCTTGTACTTAAGTCGCCGTTGAGCCTTTTGTATTTAATTCCGATGCAATTTCTGTGTTTCATCGTCAATAAGAAGGTCCAAGGGATACAGTAAACCGGGAGTGAAGCATCGGAATCTATAACTAGTGTCACAGGAATGGTTCAAAACATAGTCAGTAAGAAGAGTCAGTCTTCTTGTACTTAAGTCGGCATTGTGCATTTTGTATTTAATTCCGATGCAATTTCTGTGTTTCATCTTCAATAAGAAGGTCCAAGGGATACAGTAACCCTGAAGTGAAGCACCGGAATCTATAACTAGTGTCACATGAATGGTTCAAAACATAGTCAGTAAGAAGAGTCAGTCTTCTTGTACTTAAGTCGCCGTTGAGCCTTTTGTATTTAATTCCGATGCAATTTCTGTGTTTCATCGTCAATAAGAAGGTCCAAGGGATACAGTCAACCTGGAGTGAAGCATCGAAATCTATAACTAGTGTCACATGAATGGTTCAAAACATAGACATTAAGAAGAGTCAGTCTTCTTGTACTTAATCCGGCATTGTGCCGTTTGTGTTTAATTCCGATGCAATTTCTGTGTTTCATCGTCAATAGGAAGGTCAGAGGGATTCAGTAAACCTGAAGTGAAGCATCGGAATCTATAACTAGTGTCACAGGAATGGTTCAAAACATAGTCAGTAAGAAGAGTCAGTCTTCTTGTACTTAAGTCAGCATTGTGGCTTTTGTGTTTAATTCCGATGCAATTTCTGTGTTTCATCGCCAATAAGAAGGTCCAAGGGATACAGTAAACCTGAAGTTAAGCATCAGAATCTATAACTAGTGTCACAGGAATGGTTCAAAACATAGTCAATAAGAAGAGTCAGTCTTCTTTTACTGAAGTTGGCATTGTGCCTTTTGTATTTAATTCCGATGCAATTTCTGTGTTTCATCGTCAATAAGAAGGTCCAAGTGATACAGTAAACCTGAAGTGAAGCATCAGAGTCTATAACTAGTGTCACAGGAATGGTTCAAAACACAGTCAGTAAGAAGAGTCAATCTTCTTGTACATAAGTCGGCATTGTGCTTTTGTATTTATTCCGATGCAATTTCTGTGTTTCATCGTCAATAAGAAGGTCCAAGGGATACAGTAAACCTGAAGTGAAGCATCAGAATCTATAACTAGTGTCACAGGAATGGTTCAAAAAATAGTCAGTGGGATGAGTCAGTCTTCTTGTACTTAAGTGGGCATTGTGCCTTTTGTATTTAATTCCGATGCAATTTCTGTATTTCATCGTCAATAAGAATGTCAGAGGGATACAGTAAACCTGAAGTGAAGCGTCGGAATCTATAACTAGTGTCACAGCAATGGTTCAAATCATAGACAGTAGGAAGAGTCAGTCTTCTTGTACTTAGGTCGGCATTGTGCGTTTTCTATTTAATTCCTATGCAATTTCTGTGTTTCATCGTCAATAAGAAGGTCCAAGTGATACAGTAAACCTGAAGTGAAGCATCAGAGTCTATAACTAGTGTCACAGGAATGGTTCAAAACACAGTCAGTAAGAAGAGTCAATCTTCTTGTACATAAGTCGGCATTGTGCTTTTGTATTTATTCCGATGCAATTTCTGTGTTTCATCGTCAATAAGAAGGTCCAAGGGATACAGTAAACCTGAAGTGAAGCATCAGAATCTATAACTAGTGTCACGGGATTGGTTCAAAACATAGTCAGTAAGAAGAGTCAGTCTTCTTGTGCTTAAGTCGGCATTGTGCCTTTTGTATTTAATTCCGATGCAATTTCTGTGTTTCATCGTCAATAAGAAGGTCCAAGGGATACAGTAAACCTGGAGTGAAGCATCGGAATCTATAACTAGTGTCACATGAATGGTTCAAAACATAGACATTAAGAAGAGTCAGTCTTCTTGTACTTAATCCGGCATTGTGCCTTTTATAATTAATTCCGATGCAATTTCTGTGTTTCATCGTCAATAAGAAGGTCAGAGGGATTCAGTAAACCTGAAGTGAAGCATCGGAATCTATAACTAGTGACGCAGGGATGGTTCAAAACATAGACATTAAGAAGAGTCAGTATGCTTGTACTTAAGTCAGCATTGTGCCTTTTGTATTTAATTCCGATGAAATTTCTGTGTTTCATCGTCAATAAGAAGGTCCAAGGGATACAGTAAACCTGGAGTGAAGCACCGGAATCTATAACTACTGTCACAGGAATGGTTAAAAATATTGTCAATAAGAAGAGTCAGTCTTCTTGTACGTTAGTTGGCATTGTGCCTTTTGTATTTAACTCCGATGCAATTTCTGTGTTTCATCGTCAACAAGGAAGTCCAACGGATACAGTAAACCTAGAGTGTAGCATCGGAATCTACAACTAGTGTCACAGGAATGGTTCAAAACATAGTCAGTAAGAAGAGTCAGTCTTCTTTTACTTAAGTCGGCATTGTGCATGTTGTATTTAATCCGATGCAATTTCTGTGTTTCCTCGTCAATAAGACGGTCCAAGGGATACAGTAAACTTGGACTGAAGCATCGGAAAATATTAACTAGTGTCACAGGAATGAATCAAAGCATTGTCAGTAAGAAGACTCAGACTTCTTGTACTAATGTCGGCATTGTGCATTTTGTATTTAACTCCGATGCAATTTCTGTGTTTCATCGTCAATAAGAAGGTCCAAGGGATACAGTAAACCTGGAGTGAAGAATCGGAATCTTTAACTAGTGTCACAGGAATGGTTCAAATCATAGACACTGGGAAGAGTCAGTCTTCTTGTACTTAAGTCGGCATTGTGCCTTTTCTATTGAATTCCGATACAATTTCTGTGTTTCATCGTCAATACGAATGTCAGAGGGATACAGTAAACCTGAAGTGAAGCATCGGAATCTATAACTAGTGTCACAGGAATGGTTCAAAACATAGACATTAAGAAGAGTCAGTCTTCCTGTACTTAATCCGGCATTGTGCCTTTTGTATTTAATTCCGATGCAATTTCAGTGTTTCATCTTCAATACGAAGGTCCAAGGGATACAGTAAACCTGAAGTGAAGCATCAGAGTCTATAACTAGTGTCGCAGGAATGGTTCAAAACATAGTCAGTAAGAAGAGTCAATCTTCTTGTACTTAAGTCGGCATTGTGCCTTTTGTATTTAATTCCGATGCAATTTCTGTGTTTCATTGTCAATAAGGAGGTCCAAGGAATACAGTAAACCTGGAGTGAAGCATCGGAATCCATAACTAGTGTCAAAGGAATGGTTCAAAACATAGTCAGTAAGAAGAGTCAGTCTTCTTGTACTTAAGTCGGTATTGTGCCTTTTGTATTTAATTCCGATGCAATTTTTGTGTTTCATCCTCAATAAGAAGGTCCAAGGGATACAGTAAACCTGAAGTGAAGCATCGGAATCTATAACTAGTGTCACAGGATTGGTTCAAAACATAGACAGTAGGAAGAGTCAGTCTTCTTGTACTTAAGTCGGCATTGTGCCTTTTCAATTTAATTCGTATGCAATTTCTGTGTTTCATCGTCAAGAAGAAGGTCCAAGGGATATAGTAAACCTGGAGTGAAGCATCGGAATCTATAACTAGTGTCACATGTATGGTTCAAAGCATAGTCAGTAAGAAGAGTCAGTCTTCTTGTACTTAAGTCGGCATTGTGCCTTATGTATTTAATTCCGATGCAATTTCTGTGTTTCATTGTCAATAAGGATGTCCAAGGGATACAGTTAACCTGGAGTGACGCATCGGAATCCATAAGTAGTGTCACAGGAATGGTTCAAAACATAGTCAGTAAGAAGAGTCAGTCTTCTTGTACTTAAGTCGGCATTGAGCCTTTTGTATTTAATTCCGATGCAATTTTTGTCTTTCATCCTCAATAAGAAGGTCTAAGGGATACAGTAAACCTGAAGTGAAGCATCAGAATCTATAACTAGTGTCGCAGGAATGGTTCAAAACATAGTCAGTAAGAAGAGTCTGTCTTCTTGTACTTAAGTCGGCATTGTGCCTTTTGTATTTAATTCTGATGAAATTTCTGTGTTTCATCGGGAATAAGAAGGTCCAAGGGATACAGTAAACCTGAAGTGAAGCACCGGAATCTATAACTAGTGTCACAGGAATGGTTCAAAACATAGTCAGTAAGAAGAGTCAATCTTCTTGTACATAAGTCGGCATTGTGCCTTTTGTATTTAATTCCGATGCAATTTCTGTGTTTCATCGTCAATAAGTAGGTCCAAGGGATACAGTAAACCTGAAGTGAAGCATCGGAATCTATAACTAGTGTCACAGGAATGGTTCAAAACATAGACAGTGGGAAGAGTCAGTCTCCTTGTACTTAAGTCGGCATTGTGATTTTTTTATTAAATTCCGATGTAATTATTGTGTTTCATCGTCAATAACAATTCCAGAGGGATACAGTAAACCTGAAGTGAAGCATCGGAATCTATAACTAGTGTCACAGGAATGGTTCGAAACATAGACAGTAGGAAGAGTCAGTCTTCTTGTACTTAAGTCGGCATTGTGCCTTTTCTATTTAATTCCTATGCAATTTCTGTGTTTCATCGTCAATAAGAGTGTCCAAGGGATATAGTAAGCCTGGAGTGAAGCATCGGAATCTATAACTAGTGTTACATGAATGGTTTAAAGCATAGTCAGTAAGAACAGTCAGTCTTCTTGTACTTAAGTCCGCATTGTGCCTTTTGTATTTAATTCCGATGTAATTTCTGTGTTTCATTGTCAATAAGGAGGTCCAAGGTGTACAGTAAACCTGAGGTGAAGCATCGGAGTCTAAAACTAGTGTCACAGGAATGGTTCAAAACGTTGACAGTAGGAAGAGTCAGTCTTCTTGTACTTAAATCTGCATTGTGCCATTTCTATTTAATTCCGATGCAATTTCTGTGTTTCATCGCCAATAAGAAGGTCCAAGGGATACAGTAAACCGGGAGTGAAGCATCGGAATCTATAACTAGTGTCACAGGAATGGTTCAAAACATAGTCAGTAAGAGGAGTCAGTCTTCTTGTACTTAAGTCGGCATTGTGCCTTTTGTATTTAATTCCGATGCAATTTCTGTGCTTCATCGTCAATAAGAAGGTCCAAGGGATACAGTAAACCTGAAGTGAAGCACCGGAATCTATAACTAGTGTCACATGAATGGTTCAAAACATAGTCAGTAAGAAGAATCAGTCTTCTTGTACTTAAGTCGCCATTGTGCCTTTTGTATTTAATTCCGATGCAATTTTTATGTTTCATCCTCAATAAGAAGGTCCAAGGGATACAGTAAACCTGAAGTGAAGCATCAGAATCTATAACTAGTGTCACGGGATTGGTTCAAAACATAGTCAGTAAGAAGAGTCAGTCTTCTTGTGCTTAAGTCGGCATTGTGCCTTTTGTATTTAATTCCGATGCAATTTCTGTGTTTCATCGTCAATAAGAAAGTCCAAGGGATACAGTAAACCTGAAGTGAAGCATCGGAATCTATAACTAGTGTCACATGAATGGTTCAAAACATAGACATTAAGAAGAGTCAGTCTTCTTGTACTTAATCCGGCATTGTGCCTTTTGTAATTAATTGCGATGCAATTTCTGTGTTTCATCGTCAATAAGAAGGTCAGAGGGATTCAGTAAACCTGAAGTGAAGCATCGGAATCTATAACTAGTGACACAGGGATGGTTCAAAACATAGACGGTAAGAAGAGTCAGTATGCTTGGACTTAAGTCAGCATTGTGCCTTTTGTATTTAATTCCGATTCAATTTCTGTGTTTCATCGTCAATAAGAAGGTCCAAGGGATACAGCAAACCTGAAGTGAAGCACCGGAATCTATAAATACTTTCACAGGAATGGTTAAAAATATTGTCAATAAGAGGAGTCAGTCTTCTTGTACGTAAGTTGGCATTGTGCCTTTTGTATTTAATTCCGATGCAATTTCTGTGTTTCATCGTCAATAAGGAAGTCCAACGGATACAGTAAACCTAGAGTGAAGCATCGGAATCTATAACTAGTGTCACAGGAATGGTTCAAAACATAGTCAGTAAGAAGAGTCAGTCTTCTTGTACTTAAGTCGACATTGTGCATTTTGTATTTAATTCCGATGCAATTTCTGTGTTTCCTCGTCAATAAGACGGTCCAAGGGATACAGTAAACCTGGAGTGAAGCATCGGGATCTTTTAACTAGTGTCACAGGAATGAATCAAAACATTGTCAGTAAGGAGACTCAGACTTCTTGTACTAATGTCGGCATTGTGCCTTTTGTATTTAACTCCGATGCAATTTCTGTGTTTCATCGTCAATAAGAAGGTCCAAGGGATAGAGTAAACCTGGAGTGAAGAATCGGAATCTATAACTAGTGTCACAGGAATGGTTCAAAACATAGACACTGGGAAGAGTCAGTCTTCTTGTACTTAAGTCGGCATTGTGCCTTTTCTATTTAATTTCGATGCAATTTCTGTCTTTCATCGTCAATAAGAATGTCAGAGGGATACAGTAAACCTGAAGTGAAGCATCGGAATCTATAACTAGTGTCACAGGAATGGTTCAAAACATAGGCAGTAGGAAGAGTCAGTCTTCTTGTACTTAAGTCGGCATTGTGCCTTTTCTATTTAATTCCTATGCAATTTCTGTGTTTCATCGTCAAGAAGAAGGTCCAAGGGATATAGTAAACCTGGAGTGAAGCATCGGAATCTATAACTAGTGTCACATGAATGGTTCAAAGCATAGGCAGTTAGAAGAGTCAGTCTTCTTGTACTTAAGTCGGCATTGTGCCTTTTGTATTTAATTCCGATGCAATTTCTGTGTTTCATTGTCAATAAGGAGGTCCAAGGAATACAGTAAACCTGGAGTGAAGCATCGGAATCCATAACTAGTGTCAAAGGAATGGTTCAAAACATAGTCAGTAAGAAGAGTCAGTCTTCTTGTACTTAAGTCGGTATTGTGCCTTTTGTATTTAATTCCGTTGCAATTTTTGTGTTTCATCCTCAATAAGAAGGTCCAAGGGATACAGTAAACCTGAAGTGAAGCATCGGAATCTATAACTAGTGTCACAGGAATGGTTCAAAGCATAGTCAGTAAGAAGAGTCAGTCTTCTTGTACTTAAGTCGGCATTGTGCCTTATGTATTTAATTCCGATGCAATTTCTGTGTTTCATTGTCAATAAGGAGGTCCAAGGGATACAGTTAACCTGGAGTGATGCATCGGAATCCATATGTAGTGCCACAGGAATGGTTCAAAACATAGTCAGTAAGGAGAGTCAGTCTTCTTGTACTTAACTCGGCATTGAGCCTTTTGTATTGAATTCCGATGCAATTTTTGTGTTTCATCCTCAATAAGAAGGTCCAAGGGATACAGTAAACCTGAAGTGAAGCATCAGAATCTATAACTAGTGTCGCAGGAATGGTTCAAAACATAGTCAGTAAGAAGAGTCTGTCTTCTTGTACTTAAGTCGGCATTGTGCCTTTTGTATTTAATTCTGATGCAATTTCTGTGTTTCATCGTCAATAAGAAGGTCCAAGGGATACAGTAAACCTGAAGTGAAGCACCGGAATCTATAACTAGTGTCACATGAATGGTTCAAAACATAGTCAGTAAGAAGAGTCAGTCTTCTTGTACTTAAGTCGCCATTGTGCCTTTTGTATTTAATTCCGATGCAATTCCTGTGTTTCATCGTCAATAGGAAGGTCCAATGGATACAGTAAACCTGGAGTGAAGCATCGGAATCTATAACTAGTGTCACAGGAATGGTTCAAAACATAGACAGTGGGAAGAGTCAGTCTCCTTGTACTTAAGTCGGCATTGTGCCTTTTGTATTTAATTCCGATGTAATTATTGTGTTTCATCGTCAATAACAATTCCAGAGGGATACAGTAAACCTGAAGTGAAGCATCGGAATCTATAACTAGTGTCACAGGAATGGTTCGAAACATAGACATTAGGAAGAGTCAGTCTTCTTGTACTTAAGTCGGCATTGTGCCTTTTCTATTTAATTCCTATGCAATTTCTGTGTTTCATCGTCAATAAGAGTGTCCAAGGGATATAGTAAGCCTGGAGTGAAGCATCGGAATCTATAACTAGTGTTACATGAATGGTTTAAAGCATAGTCAGTAAGAACAGTCAGTCTTCTTGTACTTAAGTCGCCATTGTGCCTTTTGTATTTAATTCCGATGCAATTTCTGTGTTTCTACATCTACATCTACATCTATACTCCGCGAGCCACCTTACGGTGTGTGGCGGAGGGTACTTATTGTACCACTATCTGATCCCCCCTTCCCTGTTCCATTCACGCATTGTGCGTGTGAGGAACGACTGCTTGTAAGTCTCCGTATTTGCTCTAATTTCTCTGATCTTTTCGTTGTGATCATTACGCGAGATATATGTGGGCGGTAGTAATATGTTGCCCATCTCTTCCCGGAATGTGCTCTCTCGTAATTTCGATAATAAACCTCTCCGTATTGCGTAACGCCTTTCTTGAAGTGTCCGCCACTGGAGCTTGTTCAGCATCTCCGTAACGCTCTCGCGCTGACTAAATGTCCCCATGACGAATCGCGCTGCTTTTCGCTGGATCATGTCTATCTCTTCTATTAATCCAACCTGGTAAGGGTCCCATACTGATGAGCAATACTCAACAATCGGACGAACAAGCGTTTTGTAAGCTACTTCTTTCGTCGATGAGTCACATTTTCTTAGAATTCTTCCTATGAATCTCAACCTGGCGCCTGCTTTTCCCACTATTTGTTTTATGTGATCATTCCACTTCAGATCGCTCCGGATAGTAACTCCTAAGTATTTTACGGTCGTTACCGCTTCCAATGATTTACCACCTATGGCATAATCGTACTGGAATGGATTTCTGCCCCTATGTATGCGCATTATATTACATTTATCTACGTTTAGGGAAAGCTGCCAGCTGTCGCACCATGCATTAATCCTCTGCAGGTCCTCCTGGAGTACGTACGAGTCTTCTGATGTTGCTACTTTCTTGTAGACGACCGTGTCATCTGCAAATAGCCTCACGGAGCTACCGATGTTGTCAACTAAGTCATTTATGTATATTGTAAACAATAAAGGTCCTATCACGCTTCCCTGCGGTACTCCCGAAATTACCTCTACATCTGCAGATTTTGAACCGTTAAGAATGACATGTTGTGTTCTTTCTTCTAGGAAATCCTGAATCCATTCACAAGCCTGGTCCGATATTCCGTAAGCTCGTATTTTTTTCACTAAACGTAAGTGCGGAACCGTATCAAATGCCTTCCTGAAGTCCAGGAATACGGCATCAATCTGCTCGCCAGTGTCTACGGCACTGTGAATTTCTTGGGCAAATAGGGCGAGCTGAGTTTCACATGATCTCTGTTTGCGGAATCCATGTTGGTTATGATGAAGGAGATTTGTATTATCTAAGAACGTCATAATACGAGAACACAAAACATGTTCCATTATTCTACAACAGATTGACGTAAGCGAAATAGGCCTATAATTATTCACATCTGATTTATGACCCTTCTTGAAAATGGGAACGACCTGCGCTTTCTTCCAGTCGCTAGGTACTTTGCGTTCTTCCAGCGATCTACGATAAATTGCTGATAGAAAGGGGGCAAGTTCTTTAGCATAATCACTGTAGAATCTTAAGGGTATCTCGTCTGGTCCGGATGCTTTTCCGCTACTAAGTGATAGCAGTTGTTTTTCAATTCCGATATCGTTTATTTCAATATTTTCCATTTTGGCGTCCATGCGACGGCTGAAGTCAGGGACCGTGTTACGATTTTCCGCAGTGAAACAGTTTCGGAACACTGAATTCAGTATTTCTGCCTTTCTTCGGTCGTCCTCTGTTTCGGTGCCATCGTGGTCAACGAGTGACTGAATAGGGGATTTAGATCCGCTTACCGATTTTACATATGACCAAAACTTTTTAGGGTTCTTGTTTAGATTGTTTGCCAATGTTTTATGTTCGAATTCGTTGAATGCTTCTCTCATTGCTCTCTTTACGCTCTTTTTCGCTTCGTTCAGCTTTTCCTTATCAGCTATGATTCGACTACTCTTAAACCTATGATGAAGCTTTCTTTGTTTCCGTAGTACCTTTCGTACATGATTGTTATACCACGGTGGATCTTTCCCCTCGCTTTGGACCTTAGTCGGTACGAACTTATCTAAGGCGTACTCGACGATGTTTCTGAATTTTTTCCATTTTTGTTCCACATCCTCTTCCTCAGAAATGAACGTTTGATGGTGGTCACTCAGATATTCTGCGATTTGTGCCCTATCACTCTTGTTAAGCAAATATATTTTCCTTCCTTTCTTGGCATTTCTTATTACACTTGTAGTCATTGATGCAACCACTGACTTATGATCACTGATACCCTCTTCTACATTCACGGAGTCGAAAAGTTCCGGTCTATTTGTTGCTATGAGGTCTAAAACGTTAGCTTCACGAGTTGGTTCTCTAACTATCTGCTCGAAGTAATACTCGGACAAGGCAGTCGGGATAATGTCACAAGAGTCTCTGTTCCTGGCTCCAGTTCTGATTGTGTGACTATCCCATTCTATACCTGGTAGATTGAAGTCTCCCCCTATTACAATAGTATGATCACGAAACTTCTTCACGACGTTCTGCAGGTTCTCTCTGAGGCGCTCAACTACTACGGTTGCTGATGCAGGTGGTCTACAGAAGCATCCGACTATCATATCTGACCCACCTTTGATACTTAACTTAACCCAGATTATTTCACATTCGCATTCGCTAATAACTTCACTGGATATTATTGAATTCTTTACTGCTATAAATACTCCTCCACCATTGGCGTTTATCCTATCCTTGCGGTATATATTCCATTCTGTGTCTAGGATTTCGTTACTGTTCACTTCCGGTTTTAACCAACTTTCCGTTCCTAATACTATATGCGCACTATTTCCTTCAATAAGAGATACTAATTCAGGAACCTTGCCCTGGATACTCCTGCAGTTTACCAATATTACGTTAACTTTTCCTGTTTTTGGTCTCTGAGGACGGACGTTCTTTATCAACGATGATAATGTCCTCTCTGGTAAGCCGTCAGGTATTTTATCGTTTCGCCCAAGGGGGGGTCCCTCTAACCTAAAAAACCCCCGTGTGCACGCCACACGTACTCTGCTACCCTAGTAGCTGCTTCCGGTGTGTAGTGCACGCCTGACCTGTCTAGGGGGGCCCTACAGTTCTCCACCCAATAACGGAGGTCGATGAATTTGCAACCATTATAGTCGCAGAGTCGTCTGAGCCTCTGGTTTAGACCCTCCACACGACTCCAAACCAGAGGACCGCGATCGACTCTGGGCACTATGCTGCAGATATTAAGCTCAGCTTGCACTCCGCGTGCGATGCTGGTTGTCTTCACCAAATCAGCCAGCCGCCGGAAGGAACCAAGGATGGCCTCAGAACCCAAGCGGCAGGCGTCATTCGTTCCGACATGTGCTACTATCTGCAGCCGGTCACACCCAGTGCGTTCAATAGCTGCCGGAAGGGCCTCCTCCACATTACGGACGAGACCCCCCGGCAAGCACACCGAGTGCACACTGGCATTCTTCCCCGACCTACCCGCTATTTTCCTGAGGGGCTCCATAACCCGCCCAACGTTGGAGCTCCCTATAACTAATAGGCCCGCCCTCTGTGACTGTCGGGACCTTGCCGGAGAATCGGCCACTGGCCCAACAGGCGAGGCATCGTGTGGTGGCTCGGAAACGATGTCATCACCACTAGGAAGCACCCCGTACCTGTTGGAAAGGGGTAAGGCAGCTGCCACGCGGCCAGATCCCACCTTCGCCTTTCGGCCAGGCACGCGCGAGCCCACCACTGTCCGCCATTCACCCTGGAGTGATGGCTGACCGGTAAGATGCTCACTGCCGGAAGACGCAGCGACATCAGGGGTTCCATGTGATTCCAAGGCCACCGAAGTAGGCATAGGTCTCACCACAGTTGCCCCAACGCCACTACGAGCCGACGCCTGCGCCTCGAGCTCGATGAGCCTAACAGACAAAGCCTCCACCTGCCCCCGAAGAGTGGCCAATTCTCCTTGCGTCCGCTCACAACAACCACAGTCCCTACACATGACTATGTTTACCCTACTCTATACGATGACAAATTCCCAAGATAATCTTCTGATGAGCTACTCTGATAATCCAGAAACACTCACTGAAATACGAGACGCGAAAACTACGCTAGGTTTTCCCAGAAAAACTATTTAAAAGCTAAGCGCAGCAAATAAGTACAAAAACGCTTTATACAAACAGTACTCGCTGCTGCTGGTGCTCTCGCTCTGGCTGTCACAAGACAACTGCTGATTCAAGTGACTAGTGGCTAACGGCCGCGAAACATACAAAAGACGGTTTTAGGGCGCTTTCTGTTCTAAACGATCAAGAAAACACTATGAAATCTAACACGAAAACAACGTAAAGTTTTATCAAGAACTATTAGTTACTTTGCAGAGCAGATAAACACAAATAGAATCCCTTCCTTAGTGGAAGGTCGTAAACATAATGCAAAATAAACGCTTTATACAAACAGAACTCGCTGCTGCTGGTGCTCTCGCTCTGGCTGTCACAAGAAGGTCCAAGGGATACAGTTAACCTGGAGTGAAGCATCGGAATCTATAACTAGTGTCACATGAATGGTTCAAAACATAGGCATTAAGAAGAGTCAGTCTTCTTATACTTAATCCGGCATTGTGCCTTTTGTATTTAATTCCGATGCAATTTCTGTGTTTCATCGTCAATAGGAAGGTCAGAGGGATTCAGTAACCCTGAAGTGAAGCATCGGAATCTATAACTAGTGTCACAGGAATGGTTCAAAACATAGTCAGTAAGAAGAGTGAGTCTTCTTGTACTTAAGTCGGCATTGTGCCTTTTGTGTTTAATTCCGATGCAATTTCTGTGTTTCATCGTCAATAAGGAGGTCCAAGGGATACAGTAAACCTGGAGTGAAGCATCGGAATCTATAACTAGTGTCATAGGAATGGTTCAAAACATAGTCAGTAAGAAGAGTCAGTCTTCTTGTACTTAGGTTGGTATTGTGCCTTTTGTATTTAATTCCGATGCAATTTCAGTGTTTCATCGTCAATAAGAAGGTTTAAGGGATACAGTAAACCTGAAGTGAAGCACCGGAATCTATAACTAGTGTCACATGAATGGTTCAAAACATAGTCAGTAAGAAGAGTCAGTCTTCTTGTACTCAAGTCGGCATTGTGCCTTTTGTATTTAATTCCGATGCACTTTCTGTGTTTCATCGTCAATAAGAAGGTCCAAGGGATACAGTAAACCTGGAGTGAAGCATCGGAATCTATAACTAGTGTCACATGAATGGTTCAAAACATAGACATTAAGAAGAGTCAGTCTTCTTGTACTTAATCCGGCATTGTGCCTTTTGTATTTAATACCGATGCAATTTCTGTGTTTCATCGTCAATAAGAAGGTCAGAGGGATTCAGTAAACCTGAAGTGAAGCATCGTAATCTATAACTAGTGTCACATGAATGGTTCAAAACATAGACAGTGGGAAGAGTCAGTCTTCTTGTACTTATGTCGGCATTGTGCCTTTTGTATTTAATTCCGATGCAATTTCTGTGTTTCATCGTCAATAAGAATGTCATAGGGATACAGTAAACCTGAAGTGAAGCATCGGAATCTATAACAAGTGTCACAGGAATGGTTCAAAACATAGACAGTAGGAAGAGTCAGTCTTCTTGTACTTGAGTCGGCATTGTGCCTTTTCTATTTAATTCCTATGCAATTTCTGTGTTTCATCGTCAATAAGAAGGTCCAAGAGATACAGTAAACCTGGAGTGAGGCACCGGAATCTATAACTAGTGTCACAGGAATGAATAAAAACATAGTCAGTAAGAAGAGTCAGTCATCTTGTACTTAAGTCGGCAATGTGCCTTTTGTATTTAATTCCGATGCAATTTCTGTGTTTCATCGTCAACAAGAAGGTCCAAGGGGTATAGTAAACCTGAGGTGAAGCATCGGAATCTACAACTAGTGTCACAGGAATGGTTCAAAACATAGACAGTAGGAAAAGTCAGTCTTCTTGTACTTGAGTCGGCATTGTGCCTTTTGTATTTAATTCCGATGCAATTTCTGTGTTTCATCGTCAATAGGAAGGTCAGAGGGATTCAGTAAACCGGAAATGAAGCATCGGAATCTATAACTAGTGTCAGAGGAATGGTTCAAAACATAATCAGTAAGAAGAGTCAGTCTTCTTGTAATTATGTCGGCATTGTGCCTTTTGTATATAATTCCGATGCAATCTCTGTGTTTCATCGTCAACAAGGAGGTCCAAGGGATACAGTAAACCTGGAGTGAAGCATCGGAATCTATAACTAGTGTCACAGGAATGGTTCAAAACATAGTCAGTAAGAAGAGTCAGTCTTCTTGTACTTAAGACGGCATTGTGCCTTTTGTATTTAATTCCGATGCAATTTTTGTGTGTCATCGTCAATAAGAAGGTCCAAGGGATACAGTAAACCGGGAGTGAAGCATCGGAATCTATAACTAGTGTCACAGAAATGGTTCAAAACATAGTCAGTAAGAAGAGTCAGACTTCTTGTACTAAAGTCGGCATTGTGCCTTTTGTATTTAATTCCGATGCAATTTCTGTGTTTCATCGTCAATAAGAAGGTCCAAGGGATACAGTAAACCTGAAGTGAAGCATCGTAATCTATAACTAGTGTCACAGGAATGGTTAAAAGCATAGACAGTGGGAAGAGTCAGTCTTCTTGTACTTATGTCGGAATTGTGCCCTTTGTATTTAATTCCGATGCAATTTCTGTGTTTCATCGTCAATAAGAATGTCAGACGGATACAGTAAACCTGAAGTGAAGCATCGGTATCTATAACAAGTGTCACAGGAATGGTTCAAAACATAGGCAGTAGGAAGAGTCAGTCATCTTGTACTTAAGTCGGCATTGTGCCTTTTGTATTTAATTCCAATGCAATTTTAGTGTTTCATCCTCAATAAGAAGGTCCAAGGGATACAGTAAACCGTTAGTGAAGCATCGGAATCTATAACTAGTGTCACAGGAATGGTTCAAAACATACTCAGTAAGAAGTGTCAGTTTTCTTGTACTTAAGTCGGCATTGTGCCTTTTGTATTTAATTCCGATGCAATTTCTGTGTTTCATCGTCAATAAGAGGGTCCAAGAGATACAGTAAACCTGGAGTGAAGCACCGGAATCTATAACTAGTATCACAGGAATGAATAAAAACATAGTCAGTAAGAAGAGTCAGTCATCTTGTACTTAAGTCGGCATTGTGCCATTTGTATTTAATTCCGATGCAACTTCTGTGTTTCATCGTCAACAAGAAGGTCCAAGGGGTACAGTAAACCTGAGGTGAAGCATCGGAATCTACAACTAGTGTCACAGGAATGGTTCAAAACATAGCCAGTAGGAAGAGTCAGTCTTCTTGTACTTAAGTGTGCATTGTGCCTTTTCTAATTAATTCCGATGCAATTTTTGTGTTTCATCGCCAATAAGAAGGTCCAAGGGATACAGTAAACCGGGAGTGATGCATCGGAATCTATAACTAGTGTCACATGAATGGTTCAAAACATAGACATTAAGAAGAGTCAGTCTTCTTGTACTTAATCCGGCATTGTGCCTTTTGTATTTAATTCCGATGCAATTTCTGTGTTCCATCGTCAATAGGAAGGTCAGAGGGATTCAGTAAACCTGAAATGAAGCATCGGAATCTATAACTAGTGTTACAGGAATGGTTCAAAACATAGTCAGTAAGAAGAAACAGTCTTCTTGTACTTAGGTCGGCATTGTGCCTTTTGTATTTAATTCCGATGCTATTTTTGTGTGTCATCGTCAATAAGAAGGTCCAAGGGATACAGTAAACCGGGAGTGAAGCATCGGAATCTATAACTAGTGTCACAGAAATGGTTCAAAACATAGTCAGTAAGAAGAGTCAGACTTCTTGTACTAAAGTCGGCATTGTGCCTTTTGTATTTAATTCCGATGCAATTTCTGTGTTTCATCGTCAATAAGAAGGTCAGAGGGATTCAGTAAACCTGAAGTGAAGCATCGTAATCTATAACTAGTGTCACATGAATGGTTCAAAACATAGACAGTGGGAAGAGTCAGTCTTCTTGTACTTATGTCGGCATTGTGCCTTTTGTATTTAATTCCGATGCCATTTCTGTGTTTCATCGTCAATAAGAATGTCATAGGGATACAGTAAACCTGAAGTGAAGCATCGGAATCTATAACAAGTGTCACAGGAATGGTTCAAAACATAGACAGTAGGAAGAGTCAGTCTTCTTGTACTTGAGTCGGCATTGTGCCTTTTCTATTTAATTCCTATTCAATTTCTGTGTTTCATCGTCAATAAGAAGGTCCAAGAGATACAGTAAACCTGGAGTGATTCACCGGAATCTATAACTAGTGTCACAGGAATGAATAAAAACATAGTCAGTAAGAAGAGTCAGTCATCTTGTACTTAAGTCGGCAATGTGCCTTTTGTATTTAATTCCGATGCAATTTCTGTGTTTCATCGTCAACAAGAAGGTCCAAGGGGTACAGTAAACCTGAGGTGAAGCATCGGAATCTACAACTAGTGTCACAGGAATGGTTCAAAACATAGACAGTAGGAAAAGTCAGTCTTCTTGTACTTGAGTCGGCATTGTGCCTTTTGTATTTAATTCCGATGCAATTTCTGTGTTTCATCGTCAATAAGAAGGTCCAAGGGATACAGTCAACTTGGAGTGAAGAATCGGAATCTATAATTAGTGTCACATGAATGGTTCAAATCATAGACATTAAGAAGAGTCAGTCTTCTTGTACTTAATCCGGCATTGTGCCTTTTGTATTTAATTCCGATGCAATTTCTGTGTTTTATTGTCAATAAGGAGTACCAAGGGATACAGTAAACCTGGAGTGAAGCATCGGAATCCATAACTAGTGTCACAGAATAGGTTTAAACATAGTCAGTAACAAGAGTCAGTATTCTTGTACTTAAGTCGGCATTGTGCCTTTTGTATTTAATTCCAATGCAATTTTAGTGTTTCATCCTCAATAAGAAGGCCAAGGGATACAGTAAACCGTTAGTGAAGCATCGGAATCTATAACTAGTGTCACAGGAATGGTTCAAAACATACTCAGTAAGAAGTGTCAGTCTTCTTGTACTTAAGTCGGCATTGTGCCTTTTGTATTTAATTCCGATGCAATTTCTGTGTTTCATCGTCAATAAGAGGGTCCAAGAGATACAGTAAACCTGGAGTGAAGCACCGGAATCTATAACTAGTGTCACAGGAATGAATAAAACATAGTCAGTAAGAAGAGTCAGTCATCTTGTACTTAAGTCGGCATTGTGCCATTTGTATTTAATTCCGATGCAACTTCTGTGTTTCATCGTCAACAAGAAGGTCCAAGGGGTACAGTAAACCTGAGGTGAAGCATCGGAATCTACAACTAGTGTCACAGGAATGGTTCAAAACATAGCCAGTAGGAAGAGTCAGTCTTCTTGTACTTAAGTGTGCATTGTGCCTTTTCTAATTAATTCCGATGCAATTTCTGTGTTTCATCGCCAATAAGAAGGTCCAAGGGATACAGTAAACCGGGAGTGAAGCATCGGAATCTATAACTAGTGTCACATGAATGGTTCAAAACATAGACATTAAGAAGAGTCAGTCTTCTTGTACTTAATCCGGCATTGTGCCTTTTGTATTTAATTCCGATGCAATTTCTGTGTTCCATCGTCAATAGGAAGGTCAGAGGGATTCAGTAAACCTGAAATGAAGCATCGGAATTTATAACGAGTGTTACAGGAATGGTTCAAAACATAGTCAGTAAGAAGAGTCAGTCTCCTTGTACTTAAGTCGGCATTGTGCCTTTTGTATATAATTCCGATGCAATCTCTGTGTTTCATCGTCAATAAGGAGGTCCAAGGGATACAGTAAACCTGGAGTGAAGCATCGGAATCTATAACTAGTGTCACAGGAATGGTTCAAAACATAGTCAGTAAGAAGAGTCAGTCTTCTTGTACTTAGGTCGGCATTGTGCCTTTTGTATTTAATTCCGATGCTATTTTTGTGTGTCATCGTCAACAAGAAGGTCCAAGGGATACAGTAAACCGGGAGTGAAGCATCGGAATCTATAACTAGTGTCACAGAAATGGTTCAAAACATAGTCAGTAAGAAGAGTCAGACTTCTTGTACTAAAGTCGGCATTGTGCCTTTTGTATTTAATTCCGATGCAATTTCTGTGTTTCATCGTCAATAAGAAGGTCAGAGGGATTCAGTAAACCTGAAGTGAAGCATCGTAATCTATAACTAGTGTCACATGAATGGTTCAAAACATAGACAGTGGGAAGAGTCAGTCTTCTTGTACTTATGTCGGCATTGTGCCTTTTGTATTTAATTCCGATGCAATTTCTGTGTTTCATCGTCAATAAGAATGTCATAGGGATACAGTAAACCTGAAGTGAAGCATCGGAATCTATAACAAGTGTCATAGGAATGGTTCAAAACATAGACAGTAGGAAGAGTCAGGCTTCTTGTACTTGAGTCGGCATTGTGCCTTTTCTATTTAATTCCTATGCAATTTCTGTGTTTCATCGTGAATAAGAAGGTCCAAGAGATACAGTAAACCTGGAGTGAGGCACCGGAATCTATAACTAGTGTCACAGGAATGAATAAAAACATAGTCAGTAAGAAGAGTCAGTCATCTTGTACTTAAGTCGGCAATGTGCCTTTTGTATTTAATTCCGATGCAATTTCTGTGTTTCATCGTCAACAAGAAGGTCCAAGGGGTACAGTAAACCTGAGGTGAAGCATCGGAATCTACAACTAGTGTCACAGGAATGGTTCAAAACATAGACAGTAGGAAAAGTCAGTCTTCTTGTACTTGAGTCGGCATTGTGCCTTTTGTATTTAATTCCGATGCAATTTCTGTGTTTCATCGTCAATAAGAAGGTCCAAGGGATACAGTCAACTTGGAGTGAAGAATCGGAATCTATAACTAGTGTCACATGAATGGTTCAAATCATAGACATTAAGAAGAGTCAGTCTTCTTGTACTTAATCCGGCATTGTGCCTTTTGTATTTAATTCCGATGCAATTTCTGTGTTTCATCGTCAATAGGAAGGTCAGAGGGATTCAGTAAACCGGAAATGAATCATCGGAATCTATAACTGGTGTCACAGAAATGGTTCAAAACATAGTCAGTAAGAAGAGTCAGACTTCTTGTACTAAAGTCGGCATTGTGCCTTTTGTATTTAATTCCGATGCAATTTCTGTGTTTCATCGTCAATAAGAATGTCAGAGGGATACAGTAAACCTGAAGTGAAGCATCGGAATCTATAACTAGTGTCACAGGAATGGTTCAAAACATAGACAGTAGGAATAGTCAGTTTTCTTGTACTTAAGTCGGCATTGTGCTATTTCTGTTTAATTCCAATGCAATTTCTGTGTTTCATCGTCAATAAGAAGGTCCAAGGGATATAGTAAACCTGGAGTGAAGCATCGGAATCTATAACTAGTGTCACATGAATGGTTCAAAGCATAGTCAGTAAGAAGAGTCAGTCTTCTTGTACTTAAGTCGGCATTGTGCCTTTTGTATTTCATTCCGATGCAATTTCTGTGTTTCATTGTCAATAAGGAGGTCCAAGGGATACAGTAAACCTGGAGTGAAGCATCGGAATCCATAACTAGAGTCACAGGATTGGTTCAAAACATAGTCAGTAAGAAGAGTAAGTTTTCCTGTACTTAAGTAGGCATTGTGCCTTTTGTATTTAATTCCGATGCAATTTTTGTGTTTTATCCTCAATAAGAAGGTCCATGGGATACAGTAAAACGGCAGTGAAGCATCGGAATCTATAACTAGTGTCACAGGAATGGTTCAAAACATAGTCAGTGAGAAGAGTCAGTCTTCTTGTACTTAAGTCGGCATTGTGCCTTTAGTATTTAATTCCGATGCAATTTCTGTGTTTCATCGTCAATAAGAAGGTCCAAGGGATACAGTAAACCTAGAGTGAAGCACCGGAATCTATAGCTAGTGTCACAGGAATGGTTCAAAACATAGTCAGTAAGAAGAGTCAGTCTTCGTGTTCTTAAGTCGGCATTGGGCATTTTGTATTTAATTCCGATGCAATTTCTGTGTTTCATCGTCAACAAGAAGGTCCAAGGGATACAGTAAACCTGAAGTTAAGCATCGGAATCTATAACTAGTGTCACAGGAATGGTTCAAAACATAGACAGTAGGAAGAGTCAGTCTTCTTGTACTTAAGTCTGCATTGTGCCTTTTCTATTTATTTCCGATGCAATTTCTGTGGTTCATCACCAACAAGAAGGTCCAAGGGATACAATAAACCGGGAGTGAAGCATCGGAATCTATAACTAGTGTCACAGGAATGGTTTAAAACATTGACAGTAGGAAGAGTCAGTCTTCTTGTACTTAAGTCGGCATTGTGCCTTTTGTATTTTATTCTGTTGCAATTTCTGTGTTTCGTCGTCGATAAGAAGGTCTGAGGGATACAGTAAACCTGAGGTGAAGCATCGGAATCTATAACTAGTGTCACAGGAATCGTTCAAACACAGACAGTAAGAAGAGTCAGTCTTCTTGTACTTAAGTCGGCATTGTGCCTTTTGTATTTAATTCCAATGCAATTTCTGTGTTTCATCGTCAATAAGTAGGTCCAAGGGATCCAGTAAACCTGAAGTGAAGCACCTGAATCTATAACTAGTGTCACAGGAATGGTTCAAAACATAGTCAGTAAGAAGAGTCAGTCTTCTTGTACTTAAGTCGCCATTCTGCCTTTTGTATTTTATTCTGATGCAATTTCTGTGTTTCGTCGTCGATAGGAAGGTCTGAGGGATACAGTATACCTGAGGTGAAGCATCGGAATCTATAACTAGTGTCACAGGAATCGTTCAAACAGAGACAGTAAGAAGAGTCAGTCTTCTTGTACTTAAGTCGGCATTGTGCCTTTTGTATTTAATTCCAATGCAATTTCTGTGTTTCATTGTCAATAAGTAGGTCCAAGGGATCCAGTAAACCTGAAGTGAAGCACCTGAATCTATAACTAGTGTCACAGGAATGGTTCAAAACATAGTCAGTAAGAAGAGTCAGTCTTCTTGTACTTATGTCGGCATTGTGCCTTTTGTATTTAATTCCGATGCAATTTCTGTGTTTCATCGTCAATGTGGAGGTCCAAGGGATACAGTAAACCTGGAGTGAAGCATCGGAATATATAACTAGTGTCACAGGAATGGTTCAAAACATAGTCAGTAAGAAGAGTCAGTCTTCTTGTACTTAAGTCGGCTTGTGCCTTTTGTATTAATTTCGATGCAATTTTTGTGTTTCATCGTCAACAAGAAGGTCCAAGTGATACAGTAAAATGGGAGTGCAGCATCGGAATCTATAACTAGTGTCACAGAAATGGTTCAAAACATAGTCAGTAAGAAGAGTCAGTCTTCTTGTACTTAAGTCGGCATTGTGCCTTTTGTATTTAATTCCGATGCAATTTCTGTGTTTTATCGTCAATAAGAAGGTCCAAGGGATGCAGTAAACCTGGAGTGAAGCATCGGAATCTATAACTAGTGTCACAGGAATGAATCTAAACATAGTCAGTAAGAAGAGTCAGACTTCTTCTACTAAAGTCGGCATTGTGCCTTTTGTATTTAATTCCGATGCAATTTCTGTGTTTCATCGTCAATAAGAAGGTCCAAGGGATACAGTTAACCTGGAGTGAAGCATCGGAATCTATAACTAGTGTCACACGAATGGTTCAAAAACATAGACAGTAAGAAGAATTAGTATTCTTGTACTTATGTCGGCATTGTGCCTTTTGTATTTAGTTCCGATGCAATTTCTGTGTTTCTTCGTCAATAAGAAGGTCAGAGAGATGCAGTAAACCGGAAGTGAAGCATCGGAATCTATAACTAGTGTCACAGGAATGGTTCAAAACATAGACAGTAGGAAGAGTCAGTCTTCTTGTACTTAAGTCGGCATTGTGCCTTTTCTATCTAATTCCGATGACATTTCTGTGGTTCATCGCCAATTAGAAGGTCCAAGGGATACAGTAAACCGGGAGAGAAGCATCGGAATCAATAACTAGTGTCACAGGAATGGCTCAAAACATAGACAGTAGGAAGAGTCAGTCTTCTTGTACTTAAGTCGGCATTGTGCCTTTTGTATTAAATTCCGTAGCAATTTCTGTGTTTCATCGTCAATAAGAAGGTCCAAGGGATACAATAAACCTGAAGTGAAGCACCGGAATCTATAACTAGTGTCACAGGAGTGGTTCCAAACATTGTCAGTAAAAAGAGTCAGTCTTCCTGTACTTAAGTCGGCATTGTGCCTTTGGTATGTAATTCCGATGCAATTTTTGTGTTTCATCGTTAATAAGAAGGTCCAAGGGATACAGTAAAATGGGAGTGAAGCATCGGAGTCTATAACTAGTGTCACAGAAATGGTTCAAAACATAGTCAGTAAGATCAGTCAGTCTTCTTGTACTTAAGTCGGCATTGTGCCTTTTGTATTCAATTCCGATGCAATTTCTGTGTTTCATCGTCAATAAGAAGGTCCAAGGGATACAGTAAACCTCAAGTGAAGCATCGGAATCTATAACTAGTGTCACAGGAATGGTTCAAAGCATAGACAGTGGGAAGAGTCAGTCTTCTTGTACTTAAGTCGGCATTGTGCCTTTTGTATTTAATTCCGATGCAATTTCTGTGTTTCATCGTCAATAAGAATGTCAGAGGGATACAGTAAACCTGAAGTGAAGCATCGGAATCTATAACTAATGTCACAGGAATGGTTCAAAACATAGACAGTAGGAATAGTCAGTCTTCTTGTACTTAAGTCGGCATGGTGCTTTTTCTATTTAATTCCTATGCAATTTCTGTGTTTCATCGTCAATAAGAAGGTCCAAGGGATATAGTAAACCTGGAGTGAAGCATCGGAATCTATAACTAGTGTCACATGAATGGTTCAAAGCATAGTCAGTAAGAAGAGTCAGTCTTCTTGTACTTAAGTCGGCATTGTGCCTTTTGTATTTAATTCCGATGCAATTTCTGTGTTTCATTGTCAATAAGGAGGTCCAAGGGATACAGTAAACCTGGAGTGAAGCATCGGAATCCATAACTAGAGTCACAGGAATGGTTCAAAACATAGTCAGTAAGAAGAGTCGGTTTTCCTGTACTTAAGTCGGCATTGTGCCTTTTGTATTTAATTCCGATGCAATTTTTGTGTTTTATCCTCAATAAGAAAGTCCATGGGATACAGTAAACCGGCAGTGAAGCATCGGAATCTATAACTAGTGTCACAGGAATGGTTCAAAACATAGTCAGTGAGAAGAGTCAGTCTTCTTGTACTTAAGTCGGCATTGTGCCTTTTTGTATTTAATTCCGATGCAATTTCTGTGTTTCATCGTCAAAAAGGAGGTCCAAGGGATACAGTAAACCTCGAGTGAAGCATCGGAATCTATAACTACTGTCACAGGAATGGTTCAAATCATAGTCAGTAATAAGAGTCAGTCTTCTTGTACCTAAGTCGGGATTGTGCCTTTTGTATTTAATTCCGATGCAATTTCTGTGTTTCATCGTCAATAAGAAGGTCAAAGGGATTCAGTAAACCGGGTGTGAAGCATCGGAATCTATAACTAGTGTCGCAGGAATGGTTCAAAACATAGTCAGTAAGAAGAGTGAGTCTTCTTGTACTTAAGTCGGCATTGTGCCTTTTGTATTTAATTCCGATGCAATTTCTGTGTTTCATCGTCAATAAGAAGGTCAAAGGGATACAGTAAATCTGGAGTGAAGCATCGGAATCTATAACTAGTGTCACAGGAATAAATCAAACATAGTCAGTAAGAAGAGTCAGTCTTCTTGTACTTAAGTCGGCATTGTGCCTTTTGTATTTAATTACGATGCAATTTCTGTGTTTCATCGTCAATAAGATGGTCTGAGGGATACAGTAAACGTGAAGTGAAGCATCGGAATCTATAACTAGTGTCACAGGAAAGGTTCAAAACATAGACAGTAGGAAGATTCAGTCTTCTTGTACTTAAGTCTTCATTGTGCCTTTTGTATTTAATTCCGATGCAATTTCTGTGTTTCATCGTCAACAAGAAGGTCCAAGGGATACATTAACCCTGAAGTGAAGCATCGGAATCTATAACTAGTGTCACAGGAATTTTTCAAAACATAGACAGTAGGAAGAGTCAGTCTTCTTGAACTTAAGTCGGCATTGTGCGTTTTCTATTTAATTCCGATGCAATTTCTGGATTTCATCGTCAATATAAAGGTCCAAGGGATACAGTAAACCTGGAGTGAAGCATCGGAATCTATAACTAGTGTCACAGGAATGGATCAAAACATAGACAGTAATAAGAGTCAGTCTTCTTGTACTTAAGTCGGCATTGTGCCTTTTGTATTTAATTACGATGCAATTTCTGTGTTTCATCGTCAATAAGATGGTCTGAGGGATACAGTAAACGTGAAGTGAAGCATCGGAATCTATAACTAGTGTCACAGGAAAGGTTCAAAACATCGACAGTAGGAAGATTCAGTCTTCTTGTACTTAAGTCGGCATTGTGCCTTTTGTATTTAATTCCGATGCAATTTCTGTGTTTCATCGTCAATAAGAAAGTTCAAGGGAGTCAGTAAACCGGGAGTGAAGCATCGGAATCTCTAACTAGTGTCACAGGAATGGTTCAAAACATAGTCAGTAAGAAGAGTCAGTCTTCTTGTACTTAAGTCGGCATTGTGCCATTTGTATTTAATTCCGATGCAATTTCTGTGTTTCATCGTCAATAAGTAGGTCAAAGGGATACAGTAAACCTAGAGTGAAGCATCGGAATCTATAACTAGTGTCACAGGAATGAATCAAAGCATAGTCAGTAAGAAGAGTCAGTCTTCTTGTACTTAAGTCGTCATTGTGCCTTTTGTATTTAAATCCGATGCAATTTCTGTGTTTCATCGTCAATAAGAAGGTCAGAGGGATACAGTAAACCTGAAGTGAAGCATCGGAATCTATAACTAGTGTCACAAGAATGTTTCAAAACATAGTCAGTAAGAAGAGTCAGTCTTCTTGTACTTAAGTCGGCATTGTGCCTTTTCTATTTAATTCCGATGCAATTTCTGTGTTTCATCGTCATTAAGAAGGTCCAAGGGATGCAGTAAACCTGGAGTGAAGCATCGGAGTTTATAAGTAGTGTCACTGGAATGGTTCAAAGCATAGACAGTAAGAAGAGCAAGACTTCTTATACTGAAGTCGGCATTGTGCCTTTTGTATATAATTCCGATGCAATTTCTGTGTTTCATCGTCAAAAAGGAGGTCCAAGGGATACTGTAAACCTCGAGTGAAGCATCGGAATGTATAACTACTGTCACAGGAATGGTTCAAAACATAGTCAGTAAGAAGAGTCAGTCTTCTTGTACTTACGTCGGCATTGCGCCTTTTGTATTTAATTCCGATGCAATTTCTGTGTTTCATCGTCAATAAGAAGGTCCAAGGGATTCAGTAAACCGGGAGTAAAGCATCGGAATCTATAACTAGTGTCACAGGAATGGTTCAAAACATAGTCAGTAAGAAGAGTCAGTCTTCTTGTACTTAAGTCGGCATTGTGCCTTTTTGTATTTAATTCCGATGCAATTTCTGTGTTTCATCGTCAATAAGTAGGTCAAAGGGATACTGTAAACCTCGAGTGAAGCATCGGAATGTATAACTACTGTCACAGGAATGGTTCAAAACATAGTCAGTAAGAAGAGTCAGTCTTCTTGTACTTAAGTTGGCATTGTGCCTTTTGTATTTAATTCCGATGCAATTTTTTTGTTTCATCGTCAATAAGAAGGTCCAAGGGATACGGTAAACCTGAGGTGAAGCACTGGAATCTAAAACTGGTCTCACAGGGTAGGTTCATAACAGACAGTAAGAAGAGTCAGTCTTCGTGTACTTATGACGACATTGTGCATTTAGTATTAAATTCCGATGCAATTTCTGTGTTTCATCGTTAATAAGAAGGTCCAAGGGATGCAGTAAACCTGGAGTGAAGCATCGGAATTTATAACTAGTATCACTGGAAGGGTTCAAAGCATAGACAGTAAGAAGGGCCAGTCTTCTTATACTTAAGTCGGCATTGTGCCTTTTGTATATAATTCCGATGTAATTTCTGTGTTTCATCGTCAAAAAGGAAGTCCAAGGGATACAGTAAACCTCGAGTGAAGCATTGGAATCTATAACTACTGTCACAGGAATGGTTCAAAACATAGCCAGTAAGAAGAGTCAGTTTCTTGCACTTATGTCGGCATTGTGCATTTTGTATTTAATTCCGATGCAATTTCTGTGTTTCATCGTCAATAAGAAGGTCCAAGGGATTCAGTAAACCGGGAGTAAAGCATCGGAATCTATAACTAGTGTCACAGGAATGGTTCAAAACATAGTCAGTAAGAAGAGTCAGTCTTCTTGTACTTAAGTCGGTATTGTGCCTTTTGTATTTAATTCCGATGCAATTTCTGTGTTTCATCGTCAACAAGAAGGTCAAAGGGATACAGTAAACCTGGAGTGAAGCATCGGAATCTATAACTAGTGTCACAGGAATGAATCAAACATAGACAGTAAGAAGAGTCAGTCTTCTTGTACTTAAGTCGGCATTGTGCCTTTTGTATTTAATTCCGATGCAATTTCTGTGTTTCATCGTCAACAAGAAATTCCAAGGGATACATTAAACCTGAAGTGAAGCATCGGAATCTATAACTAGTGTCACAGGAATGGTTCAAAACATAGACAGTAGTAAGAGTCAGTCTTCTTGTACTTAAGTCGGCATTGTGCGTTTTCTATTTAATTCCGATGCAATTTCTGGATTTCATCGTCAATAAGAAGGTCCAAGGGATACAGTAAACCTGAAGTGAAGCATCGGAATCTATAACTAGTGTCACAGGAATGGTTCAAAACATAGACAGTAATATGAGTCAGGCTTCTAGTACTTAAGTCGGCATTGTGCCATTTGTATTAAATTACAAGGCAATTTCTGTGTTTCATCGTCAATAAGAAGGTCTGAGGGATACAGTATACGTGAAGTGAAGCATCGGAATCTATAACTAGTGTCACAGGAAAGGTTCAAAACATAGACAGTAGGAAGAGTCAGTCTTCTTGTACTTAAGTCGGCATTGTGCATTTTGTATTTAATTCCGATGCAATTTCTGTGTGTCATCGTCAATAAGAAAGTCCAAGGAATTCAGTAAACCGGGAGTGAAGCATCGGAATCTCTAACTAGTGTCACAGGAATGGTTCAAAACATAGTCAGTAAGAAGAGTCAGTCTTCTTGTACTTAAGTCGGCATTGTGTCATTTGTATTTAATTCCGATGCAATTTCTGTGTTTCATCGTCAATAAGTAGGTCAAAGGGATACAGTAAACCTAGAGTGAAGCATCGGAATCAATAACTAGTGTCACAGGAATGGTTCAAAACATAGTCAGTAAGAAGAGTCAGTCTTCTTGTACTTAAGTCGCCATTGTGCCTTTTGTATTTAATTCCGATGCAATTTTTTTGTTTCATCGTCAATAAGAAGGTCCAGGGGATACAGTAAACCTGGAGTGAAGCATCGGAATTTATAACTAGTGTCACTGGAATGGTTCAAAGCATAGACAATAAGAAGGGTCAGTCTTCTTATACTTAAGTCGGCATTGTGCCTTTTGTATATAATTCCGATGCAATTTCTGTGTTTCATCGTCAAAAAGGAGGTCCAAGGGATACAGTAAACCTCGAGTGAAGCATTGGAATCTATAACTACTGTGACAGGAATGGTTCAAAACATAGTCAGTAAGAAGAGTCTGTCTTCTTGTACTTAAGTCGGCATTGTGCCTTTTGTATTTAATTCCGATGCAGTTTCTGTTTTTCATCGTCAATAAGAAGGTCCAAGGGATTCAGTAAACCGGGAGTAAAGCATCGGAATCTATAACTAGTGTCACAGGAATGGTTCGAAACATAGTCAGTAAGAAGAGTCAGTCTTCTTGTACTTAAGTCGGCATTGTGCCTTTTGTATTTAATTCCGATGCAATTTCTGTGCTTCATCGTCAATAAGAAGGTCAAAGGGATACAGTAAACCTGGAGTGAAGCATCGGAATCTATAACTAGTGTCACAGGAATGAATCAAACATAGTCAGTAAGAAGAGTCAGTCTTCTTGTACTTAAGTCGGCATTGTGCCTTTTGTATTTAATTCCGATGCAATTTCTGTGTTTCATCGTCAACAAGAAGGTCCATGGGGTACATTAAACCTGAAGTGAAGCATCGGAATCTACAACTAGTGTCACAGGAATGGTTCAAAACATAGACAGTAGGAAGAGTCAGTCTTCTTGTACTTAAGTCGGCATTGTGCGTTTTCTATTTAATTCCGATGCAATTTCTGAATTTCATCGTCAATAAGAAGGTCCAAGGGATACAGTAAACCTGGAGTGAAGCATCGGAATCTATAACTAGTGTCACAGGAATGGTTCAAAACATAGACAGTAATAAGAGTCAGTCTTCTTGTACTTAAGTCGGCATTGTGCCTTTTGTATTTAATTCCGATGCAATTTCTGTGTTTCATCGTCAATAAGAAGGTCTGAGGGATACAGTAAACGTGAAGTGAAGCATCGGAATCTATAACTAGTGTCACAGGAAAGGTTCAAAACATAGACAGTAGGAAGAGTCAGTCTTCTTGTACTAAAGTCGGCATTGTGCCTTTTGTATTTAATTCCGATGCAATTTCTGTGTTTCATCGTCAATAAGAAAGTCCAAGGGTTTCCGTAAACCGGGAGTGAAGCATCGGAATCTCTAACTAGTGTCACAGGAATGGTTCAAGACATAGTCAGTAAGAAGAGTCAGTCTTCTTGTACTTAAGTCGGCATTGTGCCATTTGTATTTAATTCCGATGCAATTTCTGTGTTTCATCGTCAATAAGTAGGTCAAAGGGATACAGTAAAACTAGAGTGAAGCATCGGAATCTATAACTAGTGTCACAGGAATGAATCAAAGCATAGTCAGTAAGAAGAGTCAGTCTTCTTGTACTTAAGTCGGCATTGTGCCTTTTGTATTTAATTCCGATGCAATTTCTGTGTTTCATCGTCAACAAGAAGGTCCAAGGAATACAGTAAACCTGGAGTGAAGCATCGGAATCTATAACTAGTGTCACAGGAATGGCTCAAAACATAGTCAGTAAGAAGACTCAGTCTTCTTGTACTTAAGTTGGCATTGTGCCTTTTGTATTTAATTCCGATGCAATTTTTTTGTTTCATCGTCAATAAGAAGGTCCAAGGGATACGGTAAACCTGAGGTGAAGCACTGGAATCTAAAACTGGTCTCACAGGGTAGGTTCATAACAGACAGTAAGAAGAGTCAGTCTTCGTGTACTTATGACGACATTGTGCATTTAGTATTAAATTCCGATGCAATTTCTGTGTTTCATCGTTAATAAGAAGGTCCAAGGGATGCAGTAAATCTGGAGTGAAGCATCGGAATTTATAACTAGTATCACTGGAAGGGTTCAAAGCATAGACAGTAAGAAGGGCCAGTCTTCTTATACTTAAGTCGGCATTGTGCCTTTTGTATATAATTCCGATGCAATTTCTGTGTTTCATCGTCAAAAAGGAGGTCCAAGGGATACAGTAAACCTCGAGTGAAGCATTGGAATCTATAACTACTGTCACAGGAATGGTTCAAAACATACCCAGTAAGAAGAGTCAGTTTCTTGCACTTATGTCGGCATTGTGCCTTTTGTATTTAATTCCGATGCAATTTCTGTGTTTCATCGTCAATAAGAAGGTCCAAGGGATTCAGTAAACCGGGAGTAAAGCATCGGAATCTATAACTACTGTCACAGGAATGGTTCAAAACATAGTCAGTAAGAAGAGTCAGTCTTCTTGTACTTAAGTCGGCATTGTGCCTTTTGTATTTAATTTCGATGCAATTTCTGTGTTTCATCGTCAACAAGAAGGTCCAAGGGATACATTAAACCTGAAGTGAAGCATCGGAATCTATAACTAGTGTCACAGGAATGGTTCAAAACATAGACAGTAGGAAGAGTCAGACTTCTTGTACTTAAGTCGGCATTGTGCGTTTTCTATTTAATTCCGATGCAATTTCTGGATTTCATCGTCAATAAGAAGGTCCAAGGGATACAGTAAACCTGAAGTGAAGCATCGGAATCTATAACTAGTGTCACAGGAATGGTTCAAAACATAGACAGTAATAAGAGTCAGGCTTCTTGTACTTAAGTCGGCATTGTGCCATTTGTATTTAATTACGATGCAATTTCTGTGTTTCATCGTCAATAAGAAGGTCTGAGGGATACAGTATACGTGAAGTGAAGCATCGGAATCTATAACTAGTGTCACAGGAAAGGTTCAAAACATAGACAGTAGGAAGAGTCAGTCTTCTTGTACTTAAGTCGGCATTGTGCATTTTGTATTTAATTCCGATGCAATTTCTGTGTTTCATCGTCAATAAGAAAGTCCAAGGAATTCAGTAAACCGGGAGTGAAGCATCGGATTCTCTAACTAGTGTCACAGGAATGGTTCAAAACATAGTCAGTAAGAAGAGTCAGTCTTCTTGTACTTAAGTCGGCATTGTGCCATTTGTATTTAATTCCGATGCAATTTCTGTGTTTCATCGTCAATAAGTAGGTCAAAGGGATACAGTAAACCTAGAGTGAAGCATCGGAATCAATAACTAGTGTCACAGGAATGGTTCAAAACATAGTCAGTAAGAAGAGTCAGTCTTCTTGTACTTAAGTCGCCATTGTGCCTTTTGTATTTAATTCCGATGCAATTTCTTTGTTTCATCGTCAATAAGAAGGTCCAAGGGATACAGTAAACCTGGAGTGAAGCATCGGAATTTATAACTAGTGTCACTGGAATGGTTCAAAGCATAGACAATAAGAAGGGTCAGTCTTCTTATACTTAAGTCGGCATTGTGCCTTTTGTATATAATTCCGATGCAATTTCTGTGTTTCATCGTCAAAAAGGAGGTCCAAGGGATTCAGTAAACCTCGAGTGAAGCATCGGAATCAATAACTAGTGTCACAGGAATGGTTCAAAACATAGTCAGTAAGAAGAGTCAGTCTTCTTGTACTTAAGTCGGCATTGTGCCTTTTGTATTTAATTCCGATGCAATTTTTTTGTTTCACCGTCAATAAGAAGGTTCAAGGGATACAGTAAACCTGAGCTGAAGCACTGGAATCTAAAAATGGTCTCACAGGGTAGGTTCATAACAGACAGTAAGAAGAGTCAGTCTTCGTGTACTTATGACGGCATTGTGCATTTAGTATTAAATTCCGATGCAATTTCTGTGTTTCATCGTTAATAAGAAGGTCCAAGGGATACAGTAAAAATGAAGTGAATCATCGGAATCTATAACTAGTGTCACAGGAATGTTTCAAAACATAGTCAGTAAGAAGAGTCTGTCCTCTTGTACTTAAGTCGTCATTGTGCCTTTTCTATTTAATTCCGATGCAATTTCTGTGTTTCATCGTCAATAAGAAGGTCCAAGGGATACAGAAAACCTGGAGTGAAGCATCGGAATTTATAACTAGTGTCACTGGAATGGTTCAAAGCATAAACAGTAAGAAGAGTCAGTCTTCTTGTACTTAAGTCGGCATTGTGTCTTTTGTATTTAATTCCGATGTAACTTCTGTGTTTCATCGTCAATAAGGAGGTCCAAGGGATACAGTTAACCTGGAGTGAAGCATCGGAATCAATAACAAGTGTCACAGGAATGGTTCAAAACATAGTCAGTAAGAAGAGTCAGTCTTCTTGTACTTAAGTCGGCATTGTGCCTTTTGTATCTAATTCCGATGCAATATCTGTGTATCATCGTCAATAAGAAGGTCCAAGGGATACAGTAAACCTGGAGTGAAGCATCGAAATCTATAACTAGTGTCACAGGAATGGTTCAAAACATAGACAGTAATAAGAGTCAGTCTTCTTGTACTTAAGTCGGCATTGTGCTTTTTGTATTTAATTCCGATGCAATTTCTGTGTTTCATCGTCAATAAGAAAGTCCAAGGAATTCAGTAAACCGGGAGTGAAGCATCGGAATCTCTAACTAGTGTCACAGGAATGGTTCAAAACATAGTCAGTAAGAAGAGTCAGTCTTCTTGTACTTAAGTCGGCATTGTGCCATTTGTATTTACATTCCGATGCAATTTCTGTGTTTCATCGTCAATAAGTAGGTCAAAGGGATACAGTAAACCTGGAGTGAAGCATCGGAATCAATAACTAGTGTCACAGGAATGAGTCAAAACATAGTCAGTAAGAAGTGTCAGTCTTCTTGTACTTAAGTCGACATTGTGCCTTTTGTATTTAATTCCGATGCAATTTCTGTGTTTCATCGTCAGCAAGAAGGTCAGAGGTATACAGTAAACCTGGAGTGAAACATCGGAATCTATAACTAGTGTCACAGGAATGGTTCAAAACATAGTCAGTAAGAAGAGTCAGTCTTCTTGTACTTAAGTCGGCATTGTGCCTTTTGTATTTAATTCCGATGCAATTTTTTTGTTTCATCGTCAATAAGAAGGTCCAAGGGATACAGTAAACCTGAGCTGAAGCATTGGATTTTAAAACTGGTCTCACAGGGTAGGTTCATAACAGACAGTAAGAAGAGTCAGTCTTCGTGTACTTATGACGGCATTGTGCATTTAGTATTAAATTCCGATGCAATTTCTGTGTTTCATCGTTAATAAGAAGGTCCAAGGGATACAGTAAACCTGAAGTGAATCATCGGAATCTATAACTAGTGTCACAGGAATGTTTCAAAACATAGTCAGTAAGAAGAGTCTGTCTTCTTGTACTTAAGTCGGCATTGTGCCTTTTCTATTTAATTCCGATGCAATTTCTGTGTTTCATCGTCAATAAGAAGGTCCAAGGGATACAGTAAACCTGGAGTGAAGCATCGGAATTTATAACTAGTGTCACTGGAATGGTTCAAAACATAGTCAGTAAGAAGAGTCAGTCTTCTTGTACTTAAGTCGGCATTGTGCCTTTTGTATCTAATTCCGATGCAATATCTGTGTATCATCGTCAATAAGAAGGTCCAAGGGATACAGTAAACCTGGAGTGAAGCATCGGAATCTATAACTAGTGTCACAGGAGTGGTTCAAAACGTAGACAGTAATAAGAGTCAGTCTTCTTGTACTTAAGCTGGCATTGTGCCTTTTGTAATTCCGATGCAATTTCTGTGTTTCATCGTCAATAAGAAGGTCCAAGGGATTCAGTAAACCGGGAGTAAAGCATCGGAATCTATAACTAGTGTCACAGGAATGGTTCAAAACATAGTCAGTAAGAAGAGTCAGTCTTCTTGTACTTAAGTCGGCATTGTGCCTTTTGTATTTAATTCCGATGCAATTTCTGTGTTTCATCGTCAATAAGAAGGTCCAAGGGATACAGTAAACCTGGAGTGAAGCATCGAAATTTATAACTAGTGTCATTGGAATGGTTCAAAGCATAGACAATAAGAAGGGTCAGTCTTCTTATACTTAAGTCGGCATTGTGCCTTTTGTATATAATTCCGATGCAATTTCTGTGTTTCATCGTCAAAAAGGAGGTCCAAGGGATACAGTAAACCTCGAGTGAAGCATTGGAATCTATTACTACTGTCACAGGAATGGTTCAAAACATAGTCAGTAAGAAGAGTCAGTCTTCTTGTACTTAAGTCGGCATTGTGAATTTTTTTTTTTAATTCCGATGCAGTTTCTGTGTTTCATCGTCAATAAGAAGGTCCAAGGGATTCAGTAAACCGGGAGTAAAGCATCGGAATCTATAACTAGTGTCACAGGAATGGTTCAAAACATAGTCAATAAGAAGAGTCAGTCTTCTTGTACTTAAGTCGGCATTGTGCCTTTTGTATTTAATTCCGATGCAATTTCTGTGTTTCATCGTCAATAAGAAGGTCAAAGGGATACAGTAAACCTGGAGTGAAGCATCGGAATCTATAACTAGTGTCACAGGAATGGTTCAAAACATAGACAGTAGGAAGAGTCAGTCTTCTTGTACTTAATTCGGCATTGTGCGTTTTCTATTTAATTCCGATGCAATTTCTGGATTTCATCGTCAATAAGAAGGTCCAAGGGATACAGTAAACCTGGAGTGAAGCATCGGAATCTATAACTAGTGTCACAGGAATGGTTCAAAACATAGACAGTAATAAGAGTCAGTCTTCTTGTACTTAAGTCGGCATTGTGCCTTTTGTATTTAATTACGATGCAATTTCTGTGTTTCATCGTCAATAAGAAGGTCTGAGGGATACAGTAAACGTGAAGTGAAGCATCGGAATCTATAACTAGTGTCACAGGAAAGGTTCAAAACATAGACAGTAGGAAGAGTCAGTCTACTTGTACTTAAGTCGGCATTGTGCATTTTCTATTTAATTCCGATGCAATTTCTGTGTTTCATCGTCAATAAGAAGGTCCAAGGGATACAGTAAACCTGGAGTGAAGCATCGGAATTTATAACTAGTGTCACTGGAATGGTTCAAAGCATAAACAGTAAGAAGAGTCAGTCTTCTTGTACTTAAGTCGGCATTGTGTCTTTTGTATTTAATTCCGATGTAATTTCTGTGTTTCATCGTCAATAAGGAGGTCCAAGGGATACAGTTAACCTGGAGTGAAGCATCGGAATCAATAACAAGTGTCACAGGAATGGTTCAAAACATAGTCAGTAAGAAGAGTCAGTCTTCTTGTACTTAAGTCGGCATTGTGCCTTTTGTATCTAATTCCGATGCAATATCTGTGTATCATCGTCAATAAGAAGGTCCAAGGGATACAGTAAACCTGGAGTGAAGCATCGGAATCTATAACTAGTGTCACAGGAATGGTTCAAAACATAGACAGTAATAAGAGTCAGTCTTCTCGTACTTAAGTCGGCATTGTGCCTTTTGTAATTCCGATGCAATTTCTGTGTTTCATCGTCAATAAGAAGGTCCAAGGGATTCAGTAAACCGGGAGTAAAGCATCGGAATCTATAACTAGTGTCACAGGAATGGTTCAAAACATAGTCAGTAAGAAGAGTCAGTCTTCTTGTACTTAAGTCGGCATTGTGCCTTTTGTATTTAATTCCGATGCAATTTCTGTGTTTCATCGTCAATAAGAAGGTCAAAGGGATACAGTAAACCTGGAGTGAAGCATCGGAATCTATAACTAGTGTCACAGGAATGAATCAAACATAGTAAGAAGAGTCAGTCTTCTTGTACTTAAGTCGGCATTGTGCCTTTTGTATTTAATTCCGATGCAATTTCTGTGTTTCATCGTCAACAAGAAGGTCCAAGGGATACATTAAACCTGAAGTGAAGCATCGGAATCAATAACTAGTGTCACAGGAATGGTTCAAATCATAGACAGTAGGAAGAGTCAGTCTTCTTGTACTTAAGTCGGCATTGTGCGTTTTCTATTTAATTCCGATGCAATTTCTGGATTTCATCGTCAATAAGAAGGTCCAAGGGATACAGTAAACCTGGAGTGAAGCATCGGAATCTATAACTAGTGTCACAGGAATGGTTCAAAACATAGACAGTAATAAGAGTCAGTCTTCTTGTACTTAAGTCGGCATTGTGCCTTTTGTATTTAATTACGATGCAATTTCTGTGTTTCATCGTCAATAAGAAGGTCTGAGGGATACAGTAAACGTGAAGTGAAGCATAGGAATCTATAACTAGTGTCACAGGAAAGGTTCAAAACATAGACAGTAGGAAGAGTCAGTCTTCTTGTACTTAAGTCGGCATTGTGCTTTTTGTATTTAATTCCGATGCAATTTCTGTGTTTCATCGTCAATAAGAAAGTCCAAGGAATTCGGTAAACCGGGAGTGAAGCATCGGAATCTCTAACTAGTGTCACAGGAATGGTTCAAAACATAGTCAGTAAGAAGAGTCAGTCTTCTTGTACTTAAGTCGGCATTGTGCCATTTGTATTTAAATTCCGATGCAATTTCTCTGTTTCATCGTCAATAAGTAGGTCAAAGGGATACAGTAAACCTAGAGTGAAGCATCGGAATCAATAACTAGTGTCACAGGAATGAATCAAAACATAGTCAGTAAGAAGAGTCAGTCTTCTTGTACTTAAGTCGACATTGTGCCTTTTGTATTTAATTCCGATGCAATTTCTGTGTTTCATCGTCAACAAGAAGGTCAGAGGTATACAGTAAACCTGGTGTGAAACATCGGAATCTATAACTAGTGTCACAGGAATGGTTCAAAACATAGTCAGTAAGAAGAGTCAGTCTTCTTGTACTTAAGTCGGCATTGTGCCTTTTGTATTTAATTCCGATGCAATTTTTTTGTTTCATCGTCAATAAGAAGGTCCAAGGGATACAGTAAACCTAGAGTGAAGCACCGGAATCTATAAGTAGTGTCACAGGAATGGTTCAAGCAAAGACAGTAAGAAGAGTCAGTCTTCTTGTACTTAAGTCGGCATTGTGCCTTTTGTATTTAATTCCGATGCATTCTCTGCGTTTCATAGTCAATAAGAAGGTCAGAGGGATACAGTAAACCTGAAGTGAAGCATCGGAATCTATAACTAGTGTCACAGGAATGGTTCAAAACATAGACAGTAGGAAGAGTCAGACTTCTTGTACTTAAGTCGGCATTGTGCCTTTTGTATTTTATTCCATTGCAATTTCTGTGTTTCATCGTCAAAAAGAAGGTCTGAGGGATTCAGTGAACCTGAAGTGAAGCATCGGAATCTATAACTAGTGTTACAGGAATGGTTAAAACATAGAGAGTAAGAAGAGTCAGTCTTCTTGTACTTAAGCCTGCATTGTGCCTTTTGTATTAAATTCCGATGCAATTTCTGTGTTTCATCGTCAATAAGAAGGTCCAAGGGATACAGTAAACCAGAAGTGAAACATCGGAATCTATAAGTAGTGTCACAGGAATGGTTCAAGCAAAGACAGTAAGAAGAGTCAGTCTTCTTGTACTTAAGTCGGCATTGTGCCTTTTGTATTTAATTCCGATGCAATTTCTGTGTTTCATCGTCAATAAGGAGGTCCAAGGGATACAGTAAACCTGGAGTGAAGCATCGGAATCTATAACTAGTGTCACAGGAATGGTTCAAATCATAGTCAGTAAGAAGAGTCAGTCTTCTTGTACTTTAGTCGGCATTGTGCCTTTTGTATTTAATTCCGATGCAATTTCTGTGTTTCATCGTCAATAAGAAGGTCCAAGGTATACGGTATTCCTGGAGTGATGCATCGGAATCTATAACTAGTGTCACAGGAATGGTTCAAAGCATAGACAGTAGGAAGAGTCAGTCCTCTTGTACTTAAGTCGTCATTGTGCCTTTTGTATTTAATTCCGATGCAATTTCTATGTTTCATCGTCAATTAGAAGGTTTGACGGATACAGTAAACCTGAAGTGAAGCATCGGCATCTATAACTAGTGTCACAGGAAAGGTTCAAAACATAGACAGTTGGAAGAGTCAGTCTTCTTGTACATAAGTCGGCATCGTGCCTTTACTATATAATTCCGATGCAATTTCTGTGTTTCATCGTCAATAAGAAGGTCCAACAGATACAGCAAACCTGAAGTGAAGCATCGGAATCTATAACTAGTGTCACAGGAATGGTTCAAAACATAGTCAGTAAGAACAGTCAGACTTCTTGTACTTAAGTCGGCATTGTGCCTTTTGTATTTAATTCCGATGCATTTTCTGTGTGTCATGGTCAATAAGAAGGTCCAAGGGACACAGTAAATCTGGTGTGAGGCATCGCAATCTATAATTAGTGTCACAGGAATGGTTCAAACATAGACAGTAAGAAGAGTCAGTCTTCTTGTATTTAAGTAGGCATTGTGCCTTTTGTATTTAATTCCGATACAATTTCTGTGTTTCATCGTCAATAAGAAGGTCCAAGGGATACAGTAAACCTGAAGTGAAGCATCGGAATCTATAACTAGTGACACAGGAATGGTTCAAATCATAGTCAGTAAGTAGAGTCAGTCTTCTTGTACTTAAGTCGGCATTGTACCTTTTGTATTTAATGCCGATGTAATTTCTGTGTTTCATCGTAAATAAGAAGGTCCAAGGGATACAGTAAACCTGGTGTGAGGCATCGGAATCTATAACTAGTGTCACATTGATGGTTCGAAACATTGACAGTAAGAAGAGTCAGTATTCTTGTACTTAAGCCGGCATTGTGCCTTTTGTATTTAATTCCGATGCAATTTCTGTGTTTCATCGTCAATAAGAAGCTCCAAGGGATACAGTAAACCTGGAGTGAAGCATCGGAATCTATAACTAGTGTCTCAGCGATGGTTTAAACATAGACGGTAAGAAGAGTCAGTATTCTTGTACTTAAGTCGGCTTTGTACCTTTTGTATTTAATTCCGATGCGATTTCTGTGTTTCATCGTCAATAAGAAGGTAAGAGGGATACAGTAAACCAGAAGTGAAGCATCTGAATCTATAACTAGTTTCACAGGAATGGTTCAAAGCATAGACAGGAAGAAGAGCCAGTCTTCTTGTACTTGAGTCGGCATTGTGCCTTTTGTATTTAATTCCGATGCAATTTTTTTGTTTCATCGTCAATAAGAAGGTCCAAGAGATACAGTAAACCTGAGCTGAAGCACTGGAATCTAAAACTGGTCTCACAGGGTAGGTTCATAACAGACAGTAAGAAGAGTCAGTCTTCGTGTACTTATGACGGCATTGTGCATTTAGTATTAAATTCCGATGCAATTTCTGTGTTTCATCGTTAATTAGAATGTCCAAGGGATACAGTAAACCTGAAGTGAATCATCGGAATCTATAACTAGTGTCACAGGAATGTTTCAAAACATAGTCAGTAAGATGAGTCTGTCTTCTTGTACTTAAGTCGGCATTGTGCCTTTTCTATTTAATTCCGAAGCAATTTCTGTTTTTCATCGTCAATAAGAAGGTCCAAGGGATACAGTAAACCTGGAGTGAAGCATCGGAATTTATAACTAGTGTCACTAGAATGGTTCAAAGCATAGACAGTAAGAAGAGTCAGTCTTCTTGTACTTAAGTCGGCATTGTGGCTTTTGTATTTAATTCCGATGTAATTTCTGTGTTTCATAGTCAATAAGGATGTCCAAGGGATACAGTAAACCTGGAGTGAAGCATCGGAATCAATAACAAATGTCACAGGAATGGTTCAAAACATAGTCAGTAAGAAGAGTCAGTCTTCTTGTACTTAAGTCGGCATTGTGCCTTTCGTATCTAATTCCGATGCAATTTCTGTGTTTCATCGTCAATGAGAAGGTCCAAGGGATTCAGTAAACCGGGAGTGAAGCATCGGAATCTATAACTAGTGGCACAGGAATGGCTCAAAACATAGACAGTAAGAAGAGTCAGTCTTCTTGTACGTAAGTCGGCATTGTGCCTTTTGTATTTAATTCCGATGCATTTTCTGCGTTTCATAGTCAATAAGAAGGTCAGAGGGATACAGTAAACCTGAAGTGAAGCAACGGAATCTATAACTAGTGTCACAGGAATGGTTCAAAACATAGACAGTAGGAAGAGTCAGACTTCTTGTACTTAAGTCGGCATTGTGCCTTTTGTATTTTATTCCATTGCAATTTCTGTGTTTCATCGTCAAAAAGAAGGTCTGAGGGATTCAGTGAACCTGAAGTGAAGCATCGGAATCTATAACTGGTGTTACAGGAATGGTTAAAACATAGAGAGTAAGAAGAGTCAGTCTTCTTGTACTTAAGTCTGCATTGTGCCTTTTGTATTAAATTCCGATGCAATTTCTGTGTTTCATCGTCAATAAAAGGGTCCAAGGGATACAGTAAACCTGAAGTGAAACATCGGAATCTATAAGTAGTGTCACAGGATTGGTTCAAAACATAGTCAGTAAGAAGAGTCAGTCTTCTTGTACTTAAGCCGGCATTGCGCCCTTTGTATTTAATTCCGATGCAATTTCTGTGTTTCATCGTCAATAAGAAGGTCCAAGGGATACAGTAAACCTGGATTGAAGCATCGGAATCTATAACTAGTGTCACAGGAATGGTTCAAGGCATAGACAGTAAGAAGAGTCAGTCTTCTTGTACTTAAGTCTGCATTGTGCCTTTTGTATTTAATTCCGATGCAATTTCTGTGTTTCATCGTCAATAAGGAGGTCCAAGGGGTACAGTAAACCTGGAGTGAAGCATCGGAATCTATAACTAGTGTCACAGGAATGGTTCAAATCATAGTCAGTAAGAAGAGTCAGTCTTCTTGTGCTTTAGTCGGCATTGTGCCTTTTGTATTTATTTCCGATGCAATTTCTGTGTTTCTCGTCAATAAGAAGGTCCAAGGGATACAGTATTCCTGGAGTGATGCATCGGAATCTATAACTAGTGTCACAGGAATGGTTCAAAACATAGTCAGTAAGAACAGTCAGACTTCTTGTAGTTAAGTCGGCATTGTGCCTTTTGTATTTAATTCCGATGCAATTTCTGTGTGTCATGGTCAATAACAAGGTCCAAGGGACACAGTAAACCTGGTGTGAGGCATCGCAATCTATAACTAGTGTCACAGGAATGGTTCAAACATAGACAGTAAGAAGAGTCAGTCTTCTTGTATTTAAGTCGGCATTGTGCCTTTTGTATTTAATTCCGATACAATTTCTGTGTTTCATCGTCAATAAGAAGGTCCAAGGGATACAGTAAACCTGAAGTGAAGCATCGGAATCTATAACTAGTGTCACAGGAATGGTTCAAATCATAGTCAGTAAGTAGAGTCAGTCTTCTTGTACTTAAGTCGGCATTGTACCTTTTGTATTTAATTCCGATGTAATTTCTGTGTTTCATCGTAAATAAGAAGGTCCAAGGGATACAGTAAACCTGGTGTGAGGCATCGGAATCTATAACTAGTGTCACATTGATGGTTCGAAACATTGACAGTAAGAAGAGTTAGTATTCTTGTACTTAAGCCGGCATTGTGCCTTTTGTATTTAATTCCGATGCAATTTCTGTGTTTCATCGTCAATACGAAGCTCCAAGGGATACAGTAAACCTGGAGTGAAGCATCGGAATCTATAACTAGTGTCTCAGCGATGGTTTAAACATAGACGGTAAGAAGAGTCAGTATTCTTGTACTTAAGTCGGCATTGTGCCTTTTGTATTTAATTCCGATGCGATTTCTGTGTTTCATCGTCAATAAGAAGGTCAGAGGGAGACAGTAAACCTGAAGTGAAGCATCTGAATCTATAACTAGTGTCACAGGAATGGTTCAAAGCATAGACGGTAAGAAGAGTCAGTATTCTTGTACTTGAGTCGGCATTGTGCCTTTTGTATTTAATTCCGATGCAATTTCTGTGTGTCATGGTCAATAACAAGGTCCAAGGGACACAGTAAACCTGGTGTGAGGCATCGCAATCTATAACTAGTGTCACAGGAATGGTTCAAAACATAGACAGTAAGAAGAGTCACTCTTCTAGTACTTGAGTCGGCATTGTGCCTTTTGTATTTAATTCCGATGCAATTTCTGTGATTCATCGTCAATAAGAAGGTCTGGGGGATACAGTAAAACTGAAGTGAAGCATCGGAATCTATAACTAGTGTCACAGGAATGGTTAAAAACATAGACAGTAAGAAGCGTCAGTCTTCATGTAATTAAGCAGGCATTGCGCTTTTTATATTTAATTCCGACGCAATTTCTGTGTTTCATCGTCAATGAGAATGTCAGAGGGATATAGTAAACCTGAAGTGAAGCATCAGAATCTAAAACTAGTGTCACAGGAATGGTTCAAATCATAGACAGTAGGAAGAGTCAGTCTTCTTGTTCTGAAGTCAGCATTGTGCCTTTTCTATTTAATTCCGATACAATTTCCGTGTTTCATCGTCAATAAGAAGGTCCAAGGGACACAGTAAACCTGGAGTGAAGCATCGGAATCCATAACTGGTGTCACAGGAATTGTTCAAAACATAGACAGTAGGAAGAGTCATTCTTGTTGTACTTAAGTCGGCATTGTGCCTTTTCTATTCAATTCCGATGCAATTTCTGTGTTTCATCGTCAATAAGAAGGTCCAACGGATACAGAAAACCTAAAGTGAAGCATCGGAATCTACAACTAGTGTCACAGGAAAGGTTCAAAACATAGACAGTAGGAAGAGTCAGTCTTCTTGTACATAAGTCGGCATTGTGCCTTTTCTATTTAATTCCGATGCAATTTCCGTGTTACATCGTCAATAAGAAGGTCCAAGGGACACAGTAAACCTGGAGTGAAGCATCGGAATCCATAACTAGTGTCACAGGAATGGTTCAAAACATAGACAGTAAGAACAGTCAGTCATCTTGTACTTAAGTCGGAATGTGCCTTTTGTATTTAATTCCGATGCAATTTCTGTGTTTCATCGCCAATAAGAGGGTCGGAGGGATACAGAAAACATGAAGTGAAGCATCGGAATATATAACTAGTGTCAGAGGAATGGTTCAAAACATAGTCAGTAATAAGAGTCAGTCTTCTTGTACATAAGTCGGCATTGTGCCTCTTGTATTTAATCCAGATGCAATTTCTGTGTTTCATCGTCAATAAGAAGGTCCAAGGGGTACAGTAAACCAGGAGTGAAGCATCGGAATCTATTACTAGTGTCACAGGAATGGTTCAAAACATAGACAGTTTGAAGAGTCAGTCTTCTTGCACTTAAGTTGGCATTGTGCCTTTTGTATTTCATTCCGATACAATTTCAGTGTTTCATCGTCAATAAGAAGGTCCAAGGGATACAGTAAACCTGAAGTGAAGCATCGGAATCTATAACTAGTGTCACAGGAATGGTTCAAATCATTGTCAGTAAGAAAAGTCAGTCTTCTGGTACTTAAGTCGGAATTGCACCTTTTGTATTTAATTCCGATGCAATATCTGTGTTTCATCGTAAATAAGAAGGTCCAAAGTATACAGTAAACCTGGAGTGAAGCATCGGTATCTATAACTAGTGTCACAGGAATAGTTCAAATCATAGACAGTAGGAAGAGTCAGTCTTCTTGTACTTAAGTCGGCATTGTCCCTTTTCTATGTAATTCCGATGCAATTTCTGTGTTTCATCGTCAATAAGAAGGTCCAAGGGATACAGTTAACCTGGAGTGAAGCATCGGAATCTATAACTAGTGTCACAGGGATGGTTCGAAACATAGACGGTAAGAAGAGTCAGTATGCTTGTACTTAACCCGGCATTGTGCCTTTTGTATTTAATTCCGATGCAATTTCTGTGTTTCATCGTCAATAAGAAGCTCCAAGGGATACAGTAAACCTGGAGTAAAGCATCGGAATCTATAACTAGTGTCTCAGCGATGGTTAAAACGTAGACGGTAAGAAGAGTCAATATTCTTGTACTTATGTCGGCATTGTGCCTTTTCTATTTAATTCCGATGCAATTTCTGTGTTTCATCGTCAATAAGAAGGTCAGGGGGATACAGTAAAATTGAAGTGAAGCATCGGAATCTATAACTAGTGTCACAGGAATGGTTAAAAACATAGACAAAATGAAGAGTCAGTCTTCTTGTACTTAAGCAGGCATTGCGCTTTTTGTATTTAATTCCGATGCAATTTCTGTGTTTCATCGTCAATGAGAATGTCAGAGGGATATAGTAAACCTGAAGTGAAGCATCGGAATCTAAAACTAGTGTCACAGGAATGGTTCAAATCATAGACAGTAGGAAGCGTCAGTCTTCTTGTTCTTAAGTCGGCATTGTGCCTTTTCTATTTAATTCCGATGCAATTTCCGTGTTTCATCGTCAATAAGAAGGTCCAAGGGACACAGTAAACCTGGAGTGATGCATCGGAATCCATAACTAGTGTCACAGGAATGGTTCAAAACATAGACAGTAAGAACAGTCAGTCATCTTGTGCTTAAGTCGGAATGTGCCTTTTGTATTTAATTCCGATGCAATTTCTGTGTTACATCGCCAACAAGAGGGTCAGAGGGATACAGTAAAGCTGAAGTGAAGCATTAGAATCTATAACTAGTGTCAGAGGAATGGTTCAAAACATAGTCAGTAAGAAGAGTCAGTCTCCTTGTACTTAAGTCGGCATTGTACCTTTTGTATTTAATTCCGATGCAATTTCTGTGTTTCATCGTAAATAAGAAGGTCCAAGGGATACAGTAAACCTGGAGTGAAGCATCGGTATCTATAACTAGTGTCACAGGAATGGTTCAAAACATAGACAGTAGGAAGAGTCAGTCTTCTTGTACTTAAGTCGGCATTGTGCCTTTTTTATATAATTCCGATGTATTTTCTGTGTTTCATCGTCAATAAGAAGGTCCAAGGGATACAGCAAACCTGAAGTGAAGCATCGGAATCTATAACTAGTGTCACAGGAATGGTTCAAAACATAGTCAGTAAGAAGAGTCAGTCTTCTTGTACTTAAGTCGGCATTGTGCCTTTTGTATTTAATTCCGATGCAATTTCTGTGTGTCATCGTCAATAAGAAGGTCCAAGGGACACAGTAAACCTGCAGTGAAGCATCGGAATCAATAACTCGTGTCACAGGAATGGTTAAAATCATAGACAGTAAGAAGAGTCAGTCTTCTTGTATTTAAGACGGCATTGTGCCTTTTGTATTAAATTTTGGTGCAATTTCTGTGTTTCATCGTCAATAACACGGTCAGAGGGGTACAGTAAACCTGAAGTGAAGCATCGGAATCTTTAACTAGTGTCAGAGGAATGGTTCAGAACATAGTCAGTAAGAAGAGTCAGTCTTCTTGTACATAAGTCGGCATTGTGCCTTTTGTATTTAATCCAGATGCAATTTCTGTGTTTCATCGTCAATAAGAAGGTCCAAGGGATACAGTAATCCTGGAGTGAAGCATCGGAATCTATAACTAGTGTCACAGGAATGGTTCAGAACATAGACAGTAAGAAGAGTCAGTCTTCTTGCACTTAAATCGGCATTGTGCATTTTGTATTTAATTCCGATACAATTTCTGTGTTTCATCGTCAATAAGAAGGTCCAAGGGATACAGTAAACCTGAAGTGAAGCATCGGAATCTATAACTAGTGTCACAGGAATGGTTCAAATCATTGTCAGTAAGAAAAGTCAGTCTTCTGGTACTTAAGTCGGCATTGTGCCTTTTCTATGTAATTCCGATGCAAATTCTGTGTTTCATCGTCAATACGAAGGTCCAAGGGATACAGTAAAAATGGAGTGAAGCATCGGAATCTATAACTAGTGTCACAGGGATGGTTCGAAACATAGACAGTAAGAACAGTCAGTCTTCTAGTACTTGAGTCGGCATTGTGCCTTTTGTATTTAATTCCGATGCAATTTCTGTGTGTCATCGTCAATGAGAAGGTCAGGGGGATACAGTAAAATTGAAGTGAAGCATCGGAATCTATAACTAGTGTCGCAGGAATGGTTAAAACATAGACAGTAGGAAGAGTCAGTCTTCTTGTACTTAAGCAGGCATTGCGCTTTTTGTATTTAATTCCGATGCAATTTCTGTGTTTCATCGTCAATGAGAATGTCAGAGGGATATAGTAAACCTGAAATGTAGCATCGGAATCTAAAACCAGTGTCACAGGAATGGTTCAAATCATAGACAGTAGGAAGAGACAGTCTTCTTGTTCTTAAGTCGGCATTGTGCCTTTTCTATTTAATTCCAATGCAATTTCCGTGTTTCATCGTCAATAAGAAGGTCCAAGGGACACAGTAAACTTGGAGTGATGCATCGGAATCCATAACTAGTGTCACAGGAATGGTTCAAAACATATACAGTAAGATCAGTCAGTCATCTTGTACTTAAGTCGGAATGTGCCTTTTGTATTTAATCCAGATGCAATTTCTGTATTTCATCGTCAATAAGAAGGTACAAGGGATACAGTAAACCTGGAGTGAAGCATCGGAATCTATAACTAGTGTCACAGGAATAGTTCAGAACATAGACAGTAAGAAGAGTCAGTCTTCTTGCACTTAAATCGGCATTGTGCCTTTTGTATTTAATTCCGATTCAATTTCTGTGTTTCATCGTCAATAAGAAGGTCCAAGGGATACAGTAAACCTGAAGTGAAGCATCGGAATCTATAACTAGTGTCACAGGAATGGTTCAAATCATAGTCAGTAAGATGAGTCAGTCTTCTTGTACTTAAGTCAGCATTGTACATTTTGTATTTAATTCCGATGCAATTTCTTTGTTTCATCGTCAACAATATGGTCCAAGGGATACATTAAACCTGAAGTGAAGCATCGGAATCTATAACTAGTGTCACAGGAATGGTTTAAAACAGACAGTAAGAAGAGTCAGTCTTCTAGTACTTGAGTCGGCATTGTGCCTTTTGTATTTAATTCCGATGCAATTTCTGTAATTCATCGTCAATAAGAAGGTCAGGGGGATACAGTAAAACTGAAGTGAAGATTCGGAATCTAAAACTAGTGTCACAGGAATGGTTAAAAACATAGACAGTAAGAAGAGTCAGTCTTCTTGTACTTAAGCAGGCATTGCGCTTCTTCTATTTAATTCAGATGCAATTTCTGTGTTTTATCGTCAATGAGAATGTCAGAGGGATATAGTAAACCTGAAGTGAAGCATCGGAATCTAAAACTAGTGTCACAGGAATGGTTCAAAACATATGCAGTAAGATCAGTCAGTCATCTTGTACTTAAGTCGGAATGTGCCTTTTGTATTTAATTCTGATGCAATTTCTGTGTTTCATCGCCAATAAGAGGGTCAGAGGGATACAGTAAACTTGAAGTGAAGCATCAGAATCTATAACTAGTGTCAGAGGAATGGTTCAAAACATAGTCAGTAAGAAGAGTCAGTCTTCTTGTACTTAAGTCGGCATTGTACCTTTTGTATTCAATTCCGATGCAATTTCTGTGTTTCATCGTAAATAAGAAGGTCCAAGGGATACAGTAAACCTGGAGTGAAGCATCGGTATCTATAACTAGTGTCAGAGGAATGGTTCAAAACATAGTCAGTAAGAAGAGTCAGTCTTCTTGTACATAAGTCGGCATTGTGCCTTTTGTATTTAATCCAGATGCAATTTCTGTATTTCATCGTCAATAAGAAGGTACAAGGGATACAGTAAACCTGGAGTGAAGCATCGGAATCTATAACTAGTGTCACAGGAATAGTTCAGAACATAGACAGTAAGAAGAGTCAGTCTTCTTGCACTTAAATCGGCATTGTGCCTTTTGTATTTAATTCCGATTCAATTTCTGTGTTTCATCGTCAATAAGAAGGTCCAAGGTATACAGTAAACCCGAAGTGAAGCATCGGAATCTATAACTAGTGTCACAGGAATGGTTCAAATCATAGTCAGTAAGAAGAGTCAGTCTTCTTGTACTTAAGTCAGCATTGTACATTTTGTATTTAATTCCGATGCAATTTCTTTGTTTCATCGTCAACAATATGGTCCAAGGGATACATTAAACCTGAAGTGAAGCATCGGTATCTATAACTAGTGTCACAGGAATGGTTCAAAATATAGACAGTAGGAAGAGTCATTCTTCTTGTACTTAAGTCGGCATTGTGCTTTTTCTATTCAATTCCGATGCAATTTCTGTGTTTCATCGTCAATAAGAAGGTCCACGGGATACAGTATTCCTGTAGTGAAGCATCGGAATCTATAACTAGTGTCACAGGAATGGTTCAAAACATAGACAGTAGGAAGAGTCAGTCTTCTTGTACTTAAGTCGGCATTGTGCCTTTTGTATTTAATTCCGATGCAAATTCTATGTTTCATCGTCAATTAGAAGAACAGAGTTATACAGTAAAACTGAAGTGAAGCATCGGAATCTATAACTAGTGTCACAGGAAAGGTTCAAAACATAGACAGTAGGAAGAGTCAGTCTTCTTGCACTTAAGTCGGCATTGTGCCTTTTGTATTTAATTCCGATGCAATTTCTGTGTGTCATCGTCAATAAGAAGGTCCAAGGGACACAGTAAACCTGGAGTGAGGCATCGGAATCTATAACTAGTGTCACAGGAATGGTTCATAACATAGTCAGTAAGAAGAGTCAGACTTCTTGTACTTAAGTCGGCATTGTGCCTTTTGTTTTTAATTCCGATGCAATTTCTGTGTGTCATCGTCAATAAGAAGGTCCAAGGGACACAGTAAACCTGGAGTGAGGCATCGGAATCTATAACTAGTGTCACATGAATGGTTTAAAGCATCGACAGTAAGAAGAGTCAGTCTTCTTGTATTTAAGTCGGCATTGTGCCATTTGTATTTAATTCCGATACAATTTCTGTGTTTCATCGTCAATAAGAAGGTCCAAGGGATACAGTAAACCTGAAGTGAAGCATCGGAATCTATACCTAGTGTCACAAGAATGGTTCAAATCATAGTCAGTAAGAAGAGTCAGTCTTCTTGTACTTAAGTCGGCATTGTACCTTTTGTATTTAATTCCGACGCAATTTCTGTGTTTCATCGTAAATAAGAAGGTCAGAGGGATACAGTAAACCTGAAGTGAAGCATCTGAATCTATAACTAGTGTCACAGGAATGGTTCAAAGCATAGACAGGAAGAAGAGCCAGTCTTCTTTTACTTGAGTCGGCATTGTGCCTTTTGTATTTAATTCCGATGCAATTTCTGTGTTCATCGTCAATACGACGGTCAGGGGGATACAGTAAATCTGAAGTGCAGCATCGGAATCTATAACTAGTGTCACAGGAATGGTTTAAAACAGACAGTAAGAAGAGTCAGTCTTCTAGTACTTGAGTCGGCATTGTGCCTTTTGTATTTAATTCCGATGCAATTTCTGTGTTTCATCGTCAATAAGAAGGCCAGGGGGATACAGTAAAACTGAAGTGAAGAATCGGAATCTATAACTAGTGTCACAGGAATGGTTACAAACATAGACATTAAGAAGAGTCAGTCTTCTTGTACTTAAGCAGGCATTGCGCTTCTTGTATTTAATTCGGATGCAATTTCTGTGTTTCATCGTCAATGAGAATGTCAGACGGATATAGTAAACCTGAAGTCAAGCATCGGAATCTAAAACTAGTGTCACAGCAATGGTTCAAATCATAGACAGTAGGAAGAGTCAGTCTTCTTGTTCTTAAGTCGGCATTGTGCCTTTTCTATGTAATTCCGATGCAATTTCCGTGTTTCATCGTCAATGAGAAGGTCCAAGGGACACAGTAAACCTGGAGTGAAGCATCGGAATCTATAACTAGTGTCACAGGAATGGTTCAAAGCATAGACAGGAATAAGAGCCAGTCTTCTTGTACTTGAGTCGACATTGTGCCTTTTGTATTTAATTCCGATGCAAATTCTGTGTTCATCGTCAATACGACGGTCAGGGGGATACAGTAAATGTGAAGTGAAGCATCGGAATCTATAACTAGTGTCACAGGAATGGTTCAAAACATAGACAGTAAGAAGAGTCAGTCTTCTAGTACTTGAGTCGGCATTGCGCTTTTTGTGTTTAATTCCGATACAATTTCTGTGTTTCATCGTCAATGAGAATGTCAGAGGGATACAGTAAACCTGAAGTGAAGCATCGGAATCTAATACTAGTGTCACAGGAATGGTTCAAATCATAGACAGTAGGAAGAGTCAGTCCTCTTGTTCTTAAGTCGGCATTGAGCCTTTTCTATTTAATTCCGATTCAATTTCCGTGTTTCATCGTCAATAAGAAGGTCCAAGGGACACAGTAAACCTGGAGTGAAGCATCGGATTCCATAACTAGTGTCACAGGAATGGTTCAAAACATAGACACTAAGAACAGTCAGTCATCTTGTACTTAAGTCGGAATGTGCCTTTTGTATTTAATTCCGATGCAATTTCTGTGTTTCATCGTCAATAAGAGGATCGCAGTGATACAGTAAACCTGAAGTGAAGCATCGGAATCTATAACTAGTGTCAGAGGAATGGTTCAAAGCATAGTCAGTAAGAAGAGTCAGCTTCTTGTACATAAGTCGGCATTGTGCCTTTTGTATTTAATCCAGATGCAATTTCTGAGTTTCATCGTCAATAAGAAGGTCCAAGGGATACAGTAAACCTGGAGTGAAGCATCGGAATCTATAACTAGTGTCACAGGAATGGTTCAAAACATAGACAGTAAGAAGAGTCAGTCTTCTTGCACTTAAGTCGGCATTGTGCCTTTTGTATTTAATTCCGATACAATTTCTGTGTTTCATCGTCAATAAGAAGGTCCAAGGGATACAGTAAACCAGAAGTGAAGCATCGGAATCTATAACTAGTGTCACAGGAATGGTTCAAATCATAGTCAGTAAGAAGAGTCAGTCTTCTTGCACTAAAGTCGGCATTGTACCTTTTGTATTTAATTCCGACGCAATTTCTGTGTTTCATCGTAAATAAGAAGGTCGAAGGGATACAGTAAACCTGGAGTGAAGCATCGGTATCTATAATTAGTGTCACAGGAATGGTTCAAAACATAGACAGTTGGAAGAGTCAGTCTTCTTGTACTTAAGTCGGCATTGTGCCTTTTCTATATAATTCCGATGTAATTTCTGTGTTTCATCGTCAATAAGAAGGTCCAAGGGATACAGTAAACCTGAAGTGAAGCATCGGAATCTGTAACTAGTGTCACAGGAAAGGTTCAAAACATAGTCAGTAAGAAGAGTCAGTCTCCTTTTACTTCAGTCGGCATTGTGCCTTTTTAATTTAATTCCGATGCAATTTCTGTGTGTCATAGTCAATAAGAAGGTCCAAGGGACACAGTATACCTGCAGTGAAGCATAGGAATCAATAACTAGTGTCACAGGAATGGTTCATAACATAGACAGTAAGAAAAGTCAGTCTTCTTGTATTTAAGACGGCATTGTGCCTTTTGTATCTAATTTTGATGCAATTTCTGTGTTTCATCGTCAATAAGATGGTCAGAGGGATACAGTAAACCTGAATGGAAGCATCGGAATCTATAACTAGTGTCAGAGGAATGGTTCAAAACATAGTAAGTAAGAAGAGTCAGTCTTCTTGTACTTAAGCAGGCATTGCGCTTTTTGTATTTAATTCCGATGCAATTTCTGTGTTTCATCGTCAATGAGAATGTCAGAGGGATATAGTAAACCTGAAGTGAAGCATCGGAATCTAAAACCAGTGTCACAGGAATGGTTCAAATCATAGACAGTAGGAAGAGACAGTCTTCTTGTTCTTAAGTCGGCATTGTGCCTTTTCTATTTAATTCCGATGCAATTTCCGTGTTTCATCGTCAATAAGAAGGTCCAAGGGACTCAGTAAACTTGGAGTGATGCATCGGAATCCATAACTAGTGTCACAGGAATGGTTCAAAACATATACAGTAAGATCAGTCAGTCATCTTGTACTTAAGTCGGAATGTGCCTTTTGTATTTAATTCTGATGCAATTTCTGTGTTTCATCGCCAATAAGAGGGTCAGAGGGATACAGTAAACCTGAAGTGAAGCATCAGAATCTCTAACTAGTGTCAGAGGAATGCTTCAAAACATAGTCAGTATGAAGAGTCAGTCTTCTTGTACTTACGTCGCCATTGTGCCTTTTGTATTTAATTCCGATGCAATTTCTGTGTTTCATGGTCAATAAAAAGGTCCAAGGGATACAGTAAACATGGAGTGAAGCATCGGAATCTATAAATAGTGTCACAGCAATGGTTAAAACATAGTCAGTAAGAAGAGTCAGTCTTCTTGTACTTAAGTCGGCATTGTGCCTTTTGTATTTAATTCCGATGCAATTTCTGTGTTTCATCGTCAATAGGAAAGTCCAAGGGATACAGTAAACATGGAGTGAAGCATCGGAATCTATAACTAGTGTCACAGGAATGAATCAAAACATAGTCAGTAAGAGGAGACAGACTTCTTGTACTAAAGTCGGCATTGTGCCTTTTGTATTTAATTCCGATGCAATTTCTGTGTTTCATGGTTAATAAGAAGGTCCAAGGGATACAGTAAACCTGGAGTGAAGCATCGGAATCTATAACTAGTGTCACAGGGATGGCTCAAATCATAGACAGTAAGAAGAATCAGTATTATTGTACTTATGTCGGCATTGTGCCTTTTGTATTTAATTCCGATGCAATTTCTAAGTTTCATCTTCAATAAGAAGGTCCAAAGGATACAGTAAACCTGAAGTGAAGCTTCAGAGTCTATAACTAGTGTCACAGGAATGGTTCAAACATAGTCAGTAAGAAGAGTCAATCTTCTTGTACATTAGTCGGCATTGTGCCTTTTGTATTTCATTCCGATGCAATTTCTGTGTTTCATCTTCAATAAGAAGGTCCAAGTGATACAGTAAACCTGAAGTGAAGCATCAGGGTCTATAACTAGTGTCACAGGAATGGTTCAAAACACAGTCAGTAAGAAGAGTCAATCTTCTTGTACATAAGTCGGCATTGTGCTTTTGTATTTAATTCCGATGCAATTTCTGTGTTTCATCGTCAATAAGAAGGTCCAAGGGATACAGTGAACCTGAAGTGAAGCATCAGAATCTATAACTAGTGTCACAGGAATGGTTCAAAACATAGTCAGTGGGATGATCAGTCTTCTTGTACTTAAGTGGGCATTGTGCCTTTTGTATTTAATTCCGATGCAATTTCTGTATTTCATCGTCAATAAGAATGTCAGAGGGATACAGTAAACCTGAAGTGAAGCATCGGAATCTATAACTAGTGTCACAGCAATGGTTCAAAGCATAGACAGTAGGAAGAGTCAGTCTTCTTGTACTTAAGTCGGCATTGTGCGTTTTCTATTTAATTCCTATGCAATTTCTGTGTTTCATCGTCCATAAGAAGGTCCAAGGGATATAGTAAACCTGGAGTGAAGCATCGGAATCTATAACTAGTGTCACATGAATGGTTCAAAGCATAGTCGGTATGAAGAATCAGTCTTCTTGTACTTAAGTCGGCATTGTTCCTTTTGTATTTAATTACGATGCAATGTCTGTGTTTCATTGTCAATAAGGAGGTCCAAGGAATACAGTAAACCTGGAGTGAAGCATCGGAGTCCATAACTAGTGTCACAGGAATGGTCCAAATCATAGTCAGTAAGTAGAGTCAGTCTTCTTGTACTTAAGTCGGCATTGTGCCTTTTGTATTTAATTCCGACGCAATTTTTATGTTTCATCCTCAATAAGAAGGTCCAAGGGATACAGTAAACCTGAAGTGAAGCATCAGAATCTATAACTAGTGTCACGGGATTGGTTCAAAACATAGTCAGTAAGAAGAGTCAGTCTTCTTGTGCTTAAGTCGGCATTGTGCCTTTTGTATTTAATTCCGATGCAATTTCTGTGTTTCATCGTCAATAAGAAGGTCCAAATGATACAGTAAACCTGGAGGGAAGCATCGGAATTTATAACTAGTGTCACATGAATGGTTAAAAACATAGACAATAAGAAGAGTCAGTCTTCTTGTACTTAATCCGGCATTGTGCCTTTTGTAATTAATTCCGATGCAATATCTGTGTTTCATCGTCAATAAGAAGGTCCAAGGGATACAGTAAACCTGAAGTGAAGTACCGGAATCTATAACTACTGTCACAGGAATGGTAAAAAATATTGTCAATAAGAAGAGTCAGTCTTCTTGTACGTGAGTTGGCATTGTGCCTTTTGTATTTAATTCCGATGCAATTTCTGTGTTTCATCGTCAATAAGGAAGTCCAACGGATACAGTAAACCTAGAGTGAAGCATCGGAATCTATAACTAGTGTCACAGGAATTGTTCAAAACATAGTCAGTAAGTAGAGTCAGTCTACTTTTACTTAAGTCGGCATTGTGCCTTTTGTATTTAATTCCGATGCAATTTCTGTGTTTCATCGTCAATAAGACGGTCCAAGGGATACAGTAAACCTGGAGTGAAGCATCGGAATCTATTAACTAGTGTCACAGGAATGAATCAAAACATTGTCAGTAAGAAGAGTCAGACTTCTTGTACTAATGTCGGCATTGTGCCTTTTGTATTTAACTCCGATGCAATTTCTGTGTTTCATCGTCAATAAGAAGGTCCAAGGGATACAGTAAACCTAGAGTGAAGCATCGGAATCTATAACTAGTGTCACAGGAATGGTTCAAACCATAGACACTGGGAAGAGTCAGTCATCTTGTACTTAAGTCGGCATTGTGCCTTTTCTATTTAATTCCGATGCAATTTCTGTGTTTCATCGTCAATAAGAATGTCAGAGGGATACAGTAAACCTGAAGTGAAGCATCGGAATCTATAACTAGTGTCACAGGAATGGTTCACAGCATAGACAGTAGGAAGAGTCTGTCTTCTTGTGCTTAAGTCGGCATTGTGCCTTTTCTATTTAATTCCTATGCAATTTCTGTGTTTCATCGTCAAGAAGAAGGTCCAAGGGATATAGTAAACCTGGAGTAAAGCATCGGAATCTATAACTAGTGTCACATGAATGGTTCAAAGCATAGTCAGTAGGAAGAGTCAGTCTTCTTGTACTTAAGTCGGCATTGTGCCTTTTGTATATAATTCCGATGCAATTTCTGTGTTTCATTGTCAATAAGGAGGTCCAAGGAATACAGTAAACCTGGAGTGAAGCATCGGAATCTATAACTAGTGTCAAAGGAATGGTTCAAAACATAGTCAGTAAGAAGAGTCAGTCTTCTTGTACTTAAGTCGGTATTGTGCCTTTTGTATTTAATTCCGATGCAATTTTTGTGTTTCATCCTCAATAAGAAGGTCCAAGGGATACAGTAAACCTGAAGTGAAGCATCGGAATCTATAACTAGCTTCACAGGAATGGTTCAAATCATAGACAGTAGGAAGAGTCAGTCTTCTTGTACTTAAGTCGGCATTGTGCCTTTTGTATTTAATTCCTATGCAATTTCTTTGTTTCATCGTCAAGAAGAAGGTCCAAGGGATATAGTAATCCTGGAGTGAAGCATCGGAATCTATAACTAGTGTCACATGCATGGTTCAAAGCATAGTCAGTAAGAAGAGTCAGTCTTCTTGTACTTAAGTCGGCATTGTGCCTTATGTATTTAATTCCGATGCAATTTCTGTGTTTAATTGTCAATAAGGAGGTCCAAGGGATACAGTTAACCTGGAGTGATGCATCGGAATCCATAACTAGTGTCACAGGAATGGTTCAAAACATAGTCAGTAAGAAGAGTCAGTCTTCTTGTACTTATGTCGGCATTGAGCCTTTTGTATTAAATTCCGATGCAATTTTTGTGTTTCATCCTCAATAAGAAGGTCCAAGGGATACAGTAAACCTGAAGTGAAGCATCAGAATCTATAACTAGTGTCGCAGGAATGGTTCAAAACATAGTCAGTAAGAAGAGTCTGTCTTCTTGTACTTAAGTCGGCATTGTGCCTTTTGTATTTAATTCTGATGCAATTTCTGTGTTTCATCGTCAATAAAAAGGTCGAAGGGATACAGTAAACCTGAAGTGAAGCACCGGAATCTATAACTAGTGTCACATGAATGGTTCAAAACATAGTCAGTAAGAAGAGTCAGTCTTCTTGTACTTAAGTCGCCATTGTGCCTTTTGTATTTAATTCCGATGCAATTTCTGTGTTTCATCGTCAATAAGAAGGTCCAACGGATACAGTAAACCTGGAGTGAAGCATCGGAATCTATAACTAGTGTCACATGAATGGTGCAAAACATAGACATTAAGAGGATTCAGTCTTCCTGTACTTAATCCGGCATTGTGCCTTTTGTATTTAATTCCGATGCAATTTCAGTGTTTCATCTTCAATACGAAGGTCCAAGGGATACAGTAAACCTGAAGTGACGCATCAGAGTCTATAACTAGTGTCACAGGAATGGTTCAAAACATAGTCAGTAAGAAGAGTCAATCTTCTTGTACTTAAGTCGGCATTGTGCCTTTTGTATTTAATTCCGATGCAATTTCTGTGTTTCATCGTCTATAAGAAGGTCCAAGGGATACAGTAAACCTGAAGTGAAACATCGGAATCTATAACTAGTGTCACAGGAATGGTTCAAAACATAGACAGTGGGAAGAAACAGTCTCCTTGTACTTAAGTCGGCATTGTGCCTTTTGTATTTAATTCCGATGTAATTATTGTGTTTCATCGTCAATAACAATTCCAGAGGGATACAGTAAATCTGAAGTGAAGCATCGGAATCTATAACTAGTGTCACAGGAATGGTTCGAAACATAGACAGTAGGAAGAGTCTGTCTTCTTGTACTTAAGTCGGCATTGTGCCTTTTCTATTTAATTACTATGCAATTTCTGTGTTTCATCGTTAAGAAGAAGGTCCAAGGGATATAGTAAACCTGGAGTGAAGCATCGGAATCTATAACTAGTGTCACATGAATGGTTCAAAGCATAGTCAGAAAGAAGAGTCAGTCTTCTTGTACTTAAGTCGGCATTGTGCCTTATGTATTTAATTCCGATGCAATTTCTGTGTTTCATTGTCAATAAGGAGGTCCAAGGGATACAGTTAACCCGGAGTGATGCATCGGAATCCATAACTAGTGTCACAGGAATGGTTCAAAACATAGTCAGTAAGAAGAGTCAGTCTTCTTGTACTTATGTAGGCATTGAGCCTTTTGTATTTAATTCCGATGCAATTTTTGTGTTTCATCCTCAATAAGAAGGTCCAAGGGATACAGTAAACCTGAAGTGAAGCATCAGAATCTATAACCAGTGTCGCAGGAATGGTTCAAAACATAGTCAGTAAGAAGAGTCTGTCTTCTTGTACTTAAGTCGCCATTGTGCCTTTTGTATTTAATTCTGATGCAATTTCTGTGTTTCATCGTCAATAAGAAGGTCCAAGGGATACAGTAAACCTGAAGTGAAGCACCGGAATCTATAACTAGTGTCACATGAATGGTTCAAATCATAGTCAGTAAGAAGAGTCAGTCTTCTTGTACTTAAGTCGCCATTGTGCCTTTTTTATTTAATTCCGATGCAATTTCTGTGTTTCATCGTCAATAACAAGGTCCAACGGATACGGTAAACCTAGAGTGAAGCATCGGAATCTATAACTAGCGTCACATGAATGGTTCAAAACATAGACATTAAGAGGAGTCAATCTTCCTGTAGTTAATCCGGCATTGTGCCTTTTGTATTTAATTCCGATGCAATTTCAGTGTTTCATCTTCAATACGAAGGTCCAAGGGATACAGTAAACCTGAAGTGAAGCATCAGAGTCTATAACTAGTGTCACAGGAATGGTTCAAAACATAGTCAGTGGGATGATCAGTCTTCTTGTACTTAAGTGGGCATTGTGCCTTTTGTATTTAATTCCGATGCAATTTCTGTATTTCATCGTCAATAAGAATGTCAGAGGGATACAGTAAACCTGAAGTGAAGCATCGGAATCTATAACTAGTGTCACAGCAATGGTTCAAAACATAGACAGTAGGAAGAGTCAGTCTTCTTGTACGTGAGTTGGGATTGTGCCTTTTGTATTTAATTCCGATGCAATTTCTGTGTTTCATCGTCAATAAGGAAGTCCAACGGATACAGTAAACCTCGAGTGAAGCATCGGAATCTATAACTAGTGTCACAGGAATGGTTCAAAACATAGTCAGTAAGTAGAGTCAGTCTCCTTTTACTTAAGTCGGCATTGTGCCTTTTGTATTTAATTCCGATGCAATTTCTGTGTTTCATCGTCAATAAGACGGTCCAAGGGATACAGTAAACCTGGAGTGAAGCATCGGAATCTATTAACTAGTGTCACAGGAATGAATCAAAACATTGTCAGTAAGAAGAGTCAGACTTCTTGTACTAATGTCGGCATTGTGCCTTTTGTATTTAACTCCGATGCAATTTCTGTGTTTCATCGTCAATAAGAAGGTCCAAGGGATACAGTAAACCTAGAGTGAAGCATCGGAATCTATAACTAGTGTCACAGGAATGGTTCAAACCATAGACACTGGGAAGAGTCAGTCATCTTGTACTTAAGTCGGCATTGTGCCTTTTCTATTTAATTCCGATGCAATTTCTGTGTTTCATCGTCAATAAGAATGTCAGAGGGATACAGTAAACCTGAAGTGAAGCATCGGAATCTATAACTAGTGTCACAGGAATGGTTCGCAGCATAGACAGTAGGAAGAGTCTGTCTTCTTGTGCTTAAGTCGGCATTGTGCCTTTTCTATTTAATTCCTATGCAATTTCTGTGTTTCATCGTCAAGAAGAAGGTCCAAGGGATATAGTAAACCTGGAGTAAAGCATCGGAATCTATAACTAGTGTCACATGAATGGTTCAAAGCATAGTCAGTAGGAAGAGTCAGTCTTCTTGTACTTAAGTCGGCATTGTGCCTTTTGTATATAATTCCGATGCAATTTCTGTGTTTCATTGTCAATAAGGAGGTCCAAGGAATACAGTAAACCTGGAGTGAAGCATCGGAATCTATAACTAGTGTCAAAGGAATGGTTCAAAACATAGTCAGTAAGAAGAGTCAGTCTTCTTGTACTTAAGTCGGTATTGTGCCTTTTGTATTTAATTCCGATGCAATTTTTGTGTTTCATCCTCAATAAGAAGGTCCAAGGGATACAGTAAACCTGAAGTGAAGCATCGGAATTTATAACTAGCTTCACAGGAATGGTTCAAATCATAGACAGTAGGAAGAGTCAGTCTTCTTGTACTTAAGTCGGCATTGTGCCTTTTGTATTTAATTCCTATGCAATTTCTTTGTTTCATCGTCAAGAAGAAGGTCCAAGGGATATAGTAATCCTGGAGTGAAGCATCGGAATCTATAACTAGTGTCACATGCATGGTTCAAAGCATAGTCAGTAAGAAGAGTCAGTCTTCTTGTACTTAAGTCGGCATTGTGCCTTATGTATTTAATTCCGATGCAATTTCTGTGTTTAATTGTCAATAAGGAGGTCCAAGGGATACAGTTAACCTGGAGTGATGCATCGGAATCCATAACTAGTGTCACAGGAATGGTTCAAAACATAGTCAGTAAGAAGAGTCAGTCTTCTTGTACTTATGTCGGCATTGAGCCTTTTGTATTAAATTCCGATGCAATTTTTGTGTTTCATCCTCAATAAGAAGGTCCAAGGGATACAGTAAACCTGAAGTGAAGCATCAGAATCTATAACTAGTGTCGCAGGAATGGTTCAAAACATAGTCAGTAAGAAGAGTCTGTCTTCTTGTACTTAAGTCGGCATTGTGCCTTTTGTATTTAATTCTGATGCAATTTCTGTGTTTCATCGTCAATAAGAAGGTCGAAGGGATACAGTAAACCTGAAGTGAAGCACCGGAATCTATAACTAGTGTCACATGAATGGTTCAAAACATAGTCAGTAAGAAGAGTCAGTCTTCTTGTACTTAAGTCGCCATTGTGCCTTTTGTATTTAATTCCGATGCAATTTCTGTGTTTCATCGTCAATAAGAAGGTCCAACGGATACAGTAAACCTGGAGTGAAGCATCGGAATCTATAACTAGTGTCACATGAATGGTGCAAAACATAGACATTAAGAGGATTCAGTCTTCCTGTACTTAATCCGGCATTGTGCCTTTTGTATTTAATTCCGATGCAATTTCAGTGTTTCATCTTCAATACGAAGGTCCAAGGGATACAGTAAACCTGAAGTGACGCATCAGAGTCTATAACTAGTGTCACAGGAATGGTTCAAAACATAGTCAGTAAGAAGAGTCAATCTTCTTGTACTTAAGTCGGCATTGTGCCTTTTGTATTTAATTCCGATGCAATTTCTGTGTTTCATCGTCTATAAGAAGGTCCAAGGGATACAGTAAACCTGAAGTGAAACATCGGAATCTATAACTAGTGTCACAGGAATGGTTCAAAACATAGACAGTGGGAAGAAACAGTCTCCTTGTACTTAAGTCGGCATTGTGCCTTTTGTATTTAATTCCGATGTAATTATTGTGTTTCATCGTCAATAACAATTCCAGAGGGATACAGTAAATCTGAAGTGAAGCATCGGAATCTATAACTAGTGTCACAGGAATGGTTCGAAACATAGACAGTAGGAAGAGTCTGTCTTCTTGTACTTAAGTCGGCATTGTGCCTTTTCTATTTAATTACTATGCAATTTCTGTGTTTCATCGTTAAGAAGAAGGTCCAAGGGATATAGTAAACCTGGAGTGAAGCATCGGAATCTATAACTAGTGTCACATGAATGGTTCAAAGCATAGTCAGAAAGAAGAGTCAGTCTTCTTGTACTTAAGTCGGCATTGTGCCTTATGTATTTAATTCCGATGCAATTTCTGTGTTTCATTGTCAATAAGGAGGTCCAAGGGATACAGTTAACCCGGAGTGATGCATCGGAATCCATAACTAGTGTCACAGGAATGGTTCAAAACATAGTCAGTAAGAAGAGTCAGTCTTCTTGTACTTATGTAGGCATTGAGCCTTTTGTATTTAATTCCGATGCAATTTTTGTGTTTCATCCTCAATAAGAAGGTCCAAGGGATACAGTAAACCTGAAGTGAAGCATCAGAATCTATAACCAGTGTCGCAGGAATGGTTCAAAACATAGTCAGTAAGAAGAGTCTGTCTTCTTGTACTTAAGTCGCCATTGTGCCTTTTGTATTTAATTCTGATGCAATTTCTGTGTTTCATCGTCAATAAGAAGGTCCAAGGGATACAGTAAACCTGAAGTGAAGCACCGGAATCTATAACTAGTGTCACATGAATGGTTCAAATCATAGTCAGTAAGAAGAGTCAGTCTTCTTGTACTTAAGTCGCCATTGTGAATTTGTATTTAATTCCGATGCAATTTCTGTGTTTCATCGTCAATAACAAGGTCCAACGGATACGGTAGACCTAGAGTGAAGCATCGGAATCTATAACTAGTGTCACATGAATGGTTCAAAACATAGACATTAAGAGGAGTCAATCTTCCTGTAGTTAATCCGGCATTGTGCCTTTTGTATTTAATTCCGATGCAATTTCAGTGTTTCATCTTCAATACGAAGGTCCAAGGGATACAGTAAACCTGAAGTGAAGCATCAGAGTCTATAACTAGTGTCACAGGAATGGTTCAAAACATAGTCAGTAAGAAGAGTCAATCTTCTTGTACATAAGTCGGCATTGTGCCTTTTGTATTTAATTCCGATGCAATTTCTGTGTTTCTTCGTCAATAAGAAGGTCCAAGGGATACAGTAAACCTGAAGTGAAGCATCGGAATCTATAACTAGTGTCACAGGAATGGTTCAAAACATAGACAGTGGGAAGAGTCAGTCTCCTTGTACTGAAGTCGGCATTGTGACTTTTGTATTTAATTCCGATGTAATTAATGTGTTTCATCGTCAATAACAATTCCAGAGGGATACTGTAAATCTGAAGTGAAGCATCGGAATCTATAACTAGTGTCACAGGAATGGTTCGAAACATAGACAGTAGGAAGAGTCAGTCTTCTTGTACTTAAGTCGGCATTGTGCCTTTTGTATTTAATTCCCATGAAATTTCTGTGTTTCATTGTCAATAAGGAGGTCCAAGGGGTACAGTAAACCTGAGGTGAACCATCGGAATCTATAACTAGTGTCACATGAATGGTTCAAAACATAGTCAGTAAGAAGAGTCAGTCTTCTTGTACTTAAGTCGCCGTTGAGCCTTTTGTATTTAATTCCGATGCAATTTCTGTGTTTCATCGTCAATAAGAAGGTCCAAGGGATACAGTAAACCGGGAGTGAAGCATCGGAATCTATAACTAGTGTCACAGGAATGGTTCAAAACATAGTCAGTAAGAAGAGTCAGTCTTCTTGTACTTAAGTCGGCATTGTGCATTTTGTATTTAATTCCGATGCAATTTCTGTGTTTCATCTTCAATAAGAAGGTCCAAGGGATACAGTAACCCTGAAGTGAAGCACCGGAATCTATAACTAGTGTCACATGAATGGTTCAAAACATAGTCAGTAAGAAGAGTCAGTCTTCTTGTACTTAAGTCGCCGTTGAGCCTTTTGTATTTAATTCCGATGCAATTTCTGTGTTTCATCGTCAATAAGAAGGTCCAAGGGATACAGTCAACCTGGAGTGAAGCATCGAAATCTATAACTAGTGTCACATGAATGGTTCAAAACATAGACATTAAGAAGAGTCAGTCTTCTTGTACTTAATCCGGCATTGTGCCGTTTGTGTTTAATTCCGATGCAATTTCTGTGTTTCATCGTCAATAGGAAGGTCAGAGGGATTCAGTAAACCTGAAGTGAAGCATCGGAATCTATAACTAGTGTCACAGGAATGGTTCAAAACATAGTCAGTAAGAAGAGTCAGTCTTCTTGTACTTAAGTCAGCATTGTGGCTTTTGTGTTTAATTCCGATGCAATTTCTGTGTTTCATCGCCAATAAGAAGGTCCAAGGGATACAGTAAACCTGAAGTGAAGCATCAGAATCTATAACTAGTGTCACAGGAATGGTTCAAAACATAGTCAATAAGAAGAGTCAGTCTTCTTTTACTGAAGTTGGCATTGTGCCTTTTGTATTTAATTCCGATGCAATTTCTGTGTTTCATCGTCAATAAGAAGGTCCAAGTGATACAGTAAACCTGAAGTGAAGCATCAGAGTCTATAACTAGTGTCACAGGAATGGTTCAAAACACAGTCAGTAAGAAGAGTCAATCTTCTTGTACATAAGTCGGCATTGTGCTTTTGTATTTATTCCGATGCAATTTCTGTGTTTCATCGTCAATACGAAGGTCCAAGGGATACAGTAAACCTGAAGTGAAGCATCAGAATCTATAACTAGTGTCACAGGAATGGTTCAAAAAATAGTCAGTGGGATGAGTCAGTCTTCTTGTACTTAAGTGGGCATTGTGCCTTTTGTATTTAATTCCGATGCAATTTCTGTATTTCATCGTCAATAAGAATGTCAGAGGGATACAGTAAACCTGAAGTGAACCGTCGGAATCTATAACTAGTGTCACAGCAATGGTTCAAATCATAGACAGTAGGAAGAGTCAGTCTTCTTGTACTTAGGTCGGCATTGTGCGTTTTCTATTTAATTCCTATGCAATTTCTGTGTTTCATCGTCAATAAGAAGGTCCAAGTGATACAGTAAACCTGAAGTGAAGCATCAGAGTCTATAACTAGTGTCACAGGAATGGTTCAAAACACAGTCAGTAAGAAGAGTCAATCTTCTTGTACATAAGTCGGCATTGTGCTTTTGTATTTATTCCGATGCAATTTCTGTGTTTCATCGTCAATAAGAAGGTCCAAGGGATACAGTAAACCTGAAGTGAAGCATCAGAATCTATAACTAGTGTCACGGGATTGGTTCAAAACATAGTCAGTAAGAAGAGTCAGTCTTCTTGTGCTTAAGTCGGCATTGTGCCTTTTGTATTTAATTCCGATGCAATTTCTGTGTTTCATCGTCAATAAGAAGGTCCAAGGGATACAGTAAACCTGGAGTGAAGCATCGGAATCTATAACTAGTGTCACATGAATGGTTCAAAACATAGACATTAAGAAGAGTCAGTCTTCTTGTACTTAATCCGGCATTGTGCCTTTTATAATTAATTCCGATGCAATTTCTGTGTTTCATCGTCAATAAGAAGGTCAGAGGGATTCAGTAAACCTGAAGTGAAGCATCGGAATCTATAACTAGTGACGCAGGGATGGTTCAAAACATAGACATTAAGAAGAGTCAGTATGCTTGTACTTAAGTCAGCATTGTGCCTTTTGTATTTAATTCCGATGAAATTTCTGTGTTTCATCGTCAATAAGAAGGTCCAAGGGATACAGTAAACCTGGAGTGAAGCACCGGAATCTATAACTACTGTCACAGGAATGGTTAAAAATATTGTCAATAAGAAGAGTCAGTCTTCTTGTACGTTAGTTGGCATTGTGCCTTTTGTATTTAATTCCGATGCAATTTCTGTGTTTCATCGTCAACAAGGAAGTCCAACGGATACAGTAAACCTAGAGTGTAGCATCGGAATCTACAACTAGTGTCACAGGAATGGTTCAAAACATAGTCAGTAAGAAGAGTCAGTCTTCTTTTACTTAAGTCGGCATTGTGCATGTTGTATTTAATCCGATGCAATTTCTGTGTTTCCTCGTCAATAAGACGGTCCAAGGGATACAGTAAACTTGGACTGAAGCATCGGAAAATATTAACTAGTGTCACAGGAATGAATCAAAGCATTGTCAGTAAGAAGACTCAGACTTCTTGTACTAATGTCGGCATTGTGCATTTTGTATTTAACTCCGATGCAATTTCTGTGTTTCATCGTCAATAAGAAGGTCCAAGGGATACAGTAAACCTGGAGTGAAGAATCGGAATCTTTAACTAGTGTCACAGGAATGGTTCAAATCATAGACACTGGGAAGAGTCAGTCTTCTTGTACTTAAGTCGGCATTGTGCCTTTTCTATTTAATTCCGATACAATTTCTGTGTTTCATCGTCAATACGAATGTCAGAGGGATACAGTAAACCTGAAGTGAAGCATCGGAATCTATAACTAGTGTCACAGGAATGGTTCAAAACATAGACATTAAGAAGAGTCAGTCTTCCTGTACTTAATCCGGCATTGTGCCTTTTGTATTTAATTCCGATGCAATTTCAGTGTTTCATCTTCAATACGAAGGTCCAAGGGATACAGTAAACCTGAAGTGAAGCATCAGAGTCTATAACTAGTGTCGCAGGAATGGTTCAAAACATAGTCAGTAAGAAGAGTCAATCTTCTTGTACTTAAGTCGGCATTGTGCCTTTTGTATTTAATTCCGATGCAATTTCTGTGTTTCATTGTCAATAAGGAGGTCCAAGGAATACAGTAAACCTGGAGTGAAGCATCGGAATCCATAACTAGTGTCAAAGGAATGGTTCAAAACATAGTCAGTAAGAAGAGTCAGTCTTCTTGTACTTAAGTCGGTATTGTGCCTTTTGTATTTAATTCCGATGCAATTTTTGTGTTTCATCCTCAATAAGAAGGTCCAAGGGATACAGTAAACCTGAAGTGAAGCATCGGAATCTATAACTAGTGTCACAGGATTGGTTCAAAACATAGACAGTAGGAAGAGTCAGTCTTCTTGTACTTAAGTCGGCATTGTGCCTTTTCAATTTAATTCGTATGCAATTTCTGTGTTTCATCGTCAAGAAGAAGGTCCAAGGGATATAGTAAACCTGGAGTGAAGCATCGGAATCTATAACTAGTGTCACATGAATGGTTCAAAGCATAGTCAGTAAGAAGAGTCAGTCTTCTTGTACTTAAGTCGGCATTGTGCCTTATGTATTTAATTCCGATGCAATTTCTGTGTTTCATTGTCAATAAGGATGTCCAAGGGATACAGTTAACCTGGAGTGACGCATCGGAATCCATAAGTAGTGTCACAGGAATGGTTCAAAACATAGTCAGTAAGAAGAGTCAGTCTTCTTGTACTTAAGTCGGCATTGAGCCTTTTGTATTTAATTCCGATGCAATTTTTGTCTTTCATCCTCAATAAGAAGGTCTAAGGGATACAGTAAACCTGAAGTGAAGCATCAGAATCTATAACTAGTGTCGCAGGAATGGTTCAAAACATAGTCAGTAAGAAGAGTCTGTCTTCTTGTACTTAAGTCGGCATTGTGCCTTTTGTATTTAATTCTGATGAAATTTCTGTGTTTCATCGGGAATAAGAAGGTCCAAGGGATACAGTAAACCTGAAGTGAAGCACCGGAATCTATAACTAGTGTCACAGGAATGGTTCAAAACATAGTCAGTAAGAAGAGTCAATCTTCTTGTACATAAGTCGGCATTGTGCCTTTTGTATTTAATTCCGATGCAATTTCTATGTTTCATCGTCAATAAGTAGGTCCAAGGGATACAGTAAACCTGAAGTGAAGCATCGGAATCTATAACTAGTGTCACAGGAATGGTTCAAAACATAGACAGTGGGAAGAGTCAGTCTCCTTGTACTTAAGTCGGCATTGTGATTTTTTTATTAAATTCCGATGTAATTATTGTGTTTCATCGTCAATAACAATTCCAGAGGGATACAGTAAACCTGAAGTGAAGCATCGGAATCTATAACTAGTGTCACAGGAATGGTTCGAAACATAGACAGTAGGAAGAGTCAGTCTTCTTGTACTTAAGTCGGCATTGTGCCTTTTCTATTTAATTCCTATGCAATTTCTGTGTTTCATCGTCAATAAGAGTGTCCAAGGGATATAGTAAGCCTGGAGTGAAGCATCGGAATCTATAACTAGTGTTACATGAATGGTTTAAAGCATAGTCAGTAAGAACAGTCAGTCTTCTTGTACTTAAGTCCGCATTGTGCCTTTTGTATTTAATTCCGATGTAATTTCTGTGTTTCATTGTCAATAAGGAGGTCCAAGGTGTACAGTAAACCTGAGGTGAAGCATCGGAGTCTAAAACTAGTGTCACAGGAATGGTTCAAAACGTTGACAGTAGGAAGAGTCAGTCTTCTTGTACTTAAATCTGCATTGTGCCATTTCTATTTAATTCCGATGCAATTTCTGTGTTTCATCGCCAATAAGAAGGTCCAAGGGATACAGTAAACCGGGAGTGAAGCATCGGAATCTATAACTAGTGTCACAGGAATGGTTCAAAACATAGTCAGTAAGAGGAGTCAGTCTTCTTGTACTTAAGTCGGCATTGTGCCTTTTGTATTTAATTCCGATGCAATTTCTGTGCTTCATCGTCAATAAGAAGGTCCAAGGGATACAGTAAACCTGAAGTGAAGCACCGGAATCTATAACTAGTGTCACATGAATGGTTCAAAACATAGTCAGTAAGAAGAATCAGTCTTCTTGTACTTAAGTCGCCATTGTGCCTTTTGTATTTAATTCCGATGCAATTTTTATGTTTCATCCTCAATAAGAAGGTCCAAGGGATACAGTAAACCTGAAGTGAAGCATCAGAATCTATAACTAGTGTCACGGGATTGGTTCAAAACATAGTCAGTAAGAAGAGTCAGTCTTCTTGTGCTTAAGTCGGCATTGTGCCTTTTGTATTTAATTCCGATGCAATTTCTGTGTTTCATCGTCAATAAGAAAGTCCAAGGGATACAGTAAACCTGAAGTGAAGCATCGGAATCTATAACTAGTGTCACATGAATGGTTCAAAACATAGACATTAAGAAGAGTCAGTCTTCTTGTACTTAATCCGGCATTGTGCCTTTTGTAATTAATTGCGATGCAATTTCTGTGTTTCATCGTCAATAAGAAGGTCAGAGGGATTCAGTAAACCTGAAGTGAAGCATCGGAATCTATAACTAGTGACACAGGGATGGTTCAAAACATAGACGGTAAGAAGAGTCAGTATGCTTGGACTTAAGTCAGCATTGTGCCTTTTGTATTTAATTCCGATTCAATTTCTGTGTTTCATCGTCAATAAGAAGGTCCAAGGGATACAGCAAACCTGAAGTGAAGCACCGGAATCTATAAATACTTTCACAGGAATGGTTAAAAATATTGTCAATAAGAGGAGTCAGTCTTCTTGTACGTAAGTTGGCATTGTGCCTTTTGTATTTAATTCCGATGCAATTTCTGTGTTTCATCGTCAATAAGGAAGTCCAACGGATACAGTAAACCTAGAGTGAAGCATCGGAATCTATAACTAGTGTCACAGGAATGGTTCAAAACATAGTCAGTAAGAAGAGTCAGTCTTCTTGTACTTAAGTCGACATTGTGCATTTTGTATTTAATTCCGATGCAATTTCTGTGTTTCCTCGTCAATAAGACGGTCCAAGGGATACAGTAAACCTGGAGTGAAGCATCGGGATCTTTTAACTAGTGTCACAGGAATGAATCAAAACATTGTCAGTAAGGAGACTCAGACTTCTTGTACTAATGTCGGCATTGTGCCTTTTGTATTTAACTCCGATGCAATTTCTGTGTTTCATCGTCAATAAGAAGGTCCAAGGGATAGAGTAAACCTGGAGTGAAGAATCGGACTCTATAACTAGTGTCACAGGAATGGTTCAAAACATAGACACTGGGAAGAGTCAGTCTTCTTGTACTTAAGTCGGCATTGTGCCTTTTCTATTTAATTTCGATGCAATTTCTGTCTTTCATCGTCAATAAGAATGTCAGAGGGATACAGTAAACCTGAAGTGAAGCATCGGAATCTATAACTAGTGTCACAGGAATGGTTCAAAACATAGGCAGTAGGAAGAGTCAGTCTTCTTGTACTTAAGTCGGCATTGTGCCTTTTCTATTTAATTCCTATGCAATTTCTGTGTTTCATCGTCAAGAAGAAGGTCCAAGGGATATAGTAAACCTGGAGTGAAGCATCGGAATCTATAACTAGTGTCACATGAATGGTTCAAAGCATAGGCAGTTAGAAGAGTCAGTCTTCTTGTACTTAAGTCGGCATTGTGCCTTTTGTATTTAATTCCGATGCAATTTCTGTGTTTCATTGTCAATAAGGAGGTCCAAGGAATACAGTAAACCTGGAGTGAAGCATCGGAATCCATAACTAGTGTCAAAGGAATGGTTCAAAACATAGTCAGTAAGAAGAGTCAGTCTTCTTGTACTTAAGTCGGTATTGTGCCTTTTGTATTTAATTCCGTTGCAATTTTTGTGTTTCATCCTCAATAAGAAGGTCCAAGGGATACAGTAAACCTGAAGTGAAGCATCGGAATCTATAACTAGTGTCACAGGAATGGTTCAAAGCATAGTCAGTAAGAAGAGTCAGTCTTCTTGTACTTAAGTCGGCATTGTGCCTTATGTATTTAATTCCGATGCAATTTCTGTGTTTCATTGTCAATAAGGAGGTCCAAGGGATACAGTTAACCTGGAGTGATGCATCGGAATCCATATGTAGTGCCACAGGAATGGTTCAAAACATAGTCAGTAAGGAGAGTCAGTCTTCTTGTACTTAACTCGGCATTGAGCCTTTTGTATTGAATTCCGATGCAATTTTTGTGTTTCATCCTCAATAAGAAGGTCCAAGGGATACAGTAAACCTGAAGTGAAGCATCAGAATCTATAACTAGTGTCGCAGGAATGGTTCAAAACATAGTCAGTAAGAAGAGTCTGTCTTCTTGTACTTAAGTCGGCATTGTGCCTTTTGTATTTAATTCTGATGCAATTTCTGTGTTTCATCGTCAATAAGAAGGTCCAAGGGATACAGTAAACCTGAAGTGAAGCACCGGAATCTATAACTAGTGTCACATGAATGGTTCAAAACATAGTCAGTAAGAAGAGTCAGTCTTCTTGTACTTAAGTCGCCATTGTGCCTTTTGTATTTAATTCCGATGCAATTCCTGTGTTTCATCGTCAATAGGAAGGTCCAATGGATACAGTAAACCTGGAGTGAAGCATCGGAATCTATAACTAGTGTCACAGGAATGGTTCAAAACATAGACAGTGGGAAGAGTCAGTCTCCTTGTACTTAAGTCGGCATTGTGCCTTTTGTATTTAATTCCGATGTAATTATTGTGTTTCATCGTCAATAACAATTCCAGAGGGATACAGTAAACCTGAAGTGAAGCATCGGAATCTATAACTAGTGTCACAGGAATGGTTCGAAACATAGACATTAGGAAGAGTCAGTCTTCTTGTACTTAAGTCGGCATTGTGCCTTTTCTATTTAATTCCTATGCAATTTCTGTGTTTCATCGTCAATAAGAGTGTCCAAGGGATATAGTAAGCCTGGAGTGAAGCATCGGAATCTATAACTAGTGTTACATGAATGGTTTAAAGCATAGTCAGTAAGAACAGTCAGTCTTCTTGTACTTAAGTCGCCATTGTGCCTTTTGTATTTAATTCCGATGCAATTTCTGTGTTTCTACATCTACATCTACATCTATACTCCGCGAGCCACCTTACGGTGTGTGGCGGAGGGTACTTATTGTACCACTATCTGATCCCCCCTTCCCTGTTCCATTCACGCATTGTGCGTGTGAGGAACGACTGCTTGTAAGTCTCCGTATTTGCTCTAATTTCTCTGATCTTTTCGTTGTGATCATTACGCGAGATATATGTGGGCGGTAGTAATATGTTGCCCATCTCTTCCCGGAATGTGCTCTCTCGTAATTTCGATAATAAACCTCTCCGTATTGCGTAACGCCTTTCTTGAAGTGTCCGCCACTGGAGCTTGTTCAGCATCTCCGTAACGCTCTCGCGCTGACTAAATGTCCCCATGACGAATCGCGCTGCTTTTCGCTGGATCATGTCTATCTCTTCTATTAATCCAACCTGGTAAGGGTCCCATACTGATGAGCAATACTCAACAATCGGACGAACAAGCGTTTTGTAAGCTACTTCTTTCGTCGATGAGTCACATTTTCTTAGAATTCTTCCTATGAATCTCAACCTGGCGCCTGCTTTTCCCACTATTTGTTTTATGTGATCATTCCACTTCAGATCGCTCCGGATAGTAACTCCTAAGTATTTTACGGTCGTTACCGCTTCCAATGATTTACCACCTATGGCATAATCGTACTGGAATGGATTTCTGCCCCTATGTATGCGCATTATATTACATTTATCTACGTTTAGGGAAAGCTGCCAGCTGTCGCACCATGCATTAATCCTCTGCAGGTCCTCCTGGAGTACGTACGAGTCTTCTGATGTTGCTACTTTCTTGTAGACGACCGTGTCATCTGCAAATAGCCTCACGGAGCTACCGATGTTGTCAACTAAGTCATTTATGTATATTGTAAACAATAAAGGTCCTATCACGCTTCCCTGCGGTACTCCCGAAATTACCTCTACATCTGCAGATTTTGAACCGTTAAGAATGACATGTTGTGTTCTTTCTTCTAGGAAATCCTGAATCCATTCACAAACCTGGTCCGATATTCCGTAAGCTCGTATTTTTTTCACTAAACGTAAGTGCGGAACCGTATCAAATGCCTTCCTGAAGTCCAGGAATACGGCATCAATCTGCTCGCCAGTGTCTACGGCACTGTGAATTTCTTGGGCAAATAGGGCGAGCTGAGTTTCACATGATCTCTGTTTGCGGAATCCATGTTGGTTATGATGAAGGAGATTTGTATTATCTAAGAACGTCATAATACGAGAACACAAAACATGTTCCATTATTCTACAACAGATTGACGTAAGCGAAATAGGCCTATAATTATTCACATCTGATTTATGACCCTTCTTGAAAATGGGAACGACCTGCGCTTTCTTCCAGTCGCTAGGTACTTTGCGTTCTTCCAGCGATCTACGATAAATTGCTGATAGAAAGGGGGCAAGTTCTTTAGCATAATCACTGTAGAATCTTAAGGGTATCTCGTCTGGTCCGGATGCTTTTCCGCTACTAAGTGATAGCAGTTGTTTTTCAATTCCGATATCGTTTATTTCAATATTTTCCATTTTGGCGTCCATGCGACGGCTGAAGTCAGGGACCGTGTTACGATTTTCCGCAGTGAAACAGTTTCGGAACACTGAATTCAGTATTTCTGCCTTTCTTCGGTCGTCCTCTGTTTCGGTGCCATCGTGGTCAACGAGTGACTGAATAGGGGATTTAGATCCGCTTACCGATTTTACATATGACCAAAACTTTTTAGGGTTCTTGTTTAGATTGTTTGCCAATGTTTTATGTTCGAATTCGTTGAATGCTTCTCTCATTGCTCTCTTTACGCTCTTTTTCGCTTCGTTCAGCTTTTCCTTATCAGCTATGATTCGACTACTCTTAAACCTATGATGAAGCTTTCTTTGTTTCCGTAGTACCTTTCGTACATGATTGTTATACCACGGTGGATCTTTCCCCTCGCTTTGGACCTTAGTCGGTACGAACTTATCTAAGGCGTACTCGACGATGTTTCTGAATTTTTTCCATTTTTGTTCCACATCCTCTTCCTCAGAAATGAACGTTTGATGGTGGTCACTCAGATATTCTGCGATTTGTGCCCTATCACTCTTGTTAAGCAAATATATTTTCCTTCCTTTCTTGGCATTTCTTATTACACTTGTAGTCATTGATGCAACCACTGACTTATGATCACTGATACCCTCTTCTACATTCACGGAGTCGAAAAGTTCCGGTCTATTTGTTGCTATGAGGTCTAAAACGTTAGCTTCACGAGTTGGTTCTCTAACTATCTGCTCGAAGTAATACTCGGACAAGGCAGTCGGGATAATGTCACAAGAGTCTCTGTTCCTGGCTCCAGTTCTGATTGTGTGACTATCCCATTCTATACCTGGTAGATTGAAGTCTCCCCCTATTACAATAGTATGATCACGAAACTTCTTCACGACGTTCTGCAGGTTCTCTCTGAGGCGCTCAACTACTACGGTTGCTGATGCAGGTGGTCTACAGAAGCATCCGACTATCATATCTGACCCACCTTTGATACTTAACTTAACCCAGATTATTTCACATTCGCATTCGCTAATAACTTCACTGGATATTATTGAATTCTTTACTGCTATAAATACTCCTCCACCATTGGCGTTTATCCTATCCTTGCGGTATATATTCCATTCTGTGTCTAGGATTTCGTTACTGTTCACTTCCGGTTTTAACCAACTTTCCGTTCCTAATACTATATGCGCACTATTTCCTTCAATAAGAGATACTAATTCAGGAACCTTGCCCTGGATACTCCTGCAGTTTACCAATATTACGTTAACTTTTCCTGTTTTTGGTCTCTGAGGACGGACGTTCTTTATCAACGATGATAATGTCCTCTCTGGTAAGCCGTCAGGTATTTTATCGTTTCGCCCAAGGGGGGGTCCCTCTAACCTAAAAAACCCCCGTGTGCACGCCACACGTACTCTGCTACCCTAGTAGCTGCTTCCGGTGTGTAGTGCACGCCTGACCTGTCTAGGGGGGCCCTACAGTTCTCCACCCAATAACGGAGGTCGATGAATTTGCAACCATTATAGTCGCAGAGTCGTCTGAGCCTCTGGTTTAGACCCTCCACACGACTCCAAACCAGAGGACCGCGATCGACTCTGGGCACTATGCTGCAGATATTAAGCTCAGCTTGCACTCCGCGTGCGATGCTGGTTGTCTTCACCAAATCAGCCAGCCGCCGGAAGGAACCAAGGATGGCCTCAGAACCCAAGCGGCAGGCGTCATTCGTTCCGACATGTGCTACTATCTGCAGCCGGTCACACCCAGTGCGTTCAATAGCTGCCGGAAGGGCCTCCTCCACATTACGGACGAGACCCCCCGGCAAGCACACCGAGTGCACACTGGCATTCTTCCCCGACCTACCCGCTATTTTCCTGAGGGGCTCCATAACCCGCCCAACGTTGGAGCTCCCTATAACTAATAGGCCCGCCCTCTGTGACTGTCGGGACCTTGCCGGAGAATCGGCCACTGGCCCAACAGGCGAGGCATCGTGTGGTGGCTCGGAAACGATGTCATCACCACTAGGAAGCACCCCGTACCTGTTGGAAAGGGGTAAGGCAGCTGCCACGCGGCCAGATCCCACCTTCGCCTTTCGGCCAGGCACGCGCGAGCCCACCACTGTCCGCCATTCACCCTGGAGTGATGGCTGACCGGTAAGATGCTCACTGCCGGAAGACGCAGCGACATCAGGGGTTCCATGTGATTCCAAGGCCACCGAAGTAGGCATAGGTCTCACCACAGTTGCCCCAACGCCACTACGAGCCGACGCCTGCGCCTCGAGCTCGATGAGCCTAACAGACAAAGCCTCCACCTGCCCCCGAAGAGTGGCCAATTCTCCTTGCGTCCGCTCACAACAACCACAGTCCCTACACATGACTATGTTTACCCTACTCTATACGATGACAAATTCCCAAGATAATCTTCTGATGAGCTACTCTGATAATCCAGAAACACTCACTGAAATACGAGACGCGAAAACTACGCTAGGTTTTCCCAGAAAAACTATTTAAAAGCTAAGCGCAGCAAATAAGTACAAAAACGCTTTATACAAACAGTACTCGCTGCTGCTGGTGCTCTCGCTCTGGCTGTCACAAGACAACTGCTGATTCAAGTGACTAGTGGCTAACGGCCGCGAAACATACAAAAGACGGTTTTAGGGCGCTTTCTGTTCTAAACGATCAAGAAAACACTATGAAATCTAACACGAAAACAACGTAAAGTTTTATCAAGAACTATTAGTTACTTTGCAGAGCAGATAAACACAAATAGAATCCCTTCCTTAGTGGAAGGTCGTAAACATAATGCAAAATAAACGCTTTATACAAACAGAACTCGCTGCTGCTGGTGCTCTCGCTCTGGCTGTCACAAGAAGGTCCAAGGGATACAGTTAACCTGGAGTGAAGCATCGGAATCTATAACTAGTGTCACATGAATGGTTCAAAACATAGGCATTAAGAAGAGTCAGTCTTCTTATACTTAATCCGGCATTGTGCCTTTTGTATTTAATTCCGATGCAATTTCTGTGTTTCATCGTCAATAGGAAGGTCAGAGGGATTCAGTAACCCTGAAGTGAAGCATCGGAATCTATAACTAGTGTCACAGGAATGGTTCAAAACATAGTCAGTAAGAAGAGTGAGTCTTCTTGTACTTAAGTCGGCATTGTGCCTTTTGTGTTTAATTCCGATGCAATTTCTGTGTTTCATCGTCAATAAGGAGGTCCAAGGGATACAGTAAACCTGGAGTGAAGCATCGGAATCTATAACTAGTGTCATAGGAATGGTTCAAAACATAGTCAGTAAGAAGAGTCAGTCTTCTTGTACTTAGGTTGGTATTGTGCCTTTTGTATTTAATTCCGATGCAATTTCAGTGTTTCATCGTCAATAAGAAGGTTTAAGGGATACAGTAAACCTGAAGTGAAGCACCGGAATCTATAACTAGTGTCACATGAATGGTTCAAAACATAGTCAGTAAGAAGAGTCAGTCTTCTTGTACTCAAGTCGGCATTGTGCCTTTTGTATTTAATTCCGATGCACTTTCTGTGTTTCATCGTCAATAAGAAGGTCCAAGGGATACAGTAAACCTGGAGTGAAGCATCGGAATCTATAACTAGTGTCACATGAATGGTTCAAAACATAGACATTAAGAAGAGTCAGTCTTCTTGTACTTAATCCGGCATTGTGCCTTTTGTATTTAATACCGATGCAATTTCTGTGTTTCATCGTCAATAAGAAGGTCAGAGGGATTCAGTAAACCTGAAGTGAAGCATCGTAATCTATAACTAGTGTCACATGAATGGTTCAAAACATAGACAGTGGGAAGAGTCAGTCTTCTTGTACTTATGTCGGCATTGTGCCTTTTGTATTTAATTCCGATGCAATTTCTGTGTTTCATCGTCAATAAGAATGTCATAGGGATACAGTAAACCTGAAGTGAAGCATCGGAATCTATAACAAGTGTCACAGGAATGGTTCAAAACATAGACAGTAGGAAGAGTCAGTCTTCTTGTACTTGAGTCGGCATTGTGCCTTTTCTATTTAATTCCTATGCAATTTCTGTGTTTCATCGTCAATAAGAAGGTCCAAGAGATACAGTAAACCTGGAGTGAGGCACCGGAATCTATAACTAGTGTCACAGGAATGAATAAAAACATAGTCAGTAAGAAGAGTCAGTCATCTTGTACTTAAGTCGGCAATGTGCCTTTTGTATTTAATTCCGATGCAATTTCTGTGTTTCATCGTCAACAAGAAGGTCCAAGGGGTATAGTAAACCTGAGGTGAAGCATCGGAATCTACAACTAGTGTCACAGGAATGGTTCAAAACATAGACAGTAGGAAAAGTCAGTCTTCTTGTACTTGAGTCGGCATTGTGCCTTTTGTATTTAATTCCGATGCAATTTCTGTGTTTCATCGTCAATAGGAAGGTCAGAGGGATTCAGTAAACCGGAAATGAAGCATCGGAATCTATAACTAGTGTCAGAGGAATGGTTCAAAACATAATCAGTAAGAAGAGTCAGTCTTCTTGTAATTATGTCGGCATTGTGCCTTTTGTATATAATTCCGATGCAATCTCTGTGTTTCATCGTCAACAAGGAGGTCCAAGGGATACAGTAAACCTGGAGTGAAGCATCGGAATCTATAACTAGTGTCACAGGAATGGTTCAAAACATAGTCAGTAAGAAGAGTCAGTCTTCTTGTACTTAAGACGGCATTGTGCCTTTTGTATTTAATTCCGATGCAATTTTTGTGTGTCATCGTCAATAAGAAGGTCCAAGGGATACAGTAAACCGGGAGTGAAGCATCGGAATCTATAACTAGTGTCACAGAAATGGTTCAAAACATAGTCAGTAAGAAGAGTCAGACTTCTTGTACTAAAGTCGCCATTGTGCCTTTTGTATTTAATTCCGATGCAATTTCTGTGTTTCATCGTCAATAAGAAGGTCCAAGGGATACAGTAAACCTGAAGTGAAGCATCGTAATCTATAACTAGTGTCACAGGAATGGTTAAAAGCATAGACAGTGGGAAGAGTCAGTCTTCTTGTACTTATGTCGGAATTGTGCCCTTTGTATTTAATTCCGATGCAATTTCTGTGTTTCATCGTCAATAAGAATGTCAGACGGATACAGTAAACCTGAAGTGAAGCATCGGTATCTATAACAAGTGTCACAGGAATGGTTCAAAACATAGGCAGTAGGAAGAGTCAGTCATCTTGTACTTAAGTCGGCATTGTGCCTTTTGTATTTAATTCCAATGCAATTTTAGTGTTTCATCCTCAATAAGAAGGTCCAAGGGATACAGTAAACCGTTAGTGAAGCATCGGAATCTATAACTAGTGTCACAGGAATGGTTCAAAACATACTCAGTAAGAAGTGTCAGTTTTCTTGTACTTAAGTCGGCATTGTGCCTTTTGTATTTAATTCCGATGCAATTTCTGTGTTTCATCGTCAATAAGAGGGTCCAAGAGATACAGTAAACCTGGAGTGAAGCACCGGAATCTATAACTAGTGTCACAGGAATGAATAAAAACATAGTCAGTAAGAAGAGTCAGTCATCTTGTACTTAAGTCGGCATTGTGCCATTTGTATTTAATTCCGATGCAACTTCTGTGTTTCATCGTCAACAAGAAGGTCCAAGGGGTACAGTAAACCTGAGGTGAAGCATCGGAATCTACAACTAGTGTCACAGGAATGGTTCAAAACATAGCCAGTAGGAAGAGTCAGTCTTCTTGTACTTAAGTGTGCATTGTGCCTTTTCTAATTAATTCCGATGCAATTTTTGTGTTTCATCGCCAATAAGAAGGTCCAAGGGATACAGTAAACCGGGAGTGATGCATCGGAATCTATAACTAGTGTCACATGAATGGTTCAAAACATAGACATTAAGAAGAGTCAGTCTTCTTGTACTTAATCCGGCATTGTGCCTTTTGTATTTAATTCCGATGCAATTTCTGTGTTCCATCGTCAATAGGAAGGTCAGAGGGATTCAGTAAACCTGAAATGAAGCATCGGAATCTATAACTAGTGTTACAGGAATGGTTCAAAACATAGTCAGTAAGAAGAAACAGTCTTCTTGTACTTAGGTCGGCATTGTGCCTTTTGTATTTAATTCCGATGCTATTTTTGTGTGTCATCGTCAATAAGAAGGTCCAAGGGATACAGTAAACCGGGAGTGAAGCATCGGAATCTATAACTAGTGTCACAGAAATGGTTCAAAACATAGTCAGTAAGAAGAGTCAGACTTCTTGTACTAAAGTCGGCATTGTGCCTTTTGTATTTAATTCCGATGCAATTTCTGTGTTTCATCGTCAATAAGAAGGTCAGAGGGATTCAGTAAACCTGAAGTGAAGCATCGTAATCTATAACTAGTGTCACATGAATGGTTCAAAACATAGACAGTGGGAAGAGTCAGTCTTCTTGTACTTATGTCGGCATTGTGCCTTTTGTATTTAATTCCGATGCCATTTCTGTGTTTCATCGTCAATAAGAATGTCATAGGGATACAGTAAACCTGAAGTGAAGCATCGGAATCTATAACAAGTGTCACAGGAATGGTTCAAAACATAGACAGTAGGAAGAGTCAGTCTTCTTGTACTTGAGTCGGCATTGTGCCTTTTCTATTTAATTCCTATTCAATTTCTGTGTTTCATCGTCAATAAGAAGGTCCAAGAGATACAGTAAACCTGGAGTGAGGCACCGGAATCTATAACTAGTGTCACAGGAATGAATAAAAACATAGTCAGTAAGAAGAGTCAGTCATCTTGTACTTAAGTCGGCAATGTGCCTTTTGTATTTAATTCCGATGCAATTTCTGTGTTTCATCGTCAACAAGAAGGTCCAAGGGGTACAGTAAACCTGAGGTGAAGCATCGGAATCTACAACTAGTGTCACAGGAATGGTTCAAAACATAGACAGTAGGAAAAGTCAGTCTTCTTGTACTTGAGTCGGCATTGTGCCTTTTGTATTTAATTCCGATGCAATTTCTGTGTTTCATCGTCAATAAGAAGGTCCAAGGGATACAGTCAACTTGGAGTGAAGAATCGGAATCTATAATTAGTGTCACATGAATGGTTCAAATCATAGACATTAAGAAGAGTCAGTCTTCTTGTACTTAATCCGGCATTGTGCCTTTTGTATTTAATTCCGATGCAATTTCTGTGTTTTATTGTCAATAAGGAGTACCAAGGGATACAGTAAACCTGGAGTGAAGCATCGGAATCCATAACTAGTGTCACAGAATAGGTTTAAACATAGTCAGTAACAAGAGTCAGTATTCTTGTACTTAAGTCGGCATTGTGCCTTTTGTATTTAATTCCAATGCAATTTTAGTGTTTCATCCTCAATAAGAAGGCCAAGGGATACAGTAAACCGTTAGTGAAGCATCGGAATCTATAACTAGTGTCACAGGAATGGTTCAAAACATACTCAGTAAGAAGTGTCAGTCTTCTTGTACTTAAGTCGGCATTGTGCCTTTTGTATTTAATTCCGATGCAATTTCTGTGTTTCATCGTCAATAAGAGGGTCCAAGAGATACAGTAAACCTGGAGTGAAGCACCGGAATCTATAACTAGTGTCACAGGAATGAATAAAACATAGTCAGTAAGAAGAGTCAGTCATCTTGTACTTAAGTCGGCATTGTGCCATTTGTATTTAATTCCGATGCAACTTCTGTGTTTCATCGTCAACAAGAAGGTCCAAGGGGTACAGTAAACCTGAGGTGAAGCATCGGAATCTACAACTAGTGTCACAGGAATGGTTCAAAACATAGCCAGTAGGAAGAGTCAGTCTTCTTGTACTTAAGTGTGCATTGTGCCTTTTCTAATTAATTCCGATGCAATTTCTGTGTTTCATCGCCAATAAGAAGGTCCAAGGGATACAGTAAACCGGGAGTGAAGCATCGGAATCTATAACTAGTGTCACATGAATGGTTCAAAACATAGACATTAAGAAGAGTCAGTCTTCTTGTACTTAATCCGGCATTGTGCCTTTTGTATTTAATTCCGATGCAATTTCTGTGTTCCATCGTCAATAGGAAGGTCAGAGGGATTCAGTAAACCTGAAATGAAGCATCGGAATTTATAACGAGTGTTACAGGAATGGTTCAAAACATAGTCAGTAAGAAGAGTCAGTCTCCTTGTACTTAAGTCGGCATTGTGCCTTTTGTATATAATTCCGATGCAATCTCTGTGTTTCATCGTCAATAAGGAGGTCCAAGGGATACAGTAAACCTGGAGTGAAGCATCGGAATCTATAACTAGTGTCACAGGAATGGTTCAAAACATAGTCAGTAAGAAGAGTCAGTCTTCTTGTACTTAGGTCGGCATTGTGCCTTTTGTATTTAATTCCGATGCTATTTTTGTGTGTCATCGTCAACAAGAAGGTCCAAGGGATACAGTAAACCGGGAGTGAAGCATCGGAATCTATAACTAGTGTCACAGAAATGGTTCAAAACATAGTCAGTAAGAAGAGTCAGACTTCTTGTACTAAAGTCGGCATTGTGCCTTTTGTATTTAATTCCGATGCAATTTCTGTGTTTCATCGTCAATAAGAAGGTCAGAGGGATTCAGTAAACCTGAAGTGAAGCATCGTAATCTATAACTAGTGTCACATGAATGGTTCAAAACATAGACAGTGGGAAGAGTCAGTCTTCTTGTACTTATGTCGGCATTGTGCCTTTTGTATTTAATTCCGATGCAATTTCTGTGTTTCATCGTCAATAAGAATGTCATAGGGATACAGTAAACCTGAAGTGAAGCATCGGAATCTATAACAAGTGTCATAGGAATGGTTCAAAACATAGACAGTAGGAAGAGTCAGGCTTCTTGTACTTGAGTCGGCATTGTGCCTTTTCTATTTAATTCCTATGCAATTTCTGTGTTTCATCGTGAATAAGAAGGTCCAAGAGATACAGTAAACCTGGAGTGAGGCACCGGAATCTATAACTAGTGTCACAGGAATGAATAAAAACATAGTCAGTAAGAAGAGTCAGTCATCTTGTACTTAAGTCGGCAATGTGCCTTTTGTATTTAATTCCGATGCAATTTCTGTGTTTCATCGTCAATAAGAATGTCAGAGGGATACAGTAAACCTGAAGTGAAGCATCGGAATCTATAACTAGTGTCACAGGAATGGTTCAAAACATAGACAGTAGGAATAGTCAGTTTTCTTGTACTTAAGTCGGCATTGTGCTTTTTCTATTTAATTCCAATGCAATTTCTGTGTTTCATCGTCAATAAGAAGGTCCAAGGGATATAGTAAACCTGGAGTGAAGCATCGGAATCTATAACTAGTGTCACATGAATGGTTCAAAGCATAGTCAGTAAGAAGAGTCAGTCTTCTTGTACTTAAGTCGGCATTGTGCCTTTTGTATTTCATTCCGATGCAATTTCTGTGTTTCATTGTCAATAAGGAGGTCCAAGGGATACAGTAAACCTGGAGTGAAGCATCGGAATCCATAACTAGAGTCACAGGATTGGTTCAAAACATAGTCAGTAAGAAGAGTAAGTTTTCCTGTACTTAAGTAGGCATTGTGCCTTTTGTATTTAATTCCGATGCAATTTTTGTGTTTTATCCTCAATAAGAAGGTCCATGGGATACAGTAAAACGGCAGTGAAGCATCGGAATCTATAACTAGTGTCACAGGAATGGTTCAAAACATAGTCAGTGAGAAGAGTCAGTCTTCTTGTACTTAAGTCGGCATTGTGCCTTTAGTATTTAATTCCGATGCAATTTCTGTGTTTCATCGTCAATAAGAAGGTCCAAGGGATACAGTAAACCTAGAGTGAAGCACCGGAATCTATAGCTAGTGTCACAGGAATGGTTCAAAACATAGTCAGTAAGAAGAGTCAGTCTTCGTGTTCTTAAGTCGGCATTGGGCATTTTGTATTTAATTCCGATGCAATTTCTGTGTTTCATCGTCAACAAGAAGGTCCAAGGGATACAGTAAACCTGAAGTTAAGCATCGGAATCTATAACTAGTGTCACAGGAATGGTTCAAAACATAGACAGTAGGAAGAGTCAGTCTTCTTGTACTTAAGTCTGCATTGTGCCTTTTCTATTTATTTCCGATGCAATTTCTGTGGTTCATCACCAACAAGAAGGTCCAAGGGATACAATAAACCGGGAGTGAAGCATCGGAATCTATAACTAGTGTCACAGGAATGGTTTAAAACATTGACAGTAGGAAGAGTCAGTCTTCTTGTACTTAAGTCGGCATTGTGCCTTTTGTATTTTATTCTGTTGCAATTTCTGTGTTTCGTCGTCGATAAGAAGGTCTGAGGGATACAGTAAACCTGAGGTGAAGCATCGGAATCTATAACTAGTGTCACAGGAATCGTTCAAACACAGACAGTAAGAAGAGTCAGTCTTCTTGTACTTAAGTCGGCATTGTGCCTTTTGTATTTAATTCCAATGCAATTTCTGTGTTTCATCGTCAATAAGTAGGTCCAAGGGATCCAGTAAACCTGAAGTGAAGCACCTGAATCTATAACTAGTGTCACAGGAATGGTTCAAAACATAGTCAGTAAGAAGAGTCAGTCTTCTTGTACTTAAGTCGCCATTCTGCCTTTTGTATTTTATTCTGATGCAATTTCTGTGTTTCGTCGTCGATAGGAAGGTCTGAGGGATACAGTATACCTGAGGTGAAGCATCGGAATCTATAACTAGTGTCACAGGAATCGTTCAAACACAGACAGTAAGAAGAGTCAGTCTTCTTGTACTTAAGTCGGCATTGTGCCTTTTGTATTTAATTCCAATGCAATTTCTGTGTTTCATTGTCAATAAGTAGGTCCAAGGGATCCAGTAAACCTGAAGTGAAGCACCTGAATCTATAACTAGTGTCACAGGAATGGTTCAAAACATAGTCAGTAAGAAGAGTCAGTCTTCTTGTACTTATGTCGGCATTGTGCCTTTTGTATTTAATTCCGATGCAATTTCTGTGTTTCATCGTCAATGTGGAGGTCCAAGGGATACAGTAAACCTGGAGTGAAGCATCGGAATATATAACTAGTGTCACAGGAATGGTTCAAAACATAGTCAGTAAGAAGAGTCAGTCTTCTTGTACTTAAGTCGGCTTGTGCCTTTTGTATTAATTTCGATGCAATTTTTGTGTTTCATCGTCAACAAGAAGGTCCAAGTGATACAGTAAAATGGGAGTGCAGCATCGGAATCTATAACTAGTGTCACAGAAATGGTTCAAAACATAGTCAGTAAGAAGAGTCAGTCTTCTTGTACTTAAGTCGGCATTGTGCCTTTTGTATTTAATTCCGATGCAATTTCTGTGTTTTATCGTCAATAAGAAGGTCCAAGGGATGCAGTAAACCTGGAGTGAAGCATCGGAATCTATAACTAGTGTCACAGGAATGAATCTAAACATAGTCAGTAAGAAGAGTCAGACTTCTTCTACTAAAGTCGGCATTGTGCCTTTTGTATTTAATTCCGATGCAATTTCTGTGTTTCATCGTCAATAAGAAGGTCCAAGGGATACAGTTAACCTGGAGTGAAGCATCGGAATCTATAACTAGTGTCACACGAATGGTTCAAAAACATAGACAGTAAGAAGAATTAGTATTCTTGTACTTATGTCGGCATTGTGCCTTTTGTATTTAGTTCCGATGCAATTTCTGTGTTTCTTCGTCAATAAGAAGGTCAGAGAGATGCAGTAAACCGGAAGTGAAGCATCGGAATCTATAACTAGTGTCACAGGAATGGTTCAAAACATAGACAGTAGGAAGAGTCAGTCTTCTTGTACTTAAGTCGGCATTGTGCCTTTTCTATCTAATTCCGATGACATTTCTGTGGTTCATCGCCAATTAGAAGGTCCAAGGGATACAGTAAACCGGGAGAGAAGCATCGGAATCAATAACTAGTGTCACAGGAATGGCTCAAAACATAGACAGTAGGAAGAGTCAGTCTTCTTGTACTTAAGTCGGCATTGTGCCTTTTGTATTAAATTCCGTAGCAATTTCTGTGTTTCATCGTCAATAAGAAGGTCCAAGGGATACAATAAACCTGAAGTGAAGCACCGGAATCTATAACTAGTGTCACAGGAGTGGTTCCAAACATTGTCAGTAAAAAGAGTCAGTCTTCCTGTACTTAAGTCGGCATTGTGCCTTTGGTATGTAATTCCGATGCAATTTTTGTGTTTCATCGTTAATAAGAAGGTCCAAGGGATACAGTAAAATGGGAGTGAAGCATCGGAGTCTATAACTAGTGTCACAGAAATGGTTCAAAACATAGTCAGTAAGATCAGTCAGTCTTCTTGTACTTAAGTCGGCATTGTGCCTTTTGTATTCAATTCCGATGCAATTTCTGTGTTTCATCGTCAATAAGAAGGTCCAAGGGATACAGTAAACCTCAAGTGAAGCATCGGAATCTATAACTAGTGTCACAGGAATGGTTCAAAGCATAGACAGTGGGAAGAGTCAGTCTTCTTGTACTTAAGTCGGCATTGTGCCTTTTGTATTTAATTCCGATGCAATTTCTGTGTTTCATCGTCAATAAGAATGTCAGAGGGATACAGTAAACCTGAAGTGAAGCATCGGAATCTATAACTAATGTCACAGGAATGGTTCAAAACATAGACAGTAGGAATAGTCAGTCTTCTTGTACTTAAGTCGGCATGGTGCTTTTTCTATTTAATTCCTATGCAATTTCTGTGTTTCATCGTCAATAAGAAGGTCCAAGGGATATAGTAAACCTGGAGTGAAGCATCGGAATCTATAACTAGTGTCACATGAATGGTTCAAAGCATAGTCAGTAAGAAGAGTCAGTCTTCTTGTACTTAAGTCGGCATTGTGCCTTTTGTATTTAATTCCGATGCAATTTCTGTGTTTCATTGTCAATAAGGAGGTCCAAGGGATACAGTAAACCTGGAGTGAAGCATCGGAATCCATAACTAGAGTCACAGGAATGGTTCAAAACATAGTCAGTAAGAAGAGTCAGTTTTCCTGTACTTAAGTCGGCATTGTGCCTTTTGTATTTAATTCCGATGCAATTTTTGTGTTTTATCCTCAATAAGAAAGTCCATGGGATACAGTAAACCGGCAGTGAAGCATCGGAATCTATAACTAGTGTCACAGGAATGGTTCAAAACATAGTCAGTGAGAAGAGTCAGTCTTCTTGTACTTAAGTCGGCATTGTGCCTTTTTGTATTTAATTCCGATGCAATTTCTGTGTTTCATCGTCAAAAAGGAGGTCCAAGGGATACAGTAAACCTCGAGTGAAGCATCGGAATCTATAACTACTGTCACAGGAATGGTTCAAATCATAGTCAGTAATAAGAGTCAGTCTTCTTGTACCTAAGTCGGGATTGTGCCTTTTGTATTTAATTCCGATGCAATTTCTGTGTTTCATCGTCAATAAGAAGGTCAAAGGGATTCAGTAAACCGGGTGTGAAGCATCGGAATCTATAACTAGTGTCGCAGGAATGGTTCAAAACATAGTCAGTAAGAAGAGTGAGTCTTCTTGTACTTAAGTCGGCATTGTGCCTTTTGTATTTAATTCCGATGCAATTTCTGTGTTTCATCGTCAATAAGAAGGTCAAAGGGATACAGTAAATCTGGAGTGAAGCATCGGAATCTATAACTAGTGTCACAGGAATAAATCAAACATAGTCAGTAAGAAGAGTCAGTCTTCTTGTACTTAAGTCGGCATTGTGCCTTTTGTATTTAATTACGATGCAATTTCTGTGTTTCATCGTCAATAAGATGGTCTGAGGGATACAGTAAACGTGAAGTGAAGCATCGGAATCTATAACTAGTGTCACAGGAAAGGTTCAAAACATAGACAGTAGGAAGATTCAGTCTTCTTGTACTTAAGTCTTCATTGTGCCTTTTGTATTTAATTCCGATGCAATTTCTGTGTTTCATCGTCAACAAGAAGGTCCAAGGGATACATTAACCCTGAAGTGAAGCATCGGAATCTATAACTAGTGTCACAGGAATTTTTCAAAACATAGACAGTAGGAAGAGTCAGTCTTCTTGAACTTAAGTCGGCATTGTGCGTTTTCTATTTAATTCCGATGCAATTTCTGGATTTCATCGTCAATATAAAGGTCCAAGGGATACAGTAAACCTGGAGTGAAGCATCGGAATCTATAACTAGTGTCACAGGAATGGATCAAAACATAGACAGTAATAAGAGTCAGTCTTCTTGTACTTAAGTCGGCATTGTGCCTTTTGTATTTAATTACGATGCAATTTCTGTGTTTCATCGTCAATAAGATGGTCTGAGGGATACAGTAAACGTGAAGTGAAGCATCGGAATCTATAACTAGTGTCACAGGAAAGGTTCAAAACATCGACAGTAGGAAGATTCAGTCTTCTTGTACTTAAGTCGGCATTGTGCCTTTTGTATTTAATTCCGATGCAATTTCTGTGTTTCATCGTCAATAAGAAAGTTCAAGGGAGTCAGTAAACCGGGAGTGAAGCATCGGAATCTCTAACTAGTGTCACAGGAATGGTTCAAAACATAGTCAGTAAGAAGAGTCAGTCTTCTTGTACTTAAGTCGGCATTGTGCCATTTGTATTTAATTCCGATGCAATTTCTGTGTTTCATCGTCAATAAGTAGGTCAAAGGGATACAGTAAACCTAGAGTGAAGCATCGGAATCTATAACTAGTGTCACAGGAATGAATCAAAGCATAGTCAGTAAGAAGAGTCAGTCTTCTTGTACTTAAGTCGTCATTGTGCCTTTTGTATTTAAATCCGATGCAATTTCTGTGTTTCATCGTCAATAAGAAGCTCAGAGGGATACAGTAAACCTGAAGTGAAGCATCGGAATCTATAACTAGTGTCACAAGAATGTTTCAAAACATAGTCAGTAAGAAGAGTCAGTCTTCTTGTACTTAAGTCGGCATTGTGCCTTTTCTATTTAATTCCGATGCAATTTCTGTGTTTCATCGTCATTAAGAAGGTCCAAGGGATGCAGTAAACCTGGAGTGAAGCATCGGAGTTTATAAGTAGTGTCACTGGAATGGTTCAAAGCATAGACAGTAAGAAGAGCAAGACTTCTTATACTGAAGTCGGCATTGTGCCTTTTGTATATAATTCCGATGCAATTTCTGTGTTTCATCGTCAAAAAGGAGGTCCAAGGGATACTGTAAACCTCGAGTGAAGCATCGGAATGTATAACTACTGTCACAGGAATGGTTCAAAACATAGTCAGTAAGAAGAGTCAGTCTTCTTGTACTTACGTCGGCATTGCGCCTTTTGTATTTAATTCCGATGCAATTTCTGTGTTTCATCGTCAATAAGAAGGTCCAAGGGATTCAGTAAACCGGGAGTAAAGCATCGGAATCTATAACTAGTGTCACAGGAATGGTTCAAAACATAGTCAGTAAGAAGAGTCAGTCTTCTTGTACTTAACTCGGCATTGTGCCTTTTGTATTTAATTCCGATGCAATTTCTGTGTTTCATCGTCAATAAGTAGGTCAAAGGGATACTGTAAACCTCGAGTGAAGCATCGGAATGTATAACTACTGTCACAGGAATGGTTCAAAACATAGTCAGTAAGAAGAGTCAGTCTTCTTGTACTTAAGTTGGCATTGTGCCTTTTGTATTTAATTCCGATGCAATTTTTTTGTTTCATCGTCAATAAGAAGGTCCAAGGGATACGGTAAACCTGAGGTGAAGCACTGGAATCTAAAACTGGTCTCACAGGGTAGGTTCATAACAGACAGTAAGAAGAGTCAGTCTTCGTGTACTTATGACGACATTGTGCATTTAGTATTAAATTCCGATGCATTTTCTGTGTTTCATCGTTAATAAGAAGGTCCAAGGGATGCAGTAAACCTGGAGTGAAGCATCGGAATTTATAACTAGTATCACTGGAAGGGTTCAAAGCATAGACAGTAAGAAGGGCCAGTCTTCTTATACTTAAGTCGGCATTGTGCCTTTTGTATATAATTCCGATGTAATTTCTGTGTTTCATCGTCAAAAAGGAAGTCCAAGGGATACAGTAAACCTCGAGTGAAGCATTGGAATCTATAACTACTGTCACAGGAATGGTTCAAAACATAGCCAGTAAGAAGAGTCAGTTTCTTGCACTTATGTCGGCATTGTGCATTTTGTATTTAATTCCGATGCAATTTCTGTGTTTCATCGTCAATAAGAAGGTCCAAGGGATTCAGTAAACCGGGAGTAAAGCATCGGAATCTATAACTAGTGTCACAGGAATGGTTCAAAACATAGTCAGTAAGAAGAGTCAGTCTTCTTGTACTTAAGTCGGTATTGTGCCTTTTGTATTTAATTCCGATGCAATTTCTGTGTTTCATCGTCAACAAGAAGGTCAAAGGGATACAGTAAACCTGGAGTGAAGCATCGGAATCTATAACTAGTGTCACAGGAATGAATCAAACATAGACAGTAAGAAGAGTCAGTCTTCTTGTACTTAAGTCGGCATTGTGCCTTTTGTATTTAATTCCGATGCAATTTCTGTGTTTCATCGTCAACAAGAAATTCCAAGGGATACATTAAACCTGAAGTGAAGCATCGGAATCTATAACTAGTGTCACAGGAATGGTTCAAAACATAGACAGTAGTAAGAGTCAGTCTTCTTGTACTTAAGTCGGCATTGTGCGTTTTCTATTTAATTCCGATGCAATTTCTGGATTTCATCGTCAATAAGAAGGTCCAAGGGATACAGTAAACCTGAAGTGAAGCATCGGAATCTATAACTAGTGTCACAGGAATGGTTCAAAACATAGACAGTAATATGAGTCAGGCTTCTAGTACTTAAGTCGGCATTGTGCCATTTGTATTAAATTACAAGGCAATTTCTGTGTTTCATCGTCAATAAGAAGGTCTGAGGGATACAGTATACGTGAAGTGAAGCATCGGAATCTATAACTAGTGTCACAGGAAAGGTTCAAAACATAGACAGTAGGAAGAGTCAGTCTTCTTGTACTTAAGTCGGCATTGTGCATTTTGTATTTAATTCCGATGCAATTTCTGTGTGTCATCGTCAATAAGAAAGTCCAAGGAATTCAGTAAACCGGGAGTGAAGCATCGGAATCTCTAACTAGTGTCACAGGAATGGTTCAAAACATAGTCAGTAAGAAGAGTCAGTCTTCTTGTACTTAAGTCGGCATTGTGTCATTTGTATTTAATTCCGATGCAATTTCTGTGTTTCATCGTCAATAAGTAGGTCAAAGGGATACAGTAAACCTAGAGTGAAGCATCGGAATCAATAACTAGTGTCACAGGAATGGTTCAAAACATAGTCAGTAAGAAGAGTCAGTCTTCTTGTACTTAAGTCGCCATTGTGCCTTTTGTATTTAATTCCGATGCAATTTTTTTGTTTCATCGTCAATAAGAAGGTCCAGGGGATACAGTAAACCTGGAGTGAAGCATCGGAATTTATAACTAGTGTCACTGGAATGGTTCAAAGCATAGACAATAAGAAGGGTCAGTCTTCTTATACTTAAGTCGGCATTGTGCCTTTTGTATTTAATTCCGATGCAGTTTCTGTTTTTCATCGTCAATAAGAAGGTCCAAGGGATTCAGTAAACCGGGAGTAAAGCATCGGAATCTATAACTAGTGTCACAGGAATGGTTCGAAACATAGTCAGTAAGAAGAGTCAGTCTTCTTGTACTTAAGTCGGCATTGTGCCTTTTGTATTTAATTCCGATGCAATTTCTGTGCTTCATCGTCAATAAGAAGGTCAAAGGGATACAGTAAACCTGGAGTGAAGCATCGGAATCTATAACTAGTGTCACAGGAATGAATCAAACATAGTCAGTAAGAAGAGTCAGTCTTCTTGTACTTAAGTCGGCATTGTGCCTTTTGTATTTAATTCCGATGCAATTTCTGTGTTTCATCGTCAACAAGAAGGTCCATGGGGTACATTAAACCTGAAGTGAAGCATCGGAATCTATAACTAGTGTCACAGGAATGGTTCAAAACATAGACAGTAGGAAGAGTCAGTCTTCTTGTACTTAAGTCGGCATTGTGCGTTTTCTATTTAATTCCGATGCAATTTCTGAATTTCATCGTCAATAAGAAGGTCCAAGGGATACAGTAAACCTGGAGTGAAGCATCGGAATCTATAACTAGTGTCACAGGAATGGTTCAAAACATAGACAGTAATAAGAGTCAGTCTTCTTGTACTTAAGTCGGCATTGTGCCTTTTGTATTTAATTCCGATGCAATTTCTGTGTTTCATCGTCAATAAGAAGGTCTGAGGGATACAGTAAACGTGAAGTGAAGCATCGGAATCTATAACTAGTGTCACAGGAAAGGTTCAAAACATAGACAGTAGGAAGAGTCAGTCTTCTTGTACTAAAGTCGGCATTGTGCCTTTTGTATTTAATTCCGATGCAATTTCTGTGTTTCATCGTCAATAAGAAAGTCCAAGGGTTTCCGTAAACCGGGAGTGAAGCATCGGAATCTCTAACTAGTGTCACAGGAATGGTTCAAGACATAGTCAGTAAGAAGAGTCAGTCTTCTTGTACTTAAGTCGGCATTGTGCCATTTGTATTTAATTCCGATGCAATTTCTGTGTTTCATCGTCAATAAGTAGGTCAAAGGGATACAGTAAAACTAGAGTGAAGCATCGGAATCTATAACTAGTGTCACAGGAATGAATCAAAGCATAGTCAGTAAGAAGAGTCAGTCTTCTTGTACTTAAGTCGGCATTGTGCCTTTTGTATTTAATTCCGATGCAATTTCTGTGTTTCATCGTCAACAAGAAGGTCCAAGGAATACAGTAAACCTGGAGTGAAGCATCGGAATCTATAACTAGTGTCACAGGAATGGCTCAAAACATAGTCAGTAAGAAGACTCAGTCTTCTTGTACTTAAGTTGGCATTGTGCCTTTTGTATTTAATTCCGATGCAATTTTTTTGTTTCATCGTCAATAAGAAGGTCCAAGGGATACGGTAAACCTGAGGTGAAGCACTGGAATCTAAAACTGGTCTCACAGGGTAGGTTCATAACAGACAGTAAGAAGAGTCAGTCTTCGTGTACTTATGACGACATTGTGCATTTAGTATTAAATTCCGATGCAATTTCTGTGTTTCATCGTTAATAAGAAGGTCCAAGGGATGCAGTAAATCTGGAGTGAAGCATCGGAATTTATAACTAGTATCACTGGAAGGGTTCAAAGCATAGACAGTAAGAAGGGCCAGTCTTCTTATACTTAAGTCGGCATTGTGCCTTTTGTATATAATTCCGATGCAATTTCTGTGTTTCATCGTCAAAAAGGAGGTCCAAGGGATACAGTAAACCTCGAGTGAAGCATTGGAATCTATAACTACTGTCACAGGAATGGTTCAAAACATACCCAGTAAGAAGAGTCAGTTTCTTGCACTTATGTCGGCATTGTGCCTTTTGTATTTAATTCCGATGCAATTTCTGTGTTTCATCGTCAATAAGAAGGTCCAAGGGATTCAGTAAACCGGGAGTAAAGCATCGGAATCTATAACTACTGTCACAGGAATGGTTCAAAACATAGTCAGTAAGAAGAGTCAGTCTTCTTGTACTTAAGTCGGCATTGTGCCTTTTGTATTTAATTTCGATGCAATTTCTGTGTTTCATCGTCAACAAGAAGGTCCAAGGGATACATTAAACCTGAAGTGAAGCATCGGAATCTATAACTAGTGTCACAGGAATGGTTCAAAACATAGACAGTAGGAAGAGTCAGACTTCTTGTACTTAAGTCGGCATTGTGCGTTTTCTATTTAATTCCGATGCAATTTCTGGATTTCATCGTCAATAAGAAGGTCCAAGGGATACAGTAAACCTGAAGTGAAGCATCGGAATCTATAACTAGTGTCACAGGAATGGTTCAAAACATAGACAGTAATAAGAGTCAGGCTTCTTGTACTTAAGTCGGCATTGTGCCATTTGTATTTAATTACGATGCAATTTCTGTGTTTCATCGTCAATAAGAAGGTCTGAGGGATACAGTATACGTGAAGTGAAGCATCGGAATCTATAACTAGTGTCACAGGAAAGGTTCAAAACATAGACAGTAGGAAGAGTCAGTCTTCTTGTACTTAAGTCGGCATTGTGCATTTTGTATTTAATTCCGATGCAATTTCTGTGTTTCATCGTCAATAAGAAAGTCCAAGGAATTCAGTAAACCGGGAGTGAAGCATCGGATTCTCTAACTAGTGTCACAGGAATGGTTCAAAACATAGTCAGTAAGAAGAGTCAGTCTTCTTGTACTTAAGTCGGCATTGTGCCATTTGTATTTAATTCCGATGCAATTTCTGTGTTTCATCGTCAATAAGTAGGTCAAAGGGATACAGTAAACCTAGAGTGAAGCATCGGAATCAATAACTAGTGTCACAGGAATGGTTCAAAACATAGTCAGTAAGAAGAGTCAGTCTTCTTGTACTTAAGTCGCCATTGTGCCTTTTGTATTTAATTCCGATGCAATTTCTTTGTTTCATCGTCAATAAGAAGGTCCAAGGGATACAGTAAACCTGGAGTGAAGCATCGGAATTTATAACTAGTGTCACTGGAATGGTTCAAAGCATAGACAATAAGAAGGGTCAGTCTTCTTATACTTAAGTCGGCATTGTGCCTTTTGTATATAATTCCGATGCAATTTCTGTGTTTCATCGTCAAAAAGGAGGTCCAAGGGATTCAGTAAACCTCGAGTGAAGCATCGGAATCAATAACTAGTGTCACAGGAATGGTTCAAAACATAGTCAGTAAGAAGAGTCAGTCTTCTTGTACTTAAGTCGGCATTGTGCCTTTTGTATTTAATTCCGATGCAATTTTTTTGTTTCACCGTCAATAAGAAGGTTCAAGGGATACAGTAAACCTGAGCTGAAGCACTGGAATCTAAAAATGGTCTCACAGGGTAGGTTCATAACAGACAGTAAGAAGAGTCAGTCTTCGTGTACTTATGACGGCATTGTGCATTTAGTATTAAATTCCGATGCAATTTCTGTGTTTCATCGTTAATAAGAAGGTCCAAGGGATACAGTAAAAATGAAGTGAATCATCGGAATCTATAACTAGTGTCACAGGAATGTTTCAAAACATAGTCAGTAAGAAGAGTCTGTCCTCTTGTACTTAAGTCGTCATTGTGCCTTTTCTATTTAATTCCGATGCAATTTCTGTGTTTCATCGTCAATAAGAAGGTCCAAGGGATACAGAAAACCTGGAGTGAAGCATCGGAATTTATAACTAGTGTCACTGGAATGGTTCAAAGCATAAACAGTAAGAAGAGTCAGTCTTCTTGTACTTAAGTCGGCATTGTGTCTTTTGTATTTAATTCCGATGTAACTTCTGTGTTTCATCGTCAATAAGGAGGTCCAAGGGATACAGTTAACCTGGAGTGAAGCATCGGAATCAATAACAAGTGTCACAGGAATGGTTCAAAACATAGTCAGTAAGAAGAGTCAGTCTTCTTGTACTTAAGTCGGCATTGTGCCTTTTGTATCTAATTCCGATGCAATATCTGTGTATCATCGTCAATAAGAAGGTCCAAGGGATACAGTAAACCTGGAGTGAAGCATCGAAATCTATAACTAGTGTCACAGGAATGGTTCAAAACATAGACAGTAATAAGAGTCAGTCTTCTTGTACTTAAGTCGGCATTGTGCTTTTTGTATTTAATTCCGATGCAATTTCTGTGTTTCATCGTCAATAAGAAAGTCCAAGGAATTCAGTAAACCGGGAGTGAAGCATCGGAATCTCTAACTAGTGTCACAGGAATGGTTCAAAACATAGTCAGTAAGAAGAGTCAGTCTTCTTGTACTTAAGTCGGCATTGTGCCATTTGTATTTACATTCCGATGCAATTTCTGTGTTTCATCGTCAATAAGTAGGTCAAAGGGATACAGTAAACCTGGAGTGAAGCATCGGAATCAATAACTAGTGTCACAGGAATGAGTCAAAACATAGTCAGTAAGAAGTGTCAGTCTTCTTGTACTTAAGTCGACATTGTGCCTTTTGTATTTAATTCCGATGCAATTTCTGTGTTTCATCGTCAGCAAGAAGGTCAGAGGTATACAGTAAACCTGGAGTGAAACATCGGAATCTATAACTAGTGTCACAGGAATGGTTCAAAACATAGTCAGTAAGAAGAGTCAGTCTTCTTGTACTTAAGTCGGCATTGTGCCTTTTGTATTTAATTCCGATGCAATTTTTTTGTTTCATCGTCAATAAGAAGGTCCAAGGGATACAGTAAACCTGAGCTGAAGCATTGGATTTTAAAACTGGTCTCACAGGGTAGGTTCATAACAGACAGTAAGAAGAGTCAGTCTTCGTGTACTTATGACGGCATTGTGCATTTAGTATTAAATTCCGATGCAATTTCTGTGTTTCATCGTTAATAAGAAGGTCCAAGGAATACAGTAAACCTGAAGTGAATCATCGGAATCTATAACTAGTGTCACAGGAATGTTTCAAAACATAGTCAGTAAGAAGAGTCTGTCTTCTTGTACTTAAGTCGGCATTGTGCCTTTTCTATTTAATTCCGATGCAATTTCTGTGTTTCATCGTCAATAAGAAGGTCCAAGGGATACAGTAAACCTGGAGTGAAGCATCGGAATTTATAACTAGTGTCACTGGAATGGTTCAAAACATAGTCAGTAAGAAGAGTCAGTCTTCTTGTACTTAAGTCGGCATTGTGCCTTTTGTATCTAATTCCGATGCAATATCTGTGTATCATCGTCAATAAGAAGGTCCAAGGGATACAGTAAACCTGGAGTGAAGCATCGGAATCTATAACTAGTGTCACAGGAGTGGTTCAAAACGTAGACAGTAATAAGAGTCAGTCTTCTTGTACTTAAGCTGGCATTGTGCCTTTTGTAATTCCGATGCAATTTCTGTGTTTCATCGTCAATAAGAAGGTCCAAGGGATTCAGTAAACCGGGAGTAAAGCATCGGAATCTATAACTAGTGTCACAGGAATGGTTCAAAACATAGTCAGTAAGAAGAGTCAGTCTTCTTGTACTTAAGTCGGCATTGTGCCTTTTGTATTTAATTCCGATGCAATTTCTGTGTTTCATCGTCAATAAGAAGGTCCAAGGGATACAGTAAACCTGGAGTAAAGCATCGAAATTTATAACTAGTGTCATTGGAATGGTTCAAAGCATAGACAATAAGAAGGGTCAGTCTTCTTATACTTAAGTCGGCATTGTGCCTTTTGTATATAATTCCGATGCAATTTCTGTGTTTCATCGTCAAAAAGGAGGTCCAAGGGATACAGTAAACCTCGAGTGAAGCATTGGAATCTATTACTACTGTCACAGGAATGGTTCAAAACATAGTCAGTAAGAAGAGTCAGTCTTCTTGTACTTAAGTCGGCATTGTGAATTTTTTTTTTAATTCCGATGCAGTTTCTGTGTTTCATCGTCAATAAGAAGGTCCAAGGGATTCAGTAAACCGGGAGTAAAGCATCGGAATCTATAACTAGTGTCACAGGAATGGTTCAAAACATAGTCAATAAGAAGAGTCAGTCTTCTTGTACTTAAGTCGGCATTGTGCCTTTTGTATTTAATTCCGATGCAATTTCTGTGTTTCATCGTCAATAAGAAGGTCAAAGGGATACAGTAAACCTGGAGTGAAGCATCGGAATCTGTAACTAGTGTCACAGGAATGGTTCAAAACATAGACAGTAGGAAGAGTCAGTCTTCTTGTACTTAATTCGGCATTGTGCGTTTTCTATTTAATTCCGATGCAATTTCTGGATTTCATCGTCAATAAGAAGGTCCAAGGGATACAGTAAACCTGGAGTGAAGCATCGGAATCTATAACTAGTGTCACAGGAATGGTTCAAAACATAGACAGTAATAAGAGTCAGTCTTCTTGTACTTAAGTCGGCATTGTGCCTTTTGTATTTAATTACGATGCAATTTCTGTGTTTCATCGTCAATAAGAAGGTCTGAGGGATACAGTAAACGTGAAGTGAAGCATCGGAATCTATAACTAGTGTCACAGGAAAGGTTCAAAACATAGACAGTAGGAAGAGTCAGTCTACTTGTACTTAAGTCGGCATTGTGCATTTTCTATTTAATTCCGATGCAATTTCTGTGTTTCATCGTCAATAAGAAGGTCCAAGGGATACAGTAAACCTGGAGTGAAGCATCGGAATTTATAACTAGTGTCACTGGAATGGTTCAAAGCATAAACAGTAAGAAGAGTCAGTCTTCTTGTACTTAAGTCGGCATTGTGTCTTTTGTATTTAATTCCGATGTAATTTCTGTGTTTCATCGTCAATAAGGAGGTCCAAGGGATACAGTTAACCTGGAGTGAAGCATCGGAATCAATAACAAGTGTCACAGGAATGGTTCAAAACATAGTCAGTAAGAAGAGTCAGTCTTCTTGTACTTAAGTCGGCATTGTGCCTTTTGTATCTAATTCCGATGCAATATCTGTGTATCATCGTCAATAAGAAGGTCCAAGGGATACAGTAAACCTGGAGTGAAGCATCGGAATCTATAACTAGTGTCACAGGAATGGTTCAAAACATAGACAGTAATAAGAGTCAGTCTTCTCGTACTTAAGTCGGCATTGTGCCTTTTGTAATTCCGATGCAATTTCTGTGTTTCATCGTCAATAAGAAGGTCCAAGGGATTCAGTAAACCGGGAGTAAAGCATCGGAATCTATAACTAGTGTCACAGGAATGGTTCAAAACATAGTCAGTAAGAAGAGTCAGTCTTCTTGTACTTAAGTCGGCATTGTGCCTTTTGTATTTAATTCCGATGCAATTTCTGTGCTTCATCGTCAATAAGAAGGTCAAAGGGATACAGTAAACCTGGAGTGAAGCATCGGAATCTATAACTAGTGTCACAGGAATGAATCAAACATAGTAAGAAGAGTCAGTCTTCTTGTACTTAAGTCGGCATTGTGCCTTTTGTATTTAATTCCGATGCAATTTCTGTGTTTCATCGTCAACAAGAAGGTCCAAGGGATACATTAAACCTGAAGTGAAGCATCGGAATCAATAACTAGTGTCACAGGAATGGTTCAAATCATAGACAGTAGGAAGAGTCAGTCTTCTTGTACTTAAGTCGGCATTGTGCGTTTTCTATTTAATTCCGATGCAATTTCTGGATTTCATCGTCAATAAGAAGGTCCAAGGGATACAGTAAACCTGGAGTGAAGCATCGGAATCTATAACTAGTGTCACAGGAATGGTTCAAAACATAGACAGTAATAAGAGTCAGTCTTCTTGTACTTAAGTCGGCATTGTGCCTTTTGTATTTAATTACGATGCAATTTCTGTGTTTCATCGTCAATAAGAAGGTCTGAGGGATACAGTAAACGTGAAGTGAAGCATAGGAATCTATAACTAGTGTCACAGGAAAGGTTCAAAACATAGACAGTAGGAAGAGTCAGTCTTCTTGTACTTAAGTCGGCATTGTGCTTTTTGTATTTAATTCCGATGCAATTTCTGTGTTTCATCGTCAATAAGAAAGTCCAAGGAATTCAGTAAACCGGGAGTGAAGCATCGGAATCTCTAACTAGTGTCACAGGAATGGTTCAAAACATAGTCAGTAAGAAGAGTCAGTCTTCTTGTACTTAAGTCGGCATTGTGCCATTTGTATTTAAATTCCGATGCAATTTCTCTGTTTCATCGTCAATAAGTAGGTCAAAGGGATACAGTAAACCTAGAGTGAAGCATCGGAATCAATAACTAGTGTCACAGGAATGAGTCAAAACATAGTCAGTAAGAAGAGTCAGTCTTCTTGTACTTAAGTCGACATTGTGCCTTTTGTATTTAATTCCGATGCAATTTCTGTGTTTCATCGTCAACAAGAAGGTCAGAGGTATACAGTAAACCTGGTGTGAAACATCGGAATCTATAACTAGTGTCACAGGAATGGTTCAAAACATAGTCAGTAAGAAGAGTCAGTCTTCTTGTACTTAAGTCGGCATTGTGCCTTTTGTATTTAATTCCGATGCAATTTTTTTGTTTCATCGTCAATAAGAAGGTCCAAGGGATACAGTAAACCTAGAGTGAAGCACCGGAATCTATAAGTAGTGTCACAGGAATGGTTCAAGCAAAGACAGTAAGAAGAGTCAGTCTTCTTGTACTTAAGTCGGCATTGTGCCTTTTGTATTTAATTCCGATGCATTCTCTGCGTTTCATAGTCAATAAGAAGGTCAGAGGGATACAGTAAACCTGAAGTGAAGCATCGGAATCTATAACTAGTGTCACAGGAATGGTTCAAAACATAGACAGTAGGAAGAGTCAGACTTCTTGTACTTAAGTCGGCATTGTGCCTTTTGTATTTTATTCCATTGCAATTTCTGTGTTTCATCGTCAAAAAGAAGGTCTGAGGGATTCAGTGAACCTGAAGTGAAGCATCGGAATCTATAACTAGTGTTACAGGAATGGTTAAAACATAGAGAGTAAGAAGAGTCAGTCTTCTTGTACTTAAGCCTGCATTGTGCCTTTTGTATTAAATTCCGATGCAATTTCTGTGTTTCATCGTCAATAAGAAGGTCCAAGGTATACGGTATTCCTGGAGTGATGCATCGGAATCTATAACTAGTGTCACAGGAATGGTTCAAAGCATAGACAGTAGGAAGAGTCAGTCCTCTTGTACTTAAGTCGTCATTGTGCCTTTTGTATTTAATTCCGATGCAATTTCTATGTTTCATCGTCAATTAGAAGGTTTGACGGATACAGTAAACCTGAAGTGAAGCATCGGCATCTATAACTAGTGTCACAGGAAAGGTTCAAAACATAGACAGTTGGAAGAGTCAGTCTTCTTGTACATAAGTCGGCATCGTGCCTTTACTATATAATTCCGATGCAATTTCTGTGTTTCATCGTCAATAAGAAGGTCCAACAGATACAGCAAACCTGAAGTGAAGCATCGGAATCTATAACTAGTGTCACAGGAATGGTTCAAAACATAGTCAGTAAGAACAGTCAGACTTCTTGTACTTAAGTCGGCATTGTGCCTTTTGTATTTAATTCCGATGCATTTTCTGTGTGTCATGGTCAATAAGAAGGTCCAAGGGACACAGTAAATCTGGTGTGAGGCATCGCAATCTATAATTAGTGTCACAGGAATGGTTCAAACATAGACAGTAAGAAGAGTCAGTCTTCTTGTATTTAAGTAGGCATTGTGCCTTTTGTATTTAATTCCGATACAATTTCTGTGTTTCATCGTCAATAAGAAGGTCCAAGGGATACAGTAAACCTGAAGTGAAGCATCGGAATCTATAACTAGTGACACAGGAATGGTTCAAATCATAGTCAGTAAGTAGAGTCAGTCTTCTTGTACTTAAGTCGGCATTGTACCTTTTGTATTTAATGCCGATGTAATTTCTGTGTTTCATCGTAAATAAGAAGGTCCAAGGGATACAGTAAACCTGGTGTGAGGCATCGGAATCTATAACTAGTGTCACATTGATGGTTCGAAACATTGACAGTAAGAAGAGTCAGTATTCTTGTACTTAAGCCGGCATTGTGCCTTTTGTATTTAATTCCGATGCAATTTCTGTGTTTCATCGTCAATAAGAAGCTCCAAGGGATACAGTAAACCTGGAGTGAAGCATCGGAATCTATAACTAGTGTCTCAGCGATGGTTTAAACATAGACGGTAAGAAGAGTCAGTATTCTTGTACTTAAGTCGGCTTTGTACCTTTTGTATTTAATTCCGATGCGATTTCTGTGTTTCATCGTCAATAAGAAGGTAAGAGGGATACAGTAAACCAGAAGTGAAGCATCTGAATCTATAACTAGTTTCACAGGAATGGTTCAAAGCATAGACAGGAAGAAGAGCCAGTCTTCTTGTACTTGAGTCGGCATTGTGCCTTTTGTATTTAATTCCGATGCAATTTTTTTGTTTCATCGTCAATAAGAAGGTCCAAGAGATACAGTAAACCTGAGCTGAAGCACTGGAATCTAAAACTGGTCTCACAGGGTAGGTTCATAACAGACAGTAAGAAGAGTCAGTCTTCGTGTACTTATGACGGCATTGTGCATTTAGTATTAAATTCCGATGCAATTTCTGTGTTTCATCGTTAATTAGAATGTCCAAGGGATACAGTAAACCTGAAGTGAATCATCGGAATCTATAACTAGTGTCACAGGAATGTTTCAAAACATAGTCAGTAAGATGAGTCTGTCTTCTTGTACTTAAGTCGGCATTGTGCCTTTTCTATTTAATTCCGAAGCAATTTCTGTTTTTCATCGTCAATAAGAAGGTCCAAGGGATACAGTAAACCTGGAGTGAAGCATCGGAATTTATAACTAGTGTCACTAGAATGGTTCAAAGCATAGACAGTAAGAAGAGTCAGTCTTCTTGTACTTAAGTCGGCATTGTGGCTTTTGTATTTAATTCCGATGTAATTTCTGTGTTTCATAGTCAATAAGGATGTCCAAGGGATACAGTAAACCTGGAGTGAAGCATCGGAATCAATAACAAATGTCACAGGAATGGTTCAAAACATAGTCAGTAAGAAGAGTCAGTCTTCTTGTACTTAAGTCGGCATTGTGCCTTTCGTATCTAATTCCGATGCAATTTCTGTGTTTCATCGTCAATGAGAAGGTCCAAGGGATTCAGTAAACCGGGAGTGAAGCATCGGAATCTATAACTAGTGGCACAGGAATGGCTCAAAACATAGACAGTAAGAAGAGTCAGTCTTCTTGTACGTAAGTCGGCATTGTGCCTTTTGTATTTAATTCCGATGCATTTTCTGCGTTTCATAGTCAATAAGAAGGTCAGAGGGATACAGTAAACCTGAAGTGAAGCAACGGAATCTATAACTAGTGTCACAGGAATGGTTCAAAACATAGACAGTAGGAAGAGTCAGACTTCTTGTACTTAAGTCGGCATTGTGCCTTTTGTATTTTATTCCATTGCAATTTCTGTGTTTCATCGTCAAAAAGAAGGTCTGAGGGATTCAGTGAACCTGAAGTGAAGCATCGGAATCTATAACTGGTGTTACAGGAATGGTTAAAACATAGAGAGTAAGAAGAGTCAGTCTTCTTGTACTTAAGTCTGCATTGTGCCTTTTGTATTAAATTCCGATGCAATTTCTGTGTTTCATCGTCAATAAAAGGGTCCAAGGGATACAGTAAACCTGAAGTGAAACATCGGAATCTATAAGTAGTGTCACAGGATTGGTTCAAAACATAGTCAGTAAGAAGAGTCAGTCTTCTTGTACTTAAGCCGGCATTGCGCCCTTTGTATTTAATTCCGATGCAATTTCTGTGTTTCATCGTCAATAAGAAGGTCCAAGGGATACAGTAAACCTGGATTGAAGCATCGGAATCTATAACTAGTGTCACAGGAATGGTTCAAGGCATAGACAGTAAGAAGAGTCAGTCTTCTTGTACTTAAGTCTGCATTGTGCCTTTTGTATTTAATTCCGATGCAATTTCTGTGTTTCATCGTCAATAAGGAGGTCCAAGGGGTACAGTAAACCTGGAGTGAAGCATCGGAATCTATAACTAGTGTCACAGGAATGGTTCAAATCATAGTCAGTAAGAAGAGTCAGTCTTCTTGTGCTTTAGTCGGCATTGTGCCTTTTGTATTTATTTCCGATGCAATTTCTGTGTTTCTCGTCAATAAGAAGGTCCAAGGGATACAGTATTCCTGGAGTGATGCATCGGAATCTATAACTAGTGTCACAGGAATGGTTCAAAACATAGTCAGTAAGAACAGTCAGACTTCTTGTAGTTAAGTCGGCATTGTGCCTTTTGTATTTAATTCCGATGCAATTTCTGTGTGTCATGGTCAATAACAAGGTCCAAGGGACACAGTAAACCTGGTGTGAGGCATCGCAATCTATAACTAGTGTCACAGGAATGGTTCAAACATAGACAGTAAGAAGAGTCAGTCTTCTTGTATTTAAGTCGGCATTGTGCCTTTTGTATTTAATTCCGATACAATTTCTGTGTTTCATCGTCAATAAGAAGGTCCAAGGGATACAGTAAACCTGAAGTGAAGCATCGGAATCTATAACTAGTGTCACAGGAATGGTTCAAATCATAGTCAGTAAGTAGAGTCAGTCTTCTTGTACTTAAGTCGGCATTGTACCTTTTGTATTTAATTCCGATGTAATTTCTGTGTTTCATCGTAAATAAGAAGGTCCAAGGGATACAGTAAACCTGGTGTGAGGCGTCGGAATCTATAACTAGTGTCACATTGATGGTTCGAAACATTGACAGTAAGAAGAGTTAGTATTCTTGTACTTAAGCCGGCATTGTGCCTTTTGTATTTAATTCCGATGCAATTTCTGTGTTTCATCGTCAATACGAAGCTCCAAGGGATACAGTAAACCTGGAGTGAAGCATCGGAATCTATAACTAGTGTCTCAGCGATGGTTTAAACATAGACGGTAAGAAGAGTCAGTATTCTTGTACTTAAGTCGGCATTGTGCCTTTTGTATTTAATTCCGATGCGATTTCTGTGTTTCATCGTCAATAAGAAGGTCAGAGGGAGACAGTAAACCTGAAGTGAAGCATCTGAATCTATAACTAGTGTCACAGGAATGGTTCAAAGCATAGACAGGAAGAAGAGCCAGTCTTCTTGTACTTGAGTCGGCATTGTGCCCTTTGTATTTAATTCCGATGCAATTTCAGTGTTCATCGTCAATACGACGTTCAGGGGGATACAGTAAATCTGAAATGAAGCATCGGAATCTATAACTAGTGTCACAGGAATGGTTCAAAACATAGACAGTAAGAAGAGTCACTCTTCTAGTACTTGAGTCGGCATTGTGCCTTTTGTATTTAATTCCGATGCAATTTCTGTGATTCATCGTCAATAAGAAGGTCTGGGGGATACAGTAAAACTGAAGTGAAGCATCGGAATCTATAACTAGTGTCACAGGAATGGTTAAAAACATAGACAGTAAGAAGCGTCAGTCTTCATGTAATTAAGCAGGCATTGCGCTTTTTATATTTAATTCCGACGCAATTTCTGTGTTTCATCGTCAATGAGAATGTCAGAGGGATATAGTAAACCTGAAGTGAAGCATCAGAATCTAAAACTAGTGTCACAGGAATGGTTCAAATCATAGACAGTAGGAAGAGTCAGTCTTCTTGTTCTGAAGTCAGCATTGTGCCTTTTCTATTTAATTCCGATACAATTTCCGTGTTTCATCGTCAATAAGAAGGTCCAAGGGACACAGTAAACCTGGAGTGAAGCATCGGAATCCATAACTGGTGTCACAGGAATTGTTCAAAACATAGACAGTAGGAAGAGTCATTCTTGTTGTACTTAAGTCGGCATTGTGCCTTTTCTATTCAATTCCGATGCAATTTCTGTGTTTCATCGTCAATAAGAAGGTCCAACGGATACAGAAAACCTAAAGTGAAGCATCGGAATCTACAACTAGTGTCACAGGAAAGGTTCAAAACATAGACAGTAGGAAGAGTCAGTCTTCTTGTACATAAGTCGGCATTGTGCCTTTTCTATTTAATTCCGATGCAATTTCCGTGTTACATCGTCAATAAGAAGGTCCAAGGGACACAGTAAACCTGGAGTGAAGCATCGGAATCCATAACTAGTGTCACAGGAATGGTTCAAAACATAGACAGTAAGAACAGTCAGTCATCTTGTACTTAAGTCGGAATGTGCCTTTTGTATTTAATTCCGATGCAATTTCTGTGTTTCATCGCCAATAAGAGGGTCGGAGGGATACAGAAAACATGAAGTGAAGCATCGGAATATATAACTAGTGTCAGAGGAATGGTTCAAAACATAGTCAGTAATAAGAGTCAGTCTTCTTGTACATAAGTCGGCATTGTGCCTCTTGTATTTAATCCAGATGCAATTTCTGTGTTTCATCGTCAATAAGAAGGTCCAAGGGGTACAGTAAACCTGGAGTGAAGCATCGGAATCTATTACTAGTGTCACAGGAATGGTTCAAAACATAGACAGTTTGAAGAGTCAGTCTTCTTGCACTTAAGTTGGCATTGTGCCTTTTGTATTTCATTCCGATACAATTTCAGTGTTTCATCGTCAATAAGAAGGTCCAAGGGATACAGTAAACCTGAAGTGAAGCATCGGAATCTATAACTAGTGTCACAGGAATGGTTCAAATCATTGTCAGTAAGAAAAGTCAGTCTTCTGGTACTTAAGTCGGAATTGCACCTTTTGTATTTAATTCCGATGCAATATCTGTGTTTCATCGTAAATAAGAAGGTCCAAAGTATACAGTAAACCTGGAGTGAAGCATCGGTATCTATAACTAGTGTCACAGGAATAGTTCAAATCATAGACAGTAGGAAGAGTCAGTCTTCTTGTACTTAAGTCGGCATTGTCCCTTTTCTATGTAATTCCGATGCAATTTCTGTGTTTCATCGTCAATAAGAAGGTCCAAGGGATACAGTTAACCTGGAGTGAAGCATCGGAATCTATAACTAGTGTCACAGGGATGGTTCGAAACATAGACGGTAAGAAGAGTCAGTATGCTTGTACTTAACCCGGCATTGTGCCTTTTGTATTTAATTCCGATGCAATTTCTGTGTTTCATCGTCAATAAGAAGCTCCAAGGGATACAGTAAACCTGGAGTAAAGCATCGGAATCTATAACTAGTGTCTCAGCGATGGTTAAAACGTAGACGGTAAGAAGAGTCAATATTCTTGTACTTATGTCGGCATTGTGCCTTTTCTATTTAGTTCCGATGCAATTTCTGTGTTTCATCGTCAATAAGAAGGTCAGGGGGATACAGTAAAATTGAAGTGAAGCATCGGAATCTATAACTAGTGTCACAGGAATGGTTAAAAACATAGACAAAATGAAGAGTCAGTCTTCTTGTACTTAAGCAGGCATTGCGCTTTTTGTATTTAATTCCGATGCAATTTCTGTGTTTCATCGTCAATGAGAATGTCAGAGGGATATAGTAAACCTGAAGTGAAGCATCGGAATCTAAAACTAGTGTCACAGGAATGGTTCAAATCATAGACAGTAGGAAGCGTCAGTCTTCTTGTTCTTAAGTCGGCATTGTGCCTTTTCTATTTAATTCCGATGCAATTTCCGTGTTTCATCGTCAATAAGAAGGTCCAAGGGACACAGTAAACCTGGAGTGATGCATCGGAATCCATAACTAGTGTCACAGGAATGGTTCAAAACATAGACAGTAAGAACAGTCAGTCATCTTGTGCTTAAGTCGGAATGTGCCTTTTGTATTTAATTCCGATGCAATTTCTGTGTTACATCGCCAACAAGAGGGTCAGAGGGATACAGTAAAGCTGAAGTGAAGCATTAGAATCTATAACTAGTGTCAGAGGAATGGTTCAAAACATAGTCAGTAAGAAGAGTCAGTCTCCTTGTACTTAAGTCGGCATTGTACCTTTTGTATTTAATTCCGATGCAATTTCTGTGTTTCATCGTAAATAAGAAGGTCCAAGGGATACAGTAAACCTGGAGTGAAGCATCGGTATCTATAACTAGTGTCACAGGAATGGTTCAAAACATAGACAGTAGGAAGAGTCAGTCTTCTTGTACTTAAGTCGGCATTGTGCCTTTTTTATATAATTCCGATGTATTTTCTGTGTTTCATCGTCAATAAGAAGGTCCAAGGGATACAGTAAACCTGAAGTGAAGCATCGGAATCTATAACTAGTGTCACAGGAATGGTTCAAAACATAGTCAGTAAGAAGAGTCAGTCTTCTTGTACTTAAGTCGGCATTGTGCCTTTTGTATTTAATTCCGATGCAATTTCTGTGTGTCATCGTCAATAAGAAGGTCCAAGGGACACAGTAAACCTGCAGTGAAGCATCGGAATCAATAACTCGTGTCACAGGAATGGTTAAAATCATAGACAGTAAGAAGAGTCAGTCTTCTTGTATTTAAGACGGCATTGTGCCTTTTGTATTAAATTTTGGTGCAATTTCTGTGTTTCATCGTCAATAACACGGTCAGAGGGGTACAGTAAACCTGAAGTGAAGCATCGGAATCTTTAACTAGTGTCAGAGGAATGGTTCAGAACATAGTCAGTAAGAAGAGTCAGTCTTCTTGTACATAAGTCGGCATTGTGCCTTTTGTATTTAATCCAGATGCAATTTCTGTGTTTCATCGTCAATAAGAAGGTCCAAGGGATACAGTAATCCTGGAGTGAAGCATCGGAATCTATAACTAGTGTCACAGGAATGGTTCAGAACATAGACAGTAAGAAGAGTCAGTCTTCTTGCACTTAAATCGGCATTGTGCATTTTGTATTTAATTCCGATACAATTTCTGTGTTTCATCGTCAATAAGAAGGTCCAAGGGATACAGTAAACCTGAAGTGAAGCATCGGAATCTATAACTAGTGTCACAGGAATGGTTCAAATCATTGTCAGTAAGAAAAGTCAGTCTTCTGGTACTTAAGTCGGCATTGTGCCTTTTCTATGTAATTCCGATGCAAATTCTGTGTTTCATCGTCAATACGAAGGTCCAAGGGATACAGTAAAAATGGAGTGAAGCATCGGAATCTATAACTAGTGTCACAGGGATGGTTCGAAACATAGACAGTAAGAACAGTCAGTCTTCTAGTACTTGAGTCGGCATTGTGCCTTTTGTATTTAATTCCGATGCAATTTCTGTGTGTCATCGTCAATGAGAAGGTCAGGGGGATACAGTAAAATTGAAGTGAAGCATCGGAATCTATAACTAGTGTCGCAGGAATGGTTAAAACATAGACAGTAGGAAGAGTCAGTCTTCTTGTACTTAAGCAGGCATTGCGCTTTTTGTATTTAATTCCGATGCAATTTCTGTGTTTCATCGTCAATGAGAATGTCAGAGGGATATAGTAAACCTGAAATGTAGCATCGGAATCTAAAACCAGTGTCACAGGAATGGTTCAAATCATAGACAGTAGGAAGAGACAGTCTTCTTGTTCTTAAGTCGGCATTGTGCCTTTTCTATTTAATTCCAATGCAATTTCCGTGTTTCATCGTCAATAAGAAGGTCCAAGGGACACAGTAAACTTGGAGTGATGCATCGGAATCCATAACTAGTGTCACAGGAATGGTTCAAAACATATACAGTAAGATCAGTCAGTCATCTTGTACTTAAGTCGGAATGTGCCTTTTGTATTTAATCCAGATGCAATTTCTGTATTTCATCGTCAATAAGAAGGTACAAGGGATACAGTAAACCTGGAGTGAAGCATCGGAATCTATAACTAGTGTCACAGGAATAGTTCAGAACATAGACAGTAAGAAGAGTCAGTCTTCTTGCACTTAAATCGGCATTGTGCCTTTTGTATTTAATTCCGATTCAATTTCTGTGTTTCATCGTCAATAAGAAGGTCCAAGGGATACAGTAAACCTGAAGTGAAGCATCGGAATCTATAACTAGTGTCACAGGAATGGTTCAAATCATAGTCAGTAAGATGAGTCAGTCTTCTTGTACTTAAGTCAGCATTGTACATTTTGTATTTAATTCCGATGCAATTTCTTTGTTTCATCGTCAACAATATGGTCCAAGGGATACATTAAACCTGAAGTGAAGCATCGGAATCTATAACTAGTGTCACAGGAATGGTTTAAAACAGACAGTAAGAAGAGTCAGTCTTCTAGTACTTGAGTCGGCATTGTGCCTTTTGTATTTAATTCCGATGCAATTTCTGTAATTCATCGTCAATAAGAAGGTCAGGGGGATACAGTAAAACTGAAGTGAAGAATCGGAATCTAAAACTAGTGTCACAGGAATGGTTAAAAACATAGACAGTAAGAAGAGTCAGTCTTCTTGTACTTAAGCAGGCATTGCGCTTCTTCTATTTAATTCAGATGCAATTTCTGTGTTTTATCGTCAATGAGAATGTCAGAGGGATATAGTAAACCTGAAGTGAAGCATCGGAATCTAAAACTAGTGTCACAGGAATGGTTCAAAACATATGCAGTAAGATCAGTCAGTCATCTTGTACTTAAGTCGGAATGTGCCTTTTGTATTTAATTCTGATGCAATTTCTGTGTTTCATCGCCAATAAGAGGGTCAGAGGGATACAGTAAACTTGAAGTGAAGCATCAGAATCTATAACTAGTGTCAGAGGAATGGTTCAAAACATAGTCAGTAAGAAGAGTCAGTCTTCTTGTACTTAAGTCGGCATTGTACCTTTTGTATTCAATTCCGATGCAATTTCTGTGTTTCATCGTAAATAAGAAGGTCCAAGGGATACAGTAAACCTGGAGTGAAGCATCGGTATCTATAACTAGTGTCAGAGGAATGGTTCAAAACATAGTCAGTAAGAAGAGTCAGTCTTCTTGTACATAAGTCGGCATTGTGCCTTTTGTATTTAATCCAGATGCAATTTCTGTATTTCATCGTCAATAAGAAGGTACAAGGGATACAGTAAACCTGGAGTGAAGCATCGGAATCTATAACTAGTGTCACAGGAATAGTTCAGAACATAGACAGTAAGAAGAGTCAGTCTTCTTGCACTTAAATCGGCATTGTGCCTTTTGTATTTAATTCCGATTCAATTTCTGTGTTTCATCGTCAATAAGAAGGTCCAAGGTATACAGTAAACCCGAAGTGAAGCATCGGAATCTATAACTAGTGTCACAGGAATGGTTCAAATCATAGTCAGTAAGAAGAGTCAGTCTTCTTGTACTTAAGTCAGCATTGTACATTTTGTATTTAATTCCGATGCAATTTCTTTGTTTCATCGTCAACAATATGGTCCAAGGGATACATTAAACCTGAAGTGAAGCATCGGTATCTATAACTAGTGTCACAGGAATGGTTCAAAATATAGACAGTAGGAAGAGTCATTCTTCTTGTACTTAAGTCGGCATTGTGCTTTTTCTATTCAATTCCGATGCAATTTCTGTGTTTCATCGTCAATAAGAAGGTCCGCGGGATACAGTATTCCTGTAGTGAAGCATCGGAATCTATAACTAGTGTCACAGGAATGGTTCAAAACATAGACAGTAGGAAGAGTCAGTCTTCTTGTACTTAAGTCGGCATTGTGCCTTTTGTATTTAATTCCGATGCAAATTCTATGTTTCATCGTCAATTAGAAGAACAGAGTTATACAGTAAAACTGAAGTGAAGCATCGGAATCTATAACTAGTGTCACAGGAAAGGTTCAAAACATAGACAGTAGGAAGAGTCAGTCTTCTTGCACTTAAGTCGGCATTGTGCCTTTTGTATTTAATTCCGATGCAATTTCTGTGTGTCATCGTCAATAAGAAGGTCCAAGGGACACAGTAAACCTGGAGTGAGGCATCGGAATCTATAACTAGTGTCACAGGAATGGTTCATAACATAGTCAGTAAGAAGAGTCAGACTTCTTGTACTTAAGTCGGCATTGTGCCTTTTGTTTTTAATTCCGATGCAATTTCTGTGTGTCATCGTCAATAAGAAGGTCCAAGGGACACAGTAAACCTGGAGTGAGGCATCGGAATCTATAACTAGTGTCACATGAATGGTTTAAAGCATCGACAGTAAGAAGAGTCAGTCTTCTTGTATTTAAGTCGGCATTGTGCCATTTGTATTTAATTCCGATACAATTTCTGTGTTTCATCGTCAATAAGAAGGTCCAAGGGATACAGTAAACCTGAAGTGAAGCATCGGAATCTATACCTAGTGTCACAAGAATGGTTCAAATCATAGTCAGTAAGAAGAGTCAGTCTTCTTGTACTTAAGTCGGCATTGTACCTTTTGTATTTAATTCCGACGCAATTTCTGTGTTTCATCGTAAATAAGAAGGTCAGAGGGATACAGTAAACCTGAAGTGAAGCATCTGAATCTATAACTAGTGTCACAGGAATGGTTCAAAGCATAGACAGGAAGAAGAGCCAGTCTTCTTTTACTTGAGTCGGCATTGTGCCTTTTGTATTTAATTCCGATGCAATTTCTGTGTTCATCGTCAATACGACGGTCAGGGGGATACAGTAAATCTGAAGTGCAGCATCGGAATCTGTAACTAGTGTCACAGGAATGGTTTAAAACAGACAGTAAGAAGTGTCAGTCTTCTAGTACTTGAGTCGGCATTGTGCCTTTTGTATTTAATTCCGATGCAATTTCTGTGTTTCATCGTCAATAAGAAGGTCAGGGGGATACAGTAAAACTGAAGTGAAGAATCGGAATCTATAACTAGTGTCACAGGAATGGTTACAAACATAGACATTAAGAAGAGTCAGTCTTCTTGTACTTAAGCAGGCATTGCGCTTCTTGTATTTAATTCGGATGCAATTTCTGTGTTTCATCGTCAATGAGAATGTCAGACGGATATAGTAAACCTGAAGTCAAGCATCGGAATCTAAAACTAGTGTCACAGCAATGGTTCAAATCATAGACAGTAGGAAGAGTCAGTCTTCTTGTTCTTAAGTCGGCATTGTGCCTTTTCTATGTAATTCCGATGCAATTTCCGTGTTTCATCGTCAATGAGAAGGTCCAAGGGACACAGTAAACCTGGAGTGAAGCATCGGAATCTATAACTAGTGTCACAGGAATGGTTCAAAGCATAGACAGGAATAAGAGCCAGTCTTCTTGTACTTGAGTCGACATTGTGCCTTTTGTATTTAATTCCGATGCAAATTCTGTGTTCATCGTCAATACGACGGTCAGGGGGATACAGTAAATGTGAAGTGAAGCATCGGAATCTATAACTAGTGTCACAGGAATGGTTCAAAACATAGACAGTAAGAAGAGTCAGTCTTCTAGTACTTGAGTCGGCATTGCGCTTTTTGTGTTTAATTCCGATACAATTTCTGTGTTTCATCGTCAATGAGAATGTCAGAGGGATACAGTAAACCTGAAGTGAAGCATCGGAATCTAATACTAGTGTCACAGGAATGGTTCAAATCATAGACAGTAGGAAGAGTCAGTCCTCTTGTTCTTAAGTCGGCATTGAGCCTTTTCTATTTAATTCCGATTCAATTTCCGTGTTTCATCGTCAATAAGAAGGTCCAAGGGACACAGTAAACCTGGAGTGAAGCATCGGATTCCATAACTAGTGTCACAGGAATGGTTCAAAACATAGACACTAAGAACAGTCAGTCATCTTGTACTTAAGTCGGAATGTGCCTTTTGTATTTAATTCCGATGCAATTTCTGTGTTTCATCGTCAATAAGAGGATCGCAGTGATACAGTAAACCTGAAGTGAAGCATCGGAATCTATAACTAGTGTCAGAGGAATGGTTCAAAGCATAGTCAGTAAGAAGAGTCAGCTTCTTGTACATAAGTCGGCATTGTGCCTTTTGTATTTAATCCAGATGCAATTTCTGAGTTTCATCGTCAATAAGAAGGTCCAAGGGATACAGTAAACCTGGAGTGAAGCATCGGAATCTATAACTAGTGTCACAGGAATGGTTCAAAACATAGACAGTAAGAAGAGTCAGTCTTCTTGCACTTAAGTCGGCATTGTGCCTTTTGTATTTAATTCCGATACAATTTCTGTGTTTCATCGTCAATAAGAAGGTCCAAGGGATACAGTAAACCAGAAGTGAAGCATCGGAATCTATAACTAGTGTCACAGGAATGGTTCAAATCATAGTCAGTAAGAAGAGTCAGTCTTCTTGCACTAAAGTCGGCATTGTACCTTTTGTATTTAATTCCGATGCAATTTCTGTGTTTCATCGTAAATAAGAAGGTCGAAGGGATACAGTAAACCTGGAGTGAAGCATCGGTATCTATAATTAGTGTCACAGGAATGGTTCAAAACATAGACAGTTGGAAGAGTCAGTCTTCTTGTACTTAAGTCGGCATTGTGCCTTTTCTATATAATTCCGATGTAATTTCTGTGTTTCATCGTCAATAAGAAGGTCCAAGGGATACAGTAAACCTGAAGTGAAGCATCGGAATCTGTAACTAGTGTCACAGGAAAGGTTCAAAACATAGTCAGTAAGAAGAGTCAGTCTCCTTTTACTTCAGTCGGCATTGTGCCTTTTTAATTTAATTCCGATGCAATTTCTGTGTGTCATAGTCAATAAGAAGGTCCAAGGGACACAGTATACCTGCAGTGAAGCATAGGAATCAATAACTAGTGTCACAGGAATGGTTCATAACATAGACAGTAAGAAAAGTCAGTCTTCTTGTATTTAAGACGGCATTGTGCCTTTTGTATCTAATTTTGATGCAATTTCTGTGTTTCATCGTCAATAAGATGGTCAGAGGGATACAGTAAACCTGAATGGAAGCATCGGAATCTATAACTAGTGTCAGAGGAATGGTTCAAAACATAGTAAGTAAGAAGAGTCAGTCTTCTTGTACTTAAGCAGGCATTGCGCTTTTTGTATTTAATTCCGATGCAATTTCTGTGTTTCATCGTCAATGAGAATGTCAGAGGGATATAGTAAACCTGAAGTGAAGCATCGGAATCTAAAACCAGTGTCACAGGAATGGTTCAAATCATAGACAGTAGGAAGAGACAGTCTTCTTGTTCTTAAGTCGGCATTGTGCCTTTTCTATTTAATTCCGATGCAATTTCCGTGTTTCATCGTCAATAAGAAGGTCCAAGGGACTCAGTAAACTTGGAGTGATGCATCGGAATCCATAACTAGTGTCACAGGAATGGTTCAAAACATATACAGTAAGATCAGTCAGTCATCTTGTACTTAAGTCGGAATGTGCCTTTTGTATTTAATTCTGATGCAATTTCTGTGTTTCATCGCCAATAAGAGGGTCAGAGGGATACAGTAAACCTGAAGTGAAGCATCAGAATCTCTAACTAGTGTCAGAGGAATGCTTCAAAACATAGTCAGTAAGAAGAGTCAGTTTTCTTGTACTTAAGTCGGCATTGTACCTTTTGTAGTCAATTCCGATGCAATTTCTGTGTTTCATCGTAAATAAGAAGGTCCAAGGGATACAGTAAACCTGGAGTGAAGCATCGGTATCTATAACTAGTGTCAGAGGAATGGTTCAAAACATAGTCAGTAAGAAGAGTCAGTCTTCTTGAACATAAGACGGCATTGTGCCTTTTGTATTTAATCCAGATGCAATTTCTGTATTTCATCGTCAATAAGAAGGTACAAGGGATACAGTAAACCTGGAGTGAATCATCGGAATCTATAACTAGTGTCACAGGCATAGTTCAGAACATAGACAGTAAGAAGAGTCAGTCTTCTTGCACTTAAATCGGCATTGTGCCTTTTGTATTTAATTCCGATTCAATTTCTGTGTTTCATCGTCAATAAGAAGGTCCAAGGGAGACAGTAAACCTGAAGTGAAGCATCGGAATCTATAACTAGTGTCACAGGAATGGTTCAAATCATAGTCAGTAAGAAGAGTCAGTCATCTTGTACTTAAGTCAGCATTGTACATTTTGTATTTAATTCCGATGCAATTTCTTTGTTTCATCGTCAACAATATGGTCCAAGGGATACATTAAACCTAAAAGTGAAGCATCGGAATCTATACCTAGTGTCACAGGAATGGTTCAAAGCATAGACAGGGAGAAGAGCCAGTCTTCTTGTACTTGAGTCGGCATTGTGCCTTTTGTATTTAATTCCGATGCAATTTCTGTGTTCATCGTCAATACGACGGTCAGGGGGATGCAGTAAATCTGAAGTGTAGCATCGGAATCTACAACTAGTGTCACAGGAATGGTTTAAAACAGACAGTAAGAAGAGTCAGTCTTCTAGTACTTGAGTCGGCATTGTGCCTTTTGTATTTAATTCCGATGCAATTTCTGTGTTTCATCGTCAATAAGAAGGTCAGGGGGATACAGTAAAACTGAAGTGAAGAATCGGAATCTATAACTAGTGTCACAGGAATGGTTAAAAACATAGACAGTAAGAAGAGTCAGTCTTCTTGTACTTAAGCAGGCATTGCGCTTCTTCTATTTAATTCGGATGCAATTTCTGTGTTTCATCGTCAATGAGAATGTCAGAGGGATATAGTAAACCTGAAGTGAAGCATCGGAATCTAAAACTAGTGTCACAGGAATGGTTCAAAACATATACAGCAAGATCAGTCAGTCATCTTGTACTTAAGTCGGAATGTGAATTTTGTATTTAATTCTGATGCAATTTCTGTGTTTCATCGCCAATAAGAGGGTCAGAGGGATACAGTAAACCTGAAGTGAAGCATCAGAATCTATAACTAGTGTCAGAGGAATGGTTCAAAACATAGTCAGTAAGAAGAGTCAGTCTTCTTGTACTTAAGTCGGCATTGTACCTTTTGTATTCAATTCCGATGCAATTTCTGTGTTTCATCGTAAATAAGAAGGTCCAAGGGATACAGTAAACCTGGAGTGAAGCATCGGTATCTATAACTAGTGTCAGAGGAATGGTTCAAAACATAGTCAGTAAGAAGAGTCAGTCTTCTTGTACATAAGTCGGCATTGTGCTTTTTCTATTCAATTCCGATGCAATTTCTGTGTTTCATCGTCAATAAGATGGTCCGCGGGATACAGTATTCCTGGAGTGAAGCATCGGAATCTATAACTAGTGTCACAGGAATGGTTCAAAACATAGAAAGTAGGAAGAGTCAGTCTTCTTGTACTTAAGTCGGCATTGTGCCTTTTGTATTTAATTCCGATGCAATTTCTATGTTTCATCGTCAATTAGAAGAACAGAGTTATACAGCAAAACTGAAGTGAAGCATCGGAATCTATAACTAGTGTCACAGGAAAGGTTCAAATCATAGACAGTAGGAAGAGTCAGTCTTCTTGTACTTAAGTCGGCATTGTGCCTTTTGTATTTAATTCCGATGCAATTTCTGTGTGTCTTCGTCAATAAGAAGGTCCAAGGGACACAGTAAACCTGGAGTGAGGCATCGGAATCTATAACTAGTATCACATGAATGGTTTAAAGCATCGACAGTAAGAAGAGTCAGTCTTCTTGTATTTAAGTCGGCATTGTGCAATTTGTATTTTATTCCGATACAATTTCTGTGTTTCATCGTCAATAAGAAGGTCCAAGGGATACAGTAAACCTGAAGTGAAGCATCGGAATCTATACCTAGTGTCACAGGAATGGTTCAAATCATAGTCAGTAAGAAGAGTCAGTCTTCTTGTACTTAAGTCGGCATTGTACCTTTTGTATTTAATTCCGACGCAATTTCTGTGTTTCATCGTAAATAAGAAGGTCCAAGGGATACAGAAAACCTGAAGTGAAGCATCTGAATCTATAACTAGTGTCACAGGAATGGTTCAAAGCATAGACAGGAAGAAGAGCCAGTCTTCTTGTACTTTAGTCGGCATTGTGCCTTTTGTATTTAATTCCGATGCAATTTCTGTGTTCACCGTCAATACGACGGTCAGGGGGATACAGTAAATCTTAATGCTAGCATCGGAATCTATAACTAGTGTCACAGGAATGGTTTAAAACAGACAGTAAGAAGAGTCAGTCTTCTAGTACTTGAGTCGGCATTGTGCCTTTTGTATTTAATTCCGATGCAATTTCTGTGTTTCATCGTCAATAAGAAGGTCAGGGGGATACAGTAAAACTGAAGTGAAGAATCGGAATCTATAACTAGTGTCACAGGAATGGTTAAAAACATAGACAGTAAGAAGAGTCAGTCTTCTTGTACTTAAGCAGGCATTGCGCTTCTTGTATTTAATTCGGATGCAATTTCTGTGTTTCATCGTCAATGAGAATGTCAGAGGGATATAGTAAACCTGAAGTGAAGCATCGGAATCTAAAACTAGTGTCACAGCAATGGTTCAAATCATAGACAGTAGGAAGAGTCAGTCTTCTTGTTCTTAAGTCGGCATTGTGACTTTTCTATGTAATTCCGATGCAATTTCTGTGTTTCATCGTCAATAAGAAGGTCCAAGGGATACAGTAAACCTGGAGTGAAGCATCGGAATCTATAACTAGTGTCACAGGGATGGTTCGAAACATAGACAGTAAGAAGAGTCACTAGTCTTGTACTTAAGCCGGCATTGTGCCTTTTGTATTTAATTCCGATGCAATTTCTGTGTTTCATCGTCAATAAGAAGGTCAGAGGGATACAGTAAACCTGAAGTGAAGCATCGGAATCTAAAACTAGTGTCACAGGAATGGTTCAAAACATAGACAGTAAGAAGAGTCAGTCTTCTAGTGCTTGAGTCGGTATTGTGCCTTTTGTATTTAATTCCGATGCAATTTCTGTGTTTCATCGTCAATAAGAATGTCAGGGGGATACAGTAAAACTGAAGTGAAACATTGGAATCTATAACTAGTGTCACAGGAATGGTTAAAAACATAGACAGTAAGAAGAGTCAGTCATCTTGTACTTAAGTCGGCATTGCGCTTTTTGTATTTAATTCCGATGCAATTTCTGTGTTTCATCGTCAATGAGAATGTTAGAGGGATACAGTAAACCTGAAGTGAAGCATCGGAATCTAAAACTAGTGTCACAGGAATGGTTCAAATCATAGACAGTAGGAAGAGTCAGTCTTCTTGTTCTTAAGTCGGCATTTAGCCTTTTCTATTTAATTCCGATTCAATTTCCGTGTTTAAACGTCAATAAGAAGGTCCAAGGGACACAGTAAACCTGGAGTGAAGCATCGGAATCCATAACTAGTGTCACAGGAATGGTTCAAATCATAGACATTAAGAACAGTCAGTCATCTTGTACTTAAGTCGTAATGTGCCTTTTGTATTTAATTCCGACGCAATTTCTGTGTTTCATCGTCAATAAGAGGATCAGAGGGATACAGTAAACCCGAAGTGAAGCATCGGAATCTATAACTAGTGTCAGAGGAATGGTTCAAATCATAGTCAGTAAGAAGAGTCAGTCTTCTTGTACTAAAGTCGGCATCGTACCTTTTGTATTTAATTCCGATGCAATTTCTGTGTTTCATGGTAAATAAGAAGGTCCAAGGGATACAGTAAACCTGGAGTGAAGCATCGGAATCTATAACTAGTGTCACAGGAATGGTTCAAAACATAGACAGTAAGAAGAGTCAGTCTTCTTGCACTTAAGTCGGCATTGTGCCTTTTGTATTTAATTCCGATACAATTTCGTTGTTTCATCGTCAATAAGAAGGTCCAAGGGATACAGTAAACCAGAAGTGAAGCATCGGAATCTATAACTAGTGTCACAGGAATGGTTCAAATCATAGTCAGTAAGAAGAGTCAGTCTTCTTGTACTAAAGTCGGCATCGTACCTTTTGTATTTAATTCCGATGCAGTTTCTGTGTTTCATGGTAAATAAGAAGGTCCAAGGGATACAGTAAACCTGGAGTGAAGCATCGGTATCTATAACTAGTGTCACAGGAATGGTTCAAAACATAGACAGTAGGAAGAGTCAGTCGTCTTGTACTTAAGTCGGCATTGCGCTTTTTGTATTTAATTCCGATGTAATTTCTGTGTTTCATCGTCAATGAGAATGTCAGAGGGATACAGTAAACCTGAAGTGAAGCATCGGAATCTAAAACTAGTGTCACAGGAATGGTTCAAATCATAGACAGTAGGAAGAGTCAGTCTTCTTGTTCTTAAGTCGGCATTGAGCCTTTTCTATTTAATTCCGATTCAATTTACGTGTTTCATCGTCAATAAGAAGGTCCAAGGGACACAGTAAACCTGGAGTGAAGCATCGGAATCCACAACTAGTGTCACAGGAATGGTTCAAAACATAGACAGTAAGAACAGTCAGTCATCTTGTACTTAAGTCGGAATGTGCCTTTTGTATTTAATTCCGATGCAATTTCTGTATTTCATCGTCAATAAGAGGATCAGAGGGATACAGTAAACCTGAAGTGAAGCATCGGAATCTATAACTAGTGTCAGAGGAATAGTTCAAAACATAGCCAGTAAGAAGAGTCAGACTTCTTGTACATAAGTCGGCATTGTGCTTTTGTATTTAATCCAGATGCAATTTCTGAGTTTCATCGTCAATAAGAAGGTCCAAGGGATACAGTAAACCTGGATTGAAGCATCGGAATCTATAACTAGTGTTACAGGAATTGTTCAAAACATAGACAGTAAGAAGAGTCAGTCTTCTTGCACTTAAGTCGGCATTGTGCTTTTGTATTTAATTCCGATACAATTTCTGTGTTTCATCGTCAATAAGAAGGTCCAAGGGATACAGTAAACCAGAAGTGAAGCATCGTAATCTATAACTAGTGTCACAGGAATGGTTCAAATCATAGTCAGTAAGAAGAGTCAGTCTTCTTGTACTAAAGTCGGCATTGTACATTTTGTATTTAATTCCGATGCAATTTCTGTGTTTCATGGTAAATAAGAAGGTCCAAGGGATACAGTAAACCTGGAGTGAAGCATCGGTATCTATAACTAGTGTCACAGGAATGGTTCAAATCATAGACAGTAGGAAGAGTCAGTCTTCTTGTACTGAAGTCGGCATTGTGCCATTTCTATATAATTCCGATGTAATTTCTGTGTTTCATCGTCAATAAGAAGGTCCAAGGGATACAGTAAACCTGAAGTGAAGCATCGGAATCTATAGCTAGTGTCACAGGAAAGGTTCAAAACATAGTCAGTAAGAAGAGTCAGTCTTCTTTTACTTCAGTCGGCATTGTGCCTTTTTTATTTAATTCCGATGCAATTTCTGTGTGTCATCGTCAATAAGAAGTTCCAAGGGACACAGTATACCTGCAGTGAAGCATCGGAATCAATAACTAGTGTCACAGGAATGGTTCAAAACATAGACTGTAAGAAAAGTCAGTCTTCTTGTATTTAAGACGGCATTGTGCCTTTTGTATTTAATTTTGATGCAATTTCTGTGTTTCATCGTCAATAAGACGGTCAGAGGGATACAGTAAACCTGAAGTGAACCATCGGAATCTATAACTAGTGTCAGAGGAATGGTTCAAAACATAGTCAGTAATAAGAGTCAGTCTTCATGTACATAAGTCGGCATTGTGCCTTTTGTATTTAATCCAGCTGCAATTTCTGTGTTTCGTCGTCAATAAGAAGGTCCAAGGGATACAGTAAACCTGGAGTGAAGCGTCGGAATCTATAACTAGTGTCACAGGAATGGTTCAAATCATAGACTGTAGGAAGAGTCAGTCTTCTTGTACTTAAGTCGGCATTGTGCCTTTTCTATGTAATTCCGATGCAATTTCTGTGTTTCATCGTCAATAAGAAGGTCCACGGGATACAGTAAACCTGGAGTGAAGCATCGGAATCTATAACTAGTGTCACAGGGATGGTTCGAAACATAGACAGTAAGAAGAGTCACTATTCTTGTACTTAAGCCGGCATTGTGCCTATTGTATTTAATTCCGAAACAATTTCTGTGTTTCATCGTCAATAAGAAGGTCAGAGGGATACAGTAAACCTGAAATGAAGCATCTGAATCTATAAATAGTGTCACAGGAATGGTTCAAAACATAGACAGGAAGAAGAGCCAGTCTTCTTGTACTTGAGTCGGCATTGTGCCTTTTCTATTTAATTCCGATGCAATTTCTGTGTTCATCGTCAATACGACGGTCAGGGGGATACAGTAAATGTGAAGTGAAGCATCGGAATCTATAACTAGTGTCACAGGAATGGTTCAAAACATAGACAGTAAGAAGAGTCAGTCTTCTAGTACTTGAGTCGGTATTGTGCCTTTTGTATTTAATTCCGATGCAATTTCTGTGTTTCATCGTCAATAAGAATGTCAGGGGGATACAGTAAAACTGAAGTGAAACATTGGAATCTATAACTAGTGTCACAGGAATGGTTAAAAACATAGACAGTAAGAAGAGTCAGTCATCTTGAACTTAAGTCGGCATTGCGCTTTTTGTATTTAATTCCGATGCAATTTCTGTGTTTCATCGTCAATGAGAATGTCAGAGGGATACAGTAAACCTGAAGTGAAGCATCGGAATCTAAAACTAGTGTCACAGGAATGGTTCCAATCATAGACAGTAGGAAGAGTCAGTCATCTTGTTCTTAAGTCGGCATTTAGCCTTTTCTCTTTAATTCCGATTCAATTTCCGTGTTTCTACGTCAATAAGAAGGTCCAAGGGACACAGTAAACCTGGAGTGAAGCATCGGAATCCATAACTAGTGTCACAGGAGTGGTTCAAAGCATAGACAGTAAGAACAGTCAGTCATCTTGTACTTAAGTCGGAATGTGCCATTTGTATTTAATTCCGACGCAATTTCTGTGTTTCATCGTCAATAAGAGGATCAGAGGGATACCGTAAACCTGAAGTGAAGCATCGGAATCTATAACTAGTGTCAGAGGAATGGTTCAAATCATAGTCAGTAAGAAGACTCAGTCTTCTTGTACTAAAGTCGGCAACGTACCTTTTGTATTTAATTCCGATGCAATTTCTGTGTTTCATGGTAAATAAGAAGGTCCAAGGGATACAGTAAACCTGGAGTGAAGCATCGGAATCTATAACTAGTGTCACAGGAATGGTTCAAAACATAGACAGTAAGAAGAGTCAGTCTTCTTGCACTTAAGTCGGCATTGTGCCTTTTGTATTTAATTCCGATACAATTTCTGTGTTTCATCGTCAATAAGAAGGTCCAAGGGATACAGTAAACCAGAAGTGAAGCATTGGAATCTATAACTAGTGTCACAGGAATGGTTCAAATCATAGTCAGTAAGAAGAGTCAGTCTTCTTGTACTAAAGTCGGCATCGTACCTTTTGTATTTAATTCCGATGCAATTTCTGTGTTTCATGGTAAATAAGAAGGTCCAAGGGATACAGTAAACCTGGAGTGAAGCATCGGTATCTATAACTAGTGTCACAGGAATGGTTCAAATCATAGACAGTGGGAAGAGTCAGTCTTCTTGTACTTAAGTCGGCATTGTGCCTTTTCTATATAATTCCGATGTAATTTCTGTGTTTCATCGTCAATAAGAAGGTCCAAGGGATACAGTAAACCTGATGTGAAGCATCGGAATCTGTAACTAGTGTCACAGGAAAGGTTCAAAACATAGTCAGTAAGAAGAGTCAGTCTTCTTCTACTTCAGTCGGCATAGTGCCTTTTTTATTTAATTCCAATGCAATTTCTGTGTGTCATCGTCAATAAGAAGGTCCAAGGGACACAGTATACCTGCAGTGAAGCATTGGAATCAATAACTAGTGTCACAGGAATGGTTCAAAACGTAGACAGTAAGAAAAGTCAGTCTTCTTGTTTTAAGACGGCATTGTGCCTTTTGTATTTAATTTAGATGCAATTTCTGTGTTTCATCGTCTATAAGGCGGTCAGAGGGATACAGTAAACCTGGAGTGAAGCATCGGAATCTATAACTAGTGTCACAGGAATGGTTCAAAACATAGACAGTAAGAAGAGTCCGTCTTCTTGCACTTAAGTCGGCATTGTGCATTTTGTATTTAATTCCGAAACAATTTCTGTGTTTCATCGTCAATAAGAAGGTCCAAGGGATAAAGTAAACCTGGAGTGAAGCATCGGTATCTATAACTAGTGTCACAGGAATGTTTCAAAACATAGACAGTAGGAAGAGTCAGTCTTCTTGTACTGAAGTCGGCATTGTGCCTTTTGTATTTAATTCCGATGCAATTTCTGTGTTTCATCATCAACAAGAAGGTCCAAGAGATACAGTAAGCCTGAAGTGAAGCATCACAACCTATAACTAGTGCCACGGGAATGGTTCAAAACATGGACAGTAGGAAGAGTCAGTCTTCTTGTACTTAAGTCAGCATTGTTTCTTTTCTATTTAATTCCGATGCAATTTCTGTGTTGATCGTCAATAAGAAGGTCCAAGGGATACAGTAAACCAGAGGTGAAGCAACGGAATCTATCAGTAGTGTCACAGGATTGGTTAAAACATAGACAGTAGGAAGAGTCAGTCTTCTTGTATTTAAGTCGGCATTGTGCCTTTTGTATTTAATTCCGATACAATTTCTGTGTTTCATCGTCAATAAGAAGGTCCCAGGGATACAGTAAACCAGAAGTGAAGCATCGGAATCTATAACTAGTGTCACAGGAATGGTTGAAATCATAGTCAGTAAGAAGAGTCAGTCTTCATGTACTTAAGTCGGCATTGTACCTTTTGTATTTAATTCCGATGCAATTTCTGTGTTTCATCGCAAATAAGAAGGTCCAAGGGATAAAGTAAACCTGGAGTGAAGCATCGGTATCCATAACTAGTGTCACAGGAATGGTTCAAAACATAGACAGTAGGAAGAGTCAGTCTTCTTGTACTTAAGTCGGCATTGTGCCTTTTGTATTTAATTCCGATGCAATTTCTGTGCGTCATCGTCAATAAGAAGGTCCAAGGGACACAGTATACCTGCAGTGAAGCATCGGAATCAATAACTAGTGTCACAGGAATGGTTCAAAACATAGACAGTAGGAAAAGCCAGTCTTCTTGTATTTAAGACGGCATTGTGCCTTTTGTATTTAATTTTGATGCAATTTCTGTGTTTCATCGTCAATAAGACGGTCAGAGGGATACAGTAAACCTGAAGTGAAGCATCGGAATCTATAACTAGGGTCAGAGGCATGGTTCAAAACATAGTGAGTAAGAAGAGTCAGTCTTCTTGTACATAAGTCTGCATTGTGCCTTTTCTAATTAATGACGATGCTATTTCTGTGTTGATCGTCAATAAGAAGGTCCAAGGGATACAGTAAACCTGGAGTGATGCATCGGTATCTATAACTAGTGTCACAGGAACGGTTCAAAACATTGACAGTAGGAAGAGTCAGTCTTCTTGTACTTAAGTCGGCATTGTGCCTTTTCTATATAATTCCGATGTAATTTCTGTGTTTCATCGTTAATAAGAAGGTCCAAGGGATAAAGTAAACCTGGAGTGAAGCATCGGTATCTATAACTAGTGTCACAGGAATGGTTCAAATCATAGTCAGTAAGAAGAGTCAGTCTTCTTGTAATAAAGTCGGCATTGTACCTTTTGTATTTAATTCCGATGCAATTTCTGTGTTTAATGGTACATAAGAAGGTCCAAGGGATACAGTAAACCTGGAGTGAAGCATCGGTATCTATATCTAGTGTCACAGGAATGGTTCAAAACATAGACAGTAGGAAGAGTCAGTCTTCTTGTACTTAGGTCGGCATTGTGCCTTTTCTATATAATTCCGATGTAAATTCTGTGTTTCATCGTCAATAAGAAGGTCCAAGGGATACAGTAAACCTGAAGTGAAGCATCGGAATCTATAACTAGTGTCACAGGAATGGTTCAAATCATAGTCAGTAAGAAGAGTCAGTCTTCTTTTACTTAAGTCGGCATTGTACCTTTTGTATTTAATTCCGATGCAATTTCTGTGTTTCATCGCAAATAAGAAGATCCAAGGGATACAGTAAACCTGGAGTGAAGCATCGGTATCTATAACTAGTGTCACAGGAACGGTTCAAAACATTGACAGTAGGAAGAGTCAGTCTTCTTGTACTTAATTCAGCACTGTGCCTTTTGGATTTAATTCCGATGCAATTTCTGTGTTTCATCGTCAATAAGAAGGTCAGAGGGATACAGTAAACCTGAAGTGAAGCAACGGAATCTATAACTAGTGTCACAGGAATGGTTCAAAATATTGACAGTAAGAAGAGTCACTCTTCTTGCACTTAAGTCGGCATTGTGCCTTTTGTATTTAATTCGGATACAATTTCTGTGTTTCATCGTCAATAAGAAGGTCCAAGGGATACAGTAAACCAGAAGTGAAGCATCGGAATCTATAACTAGTGTCACAGGAATGGTTCAAATCATAGTCAGTAAGAAGCGTCAGTCTTCTTGTAATAAAGTCGGCATTGTACCTTTTGTATTTAATTCCGATGCAATTTCTGTGTTTAATGGTACATAAGAAGGTCCAAGGGATACAGTAAACCTGGAGTGAAGCATCGGTATCTATATCTAGTGTCACAGGAATGGTTCAAAACATAGACAGTAGGAAGAGTCAGTCTTCTTGTACTTAGGTCGGCATTGTGCCTTTTCTATATAATTCCGATGTAAATTCTGTGTTTCATCGTCAATAAGAAGGTCCAAGGGATACAGTAAACCTGAAGTGAAGCATCGGAATCTATAACTAGTGTCACAGGAATGGTTCAAATCATAGTCAGTAAGAAGAGTCAGTCTTCTTTTACTTAAGTCGGCATTGTACCTTTTGTATTTAATTCCGATGCAATTTCTGTGTTTCATCGCAAATAAGAAGATCCAAGGGATACAGTAAACCTGGAGTGAAGCATCGGTATCTATAACTAGTGTCACAGGAACGGTTCAAAACATTGACAGTAGGAAGAGTCAGTCTTCTTGTACTTAAGTCGGCATTGTGCCTTTTCTATATAATTCCGATGTAATTTCTGTGTTTCATCGTTAATAAGAAGGTCCAAGGGATAAAGTAAACCTGGAGTGAAGCATCGGTATCTATAACTAGTGTCACAGGAATGGTTCAAAACATAGACAGTAGGAAGAGTCAGTCTTCTTGTACTTAAGTCGGCATTGTACATTTTGAATTTATTTCCGATGCAATTTCTGTGTGTCATCGTCAATAACAAGGTCCAAGGGACACAGTATACCTGCAGTGAAGCATCGGAATCAATAACTAGTGTCACAGGACTGGTTCAAAACATAGACAGTAAGAAGAGTCAGTCTTCTTGTATTTAAGACGGCATTGTGCCTTTTGTATTTAATTTTGATGCAATTTCTGTGTTTCATCGTCAATAAGACGGTCAGAGGGATACAGTAAACCTGAAGTGAAGCATCGGAACCTATAACTAGTGTCAGAGGAATTGTTCAAAACATAGTCAGTAAGAAGAGTCAGTCTTCTTGTACATAAGTCGGCATTGTGCCTTGTGTATTTAATCCATATGCAATTTCTGTGTTTCATCGTCAATAAGAAGGTCCAAGGGATACAGTAAACCTGGAGTGAAGCATCGGAATCTATAACTAGTGTCACAGGAATGGTTCAAAACATAGACAGTAAGTGGAGTCAGTCTTCTTGCACTTAAGTCGGCATTGTGCCTTTTGTATTTAATTCCGATACAATTTCTGTGTTTCATCGTCAATAAGAAGGTCCAAGGGATACAGTAAATCTGAAGTGAAGCATCGGAATCTATAACTAGTGTCACAGTAATGGTTCAAATCTTAATGAGTAAGAAGAGTCAGTCTTCTGGTACTTAAGTCGGCATTGTACCTTTTGTATTTAATTCCGATGCAATTTCTGTGTTTCATCGTAAGCAGGAAGGTCCAAGGGACACAGTATACCTGCAGTGAAGCATCGGAATCAATAACTAGTGTCACAGGAATGGTTCAAAACATAGACAGTAGGAAGAGTCAGTCTTCTTGTACTTAAGGCGGCATTGTGCCTTTTGTATTGAATTCCGATGCAATTTCTGTGTTTCATCGTCAATGCGAAGGTCCAAGGGATACAGAAAACCAGGAGTGAAACATCGGAATCTATAACTAGTGTCACAGGAATGGTTTAAACCATAGACAGTAAGATCAGTCAGTCTTCTTGCACATAAGTCGGCATTGTGCCTTTTGTATTTAATTCCGATGCAATTTCTGTGTTTCATCGTCAACAAGAAGGTCCAAGAGATACAGTAAGCCTGAAGTGAAGCATCGCAATCTATAAATAGTGCCACAGGAATGGTTCAAAACATAGACAGTAGGAAGAGTCAGTCTTCTTGTACTTAAGTCTGCATTGTTTCTTTTCTATTTAATTCCGATGCTATTTCTGTGTTGATCGTCAATAAGAAGGTCCAAGGGATACAGTAAACCTGAGGTGAAGCAACGGAATCTATAAGTAGTGTCACAGGATTGGTTCAAACATAGACAGTAGGAAGAGTCAGTCTTCTTGTACTTAAGTCGGCGTTGTGCCTTTTGTATTTAATACCGATACAATTTCTGTGTTTCATCGTCAATAAGAAGGTCCAAGGGATACAGTAAACCAGAAGTGAAGCATCGGAATCTATAACTAGTGTCACAGGAATGGTTCAAATCATAGTCAGTAAGAAGAGTCAGTCTTCTTGTACTTAAATAGTCATTGTACCTTTTGTATATAATTCCGATGCAATTTCTGTGTTTCATCGCAAATAAGAAGATCCAAGGGATACAGTAAACCTGGAGTGAAGCATCGGTATCTATAACTAGTGTCACAGGAATGGTTCGAAACATAGACAGTAGGAAGAGCCAGTCTTCTTGTACTTAAGTCGGCATTGTGCCTTTTCTATATAATTCCGATGTAATTTCTGTGTTTCATCGTCAATAAGAAGGTCCAAGGGATAAAGTAAACCTGGAGTGAAGCATCGGTATCTATAACTAGTGTCACAGGAATGGTTCAAAACATAGACAGTAGGTAGAGTCAGTCTTCTTGTACTTAAGTCGGCATTGTGCCTTTTGTATTTAATTCCGATGCAATTTCTGTGTGTCATCGTCAATAAGAAGGTCCAAGGGACACAGTATACGTGCAGTGAAGCATCGGAATCAATAACTAGTGTCACAGGAATGGTTCAAAACATAGACAGTAAGAAGAGTCAGTCTTCTTGTATTTAAGACGGCATTGTGCCTTTTGTATTTAATTTTGATGCAATTTCTGTGTTTCATCGTCAATAAGACGGTCAGAGGGATACAGTAAACCTGAAGTGAAGCATCGGAACCTATAACTAGTGTCAGAGGAATTGTTCAAAACATAGTCAGTAAGAAGAGTCAGTCTTCTTGTACATAAGTCGGCATTGTGCCTTGTGTATTTAATCCATATGCAATTTCTGTGTTTCATCGTCAATAAGAAGGTCCAAGGGATACAGTAAACCTGGAGTGAAGCATCGTAATCTATAACTAGTGTCACAGGAATGGTTCAAAACATAGACAGTAAGTGGAGTCAGTCTTCTTGCACTTAAGTCGGCATTGTGCCTTTTGTATTTAATTCCGATACAATTTCTGTGTTTCATCGTCAATAAGAAGGTCCAAGGGATACAGTAAATCTGAAGTGAAGCATCGGAATCTATAACTAGTGTCACAGTAATGGTTCAAATCTTAATGAGTAAGAAGAGTCAGTCTTCTGGTACTTAAGTCGGCATTGTACCTTTTGTATTTAATTCCGATGCAATTTCTGTGTTTCATCGTAAGCAGGAAGGTCCAAGGGACACAGTATACCTGCAGTGAAGCATCGGAATCAATAACTAGTGTCACAGGAATGGTTCAAAACATAGACAGTAGGAAGAGTCAGTCTTCTTGTACTTAAGGCGGCATTGTGCCTTTTGTATTGAATTCCGATGCAATTTCTGTGTTTCATCGTCAATGCGAAGGTCCAAGGGATACAGAAAACCAGGAGTGAAACATCGGAATCTATAACTAGTGTCACAGGAATGGTTCAAACCATAGACAGTAAGATCAGTCAGTCTTCTTGCACTTAAGTCGGCATTGTGCCTTTTGTATTTAATTCCGATGCAATTTCTGTGTTTCATCGTCAACAAGAAGGTCCAAGAGATACAGTAAGCCTGAAGTGAAGCATCGCAATCTATAAATAGTGCCACAGGAATAGTTCAAAACATAGACAGTAGGAAGAGTCAGTCTTCTTGTACTTAAGTCTGCATTGTTTCTTTTCTATTTAATTCCGATGCTATTTCTGTGTTGATCGTCAATAAGAAGGTCCAAGGGATACAGTAAACCTGAGGTGAAGCAACGGAATCTATAAGTAGTGTCACAGGATTGGTTCAAACATAGACAGTAGGAAGAGTCAGTCTTCTTGTACTTAAGTCGGCGTTGTGCCTTTTGTATTTAATACCGATACAATTTCTGTGTTTCATCGTCAATAAGAAGGTCCAAGGGATACAGTAAACCAGAAGTGAAGCATCGGAATCTATAACTAGTGTCACAGGAATGGTTCAAATCATAGTCAGTAAGAAGAGTCAGTCTTCTTGTACTTAAATCGTCATTGTACTTTTTGTATATAATTCCGATGCAATTTCTGTGTTTCATCGCAAATAAGAAGATACAAGGGATACAGTAAACCTGGAGTGAAGCATCGGTATCTATAACTAGTGTCACAGGAATGGTTCGAAACATAGACAGTAGGAAGAGCCAGTCTTCTTGTACTTAAGTCGGCATTGTGCCTTTTCTATATAATTCCGATGTAATTTCTGTGTTTCATCGTCAATAAGAAGGTCCAAGGGATAAAGTAAACCTGGAGTGAAGCATCGGTATCTATAACTAGTGTCACAGGAATGGTTCAAAACATAGACAGTAGGTAGAGTCAGTCTTCTTGTACTTAAGTCGGCATTGTGCCTTTTGTATTTAATTCCGATGCAATTTCTGTGTGTCATCGTCAATAAGAAGGTCCAAGGGACACAGTATACGTGCAGTTAAGCATCGGAATCAATAACTAGTGTCACAGGAATGGTTCAAAACATAGACAGTAAGAAGAGTCAGTCTTCTTGTATTTAAGACGGCATTGTGCCTTTTGTATTTAATTTTGATGCAATTTCTGTGTTTCATCGTCAATAAGACGTTCAGAGGGATACAGTAAACCTGAAGTGAAGCATCGGAATCTATAACTAGTGTCAGAGGAATGGTTCAAATCATAGTCAGTAAGAAGAGTCAGTCTTCTTGTACATAAGTCGGCATTGTGCCTTGTGTATTTAATCCATATGCAATTTCTGTGTTTCATCGTCAATAAGAAGTCCAAGGGATACAGTAAACCTGGAGTGAAGCATCGGAATCTATAACTAGTGTCACAGGAATGGTTCAAAACATAGACAGTAAGTGGAGTCAGTCTTCTTGCACTTAAGTCGGCATTGTGCCTTTTGTATTTAATTCCGATACAATTTCTGTGTTTCATCGTCAATAAGAAGGTCCAAGGGATACAGTAAATTTGAAGTGAAGCATCGGAATCTATAACTAGTGTCACAAGAATGGTTCAAATCATAACCAGTAAGAAGAGTCAGTCTTCTGGTACTTAAGTCGGCATTGTACCTTTTGTATTTAATTCCGATGCAATTTCTGTGTTTCATCGTAAATAGGAAGGTCCAAGGGATAAAGTAAACCTGGAGTGAAGCATCGGTATCTATAACTAGTGTCACAGGAAAGGTTCAAGACATAGACAGTAAGTGGAGTCAGTCTTCTTGCACTTAAGTCGGCATTGTGCCTTTTGTATTTAATTCCGATACAATTTCTGTGTTTCATCGTCAATAAGAAGGTCCAAGGGATACAGTAAACCTGAGGTGAAGCATCGGAATCTATAAGTAGTGTCACAGGAATGGTTCAAACATAGACAGTAGGAAGAGTCAGTCTTTTTGTACTGAAGTCGGCATTGTGCCTTTTGTATTAAATTCCGATGCAATTTCTGTGTTTCATCGTAAATAAGAAGGTCCAAGGGATACAGTAAACCTGGAGTGAAGCATCGGAATACATAACTAGTGTCACAGGAATGGTTCAAATCATAGACAGTCAGAAGAATCACTCTTCTTGTACTTAATTCAGCACTGTGCCTTTTGGATTTAATTCCGATGCAATTTCTGTGTTTCATCTTCAATAAGAAGATAAGAGGGATACAGTAAAACCTGAAGTGAAGCAACGGAATCTATAACTAGTGTCACAGGAATGGTTCAAAACATAGTCAGTAAGAATAGGCAGTCTTCTAGTACTTAAGTCGGCATTGTGCCTTTTGTATTTAATTCCGATACAATTTCTGTGTTTCATCGTCAATAAGAAGGTCCAAGGGATACAGTAAACCTGAAGTGAAGCATCGAAATCTATAACTGGTGTCACAGGAATGGTTCATAAGATAGACAGAAGAAGAGTCGGTCTTCTTGTACTTAAGTCGGCATTGTCCTTTAGTATTAAATTCCGTTGCAATTTCTGTGTTTCAACGTCAATAAGAAGGTCAGAGGGATTCGGTGAACCTGAAGTGAAGCATCGGTATCTATAACTAGTGTCACAGGAATGGTACAAACATAGATAGTGGGAAGAAACAGTCTTCTTGTACTTAAGTCGTCATTGGGCCTTCTCAATTTAATTCCGATGCAATTGCTGTGTTTCATCGTCAATAACAATTGCCAAGGGATACAGTAAAGCTGAAGTGAACCGTCGGAATCTGTAACTAGTGTCACAGGAATGGTTCAAAGCATAGTCAGTAAGAAGAGTCAGTCTTCTTGTACTTAAGTCGGCATTGTGCCTTTTGTATTTAATTCCGATGCTATTTCTGTGTTTCATCGTCAATAAGAAGGTCCAAGGGAGACAGTAAACCTGGAGAGAAGCACCGGAATCAGTAACTAGTGTCACAGGAGTGGTTCAAAACATAGACAGTAAGATGAGTTAGTCTTTTTGTACTTAAGTCGGCATTGTGCCTGTTATACTTCATTCCTATGCAATTCCTGTGTTTCATCGACAATAAGAATGTCCAAGGGATACAGTAAACCAAGAGTGAAGCATCGGAATCTATTACTAGTGTCACAGGAATGGTTCAAACATAGTCAGTAAGAAGAGTCAGTCTTCTTGTACTTAAGGCGGCATTGTGCCTTTTGTATTGAATTCCGATGCAATTTCTGTGTGTCATCGCAAATAAGAAGATCCAAGGGATACAGTAAACCTGGAGTGAAGCATCGGTATCTATAACTAGTGTCACAGGAATGGTTCAAAACATAGACAGTAGGAAGAGTCAGTCTTCTTGTACTTAAGTCGGCTTTGTGCCTTTTCTATATAATTCCGATGTAATTTCGGTGTTTCATCGTCAATAAGAAGGTCCAAGGGATAAAGTAAACCTGGAGTGAAGCATCGGTATCCATAACTAGTGTCACAGGAATGGTTCAAAACATAGACTGTAGGAAGAGTCAGTCTTCTTGTACTTAAGTCGGCATTGTGCCTTTTGTATTTAATTCCGATGCAATTTCTGTGTGTCATCGTCAATAAGAAGGTCCAAGGGACACAGTATACCTGCAGTGAAGCATCGGAATCAATAACTAGTGTCACAGGAATGGTTCAAAACATAGACAGTAAGAAGAGCCAGTCTTCTTGTATTTAAGACGGCATTGTGCCTTTTGTATTTAATTTTGATGCAATTTCTGTGTTTCATCGTCAATAAGACGGTCAGAAGGATACAGTAAACCTGAAGTGAGGCATCGGAATCTATAACTAGTGTCAGAGGAATGGTTCAAAACATAGTGAGTAAGAAGAGTCAGTCTTCTTGTACATAAGTCGGCATTGTGCCTTGTGTATTTAATCCATATGCAATTTCTGTGTTTCATCGTCAATAAGAAGGTCCAAGAGATACAGTAAACCTGGAGTGAAGCATCGGAATCTATAACTAGTGTCACAGGAATGGTTCAAAACATAGACAGTAAGTGGAGTCAGTCTTCTTGCACTTAAGTCGGCATTGTGCCTTTTGTATTTAATTCCGATACAATTTCTGTGTTTCATCGTCAATAAGAAGGTCCAAGGGATACAGTAAACCTGAAGTGAAGCATCGGAATCTATAACTAGTGTCACAGGAATGGTTCAAATCATAATCAGTAAGAAGAGTCAGTCTTCTTGTACTTAAGTCGGCATTGTGCCTTTTGTATTTAATTCCGATGCAATTTCTGTGTTTTATCGTCAAGAAGAAGGTCCAAGAGATACAGTTAGCCTGAAGTGAAGCATCGCAATCTATAAGTAGTGCCACAGTAATGGATCAAAACATAGACAGTAGGAAGAGTCAGTCTTCTTGTACTTAAGTCTGCATTGTGCCTTTTCTAATTAATGCCGATGCAATTTCTGTATTGATCGTCAATAAGAGGGACCAAGGGATACAGTAAACCTGAGGTGAAGCATTGGAATCTATAAGTAGTGTCACAGGAATGGTTCAAACATAGACAGTAGGAAGAGTCAGTCTTTTTGTACTGAAGTCGGCATTGTGCCTTTTGTATTAAATTCCGATGCAATTTCTGTGTTTCATCGTAAATAAGAAGGTCCAAGAGATACAGTAAACCTGGAGTGAAGCATCGGAATCTATAACTAGTGTCACAGGAATGGTTCAAAACATAGACAGTAAGAAGAGTCACTCTTCTTGCACTTAAGTCGGCATTGTGCCTTTTGTATTTAATTCGGATACAATTTCTGTGTTTCATCGTCAATAAGAAGGTCCAAGGGATACAGTAAACCAGAAGTGAAGCATCGGAATCTATAACTAGTGTCACAGGAATGGTTCAAATCATAGTCAATAAGAAGAGTCAGTCTTCTTGTAATAAAGTCGGCATTGTACCTCTTGAATTTAATTCCGATGCAATTTCTGTGTTTAATGGTACATAAGAAGGTCCAAGGGATACAGTAAACCTGGAGTGAAGCATCGGTATCTATATCTAGTGTCACAGGAATGGTTCAAAACATAGACAGTAGGAAGAGTCAGTCTTCTTGTACTTAGGTCGGCATTGGGCCTTTTCTATATAATTCCGATGTAAATTCTGTGTTTCATCGTCAATAAGAAGGTCCAAGGGATACAGTAAACCTGAAGTGAAGCATCGGAATCCATAACTAGTGTCACAGGAAAGGTTCAAAACATAGTCAGTAAGTAGAGTCAGTCTTCTTTTACTTCAGTCGGCATTGTGCCTTTTTTATTTAATTCCGATGCAATTTCTGTGTGTCATCGTCAATAAGAAGGTCCAAGGGACACAGTATACCTGCAGTGAAGCATCGGAATCAATAACTAGTGTCACAGGAATGGTTCAAAACATAGACAGTAAGAAAAGTCAGTCTTCTTGTATTTAAGACGGTATTGTGCCTTTTGTATTTATTTTTGATGCAATTTCTGTGTTTCATCGTCAATAAGACGGTCAGAGGGATACAGTAAACCTGAAGTGAAGCATCGGAATCTATAACTAGTGTCAGAGGAATGGTTCAAAACATAGTAAGTAAGTAGAGTCAGTCTTCTTGTACATAAGTCGGCATTGTGCCTTTTGTATTTATTCCAGATGCAATTTCGGTGTTTCATCGTCAATAAGAAGGTCCAAGGGATACAGTAAACCTGGAGTGAAGCATCGGAATCTATAACTAGTGTCACAGGAATGGTTCAAAACTTAGACAGTAAGAAGAGTCAGTCTTCTTGCACTTAAGTCGGCATTGTGCCTTTTGTATTTAATTCCGATACAATTTCTTTGTTTCATCGTCAATAAGAAGGTCCAAGGGATACAGTAAACCTGAAGTGAAGCATCGGAATCTATAACTAGTGTCACAGGAACTGTTCAAATCATAATCAGTAAGAAGAGTCAGTCTTCTTGTACTTAAGTCAGCATTGTACCTTTTGTATTTAATTCCGATGCAATTTCTGTGTCTCATCGTAAATAAGAAGGTCCAAGGGATAAAGTAAACCTGGAGTGAAGCATCGGTATCTATAACTAGTGTCAGAGGAATATTTCAAAACATAGACAGTAGGAAGAGTCAGTCATCTTGTACTTATGTCGGCATTGTGCCTTTTGTATTTAATTCCGATGCAATTTCTGCGTTTCATCGTCAACAAGAAGGTCCAAGAGATACAGTAAGCCTGAAGTGAAGCATCGCAATCTATAACTAGTGCCACAGGAATGGTTCAAATCATAGACAGTAGGAAGAGTCAGTCTTCTTGTACTTAAGTCTGCATTGTTTCTTTTCAATTTAATTCCGATGCAATTTCTGTGTTGATCGTCAATAAGAAGGTCCAAGGGATACAGTAAACCTGAGGTGAAGCAACGGAATCTATAAGTAGTGTCACAGGATTGGTTCAAACATAGACAGTAGGAAGAGTCAGTCTTCTTGTACTTAAGTCGGCGTTGTGCCTTTTGTATTTAATTCCGATACAATTTCTGTGTTTCATCGTCAATAAGAAGGTCCAAGGGATACAGTAAACCAGAAGTGAAGCATCGGAATCTATAACTAGTGTCACAGGAATGGTTCAAATCATAGTCAGTAAGAAGAGTCAGTCTTCTTTTACTTAAGTCGGCATTGTACCTTTGTATTTAATTCCGATGCAATTTCTGTGTTTCATCGCAAATAAGAAGATCCAAGGGATACAGTAAACCTGGAGTGAAGCATCGGTATCTATAACTAGTGTCACAGGAACGGTTCAAAACATAGACAGTAGGAAGAGTCAGTCTTCTTGTTCTTAAGTCGGCATTGTGCCTTTTCTATATAATTCCGATGTAATTTCTGTGTTTCATCGTCAATAAGAAGGTCCAAGGGATAAAGTAAACCTGGAGTGAAGCATCGGTATCTATAACTAGTGTCACAGGAATGGTTCAAAACATAGACAGTAGGAAGAGTCAGTCTTCATGTACTTAAGTCGGCATTGTACTTTTTGTATTTAATTCAGATGCAATTTCTGTGTGTCATCGTCAATAAGAAGGTCCAAGGGACACAGTATACCTGCAGTGAAGCATCGGAATCAATAACTAGTGTCACAGGAATGGTTCAAAACATAGACAGTAAGAAGAGTCAGTCTTCTTGTATTTAAGACGGCATTGTACCTTTTGTATTTAATTCCGATGCAATTTCTGTGTTTCATCGTAAATAGGAAGGTCCAAGGGATAAAGTAAACCTGGAGTGATGCATCGGTATCTATAACTAGTGTCACAGGAATGGTTCAAAACATAGACAGTAAGAAAAGTCAGTCTTCTTGTATTTAAGACGGCATTGTGCCTTTTGTATTTAATTTTGATGCAATTTCTGTGTTTCATCGTCAATAAGACGGTCAGAGGGATACAGTAAAACTGAAGTGAAGCATCGGAATCTATAACTAGTGTCAGAGGAATGGTTCAAAACATAATAAGTAAGTAGAATCAGTCTTCTTGTACATAAGTCGGCATTGTGCCTTTTGTATTTATTCCGATGCAATTTCTGTGTTTCATCGTAAATAGGAAGGTCCAAGGGATAAAGTAAACCTGGAGTGAAGCATCGGTATCTATAACTAGTGTCACAGGAACGGTTCAAATCATAATCAGTAAGAAGAGTCAGTCTTCTTGTACTTAAGTCAGCATTGTACCTTTTGTATTTAATTCCGATGCAATTTCTGTGTTTCATCGTAAATAAGAAAGTCCAAGGAATAAATTAAACCTGGAGTGAAGCATCGGTATCTATAACTAGTGTCACAGGAAAATTTCAAAACATAGACAGTAGGAAGAGTCAGTCTTCTTGTACTTAAGTCGGCATTGTGCATTTTGTATTTAATTCCGATGCAATTTCTGTGTTTCATCGTCAACAAGAAGGTCCAAGAGATACAGTAAGCCTGAAGTGAAGCATCGCAATCTATAACTAGTGCCACAGGAATGGTTCAAAACATAGACAGTAGGAAGAGTCAGTCTTCTTGTACTTAAGTCTGCATTGTTTCTTTTCAATTTAATTCCGATGCAATTACTGTGTTGATCGTCAATAAGAAGGTCCAAGGGATACAGTAAACCTGAGGTGAAGCAAAGGAATCTATAAGTAGTGTCACAGGATTGGTTCAAACATAGACAGTAGGAAGAGTCAGTCTTCTTGTACTTAAGTCGGCGTTGTGCCTTTTGTATTTAATTCCGATACAATTTCTGTGTTTCATCGTCAATAAGAAGGTCCAAGGGATACAGTAAACCAGAAGTGAAGCATCGGAATCTATAACTAGTGTCACAGGAATGGTTCAAATCATAGTCAGTAAGAAGGGTCAGTCTTCTTTTACTTAAGTCGGCATTGTACCTTTTGTATTTAATTCCGATGCAAATTCTGTGTTTCATCGCAAATAAGAAGATCCAAGGGATAGAGTAAACCTGGAGTGAAGCATCGGTATCTATAACTAGTGTCACAGGAACGGTTCAAAACATAGACAGTAGGAAGAGTCAGTCTTCTTGTACTTAAGTCGGCATTGTGCCTTTTCTATATAATTCCGATGTAATTTCTGTGTTTCATCGTCAATAAGAAGGTCCAAGGGATAAAGTAAACCTGGAGTGAAGCATCGGTATCTATAACTAGTGTCACAGGAATGGTTCAAAACATAGACAGTAGGAAGAGTCAGTCTTCTTGTACTTAAGTCGGCATTGTACCTTTTGCATTTATTTCCAATGCAATTTCTGTGTGTCATCGTCAATAAGAAGGTCCAAGGGACACAGTATACCTGCAGTGAAGCATCGGAACCAATAACTAGTGTCACAGGAATGGTTCAAAACATAGACAGTAATATGAGTCAGTCTTCTTGTATCTAAGAAGGCATTGTGCCTTTTGTATTTAATTTTGATGCAATTTCTGTGTTTCATCGTCAATAAGACGGTCAGAGGGATACAGTAAACCTGAAGTGAAGCATCGGAACCTATAACTAGTGTCAGAGGAATTGTTCAAAACATAGTCAGTAAGAAGAGTCAGTCTTCTTGTACATAAGTCGGCATTGTGCCTTGTGTATTTAATCCATATGCAATTTCTGTGTTTCATCGTAAATAGGAAGGTCCAAGGGAAACAGTATACCTGCAGTGAAGCATCGGAATCAATAACTAGTGTCACAGGAATGGTTCAAAACATAGACAGTAGGAAGAGTCAGTCTTCTTGTACTTAAGTCTGCATTGTTTCTTTTCTATTTAATTCCGATGCAATTTCTGTGTGGCATCGTCAATAAGAAGGTCCATGGGACACAGTACACCTGCAGTGAGGCATCGGAATCAATAACTAGTGTCACAGGCATGGTTCAAAACATAGACAGTAAGAAGAGTCAGTCTTCTTGTATTTAAGACGGCATTGTGCCTTTTGTATTTAATTTTGATGCAATTTCTGTGTTTCATCGTCAATAAGACGGTCAGAGGGATACAGTAAACCTGAAGTGAAGCATCGGAATCTATAACTAGTGTCAGAGGAATGGTTCAAATCATAGTCAGTAAGAAGAGTCAGTCTTCTTGTACATAAGTCGGCATTGTGCCTTGTGTATTTAATCCATATGCAATTTCTGTGTTTCATCGTCAATAAGAAGGTCCAAGGGATACAGTAAACCTGGAGTGAAGCATCGGAATCTATAACTAGTGTCACAGGAATGGTTCAAATCATAATCAGTAAGAAGAGTCAGTCTTCTGGTACTTAAGTCGGCATTGTACCTTTTGTATTTAATTCCGATGCAATTTCTGTGTTTCATCGTAAATAGGAAGGTCCAAGGGATAAAGTAAACTTGGAGTGAAGCATCGGTATCTATAACTAGTGTCACAGGAATGGTTCAAAACATAGACAGTAAGTGGAGTCAGTCTTCTTGCACTTAAGTCGGCATTGTGCCTTTTGTATTTAATTCCGATACAATTTCTGTGTTTCATCGTCAATAAGAAGGTCCAAGGGATACAGTAAACCTGAGGTGAAGCATCGGAATCTATAAGTAGTGTCACAGGAATGGTTCAAACATAGACAGTAGGAAGAGTCAGTCTTTTTGTACTGAAGTCGGCATTGTGCCTTTTGTATTAAATTCCGATGCAATTTCTGTGTTTCATCGTAAATAAGAAGGTCCAAGTGATACAGTAAACCTGGAGTGAAGCATCGGAATACATAAATAGTGTCACAGGAATGGTTCAAATCATAGACAGTCAGAAGAATCACTCTTCTTGTACTTAATTCAGCACTGTGCCTTTTGGATTTAATTCCGATGCAATTTCTGTGTTTCATCGTCAATAAGAAGGTCAGAGGGATACAGTAAAACCTGAAGTGAAGCAACGGAATCTATAACTAGTGTCACAGGAATGGTTCAAAACATAGTCAGTAAGAATAGGCAGTCTTCTAGTACTTAAGTCGGCATTGTGCCTTTTGTATTTAATTCCGATACAATTTCCGTGTTTCATCGTCAATAAGAAGGTCCAAGGGATACAGTAAACCTGAAGTGAAGCATCGAAATCTATAACTGGTGTCACAGGAATGGTTCATAAGATAGACAGAAGAAGAGTCAGTCTTCTTGTACTTAAGTCGGCATTGTCCTTTATAATTAAATTCCGTTGCAATTTCTGTGTTTCAACGTCAATAAGAAGGTCAGAGGGATACGGTGAACCTGAAGTGAAGCATCGGTATCTATAACTAGTGTCACACGAATGGTACAAACATAGATAGTGGGAAAAATCAGTCTTCTTGTACTTAAGTCGTCATTGGGCCTTCTCAATTTAATTCCGATGCAATTGCTGTGTTTCATCGTCAATAACTATTGCCAAGGGATACAGTAAAGCTGAAGTGAACCGTCGGAATCTGTAACTAGTGTCACAGGAATGGTTCAAAGCATAGTCAGTAAGAAGAGTCAGTCTTCTTGTACTTAAGTCGGCATTGTGCCTTTTGTATTTAATTCCGATGCTATTTCTGTGTTTCATCGTCAATAAGAAGGTCCAAGGGAGACAGTAAACCTGGAGGGAAGCATCGGAATCTGTAACTAGTGTCACAGGAGTGGTTCAAAACATAGACAGTAAGATGAGTTAGTCTTTTTGTACTTAAGTCGGCATTGTGCCTGTTATACTACATTCCCTTTGCAATTCCTGTGTTTCATCGACAATAAGAACGCCCAAGGGATACAGTAAACCAAGAGTGAAGCATCGGAATCTATTACTAGTGTCACAGGAATGGTTCAAACATAGTCAGTAAGAAGAGTCAGTCTTCTTGTACTTAAGGCGGCATTGTGCCTTTTGTATTGAATTCCGATGCAATTTCTGTGTTTCATCGTCAATGCGAAGGTCCAAGGGATACAGAAAACCTGGAGTGAAACATCGGAATCTATAACTATTGTCACAGGAATGGTTCAAACCATAGACAGTAAGAAGAGTCAGTCTTCTTGCACTTAAGTCGGCATTGTGCCTTTTTTATTTAATTCCGATACAATTTCTGTGTTTCATCGTCAATAAGAAGGTCCATGGGATACAGTAAACCTGAAGTGAAGCATCGGAATCTATAACTAGTGTCACAGGAATGGTTCAAATCATAGTCAGTAAGAAGAGTCAGTCTTCATGTACTTAAGTCGGCATTGTACCTTTTGTATTAGATTCCGATGCAATTTCTGTGTTTCATCGCAAATAAGAAGGTCCAAGGGATACAGTAAACCTGGAGTGAAGCATCGGTATCTATAACTAGTGTCACAGGAATGGTTCAAAACATAGACAGTAGGAAGAGTCAGTCTTCTTGTACTTAAGTCGGCTTTGTGCCTTTTCTATATAGTTCCGATGTAATTTCTGTGTTTCATCGTCAATAAGAAGGTCCAAGGGATAAAGTAAACCTGGAGTGATGCATCGGTATCCATAACTAGTGTTACAGGAATGGTTCAAGACATAGACAGTAGGAAGAGTCAGTCTTCTTGTACTTAAGTCGGCATTGTGCCTTTTGTATTTAGTTCCGATGCAATTTCTGTGTGTCATCGTCAACAAGAAGGTCCAAGGGACACAGTATACCTGCAGTGAAGCATCGGAATCAATAACTAGTGTCACAGGAATGGTTCAAAAGATAGACAGTAAGAAGAGCCAGTCTTCTTGTATTTAAGACGGCATTGTGCCTTTTGTATTTAATTTTGATGCAATTTCTGTGTTTCATCGTCAATAAGACGGTCAGACGGATACAGTAAACCTGAAGTGAAGCATCGGAATCTATAACTAGTGTCAGAGGAATGGTTCAAAACATAGTGAGTAAGAAGAGTCAGACTTCTTGTACATAAGTCGGCATTGTGCCTTGTGTATTTAATCCATATGCAATTTCTGTGTTTCATCGTCAATAAGAAGGTCCAAGAGATACAGTAAACCTGGAGTGAAGCATCGGAATCTATAACTAGTGTCACAGGAATGGCTCAAAACATAGACAGTAAGTGGAGTCAGTCTTCTTGCACTTAAGTCGGCATTGTGCCTTTTGTATTTAATTCCGATACAATTTCTGTGTTTCATCGTCAATAAGAAGGTCCAAGGGATACAGTAAACCTGAAGTGAAGCATCGGAATCTATAACTAGTGTCACAGGAATGGTTCTAATCATAATCAGTAAGAAGAGTCAGTCTTCTTGTACTTAAGTCGGCATTGTGCCTTTTGTATTTAATTCCGATGCAATTTCTGTGTTTCATCGTCAACAAGAAGGTCCAAGAGATACAGTTAGCCTGAAGTGAAGCATCGCAATCTATAAGTAGTGCCACAGTAATGGATCAAAACATAGACAGTAGGAAGAGTCAGTCTTCTTGTACTTAAGTCTGCATTGTGCCTTTTGTAATTAATGCCGATGCAATTTCTGTGTTGATCGTCAATAAGAAGGTCCAAGGGATACAGTAAACCTGAGGTGAAGCATCGGAATCTATAAGTAGTGTCACAGGAATGGTTCAAACATAGACAGTAGGAAGAGTCAGTCTTTTTGTACTGAAGTCGGCATTGTGCATTTTGTATTAAATTCCGATGCAATTTCTGTGTTTCATCGCAAATAAGAAGGTCCACGGGATACAGTAAACCTGGGGTGAAGCATCGGAATACATAACTAGTGTCACAGGAATGGTTCAAATCATAGACAGTCAGAAGAATCACTCTTCTTGTACTTAATTCAGCACTGTGCCTTTTGGATTTACTTCCGATGCAATTTCTGTGTTTCATCGTCAATAAGAAGGTCAGAGGGATACAGTAAAACCTGAAGTGAAACAATGGAATCTATAACTAGTGTCACAGGAATGGTTCAAAGCATAGTCAGTAAGAATAGGCAGTCTTCTTGTACTTAAGTCGGCATTGTGCCTTTTGTATTTAATTCCGATACAATTTCTGTGTTTCATCGTCAATAAGAAGGTCCAAGGGATACAGTAAACCTGAAGTGAAGCATCGAAATCTATAACTGGTGTCACAGGAATGGTTCATAAGATAGACAGAAGAAGAGTCAGTCTTCTTGTACTTAAGTCGGCATTGTCCTTTTGTATTAAATTCCGTTGCAATTTCGGTGTTTCAACGTCAATAAGAAGGTGAGAGGGATGCGGTGAACCTGAAGTGAAGCATCGGTATCTATAACTAGTGTCACACGAATGGTACAAACATAGATAGTGGGAAGAATCAGTCTTCTTGTACTTAAGTCGTCATTGGGCATTCTCAATTTAATTCCGATGCGATTGCTGTGTTTCATCGTCAATAACAATTGCCAAGGGATACAGTAAAGCTGAAGTGAACCGTCGGAATCTATAACTAGTGTCACAGGAATGGTTCAAATCATAGTCAGTAAGAAGAGTCAGTCTTCATGTACTTAAGTCGGCATTGTACCTTTTGTATTTAATTCCGATGCAATTTCTGTGTTTCATCGCAAATAAGAAGGTCCAAGGGATACAGTAAACCTGGAGTGAAGCATCGGTATCTATAACTAGTGTCACAGGAATGGTTCAAAACATAGACAGTAGGAAGAGTCAGTCTTCTTGTACTTAAGTCGGCTTTGTGCCTTTTCTATATAATTCCGATGTAATTTCTGTGTTTAATCGTCAATAAGAAGGTCCAAGGGATAAAGTAAACCTGGAGTGATGCATCGGTATTCATAACTAGTGTCACAGGAATGGTTCAAAACATAGACAGTAGGAGGAGTCAGTCTTCTTGTACTTAAGTCGGCATTGTGCCTTTTGTATTTAATTCCGATGCAACTTCTGTGTGTCATCGTCAATAAGAAGGTCCAAGGGGCACAGTATACCTGCAGTGAAGCATCGGAATCAATAACTAGTGTCACAGGAATGGTTCTAAACATAGACAGTAAGAAGAGCCAGTCTTCTTGTATTTAAGACGGCATTGTGCCTTTTGTATTTAATTTTGATGCAATTTCTGTGTTTCATCGTCAATAAGACGGTCAGAGGGATACAGTAAACCTGAAGGGAAGCATCGGATTCTATAACTAGTGTCAGAGGAATGGTTCAAAACATAGTGAGTAAGAAGAGTCAGTCTTCTTGTACATAAGTCGGCATTGTGCCTTGTGTATTTAATCCATATGCAATTTCTGTGTTTCATCGTCAATACGAAGGTCCAAGAGATACAGTAAACCTGGAGTGAAGCATCGGAATCTATAACTAGTGTCACAGGAATGGTTCAAAACATAGACAGTAAGTGGAGTCAGTCTTCTTGCACTTAAGTCGGCATTGTGCCTTTTGTATTTAATTCCGATACAATTTCTGTGTTTCATCGTCAATAAGAAGGTCCAAGGGATACAGTAAACCTGAAGTGAAGCATCGGAATCTATAACTAGTGTCACAGGAATGGTTCAAATCACAATCAGTAAGAAGAGTCAGTCTTCTTGTACTTAAGTCGGCATTGTGCCTTTTGTATTTAATTCCGATGCAATTTCTGTGTTTCATCGTCAACAAGAAGGTCCAAGAGATACAGTTAGCCTGAAGTGAAGCATCGCAATCTATAAGTAGTGCCACAGTAATGGATCAAAACTTAGACAGTAGGAAGAGTCAGTCTTCTTGTACTTAAGTCTGCATTGTGCCTTTTCTAATTAATGCCGATGCAATTTCTGTGTTGATCGTCAATAAGAATGTCCAAGGGATACAGTAAACCGGAGGTGATGCATCGGAATCTATAAGTAGTGTCACAGGAATGGTTCAAACATAGACAGTAGGAAGAGTCAGTCTTTTTGTACTGAAGTCGGCATTGTGCCTTTTGTATTAAATTCCGATGCAATTTCTGTGTTTCATCGTAAATAAGAAGGTCCAAGAGATTCAGTAAACCTGGAGTGAAGCATCGGAATACATAACTAGTGTCACAGGAATGGTTCAAATCATAGACAGTCAGAAGAATCACTCCTCTTGTACTTAATTCAGCACTGTGCCTTTTGGATTTAATTCCGATGCAATTTCTGTGTTTCAGCGTCAATACGAAGGTCAGAGGGATACAGTAAACCTGAAGTGAAGCAACGGAATCTATAACTAGTGTCACAGGAATGGTTCAAAACATAGACAGTAAGAAGAGTCACTCTTCTTGCACTTAAGTCGGCATTGTGCCTTTTGTATTTAATTCGGATACAATTTCTGTGTTTCACCGTCAATAAGAAGGTCCAAGGGATACAGTAAACCAGAAGTGAAGCATCAGAATCTATAACTAGTGTCACAGGAATGGTTCAAATCATAGTCAATAAGAAGAGTCAGTCTTCTTGTAATAAAGTCGGCATTGTACCTTTTGTATTTAATTCCGATGCAATTTCTGTGTTTAATGGTACATAAGAAGGTCGAAGGGATACAGTAAACCTGGAGTGAAGCATCGGTATCTATATCTAGTGTCACAGGAATGGTTCAAAACATAGACAGTAGGAAGAGTCAGTCTTCTTGTACTTAGGTCGGCATTGTGCCTTTTCTATATAATTCCGATGTAAATTCTGTGTTTCATCGTCAATAAGAAGGTCCAAGGGATACAGTAAACCTGAAGTGAAGCATCGGAATCCATAACTAGTGTCACAGGAACGGTTCAAAACATAGTCAGTAAGAAGAGTCAGTCTTCTTTTACTTCAGTCGGCATTGTGCCTTTTTTATTTAATTCCGATGCAATTTCTGTGTGTCATCGTCAATAAGAAGGTCCAAGGGACACAGTATACCTGCTGTGAAGCATCGGAATCAATAACTAGTGTCACAGGAATGGTTCAAAACATAGACAGTAAGAAAAGTCAGTCTTCTTGTATTTAAGACGGCATTGTGCCTTTTGTATTTATTTTGATGCAATTTCTGTGTTTCATCGTCAATAAGACGGTCAGAGGGATACAGTAAACCTGAAGTGAAGCATCGGAATCTATAACTAGTGTCAGAGAAATGGTTCAAAACATAGTAAGTAAGTAGAGTCAGTCTTCTTGTACATAAGTCGGCATTGTGCCTTTTGTATTTATTCCAGATGCAATTTCTGTGTTTCATCGTCAATAAGAAGGTCCAAGGGATACAGAAAACCTGGAGTGAAGCATCGGAATCTATAACTAGTGTCACAGGAATGGTTCAAAACATAGACAGTAAGTGGTGTCAGTCTTCTTGCACTTAAGTCGGCATTGTGCCTTTTGTATTTAATTCCGATACAATTTCTGTGTTTCATCGTCAATAAGAAGGTCCAAGGGATACAGTAAATCTGAAGTGAAGCATCGGAATCTATAACTAGTGTCACAGTAATGGTTCAAATCATAATGAGTAAGAAGAGTCAGTCTTCTGGTACATAAGTCGGCATTGTACCTTTTGTATTTAATTCCGATGCAATTTCTGTGTTTCATCGTAAATAGGAAGGTCCAAGGGATAAAGTAAACCTGGAGTGAAGCATCGGTATCTATAACTAGTGTCACAGGAATGGTTCAAAACATAGACAGTAGGAAGAGTCAGTCTTCTTGTACTTAAGGCGGCATTGTGCCTTTTGTATTGAATTCCGATGCAATTTCTGTGTTTCATCGTCAATGCGAAGATCCAAGGGATAAAGAAAACCAGGAGTGAAACATCGGAATCTATAACTAGTGTCACAGGAATGGTTCAAACCATAGACAGTAAGAACAGTCAGTCTTCTTGCACTTAAGTCGGCATTGTGCCTTTTGTATTTAATTCCGATGCAATATCTGTGTTTCATCGTCAACAAGAAGGTCCAAGAGATACAGTAAGCCTGAAGTGAAGCATCGCAATCTATAACTAGGGCCACAGGAATGGTTCAAAACATAGACAGTAGGATGAGTCAGTCTTCTTGTACTTAAGTCTGCATTGTTTCTTTTCTATTTAATTCCGATGTAATTTCTGTGTTTCATCGTCAATAAGAAGGTACAAGGGATAAAGTAAACCTGGAGTGAAGCATCGGTATCTATAACTAGTGTCACATTACTGGTTCAAAACATAGACAGTAGGAAGAGTCAGTCTTCTTGTACTGAAGTCGGCATTGTGCCTTTTGTATTAAATTCCGATGGAATTTCTGTGTGTCATCGTCAATAAGAAGGTCCAAGGGACACAGTATACCTGCAGTGAAGCATCGGAATCAATAACTAGTGCCACAGGAATGGTTCAAAACATAGACAGTAAGAAGAGTCAGTCTTCGTGTATTTAAGACGGCATTGTGCCTTTTGTATTTAATTTTGATGCAATTTCTGTGTTTCATCGTCAATAAGACGGTCAGAGGGATACAGTAAACCTGAAGTGAAGCATCGTAATCTATAACTAGTGTCAGAGGAATGGTTCAAGACATAGTCAGTAAGAAGAGTCAGTCTTCTTGTACATAAGTCGGCATTGTGCATTGTGTATTTAATCCATATGCAATTTCTGTGATTCATCGTCAATAAGAAGGTCCAAGGGATACAGTAAATCTGAAGTGAAGCATCGGAATCTATAACTAGTGTCACAGGAATGGTTCAAAACATAGACAGTAAGTGGAGTCAGTCTTCTTGCACTTAAGTCGGCATTGTGCCTTTTGTATTTAATTCCGATACAATTTCTGTGTTTCATCGTCAATAAGAAGGTCCAAGGGATACAGTAAATCTGAAGTGAAGCATCGGAATCTATAACTAGTGTCACAGGAATGGTTCAAATCATAATCAGTAAGAAGAGTCAGTCTTCTGGTACTTAAGTCGGCATTGTACCTTTTGTATTTAATCCCGATGCAATTTCTGTGTTTCATCGTAAATAGGAAGGTCCAAGGGATAAAGTAAACCTGGAGTGAAGCATCGGTATCTATAACTAGTGTCACAGGAATGGTTCAAAACATAGACAGTAGGAAGAGTCAGTCTTCTTGTACTTAAGTCGGCATTGTGCCTTTTGTATTTAATTCCGATGCAATTTCTGTGTTTCATCGTCAACAAGAAGGTCCAAGAGATACAGTTAGCCTGAAGTGAAGCATCGCAATCTATTAGTAGTGCCACAGGAATGGTTCAAAACATAGACAGTAGGAAGAATCAGTCTTCTTGTACTTAAGTCTGCATTGTGCCTTTTCTATTCAATTCCGATGCAATTTCTGTGTTGATCGTCAATAAGAAGGTCCAAGGGATACATAAACCTGAGGTGAAGCATCGGAATCTATAAGTAGTGTCACAGGAATGGTTCAAACATAGACAGTAGGAAGAGTCAGTCTTTTTGTACTGAAGTCGGCATTGTGCCTTTTGTATTAAATTCCGATGCAATTTCTGTGTTTCATCGTAAATAAGAAGGTCCAAGGGATACAGTAAACCTGGAGTGAAGCATCGGAATACATAACTAGTGTCACAGGAATGGTTCAAATCATAGACAGTCAGAAGAATCACTCTTCTTGTACTTAATTCAGCACTGTGCCTTTTGGATTTAATTCCGATGCAATTTCTGTGTTTCATCGTCAATAAGAAGGTCAGAGGGATACAGTAAAACCTGAAGTGAAGCAACGGAATCTATAACTAGTGTCACAGGAATGGTTCAAAACATAGTCAGTAAGAATAGGCAGTCTTCTTGTACTTAAGTCGGCATTGTGCCTTTTGTATTTAATTCCGATACAATTTCTGTGTTTCATCGTCAATAAGAAGGTCCAAGGGATACAGTAAACCTGAAGTGAAGCATCGAAATCTATAACTGGTGTCACAGGAACGGTTCATAAGATAGACAGAAGAAGAGTCAGTCTTCTTGTACTTAAGTCGGCATTGTCCTTTAGTATTAAATTCCGTTGCAATTTCTGTGTTTCAACGTCAATAAGAAGGTCAGAGGGATACGGTGAACGTGAAGTGAAGCATCAGTATCCATAACTAGTGTCACAGGAATGGTACAAACATAGATAGTGGGAAGAATCAGTCTTCTTGTACTTAAGTCGTCATTGGGCCTTCTCAATTTAATTCCGATGCAATTGCTGTGTTTCATCGTCAATAACAATTGCCAAGGGATACAGTAAAGCTGAAGTGAACCGTCGGAATCTGTAACTAGTGTCACAGGAATGGTTCAAAGCATAGTCTGTAAGAAGAGTCAGTCTTCTTGTACTTAAGTCAACATTGTGCCATTTGTATTTAATTCCGATGCTATTTCTGTGTCTCATCGTCAATAAGAAGGTCCAAGGGAGACAGTAAACCTGGAGAGAAGCATCGGAATCTGTAACTAGTGTCACAGGAGTGGTTCAAAACATAGACAGTAAGATGAGTTAGTCTTTTTGTACTTAAGTCGGCATTGTGCCTGTTATACTTCATTCCTATGCAATTCCTGTGTTTCATCGTCAATAAGAACGTCTAAGGGATACAGTAAACCAAGAGTGAAGCATCGGAATCTATTACTAGTGTCACAGGAATGGTTCAAACATAGTCAGTAAGAAGAGTCAGTCTTCTTGTACTTAAGGCGGCATTGTGCCTTTTGTATTGAATTCTGATGCAATTTCTGTGTTTCATCGTAAATAAGAAGGTCCAAGGGATAAAGTAAACCTGGAGTGAAGCATCGGTATCTATAACTAGTGTCACAGGAATATTTCAAAACATAGACAGTAGGAAGAGTCAGTCTTCTTGTACTTAAGTCGGCATTGTGCCATTTCTATATAATTCCGATGTAATTTCTGTGTTTCATCGTCAATAAGAAGGTCCAATTGATACAGTAAACCAGAAGTGAAGCATCGGAATCTATAACTAGTGTCACAGGAATGGTTCAAATCATAGTCAGTAAGAAGAGTCAGTCTTCTTTTACTTAAGTCGGCATTGTACCTTTTGTATTTAATTCCGATGCAATTTCTGTGTGTCATCGCCAATAAGAAGGTCCAAGGGACACAGTATACCTGCAGTGAAGCATCGGAATCAATAACTAGTGTCACAGGAATGGTTCAAAACATAGACAGTAAGAAGAGTCAGTCTTCTTGTATTTAAGACGGCATTGTGCCTTTTGTATTTAATTTTTAAGCAATTTCTGTGTTTCATCGTCAATAAGACGGTCAGAGGGATACAGTAACCCTGAAGTGAAGCATCGGAACCTATAACTAGTGTCAGAGGAATTGTTCAAAACATAGTCAGTAAGAAGAGTCAGTCTTCTTGTACATAAGTCGGCATTGTGCCTTGTGTATATAATCCATATGCAATTTCTGTGTTTCATCGGCAATAAGAAGGTCCAAGGGATACAGTAAACCTGGAGTGAAGCATCGGAATCTATAACTAGTGTCACAGGAATGGTTCAAAACATAGACAGTAAGTGGAGTCAGTCTTCTTGCACTTAAGTCGGCATTGTGCCTTTTGTATTTAATTCCGATACAATTTCTGTGTTTCATCGTCAATAAGAAGGTCCAAGGGATACAGTAAATCTGAAGTGAAGCATCGGAATCTATAACTAGTGTCACAGTAATGGTTCAAATCATAATGAGTAAGAAGAGTCAGTCTTCTGGTACTTAAGTCGGCATTGTACCTTTTGTATTTAATTCCGATGCAATTTCTGTGTTTCATCGTAAATAGGAAGGTCCAAGGGATAAAGTAAACCTGGAGTGAAGCATCGGTATCTATAACTAGTGTCACAGGAATGGTTCAAAACATAGACAGTAGGAAGAGTCAGTCTTCTTGTACTTAAGGCGGCATTGTGCCTTTTGTATTGAATTCCGATGCAATTTCTGTGTTTCATCGTCAATGCGAAGATCCAAGGGATAAAGAAAACCAGGAGTGAAACATCGGAATCTGTAACTAGTGTCACAGGAATGGTTCAAACCATAGACACTAAGAACAGTCAGTCTTCTTGCACTTAAGTCGGCATTGTGCCTTTTGTATTTAATTCCGATGCAATTTCTGTGTTCCATCGTCAACAAGAAGGTCCAAGAGATACAGTAAGCCTGAAGTGAAGCATCGCAATCTATAACTAGGGCCACAGGAATGGTTCAAAACATAGACAGTAGGATGAGTCAGTCTTCTTGCACTTAAGTCTGCATTGTTTCTTTTCTATTTAATTCCGATGCAATTTCTGTGTTGATCGTCAATAAGAAGGTCCAAGGGATACAGTAAACCTGAGGTGAAGCAACGGAATCTATAAGTAGTGTCACAGGATTGGTTCAAACATAGACAGTAGGAAGAGTCAGTCTTCTTGTACTTAAGTCGGCGTTGTGCCTTTTGTATTTAATTCCGATACAATTTCTGTGTTTCATCGTCAATAAGAAGGTCCAAGGGATACAGTAAACCAGAAGTGAAGCATCGGAATCTATAACTAGTGTCACAGGAATGGTTCAAATCATAGTCAGTAAGAAGAGTCAGTCTTCTTGTACTTAAATCGTCATTGTACCTTTTGTATATAATTCCGATGCAATTTCTGTGTTTCATCGCAAATAAGAAGATCCAAGGGATACAGTAAACATGGAGTGAAGCATCGGTATCTATAACTAGTGTCACAGGAATGGTTCGATACATAGACAGTAGGAAGAGTCAGTCTTCTTGTACTTAAGTCGGCATTGTGCCTTTTCTATTTAATTCCGATGTAATTTCTGTGTTTCATCGTCAATAAGAAGGTCCAAGGGATAAAGTAAACCTGGAGTGAAGCATCGGTATCTATAACTAGTGTCACATTACTGGTTCAAAACATAGACAGTAGGAAGAGTCAGTCTTCTTGTACTGAAGTCGGCATTGTGCCTTTTGTATTTAATTCCGATGGAATTTCTGTGTGTCATCGTCAATAAGAAGGTCCAAGGGACACAGTATACCTGCAGTGAAGCATCGGAATCAATAACTAGTGTCACAGGAATGGTTCAAAACATAGACAGTAAGAAGAGTCAGTCTTCTTGTATTTAAGACGGCATTGTGCCTTTTGTATTTAATTTTGATGCAATTTCTGTGTTTCATCGTCAATAAGACGGTCAGAGGGATACAGTAAACCTGAAGTGAAGCATCGGAATCTATAACTAGTGTCAGAGGAATGGTTCAAGACATAGTCAGTAAGAAGAGTCAGTCTTCTTGTACATTAGTCGGCATTGTGCCTTGTGTATGTCATCCATATGCAATTTCTGTGATTCATCGTCAATAAGAAGTTCCAAGGGATACATTAAACCTGGAGTGAAGCATCGGAATCTATAACTAGTGTCACAGGAATGGTTCAAAACATAGACAGTAAGTGGAGTCAGTCTTCTTGCACTTAAGTCGGCATTGTGCCTTTTGTATTTAATTCCGATACAAATTCTGTGTTTCATCGTCAATAAGAAGGTCCAAGGGATACAGTAAATCTGAAGTGAAGCATCGGAATCTATAACTAGTGTCACAGGAATGGTTCAAATCATAATCAGTAAGAAGAGTCAGTCTTCTGGTACTTAAGTCGGCATTGTACCTTTTGTATTTAATTCCGATGCAATTTCTGTGTTTCATCGTAAATAGGAAGGTCCAAGGGATAAAGTAAACCTGGAGTGAAGCATCGGTATCTATAACTAGTGTCACAGGAATGGTTCAAAACATAGACAGTAGGAAGAGTCAGTCTTCTTGTACTTAAGTCGGCATTGTGCCTTTTGTATTTAATTCCGATGCAATTTCTGTGTTTCATCGTCAACAAGAAGGTCCAAGAGATACAGTTAGCCTGAAGTGAAGCATCGCAATCTATAAGTAGTGCCACAGGAATGGTTCAAAACATAGACAGTAGGATGAATCAGTCTTCTTGTACTTAAGTCTGCATTGTGCCTTTTCTATTCAATTCCGATGCAATTTCTGTGTTGATCGTCAATAAGAAGGTCCAAGGGATACATAAACCTGAGGTGAAGCATCGGAATCTATAAGTAGTGTCACAGGAATGGTTCAAACATAGACAGTAGGAAGAGTCAGTCTTTTTGTACTGAAGTCGGCATTGTGCCTTTTGTATTAAATTCCGATGCAATTTCTGTGTTTCATCGTAAATAAGAAGGTCCAAGGGATACAGTAAACCTGGAGTGAAGCATCGGAATACATAACTAGTGTCACAGGAATGGTTCAAATCATAGACAGTCAGAAGAATCACTCTTCTTGTACTTAATTCAGCACTGTGCCTTTTGGATTTAATTCCGATGCAATTTCTGTGTTTCATCGTCAATAAGAAGGTCAGAGGGATACAGTAAAACCTGAAGTGAAGCAACGGAATCTATAACTAGTGTCACAGGAATGGTTCAAAACATAGTCAGTAAGAATAGGCAGTCTTCTTGTACTTAAGTCGGCATTGTGCCTTTTGTATTTAATTCCGATACAATTTCTGTGTTTCATCGTCAATAAGAAGGTCCAAGGGATACAGTAAACCTGAAGTGAAGCATCGAAATCTATAACTGGTTTCACAGGAACGGTTCATAAGATAGACAGAAGAAGAGTCAGTCTTCTTGTACTTAAGTCGGCATTGTCCTTTAGTATTAAATTCCGTTGCAATTTCTGTGTTTCAACGTCAATAAGAAGGTCAGAGGGATACGGTGAACCTGAAGTGAAGCATCAGTATCCATAACTAGTGTCACAGGAATGGTACAAACATAGATAGTGGGAAGAATCAGTCTTCTTGTACTTAAGTCGTCATTGGGCCTTCTCAATTTAATTCCGATGCAATTGCTGTGTTTCATCGTCAATAACAATTGCCAAGGGATACAGTAAAGCTGAAGTGAACCGTCGGAATCTGTAACTAGTGTCACAGGAATGGTTCAAAGCATAGTCAGTAAGAAGAGTCAGTCTTCTTGTACTTAAGTCAACATTGTGCCTTTTGTATTTAATTCCGATGCTATTTCTGTGTCTCATCGTCAATAAGAAGGTTCAAGGGAGACAGTAAACCTGGAGAGAAGCATCGGAATCTGTAACTAGTGTCACAGGAGTGGTTCAAAACATAGACAGTAAGATGAGTTAGTCTTTTTGTACTTAAGTCGGCATTGTGCCTGTTATACTTCATTCCTATGCAATTCCTGTGTTTCATCGTCAATAAGAACGTCTAAGGGATACAGTAAACCAAGAGTGAAGCATCGGAATCTATTACTAGTGTCACAGGAATGGTTCAAAAATAGTCAGTAAGAAGAGTCAGTCTTCTTGTACTTAAGTCGGCATTGTGCCTTTTGTATTTAATTCCGATGCAATATCTGTGTTGATCGTCAATAAGAAGGTCCAAGGGATACAGTAAACCGGGAGTGAAGCATCGGAGTCTATAACTAGTGTCACAGGAATGGTTCAAAAGATAGACAGTAGGAAGAGTTAGTCTCTTTGTACTTATGTCGGCATTGTGCCTTTTGTATTTAATTCCGATGCAATTTCTGTGTTTCATCGTCAATAAGACGGTCAGAGGGATACAGTAAACCTGGAGTGAAACATCGGAATCTATAACTAGTGTCACAGGAATGGTTCAAATCATAGACAGTCAGAAGAATCACTCTTCTTGTACTTAAGTCGGCATTGTGCCTTTTGTATTTTATTCCGATACAATTTCTGTGTTTTATCGTCAATAAGAAGGTCTGAGGGATACAGTAAACCTGAGGTGAAGCATCGGAATCTATAAGTAGTGTCACAGGAATGGTTCAAACATAGACAGTAAGAAGAGTCAGTCTTCTTGTACTTAAGTCGGCATTGTGCCTTTTGTATTAAATTCCGATGCAATTTCTGTGTTTCAACGTAAATAAGAAGGTCCAAGGGATACAGTAAACCTGGAGTGAAGCATCGGAATCTATAACTAGTGTCACAGGAATGGTTCAAATCATAGACAGTCAGAACTATCACTCTTCTTGTACTTAATTCGGCACTGTGCCTTTTGGGTTTCATTTCGATGCAATTTCTGTGTTTCATCGTCAATAAGAAGATCAGAGGGATACAGTAAACCTGAAGTGAAGCAACGGAATCTATAACTAGTGTCACAAGAATGGTTCAAAACATAGTCAGTAAGAAGAGGCAGTCTTCTTGTACTTAAGTCGGCATTGTGCCTTTTGTATTTAATTCCGATGCAATTTCTGTGTTTCATCGTCAATAAGAAGGTCCAAGGGATACAGTAAACCTGAAGTGAAGCATCGAAATCTATAACTAGTGTCACAGGAATGGTTCAAAAGATAGACAGAAGAAGAGTCAGTCTTCTTGTACTTAAGTCGGCATTGTCCCTTTGCACTTAATTCCGTTGCAATTTCTGTGTTTCATCGCCAATAAGAAGGTCAGAGGGATACAGTAAACCTGAAGTGAAGCATGGGAACCTATAACTAGTGTCACAGGAATGGTACAAACATAGATAGTAGGAAGGATCAGTCTTCTTGTACTTAAGTCGGCATTGGGCCTTCTCAATTTAATTCCGATGCAATTGCTGTGTTTCATCGTCAATAAGAACGGCCAAGGGATACAGTACACCTGAAGTGAACCATCGGAATCTGTAACTAGTGTCACAGGAATGGTTCAAAGCACAGTCAGTAAGAAGAGTCAGTCTTCTTGTACTTATGTCGGCATTGTTCCTTTTGTATTTAATTCCGATGCAATTTCTGTGTTTCATCGTCAATAAGAAGGTCCAAGGGAGACAGTAAACCTGGAGAGAAGCATCGGAATCTGTAACTAGTGTCACAGGATTGGTTCAAATCATAGACAGTAAGATGAGTCAGTCTTCTTGTACTTAAGTCGGCATTGTGCCTTTTATATTTAATTCAGATGCAATTCCTGCGTTTCATCGTCAATAAGAACGTCCAAGGGAAACAGTAAACCTAGAGTGAAGCATCGGAATCTATTACTAGTGTCACAGGAATGGTTCAAAACATAGACAGTAAGCAGGGACAGTCTTCTTGTACCTAATTCGGCATTGTGCCTTTTGTATTTAATTCCGACGCAATTTCTGTGTTTCATCGTCAATAAGAACGTTAGAGGGATACAGTAAATCTGAAGTGAAGCATCGGAATCTATAACTAGTGTCACAGGAATGGTTCAACCATAGTCAGTAAGAAGAGTCAGTCTTCTTGTACTTAAGGCGGCATTGTGCCTTTTGTATTGAATTCCGATGCAATTTCTGTGTTTCATCGTCAATGCGAAGGACCAAGGGATACAGAAAACCTGGAGTGAAGAATCGAAATCTATCACTAGTGTCACGTGAATGGTTCAAAACATAGACAGTAAGAAGAGTCTGTCTTCTTGTACTTATGCCGGCATTGAGCCCTTTGTATTTAATTCCGATGCAATTTCTGTGTTTCATCGTCAATAAGAAGCCCAATGGATACAGTAAACCTGAAGTGAAGCATCGTAATCTAAAACTGGTCTCACTGGAAACATTCAAAACATAGACAGTAGGAAGAGTCAGTTTTCTTGTACTTAAGTCGGCATTGTGCCTTTTTATTTACTTCCGATGCAATTTCTGTGTTTCATCGTCAATAAGAAGGTCAGAGGGATACAGTAAACCGGTAGTGAAGCATCGGAATCTATAACTAGTGTCACAGGAATGGTTCAAAACATAGACAATAGGAAGAGTAAGTCTTCTTGTACTTAAGTCGGCATTTTGCCTTTTTTATTTAATTCCGATTCAATTCCTGTGCTTCATCGTCAATAAGAAGGTCCAAGGGATTCAGTAAACCGGGAGTGAAGCATCGGAGTCTATAACTATTGTCACAGGAATGGTTCAAAACATAGTCAGTAAGAAGAGTCAGTCTTCTTGTACTTAAGTCGGCATTGTGCCTTTTCGATTTAATTCCGATGCAATTTCTGTGTTTCATCGTCAATAAGATAGTCCAAGGGATGCAGTAAACCTGGAGTGAAGCATCGGAATCTATAACTGGTGTCACAGGAAAGGTTCAAAACATAGTCAGTAAGATTAGTCAGTCTTCTTGTACTTAAGTCGGCATTGTGCCTTTTGAATTTAATTCCGATTCAATTTCTGTGTTTCATCGTCAATAAGAAGGTCCAAGGGATTCAGTAAACCGGGAGTGAAGCATCGGAATCTATAACTAGTGTCACAGGAATGGTTCCAAACATAGTCAGTAAGAAGAGTCAGTCTTCTTCTACTTAAGTCGGCATTGTGAATTTTGTATTTAATTCCGATGCAATTTCTGTGTTTCATCGTCAATAAGAAGGTCAAAGGGATACAGTAAACCTGGAGTGAAGCATCGGAATCTATAACTAGTGTCACAGTAATGAATCAAAACATAGTCAGTAAGAAGAGTCAGTCTTCTTGTACTTAAGTCGGCATTGTGCCTTTTTATTTAATTCCGATGCAATTTCTGTGTTTCATCGTCAATAAGAAGGTCAGAGGGATACAGTAAACCGGTAGTGAAGCATCGGAATCTATAACTAGTGTCACAGGAATGGTTCAAAACATAGACAATAGGAAGAGTAAGTCTTCTTGTACTTAAGTCGGCATTGTGCCTTTTTTATTTAATTCCGATTCAATTTCTGTGCTTCATCGTCAATAAGAAGGTCCAAGGGATTCAGTAAACCGGGAGTGAAGCATCGGAATCTATAACTATTGTCACAGGAATGGTTCAAAACATAGCCAGTAAGAAGAGTCAGTCTTCTTGTACTTAAGTCGGCATTGCGCCTTTTGTATTTAATAACGATGCAATTTCTGTGTTTCATCGTCAATAAGAAGGTCCAAGGGATACAGTAAACCTGGATTGAAGCATCGGAATCTATAACTAGTGTCACACGAATGGCTCAAAGCATAGGCAGCAAGAAGAGTCTGTCATCTTGTACTTAAGTCGGCATTGTGCCATTTGTATTTAATTCCGATGCAATTTCTGTGTTTCATCGTCAATAAGGAGGTCCAAGGAATACAGTAAACCTGAAGTGAAGCATAGGAATCTATAACTAGTGTCACAGGAATGGTTCAAAACATAGTCAGTAAGAAGAGTCAGTCTTCTTGTACTTAAGTCGGCATTGTGCCTTTTGTATTTAATTCCGATGCAATTTCTGTGTTTCATCGTCAATAAGAAGGTCCAACGGATACAGTAAACCGGGGGTAAAGCATCGGAATCAATAACTAGTGTCACAGAAATGGTTCAAATCATAGTCGGTAAAAAGAGTCAGTCTTCTAGTACTTACGTCGGCATTGTGCCTTTTGAATCAAATTCCGATGCAATTTCTGTGTTTCATCGTCAATGAGAAGGTCCAAGGGTTACAGAAAAATTGGAGTGAAGCATCGGAATCTATAACTAGTGTCACATGAATGGTTCAAAACATAGTCAGTAAGAAGAGTCTGTCTTCTTGTACTTAAGCCGGCATTGTGCCTTTTCTATTTAATTCCGATGCCATTTCTGTGTTTCATCGTCAATAAGAAGGTCCATGGGATACAGTAAACCTGGAGTGATGCATCGGAATCTATTACTAGTGTCACAGGAATGAATCAAATCATAGTCAGTAAGAAGAGTCAGTCTTCTTGTACTTAAGTCGGCATTGTGCCTTTTGTATTTAATTCCGATGCAATTTCTGTGTTTCATCGTCAACAAGAAGGTCCAAGGGATACATTAAACCTGAATTGAAGCATTGGAATCTATAACTAGTGTCACAGGAATGGTTCAAAACATAGACAGTAGGAAGAGTCAGTCTTCTTGCACTTAAGTCGGCATTGTGCGTCTTCTATTTAATTCCGATGAAATTTCTGTGTTTCATCGTCAATAAGAAGGTCCAAGGAATACAGTAAACCTGAAGTGAAGCATCGGAATCTATAACTAGTGTCACAGGAAAGGTTCAAAACATAGACAGTAGGAAGAGTCAGTCTTCTTGTACTTAATTCGGGATTGTGCCTTTTGTATATTATTCCGATGCATTTTCTGTGATTCATCGTCAATAAGGAGGTCCAAGGGATACAGTAAACCTGGAGTGAAGCATCGGAATCTATAACTAGTGTCACAGGAATTTTTCAAAACATAGTCAGTAAGAAGAGTCCGTATTCTTGTACTTCAGTCGGCATTGTGCCTTTTGTATCTAATTCTGATGCAATTTCTGTGTTTCATCATCAATAAGAAGGTCCAAATGATTCAGTAAACCGGGAGTGAAGCATCGGAATCTATAACTAGTGTCACAGGAATGGTTCAAAACATAGACAGTAAGAAGAGTCAGTCTTCTTGTACTTAAGTCGGCATTGCGCCATTTGTATTTAATAACGATGCAATTTTTGTGTTTCATCGTCCATAAGAAGGTCCAAGGGATACAGTAAACCTGGATTTAAGCATCGGAATCTATAACTAGTGTCACAGGAATGGTTCAAAGCATAGACAGTAAGAAGAGTCTGTCTTCTTGTACTTAAGTCGGCATTGTGCCATTTGTATTTAATTCCGATGCAATTTTTTTGTTTCATCGTCAATAAGAAGGTCGAAGGGATACAGTAAACCTGAGGTGAAGCACTGGAATCTAAAACTGGTCTCAGAAGGTCGGTTCATAACAGACAGTAAGAAGAGTCAGTCTTCGTGTACTTATGACGGCATTGTGCATTTAGTATTAAATTCCGATTCAATTTCTGTGTTTCATCGTTAATAAGAAGGTCCAAGGGATACAGTAACCCTGAAGTGAAGCATCGGAATCTATAACTAGTGCACAGGAATGTTTCAAAACATAGTCAGTAAGAAGAGTCTGTCTTCTTGTACTTAGGTCGGCATTGTGCCTTTTCTATTTAATTCCGATGCAATTTCTGTGTTTCATCGTCTATAAGATGGTCCAAGGGATACAGTAAACCTGGAGTGAAACATCGGAATCTATAAGTAGTGTCACATGAATGGTTCAAAACATAGTCAGTAAGAAGAGTCAGTCTTCTTGTACTTAAGTCGGCATATCGCCATTTGTATTTAATAACGATGCAATTGCTGTGTTTCATCGCCAATAAGAAGGTCCAAGGGATACAGTAAACCTGGATTGAAGCATCGGGATCTATAACTAGTGTCACAGGAATGGTTCAAAGCATAGACAGTAAGAAGAGTCTGACATCTTGTTCTTAAGTCGGCATTGTGCCTTTTGTATTTAATTCCGATGCAATTTCTGTGTTTCATCGTCAATAAGGAGGTCCAAGGAATACAGTAAACCTGGAGTGAAGCATAGGAATCTATAACTAGAGTCACAGGAATGGTTCAAAACATAGTCAGTAAGAATAGTCAGTCTTCTTGTACTTAAGCCTGCATTGTGCCTTTTGTATTTAATTCCGATGCAATTTCTGTGTTTCATCGTCAATAAGAAGGTCCAAGGGATATAGTAAACCGGGAGTAAAGCATCGGAAACTATAACTAGTGTCACAGGAATGGTTCAAATCATAGTCAGTAAGAAGAGTCAGTCTTCTAGTACTTACGTCTTCATTGTGCCTTTTGTATTAAATTCTGATGCAATTTCTGTGTTTCATCGTCAATGAGAAGGTCCAAGGGATACAGAAAAATTGGAGTGAAGCATCGGAATCTATAACTAGTGTCACATAAATGGTTCAAAACATAGACAGTAAGAAGAGTAAGTCTGCTTGTATTTATGTCGGCATTGAGCACTTTGTATTTAATTCCGATGCAATTTCTGTGTTTCATCGTCAATAAGAAGGCCCAATGGATACAGTAAACCTGAAGTGATGCATCGTACTCTAAAACTGGTCTCACAGGATACATTCAAATCATAGACAGTAAGAAGAGTCAGTCTTCTTGTTCTTAAGTCGGCATTGTGCCTTTTGTATTTAATTCCGATGCAATTTTTTTGTTTTATCGTCAATAAGAAGGTCGAAGGGATACAGTAAACCTGAGGTGAAGCACTGGAATCTAAAACTGGTCTCACAAGGTCGGTTCATAACGGACAGTAAGAAGAGTCAGTCTTCGTGTACTTATGACGGCATTGTGCATTCAGTATTAAATTCCGATACAATTTCTGTGTTTCATCGTTAATAAGAAGGTCCAAGGGATACAGTAAACCTGAAGTGAAGCATCGGAATCTATAACTAGTGTCACAGGAATGTTTCAAAACATAGTCAGTAAGAAGAGTCTGTCTTCTTGTACTTAAGTCGGCATTGTGCCTTTTCTATTTAATTACGATGCAATTTCTGTGTTTAATCGTCAATAAGAAGGTCCAAGGGATACAGTAAACCTGGAGTGAAGCATCGGAAATTATAACTAGTGTCACTGGAATGGTTCAAAGCATAGACAGTAAGTAGAGTCAGTCATCTTGTACTTAAGTCGGCATTCAGCGTCTTCTATTTAATTCCGATGCAATTTCTGTGTTTCATCGTCAATAAGGAGGTCCAAGGGATACAGTAAACCTGGAGTGAAGCATCGGAATCTATAACTAGTGTCACAGGAATGGTTCAAAACATAGTCAGGAAGAAGAGTCCGTCTTCTTGTACTTAAGTCGGCATTGTGCCTTTTGTATCTAATTCTGATGCAATTTCTGTGTTTCATCATCAATAAGAAGGTCCAAGGGATTCAGTAAACCGGGAGTGAAGCATCGGAATCTATAACTAGTGTCACAGGAATGGTTCAAAACATAGTCAATAGGTAGAGCCAGTCTTCTTGTACTTAAGTCGGCAGTGTGCATTTTGTATTTAATTCCGATGCAATTTCTGTGTTTCATCGTCAATAAGAAGGTCCAAGGGATACAGTAAACCTGAAGTGAAGCATCGGAATCTATAACTAGTGTCACAGGAATGGTTCAAAACATAGTCAGTAAGAAGAGTCAGTTTTCTTGTACTTCAGTCGCCAATGCGCCTTTTGTATTTAATAACGATGCAATTTCTGTGTTTCATCGTCCATAAGAAGGTCCAAGGGATACAGCAATCCTGGATTGAAGCATCGGAATCTAAGTAGTGTCACAGGAATGGTTCAAAGCATAGACAGTAAGAAGAGTCTGTCTTCTTGTACTTAAGTCGGCATTGTGCCTTTTGTATTTAATTCCGATGCAATTTCTGTGTTTCATCGTCAATAAGAAGGTCCAAGGGATACAGTAAACCGGGAGTAAACAATCGGAATCTATAACTAGTGTCACAGGAATGGTTTAAGTCATAGTCAGTAAGAAGAGTCTGTCTTCTAGTACTTACGTCGGCATTGTGCCTTTTGTATTAAATTCTGATGCAATTTCTGTGTTTCATATCAATGAGAAGGTCCAAGGGATACAGAAAAATTGGAGTGAAGCATCGGAATCTATAACTAGTGTCACATGAATGGTTCAAAGCATAGACAGTAAGAAGAGTCAGTCTTCTTGTATTTATGTCGTCGTTGAGGCCTTTGTTTTTAATTCCGATGCTATTTCTGTGTTTCATCGTCAATAAGAAGGCCCAATGGATACAGTAAACCTGAAGTGATGCATCGTAATCTAAATCTGGTCTCACAGGAAACATTCAAATTATAGACAGTTAGAAGAGTCAGTCTTCTTGTTCTTAAGTCGGCATTGTGCCTTTTGTATTTAATTCCGATGCAATTTTTTTTGTTTCATCGTCAATAAGAAGGTCCAAGGGATACAGTAAACCTGAAGTGAAGCATCGGAATCTATAACTAGTGTCACAGGAATGTTTCAAAACATAGTCAGTAAGAAGAGTCTGTCTTCTTGTACTGAAGTCGGCATTGTGCCTTTTCTATTTAATTCCGATGTAATTTCTGTGTTCCATCGTCAATAAGAAGGTCCAAGGGATACAGTAAACCTGGAGTGAAGCATCGGAAATTATAACTAGTGTCGCTGGAATGGTTCAAAGCATAGACAGTAAGAAGAGTCAGTCTTCTTGTACTTAAGTCGGCATTGTCCCTTTTGTATTTCATTCCGATGCAATTTCTGTGTTTCATCGTCAACAAGAAGGTCCAGGGGATACATTAAGCCTGAAGTGAAGCATCGAAATCTATAACTAGTGTCACAGGAATGGTTCTAAACATAGACAGTAGGAAGAGTCAGTCTTCTTGTACTTAAGTCGGCATTGTGCCATTTCTATTTAATTCCGATGCAATTTCTGTGTTTCATCGTCAATAAGAAGGTCCAAGGGATACAGTAAACCTGGAGTGAAGCATCGGAATCTATAACTAGTGTCACAGGTATGGCTCAAGACATAGACAGTAGGAAGAGTCAGACTTCTTGTACGTAAGTCAGCATTGTGCCTTTTGTATTTAATTCCGATGAAATTTCTGTGTTTCATAGTCAATAAGAAGGTCAGAGGGATAGAGAAAACCTGAAGTGAAGCATCGGAATCTATAAATAGTGTCACAGGAATGGTTCAAAACATAGACAGTAGGAAGAGTCAGACTTTTTGTACTTAAGTCGGCATTGTGCCTTTTGTATTTTATTCCGATGCAATTTCTGTGTTTCATCGTCAATAAGAAGGTCCAAGGGATACAGTAAACCTGAAGTGAGGCATCGGATTCTGTAACTAGTGTCATAGGAATGGTTCAACCATAGAGATTAAGAAGAGTCAGTCTTCTTGTACTTAAGTCAGCATTGTGCCTTTTGTATTAAATTCCGATGCAATTTCTGTGTTTCATCGTCAATATGAAGGTCTAAGGGATACCGTAAACCTGAAGTGAAGCATCGGAATCTATAAGTAGTGTCACAGGATTGGTACAAAACATAGTCAGTAAGAAGAGTCAGTCTTCTTGTACTTAAACCGGCATTGCGCCTTGTGTATTTAACTCCGATGCAATTTCTGTGTTTCATCGTCAATAAGAAGGACCAAGGGATACAGTAAACCTGGATTGAAGCATCGGAATCTATAACTAGTGTCACAGGAATGGTTCAAGGCATAGACAGTAAGAAGAGTCAGTCTTCTTGTACTTAAGTCGGCATTGTGCCTTTTGTATTTAATTCCGATGCAATTTCTGTGTTTCATCGTCAATAAGGAGGTAGAAGGGATACAGTAAACCTGGAGTGAAGCATCGGAATCTATAACTAGTGTCACAGGAATGGTTCAAAACATAGTCAGTAAGAAGAGTAAGTCTTCTTGTACTTAAGTCGGCATTGTGCCTTTTGTATTTAATTCCGATGCAATTTCTGTGTTTCATCGTCAACAAGATGGTCCAAGGGATACATTAAACCTGAAGTGAAGCATCGGAATCTATAACTAGTGTCACAGGAATGGTTCAAAACATAGACAGTAGGAAGAGTAATTCTTCTTGTACTTAAGTCGGCATTGTGCCTTTTCTATTTAATTCCGATGCAATTTCTGTGTTTCATCGTCAATAAGAAGTTCCAAGGGATACAGTATTCCTGGAGTGAACTATCGGAATCTATAACTAGTGTCACAGGAATGGTTCAAAACATAGACAGTAGGAAGAGTCAGTCTTCTTGTACTTAAGTCGGCATTGTGCCTTTTGTATTTAATTCCGATGCAATTTCTATGTTTCATCGTCAATCAGAAGGTCAGAGGGAGACAGTAAACCTGAAGTGAAGCATGGGAATCTATAACTAGTGTCACAGGAAAGGTTCAAAACATAGACAGTAGGAAGAGTCAGTCTTCTTGTACTTAAGTCGGCATTGTGCCTTTTCTATATAATTCCGATGCAATTTCTGTGTTTCATCGTCAATAAGAAGGTCCAAGGGATTCAGTAGACCTGAAGTGAAGCATCGGAATCTATAACTAGTGTCACAGGAATGGTTCAAAACATAGTCACTAAGAAGAGGCAGTCTTCTTGTACTTAAGTCGGCATTGTGCCTTTTGTATTCACTTCCGATGGAATTTCTGTGTGTCATCGTCAATAAGAAGGTCCAAGGGACACAGTAAACCTGGAGTGAAGCATCGGAATCTATAACTAGTGTCACAGGAATGGTTCAAAACGTAGACAGTAAGAAGAGTCAGTCTTCTTGTATTTACGTCGCCATTGTGCCTTTTGTATTTAATTCCGATACAATTTCTGTGTTTCATCGTCAATGAGAAGGTCCAAGGGATACAGTAAACCTGAAGTGAAGCATCGGAATCTATAACTAGTGTCACAGGAATGGATCAAATCATAGTCAGTAAGAAGAGTCAGTCTTCTTGTACTTAAGTCGGCATTGTACCTTTTGTATTTAATTCCGAGGCAATTTCTGTGTTTCATCGTAAAGAAGATGGTCGAAGGGATACAGTAAACCTGGAGTGAAGCATCGGAATCTATAACTAGTGTCACTGGGATGGTTCGAAACATAGACAGTAAGAAGAGTCAGTATTCTTGTACTTAAGCCGGCATTGTAACTTTTGTATTTAATTCCGATGCAATTTCTGTGTTTCATCGTCAATAAGAAGCTCCAAGGGATACAGTAAACCTGGAGTGAAGCATCGGAATCTATAACTAGTGTCTCAGCGATGGTTAAAACATAGAGGGTCCGAAGAGTCAGTATTCTTGTACTTAAGTCGGCATTGTGCCTTTTGTATTTAATTCCGATGCGATTTCTGTGTTTCATCGTGAATAAGAAGGTCAGAGGGATACAGTAAATCTGAAGTGAAGCATCGGAATCTATAACTAGTGTCACAGGAATGGTTCAAACATAGACAGTAAGAAGAGCAAGTCTTCTAGTACTATAGTCGGCATTGTGCCTTTTGTATTTAATTCCGATGCAATTTCTGTGTTTCATCGTCAATACGAAGGTCAGAGGGATACAGAAAAACTGAAGTGAAGGATCGGAATCCATAACTAGTGTCACAGGAATGGTTAAAATCATAGACAATAAGAAGAGTCAGTCTTCTTGTACTTAAGTCAGCATTGCGCTTTTTGTATTTAATTCCGATGCAATTTCTATGTCTCATCGTCAATGAGATTGTCAGAGGGATACAGTAAACCTGGAGTGAAGAATCGGAATCTATAGCTAGTGTCACAGGAATGGTTCAAAACATAGACAGTAGGAAGAGTCATTCTTCTTGTACTTAAGTTGGCATTGTGCCTTTTCTATTTAATTCCGATGCAATTTCTGTGTTTCATCGTCAATAAGAATGTCCAAGGGATACAGTATTCCTGGAGTGAAGCATCGGAATCTATAACTAGTGTCACAGGAATGGTTCAAAACATAGACAGTAGGAAGAGTCAGTCTTCTTGTACTTAAGTCGGCATTGTGCCTTTTGTATTTAATTCCGATGCAATTTCTGTGTTTCATCGTCAATCAGAAGGTCAAAGGGATACAGTAAACCTGGAGGGACGCAGCGGAATCTATAACTAGTGTCACAGGAATGAATCAAACATAGTCAGTAAGAAGAATCAGTCTTCTTGTACTTAAGTAGGCATTGTCCCTTTTGTATTTCATTCCGATGCAATTTCTGTGTTTCATCGTCAACAAGAAGGTCCAGGGGATACAATAAACCTGAAGTGAAGCATCGAAATCTATAACTAGTGTCACAGGAATGGTTCTAAACATAGACAGTAGGAAGAGTCAGTCTTCTTGTACTTAAGTCGGCATTGTGCCATTTCTATTTAATTCCGATGCAATTTCTGTGTTTCATCGTCAATAAGAAGGTCCAAGGGATACAGTAAACCTGGAGTGAAGCATCGGAATCTATAACTAGTGTCACAGGTATGGCTCAAGACATAGACAGCAGGAAGAGTCAGTCTTCTTGTACGTAAGTCAGCATTGTGCCTTTTGTATTTAATTCCGATGCAATTTCTGTGTTTCATAGTCAATAAGAAGGTCAGAGGGATACAGTAAACCTGAAGTGAAGCATCGGAATCTATAACTAGTGTCACAGGAATGGTTCAAAACATAGACAGTAGGAAGAGTGAGACTTCTTGTACTTAAGTCGGCATTGTGCCTTTTTTATTTTATTCCGATGCAATTTCTGTGTTTCATCGTCAATAAGAAGGTCCAAGGGATACAGTAAACCTGAAGTGAAGCATCGGATTCTGTAACTAGTGTCATAGGAATGGTTCACCCATAGAGATTAAGAAGAGTCAGCCTTCTTGTACTTATGTCGGCATTGTGCCTTTTGTATTAAATTCCGATGCAATTTCTGTGTTTCATCGTCAATAAGAAGGACTAAGGGATACCGTAAACCTGAAGTGAAGCATCGGAATCTATAAGTAGTGTCACAGGATTGGTACAAAACATAGTCAGTAAGAAGAGTCAGTCTTCTTGTACTTAAACCGGCATTGCGCCTTTTGTATTTAATTCCGATGTAATTTCTGTGTTTCATCGTCAATAAGAAGGACCAAGGGATACAGTAAACCTGGATTGAAGCATCGGAATCTATAACTAGTGTCACAGGAATGGTTCAAGTCATAGACAGTAAGAAGAGTCAGTCTTCTTGTACTTAAGTCGGCATTGTGCCTTTTGTATTTAATTCCGATGCAATTTCTGTGTTTCATCGTCAATAAGGAGGTCCAAGGGATACAGTAAACCTGGAGTGAAGCATCGGAATCTATAACTAGTGTCACAGGAATAGTTCAAAACATAGTTAGTAAGAAGAGTCAGTCTTCTTGTACTTATGTCGGCATTGTGCCTTTTGTATTTAATTCCGATGCAGTTTCTGTGTTTCATCGTCAACAAGATGGTCCAAGGGATACATTAAACCTGAAGTGAAGCATCGGAATCTATAACTAGTGTCACAGGAATGGTTCAAAACATAGACAGTAGGAAGAGTAATTCTTCTTGTACTTAAGTCGGCATTGTGCCTTTTCTATTTAATTCCGATGCAATTTCTGTTTTTCGTCGTCAATAAGAAGTTCCAAGGGATACAGTATTCCTGGAGTGAAGCATCGGAATCTATAACTAGTGTCACAGGAATGGTTCAAAACATAGACAGTAGGAAGAGTCAGTCATCTTGTACTTAAGTCGGCATTGTGCCTTTTGTATTTACTTCCGATGCAATTTCTGTGTTTCATCGTCAATCAGAAGGTCAGAGGGAGACAGTAAACCTGAAGTGAAGCATGGGAATCTATAACTAGTGTCACAGGAAAGGTTCAAAACATAGACAGTAGGTAGAGTCAGTCTTCTTGTACTTAAGTCGGCATTGTGCCTTTTCTATATAATTCCGATGCAATTTCTGTGTTTCATCGTCAATAAGAATGTCCAAGGGATTCAGTAAACCTGAAGTGAAGCATCGGAATCTATAACTAGTGTCACAGGAATGGTTCCAAACATAGTCAGTAAGAAGATGCAGTCTTCTTGTACTTAAGTCGGCATTGTGCCTTTTGTATTCAATTCCGATGCAATTTCTGTGTGTCATCGTCAATAAGAAGGTCCAAGGGACACAGTAAACCTGGAGTGAAGCATCGGAATCTATAACTAGTGTCACAGGAATGGTTCAAAACATAGACAGTAAGAAGAGTCAGTCTTCTTGTATTTACGTCGCCATTGTGCCTTATGTATTTAATTCCGATACAATTTCTGTGTTTCATCGTCAATGAGAAGGTCCAAGGGATACAGTAAACCTGAAGTGAAGCATCGGAATCTATAACTAGTGTCACAGGAATGGATCAAATCATATTCAGTAAGAAGAGTCAGTCTTCTTGTACTTAAGTCGGCATTGTACCTTTTGTATTTAATTCCGAGGCAATTTCTGTGTTTCATCGTAAATAAGATGGTCCAAGGGATACAGTAAACCTGGAGTGAAGCATCGGAATCTATAACTAGTGTCACTGGGATGGTTCGAAACATAGACAGTAAGAAGAGTCAGTATTCTTGTACTTAAGCCGGCATTGTAACTTTTGTATTTAATTCCGATGCAATTTCTGTGTTTCATCGTCAATAAGAAGCTCCAAGGGAAACAGTAAACCTCGAGTGAAGCATCTGAATCTATAACTAGTGTCTAAGCGATGGTTAAAACATAGACGGTCCGAAGAGTCAGTATTCTTGCGCTTAAGTCGGCATATTGCCTTTTGTATTTAATTCCGATACCATTTCTGTGTTTCATCGTCAATAAGAAGGTCAGAGGGATACAGTAAATCTGAAGTGAAGTATCGGAATCTATAACTAGTGTCACAGGAATGGTTCAAACATAGACAGTAAGAAGAGCAAGTCTTCTAGTACTTGAGTCCGCATTGTGCCTTTTGTATTTGATTTCCGATGCAATTTCTGTGTTTCATCGTCAATACGAAGGTCAGGGGGATACAGTAAAACTGAAGTGAAGGATCGGAATCTATAATTAGTGTCACAGGAATGGTTAAAATCATAGACAATAAGAAGAGTCAGTCTTCTTGTACTTAAGTCGGCATTGCGCTTTTTGTATTTAATTCCGATGCAATTTCTATGTCTCATCGTCAATACGACGGTCAGGGGGATACAGTAAACCTGGAGTGAAGCATCGGAATCTATAACTAGTGTCACAGGAATGGTTCAAAACAGAGACAGTAGGAAGAGTCAGTCTTCTTGTACTTAAGTCGGCATTGTGCCTTTTGTATTTAATTCCGATGCAATTTCTATGTTTCATCGTAAATAAGAAGGTCAGGGGGATACAGTAAAACTGAAGTGAAGCATCGGAATCTATAACTAGTGTCACAGGAATGGTTAAAAACATAGACAGTAAGAAGAGTCAGTCTTCTTGTACTTAAGTCGGCATTGCGCTTTTTGTATTTAATTCCGATGCAATTTCTGTGTTTCATCGTCAACGAGAATGTCAGAGGGATACAGTAAACCTGAAGTGAAGCATCGGAATCTAAAACTAGTGTCACAGGAATGGTTCAAATCATAGACAGTAGGAAGAGTCAGTATTCTTGTTCTTAAGTCGGCATTGTGCCTTTTCTATTTAATTCCGATGCAATTTCCGTGTTTCATCGTCAATTAGAAGGTCAGAGGGATACAGTAAACCTGAAGTGAAGCATCGGAATCTATAACTAGTGTCACAGGAAAGGTTCAAACCATAGACAGTAGGAAGAGTCAGTCTTCTTGTACTTATGTCGGCATTGTGCCTTTTCTATATAATTCCGATGCAATTTCTGTTTTTCATCGTCAATAAGAAGGTCCAAGGGATACAGTAAACCTGAAGTGAAGCATCGGAATCTATAACTAGTGTCACAGGAATGGTTCAAGACATAGTCAGTAAGAAGAGACAGTCTTCTTGTACTTAAGTCGGCATTGTGCCTTTTTTATTCAATTCCGGTGCAATTTCTGTGTGTCATCGTCAATAAGAAGGTCCAAGGAACACAGCAAACCTGGAGTGAAGCATCGGAATCTATAACTAGTGTCGCAGGAATGGTTCAAAACATAGACAGTAAGAAGAGTCAGTCTTCTTGTATTTAAGTCGGCATTGTGCCTTTTGTATTTAAATGCGATACAATTTCTGTGTCTCATCGTCATTGAGAAGGTCCAAGGGATACAGTAAACCTGAAGTGAAGCATCGGAATCTATAACTAGTGTCACAGGAATGGTTCAAATCATAGTCAGTAAGAAGAGTCAGTCTTCTTGTACTTAAGTCGGCATTGTACCTTTTGTATTTAATTCCGAGGCAATTTCTGTGTTTCATCCTAAATACGAAGCTACATGGGATACAGTAAACCTCAATTGAAGCATCGGAATCTATAACTAGTGTCTCAGCGATGGTTAAAACATAGACGGTACGAAGAGTCAGTATTCTTGTACTTAAGTCGGCATTGTGCCTTTTGTATTTAATTCCAATGCAATTTCTGTGTTTCATCGTCAATAAAAAGGTCAGAGGGATACAGTAAACCTGGAGTGAAGCATCGGAATCTATAACTAGTGTCTCAGCGATGGTTAAAACATTGATGGTAAGAAGAGTCAGTATTCTTGTACTTAAGTCGGCATTGTGCCTTTTGTATTTAATTCCGGTGCGATTTCTGTGTTTCATCGTCAATAAGAAGGTCAGAGGGATACAGTAAACCTGAAGTGAAGCATCTGAATCTATAACTAGTGTCACAGGAATAGTTCAAAGCATAGACAGGAAGAAGAGCCAGTCTTCTTGTACTTGAGTCGGCATTGTGCCTTTTGTATTTAATTCCGATGCAATTTCTGTGTTCATCGTCAATACGACGGTCAGGGGGATACAGTAAATTTGAAGTGAAGCATCGGAATCTATAACTATTGTCACAGGAATGGTTCAAAACATAGACAGTAAGAAGAGTCAGTCTTCTAGTACTTGAGTCGGCATTGTGCATTTTGTATTTAATTCCGATGCAATTTCTGTGTTTCATCGTCAACGAGAATGTCAGAGGGATCCAGTAAACCTGAAGTGAAGCATCGGAATCTAAAGCTAGTGTCACAGGAATGGTTCAAATCATAGACAGTAGGAAGAGTCAGTCTTCTTGTTCTTAAGTCGGCATTGTGCCTTTTCTATTTAATTCCGTTGCAATTTCCGTGTTTCATCGTCAATAAGAAGGTCCAAGGGACATAGTAAACCTGGAGTGAAGCATCGGAATCTATAACTAGTGTCACAGGAATGGTTCACATCATAGTCAGTAAGAAGAGTCAGTATTCTTGTACTTAAGCCGGCATTGTGCCTTTTGTATATAATTTCGATGCAATTTCTGTGTTTCATTGTCAATAAGAAGTTCCAAGGGATACAGTAAACCTGGAGTGAAGCATCGGAATCTATAACGAGTGTCTCAGCTATGGTTAAAACGTAGACGGTAAGAAGAGTCAGTATTCTTGTACTTAAGTCGGCATTATGCCTTTTGTATTTAATTCCGGTGCGATTTCTGTGTTTCATCGTCAATAAAAAGGTCAGAGGGATACAGTAAACCTGTAGTGAAGCATCTGAATCTATAACTAGTGTCACAGGAATGGTTCAAAGCATAGACAGGAAGAAGAGCCAGTCTTCTTGTACTTGAGTCGGCATTGTGCCTTTTGTATTTAATTCCGATGCAATTTCTGTGTTCATCGTCAATAAGACGGTCAGGGAGATACAGTTAATCTGAAGTGAAGCATCGGAATCTATAACTAGTTTCACAGGAATAGTTCAAAACGTAGACAGTAAGAAGAGTCAGTCTTCTAGTACTTGAGTCGGCATTGTGCCTTTTGTATTTAATTCCGATGCAATTTCTGTGTTTCATCGTCAATAAGAAGGACAGGGGGATACAGTAAAACTGAAGTGAAGCATCGGAATCTATAACTAGTGTCACAGGAATCGTTAAAAACATAGACAGTGAGAAGAGTCAGTCTTCTTGTACATAAGTCGGCATTGCGCTTTTTGTATTTAATTCCGATGCAATTCCTGTGTTTCATCGTCAATGAGAATGTCAGAGGGATACAGTAAACCTGAAAGGAAGCATCGGTATCTAAAACTAGTGTCACAGGATTGGTTCAAATCATAGACAGTAGGAAGAGTCAGTCTTCTTGTGCTTAAGTCGGCATTGTGCCTTTTCTATTTAATTTCGATGCAATTTCCGTGTTTCATCGTCAATAAGAAGGTCCAAGGGACACAGTAAACCTGGAGTGAAGCATCGGAATCTATAACTAGTGTCACAGGAATGGTTCAAAACGTAGACGGTAAGAATAGTCAGTATTCTTGTACTTAAGTCGGCATTGTGCCTTTTGTATTTAATTCCCCTGCGATTTCTGTGTTTCATCGTCAATAAGAAGGTCAGAGGGATACAGTAAACCTGTACTGAAGCATCTGAATCTATAACTAGTATCACAGGAATGGTTCAAAGCATAGACAGGAAGAAGAGCCAGTCTTCTTGTACTTGAGTCGGTATTGTGCCTTTTGTATTTAATTCCGATGCAATTTCTGTGTTCATCGTCAATACGACGGTCAGGGGGATACAGTAAATCTGAAGTGAAGCATCGGAATCTATAACTAGTGTCACAGGAATGGTTTAAAACATAGACAGTAAGAAGAGTCAGTCTTCTAGTACTTGAGTCGGCATTGTGCCTTTTGTATTTAATTCCGATGCAATTTCTGTGTTTCATAGTCAATAAGAAGGACAGGGGGATACAGTAAAACTGAAGTGAAGCATCGGAATCTGTAACTAGTGTCACAGGAATCGTTAAAAACATAGACGGTAAGAAGAGTCAGTCTTCTTGTACATAAGTCGGCATTGCGCTTTTTGTATTTAATTCCGATGCAATTTCTGTGTTTCATCGTCAATGAGAATGTCAGAGGGAAACAGTAAACCTGAAGTGAAGCATCGGTATCTAAAACTAGTGTCACAGGATGGTTCAAATCATAGACAGTAGGAAGAGTCAGTCTTCTTGTTCTTAAGTCGGCATTGTGCCTTTTCTATTTAATTCCGATGCAATTTCCGTGTTTCATCGTCAATAAGAAGGTCCAAGGGACACAGTAAACCTGGAGTGAAGCATCGGAATCTATAACTAGTGTCACAGGAATGGTTCACATCATAGTCAGTAAGAAGAGTCAGTATTCTTGTACTTAAGCCGGCATTGAGCCTTTTGTATATAATTTCGATGCAATTTCTGTGTTTCATTGTCAATAAGAAGTTCCAAGGGATACAGTAAACCTGGAGTGAAGCATCGGAATCTATAACGAGTGTCTCAGCTATGGTTAAAACGTAGACGGTAAGAAGAGTCAGTATTCTTGTACTTAAGTCGGCATTGTGCCTTTTGTATTTAATTCCGGTGCGATTTCTGTGTTTCATCGTCAATAAAAAGGTCAGAGGTATACAGTAAACCTGTAGTGAAGCATCTGAATCTATAACTAGTGTCACAGGAATGGTTCAAAGCATAGACAGGAAGACGAGCCAGTCTTCTTGTACTTGAGTCGTCATTGTGCCTTTTGTATTTAATTCCGATGCAATTTCTGTGTTCATCGTCAATACGACGGTCAGGGAGATACAGTTAATCTGAAGTGAAGCATCGGAATCTGTAACTAGTTTCACTGGAATAGTTCAAAACGTAGACAGTAAGAAGAGTCAGTCTTCTAGTACTTGAGTCGGCATTGTGCCTCTTGTATTTAATTCCGATGCAATTTCTGTGTTTCATCGTCAATAAGAAGGACAGGGGGATACAGCAAAACTGAAGTGAAGCATCGGAATCTATAACTAGTGTCACAGGAATCGTTAAAAACATAGACAGTGAGAAGAGTCAGTCTTCTTGTACATAAGTCGGCATTGCGCTTTTTGTATTTAATTCCGATGCAATTTCTGTGTTTCATCGTCAATGAGAATGTCAGAGGGATACAGTAAACCTGAAGTGAAGCATCGGTATCTAAAACTAGTGTCACAGGATGGTTCAAATCATAGACAGTAGGAAGAGTCAGTCTTCTTGTTCTTAAGTCGGCATTGTGCCTTTTCTATTTAATTCCGATGCAATTTCTGTGTTTCATCGTCAATAAGAAGGTCCAAGGGACACAGTAAACCTGGAGTGAAGCATCGGAATCTATAACTAGTGTCACAGGAATGGTTCAAAACATAGACAGTATGAAGAGTCAGTCTTCTTGCACTTAAGTCGGCATTGTGCCTTTTGTATTTAATTCCGATACAATTTATGTGTTTCATCGTCAATAAGAAGGTACAAGGGATACAGTAAACCTGAAGTGAATCATCGGAATCTATAACTAGTGTCACAGGAATGGTTCAAATCATAGTCAGTACGAAGAGTCAGTCTTCTTGTACTTAAGTCGGCATTGTACATTTTGTATTTAATTCCGATGTTTCATTGTAAATAAGAAGGTACAAGGGATACAGTAAACCTGGAGTGAAGCATCGGTATCTATAACTAGTGTCACAGGAATGGTTCAAAACATAGACAGTAGGAAGAGTCAGTCTTCGTGTACTTAAGTCGGCATTGTGCCTTTTCTATATAATGGCGATGCAATTTCTGTGTTTCATCGTCAATAAGAAGGTCCAAGGGATACAGTAAACCTGGAGTGAAGCATCGGCATCTATAACTAGTGTCACAGGGATGGTTCGAAACATAGACACTAAGAAGAGTCAGTATTCTTGTACTTAAGCCGGCATTGTGCATTTTGTATTGATTTCCGATGCAATTTTTGTGTTTCATCGTCAATAAGAACCTCCAAGGGATACAGTAAGTTTGAAGTGAAGCATCGGAATCTAAAACTAGTGTCACAGGAATGGTTCAAATCATAGACAGTAGGAAGAGTCAGTCTTCTTGTGCTTAAGTCGGCATTGTGCCTTTTCTATTTAATTCCGATGCAATTTCCGTGTTTCATCGTCAATCAGAAGGTCCAAGGGACACAGTAAACCTGGAGTGAAGCATCGGAATCTATAACTAGTGTCACAGGAATGGTTCAAAACGTAGACGGTAAGAAGAGTCAGTATTCTTGTACTTAAGTCGGCATTGTGCCTTTTGTATTTAATTCCGGTGCGATTTCTGCGTTTCATCGTCAATAAGACGGTCAGAGGGATACAGTAAACCTGTACTGAAGCATCTGAATCTATAACTAGTATCACAGGAATGGTTCAAAGCATAGACAGGAAGAAGAGCCAGTCTTCTTGTACTTCAGTCGGTATTGTGCCATTTGTATTTAATTCCGATGCAATTTCTGTGTTCATCGTCAATACGACGGTCAGGGGGATACAGTAAATCTGAAGTGAACCATCGGAATCTATAACTAGTGTCACAGGAATGGTTCAAAACATAGACAGTAAGAAGAGTCAGTCTTCTAGTACTTGGGTCGGCATTGTGCCTTTTGTATTTAATTCCGATGCAATTTCTGTGTTTCATAGTCAATAAGAAGGACAGGGGGATACAGTAAAACTGAAGTGAAGCATCGGAATCTATAACTAGTGTCACAGGAATCGTTAAAAACATAGACAGTAAGAAGAGTCAGTCTTCTTGTACATAAGTCGGCATTGCGCTTTTTGTATTTAATTCCGATGCAATTTCTGTGTTTCATCGTCAATGAGGATGTCAGAGGGATACAGTAAACCTGAAGTGAAGCATCGGTATCTAAAACTAGTGTCACAGGATGGTTCAAATCATAGACAGTAGGAAGAGTCAGTCTTCTTGTTCTTAAGTCGGCATTGTGCCTTTTCTCTTTAATTCCGATGCAATTTCCGTGTTTCATCGTCAATAAGAAGGTCCAAGGGACACAGTAAACCTAAAGTGAAGCATCGGAATCTATAACTAGTGTCGCAGGAATGGTTCAAAACATAGACAGTATGAAGAGTCAGTCTTCTTGTACTTAAGTCGGCATTGTACATTTTGTATTTAATTCCGATGTTTCATTGTAAATAAGAAGGTACAAGGGATACAGTAAACCTGGAGTGAAGCATCGGTATCTATAACTAGTGTCACAGGAATGGTTCAAAACATAGACAGTAGGAAGAGTCAGTCTTCGTGTACTTAAGTCGGCATTGTGCCTTTTCTATATAATTGCGATGCAATTTCTGTGTTTCATCGTCAATAAGAAGGTCCAAGGGATACAGTAAACCTGGAGTGAAGCATCGGCATCTATAACTAGTGTCACAGGGATGGTTCGAAACATAGACAGTAAGAAGAGTCAGTATTCTTGTACTTAAGCCGGCATTGTGCATTTTGTATTGATTTCCGATGCAATTTTTGTGTTTCATCGTCAATAAGAACCTCCAAGGGATACAGTAAGTTTGAAGTGAAGCATCGGAATCTATAACTAGTGTCACAGGAATGGTTCAAAACATAGACAGTAAGAAGAGTCAGTCTTCTAGTACTTGAGTCGGCATTGTGCCTTTTGTATTTAATTCCATTGTAATTTCTGTGTTTCATCGTCAATAAGAAGGTCCGGGGGATACAGTACATCTGAAGTGAAGCATCGGAATATATAACTAGGGTCACAGGAATGGTTAAAAACATAGACAGTAAGTAGAGTCAGTCTTCTTGTACTTAAGTCGGCATTGCGCTTTTTGTATATAATTCCGATGCAATTTCTGTGTTTCATCGTCAATGAGAAAGTCAGAGAGATACAGTAAACCTGAAGTGAAGCATCGGTATCCAAAACTAGTGTCACAGGATGGTTCAAATCATAGACAGTAGGAAGAGTCAGTCTTCTTGTTCTTAAGTCGGCATTGTGCCTTTTCTATTTAATTCCGATGCAATTTCCGTGTTTCATCGTCAATAAGAAGGTCCAAGGGATACAGTAAACCTGAAGTGAATCATCGGAATCTATAACTAGTGACACAGGAATGGTTCAAATCATAGTCAGTAAGAAGAGTCAGCCTTCTTGTACTTAAGTTGGCATTGTACCTTTTGTATTTAATTCCGATGTTTCATTGTAAATAAGAAGGTCCAAGGGATACAGTAAACCTGGAGTGAAGCATCGGTATCTATAACTAGTCTCACAGGAATGGTTCAAAACATAGACAGTAGGAAGAGTCAGTCTTCTTGTTCTTAAGTCGGCATTGTGCCTTTTCTATATAATTCCAATACAATTTCTGTGTTTCATCGTCAATTAGAGGTTCAGAGGGATACAGTAAACCTGAAGTGAAGCATCGGAATCTATAACTAGTGTCAGAGGAATGGTTCAAACATAGTCAGTAAGAAGAGTCAATATTCTTGTACATAAGTCGGCATTGTGCATTTTGTATTTAATCCAGATGCAATTTCTGTGTTTCATCGTCAATAAGAAGGTACAAGGGATACAGTAAACCTGGAGTGAAGCATCGGAATCTATAACTAACGTCACAGGAATGGTTCAAAACATAGACAATAAGAAGAGTCAGTCTTCTTGCACTTAAGTCGGCATTGTGCCTTTTGTATTTACTTCCGGTACAATTTCTGTGTTTCATCGTCAATAAGAAGGTACAAGGGATACAGTAAACCTGAAGTGAAGCATAGGAATCTATAACTAGTGTCACAGGACTGGTTCAAATCATAGTCAGTAAGAAGAGTCAGTCTTCTTTTACTTAAGTTGGCATTGTACCTTTTGTATTTAATTCCGATGCGATTTCTGTGTTTCATCGTCAATAAGAAGGTCCAAGGGATACACTAAACCTGGAGTGAAGCATCGGCATCTATAACTAGTGTCTCAGCGAGGGTTAAAACATAGACGGTAAGAAGAGTCAGTATTCTTGTACTTAAGTCGGCATTGTGCCTTTTGTAATTAATTCCGGTGCAGTTTCTGTGTTCATCGTCAATACGACGGTCAGGGGGATACGGTAAATCTGAAGTGAAGCATCGGAATCTATAACTAGTGTCACAGGAATGGTTCAAAACATAGACAGTAAGAAGAGTCAGTCTTCTTGTATTTAAGTTGGCATTGTACCTTTTGTATTTAATCCCGATGCAATTTCTGTGTTTCAGCGTAAATAAGAAGGTCCAAGGGATACATTAAACCTGGAGTGAAGCATCGGAATCTATAACTAGTGTCTCAGGAATGGTTAAAACATAGACGGTAAGAAGAGTCAGTATTCTTGTACTTGAGTCGGCATTGTGCCTTTTGTATTTAATTCCGATGCAATTTCTGTGTTCATCGTCAATACGACGGTCAGGTTGATACAGTAAATCTGAAGTGAAGCATCGGAATCTATAACTAGTGTCACAGGAATGGTTCAAATCATAGACAGTAAGAAGAGTCAGTCTTCTAGTACTTGAGTCGGCATTGTGCCTTTTGTATTTAATTCCGATGCAATTTCTGTGCTTCATCGTCAATAAGAAGGTCAGGGGGATACAGTAAATCTGAAGTGAAGCATCGGAATCTATAACTAGTGTCACATTAATGGTTAAAAACATAGACGGCAAGAAGAGTCAGTCTTCTTGTACTTAAGTCGTCATTGCGCTTTTTGTATTTAATTCCGATGCAATTTCAGTCTTTCATCGTCAATGAGAATGTCAGAGGGATACAGTAAACCTAAAGTGAAGCATCGGAATCTAAAACTAGTGTCACAGGAATGGTTCAAATCATAGACAGTAGGAAGAGTCAGTCTTCTTGTTCTTAAGTCGGCATTGTGCCTTTTCTATTTAATTCCGATGCAATTTCCGTGTTTCATCGTCAATAAGAAGGTCCAAGGGACACAGTAAACCTGGAGTGAAGCATCGGAATCCATAACTAGTGTCACAGCAATGGTTCAAAACATAGACAGTAAGAACAGTCAGTCATCTTGTACTTAAGTCGGAATGTGCCTTTTGTATTTAATTCCGATGCAATTTCTGTGTTTCATCGTCAATAAGAGGGTCAGAGGGATACAGTAAACCTGAAGTGAAGCATCGGAATCTATAACTAGTGTCAGAGGAATGGTTCAAAACATAGTCAGTAAGAAGAGTCAGTCTTTTGTACATAAGTCGGCATTGTGCCTTTTGTATTTAATCCAGATGCAATTTCTGTGTTTCATCGTCAATACGAAGGTCCAAGGGATACAGTTAACCTGGAGTGAAGCATCGGAATCTATAACTAGTGTCACAGGAATGGTTCAAATCATAGACAGTAAGAAGAGTCAGTCTTCTTGCACTTAAATCGGCATTGTGCCTTTTGTATTCAATTCCGATACAATATCTGTGTTTCATCGTCAATAAGAAGGTCCAAGGGATACAGTAAACCTGAAGTGTAGCATCGGAATCTATAACTAGTGTCACAGGAATGGTTCAAATCATAGTCAGTAAGAAGAGTCAGTCTTCTTGTACTTAAGTTGGCATTGTACCTTTTGTATTTAATCCCGATGCAATTTCTGTGTTTCAGCGTAAATAAGAAGGTCCAAGGGATACATTAAACCTGGAGTGAAGCATCGGTATCTATAACTAGTGTCACAGGAATGGTTCAAAACATAGACAGTGGGAAGAGTCAGTCTTCTTGTACTTAAGTCGGCATTGTGCCTTTTCTATATAATTCCGATGCAATTTCTGTGTTTCATCGTCAATAAGAAGGTCCAAGGGATACAGTAAACCTGAAGTGAAGCATCGGAATCTATAACTAGTGTCACAGGAATGGTTCAAAACATAGGCAGTAAGAAGAGTCAGTCTTCTTGTACTTAAGTCGCCATTGTGCTTTTTGTATTTAATTCCGATGCAATATCTGTGTGTCATCGTCAATAAGAAGGTCCAAGGGATACAGTAAACCTGCAGTGAAGCATCGGAATCAATAACTAGTGGTACAGGAATGGTTCAAATCATAGTCAGTGAGAAGAGTCAGTCTTCTAGTACTTGAGTCGGCATTGTGCCTTTTGTATTTAATTCCGATGCAATTTCTGTGTTTCATCGTCAATAAGAAGGTCAGGGGGATACAGTAAAACTGAAGTGAAGCATCGGAATCTATAACTAGTGTCACAGGAATGGTTAAAAACATAGACAGTAAGAAGAGTCAGTCTTCTTGTACTTAAGTCGGCATTGCGCTTTTTGTATTTAATTCTGATGCAATTTCTGTGTTTCATCGTCAATAAGACGGTCAGAGGGATACAGTAAACCTGAAGTGAAGCATCGGAATCTATTACTAGTGTCAGAGGAATAGTTCAAATCATAGTCAGTAAGAAGAGTCAGTATTCTTGTACTTAAGCCGGCATTGTGCCTTTCGTATTTAATTCCTATTGAATTTCTGTGTTTCATCGTCAATATGAAGCTCCAAGGGATACAGTAAACCTGGAGTGAAGAATCGGAATCTATAACTAGTGTCTCAGCGAGGGTTAAAACATAGATGGTAAGAAGAGTCAGTATTCTTGTACTTAAGTCGGCATTGTGCCTTTTGTAATTAATTCCGGTGCGATTTCTGTGTTTCATCGTCAATAAGAAGGTCAGAGGGATACAGTAAACCTGAAGTGAAGCATCTGAATCTATAACTAGTGTCACAGAAATGGTTCAAAGCATAGACAGGAAGAAGAGCCAGTCTTCTTGTACTTGAGTCGGCATTGTCCCTTTTGTATTTAATTCCGATGCAATTTCTGTGTTCATCGTCAATACAACGGTCAGGGGGATACAGTAAACTTGAAGTGAAGCATCGGAACCTATAACTAGTGTCACAGGAATGGTTCAAAACATAGACAGTAAGAAGAGTCAGTCTTCTAGTACATGAGTCGGCATTGTGCCTTTTGTATTTAATTCCGATGCAATTTCTGTGTTTCATCGTCAATAAGAAGGTCAGGGGCATACAGTAAAACTGAAGTGAAGCATCGGAATCTCTAACTAGTGTCACAGGAATGGTTAAAAACATAGACAGTAAGAAGAGTCAGTCTTCTTGTACTTAAGTCGGCATTGCGCTTTTTGTATTTAATTCTGATGCAATTTCTGTGTTTCATCGTCAATAAGAGGGTCAGAGGGATACAGTAAACCTGAAGTGAAGCATCGGAATCTATAACTAGTGTCAGAGGAATGGTTCAAAACATAGTCAGTAAAAAGAGTCAATCTTCTTGTACATAAATCGGCATTGTGCCTTTTGTATTTAATCCAGATGCAATTTCTGTGTTTCATCGTCAATAAGAAGGTCCAAGGGATACAGTAAACCTGGAGTGAAGCATCGGAATCTATAACTAGTGTCACAGGGATGGTTCGAATCATAGACAGTAAGAAGAGTCAGTATTCTTGTACTTAAGCCGGCATTGTGCCTTTTGTATTTAATTCCGATGCAATTTCTGTGTTTCATCGTCAATAAGAAGCTCCAAGGGATACAGTAAACCTGGAGTGAAGCATCGGAATCTATAACTAGTGTCTCAGGAATGGTTAAAACATAGACGGTAAGAAGAGTCAGTATTCTTGTACTTAAGTCGGCATTGTGCCTTTTGTATTTAATTCCGATGCGATTTCTGTGTTTGATCGTCAATAAGAAGGTCAGGGGGATACAGTAAATCTGAAGTGAAGCATCGGAATCTATAACTAGTGTCCCAGGAATGGTTCAAAACATAGACAGTAAGAAGAGTCAGTCTTCTAGTACTTGAGTCGGCATTGTGCCTTTTGTATTTAATTCCGATGCAATTTCTGTGTTCATCGTCAATACGACGGTCAGGGGGATACAGTAAATCTGAAGTGAAGCATCGGAATCTATAATTAGTGTCACAGGAATGGTTAAAAACATAGACAGTAAGAAGAGTCAGTCTTCTTGTACTTAAGTCGGCATTGCGCTTTTTGTATTTAATTCAGATGCAATTTCTGTGTTTCATCGTCAATAAGAAGCTCCAAGGGATACAGTAAACCTGGAGTGAAGCATCGGAATCTATAACTAGTGTCTCAGGAATGGTTAAAACATAGACGGTAAGAAGAGTCAGTATTCTTGTACTTAAGTCGGCATTGTGCCTTTTGTATTTAATTCCGATGCAATTTCTGTGTTTCATCGTCAATAAGAAGCTCCAAGGGATACAGTAAACCTGGAGTGAAGCATCGGAATCTATAACTAGTGTCTCAGGAATGGTTAAAACATAGACGGTAAGAAGAGTCAGTATTCTTGTACTTAAGTCGGCATTGTGCCTTTTGTATTTAATTCCGATGCGATTTCTGTGTTTGATCGTCAATAAGAAGGTCAGGGGGATACAGTAAATCTGAAGTGAAGCATCGGAATCTATAACTAGTGTCCCAGGAATGGTTCAAAACATAGACAGTAAGAAGAGTCAGTCTTCTAGTACTTGAGTCGGCATTGTGCCTTTTGTATTTAATTCCGATGCAATTTCTGTGTTCATCGTCAATACGACGGTCAGGGGGATACAGTAAATCTGAAGTGAAGCATCGGAATCTATAATTAGTGTCACAGGAATGGTTCAAATCATAGACAGTAAGAAGAGTCAGTCTTCTAGTACTTGAGTCGGCATTGTGCCTTTTGTATTTAATTCCGATGCAATTTCTGTGCTTCATCGTCAATAAGAAGGTCCAAGGGATACAGTAAACCTGGAGTGAAGCATCGGTATCTATAACTAGTGTCACAGGAATGGTTCAAATCATAGACAATAAGAAGAGTCAGTCTTCTTGTACTTAAGTCGGCATTGTACCTTTTGTATTTAAACCCGATGCAATTTCTGTTTTTCATCGTAAATAAGAAGGTCCAAGGGATACAGTAAACCTGGAGTGAAGCATCGGTATCTATAACTAGTGTCACAGGAATGGTTCAAAACATAGACAGTGGGAAGAGTCAGTCTTCTTGTACTTAAGTCGGCATTGTGCCTTTTCTATATATCTCCGATGCAATTTCTGTGTTTCATCGTCAATAAGAAGGTCCAAGGGATACAGTAAACCTGGAGTGAAGCATCGGAATCTATACTTAGTGTCACAGGAATGGTTCAAATCATAGACAGTGGGAAGAGTCAGTCTTCTTGTACTTAAGTCGGCATTGTTCCTTTTGTATTTTATTCCGATGCAATTTCTGTGTGTCATCGTAAACAAGAAGGTCCAAGGGATACAGTAAACCTGGAGTGAAGCATCGGAATCTATAACTAGTGTCTCAGCGATGGTCAAATATAGACGGTAAGAAGAGTCAGTATTCCTGTACTTAAGTCGGCATTGTGCCTTTTGTATTTAATTCCGATGCGATTTCTGTGTTTCATCGTATATAAGAAGGTCAGGGGGATACACTAAAACTGAAGTGAAGCATCGGAATCTATAACTAGTGTCACAGGAATGGTTAAAGACATAGACAGTAAGAAGAGTCAGTCTTCTTGTACTTGAGTCGGCATTGTGGCTTTCGTCAATAACAAGGTCAGGGGGATACAGTAAAACTGAAGTGAAGCATCGGAATCTATAACTAGTGTCACAGGAATGTTTAAAATCATAGACAGTAAGAAGAGTCAGTCTTCTTGTACTTGAGTCGGCGTTGCGCTTTTTGTATTTAATTCCGATGCAATTTCTGTGTTTCATCGTCAATGAGAATGTCAGAGGGATACAGTAAACCTGAAGTGAAGCATCTGAATCTTAAACTAGTGTCACAGGAATGGTTCAAATCATAGACAGTAGGAAGAGTCAGTCTTCTTGTTCTTAAGTCGGCATTGTGCCTTTTCTATTTAATTCCGATGCAATTTCCGTGTTTCATCGTCAATAAAAAGGTCCAAGGGACACAGTAAACCTGGAGTGAAGCATCGGAATCCATAACTAGTGTCACAGGAATGGTTCTAATCATAGACAGTAAGAACAGTCAGTCATCTTGTACTTAAGTCGGAATGTGCCTTTTGTATTTCATTCCGATGCAGTTTCTGTGTTTCATCGTCAATAAGAGGGTCAAAGGGATACAGTAAACCTGAAGTGAAGCATCGGATTCTATAACTAGTGTCAGAGGAATGGTTCAAAACATAGTCAGTAAGAAGAGTCAGTCTTCTTGTACATAAGTCGGCATTGTGCCTTTTGTATTTAATACAGATGCAATTTCTGTGTTTCATCGTCAATAAGAAGGTCCAAGGGATACAGTAAACCTGGAGTGAAGCATCGGTATCTATAACTAGTGTCACAGGAATGGTTCAAAACATAGACAGTAGGAAGAGTCACTCTTCTTGTACTTAAGTCGGCATTGTGCCTTTTCTATATAATTCCGATACAATTTCTGTGATTCCTCGTCAATAAGAAGGTCCAAGGGATACAGTAAACCTGGAGTGAAGCATCGGAATCTATAACTAGTGTCACAGGGATGGTTCGAAACATAGACAGTAAGAAGAGTCAGTATTCTTGTACTTAAGCCGGCATTGTGCCTTTTGTATTTAATTCCGATGCAATTTTTGTGTTTCATCGTCAATAAGAAGGTCAGGGGCATACAGTAAAACTGAAGTGAAGCATCGGATTCTATAACTAGTGTCTGAGGAATGGTTCAAAACATAGTCAGTAAGAAGAGTCAGTCTTCTTGTACATAAGTCGGCATTGTGCCTTTTGTATTTAATCCAGATGCAATTCCTGTGTTTCATCGTCAATAAGAAGGTCCAAGGGATACAGTAAACCTGGGGTGAAGCATCGGAATCTATAACTAACGTCACAGGAATGGTTCAAAACATAGACAGTAAGAAGAGTCAGTCTTCTTGCACTTAAGTCGGCATTGTGCCTTTTGTATTTACTTCCGGTACAATTTCTGTGTTTCATCGTCAATAAGAAGGTCCAAGGGATACAGTAAACCTGGGGTGAAGCATCGGAATCTATAACTAGTGTCTCAGGAATGGTTAAAACATAGACGGTAAGAAGAGTCAGTATTCTTGTACTTAAGTCGGCATTGTGCCTTTTGTATTTAATTCCGATGCAATATCTGTGTGTCACCGTCAATAAGAAGGTCCAAGGGACACAGTAAACCTGCAGTGAAGCATCGGAATCAATAACTAGTGTCACAGGAATGGTTCAAAACATAGACAGTAAGAAGAGTCAGTCTTCTTGTATTTAAATCGGCATTGTGCCTTTTGTATTTAATTCCGATACAATTTCTGTGTTTCATCGTCAATAAGAAGGTCCAAGGGATACAGTAAACCTGAAGTGAAGCATCGGAATCTATAACTAGTGTCACAGGAATGGTTCAAACCATAGTCAGTAAGAAGAATCCGTCTTCTTGCACTTAAGTCGGCATTGTACCTTTTGTATTTTATTCCGATGCAATTTCTGTGTGTCATCGTAAATAAGAAGGTCCAAGGGATACAGTAAACCTGGAGTGAAGCATCGGAATCTATAACTAGTGTCTCAGCGATGGTCAAAAGATAGACGGTAAATAGAGTCAGTATTCCTGTACTTTAGTCGGCATTGTGCCTTTTGTATTTAATTCCGATGCGATTTCTGTGTTTCATCGTATATAAGAAGGTCAGGGGGATACAGTAATACTGAAGTGAAGCATCGGAATCTATAACTAGTGTCACAGGAATGGTTAAAAACATAGACAGTATGAAGAGTCAGTCTTCTTGTACTTGAGTCGGCATTGTGCCTTTCGTCAATAAGAAGGTCAGGGGGATACAGTAAAACTGAAGTGAAGCTTCGGAATCTATAACTAGTGTCACAGGAATGTTTAAAATCATAGACAGTAAGAAGAGTCAGTCTTCTTGTACTTGAGTCGGCGTTGCGCTTTTTGCATTTAATTCCGGTGCAATTTCTGTGTTTCATCGTCAATGAGAATGTCAGAGGGATACAGTAAACCTGAAGTGAAGCATCGGAATCTTAAACTAGTGTCACAGGAATGGTTCAAATCATAGACAGTAGGAAGAGTCAGTCTTCTTGTTCTTAAGTCGGCATTGTGCCTTTTCTATTTAATTCCGATGCAATTTCCGTGTTTCATCGTCAATAAAAAGGTACAAGGGACACAGTAAACCTGGAGTGAAGCATCGGAATCCATAACTAGTGTCACAGGAATGGTTCTAATCATAGACAGTAAGAACAGTCAGTCATCTTGTACTTAAGTCGGAATGTGCCTTTTGTATTTCACTCCGATGCAGTTTCTGTGTTTCATCGTCAATAAGAGGGTCAGAGGGATACAGTAAACCTGAATTGAAGCATCGGATTCTATAACTAGTGTCAGAGGAATGGTTCAAAACATAGTCAGTAAGAAGAGTCAGTCTTCTTGTACATAAGTCGGCATTGTGCCTTTTGTATTTAATCCAGATGCAATTTCTGTGTTTCATCGTCAATAAGAAGGTCCAAGGGATACAGTAAACCTGGAGTGAAGCATCGGTATCTATAACTAGTGTCACAGGAATGGTTCAAAACATAGACAGTAGGAAGAGTCACTCTTCTTGTACTTAAGTCGGCATTGTGCCTTTTCTATATAATTCCGATACAATCTCTGTGATTCATCGTCAATAAGAAGGTCCAAGGGATACAGTAAACATGGAGTGAAGCATCGGAATCTATAACTAGTGTCACAGGGATAGTTCGAAACATAGACAGTAAGAAGAGTCAGTATTCGTGTACTTAAGCCGGCATTGTGCCTTTTGTATTTAATTCCGATGCAATTTTTGTGTTTCATCGTCATTAAGAAGCTCCAAGGGATACAGCAAACCTGAAGTGAAGCATCGGAATCTATAACTAGTGTCACAGGAATTTTTCAAAACATAGACAGTAAGAAGAGTCAGTCCTCTAGTACTTGAGTCGGCATTGTGCCTTTTGTATTTAATTCCGATGCAATTTCTGTGTTTCATTGTCAATAAGAAGGTCAGGGGCATACAGTAAAACTGGAGTGAAGCATCGGAATCTCTAACTAGTGTCACAGGAATGGTTAAAAACATAGACAGTAAGAAGAGTCAGTCTTCTTGTACTTAAGTAGGCATTGCGCTTTTTGTATTTAATCCAGATGCAATTCCTGTGTTTCATCGTCCATAAGAAGGTCCAAGGGATACAGTAAACCTGGAGTGAAGCATCGGAATCTATAACTAACGTCACAGGAATGGTTCAAAACATAGACAGTAAGAAGAGTCAGTCTTCTTGCACTTAAGTCGGCATTGTGCCTTTTGTATTTACTTCCGGTACAATTTCTGTGTTTCATCGTCAATAAGAAGGTACAAGGGATACAGTAAACCTGAAGTGAAGCATAGGAATCTATAACTAGTGTCACAGGACTGGTTCAAATCATAGTCAGTAAGAAGAGTCAGTCTTCTTTTACTTAAGTTGGCATTGTACCTTTTGTATTTAATTCCGATGCAATTTCTGTGTTTCGTCGTCAATAAGAAGGTCCAAGGGATACTGTAAACCAGGAGTGAAGCATCGGTATCTATAACTAGTGTCACAGGAATGGTTCAAAACATAGACGGTAGGAAGAGTCAGTCTTCTTGTACTTAAGTCGGCATGGGCCTTTTCTACATACTTCCGGTGCAATTTCTGTGTTTCCTCGTCAATAAGAAGGTCCAAGGGATACTGTAAACCTGAAGTAAATCATCGGAATCTATAACTAGTGTCACAGGAATGGATCAAAACATAGTCAGTAAGGAGAGTCAGTCTTCTTGTACTTAAGTCGGCATTGTGCCTTTTCTATTTAATTCCGATGCAATTCCTGTGTGTCATCGTCAATAAGATGGTCCAAGGGATACAGCAAACCTGCAGTGAAGCATCGGAATCAATAACTAGTGGTACAGGAATGGCTCAAATCATAGTCAGTAACAAGAGTCAGTCTTCTAGTACTTGAGTCGGCATTGTGCCTTTTGTATTTAATTCCGATGCAATTTCTGTGTTCATCGTCAATACGACGGTCAGGTTGATACAGTAAATCTGAAGTGAAGCATCGGAATCTATAACTAGTGTCACAGGAATGGTTCAAATCATAGACAGTAAGAAGAGTCAGTCTTCTAGTACTTGAGTCGGCATTGTGCCTTTTGTATTTAATTCCGATGCAATTTCTGTGCTTCATCGTCAATAAGAAGGTCAGGGGGATACAGTAAAACAGAAGTGAAGCATCGGAATCTATAACTAGTGTCACATTAATGGTTAAAAACATAGACGGTAAGAAGAGTCAGTCTTCTTGTACTTAAGTCGTCATTGCGCTTTTTGTATTTAATTCCGATGCAATTTCTGTCTTTCATCGTCAATGAGAATGTCAGAGGGATACAGTAAACCTGAAGTGAAGCATCAGAATCTAAAACTAATGTCACAGGAATGGTTCAAATCATAGACAGTAGGAAGAGTCAGTCTTCTTGTTCTTAAGTCGGCATTGTGAATTTTCTATTTAATTCCGATGCAATTTCCGTGCTTCATCGTCAATAAGAAGGTCCAAGGGACACAGTAAACCTGGAGTGAAGCATCGGAATCCATAACTAGTGTCACAGGAATGGTTCAAAACATAGACAGTAAGAACAGTCAGTCATCTTGTACTTAAGTCGGAATGTGCCTTTTGCATTTAATTCCGATGCAATTTCTGTGTTTCATCGTCAATAAGAGGGTCAGAGGGATACAGTAAACCTGAAGTGAAGCATCGGAATCTATAACTAGTGTCAGAGGAATGGTTCAAAACATAGTCAGTAAGAAGAGTCAGTCTTATTGTACATAAGTCGGCATTGTGCCTTTTGTATTTAATATAGATGCAATTTCTGTATTTCATCGTCAATACGAAGGTCCAAGGGATACAGTAAACCTGCAGTGAAGCATCGGAATCTATAACTAGTGTCGCAGGAATGGTTCAAATCATAGACAGTAAGAAGAGTCAGTCTTCTTGCACTTAAGTCGGCATTGTGCCTTTTGTATTTAATTCCGATACAATTTCTGTGTTTCATCGTCAATAAGGAGGTCCAAGGGATACAGTAAACCTGAAGTGAAGCATCGGAATCTATAACTAGTGTCACAGGAATGGTTCAAATCATAGTCAGTAAGAAGAGTCAGTCTTCTTGTACTTAAGTCGGCATTGTACCTTTTGTATTTAATCCCGATGCAATTTCTGTGTTTCAGCGTAAATAAGAAGGTCCAAGGGATACAGTAAACATGGAGTGAAGCATCGGTATCTATAACTAGTGTCACAGGAATGGTTCAAAACATAGACAGTGGGTAGAGTCAGTCTTCTTGTACTTAAGTCGGCATTGTGCCTTTTGTATTTAATCTAGATGCAATTTCTGTGTTTCATCGTCAATAAGAAGGTCCAAGGGATACAGTAAACCTGGAGTGAAGCATCGGAATCTATAACTAGTGTCACAGGGATGGTTCGAAACATAGACAGTAAGAAGAGTCAGTATTCTTGTACTTAAGCCGGCACTGTGCCGTTTGTATTTAATTCCGATGCAATTTCTGTGTTTCATCGTCAATAAGAAGCTCCAAGGGATACAGTAAACCTGGAGTGAAGCATCGGAATCTATAACTAGTGTCTCAGGAATGGTTAAAACATAGACGGTAAGAAGAGTCAGTATTCTTGTACTTAAGTCGGCATTGTGCCTTTTGTATTTAATTCCGATGCGATTTCTGTGTTTGATCGTCAATAAGAAGGTCAGGGGGATACAGTAAATCTGAAGTGAAGCATCGGATTCTATAACTACTGTCACAGGAATGGTTCAAACCATAGACAGTAAGAAGAGTCAGTCTTCTAGTACTTGAGTCGGCATTGTGCCTTTTGTATTTAATTCCGATGCAATTTCTGTGTTCATCGTCAATACGACGGTCAGGTTGATACAGTAAATCTGAAGTGAAGCATCGGAATCTATAACTAGTGTCACATAAATGGTTCAAATCATAGACAGTAAGAAGAGTCAGTCTTCTAGTACTTGAGTCGGCATTGTGCCTTTTGTATTTAATTCCGATGCAATTTCTGTGCTTCATCGTCAATAAGAAGGTCAGGGGGATACAGTAAAACAGAAGTGAAGCATCGGAATCTATAACTAGTGTCACATTAATGGTTAAAAACATAGACGGTAAGAAGAGTCAGTCTTCTTGTACTTAAGTCGTCATTGCGCTTTTTGTATTTAATTCCGATGCAATTTCTGTCTTTCATCGTCAATGAGAATGTCAGAGGGATACAGTAAACCTGAAGTGAAGCATCAGAATCTAAAACTAATGTCACAGGAATGGTTCAAATCATAGACAGTAGGAAGAGTCAGTCTTCTTGTTCTTAAGTCGGCATTGTGAATTTTCTATTTAATTCCGATGCAATTTCCGTGCTTCATCGTCAATAAGAAGGTCCAAGGGACACAGTAAACCTGGAGTGAAGCATCGGAATCCATAACTAGTGTCACAGGAATGGTTCAAAACATAGACAGTAAGAACAGTCAGTCATCTTGTACTTAAGTCGGAATGTGCCTTTTGCATTTAATTCCGATGCAATTTCTGTGTTTCATCGTCAATAAGAGGGTCAGAGGGATACAGTAAACCTGAAGTGAAGCATCGGAATCTATAACTAGTGTCAGAGGAATGGTTCAAAACATAGTCAGTAAGAAGAGTCAGTCTTATTGTACATAAGTCGGCATTGTGCCTTTTGTATTTAATATAGATGCAATTTCTGTATTTCATCGTCAATACGAAGGTCCAAGGGATACAGTAAACCTGGAGTGAAGCATCGGAATCTATAACTAGTGTCGCAGGAATGGTTCAAATCATAGACAGTAAGAAGAGTCAGTCTTCTTGCACTTAAGTCGGCATTGTGCCTTTTGTATTTAATTCCGATACAATTTCTGTGTTTCATCGTCAATAAGGAGGTCCAAGGGATACAGTAAACCTGAAGTGAAGCATCGGAATCTATAACTAGTGTCACAGGAATGGTTCAAATCATAGTCAGTAAGAAGAGTCAGTCTTCTTGTACTTAAGTTGGCATTGTGCTTTTTGTATTTAATTCCGATGCAATATCTGTGTGTCATCGTCAATAAGAAGGTCCAAGGGCACAGTAAACCTGCAGTGAAGCATCGGAATCAATAACTAGTGTCACAGGAATGGTTCAAAACATAGACAGTAAGAAGAGTCAGTCTTCTTGTATTTAAATCGGCATTGTGCCTTTTGTATTTAATTCCGATACAATTTCTGTGTTTCATCGTCAATAAGAAGGTCCAAGGGATACAGTAAACCTGCAGTGAAGCATCGGAATCAATAACTAGTGGTACAGGAATGGTTCAAATCATAGTCAGTAAGAAGAGTCAGTCTTCTAGTACTTGCGTCGGCATTGTGCCTTTTATATTTAATTCCGATGCAATTTCTGTGTTTCATCGTCAATAAGAAGGTCAGGGGGATACAGTAAAACTGAAGTGAAGCTTCGGAATCTATAACTAGTGTCACAGGAATGGTTAAAAACATAGACAGGAAGAAGAGTCAGTCTTCTTGTACTTAAGTCGGCATTGCGCATTTTGTATTTAATTCTGATGCAATATCTGTGTTTCATCGTCAATAAGACGGTCAGAGGCATACAGTAAACCTGAAGTGAAGCATCGAAATCTATAACTAGTGTCAGAGGAATGGTTCAAATCATAGTCAGTAAGAAGAGTCAGTATTCTTGTACTTAAGCCGGCATTGTGCCTTTTGTATTTAATTCCTATGCAATTTCTGTGTTTCATCGTCAATAAGAAGCTCCAAGGGATACAGTAAACCTGGAGTGAAGCATCGGAATCTATAACTAGTGTCTCAGCGAGGGTTAAAACATAGACGGTAAGAAGAGTCAGTATTCTTGTACTTAAGTCGGCATTGTGCCTTTTGTAATTAATTCCGGTGCGATTTCTGTGTTTCATCGTCAATAACAAAGTCAGAGGGATACAGTAAACCTGAAGTGAAGCATCTGAATCTATAACTAGTGTCACAGAAATGGTTCAAAGCATAGACAGGAAGAAGAGCCAGTCTTCTTGTACTTGAGTCGGCATTGTGCCTTTTGTATTTAATTCCGATGCAATTTCTGTGTTCATCGTCAATACAACGGTCAGGGGGATACAGTAAATCTGAAGTGAAGCATCGGAATCTATAACTAGTATCACAGGAATGGTTCAAAACATAGACAGTAAGAAGAGTCAGTCTTCTAGTACATGAGTCGGCATTGTGCCTTTTGTATTACATCCGATGCAATTTCTGTGTTTCATCGTCAATAAGAAGGTCAGGGGCATACAGTAAAACTGAAGTGAAGCATCGGAATCTCTAACTAGTGTCACAGGAATGGTTAAAAACATAGACAGTAAGAAGAGTCAGTCTTCTTGTACTTAAGTCGGCATTGCGCTTTTTGTATTTAATTCTGATGCAATTTCTGTGTTTCATCGTCAATAAGAGGGTCAGAGGGATACAGTAAACCTGAAGTGAAGCATCGGAATCTACAACTAGTGTCAGAGGAATGGTTCAAAACATAGTCAGTAAGAAGAGTCAATCTTCTTGTACATAAGTCGGCATTGTGCCTTTTGTATTTAATTCAGATGATATTTCTGTGTTTCATCGTCAATAAGAAGGTCCAAGGGATACAGTAAACCTGAAGTGAAGCATCGGAATCTATAACTAGTGGCACAGGAATGGTTCAAAACATAGTCAGTAAGAAGAGTCAGTCTTGTTGTACTTAAGTCGGCATTGTGCCTTTTGTATTTAATTCCGATGCAATATCTATGTGTCATCGTCAATAAGAAGGTCCAAGGGACACAGTAAACCTGCAGTGAAACATCGGAATCAATAACTAGTGTCACAGGAATGGTTCAAAACATAGACAGTAAGAAGAGTCAGTCTTCTTGCCTTTAAGTCGGCATTGTGCCTTTTGTATTTAATTCCGATGCGATTTCTGTGTTTCATCGTATATAAGGTCAGGGGGATACAGTAAAACTGAAGTGAAGCATCGGAATCTATAACTAGTTTCACAGGAATGGTTAAAAACATAGACAGTAAGAAGAGTCAGTCTTCTTGTACTTGAGTCGGCATTGTGCCTTTCGTCAATAAGAAGGTCAGGGGGATACAGTAAAACTGAAGTGAAGCATCGGAATCTATAACTAGTGTCACAGGAATGTTTAAAATCATAGACAGTAAGAAGAGTCAGTCTTCTTGTACTTGAGTCGGCGTTGCGCTTTTTGTATTTAATTCCGATGCAATTTCTGTGTTTCATCGTCAATGAGAATGTCAGAGGGATACAGTAAACCTGAAGTGAAGCATCTGAATCTTAAACTAGTGTCACAGGAATGGTTCAAATCATAGACAGTAGGAAGAGTCAGTCTTCTTGTTCTTAAGTCGGCATTGTGCCTTTTCTATTTAATTCCGATGCAATTTCCGTGTTTCATCGTCAATAAAAAGGTCCAAGGGACACAGTAAACCTGGAGTGAAGCATCGGAATCCATAACTAGTGTCACAGGAATGGTTCTAATCATAGACAGTAAGAACAGTCAGTCATCTTGTACTTAAGTCGGAATGTGCCTTTTGTATTTCATTCCGATTCAGTTTCTGTGTTTCATCGTCAATAAGAGTGTCAGAGGGATACAGTAAACCTGAAGTGAAGCATCGGATTCTGTAACTAGTGTCAGAGGAATGGTTCAAAACATAGTCAGTAAGAAGAGTCAGTCTTCTTGTACATAAGTCGGCATTGTGCATTTTGTATTTAATCCAGATGCAATTTCTGTGTTTCATCGTCAATAAGAAGGTCCAAGGGATACAGTAAACCTGGAGTGAAGCATCGGAATCTATAACTAGTGTCACAGGAATGGTTCAAAACATAGACAGTAAGAAGAGTCAGTCTTCTTGCCTTTAAGTCGGCATTGTGCCTTTTGTATTTATTTCCGATACAATTTCTGTGTTTCATCGTCAATAAGAAGGTCCAAGGGATACAGTAAACCTGAAGTGAAGCACGGAATCTGTAACTAGTGTCACAGGAATGGTTCAAATCATAGTCAGTAATAAGAGTCAGTCTTCTTGTACTTAAGTCGGCATTGTACCTTTTGTATTTAATTCCGATGCATTTTCTGTGTTTCATCGTAAATCAAAAGGTCCAAGGGATACAGTAAACCTGGAGTGAAGCATCGGAATCTATAACTAGTGTCACATGGATGGTTCGAAACATAGACAGTAAGAAGAGTCAGTATTATTGTACTTAAGCTGGCATTGTGCCTTTTGTATTTAATTCCGATGCAATTTCTGTGTTTCATCGTCAATAAGAAACTCCAAGGGATACAGTAAACCTGGAGTGAAGCATCGGAATCTATAACTAGTGTCTCAGCGATGGTTAAAACATAGACAGTAAGAAGAGTCTGTATTCTTGTACTTAAGTCGGCATTGTGACTTTTGTATTTAATTCCGATGCAATTTCTGTGTTCATCGTCCATACGATGGTCAGGGGGATACAGTAAATCTGAAGTGAAGCATCGGAATCTATAACTAGTGTCACAGGAATTGTTCAAAACATAGACAGTAAGGAGAGTCAGTCTTCTTGCACTTAAGTCGGCATTGTGCCTTTTGTATTTAATTCCGATACAATTTCTGTGTTTCATCGTCAATAAGAAGGTACAAGGGATACAGTAAACCTGAAGTGAATCATCGGAATCTCTAACTAGTGTCACAGGAATGGTTCAAATCATAGTCAGTAAGAAGAGTCAGTCTTCTTGTACTTAAGTCGGCTTTGCACCTTTTATATTTAATTCCGATGCAATTTCTGTGTTTCATCGTAAATGAGAAGGTCCAAGGGATACAGTAAACCTGGAGTGAAGCATCGGTATCTATAACTAGTGTCACAGGAATGGTTCAAAACATAGACAGTAAGAAGACTCAGTCTTCTTGTATTTATATCGGCATTGTGCCTTTTGTATTTAATTCCGATACAATTTCTGTGTTTCATCGACAATAAGAAGGTTCAAGGGATACAGTAAACCTGAAGTGAAGCATCGGAATCTATAACTAGTGTCACAGGAATGGTTCAAACCATAGTCAGTAAGAAGAATCAGTCTTCTTGTACTTAAGTCGGCATTGTACCTTTTGTATTTAATTCCGATGCAATTTCTGTGTGTCATCGTAAATAAGAAGGTCCAAGGGATACAGTAAACCTGGAGTGAAGCATCGGAATCTATAACTAGTGTCTCAGCGATGGTCAAAAGATAGACGGTAAGAAGAGTCATTATTCCTGTACTTCAGTCGGCATTGTGCCTTTTGTATTCAATTCCGATGCGATTTCTGTGTTTCATCGTATATAAGGTCAGGGGGATACAGTAAAACTGAAGTGAAGCATCGGAATCTATAACTAGTGTCACAGGAATGGTTAAAAACATAGACAGTAAGAAGAGTCAGTCTTCTTGTACTTGAGTCGGCATTGTGCCTTTCGTCAATAAGAAGGTCAGGGGGATACAGTAAAACTGAAGTGAAGCCTCGGAATCTATAACTAGTGTCACAGGAATGTTTAAAATCATAGACAGTAAGAAGAGTCAGTCTTCTTGTACTTGAGTCGGCGTTGCGCTTTTTGTATTTAATTCCGATGCAATTTCTGTGTTTCATCGTCAGTGAGAATGTCAGAGGGATACAGTAAACCTGAAGTGAAGCATCTGAATCTTAAACTAGTGCCACAGGAATGGTTCAAATCATAGACAGTAGGAAGAGTCAGTCTTCTTGTTCTTAAGTCGGCATTGTGCCTTTTCTATTTAATTCCGATGCAATTTCCGTGTTTCATCGTCAATAAAAAGGTCCAAGGGACACAGTAAACCTGGAGTGAAGCATCGGAATCTATAGCTAGTGTCACAGGAATGGTTAAAAACATAGACAGTAAGAAGAGTCAGTCTTCTTGTACTTGAGTCGGCATTGTGCCTTTCGTCAATAAGAAGGTCAGGGGGATACAGTAAACCTGGAGTGAAGCATCGGAACCCATAACTAGTGTCACAGGAATGGTTCTAATCATAGACAGTAAGAACAGTCAGTCATCTTGTACTAAAGTCGGAATGTGCCTTTTGTATTTCATTCCGATGCAGTTTCTGTGTTTCATCGTCAATAAGAGGGTCAGAGGGATACAGTAAACCTGAAGTGAAGCATCGGATTCTATAACTAGTGTCAGAGGAATGGTTCAAAACATAGTCAGTAAGAAGAGTCAGTCTTCTTGTACATAAGTCGGCATTGTGCCTTTTGTATTTAATCCAGATGCAATTTCTGTGTTTCATCGTCAATAAGAGGGTCAGAGGGATACAGTAAACCTGAATTGAAGCATCGGATTCTATAACTAGTGTCAGAGGAATGGTTCAAAACATAGTCAGTAAGAAGAGTCAGTCTTCTTGTACATAAGTCGGCATTGTGCCTTTTGTATTTAATCCAGATGCAATTTCTGTGTTTCATCGTCAATAAGAAGGTCCAAGGGATACAGTAAACCTGGAGTGAAGCATCGGAATCTATAACTAGTGTCACAGGAATGGTTCAAAACATAGACAGTAAGAAGAGTCAGTCTTCTTGCCTTTAAGTCGGCATTGTGCCTTTTGTATTTAATTCCGATACAATTTCTGTGTTTCATCGTCAATAAGAACGTCCAAGGGATACAGTAAACCTGAAGTGAAGCACGGAATCTATAACTAGTGTCACAGGAATGGTTCAAATCATAGTCAGTAATAAGAGTCAGTCTTCTTGTACTTAAGTCGGCATTGTACCTTTTGTATTTAATTCCGATGCATTTTCTGTGTTTCATCGTAAATCAAAAGGTGCAAGGGATACAGTAAACCTGGAGTGAAGCATCGGAATCTATAACTAGTGTCACATGGATGGTTCGAAACATAGACAGTAAGAAGAGTCAGTATAATTGTACTTAAGCTGGCATTGTGCCTTTTGTATTTAATTCCGATGCAATTTCTGTGTTTCATCGTCAGTAAGAAACTCCAAGGGATACAGTAAACCTGGAGTGAAGCATCGGAATCTATAACTAGTGTCACAGCGATGGTTAAAACAAAGACAGTAAGAAGAGTCTGTATTCTTTACTTAAGTCGGCATTGTGACTTTTGTATTTAATTCCGATGCAATTTAAGTGTTCATCGTCCATACGATGGTCAGGGGGATACAGTACATCTGAAGTGAAGCATCGGAATCTATAACTAGTGTCACAGGAATTGCTCAAAACATAGACAGTAGGAAGAGTCAGTCTCCTTGTTCTTAAGTCGTCATTGTGCCTTTTCTATTTAATTCCGATGCAATTTCCGTGTTTCATCGTCAATAAAAAGGTCCAAGGGACACAGTAAACCTGGAGGGAAGCATCGGAATCCATAACTAGTGTCACAGGAATGGTTCTAATCATAGACAGTCAGAACAGTCAGTCATCTTGTACTTCAGTCGGAATGTGCCTTTTGTATTTAATTCCGATGCAATGTCTGTGTTTCATCGTCAATAAGAGGGTCGGAGGGATACAGTAAACCTGAAGTGAAGCATCGGATTCTATAACTTGTGTCAGAGGAATGGTTCAAATCATAGTCAGTAAGAAGAGTCAGTCTTCTTGTACATAAGTCGGCATTGTGCCTTTTGTATTTAATCCAGATGCAATTTCTGTGTTTCATCGTCAATAAGAAGGTCCAAGGGATACAGTAAACCTGGAGTGAAGCATCGGAATCTATAACTAGTGTCACAGGAATGGTTCAAAACATAGACAGTAAGAAGAGTCAGTCTTCTTGCCTTTAAGTCGGCATTGTGCCTTTTGTATTTAATTCCGATACAATTTCTGTGTTTCATCGTCAATAAGAACGTCCAAGGGATACAGTAAACCTGAAGTGAAGCACGGAATCTATAACTAGTGTCACAGGAATGGTTCAAATCATAGTCAGTAATAAGAGTCAGTCTTCTTGTACTTAAGTCGGCATTGTACCTTTTGTATTTAATTCCGATGCATTTTCTGTGTTTCATCGTAAATCAAAAGGTGCAAGGGATACAGTAAACCTGAAGTGAATCATCGGAATCTATAACTAGTGTCACAGGAATGGTTCAAATCATAGTCAGTAAGAAGAGTCAGTCTTCTTGTACTTAAGTCGGCTTTAAACCTTTTATATTTAATTCCGATGCAATTTCTGTGTTTCATAGTAAATGAGAAGGTCCAAGGGATACAGTAAACCTGGAGTGAAGCATCGGTATCTATAACTAGTGTCACAGGAATGGTTCAAACATAGACAGTAAGAAGACTCACTCTTCTTGTATTTATATCGGCATTGTGCCTTTTGTATTTAATTCCGATACAATTTCTGTGTTTCATCGACAATAAGAAGGTTCAAGGGATACAGTAAACCTGAAGTGAAGCATCGGAATCTATAACTAGTGTCACAGGAATGGTTCAAACCATAGTCAGTAAGAAGAATCAGTCTTCTTGTACTTAAGTCGGCATTGTACCTTTTGTATTTAATTCCGATGCAATTTCTGTGTGTCATCGTAAATAAGAAGGTCCAAGGGATACAGTAAACCTGGAGTGAAGCATCGGAATCTATAACTAGTGTCTCAGCGATGGTCAAAAGATAGACGGTAAGAAGAGTCAGTATTCCTGTACTTAAGTCGGCATTGTGCCTTTTGTATTTAATTCCGATGCGATTTCTGTGTTTCATCGTATATAAGAAGGTCAGGGGGATACAGTAAACCTGGAGTGAAGCATCGGAATCCATAACTAGTGTCACAGGAATGATTCTAATCATAGACAGTAAGAACAGTCAGTCATCTTGTACTTAAGTCGGAATGTGCCTTTTGTATTTCATTCCGATGCAGTTTCTGTGTTTCATCGTCAATAAGAGGGTCAGAGGGATAAGTAAACCTGAAGTGAAGCATCGGATTCTGCAACTAGTGTCAGAGGAATGGTTCAAAACATAGTCAGTAAGAAGAGTCAGTCTTCTTGTACATAAGTCGGCATTGTGCCTTTTGTATTTAATCCAGATGCAATTTCTGTGTTTCATCGTCAATAAGAAGGTCCAAGGGATACAGAAAACCTGGAGTGAAGCATCGGAATCTATAACTAGTGTCACAGGAATGGTTCAAAACATAGACAGTAAGAAGAGTCAGTCTTCTTGCCTTTAAGTCGGCATTGTGCCTTTTGTATTTAATTCCGATACAATTTCTGTGTTTCATCGTCAATAAGAACGTCCAAGGGATACAGTAAACCTGAAGTGAAGCACGGAATCTATAACTAGTGTCACAGGAATGGTTCAAATCATAGTCAGTAATAAGAGTCAGTCTTCTTGTACTTAAGTCGGCATTGTACCTTTTGTATTTAATTCCGATGCATTTTCTGTGTTTCATCGTAAATCAAAAGGTGCAAGGGATACAGTAAACCTGGAGTGAAGCATCGGAATCTATAACTAGTGTCACATGGATGGTTCGAAACATAGACAGTAAGAAGAGTCAGTATTATTGTACTTAAGCTGGCATTGTGCCTTTTGTATTTAATTCCGATGCAATTTCTGTGTTTCATCGGCAATAAGAAACTCCAAGGGATACAGTAAACCTGGAGTGAAGCATCGGAATCTATAACTAGTGTCACAGCGATGGTTAAAACAAAGACAGTAAGAAGAGTCTGTATTCTTGTACTTAAGTCGGCATTGTGACTTTTGTATTTAATTCCGATGCAATTTAAGTGTTCATCGTCCATACGATGGTCAGGGGGATACAGTACATCTGAAGTGAAGCATCGGAATCTATAACTAGTGTCACAGGAATTGCTCAAAACATAGACAGTAGGAAGAGTCAGTCTCCTTGTTCTTAAGTCGTCATTGTGCCTTTTCTATTTAATTCCGATGCAATTTCCGTGTTTCATCGTCAATAAAAAGGTCCAAGGGACACAGTAAACCTGGAGTGAAGCATCGGAATCCATAACTAGTGTCACAGGAATGGTTCTAATCATAGACAGTCAGAACAGTCAGTCATCTTGTACTTCAGTCGGAATGTGCCTTTTGTATTTAATTCCGATGCAATTTCTGTGTTTCATCGTCAATAAGAGGGTCGGAGGGATACAGTAAACCTGAAGTGAAGCATCGGATTCTATAACTTGTGTCAGAGGAATGGTTCAAATCATAGTCAGTAAGAAGAGTCAGTCTTCTTGTACATAAGTCGGCATTGTGCCTTTTGTATTTAATCCAGATGCAATTTCTGTGTTTCATCGTCAATAAGAAGGTCCAAGGGATACAGTAAACCTGGAGTGAAGCATCGGAATCTATAACTAGTGTCACAGGAATGGTTCAAAACATAGACAGTAAGAAGGGTCAGTCTTCTTGCCTTTAAGTCGGCATTGTGCCTTTTGTATTTAATTCCGATACAATTTCTGTGTTTCATCGTCAATAAGAACGTCCAAGGGATACAGTAAACCTGAAGTGAAGCACGGAATCTATAACTAGGGTCACAGGAATGGTTCAAATCATAGTCAGTAATAAGAGTCAGTCTTCTTGTACTTAAGTCGGCATTGTACCTTTTGTATTTAATTCCGATGCATTTTCTGTGTTTCATCGTAAATCAAAAGGTGCAAGGGATACAGTAAACCTGAAGTGAATCATCGGAATCTATAACTAGTGTCACAGGAATGGTTCAAATCATAGTCAGTAAGAAGAGTCAGTCTTCTTGTACTTAAGTCGGCTTTGTACCTTTTATATTTAATTCCGATGCAATTTCTGTGTTTCATCGTAAATGAGAAGGTCCAAGGGATACAGTAAACCTGGAGTGAAGCATCGGTATCTATAACTAGTGTCACAGGAATGGTTCAAACATAAACAGTAAGAAGACTCACTCTTCTTGTATTTATATCGGCATTGTGCCTTTTGTATTTAATTCCGATACAATTTCTGTGTTTCATCGACAATAAGAAGGTTCAAGGGATACAGTAAACCTGAAGTGAAGCATCGGAATCTATAACTAGTGTCGCAGGAATGGTTCAAACCATAGTCAGTAAGAAGAATCAGTCTTCTTGTACTTAAGTCGGCATTGTACCTTTTGTATTTAATTCCGATGCAATTTCTGTGTGTCATCGTAAATAAGAAGGTCCAAGGGATACAGTAAACCTGGAGTGAAGCATCGGAATCTATAACTAGTGTCTCAGCGATGGTCAAAAGATAGACGCTAAGAAGAGTCAGTATTCCTGTACTTAAGTCGGCATTGTGCCTTTTGTATTTAATTCCGATGCGATTTCTGTGTTTCATCGTATATAAGAAGGTCAGGGGGATACAGTAAACCTGGAGTGAAGCATCGGAATCCATAACTAGTGTCACAGGAATGATTCTAATCATAGACAGTAAGAACAGTCAGTCATCTTGTACTTAAGTCGGAATGTGCCTTTTGTATTTCATTCCGATGCAGTTTCTGTGTTTCATCGTCAATAAGAGGGTCAGAGGGATAAGTAAACCTGAAGTGAAGCATCGGATTCTACAACTAGTGTCAGAGGAATGGTTCAAAACATAGTCAGTAAGAAGAGTCAGTCTTCTTGTACATAAGTCGGCATTGTGCCTTTTGTATTTAATCCAGATGCAATTTCTGTGTTTCATCGTCAATAAGAAGGTCCAAGGGATACAGTAAACCTGGAGAGAAGCATCGGAATCTATAACTAGTGTCACAGGAATGGTTCAAAACATAGACAGTAAGAAGAGTCAGTCTTCTTGCCTTTAAGTCGGCATTGTGCCTTTTGTATTTAATTCCGATACAATTTCTGTGTTTCATCGTCAATAAGAAGGTCCAAGGGATACAGTAAACCTGAAGTGAAGCACGGAATCTATAACTAGTGTCACAGGATTGGTTCAAATCATAGTCAGTAATAAGAGTCAGTCTTCTTGTACTTAAGTCGGCATTCTACCTTTTGTATTTAATTCCGATGCATTTTCTGTGTTTCATCGTAAATCAAAAGGTCCAAGGGATACAATAAACCTGGAGTGAAGCATCGGAATCTGTAACTAGTGTCACAGGGATGGTTCGAAACATAGACAGTAAGAAGAGTCAGTATTATTGTACTTAAGCTGGCATTGTGCGTTTTGTATTTAATTCCGATGCATTTTCTGTGTTTCATCGTCAATAAGAAACTCCAAGGGGTACAGTAAACCTGGAGTGAAGCATCGGAATCTATAACTAGTGTCTGAGCGATGGTTAAAACATAGACAGTAAGAAGAGTCAGTATTCTTGTATTTAAGCCAGCATTGTGCCTTTTGTATTTAATTCGGATGCAATTTCTGTGTTTCATCGTCAATAAGAAGCTCCAAGGGATACAGTAAGTCTGAAGTGAAGCATCGGAATCTATAACTAGTGTCACAGGAATGGTTCAAAACATAGACAGTAAGAAGAGTCAGTCTTCTAGTACTTGAGTCGGCATTGTGCCTTTTGTATTTAATTCCAATGCAATTTCTGTGTTTCATCGTCAATAAGAAGGTCAGGGGGATACAGTAAAACTGAAGTGAAGCATCGGATTATATAACTAGTGTCACAGGAATGGTTAAAAACATAGACAGTAAGTAGAGTCAGTCTTCTTGTACTTAAGTCGGCATTGCGCTTTTTGTATTTAATTCCGATGCAATTTCTGTGTTTCATCGTCAATGAGAATGTCAGAGGGATACAGTAAACCTGAAGTGAAGCATCGGAATCTAAAACTAGTGACACAGGAATCGTTCAAATCATAGACAGTAGGAAGAGTCAGTCTTCTTGTACTTATGTCGGCATTGTGCCTTTTCTATTTAATTTCGATGCAATTTCCGTGTTTCATCGTCAATAAAAAGGTCCAAGGGACACAGTAAACCTGGAGTGAAGCATCGGAATCCATAACTAGTGTCACAGGAATGGTTCTAATCATAGACAGTCAGAACAGTCAGTCATCTTGTACTTCAGTCGGAATGTGCCTTTTGTATTTAATTCCGATGCAATTTCTGTGTTTCATCGTCAATAAGAGGGTCGGAGGGATACAGTAAACCTGAAGTGAAGCATCGGATTCTATAACTAGTGTCAGAGGAATGGTTCAAATCATAGTCAGTAAGAAGAGTCAGTCTTCTTGTACATAAGTCGGCATTGTGCCTTTTGTATTTAATCCAGATGCAATTTCCGTGTTTCATCGTCAATAAGAATTTCCAAGGGATACAGTAAACCTGGAGTGAAGCATCGGAATCTATAACTAGTGTCACAGGAATGGTTCAAAACATAGACAGTAAGAAGAGTCAGTCTTATTGTCTTTAAGTCGGCATTGTGCCTCTTGTATTTAATTCCGATACAATTTCTGTGTTTCATCGTCAATAAGAAGGTCCAAGGGATACAGTAAACCTGAAGTGAAGCACGGAACCTATAACTAGTGTTACAGGTATGGTTCAAATCATAGTCAGTAATAAGAGTCAGTCTTCTTGTACTTAAGTCGGCATTGTACCTTTTGTATTTAATTCCGATGCATTTTCTGTGTTTCATCGTAAATCAAAAGGTCCAAGGGATACAGTAAACCTGGAGTGAAGCATCGGAATCTATAACTAGTGTCACAGGGATGGTTCGAAACATAGACAGTAAGAAGAGTCAGTATTATTGTACTTAAGCTGGCATTGTGCCTTTTGTATTTAATTCGGATGCAATTTCTGTGTTTCATCGTCAATAAGAAGCTCCAAGGGATACAGTAAGTCTGAAGTGAAGCATCGGAATCTATAACTAGTGTCACAGGAATGGTTCAAAACATAGACAGTAAGAAGAGTCAGTCTTCTAGTACTTGAGTCGGCATTGTGCCTTTTGTATTTAATTCCAATGCAATTTCTGTGTTTCATCGTCAATAAGAAGGTCAGGGGGATACAGTAAAACTGAAGTGAAGCATCGGAATATATAACTAGTGTCTCAGGAATGGTTAAAAACATAGACAGTAAGTAGAGTCAGTCTTCTTGTACTTAAGTCGGCATTGCGCTTTTTGTATTTAATTCCGATGCAATTTCTGTGTTTCATCGTCAATGAGAATGTCAGAGGGATACAGTAAACCTGAAGTGAAGCATCGGAATCTAAAACTAGTGTCACAGGTATGGTTCAAATCATAGACAGTAGGAAGAGTCAGTCTTCTTGTTCTTAAGTCGGCATTGTGCCTTTTCCATTTAATTCCGATGCAATTTCCGTGTTTCATCGTCAATAAGGAGGTCCAAGGGACACAGTAAACCTGAAGTGAAGCATCGGAATCCATAACTAGTGTCAGAGGAATGGTTCATAACATAGTCAGTAAGAAGAGTCAGTCTTCTTGTACATAAGTCGGCCTTGTGCCTTTTGTATTTAATACAGATGCAATTTCTGTGTTCCATCGTCAATAAGAAGGTCCAAGGGATACAGTAAACCTGGAGTGAAGCATCGGAATCTATAACTAGTGTCACAGGAATGGTTCAAAACATAGACAGTAAGAAGAGTCAGTCTTCTTGCACTTAAGTCGGCATTGTGTTTTTTGTATTTAATTCCGATACAATTTCTGTGTTTCATCGTCAACAAGAAGGTCCAAGGGATACAGTAAACCTGAAGTGAAGCATCGGAATCTATAACTAGTGTCAGAGGAATGGTTCAAATCATAGTCAGTAAGAAGAGTCAGTCTTCTTGTACTTAAGTCGGCATTGTACCTTTTGTATTTAATTCCGATGCAATTTCTGTGTTTCATCGTCAATAAGAAGGTCAGGGGGATACAGTAAAACTGAAGTGAAGCATCGGAATCTATAACTAGTGTCACAGGAATGGTTAAAAACATAGACAGTAAGAAGAGTCAGTCTTCTTGTACTTAAGTCGAATTTGCGCTTTTTGTATTTAATTCTGATGCAATTTCTGCGTTTCATCGTCAACAAGAGGGTGTGAGGGATACAATAAACCTGAAGCGAAGCATCGGAATCTATAACTAGTGTCAGAGGAATGGTTCAAAACGTAGTCAGTAAGAAGAGTCAGTATTCTTGTACTTAAGCCGGCATTGTGCCTTTTGTATTTAATTCCGATGCAATTTCTGTGTTTCATCGTCAATAAGAAGCTCCAAGGGATACAGTAAACCTGGAGTGAAGCATCGGAATCTATAACTTGTGTCTCAGCGAGGGTTAAAACATAGACGGTAAGAAGAGTAAGTATTCTTGTTCTTAAGTCGGCATTGTGCCTTTTGTATTTAATTCCGGTGCGATTTCTGTGTTTCATCGTCAATAAGAAGGTCAGAGGGATACAGTGAACCTGAAGTGAAGCATCTGAATCTATAACTAGTGTCACAGGAATGGTTCAAAGCATAGACAGGAACAAAAGCCAGTCTTCTTGTACTTGAGTCGGCATTGTGCCTTTTGTATTTAGTTCCGATGCAATTTCTGTGTTCATCGTCAATACGACGGTCAGGGGGATACAGTAAATCTGAAGTGAAGCATCGGAATCTGTAACTAGTGTCACAGGAATGGTTCAAAACATAGACAGTTAGAAGAGTCAGTCTTCTAGTACTTGAGTCGGCATTGTGCCTTTTGTCTTTAATTCCGCTGCAATTTTTGTGTTTCATCGTCAATAAGAAGGTCAGGGGGATACAGTAAAACTGAAGTGAAGCACCGGAATCTATAACTAGTGTCACAGGAATGGTTAAAAACATAGACAGTAAGAAGAGTCAATCTTCTTGTACATAAGTCGGCATTGTGCCTTTTGTATTTAATCCAGATGCAATTTCTGTGTTTCATCGTCAATAAGAAGGTCCAAGGGATACAGTAAGTATGGAGTGAAGCATCGGAATCTATAACTAGTGTCACAGGAATGGTTCAAAACATAGACAGTAAGAAGAGTCAGTCTTCTTGCACTTAAGTCGGCATTGTGCCTTTTGTATTTAATTCCGATACAATTTCTGTGTTTCATCGTCAATAAGAAGGTACAAGGGACACAGTAAACCTGAAGTGAAGCGTAGGAATCTATAACTAGTGTCACAGGAATGGTTCAAATCATAGTCAGTAAGAAGAGTCAGTATTCTTGTACTTAAGCCGGCATTGTGCCTTTTGTATTTAATTCCGATGCAATTTCTGTGTTTCATCGTCAATAAGAAGCTCCAAGGGATTCAGTAAACCTGGAGTGAAGCATCGGAATCTATAACTAGTGTCTTAGGGAAGGTTAAAACATAGACGGTAAGAAGAGTCTGTATTCTTGTGCTTAAGTCGGTATTATGCCTTTTGTATTTAATTCCGATGCGATTTCGGTGTTTGATCGTCCATAAGAAGGTCATGGGGATGCAGTAAATCTGAAGTGAAGCATCGGAATCTATAACTAGTGTCACAGGAATGGTTCAAAACATAGACAGTAAGAAGAGTCAGTCTTCTAGTACTTGAGTCGGCATTGTGCCTTTTGTATTTAATTCTGATGCAATATCTGTGTTCATCGTCAATACGACGGTCAGGGGGATACAGTAAATCTGAAGTGAAGCAACGGAATCTATACCTAGTGTCTTAGGAAAGGTTAAAACATAGACGGTAAGAAGAGTCTGTATTCTTGTACTTAAGTCGGTATTATGCCTTTTGTATTTAATTCCGATGCGATTTCGGTGTTTGATCGTCAATAAGAAGGTCAGGGGGATACAGTAAACCTGAAGTGAAGCATCGGAATCTAAAGCTAGTGTCACAGGAATGGTTCAAATCATAGACAGTAGGAAGAGTCAGTCTTCTTGTTCTTAAGTCGGCATTGTGCCTTTTCTATTTAATTCCGATGCAATTTCCGTGCTTCATCGTCAATAAGAAGGTCCAAGAGACACAGTAAACCTGGAGTGAAGCATCGGAATCCATAACTAGTGTCACAGGAATGGTTCAAAACATAGACAGTAAGAACAGTCAGTCATCTTGTACTTAAGTCGGAATGTGCCTTTTGTATTTAATTCCGATGCAATTTCTGTGTTTCATCGTCAATAAGAGGGTCAGTGTGATACAGTAAACCTGAAGTGAAGCATCGGAATCTATAACTAGTATCAGAGGAATGGTTCAAAACATAGTCAGTAGGAAGAGTCAGTCTTCTTGTACATAAGTCGGCATTGCGCCTTTTGTTTTTAATCCAGATGCAATTTCTGTGTTTCATCGTCAATAAGAAGGTCCAAGGGATACAGAAAACCTGGGGTGAAGCATCGGAATCTATAACTAGTGTCACAGGAATGGTTCAAATCATAGACAGTAAGAAGAGTCAGTCTTATTGCACTAATTCGGCATTGTGCCTTTTGTATTTAATTCCGATACAATTTCTGTGTTTCATCGTCAATAAGAAGTCAGGGGGATACAGTAAAACTGAAGTGAAGCATCGGAATCTATAACTAGTGTCGCAGGAATGGTTAAAATCATAGACAGTAAGAAGAGTCAGTCTTCTTGTACTTGAGTCGGCATTGCGCTTTTTGTATTTAATTCCGATGCAATTTCTGTGTTTCATCGTCAATGAGAATGTCAGAGGGATACAGTATACCTGAAGTGAAGCATCGGAATCTAAAACTAGTGTCACAGGAATGGTTCAAATCATAGACAGTAGGAAGATTCAGTCTTCTTGTTCTTAAGTCGGCATTATGAAGTTTCTATTTAATGCCGATGCAATTTCCGTGTTTCATCGTCAATAAGAAGGTCCAAGGGACACAGTAAACCTGGAGTGAAGCATCGGAATCCATAACTAATGTCACAGGAATGGTTCTAATCATAGACAGAAAGAACAGTCAGTCATCTTGTACTTAGGTCGGAATGTGCCTTTTGTATTTAATTCCGATGCAATTTCTGTGTTTCATCGTCAATAAGAGGGTCAGTGTGATACAGTAAACCTGAAGTGAAGCATCGGAATCTATAACTAGTGTCAGAGGAATGGTTCAAAACATAGTCAGTAAGAAGAGTCAGTCTTCATGTACATAAGTCGGCATTGTGCCTTTTGTATATAATCCAGATGCAATTTCTGTGTTTCATCGTCAATAAGAAGGTCCAAGTGATACAGTAAATCTGGAGTGAAGCATCGGAATCTATAACTAGTGTCACAGGAATGGTTCAAAACATAGACAGTAAGAAGAGTCAGTCTTCTTGCCTTTAAGTCGGCATTGTGCCTTTTGTATTTAATTCCGATACAATTTCTGTGTTTCATCGTCAATAAGAAGGTCCAAAGGATACAGTAAACCTGAAGTGAAGCATGGAATCTATAACTAGTGACACATGAATGGTTCAAATCATAGTCAGTAAGAAGAGTCAGTCTTCTTGTACTTAAGTCGGCATTGTACCTTTTTTATTCAATTCCGATGCATTTTCTGTGTTTCATCCTAAATAAGATGTTTAGGGGGATACAGTAAAACTGAAGTGAAGCATCGGAATCTATAACTAGTGTCACAGGAATGGTTAAAAACATAGACAGTAAGAAGAGTTAGTCTTCTTGTACTTGAGACGGCATTGTGCATTTTGTAATTGATTCCGATGCAATTTCTGTGTTTCATCGTCAATAAGAAGGTCAGGGGGATACAGTAAAACTGAAGTGAAGCATCGGAATCTATAACTAGTGTCGCAGGAATGGTTAAAATCATAGACAGTAAGAAGAGTCAGTCTTCTTGTACTTGAGTCGGCATTGCGCTTTTTGTATTTAATTCCGATGCAATTTCTGTGTTTCATTGTCAATGAGAATGTCAGAGGGATACAGTAAACCTGAAGTGAAGCATCGGAATCTAAAACTAGTGTCACAGGAATGGTTCACATCATAGACAGTAGGAAAATTCAGTCTTCTTGTTCTTAAGTCGGCATTGTGAATTTTCTATTTAATTCCGATGCAATTTCCGTGTTTCATCGTCAATAAGAAGGTCCAAGGGACACAGTAAACCTGGAGTGAAGCATCGGAATCCATAACTAGTGTCACAGGAATGGTTCTAATCATAGACAGTAAGAACAGTCAGTCATCTTGTACTTAAGTCGGAATGTGCCTTTTGTATTTAATTCCGATACAATTTCTGGGTTTCATCGTCAATAAGAGGGTCAGAGGGATACAGTAAACCTGGAGTGAAGCATCGGAATCTATAACTAGTGTCACAGGGATGGTTCGAAACATAGACAGTAAGAAGAGTCAGTATTATTGTACTTAAGCCGGCATTGTGCCTTTTGTATTTAATTCCGATGCAATTTCTGTGTTTCATCGTCAATTAGAAACTCCAAGGGATACAGTAAACCTGGAGTGAAGCATCGAAATCTATAACTAGTGTCTGAGCGATGGTTAAAACATAGACAGTAAGAAGAGTCAGTATTCTTGTACTTAAGTCGGCATTGTGACTTTTGTATTTAGTTCCGATGCAATTTCTGTGTTCATCGTCAATACGACGGTCAGGGGGATACAGTAAATCTGAAGTGAAGCATCGGAATCTATAACTAGTGTCACAGGAATGGTTCAAAACATAGACAGGAAGAAGAGTCAGTCTTCTAGTACTTGAGTCGACATTGTGCCTTTTGTATTTTATTCCGATATAATTTCTGTGTTTCATCGTCAATAAGAAGGTAAGAGGGATACAGCAAACCTGAAATTAAGCATCGGAATCTATAACTACTGTCACAGGAAAGGTTCAAACATAGACAGTAAGAAGAGTCAGTCTGCTTGCACTAAAGTTGGCATTGTGCCTTTTGTATTTCATTAAGATGCAATTTCTGTGTTTCGTCGTCAATAAGAAGGTGCGAGGGAGACAGTAAACCTGAAGTGAAGCATCGGACTCTAAAACTGGTCCCACAGAAAAGGTTCAAAACATAGACAGTAAGAAGAGCCAGACTTCTTGTACCTGAGTCGGCATTGTGCCTTTTGAATTTAATTCCCATGCAATCTCTGTGTTTCATCGTCAATAACACGGTCAGAGGGATACAGTAAACCTGAAGTGAAGCATCGGAATCTATAACTAGTGTCACAGGAATGGTTCAAAACAAAGACAGTAGGAAGAGTCAGTCTTCTTGTACTTAGGATGGCATTTTGCCTTTTGTATATAATTCCGCTGCAATGTCTGTGTTTCACTGTCAATTAGTAGGTCAGCTGGATACAGTAAACCTGAAGTGAAGCATCGGAATCTATAACTAGTGCCACAGGAATGGTTCAAATCATAGACAGGAAGAAGAGTCAGTTTTCTTGTACTTAAGTCGGCATTGTACCTTTTCTATTTAATTCCGATGCAATTTCTGTGTTTCGTCGTCAATAAGAAAGTCCAAGGGATACAGTAAACCTGAAATGAGGCATCGGAATCCAAAACCGGTCTCACAGTAAAGGTTCAAAACATAGACAGTAAGAAGCGCCAGACTTCTTGCACTTGAGTCGTCATTGTGCCTTTTGTATTTAATTCTGATGCAATTTCTGTGTTTTATCATCAATAAGACGGTCAGAGGAACACAGTAAAACTGAAGTGAAGCATCGGAATCTATAACTAGTGTCACAGGAATGGTTCAAAACATAGACAGTAAGAAGAGCCAGTCTACTTGTACTTGAGCCGGAATTGTGCCCTTTGTATTTAATTCCGATGCAATTTCTGTGTTTCATCCTCAATAAGAAGGTCATCTGGATACAGTAAACCTGAAGTGAAGCATCTGAATCTATAACTAGTGTCACAGGAAAGGTTCAAAGCATAGACAGGAAGAAGAGTCAGTCTTCTTGTACTTAAGTCGGCCTTGCGCTTTTTGTATTTAATTCTGATGCAATTTCTGTGTTTCATCGTCAATAAGTGGGTCGGAGGGATACAGTAAACCTGAAGTGAAGCATCGGAATCTATAACTAGTTTCAGAGGAATGGTTCAAAACATAGACAGATAGAAGAGTCAGTCTTCTAGTACTTGAGTCGGCATTGTGCCTTTTGTCTTTAATTCCGCTGCAATTTCTGTGTTTCATCGTCAATAAGAAGGTCAGGGGGATACAGTAAAACTGCAGTGAAGCACCTGACTCTATAACCAGTGTCACAGGAATGGTTAAAAACATAGACAGTAAGAAGAGTCAGTCTTCTTGTACTTAAGTCGGCCTTGCGCTTTTTGTATTTAATTCTGATGCAATTTCTGTGTTTCATCGTCAATAAGTGGGTCAGAGGGATACAGTAAACCTGAAGTGAAGCATCGAAATCTATAACTAGTGTCAGAGGAATGGTTCAAAACATAGTCAGTAAGAAGAGTCAATCTTCTTGTACATAAGTCGGCATTGTGCCTTTTGTATTTAATCCAGATGCAATTTCTGTGTTTCATCGTCAATAAGAAGGTCCAAGGGATACAGTAAACCTGGAGTGAAGCATCGGAATCTATAACTAGTGTCACAGGAATGGTTCAAAACATAGACAGTAAGAAGAGTCAGTCTTCTTGCACTTAAGTCGGCATTGTGCCTTTTGTATTTAATTCCGATACAATTTCTGTGTTTCATCGTCAATAAGAAGGTACAAGGGTCACAGTAAACCTGAAGTGAAGCGTAGGAATCTATAACTAGTGTCACAGGAATTTTTCAAATCATAGTCAGTAAGAAGAGTCAGTCTTCTTGTACTTAAGTTGGCATTGTACCTTTTGTATTTAATGCCGATGCATTTTCTGTGTTTCACCGTAAATAAGAAGGTCCAAGGGATACAGTAAACATGGAGTGAAGCATCGGTATCTATAGCTAGTGTCACAGGAATGGTTCAAAACATAGACAGTAGGAAGAGTCAGTCTTCTTGTACTTAAGTCGGCATTGTGCCTTTTCTATATAATTCCGATGCAATTTCTGTGTTTCATCGTCAATAAGAAGGTCCAAGGGATACAGTAAACCTGGAGTGAAGCATCGGAATCTATAACTAGTGTCACAGGGATGGTTCGAAACATAGACAGTAAGAAGAGTCAGTATTCTTGTACTTAAGATGCAATGTGCCTATTGTATTTAATTCCGATGCAATTTCTGTGTTTCATCGTCAATAAGAAGCTCCAAGGGATACAGTAAACCTGCAGTGAAGCATCGGAATCTATACCTAGTGTCTTAGGAAAAGTTAAAACATAGACGGTAAGAAGAGTCTGTATTCTTGTACTTAAGTCGGTATTGTGCCTTTTGTATTTAATTCCGATGCGATTTCTGTGTTTGATCGTCAATAAGAAGGTCAGGGGGATGCAGTAAATCTGAAGTGAAGCATCGGAATCTATAACTAGTGTCACAGGAATGGTTCAAAACATAGACAGTAAGAAGAGTCAGTCTTCTAGTACTTGAGTCGGCATTGTGCCTTTTGTATTTAATTCCGATGCAATATCTGTGTTCATCGTCAATACGACGGTCACGAGGAATACAGTAAATCTGAAGTGAAGCATCGGAATCTATAACTAGTGTCACAGGTATGGTTCAAAACATAGACAGTAAGAAGAGTCAGTCTTCTACTACATGAGTCGGCATTGTGCCTTTTGTATTTAATTCCGATGCAATTTCTGTGTTTCATCGTCAATGAGAATGTCAGAGGGATACAGTAAACCTGAAGTGAAGCATCGGAATCTAAAGCTAGTGTCACAGGAATGGTTCAAATCATAGACAGTAGGAAGAGTCAGTCTTCTTGCACTTAAGTCGGCATTGTGCCTTTTGTTTTTAATTCCGATACAATTTCTGTGTTTCATCGTCAATAAGAAGTTCAGGGGGATACAGTAAAACTGAAGTGAAGCATCGGAATCTATAACTAGTGTCACAGGAATGGTTAAAAACATAGACAGTAAGAAGAGTCAGTCTTCTTGTACTTGAGTCGGCATTGTGCCTTATGTAAATAATTCCGATGCAATTTCTGTGTTTCATCGTCGATAAGGAGGTCAGGGGGATACAGTAAAACTGAAGTGAAGCATCGGAATCTATAACTAGTGTCGCAGGAATGGTTAAAATCATAGACAGTAAGAAGAGTCAGTCTTCTTGTACTTGAGTCGGCATTGCGCTTTTTGTATTTAATTCCGATGCAATTTCTGTGTTTCATCGTAATGAGAATGTCAGAGGGATACAGTAATCCTGAAGTGAAGCATCGGAATCTAAAACTAGTGTCACTGGAATGGTTCAAATCATAGACAGTAGGAAGATTCAGTCTTCTTGTTCTTAAGTCGGCATTGTGAATTTTCTATTTAATGCCGATGCAATTTCCGTGTTTCATCGTCAATAAGAAGGTCCAAGGGACACAGTAAACCTGGAGTGAAGCATCGGAATCCATAACTAATGTCACAGGAATGGTTCTAATCATAGACAGAAAGAACAGTCAGTCATCTTGTACTTAGGTCGGAATGTGCCTTTTGTATTTAATTCCGATGCAATTTCTGTGTTTCATCGTCAATAAGAGGGTCAGAGGGATACAGTAAACCTGAAGTGAAGCATCGGAATCTATAACTAGTGTCACAGGAATGGTTCAAAACATAGTCAGTAAGAAGAGTCAGTCTTCTTGTACATAAGTCGGCATTGTGCCTTTTGTATTTAATCCAGATGCAATTTCTGTGTTTCATCGTCAATAAGAAGGTCCAAGTGATACAGTAAATCTGGAGTGAAGCATCGGAATCTATAACTAGTGTCACAGGAATGGTTCAGAACATAGACAGTAAGAAGAGTCAGTCTTCTTGCGTTTAAGTCGGCATTGTGCCTTTTGTATTTAATTCCGATACAATTTCTGTGTTTCATCGTCAATAAGAAGGTCCAAGGGATACAGTAAACCTGAAGTGAAGCATGGAATCTATAACTAGTGACACAGCAATGGTTCAAAACGTAGTCAGTAAGAAGAGTCAGTCTTCTTGTACTTAAGTCGGCATTGTACCTTTTGTATTTAATTCCGATGCATTTTCTGTGTTTCATCGTAAATAAGAAGTTCAGGGGGATACAGTAAAACTGAAGTGAAGCATCGGAATCTATAACTAGTGTCACAGGAATGGTTAAAAACATAGACAGTAAGAAGAGTTAGTCTTCTTGTACTTGAGTCGGCATTGTGCCTTTTGTAGTTAATTCCGATGCAATTTCTGTGTTTCATCGTCAATAAGAAGGTCAGGGGGATACAGTAAAACTGAAGTGAAGCATCGGAATCTATAACTAGTGTCGCAGGAATGGTTAAAATCATAGACAGTAAGAAGAGTCAGTCTTCTTGTACTTGAGTCGGCATTGCGCTTTTTGTATTTAATTCCGATGCAATTTCTGTGTTTCATCGTCAATGTGAATGTCAGAGGGATACAGTAAACCTGAAGTGAAGCATCGGAATCTATAACTAGTGTCGCAGGAATGGTTAAAATCATAGACAGTAAGAAGAGTCAGTCTTCTTGTACTTGAGTCGGCATTGCGCTTTTTGTATTTAATTCCGATGCAATTTCTGTGTTTCATCGTCAATGAGAATGTCAGAGGGATACAGTAAACCTGAAGTGAAGCATCGGAATCTAAAACTAGTGTCACAGGGATGGTTCGAAACATAGACACTAAGAAGAGTCAGTATTATTGTACTTAAGCCGGCATTGTGCTTTTTGTATTTAATTCCGATGCAATTTCTGTGTTTCATCGTCAATTAGAAACTCCAAGGGATACAGTAAACCTGGAGTGAAGCATCGGAATCTATAACTAGTGTCTCAGCGATGGTTAAAACATAGACAGTAAGAAGAGTCAGTATTCTTGTACTTAAGTCGGCATTGTGACTTTTGTATTTAGTTCCGATGCAATTTCTGTGTTCATCGTCAATACGACGGTCAGCGGGATACAGTAAATCTGAAGTGAAGCATCGAAATCTATAACTAGTGTCAGAGGAATGGTTCAAAACATAGTCAGTAAGAAGAGTCAATCTTCTTGTACATAAGTCGGCATTGTGCCTTTTGTATTTAATCCAGATGCAATTTCTGTGTTTCATCGTCAATAAGAAGGTCCAAGGGATACAGTAAACCTGGAGTGAAGCATCGGAATCTATAACTAGTGTCACAGGAATGGTTCAAAACATAGACAGTAAGAAGAGTCAGTCTTCTTGCACTTAAGTCGGCATTGTGCCTTTTGTATTTAATTCCGATACAATTTCTGTGTTTCATCGTCAATAAGAAGGTACAAGGGTCACAGTAAACCTGAAGTGAAGCGTAGGAATCTATAACTAGTGTCACAGGAATTTTTCAAATCATAGTCAGTAAGAAGAGTCAGTCTTCTTGTACTTAAGTTGGCATTGTACCTTTTGTATTTAATGCCGATGCATTTTCTGTGTTTCACCGTAAATAAGAAGGTCCAAGGGATACAGTAAACATGGAGTGAAGCATCGGTATCTATAGCTAGTGTCACAGGAATGGTTCAAAACATAGACAGTAGGAAGAGTCAGTCTTCTTGTACTTAAGTCGGCATTGTGCCTTTTCTATATAATTCCGATGCAATTTCTGTGTTTCATCGTCAATAAGAAGGTCCAAGGGATACAGTAAACCTGGAGTGAAGCATCGGAATCTATAACTAGTGTCACAGGGATGGTTCGAAACATAGACAGTAAGAAGAGTCAGTATTCTTGTACTTAAGATGCAATGTGCCTATTGTATTTAATTCCGATGCAATTTCTGTGTTTCATCGTCAATAAGAAGCTCCAAGGGATACAGTAAACCTGCAGTGAAGCATCGGAATCTATACCTAGTGTCTTAGGAAAAGTTAAAACATAGACGGTAAGAAGAGTCTGTATTCTTGTACTTAAGTCGGTATTGTGCCTTTTGTATTTAATTCCGATGCGATTTCTGTGTTTGATCGTCAATAAGAAGGTCAGGGGGATGCAGTAAATCTGAAGTGAAGCATCGGAATCTATAACTAGTGTCACAGGAATGGTTCAAAACATAGACAGTAAGAAGAGTCAGTCTTCTAGTACTTGAGTCGGCATTGTGCCTTTTGTATTTAATTCCGATGCAATATCTGTGTTCATCGTCAATACGACGGTCAGGGGGATACAGTAAATCTGAAGTGAAGCATCGGAATCTATAACTAGTGTCACAGGTATGGTTCAAAACATAGACAGTAAGAAGAGTCAGTCTTCTACTACATGAGTCGGCATTGTGCCTTTTGTATTTAATTCCGATGCAATTTCTGTGTTTCATCGTCAATGAGAATGTCAGAGGGATACAGTAAACCTGAAGTGAAGCATCGGAATCTAAAGCTACTGTCACAGGAATGGTTCAAATCATAGACAGTAGGAGGAGTCAGTCTTCTTGCACTTAAGTCGGCATTGTGCCTTTTGTTTTTAATTCCGATACAATTTCTGTGTTTCATCGTCAATAAGAAGTTCAGGGGGATACAGTAAAACTGAAGTGAAGCATCGGAATCTATAACTAGTGTCGCAGGAATGGTTAAAATCATAGACAGTAAGAAGAGTCAGTCTTCTTGTACTTGAGTCGGCATTGCGCTTTTTGTATTTAATTCCGATGCAATTTCTGTGTTTCATCGTAATGAGAATGTCAGAGGGATACAGTAATCCTGAAGTGAAGCATCGGAATCTAAAACTAGTGTCACTGGAATGGTTCAAATCATAGACAGTAGGAAGATTCAGTCTTCTTGTTCTTAAGTCGGCATTGTGAATTTTCTATTTAATGCCGATGCAATTTCCGTGTTTCATCGTCAATAAGAAGGTCCAAGGGACACAGTAAACCTGGAGTGAAGCATCGGAATCCATAACTAATGTCACAGGAATGGTTCTAATCATAGACAGAAAGAACAGTCAGTCATCTTGTACTTAGGTCGGAATGTGCCTTTTGTATTTAATTCCGATGCAATTTCTGTGTTTCATCGTCAATAAGAGGGTCAGAGGGATACAGTAAACCTGAAGTGAAGCATCGGAATCTATAACTAGTGTCACAGGAATGGTTCAAAACATAGTCAGTAAGAAGAGTCAGTCTTCTTGTACATAAGTCGGCATTGTGCCTTTTGTATTTAATCCAGATGCAATTTCTGTGTTTCATCGTCAATAAGAAGGTCCAAGTGATACAGTAAATCTGGAGTGAAGCATCGGAATCTATAACTAGTGTCACAGGAATGGTTCAGAACATAGACAGTAAGAAGAGTCAGTCTTCTTGCCTTTAAGTCGGCATTGTGCCTTTTGTATTTAATTCCGATACAATTTCTGTGTTTCATCGTCAATAAGAAGGTCCAAGGGATACAGTAAACCTGAAGTGAAGCATGGAATCTATAACTAGTGACACAGGAATGGTTCAAATCGTAGTCAGTAAGAAGAGTCAGTCTTCTTGTACTTAAGTCGGCATTGTACCTTTTGTATTTAATTCCGATGCATTTTCTGTGTTTCATCGTAAATAAGAAGTTCAGGGGGATACAGTAAAACTGAAGTGAAGCATCGGAATCTATAACTAGTGTCACAGGAATGGTTAAAAACATAGACAGTAAGAAGAGTTAGTCTTCTTGTACTTGAGTCGGCATTGTGCCTTTTGTAATTAATTCCGATGCAATTTCTGTGTTTCATCGTCAATAAGAAGGTCAGGGGGATACAGTAAAACTGAAGTGAAGCATCGGAATCTATAACTAGTGTCGCAGGAATGGTTAAAATCATAGACAGTAAGAAGAGTCAGTCTTCTTGTACTTGAGTCGGCATTGCGCTTTTTGTATTTAATTCCGATGCAATTTCTGTGTTTCATCGTCAATGTGAATGTCAGAGGGATACAGTAAACCTGAAGTGAAGCATCGGAATCTATAACTAGTGTCGCAGGAATGGTTAAAATCATAGACAGTAAGAAGAGTCAGTCTTCTTGTACTTGAGTCGGCATTGCGCTTTTTGTATTTAATTCCGATGCAATTTCTGTGTTTCATCGTCAATGAGAATGTCAGAGGGATACAGTAAACCTGAAGTGAAGCATCGGAATCTAAAACTAGTGTCACAGGGATGGTTCGAAACATAGACACTAAGAAGAGTCAGTATTATTGTACTTAAGCCGGCATTGTGCTTTTTGTATTTAATTCCGATGCAATTTCTGTGTTTCATCGTCAATTAGAAACTCCAAGGGATACAGTAAACCTGGAGTGAAGCATCGGAATCTATAACTAGTGTCTCAGCGATGGTTAAAACATAGACAGTAAGAAGAGTCAGTATTCTTGTACTTAAGTCGGCATTGTGACTTTTGTATTTAGTTCCGATGCAATTTCTGTGTTCATCGTCAATACGACGGTCAGCGGGATACAGTAAATCTGAAGTGAAGCATCGGAATCTATAACTAGTGTCACAGGAATGGTTCAAAACATAGACAGGAAGAAGAGTCAGTCTTCTAGTACTTGAGTCGACATTGTGCCTTTTGTATTTAATTCCGATGCAATTTCTGTGTTTCATCGTCAATAAGAAGGTAAGAGGGATACAGCAAACCTGAAGTTAAGCATCGGAATCTATTACTACTGTCACAGGAAAGGTTCAAACATAGATAGTAAGAAGAGTCAGTCTGCTTGCACTAAAGTTGGCATTGTGCCTTTTGTATTTAATTCCGATGCAATTTCTGTGTTTCATCGTCAATAAGAAGGTCAGCTGGATACAGTAACCCTGAAGTGAAGCATCTGAATCTATAACTAGTGTCACAGGAATGGTTCAAAGCATAGACAGAAAGAAGAGCCAGTCTTCTTGTACTTGAGTCGGCATTGAGCCTTTTGTATTTAATTCCGAAGCAATTTCTGTTTTCATCGTCAATACGACGGTCAGGAGGATACAGTAAATCAGAAGTGAAACTTCGGAATCTATAACTAGTGTCACAGGAATGGTTAGAAACATAGACAGTAAGAAGAGTCAGTCTTCTTGTACTTAAGTCTGCATTGTGCCTTTTTTATTTAATTCCGGTGCAATTTCTGTGCTTCATCTCAATAAGAAGGTCAGCTGGATACAGTAAACCTGAAGTGAAGCATCAGAATCTATATCTAGTGTCACAGGAATGGTTCAAAATCATAGATATTAAGAAGAGTCTGTTTTCATTTACTTAAGTCGGAATTGTGCCTTTTGTATTTAATTCCGATGCAATTTCTGTGTTTCGTCGTCAATAAGAAGGTCCGAGGGAGACAGTAAACCTGGAGTGAAGCATCGGAATCTATAACTAGTGTCACAGGAATGGTTCAAAACATAGACAGGAAGAAGAGTCAGTCTTCTAGTACTTGAGTCGACATTGTGCCTTTTGTATTTAATTCCGATGCAATTTCTGTGTTTCATCGTCAATACGAAGGTAAGAGGGATACAGCAAACCTGAAGTTAAGCATCGGAATCTATTACTACTGTCACAGGAAAGGTTCAAACATAGATAGTAAGAAGAGTCAGTCTGCTTGCACTAAAGTTGGCATTGTGCCTTTTGTATTTAATTCCGATGCAATTTCTGTGTTTCATCGTCAATAAGAAGGTCAGCTGGATACAGTAACCCTGAAGTGAAGCATCTGAATCTATAACTAGTGTCACAGGAATGGTTCAAAGCATAGACAGAAAGAAGAGCCAGTCTTCTTGTACTTGAGTCGGCATTGAGCCTTTTGTATTTAATTCCGGAGCAATTGCTGTTTTCATCGTCAATACGACGGTCAGGGGGATACAGTAAATCAGAAGTGAAGCATCGGAATCTATAACTAGTGTCACAGGAATGGTTACAAACATAGACAGTAAGAAGAGTCAGTCTTCTTGTACTTAAGTCTGCATTGTGCCTTTTGTATTTAATTCCGGTGCAATTTCTGTGTTTCATCTCAATAAGAAGGTCAGCTGGATACAGTAAACCTGAAGTGAAGCATCAGAATCTATATCTAGTGTCACAGGAATGGTTCAAAATCATAGATATTAAGAAGAGTCTGTTTTCATTTACTTAAGTCGGAATTGTGCCTTTTGTATTTAATTCCGATGCAATTTCTGTGTTTCGTCGTCAATAAGAAGGTCCGAGGGAGACAGTAAACCTGAAGTGAAGCATCAACCTCTAAAACTGGTCTCACAGAAAAGGTTCAAAACATAGACAATAAGAAGAGCCAGACTTCTTGTACCTGAGTCGGCATTGTGCCTTTTGAATTTAATTCCCATGCAATCTCTGTGTTTCAGCGTCAATAACACGGTCAGAGGGATACAGTAAAACTGAAGTGAAGCATCGGAATCTATAACTAGTGTCACAGGAATGGTTCAAACCAAAGACAGTAGGAAGAGTCAGTCTTCTTGTATATAGGTCGGCATTTTGCCTTTTGTATATAGTTCTGCTGCAATGTCTGTGTTTCATTGTCAATTAGTAGGTCAGCTGGATACAGTAAACCTGAAGTGAAGCATCGGTATCTATAACTAGTGTCACAGGAATGGTTCAAATCATAGACAGGAAGAAGAGTCAGTTTTCTTGTACTTAAGTCGGCATTGTGCCTTTTCTATTTATTCCGATGCAATTTCTGTGTTTCGTCGTCAATAAGAAAGTCCAAGGTATACAGTAAACCTGAAATGAGGCATCGGAATCCAAAACCGGTCTCACAGTAAAGGTTCAAAACATAGACAGTAAGAAGCACCAGACTTCTTGCACTTGTGTCGTCATTGTGCCTTTTGTATTTAATTCTGATGCAATTTCTGTGTTTTATCATCAATAAGACGGTCAGAGGAATACAGTAAAACTGAAGTGAAGCATCGGAATCTATAACTAGTCTCACAGGAATGGTTCAAATCATAGACAGTAAGAAGAGTCAGTCTTCTTGCACTTAAGTCGGCATTGTGCCTTTTGTATTTAATTCCGATACAATTTCTGTGTTTCATCGTCAATAAGAAGTTCAGGGGGATACAGTAAAACTGAAGTGAAGCATCGGAATCTATAACTAGTGTCACAGGAATGGTTAAAAACATAGACAGTAAGAAGAGTTAGTCTTCTTGTACTTGAGTCGGCATTGTGCTGTTTGTAATTAATTCCGATGCAATTTCTGTGTTTCATCGTCAATAAGAAGGTCAGGGGGATACAGTAACACTGAAGTGAAGCATCGGAATCTATAACTAGTGTCGCAGGAATGGTTAAAATCATAGACAGTAAGAAGATTCAGTCTTCTTGTTCTTAAGTCGGCATTGTGAATTTTCTATTTAATGCCGATGCAATTTCCGTGTTTCATCGTCAATAAGAAGGTCCAAGGGACACAGTAAACCTGGAGTGAAGCATCGGAATCCATAACTAATGTCACAGGAATGGTTCTAATCATAGACAGTAGGAAGATTCAGTCTTCTCGTTCTTAAGTCGGCATTGTGAATTTTCTATTTAATGCCGATGCAATTTCTGTGTTTCATCGTCAATAAGAAGGTCCAAGTGATACAGTTAATCTGGAGTCAAGCATCGGAATCTATAACTAGTGTCACAGGAATGGTTCAAAACATAGACAGTAAGAAGAGTCAGTCTTCTTGACTTTAAGACGGCATTGTGCCTTTTGTATTTAATTCCGATACAATTTCTGTGTTTCATCGTCAATAAGAAGGTCCAAGGGATACAGTAAACCTGAAGTGAAGCATAGAATCTATAGCTAGTGACACAGGAATGGTTCAAATCATAGTCAGTAAGAAGAGTCAGTCTTCTTGTACTTAAGTCGGCATTGTACCTTTTGTATTTAATTCCGATGCATTTTCTGTGTTTCATCGTAAATAAGAAGTTCAGGGGGATACAGTAAAACTGAAGTGAAGCATCGGAATCTATAACTAGTGTCACAGGAATGGTTATAAACATAGACAGTAAGAAGAGTTAGTCTTCTTGTACTTGAGTCGGCATTGTGAATTTTGTAATTAATTCCGATGCAATTTCTGTGTTTCATCGTCAATAAGAAGGTCAGGGGGATACAGTAAAACTGAAGTGAAGCATCGGAATGTATAACTAGTGTCGCAGGAATGGTTAAAATCATAGACAGTAAGAAGAGTCAGTCTTCTTGTACTTGAGTCGGCATTGCGCTTTTTGTATTTAATTCCGATGCAATTTCTGTGTTTCAGCGTCAATGAGAATGTCAGAGGGATACAGTAAACCTGAAGTGAAGCATCGGAATCTAAAACTAGTGTCACAGGAATGGTTCAAATCATAGACAGTAGGAAGATTCAGTCTTCTTGTTCTTAAGTCGGCATTGTGAATTTTCTATTTAATTCCGATGCAATTTCCGTGTTTCATCGTCAATAAGAAGTTCAGGGGGATACAGTAAAACTGAAGTGAAGCATCGGAATCTATAACTAGTGTCACAGGAATGGTTAAAAACATAGACAGTAAGAAGAGTTAGTCTTCTTGTACTTGAGTCGGCATTGTGCCTTTTGTAATTAATACCGATGCAATTTCTGTGTTTCATCGTCAATAAGAAGGTCAGGGGGATACAGTAACACTGAAGTGAAGCATCGGAATCTATAACTAGTGTCGCAGGAATGGTTAAAATCATAGACAGTAAGAAGATTCAGTCTTCTTGTTCTTAAGTCGGCAATGTGAATTTTCTATTTAATGCCGATGCAATTTCCGTGTTTCATCGTCAATAACAAGGTCCAAGGGACACAGTAAACCTGGAGTGAAGCATCGGAATCCATAACTAATGTCACAGGAATGGTTCTAATCATAGACAGTAGGAAGATTCAGTCTTCTTGTTCTTAAGTCGGCATTGTGAATTTTCTATTTAATGCCGTTGCAATTTCTGTGTTTCATCGTCAATAAGAAGGTCCAAGTGATACAGTTAATCTGGAGTCAAGCATCGGAATCTATAACTAGTGTCACAGGAATGGTTCAAAACATAGACAGTAAGAAGAGTCAGTCTTCTTGACTTTAAGTCGGCATTGTGCCTTTTGTATTTAATTCCGATACAATTTCTGTGTTTCATCGTCAATAAGAAGGTCCAAGGGATACAGTAAACCTGAAGTGAAGCATAGAATCTATAACTAGTGACACAGGAATGGTTCAAATCATAGTCAGTAAGAAGAGTCAGTCTTCTTGTACTTAAGTCGGCATTGTACCTTTTGTATTTAATTCCGATGCATTTTCTGTGTTTCATCGTAAATAAGAAGTTCAGGGGGATACAGTAAAACTGAAGTGAAGCATCGGAATCTATAACTAGTGTCACAGGAATGGTTATAAACATAGACAGTAAGAAGAGTTAGTCTTCTTGTACTTGAGTCGGCATTGTGAATTTTGTAATTAATTCCGATGCAATTTCTGTGTTTCATCGTCAATAAGAAGGTCAGGGGGATACAGTAAAACTGAAGTGAAGCATCGGAATGTATAACTAGTGTTGCAGGAATGGTTAAAATCATAGACAGTAAGAAGAGTCAGTCTTCTTGTAATTGAGTCGGCATTGCGCTTTTTGTATTTAATTCCGATGCAATTTCTGTGTTTCAGCGTCAATGAGAATGTCAGAGGGATACAGTAAACCTGAAGTGAAGCATCGGAATCTAAAACTAGTGTCACAGGAATGGTTCAAATCATAGACAGTAGGAAGATTCAGTCTTCTTGTTCTTAAGTCGGCATTGTGAATTTTCTATTTAATTCCGATGCAATTTCCGTGTTTCATCGTCAATAAGAACGTCCAAGGGACACAGTAAACCTGGAGTGAAGCATCGGAATCCATAACTAGTGTCACAGGAATGGTTATAATCATAGACAGTAAGATCAGTCAGTCATCTTGTACTTAAGTCGGAATGTGCCTTTTGTATTTAATTCCGATGCAATAACTGTGTTTCATCGTCAATAAGAGGGTCAGAGGGATACAGTAAACCTGGAGTGAAGCATCGGAATCTGTAACTAGTGTCGCAGGGATGGTTCGAAACATAGACAGTAAGAAGAGTCAGTATTATTGTACTTAAGCCGGCATTGTGCCTTTTGTATTTAATTCCGATGCAATTTCTGTGTTTCATCGTCAATTAGAAACTCCAAGGGATTCAGTAAACCTGGAGTGAAGCATCGGAATCTATAACTAGTGTCTCAGCGATGGTTAAAACATAGACAGTAAGAAGAGTCAGTATTCTTGTACTTAAGTCGGCATTGTGACTTTTGTATTTAGTTCCGATGCAATTTCTGTGTTCATCGTCAATACGACGGTCAGGGGGATACAGTAAATCTGAAGTGAAGCATCGGAATCTATAACTAGTGTCACAGGAATGGTTCAAAACATAGACAGGAAGAAGAGTCAGTCTTCTAGTACTTGAGTCGACATTGTGCCTTTTGTATTTAATTCCGATGCAATTTCTGTGTTTCATCGTCAATAAGAAGGTCACCTGGATACAGTAACCCTAAAGTGAAGCATCTGAATCTGTAACTAGTGTCACAGGAATGGTTCAAAGCATAGACAGAAAGAAGAGCCTGTCTTCTTGTACTTGAGTCGGCATTGTGCCTTTTGTATTTAATTCCGAAGCAATTTCAGTTTTCATCGTCAATACGACGGTCAGGGGGATACAGTAAATCAGAAGTGAAGCATCGGAATCTATAACTAGTGTCACAGGAATGGTTAAAAACATAGACAGTAAGAAGAGTCAGTCTTCTTGTACTTAAGTCTGCATTGTGCCTTTTGTATTTAATTCCGGTGCAATTTCTGTGTTTCATCGTCAATAGGAAGGTCAGCTGGATACAGTAAACCTGAAGTGAAGCATCAGAATCTATATCTAGTGTCACAGGAATGGTTCAAAATCATAGATATTAAGAAGAGTCTGTTTTCATTTACTTAAGTCGGAATTGTGACTTTTGTATTTAATTCCGATGCAATTTCTGTGTTTCGTCGTCAATAAGAAGGTCCGAGGGAGACAGTAAACCTGAAGTGAAGCATCGGACTCTAAAACTGGTCTCACAGAAAAGGTTCAAAACATAGACAGTAAGAAGAGCTAGACTTCTTGTACCTGAGTCGGCATTGTGCCTTTTGAATTTAATTCCCATGCAATCTCTGTGTTTCATCGTCAATAACACGGTCAGAGGGATACAGTAAACCTGAAGTGCAGCATCGGAATCTATAACTAGTGTCACAGGAATGGTTCTAAACAAAGACAGTAGGAAGAGTCAGAATCTTGTACTTAGGTCGGCATTTTGCCTTTTGTATATAATTCCGCTGCAGTGTCTGTGTTTCATTGTCAATTAGTAGGTCAGCTGGATACAGTAAACCTGAAGTGAAGCATCGGAATCTATAACTAGTGTCACAGGAATGGTTTTAATCATAGACAGGAAGAAGAGTCAGTTTTCTTGCACTTAAGTCGGCATTGTGCCTTTTCTATTTAATTCCGATGCAATTTCTGTGTTTCGTCGTCAATAAGAAAGTCCAAGGGATACAGTAAACCTGAAATGAGGCATCGGAATCCAAAACCGGTCTCACAGTAAAGGTTCAAAACATAGGCAGTAAGAAGCGCCAGACTTCTTGCACTTGAGTCGTCATTGTGCCTTTTGTATTTAATTCTGATGCAATTTCTGTGTTTTATCATCAATAAGACTGTCAGAGGAATACAGTAAAAGTGAAGTGAAGCATCGGAATCTATAACTAGTGTCAAAGGAATGGTTCAAAACATAGACAGTAAGAAAAGTCAGTCTACTTGTACTTAAGTCGGCATTGTGCCGTTTGTATTTAATTCCGATGCAATTTCTGTGTTTCATCGTCAATAAGAAGCTCAGAGGGATACAGTAGACCTAAAGTGAAGCATCGGAATCTATAACTAGTGTCACGGGAATGGTTCAAAACATAGAAGGTAAGAAGAGCCTGTCTACTTGTACTTGAGCCGGAATTGTGCCCTTTGTATTTAATTCCGATGCAATTTCTGTGTTTCATCCTCAATAAGAAGGTCATCTGGATACAGTAAACCTGAAGTGAAGCATCTGATTCTATAACTAGTGTCACAGGAAAGGTTCAAAGCATAGACAGGAAGAAGAGCCAGTCTTCTTGTACTTGAGTCGACATTGTGCCTTTTCTATTTATTTCCGATGCAATTTCTGTGTTCATCGCCACTACGACGGTCAGGGGGATACAGTAAATCAGAAGTGAAGCATCGGAATCTATAACTAGTGTCACAGGAATGGTTAAAAACATAGACAGTAAGAAGAGTCAGTCTTCTTGTACTTAAGTCTGCATTGTGCCTTTTGTATTTAATTCCGGTGCAATTTCTGTGTTTCATCGTCAATAAGAAGTTCAGCTGGATACAGTAAACCTGAAGTGAAGCATCAGAATCTATATCTAGTGTCACAGGAATGGTTCAAAATCATAGATATTAAGTAGAGTCTGTTTTCATTTACTTAAGTCGGAATTGTGCCTTTTGTATTTAATTCCGATGCAATTTCTGTGTTTCGTCGTCAATAAGAAGGTCCGAGGGAGACAGTAAACCTGAAGTGAAGCATCGGACTCTAAAACTGGTCTCACAGAAAAGGTTCAAACATAGACAGTAAGAAGAGCTAGACTTCTTGTACCTGAGTCGGCATTGTGCCTTTTGAATTTAATTCCCATGCAATCTCTGTGTTTCATCGTCAATAACACGGTCAGAGGGATACAGTAAACCTGAAGTGAAGCATCGGAATCTATAACTAGTGTCACAGGAATGGTTCAAAACAAAGACAGTAGGAAGAGTCAGTCTTCTTGCACTTAGGTCGGCATTTTGCCTTTTGTATATAATTCCGCTGCAATGTCTGTTTCATTGTCAATTAGTAGGTCAGCTGGATACAGTAAACCTGAAGTGAAGCATCGGAATCTATAACTAGTGTCACAGGAATGGTTCAAATCATAGACAGGAAGAAGAGTCAGTTTTCTTGTACTTAAGTCGGCATTGTGCCTTTTCTATTTAATTCCGATGCAATTTCTGTGTTTCGTTGTCAATAAGAAAGTCCAAGGGATACAGTAAACCTGAAATGAGGCATCGGAATCCAAAACCGGTCTCACAGTAAAGGTTCAAAACATAGACAGTAAGAAGCGCCAGACTTCTTGCACTTGAGTCGTCATTGTGCCTTTTGTATTTAATTCTGATGCAATTTCTGTGTTTTATCATCAATAAGACGGTCAGAGGAATACAGTAAAACTGAAGTGAAGCATCGGAATCTATAACAAGTGTCAAAGGAATGGTTCAAAACATAGACAGTAAGAAAAGTTTGTCTACTTGTACTTAAGTCGGCATTGTGCCGTTTGTATTTATTTCCGATGCAATTTCTGTGTTTCATCGTCAATAAGAAGCTCAGAGGGATACAGTAGACCTAAAGTGAAGCATCGGAATCTATAACTAGTGTCACGGGAATGGTTCAAAACATAGACAGTAAGAAGAGCCAGTCTACTTGTACTTAAGTCGGTATTGTGCCCTTTGTATTTATTTCCGATGCAATTTCTGTGTTTCGTCTTAAATAAGAAGGTCCAAGGGATACAGTAAACCTGAAGTGAAGCATCGAAATCTAATACCGGTCTCACAGAAATGCTTCATAACATAGACAGTAAGAATAGCCAGACTTCTTGTACCTGAGTCGGCGTTGTGCCTTTTGTATATAATTCCAATGCAATTTCTGTGTTTCATCGTCAATAAGATGCTCAGAGGGATACAGTAGACCTGAAGTGAAGCTTCGGAATCTATAACTAGTGTCACAGGAATGGGTCAAAACATAGACAGTAAGCAGAGCCAGTCTACTTGTACTTGAGTCGGCATTGTGCCTTTTGTATTTAATTCCGATGTAATTTCTGTGTTTGATCGTCTATGAGAAGGTCCGAGGGATACAGTAAACCTGAAGTGAAGCATCGGAATCTATAACTAGTTTCACAGGAATGGTTCTAAGCATAGACAGGAAGAAGAGCTAGTCATCTTACACTTGAGTCGGCATTGTGCCTTTTGTATTTAATTCCGATGCAATTTCTGTGTTCATCGTCAATACGACGGTCAGGGGGATACAGTAAATCTGAAGTGAAGCATCGGAATCTATAACTAGCGTCACGGGAATATTTCAAAACATAGACAGTAAGAAGAGTCAGTCTTCTTGTACTTAAGTCGCCATTGCGCATTTGTATTTCGTTCCGATGCAATTTCTGTGTTTCATCGTCAATAAGTAGGTCAGCTGGATACAGTAAACCTGAAGTGAAGCATCTGAATCTATAACTAGTTTCACAGGAATGGTTCAAAGCATAGACAGGAAGAAGAGCCAGTCATCTTGTACTTGAGTCGGCATTGTGCCTTTTGTATTTAGTTCTGATGCAATTTCTGTGTTCATAGTCAATACGACGGTCAGGGGGATACAGTAAATCTGAAGTGAAGCATCGGAATCTATAACTAGTGTCACAGGAATGGTTCAAAACATAGACAGTAAGAAGAGTCAGTCTTCTGGTACTTGAGTCGGCATTGTGCCTTTTGTATTTAATTCCGATGCAATTTCTGTGTTTCATCGTCAATAAGAAGGTAAGCGGGATACAGTAAACCTGAAGTGAAGCATCAGAATCTATAACTAGTTTCACAGGGATGGTTCAAAACATAGATATTAAGAAGAGTCAGTTTTCTTGTACTTAAGTCGGAATTGTGCCTTTTGTATTTAATTCCGATGCAATTTCTGTGTTTCGTCGTCAATAACTAGGTCCATGGGAGACAGTAAACATGAAGTGAAGCATCGGAATCTAAAACCGGTCTCACAGAAAAGGTTCAAAACATAGACACTAAGAGGAGTCAGCCTTCTTGTATCTTAGTCGGCATTGTGCCTTTTGTATCTAATTCCGATGCAATTTCTGTATTTCATCGTCAATAAGAAGATCAGCTGGATACAGTAAAACTGAAGTGAAGCATCGGAATCTATAACTAGTGTCAAAGGAATGGTTGAAAACATAGTCAGTAAGAAGAGTCAGTCTACTTGTACTTAAATCGGCATTATGCCATTTGTATTTAATTCCTATGCAATTTCTGTGTTTCATCGTCAATAAGAAGCTCAGAGGGATACAGTAGAACTGAAGCGAAGCATCAGAATCTATAACTAGTGTCACGGGAATGGTTCAATACATAGACAATAAGAAGTGCCAGTCTACTTGCACTTGAGTCGGCATTGTGCCTTTTGTATTTAATTCCGATGTAATTTCTGTGCTTGTTCGTCAATGAGAAAGTCATAGGGATACAGTAAACCTGACGTGAAGCATCGGAATCTATAACTAGTGTCACAGGAATGGTTCAAAACATAGACAGTAAGAAGAGTCAGTCCTGTTGGACTTAAGTCGGCATTGTGCCTTTTCTATATAATTCCGATGCAATTTCTGTGTTTCATCGTATATAAGAAGGTCAGAGGGATACAGTAAACCTGAAGTGAAGCATCGGAATCTATAACTAGTGTCACAGAAATGGTTCAAAATCATAGATATTAAGAAGAGTCTGTTTTCTTTTACTTAAGTCGGAATTGTGCCTTTTGTATTTAATTCCGATGCTATTTCTGTGTTTCGTCGACAATAAGAAGGTCCAAGGGAGACAGTAAACCTGAAGTGAAGCATCGGACTCTAAAACTGGTCTCACATGAAAGGTTCAAAACATAGACAGTAAAAAGAGCCAGACTTCTTGTACCTGAGTCGGCATTGTGCCTTTTGAATTTAATTCCCATGCAATCTCTGTGTTTCATCGTCAATAAGACGGTCAGAGGGATACAGTAAACTTGAAGTGAAGCATCGGAATCTATAACTAGTGTCACAGGAATGGTTCAAAACATAGACAGTAGGAAGAGTCAGTCTTCCTGTACTTAAGTCGGCATTTTGCCTTTTGTATATAATTCCGATGCAATGTCTGTGTTTCATCGTCAATAAGAAGGTCAGCTGGATACAGTAAACCTGAAGTGAAGCATCGGAAACTATAACTAGTGTCACAGAAATGGTTCAAAATCATAGATATTAAGAAGAGTCTGTTTTCTTTTACTTAAGTCGGAATTGTGCCTTTTTATTTAATTCCGATGCTATTTCTGTGTTTCGTCGTCAATAAGAAGGTCCAAGGGAGACAGTAAACCTGAAGTGAAGCATCGGACTCTAAAACTGGTCTCACATAAAAGGTTCAAAACATAGACAGTAAAAAGAGCCAGACTTCTTGTACCTGAGTCGGCATTGTGCCTTTTGAATTTAATTCCCATGCAATCTCTGTGTTTCATCGTCAATAAGACGGTCAGAGGGATACAGTAAACTTGAAGTGAAGCATCGGAATCTATAACTAGTGTCACAGGAATGGTTCAAAACATAGACAGTAGGAAGAGTCAGTCTTCCTGTACTTAAGTCGCCATTGCGCAATTGTATTTCATTCCGATGCAATTTCTGTGTTTCATCGTCAATAAGTAGGTCAGCTGGATACAGTAAACCTGAAGTGAAGCATCTGAATCTATAACTAGTTTCACAGGAATGGTTCAAAGCATAGACAGGAAGAAGAGCCAGTCATCTTGTACTTGAGTCGGCATTGTGCCTTTTGTATTTGGTTCCGATGCAATTTCTGTGTTCATAGTCAATACGACGGTCAGGGGGATACAGTAAATCTGAAGTGAAGCATCGGAATCTATAACTAGTGTCACAGGAATGGTTCAAAACATAGACAGTAAGAAGAGTCAGTCTTCTGGTACTTGAGTCGGCATTGTGCCTTTTGTATTTAATTCCGATGCAATTTCTGTGTTTCATCGTCAATAAGAAGGTAAGCGGGATACAGTAAACCTGAAGTGAAGCATCAGAATCTATAACTAGTTTCACAGGGATGGTTCAAAACATAGATATTAAGAAGAGTCAGTTTTCTTGTACTTAAGTCGGAATTGTGCCTTTTGTATTTAATTCCGATGCAATTTCTGTGTTTCGTCGTCAATAACTAGGTCCAAGGGAAACAGTAAACATGAAGTGAAGCATCGGAATCTAAAACCGGTCTCACAGAAAAGGTTCAAAACATAGACACTAAGAGGAGCCAGCCTTCTTGTATCTTAGTCGGCATTGTGCCTTTTCTATTTAATTCCCATGCAATTTATGTATTTCATCGTCAATACGAAAGTCCAAGGGATACAGTAAACCTGAATTGAGGCATCGGAATCCAAAACCGGTCTCACAGTAAAGGTTCAAAACATAGACAGTAAGAAGCGCCAGACTACTTGCTCTTGGGTCGTCATTGTGCCTTTTGTATTTAATTCTGATGCAATTTCTGTGTTTCATCATCAATAAGACGGTCAGAGGAATACAGTAAAACTGAAGTGAGGCATCGGAATCTTTAACTAGTGTCAAAGGAATGGTTCAAAACATAGACAGTAAGAAAAGTCAGTCTACTTGTACTTAAGTCGGCATTGTGCCGTTTGTATTTAATTCCGATGCAATTTCTGTGTTTCATCGTCAATAAGAAGCTCAGAGGGATACAGTAGACCTAAAGTGAAGCATCGGAATCTATAAATAGTGTCACGGGAATGGTTCAAAACAGAGACAGTAAGAAGAGCCAGTCTACTTGTACTTGAGCCGGAATTGTGCCTTTTGTATTTAATTCCGATGCAATTTCTGTGTTTCATCCTCAATAAGAAGGTCATCTGGATACAGTAAACCTGAAGTGAAGCATCTGAATCTACAACTACTGTCACAGGAAAGGTTCAAAGCATACACAGGTAGAAGAGTCAGTCTTCTTGTACTTGAGTCGACATTGTGCCTTTTCTATTTATTTCCGATGAAATTTCTGTGTTCATCGTCACTACGACGGTCAGGGGGAGACAGTAAATCTGAAGTGAAGCATCGGAATCTATAACTAGTGTCACAGGAATGGTTAAAATCATAGACAGTAAGAAGTGTCAGTCTACTTTTACTTAAGTCGGCATTGTGCCATTTGTATTTAATTCCGATGCAATATCGGTGTTTCATCGTCAATAAGAAGGTCAGCTGGATACAGTAAACCTGAAGTGAAGCATCAGAATCTATAACTAGTGTCACAGGAATGGTTCAAAGCATAGATATTAAGAAGAGTCTGTTTTCTTGTACTTAAGTCGGAATTGTGCCTTTTGTATTTTTTTCCGATGCAATTTCTGTGTTTCGTCTTAAATAAGAAGGTTTAAGGGAGACAGTAAACCTGAAGTGAAGCATCGAAATCTAACCCGGTCTCACAGAAATGCTTCATAACATAGACAGTAAGAATAGCCAGACTTCTTGTACCTGAGTCGGCATTGTGCCGTTTGTATTTAATTCCGATGCAATTTCTGTGTTTCATCGTCAATAAGAAGCTCAGAGGGATACAGTAGACCTGAAGTGAAGCATCGGAATCTATAACTAGTGTCACGGGAACGGGTCAAAACATAGACAGCAAGCAGAGCCAGTCTACTTGTACTTGAGTCGGCATTGTGCCTTTTGTATTTAATTCCGATGTAATTTCTGTGTTTGATCGTCAATGAGAAGGTCCGAGGGATACAGTAAACCTGAAGTGAAGCATCGGAATCTATAACTAGTTTCACAGGAATGGTTCTAAGCATAGACAGGAAGAAGAGCCAGTCATCTTGTACTTGAGTCGGCATTGTGCCTTTTGTATTTAATTCCGATGTAATTTCTGTGTTCATCGTCAATACGACGGGCAGGGGGATACAGTAAATCTGAAGTGAAGCATCGGAATCTATAACTAGTGTCACAGGAATGGTTCAAAACATAGACAGAAAGAAGAGTCAGTCTTCTGGTACTTGAGTCGGCATTGCGCCTTTTGTATTTAATTCCGATGCAATTTCTGTGTTTCATCGTCAATAAGAGGGTAAGCGGGATACAGTAAACCTGAAGTGAAGCATCAGAATCTATAACTAGTTTCACAGGGATGGTTCAAAACATAGATATTAAGAAGAGTCAGTTTTCTTGTACTTAAGTCGGAATTGTGCCTTTTGTATTTAATTCCGATGCAATTTCTGTGTTTCGTCGTCAATAACTAGGTCCAAGGGAGACAGTAAACATGAAGTGAAGCATCGGAATCTAAAACCGGTCTCACAGAAATAGGTTCAAAACAGAGACACTAAGAAGAGCCAGCCTTCTTGTACCATAGTCGGCATTGTGCCTTTTGTATCTAATTCCGATGCAATTTCTGTGTTTCATCGTCAATAAGAAGATCAGCTGGATACAGGAAAACTGAAGTGAAGCATCGGAATCTATAACTAGTGTCAAAGGAATGGTTGAAAACATAGTCAGTAAGAAGAGTCAGTCTACTTGTACTTAAATCGGCATTATGCCATTTGTATTTAATTCCTATGCAATTTCTGTGTTTCATCGTCAATAAGAAGCTCAGAGGGATACAGTAGACCTGAAGCGAAGCATCAGAATCTATAACCAGTGTCACGGGAATGGTTCAAAACATAGACAATAAGAAGAGCCAGTCTACTTGTACTTGAGTCGGCATTGTGCCTTTTGTATTTAATTCCGATGTAATTTCTGTGCTTGATCGTCAATGAGAAAGTCAGAGGGATACAGTAAACCTGAAGTGAAGTATCGGAATCTATAACTAGTGTCCAAGGAATGGTTCAATACATAGACAGTAAGAAGAGTCAGTCTTCCTGTACTTAAGTCGGCATTGTGCATTTGTATTCAATTAAGATTCAAATTCTGTGTTTTATCGTCAATAAGGAGGTCAGAGGGATACAGTAAACCTGAAGTGAAGCATCGGAATCTATAACTAGTGTCACAGGAATGGTTCAAAACATAGACAGTAAGAAGAGCCAGTCGTCTTGTACTTGAGTCGGCATTGTGCCTTTTGTATTAAATTGCGATCAATTTTGAGTGTTTGTTCGTCAATAATAAGGTCAGAGGGATACAGTAAACCTGAAGTGAAGCATCGGAATCTATAACTAGTGTCACAGGAATGGTTCAAAACATAGACAGTAAGAAGAGTCAGTCCTCCTGGACTTAAGTCGGCATTGTGCCTTTTCTATATAATTCCGATGAAATTTCTGTGTTTCATCGTAAATAAGAAGGTCAGAGGGATACAGTAAACCTGAAGTGAAGCATCGGAATCTATAACTAGTGTCACAGAAATGGTTCAAAATCATAGATATTAAGAAGAATCTGTTTTCTTTTACTTAAGTCGGAACTGTGCCTTTTGTATTTAATTCCGATGCAATTTCTGTGTTTCGTCGTCAATAAGAAGGTCCAAGGGAGACAGTAAACCCGAAGTGAAGCATCGGACTCTAAAACTGGTCTCACACAAAAGGTTCAAACATAGACAGTAAGAAGAGTCAGACTTCTTGTACCTGAGTCGGCATTGTGCATTTTGAATTTAATTGCCATGCAATCTCTGTGTTTCATCGTCAACAAGACGGTCAGAGGGATACAGTAAACTTGAAGTGAAGCATCGGAATCTATAACTAGTGTCACAGGAATGGTTCAAAACATAGACAGTAGGAAGAGTCAGTCTTCTTATACTTAAGTCGGCATTTTGCCTTTTGTATATAATTCCGATGCAATGGCTGTGTTTCATCGTCAATAAGAAGGTCAGCTGGATACAGTAAACCTGAAGTGAAGCATCGGAATCTATAACTAGTGTCACAGGAATGTTTCAAATCATAGACAATAGGAAGAGCCAGTCATCTTGTACTTGAGTCGGCATTGTGCCTTTTGTACTTAATTCCGATGCAATTTCTGTGTTCATCGTCAATACGACGGTCAGGGGGATACAGTAAATCTGAAGTGAAGCATCGGAAACTATAACTAGTGTCACAGGAATGGTTCAAAACATAGACAGTAAGAAGAGTCAGTGTTCTAGTACTTGAGTCGGCATTATGCCTTTTGTATTTAATTCCGATGCAATTTCTGTGTTTCATCGTCAATAAGAAGGTCAGCGGGATACAGTAAAACTGTAGTGAAGCATCGGAATCTATAACTAGTGTCACAGAAATGGTTAAAAACATGGACAGTAAGAAGAGTCGGTCTTCTTGTACTTAAGTCGGCATTGTGCCTTTTGTATTTAATTCCGATGCTATTTCTGTGTTTCGTCGTCAATAAGAAGGTAAGCTGGATACAGTAAACCTGAAGTGAAATATCAGAATCTATAACTAGTTTAACAGATATGGTTCAAACATAGATATTAAGAAGAGTCAGTTTTCTTGTACTTAAGTCGGAATTGTGCCTTTTGTATTTAATTCCGATGCAATTTCTGTGTTTCGTCGTCAATAACTAGGTCCAAGGGAGACAGTAATCCTGAAGTGAAGCATCGGAATCTAAAACCGGTCTCACAGAAAAGGTTCAAAACATAGACACTACAAAGAGCCAGACTTCTCGTTCCTTAGTCGGCATTGTGCCTTTTGTATCTGATTCCGATGCAATTTCTGAGTTTCATCGTCAATAAGAAGATCAGCTGGATACAGTAAAACTGAAGTGAAGCATCGGAATCTATAACTAGTGTCAAAGGAATGGTTCAAACATAGTCAGTAAGAAGAGTCAGTCCTCTTGGACTTAAGTCGGCATTGTGCCTTTTCTATATAATTCCGATGCAATTTCTGTGTTTCATCGTATATAAGAAGGTCAGAGGAATACAGTAAACCTGAAGTACAGCATCGGAATCTATAATTAGTGTCAAAGAAATGGTTCAAAATATAGACAGTAAGATGAGCCAGTCTTCTTGAACTTGAGTCGGCATTGTGCCTTTTGTATTTAATTCCGATGCAATTTCTGTGTTTCATCGTCAATTAGAAGGTCAGAGGGATGCAGTAAACCTGAAGTGAAGAATCGGAATCTATAACTAGTGTCACAGGAATGGATAAAAACATTGACAGTAAGAAGAGGCAGTCTACTTGTACTAAAGTCGGCATTGTGCCTTTTGTATTTCATTCCCATGCAATTTCTGTGTTTCATCGTCAATAAGAAGCTCAGAGGGATACAGTAGACCTGAAGTGAAGCATCGGAATCTATAACTAGTGTCATGGGAATGGTTCAAAACATAGACAGTAAGAAGAGGCAGTCTACTTGTACTTGAGTCGGCATTGTGCCTTTTGTATTTAATTCCGAAGTAATTTCTGTGTTTGATCGTCAATGAAAAGGTCAGAGGGATACATTAAACCTGAAAAGAAGCATCGGAATCTATAACTAGTGTCACAGGAATGGTTCAATACATAGACAGTAGGAAGGGTCAGTCTTCTTGTATTTAAGTCGGAATTTTGCCTTTTGTATTTATTTCCGTTGCAATTTCTGTGTTTCATCGTCAATAAGAAGGTCAGAGGGATACAGTAAAACTGAAGTGAAGCATCGGAATCTATAACTAGTGTCACAGGAATGGTTCAAAACATAGACAGTAAGAAGAGTCGGTCTTCTTGTACTTAAGTCGGCATTGTGCCTTTTGTATTCAATTTCTGTGTTTCATCGTCAATAAGGAGGTCAGAGGGTTACAGTAAACCTGATGTGAAGCATCGGAATCTATTACTAGTGTCACAGGAATGGTTCAAAACATAGACAGTAAAAGAGCCAGTCTTCTTGTACTTGAGTCGGCATTGTGCCTTTTGTACTTATTTCCGATCAAATTTCTGTGTTTGATCGTCAATACTACGGACGGGGGGATACTGTAAACTGAAGTGTAGCATCGGAATCTATAACTAGTGTCACAGGAATGGTTCAAAACATAGACAGTAAGAAGAGTCAGTCTTCTAGTGTTTGAGTCGGCATTGTACCTTTTGTATTTAATTTCGAGGCAATTTCTGTGCTTCATCGTCAATAAGAGGGTCAGCTGGATACAGTAAACCTGAAGTGAAGCATCAGAATCTGTAATTAGTATCACAGGAATGGTTCAAAACATAGATATTAAGAAGAGTCTGTTTTCTTGTACTTAAGTCGGAATTGTGCCTTTTGTATTTTGTTCCGATGCAATATCTGTGTTTCGTGGTCAATAAGAAAGTCCAAGGGAGACAGTAAACCTGAAGTGAAGCATCGGAATCTAAAACTAGTGTCACAGGAATGGTTCAAAACATAGACAGGGAGAAGAAACAGTTTTCTTGTACTTAAGTCAGCATTGTGCCTTCTCTATTTAATTCCGATGCAATTTCTGTGTTTCGTCGTCAATAAGAATGTCCAAATGATACAGTAAACCTGAAGAGAAGCATCGGAATCCAAAACCGGTCTCACAGGAAAGGTTCAAAACATAGACGGTAAGAAGCGCCAGACTTCTTGTACTTGAGTCGTCATTGCGCCTTTTGTATTTAATTCCGATGCAATTTCTATGTTTCATCATCAATAAGACGGTCAGAGGGATACAGTAAAACTGAAGTGAAGCATCGGAATCTATAACTAGTGTAACAGTAATGGTTCAAAACATAGACAGTAGGAAGAGTCAGTCTTCTTGTACTTAACTCGGAATTGTGCCTTTTGTATTTAATTCCGATGTAATTTCTGTGTTTCATCGTCAATAAGAAGGTCAGAGGGATACAGTAAAACTGAAGTGAAGTATCGGAATCTATAACTTGTGTCACAGGAATGGTTCAAAACATAGACAGTAAGAAGAGTCAGTCTTCTTGTACTTAAGTCCGCATTGTGCCTTTTGCACTTATTTCCGATGCAATTTCTGTGTTTGATCGTCAATAAGAAGGTCAGAGGGATAAAGTATATCTGAAATGAAGCATCGGAATCTATCATTAGTGTCACAGGAATGGTTCAAATCATAGACAGTAAGCAGAGTCAGCCTTCTTGTACTTATGTCTTCATTGTGCCTTTTGTACTTAATTAAGATGCAATTTCTGTGTTTCATTGTCAATAAGAAGGTCAGAGGGATACAGTAAACCTGAAGTGAAGAATCGGAATCTATAACTAGTGTCACAGGAATGGTTCAATACATAGCCAGTAAGAAGAGTCAGTCTTCTTGTACTTAAGTCCGCATTGTGCCTTTTCTATATAATTCCGATGCAATTTCTGTGTTTCATCGTCAATAAGAAGGTCAGAGGGATGCAGTAAACCTGAAGTGAAGCATCGGAATCCATAACTAGTGTCACAGGAATGGTTCAAATCATAGACAGTAAGAAGAGCCAGTCTTCTTGTACTTGAGTCGGCATTGTGCCTTTTGTATTTAATTCCGATGCAATTTCTGTGTTTCATCGTCAATAAGACGGTCAGAGGGATACAGTAAACCTGAAGTGAAGCATCGGAATCTGTAACTAGTGTCACAGGAATGGTTCAAAACATAGACAGTAAGAAGAGTCAGTCTTGTTGTACTTAAGTCGGCATTGTGCCTTTCGTATTTAATTCCGATGCAATTTCTGTGTTTCATCGTCAGTAAGAAGGTCAGAGGGATACAGTAAACCTGAAGTGAAGCTTCGAAATCTATAACTAGTGTCAAAGGAATGGTACAAAGCATAGAGAGTAAGAAGAGACAGTCTTTTTTTATTTAAGTCGGCATTGTGCCTATTGTATTTAATTCCGATGCAAATTCTGTGTTTCATCGTCAATAAGAATAACAGAGGGATACAGTAAACCTGAAGAGAAGCATCGGAATCTATAACTAGTGTCACAGGAATGGTTCAAAACATAGACAGAAAGAAGAGTCAGTCTACTTGTACTTAACTCGGCGTTGTGCCTTTTGTATTTCATTCCGAAGCAATTTCTGCGTTTCATCGTCAATTAGAAGCTCAGAGGGATACAGTAGACCTGAAGTGAAGCATCGGAATCTATAACTAGTGTCATGGGAATGGTTCAAAACATAGACAGTAAGAGGAGCCAGTCTACTTGTACTTGAGTCGGCATTGTGCTTTTTGTATTTAATTCCGATGTAATTTCTGTGTTTGATCGTCAATGAGAAGGTCAGAGGGATACATTAAACCTGAAGTGGAGCATCGGAATCTATAACTAGTGTCACAGGAATGGTTCAATACATAGACAGTAAGAAGAGTCAGTCTTCTTGTACTTAAGTCTGCATTGTGCCTTATGTATTTAATTCCGATGCAATTTCTGTGCTTCATCATCAATAACAAGGTCAGCTGGATACAGTAAACTTGAAGTGAAGCATCGGAACCTATAACTAGTGTCACAGGAATGGTTCAAAACATAGACAGTAATAAGTGCCAGACTTCTTGTACTTTAGTCGGCATTGTGCCTTTTGTATTTAATTCCGATCAATTTTCTGTGTTTGATCGTCAATACGAAGGTCAGAGGGATACAGTAAACCTGAAGTGAAGCATCGGAATCTATAACTAGAGTCACAGGAATGGTTCAAAACATAGAGAGTAAGAAGAGACAGACTTTTTTTTACTTAAGTCGGCATTGTACCTTTTGTATTTAATTCCGATGCAATTTCTATGTTTCATCGTCAATAAGAAGATCAGAGGGATACAGTAAACCTGAAGTGAAGCATCGGAATCTATGACTAGTGTCACAGGAATGGTTCAAAACATAGACAGTAAGAAGAGCCAGTCTTCTTGTACTTGAGTCGGCGTTGTGCCTTTTGTATTTAATTCCGTTGAAATTTCTGTATTTCATCGTCAATAAGAAGGTCTGAGGGATACAGTAAACCTGAATTTAAGCATCGGAATCTATAACTAGTGTCACAGGAATGGTTCTAAGCATAGACAGGAAGAAGAGCCAGTCATCTTGTACTTGAGTCGGCATTGTGCCTTTTGTATTTAATTCCGATGCAATTTCTGTGTTCATCGTCAATACGACGGTCAGGGGGATACAGTAAATCTGAAGTGAAGCATCGGAAACTATAACTAGTGTCACAGGAATGGTTCAAAACATAGACAGTAAGAAGAGTCAGTCTTCTAGTACTTGAGTCGGCATTATGCCTTTTGTATTTAATTCCGATGCAATTTCTGTGTTTCATCGTCAATAAGAAGGTCAGCGGGATACAGTAAAACTGTAGTGAAGCATCGGAATCTATAACTAGTGTCACAGAAATGGTTAAAAACATGGACAGTAAGAAGAGTCGGTCTTCTTGTACTTAAGTCGGCATTGTGCCTTTTGTATTTAATTCCGATGCAATTTCTGTGTTTCGTCGTCAATAAGAAGGTAAGCTGGATACAGTAAACCTGAAGTGAAGCATCAGAATCTATAACTAGTTTCACAGATATGGTTCAAACATAGATATTAAGAAGAGTCAGTTTTCTTGTACTTAAGTCGGAATTGTGCCTTTTGTATTTAATTCCGATGCAATTTCTGTGTTTCGTCGTCAATAACTAGGTCCAAGGGAGACAGTAATCCTGAAGTGAAGCATCGGAATCTAAAACCGGTCTCACAGAAAAGGTTCAAAACATAGACACTACAAAGAGCCAGACTTCTCGTTCCTTAGTCGGCATTGTGCCTTTTGTATCTAATTCCGATGCAATTTCTGAGTTTCATCGTCAATAAGAAGATCAGCTGGATACAGTAAAACTGAAGTGAAGCATCGGAATCTATAACTAGTGTCAAAGGAATGGTTCAAACATAGTCAGTAAGAAGAGTCAGTCCTCTTGGACTTAAGTCGGCATTGTGCCTTTTCTATATAATTCCGATGCAATTTCTGTGTTTCATCGTATATAAGAAGGTCAGAGGGATACAGTAAACCTGAAGTACAGCATCGGAATCCATAATTAGTGTCACAGAAATGGTTCAAAATATAGACAGTAAGATGAGCCAGTCTTCTTGAACTTGAGTCGGCATTGTGCCTTTTGTATTTAATTCCGATGCAATTTCTGTGTTTCATCGTCAATAAGAATAACAGAGGGATACAGTAAACCTGAAGTGAAGCATCGGAATCTGTAACTAGAGTCACAGGAATGGTTCAAAACATAGACAGTAAGAAGAGGCAGTCTACTTGTACTAAAGTCGGCATTGAGCCTTTTGTATTTCATTCCCATGCAATTTCTGTGTTTCATGGTCAATAAGAAGCTCAGAGGGATACAGTAGACCTGAAGTGAAGCATCGGAATCTATAACTAGTGTCACGGGAATGGTTCAAAACATAGACAGTAAGAAGAGGCAGTCTACTTGTACTTGAGTCGGCATTGTGCCTTTTTTATTTAATTCCGATGTAATTTCTGTGTTTGATCGTCAATGAGAAGGTCAGAGGGATACATTAAACCTGAAAAGAAGCATCGGAATCTATAACTAGTGTCACAGGAATGGTTCAATACATAGACAGTAGGAAGGGTCAGTCTTCTTGTATTTAAGTCGGAATTTTGCCTTTTGTATTTATTTCCGTTGCAATTTCTGTGTTTCATCGTCAATAAGAAGGTCAGAGGGATACAGTAAAACTGAAGTGAAGCATCGGAATCTATAACTAGTGTCACAGGAATGGTTCAAAACATAGACAGTAAGAAGAGTCGGTCTTCTTGTACTTAAGTCGGCATTGTGCCTTTTGTATTCAATTTCTGTGTTTCATCGTCAATAAGGAGGTCAGAGGGTTACAGTAAACCTGATGTGAAGCATCGGAATCTATTACTAGTGTCACAGGAATGGTTCAAAACATAGACAGTAAAAGAGCCAGTCTTCTTGTACTTGAGTCGGCATTGTGCCTTTTGTACTTATTTCCGATCAAATTTCTGTGTTTGATCGTCAATACTACGGACGGGGGGATACAGTAAACTGAAGTGTAGCATCGGAATCTATAACTAGTGTCACAGGAATGGTTCAAAACATAGACAGTAAGAAGAGTCAGTCTTCTAGTGTTTGAGTCGGCATTGTACCTTTTGTATTTAATTTCGAGGCAATTTCTGTGCTTCATCGTCAATAAGAGGGTCAGCTGGATACAGTAAACCTGAAGTGAAGCATCAGAATCTGTAATTAGTATCACAGGAATGGTTCAAAACATAGATATTAAGAAGAGTCTGTTTTCTTGTACTTAAGTCGGAATTGTGCCTTTTGTATTTTGTTCCGATGCAATATCTGTGTTTCGTGGTCAATAAGAAAGTCCATGGGAGACAGTAAACCTGAAGTGAAGCATCGGAATCTAAAACTAGTGTCACAGGAATGGTTCAAAACATAGACAGGGAGAAGAAACAGTTTTCTTGTACTTAAGTCAGCATTGTGCCTTCTCTATTTAATTCCGATGCAATTTCTGTGTTTCGTCGTCAATAAGAATGTCCAAATGATACAGTAAACCTGAAGAGAAGCATCGGAATCCAAAACCGGTCTCACAGGAAAGGTTCAAAACATAGACGGTAAGAAGCGCCAGACTTCTTGTACTTGAGTCGTCATTGCGCCTTTTGTATTTAATTCCGATGCAATTTCTATGTTTCATCATCAATAAGACGGTCAGAGGGATACAGTAAAACTGAAGTGAAGCATCGGAATCTATAACTAGTGTAACAGTAATGGTTCAAAACATAGACAGTAAGAAGAGTCAGTCTTCTTGTACTTAAGTCCGCATTGTGCCTTTTGCACTTATTTCCGATGCAATTTCTGTGTTTGATCGTCAATAAGAAGGTCAGAGGGATAAAGTATACCTGAAATGAAGCATCGGAATCTATCATTAGTGTCACAGGAATGGTTCAAATCATAGACAGTAAGCAGAGTCAGCCTTCTTTTACTTATGTCTTCATTGTGCCTTTTGTACTTAATTAAGATGCAATTTCTGTGTTTCATTGTCAATAAGAAGGTCAGAGGGATACAGTAAACCTGAAGTGAAGAATCGGAATCTATAACTAGTGTCACAGGAATGGTTCAATACATAGCCAGTAAGAAGAGTCAGTCTTCTTGTACTTAAGTCCGCATTGTGCCTTTTCTATATAATTCCGATGCAATTTCTGTGTTTCATCGTCAATAAGAAGGTCAGAGGGATGCAGTAAACCTGAAGTGAAGCATCGGAATCCATAACTAGTGTCACAGGAATGGTTCAAATCATTGACAGTAAGAAGAGCCAGTCTTCTTGTACTTGAGTCGGCATTGTGCCTTTTGTATTTAATTCCGATGCAATTTCTGTGTTTCATCGTCAATAAGACGGTCAGAGGGATACAGTAAACCTGAAGTGAAGCATCGGAATCTATAACTAGTGTCACAGGAATGGTTCAAAACATAGACAGTAAGAAGAGTCAGTCTTGTTGTACTTAAGTCGGCATTGTGCCTTTCGTATTTAATTCCGATGCAATTTCTGTGTTTCATCGTCAGTAAGAAGGTCAGAGGGATACAGTAAACCTGAAGTGAAGCTTCGAAATCTATAACTAGTGTCAAAGGAATGGTTCAAAGCATAGAGAGTAAGAAGAGACAGTCTTTTTTTATTTAAGTCGGCATTGTGCCTATTGTATTTAATTCCGATGCAAATTCTGTGTTTCATCGTCAATAAGAATAACAGAGGGATACAGTAAACCTGAAGTGAAGCATCGGAATCTATAACTAGTGTCACAGGAATGGTTCAATACATAGACAGTAAGAAGAGTCAGTCTTCTTGTACTTAAGTCTGCATTGTGCCTTATGTATTTAATTCCGATGCAATTTCTGTGCTTCATCATCAATAACAAGGTCAGCTGGATACAGTAAACCTGAAGTGAAGCATCGGAATCTACGACTAGTGTCACAGGAATGGTTCAAAACATAGACAGTAAGAAGAGCCAGTCTTCTTGTACTTGAGTCGGCGTTGTACCTTTTGTATTTAATTCCGTTGAAATTTCTGTATTTCATCGTCAATAAGAAGGTCTGAGGGATACAGTAAACCTGAATTTAAGCATCGGAATCTATAACTAGTGTCACAGGAATGGTTCAAAACGTAGACAATAGAAAGAGTCAGTCTTCTTGTACTTCACCCGGCATTGTGCCTTTTGTATTTAATTCCGATGCAATTTCTGTGATTCATCGTCAATAAGAAGGTCAAGGGGATACAGTAAACCTGAAGTGAAGCATCGGAATCTATAACTAGTGTCACAGGAATGGTACAAAACATAGACAGTAAGAAGAGTTAGTTTTCTTGTACTTAAGTCGGCATTGTGCCTTATATATTTAATTTCGATACAATTTCTGTGATTCATCGTCAATAAGAAGGTCTGAGGGATACAGTAAACCTGAAGTTAAGCATCGGTATCTATAACTAGTGTCACAGGAATGGTTCAAAACGTAGACTATAGAAAGAGTCAGTCTTCTTGTACTTCACCCGGCATTGCGCCTTTTGTATTTAATTCCGATGCAATTTCTGTGATTCATCGTCAATAAGATGGTCAGAGGGATACAGTAAACCTGAACTGAAGCATCGGAATCTATAACTAGTGTCACAGAAATGGTTCAAACCATAGACAGTAAGAACAGCCAGTCTTCTTGTACTTGAGTGGGCATTGTGCATTTTGTATTTAATTCCGATCAATTTTCTGTGTTTGATCGTCAATACGAAGGTCAGAGGGATACAGTAAACCTGAAGTGAAGCATCGGAATGTATAACTAGTGTCACAGGAATGGTTCAAAACATAAACAGTAAGAACAGTCGGTCTTCTTGTACTTAAGTCGGCATTGTACTTTTTGTATTTAATTAAGATGCAAATTATGCGTTTCATCGTCAATAAGATGGTCAGAGGGATACAGTCAACCTGAAGTGAAGCATCGGAATCTATAACTAGTGTCACAGGAATGGTTCAAAACATAGACAGTAAGAAGAGTCAGTCTACTTGTACTTAACTCGGCGTTGTGCCTTTTGTATTTAATTCCGAAGCAATTTCTGCGTTTCATCGTCAATAAGAAGCTCAGAGGGATACAGTAGACCTGAAGTGAAGCATCGGAATCTATAACTAGTGTCATGGGAATGGTTCAAAACATAGACAGTAAGAGGAGCCAGTCTACTTGTACTTGAGTCGGCATTGTGCCTTTTGTATTTAATTCCGATGTAATTTCTGTGTTTGATCGTCAATGAGAAGGTCAGAGGGATACATTAAACCTGAAGTGGAGCATCGGAATCTATAACTAGTGTCACAGGAATGGTTCAATACATAGACAGTAAGAAGAGTCAGTCTTCTTGTACTTAAGTCTGCATTGTGCCTTTTGTATTTAATTCCGATGCAATTTCTGTGCTTCATCATCAATAACAAGGTCAGCTGGATACAGTAAACTTGAAGTGAAGCATCGGAACCTATAACTAGTGTCACAGGAATGGTTCAAAACATAGACCGTAATAAGTGCCAGACTTCTTGTACTTTAGTCGGCATTGTGCCTTTTGTATTTAATTCCGATCAATTTTCTGTGTTTGATCGTCAATAAGAAGGTCTGAGGGATACAGTAAACCTGAAGTTAAGCATCGGAATCTATAACTAGTGTCACAGGAATGGTTCAAAACGTAGACAATAGAAAGAGTCAGTCTTCTTGTACTTCACCCGGCATTGTGCCTTTTGTATTTAATTCCGATGCAATTTCTGTGATTCATCGTCAATAAGAAGGTCAAGGGGATACAGTAAACCTGAATTGAAGCATCGGAATCTATAACTAGTGTCACAGGAATGGTACAAAACATAGACAGTAAGAAGAGTTAGTTTTCTTGTACCTAAGTCGGCATTGTGCCTTTTGTATTTAATTTCGATACAATTTCTGTGATTCATCGTCAATAAGAAGGTCTGAGGGATACAGTAAACCTGAAGTTAAGCATCGGAATCTATAACTAGTGTCACAGGAATGGTTCAAAACGTAGTCAATAGACAGAGTCAGTCTTCTTGTACTTCAGCCCGCATTGTGCCTTTTGTATTTAATTCCGATGCAATTTCTGTGATTCATCGTCAATAAGATGGTCAGAGGGATACAGTAAACCTGAACTGAAGCATCGGAATCTATAACTAGTGTCACAGAAATGGTTCAAACCATAGACAGTAAGAACAGCCAGTCTTCTTGTACTTGAGTCGGCATTGTGCATTTTGTATTTAATTCCGATCAATTTTCTGTGTTTGATCGTCAATACGACGGTCAGAGGGATACAGTAAACCTGAAGTGGAGCATCGGAATGTATAACTAGTGTCACAGGAATGGTTCAAAACATAAACAGTAAGAACAGTCAGTCTTCTTGTACTTAAGTCGGCATTGTGCTTTTTGTATTTAATTAAGATGCAATTTATGTGTTTCATCGTCAATAAGAAGGTCAGAGGGATACAGTCAACCTGAAGTGAAGCATCGTAATCTATAACAAGTGTCACAGGAATGGTTCAAAACATAGACAGTAAGAAGAGTCAGTCTACTTGTACTTAAGTCGGCATTGTGCCTTTTGTATTTAATTCCGATGCAATTTCTGTGTTTCATCGTCAATAAGACGATCAGAGGGATACAGTAAACCTGAAGTGAAGCATCGGAGTCTATAACTAGTGTCACAGGAATGGTTCAAAACATAGACAGTAAGAGAAGCCAGTCTTCTTGTACTTGAGTCGGCATTGTGCCTTTTGTATTTAATTCCGATGCAATTTCTGTGTTTCATCGTCAATAAGAAGGTCTGAGGGATACAGTAAACCTGAAGTTAAGCATCGGAATCTATAACTAGTGTCACAGTAATGGTTCAAACATAGACAGTAGGAAGAGTCAGTCTTTTTGTACTGAAGACGGCATTGTGCCTTTTGTATTAAATTCCGATGCAATTTCTGTGTTTCATCGTCAATAAGAAGGTAAGAGGGATACAGTAAAACTGAAGTGAAGTATCGGAATCTATAACTTGTGTCACAGGAATGGTTCAAAACATAGACAGTAAGAAGAGTCAGTCTTCTTGTACTTAAGTCCGCATTGTGCCTTTTGCACTTATTTCCGATGCAATTTCTGTGTTTGATCGTCAATAAGAAGGTCAGAGGGATAAAGTATACCTGAAATGAAGCATCGGAATCTATCATTAGTGTCATAGGAATGGTTCAATACATAGCCAGTAAGAAGAGTCAGTCTTCTTGTACTTAAGTCCGCATTGTGCCTTTTCTATATAATTCCGATGCAATTTCTGTGTTTCATCGTCAATAAGAAGGTCAGAGGGATGCAGTAAACCTGAAGTGAAGCATCGGAATCCATAACTAGAGTCACAGGAATGGTTCAAATCATAGACAGTAAGAAGAGCCAGTCTTCTTGTACTTGAGTCGGCATTGTGCATTTTGTATTTAATTCCGATGCAATTTCTGTGTTTCATCGTCAATAAGAAGGTCAGAGGGATACAGTAAACCTGAAGTGAAGCATCGGAATCTATAACTAGTGTCACAGGAATGGTTCAAAACATAGACAGTAAGAAGAGTCAGTCTTGTTGTACCTAAGTCGGCATTGTGCCTTTCGTATTTAATTCCGATGCAATTTCTGTGTTTCATCGTCAGTAAGAAGGTCAGAGGGATACAGTAAACCTGAAGTGAAGCTTCGAAATCTATAACTAGTGTCAAAGGAATGGTTCAAAGCATAGAGAGTAAGAAGAGACAGTCTTTTTTTACTTAAGTCGGCATTGTGCCTATTGTATTTAATTCCGATGCAAATTCTGTGTTTCATCGTCAATAAGAATAACAGAGGGATACAGTAAACCTGAAGTGAAGCATCGGAATCTATAACTAGTGTCACAGGAATGGTTCAAAACATAGACAGTAAGAAGAGTCAGTCTACTTGTACTTAACTCGGCGTTGTGCCTTTTGTATTTAATTCCGAAGCAATTTCTGCGTTTCATCGTCAATAAGAAGCTCAGAGGGATACAGTAGAACTGAAGTGAAGCATCGGAATCTATAACTAGTGTCATGGGAATGGTTCAAAACATAGACAGTAAGAGGAGCCAGTCTACTTGTACTTGAGTCGGCATTGTGCCTTTTGTATTTAATTCCGATGTAATTTCTGTGTTTGATCGTCAATGAGAAGGTCAGAGGGATACATTAAACCTGAAGTGGAGCATCGGAATCTATAACTAGAGTCACAGGAATGGTTCAATACATAGACAGTAAGAAGAGTCAGTCTTCTTGTACTTAAGTCTGCATTGTGCCTTTTGTATTTAATTCCGATGCAATTTCTGTGCTTCATCATCAATAACAAGGTCAGCTGGATACAGTAAACTTGAAGTGAAGCATCGGAACCTATAACTAGTGTCACAGGAATGGTTCAAAACATAGACAGTAATAAGTGCCAGACTTCTTGTACTTTAGTCGGCATTGTGCCTTTTGTATTTAATTCCGATCAATTTTCTGTGTTTGATCGTCAATAAGAAGGTCAGAGGGATACAGTAAACCTGAAGTGAAGCATCGGAATCTATAACTAGAGTCACAGGAATGGTTCAAAACATAGAGAGTAAGAAGAGACAGACTTTTTTTTACTTAAGTCGGCATTGTACCTTTTGTATTTAATTCCGATGCAATTTCTATGTTTCATCGTCAATAAGAAGATCAGAGGGATACAGTAAACCTGAAGTGAAGCATCGGAATCTATGACTAGTGTCACAGGAATGTTTCAAAACATAGACAGTAAGAAGAGCCAGTCTTCTTGTACTTGAGTCGGCGTTGTGCCTTTTGTATTTAATTCCGTTGAAATTTCTGTGTTTCATCGTCAATAAGAAGGTCTGAGGGATACAGTAAACCTGAAGTTAAGCATCGGAATCTATAACTAGTGTCACAGGAATGGTTCAAAACGTAGACAATAGAAAGAGTCAGTCTTCTTGTACTTCACCCGGCATTGTGCCTTTTGTATTTAATTCCGATGCAATTTCTGTGATTCATCGTCAATAAGAAGGTCTAGGGGATACAGTAAACCTGAAGTGAAGCATCGGAATCTATAACTAGTGTCACAGGAATGGTACAAAACATAGACAGTAAGAAGAGTTAGTTTTCTTGTACTTAAGTCGGCATTGTGCCTTTTGTATTTAATATCGATACAATTTCTGTGATTCATCGTCAATAAGAAGGTCTGAGAGATACAGTGAACCTGAAGTTAAGCATCGGAATCTATAACTAGTGTCACAGGAATGGTTCAAAACGTAGACAATAGAAAGAGTCAGTCTTCTTGTACTTTACCCGGCATTGTGCCTTTTGTATTTAATTCCGATGCAATTTCTGTGATTCATCGTCAATAAGATGGTCAGAGGGATACAGTAAACCTGAACTGAAGCATCGGAATCTATAACTAGTGTCACAGAAATGGTTCAAACCATAGACAGTAAGAACAGCCAGTCTTCTTGTACTTGAGTCGGCATTGTGCATTTTGTATTTAATTCCGATCAATTTTCTGTGTTTGATCGTCAATACGAAGGTCAGAGGGATACAGTAAACCTAAAGTGAAGCATCGGAATGTATAACTAGTGTCACAGGAATGGTTCAAAACATAAACAGTAAGAACAGTCAGTCTTCTTGTACTTAAGTCGGCATTGTGCTTTTTGTATTTAATTAAGATGCAATTTATGTGTTTCATCGTCAATAAGAAGGTCAGAGGGATACAGTCAACCTGAAGTGAAGCATCGGAATCAATAACTAGTGTCACAGGAAAGGTTCAAAGCATAGACAGTAAGAAAAGTCAGTCTTTTTGTACTTAAGTCGGCATTGTGCCTTTTGTATTTAATTCCGATGCAATTTCTGTGTTTCATCGTCAATAAGAAGCTCAGAGGGATACAGTAGACCAGAAGTGAAGCATCGGAATCTATAACTAGTGTCACGGGAATGGTTCAAAACATAGACAGTATGAAGAGCCAGTCTACTTGTACTTGAGTCGGAATTGTGCCTTTTGTATTTAATCCGATGTAATTTCTGTGTTTGATCGTCAATGAGAAGGTCAGAGGGATACATTAAACCTGAAGTGAAGCATCGGAATCTATAACTAGTGTCACAGGAATGGTTCAATACATAGACAGTAAGAAGAGTCAGTCTTCTTGTACTTAAGTCGACATTGTGCCTTTTGTATTCAATTAAGATGCAATTTCTGTGTTTCATCGTCAATAAGGATGTCAGAGGGATAAGGTAAACCTGAAGTGAAGCATCGGAATCTAAAACTAGTGTCACAGTAATGGTTCAAAACATAGACAGTAGGAAGGGTCAGTCTTCTTGGACTTAAGTCGGAATTGTGCCTTTTGTTTTTAAATCCGATGCAATTTCTGTGTTTCATCGTCAATAAGAAGGTCAGAGGGATACAGTAAAACCGATGTGAAGCATCGGAATCTATAACTTGTGTCACAGGAATTGTTCAAAACATAGACAGTAAGAAGAGTCAGTCTTCTTGTACTTAAGTCGGCATTGTGCCTTTTGTATTTAATTCCGATTCAATTTCTGTGCTTCATCGTCAATAAGAAGGTCAGCTGGATACAGTAAACCTGAATTGAAGCATCGGAATAACTAGTGTCACAGGAATGGTTCAAAACATAAACAGTAAGAAATGCAAGTCTTCTTGTACTGAAGTCGGCATTGTGCCTTTTCTATATAATTCCGATGCAATTTCTGTGTTTCATCGTCAATAAGAAGGTCAGAGGGATACAGTAAACATGAAGTGAAGCATCGGATTCTATAACTAGTGTCTCAGGAATGGTTCAAAACATAGACAGTAAGAAGAGCCAGTCTTCTTGTGCTTGAGTCGGCATTGTGCCTTTTGTATTTAATTCCGATGCAATTTCTGTGTTTCATCGTCGATAAGAAGGTCAGAGGGATACCGTAAACCTGAAGTGAAGCATAGGAATCTATAACTAGTGTCACAGGAATGGTTCAATACATAGACATTAAGAAGAGCCAGTCTTCTTGTACTTGAGTCGGCATTGTGCCTTCTGTATTTAATTCCGATGCAATTTCTGAGTTTCATCGTCAATAAGAAGGTCAGAGGGATACTGTAAACCTGAAGTGAAGCATCGGAATCTATAACTAGTGTCACAGGAATGGTTCAAAACATAGACAGTAAGAAGAGTCAGTTTTCTTGTACTTAAGTCGGCATTGTGCCTCTTGTATTTAATTCCGAAACAATTTCTGTGATTCATCGTCAATAAGAAGGTCACAGGGATACAGTAAACCTGAAGTGAAGCATCGGAATCTATAACTAGTGTCACAGGAATGGTTCAAAACATAAACAGTAAGAAAAATTAGTTTTCTTGTACTTATGTCGGCATTGTGCCTATTGTATAAAATGCCGATGCAATTTCTGTGTTTCATCGTCAATAAGAAGGTCAGAGGGATACAGTAAACCTGAAGTGAAGCATCGGAATCTATAACTATTGTCACAGGAATGGTTCAAATCATAGACAGTAAGAAGAGTCAGTCTTCCTGTTCTTAAGTCGGCATTGTGTCTTTTGTATTTAATTAAGATGCAATTTCTGTGTTTCATCGTCAATAAGAAGGTGAAAGGGATACAGTAAACCTGAAGTGAAGCATCGTAATCTATAACAAGTGTCACAGGAATGGTTCAAAACATAGACAGTAAGAAGAGTCAGTCTACTTGTACTTATGTCGGCATTGTGCCTTTTGTATTTAATTCCGATGCAATTTCTGTGTTTCATCGTCAATAAGACGATCAGAGGGATACAGTAAACCTGAAGTGAAGCATCGGAGTCTATAACTAGTGTCACAGGAATGGTTCAAAACATAGACAGTAAGAGGAGCCAGTCTTCTTGTACTTGAGTCGGCATTGTGCCTTTTGTATTTAATTCCGATGCAATTTCTGTGTTTCATCGTCAATAAGAAGGTCTGAGGGATACAGTAAACCTAAAGTTAAGCATCGGAATCTATAACTAGTGTCACAGGAATGGTTCAAAACGTAGACAATAGAAAGAGTCAGTCTTCTTGTACTTTCCTAGGCATTGTGCCTTTTGTATTTAATTCCGATGCAATTTCTGTGTTTCATCGTCAATAAGAAGGTCTGGGGGATACAGTAAACCTGAAGTGAAGCAACGGAATCTATAACTAGTGTCACAGAAATGCTTCAAATTATAGACAGTAAGAAGAGTCAGTTTTCTTGTACTTAAGTCGGCATTGTGCCTTTTGTATTTAATTTCGATACAATTTCTGTGATCCATCGTCAATAAGAAGGTCACAGGGATACAGTATACCTGAAGTGAAGCATCGGAATCTATAACTAGTGCCACAGGAATGGTTCAAAACATAAACAGTAGGAAGGGTCAGTCTTCTTGTACTTAAGTCGGCATAGTGCCTTTTGTATTTAATTCCGATGCAATATCTGTGTTTCTTCGTCAATAAGATGGTCAGAGGGATACAGTAAACCTGAAGTGAAGCATCGGAATCTGTATCTAGTGTCACAGAAATGGTTCAAAACATAGACAGTAAGAAGAGCCAGTCTTCTTGTACTTGAGCCGGCGTTGTGCATTTTGTATTTTATTCCAATCAATTTTCTGTGTTTGATCGTCAAAAGAAGGTCAGAGGGATACAGTAAACCTGAAGGGAAACATCGGAATCTATAACTAGTGTCACAGGAATGGTTCAAAACATAAACAGTAAGAAGATTCAGTCTTCTTGTACTTAAGTCGATATTGTGCCTTTTGTATTTAATTAAGATGCAATTTCTGTGTTCCATCGTCAACAAGAAGGTCCGCTGGGTACAGTAAACCTGAAGTGAAGCATCGGAATCTGTAACTAGTGTCACAGGAATGGTTCAAAACATAGGCAGTAAGAAGAGCCAGTCTTCTTGTACTTGAGTCGGCATTGTGCCTTTTGTATTTAATTACGATGAAATTTCTGTGTTTGATCGTCAATAAGAAGGTCACAGGGATACATTAAACCTGAAGTGAAGCATCGGAATCTATAACTAGTGTCACTGGAATGGTTCAAAACATAGGCAGTAAGAAGAGCCAGTCTTCTTGTACTTGAGACGGCATTTTGAATTTTGTATTTGATTCCGATGAAATTTCTGTGTTTGATCGTCAATAAGAAGGTCAGAGGGATACAGTAAACCTGAAGTGAAGCATCGGAATCTATAACTAGTTTCACAGGAATGGTTGAAAACATAGACAGTAAGAAGAGTCAGTCTTCTTGTACTTAAGTCGGCATTGTGCCTTTTGTATTTAATTCCGATGCAGTTTCTGTGTTTCATCGTCAATATGAAGGTTAGAGGGATACAGTAAAACTGAAGTGATGCATCGGAATCTATAACTAGTGTCACAGGAAAGGTTCAAAACATAGACAGTTAGAAGAGTCGGTCTACTTGTACTTAAGTCGGCATTGTGCCTTTTGTATTTAATTCCGATGCAATTTCTGTGCTACATCGTCAATAAGAAAGTCAGCTGGATACAGTGAACCTGAAGTTAAGCATCGGAATCAATAACTAGTGTCACAGGAATGGTTCAAATCATAGACAGTAGGAAGAGCCAGTCTTCTTGTACTTGAGTCGGCATTGTGCCTTTTGTATTTAATACGATCAATTTTCTGTGTTTGACTGTCAATACGAAGGTCACAGGGATACAGTAAACCTGAAGTGAAGCATCGGAATCTATAACTAGTGTCACAGGAATGGTTCAAAAGATAGACAGTAAGAAGAGTCAGTCTCCTTGTACTTAAGTTGGCATTGTGCCTTTTGTGTTTAATTAAGATGCAATTTCTGTGTTTCATCGTCAATAAGAAGGGCAGAGGGATACAGTCACCCTGAAGTGAAGCATCGGAATCAATAACTAGTGTCACAGGATATGTTCAAAACATAGATAGTAAGAAGAGTCAGTCTTCTTGTACTTAAGTCGGCATTGTGCCATTGGTATATAATTCCGATGCAATTTCTGTGTTTCATCGTCAATAAGAAGGTCAGAGGGATACAGTAAACCTAAAGTGAAGCATCGGAATCTATAACTTGTGTCACAGAAGTGGTTCAAAACATAGAGAGTAAGAAGAGTCAGTCTTTTTGTACTTAAGTCGGCATTGTGCCTTTTATATTTAATTCCGATGCAATTTCTGTGTTTCATCGTCAATAAGACGATCAGAGGGATGCAGTAAACCTGAAGTGAAGCATCGGAATCTATAACTAGTGTCACAGGAAAGGTTCAAAAAAGACAGTAAGAAGAGCCAGTCTTGTTGTACTTGAGTCGGCATTGTGCCTTTTCTATTTAATTCCGATGCAATTTCTGTGTTTCATCGTCAATAAGAAGGTCAGAGGGATACAGTAAACCTGAAGTGAAGCATCGGAATCTATAACTAGTGGCACAGGAATGGTTGAAAACATAGACAGTATGAAGAGTCAGTCATCTTGTACTTAAGTCGACATTGTGCCTTTTGTATTTAATTCCTATGCAATTTCTGTGCTTCATAGTCAATAAGAAAGTCAGCTGGATACGGTAAACCTGAAGTGACACATTGAAATCTATAACTAGTGTCACAGGAATGGCTCAAAACATAGTAAGATGTGTCAGTCTTCTTGTACTTAAGTCAACAATGTGCCTTTTGTATTTAATTCCAATGCAATTACTGTGCTTCATAATCAATAAGAAGTACAGCTGCATACGGTAAACCTGAAGTGAAGCATCGGAATCTATAACTAGTGTCACAGGAATGGTTCAAAACATAGACAGTAAGAAGAGCCAGTTTTCTTGTACTTGAGTCGGCGTTGTGCCTTTTGTTTTTAATTGCGATGAATTTTCTGTGTTTGATCGTCAATAAGAAGGTCAGAGGGATACAGTAAACCTGAAGTGAAGCATCGGAATCTATAACTAGTTCCACAGGAATGGTTCAAAGCATAGACAGTAAGAAGAGTCCGTTTTCTTGTACTTAAGTCGGCATTGTGCCTTATATATTTAATTACGATGCAATTTCTGTGTTTCATTGTCAATAAGAAGGTCAGCTGGGTACAGTAAACCTGAAGTGAAGCATCGGAATCTATAATTAGTGTCACAGGAATGATTCAAAACGTAAACAGTAAGTAGAGTCAGTCTTGTTGTACTTTAGTCGGCATTGTGCCTTTTGTATTTAATTCCGATGCAATTTCTGTGCTTCATAGTCAATAAGAAGTACAGCTGCATACGGTAAACCTGAAGTGAAGCATTGGAATCTATAACTAGTGTCACAGGAATGGTTCAAAACATAGACAGTAAGAAGAGCCAGTTTTCTTGTACTTGAGTCGGCGTTGTGCCTTTTGTTTTTAATTGCGATGAATTTTCTGTGTTTGATCGTTAATATGAAGGTCAGAGGGATACAGTAAACCTGAAGTGAAGCATCGGAATCTATAACTAGTGTCACAGGAGTGGTTCAAATCATAGTCAGTAAGAAGAGTCAGTCATCTTGTACTTAAGACATCATTGTGCATTTTCTATTTAATTCTGATGCAATTTCTGTGTTTCATCGTCAATAAGAAGGTCCAAGGGATACAGTAAACCGGGAGTGAAGCATCGGAGTCTATAACTAGTGTCACAGGAATGGTTCAAATCATGACAGTAAGAAGAGACAGTCTTCTTGTACTTAATTCGGCATTGTGCCTTTTGTACTTAATTCCGATGCAATTTCTGTGTTTCATCTATAATAAGAAGGTCAGATGGATACAGTAAACCTGAAGTGAAGCATCGGAATCTATAACTAGTGTCACAAGAATGGAAGAGTACATTGACAGTAAGAAGAGCCAGTCGTCTTGTACTTGAGTCGGCATTGTGCCTTTTGTATTTAATTCCGATGCAATTTCTGTGTTTCATCCTCAATAAGAAGGTCTGAGGGATACAGTACACCTGACGTGAAGCATCGGAATCTATAACTAGTGTCACAGGAATGGTTCAAAGCATAGACAGTAAGAAGGGTCAGTCTTCTTGTACTTAACTCGGCATAGTGCCATTTGTATTTTTTTCCGATGCAATAGCTGTGTTTCATCGTCAATAAGAAGGTCAGAGGGATACAGTAAACCTGAAGTGAAGCATCGGAATCTATAACTAGTGGCACAGGAATGGTTCTAACCATTGGCAGTAAGAAGAGTCAGTGTTCTTGTACTGAAGTTTGCATTGTGCCTTTTGTATTAAATTAAGATGCAATTTCTGTGTTTCATCGTCAATAAGAAGGTCAGAGGGATACAGTAATCCTGAAGTGAAGCATCGGAATCCATAATTAGTATCACAGGAATGGTTCAAAACATAGACAGTATGAAGAGTCAGTCATCTTGTACTTAAGTCGACAATGTGCCTTTTTATTTAATTCCAATGCAATTTCTGTGCTTCATAATCAATAAGAAGGTCAGCTGGATACGGTAAACCTGAAGTGAAGCATCGGAATCTATAACTAGTGTCACAGGAATGGTTCAAAACATAGACAGTAAGAAGAGCCAGGCTCCTTGTACTTGAGTCGGCATTGTGCCTTTTGTATTTAATTGCGATGAATTTTCTGTGTTTGATCGTCAATAACAAGGTCAGAGGGATACAGTAAACCTGAAGTGAAGCATCGGAATATATTACTAGTGTCACAGGAATGGTTCAAAACATAGGTAGTAAGAAGAGTCAGTCTTCTTGTACTTTCGTCTGCATTGTGCCTTTTGTATTTAATTAAGATGCAATTTCTGTGTTTCATCGTCAATGAGGAGGTCAGAGGGATAAAGTAAACCTGAAGTGAAGCATCGGAATCTATAACTAGTGTCACAGGAATGGTTCAAAACATAGACAGTAAGAAGGGTCCGTTTTCTTGTACTTAAGTCGGCATTGTGCCTTATATATTTAATTCCGATGCAATTTCTGTGTTTCATCGTCAATAAGAAGGTCAGCTGGGTACAGTAAACCTGAAGTGAAGCATCGGAATCTATAATTAGTGTCACAGGAATGATTCAAAGCATAAACAGTAAGTAGAGTCAGTCTTCTTGTACTTTAGTCGGCATTGTGCCTTTTGTATTTAATTCCGATGCAATTTTTATGCTTCATAGTCAATAAGAAGTACAGCTGCATACGGTAAACCTGAAGTGAAGCATCGGATTTTATAACTAGTGTCACAGGAATGGTTCAAAACATAGACAGTAAGAAGAGCCAGTTTTCTTGTACTTGAGTCGCCGTTGTGCCTTTTGTTCTTAATTGCGATGAATTTTCTGTGTTTGATCGTTAATAAGAAGGTCAGAGGGATACAGTAAACCTGAAGTGAAGCATCGGAATCTATAACTAGTGTCACAGGAGTGGTTCAAATCATTGTCAGTAAGAAGAGTCAGTCATATTGTACTTAAGACATCATTGTGCGTTTTCTATTTAATTCTGATGCAATTTCTGTGTTTCATCGTCAATAAGAAGGTCCAAGGGATACAGTAAACCTGGAGTGAAGCATCGGAATGTATAACTAGGGTCACAGGAATGGTTCAATTCATAGACTGTAAGAAGAGTCAGACTTCTTTTACTTAAGCCGGCATTGTGCTTTTTGTATTTAATTCCGATGCAATATCTGTGTTTCATCTTTAACAAGAAGGTCAGATGGATACAGTAAACCTGAAGTGAAGCATCGGAATCTATAACTAGTGTCACAAGAATGGAAGAATACATTGACAGTAAGAAGAGCCAGTCTTCTTGTACCTGAGTCGGCATTGTGCCTTTTGTATTTAATTCCGATGCAATTTCTGTGTTTCATCCTCAATAAGAAGGTCTGAGGGATACAGTACACCTGACGTGAAGCATCGGAATCTATAACTAGTGTCACAGGAATGGTTCAAAGCATAGACAGTAAGAAGGGTCAGTCTTCTTGTACTTAACTCGGCATAGTGCCATTTGTATTTTATTCCGATGCAATAGCTGTGTTTCATCGTCAATAAGAAGGTCAGAGGGATACAGTAAACCTGAAGTGAAGCATCTAAATCTATAACTAGTGGCACAGGAATGGTTCTAACCATTGACAGTAAGAAGAGTCAGTGTTCTTGTACTGAAGTTTGCATTGTGCCTTTTGTATTAAATTAAGATGCAATTTCTGTGTTTCATCGTCAATAAGAAGGTCAGAGGGATACAGTAATCCTGAAGTGAAGCATCGGAATCCATAACTAGTATCACAGGAATGGTTCAAAACATAGACAGTATGAAGAGTCAGTCATCTTGTACTTAAGTCGACATTGTGCCTTTTGTATTTAATTCCTATGCAATTTCTGTGCTTCATAGTCAATAAGAAGGTCAGCTGGATACGGTAAACCTGAAGTGACGCATTGAAATCTATAACTAGTGTCACAGCAATGGTTCAAAACATAGTAAGATGTGTCAGTCTTCTTGTACTTAAGTCGACAATGTGCCTTTTGTATTTAATTCCAATGCAATTTCTGTGCTTCATAATCAATAAGAAGGTCAGCTGGATACGGTAAACCTGAAGTGAAGCATTGGAGTCTATAACTAGTGTCACAGGAATTGTTCAAAGCATAGACAGTAAGAAGAGCCAGTCTTCTTGTACTTGAGTCGGCATTGTGCATTTTGTATTTAATTGCGATGAATTTTCTGTGTTTGATCGTCAATAACAAGGTCAGAGGGATACAGTAAACCTGAAGTGAAGCATCGGAATATATTACTAGTGTCACAGGAATGGTTCAAAACATAGATAGTAAGAAGAGTCAGTCTTCTTGTACTTTCGTCTGCATTGTGCCTTTTGTATTTAATTAAGATGCAATTTCTGTGTTTCATCGTCAATGAGGAGGTCAGAGGGATAAAGTAAACCTGAAGTGAAGCATCGGAATCTATAACTAGTTTCACAGGAATGGTTCAAAACATAGACAGTAAGAAGGGTCCGTTTTCTTGTACTTAAGTCGGCATTGTGCCTTATATATTTAATTCCGATGCAATTTCTGTGTTTCATCGTCAATAAGAAGGTCAGCTGGGTACAGTAAACCTGAAGTGAAGCATCGGAATCTATAATTAGTGTCACAGGAATGATTCAAAACATAAACAGTAAGTAGAGTCAGTCTTCTTGTACTTTATTCGGCATTGTGCCTCTTGTATTTAATTCCGATGCAATTTTTATGCTTCATAGTCAATAAGAAGTACAGCTGCATACGGGCAAACCTGAAGTGAAGCATCGGAATTTATAACTAGTGTCACAGGAATGATTCAAAACATAGACAGTAAGAAGAGTCAGTTTTCTTGTACTTGAGTCGGCGTTGTGCCTTTTGTTCTTAATTGCGATGAATTTTCTGTGTTTGATCGTTAATAAGAAGGTCAGAGGGATACAGTAAACCTGAAGTGAAGCATCGGAATCTATAACTAGTGTCACAGGAGTGGTTCAAATCATTGTCAGTAAGAAGAGTCAGTCATATTGTACTTAAGACATCATTGTGCATTTTCTATTTAATTCTGATGCAATTTCTGTGTTTCATCGTCAATAAGAAGGTCCAAGGGATACAGTAAACCTAGAGTGAAGCATCGGAATCTATGACTAGGGTCACAGGAATGGTTCAATACATAGACTGTAAGAAGAGTCAGACTTCTTTTACTTCAGTCGGCATTGTGCTTTTTGTATTTAATTCCGATGCAATATCTGTGTTTCATCGTCAATAAGAAGGTCCAAGGGATGCAGTAAACCTGGAGTGAAGCATCGGAGTCTATAACTAGTGTCACAGGAATGGTTCAAATCATGACAGTAAGAAGAGACAGTCTTCTTGTACTTAATTCGGCATTGTGCCTTTTGTATTTAATTCCGATGCAATTTCTGTGTTTCTTCGTCAATAAGATGGTCAGAGGGATACAGTAAACCTGAAGTGAAGCATCGGAATCCGTAACTAGTGTCACATAAATGGTTCAACACATAGGCAGTAAGAAGAGCCAGTCTTCTTGTTCTTGAGTCGGCATTGTGACTTTTGTATTTAATTCCGATCAATTTTCTGTGTTTTGATCGTCAATAAGAAGGTCAGAGGGATACAGTAAACCTGAAGTGAAGCATCGGAATCCATAACTAGTGTCACAGGAATGGTTAAAACATAGACAGTATGAAGAGTCAGTCATCTTGACTTAAGTCGGCATTGTGCCTTTTGTATTTAATTAAGATGCAATTTCTGTGTTTCATCGCCAATAAGAAGGTCAGAGGGATACAGTAAAGCTGAAGTGAAGCATAGGAATCTGTAGCTAAAGTCACAGGAATGGTTCAAAGCATAGACGTTAAGAAGAGCCAGTCTTCTTGCACTTGAGTCGGCATTGTGCCTTTTGTATTTAATTCCGATGCAATTTCTATGTTTCATCTTCAATAAGACGGTCAGAGGGATACTGTATACCTGAAGTGAAGCATCGCAATCTGTAACTAGCGTCACAGGAAAGGTTCAAAACATAGACTGTAAGAAGAGTCAGTTTTATTGTACTTAAGTCGGCATTGTGATCTTTGTATTTCATTCCGATGCAATTTCTGTGTTTCATCGTCAATAAGAAGGTCAGAGGGATACAGTAAACCTAAAATGAAGCATCGGAATCTATAACTAGTGTCACAGGAATGGTTGAAAGCATAGAGAGTAAGAAGAGTCATTCTTTTTGTACATAAGTCGGCATTGTGCCTTTTATATTTAATTCCGATGCAATTTCTGTGTTTCATCGTCAATAAGAAGGTCAGAGGGATACAGTAAACCCGAAGTGAAGCATCGGAATCTATAACTAGTGGCACAGGAATGGTTCTAACCATTGACAGTTAGAAGAGTCAGTGTACTTGTACTCAAGTCGGCATTGTGCCTTTTGTATTTAATTAAGATGCAATTTCTGTGTTTCATCGTTAATCAGACGGTCAGAGGGATACAGTAAACCTGAAGTGAAGCATCGGAATTTTTAATTAGTGTCACAGGAATGGTTCAAAACATAGAGAGTAAGAAGAGTCAGTCTTCTTGTACTTAAGTCGACAATGTGCCTTTTGTATTTAATTCCGATGCAATTTCTGTGCTTCATAGTCAATAAGAAGGTCAGCTGGTTACAGTAAACCTGAAGTGAAGCATCTGAATCTATAACTAGTGTCACAGGAATGGTTCAAAACATAGACAGTAAGAAGAAGCAGTCTTCTTGTACTTGAGTCGGCATTGTGCCTTTTGTATTTAATTGCGATGAATTTTCTGTGTTTGATCGTCAATAAGAAGGTCAGAGGGATACAGTAAACCTGAAGTGAAGCATCAGGATCTATTACTAGTGTCACAGGAATGGTTCAAATCATAGACAGTAGGAGGAGTCAGTTTTTTTGTACTTAAGTCATCATTGTGCCTTATGTATTTATTTCCGATGCAATTTCTGTGTTTCGTCGTCAATAAGAAGGTCAGCTGGATACAGTAAACCTGAAGTGAAGCATCGGAATCTATAACTAGTGTCACAGGAATGGTTCAAAACATTAACAGTAAGTAGAGTCAGTCTTCTTGTACTTTAGTCGGCATTGTGCCTTTTCTATTTAATTCCGATGCAATTTATGTGCTTCATCGTCAATAAGAAGGTCAGCTGGATACAGTAAACCTGAAGTGAAGCATCGGGATCTATAACTAGAGTCACACGAATGGTTCAAAAACATAGACAGTAAGAAGAGCCAGTCTTCTTGTACTTGAGTCGGCATTGTGCCTTTTCTATTTAATTCCGATGCAATTTCTGTGTTTCATCGGCAATAAGAAGGTCAGAGGGATACAGTAAACCTGAAGTGAAGCATCGGAATCTATAACTAGTGGCACAGGAATGGTTCCAACCATTGACAGTAAGAAGAGTCAGTGTTCTTGTACTGCAGTCTGCATTGTGCCTTTTATATTAAATTAAGATGCAATTTCTGTGTTTCATCGTCAACAAGAAGGTCAGAGGGATACAGTAAACCTGAAGTGAAGCATCGGAATCCATAACTAGTATCACAGGAATGGTTCAAAACATAGACAGTATGAAGAGTCAGTCATCTTGTACTTAAGTCGACATTGTGCCTTTTGTATTTAATTCCGATGCAATTTCTGTGCTTCATAGTCAATAAGAAGGTCAGCTGGATACGGTAAACCTGTAGTGACGCATTGAAATCTATAACTAGTGTCACAGGAATGGTTCAAAACATAATAAGATGAGTCAATCTTCTTGTACTTAAGTCGACAATGTGCCTTTTGTATTTAATTCCAATGCAATTTCTGTGCTTCATAATCAATAAGAAGGTCAGCTGGATACGGTAAACCTGAAGTAAAGCATCGGAATCTATAACTAGTGTCACAGGAATGGTTCAAAACATAGACAGTAAGAAAAGCCAGTCTTCTTGTACTTGAGTCAGCATTGTGCCTTTTGTATTTAATTGCGATGAATTTACTGTGTTTGATCGTAAATAAGAAGGTCAGAGGGATACAGTAAACCTGAAGTGAAGCATCAGAATATATTACTAGCGTCACAGGAATGGTTCAAAACATAGACAGTAAGAAGAGTCAGTCTTCTTGTCCTTTCGTCTGCATTTTGCCTTTTGTATTTAATTAAGATGCAATTTCTGTGCTTCATCGTCAATGAGGAGGTCAGAGGGAAGTGAAGCATCGGAATCTATAACTAGTGTCACAAGAATGGTAGAATACATTGACAGTAAAAAGAGCCAGTCTTCTTGTACCTGAGTCGGCATTGTGCCTTTTGTATTTAATTCCGATGCAATTTCTGTGTTTCATCCTCAATAAGAAGGTCTGAGGGATACAGTACACCTGACGTGAAGCATCGGAATCTATAACTAGTGTCACAGGAATGTTTCAAAACATAGACAGCAAGAAGAGCCAGTTTTCTTGTACTTGAGTCGGCGTTGTGCCTTTTGTTTTGAATTGCGATGAATTTTCTGTGTTTGATCTTTAATAAGAAGGTCAGAGGGATACAGTAAACCTGAAGTGAAGCATCGGAATCTATAACTAGTGTCACAGGAGTGGTTCAAATCATAGTCAGTAAGAAGAGTCAGTCATCTTGTACTTAAACATCATTGTGCATTTTCTACTTAATTCTGATGCAATTTCTGTGTTTCATCGTCAATAAGAAGGTCCAAGGGATACAGTAAACCTGGAGTGAAGCATCAGAATCTATAACTAGGGTCACAGGAATGGTTCAATACATAGCCTGTAAGAAGAGTCAGACTTCTTTTACTTAAGTCGGCATTGTGCTTTTTGTATTTAATTCCGATGCAATATCTGTGTTTCATCGTCAATAAGAAGGTCCAAGGGATACAGTAAACCTGGAGTGAAGCATCGGAGTCTATAACTAGTGTCACAGGAATGGTTCAAAGCATGACAGTAAGAAGAGACAGTCTTCTTGTACCTAATTCGGCATTGTGCCTTTTGTATTTAATTCCGATGCAATTTCTGTGTTTCATCGTCAATAAGAAGGTCAGATGGATACAGTAAACCTGAAGTGAAGCATCTGAATCTATAACTAGTGTCACAAGAATGGTAGAATACATTGACAGTAAGAAGAGCCGGTCTTCTTGTACCTGAGTCGACATTGTGCCTTTTGTATTTAATTCCGATGCAATATCTGTGTTTCATCCTCAATAAGAAGGTCTGAGGGATACAGTACACCTGACGTGAAGCATCGAAATCTATAACTAGTGTCACAGGAATGGTTCAAAACATAGACAGTAAGAAGGGTCAGTCTTCTTGTACTTAACTCGGCATAGTGCCTTTTGTATTTAATTCGGATGCAATAGCTGTAATTCTTCGTCAATAAGATGGTCAGAGGGATACAGTAAACCTGAAGTGAAGCATCGGAATACATAATTAGTGTCACAGAAATGGTTCAACACATAGGCAGTAAGAAGAGCCAGTCTTCTTGTTCTTGAGTCGGCATTGTGACTTTTGTATTTAATTCCGATCTATTTTCTGTGTTTTGATCGTCAATAAGAAGGTCAGAGGGATACAGTAAACCTGAAGTGAAGCATCGGAATCTATAACTAGTGTCACAGGAATGGTTAAAACATAGACAGTATGAAGAGTCAGTCATCTTGTACTTAAGTCGGCATTGTGCCTTGTGTATTTAATTAAGATGCAATTTCTGTGTTTCATCGCCAATAAGTAGGTCAGAGGGATACAGTCAACCTGAAGTGAAGCATCGGAATCAATAACTAGTGTCACAGGAAAGGTTCAAAACATAGACAGTAAGAAGAGTCAGTCTTCTTGTACTTAAGTCGGCATTGTGCCTTTTGTATAAAATGCCGATGCAATTTCTGTGTTTCATCGTCAACAAGAAGGTCCGCTGGGTACAGTAAACCTGAAGTGAAGCATCGGAATCTATAACTAGTGTCACAGGAATGGTTCAAAACATAGGCAGTAAGAAGAGCCAGTCTTCTTGTACTTGAGTCGGCATTGTGCCTTTTGTATTTAATTCCGATGAAATTTCTGTGTTTGATCGTCAATAAGAAGGTCACAGGAATACATTAAACCTGAAGTGAAGCATCGGAATCTATAACTAGTTTCACAGGAATGGTTCAAAACATAGACAGTAAGAAGAGTCAGTCTTCTTGACCTTAAGTCGGCATTGTGCCTTTTGTATTTAATTCCGATGCAATTTCTGTGCTTCATCGTCAATAAGAAGGTCAGCTGGAAACAGTTAACCTGAAGTTATGCATCGGAATCTGAAACTAGCGTCAAAGGAATGGTTCAAATCATAGACAGTAAGAAGAGCCAGTCTTCTTGTACTTGAGTCGGCATTGTGCCTTTTGTATTTAATTACGATCAATTTTCTGTGTTTTATCGTCAATAAGAAAGTCAGAGGGATACAGTAAACCTGAAGTGAAGCATCGGAATCTATAACTAGTGTCACAGGAATTGTTCAAACATAGACAGTAAGAAGAGTCAGTCTTCTTGTACTTAAGTCGGCATTGTGCCTTTTGTATTTAATTAAGATTCAATTTCTGTGATTTATCGTCAATAAGAAGGAGAGAGGTATACAGTCAACCTGAGGTTAAGCATCGGAAATTGTAGCTAAAGTCACAGGAATGGTTCAAAGCATAGACATTAAGAAGAGCCAGTCTTCTTGTACTTGAGTCGGCATTGTGCCTTGTGTATTTAATTCCGATGCAATTTCTATGTTTCATCTTCAATAAGACGGTCAGAGGGATACTGTAAACCTGAAGTGAAGCATCGGAATCTATAACTAGCGTCACAGGAATCGTTCAAATCATAGACAGTAAGAAGTGTCAGTTTTCTTGTACTTAAGTCGGCATTGTGATCTTTGTATTTCATTCCGATGCAATTTCTGTGTTTCATCGTCAATAAGAAGGTCAGAGGGATACAGTAAACCTAAAATGAAGCATCGGAATCTATAACTAGTGTCACAGGAATGGTTCAAATCATAGAGAGTAAGAAGGGTCAGTCTTTTTGTACTTAAGAAGGCATTGCGCCTTTTATATTTAATTCCGATGCAATTTCTGTGTTTAATCGTCAATAAGAAGTTCAGCTGGATACGGTAAACCTGAAGTGAAGCATCGGAATCTATGACTAGTGTCACAGGAATGGTTCAAAAAAGAGACAGTAAGAAGAGCCAGTCTTCTTGTACTTGAGTCGGCGTTGTGCCTTTTGTTTATAATTGCGATGAATTTTCTGTGTTTGATCGTTAATAAGAAGGTCAGAGGGATACAGTAAACCTGAAGTGAAGCATCGGAATCTATTACTAGCGTCACAGGAATGGTTCAAAACATAGGCAGTAAGAAGAGTCAGTCTTCTTGTACATACGTCTGCATTATGCCTTTTGTATTTAAATCCGATGCAATTTATGTGCTTCATCGTCAATAAGAAAGTCAGCTGGATACAGTAAACCTGAAGTGAAGCATCGTTATTTATAGCTTGTGTCACAGGAATGGTTCAAAACATAGAGAGTATGAAGAGTCAGTTTTCTTGTACTTAAGTCAGCATTGTGCCTTTTGTACATAATTCCGTTGCAATTTCTGTGTTTCATCGTCAATAAGAAGCTCAGAGGGATACAGTAAACCTGAAGTGAAGCATTGGAATCTATAACTAGTGTCACAGGAATGGTTCAAAACATAAACAGTAAGAAGAGTCAGTTATCTTGTACTTAAGTCGGCATAGTGCCTTTTGTATATTATTCCGATGCAATATCTGTGTTTCTTCGTCAATAAGATGGTCAGAGGGATACAGTAAACCTGAAGTGAAGCATCGGAGTCTATAACTTGTGTCACAGAAATGGTTCAAAACATAGACAGTAAGAAGAGCCAGTCTTCTTGTACTTGAGTCGGCATTGTGCATTTTGTATTTAATTCCGATCAATTTTCTGTGTTTGATCGTCAATAAGAAGGTCAGATGGATACAGTAAACCTGAAGTGAAGCATCTGAATCTATAACTAGTGTCACAAGAATGGTAGAATACATTGACAGTAAGAAGAGCCGGTCTTCTTGTACCTGAGTCGACATTGTGCCTTTTGTATTTAATTCCGATGCAATATCTGTGTTTCATCCTCAATAAGAAGGTCTGAGGGATACAGTACACCTGACGTGAAGCATCGAAATCTATAACTAGTGTCACAGGAATGGTTCAAAACATAGACAGTAAGAAGGGTCAGTCTTCTTGTACTTAACTCGGCATAGTGCCTTTTGTATTTAATTCGGATGCAATAGCTGTAATTCTTCGTCAATAAGATGGTCAGAGGGATACAGTAAACCTGAAGTGAAGCATCGGAATACATAATTAGTGTCACAGAAATGGTTCAACACATAGGCAGTAAGAAGAGCCAGTCTTCTTGTTCTTGAGTCGGCATTGTGACTTTTGTATTTAATTCCGATCTATTTTCTGTGTTTTGATCGTCAATAAGAAGGTCAGAGGGATACAGTAAACCTGAAGTGAAGCATCGGAATCTATAACTAGAGTCACAGGAATGGTTAAAACATAGACAGTATGAAGAGTCAGTCATCTTGTACTTAAGTCGGCATTGTGCCTTGTGTATTTAATTAAGATGCAATTTCTGTGTTTCATCGCCAATAAGTAGGTCAGAGGGATACAGTCAACCTGAAGTGAAGCATCGGAATCAATAACTAGTGTCACAGGAAAGGTTCAAAACATAGACAGTAAGAAGAGTCAGTCTTCTTGTACTTAAGTCGGCATTGTGCCTTTTGTATAAAATGCCGATGCAATTTCTGTGTTTCATCGTCAACAAGAAGGTCCGCTGGGTACAGTAAACCTGAAGTGAAGCATCGGAATCTATAACTAGTGTCACAGGAATGGTTCAAAACATAGGCAGTAAGAAGAGCCAGTCTTCTTGTACTTGAGTCGGCATTGTGCCTTTTGTATTTAATTCCGATGAAATTTCTGTGTTTGATCGTCAATAAGAAGGTCACAGGAATACATTAAACCTGAAGTGAAGCATCGGAATCTATAACTAGTTTCACAGGAATGGTTCAAAACACAGACAGTAAGAAGAGTCAGTCTTCTTGACCTTAAGTCGGCATTGTGCCTTTTGTATTTAATTCCGATGCAATTTCTGTGCTTCATCGTCAATAAGAAGGTCAGCTGGAAACAGTTAACCTGAAGTTATGCATCGGAATCTGAAACTAGCGTCAAAGGAATGGTTCAAATCATAGACAGTAAGAAGAGCCAGTCTTCTTGTACTTGAGTCGGCATTGTGCCTTTTGTATTTAATTACGATCAATTTTCTGTGTTTTATCGTCAATAAGAAAGTCAGAGGGATACAGTAAACCTGAAGTGAAGCATCGGAATCTATAACTAGTGTCACAGGAATTGTTCAAACATAGACAGAAAGAAGAGTCAGTCTTCTTGTACTTAAGTCGGCATTGTGCCTTTTGTATTTAATTAAGATTCAATTTCTGTGATTTATCGTCAATAAGAAGGAGAGAGGTATACAGTCAACCTGAGGTTAAGCATCGGAAATTGTAGCTAAAGTCACAGGAATGGTTCAAAGCATAGACATTAAGAAGAGCCAGTCTTCTTGTACTTGAGTCGGCATTGTGCCTTGTGTAGTTAATTCCGATGCAATTTCTATGTTTCATCTTCAATAAGACGGTCAGAGGGATACTGTAAACCTGAAGTGAAGCATCGGAATCTATAACTAGCGTCACAGGAATCGTTCAAATCATAGACAGTAAGAAGTGTCAGTTTTCTTGTACTTAAGTCGGCATTGTGATCTTTGTATTTCATTCCGATGCAATTTCTGTGTTTCATCGTCAATAAGAAGGTCAGAGGGATACAGTAAACCTAAAATGAAGCATCGGAATCTATAACTAGTGTCACAGGAATGGTTCAAATCATAGAGAGTAAGAAGGGTCAGTCTTTTTGTACTTAAGAAGGCATTGCGCCTTTTATATTTAATTCCGATGCAATTTCTGTGTTTAATCGTCAATAAGAAGTTCAGCTGGATACGGTAAACCTGAAGTGAAGCATCGGAATCTATGACTAGTGTCACAGGAATGGTTCAAAAAAGAGACAGTAAGAAGAGCCAGTCTTCTTGTACTTGAGTCGGCGTTGTGCCTTTTGTTTATAATTGCGATGAATTTTCTGTGTTTGATCGTTAATAAGAAGGTCAGAGGGATACAGTAAACCTGAAGTGAAGCATCGGAATCTATTACTAGCGTCACAGGAATGGTTCAAAACATAGGCAGTAAGAAGAGTCAGTCTTCTTTTACTTACGTCTGCATTATGCCTTTTGTATTTAAATCCGATGCAATTTATGTGCTTCATCGTCAATAAGAAAGTCAGCTGGATACAGTAAACCTGAAGTGAAGCATCGTTATTTATAGCTTGTGTCACAGGAATGGTTCAAAACATAGAGAGTATGAAGAGTCAGTTTTCTTGTACTTAAGTCAGCATTGTGCCTTTTGTACATAATTCCGTTGCAATTTCTGTGTTTCATCGTCAATAAGAAGCTCAGAGGGATACAGTAAACCTGAAGTGAAGCATTGGAATCTATAACTAGTGTCACAGGAATGGTTCAAAACATAAACAGTAAGAAGAGTCAGTTATCTTGTACTTAAGTCGGCATAGTGCCTTTTGTATATTATTCCGATGCAATATCTGTGTTTCTTCGTCAATAAGATGGTCAGAGGGATACAGTAAACCTGAAGTGAAGCATCGGAATCTATAACTTGTGTCACAGAAATGGTTCAAAACATAGACAGTAAGAAGAGCCAGTCTTCTTGTACTTGAGTCGGCATTGTGCATTTTGTATTTAATTCCGATCAATTTTCTGTGTTTGATCGTCAATAAGAAGGTCAGAGGGATACAGTAAACCTGAAGTGAAGCATCGGAATCTATAACTAGAGTCACAGGAATGGTTCAAAACATAAACAGTAAGAAGAGTCAGTCTTCTTGTACTTAAGTCGATATTGTGCCTTTTGTATTTAATTAAGATGCAATTTCTGTGTTTCATCGTCAATAAGAAGGTCAGAGGGATACAGTAAACCTGAAGTGAAGCATAGGAATCTATAACTAGTGTCACAGGAATGGTTCAAAACATAGACATTAAGAAGAGCCAGTCCTCTTGTAGTTGAGTCGGCATTGTGCCTTTTGTATTTAATTCCGATGCAATTTCTGTGTTTCATCGTCAATAAGAAGGTCAGAGGGATACTGTAAACCTGAAGTGAAGCATCGGAATCTATAACTAGTGTCACAGGAATGGTTCAAAACATAGACAATAAGAAGAGTTAGTTTTCTTGTACTAAAGTCGGCATTGTGCCTTTTGAATTTAATTCCGATGCAATTTCTGTGTTTCATCGTCAATAAGAAGGTCAGAGGGATACAGTAAACCTAAAGTGAAGCATCGGAATCTGTTACTAGTGTCACAGAAATGGTTCAAAACATAGACAGTAAGAAGAGCCAGTCTTTTTGTATCTGAGTCGGCAAAGTGCCTTTTGTATTTAATTCCGATGCAATTTCTGTGCTTCATAGTCAATAAGTAGGTCAGCTGGATACGGTAAACCTGAAGTGAGGCATCAGAATCTCTAACTAGTGTCACAGGAATGGTTCAAAACATAGACAGTAAGAAGAGCCTGTCTTCTTGTACTTGAGTCAGCATTGTGCCTTTTCTTTTTAATTGCGATGAATTTTCTGTATTTGATCGTCAATAAGAAGGTCAGAGGCATTCAGTTAACTTGAAGTGAAGCATCGGAACCTATTTCTAGCGTCACGGGAATGGTTCAAATCATAGACAGTAAGAAGAGTCAGTCTTCTTGTACTTACGTATGCATTGTGCCTTTTGTATTTAATTAAGATGCAATTTCTGTATTTCATCGTCAATGAGGGGGTAGAAAGATACAGTAAACCTGAAGTGAAGCATCGGAATCTATAACTAGTGTCACAGGAATGGTTCAAAACATAGACAGTAAGAAGAGTCAGTTTTCTTGTACTTAAGTCGGCGTTGTGCCTTTTGTATTTAATTCCGATGCAATTTCTGTGTTTCATCGTCAATAAGAAGGTCAGAGGGATACAGTAAACCTGAAGTGAAGCAACGGAATCTATAACCAGTGTCACAGGAATGGTTCAAAACATAGACAGTAAGAATAGTCAGTCTTCTTGTACTTTAGTCGGCATTGTGCCTTTTGTATTTAATTCCGATGCAATTTCTGTGCTTCATAGTCAATAAGAAGTTCAGCTGGATACGGTAAACCTGAAGTGAAGCATCGGAATCTATAACTAGTGTCACAGGAATGGTTCAAAACAGAGACAGTAAGATGAGCCAGTCTTCTTGTACTTGAGTCGGCATTGTGCCTTTTGTTTTTAATTGCGATGAATTTTCTGTGTTTGATCGTTAATAAGAAGGTCAGAGGGATACAGTAAATCTGAAGTGAAGCATCGGAATCTATTACTAGCGTCACAGGAATGGTTCAAAACATAGACAGTAAGAAGAGTCAGTCTTCTTGTGCTTACGTCTGCATTGTGCCTTTTGTATTTAATTCCGATGCAATTTATGTGCTTCATCGTCAATAAGAAGGTCAGCTGGATACAGTAAACCTGAAGTGAAGCATCGGAATCTATAGCTTGTGTCACAGGAATGGTTCAAAACATAGAGAGTAAGAAGAGTCAGTTTTCTTGTACTTAAGTCGGTATTGTGCCTTTTGTATTTAATTCCGATGTAAATTCTGTGTTTCATCGTCAATACCAAGGTCAGAGGGATACAGTAAACCTAAAGTGAAGCATCGTAATCTAAAACTAGTGTCACAGGAATGGTCCAAATCATAGAGAGTAGGAAGAGTCAGTCTTTTTGTACATAAGTGGGCATTGTCCCTTTTATATTTAATACCGATGCAATTTCTGTGTATCATCGTCAATAAGAAGTTAATCTGCATACGGTAAACCTGAAGTTAAGCAGTGAATCTATAACTAGTGTCACAGGAATGGTTCAAAAAATAGACAGTAAAAAGAGCCAGTCTTCTTGTACTTGAGTCGGCGTTGTGCCTTTTGTTTATAATTGCGATGAATTTTCTGTGTTTGATCGTTAATAAGAAGGTCAGAGGGACACAGTAAACCTGACGTGAAGCATCGGAATCTATTACTAGCGTCACAGGAATGGTTCAAAACATAGGCAGTAAGAAGGGTCAGTCTTCTTGTACTTACGTCTGCATTATGCGTTTTGTATTTAAGTCCGATGCAATTTATGTGCTTCATCGTCAATACGAAAATCAACTGGATACAGTAAACCTGAAGTGAAGCATCGTTATCTATAGCTTGTGTCACGGGAATGGTTCAAAACATAGAGAGTAAGAAGAGTCAGTTTTCTTGTACTTAAGTCGGCATTGTGCCTTTTGTGTATAATTCCGTTGCAATTTCTGTGTTTCATCGTCAATAAGAAGCTGAGAGGGATACAGTAAACCTGAAGTGAAGCATCGGAATCTATAACTAGTGTCACACGAATGGTTGGAAACATAGACAGTAAGAAGGGTCAGTCTTCTTGTACTTAACTCGGCATAGTGCCTTTTGTATATTATTACGATGCAATATCTGTGTTTCTTCGTCAATAAGATGGTCAGAGGGATACAGAAAACCTGAAGTGAATCATCGGAATCTATAACTAGTGTCACAGAAATGGTTCAAAACATAGACAGTAAGAAGAGCCAGTCTTCTTGTACTTGAGTCGGCATTGTGCATTTTGTATTTAATTCCGATCAATTTTCTGTGTTTGATCGTCAATAAGAAGGTCAGAGGGATACAGTAAACCTGACGAGAAGCATCGGAATCTATAACTAGTGTCACAGGAATGGTTCAAAACATAAACAGTAAGAAAAGTCAGTCTTCTTGTACTTAAGTCGATATTGTGCCTTTTGTATTTAATTAAGATGCAATTTCTGTGTTTCATCGTCAATAAGAAGGTCAGAGGGATACAGTCAACCTCAAGTGAAGCATCGGAATCGATAACTAGTGTCACAGGAAAGGTTCAAACATAGACAGTAAGAAGAGTCAGTCTTCTTGTACTTAAGTCGGCATTGCGCCTTTTGTATAAAATGCCGATACAATTTCTGTGTTTCATCGTCAATAAGAAGGTCAGCTGGATACAGTGAACCTAAAGTTAAGCATCGGAATCTATAACTAGTGTCACAGGAATGGTTCAGATCATAGACAGTAAGAAGAGCCAAATTTTCTTGTACTTGAGTCGGCATTGTGCCTTTTGTATTTAATTCCGATCATTTTTCTGTGTTTGATCGTCAATACGAATGTCAGAGAAATACAGTAAACCTGATGTGAAGCATCGGAATCTATAACTAGTGTCACAGGAATGGTTCAAAACATAGACAGTAAGAAGAGTCAGTCTTCTTGTATCTAAGTTGACATTGTGTCTTTCGTATTTAATTAAGATGCAATTTCTGTGTTTCATCGTCAATAAGAAGAGCAGAGGGATACAGTCAACCTGAAGTGAAGCATCGGAAACAATAACTAGTGTCACAGGAAAGGTTCAAAACATAGATAGTAAGAAGAGTCAGTCTTCTTGTACTTAAGTCGGCATTGTGCCATTTGTATATAATTCCGATGCAATTTCAGTGTTTCATCGTCAATAAGAAGGTCAGAGGGATACAGTAAACCTGAAGTGAAGCATAGGAATCTATAACTAGTGTCACAGGAATGCTTCAAAACATAGACATTAAGAAGAGCCAGTCCTCTTGTACTTGAGTCGGCATTGTGCCTTTTGTATTTAATTCCGATGCAATTTCTGTGTTTCATCGTCAATAAGAAGGTCAGAGGGATACTGTAAACCTGAAAAGAAGCATCGGAATCTATAACTAGTGTCACAGGAATGGTTCAAAACATAGACAGTAAGAAGAGTTAGTTTTCTTGTACTATAGTCGGCATTGTGCCTTTTGAATTTAATTCCGATGCAATTTCTGTGTTTCATCGTCAATAAGAAGGTCAGAGGGATACAGTAAACCTAAAGTGAAGCATCGGAATCTGTTACTAGTGTCACAGAAATGGTTCAAAACATAGACAGTAAGAAGAGCCAGTCTTCTTGTATCTGAGTCGGCATTGTGTCTTTTGTATTTCATTCCGATGCAATTTCTGTGCTTCATAGTCAATAAGTAGGTCAGCTGGATACGGTAAACCTGAAGTGAAGCATCAGAATCTCTAACTAGTGTCACAGGAATGGTTCAAAACATAGACAGTAAGAAGAGCCTGTCTTCTTGTACTTGAGTCACCATTGTGCCTTTTCTTTTTAATTGCGTTGAATTTTCTGTATTTGATCGTCAATAAGAAGGTTAGAGGCATACAGTTAACCTGAAGTGAAGCATCGGAAACTATTACTAGCGTCACGGGAATTCTTCAAATCATAGACAGTAAGAAGAGTCAGTCTTCTTGTACTTACGTATGCATTGTGCCTTTTGTATTTAATTAAGATGCAATTTCTGTATTTCATCGTCAATGAGGAGGTCAGACAGATACAGTAAACCTGAAGTGAAGCATCGGAATCTGTAACTAGTGTCACAGGAATGGTTCAAAACATAGACAGTAAGAAGAGTCAGTTTTCTTGTACTTAAGGCGGCATTGTGCCTTTTGTATTTAATTCCGATGCAATTTCTGTGTTTCATCGTCAATACGAAGGTCAGAGAGATACAGTAAACCTGAAGTGAAGCATCGGAATCTAAAACCAGTGTCACAGGAATGGTTCAAAACATAGACAGTAAGAATAGTCTGTCTTCTCTTACTTTAGTCGGCATTGTGCCTTTTGTATTTAATTCCGATGCAATTTCTGTGCTTCATAGTCAATAAGAAGTTCAGCTCGATACGGTAAACCTGAAGTGAAGCATCGAAATCTATAACTAGTGTCACAGGAATGGTTCAAAACATAGACAGTAAGATGAGCCAGTCTTCTTGTACTTGAGTCGGCATTGTGCCTTTTGTTTTTAATTGCGATGAATTTTCTGTGTTTGATCGTTAATAAGAAGGTCTGAGGGATACAGTAAACCTGAAGTGAAGCATCGGAATCTATTACTAGCGTCACAGGAATGGTTCAAAACATAGACAGTAAGAAGAGTCAGTCTTCTTCTGCTTACGTCTGCATTGTGCCTTTTGTATTTAATTCCGATGCAATTTGTGTGCTTCATCGTCAATAAGAAGGTCAGCTGGATACCGTAAACCTGAAGTGAAGCATCGGAATCTATAGCTTGTGTCACAGGAATGGTTCAAAACATAGAGAGTAAGAACAGTCAGTTTTCTTGTACTTAACTCGGTATTGTGGCTTTTGTATTTAATTCCGATGCAAATTCTGTGTTTCATCGTCAATAAGAAGGTCAGAGGGATACAGTAAACCTGAAGTGAAGCATCGGAATCTGTAACTAGTGTCACAGGAATGGTTCAAAACATAGACAGTAAGAAGAGTCAGTTTTCTTGTACTTAAGTCGGCATTGTGCCTTTCTATTTAATTCCGATGCAATTTCTGTGTTTCATCGTCAATAAGAAGGTCAGAGGGATACAGTAAACCTGAAGTGAAGCATCGGAATCTATAACTAGTGTCACAGGAATGGTTCAAAACATAAACTGTAAGTAGAGTCAGTCTTCTTGTACTTTAGTCGGCATTGTGCCTTTTGTATTTAATTCCGATGAAATTTATGTGCTTCATCCCCAATAAGAAGGTCAGCTGGATACAGTAAACCTGAAGTGAAGCTTTGGAATCTATAACTAGTTTCACAGGAATGGTTCAAAACGTGGTAAGAAGAGTCAGTCTTCTTGTACTTAAGTCGACAATGTGCCATTTGTATTTAATTCCGATGCAAATTCTGTGCTTCATAGTCAATAAGAAGGTCAGCTGGATACGGTAAACCTGAAGTGAAGCATCGGAATCTATAACTAGTGTCACAGGAATGGTTCAAAACATAGACAGTAAGAAGAGCCAGTCTTCTTGTACTTGAGTCGGCATTGTGCCTTTTGATTTTAATTACGATGAATTTTCTGTGTTTGATCGTTAATAAAAAGGTCAGAGGGATACAGTAAACCTAAAGTGAAGCATCGGAATCTATAACTAGTGTCACAGGAATGGTTCAAATCATAGAGAGTAGGAAGAGTCAGTCTTTTTGTACTTAAGTGGGCATTGTCCCTTTTATATTTAAAACCGCTGCAATTTCTGTGTTTTATCGTCAATAAGACGATCAGAGGGATACAGTAAACCTGAAGTGAAGCATCGGAATCTATAACTAGTGTCACAGGAATGGATCAAAACATAGACAGTAAGAAGAGCCAGTCTTCTTGTACTTGAGTCGGCATTGTGCCTTTTGTATTTTACTCCGATGCAATTTCTGTGTTTCATCGTCAATACGAAGGTCAGAGGGATACAGTAAACCTGAAGTGAAGCATCGGAATCTATAACTAGTGTCACAGGAATGGTTCAAAACATGGACAGTAAGATGAGTCAGTCTTCTTGTACTTAAGCGACATTGTGGCTTTTGAATTTAATTCCGATGCAATTTCTATGCTTCATACTCAATAAGAAGTTCAGCTGGTTACGGTAAACCTGAAGTGAAGCATCAGAATCTATTACTAGCGTCACAGGGATGGTTCAAAACATAGACAGTAAGAAGAGTCAGTCTTCTTGGACTTACGTCTGCATTGTGCCTTATGTATATAATTCCGATGCAATTTCTGTGTTTCATCGTGAATCAGAAGGCCAGCTGAATACAGTAAACCTGAAGTGAAGCATCGGAATCTATAACTAGTGTCACAGGAATGGATCAGAACATTAACAGTAAGTAGAGTCAGTCTTCTTGTACTTTAGTCGGCATTGTGCCTTTTGTATTTAATTCCGATGCAATTTTCTGTGCTTGATCGTCAATTAGAAGGTCAGAGGGATACAGTAAACCTGAAGTGGAGCATCGGAATCTATAACTAGTGTCACAGGAATGGCTCAAACCATAGACAGTAAGAAGAGTCAGTGTTCTTGTACTGAAGTCGGCATTGTGCCTTTTGTATTTAATTATGATGCCATTTCTGTGTTTCAACGTCAACAATAAGGTCAGAGGGATATTGTAAACCTGAAGTGAAGCATCGGAATCTATAACTAGTGTCACAGGAATGGTTCAAAACATAGACAGTAAGAAGAGTCACTCTTCTTGTACTTAAGTCGGCATTGTGCTTTTTGTATTTAATTAAGATGCAATTTCTGTGTTTCATCGTCAATGAGAAGGTGAAAGGGATACAGTAATCCTGACGTGAAGCATCGGAATCTATAACTAGTGTCACAGGAATGATTCAAATCATAGACAGTAAGAAGAGTCAGTCTTATTGTACTTAAGTCGGCATTGTGCTTTTTGTATATAATTCCGATGCAATTTCTGTGTTTCTTCGTCAATAAGAAGGTCAGAGGGATACAGTAAACCTGAAGTGAAGCATCGGAATCTATAACTAGTGTCACAGGAATGGTTCAAACATAGACAGTAAGAAGAGTCATTCTTTTTGTACTTAGTCGGCATTGTGCCTTTTGTATTTCATTCCGATGCAATTTCTGTGTTTCATCGTCAATACGAAGGTCAGCTGGATACAGTGAGCTGATGTTATGCATCGGAAACTATAACTAGCGTCACAGGAATGGTTCAAATCATAGACAGTAAGAAGAGCCAGTCTTCTTGTGCTTGTGTCGGCATTGTGCCTTTTGTATTTAATTCCGATCAATTTTCTGTGTTCGATCGTCAATAAGAAGGTCAGAGGGATACAGTAAACCTGAAGTGAAGCATCGTATTCTATAACTAGTGTCACAGGAATGGTTCAAAACATAGACAGTAAAAAGAGTTAGTCTTCTTGTACTTAAGTCGGCATTGTGCCTTTTGTATTTAATTAAGATGATATTTCTGTGTTATCGTCAATAAGAAGGTCAGAGGGATACAGTAAACCTGAAGTGAAGCATCGGAATCTATAACTAGTGTCACATCAATGGTTCAAAACATAGACAGTAAGAAGGGTCAGTCTTCTTATACTTAACTCAGCATAGTGCCTTTTGTATTTAATTACGATGCTATATCTGTGTTTCTTCGTCAATAAGATGGTCAGAGTGATACAGTAAACCTGATGTGAAGCATCGGAATCTATAACTAGTGTCACAGAAATGGTTCAACACATAGGCAGTAAGAAGAGCAAGTCTTCTTGTTCTTGAGTCGGCATTGTGACTTTTGTATTTAATTCCGATCAATTTTCTGTGTTTGATCGTCAATAAGAAGGTCAGAGGGATACAGTAAGCCTGAAGTGATGCATCGGAATCTATAACTAGTGTCACAGGAATGGTTCAAAACATAGACAGTATGAAGAGTGAGTCTTCTTGTATTTAAGCCGGCATTGTGCCTTGTGTATTTAATTAAGATGCAATTTCTGTGTTTCATCGTCAATAAGAAGGTCAGAGGGATACAGTGAACCTGAAGTGAAGCTTCGGAATCAATAACTACTGTCACAGGAAAGGTTCAAAACATAGACAGTAAGAAGAGTCAGTCTTCTTGTACTTAAGTCGGCATTGTGCCTTTTGTATAAAATGCCGATACAATTTCTGTGTTTCATCGTCAACAAGAAGGTTCGCTGGGTACAGTAAACCTGAAGCATCGGAATCTATAACTAGTGTCACAGGAATTGTTCAAAACATAGGCAGTAAGAAGAGCCAGTCTTCTTGTACTTGAGTCGGCATTGTGCCTTTTGTATTTAATTCCGATGAAATTTCTGTGTTTGATCGTCAATAAGAAGGTCAGAGGGATACAGTAAACCTGAAGTGAAGCATCGGAATCTATAACTAGTGGCACAGCAAAGGTTCTAACCATTGACAGTAAGTATAGTCAGTCTTCTTGTACTTAAGTCGGCATTGTGCCTTTTGTATTTAATTCCGAATTAGTGTCTGTGTTTCATCGTCATTAAGAAGGTCAGAGGGATACAGTAAAACTGAAGTGAAGCATCGGAATCTATAACTAGTGTCACAGGAATGGTTCAATACATAGACAGTAATAAGAGTCAGTCTTCTTGTACTTAAGTCGGCATTGTGCCTTCTGTATTTAATTCCGATGTAATTTCTGTTCTTCATAGTCAATAAGGACAGCTGGTTACATTAAACCTGAAGTGAAGCATCGGAATCTATAACTAGCGTTACAGGAATGGTTCAAATCATAGACAGGAAGAAGAGTCAGTATTCTTGTACTTAAGTCGGTATTGTGCCCTTTGTATTTCATTCCGATCCAATTTCCGTGTTTCATCGTAAATAAGAAGGTCAGAGGGATACAATAAACCTAAAGTGAAGCATCGGAATCTATAACTAATGTCAGAGGAATGGTTCAAAACATAGACAGTAAGAAGAGTGAGTTCTCTTGTACTTAAGAAGGCATTGCGCCTTTTATATTTAATTCCGATGCAATTTCTGTGTTTCATCGTCAATAAGAAGATCAGCTGGATACGGAAAACCTGAAGTGAAGCATCGGAATCTATAACTAGTGTCACAAGAATGGTTCAGATCATAGACAGTAAGAAGAGCCAGTCTTCTTGTACTTGAGTCGGCATTGTGCCTTTTGTATTTAATTCCAATCAATTGTCTGTGTTTGATCGTCAATACGAAGGTCAAAGGGATACAGTAATCCTGAAGTGAAGCATCGGAATCTATTACTAGCGTCACAGGAATGGTTCAAAACATAGACAGTAAGAAGAGTCAGTCTTCTTGTACTTACGTCTGCATTGTGCCTTTTGTATTTAATTAAGATGCAATTTCTGTGTTTCATCGTCAATGAGGAGGTCAGAAGGATAAAGTAAACCAGAAGTGAAGCATCGGAATCTATAACTAGTGTCACAGGAATGGTTCAAAACATAGACAGTAAGAAGATTCAGTTTTCATGTAATTAAGTCGGCATTGTGCCTTATATATTTAATTCCGATGCAATTTCTGTGTTTCATCGTCAATAAGAAGGTCAGCTTGGTACAGTAAACCTGAAGTGAAGCATCGGAATCTATAACTAGTGTCACAGGAATGATTCAAAACATAAACAGTAAGTAGTGTCAGTCTTCTTGTACTTTAGTCGGCATTGTGCCTTTTGTATTTAATTCCGATGCAATTTCTGTGCTTGATACTCAATAAGAAGTTCAGCTGGTTACGGTAAACCTGAAGTGAAGCGTCGGAATCTATTACTAGCGTCACAGGAATGGTTCAAAACATAGACAGTAAGAAGAGTCAGTCTTCTTGTACTTACGTCTGCATTGTGCCTTTTGTATTTAATTAAGATGCAATTTCTCTGTTTCATCGACAAAGAGGAGGTCAGAGGTATACAGTAAATTTGAAGTGAAGCATCGGAATCTATAACTAGTGTCACAGGAATGATTCAAAACATAAACAGTAAGTAATGTCAGTCTTCTTGTACTTTAGTCGGCATTGTGATTTTTGTATTTAATTCCGATGCAATTTCTGTGCTTCATAGTCAATAAGAAGTTCAGCTGGATACGGTAAACCTGAAGTGCAGCATCGGAATCTATAACTAGTGTCACAGGAATGGTACAAAGCATAGACAGTAAGATGAGCCAGTCTTCTTGTATTTGAGTCGGCATTGTGCTTTTTGTTTTTAATTGCGATGAATTTTCTATGTTTGATCGTTAGTAAGAAGGTCAGAGGGATACAGTAAACCTAAAGTAAAGCATCGGAATCTATAACTAGTGTCACAGGAATGGTTCAAATCATAGAGAGTAGGAAGAGTCAGTCTTTTCGTACTTAAGTGGGCATTGTCCCTTTTACATTTAATACCGATGCAATTTCTGTGTTTTATCGTCAATACGACGGTCAGAGGGATACAGTAAACCTGAAGTGAAGCATCGGAATCTATAACTAGTGTCACAGGAATGATTCAAAACATAGACAGTAAGAAGAGTCGGTCTCCTTGTACTTAAGCGACATTGTGCCTTTTGTATTTAATTCCGATGCAATTTCTGTGCTTCATACTCAATAAGAAGTTCAGCTGGTTACGGTAAACCTGAAGTGAAGCATCGGAATCTATTACTAGCGTCACAGGAATGGTTCAAATCATAGACAGTATGAAGAGTCAGTCTTCTTGTACTTACGTCTGCATTGTGCCTTTTGTATTAATTTAGATGCAATTTCTGTGTTTCATTGACAAAGAGGAGGTCAGACTGATACAGTAAACCTGAAGTGAAGCATCGGAATCTATAACTAGTGTCACAGGAATGGTTCAAAACATAGACATTAAGAAGAGTCAGTTTTCTTGTACTTAAGTCGGCATTGTGCCTTTTGGATTTAATTCCGATGCAATTTCTGTGTTTCATCGTCAATAAGAAGGTCAGAGGGATACAGTAAACCTGAAGTGAAGCATCGGCATCTATAACTAGTGTCACAGGAATGGTTCAAAACATAGACAGTAAGAAGAGTCAGTTTTCTTGTACTTAAGTCGGCATTATGCCTTATGTATTTAATTCCGATGCAATTTCTGTGTTTCATCGTCAATCAGAAGGTCAGCTGAATATAGTAAACCTGAAGTGAAGCATCGGAATCTATAACTAGTGTCTCAGGAATGGATCAGAACATTAACAGCAAGTAGAGTCAGTCTTCTTGTACTTTAGTCGGCATTGTGCCCTTTGTCTTTAATTCCGATGCAATTTTTTGTGCTTCATCGTCAATAAGAAGGTCAGCTGGAAACAGTAAATCTGAAGTGAAGCATCGGAATCTATAACTAGAGTCACAGGAATGGTTCAAAACATAGACAGTAAAAAGAGCCAGTCTTCTTGTACTTGAGTCGGCATTGGGAATTTTGTATTTAATTCCGATGAATTTACTGTGCTTGATCGTCAATAAGAAGGTCAGAGGGATACAGTAAACCTGAAGTGGAGCATCGGAATCTATAACTAGTATCACAGGAATGGTTCAAAACATAGACTGTAAGAAGAGACAGTCTTGTAAACTTAAGTCGGCATTGTGCCTTTGGATTTAATTCCGATGCAATTTCTGTGCTTCATCGTCAATAAGAAGGTCAGCTGGATACAGTGAACCTGAAGTTATGCATCGGAAACTATAACTAGCGTCACAGGAATGGTTCAAATCATAGACAGTAAGAAGAGCCAGTCTTCTTGTACTTGAGTCGGCATTGTGCCTTTTCTATTTAATTCCGATGTAATTTCTGTGTTTCGTCGTCAATAAGAAGGTCAGAGGGATACAGTAAACCTGAAGTGAAGCATCGGAATCTATAACTAGTGGCACAGCAAAGGTTCTAACCATTGACAGTAAGTATAGTCAGTCTTCTTGTACTTAAGTCGGCATTGTGCCTTTTGTATTTAATTCCGAATTAGTGTCTGTGTTTCATCGTCATTAAGAAGGTCAGAGGGATACAGTAAAACTGAAGTGAAGCATCGGAATCTATAACTAGTGTCACAGGAATGGTTCAATACATAGACAGTAAGAAGAGTCAGTCTTCTTGTACTTAAGTCGGCATTGTGCCTTCTGTATTTAATTCCGATGTAATTTCTGTTCTTCATAGTCAATAAGGACAGCTGGTTACATTAAACCTGAAGTGAAGCATCGGAATCTATAACTAGCGTCACAAGAATGGTTCAAATCATAGACAGGAAGAAGAGTCAGTATTCTTGTACTTAAGTCGGTATTGTGCCCTTTGTATTTCATTCCGATCCAATTTCCGTGTTTCATCGTAAATAAGAAGGTCAGAGGGATACTATAAACCTAAAGTGAAGCATCGGAATCTATAACTAATGTCACAGGAATGGTTCAAAATATAGACAGTAAGAAGAGTGAGTTTTCTTGTACTTAAGAAGGCATTGCGCCTTTTATATTTAATTCCGATGCAATTTCTGTGTTTCATCGTCAATAAGAAGATCAGCTGGATACGGAAAACCTGAAGTGAAGCATCGGAATCTATAACTAGTGTCACAAGAATGGTTCAGATCATAGACAGTAAGAAGAGCCAGTCTTCTTGTACTTGAGTCGGCATTGTGCCTTTTGTATTTAATTCCAATCAATTGTCTGTGTTTGATCGTCAATACGAAGGTCAAAGGGATACAGTAATCCTGAAGTGAAGCATCGGAATCTATTACTAGCGTCACAGGAATGGTTCAAAACATAGACAGTAAGAAGAGTCAGTCTTCTTGTACTTACGTCTGCATTGTGCCTTTTGTATTTAATAAAGATGCAATTTCTGTGTTTCATCGTCAATGAGGAGGTCAGAGGGATAAAGTAAACCAGAAGTGAAGCATCGGAATCTATAACTAGTGTCACAGGAATGGTTCAAAACATAGACAGTAAGAAGATTCAGTTTTCATGTAATTAAGTCGGCATTGTGCCTTATATATTTAATTCCGATGCAATTTCTGTGTTTCATCGTCAATAAGAAGGTCAGCTTGGTACAGTAAACCTGAAGTGAAGCATCGGAATCTATAACTAGTGTCACAGGAATGATTCAAAACATAAACAGTAAGTAGTGTCAGTCTTCTTGTACTTTAGTCGGCATTGTGCCTTTTGTATTTAATTCCGATGCAATTTCTGTGCTTGATACTCAATAAGAAGTTCAGCTGGTTACGGTAAACCTGAAGTGAAGCGTCGGAATCTATTACTAGCGTCACAGGAATGGTTCAAAACATAGACAGTAAGAAGAGTCAGTCTTCTTGTACTTACGTCTGCATTGTGCCTTTTGTATTTAATTAAGATGCAATTTCTCTGTTTCATCGACAAAGAGGAGGTCAGAGGTATACAGTAAATTTGAAGTGAAGCATCGGAATCTATAACTAGTGTCACAGGAATGATTCAAAACATAAACAGTAAGTAATGTCAGTCTTCTTGTACTTTAGTCGGCATTGTGCCTTTTGTATTTAATTCCGATGCAATTTCTGTGCTTCATAGTCAATAAGAAGTTCAGATGGATACGGTAAACCTGAAGTGCAGCATCGGAATCTATAACTAGTGTCACAGGAATGGTACAAAGCATAGACAGTAAGATGAGCCAGTCTTCTTGTATTTGAGTCGGCATTGTGCTTTTTGTTTTTAATTGCGATGAATTTTCTATGTTTGATCGTTAGTAAGAAGGTCAGAGGGATACAGTAAACCTAAAGTAAAGCATCGGAATCTATAACTAGTGTCACAGGAATGGTTCAAATCATAGAGAGTAGGAAGAGTCAGTCTTTTCGTACTTAAGTGGGCATTGTCCCTTTTACATTTAATACCGATGCAATTTCTGTGTTTTATCGTCAATACGACGGTCAGAGGGATACAGTAAACCTGAAGTGAAGCATCGGAATCTATAACTAGTGTCACAGGAATGATTCAAAACATAGACAGTAAGAAGAGTCAGTCTCCTTGTACTTAAGCGACATTGTGCCTTTTGTATTTAATTCCGATGCAATTTCTGTGCTTCATACTCAATACGAAGTTCAGCTGGTTACGGTAAACCTGAAGTGAAGCATCGGAATCTATTACTAGCGTCACAGGAATGGTTCAAATCATAGACAGTATGAAGAGTCAGTCTTCTTGTACTTACGTCTGCATTGTGCCTTTTGTATTTAATTTAGATGCAATTTCTGTGTTTCATTGACAAAGAGGAGGTCAGACTGATACAGTAAACCTGAAGTGAAGCATCGGAATCTATAACTAGTGTCACAGGAATGGTTCAAAACATAGACATTAAGAAGAGTCAGTTTTCTTGTACTTAAGTCGGCATTGTGCCTTTTGTATTTAATTCCGATGCAATTTCTGTGTTTCATCGTCAATAAGAAGGTCAGAGGGATACAGTAAACCTGAAGTGAAGCATCGGCATCTATAACTAGTGTCACAGGAATGGTTCAAAACATAGACAGTAAGAAGAGTCAGTTTTCTTGTACTTAAGTCGGCATTATGCCTTATGTATTTAATTCCGATGCAATTTCTGTGTTTCATCGTCAATCAGAAGGTCAGCTGAATATAGTAAACCTGAAGTGAAGCATCGGAATCTATAACTAGTGTCTCAGGAATGGATCAGAACATTAACAGCAAGTAGAGTCAGTCTTCTTGTACTTTAGTCGGCATTGTGCCCTTTGTCTTTAATTCCGATGCAATTTTTTGTGCTTCATCGTCAATAAGAAGGTCAGCTGGAAACAGTAAATCTGAAGTGAAGCATCGGAATCTATAACTAGAGTCACAGGAATGGTTCAAAACATAGACAGTAAAAAGAGCCAGTCTTCTTGTACTTGAGTCGGCATTGGGAATTTTGTATTTAATTCCGATGAATTTACTGTGCTTGATCGTCAATAAGAAGGTCAGAGGGATACAGTAAACCTGAAGTGGAGCATCGGAATCTATAACTAGTATCACAGGAATGGTTCAAAACATAGACTGTAAGAAGAGACAGTCTTGTGTACTTAAGTCGGCATTGTGCCTTTGGATTTAATTCCGATGCAATTTCTGTGCTTCATCGTCAATAAGAAGGTCAGCTGGATACAGTGAACCTGAAGTTATGCATCGGAAACTATAACTAGCGTCACAGGAATGGTTCAAATCATAGACAGTAAGAAGAGCCAGTCTTCTTGTACTTGAGTCGGCATTGTGCCTTTTCTATTTAATTCCGATGTAATTTCTGTGTTTCATCGTCAATAAGAAGGTCAGAGGGATACAGTAAACCTGAAGTGAAGCATCGGAATCTATAACTAGTGGCACAGCAAAGGTTCTAACCATTGACAGTAAGTATAGTCAGTCTTCTTGTACTTAAGTCGGCATTGTGCCTTTTGTATTTAATTCCGAATTAGTGTCTGTGTTTCATCGTCATTAAGAAGGTCAGAGGGATACAGTAAAACTGAAGTGAAGCATCGGAATCTATAACTAGTGTCACAGGAATGGTTCAATACATAGACAGTAAGAAGGGTCAGTCTTCTTGTACTTAAGTCGGCATTGTGCCTTCTGTATTTAATTCCGATGTAATTTCTGTTCTTCATAGTCAATAAGGACAGCTGGTTACATTAAACCTGAAGTGAAGCATCGGAATCTATAACTAGCGTCACAAGAATGGTTCAAATCATAGACAGGAAGAAGAGTCAGTATTCTTGTACTTAAGTCGGTATTGTGCCCTTTGTATTTCATTCCGATCCAATTTCCGTGTTTCATCGTAAATAAGAAGGTCAGAGGGATACTATAAACCTAAAGTGAAGCATCGGAATCTATAACTAATGTCACAGGAATGGTTCAAAACATAGACAGTAAGAAGAGTGAGTTTTCTTGTACTTAAGAAGGCATTGCGCCTTTTATATTTAATTCCGATGCAATTTCTGTGTTTCATCGTCAATAAGAAGATCAGCTGGATACGGAAAACCTGAAGTGAAGCATCGGAATCTATAACTAGTGTCACAAGAATGGTTCAGATCATAGACAGTAAGAAGAGCCAGTCTTCTTGTACTTGAGTCGGCATTGTGCCCTTTGTCTTTAATTCCGATGCACTTTTTTGTGCTTCATCGTCAATAAGAAGGTCAGCTGGAAACAGTTAATCTGAAGTGAAGCATCGGAATCTATAACTAGAGTCACAGGAATGGTTCAAAACATAGACAGTAAGAAGAGCCAGTCTTCTTGTACTTGAGTCGGCATTGGGAATTTTGTATTTAATTCCGATGAATTTTCTGTGCTTGATCGTCAATAAGAAGGTCAGAGGGATACAGTAAACCTGAAGTGGAGCATCGGAATCTATAACTGGTGTCACAGGAATGGTTCAAACCATAGACAGTAAGAAGAGTCAGTGTTCTTGTACTGAAGTCGGCATTGTGCCTTTTGTATTTAATTAAGATGCCATTTCTGTGTTTCAACGTCAACAATAAGGTCAGAGGGATACAATAAACCTGAAGTGAAGCATCGGAATCTATAACTAGTGTCACAGGAATGGTTCAAAACATAGACTGAAAGAAGAGTCACTCTTCTTGTACTTAAGTCGGCATTGTGCCTTTTGTATTTAATTAAGATGCAATTTCTGTGTTTCATCGTCAATGAGAAGTGAAAGGGATACAGTAAACCTGACGTGAAGCATCGGAATCTATAACTAGTGTCACAGGAATGGTTCAAATCATAGACAGTAAGAAGAGTCAGTCTATTTGTACTTAAGTCGGCATTGTGCCTTTTGTATATAATTCCGATGCAATTTCTGTGTTTCATCGTCAATAAGAAGCTCAGAGGGATACAGTAAACCTGAAGTGAAGCATCGGAATCTATAACTAGTGTCACAGGAATGGATCAAAACATAGACAGTAAGAAGAGTCAGTTTTCTTGTACTTAAGTCGGCATTGTGCCTTTTGAATTCAATTCCGATGCAATTTCTGTGTTTCATCGTCAATAAGAAGGTCAGAGGGATACAGTAAACCAGAAGTGAAGCATCGGAATCTATAACTAGTGTCACAGGAATGGTTCAAAACATAGGCAGTAAGAAGAGTCTGTCTTTTTGTACTTAAGTCGGCATTGTGCCTTTTGTATAAAATGCCGATGCAATTTCTGTGTTTCATCGTCAACAAGAAGGTCCGCTGGGTACAGTAAACCTGAAGTGAAGCATCGGAATCTATAACTAGTGTCACAGGAATGGTTCAGATCATAGACAGTAAGAAGAGCCAGTCTTCTTGTACTTGAGTCGGCATTGTGCCTTTTGTATTTAATTCCGATCAATTATCTGTGTTTGATCGTCAATACGAAGGTCAGAGGGATACAGTAAACCTGAAGTGAAGCATCGGAATCTATAACTAGTGTCACAGGAATGGTTCAAACATAGACAGTAAGAAGAGTCAGTCTTCTTGTACATAAGTTGGCATTGTGCCTTTTGTATTTAATTAAGATGCAATTTCTGTGTTTCATCGTCAACAAGAAGGTCCGCTGGGTACAGTAAACCTGAAGTGAAGCATCGGAATCTATAACTAGTGTCACAAGAATGGTAGAAAATATTGACAGTAAGAAGAGCCAGTCTTCTTGTACTTGAGTCGGCATTGTGCCTTTTGTATTTAATTCCGATGCAATTTCTGTGTTTCATCCTCAATAAGAAGGTCGAGGAATACAGTACACCTGACGTGAAGCAGCGGAATCTATAACTAGTGTCACAGGAATGGTTCAAAACATAGACAGTAAGAAGGGTCAGTCTTCTTATACTAAACTCGGCATAGTGCTTTTGTATTTAATTACGATGCTATATCTGTGTTTCTTCGTCAATAAGATGGTCAGAGGGATACAGTAAACCTGAAGTGAGGCATCGGAATCTATAACTAGTGTGACAGAAATGGTTCAACACATAGGCAGTAAGAAGAGCCAGTCTTCTTGTTCTTGAGTCGGCATTGTGACTTTTGTCTTAATTCCGATCAATTTTCAGTGTTTGATCGTCAATAAGAAGGTCAGAGGGATACAGTAAGCCTGAAGTAAAGCATCGGAATCTATAACTAGTGTCACAGGAATGGTTCAAAGCATAGACAGTAAGAAGAGTCAGTCTTCTTGTACTTAAGTCGTCATTGTGCGATTTGTATATATTTCCGATGCAATTTCTGTGTTTCATCGTCAATAAGAAGGTCAGAGGGATACAGTAAACCTGAAGTGAAGCATAGGAATCTATAACTAGTGTCACAGGAATGGTTCAAAACATAGACATTAAGAAGTGCCAGTCCTCTTGTACTTGAGTCGACATTGTGCCTTTTGTATTTAATTCCGATGCAATTTCTGTGTTTCATCGTCAATAAGAAGGTCAGAGGCATACTGTAAACCTGAAGTGAAGCATCGGAATCTATAACTAGTGTCACAGGAATGGTTCAAAACATAGAGAGTAAGAAGAGTCAGTTTTCTTGTACTTAAGTCGGCATTGTGCCTTTTGTATTTAATTCCGATGCAATTTCTGTGTTTCATCGTCAATAAGTAGGTCAGAGGCATACAGTAAACCTGAAGTGAAGCATCGGAATCTATAACTAGTGTCACAGGAATGGCTCGACACATAGACAGTAAGAAGAGCGTGTCTTCTTGTACATGAGTTGGCATTGTGCCTTTTGTATTTAATTCAGATGCAATTTCTGTGCTTCATAGTCAATAAGAAGGTCAGCTGGATACGTTAAACCTGAAGTGAAGCATCGGAATCTATAACTAGTGTCACAGGAATGGTTCAAAACATAGACAGTAAGAAGAGCCTGTCTTCTTGTACTTCAGTGAGCATTGTGCCTTTTGCTTTTAATTGCGATGAATTTTCTGTATTTGATCGTCAATGAGAAGGTCAGAGGGATACAGTAAACCTGAAGTGAAGCGTCGGAATCTATTACTAGCGTCACGGGAATTGTTCAAAACATAGACAGGAAGAAGAGTCAGTCTTCTTATACTTACGTCGGCATTGTGCCTTTTGTATTTAATTAAGATGCAATTTCTGTATTTCATCGTCAATGAGGAGGTCAGAGGGATACAGTAAACCTAAAGTGAAGCATCGGAATCTATAACTAGTGTCACAGGAATGGTTCAAAACATAGACAGTAAGAAGAGCCAGTCTTCTTGTACTTGAGTCGGCATTGTGCCTTTTGTTTTTACTTGCGATGAATTTTCTGTGTTTGATCGTCAATAAGAAGGTCAGAAGGATACTGTAAACCTGAAGTGAAGCATCGGAATCTATTACTAGTGTCACAGGAATGGTTCAAAACATAGACAGTAAGAAGAGTCAGTCTTCTTGTACTTACGTCTGCATTGTGCCTTTTGTATTTAATTAAGATGCAATTTCGATGTTTCATCGACAATGAGGAGGTCAGAGGGATAAAGTAAACCTAAAGTGAAGCATCGGAATCTATAACTAGTGTCACAGGAATGGTTCAAAACATAGACAGTAAGAAGAGTCAGTTTTGTTGTAATTAAGTCGGCATTGTGCCTTATATATTTAATTCCAATGCAATTTCTGTGTTTCATCGTCAATAAGAAGGTCAGCTGGGTACAGCAAACCTGAAGTGAAGCATCGGAATCTATAACTAGAGTCACAGGAATCATTCAAAACATAAACAGTAAGTAGAGTCAGTCACTTGTACTTTAGTCGGCATTGTGCCTTTTGTATTTAATTCCGATGCAATTTCTGTGCTTCATAGTCAATAAGAAGTTCAGCTGGATGCGGTGAACCTGAAATGAAGCATCGGAATCTATAACTAGTGTCACAGGAATGGTTCAAACATAGACAGTAAGAAGAGCCAGTCTCCTTGTACTTGAGTCGGCATTGTGCCTTTTGTTTTTAATTGCGATGAATTTTCTGTGTTTGATCGTTAATAAGAAGGTCAGAGAGATACAGTAAACCTAAAGTGAAGCATCGGAATCTATAACTAGTGTCACAGGAATGGATCAAATCATAGAGAGTAGGAAGAGTCAGTCTTTTTGTACATAAGTGGGCATTGTCCCCTTTATATTTAATACCGATGCAATTTCTGTGTATCATCGTCAATAAGACGACCAGAGGGATACAGTAAACCTGAAGTGAAGCATCGGAATCTATAACTAGTGTCACAGGAATGGTTCAAAACATACACAGTAAGAAGAGCCAGTCTTCTGGTACTTGAGTCGGCATTGTGCCTTTTGTTTTTAATTGCGATGAATTTTCTGTGTTTGATCGTTAATAAGAAGGTCAAAGGGATACAGTAAACCTGAAGTGAAGCATCGGAATGTATTACTAGCGTCACAGGAATGGTTCAAAACACAGACAGTAAGAAGAGTCAGTCTTCTTGTACTTACGTCTGCATTGTGCCTTTTGTATTTAATTAAATTGCAATTTCTGTGTTTCATCGACAATGAGGACGTCAGAGGGATACAGTAAACCTGAAATGAAGCATCGCAATCTATAACTAGTGTCACAGGAATGGTTCAAAACATAGACAGTAAGAAGAGTCAGTTTTCTTGTACTTAAGTCGGCATTGTGCCTTTTGTATTTAATTCCGATGCAATTTCTGTGTTTCATCGTCAATAAGAAGGTCTGCTGGGTACAGTAAACCTGAAGTGAAGCATCGGAATTTATAACTAGTGTCACAGGAATGATTCAAAACATAAACAGTAAGTAGAGTCAGTCTTCTTGTACTTTAGTCGGCATTGTGACTTTTGTATTTAATTCCGATGCAATTTCTGTGCTTCATAAGCAATAAGAAGTTCAGCTGGATACGGTAAACCTGAAGTGAAGCATCGGAATCTATAACTTGTGCCACAGGAATGGTACAAAACATAGACAGTAAGAAGAGCCAGTCTTCTTGTACTTGAGTGTGCATTGTGCCTTTTGTTTTTAATTGCGATGAATTTTCTGTGTTTCATCGTTAATAAGAACGTCAGTGGGATACGGTAAACCTGAAGTGAAGCATCGGAATCTATTACTAGCGTCACAGGAATGGTTCAAAACATAGACAGTGAGAAGAGCCAGTCTTCTTGTACTTGAGTCGGCATTGCGCCTTTTGTATTTTACTCCGATGCAATTTCTGTGTTTCATCGTCAATACGAAGGTCAGAGGCATACAGTAAACCTGAAGTGAAGCATCGGAATCTATAACTAGGGTCACAGGAATGGTTCAAAACATAGACAGTAAGAAGAGTCAGTCTTCTTGTACTTACGTCTGCATTGTGCCTTTAGTATTTAATTAAGATGCAATTTCTGTGTTTCATCGACAATGAGGAGGTCAGAGGGATACAGTGAACCTGAAGTGAAGCATCGGAATCTATAACTAGTGTCACAGGAATGGTTCAAAACATAGACAGTAAGAAGAGTCAGTTTTCTTGTACTTAAGTCATCATTGTGCCTTTTGTATTTAATTCCGATGCAATATCTGTGTTTCATCGTCAATAAGAAGGTCAGAGGGATACAGTAAACCTGAGGTGAAGCATCGGTATCTATAACTAGTGTCACAGGAATGGTTTAAAACATAGACAGTAAGAAGAGTCAGTTTTCTTGTACTTAAGTCGGCATTATGTCTTATGTATTTAATTCCGATGCAATTTCTGTGTTCCATCGTCAATAAAAGGTCAGCTGAATACAGTAAACCTGAAGTGAAGCATCGGAATCTATAACTAGTGTCACAGGAATGGTTCAGAACATTAACAGTAAGTAGAGTCAGTTTTCTTGTACTTTAGTCGGCATTGTGCCTTTTGTATTTAATTCAGATGCAATTTATGTGCTTCATCGTCCATAAGAAGGTCAGCTGGAAACAGTAAACCTGAAGTGAAGCATCGGAATCTATAACTAGAGTCACAGGAATGGTTCAAAACATAGACAGTAAGAAGAGCCAGTCTTCTTGTACTTAAGTCGGCATTGTGCATGTTGTATTTAATTCCCATGAATTTTCTGTGCTTGATCGTCAATAAGAAGGTCAGAGGGATACAGTAAACCTTAAGTGAGCATCGGAATCTATAACTAGTGTCACAGGAATGGATCAGAACATTAACAGTAAGTAGAGTCAGTCTTCTTGTACTTAGCCGGCTTTGTGCCTTTTGTATTTAATTCCTATGAAATTAATGTGCTTCATCGTCAATAAGAAGGTCAGCTGGAAACAGTAAACCTGAAGTGAAGCATCGGAATCTATAACTAGAGTCACAGGAATGGTCCAAACATAGACAGTAAGAAGAGTCGGTCTTCTTGTACTTGAGTCGGCATTGTGCCTTTTGTATTTAATTCCCATGAATTTTCTGTGCTTGATCGTCAATAAGAAGGTCAGAGGGATACAGTAAACCTGAAGTGAAGCATCGGAATCTATAACTAGTGGCACAGGAATGGTTCTAACCATTGACAGTAAGAAGAGTCAGTCTTCTTGTACTTAAGTCGGCATTGTGCCTTTTGTATTTAATTCCGATGCAGTGTCTGTGTTTCATCGTCATTAAGAAGGTCAGAGGGGTACAGTAAAACTGAAGTGAAGCATCGGAATCTATAACTAGTGTCACAGGAATGGTTCAATACATAGACAGTAAGAAGAGTCAGTCTTCTTTCACTCAAGTCGGCATTGTGCCTTCTGAACTTAATTCCGATGTAATTTCTGTTCTTCATAGTCAATAAGAAGGTCAGCTGGTTACATTAAACCTGAAGTGAAGCATCGGAATCTATAACTAGCGTCACAGGAGTGGTTCAAATCATAGACAGCAAGAAGAGTCAGTATTCTTGTACTTAAGTCGGTATTGTGCCCTTTGTATTTCATCCCGTCCCAATTTCCGTGTTTCATCGTAAATAAGATGGTCAGAGGGATACAGTAAACCTAAAGTGAAGCATCGGAATCTATAACTAGTGTCACAGGAATGGTTCGAAACATAGACAGTAAGAAGAGTGAGTTTTCTTGTACTTAAGTCTGTATTGTGCCCTTTGTATTTCATTCCAATGCAATTTCTGTGTTTCATCGTCAATAAGAAGGTCAGAGGGATACAGTAAACCTAAAGTGAAGCATCGGAATCTATAACTAGTGTCACAGGAATGGTTCAAAACATAGAGAGTAAGAAGAGTCAGTCTTTTTGTACTTAAGAAGGCATTGCGCCTTTTATATTTAATTGCGATGCAATTTCTGTGTTTCATCGTCAATAAGAAGTTCAGCTGGATACGGAAAACCTGAAGTGATGCATCTGAATCTATAACTAACGTCACAGGAATGGTTCAGATCATAGACAGTAAGAAGAGCCAGTCTTCTTGTACTTGAGTGGGCATTGTGCCTTTTGTATTTAATTCCGATCAATTTTCTGTGTTTGATCGTCAACACGAAGGTCAGAGGGATACAGTAAACCTGAAGTGAAGCATCGGAATCTATAACTAGTGTCACAGGAATGGTTCAAAACATAGACAGTAAGCACAGTCAGTCTTCTTGTACTTAAGTTGGCATTGTGCCTTTTGTATTCAATTAAGATGCAATATCTCTGTTTCACCGTCAATAAGAAGGGCAGAGGGATACAGTCAACCTGAAGTGAAGCATCGGAATCAACAACTGGTGTCACAGGAAAGGTTCAAAACATAGATAGTAAGAAGAGTCAGTCTTCTTGTACTTAAGTCTTCATTGTGCGATTTGTATATAATTCCGATGCAATTTCTGTGTTTCATCGTCAATAAGAAGGTCAGAGGGATACAGTAAACCTGAAGTGAAGCATAGGAATCTATAACTAGTGTCACAGGAATGGTTCAAAACATAGACATTAAGAAGAGCCAGTCATCTTGTACTTGAGTCGGCATTGTGCCTTTTGTATTTTATTCCGATGCAATTTCTGTGTTTCATCGTCAATAAGAACGTCAGAGGGATACTGTAAACCTGAAACGAAGCATCGGAATCTATAACTAGTGTCACAGGAATGGTTCAAACATAGAGAGTAAGAAGAGTCAGTTTTCTTGTACTTAAGTCGGCATTGTGCCTTTTGTATTTAATTCCGATGCAATTTCTGTGTTTCATCGTCAATAAGAAGGTCAGAGGGATACAGTAAAACCTAAAGTGAAGCATCGGAATCTGTAACTAGTGTCACAGAAACGGTTCAAAACATAGTGAGTAAGAAGAGTCAGTCTTTTTGTACTTAAGTCGGCATTGTGACTTTTATATTTAATTCCGATGCAATTTCTGTGTTTCATCGTCAATAAGACGATCAGAGGGATACAGCAAACCTGAACTGAAGCATCGGAATCTATAACTAGTGTCACAGGAATGGTTCGACACATAGACAGTAAGAAGTGCCAGTCTTCTTGTACTTGAGTCGGCATTGTGCCTTTTGTATTTAATTCCGATGCATTTTCTGTGCTTCATAGTCAATAAGAAGTTCAGCTGGATACGGTAAACCTGAAGTGAAGCATCGGAATCTATTACTAGTGTCACAGGAATGGTTCAAATCATAGACAGTAAGAAGAGTCAGTCTTCTTGTACTTACGTCTGCATTGTGCCTTTTGTATTTAATTAAGATGCAATTTCTGTATTTCATCGTCAATGAGGAGGTCAGAGGGATACAGTAAACCTGAAGTGAAGCATCGGAATCTATAACTAGTTGTCTCAGGAATGGTTCAAAGCATAAACTGTAAGTAGAGTCAGTCTTCTTGTACTTTAGTTGGCATTGTGCCTTTTGTATTTAATTCCGATGCAATTTATGTGCTTCATCGCCAATAAGAAGGTCAGCTGGATACAGTAAACCTGAAGTGAAATATTGGAATCTATAACTAGTGTCACAGGAATGGTTCAAAACATAGTAAGAAGAGTCAGTCTTCTTGTACTTAAGTCGACAATGTGCCTTTTTTATTTAATTCCGATGCAATTTCTGTGCTTCATAGTCAATAAGAAGGTCAGCTGGATACGGTAAACCTGAGGTGAAGCATCGGAAACTATAACTAGTGTCACAGGAATGGTTCAAAACATAGACAGTAAGAAGAGCCAGTCTTCTTGTAATTGAGTCGTCATTGTGCCTTTTGTATTTAATTGCGATGAATTGTCTGTGTTTGATCGTCAATAAGAAGGTCAGAAGGATACAGTAAACCTGAAGTGAAGCATCGGAATCTATTACTAGTGTCACAGGAATGGTTCAAAACATAGACAGTAAGAAGAGTCAGTCTTCTTGTACTTACGTCTGCATTGTGCCTTTTGTATTTAATTAAGAAGCAATTTCGGTGTTTCATCGTCAATGAGGAGGTCAGAGGGATAAATTAAACCTGAAGGGAAGCATCGGAATCTATAACTAGTGTCACAGGAATGGTTCAAAACATAGACAGTAAGAAGAGTCAGTTTTCTTGTAATTAAGTCGGCATTGTGCATTATATATTTAATTCCAATGCAATTTCTGTGTTTCATCGTCAACAAGAAGGTCAGCTGGGTACAGTAAACCTGAAGTGAAGCATCGGAATCTATAACTAGAGTCACAGGAATCATTCAAAACATAAACAGTAAGTAGACTCAGTCTTCTTGTACCTTAGTCGGCATTGTGCCTTTTGTATTTAATTCCGATGCAATTTCTGTGCTTCATAGTCAATAAGAAGTTCAGCTGGATGCGGTAAACCTGAAAAGATGCATCGGAATCAATAACTAGTGTCACAGGAATGGTTCAAAACGTAGAGAGTAAGAAGAGCCAGTCTTCTTGTACTTGAGTCGGCATTGTGCCTTTTGTTTTTATTTGCGATGAATTTTCTGTGTTTGATCGTTAATAAGAAGGTCAAAGGGATACAGTAAACCTGAAGTGAAGCATCGGAATCTATTACTAGCGTCACAGGAATGGTTCAAAACGTAGACAGTAAGAAGAGTCAGTCTTCTTGTACTTACGTCTGCATTGTGCCTTTTGTATTTAATTAAGATGCAATTTATGTGCTTCATCGTCAATAAGAAGGTCAGCTGGATACATAAAACCTGAAGTGAAGCATCGGAATCTATAGCTTGTGTCACAGGAATGGTTCAAAACATAGCGAGTAAGAAGAGTCAGTTTTCTTGTACTTAAGTCGGTATTGTGCCTTTTGTATTTAATTCCGATGCAAATCCTGTGTTTCACCGTCAATAAGAAGATCAGAGGGATACAGTAAACCTAAAGTGAAGCATCGGAATCTATAACTAGTGTCACAGGAATGGTTCAAATCATAGAGAGTAGGAAGAGTCAGTCTTTTTGTACTAAAGTGGGCATTGTCCCTTTTATATTAAATACCGATTAAATTTCTGTGTATCACCGTCAATAAGACGATCAGAGGGATACAGTAATCCTGAAGTGAAGCATCGGAATCAATAACTTGTGTCACAGGAATCGTTCAAAACATAGACAGTAAGAAGAGCCAGTCTTCTCGTACTTGAGTCGGCATTGTGCCTTTCGTATTTTACTCCGATGCGATTTCTGTGTTTCATCGTCAATACGAAGGACAGAGGGATACAGTGAACCTGAAGTGAAGCATCGGAATCCATAACTAGTGTCACAGGAATGGTTCAAAACATAGACAGTAAGAAGAGTCAGACTTCTTGTACTTAAGCGACATTGTGCCTTTTGTATATATTTCCGATGCAATTTCTGTGCTTCATACTCAATAAGAAGTTCAGCTGGATACGGTAAACCTGAAGTGAAGCATCGGAATCTATAACTAGTGTCACAGGAATGGTTCAAACCATAGTCAGTAAGAAGAGCCAGTCTTCTTGTACCTGAGTCGGCATTGTGCCTTTTGTTTTTAATTGCGATGAATTTTCTGTGTTTGATCGTTAATAAGAAGGTCAGAGGGATACAGTAATCCTGAAATGAAGCATCGGAATCTATTACTAGCGTCACAGGAATGGTTCAAAACATAGACAGTAAGAAGAGCCAGTCTTCTTGTACTTGAGTCGGCATTGCGCCTTTTGTATTTTACTCCGATGCAATTTCTGTGTTTCATCGTCAATACGAAGGTCAGAGGGATACAATAAACCTGAAGTGAAGCATCGGAATCTATAACTAATGTCACAGGAATGGTTCAAAACATAGACAGTAAGAAGAGTCAGTCTTCTTGTACTTAAGCGACATTGTGCCTTTTATATTTGATTCCGATGTAATTTCTGTGCTTCATACTCAATAAGAAGTTCAGCTGAATACGGTAAACCTGAAGTGAAGCATCGGAATCTATAACTAGTGTCACAGGAATGGTTCAAAACATAGACAGTAAGAAGAGCCAGTCTTCTTGTACTTGAGTCGGCATTGTGCCTTTTGTTTTTAATTGCGATGAATTTTCTGTGTTTGATCGTTAATAAGAAAGTCAAAGGGATATAGTAAACCTGAAGTGAAGCATCGGAATCTATTGCTAGCGTCACAGGAATGGTTCAAAACATAGACCGTAAGAAGAGTCAGTCTTCTTGTACTTACGTCTGCATTGTGCCTTTTGTATTTAATTAAGATGCAATTTCTGTGTTACATCGACAATGAAGAGGTCACAGGGATACACTAAACCTGAAGATAAGCATCGGAATCTATAACTAGTATCACAGGAATGGTTCAAACACATAGACAGTAAGAAGAGTCAGTTTTCATGTACTTAAGTCGGCATTGTGCCTTTTGTATTTAATTCCGATGCAATTTCTGTGTTTCATCGTCAATAAGAAAGTCAGAGGGATACAGTAAACCTGAAGTGAAGCATCGGAATCTATAACTAGAGTCACAGGAATGGTTCAAAACATAGACAGTAAGAAGAGCCAGTCTTCTTGTACTTGAGTCGGCATTGTGCCTTTTGTATTTAATTCCCATGAATTTTCTGTGCTTGATCGTCAATAAGAAGTTCAGAGGGATACAGTAAACCTTAAGTGAAGCATCGGAATCTATAACTAGTGTCACAGGAATGGATCAGAACATTAACAGTAAGTAGAGTCAGTCTCCTTGTACTTTAGTCGGCATTGTGCCTTTTGTATTTAATTCCGATGCAGTTTATGTGCTTCATCGTCAATAAGAAGGTCAGCTGGAAACAGTAAACCTGAAGTGAAGCATCGGAATCTATAACTAGAGTCACAGGAATGGTTCAAAACATATACAGTAAGGAGAGCCACTCTTCTTGTACTTAAGTCGGCATTGTGCCTTTTGTATTTAATTAAGATGCTATTTCTGTGTTTCATCGTCAATGAGTAGTTGAAAGGGATACAGTAAACCTGACGTGAAGCGTCGGAATCTATAACTAGTGTCACAGGAATGGTTCAAATCATAGACAGTAAGAAGAGTCAGTCTTCTTGAACTTAAGTCGGCATTGTGCCTTTTGTATATAATTCCGATGCAATTGCTGTGTTTCATCGTCAATAAGAAGCTCAGAGAGATACAGTAAACCTGAAGTGAAGCATCGGAATCTATAACTAGTGTCACAGGAATTGTTTAAAACATAGAGAGTATGAAGAGTCAGTCTTTTTGTACTTAAGTCGGCATTGTGCCTTTTATATTTAATTCCGATGCAATTTCTGTGTTTCATCGTCAATAAGACGATCAGAGGGATACAGAAAACCTGTAGTGAAGCATCGGAATCTATAACTAGTGGCACAGGAAAGTTTCTAACAATTGACAGTTAGAAGAGTCTGTGCTCTTGTACTGAAGTCGGCATTGTGCCTTTTGTATTTAATTAAGATGCAATTTCTGTGTTTCATAGTTAATAAGACGGTCAGAGGGATACAGTAAACCTGAAGTGAAGCATCAGAATCTATAACTAGTGTCACAGGAATGGTTCAAAACATAGAGAGTAAGAAGAGTCAGCCTTTTTGTACTTAAGAAATCATTGCGCCTTTTATATTTAATTCCGATGCAATTTCTGTGTTTCATAGTCAATAAGAAGGTCAGAGGGATACAGTAAACCTGAAGTGAAGCATCGGAATCAATAACTAGTGTCACAGGAATGGTTCAAAACATATACAGTAAGGAGAGTCACTCTTCTTGTACTTAAGTCGGCATTGTGCCTTTTGTATTTAATTAAGATGCTATTTCTGTGTTTCATCGTCAATGAGAAGGTGAAAGGGATACAGTAAACCTATGGTGAAGCATCGGAATCTATAACTAGTGTCACAGGAATGGTTCAAAACATAGACAGTAAGAAGAGTCAGTTTTCTTGTACTTAAGTCGGCATTGTGCCTTTGTATTTCATTCCGATTCAATTTCTGTTTTTCATCGTCAATAAGAAGGTCAGAGGTATACAGTAAACCTGAAGTGAAGCATCGGAATCAATAACTAGTGTCACAGGAATGGTTCAAATCATATACAGTAAGAAGAGTCAGTCTTATTGTACTTAACTCGGCATTGTGCCTTTTGTATTTAATTGCGATGCAATTTTTGTGTTTCATCGTCAATACGAAGGTCAGAGGGATACAGTAAACCTGAAGTGGAGCATCGGAATCTATAACTAGTGTCACAGGAATGGTTTAAAGCATAGCCAGTAAGAAGAGTCAGTTTTCTTGTACTTAAGTCGGCATTGTGCCCTTTGTATTTCATTCCGACACAATTTCTGTGTTTCATTGTCAATAAGAAGGTCAGAGGGATACAGTAAACCTAAAGTGAAGCATCGGAATCTATAACTAGTGTCACAGGAATGGTTCAAAACATAGAGAGTAAGAAGAGTCAGCCTTTTTGTACTTAAGAAATCATTGCGCCTTTTATATTTAATTCCGATGCAATTTCTGTGTTTCATAGTCAATAAGACGATCCGAGGGATACAGTAAACCTGAAGTGAAGCATCGGAATCTATAACTAGTGTCACAGGAATGGTTCAAAACATAGACAGTAAGAAGAGTCAGTCTTCTTGTACTTTAGTCGGCATTGTGCCTTTTGTATTTAATTCCGATGCAATTTATGTGCTTCATCGTCAATAAGAAGGTCAGCTGGATACAGTAAACCTGAAGTGAAGCATTGAAATCTATAACTAGAGTCACAGGAATGGTTCAAATCATAGACAGTAAGAAGATTCAGTGTTCTTGTACTGAAGTCGGCATTGTGCCTTTTGTATTTAATTAAGATGCCATTTCTGGGTTTCAACGTCAACAATAAAGTCAGAGGGATACAGTAAACCTGAAGTGAAGCATCGAAATCTATAACTAGTGTCACAGGAATGGTTCAAAACATAGACAGTAAGAAGAGTCACTCTTCTTGTACTTAAGTCGGCATTGTGCCTTTTGTATTTAATTAAGAAGCAATTTCTGTGTTTTATCGTCAATAAGAAGGTGAAAGGGATACAGTAAACCTGAAGTGAAGCATCGGAATCTATAACTAGTGTCACAGGAATGGTTCAAAACATAGACAGTAAGAAGAGTCAGTTTTCTTGTACTTAAGTCGGCATTGTGCCTTTTGTATTTAATTCCGATGCAATTTCTGTTTTTCATCGTCAATAAGAAGGTCAGAGGTATACAGTAAACCTGAAGTGAAGCATCGGAATCAATAACTAGCGTCACAGGAATGGTTCAAATCATATACAGTAAGAAGAGTCAGTCTTATTGTACTTAACTCGGCATTGTGCCTTTTGTATTTAATTCCGATGCAATTTCTGTGTTTCAACGTCAATACGAAGGTCAGAGGGATACAGTAAACCTGAAGTGGAGCATCGGAATCTATAACTAGTGTCACAGGAATGGTTCAAAACATAGCCAGTAAGAAGAGTCAGTTTTCTTGTACTTAAGTCGGCATTGTGCCCTTTGTATTTCATTCCGAAGCAATTTCCGTGTTTCATTGTCAATTAGAAGGTCAGAGGGATACAGTAAACCTAAAGTGAAGCATCGGAATCTATAACTAGTGTCACAGGAATGGTTCAAAACTTAGAGAGTAAGAAGAGTCAGTCTTTTTGTACTTAAGTCTGCATTGTGCCCTTTATATTTAATTCCGATGCAATTTCTGTGTTTCATCGTCAATAAGACGATCAGAGGGATACAGTAAACCTGAAGTGAAGCATCGGAATCTATAACTAGTGTCACACTAATGGTTCAATACATAGACAGTAAGAAGAGTCAGTCTTCTTGTACTTAAGTCGGCATTGTGCCATTTATATTTAATTCCGGTGCAATTTCTGTGCTTCATAGTCAATAAGAAGGTCAGCTGGTTACAGTAAACCTGACGTGAAGCATCGGAATCTATAACTAGCGTCACAGGAATGGTTCAAATCATAGACAGTAAGAAAAGTCAGTTTTCTTGTACTTAAGTCGGTATTGTGCCCTTTGTATTTCATTCCGATGCAATTTCTGTGTTTCATCGTCAATACGAAGGTCAGAGGGATACAGTAAACCTAAAGTGAAGCATCGGAATCTATAACTAGAATCACAGGAATGGTTCAAAGCGTAGACAGTAAGAAGATTCAGTTTTCTTGTACTTAAGTCGGTATTGTGCCCTTTGTATTTCATTCCGATGCAATTTCTGTGTTTCATCGTCAATAAGAAGGTCAGAGGGATACAGTAAACCTAAAGTGAAGCATCGGAATCTATAACTAGTGTCACAGGAATGGTTCAAAACATAGAGAGTAAGAAGAGTCAGCCTTTTTGTACTTAAGAAGGCATTGCGCCTTTTATATTTAATTCCGATGCAATTTCTGTGTTTCATCGTCAGTAAGACGATCAGAGGGATACAGTAAACCTGAAGTGAAGCATCGGAATCTATAACTAGTGTCACAGGAATGATTCAAAACATAGACAGTAAGATGAGCCTGTCTTCTTGTACTTGAGTCGGCATTGTGCCTTTTCCATTTAATTCCGATGCAATTTCTGTGTTTCATCGTCAATAAGAAGGTCAGAGGGATACAGTAAACCTGAAGTGTAGAATCGGAATCTATAACTAGTGTCACAGGAATGGTTCAAAACATAGCAAGAAGAGTCAGTCTTCTTTTACTTAAGTCGACAATGTGCCTTTTGTACTTAATTTCGATGCAATTTCTGAGCTTCATAGTCAATAAGAAGGTCAGCTGGTTACAGTAAACCTGAAGTGAAGCATCGGAATCTATAACTAGCGTCACAGGAATGGTTCAAATCATAGACAGTAAGAAAAGTCAGTTTTCTTGTACATAAGTCGGTATTGTGCCCTTTGTATTTCATTCCGATGCAATTTCTGTGTTTCATCGTCAATACGAAGGTCAGAGGGATACAGTAAACCTGAAGTGAAGCATCGGAATCTATAACTAGTGTCACAGGAATAGTTCAAAACATAGACAGTAAGAAGAGTCAGACATTTTGTACTTAAGTCGGCATTGTGCCTTTTGTATTTAATTCCGATGCAATTTCTGTGTTTCATTGTCTATAAGAAGGTCAGAGGGATACAGTAAACCTGAAGTGAAGCTTGGGAATCAATAACTAGTGTCACAGGAATGTTTCAAAACATATACAGTAAGAAGAGTCAGTCTTATTGTACTTAAGGCGGCATTGTGCATTTTGTATTTAATTCCGGTGCAATTTCTGTGTTTCATCGTCAATACGAAGGTCAGAGGGATACAGTAAACCTGAAGTGAAGCATCGGAATCTATAACTAGTGTCACAGGAATGGTTCAAAACATAGTAAGAAGAGTCAGTCTTCTTTTACTTAAGTCGACAATGTGCCTTTTGTATTTAATTTCGATGCAATTTCTGTGCTTCATAGTCAATAAGAAGGTCAGCTGGTTACAGTAAACCTGAAGTGAAGCATCGGAATCTATAACTAGTGTCACAGGAATGGTTCAAAAAGTAGACAGTAAGAAGAGTCAGTCTTCGTGTACTTAAGTCGGCATTGTGCCTCTTGTATTAATTCCGATGCAATTTCTGTGCTTCATAGTCAACAAGAATGTCAGCTGGTTACAGTAAACCTGAAGTGAAGCATCGGAATCTATAACTAGCGTCACAGGAATGGTTCAAATCATAGACAGTAAGAAGAGTCAGTTTTCTTGTACTTAAGTCGGTATTGTGCCCTTTGTATTTCATACCGATGCAATTTCAGTGTTTCATCGTCAATAAGAAGGTCAGCTGGATACAGTAAACCTGAAGTGAAGCATCGGAATCTATTACTAGTGTCACAGGAATGGTTCAAAACATAGACAGTAAGAAGAGCCAGTCTTCTTGTACTTAAGTCGGCATTGTGCCTTTTGTATTTAATTGCGATGAATTTTCTGTGCTTGATCGTCAATAATAAGGTCAGAGGGATATAGTAAACCTGAAGTGAAGCATCGGAATCTATAAGTAGTGTCACAGGAATGGCTCAAACCATAGACAGTAAGAAGATTCAGTGTTCTTGTACTGAAGTCGGCATTGTGCCTTTTGTATTTAATTAAGGTGCCATTTCTGTGTTTCAACGTCAACAATAAGGTCCGAGGGATACAGTAAACCTGAAGTGAAGCATCGGAATCTATAACTAGTGTCACAGGAATGGTTCAAAACATAGACAGTAAGAAGAGTCTTTCTACTTGTACTTAAGTCGGCATTGTGCCTTTTGTATTTAATTAAGAAGCAATTTCTGTGTTTTATCGTCAATAAGAAGGTGAAAGGGATACAGTAAACCTGAAGTGAAGCATCGGAATCTATAACTAGTGTCACAGGAATGGTTCAAAACATAGACAATAGGAAGAGCCAGCGTCTTGTACTTAAGTCGGCATTGTGCCTTTTGTATATAATTCCGATGCAATTTCTGTAATTCATCGTCAATAAGTAGCTCAGAGGGATACAGTAAACCTGAAGTGAAGCATCAGAATCAATAACTAGTGTCACAGGAATGGTTCACATCATATGCAGAAAGAAGAGTCAGTGTTATTGTACTTAACTCGGCATTGTGCCTTTTGTATTTAATTCCGATGCAAGTTCTGTGTTTCATCGTCAATAAGAAGGTCAGAGGTATACAGTAAACCTGAAGTGAAGCATCGGAATCAATAACTAGCGTCACAGGAATGGTTCAAATCATATACAGTAAGAAGAGTCAGTCTTATTGTACTTAACTCGGCATTGTGCCTTTTGTATTTAATTCCGATGCAATTTCTGTGTTTCATCGTCAATACGAAGGTCAGAGGGATACAGTAAACCTGAAGTGGAGCATCGGAATCTATAACTAGTGTCACAGGAATGGTTCAAAACATAGACAGTAAGAAGAGTCACTCTTCTTGTACTTAAGTCGGCATTGTGCCTTTTGTATTTAATTCCGATGCAATTTCTGTTTTTCATCGTCAATAAGAAGGTCAGAGGTATACAGTAAACCTGAAGTGAAGCATCGGAATCAATAACTAGCATCACAGGAATGGTTCAAATCATATACAGTAAGAAGAGTCAGTCTTATTGTACTTAACTCGGCATTGTGCCTTTTGTATTTAATTCCGATGCAATTTCTGTGTTTCATCGTCAATACGAAGGTCAGAGGGATACAGTAAACCTGAAGTGGAGCATCGGAATCTATAACTAGTGTCACAGGAATGGTTCAAAACATAGACAGTAAGAAGAGTCAGTCTTCTTGTACTTTAGTCGGCATTGTGCCTTTTGTATTTAATTCCGATGCAATTTATGTGCTTCATCGTCAATAAGAAGGTCAGCTGGATACAGTAAACCTGAAGTGAAGCATTGAAATCTATAACTAGAGTCACAGGAATGTTTCAAATCATAGACAGTAAGAAGATTCAGTGTTCTTGTACTGAAGTCGGCATTGTGCCTTTTGTATTTAATTAAGATGCCATTTCTGGGTTTCAACGTCAACAATAAAGTCAGAGGGATACAGTAAACCTGAAGTGAAGCATCGAAATCTATAACTAGTGTCACAGGAATGGTTCAAAACATAGACAGTAAGAAGAGTCACTCTTCTTGTACTTAAGTCGGCATTGTGCCTTTTGTATTTAATTAAGAAGCAATTTCTGTGTTTTATCGTCAATAAGAAGGTGAAAGGGATACAGTAAACCTGAAGTGAAGCATCGGAATCTATAACTAGTGTCACAGGAATGGTTCAAAACATAGACAGTAAGAAGAGTCAGTTTTCTTGTACTTAAGTCGGCATTGTGCCTTTTGTATTTAATTCCGATGCAATTTCTGTTTTTCATCGTCAATAAGAAGGTCAGAGGTATACAGTAAACCTGAAGTGAAGCATCGGAATCAATAACTAGCGTCACAGGAATGGTTCAAATCATATACAGTAAGAAGAGTCAGTCTTATTGTACTTAACTCGGCATTGTGCCTTTTGTATTTAATTAGGATGCAATTTCTGTGTTTCATCGTCAATACGAAGGTCAGAGGGATACAGTAAACCTGAAGTGGAGCATCGGAATCTATAACTAGTGTCACAGGAATGGTTCCAAACATAGCCAGTAAGAAGAGTCAGTTTTCTTGTACTTAAGTCGGCATTGTGCCCTTTGTATTTCATTCCGAAGCAATTTCCGTGTTTCATTGTCAATTAGAAGGTCAGAGGGATACAGTAAACCTAAAGTGAAGCATCGGAATCTATAACTAGTGTCACAGGAATGGTTCAAAACTTAGAGAGTAAGAAGAGTCAGTCTTTTTGTACTTAAGTCTGCATTGTGCCCTTTATATTTAATTCCGATGCAATTTCTGTGTTTCATCGTCAATAAGACGATCAGAGGGATACAGTAAACCTGAAGTGAAGCATCGGAATCTATAACTAGTGTCACACTAATGGTTCAATACATAGACAGTAAGAAGAGTCAGTCTTCTTGTACTTAAGTCGGCATTGTGCCATTTATATTTAATTCCGGTGCAATTTCTGTGCTTCATAGTCAATAAGAAGGTCAGCTGGTTACAGTAAACCTGACGTGAAGCATCGGAATCTATAACTAGCGTCACAGGAATGGTTCAAATCATAGACAGTAAGAAAAGTCAGTTTTCTTGTACTTAAGTCGGTATTGTGCCCTTTGTATTTCATTCCGATGCAATTTCTGTGTTTCATCGTCAATACGAAGGTCAGAGGGATACAGTAAACCTAAAGTGAAGCATCGGAATCTATAACTAGAATCACAGGAATGGTTCAAAGCGTAGACAGTAAGAAGATTCAGTTTTCTTGTACTTAAGTCGGTATTGTGCCCTTTGTATTTCATTCCGATGCAATTTCTGTGTTTCATCGTCAATAAGAAGGTCAGAGGGATACAGTAAACCTAAAGTGAAGCATCGGAATCTATAACTAGTGTCACAGGAATGGTTCAAAACATAGAGAGTAAGAAGAGTCAGCCTTTTTGTACTTAAGAAGGCATTGCGCCTTTTATATTTAATTCCGATGCAATTTCTGTGTTTCATCGTCAGTAAGACGATCAGAGGGATACAGTAAACCTGAAGTGAAGCATCGGAATCTATAACTAGTGTCACAGGAATGATTCAAAACATAGACAGTAAGATGAGCCTGTCTTCTTGTACTTGAGTCGGCATTGTGCCTTTTCCATTTAATTCCGATGCAATTTCTGTGTTTCATCGTCAATAAGAAGGTCAGAGGGATACAGTAAACCTGAAGTGTAGAATCGGAATCTATAACTAGTGTCACAGGAATGGTTCAAAACATAGTAAGAAGAGTCAGTCTTCTTTTACTTAAGTCGACAATGTGCCTTTTGTATTTAATTTCGATGCAATTTCTGAGCTTCATAGTCAATAAGAAGGTCAGCTGGTTACAGTAAACCTGAAGTGAAGCATCGGAATCTATAACTAGCGTCACAGGAATGGTTCAAATCATAGACAGTAAGAAAAGTCAGTTTTCTTGTACATAAGTCGGTATTGTGCCCTTTGTATTTCATTCCGATGCAATTTCTGTGTTTCATCGTCAATACGAAGGTCAGAGGGATACAGTAAACCTGAAGTGAAGCATCGGAATCTATAACTAGTGTCACAGGAATAGTTCAAAACATAGACAGTAAGAAGAGTCAGACATTTTGTACTTAAGTCGGCATTGTGCCTTTTGTATTTAATTCCGATGCAATTTCTGTGTTTCATTGTCTATAAGAAGGTCAGAGGGATACAGTAAACCTGAAGTGAAGCTTGGGAATCAATAACTAGTGTCACAGGAATGTTTCAAAACATATACAGTAAGAAGAGTCAGTCTTATTGTACTTAAGGCGGCATTGTGCATTTTGTATTTAATTCCGGTGCAATTTCTGTGTTTCATCGTCAATACGAAGGTCAGAGGGATACAGTAAACCTGAAGTGAAGCATCGGAATCTATAACTAGTGTCACAGGAATGGTTCAAAACATAGTAAGAAGAGTCAGTCTTCTTTTACTTAAGTCGACAATGTGCCTTTTGTATTTAATTTCGATGCAATTTCTGTGCTTCATAGTCAATAAGAAGGTCAGCTGGTTACAGTAAACCTGAAGTGAAGCATCGGAATCTATAACTAGTGTCACAGGAATGGTTCAAAAAGTAGACAGTAAGAAGAGTCAGTCTTCGTGTACTTAAGTCGGCATTGTGCCTCTTGTATTAATTCCGATGCAATTTCTGTGCTTCATAGTCAACAAGAATGTCAGATGGTTACAGTAAACCTGAAGTGAAGCATCGGAATCTATAACTAGCGTCACAGGAATGGTTCAAATCATAGACAGTAAGAAGAGTCAGTTTTCTTGTACTTAAGTCGGTATTGTGCCCTTTGTATTTCATACCGATGCAATTTCAGTGTTTCATCGTCAATAAGAAGGTCAGCTGGATACAGTAAACCTGAAGTGAAGCATCGGAATCTATTACTAGTGTCACAGGAATGGTTCAAAACATAGACAGTAAGAAGAGCCAGTCTTCTTGTACTTAAGTCGGCAATGTGCCTTTTGTATTTAATTGCGATGAATTTTCTGTGCTTGATCGTCAATAATAAGGTCAGAGGGATATAGTAAACCTGAAGTGAAGCATCGGAATCTATAAGTAGTGTCACAGGAATGGCTCAAACCATAGACAGTAAGAAGATTCAGTGTTCTTGTACTGAAGTCGGCATTGTGCCTTTTGTATTTAATTAAGGTGCCATTTCTGTGTTTCAACGTCAACAATAAGGTCCGAGGGATACAGTAAACCTGAAGTGAAGCATCGGAATCTATAACTAGTGTCACAGGAATGGTTCAAAACATAGACAGTAAGAAGAGTCTTTCTACTTGTACTTAAGTCGGCATTGTGCCTTTTGTATTTAATTAAGAAGCAATTTCTGTGTTTTATCGTCAATAAGAAGGTGAAAGGGATACAGTAAACCTGAAGTGAAGCATCGGAATCTATAACTAGTGTCACAGGAATGGTTCAAAACATAGACAATAGGAAGAGCCAGCGTCTTGTACTTAAGTCGGCATTGTGCCTTTTGTATATAATTCCGATGCAATTTCTGTAATTCATCGTCAATAAGTAGCTCAGAGGGATACAGTAAACCTGAAGTGAAGCATCAGAATCAATAACTAGTGTCACAGGAATGGTTCACATCATATACAGAAAGAAGAGTCAGTGTTATTGTACTTAACTCGGCATTGTGCCTTTTGTATTTAATTCCGATGCAAGTTCTGTGTTTCATCGTCAATACGAAGGTCAGAGGGATACAGTAAACCTGAAGTGGAGCATCGGAATCTATAACTAGTGTCACAGGAATGGTTCAAAACATAGACAGTAAGAAGGATCAGTCTTCTTGTACTTAAGTCGGCATTGTGCCTTTTGTATTTAATTCCGAAGCAGTGTCTGTGTTTCATCGTCAATAAGAAGGTCAGCTGGTTACAGTAAACCTGAAGTGAAGCATCGGAATCTATAACCAGTGTCACAGGAATGGTTCAAACCATAGACAGTAAGAAGAGGCAGTCTTCTTGTACTTGAGACGGCATTGTGCCTTTTGTATTTAATTTCGATGAATTTTCTGTGTTTCATCGTCAAAAAGAAGGTCAGAGTGATACAGTAAACCTGAAGTGAAACATCGGGATCTATTACTAGTGTCACAGGAATGGTTCAAATCATAGACAGTAAGAAGAGTCAGTTTTCTTGTACTTAAGTCGGTATTGTGCCCTTTGTATTTCATTCCGATGCAATTTCTGTGTTTCATCGTCAATACGAAGGTCAGAGGTATACAGAAAACCTAAAGTGAAGCATCGGAATCTATAACTAGTATCACAGGAATGGTTCAAAGCGTAGACAGTAAGAAGAGTCAGATTTCTTGTACTTAAGTTGGTATTGTGCCCTTTGTATTTCATTCCGATGCAATTTCTGTGTTACATCGTCAATAAGAAGGTCAGAGGGATACAGTAAACCTAAAGTGAAGCATCGGAATCTATAACTAGTGTCACAGGAATGGTTCAAAACATAGAGAGTAAGAAGAGTCAGCCTTTTTGTACTTAAGAAGGCATTGCGCCTTTTATATTTAATTCCGATGCAATTTCTGTGTTTCATCGTCAATAAGACGATCAGAGGGATACTGTAAACCTGAAGTGAAGGATTGGAATCTATAACTAGTGTCACAGGAATGATTCAAAACATAGACAGTAAGATGAGCCTGTCTTCTTGTACTTGAGTCGGCATTGTGCCTTTTCTATTTAATTCCGATGCAATTTCTATGTTTCATCGTCAATAAGAAGGTCAGAGGGATACAGTAAACCTGAAGCGAAGCATCGGAATCTATAACTAGTGTCACAGGAATGGTTCAAAACATAGTAAGAAGAGTCAGTCTTCTTTTACTTATGTCGACAATGTGCCTTTTGTATTTAATTTCGATGCAATTTCTGTGCTTCATAGTCAATAAGGAGGTTAGCTGGTTACAGTAAACCTGAAGTGAAGCATCGGAATCTATAACTAGTGTCACAGGAATGGTTCAAAACATGGACAGTAAGAAGAGCCAGTCTTCTTGTACTTGAGTCGGCATTGTGCCTCTTGTATTTAATTGCGATGAATTTTCTGTGTTTGATCGTCAATAAGAAGGTCAGAGGGATACAGTAAACCTGAAGTGAAGCATCGGAATCTACTACTAGTGTCACAGGAATGGTTCAAAACATAGACAGTAAGAAGAGTCAGTTTTCTTGTACTTAAGTCGGCATTGTGCTTTTTGTATTTAATTCCGATGCAATTTCTGTGTTTCATCGTCAATAAGAAGGTCAGAGGGATACAGTAAACCTGAAGTGAAGCATCGGAATCTATAACTAGTGTCACAGGAATAGTTCAAAACATAGACAGTACGAAGAGTCAGACATTTTGTACTTAAGTCGGCATTGTGCCTTTTGTATTTAATTCCGATGCAATGTCTGTGTTTCATCGTCTATAAGAAGGTCAGAGGGATACAGTAAACCTGAAGTGAAGCATCGGAATCAATAACTAGTGTCTCAGGAATGGTTCAAAACATATACAATAAGAAGAGTCAGTCTTATTGTACTTAAGTCGGCATTGTGCCTTTTGTATTTAATTCCGGTGCAATTTCTGTGTTTCATCGTCAATACGAAGGTCAGAGGGATACAGTAAACCTGAAGTGAAGCATCGGAATCTATAACTAGTGTCACAGGAATGGTTCAAAACATAGTAAGAAGAGTCAGTCTTCTTTTACTTAAGTCGACAATGTGCCTTTTGTATTTAATTTCGATGCAATTTCTGTGCTTCATAGTCAATAAGAAGGTCAGCTGGTTACAGTAAACATGAAGTGAAGCATCGCAATCTATAACTAGTGTCACAGGAATGGTTCAAAAAGTAGACAGTAAGAAGAGTCAGTTTTCGTGTACTTAAGTCGGCATTGTGCCTTTTGTATTTAATTCCGATGTAATTTCTGTGCTTCATAGTCAATAAGAAGGTCAGCTGGTTACAGTAAACCTGAAGTGAAGCATCGGAATCTATAACTAGCGTCACAGGAATGGTTCAAATCATAGACAGTAAGAAGAGTCAGTTTTCTTGTACTTAAGTCGGTATTGTGCCCTTTGTATTTCATACCGATGCAATTTCTGTGTTTCATCGTCAATAAGAAGGTCAGCTGGATACAGTAAACCTGAAGTGAAGCATCGGAATCTACAACTAGTGTCACAGGAATGGTTCAAAACATAGACAGTAAGAAGAGCCAGTCTTCTTGTACTTAAGTCGGCATTGTGCCTTTTGTATTTAATTCCGATGTAATTTCTGTGCTTCATAGTCAATAAGAAGGTCAGCTGGTTACAGTAAACCTGAAGTGAAGCATCGGAATCTATAACTAGCGTCACAGGAATGGTTCAAATCATAGACAGTAAGAAGAGTCAGTTTTCTTGTACTTAAGTCGGTATTGTGCCCTTTGTATTTCATACCGATGCAATTTCTGTGTTTCATCGTCAATAAGAAGGTCAGCTGGATACAGTAAACCTGAAGTGAAGCATCGGAATCTATAACTAGTGTCACAGGAATGGTTCAAAACATAGACAGTAAGAAGAGCCAGTCTTCTTGTACTTAAGTCGGCATTGTGCCTTTTGTATTTAATTGCGATGAATTTTCTGTGCTTGATCGTCAATAAGAAGGTCAGAGGGATATAGTAAACCTGAAGTGAAGCATCGGAATCTATAAGTAGTTTCACAGGAATGGCTCAAACCATAGACAGCAAGAAGATTCAGTGTTCTTGTACTGAAGTCGGCATTGTGCCTTTTGTATTTATTTAATGTGCCATTTCTATGTTTCAACGTCAACAATAAGATCAGAGGGATACAGTAAACCTGAAGTGAAGCATAGGAATCTATAACTAGTATCACAGGAATGGTTCAAAGCGTAGACAGTAAGAAGAGTCAGATTTCTTGTACTTAAGTTGGTATTGTGCCCTTTGTATTTCATTCCGATGCAATTTCTGTGTTACATCGTCAATAAGAAGGTCAGAGGGATACAGTAAACCTAAAGTGAAGCATCGGAATCTATAACTAGTGTCACAGGAATGGTTCAAAACATAGAGAGTAAGAAGAGTCAGCCTTTTTGTACTTAAGAAGGCATTGCGCCTTTTATATTTAATTCCGATGCAATTTCTGTGTTTCATCGTCAATAAGACGATCAGAGGGATACTGTAAACCTGAAGTGAAGGATTGGAATCTATAACTAGTGTCACAGGAATGATTCAAAACATAGACAGTAAGATGAGCCTGTCTTCTTGTACTTGAGTCGGCATTGTGCCTTTTCTATTTAATTCCGATGCAATTTCTATGTTTCATCGTCAATAAGAAGGTCAGAGGGATACAGTAAACCTGAAGCGAAGCATCGGAATCTATAACTAGTGTCACAGGAATGGTTCAAAACATAGTAAGAAGAGTCAGTCTTCTTTTACTTATGTCGACAATGTGCCTTTTGTATTTAATTTCGATGCAATTTCTGTGCTTCATAGTCAATAAGGAGGTTAGCTGGTTACAGTAAACCTGAAGTGAAGCATCGGAATCTATAACTAGTGTCACAGGAATGGTTCAAAACATGGACAGTAAGAAGAGCCAGTCTTCTTGTACTTGAGTCGGCATTGTGCCTCTTGTATTTAATTGCGATGAATTTTCTGTGTTTGATCGTCAATAAGAAGGTCAGAGGGATACAGTAAACCTGAAGTGAAGCATCGGAATCTACTACTAGTGTCACAGGAATGGTTCAAAACATAGACAGTAAGAAGAGTCAGTTTTCTTGTACTTAAGTCGGCATTGTGCTTTTTGTATTTAATTCCGATGCAATTTCTGTGTTTCATCGTCAATAAGAAGGTCAGAGGGATACAGTAAACCTGAAGTGAAGCATCGGAATCTATAACTAGTGTCACAGGAATAGTTCAAAACATAGACAGTACGAAGAGTCAGACATTTTGTACTTAAGTCGGCATTGTGCCTTTTGTATTTAATTCCGATGCAATGTCTGTGTTTCATCGTCTATAAGAAGGTCAGAGGGATACAGTAAACCTGAAGTGAAGCATCGGAATCAATAACTAGTGTCTCAGGAATGGTTCAAAACATATACAATAAGAAGAGTCAGTCTTATTGTACTTAAGTCGGCATTGTGCCTTTTGTATTTAATTCCGGTGCAATTTCTGTGTTTCATCGTCAATACGAAGGTCAGAGGGATACAGTAAACCTGAAGTGAAGCATCGGAATCTATAACTAGTGTCACAGGAATGGTTCAAAACATAGTAAGAAGAGTCAGTCTTCTTTTACTTAAGTCGACAATGTGCCTTTTGTATTTAATTTCGATGCAATTTCTGTGCTTCATAGTCAATAAGAAGGTCAGCTGGTTACAGTAAACATGAAGTGAAGCATCGCAATCTATAACTAGTGTCACAGGAATGGTTCAAAAAGTAGACAGTAAGAAGAGTCAGTTTTCGTGTACTTAAGTCGGCATTGTGCCTTTTGTATTTAATTCCGATGTAATTTCTGTGCTTCATAGTCAATAAGAAGGTCAGCTGGTTACAGTAAACCTGAAGTGAAGCATCGGAATCTATAACTAGCGTCACAGGAATGGTTCAAATCATAGACAGTAAGAAGAGTCAGTTTTCTTGTACTTAAGTCGGTATTGTGCCCTTTGTATTTCATACCGATGCAATTTCTGTGTTTCATCGTCAATAAGAAGGTCAGCTGGATACAGTAAACCTGAAGTGAAGCATCGGAATCTACAACTAGTGTCACAGGAATGGTTCAAAACATAGACAGTAAGAAGAGCCAGTCTTCTTGTACTTAAGTCGGCATTGTGCCTTTTGTATTTAATTCCGATGTAATTTCTGTGCTTCATAGTCAATAAGAAGGTCAGCTGGTTACAGTAAACCTGAAGTGAAGCATCGGAATCTATAACTAGCGTCACAGGAATGGTTCAAATCATAGACAGTAAGAAGAGTCAGTTTTCTTGTACTTAAGTCGGTATTGTGCCCTTTGTATTTCATACCGATGCAATTTCTGTGTTTCATCGTCAATAAGAAGGTCAGCTGGATACAGTAAACCTGAAGTGAAGCATCGGAATCTATAACTAGTGTCACAGGAATGGTTCAAAACATAGACAGTAAGAAGAGCCAGTCTTCTTGTACTTAAGTCGGCATTGTGCCTTTTGTATTTAATTGCGATGAATTTTCTGTGCTTGATCGTCAATAAGAAGGTCAGAGGGATATAGTAAACCTGAAGTGAAGCATCGGAATCTATAAGTAGTTTCACAGGAATGGCTCAAACCATAGACAGCAAGAAGATTCAGTGTTCTTGTACTGAAGTCGGCATTGTGCCTTTTGTATTTATTTAATGTGCCATTTCTATGTTTCAACGTCAACAATAAGATCAGAGGGATACAGTAAACCTGAAGTGAAGCATCGGAATCTATAACTAGTGTCACAGGAATGGTTCAAAACATAGTAAGAAGAGTCAGTCTTCTTTTACTTAAGTCGACAATGTGCCTTTTGTATTTAATTTCGATGCAATTTCTGTGCTTCATAGTCAATAAGAAGGTCAGCTGGTTACAGTAAACCTGAAGTGAAGCATCGGAATCTATAACTAGTGTCACAGGAATGGTTCAAAAAGTAGACAGTAAGAAGAGTCAGTCTTCGTGTACTTAAGTCGGCATTGTGCCTCTTGTATTAATTCCGATGCAATTTCTGTGCTTCATAGTCAACAAGAATGTCAGCTGGTTACAGTAAACCTGAAGTGAAGCATCGGAATCTATAACTAGCGTCACAGGAATGGTTCAAATCATAGACAGTAAGAAGAGTCAGTTTTCTTACACTTAAGTCGGTATTGTGCCCTTTGTATTTCATACCGATGCAATTTCAGTGTTTCATCGTCAATAAGAAGGTCAGCTGGATACAGTAAACCTGAAGTGAAGCATCGGAATCTATTACTAGTGTCACAGGAATGGTTCAAAACATAGACAGTAAGAAGAGCCAGTCTTCTTGTACTTAAGTCGGCAATGTGCCTTTTGTATTTAATTGCGATGAATTTTCTGTGCTTGATCGTCAATAATAAGGTCAGAGGGATATAGTAAACCTGAAGTGAAGCATCGGAATCTATAAGTAGTGTCACAGGAATGGCTCAAACCATAGACAGTAAGAAGATTCAGTGTTCTTGTACTGAAGTCGGCATTGTGCCTTTTGTATTTAATTAAGGTGCCATTTCTGTGTTTCAACGTCAACAATAAGGTCCGAGGGATACAGTAAACCTGAAGTGAAGCATCGGAATCTATAACTAGTGTCACAGGAATGGTTCAAAACATAGACAGTAAGAAGAGTCTTTCTACTTGTACTTAAGTCGGCATTGTGCCTTTTGTATTTAATTAAGAAGCAATTTCTGTGTTTTATCGTCAATAAGAAGGTGAAAGGGATACAGTAAACCTGAAGTGAAGCATCGGAATCTATAACTAGTGTCACACTAATGGTTCAAAACATAGACAATAGGAAGAGCCAGCGTCTTGTACTTAAGTCGGCATTGTGCCTTTTGTATATAATTCCGATGCAATTTCTGTAATTCATCGTCAATAAGTAGCTCAGAGGGATACAGTAAACCTGAAGTGAAGCATCAGAATCAATAACTAGTGTCACAGGAATGGTTCACATCATATACAGAAAGAAGAGTCAGTGTTATTGTACTTAACTCGGCATTGTGCCTTTTGTATTTAATTCCGATGCAAGTTCTGTGTTTCATCGTCAATACGAAGGTCAGAGGGATACAGTAAACCTGAAGTGGAGCATCGGAATCTATAACTAGTGTCACAGGAATGGTTCAAAACATAGACAGTAAGAAGGATCAGTCTTCTTGTACTTAAGTCGGCATTGTGCCTTTTGTATTTAATTCCGAAGCAGTGTCTGTGTTTCATCGTCAATAAGAAGGTCAGCTGGTTACAGTAAACCTGAAGTGAAGCATCGGAATCTATAACCAGTGTCACAGGAATGGTTCAAACCATAGACAGTAAGAAGAGGCAGTCTTCTTGTACTTGAGACGGCATTGTGCCTTTTGTATTTAATTTCGATGAATTTTCTGTGTTTCATCGTCAAAAAGAAGGTCAGAGTGATACAGTAAACCTGAAGTGAAACATCGGGATCTATTACTAGTGTCACAGGAATGGTTCAAATCATAGACAGTAAGAAGAGTCAGTTTTCTTGTACTTAAGTCGGTATTGTGCCCTTTGTATTTCATTCCGATGCAATTTCTGTGTTTCATCGTCAATACGAAGGTCAGAGGTATACAGAAAACCTAAAGTGAAGCATCGGAATCTATAACTAGTATCACAGGAATGGTTCAAAGCGTAGACAGTAAGAAGAGTCAGATTTCTTGTACTTAAGTTGGTATTGTGCCCTTTGTATTTCATTCCGATGCAATTTCTGTGTTACATCGTCAATAAGAAGGTCAGAGGGATACAGTAAACCTAAAGTGAAGCATCGGAATCTATAACTAGTGTCACAGGAATGGTTCAAAACATAGAGAGTAAGAAGAGTCAGCCTTTTTGTACTTAAGAAGGCATTGCGCCTTTTATATTTAATTCCGATGCAATTTCTGTGTTTCATCGTCAATAAGACGATCAGAGGGATACTGTAAACCTGAAGTGAAGGATTGGAATCTATAACTAGTGTCACAGGAATGATTCAAAACATAGACAGTAAGATGAGCCTGTCTTCTTGTACTTGAGTCGGCATTGTGCCTTTTCTATTTAATTCCGATGCAATTTCTATGTTTCATCGTCAATAAGAAGGTCAGAGGGATACAGTAAACCTGAAGCGAAGCATCGGAATCTATAACTAGTGTCACAGGAATGGTTCAAAACATAGTAAGAAGAGTCAGTCTTCTTTTACTTATGTCGACAATGTGCCTTTTGTATTTAATTTCGATGCAATTTCTGTGCTTCATAGTCAATAAGGAGGTTAGCTGGTTACAGTAAACCTGAAGTGAAGCATCGGAATCTATAACTAGTGTCACAGGAATGGTTCAAAACATGGACAGTAAGAAGAGCCAGTCTTCTTGTACTTGAGTCGGCATTGTGCCTCTTGTATTTAATTGCGATGAATTTTCTGTGTTTGATCGTCAATAAGAAGGTCAGAGGGATACAGTAAACCTGAAGTGAAGCATCGGAATCTACTACTAGTGTCACAGGAATGGTTCAAAACATAGACAGTAAGAAGAGTCAGTTTTCTTGTACTTAAGTCGGCATTGTGCTTTTTGTATTTAATTCCGATGCAATTTCTGTGTTTCATCGTCAATAAGAAGGTCAGAGGGATACAGTAAACCTGAAGTGAAGCATCGGAATCTATAACTAGTGTCACAGGAATAGTTCAAAACATAGACAGAACGAAGAGTCAGACATTTTGTACTTAAGTCGGCATTGTGCCTTTTGTATTTAATTCCGATGCAATGTCTGTGTTTCATCGTCTATAAGAAGGTCAGAGGGATACAGTAAACCTGAAGTGAAGCATCGGAATCAATAACTAGTGTCTCAGGAATGGTTCAAAACATATACAATAAGAAGAGTCAGTCTTATTGTACTTAAGTCGGCATTGTGCCTTTTGTATTTAATTCCGGTGCAATTTCTGTGTTTCATCGTCAATACGAAGGTCAGAGGGATACAGTAAACCTGAAGTGAAGCATCGGAATCTATAACTAGTGTCACAGGAATGGTTCAAAACATAGTAAGAAGAGTCAGTCTTCTTTTACTTAAGTCGACAATGTGCCTTTTGTATTTAATTTCGATGCAATTTCTGTGCTTCATAGTCAATAAGAAGGTCAGCTGGTTACAGTAAACATGAAGTGAAGCATCGCAATCTATAACTAGTGTCACAGGAATGGTTCAAAAAGTAGACAGTAAGAAGAGTCAGTTTTCGTGTACTTAAGTCGGCATTGTGCCTTTTGTATTTAATTCCGATGTAATTTCTGTGCTTCATAGTCAATAAGAAGGTCAGCTAGTTACAGTAAACCTGAAGTGAAGCATCGGAATCTATAACTAGCGTCACAGGAATGGTTCAAATCATAGACAGTAAGAAGAGTCAGTTTTCTTGTACTTAAGTCGGTATTGTGCCCTTTGTATTTCATACCGATGCAATTTCTGTGTTTCATCGTCAATAAGAAGGTCAGCTGGATACAGTAAACCTGAAGTGAAGCATCGGAATCTATAACTAGTGTCACAGGAATGGTTCAAAACATAGACAGTAAGAAGAGCCAGTCTTCTTGTACTTAAGTCGGCATTGTGCCTTTTGTATTTAATTGCGATGAATTTTCTGTGCTTGATCGTCAATAAGAAGGTCAGAGGGATATAGTAAACCTGAAGTGAAGCATCGGAATCTATAAGTAGTTTCACAGGAATGGCTCAAACCATAGACAGCAAGAAGATTCAGTGTTCTTGTACTGAAGTCGGCATTGTGCCTTTTGTATTTATTTAATGTGCCATTTCTATGTTTCAACGTCAACAATAAGATCAGAGGGATACAGTAAACCTGAAGTGAAGCATCGGAATCTATAACTAGTGTCACAGGAATGGTTCAAAACATAGACAGTAAGAAGAGTCTTTCTTCTTGTACTTAAGTCGGCATTGTGCCTTTTGTATTTAATTAAGAAGCAATTTCTGTGTTTTATCGTCAATAAGAAGGTGAAAGGGATACAGTAAACCTGAAGTGAAGCATCGGAATCTATGACTAGTGTCACAGGAATGGTTCAAAACATAGACAATAGGAAGAAACAGTATTCTTGTACTTAAGTCGGCTTTGTGCCTTTTGTATTTAATTCCGATGCAATTTCTGTGTTTCATCGTCAATAAGAAGGTCAGAGGGATACAGTAAACCTGAAGTGGAGCATCGGAATCTGTAACTAGTGTCACAGGAATGGTTCAAAACATAGACAGTAAGAAGGATCAGTCTTCTTGTACTTAAGTCGGCATTGTGCCTTTTGTATTTAATTCCGATGCAGTGTCTGTGTTTCATCGTCAATAGGAAGGTCAGCTGGTTACAGTAAACCTGAAGTGAAGCATCGGAATCTATAACCAGTGTCACAGGAATGGTTCAAACCATAGACAGTAAGAAGAGGCAGTCTTCTTGTACTTGAGACGGCATTGTGCCTTTTGTATTTAATTTCGATGAATTTTCTGTGTTTCATCGTCAATAAGAAGGTCAGAGGGATACAGTAAACCTTAAGTGAAACATCGGGATCTATTACTAGTGTCACCGGAATGGTTCAAAACATAGACAGTAAGAAGAGTCAGTTTTCTTGTACGTAAGCCGGCATTGTGCCTTATGTATTTAATTCCGATGCAATTTCTGTGTTTCGTCGTCAATAAGAAGGTCAGCTGGATACAGTAAACCTGAAGTGAAGCATCGGAATCTATAATTAGTGTCACAGGAATGGTTTAAAACATTAACAGTGAGTAGAGTCAGTCTTCTTGTACTTTAGTCGGCATTGTGCCTTTTGTATTTCATTCCGATGCAATTTATGTGCTTCATCGTCAATAAGAAGGTCAGCTGGATACAGTAAACCTGAGGTGAAGCATCGGAATCTATAACTAGTGTCACAGGAATGGTTCAAAACATAGACAGTAAGAAGAGCCAGTCTTCTTGTACGTAAGTCGGCATTGTGCCTTTTGTATTTAATTGTGATGAATTTTCTGTGCTTGATCGTCAATAAGATGGTCAGAGGGATACAGTAAACCTGAAGTGAAGCATCGGAATCTATAAGTAGTGTCACAGGAATGGCTCAAACCATAGACAGTAAGAAGATCAGTGTTCTTGTACTGAAGTCGGCATTGTGCCTTTTGTATTTAATTAAGATGCCATTTCTGTGTTTCAACGTCAACAATAAGGTCAGAGGGATACAGTAAACCTGAAGTGAAGCATCGGAATCTATGACTAGTGTCACAGGAATGGTTCAAAACATAGACAATAGGAAGAAACAGTCTTCTTGTACTTAAGTCGGCTTTGTGCCTTTTGTATTTAATTCCGATGCAATTTCTGTGTTTCATCGTCAATAAGAAGGTCAGAGGGATACAGTAAACCTGAAGTGGAGCATCGGAATCTGTAACTAGTGTCACAGGAATGGTTCAAAACATAGACAGTAAGAAGGATCAGTCTTCTTGTACTTAACTCGGCATTGTGCCTTTTGTATTTAATTCCGATGCAGTGTCTGTGTTTCATCGTCAATAAGAAGGTCAGAGGGATACAGTAAAACTGAAGTAAAGCTTTGGAATCTATAACTAGTGTCACAGGAATGGTTCAAAACATAGACAGTATGAAGGGTCAGACATTTTGTACTTAAGTCGGCATTGTGCCTTTTGTATTTAATTCCGATGCAATTTCTGTGTTTCATCGTCTATAAGAAGGTCAGAGGGATACAGTAAACCTGAAGTGAAGCATCGGAATCAATAACTAGTGTCACAGGAATGGTTCAAAACATATACAGTAAGAAGAGTCAGTCTTATTGTACTTAAGTCGGCATTGTGTCTTTTGTATTTAATTCCGGTGCAATTTCTGTGTTTCATCGTCAATACGAACGTCAGAGGGATACAGTAAACCTGAAGTCTAGCATCGGGATCTATAACTAGTGTCACAGGAATGGTTCAAACATAGACCGTAAGAAGGGTCAGCCTTTTTGTACTTAAGCCGTCATTGTGCCTTTTATATTTAATTCCGATGCAATTTCTGTGTTTCATCGTCAATAAGACGATCAGAGGGATTCAGTAAACCTGAAGTGAAGCATCGGAATCTATAACTATTGTCACAGGAATGGTTCAATACATAGACAGTAAGAAGTGTCAGTCTACGTGTACTTAAGTCGGCATTGTGCCTTTTGTATTTAATTCCGGTGCAATTTCTGTGCTTCATAGTCAATAAGAAGGTCAGCTGGTTACAGTAAACCTGAAATGAAGCATCGGAATCTATAACTAGCGTCACAGGAATGGTTCAAATCATAGACAGTAAGAAGAGTCAGTTTTCTTGTACTTAAGTCGGTATTGTGCCCTTTGTATTTCATACCGATGCAATTTCTGTGTTTCATCGTCAATAAGAAGGTCAGAGGGATACAGTAAACCTGAAGTGAAGCATCGGAATCTATAACTAGTGTCACAGGAATGGTTCAAAACATAGTAAGAAGAGTCAGTCTTCTTGTACTTAAGTTGACAATGTGCCTTTTGTATTTAATTCCGATGCAATTTCTGTGCTTCATAGTCAATAAGAAGGTCAGCTGGTTACAGTAAATCTGAAGTGAAGCATCGGAATCTATAACCAGTGTCACAGGAATGGTTCAAACCATAGACAGTAAGAAGAGGCAGTCTTCTTGTACTTGAGTCGGCATTTTGGCTTTTGTATTTAATTTCGATGAATTTTCTGCGTTTGATCGTCAATAAGAAGGTCAGAGGTATACAGTAAACCTGAAGTGAAACATCGGGATCTATTACTAGTGTCACAGGAATGGTTCAAAAAATAGACAGTAAGAAGAGTCAGTTTTCTTGTACTTAAGTCGGCATTGTGCCTTATGTATTTAATTCCGATGCAATTTCTGTGTTTCGCCGTCAATAAGAAGGTCAGCTGGATACAGTAAACCTGAAGTGAAGCATCGGAATCTATAACTAGTGTCACAGGAATGGTTCAAAACATTAACAGTAAGTAGAGTAAGTCTTCTTGTACTTTAGTCGGCATTGTGCCTTTTGTATTTATTTCCGATGCAATTTATGTGCTTCATCGTCAATAAGAAGGTCAGCTGCATACAGTAAACCTGAAGTGCAGCATCGGAATCTATAACTAGTGTCACAGGGATGGTTCAAAACATAGACAGTAAGAAGAGCCCGTCTTCTTGTACTTAAGTCGGCATTGTGCCTTTTGTATTTAATTGCGATGAATTTTCTGTGCTTGATCGTCAATAAGAAGGTCAGAGGGATACAGTAAACCTGAAGTGAAGCATCGGAATCTATAAGTAGTGTCACAGGAATGGCTCAAACCATAGACAGTAAGAAGATTCAGTGTTCTTGTACTGAAGTCGGCATTGTGCCTTTTGTATTTAATTTAGATGCCATTTCTGTTATTCAACGTTAACAATAAGGTCAGAGGGATACAGTAAACCTGAAGTGAAGCATCGGAATCTATAACTAGTGTCACAGGAATGGTTCAAAGCATAGACAGTAAGAAGAGTCTTTCTTCTTGTACTTAAGTCGGCATTGTGCCTTTTGTATTTAATTAAGAAGCAATTTCTGTGTTTTATCGTCAATAAGAAGGTGAAAGGGATACAGTAAACCTGAAGTGAAGCACCGGAATCTATAACTAGTGTCACAGGAATGGTCCAAAACATAGACAATAGGAAGAGTCAGTCTTCTAGTACTTAAGTCGGCATTGTGGGTTTTGAATATAATTCCGTTGCAATTTTTGTGTTTCATCGTCAATAAGTAGCTCAGAGGGATACAGTAAACCTGAAGTGAAGCATCGGAATGTATAACTAGTGTCACAGGAATGGTTCAAAACATATTCAGTAAGAAGAGTCAGTCTTATTGTACTTAACTCGGCATTGTGCCTTTTGTATTTAATTCCGATGCAATTTCTGTGTTTCATCGTCAATACGAAGGTCAGACGGATACAGTAAACCTGAAGTGGAGCATCGGAATCTATAACTAGTGTCACAGGAATGGTTCAAAACATAGACAGTAAGAAGGATCAGTCTTCTTGTACTTAAGTCGGCATTGTGCCTTTTGTATTTAATTCCGATGCAGTGTCTGTGTTTCATCGTCAGTAAGAAGGTCAGAGGGATACAGTAAAACTGAAGTAAAGCATCGGAATCTATAACTAGTGTCACAGGAATGGTTCAAAACATAGACAGTAAGAAGAGTCAGTTTTCTTGTACTTAAGTTGGCATTGTGCCCTTTGTATTTCATTCCGATGCAATTTCTGTGTTTCATTGTCAATAAGAAGGTCAGAGGGATACAGTGAACCTAAAGTGAAGCATCGGAATCTATAACTAGTGTCACAGGAATGGTTCAAAACATAGACAATAGGAAGAGTCAGTCTTCTTGTACTTAAGTCGGCTTAGTGCCTTTTGTATTTAATTCCGATGCAATTTCTGTGTTTCATCGTCAATAAGAAGGTCAGAGGTATACAGTAAACCTGAAGTGAAGCATCGGAATCAATAACTAGTGTCACAGGAATGGTTCAAATCATATACAGTAAGAAGAGTCACTCTTATTGTACTTAACTCGGCATTGTGCCTTTTGTATTTAATTCCGATGCAATTTCTGTGTTTCATCGTCAATACGAAGGTCAGAGGGATACAGTAAACCTGAAGTGGAGCATCGGAATCTATAACTAGTGTCACAGGAATGGTTCAAAACATAGACAGTAAGAAGGATCAGTCTCCTTGTACTTAAGTCGGCATTGTGCCTTTTGTATTTAATTCCGATGCAGTGTCTGTGTTTCATCGTCAATAAGAAGGTCAGAGGGATACAGTAAAACTGAAGTAAAGCATTGGAATCTATAACTAGTGTCACAGGAATGGTTCAAAACATAGACAGTAAGAAGGGTCAGTCTTTTTGTTCTTAAGTCGGCATTGTGCTTTTATATTTAATTCCAATGCAATTTCTGTGTTTCATCGTCAATAAGACGATCAGAGGGATACAGCAAACCTGAAGTGAAGCATCGTAATCAATAACTAGTGTCACAGGAATGGTTAAAATCATATACAGTAAGAAGAGTCAGTCTTATTGTACTTAACTCGGCATTGTGCCTTTTGTATTTAATTCCGATGCAATTTCTGTGTTTCATCGTCAATACGAAGGTCAGAGTGAAGTGGAGCATCGGAATCTATAACTAGTGTCACAGGAATGGTTCAAATCATATACAGTAAGAAGAGTCAGTCTTATTGTACTTAACTCGGCATTGTGCCTTTTGTATTTAATTCCGATGCAATTTCTGTGTTTCATCGTCAGTACGAAGGTCAGAGGGATACAGTAAACCTGAAGTGGAGCATCGGAATCTATAACTAGTGTCACAGGAATGGTTCAAAACATAGACAGTAAGAAGGATCAGTCTTCTTGTACTTAAGTCGGCATTGTGCCTTTTGTATTTAATTCCGATGCAGTGTCTGTGTTTCATCGTCAATAAGAAGGTCAGAGGGATACAGTAAAACTGAAGTAAAGCATTGGAATCTATAACTAGTGTCACAGGAATGGTTCAAAACATACACAGTAAGAAGGGTCAGTCTTTTTGTACTTAAGTCGTCATTGTGCTTTTATATTTAATTCCGATGCAATTTCTGTGTTTCATCGTCAATAAGACGTCAGAGGGATACAGTAAACCTGAAGTGAAGCATCGTAATCAATAACTAGTGTCACAGGAATGGTTCAAATCATATACAGTAAAAAGAGTCAGTCTTATTGTACTTAACTCGGCATTGTGCCTTTTGTATTTAATTCCGATGCAATTTCTGTGTTTCATCGTCAATACGAAGGTCAGAGTGAAGTGGAGCATCGGAATCTATAACTAGTGTCACGGGAATGGTTCAATACATAGACAGTAAGAAGAGTCAGTCTTCGTGTACTTAAGTCGGCATTGTGCCTTTTGTATCTAATTCCGATGCAATTTTTGTGCTTCATAGTCAATAAGAAGGTCAGCTGGTTACAGTAAACCTGAAGTGAAGCATCGGAATCTATAACTAACGTCACAGGAATGGTTCAAATCATAGACAGTAAGAAGAGTCAGTTTTCTTGTACTTAAGTCGGTATTGTGCCCTTTGTATTTCATACCGATGCAATTTCTGTGTTTCATCGTCAATAAGAAGGTCAGAGGGATACAGTAAACCTAAAGTGAAGCATCGGAATCTGTAACTAGTGTCACAGGAACGGTTCAAAACATAGACAGTAAGAAGAGTCAGTTTTCTTGTACTTAAGTCGGTATTGTGCCCTTTGTATTTCATTCCGATGCAATTTCTGTGTTTCATCGTCAATAAGAAGGTCAAAGGTATACAGTAAACCTAAAGTGAAGCATCGGAATCTATAACTAGTGTCACAGGAATGATTCAAAACATAGAGAGTAAGAAGAGTCAGTCGTTTTGTACTTAAGAAGGCATTACGCCTTTTATATTTAATTCCGATGCAATTTCTGTGTTTCATCGTCAATAAGACGATCAGAGGGATGCAGTAAACCTGAAGTGAAGCATCGGAATCTATAACTAGTGTCACAGGAATGGTTCAAAACATAGACAGTAAGAAGAGCCAGTCTTCTTGTACTTTAGTCGGCATTGTGCCTTTTCCATTTAATTCGGATGCAATTTCTGTGTTTCATCGTCAATAAGAAGGTCAAAGGGATACAGTAAACCTAAAGTGAAGCACCGGAAACTATAACTAGTGTCACAGGAATGGTTCAAAACTTAGAGAGTGAGAAGAGTCAGTCTTTTTGTACTTAAGTCGGCATTGTGCCTTTTATATTTAATTCCGATGCAATTTCTGTGTTTCATCGTCAATAAGACGATCAGAGCGATACAGTAAACCTGAAGTGAAGCATCGGAATCTATAACTAGTGTCACAGGAATGGTTCAATACATAGACAGTAAGAAGAGTCAGTCTTCGTGTACTTAAGTCGGCATTGTGCCTTTTGTATTTAATTCCGATGCAATTTCTGTGCTTCATAGTGAATAACAAGGTCAGCTGGTTACAGTAAACATGAAGTGAAGCATCGGAATCTATAACTGGCGTCACAGAAATGGTTCAAATCATAGACAGTAAGAAGAGTCAGTTTTCTTGTACTTAAGTCGGTATTGTGCCCTTTGTATTTCATACCGATGCAATTTCTGTGTTTCATCGTCAATATGAAGGTCAGAGGTATACAGTAAACCTGAAGTGAAGCATCGGAATCAATAACTGGTGTCACAGGAATGGTTCAAATCATATACAGTAAGAAGAGTCAGTCTTATTGTACTTAACTCGGCATTGTGCCTTTTGTATTCAATTCCGATGCAATTTCTGTGTTTCATCGTCAATACGAAGGTCAGAGGGATACAGTAAACCTGAAGTGGAGCATCGGAATCTATAACTAGTGTCACAGGAATGGTTCAAAACATAGACAGTAAGAAGGATCAGTCTTCTTGTACTTAAGTCGGCATTGTGCCTTTTGTATTTAATTCCGATGCAGTGTCTGTGTTTCATCGTCAATAAGAAGGTCAGAGGGATACAGTTAAACTGAAGTAAAGCATTGGAATCTATAACTAGTGTCACAGGAATGGTTCAAAACATAGACAGTAAGAAGGGTCAGTCTTTTTGTACTTAAGACGGCATTGTGCTTTTATATTTAATTCCGATGCAATTTCTGTGTTTCATCGTCAATAAGACGATCAGAGGGATACAGTAAACCTGAAGTGAAGCATCGTAATCAATAACTAGTGTCACAGGAATAGTTCAAATCATATACAGTAAGAAGAGTCAGTCTTATTGTACTTAACTCGGCATTGTGCCTATTGTATTTAATTCCGATGCAATTTCTGTGTTTCATCGTCAATACGAAGGTCAGAGTGAAGTGGAGCATCGGAATCTATAACTAGTGTCACAGGAATGGTTCAATACATAGACAGTAAGAAGAGTCAGTCTTCGTGTACTTAAGTCGGCATTGTGCCTTTTATATCTAATTCCGATGCAATTTCTGTGCTTCATAGTCAATAAGAAGGTCAGCTGGTTACAGTAAACCTGAAGTGAAGCATCGGAATCTATAACTAACGTCACAGAAATGGTTCAAATCATAGACAGTAAGAAGAGTCAATTTTCTTGTACTTAAGTCGGTATTGTGCCCTTTGTATTTCATACCGATGCAATTTCTGTGTTTCATCGTCAATAAGAAGGTCAGAGGGATACAGTAAACCTAAAGTGAAGCATCGGAATCTATAACTAGTGTCACAGGAACGGTTCAAAACATAGACAGTAAGAAGAGTCAGTTTTCTTGTACTTAAGTCGGTATTGTGCCCTTTGTATTTCATTCCGATGCAATTTCTGTTTTTCATCGTCAATAAGAAGGTCAAAGGGATACAGTAAACCTAAAGTGAAGCATCGGAATGTATAACAAGTGTCACAGGAATGGTTCAAAACATAGAGAGTAAGAAGAGTCAGTCTTTTTGTACTTATGAAGGCATTGCGCCTTTTATATTTAATTCCGACGCAATTTCTGTGTTTCATCGTCAATAAGACGATCAGAGGGATGCAGTAAACCTGAAGTGAAGCATCGGAATCTATAACTAGTGTCACAGGAATGGTTCAAAGCATAGACAGTAAGATGAGCCAGTCTTCTTGTACTTGAGTCGGCATTGTGCCTTTTCTATTTAATTCGGATGCAATTTCTGTGTTTCATCGTCAATAAGAAGGTCAAAGGGATACAGTAAACCTAAAGTGAAGCACCGGAATCTATAACTAGTGTCACAGGAATGGTTCAAAACTTAGAGAGTGAGAGGAGTCAGTCTTTTTGTACTTAAGTCGGCATTGTGCCTTTTATATTTAATTCCGATGCAATTACTGTGTTTCATCGTCAAAAAGACGATCAGAGCGATACAGTAAACCTGAAGTGAAGCATCGCAATCTATAACTAGTGTCACAGGAATGGATCAAAACATGGACAGTAAGAAGAGCCAGTCTTCTTGTACTTGAGTCGGCATTGTGCCTTTTCTATTTAATTCCGATGCAATTTCTGTGTTTCATCGTCAATAAGAAGGTCAGAGGGATACAGTAAACCTGAAGTGAAGCATCGGAATCTATAACTAGTGGCACAGGAATGGTTCAAACCATCGACAGTAAGAAGAGTCAGTGTTCTTGTACTGAAGTCAGCATTGTGCCTTTTGTATTTAATTAAGATGCAATATCTGTGTTTCATCGTTAATAAGACGGTCAGAGGGATACAGTAAACCTGAAGTGAAGCATCGGAATCTATAACTAGTGTCACAGAAATGGTTCAAAACATAGACAGTAAGAAGTACCAGTCTTCTTGTACTTGAGTCGGCATTGTGCCTTTTGTATTTAATTGCGATGAATTTTCTGTGTTTGATCATCAATAAGAAGGTCAGAGGGATACAGTAAACCTGAAGTGGAGCATCGGAATCTATTACTAGTGTCACAGGAATGGTTCAAAGCATCGACAGTAAAAAGAGTCAGTTTTCTTGTACTTAAGTCGGCATTGTGCCTTATGTATTTAATTCCGATGCAATTTCTGTGTTTCATCGTCAATAAGGCGGTCAGCTGGATACAGTAAACCTGAAGTGAAGCATCGGAATCTATAACTAGTGTCACAGGAATGGTTCAAAACATTAACGGTAAGTAGAGTCAGTCTTCTTGTACTTTAGTCGGCATTGTGCCTTTTGTATTTAATTCCGATGCAATTTATGTGCTTCATCGTTAATGGGAAGGTCAGATGGATACAGTAAACCTAAAGTGAAGCATCGGAATCTATAACTAGTGTCACAGGAATGGTTCAAAACATAGACAGTAAGAAGAGTCAGTGTTCTTGTACTGAAGTCGGCATTGTGCCTTTTGTATTTAATTAAGATGCAATTTCTGTGTTTCAACGTCACCAATAAGGTCAGAGGGATACAGTAAACCTGAAGTGAAGCATCGGAATCTATAACTAGTGTCACAGGAATGGTTCAAAACATAGACAGTAAGAAGAGTCACTCTTCTTGTACTTAAGTCTGCATTGTGCCATTTGTATTTCATTAAGATGCAATTTCTGTGTTTCATCGTCAATAAGAAGGTGAAAGGGATACAGTAAACCTGAAGTGAAGCAGTGGAATCTATAACTAGTGTCACAGGAATGGTTCAAAACATAGACAGTTAGAAGAGTCAGTCTTCTTGTACTTAAGTCAGCAATGTGCCTTTTGTATATAATTCCGATGCAATTTCTGTGTTTCATCGTCAATAAGATGCTCACAGGGATACAGTAAACCTGAAGTGAAGCATCGGAATCTATAACTAGTATCACAGGAATGGTTCAAAACATAGACAGTAAGAAGAGTCAGTCTTCTTGTACTTAAGTCGGCATTGTGCCTTATGTATTTAAATTCCGACGCAATTTCTGTGTTTCATCGTCAATAAGAAGGTCAGAGGGATACAGTAAAACTGAAGTGAAGCATCGGAATCTATAACTAGTGTCAGAGGAATGGTTCAATACATAGACAGTAAGAAGAGTCAGTCTTCTTTTACTTGAGTCGGCATTGTGCCTTGTGTATTTAATTCCTAAGCAATTTCTGTGTTTCATCGTCAATAAGAAGGTCAGAGGGATACTGTAAACCTGAAGTGAATCATCGGAATCTATAACTAGTGTCACAGGAATGGTTCAAAACATAGACAGTAAGAAGAGTCAGTTTTCATGTACTTAAGTCGGCATTGTGCCCTTTGTATTTCAATCCGATGCAATTTCTGTGTTTCATCGTCAATAAGACGGTCAGAGGGATACAGTAAACCTGAAGTGAAGCACTGGAATCTATAACTAGTGTCACAGGAATCGTTCAAAACATAGACAGTAAGAAAAGTCAGTTTTCTTGTACTTAAGTCGGCATTGTGCCATTTGTATTTAGTTCCGTTGCAATTTCTGTGTTTCATCGTCAATAAGAAGGTCAGAGAGATACAGTAAACCTGGAGTGAAGCATCGGAATCTATAACTAGTGTCACAGGAAAGTTTCAAAACATAGACAGTAAGAAGAGTCAGTCTTTTTGTACTTAAGTCGGCATTGTGCCTTTTGTATTTATTTGCGATGAATTTTCTGTGTTTGATCGTCAATAAGAAGGTCAGAGGGATACAGTAAACCTGAAGTGAAGCATCGGAATCTATAACTAGTGTCACAGGAATGGTTCAAAACATGGTTAGAAGAGTCAGTCTTCTTGTACTTAAGTCGAGAATGTGCCTTTTGTATTTAATTCTGATGCACTTTCTGTGCTTCATAGTCAATAAGATGGTCAGCTGGTTACAGTAAACCTGAAGTGAAGCATCGGAATCTATAACTAGTGTCACAGGAATGGTTCAAAACATAGACAGTAAGAAGAGCCAGTCTTCTTGTACTTGAGTCGGCATTGTGCCTTTTGTATTTAATTGCGATGTATTTTCTGTGTTTGATCGTCAATAAGAAGGTCAGAGGGATACAGTAAACCTGAAGTGAAGCATCGGAATCTATTACTAGTGTCACAGGAATGATTCAAATCATAGACAGTACGAAGAGTCAGTTTTCTTGTACTTAAGTCGGCATTGTGCCTTATGTATTTAATTCCGATGCAATTTCTGTGTTTCATCGTCAATAAGAAGGTCAGCTGGATACAGTAAACCTGAAGTGAAGCATCGGAATCTATAGCTAGTGTCACAGGAATGGTTCAAAACATTACCAGTAAGTAGAGTCAGTCTTCTTGTACTTTAGTCGGCATTGTGCCTTTTGTATTTAGTTCCGATGCAATTTATGTGCCTCATCGTCAATAAGAAGGCCAGCTGGATACAGTAAACCTGAAGTGAAGCATCGGAATCTATAACTAGTGTCACAGGAATGGTTCAAAACATAGACAGTAAGAAGAGCCAGTCTTCTTGTACTTGAGTCGGCATTGTGCCTTTTGTATTTAATTCCGAATTTTTCTGTGCTTGATCGTCAATAAGAAGGTCAGAGGGATACAGTAAACCTGAAGTGAAGCATCGGAATCTATAACTAGTGTCACAGGAATGGTTCAAACCATAGACAGTAAGAAGAGTCAGTGTTCTTGTACTGAAGTCGGCATTGTGCTTTTTGTATTTAATTAAGATGCCATTTCAGTGTTTCAACGTCAACGATAAGCTCAGAGGGATACAGTAAACCTGAAGTGAAGCATCGGAATCTATAACTAGTGTCACAGGAATGGTTCAAAACATAGACAGTAAGAAGAGTCACTCTTCTTGTACTTATGTCGGCATTGGGCCTTTTGTAATTATCTAAGATGCAATTTCTGTGTTTCATCGTCAATAAGAAGGTGAAAGGGATACAGTAAACCTGAAGTGAAGCATCGGAATCTATTACTAGTGTCACAGGAATGGTTGAAAGCATAGACAGTAAGAAGAGACAGTCTTCTTGTACTTAAGTCGGCATTGTGCCTTTTGTATATTTCCGATGCAATTTCTGTGTTTCATCGTCAATAAAAAGCTCAGAGGGATACAGTAAACCTGAAGTGAAGCACTGGAATCTATAACTAGTGTCACGGGAATCGTTCAAAACATAGACAGTAAGAAAAGTCAGTTTTCTTGTACTTAAGTCGGCATTGTGCCATTTGTATTTAGTTCCGTTGCAATTTCTGTGTTTCATCGTCAATAAGAAGGTCAGGGGGATACAGTAAACCTGGAGTGAAGCATCGGAATCTATAACTAGTGTCACAGGAAAGGTTCAAAACATAGACACTAAGAAGAGTCAGTTTTCTTGTACTTAAGTCGGCATTGTGCCTTATGTATTTAATTCCGATGCAATATCTGTGTTTCATCGTCAATAAGAAGGTCAGCTGGATACAGTAAACCTGAAGTGAAGCATCGGAATCTATAACTAGTGTCACAGGAATGGTTCAAAACATTAACAGTAAGTAGAGTCAGTCCTCTTGTACTTTAGTCGGCATTGTGCCTTTTGTATTTAATTCCGATGCAATTTATGTGCTTCATCGTCAATTGGAAGGTCAGATGGATACAGTAAACCTAAAGTGAAGCATCGGAATCTATAACTAGTGTCACAGGAATGGTTCAAAACATAGACAGTAAGAAGAGTCGGTGTTCTTGTACTGAAGTTGGCATTGTGCCTTTTGTATTTAATTAAGATGCAATTTTTGTGTTTCAACGTCAACAATAAGGTCAGAGGGATACAGTAAACCTGAAGTGAAGCATCGGAATCTATAACTAGTGTCACAGGAATAATTCAAAACATAGACAGTAAGAAGAGTCACTCTTCTTGTACTTAAGTCCGCATTGTGCCATTTGTATTTCATTAAGATGCAATTTCTGTGTTTCATCGTCAATAGGAAGGTGAAAGGGATACAGTAACCCTGAAGTGAAGCATTGGAATGTATAACTAGTGTCACAGGAATGGTTCAAAATATAGACAGTTAGAAGAGTCAGTCTTCTTGTACTTAAGTCAGCAATGTGCCTTTTGTATATAATTCCGATGCAATTTCTGTGTTTCATCGTCAATAAGATGCTCACAGGGATACAGTAAACCTGAAGTGAAGCATCGGAATCTATAACTAGTATCACAGGAATGGTTCAAAACATAGACAGTAAGAAGAGTCAGTCTTCTTGTACTTAAGTCGTCATAGTGCCTTTTGTATTTAATTCCGACGCAATTTCTGTGTTTCATCGTCAATAAGAAGGTCAGAGGGATACAGTAAACCTGAAGTGAAGCATCGGAATCTATAACTAGTGTCACAGGAATAGTTCAAATCATAGACAGTAAGAAGAGTAAGACTTTTTGTACTTAAGTCGGCATTGTGCCTTTTGTATTTAATTCCAATGCAATTTCTGTGTTTCTTCGTCAATACGAAGGTCAGAGGGAAACACTGAACCTGAAGGGAAGCATCGGAATCTATAACTAGTGTCACAGGAGTGGTTCAAAGCATAGACAGTAAGAAGGGTCAGTCTTCTTGTACTTAAGTCGGCATTGTACCTTTTGTATTTAATTCCGATGCAGTGTCTGTGTTTCATCGTCAATAAGAAGGTCAGAGGGATACAGTAAAACTGAAGTGAAGCATCGGAATCTATAACTAGTGTCAGAGGAATGGTTCAATACATAGACAGTAAGAAGAGTCAGTCTTCTTGTACTTGAGTCGGCATTGTGTCTTGTGTATTCAATTCCTAAGCAATTTCTGTGTTTCATCGTCAATAAGAAGGTCAGAGGGATACTGTAAACCTGAAGTGAATCATGGGAATCTATAACTAGTGTCACAGGAATGGTTCAAAACATAGACAGTAAGAAGAGTCAGTTTTCATATACTTAAGTCGGCATTGTGCCCTTTGTATTTAAATCCGATGCAATTTCTGTGTTTCATCGTCAATAAGACGGTCAGAGGGATACAGTAAACCTAAAGTGAAGCATCGGAATCTATAACTAGTGTCACAGGAATGGTTCCAAGCTTAGAGAGTAAGAAGAGTCAATCTTTTCGTACTTAAGTCGGCATTGTGCCTTTTATATTTAATTCCGATGCAATTTCTGTGTTTCATGGTCAATAAGACGATCAGAGGGATACAGTAAACCTGAAGTCAAGCATCGGAATCTATAACTAGTGTCAGAGGAATGGTTCAATACATAGACAGTAAGAAGAGTCAGTCTTCTTGTACTTGAGTCGGCATTGTGTCTTGTGTATTCAATTCCTAAGCAATTTCTGTGTTTCATCGTCAATAAGAAGGTCAGAGGGATACAGTAAACCTGAAGTGAAGCATCGGAATGTATAACTAGTGGCACAGGAATGGTTCTAACCATTGACAGTAAGAAGTTTCAGTGTTCTTGTACTGAAGTCGGCATTGTGCCTTTTGTACTTAATTAAGATGCAATTTCTGTGTTTCATCGTTAATAAGACGGTCAGAGGGATTCAGTAAACCTTAAGTGAAGCATCGGAATCTATAACTAGTGTCACAGGAATGGTTCAAAACATGGTAAGAAGAGTCAGTCTTCTTGTACTTAAGTCGAGAATGTGCCTTTTGTATTTAATTCTGATGCACTTTCTGTGCTTCATAGTCAATAAGATGGTCAGCTGGTTACAGTAAACCTGAAGTGAAGCATCGGAATCTATAACTAGTGTCACAGGAATGGTTCAAAACATAGACAGTAAGATGAGCCAGTCTTCTTGTACTTGAGTCGGCATTGTGCCTTTTGTATTTAATTGCGATGTATTTTCTTTGTTTGATCGTCAATAAGAAGGTCAGAGGGATACAGTAAACCTGAAGTGAAGCATCGGAATCTACTACTAGTGTCACAGGAATAATTCAAATCATAGACAGTAAGAAGAGTCAGTTTTCTTGTACTTAAGTCGGCATTGTGCCTTATGTATTTAATTCCGATGCAATTTCTGTGTTTCATCGTCAATAAGAAGGTCAGCTGGATACAGTAAACCGGAAGTGAAGCATCGGAATCTATAGCTAGTGTCACAGGAATGGTTCAAAACATTACCAGTAAGTGGAGTCAGTCTTCTCGTACTTTAGTCGGCATTGTGCCTTTTGTATTTAGTTCCGATGCAATTTATGTGCCTCATCGTCAATAAGAAGGCCAGCTGGATACAGTAAACCTGAAGTGAAGCATCGGAATCTATAACTAGTGTCACAGGAATGGTTCAAAGCATAGACAGTAAGAAGAGCCAGTCTTCTTGTACTTGAGTCGGCATTGTGCCTTTTGTATTTAATTAAGAATTTTTCTGTGCTTGATCGTCAATAAGAAGGTCAGAGGGATACAGTAAACCTGATGTGAAGCATCGGAATCTATAACTAGTGTCACAGGAATGGTTCAAACCATAGACAGTAAGAAGAGTCAGTGTTCTTGTACTGAAGTCGGCATTGTGCTTTTTGTATTTAATGAAGATGCCATTTCAGTGTTTCAACGTCAACGATAAGGTCAGAGGGATACAGTAAACCTGAAGTGAAGCATCGGAATCTATAACTGGTGTCACAGGAATGGTTCAAAACATAGACAGTAAGAAGAGCCAGTCTTCTTGTACTTGAGTCGGAATTGTGCCTTATGTAATTAATTCTGAATTTTTCTGTGCTTCCGCGTCAATAGGAAGGTCAGAGGGATACAGTAAACCTGCCGTGAAGCATCGGAATCTATAACTAGTGTCACAGGAATGGTTCAAAACATAGACAGTAAGAAGAGCCAGTCTTCTTGTACTTGAGTCGGAATTGTGCCTTTTGTAATTAATTCTGAATTTTTCTGTGCTTCAGCGTCAATAAGAAGGTCAGAGGGATACAGTAAACCTGCCGTGAAGCATCGGAATCTATGACTAGTGTCACAGGAATGGATCAAACCATAGACAGTAAGTAGAGTCAGTGTTCTTGGACTTAAGTCGGCATTGTGCCTTTTGTATATAATTCCGATGCAAGTTCTGTGTTTCATCGTCAATAAGAATCTCAGAGAGATACAGTAAACCTGAAGTGAAGCATTGGAATCTATAACTAGTGTCACAGGAATGGTTCAAAACATAGACAGTAAGAAAAGTTAGTTTTCTTGTACTTAAGTCGGTATTGTGCCATTTGTATTTAGTTCCTATGCAATTTCTGTGTTTCATCGTCAATAAGAAGGTCAGAGGGATACAGTAAACCTGAAGTGAAGCATCGGAATCTATAACTAGTGTCACAGGAAAGGTTCAAGACATAGACAGTAAGAAGAGTCAGTCTTTTTGTACTTAAGTCGGCATTGTGCCTTTTTTATTTAATTGCGATGAATTTTCTGTGTTTGATCGTCAATAAGAAGGTCAGAGGGATACAGTAAACCTGAAGTGAAGCATCGGAATCTATAACTAGTGTCACAGGAATGGTTCAAAACATAGACAGTAAGAAGAGACAGTCTTCTTGGGCTTAAGTCGGCATTGTGCCTTTTGTATATAATTCCGATGCAAGTTCTGTGTTTCATCGTCAATAAGAAGGTCAGAGGGATACAGTAAACCTGAAGTGAAGCATTGGAATCTATAACTAGTGTCACAGGAATGGTTCAAAACATAGACAGTAAGAAAAGTTAGTTTTCTTGTACTTAAGTCGGTATTGTGCCATTTGTATTTAGTTCCGATGCAATTTCTGTGTTTCATCGTCAATAAGAAGGTCAGAGGGATACAGTAAACCTGAAGTGAAGCATCGGAATCTATAACTAGTGTCACAGGAAAGGTTCAAGACATAGACAGCAAGAAGAGTCAGTCTTTTTGTACTTAAGTCGGCATTGTGCCTTTTTTATTTAATTGCGATGAATTTTCTGTGTTTGATCGTCAATAAGAAGGTCAGAGGGATATAGTAAACCTGAAGTGAAGCATCGGAATCTATTACTAGTGTCACAGGAATGGTTCAAAACATTAACAGTAAGTAGAGTCAGTCTTCTAGTACTTTAGTCGGCATTGTGCCTTTTGTATTTAATTCCGATGCAATTTATGTGCCTCATCGTCAATAAGAAGGTCAGCTGGATACAGTAAACCTGAAGTGAAGCATCGGAATCTATAACTAGTGTCACAGGAATGGTTCAAAACATAGACAGTAAGAAGAGCCAGTCTTCTTGTACTTGAGTCGGAATTGTGCCTTTTGTAATTAATTCTGAATTTTTCTGTGCTTCAGCGTCAATAAGAAGGTCAGAGGGATACAGTAAACCTGCCGTGAAGCATCGGAATCTATGACTAGTGTCACAGGAATGGATCAAACCATAGACTGTAAGTAGAGTCAGTGTTCTTGTACTGAAGTCGGCATTGTGCCTTTTGTATTTAATTATGATGCCATTTCTGTGTTTCAACGTCAACAATAAGGTCAGAGGGATACAGCAAACCTGAAGTGAAGCATCGGAATCTATAACTAGTGTCACAGGAATGGTTCAAAACATAGACAGTAAGAAGAGCCAGTCTTCTTGTACTTGAGTCGGAATTGTGCCTTATGTAATTAATTCTGAATTTTTCTGTGCTTCAGCGTCAATAAGAAGGTCAGAGGGATACAGTAAACCTGCCGTGAAGCATCGGAATCTATAACTAGTGTCACAGGAATGGTTCAAAACATAGACAGTAAGAAGAGCCAGTCTTCTTGTACTTGAGTCGGAATTGTGCCTTTTGTAATTAATTCTGAATTTTTCTGTGCTTCAGCGTCAATAAGAAGGTCAGAGGGATACAGTAAACCTGCCGTGAAGCATCGGAATCTATGACTAGTGTCACAGGAATGGATCAAACCATAGACAGTAAGTAGAGTCAGTGTTCTTGGACTTAAGTCGGCATTGTGCCTTTTGTATATAATTCCGATGCAAGTTCTGTGTTTCATCGTCAATAAGAATCTCAGAGAGATACAGTAAACCTGAAGTGAAGCATTGGAATCTATAACTAGTGTCACAGGAATGGTTCAAAACATAGACAGTAAGAAAAGTTAGTTTTCTTGTACTTAAGTCGGTATTGTGCCATTTGTATTTAGTTCCTATGCAATTTCTGTGTTTCATCGTCAATAAGAAGGTCAGAGGGATACAGTAAACCTGAAGTGAAGCATCGGAATCTATAACTAGTGTCACAGGAAAGGTTCAAGACATAGACAGTAAGAAGAGTCAGTCTTTTTGTACTTAAGTCGGCATTGTGCCTTTTTTATTTAATTGCGATGAATTTTCTGTGTTTGATCGTCAATAAGAAGGTCAGAGGGATACAGTAAACCTGAAGTGAAGCATCGGAATCTATAACTAGTGTCACAGGAATGGTTCAAAACATAGACAGTAAGAAGAGACAGTCTTCTTGGGCTTAAGTCGGCATTGTGCCTTTTGTATATAATTCCGATGCAAGTTCTGTGTTTCATCGTCAATAAGAAGGTCAGAGGGATACAGTAAACCTGAAGTGAAGCATTGGAATCTATAACTAGTGTCACAGGAATGGTTCAAAACATAGACAGTAAGAAAAGTTAGTTTTCTTGTACTTAAGTCGGTATTGTGCCATTTGTATTTAGTTCCGATGCAATTTCTGTGTTTCATCGTCAATAAGAAGGTCAGAGGGATACAGTAAACCTGAAGTGAAGCATCGGAATCTATAACTAGTGTCACAGGAAAGGTTCAAGACATAGACAGCAAGAAGAGTCAGTCTTTTTGTACTTAAGTCGGCATTGTGCCTTTTTTATTTAATTGCGATGAATTTTCTGTGTTTGATCGTCAATAAGAAGGTCAGAGGGATATAGTAAACCTGAAGTGAAGCATCGGAATCTATTACTAGTGTCACAGGAATGGTTCAAAACATTAACAGTAAGTAGAGTCAGTCTTCTAGTACTTTAGTCGGCATTGTGCCTTTTGTATTTAATTCCGATGCAATTTATGTGCCTCATCGTCAATAAGAAGGTCAGCTGGATACAGTAAACCTGAAGTGAAGCATCGGAATCTATAACTAGTGTCACAGGAATGGTTCAAAACATAGACAGTAAGAAGAGCCAGTCTTCTTGTACTTGAGTCGGAATTGTGCCTTTTGTAATTAATTCTGAATTTTTCTGTGCTTCAGCGTCAATAAGAAGGTCAGAGGGATACAGTAAACCTGCCGTGAAGCATCGGAATCTATGACTAGTGTCACAGGAATGGATCAAACCATAGACTGTAAGTAGAGTCAGTGTTCTTGTACTGAAGTCGGCATTGTGCCTTTTGTATTTAATTATGATGCCATTTCTGTGTTTCAACGTCAACAATAAGGTCAGAGGGATACAGCAAACCTGAAGTGAAGCATCGGAATCTATAACTAGTGTCACAGGAATGGTTCAAAACATAGACAGTAAGAAGAGTCACTCTTCTTGTACTTATGTCGGCATTGTGCCTTTTTTAATTATCTAAGATGCAATTTCTGTGTTTCATCGTCAATAAGAAGGTGAAAGGGATACAGTAAACCTGAAGTGAAGCATCGGAATCTGTTACTAGTGTCACAGGAATGGTTGAAAGCATAGACAGTAAGAAGAGACAGTCTTCTTGTACTTAAGTCGGCATTGTGCCTTTTGTATATAATTCCGATGCAATTTCTGTGTTTCATCGTCAATAAGAAGCTCAGAGGGATACAGTAAACCTGAAGTGAAGCACTGGAATCTATAACTAGTGTAACAGGAATCGTTCAAAACATAGACAGTAAGAAAAGTCAGTTTTCTTGTACTTAAGTCGGCATTGTGCCATTTGTATTTAGTTCCGTTGCAATTTCTGTGTTTCATCGTCAATAAGAAGGTCAGAGGGATACAGTAAACCTGGAGTGAAGCATCGGAATCTATAACTAGTGTCACAGGAAAGGTTCAAAACATAGACAGTAAGAAGAGTCAGTCTTCTTGTACTTTAGTCGGCATTGTGCCTTTTGTATTTAATTCCGATGCAATTTATGTGCCTCATCGTCAATAAGAAGGTCAGCTGGATACAGTAAACCTGAAGTGAAGCATCGGAATCTACAACTAGTGTCACAGGAATGGTTCAAACATAGACAGTAAGAAGAGCCAGTCTTCTTGTACTTGAGTCGGAATTGTGCCTATTGTATTTAATTCAGAATTTTTCTGTGCTTGATCGTCAATAAGAAGGTCAGAGGGATACAGTAAACCTGAAGTGAAGCATCGGAATCTATAACTAGTGTCACAGGAATGGATCAAACCATAGACAGTAAGAAGGGTCAGTGTTCTTGTACTGAAGTCGGCATTGTGCCTTTTGTATTTAATTATGATGCCATTTCTGTGTTTCAACGTCAACAATAAGGTCAGAGGGATACAGAAAACCTGAAGTGAAGCATCGGAATCTATAACTAGTGTCACAGGAATGGTTCAAAGCATAGACAGTAAGAAGAGTCACTCTTCTTGTACTTAAGTCTTCATTGTGCCTTTTGTATTTAATTAAGTTGCAATTTCTGTGTTTCATCGTCAATAAGAAGGTGAAATTGATACAGTAAACCTGAAGTGAAGCATCGGAATCTATTACTAGTGTCACAGGAATGGTTCAAAACATAGACAGTAAGAAGAGTCGGTCTTCTTGTACTTAAGTCGGCATTGTGCCTTTTGTATATAATTCCGATGCAATTTCTGTGCTTCATCGTCAATAAGAAGCTCAGAGGGATACAGTAAACCTGAAGTGAAGCATCGGAATCTATAACTAGTGTCACAGGAATGGTTCAAACATAGACAGTAAGAAGAGTCAGTTTTCTTGTACTTAAGTCGGCATTGTGCCTTTTGTAATTAGTTCCGATGCAATTTCTGTGTTTCATCGTCAATAAGAAGGTCAAAGGGATACAGTAAACCTGAAGTGAAGCATCGGAATCTATAACTAGTGTCACAGGAAAGGTTCAAAACATAGACAGTAAGAAGAGTAAGTCTTTTTGTACTTAAGTCGGCATTGTGCCTTTTGTATTTAATTCCGATGCAATTTCTGTGTTTCATCGTCAATACGAAGGTCAGAGGGATACAGTAAACCTGAGGTGAAGCATCGGAATCTATAACTAGTGTCACAGGAATGGTTCAAAACATAGAGAGTAAGAAGGGTCAGTCTTCTTGTACTTAAGTCGGCATTGTGCCTTTTGTATTTAATTCCGATGCAATATCTGTGTTTCTTCGTCAATAAGAAGGTCAGAGGGATACAGTAAACGTGAAGTGAAGCATCGGAATCTATAACTAGTGTCACAGGAATGGTTCAAAACATAGACAGTAAGAAGAGCCAGTCTTCTTGTACTTGAGTCGGAATTGTGCCTTTTGTAATTAATTCTGAATTTTTCTGTGCTTCAGCGTCAATAAGAAGGTCAGAGGGATACAGTAAACCTGCCGTGAAGCATCGGAATCTATGACTAGTGTCACAGGAATGGATCAAACCATAGACAGTAAGTAGAGTCAGTGTTCTTGGACTTAAGTCGGCATTGTGCCTTTTGTATATAATTCCGATGCAAGTTCTGTGTTTCATCGTCAATAAGAATCTCAGAGAGACACAGTAAACCTGAAGTGAAGCATTGGAATCTATAACTAGTGTCACAGGAATGGTTCAAAACATAGACAGTAAGAAAAGTTAGTTTTCTTGTACTTAAGTCGGTATTGTGCCATTTGTATTTAGTTCCGATGCAATTTCTGTGTTTCATCGTCAATAAGAAGGTCAGAAGGATACAGTAAACCTGAAGTGAAGCATCGGAATCTATAACTAGTGTCACAGGAAAGGTTCAAGACATAGACAGTAAGAAGAGTCAGTCTTTTTGTACTTAAGTCGGCATTGTGCCTTTTTTATTTAATTGCGATGAATTTTCTGTGTTTGATCGTCAATAAGAAGGTCAGAGGGATACAGTAAACCTGAAGTGAAGCATCGGAATCTATAACTAGTGTCACAGGAATGGTTCAAAACATAGACAGTAAGAAGAGACAGTCTTCTTGGGCTTAAGTCGGCATTGTGCCTTTTGTATATAATTCCGATGCAAGTTCTGTGTTTCATCGTCAATAAGAAGGTCAGAGGGATACAGTAAACCTGAAGTGAAGCATTGGAATCTATAACTAGTGTCACAGGAATGGTTCAAAACATAGACAGTAAGAAAAGTTAGTTTTCTTGTACTTAAGTCGGTATTGTGCCATTTGTATTTAGTTCCGATGCAATTTCTGTGTTTCATCGTCAATAAGAAGGTCAGAGGGATACAGTAAACCTGAAGTGAAGCATCGGAATCTATAACTAGTGTCACAGGAAAGGTTCAAGACATAGACAGCAAGAAGAGTCAGTCTTTTTGTACTTAAGTCGGCATTGTGCCTTTTTTATTTAATTGCGATGAATTTTCTGTGTTTGATCGTCAATAAGAAGGTCAGAGGGATACAGTAAACCTGAAGTGAAGCATCGGAATCTATTACTAGTGTCACAGGAATGGTTCAAAACATTAACAGTAAGTAGAGTCAGTCTTCTAGTACTTTAGTCGGCATTGTGCCTTTTGTATTTAATTCCGATGCAATTTATGTGCCTCATCGTCAATAAGAAGGTCAGCGGGATACAGTAAACCTGAAGTGAAGCATCGGAATCTATAACTAGTGTCACAGGAATGGTTCAAAACATAGACAGTAAGAAGAGCCAGTCTTCTTGTACTTGAGTCGGAATTGTGCCTTTTGTAATTAATTCTGAATTTTTCTGTGCTTCAGCGTCATTAAGAAGGTCAGAGGGATACAGTAAACCTGCCGTGAAGCATCGGAATCTATGACTAGTGTCACAGGAATGGATCAAACCATAGACAGTAAGTAGAGTCAGTGTTCTTGTACTGAAGTCGGCATTGTGCCTTTTGTATTTAATTATAATGCCATTTCTGTGTTTCAACGTCAACAATAAGGTCAGATGGATACAGCAAACCTGAAGTGATGCATCGGAATCTATAACTAGTGTCACAGGAGTGGTTCAAAACATAGACAGTAAGAAAAGTCACTCTTCTTGTACTTATGTCGGCATTGTGCCTTTTCTAATTATCTAAGATGCAATTTCTGTGTTTCATCGTCAATAAGAAGGTGAAAGGGATACAGTAAACCTGAAGTGAAGCATCGGAATCTGTTACTAGTGTCACAGGAATGGTTGAAAGCATAGACAGTAAGAAGAGACAGTCTTCTTGTACTTAAGTCGGCATTGTGCCTTTTGTATATAATTCCGATGCAATTTCTGTGTTTCATCGTCAATAAGAAGCTCAGAGGGATACAGTAAACCTGAACTGAAGCACTGGAATCTATAACTAGTGTCACAGGAATCGTTCAAAACATAGACAGTAAGAAAAGTCAGTTTTCTTGTACTTAAGTCGGCATTGTGCCATTTGTATTTAGTTCCGTTGCAATTTCTGTGTTTCATCGTCAATAAGAAGGTCAGAGGGATACAGTAAACCTGGAGTGAAGCATCGGAATCTATAACTAGTGTCACAGGAAAGGTTCAAAACATAGACAGTAAGAAGAGTCAGTCTTCTTGTACTTTAGTCGGCATTGTGCCTTTTGTATTTAATTCCGATGCAATTTATGTGCCTCATCGTCAATAAGAAGGTCAGCTGGATACAGTAAACCTGAAGTGAAGCATCGGAATCTATAACTAGTGTCACAGGAATGGTTCAAACATAGACAGTATGAAGAGCCAGTCTTCTTGTACTTGAGTCGGAATTGTGCCTATTGTATTTAATTCAGAATTTTTCTGTGCTTGATCGTCAATAAGAAGGTCAGAGGGATACAGTAAACCTGAAGTGAAGCATCGGAATCTATAACTAGTGTCACAGGAATGGATTAAACCATAGACAGTAAGAAGGGTCAGTGTTCTTGTACTGAAGTCGGCATTGTGCCTTTTGTATTTAATTATGATGCCATTTCTGTGTTTCAACGTCAACAATAAGGTCAGAGGGATACAGAAAACCTGAAGTGAAGCATCGGAATCTATAACTAGTGTCACAGGAATGGTTCAAAGCATAGACAGTAAGAAGAGTCACTCTTCTTGTACTTAAGTCTTCATTGTGCCTTTTGTATTTAATTAAGTTGCAATTTCTGTGTTTCATCGTCAATAAGAAGGTGAAATTGATACAGTAAACCTGAAGTGAAGCATCGGAATCTATTACTAGTGTCACAGGAATGGTTCCAAACATAGACAGTAAGAAGAGTCAGTCTTCTTGTACTTAAGTCGGCATTGTGCCTTTTGTATATAATTCCGATGCAATTTCTGTGCTTCATCGTCAATAAGAAGCTCAGAGGGATACAGTAAACCTGAAGTGAAGCATCGGAATCTATAACTAGTGTCACAGGAATGGTTCAAACATAGACAGTAAGAAGAGTCAGTTTTCTTGTACTTAAGTCGGCATTGTGCCTTTTGTAATTAGTTCCGATGCAATTTCTGTGTTTCATCGTCAATAAGAAGGTCAAAGGGATACAGTAAACCTGAAGTGAAGCATCGGAATCTATAACTAGTGTCACAGGAAAGGTTCAAAACATAGACAGTAAGAAGAGTAAGTCTTTTTGTACTTAAGTCGGCATTGTGCCTTTTGTATTTAATTCCGATGCAATTTCTGTGTTTCATCGTCAATACGAAGGTCAGAGGGATACAGTAAACCTGAGGTGAAGCACCGGAATCTATAACTAGTGTCACAGGAATGGTTCAAAACATAGAGAGTAAGAAGGGTCAGTCTTCTTGTACTTAAGTCGGCATTGTGCCTTTTGTATTTAATTCCGATGCAATATATGTGTTTCTTCGTCAATAAGAAGGTCAGAGGGATACAGTAAACGTGAAGTGAAGCATCGGAATCTATAACTAGTGTCACAGGAATGGTTCAAAACATAGACAGTAAGAAGAACCAGTTTTCTTGTACTTGAGTCGGCATTGTGCCTTTTGTATTTAATTCCGATGCAATTTCTGTGTTTCATCGTCAATAAGAAGGTCAGAGGGATACAGTAAACCTGAAGTGAAGCATCGGAATCTATAACTAGTGTCACAAGAATGGTAGAAAACATTGACAGTAAGAAGAGCCAGTCTTCTTGTACTTGAGTCGGCATTGTGCCTTTTCTATTTAATTCCGATGCAATTTCTGTGTATCATCGTCAATAAGAAGGTCAGAGGGATACAGTAAACCTGAAGTGAAGCATCTGAATCTATAACTAGTGGCACAGGAATGGTTCTAACCATTGACAGTAAGAAGTGTCAGTGTTCTTGTACTGAAGTCGGCATTGTGCCTTTTGTATTTAATTAAGATGCAATTTCTGTGTTTCATCGTCAATAAGAGGGTTAAAGGGATACAGTAAACCTGAAGTGAAGCATCTGAATCTATAACTAGTGTCACAGAAATGGTGCAAAACATTGTAAGAAGAGTCAGTCTTCTTGTACTTAAGTCAACAATGTGCCTTTTGTATTTAATTCCGATGAAATTTCTGTGCTTCATAGTCAATAAGAAGGTCAGCTGGTTACAGTAAACCTGAAATGAGGCATCGGAATATATAACTAGTGTCACAGGAATGGTTCAAAACATAGACAGTAAGAAGAGCCAGTCTTCTTGTACTTGAGTCGGCATTGTGCCTTTTGTATTTAATTGCGATGAATTTTCTGTGTTGGTCGTCAATAAGAACGTCAGAGGGATACAGTAAACCTGAAGTGAAGCATCGGCATCTATAACTAGTGTCACAGGAATGGTTCAAAACATAGACAGTAAGAAGGGTCAGTCTTCTTGTACTTAAGTCGGCATTGTGCCTTTTGTATTTTATTCCGATGCAATATCTGTGTTTCTTCGTCAATAAGAAGGTCAGAGGGATACAGTAAACCTGAAGTGAAGTACTGGAATCTATAACTAGTGTCACAGAAATGGTTCAAATCATAGACAGTAAGAAGAACCAGTCTTCTTGTACTTGAGTCGGCATTGTGCCTTTTGTGTTTAATTCCGATGCAATTTCTGTGTTTCATCGTCAATAAGAAGGTCAGAGGGATACAGTAAACCTGAAGTGAAGCATCGGAATCTATAACTAGTGTCACAAGAATGGTAGCAAACATTGACAGTAAGAAGAGCCAGTCTTCTGGTACTTGAGTCGGCATTGTGTCTTTTGTATTTAATTCCGATGCAATTTCTGTGTTTCATCGTCAATAGGAAGGTCAGAGGGATACAATACACCTGACGTGAAGCATCGCAATCTATAACTCGTGTCACAGGAATGGTTCAAAACATAGACAGTAAGAAAGGTCAGTTTTCTTGTCCTTAAGTCGGCATTGTGCCCCTTGTATTTCATTCCGATGCAATTTCTGTGTTTCATCGTCAACAAGAATGTCAGAGGGATACAGTAAACCTGAAGTGAAGCATCGGAATCTATAACTAGTGGCACAGGAATGGTTCTAACAATTGACAGTAAGAAGAGTCAGTGTTCTTGTACTGAAGTCGGCATTGTGCCTTTTGTATTTAATTAAGATGCAATTTCTGTGTTTCATCGTCAATAAGACGGTCAGAGGGATACAGTAAACCTGAAGTCAAGCATCGGAATCTATAACTAGTGTCACAGAAATGGTGCAAAACAAAGTAAGCAGAGTCAGTCTTTTTGTACTTAAGTCGACAATGTGCCTTTTGCATTTAATTCCGATGCAATATCTGTGCTTCATAGTCAATAAGTAGGTCAGCTGGTTACAGTAAACCTGAAGTAAAGCATCGGAATATATAACTAGTGTCACAGGAATGGTTCAAACCATAGACAGTAAGAAGAGCCAGTCTTCTTGTACTTGAGTCGGCATTGTGCCTTTTGTATTTAATTGCGATGAATTTTCTGTGTTTGATCGTCAATAAGAAGGTCAGAGGGATACAGTTAACCTGAAGTGAAGCATCGGAATCTATTACTAGTGTCACAGGAATGGTTCAAAACATAGACAGTAAGAAGAGCCAGTCTTCTTGTACTTGAGTCGGCATTGTCCCTTTTGTATTTAATTCCGATGAATTTTCTGTGCTTGATCGTCAATAAGCCGGTCAGAGGGATACAGTAAACCTGAAGTGAAGCATGGGGATCTATAACTAGTGTCACAGGAATGGATCAAACCATAGACAGTAAGAAGAGTCAGTGTTCTTGTACTGAAGTCGGCATTGTGCCTTTCGTATTTAATTAAGATGCCATTTCTGTGTTTCAACGTCAACAATAAGGTCAGAGGGGTACAGTAAACCTGAAGTGAAGCATCGGAATCTATAACTAGTGTCACAGGAATGGTTCAAAACATATACAGTAAGAAGAGTCAGTCTTCTTGTACTTAAGTCGGCATTGTGCCTTTTGTATATAATTCCGATGCAATTTCTGTGTTTCATCGTCAATAAGAAGCTCAGAGGGATACAGTAAACCTGAAGTGAAGCATCGAAATCTATAACTAGTGTCACAGGAATGGTTCAAAACATTGACAGTAAGAAGGGCCAGTCTTCTTGTACTTGAGTCGGCATTGTGCCTTTTGTATTTAATTCCGATACAATTTCTGTGTTTCACTGTCAATAAGAAGGTCAGAGGGATACAGTACACTTGACGAGAAGCATCGACATCTATAACTAGTGTCACAGGAATGGTTCAAAACATAGACAGTAAGAAGGGTCAGTCTTCTTGTACTTAAGTCGGCATTGTGCCTTTTGTAGTTTATTCCGATGCAATATCTGTGTTTCTTCGTCAATAAGAAGGTCAGAGGGATACAGTAAACCTGAAGTGAAGTATCGGAATCTATAACAAGTGTCACAGAAATGGTTCAAAACATAGACAGTAAGAAGAACCAGTCTTCTTGTACTTGAGTCGGAATTGTGCCTTTTGTGTTTAATTCCGATGCAATTTCTGTGTTTCATCGTCAATAAGGAGGTCAGAGGGATACAGTAAACCTGAAGTGAATCATCGGAATCTATAACTAGTGTCACAAGAATGGTAGATAACATTGGCAGTAAGAAGAGCCAGGCTTCTTGTATTTGAGTCGGCATTGTGCCTTTTGTATTTAATTCCGATGCAATTTCTGTGTTTCATCGTCAATAAGAAGGTCAGAGGGATACAGTACACCTGACGTGAAGCATCGGAATCTATAACTAGTGTCACAGGAATGGTTCAAAACATAGACAGTATGAAAGGTCAGTTTTCTTGTTCTTAAGTCGGCATTGTGCCCTTTGTATTTCATTCCGATGCAATTTCTGTGTTTCATCGTCAATAAGAATGTCAGAGGGATACAGTAAACCTGAAGTCCAGCATCGGAATCTATAACTAGTGTCACAGAAATGGTGCAAAACATAGTAAGAACAGTCAGTCTTCTTGTACTTAAGTCGACAATGTCCCTTTTGTATTTAATTCCGATGCAATATCTGTGCTTTATAGTCAATAAGTATGTCAGCTGGTTACAGTAAACCTGAAGTGAAGCATCGGAATATATAACTTGTGTCACAGGAATGGTTCAAACCATAGACAGTAAGGATAGCCATTCTTCTTGTACTTGAGTCGGCATTGTGCCTTTTGTATTTAATTGCGATGAATTTTCTGTGTTTGATCGTCAATAAGAAGGTCAGAGGGATACAGTTAACCTGAAGTGAAGCATCGGAATCTATTACTAGTGTCACAGGAATGGTTCAAAACATAGACAGTAAGAAGAGTCAGTTTTCTTGTACTTTAGTCGGCATTGTGCCTTATGTATTTAATTACGATGCAATTTCTGTGTTTCATCGTCAATAAGAAGGTCAGCTGGATTCAGTAAACCTGAAGTGAAGCAACGGAATCTATAACTAGTGTCACAGGAATGGATGAAAACATTAACAGTAAGCAGAGTCAGTCTTCTTGTACTTTAGTCGGCATTGTGCCTTTTGTATTTAATTCCGATGCAATTTTTGTGCTTCATCGTCAATAAGAAGGTCAGCTGGATACAGTAAACCTGAAGTGAGGCATCGGAATCTATAACTAGTGTCACAGGAATGGTTCAAAACGTAGACAGTAAGAAGAGCCAGTCTTCTTGTACTTGAGTCGGCATTGTCCCTTTTGTATTTAATTACGATGAATTTTCTGTGCTTGATCGTCAATAAGACGGTCAGAGGGATACAGTAAACCTGAAGTGAAGCATCGGGATCTATAACTAGTGTCACAGGAATGGTTCAAACCATAGACAGTAAGAAGAGTCAGTGTTCTTGTACTGAAGTCGGCATTGTGCCTTTTGTATTTAATTAAGATGCCATTTCTGTGTTTCAACGTCAACAATGAGGTCAGAGTGATACAGTAAACCTGAAGTGAGGCATCGGAATCTATAACTAGTGTCACAGGAATGGTTCAAAACATATACAGTAAGAAGAGTCACTCTTCTTGTACTTAAGTCGGCATTGTGCCTTTTGTATTTAATTAAGATGCAATTTCCATGTTTCATCGTCAATAAGAAGGTGAAAGGGATACAGTACACCTGAAGTGAAGCATCGGAATCTATAACTAGTGTCACAGGAATGTTTAAAAACATAGACAGTAAGAAGAGTCAGTCTTCTTGTACTTAAGTCGGCATTGTGCCTTTTGTATATAATTCCGATGCAATTTCTGTGTTTCATCGTCAATAAGAAGCTCAGAGGGATACAGTAAACCTGAAGTGAAGCATCGAAATCTATAACTAGTGTCACATGAATGGTTCAAAACATTGACAGTAAGAAGAGCCAGTCTTCTTGTACTTGAGTCGGCATTGTGCCTTTTGTATTTAATTAAGATGCAATTTCTGTGTTTCATCGTCAATAAGACGGTCAGAGGGATACAGTAAACCTGAAGTGAAGCATCGGAATCTATAACTAGTGTCACAGAAATGGTGCAAAACATAGTAAGAAGAGTCAGTCTTCTTGTACTTAAGTCGACAATGTGCCTTTTGTATTTAATTCCGATGCAATATCTGTGCTTCATAGTCAATAAGTAGGTCAGCTGGTTACAGTAAACCTGAAGTGAAGCATCGGAATATATAACTAGTGTCACAGGAATGGTTCAAACCATAGACAGTAAGAAGAGCCAGTCTTCTTGTACTTGAGTCGGCATTGTGCCTTTTGTGTTTGATTGCGATGAATTTTCTGTGTATGATCGTCAATAAGAAGGTCAGAGGGATACAGTTAACCTGAAGTGAAGCATCGGAATCTATTACTAGTGTCACAGGAATGGTTCAAAACATAGACAGTAAGAAGAGTCAGTTGTACTTAAGTCGGCATTGTGCCTTATGTATTTAATTACGATGCAATTTCTGTGTTTCATCGTCAATAAGAAGTTCAGCTGGATTCAGTAAACCTGAAGTGAAGCATCGGAATCTATAACTAGTGTCACAGGAATGGATCAAAACATTAACAGTAAGTAGAGTCAGTCTTCTTGTACTTTAGTCGGCATTGTGCCTTTTGTATTTCATTCCGATGCAATTTTTGTGCTTCATCGTCAATAAGAAGGTCAGCTGGATACAGTAAACCTGAAGTAAAGCATCGGAATATATAACTAGTGTCACAGGAATGGTTCAAACCATAGACAGTAAGAAGAGCCAGTCTTCTTGTACTTGAGTCGGCATTGTGCCTTTTGTATTTAATTGCGATGAATTTTCTGTGTTTGATCGTCAATAAGAAGGTCAGAGGGACACAGTTAACCTGAAGTGAAGCATCGGAATCTATTACTAGTGTCACAGGAATGGTTCAAAACATAGACAGTAAGAAGAGCCAGTCTTCTTGTACTTGAGTCGGCATTGTCCCTTTTGTATTTAATTCCGATGAATTTTCTGTGCTTGATCGTCAATAAGACGGTCAGAGGGATACAGTAAACCTGAAGTGAAGCATCGGGATCTATAACTAGTGTCACAGGAATGGATCACACCATAGACAGTAAGAAGAGTCAGTGTTCTTGTACTGAAGTCGGCATTGTGCCTTTTGTATTTAATTAAGATGCCATTTCTGTGTTTCAACGTCAACAATAAGGTCAGAGGGGTACAGTAAACCTGAAGTGAAAGATCGGAATCCATAACTAGTGTCACAGGAATGGTTCAAAACATAGACAGTAAGAAGGGTCAGCCTTCTTGTACTTAAGTCGGCATTGTGCCTTTTGTATATAATTCCGATGCAATTTCTGTGTTTCATCGTCAATAAGAAGCTCTGAGGGATACAGTAAACCTGAAGTGAAGCATCGGAATCTATAACTAGTGTCACAGGAATGGTTCAAAACATAGAGAGTAAGAAGAGTCTGTCTTTTTGTACTTAAGTCGGCATTGTGCCTTTTATATTTAATTCCGATGCAATTTCTGTGTTTCATCGTCAATACGACGATCAGAGGGATACAGTAAACCTGAAGTGAAGCATCGACATCTATAACTAGTGTCACAGGAATGGTTCAAAACATAGACAGTAAGAAGGGTCAGTCTTCTTGTACTTAAGTCGGCATTGTGCCTTTTGTATTTTATTCCGATGCAATATCTGTGTTTCTTGGTCAATAAGAAGGTCAGAGGGATACAGTAAACCTGAAGTGAAGTACCGGAATCTATAACTAGTGTCACAGAAATGGTTCAAATCATAGACAGTAAGAAGAACCAGTCTTCTTGTACTTGAGTCGGCATTGTGCCTTTTGTGATTAATTCCGATGCAATTTCTGTGTTTCATCGTCAATAAGAAGGTCAGAGGGATACAGTAAACCTGAAGTGAAGCATCGGAATCTATAACTAGTGTCACAAGAATGGTAGCAAACATTGACAGTAAGAAGAGCCAGTCTTCTTGTACTTGAGTCGGCATTGTGCCTTTTGTATTTAATTCCGATGCAATTTCTGTGTTTCATCGTCAATAGGAAGGTCAGAGAGATACAATACACCTGACGTGAAGCATCGCAATCTATAACTCGTGTCACAGGAATGGTTCAAAACATAGACAGTAAGAAAGGTCAGTTTTCTTGTTCTTAAGTCGGCATTGTGCCCCTTGTATTTCATTCCGATGCAATTTCTGTGTTTCATCGTCAATAAGAATGTCAGAGGGATACAGTTAACCTGAAGTGAAGCATCGGAATCTATAACTAGTGGCACAGGAATGGTTCTAACAATTGACAGTAAGAAGAGTCAGTGTTCTTGTACTGAAGTCGGCATTGTGCCTTTTGTATTTAATTAAGATGCAATTTCTGTGTTTCATCGTCAATAAGACGGTCAGAGGGATACAGTAAACCTGAAGTCAAGCATCGGAATCTATAACTAGTGTCACAGAAATGGTGCAAAACAAAGTAAGCAGAGTCAGTCTTTTTGTACTTAAGTCGACAATGTGCCTTTTGTATTTAATTCCGATGCAATATCTGTGCTTCATAGTCAATAAGTAGGTCAGCTGGTTACAGTAAACCTGAAGTAAAGCATCGGATAATATAACTAGTGTCACAGGAATGGTTCAAACCATAGACAGTAAGATGAGCCAGTCTTCTTGTACTTGAGTCGGCATTGTGCCTTTTGTATTTAATTGCGATGAATTTTCTGTGTTTGATCGTCAATAAGAAGGTCAGAGGGATACAGTAAACCTGAAGTGAAGCATCGGAATCTATTACTAGTGTCACAGGAATGGTTCAAAACATAGACAATAAGAAGAGCCAGTCTTCTTGTACTTGAGTCGGCATTGTCCCTTTTGTATTTAATTCCGATGAATTTTCTGTGCTTGATCGTCAATAAGACGGTCAGAGGGATACAGTAAACCTGAAGTGAAGCATCGGGATCTATAACTAGTGTCACAGGAATGGATCAAACCATAGACAGTAAGAAGAGTCAGTGTTCTTGTACTGAAGTCGGCATTGTGCCTTTTGTATTTAATTAAGATGCCATTTCTGTGTTTCAACGTCAACAATAAGGTCAGAGTGATACAGTAAACCTGAAGTGAGGCATCGGAATCTATAACTAGTGTCACAGGAATGGTTCAAAACATATACAGTAAGAAGAGTCACTCTTCTTGTACTTAAGTCGGCATTGTGCCTTTTGTATTTAATTAAGATGCAATTTCCATGTTTCATCGTCAATAAGAAGGTGAAAGGGATACAGTACACCTGAAGTGAAGCATCGGAATCTATAACTAGTGTCACAGGAATGTTTAAAAACATAGACAGTAAGAAGAGTCAGTCTTCTTGTACTTAAGTCGGCATTGTGCCTTTTGTATATAATTCCGATGCAATTTCTGTGTTTCATCGTCAATAAGAAGCTCAGAGGGATACAGTAAACCTGAAGTGAAGCATCGAAATCTATAACTAGTGTCACATGAATGGTTCAAAACATTGACAGTAAGAAGAGCCAGTCTTCTTGTACTTGAGTCGGCATTGTGCCTTTTGTATTTAATTAAGATGCAATTTCTGTGTTTCATCGTCAATAAGACGGTCAGAGGGATACAGTAAACCTGAAGTGAAGCATCGGAATCTATAACTAGTGTCACAGAAATGGTGCAAAACATAGTAAGAAGAGTCAGTCTTCTTGTACTTAAGTCGACAATGTGCCTTTTGTATTTAATTCCGATGCAATATCTGTGCTTCATAGTCAATAAGTAGGTCAGCTGGTTACAGTAAACCTGAAGTGAAGCATCGGAATATATAACTAGTGTCACAGGAATGGTTCAAACCATAGACAGTAAGAAGAGCCAGTCTTCTTGTACTTGAGTCGGCATTGTGCCTTTTGTGTTTAATTGCGATGAATTTTCTGTGTATGATCGTCAATAAGAAGGTCAGAGGGATACAGTTAACCTGAAGTGAAGCATCGGAATCTATTACTAGTGTCACAGGAATGGTTCAAAACATAGACAGTAAGAAGAGTCAGTTGTACTTAAGTCGGCATTGTGCCTTATGTATTTAATTACGATGCAATTTCTGTGTTTCATCGTCAATAAGAAGTTCAGCTGGATTCAGTAAACCTGAAGTGAAGCATCGGAATCTATAACTAGTGTCACAGGAATGGATCAAAACATTAACAGTAAGTAGAGTCAGTCTTCTTGTACTTTAGTCGGCATTGTGCCTTTTGTATTTCATTCAGATGCAATTTTTGTGCTTCATCGTCAATAAGAAGGTCAGCTGGATACAGTAAACCTGAAGTAAAGCATCGGAATATATAACTAGTGTCACAGGAATGGTTCAAACCATAGACAGTAAGAAGAGCCAGTCTTCTTGTACTTGAGTCGGCATTGTGCCTTTTGTATTTAATTGCGATGAATTTTCTGTGTTTGATCGTCAATAAGAAGGTCAGAGGGACACAGTTAACCTGAAGTGAAGCATCGGAATCTATTACTAGTGTCACAGGAATGGTTCAAAACATAGACAGTAAGAAGAGCCAGTCTTCTTGTACTTGAGTCGGCATTGTCCCTTTTGTATTTAATTCCGATGAATTTTCTGTGCTTGATCGTCAATAAGACGGTCAGAGGGATACAGTAAACCTGAAGTGAAGCATCGGGATCTATAACTAGTGTCACAGGAATGGATCACACCATAGACAGTAAGAAGAGTCAGTGTTCTTGTACTGAAGTCGGCATTGTGCCTTTTGTATTTAATTAAGATGCCATTTCTGTGTTTCAACGTCAACAATAAGGTCAGAGGGGTACAGTAAACCTGAAGTGAAAGATCGGAATCCATAACTAGTGTCACAGGAATGGTTCAAAACATAGACAGTAAGAAGGGTCAGCCTTCTTGTACTTAAGTCGGCATTGTGCCTTTTGTATATAATTCCGATGCAATTTCTGTGTTTCATCGTCAATAAGAAGCTCTGAGGGATACAGTAAACCTGAAGTGAAGCATCGGAATCTATAACTAGTGTCACAGGAATGGTTCAAAACATAGAGAGTAAGAAGAGTCTGTCTTTTTGTACTTAAGTCGGCATTGTGCCTTTTATATTTAATTCCGATGCAATTTCTGTGTTTCATCGTCAATACGACGATCAGAGGGATACAGTAAACCTGAAGTGAAGCATCGACATCTATAACTAGTGTCACAGGAATGGTTCAAAACATAGACTGTAAGAAGGGTCAGTCTTCTTGTACTTAAGTCGGCATTGTGCCTTTTGTATTTTATTCCGATGCAATATCTGTGTTTCTTGGTCAATAAGAAGGTCAGAGGGATACAGTAAACCTGAAGTGAAGTACCGGAATCTATAACTAGTGTCACAGAAATGGTTCAAATCATAGACAGTAAGAAGAACCAGTCTTCTTGTACTTGAGTCGGCATTGTGCCTTTTGTGTTTAATTCCGATGCAATTTCTGTGTTTCATCGTCAATAAGAAGGTCAGAGGGATACAGTAAACCTGAAGTGAAGCATCGGAATCTATAACTAGTGTCACAAGAATGGTAGCAAACATTGACAGTAAGAAGAGCCAGTCTTCTTGTACTTGAGTCGGCATTGTGCCTTTTGTATTTAATTCCGATGCAATTTCTGTGTTTCATCGTCAATAGGAAGGTCAGAGAGATACAATACACCTGACGTGAAGCATCGCAATCTATAACTCGTGTCACAGGAATGGTTCAAAACATAGACAGTAAGAAAGGTCAGTTTTCTTGTTCTTAAGTCGGCATTGTGCCCCTTGTATTTCATTCCGATGCAATTTCTGTGTTTCATCGTCAATAAGAATGTCAGAGGTATACAGTAAACCTGAAGTGAAGCATCGGAATCTATAACTAGTGGCACAGGAATGGTTCTAACAATTGACAGTAAGAAGAGTCAGTGTTCTTGTACTGAAGTCGGCATTGTGCCTTTTGTATTTAATTAAGATGCAATTTCTGTGTTTCATCGTCAATAAGACGGTCAGAGGGATACAGTAAACCTGAAGTCAAGCATCGGAATCTATAACTAGTGTCACAGAAATGGTGCAAAACAAAGTAAGCAGAGTCAGTCTTTTTGTACTTAAGTCGACAATGTGCCTTTTGTATTTAATTCCGATGCAATATCTGTGCTTCATAGTCAATAAGTAGGTCAGCTGGTTACAGTAAACCTGAAGTAAAGCATCGGATAATATAACTAGTGTCACAGGAATGGTTCAAACCATAGACAGTAAGATGAGCCAGTCTTCTTGTACTTGAGTCGGCATTGTGCCTTTTGTATTTAATTGCGATGAATTTTCTGTGTTTGATCGTCAATAAGAAGGTCAGAGGGATACAGTTAACCTGAAGTGAAGCATCGGAATCTATTACTAGTGTCACAGGAATGGTTCAAAACATAGACAATAAGAAGAGCCAGTCTTCTTGTACTTGAGTCGGCATTGTCCCTTTTGAATTTAATTCCGATGAATTTTCTGTGCTTGATCGTCAATAAGACGGTCAGAGGGATACAGTAAACCTGAAGTGAAGCATCGGGATCTATAACTAGTGTCACAGGAATGGATCAAACCATAGACAGTAAGAAGAGTCAGTGTTCTTGTACTGAAGTCGGCATTGTGCCTTTTGTGTTTAATTAAGATGCCATTTCTGTGTTTCAACGTCAACAATAAGGTCAGAGGGGTACAGTAAACCTGAAGTGAAGCATCGGAATCTATAACTAGTGTCACAGGAATGGTTCAAAACATATACAGTAAGAAGAGTCACTCTTCTTGTACTTAAGTCGGCATTGTGCCTTTTGTATTTAATTAAGATGCAATTTCTGTGTTTCATCGTCAATAAGAAGGTGAAAGGGATACAGTAAACCTGAAGTGAAGCATCGGAATCAATAACTAGTGTCACAGGAATGTTTAAAAACATAGACAGTAAGATGAGTCAGTCTTCTTGTACTTAAGTCGGCATTGTGCCTTTTGTATATAATTCCGATGCAATTTCTGTGTTTCATCGTCAATAAGAAGCTCAGAGGGATACATTAAACCTGAAGTGAAGCATCGAAATCTATAACTAGTGTCACAGGAATGGTTCAAAACATTGACAGTAAGAAGGGCCAGTCTTCTTGTACTTGAGTCGGCATTGTGCCTTTTGTATTTAATTCCGATACAATTTCTGTGTTTCACTGTCAATAAGAAGGTCAGAGGGATACAGTACACTTGACGAGAAGCATCGACATCTATAACTAGTGTCACAGGAATGGTTCAAAACATAGACAGTAAGAAGAACCAGTCTTCTTGTACTTGAGTCGGAATTGTGCCTTTTGTGTTTAATTCCGATGCAATGTCTGTGTTTCATCGTCAATAAGAAGGTCAGAGGGATACAGTAAACCTGAAGTGAAGCATCGGAATCTATAACCAGTGTCACAAGAATGGTAGATAACATTGACAGTAAGAAGAGCCAGTCTTCTTGTATTTGAGTCGGCATTGTGCCTTTTGTATTTAATTCCGATGCAATTTCTGTGTTTCATCGTCAATAAGAAGGTCAGAGGGATACAGTACACCTGACGTGAAGCATCGGAATCTATAACTAGTGTCACAGGAATGGTTCAAAACATAGACAGTATGAAAGGTCAGTTTTCTTGTTCTTAAGTCGGCATTGTGCCCTTTGTATTTCATTCCGATGCAATTTCTGTGTTTCATCGTCAATAAGAATGTCAGAGGGATACAGTAAACCTGAAGTCAAGCATCGGAATCTATAACTAGTGTCTCAGAAATGGTGCAAAACATAGTAAGAACAGTCAGTCTTCTTGTACTTAAGTCGACAATGTCCCTTTTGTATTTAATTCCGATGCAATATCTGTGCTTTATAGTCAATAAGTATGTCAGCTGGTTACAGTAAACCCGAAGTGAAGCATCGGAATATATAACTTGTGTCACAGGAATGGTTCAAACCATAGACAGTAAGGATAGCCATTCTTCTTGTACTTGAGTCGGCATTGTGCCTTCTGTATTTAATTGCGATGAATTTTCTGTGTTTGATCGTCAATAAGAAGGTCAGAGGGATACAGTTAACCTGAAGTGAAGCATCGGAAACTATTACTAGTGTCACAGGAATGGTTCAAAACATAGACAGTAAGAAGAGTCAGTTTTCTTGTACTTTAGTCGGCATTGTGCCTTATGTATTTAATTACGATGCAATTTCTGTGTTTCATCGTCAATAAGAAGGTCAGCTGGATTCAGTAAACCTGAAGTGAAGCAACGGAATCTATAACTAGTGTCACAGGAATGGATCAAAACATTAACAGTAAGCAGAGTCAGTCTTCTTGTACTTTAGTCGGCATTGTGCCTTTTGTATTTAATTCCGATGCAATTTTTGTGCTTCATCGTCAATGAGAAGGTCAGCTGGATACAGTAAACCTGAAGTGAGGCATCGGAATCTATAACTAGTGTCACAGGAATGGTTCAAAACGTAGACAGTAAGAAGAGCCAGTCTTCTTGTACTTGAGTCGGCATTGTCCCTTTTGTATTTAATTACGATGAATTTTCTGTGCTTGATCGTCAATAAGACGGTCAGAGGGATACAGTAAACCTGAAGTGAAGCATCGGGATCTATAACTAGTGTCACAGGAATGGTTCAAACCATAGACAGTAAGAAGAGTCAGTGTTCTTGTACTGAAGTCGGCATTGTGCCTTTTGTATTTAATTAAGATGCCATTTCTGTGTTTCAACGTCAACAATAAGGTCAGAGTGATACAGTAAACCTGAAGTGAGGCATCGGAATCTATAACTAGTGTCACAGGAATGGTTCAAAACATATACAGTAAGAAGAGTCACTCTTCTTGTACTTAAGTCGGCATTGTGCCTTTTGTATTTAATTAAGATGCAATTTCCATGTTTCATCGTCAATAAGAAGGTGAAAGGGATACAGTAAACCTGAAGTGAAGCATCGGAATCTATAACTAGTGTCACAGGAATGTTTAAAAACATAGACAGTAAGAAGAGTCAGTCTTCTTGTACTTAAGTCGGCATTGTGACTTTTGTATATAATTCCGATGCAATTTCTGTGTTTCATCGTCAATAAGAAGCTCAGAGGGATACAGTAAACCTGAAGTGAAGCATCGAAATCTATAACTAGTGTCACATGAATGGTTCAAAACATTGACAGTAAGAAGAGCCAGTCTTCTTGTACTTGAGTCGGCATTGTGCCTTTTGTATTTAATTAAGATGCAATTTCTGTGTTTCATCGTCAATAAGACGGTCAGAGGGATACAGTAAACCTGAAGTGAAGCATCGGAATCTATAACTAGTGTCACAGAAATGGTGCAAAACATAGTAAGAAGAGTCAGTCTTCTTGTACTTAAGTCGACAATGTGCCTTTTGTATTTAATTCCGATGCAATATCTGTGCTTCATAGTCAATAAGTAGGTCAGCTGGTTACAGTAAACCTGAAGTGAAGCATCGGAATATATAACTAGTGTCACAGGAATGGTTCAAACCATAGACAGTAACAAGAGCCAGTCTTCTTGTACTTGAGTCGGCATTGTGCCTTTTGTGTTTAATTGCGATGAATTTTCTGTGTATGATCGTCAATAAGAAGGTCAGAGGGATACAGTTAACCTTAAGTGAAGCATCGGAATCTATAACTAGTGTCACAGGAATGGATCAAAACATTAACAGTAAGTAGAGTCAGTCTTCTTGTACTTTAGTCGGCATTGTGCCTTTTGTATTTCATTCCGATGCAATTTTTGTGCTTCATCGTCAATAAGAAGGTCAGCTGGATACAGTAAACCTTAAGTGAGGCATCGGAATCTGTAACTAGTGTCACAGGAATGGTTCAAAACATAGACAGTAAGAAGAGCCAGTCTTCTTGTACTTGAGTCGGCATTGTCCCTTTTGTATTTAATTCCGATGATTTTTCTGTGCTTGATCGTCAATAAGACGGTCAGAGGGATACAGTAAACCTGAAGTGATGCATCGGGATCTATAACTAGTGTCACAGGAATGGTTCAAACCATAGACAATAAGAAGAGTCAGTGTTCTTGTACTGAAGTCGGCATTGTGCCTTTTGTATTTCATTAAGATGCCATTTCTGTGTTTCAACGTCAACAATAAGGTCAGAGGGATACAGTAAACCTGAAGTGAAGCATCGGAATCTATAACTAGTGTCACAGGAATGGTTCAAACATAGACAGTAAGAAGAGTCAGATTTCTTGTACTTAAGTCGGCATTGTGCCTTTTGTATTTAATTCCAATGCAATTTCTGTGTTTCAACGTCAATAAGAAGGTCAGAGGGATACAGTAAACCTGAAGTGAGGCATCTGAATCTATAACTAGTGTCACAGGAATGGTTCAAAGCATAGACAGTAAGAAGAGTTAGTCTTTTTGTACTTAAGTTGGCATTGTGCCTTTTGTATTTAATTCCGATGCGATTTCTGTGTTTCATCGTCAATACGAAGGTCAGAGGGATACAGTAAACCTGAAGTGAAGCATCGGATTGTATAACTAGTGTCACAGGAATGGTTCAAAACTTAGACAGTAAGAAGGGTCAGTCCTCTTGTACTTAACTCGGCATTGTGCATTTTGTATTTAATTCCGATGCAATATATGTGTTTCTTCGTCAATAAGAAGGTCAGAGGGATACAGTAAACCAGAAATGAAGCATCGGAATCTAAAACCGGTCTCAGAGGAAAGGTTGAAAACAGAGACAGTAAGAAGAGCCAGTCTTCTTGTACATGAGTCGGCATTGTGCCTTTTGTATTTAATTCCGAGGCAATTTCTTTGTTTCATCGTCAATAAGAAGGTCAGGTGGATACAGTAAACATGAAGTGAAGCATCGGAATCTATTACTAGTGTCACAGGAATGGTTCAAACATAGACAGGAAGTATAGCCAGTCTTCTTGTACTTGAGTCGGCATTGTGACTTTTGTATTTAATTCCGATGCAATTTCTGTGCTTCATCGTCAATACGACGGTCAGAGGGATACAGTAAACCTGAAGTGAAGCATCGGAATCTATAACTAGTGTCACAGGAATGGTTCAAAACATAGACAGTAAGAAGAGTTAGTCATCTAGTACTTAAGTCGGCATTGTGCCTTTTGTATTTAATTCCTATGCATTTTCTGTGTTTCATCGTCAATAAGAGGGTCAGAGGGATACAGTAAACCTGAAGTGATGCATCGGAATCTATAACTAGTGTCACAGGAATGGTTCAAATCATAGATATTAAGAAGAGTCTGTTTTCTTGGACTTAAGTCGGCATTGTTCCTTTTCTATTTAATTCCGATGCAATTTCTGTGTTTCATCGTCAATAAGAAGGTCAGAGGGATATTGTAAACCTGAAGTGAAGCATCGGAATCTATAACTAGTGTCACAGGAATGGTTCAAAACATAGACAGTAAGAAGAGTCAGTCTTCTAGTACTTAAGTCAGCATTGTGCTTTTTGTATTTAATTCCTATGCAATTTCTGTGTTTCATCGTCAATAAGAAGGTCAGAGGGATACAGTAAACCTGAAGTCAAGCATCGGAATCTATAACTAGTGTGATAGGAATGGTTCAAAACATAGATATTAAGAAGAGTCTGTTTTCTGGTACTTATGTCGGCATTGTTCCTTCTCTATTTAATTCCGATGCAATTTCTGTGTTTGATCGTCAATAAGGAGGTCAGAGGGATGAAGTAAACCTGAAGTGAACCATCGGAATCTATAACTAGTGTCACAGGAATGGTTCAAAACATTGACAGTAAGAAAAGTCAGTCTTTTAGTACTTAAGTCGGCATTGTGCCTTTTGTATTTAATTCCGATGCAATTTCTGTGTTTCATTGTCAGTACGAAGGTCAGAGGGATACAGTAAACCTGAAGTCAAGCATCGGTATCTATAACTAGTGTCACAGGAATGGTTCAAACCATAGACAGTAAGAAGAGCCAATTTTCTTGTACTTAAGTAGGCATTGTGCCTTTTGTATTTAGTTCTGAAGCAATTTCTGTGTTTCATCGTCAATAAGAAGGTCAGAGGGATACAGTAAACCTGAAGTGAACCCTCGGAAGCTATAATTAGTGTCACAGAAATGGTTCAAAATATTAACAGTAAGAAGAGTCAATTTTCTTGTCCTTGGGTCGGCATTGTGCCTTTTGTATTTAATTCCGATGCAATTTCTGTGTTTCATCGTCAATAAGAAGGTCAGAGGGATACAGTAAACCTGAAGTGAAGCATCAGAATCTATAACTAGTGTCACAGGAATGGTACAAAACATAGACAGTAAGAAGAGTCAGTTTTCTTGTACATAAGTTGGCATTGTGCCTTTTGTATGTAATTCCGATGCACTTTCTGCGTATCATCTTCAATACGAAGGACAGAGGGATACAGTAAACCTGAAAGGAAGCATCTGAATCTAAAACCGGTCTCACAGGAAAGGTTCAAAACATGGACAGTAAGAAGAGCCAGTCTCCTTGTTGTTGAGTCGGCATTGTGCCTTTTGTGTTTAATTCCGATGCAATTTCTGTGTTTCATCGTCAGTACGACGGTCAGAGGGATACAGTAAACCTGAAGTGAAGCATCGGAATCTATAACTAGTGTCAGAGGAATGGTTCAAAACAGAGACAGTAAGAAGAGTCAGTTTTCTCGTACTTAAGTCGGCATTGTGCTTTTGTATGTAATTACGATGCAATTTCAGTGTTTCATCGTCAATAAGAAGGTCAGAGGGATATAGTAAACCTGAAGTGAAGCATCGGAATCTATAACTAGTGTCACAGGAATGGTTCAAAACATAGACAGTAAGAAGAGTCAATTTTCTTGTACTTAAGTCGGAATTGTGCCATTTCTATTTAATTCCGTTGAAATTTCAGTGTTGCGGCGTCAATAATAAAGTCCAAGGAATACAGTAAACCTGAAGTGAAGCATCGGAATCTAAAACCGGTCTCAGAGGATAGGTTGAAAACAGAGACAGTAAGAAGAGCCAGTCTTCTTGTACATGAGTCGGCATTGTGCCTTTTGTATTTAATTCCGATGCAATTTCTGTGTTTCATCGTCAATAAGAAGGTCAGCTGGATACAGTAATCCTGAAGTGAAGCATCGGAATCTATAACTAGAGTCACAGGAATGGTTCAAAAATAGACAGGAAGTATGGCCAGTCTTCTTGTACTTAAGTCGGCCTTGTGCCTTTTGTATTTAATTCCGATGCAATTTCTGTGTTTCATCGTCAATACGACGGTCAGAGGGATACAGTAAACCTGAAGTGAAGCATCGGAATCTATAACTAGTGGCACAGGAATGGTTCAAAACATAGCCAGTAAGAAGAGTCAGTTTTCTTGTACTTTAGTCGGCATTGTGCCTTTTGTTTTTAATTAAGATGCAATTTCTGTGTTTCATTGTCAATAATAACGTCAGAGGGATACAGTAAACCTGAAGTGAAGCATCGGAATCTATAACTAGTGTCACATGAATGTTTCAAAACATAGACAGTAAGAAGGGTCAGTCTTCTTGTACTTAAGTCGGCATTGTGCCTTTTGTATTTAATTCCGATGCAATATATGTGTTTTTTCGTCAATAAGAAGGTCAGAGGGATACAGTAAACCAGAAGTGAAGCATCGGAATCTATAATTAGTGTCACAGAAATGGTTCAAAACATAGACAGTAAGAAGAGCCAGTCTTCTTGTACTTGAGTCGGCATTGTGCCTATTGTATTTAATTCCGATGCAATTTCTGTGTTTCATCGTCAACAAGAAGGTCAGAGGGATACAGTAAACCTGAAGAGAAGCATCGGAATCTAAAACCGGTCTCAGAGGAAAGGTTGAAAACAGAGACAGGAAGTAGAGCCAGTCTTCTTGTACATGAGTCGGCATTGTGCCTTTTGTATTTAATTCCGATGCAATTTCTGTGTTTCATCGTCAATAAGAAGGTCAGCTGGATACATTAAACCTGAAGTGAAGCATCGGAATCTATTACTAGTGTCACAGGAATGGTTCAAAACATAGACAGGACGTATAGCCAGTCTTCTTGTACTTGAGTCGGCATTGTGACTTTTGTATTTAATTACGATGCAGTTTCAGTGTTTCATCGTCAATACGAAGGTCAGAGGGATACAGTAAACCTGAAGTGAAGCATCCGAAGCTATAACTAGTGTCACAGGAATGGTTCAAACCATAGACAGTAAGATGTGTCAGTTTTCTTGTACTTAAGTCGGCATTGTGCCTTTTGTATTTAATTCCGATGCAATTTCTGTGTTTCATCGTCAATAAAAAGGTCAGCTGGATACAGTAAACCTGAAGTGATGCATCGGAATCTATAACTAGTGTCACAGGTATGGATCAAAACATAAACAGTTAGTAGAGTCAGTCTTCTTGTACTTTAATCGGCATTGTGCTTTTGTATTTAATTCCGATGCAATATATGTGCTTCATCGTCAATAAGATGGTCAGCTGGATACAGTAAACCTGAAGTGGATCATCGAAATCTATAACTAGTGTCACAGGAATGGTTCAAACCATAGACAGTAAGAAGAGTCAGGGTTCTTGTACTGAAGTCGGCATTGTGCCTTTTGTATTTAATTAAGATGCAAATTCTGTGTTTCAACGTCAACAATAGGGTCACAGGGATACAGTAAACCTGAAGTGAAGATTCGGAATCCACAACTAGTGTCACAGGAATGGTTGAAAACATAGTCAGTTAGAAGAGTCACTCTTCTTGTACTTAAGTCGGAGTTGTATCTTTTGTATTTAATTAGGATGCAATTTCTGTGTTTCATCGTCAATAAAAAGGTGAAAGGGATACAGTAAACCTGAAGTGAAGCATCGGAATCTATAACTAGTGTCACAGGAATGGATCAAAACATAGACAGTAAGAAGAGTCAGTCTTTTTGTACTTAAGTCGGCATTGTGCCTTTTGTATATAATTCCGATGCAATTTCTGTGTTTCATCGTCAATATGAAGCTCAGAGGGATACAGTAAACCCGAAGTGAAGCATCGGAATCTATAACTAGTCTCACAGGAATGGTTCAAAACATTGACAGTAAGAAGAGTCAGTTTTCTTGTACTTAAGTCGGCATTGTGCGTTTTGTATTTATTTCCGATGCAATTTCTGTGTTTCATCGTCAATAACAAGGTCGGAGGGATACAGTAAACCTGAAGTGAAGCATCGGAATCTATAACTAGTGTCACAGGAATGGTTTAAAACATAGACAGTAAGAAGAGCCAGTCTTCTTGTACTTGAGTCGGCATTGTGCCTTTTGTATTTAATTCCGATGAGTTTTCTGTGTTTGATCGTCAATAAGAAGGTCAGAGAGATACAGTAAACCTGAAATGAAGCAGCGGAATCTATAACTAGTGTCACAGGAATGGTTCAAAACATAGACAAAAAGAAGAGTCAGTTTTCTTGTACTTAAGTCGGCATTGTGCCTTTTGTATATAACTACGATGCAATTTCTGTGTTTCATCGTCAATAAGAAGGTCAGAGGGATACAGTAAACCTGAAGTGAAGCATCGGAATCTATAACTAGTGTCACAGAAATGGTTCAAAACATAGACAGAAGAAGAGCCAGACATCTTGTACTTGAGTCGGCATTGTGCCTTTTGTATTTAATTCCGATGCAATTTATGTGTTTCTTCGTCAATTCGAAGGTCAGAGGGATACAGAAAACCTGAAGTGAAGCATCGGAATCTATAACTAGTGTCACACGAATGGTTCAAAACATAAACAGTAAGTAGAGTTAGTCTTCTTGTACTTTAATCGTAATTGTGCCTTTTGTATTTAATCCGAAGCAATTTATGTGCTTCATCGTCAATACGAAGGTCAGAGGGATACAGTAAACCTGAAGTGAAGCATCGGAAGCAATAACTAGTGTCACAGGAATGGTTCAAAACATAGACAGTAAGAAGTGTCAGTTTTCTTGTACTTAAGTCGGCATTGTGCCTTTTGTATTTAATTCCGATGCAATTTCTGTGTTTCATCGTCAATAAAAAGGTCAGCTGGATACAGTAAACCTGAAGTGATGCATCGGAATCTATAACTAGTGTCACAGGTATGGTTCAAAACATAAACAGTTAGTAGAGTCAGTCTTCTTGTACTTTAATCGGCATTGTGCTTTTGTATTTAATTCCGATGCAATATATGTGCTTCATCGTCAATAAGATGGTCAGCTGGATACAGTAAACCTGAAGTGAAGCATCGAAATCTATAACTAGTGTCACAGGAATGGTTCAAACCATAGACTGTAAGAAGAGTCAGTGTTCTTGTACTGAAGTCGGCATTGTGTCTTTTGTATTTAATTCCGATGCAATTTCTGTGTTTCATCGTCAATACGAAGGTCAGAGGGATACAGTAAACCTGAAGTGAAGCATCGGAATCTATAACTAGTGTCACAGGAATGGTTCAAATCATAGACAGCAAGAAGAGTCAGTGTTCTTGTACTGAAGTCGGCATTGTGCCTTTTGTATTTAATTCCGATGCAATTTATGTGTTTCTTCATCAATACGAAGGTCAGAGGGATACAGTAAACCTGAAGTGAAGCATCGGAATCTATAACTAGTGTCACAGGAATGGTTCAAAGCATTAACAGTATGTAGAGTTAGTCTTCTTGTACTTTAGTCGTAATTGTGCCTTTTGTATTTAATCCGAAGCAATTTATGTGCTTCATCGTCAATAAGAAGGTCCGCTGGATACAGTAAACCTGAAGTGAAGCATCGGAATCTATAACTAGTGACACAGGAATGGTTGAAAACATAGACAGTAAGAAGTGCCAGTCTTCCTGTACTTGAGTCGGCATTGTGCCTTTTCTATTTAATTCCGATGAATTTTCTGTGTTTGATCGTCAATAAGATGGTCAGAGGGTTACAGTAAACCTGAAGTGAAGCATCGGAATCTATAACTAGTGTCACAGGAATGGTTCAAATCATAGACAGCAAGAAGAGTCAGTGTTCTTGTACTGAAGTCGGAATTGTGCCTTTTGTATTTAATTAAGACGCAATTTCTGTGTTTCATTGTCAATAATAGGGTCAGAGGGATACAGTAAACCTGAAGTGAAGCATCGGAATCTATAACTAGTGTCACATGAATGTTTCAAAACATAGACAGTACGAAGAGTCAGTCTTTTTGAACTTAAGTCGGCATTGTGCCTTTTGTATTTAATTCCGATGCGATTTCTGTGTTTCATCGTCATTACGAAGGTCAGAGGGATACAGTAAACCTGAAGTGAAGCATCGTATTCTATAACTAGTGTCACAGGAATGGTTCAAAACATAGACAGTAAGAAGGGTCAGTCTTCTTGTACTTAAGTCGGCATTGTGCCTTTTGTATTTAATTCCGATGCAATATATGTGTTTCTTCGTCAATAAGATGGTCAGAGGGATACAGTAAACCAGAAGTGAAGCATCGGAATCTATAACTAGTGTCACAGGAATGGTTCAAAACATAGACAGTAAGAAGAGTCAGTTTTCTTGTACTTAAGTCGGCATTGTGCCATTTGTATTTATTTCCGATGCAATTTCTGTGTTTCATCGTCAACAAGAAGGTCACAGGGATACAGAAAACCTGAAGAGAAGCATTGGAATCTAAAACCGGTCTCAGAGGAGAGGTTGAAAACAGAGACAGGAAGTATAGCCAGTCTTCTTGTACTTGAGTCGGCATTGTGACTTTTGTATTTAATTCCGATGCAATTTCTGTGCTTCTTCATCAATACGAAGGTCAGAGGGATACAGTAAACCTGAAGTGAAGCATCGGAATCTATAACTAGTGTCACAGGAATGGTTCAAAGCATTAACAGTATGTAGAGTTAGTCTTCTTGTACTTTAGTCGTAATTGTGCCTTTTGTATTTAATCCGAAGCAATTTATGTGCTTCATCGTCAATAAGAAGGTCCGCTGGATACAGTAAACCTGAAGTGAAGCATCGGAATCTATAACTAGTGACACAGGAATGGTTGAAAACATAGACAGTAAGAAGTGCCAGTCTTCCTGTACTTGAGTCGGCATTGTGCCTTTTCTATTTAATTCCGATGAATTTTCTGTGTTTGATCGTCAATAAGATGGTCAGAGGGTTACAGTAAACCTGAAGTGAAGCATCGGAATCTATAACTAGTGTCACAGGAATGGTTCAAATCATAGACAGCAAGAAGAGTCAGTGTTCTTGTACTGAAGTCGGAATTGTGCCTTTTGTATTTAATTAAGACGCAATTTCTGTGTTTCATTGTCAATAATAGGGTCAGAGGGATACAGTAAACCTGAAGTGAAGCATCGGAATCTATAACTAGTGTCACATGAATGTTTCAAAACATAGACAGTACGAAGAGTCAGTCTTTTTGAACTTAAGTCGGCATTGTGCCTTTTGTATTTAATTCCGATGCGATTTCTGTGTTTCATCGTCATTACGAAGGTCAGAGGGATACAGTAAACCTGAAGTGAAGCATCGTATTCTATAACTAGTGTCACAGGAATGGTTCAAAACATAGACAGTAAGAAGGGTCAGTCTTCTTGTACTTAAGTCGGCATTGTGCCTTTTGTATTTAATTCCGATGCAATATATGTGTTTCTTCGTCAATAAGATGGTCAGAGGGATACAGTAAACCAGAAGTGAAGCATCGGAATCTATAACTAGTGTCACAGGAATGGTTCAAAACATAGACAGTAAGAAGAGCCAGTCTTCTTGTACAAGAGTCGGCTTTGTGCCTTTTCTATTTAATTCCGATGCAATTTCTGTGTTTCATCGTCAATAAGAAGGTCAGCTGGATACAGTAAACCTGAAGTGAAGCATCCGAATCTATTACTAGTGTCACAGGAATGGTTCAAAACATAGACAGGAAGTATAGCCAGTCTTCTTGTACTTGAGTCGGCATTGTGACTTTTGTATTTAATTCCGATGCAATTTCTGTGCTTCATCGTCAATACGATGGTCAGAGGGATACAGTAAACCTGAAGTGATGCATCGGAATCTATAACTAGTGTCACAGGAATGGTTCAAATCATAGATATTAAGAAGAGTCTGTTTTCTTGGACTTAAGTCGGCATTGTTCGTTTTATATTTAATTCCGATGCAATTTCTGTGTTTCATCGTCAATAAGAAGGTCAGAGGGATAAAGTAAACCTGAAGTGAAGCATCGGAATCTATAACTAGTGTCACAGGAATGTCTGAAAGCATAGAAAGTAAGAACAGTAAGTTTTCTTGTACTTAAGTCGGCATTGTGCCTTTTGTATTTAATTCCGATGCAATTTCTGTGTTTCATCGTATATAAGACGGTCACAGGGATACAGTAAACCTGAAGTGAAGCATCGGAAGCTATAACTAGTTTCACAGGAATGGTTGAAAACATAGACAGTAAGAAGAGTCAGTCTTCTTATACTTAAGTTGGCATTGTGCATTTTGTATATAATTCCGATGCAATTTCTGTGTTTCAACGTCAATAAGAAGGTCAGCTGGATACAGTAAACCTGAAGTGAAGCACCGGAATCTATAACTAGTGCCACAGGAATGGTTAAATGCGTAGGCAGTAAGAAGCGCCAGCCTTCTTGTACTTGAGTCGGCATTGTGCCTTTTGTATTTAATTCCGATGAGATTTCTGTGTTTCATCGTCAATAAGAAGGTCAGAGGGATACAGTAAACCTGAAGTGAAGCATCGTAATCTATAACTAGTGCACAGGAATGGTAGAAAACATTGACAGTAAGAAGAGTCAGTCTTCTTGTACTTAAGTCGGCATTGTGCCTTTTGTATTTAATTAAGATGCAATTTGTGTGTTTCATCGTCAATAAGGAGGTCAGAGGGATACAGAAAACCTGAAGTGAAGCATCGGAAACTAAAACTAGTGTCACAGGAATGGTTCAAAACATAGACAGTAGGAAGAGTCAGTCTTCTTTTACTTAAGTCGGCATTGTGCCTTCTGTATTTAATTCCGATGCTTTTTTTGTGTTTCCTCGCCAATAAGAAGGTCAGAGGGATACAGAAAACTGAAGTGAAGCATCGGAATCTGTAACTAGTGTCACAGGAATGGTTCAAAACATAGACAGTAAGAAGAGTCAGTCTTCTTGTACGTAAGTCGGCATTGTGCGTTTTGTATTTAATTCCGATGCAATTTCTGTGCTTCTTCGTCAATAAGAATGTCAGCTGGATACAGTAAACTTGAAGTGAAGCATCGGAATCTATAACTAGTCTCACAGGAATGGTTTAAAACATAGACAGCAAGAAGAGCCAGTCTTCTTGTACTTGAGTCGGCATTGTGCCTTTTGTATTTAATTCCGATGAATTTTCTGTGTTTGATCGTCAATTAGAAGGTCAGAGAGATACAGTAAACCTGAAGTGAAACATCGGAATCTATAACTAGTGTCACAGGAATGGTTCAAAACATAGACAGTAAGAAGAGTCAGTTTTCTTGTACTTAAGTCGGCATTGGGCCTTTTGTATATAACTACGATGCAATTTCTGTGTTTCATCGTCAATAAGAAGGTCAGAGGGATACAGTAAACCTGAAGTGAAGAATCGGAATCTATAACTAGTGTCACAGAAATGGTTCAAAACATAGACAGAAGAGGAGCCAGTCATCTTGTACTTGAGTCGGCATTGTGCCTTTTGTATTTAATTCCGATGCAATTTATGTGTTTCTTCGTCAATAAGAAGGAAAGAGGGATACAGTAAACCTGAAGTGAAGCATCGGAATCTATAACTAGTGTCACAGGAATGGTTCAAAACATAAACAGTAAGTAGAGTTAGTCTTCTTTTACTTTAGTCGTAATTGTGCCATTTGTATTTAATTCCGAAGCAATTTATGTGCTTCATCGTCAATAAGAAGGTCCGCTGGATACAGTAAACCTGAAGCATCGGAATCTATAACTAGTGTCACAGGAATGGTTGAAAACATAGACAGTAAGAAGAGCCAGTCTTCTTGTACTTTAGTCGGCATTGTGCCTTTTCTATTTAATTCCGATGAATTTTCTGTGTTTGATCGTCAATAAGATGGTCAGAGGGTTACAGTAAACCTGAAGTGAAGCATCGGAATCTATAACTAGTGTCACAGGAATGGTTCCAATCATAGACAGCAAGAAGGGTCAGTGTTCTTGTACTGAAGTCGGCATTGTGTCTTTTGTATTTAATTAAGTTGCAATTTCTGTGTTTCATTGTCAATAATAAGGTCAGAGGGATACAGTAAACCTGAAGTGAAGCATCGGATTCTATAACTAGTGTCACATGAATGTTTCAAAACATAGACAGTAAGAAGAGTCAGTCTTCTTGTACTCAAGTCGGTATTGTGCCTTTTGCATTTATTTAAGATGCAATTTCTGTGTTTCATCGTCAATAAGAAGGTGAAAGGGATAAAGTAAACCTGAAGTCAAGCATCGGAAACTATAACTAGTGTCTCAGAAATGGATCAAAACGTAGACAGTAAGAAGAGTCAGACTTCTTGTACTTAAGTCGGCAATTTGTCTTTTGTATTTAATTCCGATGCAATTTCTGTGTTTCATCGTCAATAAGAAGCTCAGAGGGATACAGTAAACCTGAAGTGAAGCATCGGAATCTATAACTAGTGTCACAGGAATGGTTCAAACATAGACAGTAAGAAGAGTCAGATTTCTTGTACTTAAGTCGTCATTGTGCCTTTTGTATTTAATTCCAATGCAATTTCCGTGTTTCAACGTCAATAAGAAGGTCAGAGGGATACAGTAAACCTGAAGTGAGGCATCTGAATCTATAACTAGTGTCACAGGAATGGTTCAAAACATAGACAGTAAGAAGGGTCAGTCTTTTTGTACTTAAGTCGGCATGGTGCCTTTTGTATTTAATTCCGATGCGATTTCTGTGTTTCATCGTCAATACGAAGGTCAGACGGATACAGTAAACCTGAAGTGAAGCATCGGATTCTATAACTAGTGTCACTGGAATGGTTCAAAACTTAGACAGTAAGAAGGGTCAGTCTTCTTGTACTTAAGTCGGCATTGTGCCTTTTGTATTTAATTCCGATGCAATATATGTGTTTCTTCGTCAATAAGAAGGTCAGAGGGATACAGTAAACCAGAAGTGAAGCATCGGAATCTAAAACCGGTCTCAGAGGAAAGGTTGAAAACAGAGACAGTAAGAAGAGCCAGTCTTCTTGTACATGAGTCGGCATTGTGCCTTTTGAACTTAATTTTGATGCAATTTCTGTGTTTCATCGTCAATAAGAAGGTCAGCCGGATACAGTAAACATGAAGTGAAGCATCGGAATCTATTACTAGTGTCACAGGAATGGTTCAAAACATAGACAGGAAGTATAGCCAGTCTTCTTGTACTTGAGTCGGCATTGTGACTTTTGTATTTAATTCCGATGCAATTTCTGTGCTTCATCGCCAAGACCACGGTCAGACGGATACAGTAAACCTGAAGTGAAGCATCGGAATCTATAACTGGTGTCACAGGAATGGTTCAAAACATAGACAGTGAGAAGAGTCAGTCTTCTAGTACTTAAGTCGGCATTATGACTTTTGTATTTAATTCCGATGCAATTTCTGTGTTTCATCGTCAATAAGGTCAGAGGAATAATGTAAACCTCAAATGAAGCATCGGAATCTATAACTAGTCTCACAGGAATGGTTCCAAGCATAGACAGTAAGAACAGTCAGTCTTCTTGTACTTATGTCGGCATTGTGCTTTTTGTATTTAATTCCGATGCAATTTCTGTGTTTCATCGTCAATAAGACGGTCACAAGGATACAGTAAACCTGAAGTGAAGCATCGGAATCTATAACTAGTGTCACAGGATGGTTCAAAACATAAAGAGTAAGAAGAGTCAGTTTTCTTGTACTTAGGTCGGCATTGTGCCTTTTGTATTTAATTCCGATGCAATTTCTGTGTTTCATCGTCAATAAGAAGGTCAGACGGATACAGTAAACCTGAAGTGAAGCATCGGAATCTATAACTAGTGTCACAGGAATAGTTCAAAACATAGACAGTAAGAAGAGTCAATTTTGTATTACTTAAGTCGGCAATGTGCCTTTTGTATTTAATTCCGATGCAATTTCTGTGTTTCGGCGTCAATAAGAAGATCCAAGGGATACAGTAAACCTGAAGTGAAGCATCGGAATCTAAAACCGGTCTCAGAGGAAAGGTTGAAAACAGAGACAGTAAGAAGAGCCAACCTTCTTGTACATGAGTCGGCATTGTGCCTTTTGTATTTAATTCCGATGCAATTTCTGTGTTTCATCGTCAATAAGAAGGTCAGCTGGATACAGTAAACCTGAAGTGAAGCATCGGAATCTATTACTAGTGTCACATGGTTGGTTCTAATCATAGACAGGAAGTATAGCCAGTCTTCTTGTACTTGAGTCGGCATTGTGACTTTTGTATTTAATTCCGATGCAATTTCTGCGCTTCATCGTCAATACGACGGTCAGAGGGATACAGTAAACCTGAAGTGAAGCATCGGAATATATAACTGGTGTCACAGGAATGGTTCAAAACATAGACAGTGAGAAGAGTCAGTCTTCTAGTACTTAAGTCGGCATTATGCCTTTTGTATTTAATTCCTATGCATTTTCTGTGTTTCATCGTCTATAAGAGGATCAGAGGGATACAGTAAACCTGAAGTGATGCATCGGAATCTATAACTAGTGTCACAGGAATGGTTCAAATCATAGATATTAAGAAGTGTCTGTTTTCTTTGACTTAAGTCGGCTTTGTTCCTTTTCTATCTAATTCCGATGCAATTACTGTGTTTCATCGTCAATAAGGTCAGAGGGATAATGTACACCTGAAATGAAGCATCGGAATCTATAACTAGTCTCACAGGAATGGTTCAAAGCATAGACAGTAAGAACAGTCAGTTTTTTTGTACTTAAGTCGGCATTGTGCCTTTTGTATTTAATTCCGATGCAATTTCTGTGTTTCATCGTCAATAAGACGGTCACCGGGATACAGTAAACCTGAAGTGAAGCATCGGAATCTATAACTAGTGTCACAGGATGGTTCAAAACATAAAGAGTAAGAAGAGTCAGTTTTCTTGAAATTAGGTCGGCATTGTGCCTTTTGTATTTAATTCTGATGCAATTTCTGTGTTTCATCGTCAATAAGAAGGTCAGAGGGATACAGTAAACCTGAAGTGAAGCATCGGAATCTAAAACCGGTCTCAGAGGAAAGGTTGAAAACAGAGACAGTAAGAAGAGCCAACCTTCTTGTACATGAGTCGGCATTGTGCCTTTTGTATTTAATTCCGATGCAATTTCTGTGTTTCATCGTCAATAAGAAGGTCAGCTGGATACAGTAAACCTGAAGTGAAGCATCGGAATCTATAACTAGTGTCACAGGAATGGTTGAAAACATAGACAGGAAGTATAGCCAGTCTTCTTGTACTTGAGTCGGCATTGTGGCTTTTGTATTTAATTCCGACGCAATTTCAGTGTTTCATCGTCAATACGACGGTCAGAGGGATACAGTAAACCTGAAGTGAAGCATCGGAATCTATAACTAGTGTCACAGGAATGGTTCAAAACATAGACAGTAAGAAGAGTCAGTCTTCTAGTACTTAAGTTAGCTATGTGCCTTTTGTATTTAATTCCTATGCATTTTCTGTGTTTCATCGTCATTAAGAGGGTCGGAGGGATACAGTAAACCTGAAGTGATGCATCGGAATCTATAACTAGTGTCATAGGAATGGTTCAAAACATAGATATTAAGAAGAGTCTGTTTTCTGGTACTTATGTCGGCATTGTTCCTTCTCTATTTAATTCCGATTCAATTTCTGTGTTTCATCGTCAATAAGATGGTCAGCTGGATACAGTAAACCTGAAGTGAAGCATCGGAATCTATTACTAGTGTCACAGGGTTGGTTCAAATCATAGACAGGAAGTATAGCCAGTCTTCTTGTACTTGAGTCGGCATTGTGACTTTTGTATTTAATTCCGATGCAATTTCTGTGCTTCATCGTCAATACGACGGTCAGAGGGATACAGTAAACCTGAAGTGAAGCATCGGAATATATAACTGGTGTCAGAGGAATGGTTCAAAACATAGACAGTGAGAAGAGTCAGTCTTCTAGTACTTAAGTCGGCATTATGCCTTTTGTATTTAATTCCTATGCATTTTCTGTGTTTCATTGTCTATAAGAGGATCAGAGGGATACAGTAAACCTGAAGTGATGCATCGGAATTTATAACTAGTGTCACAGGAATGGTTCAAATCATAGATATTAAGAAGTGTCTGTTTTCTTGGACTTAAGTCGGCTTTGTTCCTTTTCTATTTAATTCCGATGCAATTACTGTGTTTCATCGTCAATAAGGTCAGAGGGATAATGTACACCTGAAATGAAGCATCGGAATCTATAACTAGTCTCACAGGAATGGTTCAAAGCATAGACAGTAAGAACAGTCAGTTTTTTTGTACCTAAGTCGGCATTGTGCCTTTTGTATTTAATTCCGATGCAATTTCTGTGTTTCATCGTCAATAAGACGGTCACCGGGATACAGTAAACCTGAAGTGAAGCGTCGGAATCTATAACTAGTGTCACAGGAATGGTTCAAAACGTAGACAGTAAGAAGAGTCAATTTTGTTGTACTTAAGTCGGCAATGTGCCTTTTGTACTTAATTCCGATGCAATTTCTGTGTTTCGGCGTCAATAAGAAGATCCAAGGGATACAGTAAACCTGAAGTGAAGCATCGGAATCTAAAACCGGTCTCAGAGGAAAGGTTGAAAACAGAGACAGTAAGAAGAGCCAACCTTCTTGTACATGAGTCGGCATTGTGCCTTTTGTATTTAATTCCGATGCTATTTCAGTGTTTCATCGTCAATAAGAAGGTCAGCTGGATACAGTAAACCTGAAGTGAAGCATCGGAATCTATAACTAGTGTCACAGGAATGGTTGAAAACATAGACAGGAAGTATAGCCAGTCTTCTTGTACTTGAGTCGGCATTGTGGCTTTTGTATTTAATTCCGACGCAATTTCAGTGTTTCATCGTCAATACGACAGTCAGTGGGATACAGTAAACCTGAAGTGAAGCATCGGAATCTATAACTAGTGTCACTGGAATGGTTCAAATCAAAGACAGTAAGAAGAGTCAGTCTTCTAGTACTTAAGTTAGCTTTGTGCCTTTTGTATTTAATTCCTATGCGTTTTCTGTGTTTCATCGTCAATAAGAGCGTTGGAGGTATACAGTAAACCTGAAGTGATGCATCGGAATCTATAACTAGTGTCATAGGATTGGTTCAAAACATAGACAGTAAGAAGAGTCAATTTTGTTGTACTTAAGTCGGCATTGTTCCTTCTCTATTTAATTCCGATGCAAATTCTGTGTTTCATCGTCAATAAGAAGGTCAGAGGGATGAAGTAAACCTGAAGTGAACCATCGGAATCAATAACTAGTGTCACAGGAATGGTTCAAAACATTGACAGTAAGAAAAGTCAGTCTTTTAGTACTTAAGTCGGCATTGTGCCTTTTGTATTTAATTCCGATGCAATTTCTGTGTTTCATCGTCAATAAGAAGGTCACAGGGATACAGTAAACCTGAAGTGAAGCATCGGAATCTATAACTAGTGCCACAGGAATGGTTCAAAACATTAACAGTAAGAAGAGTCAGTTTTCTTGTCCTTAGATCGGCATTGTGCCTTTTGTATTTAATTCCGATGCAATATCTGTGTTTCATCGCCAATAAGAAGGTCAGAGGGATACAGTAAACCTGAAGTGAAGCATCAGAATCTATAACCAGTGTTACAGGAATGGTTCAAAACATAGACAGTAAGAAGAGTCAGTTTTCTTGTACATAAGTTGGCATTGTGCCTTTTGTATGTAATTCCGATGCAATTTCTGCGTTTCATCTTCAATACGAAGGACAGAGGGATACAGTAAACCTGAAGGGAAGCATCAGAATCTATAACTAGTGTCACAGGAATGGTTCAAAACATAGACAGTAAGAAGAGCCAGCCTTCTAGTACATGAGTCGGCATTGTGCCTATTGTATTTAATTCCGATGCAATATCTGTGTTTCATCGTCAATAAGGAGGTCAGCTGGATACAGTAAACCTGAAGCGAAGCATCGGAATCTATAACTAGTGTCACAGGAATGGTTCAAAACATAGACAGTAAGAAGAATCAGTTTTAGTGTACTTAAGTCGGCATTGTGCCATTTCTATTTGATTCCGATGCAATTTCTGTGTTTCGCCGTCAATAACAAGGTCCAAGGGATACAGTAAACCTGAAAGGAAGCATCTGAATCTAAAACCGGTCTCACAGGAATGGTTCAAAACATGGACAGTAAGAAGAGCTAGTCTCCTTGTTGTTGAGTCGGCATTGTGCCTTTTGTATTTAATTCCGATGCAATGTATGTGTTTCTTCGTCAATAAGAAGGTCAGAGGGATACAGTAAACCGGAAGTGAAGCATCGGAATCTATAACTAGTGTCACAGGAATGGTTCAAAACATAGACTGTAAGAAGGGTCTGTTTTCTTGTACTTAAGTCGGCATTGTGCCTTTTGTATTTAATTCCGATGCAATTTCTGTGTTTCATCGTCAATAAGAAGGTCACAGGGATACAGTAAACCTGAAGTGAAGCATCGGAATCTATAACTAGTGTCACAGGAATGGTTCAGAACAAAAACAGTAAGAAGAGTCAGTTTTCTTGTACTTAGTTCGGCATTGTGCCTTTTGTATTTAATTCCGATGCAATTTCTGTTTTTCATCGTCAATAAGTAGGACAGAGGGATACAGTAAACCTGAAGTGAAGCATCGGAATCTATACCTAGTGTCACAGGAATGGTTCAAAACATAGACAGTAAGAAGAGTCAGTTTTCTTGTACTTAAGTCGGCATTGTGCTTTTGTATGTAATTCCGATGCAATTTCAGTGTTTCATCGTCAATAAGAAGGTCAGAGGGATATGGTAAACCTGAAGTGAAGCATCGGAATCTATAACTAGTGTCACAGGAATGGTTCAAAACATAGACAGTTAGAAGAGTCAATTTTCTTGTACTTAAGTCGGCATTGTGCCATTTCTATTTAATTCCGTTGCAATTTCTGTGTTGCGGCGTCAATAAGAAGGTCCAAGGAATACAGTAAAGCTGAAGTGAAGCATCGGAATCTAAAACCGGTCTCAGAGGATATGTTGAAAACAGAGACAGTAAGAAGAGCCAGTCTTCTTGTACATGAGTCGGCATTGTGCCTTTTGTATTTAATTCCGATGCAATTTCTGTGTTTCATCGTCAATAAGAAGGTCAGCTGGATACAGTAATCCTGAAGTGAAGCATCGGAATCTATAACTAGTGTCACAGGAATGGTTCAAAACATAGACTTGAAGTATAGCCAGTCTTCTTGTACTTGAGTCGGCTTTGTTCCTTTTCTATTTAATTCCGATGCAGTTTCTGTGTTTCTTCGTCAATAAGAGGGTCAGAGGGATACAGTAAACATGAAGTGATGCATCGGAATCTATAACTAGGGTCACAGGACTGGTTCAAAACATAGACAGTAAGAAGAGGCAGTCTTCTTTTACTTAAGTGGGCAATGTGACTTTTGTATTTAATTCCGATGCAATTTACGGGTTTCATCGTCAATAAGAAGGTCAGAGGGATAAAGTAAACCTGAAGTGAAGCATCGGAATCTAAAACCGGTCTCAGAGGATAGGTTGAAAACAGAGACAGTAAGAAGAGCCAGTCTTTTTGTACCTAAGTCGGCATTGTGCCTTTTGTATTTAATTCCGATGCAATTTCTGTGTTTCATCGTCAATACGTAGGTCAGAGGGATACAGTAAACCTGAAGTGAAGCATCGGAATCTATAACTAGTGTCACGGGAATGGTTCAAAACAGGGATATTAAGAAGAGTCTGTTTTCTTGTACTTATGTCGGCATTGTGCCATTTCTATTTAAATCCAATGCAATTACTGTGTTTCGTCGTCAATAACAAGGCCCAAGGGATGCAGTAAACCTGAAAGGAAGCATCGGAATCTAAAACCGGTCTCACAGGAAAGGTTCAAAACATGGACAGTAAGAAGAGCCAGTCTTCTTGTAGTTGAGTCGGAATTGTGCCTTTTGTATTTTATTCCGATGCATTTTCTGTGTTTCATCGTCAACAAGAAGGTCACAGGGATACAGTAAACCTGAAGTGAAGCATCGGAATCTATAACTAGTGTCACAGGAATGGTTCAAAACATAAACAGTAAGAAGAGTCAGTTTTCTTGTTCTTAGGTAGGCATTGTGCCTTTTGTATTTAACTCCGATACAATTTCTGTGTTTCATCATCAATAAGAAAGTCAGCTGGATACAGTTAACCTGAAGCGAAGCATCGGACTCTAGAAGTAGTGTCACAGGAATGGTTCAATACATAGACAGGAAGTATAGCCAGTCTTCTTGTACTTGAGTCGGCATTGTGCCTTTTGTATTTAATTCCGATGCAATTTCTGTGTTTCATCGTCAATACGACGGTGAGAGGGATACAGTAAACCTGAAGTGAAGCATCGGAATCTATAACTAGTGTCACAGGAATAATTCAAAACATAGACAGTAGGAAATGTCAGTCTTCTAGTATTTAAGTCGGCATTGTGCCGTTTGTATTCAATTAAGAAGCAATTTTTGTGTTTCATCGTCAATAATAAGGTCAGAGGGATTCAGTATACCTGAAGTGAAGCATCGGAATCTATAACTAGTCTCGCGGGAATGGTTCAAAACATAGACAGTAAGAAGAGTCAGTCTTTTTGTACTTAAGTCGGCATTGGGCCTTTTGTATTTAATTCCGATGCAATTTCTGTGTTTCATCGTCAATAGGAAGGTCAGAGGGATACAGTAAACCTGAAGTGAAGCATCGGAATCTGTAACTAGTGTCACAGGTATGGTTCAAACATAGACAGTAAGAAGGGTCAGTCTTCTTGTACTTAAGTCGGCATTGCGCCTTTTGTATTTAATTCCGAAGCAATATCTGTGTTTCTTCGTCAATACGAAGGTCAGAGGGATACAGTAAACCGGAAGTGAAGCATCGGAATCTATAACTAGTGTCACAGAAATGGTTCAAAAATAGACAGTAAGAAGAGCCAGTCTTCTTGTACTTGAGTCAGCATTGTGCCTTTTGTATTTAATTCCGATGCAATTTCTGTGTTTCATGGTCAATAAGATGGTCAGAGGGATACAGTAAACCTAATACGAAGCATCAGAATCTATAACTAGTGTCACAGGAATCGTTCAAAACACAGACAGTAAGAAGAGTCAGTTTTCTTGTACTTAAGTCGGCATTGTGCCATTTGTATGTAATTCCGAAGCAATTTCTGTGTTTCATCGCCAATAAGAAGGTCAGAGGGATCCATTAAAGCTGAAGTGAAGCATCGGAATCTATAACTAGTGCCACAGGAATAATTCAAAACATAGACAGTAAGAAGAGTCAGTCTTCTAGTACTTAAGTCGGCATTGTGCCGTTTGTATTTAACTCCGATCCATTTCCTGTGTATCATCGTCAATAAGAGGGTCAGAGGGATACAGTAAACCTGAAGTGATGCATCGGAATCTATAACTAGTGTCACAGGAATGGTTCAAAACATAGATATTAAGAAGAGTCTGTTTTCTTGTACTTAAGTCGGCATTGTGCTTTTCTATTTAATTAGGATGCAATTTCTGTCTTCCTTCGTCAATAACAAGGTCCAAGGGATACAGTAAACCTGCAGTGAAGCATCGGAATCTAACACCGGTCTCACAGGAAAGGTTCAAAACACAGACAGTAAGAAGAGCCAGTCTTCTTGTACTTGAGTCGGCATTGTGCCTTTTGTATTTAATTCGGATGCAATTTCTGTGTTTCATCGTCAGTACGACGGACAGAGGGATACAGGAAACCTGAAGTGAAGCATCTGAATCTATAACTACTCTCACAGGAATGGTTGAAAACATATACAGTATGGAGAGTCAGTCTTCTTGTACTGAAGTCGGCATTGTGATTTTTGTATTTAATTAAGATGCAATTTCTGTGTTTCGTCGTCAATAATAAGGTCAGAGGGATACAGTATACCTGAAGTGAAGTATCGGAATCTATAACTAGTGTCACATGAATGGTTCAAAACAGAGACAGTAAGAAGTGTCAGTGTTCTTGTACTGAAGTCGGCATTGTGAATTTTGAATTTAATTAAGATGCAATTTCTGTGTTTCATAGTCAATAAGAAGGTCAGAGGGATACAGTAAACCTGAAGTGAAGCATTGGAATCTATAACTAGTGTCACAGGAACGGTTCAAAACATAGACAGTAAGAAGAGTCAGTCTTTTTGTACTTAATTCGGCATTGTGCCTTTTGTATTTAATTCCGATGCCATTTCTGTGTTTCATCGCCAATAAGAAGGTCAGAGGGATACAGTAAACCTGAAGTGAAGCATTGGAATCTATAACTAGTGTCATAGGAATGGTTCAAATCATAGACAGTAAGAAGTGTCAGTTTTCTTGTACTTAAGTCGGCATTGTGCCTTTTGTATTTTATTCCGATGCATTTTCTGTGTTTCATCGTCAACAAGAAGGTCACAGGGATACAGTAAACCTGAAGTGAAGCATCGGAATCTATAACTAGTGTCACAGGAATGGTTCAAAACATAAACAGTAAGAAGAGTCAGTTTTCTTGTTCTTAGGTCCGCATTGTGCCTTTTGTATTTAACTCCGATACAATTTCTGTGTTTCATCATCAATAAGAAAGTCAGCTGGATACAGTAAACCTGAAGCGAAGCATCGGACTCTAGAACTAGTGTCACAGGAATGGTTCAAAACATAGACAGGAATTATAGCCAGTCTTCTCGTACTTGAGTCGGCATTGTGCCTTTTGTATTTAATTCCGATGCAATTTCTGTGTTTCATCGTCAATACGACGGTGAGAGGGATACAGTAAACCTGAAGTGAAGCATCGGAATCTATAACTAGTGTCACAGGAAGAATTCAAAACATAGACAGTAGGAAGAGTCAGTCTTCTAGTACTTAAGTCGGCATTGTGCCGTTTGTATTTAATTCCGATGAATTTTCTGTGTTTCATCGTCAATAAGAGGGTCAGAGGGGTACAGTAAAACTGAAGTGAAGCATCGGAATCTAAAACCGGTCTTACAGGAAAGGTTCAAAGCACAGACAGTAAGAAGAGCCTGTCTTCTTGTACTTGAGGCAGCATTGTGCCTTTTGTATTTAATTCCGATGCAATTTCTGTGTTTCATCGTCAGTACGACGGTCAGAGGGATACAGCAAACCTGAAGTGAAGCATCGGAATCTATAACTAGTCTCACAGGAATGGTTCAAAACATAGACAGTAAGGAGAGTCACTCTTCATGTGCTGAAGTCGGCATTGTGCCATTTGTATTTAATTAAGATGCAATTTTTGTGTTTCATCGTCAATAATAAGGTCAGAGGGATTCAGTATACCTGAAGCATCGGAATCTATAACTAGTCTCGCGGGAATGGTTCAAAACATAGACAGTAAGAAGAGCCAGTCTTCTTGTACTCAAGTCGGCATTGTGCCTTTTGTATTTAATTAAGATGCAATTTCTGTGCTTCATCGTCAATAAGAAGGTCAAAGGGATACAGTAAGCCTGAAGTGAAGCATCGGAATCTATAACTAGTGTCACAGGAATGGTTCAAAACATAGACAGTAAGAAGAGTCAGTCTTCTTGTACTTAAGTCGGCATTGTTACTTTTGTATATAATTCCCATGCAATTTCTGTGTTTCATCGTCAATAAGAAGCTCAGAGGGATACAGTAAACCTGCAGTGAAGCATCGGAATGTATAACTAGTGTCACAGGAATGGTGCAAAACATAGACAGTAAGAAGAGTCAGTCTTTTTGTACTTAAGTCGGCATTGGGCCTTTTGTATTTAATTCCGATGCAATTTCTGTGTTTCATCGTCAATAGGAAGGTCAGAGGGATACAGTAAACCTGAAGTGAAGCATAGGAATCTGTAACTAGTGTCACAGGTATGGTTCAAAACATAGACAGTAAGAAGGGTCAGTCTTCTTGTACTTAAGTCGGTATTGCGCCTTTTGTATTTAATTCCGAAGCAATATCTGTGTTTCTTCGTCAATACGAAGGTCAGAGGGATACAGTAAACCGGAAGTGAAGCATCGGAATCTATAACTAGTGTCACAGAAATGGTTCAAAAATAGACAGTAAGAAGAGCCAGTCTTCTTGTACTTGAGTCGGCATTGTGCCTTTTGTATTTAATTCAGATGCAATTTCCGTGTTTCATCGTCAGTATGACGGTCAGAGGGATACAGTAAACCTGAAGTGAAGCATCGGAATCTATAACTAGTGTTACAGGAATGGTTCAAATCATAGACACTAACGAGAGTCAATTTTCTTGTACTGAAGTCGGCATTGTGCCTTATCTATTTAATTCCGATGCAATTTCTGTGTTTCATCGTCAGTATGACGGTCAGAGGGATACAGTAAACCTGAAGTGTAGCATCGGAATCTATAACTAGTGTCACAGGAATGGTTCAAAACAAAGACAGTAAGAAGAGGCAGTCTTCTTGTACTTATGTCGGCATTGTGCCTTTTGTATTTAATTAAGATGCAATTTCTGTGTTTCATCGTCAATAATAAGGTCAGAGGGATTCAATATACCTGAAGTGAAGCATCGGAATCTATAACTAGTGTCGCAGGAATGGTTCAAATCATAGACAGTAAGATGAGTCAGTCTTCTTGTACTTATTTCTGCATTGTGCCTTTTGTATTTAATTAAGATGCAATTTCTGTGCTTCATCGTCAATAAGAGGGTCAAAGGGATACAGTAAGCCTGAAGTGAAGCATCGGAATCTATAACTAGTGTCACAGGAATGGTTCAAAACATAGACAGTAAGAAGAGTCAGTCTTCTTGTACTTAAGTCGGCATTGTTACTTTTGTATATAATTCCCATGCAATTTCTGTGTTTCATCGTCAATAAGAAGCTCAGAGGGATACAGTAAACCTGCAGTGAAGCATCGGAATGTATAACTAGTGTCACAGGAATGGTGCAAAACATAGACAGTAAGAAGAGCCAGTCTTCTTGTACTTAAGTCGGCATTGTGCCTTTTGTATTTAATTCCGATGCAATTTCCACGTTTCATCGTCGATAAGAAGGTCTAAGGGATACAGTAAACCTGGAGTGAAGCATCGGAAGCTGTAACTAGTGTCACAGGAATGGTTCGAAACATCGACAGTAAGAAGAGACAGTCTTCTTGTATTTAATTCGGCATTGTGCCAATAGTTGTTTAATACCGATGCAATTTATGTGTTTCATCGTCAATAAGAAGGTCAGAGGGATACAGTAAACATGAAGTGAAGCATCGGAATCTATAACTAGTGTCACAGGAATGGTTCAAAACATAGACAGTAAGAAGAGTCAATTTTCTTGGTCTTAAGTCGGCATTGTGCCTTTTGTATTTAATTCCGATGCAATTTCTGTGTTTCGGCGTCAATAAGAAGATCCAAGGGATACAGTAAATCTGAAGTGAAGCATCGGAATCTAAAAAAGGTCTCAGAGGAAAAGTTGAAAACAGAGACATTAAGAAGTGCCAGCCTTCTTGTACATGAGTCGGCATTGTGCCTTTTGTATTTAATTCCGATGCTATTTCTGTGTTTCATCGTCAATAAGAAGGTCATCTGGATACAGTAAACCTGAATTGAAGCATCGGAATCTATAACTAATGTCACAGGAATGGTAGAAAACATAGACAGGAAGTATAGCCAGTCTTCTTGTACTTGAGTCGGCATTGTGGCTTTTGTATTTAATTCCGATGCCATTTCTGTGTTTCATCGTCAATAAGAAGGTCAGAGGGATACAGTAAACCTGAAGTGAAGCATTGGAATCTATAACTAGTGTCACAGGAATGGTTCAAAACATAAACAGTAAGAAGAGTCAGTTTTCATGTTCTTAGGTCTTCATTGTGCCTTTTGTATTTAATTCCGATGCAATGTCTGTGTTTCATCGTCAATAAGAAGGTCCAAGGGATACAGTAAACCTGATGTGAGCATCGGAATCAAAACCGGTCTCAGAGGAAAGGTTCAAAACATAGACAGTAAGAAGAGCCAGTCTTCTTGTACATGAGTCGGTATTGTGCATTTTGTATTTAACTCCGATGCAATTTCTGTGTTTCATCATCAATAAAAAGGTCAGCTGGATACAGTAAACCTGAAGCGAAGCATCGGACTCTAGAACTAGTGTCACAGGAATGGTTCAAAACATAGACAGGAAGTATAGCCAATCTTCTTGTACATGAGTCGGCACTGTGCCTTTTGTATTTAATTCCGATGCAATTTCTGTGTTTCATCGTCAACACGACGGTGAGGGGGATACAGTAAACCTGAAGTGAAGCATCGGAATCTATAACTAGTGTCACAGGAATAATTCAAAACGTAGACAGTAGGAAGAGTCAGTCTTCTAGTACTTAGGTCGGCATTGTGCCGTTTGTATTTAATTCCGATGCATTTTCTGTGTTTCATCGTCAATAAGAGGGTCAGAGGGATACAGTAAACCTGAAGTGATGCATCGGAATCTAAAACCGGTCCCACAGGAAAGGTTCAAAGCACAGACAGTAAGAAGAGCCTGTCTTCTTGAACTTGAGTCGGCATTGTGCGATTTGTATTTAATTCCGATGCAATTTCTGTGTTTCATCGTCAGTACGACGGTCAGAGGGATACAGGAAACCTGAAGTGAAGCATCGGAATCTATAACTAGTATCACAGGAATGGTTCAAAACATAGACAGTAAGGAGAGTCACTCTCCATGTGTTGAAGTCGGCATTGTGCTTTTTGTATTTAATTAAGATGCAATTTATGTGTTTCATCGTCAATAATAAGGTCAGAGGGATTCAGTATACCTGAAGTGAAGCATCGGAATCTATAACTAGTCTTGCAGGAATGGTTCAAAGCATAGACAGTAAGAAGAGTCAGTCTTCTTGTACTTAAGTCGGCATTGTGCCTTTTGTATTTAATTAAGATGCAATATCTGTGCTTCATCGTCAATATGAAGGTCAAAGGGATACAGTAAACCTGAAATGAAGCATCGGAATCTATAACTAGTGTTACAGGAATGGTTCAAAACATAGACACTAAGGAGAGTCAATTTTCTTGTACTTAAGTCGGCATTGTGCCTTATCTATTTAATTCCGAAGCAATTTCTGTGTTTCGGCGTCAGAAAGAAGGTCCAAGGGATACAATTAACCTGAAGTGAAGCATCGGAATCTAATACCGGTCTCAGAGGAAAGGTTCAAACATAGACAGTATGAAGAGCCAGTCTTCTTGTACATGAGTCGGCATTGTGCCTTTTGTACTTAATTCCGATGCAATTTCTGTGTTTCATCGTCAATAAGAAGGTCAGCTGGATACAGTAAACCTGAAGCGAAGCATCGGAAACTATAACTAGTGTCACAGGAATGGTTTAAAACATAGACAGGAAGTATAGCCAGTCTTCTTGTACTTGTGTCAGCATTGTGCCTTTTGTATTTAATTCCGATGCAATTTCTGTGTTACATCGTCAGTATGACGGTCAGAGGGATACAGTAAACCTGAAGTGAAGCATCGGAATCTATAACTAGTGTCACAGGAATGGTTCAAAACATAGACAGTAAGAAGAGTGAGTCTTCTAGTACTTAAGTCGTCATTGTGCCGTTTGTATTTAATTCCGATGCATTTTCTGTGTGTCATCGTCAATAAGAGGGTCGGAGTGATACAGTAAACCTGAAGTGAAGCATCGGAATCTATAACTAGTGTATCTGGAATGGTTCTAAACATAGATATTAAGAAGTGTCTGTTTTCTTGTACTTACGTCGGCATTGCGCCTTTTCTATTTCATTACGATGCATTTTCTGTGTTTCGTCGTCAATAACAAGGTCCAAGGGATACAGTAAACCTGAAGTGAAGCATCGGAATCTAAAACCGGACTCACACGGAAGGTTCAAAACACAGACAGTAAGAAGAGCCAGTCTTCTTGTACATGAGTCGGCATTGTGTCTTTTGTATTTAATTCCGATGCAATTTCTGTGTTTCGTCGTCAATAACAAGGTCCAAGGGATACAGTAAACCTTAAAGGAAGCATCGGAATCTAAAACCGGTCTCACAGGAAAGGTTCAAAACATGGACAGTAAGAAAAGCCAGTCTTCTTGTAGTTGAGTCGGCATTGTGTCTTTTGTATTTAATTCCGATGCAATTTCTGTGTTTCATCGTCAATAAGAAGGTCCGAGGGATACAGTAAACCTGAAGTGAAGCATCGGAATCTATAACTAGTGTCACAGGAATGGTTCAAACGTAGACAGTAAGAAGAGTTAGTTTTCTTGTACTTAAGTCGGCATTGTGCCTTTTGTATTTAATTCCGATGCCATTTCTGTGTTTCATCGTCAATAAGAAGGTCAGAGGGATACAGTAAACCTGAAGTGAAGCATTGGATTCTATAACTAGTGTCATAGGAATGGTTCAAAACATAGACAGTAAGAGGAGTCAGTTTTCTTGTACTTAAATCGGCATTGTGCCTTTTGTATTTTATTCCGATGCATTTTCTGTGTTTCATCGTCAATAAGGAGGTCACAGGGATACAGTAAACCTGAAGTGAAGCATCGGAATCTATAATTAGTGTCACAGGAATGGTTCAAAACATAAACAGTAAGAAGAGTCAATTTTCTTGTTCTTAGGATGGCATTGTGCCTTTTGTATTTAATTCCGATGCAATTTCTGTGTTTCATCGTCAATAAGAAGGTCCAAGGGATACAGTAAACCTGAAGTGAAGCATCGGAATCAAAACCGGTCTCAGAGGAAAGGTTCAAAACATAGACAGTAAGAAGAGCCAGTCTTCTTGTACATGAGTCGGCATTGTGCCTTTTGTATTTAACTCCGATGCAATTTCTGTGTTTCATCATCGATAAGAAGGTCAGCTGGATATAGAAAAACCTGAAGCAAAGCATCGGACTCTAGAACTAGTGTCACAGGAATGGTTCAAAACATAGACAGGAAGTATAGCCAGTCTTCTTGTACTTGAGTCGGCATTGTGCCTTTTGTATTTAGATCCGATGCAAATTCTGTGTTTCATCGTCAATACGACGGTGAGAGGGATACAGTAAACCTGAAGTGAAGCATCAGAATCTATAACTAGTGTCACAGGAATAATTCAAAACATAGACAGTACGAAGAGTCAGTCTTCTAGTACTTAAGTCGGCATTGTGCCGTTTGTATTTCATTCCGATGCAATTTCTGTGTTTCATTGTCAATAAGAGAGGGATACAGTAAACCTGAAGTGAAGCATCGGAATCTAAAACCGGCCTCACAGGAAAGGTTCAAAGCACAGACAGTAAGAAGAGCCTGTCTTCTTGTACTTGAGTCGGCATTGTGCCTTTTGTATTTAATTCCGATGCAATTTCTGTGTTTCATCGTCAGTACGATGGTCAGAGGGATACAGCAAACCTGAAGTGAAGCATCGGAATCTGTAACTAGTCTCACAGGAATGGTTCAAAACATAGACAGTAAGCAGAGTCACTCTTCAAGTGCTGAAGTCGGCATTGTGCATTTTGTATTTAATTAAGATGCAATTTTTGTGTTTCATCGTCAATAATAAGGTCAGATTATTCAGTATACCTGAAGTGAAGCATCGGAATCTATAACTAGTCTCGCAGGAATGGTTCAAAACATAGACAGTAAGAAGAGCCTGTCTTCTTGTACTTGAGTCGGCATTGTACCTTTTGTATATAATTAAGATGCAATATCTGTGCTTCATCGTCAATATGAAGGTCAAAGGGATACAGTAAACCTGAAATGAAGCATCGGAATGTATAACTAGTGTTACAGAAATGGTTCAAAACATAGACACTAAGGAGAGTCAATTTTCTTGTACTTAAGTCGGCATTGTGCCTTATCTATTTAATTTCGATACAATTTCTGTGTTTCGGCGTCAATAAGAAGGTCCAAGGGATACAATTAACCTGAAGCGAAGCATCGGAATCTAATAGCGGTCTCAGAGGAAAGGTTCAAACATAGACAGTATGAAGAGCCAGTCTTCTTGTACATGAGTCGGCATTGTGCCTTTTGTATTTAATTCCGATGCAATTTCTCTGTTTCATCGTCAATAAAAAGGTTAGTTGGATACAGTAAACCTGAAGCGAAGCATCGGAAACTATAACTAGTGTCACAGGAATGGTTCAAAACATAGACTGGAAGTATAGCCAGACTTCTTGTACTTGTGTCAGCATTGTGCCTTTTGTATTTAATTCCGATGCAATTTCTGTGTTTCATCGTCAATACGACGGTGAGAGGGATACAGTAAACCTGAAGTGAAGCATCGGAATCTATAACTAGTGTCACAGGAATGGTTCAAAACATAGACAGTAAGGAGAGTCCATTTTCTTGTACTTAAGTCGGCACTGTGCCTTTTCTATTTTAATCCAATGCAATTTCTGTGTTTCGGCGTCAATAAGAAGGTCCAAGGGAAACAATGAACCTGAAGTGAAGCATCGGAATCTAAAACCGGTCACAGAGGAAAGGTTCAAACATAGGCAGTATGAAGAGCCAGTCTTCTTGTACATGAGTCGGCATTGTGTCTTTTGTATTTAATTCCGATGCAATTTCTGTGTTTCGTCGTCAATAACGAGGTACAAGGGATACAGTAAACCTGAAAGGAAGCATCGGAATCTAAAACCGGTCTCACAGCAAAGGTTCAAAACATAGACAGTAAGAATAGTCAATTTTCTTGTACTTAAGTCGGCATTGTGCCTTTTCTATCTAATTCCGATGCAATTTCTGTGATTCGGTGTCAATAAGAAGGTCCAAGGGATACAGTAAACCTGGAGTGAAGCATCGGAATCTAAAACCGGATTTAGAGGAAAGATTCAAAACATAGACAGTAAGGAGAGCCAGTCTTCTTGTATATGAGTCGGCATTGTGCCTTTTGTATTTAATTCCGATGCAATTTCTGTGTTTCATCGTCAATAAGAAGGTCATCTGGATACAGGAAACCTGAAGCGAAGCATCGGAATCTATAACTAATGTCACAGGAATGGTTCAAAACATAGACAGGAAGTATAGCCAGTCTTCTTGTACTTGAGTCGACATTGTGCCTTTTGTATTTAATTCCGATGCAATTTCTGTGTTTCATCGTCAGTACGACGGTCAGAGGGATACAGTAAACCTGAAGTGAAGCATCGGAATCTATAACTAGTGTCACAGGAATGGTTCAAAACATAGGCAGTAAGAAGAGGCAGTCTTCTTGTACTTATGTCGGCATTGTGCCTTTTGTATTTAATTAAGACGCAATTTCTGTGTTTCATCGGCAATAATAAGGTCAGAGGGTTTCAATATACCTGAAGTGAAGCATCGGAATCTATAACTAGTGTCGCAGGAATGGTTCACAACATAGACAGTAAGAAGAGTCAATCTTCTTGTACTTAAGTCGGCATTGTTACTTTTGTATATAATTCCGATGCAATTTCTGTGTTTCATCGTCAATAAGAAGCTCAGAGGGATACAGTAAACCTGATGTGAAGCATCGGAATCTATAACTACTGTCACAGGAATGTTTCAAAACATAGACAGTAAGAAGAGTCAGTCCTATTGTACTTAAGTCGGCATTGGGCCTTTTGTATTTAATTCCGATGCAATTTCTGTGTTTCATCGTCAATAAGAAGGTCCAAGGGATACAGTAAACCTGAAGTGAAGCATCGGAATCTAAAACCGGTCTCCGAGGAAAGGTTCAAAACTTAGACAGTAAGAAGAGTCAGTCTTCTTGTACTTAGGTCGGCATTGTGCCTTTTGTATTTAATTCCGATGCAATTTCTGTGTTTCATCGTCAATAAGAAGGTCCGAGGGATACAGTAAACCTGAAGTGAAGCATCGGAATCTATAACTAGTGTCACATAAATGGTTCAAACATAGACAGTAAGAAGAGTTAGTTTTCTTGTACTTAAGTCGGCATTGTGCCTTTTGTATTTAATTCCGATGCCATTTCTGTGTTTCATCGTCAATAAGAAGGTCAGAGGGATACAGTAAACCTGAAGTGAAGCATTGGATTCTATAACTAGTGTCATTGGAATGGTTCAAAACATAGAGTGTAAGAGGAGTCAGTTTTCTTGTACTTAAATCGGCATTGTGCCTTTTGTATTTTATTCCGATGCATTTTCTGTGTTTCATCGTCAATAAGAAGGTCACAGGGATACAGTAAACCTGAAGTGAAGCATCGGAATCTATAACTAGTGTCACAGGAATGGTTCAAAACATAAACAGTAAGAAGAGTCAATTCTCTTGTTCTTAGGTCGGCATTGTGCCTTTTGTATTTAATTCCGATGCAATTTCTGTGTTTCATCGCCAATAAGAAGGTCCAAGGGATACAGTAAACCTGAAGTGAAGCATCGGAATCTAAAACCGGACTCACACGGAAGGTTCAAAACACAGACAGTAAGAAGAGCCAGTCTTCTTGTACATGAGTCGGCATTGTGTCTTTTGTATTTAATTCCGATGCAATTTCTGTGTTTCGTCGTCAATAACAAGGTCCAAGGGATACAGTAAACCTTAAAGGAAGCATCGGAATCTAAAACCGGTCTCACAGGAAAGGTTCAAAACATGGACAGTAAGAAAAGCCAGTCTTCTTGTAGTTGAGTCGGCATTGTGTCTTTTGTATTTAATTCCGATGCAATTTCTGTGTTTCATCGTCAATAAGAAGGTCCGAGGGATACAGTAAACCTGAAGTGAAGCATCGGAATCTATAACTAGTGTCACAGGAATGGTTCAAACGTAGACAGTAAGAAGAGTTAGTTTTCTTGTACTTAAGTCGGCATTGTGCCTTTTGTATTTAATTCCGATGCCATTTCTGTGTTTCATCGTCAATAAGAAGGTCAGAGGGATACAGTAAACCAAAAGTGAAGCATTGGATTCTATAACTAGTGTCATAGGAATGGTTCAAAACATAGACAGTAAGAGGAGTCAGTTTTCTTGTACTTAAATCGGCATTGTGCCTTTTGTATTTTATTCCGATGCATTTTCTGTGTTTCATCGTCAATAAGGAGGTCACAGGGATACAGTAAACCTGAAGTGAAGCATCGGAATCTATAATTAGTGTCACAGGAATGGTTCAAAACATAAACAGTAAGAAGAGTCAATTTTCTTGTTCTTAGGCCGGCATTGTGCCTTTTGTATTTAATTCCGATGAAATTTCTGTGTTTCATCGTCAATAAGAAGGTCCAAGGGATACAGTAAACCTGAAGTGAAGCATCGGAATCAAAACCGGTCTCAGAGGAAAGGTTCAAAACATAGACAGTAAGAAGAGCCAGTCTTCTTGTACATGAGTCGGCATTGTGCCTTTTGTATTTAACTCCGATGCAATTTCTGTGTTTCATCATCGATAAGAAGGTCAGCTGGATATAGAAAAACCTGAAGCAAAGCATCGGACTCTAGAACTAGTGTCACAGGAATGGTTCAAAACATAGACAGGAAGTATAGCCAGTCTTCTTGTACTTGAGTCGGCATTGTGCCTTTTGTATTTAGATCCGATGCAAATTCTGTGTTTCATCGTCAATACGACGGTGAGAGGGATACAGTAAACCTGAAGTGAAGCATCAGAATCTATAACTAGTGTCACAGGAATAATTCAAAACATAGACAGTAGGAAGAGTCAGTCTTCTAGTACTTAAGTCGGCATTGTGCCGTTTGTATTTCATTCCGATGCAATTTCTGTGTTTCATCGTCAATAAGAGAGGGATACAGTAAACCTGAAGTGAAGCATCGGAATCTAAAACCGGCCTCACAGGAAAGGTTCAAAGCACAGACAGTAAGAAGAGCCTGTCTTCTTGTACTTGAGTCGGCATTGTGCCTTTTGTATTTAATTCCGATGCAATTTCTGTGTTTCATCGTCAGTACGATGGTCAGAGGGATACAGCAAACCTGAAGTGAAGCATCGGAATCTGTAACTAGTCTCACAGGAATGGTTCAAAACATAGACAGTAAGCAGAGTCACTCTTCAAGTGCTGAAGTCGGCATTGTGCATTTTGTATTTAATTAAGATGCAATTTTTGTGTTTCATCGTCAATAATAAGGTCAGAGGGATTCAGTATACCTGAAGTGAAGCATCGGAATCTATAACTAGTCTCGCAGGAATGGTTCAAAACATAGACAGTAAGAAGAGCCTGTCTTCTTGTACTTGAGTCGGCATTGTACCTTTTGTATATAATTAAGATGCAATATCTGTGCTTCATCGTCAATAAGAAGGTCAAAGGGATACAGTAAACCTGAAATGAAGCATCGGAATGTATAACTAGTGTTACAGAAATGGTTCAAAACATAGACACTAAGGAGAGTCAATTTTCTTGTACTTAAGTCGGCATTGTGCCTTATCTATTTAATTTCGATACAATTTCTGTGTTTCGGCGTCAATAAGAAGGTCCAAGGGATACAATTAACCTGAAGCGAAGCATCGGAATCTGATAGCGGTCTCAGAGGAAAGGTTCAAACATAGACAGTATGAAGAGCCAGTCTTCTTGTACATGAGTCGGCATTGTGCCTTTTGTATTTAATTCCGATGCAATTTCTCTGTTTCATCGTCAATAAAAAGGTTAGTTGGATACAGTAAACCTGAAGCGAAGCATCGGAAACTATAACTAGTGTCACAGGAATGGTTCAAAACATAGACTGGAAGTATAGCCAGACTTCTTGTACTTGTGTCAGCATTGTGCCTTTTGTATTTAATTCCGATGCAATTTCTGTGTTTCATCGTCAATACGACGGTGAGAGGGATACAGTAAACCTGAAGTGAAGCATCGGAATCTATAACTAGTGTCACAGGAATGGTTCAAAACATAGACAGTAAGGAGAGTCCATTTTCTTGTACTTAAGTCGGCACTGTGCCTTTTCTATTTTAATCCAATGCAATTTCTGTGTTTCGGCGTCAATAAGAAGGTACAAGGGAAACAATGAACCTGAAGTGAAGCATCGGAATCTAAAACCGGTCACAGAGGAAAGGTTCAAACATAGGCAGTATGAAGAGCCAGTCTTCTTGTACATGAGTCGGCATTGTGTCTTTTGTATTTAATTCCGATGCAATTTCTGTGTTTCGTCGTCAATAACGAGGTACAAGGGATACAGTAAACCTGAAAGGAAGCATCGGAATCTAAAACCGGTCTCACAGCAAAGGTTCAAAACATAGACAGTAAGAATAGTCAATTTTCTTGTACTTAAGTCGGCATTGTGCCTTTTCTATTTAATTCCGATGCAATTTCTGTGATTCGGTGTCAATAAGAAGGTCCAAGGGATACAGTAAACCTGGAGTGAAGCATCGGAATCTAAAACCGGATTTAGAGGAAAGATTCAAAACGTAGACAGTAAGGAGAGCCAGTCTTCTTGTATATGAGTCGGCATTGTGCCTTTTGTATTTAATTCCGATGCAATTTCTGTGTTTCATCGTCAATAAGAAGGTCATCTGGATACAGGAAACCTGAAGCGAAGCATCGGAATCTATAACTAATGTCACAGGAATGGTTCAAAACATAGACAGGAAGTATAGCCAGTCTTCTTGTACTTGAGTCGACATTGTGCCTTTTGTATTTAATTCCGATGCAATTTCTGTGTTTCATCGTCAGTACGACGGTCAGAGGGATACAGTAAACCTGAAGTGAAGCATCGGAATCTATAACTAGTGTCACAGGAATGGTTCAAAACATAGGCAGTAAGAAGAGGCAGTCTTCTTGTACTTATGTCGGCATTGTGCCTTTTGTATTTAATTAAGACGCAATTTCTGTGTTTCATCGGCAATAATAAGGTCAGAGGGTTTCAATATACCTGAAGTGAAGCATCGGAATCTATAACTAGTGTCGCAGGAATGGTTCACAACATAGACAGTAAGAAGAGTCAATCTTCTTGTACTTAAGTCGGCATTGTTACTTTTGTATATAATTCCGATGCAATTTCTGTGTTTCATCGTCAATAAGAAGCTCAGAGGGATACAGTAAACCTGATGTGAAGCATCGGAATCTATAACTACTGTCACAGGAATGTTTCAAAACATAGACAGTAAGAAGAGTCAGTCCTATTGTACTTAAGTCTGCATTGGGCCTTTTGTATTTAATTCCGATGCAATTTCTGTGTTTCATCGTCAATAAGAAGGTCCAAGGGATACAGTAAACCTGAAGTGAAGCATCGGAATCTAAAACCGGTCTCCGAGGAAAGGTTCAAAACTTAGACAGTAAGAAGAGTCAGTCTTCTTGTACTTAGGTCGGCATTGTGCCTTTTGTATTTAATTCCGATGCAATTTCTGTGTTTCATCGTCAATAAGAAGGTCCGAGGGATACAGTAAACCTGAAGTGAAGCATCGGAATCTATAACTAGTGTCACATAAATGGTTCAAACATAGACAGTAAGAAGAGTTAGTTTTCTTGTACTTAAGTCGGCATTGTGCCTTTTGTATTTAATTCCGATGCCATTTCTGTGTTTCATCGTCAATAAGAAGGTCAGAGGGATACAGTAAACCTGAAGTGAAGCATTGGATTCTATAACTAGTGTCATTGGAATGGTTCAAAACATAGAGTGTAAGAGGAGTCAGTTTTCTTGTACTTAAATCGGCATTGTGCCTTTTGTATTTTATTCCGATGCATTTTCTGTGTTTCATCGTCAATAAGAAGGTCACAGGGATACAGTAAACCTGAAGTGAAGCATCGGAATCTATAACTAGTGTCACAGGAATGGTTCAAAACATAAACAGTAAGAAGAGTCAATTCTCTTGTTCTTAGGTCGGCATTGTGCCTTTTGTATTTAATTCCGATGCAATTTCTGTGTTTCATCGCCAATAAGAAGGTCCAAGGGATACAGTAAACCTGAAGTGAAGCATCGGAATCAAAACCGGTCTCAGAGGAAAGGTTCAAAACATAGACAGTAAGAAGAGCCAGTGTTCTTGTACATGAGTCGGCATTGTGTCTTTTGTATTTAATTCCGATGCAATTTCTGTGTTTCGTCGTCAATAACGTGGTACAAGGGATACAGTAAACTTGAAAGGAAGCATCGGAATCTAAAACCGGTCTCACAGCAAAGGTTCAAAACATAGTCAGTAAGAATAGTCAATTTTGTTGTACTTAAGTCGGCATTGTGCCTTTTCTATTTAATTCCGATGCAATTTCTGTGATTCGGCGTCAATAAGAAGGTCCAAGGGATACAGTAAACCTGGAGTGAAGCTTCGGAATCTAAAACCGGATTTAGAGGAAAGATTCAAAACATAGACAGTAAGGAGAGCCAGTCTTCTTGTATATGAGTCGGCATTGTGCCTTTTGTATTTAATTCCGATGCAATTTCTGTGTTTCATCGTCAATAAGAAGGTCATCTGGATACAGGAAACCTGAAGCGAAGCATCGGAATCTATAACTAGTGTCACAGGAATGGTTCAAAACATAGACAGGAAGTATAGCCAGTCTTCTTGTACTTGAGTCGACATTGTGCCTTTTGTATTTAATTCCGATGCAATTTCTGTGTTTCATCGTCAGTACAACGGTCAGAGGGATACAGTAAACCTGAAGTGAAGCATCGGAATCTATAACTAGTGTCACAGGAATGGTTCAAAACATAGGCAGTAAGAAGAGGCAGTCTTCTTGTACTTATGTCGGCATTGTGCCTTTTGTATTTAATTAAGACGCAATTTCTGTGTTTCATCGGCAATAATAAGGTCAGAGGGTTTCAATATACCTGAAGTGAAGCATCGGAATCTATAACTAGTGTCGCAGGAATAGTTCAAAACATAGACAGTAACAAGAGTCAATCTTCTTGTACTTAAGTCGGCATTGTTACTTTTGTATATAATTCCGGTGCAATTTCTGTGTTTCATCGTCAATAAGAAGCTCAGAGGGATACAGTTAACCTGATGTGAAGCATCGGAATCTATAACTGCTGTCACAGGAATGTTTCAAAACATAGACAGTAAGAAGAGTCAGTCTTATTGTACTTAAGTCGGCATTGGGCCTTTTGTATTTAATTCCGATGCAATTTCTGTGTTTCATCGTCAATAAGAAGGTCCAAGGGATACAGTAAACCTGAAGTGAAGCATCGGAATCTAAAACCGGTCTCGGAGAAAAGGTTCAAAACATAGACAGTAAGAAGAGTCAGTCTTCTTGTACTTAGGTCGGCATTGTGCCTTTTGTATTTAATTCCGATGCAATTTCTGTGTTTCATCGTCAATAGGAAGGTCCGAGGGATACATTAAACCTGAAGTGAAGCATCGGAAACTATAACTAGTGTCACAGGAATGGTTCAAACATAGACAGTAAGAAGAGTTAGTTTTCTTGTACTTAAGTCGGCATTGTGCCTTTTGTATTTAATTCCGATGCCATTTCTGTGTTTCATCGTCAATAAGAAGGTCAGAGGGATACAGTAAACCTGAAGTGAAGCATTGGATTCTATAACTAGTGTCATAGGAATGGTTCAAAACATAGACAGTAAGAGGAGTCAGTTTTCTTGTACTTAAAGCGGCATTGTGCCTTTTGTATTTTATTCCGATGCATTTTCTGTGTTTCATCGTCAATAAGAAGGTCACAGGGATACAGTAAACCTGAAGTGAAGCATCGGAATCTATAACTAGTGTCACAGGAATGGTTCAAAACATAGACAGTAAGAAGAGTCAATTTTCTTGTTCTTAGGTCGGCATTGTGCCTTTTGTATTTAATTCCGATGCAATTTCTGTGTTTTATCGTCAATAAGAAGGTCCAAGGGATACAGTAAACCTGAAGTGAAGAATCGGAATCAAAACCGGTCTCAGAGGAAAGGTTCAAAACATAGACAGTAAGAAGAGCCAGTCTTCTTGTACATGAGTCGGCATTGTGCCTTTTGTATTTAACTCCGATGCAATTTCTGTGTTTCATCATCAATAAGAAGGTCAGCTGGATATAGAAAAACCTGAAGCAAAGCATCGGACTCTAGAACTAGTGTCACAGGAATGGTTCAAAACATAGACAGGAAGTATAGCCAGTCTTCTTGTACTTGAGTCGGCATTGTGCCTTTTGTATTTAGATCCGATGCAAATTCTGTGTTTCATCGTCAATACGACGGTGAGAGGGATACAGTAAACCTGAAGTGAAGCATCAGAATCTATAACTAGTGTCACAGGAATAATTCAAAACATAGACAGTAGGAAGAGTCAGTCTTCTAGTACTTAATTCGGCATTGTGCCGTTTGTATTTCATTCCGATGCAATTTCTGTGTTTCATCGTCAATAAGAGAGGGATACAGTAAATCTGAAGTGAAGCATCGGAATCTAAAACCGGCCTCACAGGAAAGGTTCAAAGCACAGACAGTAAGAAGAGCCTGTCTTCTTGTACTTGAGTCGGCATTGTGCCTTTTGTATTTAATTCCGATGCAATTTCTGTGTTTCATCGTCAGTACGATGGTCAGAGGGATACAGCAAACCTGAAGTGAAGCATCGGAATCTGTAACTAGTCTCACAGGAATGGTTCAAAACATAGACAGTAAGCAGAGTCACTCTTCAAGTGCTGAAGTCATCATTGTGCATTTTGTATTTAATTAAGATGCAATTTTTGTGTTTCATCGTCAATAATAAGGTCAGAGGGATTCAGTATACCTGAAGTGAAGCATCGGAATCTATAACTAGTCTCGCAGGAATGGTTCAAAACATAGACAGTAAGAAGAGCCTGTCTTCTTGTACTTGAGTCGGCATTGTGCCTTTTGTATTTAATTAAGATGCAATATCTGTGCTTCATCGTCAATAAGAAGGTCAAAGGGATACAGTAAACCTGAAATGAAGCATCGGAATCTATAACTAGTGTTACAGAAATGGTTCAAAACATAGACACTAAGGAGAGTCAATTTTCTTGTACTTAAGTCGGCATTGTGCCTTATCTATTTAATTTCGATACAATTTCTGTGTTTCGGCGTCAATAAGAAGGTCCAAGGGATACAATTAACCTGAAGTGAAGCATCGGAATCTAATAGCGGTCTCAGAGGAAGGGTTCAAACACAGACAGTATGAAGAGCCAGTCTTCTTGTACATGAGTCGGCATTGTGCCTTTTGTATTTAATTCCGATGCAATTTCTCTGTTTCATCGTCAATAAAAAGGTTAGCTGGATACAGTAAACCTGAAGCGAAGCATCGGAAACTATAACTAGTGTCACAGGAATGGTTCAAAACATAGACAGTAAGGAGAGTCCATTTTCTTGTACTTAAGTCGGCACTGTGCCTTTTCTATTTTAATCCAATGCAATTTCTGTGTTTCGGCGACAATAAGAAGGTCCAAGGGAAACAATGAACCTGAAGTGAAGCATCGGAATCTAAAACCGGTCACAGAGGAAAGGTTCAAACATAGGCAGTATGAAGAGCCAGTCTTCTTGTACATGAGTCGGCATTGTGTCTTTTGTATTTAATTCCGATGCAATTTCTGTGTTTCGTCGTCAATAACGAGGTACAAGGGATACAGTAAACCTGAAAGGAAGCATCGGAATCTAAAACCGGTCTCACAGCAAAGGTTCAAAACATAGACAGTAAGAACAGTCAATTTTCTTGTACTTAAGTCGGCATTGTGCCTTTTCTATTTAATTCCGATGCAATTTCTGTGATTCGGCGTCAATAAGAAGGTCCAAGGGATACAGTAAACCTGGAGTGAAGCATCGGAATCTAAAACCGGATTTAGAGGAAAGATTCAAAACATAGACAGTAAGGAGAGCCAGTCTTCTTGTATATGAGTCGGCATTGTGCCTTTTGTATTTAATTCCGATGCAATTTCTGTGTTTCATCGTCAATAAGAAGGTCATCTGGATACAGGAAACCTGAAGCGAAGCATCGGAATCTATAACTAGTGTCACAGGAATGGTTCAAAACATAGACAGGAAGTATAGCCAGTCTTCTTGTACTTGAGTCGACATTGTGCCTTTTGTATTTAATTCCGATGCAATTTCTGTGTTTCATCGTCAGTACAACGGTCAGAGGGATACAGTAAACCTGAAGTGAAGCATCGGAATCTATAACTAGTGTCACAGGAATGGTTCAAAACATAGGCAGTAAGAAGAGGCAGTCTTCTTGTACTTATGTCGGCATTGTGCCTTTTGTATTTAATTAAGACGCAATTTCTGTGTTTCATCGGCAATAATAAGGTCAGAGGGTTTCAATATACCTGAAGTGAAGCATCGGAATCTATAACTAGTGTCGCAGGAATAGTTCAAAACATAGACAGTAACAAGAGTCAATCTTCTTGTACTTAAGTCGGCATTGTTACTTTTGTATATAATTCCGATGCAATTTCTGTGTTTCATCGTCAATAAGAAGCTCAGAGGGATACAGTTAACCTGATGTGAAGCATCGGAATCTATAACTGCTGTCACAGGAATGTTTCAAAACATAGACAGTAAGAAGAGTCAGTCTTATTGTACTTAAGTCGGCATTGGGCCTTTTGTATTTAATTCCGATGCAATTTCTGTGTTTCATCGTCAATAAGAAGGTCCAAGGGATACAGTAAACCTGAAGTGAAGCATCGGAATCTAAAACCGGTCTCGGAGAAAAGGTTCAAAACATAGACAGTAAGAAGAGTCAGTCTTCTTGTACTTAGGTCGGCATTGTGCCTTTTGTATTTAATTCCGATGCAATTTCTGTGTTTCATCGTCAATAAGAAGGTCCGAGGGATACATTAAACCTGAAGTGAAGCATCGGAAACTATAACTAGTGTCACAGGAATGGTTCAAACATAGACAGTAAGAAGAGTTAGTTTTCTTGTACTTAAGTCGGCATTGTGCCTTTTGTATTTAATTCCGATGCCATTTCTGTGTTTCATCGTCAATAAGAAGGTCAGAGGGATACAGTAAACCTGAAGTGAAGCATTGGATTCTATAACTAGTGTCATAGGAATGGTTCAAAACATAGACAGTAAGAGGAGTCAGTTTTCTTGTACTTAAAGCGGCATTGTGCCTTTTGTATTTTATTCCGATGCATTTTCTGTGTTTCATCGTCAATAAGAAGGTCACAGGGATACAGTAAACCTGAAGTGAAGCATCGGAATCTATAACTAGTGTCACAGGAATGGTTCAAAACATAAACAGTAAGAAGAGTCAATTTTCTTGTTCTTAGGTCGGCATTGTGCCTTTTGTATTTAATTCCGATGCAATTTCTGTGTTTTATCGTCAATAAGAAGGTCCAAGGGATACAGTAAACCTGAAGTGAAGAATCGGAATCAAAACCGGTCTCAGAGGAAAGGTTCAAAACATAGACAGTAAGAAGAGCCAGTCTTCTTGTACATGAGTCGGCATTGTGCCTTTTGTATTTAACTCCGATGCAATTTCTGTGTTTCATCATCAATAAGAAGGTCAGCTGGATATAGAAAAACCTGAAGCAAAGCATCGGACTCTAGAACTAGTGTCACAGGAATGGTTCAAAACATAGACAGGAAGTATAGCCAGTCTTCTTGTACTTGAGTCGGCATTGTGCCTTTTGTATTTAGATCCGATGCAAATTCTGTGTTTCATCGTCAATACGACGGTGAGAGGGATACAGTAAACCTGAAGTGAAGCATCAGAATCTATAACTAGTGTCACAGGAATAATTCAAAACATAGACAGTAGGAAGAGTCAGTCTTCTAGTACTTAATTCGGCATTGTGCCGTTTGTATTTCATTCCGATGCAATTTCTGTGTTTCATCGTCAATAAGAGAGGGATACAGTAAATCTGAAGTGAAGCATCGGAATCTAAAACCGGCCTCACAGGAAAGGTTCAAAGCACAGACAGTAAGAAGAGCCTGTCTTCTTGTACTTGAGTCGGCATTGTGCCTTTTGTATTTAATTCCGATGCAATTTCTGTGTTTCATCGTCAGTACGATGGTCAGAGGGATACAGCAAACCTGAAGTGAAGCATCGGAATCTGTAACTAGTCTCACAGGAATGGTTCAAAACATAGACAGTAAGCAGAGTCACTCTTCAAGTGCTGAAGTCATCATTGTGCATTTTGTATTTAATTAAGATGCAATTTTTGTGTTTCATCGTCAATAATAAGGTCAGAGGGATTCAGTATACCTGAAGTGAAGCATCGGAATCTATAACTAGTCTCGCAGGAATGGTTCAAAACATAGACAGTAAGAAGAGCCTGTCTTCTTGTACTTGAGTCGGCATTGTGCCTTTTGTATTTAATTAAGATGCAATATCTGTGCTTCATCGTCAATAAGAAGGTCAAAGGGATACAGTAAACCTGAAATGAAGCATCGGAATCTATAACTAGTGTTACAGAAATGGTTCAAAACATAGACACTAAGGAGAGTCAATTTTCTTGTACTTAAGTCGGCATTGTGCCTTATCTATTTAATTTCGATACAATTTCTGTGTTTCGGCGTCAATAAGAAGGTCCAAGGGATACAATTAACCTGAAGTGAAGCATCGGAATCTAATAGCGGTCTCAGAGGAAGGGTTCAAACATAGACAGTATGAAGAGCCAGTCTTCTTGTACATGAGTCGGCATTGTGCCTTTTGTATTTAATTCCGATGCAATTTCTCTGTTTCATCGTCAATAAAAAGGTTAGCTGGATACAGTAAACCTGAAGCGAAGCATCGGAAACTATAACTAGTGTCACAGGAATGGTTCAAAACATAGACAGTAAGGAGAGTCCATTTTCTTGTACTTAAGTCGGCACTGTGCCTTTTCTATTTTAATCCAATGCAATTTCTGTGTTTCGGCGTCAATAAGAAGGTCCAAGGGAAACAATGAACCTGAAGTGAAGCATCGGAATCTAAAACCGGTCACAGAGGAAAGGTTCAAACATAGGCAGTATGAAGAGCCAGTCTTCTTGTACATGAGTCGGCATTGTGTCTTTTGTATTTAATTCCGATGCAATTTCTGTGTTTCGTCGTCAATAACGAGGTAAAAGGGATACAGTAAACCTGAAAGGAAGCATCGGAATCTAAAACCGGTCTCACAGCAAAGGTTCAAAACATAGACAGTAAGAATAGTCAATTTTCTTGTACTTAAGTCGGCATTGTGCCTTTTCTATTTAATTCCGATGCAATTTCTGTGATTCGGCGTCAATAAGAAGGTCCAAGGGATACAGTAAACCTGGAGTGAAGCATCGGAATCTAAAACCGGATTTAGAGGAAAGATTCAAAACATAGACAGTAAGGAGAGCCAGTCTTCTTGTATATGAGTCGGCATTGTGCCTTTTGTATTTAATTCCGATGCAATTTCTGTGTTTCATCGTCAATAAGAAGGTCATCTGGATACAGGAAACCTGAAGCGAAGTATCGGAATCTATAACTAGTGTCACAGGAATGGTTCAAAACATAGACAGGAAGTATAGCCAGTCTTCTTGTACTTGAGTCGACATTGTGCCTTTTGTATTTAATTCCGATGCAATTTCTGTGTTCCCTCGTCAATAAGAAGGTCCAAGGGATACAGTAAACCTGAAGTGAAGCATCGGAATCTATAACTAGTGTCACAGGAATGGTTCAAAACATAAACAGTAAGAAGAGTCAATTTTCTTGTTCTTACGTCGGCATTGTGCCTTTTGTATTTAATTCCGACGCAATTTCTGTGTTTCATCGCCAATAAGAAGGTCCAAGGTATACAGTAAACCTGAAGTGAAGCATCGGAATCAAAACCGGTCTCAGAGGAAAGGTTCAAAACATAGACAGTAAGAAGAGCCAGTCTTCTTGTACATGAGTCGGCATTGTGTCTTTTGTATTTAATTCCGATGCAATTTCTGTGTTTCGTCGTAAATAACGAGGTACAAGGGATACAGTAAACTTGAAAGGAAGCATCGGAATCTAAAACCGGTCTCACAGCAAAGGTTCAAAACATAGTCAGTAAGAATAGTCAATTTTGTTGTACTTAAGTCGGCATTGTGCCTTTTCTATTTAATTCTGATGCAATTTCTGTGATTCGGCGTCAATAAGAAGGTCCAAGGGATACAGTAAACCTGGAGTGAAGCATCGGAATCTAAAACCGGATTTAGAGGAAAGATTCAAAACATAGACAGTAAGGAGAGCCAGTCTTCTTGTATATGAGTCAGCATTGTGCCTTTTGTATTTAATTCCGATGCAATTTCTGTGTTTCATCGTCAATAAGAAGGTCATCTGGATACAGGAAACCTGGAGCGAAGCATCGGAATCTATAACTAGTGTCACAGTAATGGTTCAAAACATAGACAGGAAGTATAGCCAGTCTTCTTGTACTTGAGTCGACATTGTGAGTTTTGTATTTAATTCCGATGCAATTTCTGTGTTTCATCGTCAGTACAACGGTCAGAGGGATACAGTAAACATGAAGTGAAGCATTGGATTCTATAACTAGTGTCATAGGAATGGTTCAAAACATAGACAGTAAGAGGAGTCAGTTTTCTTGTACTTAAATCGGCATTGTGCCTTTTGTATTTTATTCCGATGCATTTTCTGTGTTTCATCGTCACTAAGAAGGTCACAGGTATACAGTAAACCTGAAGTGAAGCATCGGAATCTATAACTAGTGTCACAGAAATGGTTCAAAACATAAACAGTAAGAAGAGTCAATTTTCTTGTTCTTAGGTAGGCATTGTGCCTTTTGTATTTAATTCCGATGCAATTTCTGTGTTTTATCGTCAATAAGAAGGTCCAAGGGATACAGTAAACCTGAAGTGAAGAATCGGAATCAAAACCGGTCTCAGAGGAAAGGTTCAAAACATAGACAGTAAGAAGAGCCAGTCTTCTTGTACATGAGTCGGCATTGTGCCTTTTGTATTTAACTCCGATGCAATTTCTGTGTTTCATCATCAATAACAAGGTCAGCTGGATATAGAAAAACCTGAAGCAAAGCATCGGACTCTAGAACTAGTGTCACAGGAATGGTTCAAAACATAGACAGGAAGTATAGCCAGTCTTCTTGTACTTGAGTCGGCATTGTGCCTTTTGTATTTAGATCCGATGCAAATTCTGTGTTTCATCGTCAATACGACGGTGAGAGGGATACAGTAAACCTGAAGTGAAGCATCAGAATCTATAACTAGTGTCACAGGAATAATTCAAAACATAGACAGTAGGAAGAGTCAGTCTTCTAGTACTTAAGTCGGCATTGTGCCGTTTGTATTTCATTCCGATGCAATTTCTGTGTTTCATCGTCAATAAGAGAGGGATACAGTAAACCTGAAGTGAAGCATCGGAATCTAAAACCGGCCTCACAGGAAAGGTTCAAAGTACAGACAGTAAGAAGAGCCTGTCTTCTTGTACTTGAGTCGGCATTGTGCCTTTTGTATTTAATTCCGATGCAATTTCTGTGTTTCATCGTCAGTACGATGATCAGAGGGATACAGCAAACCTGAAGTGAAGCATCGGAATCTGTAACTAGTCTCACAGGAATGGTTCAAAACATAGACAGTAAGCAGAGTCACTCTTCAAGTGCTGAAGTCGGCATTGTGCATTTTGTATTTAATTAATATGCAATTTTTGTGTTTCATCGTCAATAATAAGGTCAGAGGGATTCAGTATACCTGAAGTGAAGCATCGGAATCTATAACTAGTCTCGCAGGAATGGTTCAAAACATAGACAGTAAGAAGAGCCTGTCTTCTTGTACTTGAGTCGGCATTGTGCCTTTTGTATTTAATTAAGATGCAATATCTGTGCTTCATCGTCAATAAGAAGGTCAAAGGGATACAGTAAACCTGAAATGAAGCATCGGAATCTATAACTAGTGTTACAGAAATGGTTCAAAACATAGACACTAAGGAGAGTCAATTTTCTTGTACTTAAGTCGGCATTGTGCCTTATCTATTTAATTTCGATACAATTTCTGTGTTTCGGCGTCAATAAGAAGGTCCAAGGGATACAATTAACCTGAAGTGAAGCATCGGAATCTAATAGCGGTCTCGGAGGAAAGGTTCAAACATAGACAGTATGAAGAGCCAGTCTTCTTGTACATGAGTCAGCATTGTGCCTTTTGTATTTAATTCCGATGCAATTTCTCTGTTTCATCGTCGATGAAAAGGTTACCTGGATACAGTAAACCTGAAGCGAAGCATCGGAAACTATAACTAGTGTCACAGGAATGGTTCAAAACATAGACTGGAAGTATAGCCAGACTTCTTGTACTTGTGTCAGCATTGTGCCTTTTGTATTTAATTCCGATGCAATTTCTGTGTTTCATCGTCAATACGACGGTGAGAGGGATACAGTAAACCCTTAAGTGAAGCATCGGAATCTATAACTAGTGTCACAGGAATGGTTCAAAACATAGACAGTAAGGAGAGTCCATTTTCTTGTACTTAAGTCGGCACTGTGCCTTTTCTATTTTAATCCGATGCAATTTCTGTGTTTCGGCGTCAATAAGAAGGTCCAAGGGAAACAATGAACCTGAAGTGAAGCATCGGAATCTAAAACCGGTCACAGCGGAAAGGTTCAAACATAGGCAGTATGAAGAGCCAGTCTTCTTGTACATGAGTCGGCATTGTGTCTTTTGTATTTAATTCCGATGCAATTTCTGTGTTTCGACGTCAATAACGAGGTACAAGGGATACAGTAAACCTGAAAGGAAGCATCGGAATCTAAAACCGGTCTCACAGCAAAGGTTCAAAACATAGACAGTAAGAATAGTCAATTTTCTTGTACTTAAGTCGGCATTGTGCCTTTTCTATTTAATTCCGATGCAATTTCTGTGATTCGGCGTCAATAAGAAGGTCCAAGGGATACAGTAAACCTGGAGTGAAGCATCGGAATCTAAAACCGGATTTAGAGGAAAGATTCTAAACATAGACAGTAAGGAGAGCCAGTCTTCTTGTATATGAGTCGGCATTGTGCCTTTTGTATTTAATTCCGATGCAATTTCTGTGTTTCATCGTCAATAAGAAGGTCATCTGGATACAGGAAACCTGAAGCGAAGCATCGGAATCTATAACTAGTGACACAGGAATGGTTCAAAACATAGACAGGAAGTATAGCCAGTCTTCTTGTACTTGAGTCGACATTGTGCCTTTTGTATTTAATTCCGATGCAATTTCTGTGTTTCATCGTCAGTACGACGGTCAGAGGGATACAGTAAACCTGAAGTGAAGCATCGGAATCTATAACTAGTGTCACAGGAATGGTTCAAAACATAGGCAGTAAGAAGAGGCAGTCTTCTTGTACTTATGTCGGCATTGTGCCTTTTGTATTTAATTAAGACGCAATTTCTGTGTTTCATCGGCAATAATAAGGTCAGAGGGTTTCAATATACCTGAAGTGAAGCATCGGAATCAATAACTGGTGTCGCAGGAATGGTTCAAAACATAGACAGTAAGAAGAGTCAATCTTCTTGTACTTAAGTCGGCATTGTTACTTTTGTATATAATTCCGATGCAATTTCTGTGTTTCATCGTCAATAAGAAGCTCAGAGGGATACAGTAAACCTGATGTGAAGCATCGGAATCTATAACTACTGTCACAGGAATGTTTCAAATCATAGACAGTAAGAAGAGTCAGTCTTATTGTACTTAAGTCGGCATTGGGCCTTTTGTATTTAATTCCGATGCAATTTCTGTGTTTCATCGTCAATAAGAAGGTCCAAGGGATACATTAAACCTGAAGTGAAGCATCGGAATCTAAAACCGGTCTCGGAGGAAAGGTACAAAACTTACACAGTAAGAAGAGTCAGTCTTCTTGTACTTAGGTCGGCATTGTGCCTTTTGTATTTAATTCCGATGCAATTTCTGTGTTTCATCGTCAATAAGAAGGTCCGAGGGATACAGTAAACCTGAAGTGAAGCATCGGAATCTATAACTAGTGTCACAGGAATGGTTCAAACATAGACAGTAAGAAGAGTTAGTTTTCTTGTACTTAAGTCGGCATTGTGCCTTTTGTATTTAATTCCGATGCCATTTCTGTGTTTCATCGTCAATAAGAAGGTCAGAGGGATACAGTAAACCTGAAGTGAAGCATTGGATTCTATAACTAGTGTCATAGGAATGGTTCAAAACATAGACAGTAAGAGGAGTCAGTTTTCTTGTACTTAAATCGGCATTGTGCCTTTTGCATTTTATTCCGATGCATTTTCTGTGTTTCATCGTCAATAAGAAGGTCACAGGGATACAGTAAACCTGAAGTGAAGCATCGGAATCTATAACTAGTGTCACAGGAATGGTTCAAAACATAAACAGTAAGAAGAGTCAATTTTCTTGTTCTTAGGTCGGCATTGTGCCTTTTGTATTTAATTCCGATTCAATTTCTGTGTTTTATCGTCAATAAGAAGGTCCAAGGGATACAGTAAACCTGAAGTGAAGAATCGGAATCAAAACCGGTCTCAGAGGAAAGGTTCAAAACATAGACAGTAAGATAAGCCAGTCTTCTTGTAAATGAGTCGGCATTGTGCCTTTTGTATTTAACTCCGATGCAATTTCTGTGTTTCATCATCAATAAGAAGGTCAGCTGGATATAGAAAAACCTGAAGCAAAGCATCGGACTCTAGAACTAGTGTCACAGGAATGGTTCAAAACATAGACAGGAAGTATAGCCAGTCTTCTTGTACTTGAGTCGGCATTGTGCCTTTTGTATTTAGATCCGATGCAAATTCTGTGTTTCATCGTCAATACGACGGTGAGAGGGATACAGTAAACCTGAAGTGAAGCATCAGAATCTATAACTAGTGTCACAGGAATAATTCAAAACATAGACAGTAGGAAGAGTCAGTCTTCTAGTACTTAAGTCGGCATTGTGCCGTTCGTATTTCATTCCGATGCAATTTCTGTGTTTCATCGTCAATAAGAGAGGGATACAGTAAACCTGAAGTGAAGCATCGGAATCTAAAACCGGCCTCACAGGAAAGGTTCAAAGCACAGACAGTAAGAAGAGCCTGTCTTCTTGTACTTGAGTCGGCGTTGTGCCTTTTGTATTTAATTCCGATGCAATTTCTGTGTTTCATCGTCAGTACGATGGTCAGAGGGATACAGCAAACCTGAAGTGAAGCATCGGAATCTGTAACTCGTCTCACAGGAATGGTTCAAAACATAAACAGTAAGCAGAGTCACTCTTCAAGTGCTGAAGTCGGCATTGTGCATTTTGTATTTAATTAAGATGCAATTTTTGTGTTTCATCGTCAATAATAAGGTCAGAGGGATTCAGTATACCTGAAGTGAAGCATCGGAATCTATAACTAGTCTCGCAGGAATGGTTCAAAACATAGACAGTAAGAAGAGCCTGTCTTCTTGTACTTGAGTCGGCATTGTGCCTTTTGTATTTAATTAAGATGCAATATCTGTGCTTCATCGTCAATAAGAAGGTCAAAGGGATACAGTAAACCTGAAATGAAGCATCGGAATCTATAACTAGTGTTACAGAAATGGTTCAAAACATAGACACTAAGGAGAGTCAATTTTCTTGTACTTAAGTCGGCATTGTGCCTTATCTATTTAATTTCGATACAATTTCTGTGTTTTGGCGTCAATAAGAAGGTCCAAGGGATACAGTAAACCTGGAGTGAAGCATCGGAAACTATAACTAGTGTCACAGGAATGGTTCAAAACATAGACTGGAAGTATAGCCAGACTTCTTGTACTTGTGTCAGCATTGTGCCTTTTGTATTTAATTCCGATGCAATTTCTGTGTTTCATCGTCAATACGACGGTGAGAGGGATACAGTAAACCTGAAGTGAAGCATCGGAATCTATAACTAGTGTCGCAGGAATGGTTCAAAACATAGACAGTAAGAAGAGTCAATCTTCTTGTACTTAAGTCGGCATTGTTACTTTTGTATATAATTCCGATGCAATTTCTGTGTTTCATCGTCAATAAGAAACTCAGAGGGATACAGTAAACCTGAGGTGAAGCATCGGAATCTATAACTACTGTCACAGGAATGTTTCAAAACATAGACAGTAAGAAGAGTCAGTCTTATTGTACTTAAGTCGGCATTGTGCCTTTTGTATTTATTTCCGATGCAATTTCTGTGTTTCATCGTCAATAAGAAGGTCACAGGGATACAGTAAACCTGAAGTGAAGAATCGGAATCTATAACTAGTGTCACAGGAATCGTTTAAAACATAGTCAGTGAGAAGAGTCAGTCTTCTTGTACTTAAGTCGGCATTATCCCTTTTGTATTTAATTCCAATGCAATTTACGTGTTTCATCGTCAATAAGAAGGTCAGAGGGATGCAGTAAACCTGAAGTGAAGCTTCGGAATCTATAACTAGTGTCACAGGAATGGTTCAAAACAAAGACAGTAAGAAGAGTCAATTTTCTTGTACTTAAGTCGGCATTGTGCCTTTCCTATTTAATTCCGATGCAATTTCTGTGTTGCGGCGTCAATAAGAATGTCCAAGGGATACAGTAAACCTGAAGTGAAGCATCGGAATCTAAAACCGGCCTCAGAGGAAAGATTCAAAACATAGTCAGTAAGAAGAGCCAGTCTTCTTGTACATGAGTCGGCATTGTGCCTTTTATATTTAATTCCGATGCAATTTCTGTGTTTCATCGTCAATAAGAAGGTCATCTGGATACAGGAAACCTGAAGCGAAGCATCGGAATCTATAACTAGTGTCACAGGAATGGTTCAAAACATAGACACGAAGTATAGCCAGTCTTCTTGTACTTGAGTCGGCATTGTGCCTTTTGTATTTAATTCCGATGCAATTTCTGTGTTTCATCGTCAGTACGACGGTCAGAGGGATACAGTAAACCTGAAGTAAAGCATCGGAATCTATAACTAGTGTCACAGGAATGGTTCAAAACATAGACAGTAAGAAGAGGCAGTTTTCATGAACTTATGTCGGCTTTGTGCCTTTTGTATTTAATTAAGAAGCAATTTCTGTGTTTCATCGTCAATAACAAGGTCAGAGGGTTTCAATATACCTGAAGTGAAGCATCGGAATCTATAACTAGTGTCGCAGGAATGGTTCAAAACATAGACAGTAAGAAGAGTCAATCTTCTTGTACTTAAGTCGGCATTGTTACTTTTGTATATAATTCCGATGCAATTTCTGTGTTTCATCGTCAATAAGAAACTCAGAGGGATACAGTAAACCTGAGGTGAAGCATCGGAATCTATAACTACTGTCACAGGAATGTTTCAAAACATAGACAGTAAGAAGAGTCAGGCTTATTGTAGTTAAGTCGGCATTGCGCCATTTTTACTTAATTCCGAAGCAATATCTGTGTTTCTTCGTCAATACGAAGGTCAGAGGGATACAGTAAACCGGAAGTGAAACATCGGAATCAGTAACTAGTGTCACAGAAATGGTTGAAAAATAGACAGTAAGAAGAGGCAGTCTTCTTGTTCTTGAGTCGGCATGGTGCCTTTTGTATTTATTTCCGATGCAATTTCTGTGTTTCATCGTCAATAAGAAGGTCACAGGGATACAGTAAACCTGAAGTGAAGAATCGGAATCTATAACTAGTGTCACAGGAATCGTTCAAAACATAGTCAGTGAGAAGAGTCAGTCTTCTTGTACTTAAGTCGGCATTATGCCTTTTGTATTTAATTCCGATGCAATTTACGTGTTTCATCGTCAATAAGAAGGTCAGAGGGATACAGTAAACCTGAAGTGAAGCATCGGAATCTATAACTAGTGTCACAGGAATGGTTCAAATCATAGACAGTAAGAAGAGTCAGTTTTCTTGTACTTAAGTCGGTATTGTGCCTTTTGTATTTAATTCCGATGCAATTTCTGTGTTTCATCGTCAATAAGAAGGTCACAGGGATACAGTAAACCTGAAATGAAGCATCGGAATCTATAACTAGTGTCACAGGAATGGTTCAAAACATAGACAGTAACAAGAGTCAGTTTTCTTATACTTAGGTCGGCATTGTACCGTTTGTATTTAATTCCGATGCAATTTCTCTGTTTCATTGTCAATAAGATTGTCAGAGAGATACAGTAAACCTGAAGTGAAGCATCGGAATCTATAACTAGTGTCAGAGGAATGGTTCAAAACATAGACAGTAAGAAGAGGCAGTATACTTGTACCTAAGTCGGCATTGTGCCTTTTGTATGTAATTCCGATGCAATTTCTGTGTTTCATCGTCAATAACAAGGTCAGAGGGATAGAGTAAACCTGAAGTGAAGCATCGGAATCTATAACTAGTGTCACAGGAATGGTTCAAAACATAGACAGTAAGAAGGGTCAATTTTCTTGTACTTAGGCCGGCATTGTGCCTTTCCTATTTAATTCCGATGCAATTTCTGTGTTGCTGCGTCAATAAGAAGGTCCAAGGGATACAGTAAACCTGAAGTGAAGCATCGGAATCTAAAACCGGTCTCAGAGGAAAGATTCAAAACATAGACAGTAAGAAGGGCCAGTCTTCTTGTACATGAGCCGGCATTGTGCCTTTTGTATTTAATTCCGATGCAATTTCTGTGTTTCATCGTCCATAAGAAGGTCAGCTGGTTACAGTAAACCTGAAGTGAAGCATCGGAATCAAAAACCGGTTTTAGAGGAAAGATTCAAAACATAGACAGTAAGGAGAGCCAGTCTTCTTGAACATGAGTCGGCATTGTGCCTTTTGTATTTAATTCCGATGCAATTTCTGTGTTTCACCGTCAATAAGAAGGACATCTGGATACAGGAAACCTGAAGCGAAGCATCGGAATCTATAACTAGTGTCACAGGAATGGTTCAAAACATAGACAGGAAGTATAGCCAGTCTTCTTGTACTTGAGTCGTCATTGTGCCTTTTGTATTCAATTCCAATGCAATTTCTCTGTTTCATTGTCAATAAGAAGGTCAGAGAGATACAGTAAAACTGAAGTGAAGCATCGGAATCTATAACTAGTGTCAGAGGAATGGTTCAAAACATAGACAGTAAGAAGAGTCAGTATACTTGTACTTAAGTCGGCATTGTGCTTTTTGTATGTAATTCCGATGTAATTTCTACGTTTCATCGTCAATAAGAAGGTCAGAGGGATACAGTAAACCTGAAGTGAAGCATCGGAATCTATAACTAGTGTCACAGGAATGGCTCAAAACATACACAGTAAGAAGGGTCAGTTTTCTTGTACTCAAGTCGGCATTGTGCCTTTTGTATTTAATTCCGATGCAATTTCTGTGTCTCATCGTCAATAAGAAGGTCACAGGGATGCAGTAAACCTGAAGTGTAGCATCGTAATCTATAACTAGTGTCACAGGAATGGTTGAAAACGTAAACAGTAAGAAGAGTCAGTTTTCTTGTACTTAGGTCGGCATTGTGCTTTTTGTATTTAATTCCGATGCAATTTCTGTGTTTCATCGTCAATAAGAAGGTCAGAGGGATACAGTAAACCTGAAGTGAAGCATCGGAATCTATAACTAGTGTCACAGGAATGGTTCAAAACATAGACAGTAAGAAGAGTCAGTTTTCTTGTACTTAAGTCAGCATTGTGCCTTTTGTATGTAATTTCGATGCAATTTCTGTTTTTCATCGTCAATACGACGGACAACGGGATACAGTAAACCTGAAGTGAAGAATCGGAATCAATAACTAGTGTCACAGGAATGGTTCAAAACATATATATTAAGAAGAGTCTGTTTTCTTGTACTTAAGTCGGCATTGTGCCTTTTCGATTTAATTTCGATGCAATTTCTGTGTTTCGTCGTCAATAAGAAGGTCCAAGGGACACAGTAAACCTGCAGTGAAGCATCGGAATCTAAAACCGGTCTCACAGGAAAGGTTCAAAACATAGACAGTAAAAAGAGCCAGTCTTCGTGTACTTGAGTTGGCATTTTGCCTTTTGTATTTAATTCCAAAGCAATTTCTGTGTTTCATCGTCAGTACGACGGTCAGAGGGATACAGTAAACCTGAAGTGAAGCATCGGAATCTATAACTAGTGTCACAGGAATGGTTCAAAACATAGACAGTAGGAAGAGTCTGTCTTCTTGTACTTAAGTCGGCATTGTGCCTTTTGTATCTAATTCCGATGCAATTTCTGTGTTTCATCGTCAATACGAGAGTCAGCTGGATACAGTAAACCTGAACTGAGGCATCGGAATCTATAACTAGTGTCACAGGAGTGGTTCAAAACATAGCCAGTAAGAAGAGTCAGTTTTCTTGTACTTAAGTCGGCATTGTGCCTTTTGTATTTAATTCCGATGCAATTTCTGTGTTTCATCGTCAATACGAAGTTCAGCTGGATACAGTAAAACCTGTAGTGAAGCATCGGAATCTATAACTAGTGTCACAGGAATGGTTCAAAACATAGACAGTAAGAAGAGTCAGTCTTCTTGTACTTAAGTCGGCATTGTGCCTTTTGTATTTAATTAAGATGCAATTTCTGTGTTTCATCGTCAATAATAGGGTCAGAGGGATTTAGTATACCTGAAGTGAAGCATCGGAATCTATAACTAGTGTCGCAGGAATGGATCAAAACGTAGACAGTAAGAAGAGTCAGTTTTCTTGTACTTATTTCTGCATTGTGAATTTTGTATTTAATTAAGATGCAATTTCTGTGCTTCATCGTCCATAAGAAGGTCAATGGGATACAGTAAGCCTTAAGTGAAGCATCGGAATCTATAACTAGTGTCACAGGAATGGTTCAAAAAATAGACAGTAAGAAGAGTCAGTCTTCTTGTACTTAAGTCGGCATTGTGCCTTTTGTATGTAATTCCGATGCAATTTCTGTGTTTCATCGTCAATAAGAAGCTCAGAGGGATACAGTAAACCTGAAGTGAAGCATCGGAATCTATAACTAGTGTCACAGAAATGGTTCAAACATGGACAGTAATAAGAGCCAGTCTTCTTGTACTTGAGTCGGCATTGTGCCTTTTGTATTTAATTCCGATGCAATCTCTGTGTTTCATCGTCAATAAGAAGGTCTGAGGGATACAGTAAACCAGAAGTGAAGCATCGGAATCTATAACTAGTGTCACAGGAATCGTTCAAAACATAAACAGTGAGAAGAGTCAGTCTTCTTGTACTTAAGTCAGCATTGTGCCTTTTGTATTTAATTCCGATACAATTTACGTGATTCATCGTCAATAAGAAGGTCAGAGGGATACAGTAAACCTAAAGTGAAGCATCGGAATCTATAACTAGTGTCGCAGGAATGGTTCTAAACATAGACAGTAAGAAGAGTCAGTTTTCTTGTACTTAAGTCGGCATTGTTTCTTTTTGTATTTAATTCCGATGCAATTTCTGTGTTTCATCGTCAATAAGAAGGTCACAGGAATACAGTAAACCTGAAGTGAAGCATCGGAATCTATAACTAGTGACACAGGAATGGTTCAAAACATAGACAGTAAGAAGAGGCAGTCTTCTTGTACTTATGTCGGCATTGTGACTTTTGTATTTAATTAAGATGCAATTTCTGTGTTTCATCGTCAATAATAAGGTCAGAGGGATTCAATATACCTGAAGTGAAGCATCGAAATCTATAACTAGTGTCGCAGGAATGGTTCAAATCATAGACAGTAAGAAGAGTCAGTCTTCTTGTACTTATTTCTGCATTGTGCCTTTTGTATTCAATTAAGATGCAATTTCTGTGCTTCATCGTCAATAAGAACCTCAGAGGGATACAGTAAACCTGAAGTGAAACATCGGAATCTAAAACCGGTCTCAGAGGAAAGATTCAAAACATAGACAGTGAGAAGAGCCAGTCTTCTTGTACATGAGTCGGCATTATGCCTTTTGTATTTAATTCCGATGCAATTTCTGTGTTTCATCGTCAATAAGAAGGTCAGAGGGATACAGTAAACCTGAAGTGAAGCATCGGAATCTATAACTAGTGTCACAGGAATGGTTCAAACATAGACAGTAGGATGAGTAAGTCTTCTTGTACTTATGTCTGCATTGTCCCTTTTGTATTTAATTGCGATGCAATTTCTGTGTTTCATCGTCAATAAGAGAGTCAGCTGGATACAGTAAACCTGAAGTGAGCCATCGGAATCTATAACTAGTGTCACAGGAATGGTTCAAAACATAGACAGTAAGAAGAGTCAGTCTTCTTGTACTTAAGTCGGCATTGTGCCTTTTGTATTTAATTAAGATGCAATTTCTGTGTTTCATCGTCAACAATAGGGTCAGAGGGATTTAGTATACCTGAAGTGAAGCATCGGAATCTATAACTAGTGTCGCAGGAATGGTTCAAAAAATAGACAGTAAGAAGAGTCAGTCTTCTTGTACTTAAGTCGGCATTGTGCCTTTTGCATGTAATTCCGATGCAATTTCTGTGTTTCATCGTCAATAAGAAGCTCAGAGGGATACAGTAAACCTGAAGTGAAGCATCGGAATCTATAACTAGTGTCACAGAAATGGTTCAAACATAGACAGTAATAAGAGCCATTCTTCTTGTACTTGAGTCGGCATTGTGCCTTTTGTATTTAATTTCGATGCAATCTCTGTGTTTCATCGTCAATAAGAAGGTCAGAGGGATACAGTAAACCTGAAGTGAAGCATCGGAATCTATAACTAGTGTCACAGGAATCGTTCAAAACATAAACAGTGAGAAGAGTCAGTCTTCTTGTACTTAAGTCAGCATTGTGCTTTTAGTATTTAATTCCGATACAATTTACGTGATTCATCGTCAATAAGAAGGTCAGAGGGATACAGTAAACCTGAAGTGAAGCATCGGAATCTATAACTAGTGTCACAGGAATGGTTCAAAACATAGACAGTAAGAAGAGTCAGTTTTCTTGTACTTAAGTCGGCATTGTGCCTTTTGTATTTAATTCCGATGCAATTTCTGTGTTTCATCGTCAATAAGAAGGTCACTGGGATACAGTAAACCTGAAGTGAAGCATCGGAATCTATAACTAGTGTCACAGGAATGGTTCAAAACATAGACAGTAAGAAGAGGCAGTCTTCTTGTACTTATGTCGGCATTGTGACTTTTGTATTTAATTAAGATGCAATTTCTGTGTTTCATCGTCAATAATAAGGTCAGAGGGATTCAATATACCTGAAGTGAAGCATCGAAATCTATAACTAGTGTCGCAGGAATGGTTCAAATCATAGACAGTAAGAAGAGTCAGTCTTCTTGTACTTATTTCTGCATTGTGCCTTTTGTATTCAATTAAGATGCAATTTCTGTGCTTCATCGTCAATAAGAAGCTCAGAGGGATACAGTAAACCTGAAGTGAAACATCAGAATCTATAACTAGTGTCACAGGAAAGGTTCAAAACATAGACAGTAAGAAGAGTCAGTCTTTTTGTACTTAAGTCGCCATTGGACCTTTTGTATTTAATTCCGATGCAAATTCTGTGTTTCATCGTCAATAGGAAGGTCATTGGGATACAGTAAACCTGAAGTGAAGAATCGGAATCTGTAACTAGTGTCACAGGAATTGTTCAAAACATAGACAGTAAGAACGGTCAGTCTTCTTGTACTTAAGTCGGCATTGCGCCTTTTGTATTTAATTCCGAAGCAATATCTGTGTTTCTTCGTCAATAAGATTGTCAGAGGGATACAGTAAACCAGAAGTGAAGCATCGGAATCTATAACTAGTGTCACAGGAATGGTTCAAAACATAGACAGTTAGAAGAGTCAATTTTCTTGTACTTAAGTCGGCATTGTGCCTTTCCTATGTAATTCCGATGCAATTTCTGTGTTGCGGCGTCAATAAGAAGGTCCAAGGGATACAGTAAACCTGAAGTGAAGCATCGGAATCTAAAACCGGTCTCAGAGGAAAGATTCAAATCATAGACAGTGAGAAGAGTCAGTCTTCTTGTACATGAGTCGGCATTATGCCTTTTGTATTTAATTCCGATGCAATTTCTGTGTTTCATCGTCAATAAGAAGGTCAGCTGGTTACAGTAAACCTGAAGTGAAGCATCGGAATCTATAACTAGTATCACAGGAATGGCTCAAAACATACACAGTAAGAAGGGTCAGTTTTCTTGTACTTAAGTCGGCATTGTGCCTTTTGTATTTAATTCCGATGCAATTTCTGTGTCTCATCGTCAATAAGAAGGTCACAGGGATACAGTAAACCTGAAGTGAAGCATCGGTATCTATAACAAGTGTCACAGGAATGGTTGAAAACATAAACAGTAAGAAGAGTCAGTTTTCTTGTACTTAGGTCGGCATTGTGCCTTTTGTATTAATTCCGATGCAATTTCTGTGTTTCATCGTCAATAAGAAGGTCAGAGGGATACAGTAAACCTGAAGTGAAGCATCGGTATCTATAACTAGTGTCACAGGAATGGTTCAAACATAGACAGTAGGAAGAGTCAGTCTTCTTGTACTTAAGTCTGCATTGTCCCTTTTGTATTTAATTCCGCTGCAATTTCTGTGTTTCATCGTCAATAAGAGAGTCAGCTGGATACAGTAAACCTGAAGTGAGCCATCGGAATCTATAACTAGTGTCACAGGAATGGTTCAAAACATAGACAGGAAAAAGAGTCAGTTATCATGTACTGAAGTCGGCATTGTGGATTTTCTATTTAATTCCGATGCAATTTCTGTATTCGTCGTCAATAAGAAGGTCCAAGGCATACAGTAAACCAGAAGTGAAGCATCGAAATTTGAAACCGGTCTCACAGGAAAGGTTCACAACATAGACAGTAAGAAGAGTCAGTCTTCTTGTACTTATTTCTGCATTGTGCCTTTTGTATTTAATTAAGATGCAATTTCTGTGTTTCATCGTCAATAAGAAGGTCAGAGGGATACAGTAAACCTGAAGTGAAGCATCGGAATCTATAACTAGTGTCACAGGAATGGTCCAAAGCATAGACAGTAAGAAGAGTCAATCTTCTTGTACTTAAGTCGGCATTGTGCCTTTTGTATATAATTCCGATGCAATTTCTGTGTTTCATCATCAATAGGAAGCTCAGAGGGTTACAGTTAACCTGAAGTGAAGCATCGGAATCTTAAACTAGTGTCACAGAAATGGTTCAAACATAGACAGTAATAAGAGCCAGTCTTCTTGTACTTGAGTCGGCATTGTGCCTTTTGTATATAATTCCGATGCAATTTCTGGGTTTCATCGTCAATAAGAAGGTCAGAGGGATACAGTAAACCTGAAGTGAAGAATCGGAATCTTTAACTAGTGTCACAGGAATCGTCCAAAACATAGACAGTGAGAAGAGTCAGTCTTCTTGTACTTAAGTCGGCATTGTGCCTTTTGTATTTAATTCCGATGCAATTTACGTGTTTCATCGTCAATAAGAAGGTCAGAGGGATACAGTAATCCTGAAGTGAAGCATCGGAATCTATAACTAGTGTCACAGGAATGGTTCAAAACATAGACAGTAAGAAGAGTCAGTTTTCTTGTACTTAAGTCGGCATTATGAATTTTGTATTTAATTCCGATGCAATTTCTGCGTTTCATCGTCAATAAGACGGTCACAGGGATACAGTAAACCTGAAATGAAGCATCGGAATCTATAACTAGTGTCACGGGAATGGTTCAAAACATAAACAGTAAGAAGAGTCAGTTTTCTTGTACTTAGGTCGGCATTGTACCGTTTGTATTTAATTCCGATGCAATTTCTCTGTTTCATTGTCAATAAGAAGGTCAGAGAGATACAGTAAACCTGAAGTGAAGCATCGGAATCTATAACTAGTGTCAGAGGAATGGTTCAAAACATAGACAGTACGAAGAGTCAGTATTCTTGTACTTAAGTCGGCATTGTTGCTTTTGTATGTAATTCCGATGCAATTTCTGTGTTTCATCGTCAATAAGATTGTCAGAGGGATACAGTAAACCTGAAGTGAGCCATCGGAATCTATAACTAGTGTCACAGGAATGGTTCAAAACATAGACAGTAAGAAGAGTCAGTCTTCTTGTACTTAAGTCGGCATTGTGCCTTTTGTATTTAATTAAGATGCAATTTCTGTGTTTCATCGTCAATAATAAGGTCAGAGGGATTTAGTATACCTGATGTGAAGCATCGGAATCTATAACTAGTGTCGCAGGAATGGATCAAAACATAGACAGTAAGAAGAGTCAGTCTTCTTGTACTTATTTCTGCATTGTGCCTTTTGTATTTAATTAAGATGCAATTTCTGTGCTTCATCGTCCATAAGAAGGTCAATGGGATACAGTAAGCCTTAAGTGAAGCATCGGAATCTATAACTAGTGTCACAGGAATGGTTCAAAAAATAGACAGTAAGAAGAGTCAGTCTTCTTGTACTTAAGTCGGCATTGTGCCTTTTGTATGTAATTCCGATGCAATTTCTGTGTTTCATCGTCAATAAGAAGCTCAGAGGGATACAGTAAACCTGAAGTGAAGCATCGGAATCTATAACTAGTGTCACAGAAATGGTTCAAACATAGACAGTAACAAGAGCCAGTCTTCTTGTACTTGAGTCGGCATTGTGCCTTTTGTATTTAATTCCGATGCAATCTCTGTGTTTCATCGTCAATAAGAAGGTCAGAGGGATACAGTAAACCTGAAGTGAAGAAACGGAATCTATAACTAGTGTCACAGGAATCGTTCAAAACATAAACAGTGAGAAGAGTCAGTCTTCTTGTACTTAAGTCAGCATTGTGCCTTTTGTATTTAATTCCGATACAATTTACGCGATTCATCGTCAATAAGAAGGTCAGAGGGATACAGTAGACCTGAAGTGAAGCATCGGAATCTATAACTAGTGTCACAGGAATGGTTCAAAACATAGACTGTAAGAAGAGTCAGTTTTCTTGTACTTAAGTCGACATTGTGCCTTTTGTATTTAATTCCGATGCAATTTCTGTGTTTCATCGTCAATAAGAAGGTCACAGGGATACAGTAAACCTGAAGTGAAGCATCGGAATCTATAACTAGTGTCACAGGAATGGTTCAAAACATAGACAGTAAGAAGAGGCAGTCTTCTTGTACTTATGTCGGCATTGTGTCTTTTGTATTTAATTAAGATGCAATTTCTGTGTTTCATCGTCAATAATAAGGGCAGAGGGATTCAATATACCTGAAGTGAAGCATCGAAATCTATAACTAGTGTCGCAGGAATGGTTCAAATCATAGACAGTAAGAAGAGTCAGTCTTCTTGTACTTATTTCTGCATTGTGCCTTTTGTATTCAATTAAGATGCAATTTCTGTGCTTCATCGTCAATAAGAAGCTCAGAGGGATACAGTAAACCTGAAGTGAAACATCAGAATCTATAACTAGTGTCACAGGAAAGGTTCAAAACATAGACAGTAAGAAGAGTCAGTCTTTTTGTACTTAAGTCGCCATTGGACCTTTTGTATTTAATTCCGATGCAATTTCTGTGTTTCATCGTCAATAGGAAGGTCATAGGGATACAGTAAACCTGAAGTGAAGAATCGGAATCTGTAACTAGTGTCACAGGAATTGTTCAAAACATAGACAGTAAGAAGGGTCAGTCTTCTTGTACTTAAGTCGGCATTGCGCCTTTTGTATTTAATTCCGAAGCAATATCTGTGTTTCTTCGTCAATAAGATTGTCAGAGGGAAACAGTAAACCAGAAGTGAAGCATCGGAATCTATAACTAGTGTCACAGGAATGGTTCAAAACATAGACAGTAAGAAGAGTCAATTTTCTTGTACTTAAGTCGGCATTGTGCCTTTCCCATGTAATTCCGATGCAATTTCTGTGTTGCGGCGTCAATAAAAAGGTCCAAGGGATACAGTAAACCTGAAGTGAAGCATCGGAATCTAAAACCGGTCTCAGAGGAAAGATTCAAAACATAGACAGTGATAAGAGCCAGTCTTCTTGTACATGAGTCGGCATTATGCCTTTTGTATTTAATTCCGATGCAATTTCTGTGTTTCATCGTCAATAAGAAGGTCAGCTGGTTACAGTAAACCTGAAGTGAAGCATCGGAATCTATAACTAGTGTCACAGGAATGGCTCAAAACATACACAGTAAGAAGGGTCAGTTTTCTTGTACTTAAGTCGGCATTGTGCCTTTTGTATTTAATTCCGATGCAATTTCTGTGTCTCATCGTCAATAAGAAGGTCACAGGGATACAGTAAACCTGAAGTGAAGCATCGGAATCTATAACAAGTGTCACAGGAATGGTTGAAAACATAAACAGTAAGAAGTGTCAGTTTTCTTGTACTTAGGTCGGCATTGTGCCTTTTGTATTAATTCCGATGCAATTTCTGTGTTTCATCGTCAATAAGAAGGTCAGAGGGATACAGTAAACCTGAAGTGAAGCATCGGAATCTATAACTAGTGTCACAGGAATGGTTCAAACATAGACAGTAGGAAGAGTCAGTCAACTTGTACTTAAGTCTGCATTGTCCCTTTTGTATTTAATTCCGATGCAATTTCTGTGTTTCATCGTCAATAAGAGAGTCAGCTGGATACAGTAAACCTGAAGTGAGCCATCGGAATCTATAACTAGTGTCACAGGAATGGTTCAAAACATAGACAGTAAGAAGAGTCAGTCTTCTTGTACTTAAGTCGGCATTGTGCCTTTTGTATTTAATTAAGATGCAATTTCTGTGTTTCATCGTCAATAATAGGGTCAGAGGGATTTAGTATACCTGAAGTGAAGCATCGGAATCTATAACTAGTGTCGCAGGAATGGATCAAAACATAGACAGTAAGAAGAGTCAGTCTTCTTGTACTTATTTCTGCATTGTGCCTTTTGTATTTAATTAAGATGCAATTTCTGTGCTTCATCGTCCATAAGAAGGTCAATGGGATACAGTAAGCCTTAAGTGAAGCATCGGAATCTATAACTAGTGTCACAGGAATGGTTCAAAACATACACAGTAAGAAGAGTCAGTCTTTTTGTACTTAAGTCGCCATTGGACCTTTTGTATTTAATTCCGCTGCAATTTCTGTGTTTCATCGTCAATAAGAAGGTCAGCTGGTTACAGTAAACCTGAAGTGAAGCATCGGAATCTATAACTAGTGTCACAGGAATGGCTCAAAACATACACAGTAAGAAGGGTCAGTTTTCTTGTACTTAAGTCGGCATTGTGCCTTTTGTATTTAATTCCGATGCAATTTCTGTGTTTCATCGTCAATAAGAAGCTCAGAGGGATACAGTAAACCTGAAGTGAAGCATCGGAATCTATAACTAGTGTCACAGAAATGGTTCAAACATAGACAGTAACAAGAGTCAGTCTTCTTGTACTTGAGTCGGCATTGTGCCTTTTGTATTTAATTCCGATGCAATCTCTGTGTTTCATCGTCAATAAGAAGGGCAGAGGGATACAGTAAACCTGAAGTGAAGAATCGGAATCTATAACTAGTGTCACAGGAATCGTTCAAAACATAAACAGTGAGAAGAGTCAGTCTTCTTGTACTTAAGTCAGCATTGTGCCTTTTGTATTTAATTCCGATACAATTTACGAGATTCATCGTCAATAAGATGGTCAGAGGGATACAGTAAACCTGAAGTGAAGCATCGGAATCTATAACTAGTGTCACAGGAATGGTTCAAAACATAGACTGTAAGAAGAGTCAGTTTTCTTGTACTTAAGTCGGCATTGTGTCTTTTGTATTTAATTCCGATGCAATTTCTGTGTTTCATCGTCAATAAGAAGGTCACAGGGATACAGTAAACCTGAAGTGAAGCATCGGAATCTATAACTAGAGTCACAGGAATGGTTCAAATCATAGACAGTAAGAAGAGGCAGTCTTCTTGTACTTATGTCGGCATTGTGACTTTTGTATTTAATTAAGATGCAATTTCTGTGTTTCATCGTCAATAATAAGGTCAGAGGGATTCAATATACCTGAAGTGAAGCATCGAAATCTATAACTAGTGTCGCAGGAATGGTTCAAATCATAGACAGTAAGAAGAGTCAGTCTTCTTGTACTTATTTCTGCATTGTGCCTTTTGTATTCAATTAAGATGCAATTTCTGTGCTTCATCGTCAATAAGAAGCTCAGAGGGATACAGTAAACCTGAAGTGAAACATCAGAATCTATAACTAGTGTCACAGGAAAGGTTCAAAACATAGACAGTAAGAAGAGTCAGTCTTTTTGTACTTAAGTCGCCATTGGACCTTTTGTATTTAATTCCGCTGCAATTTCTGTGTTTCATCGTCAATAAGAGAGTCAGCTGGATACAGTAAACCTGAAGTGAGCCATCGGAATCTATAACTAGTGTCACAGGAATGGTTCAAAACATAGACAGGAAAAAGAGTCAGTTATCATGTACTGAAGTCGGCATTGTGGATTTTCTATTTAATTCCGATGCAATTTCTGTATTCGTCGTCAATAAGAAGGTCCAAGGCATACAGTAAACCAGAAGTGAAGCATCGAAATTTGAAACCGGTCTCACAGGAAAGGTTCACAACATAGACAGTAAGAAGAGTCAGTCTTCTTGTACTTATTTCTGCATTGTGCCTTTTGTATTTAATTAAGATGCAATTTCTGTCCTTCATCGTCAACAAGAAAGTCAAAGGGATACAGTAAGCCTGAAGTGAAGCATCGGAATCTATAGCTAGTGTCACAGGAATGGTCCAAAGCATAGACAGTAAGAAGAGTCAATCTTCTTGTACTTAAGTCGGCATTGTGCCTTTTGTATATAATTCCGATGCAATTTCTGTGTTTCATCGTCAATAGGAAACTCAGAGGGATACAGTTAACCTGAAGTGAAGCATCGGAATCTTAAACTAGTGTCACAGAAATGGTTCAACCATAGACAGTAATAAGAGCCAGTCTTCTTGTACTTGAGTCGGCATTGTGCCTTTTGTATATAATTCCGATGCAATTTCTGTGTTTCATCGTCAATAAGAAGGTCAGAGGAATACAGTAAACCTGAAGTGAATAATCGGAATCTATAACTAGTGTCACAGGAATCGTCCAAAACATAGACAGTAAGAAGAGTCAGTATTCTTATACTTAAGTCGGCATTGTGCTTTTTGTATTTAATTCCGATGCAATTTCTGTGTTTCATCGTCAATAAGAGGGTCAGAGGGATACAGTAAACCTGAAGTGAAGCATCGGAATCTATAACTAGTGTCAAGGGAATGGTTCAAGACATAGACAGTAAGAAGAGTCAATTTTCTTATACTTAAGTCGGCATTGTGCCTTTCCTATTTAATTCCGATGCAATTTCTGTGTTGCGGCGTCAAGAAGAAGGTCCAAGGGATACAGTAAACCTGAAGTGAAGCATCGGAATCTAAAACCGGTCTCAGAGGAAAGATTCAAAACATAGACAGTAAGAAGAGCCAGTCTTCTTGTACATGAGTAGCTATTGTGCCTTTTATACTTACTTCCGATGCAATTTCTGTGTTTCATCGTCAATAAGAAGATCAGCTGGTTACAGTAAACCTGAAGTGAAGCATCGGAATCTATAACTAGTGTCACAGGAATGGCTCAAAACATACACAGTAAGAAGGGTCGGTTTTCTTGTACTTAAGTCGGCATTGTGCCTTTTGAATTTAATTCCGATGCAATTTCTGTGTTTCATCGTCAATAAGAAGGTCACAGGGATACAGTAAACCTGAAGTGAAGCATCGGAATCTATAACTAGTGTCACAGGAATGGCTGAAATCATAAACAGTAAGAAGAGTCAGTTATCTTGTACTTAGGTCGGCATTGTGCCTTTAGTACATAATTCCGATGAAATTTCTGTGTTTGATCGTCAATGAGAAGGTCAGAGGGATACAGTAAACTTGAAGTGATGCACCGGAATCTATAACTAGTGTCACAGGAATGGTTCAAAACATAGACAGTACGAAGAGGCGCTCTTGTTGTACTTAAGTCGGCAGTGTGCCTTTCGTATTTAATTAAGATGCAATTTCTGTGTTTCATCGTCAATAAGGAGGTCAGAGGGATACGGTAAAGCTGAAGTGAAGCATCGGAATCCAAAACTAATGTCACAGGAATGGTTCAAAACATAGACATTAGGAAGAGTCAGTCTTCTTGTACTTAAGTCGCCATTGTCCCTTTTTTATTTAATTCCGATGCAATTTCTGTGTCTCATCGGCAATAAGAAGGTCAGAGGGATACAGTAAAACTGACGTGAAGTATCGGAATCTATAACATGTGTCTCAGGAGTGGTTCAAAACATAGACAGTAAGAAGAGTCAGTCTTCTTGTATTTAGGTCGTTATTGTGCCTTTTGTATTTAATTCCGATGCAATTTCTGTGTTTCATCGTCAATAAGAAGGTCAGCTGGATATAGTAAACCTGAAGTGAAGCATCGGAATCTATAACTAGTGTCAGAGGAATGGTTCAAAACATAGACAGTAAGAAGAGGCAGTATTCTTGTACTTAAGTCGGCATTGTGCCTTTCCTATTTAATTCCGTTGCAATTTCTGTGTTGCGGCGTCAATAAGAAGGTCCAAGGGATACAGTAAACCTGAAGTGAAGCATCGGAATCTAAAACCGGTCTCAGAGGAAAGATTCAAAACATAGACAGTAAGAAGAGCCAGTCTTCTTGAACATGAGTCGGCATTGTGCCTTTTGTATTTAATTCCGATGCAATTTCTGTGTTTCATGGTTAATAAGAAGGTCAGCTGGTTACAGTAAACCTGAAGTGAAGCATCGGAATCTAAAACCGGTTTTAGAGGAAAGATTCAAAACATACACAGTAAGGAGAGCCTGTCTACTTGTACATGAGTCGGCATTGTGCCTTTTGTATTTAATTCCGATGCAAATTCTGTGTTTCATCGTCAATAAGAAGGTCATCTGGATACAGGAAACCTGAAGCGAAGCATCGGAATCTATAACTAGCGTCACAGGAATGGATCAAAACATAGACAGAAAGAAGAGTCAGTTTTCTTGTACTTAAGTCGGCATTGTGCCTTTTGTATTTAATTCCGATGCAATTTCTGTGTTTCATCGTCAATAAGAAGGTCACAGGGATACAGTAAACCTGAAGTGAAGCATCGGAATCTATAACTAGTGTCACAGGAATGGTTCAAAAAATAGACTGTAAGAAGAGTCAGTTTTCTTGTACTTAAGTCGGCATTGTGCCTTTTGTATTTAATTCGGATGCAATTTCTGTGTTTCATCGTCAATAAGAAGGTCACAGGGATACAGTAAACCTGAAGTGAAGCATCGGAATCTATAACTAGAGTCACAGGAATGGTTCAGAACATAGACAGTAAGAAGAGGCAGTCTTCTTGTACTTATGTCGGCATTGTGACTTTTGTATTTAATTAAGATGCAAGTTCTGTGTTTCATCGTCAATAATAAGGTCAGAGGGATTCAATATACCTGAAGTGAAGCATCGAAATCTATAACTAGTGTCGCAGGAATGGTTCAAATTATAGACAGTAAGAAGAGTCAGTCTTCTTGTACTTATTTCTGCATTGTGCCTTTTGTATTCAATTAAGATGCAATTTCTGTGCTTCATCGTCAATAAGAAGCTCAGAGGGATACAGTAAACCTGAAGTGAAACATCAGAATCTATAACTAGTGTCACAGGAAAGGTTCAAAACATAGACAGTAAGAAGAGTCAGTCTTTTTGTACTTAAGTCGCCATTGGACCTTTTGTATTTAATTCCGATGCAATTTCTGTGTTTCATCGTCAATAGGAAGGTCATAGGGATACAGTAAACCTGAAGTGAAGAATCGGAATCTGTAACTAGTGTCACAGGAATTGTTCAAAACATAGACAGTAAGAAGGGTCAGTCTTCTTGTACTTAAGTCGGCATTGCGCCTTTTGTATTTAATTCCGAAGCAATATCTGTGTTTCTTCGTCAATAAGATTGTCAGAGGGATACAGTAAACCAGAAGTGAAGCATCGGAATCTATAACTAGTGTCACAGGAATGGTTGAAAACATAGACAGTAAGAAGAGTCAGTTTTCTTGTACTTAGGTCGGCATTGTGCCTTTTGTATTAATTCCGATGCAATTTCTGTGTTTCATCGTCAATAAGAAGGTCAGAGGGATACAGTAAACCTGAAGTGAAGCATCGGAATCTATAACTAGTGTCACAGGAATGGTTCAAACATAGCCAGTAGGAAGAGTCAGTCTTCTTGTACTTAAGTCTGCATTGTCAGTTTTGTATTTAATTCCGCTGCAATTTCTGTGTTTCATCGTCAATAAGAGAGTCAGCTGGATACAGTAAACCTGAAGTGAGCCATCGGAATCTATAACTAGTGTCACAGGAATGGTTCAAAACATAGACAGGAAAAAGAGTCAGTTATCATGTACTGAAGTCGGCATTGTGGATTTTCTATTTAATTCCGATGCAATTTCTGTATTCGTCGTCAATAAGAAGGTCCAAGGCATACAGTAAACCAGAAGTGAAGCATCGAAATTTGAAACCGGTCTCACAACAAAGGTTCACAACATAGACAGTAAGAAGAGTCAGTCTTCTTGTACTTATTTCTGCATTGTGCCTTTTGTATTTAATTAAGATGCAATTTCTGTCCTTCATCGTCAACAAGAAGGTCAAAGGGATACAGTAAGCCTGAAGTGAAGCATCGGAATCTATAGGTAGTGTCACAGGAATGGTCCAAAGCATAGACAGTAAGAAGAGTGAATCTTCTTGTACTTAAGTCGGCATTGTGCCTTTTGTATATAATTCCGATGCAATTTCTGTGTTTCATCGTCAATAGGAAGCTCAGAGGGATACAGTTAACCTGAAGTGAAGCATCGGAATCTTAAACTAGTGTCACAGAAATGGTTCAAACATAGACAGTAATAAGAGCCAGTCTTCTTGTACTTGAGTCGGCATTGTGCCTTTTGTATATAATTCCGATGCAATTTCTGTGTTTCATCGTCAATAAGAAGGTCAGAGGGATACAGTAAACCTGAAGTGAAAAATCGGAATCTATAACTGGTGTCACAGGAATGGTCCAAAACATAGACAGTAAGAAGAGTGAATCTTCTTGTACTTAAGTCGGCATTGTGCCTTTTGTATATAATTCCGATGCAATTTCTGTGTTGCGGCGTCAAGAAGAAGGTCCAAGGGATACAGTAAACCTGAAGTGAAGCATCGGAATCTAAAACCGGTCTCAGAGGAAAGATTCAAAACATAGACAGTAAGAAGAGCCAGTCTTCTTGTACATGAGTAGCTATTGTGCCTTTTATATTTACTTCCGATGCAATTTCTGTGTTTCATCGTCAATAAGAAGATCAGCTGGTTACAGTAAACCTGAAGTGAAGCATCGGAATCTATAACTAGTGTCACAGGAATGGCTCAAAACATACACAGTAAGAAGGGTCGGTTTTCTTGTACTTAAGTCGGCATTGTGCCTTTTGAATTTAATTCCGATGCAATTTCTGTGTTTCATCGTCAATAAGAAGGTCACAGGGATACAGTAAACCTGAAGTGAAGCATCGGAATCTATAACTAGTGTCACAGGAATGGCTGAAAACATAAACAGTAAGAAGAGTCAGTTATCTTGTACTTAGGTCGGCATTGTGCCTTTAGTACATAATTCCGATGAAATTTCTGTATTTGATCGTCAATGAGAAGGTCAGAGGGATACAGTAAACTTGAAGTGATGCACCGGAATCTACAACTAGTGTCACAGGAATGGTTCAAAACATAGACAGTACGAAGAGGCGCTCTTGTTGTACTTAAGTCGGCAGTGTGCCTTTCGTATTTAATTAAGATGCAATTTCTGTGTTTCATCGTCAATAAGGAGGTCAGAGGGATACAGTAAAGCTGAAGTGAAGCATCGGAATCTATAACTAGTGTCTCAGGAGTGGTTCAAAACATAGACAGTAAGAAGAGTCAGTCTTCTTGTATTTAGGTCGTTATTGTGCCTTTTGTATTTAATTCCGATGCAATTTCTGTGTTTCATCGTCAATAAGAAGGTCAGCTGGATATAGTAAACCTGAAGTGAAGCATCGGAATCTATAACTAGTGTCAGAGGAATGGTTCAAAACATAGACAGTAAGAAGAGGCAGTATTCTTGTACTTAAGTCGGCATTGTGCCTTTCCTATTTAATTCCGTTGCAATTTCTGTGTTGCGGCGTCAATAAGAAGGTAAAAGGGATACAGTAAACCTGAAGTGAAGCATCGGAATATAAAACCGGTCTCAGAGGAAAGATTCAAAACATAGACAGTAAGAAGAGCCAGTCTTCCTGTACATGAGTCGGCATTGTGCCTTTTGTATTTAATTTCGATGCAAATTCTGTGTTTCATCGTCAATAAGAAGGTCATCTGGATACAGGAAACCTGAAGCGAAGCATCGGAATCTATAACTAGTGTCACAGGAATGGATCAAAACATAGACAGAAAGAAGAGTCAGTTTTCTTGTACTTAAGTCGGCATTGTGCCTTTTGTATTTAATTCCGATGCAATTTCTGTGTTTCATCGTCAATAAGAAGGTCAGAGATATACAGTAAACCTGAAGTGAAGCATCGGAATCTATAACTAGTGTCAGAGGAATGGTTCAAAACATAGACAGTAAGAAGAGTCAGTATTCTTGTACTTAAGTAGGCATTGTGCCTTTTGTATGTAATTCCGATGCAATTTCTATGTTTCATCGTCAAAAAGAAGGTCAGAGGGATACAGTAAACCTGAAGTGAAGCATCGGAATCTATAACTAGTGTCACAGGAATGGTTCAAAACATAGACAGTAAGAAGAGTAAATTTTCTTGTACTTAAGTCGGCATTGTGCCTTTCCTATTTAATTCCGATGCAATTTCTGTGTTGCGGCGTCAATAAGAAGGTCCAAGGGATACAGTAAACCAGAAGTGAAGCATCGGAATCTAAAACCGGTCTCATAGGAAAGTTTCAAAACATAGACAGTAAGAAGAGCCAGTCTTCTTGTACATGAGTCGGCATTGTGCCTTTTGTATTTAATTCCGATGAAATTTCTGTGTTTCATCGTCAATAAGAAGGTCAGCTGGTTACAGTAAACCTGAAGTGAAGCATCGGAATCTATAACTAGTGTCACAGGAATGGCTCAAAACATACACAGTAAGAAGGGTCAGTTTTCTTGTACTTAAGTCGGCATTGTGCCTTTTGCATTTAATTCCGATGCAATTTCTGTGTCTCATCGTCAATAAGAAGGTCACAGGGATACAGTAAACCTGAAGTGAAGCATCGGAATCTATAACTAGTGTAACAGGCATGGTTGAAAACATAAACAGTAAGAAGAGTCAGTTTTCTTGTACTTAGGTCGGCATCGTGCCTTTTGTATTTAATTCCGATGCATTTTCTGTGATTCATCGTCAATAAGAAGGTGAGAGGGATACAGTAAACCTGAAGTGATGCATCGGAATCAATAACTAGTGTCACAGGAATGGTTCAAAACATATATATTAAGAAGAGTCTGTTTTCTAGTACTTAAGTCAGCATTGTGCCTTTTCGATTAAATTTCGATGCAATTTCTGTGTTTCATCGTCCGTACGACTGTCAGAGGGATACAGTAAACCTGAAGTGAGGCATCGGAATCTATAACTAGTGTCATGGGAATGGTTCAAAACATAGACAGGAAAAAGAGTCAGTTATCTTGTACTGAAGTCGGCATTGTGCATTTTCTATTTAATTCCGATGCAATTTCTGTATTCGTCGTCAATAAGAAGGTCCAAGGGATACAGTAAACCAGAAGTGAAGCATCGGAATTTGAAACCGGTCTCACAGGAAAGGTTCACAACATAGACAGTAAGAAGAGCAAGACTACTTGTACATGAGTCGGCATTGTACCTTTTGTATTTATTTCCGATGCAATTTCTGTGTTTCATCATCAATAATACGGTCAGAGGGATACATTAAAACTGAAGTGAAGCATCGGAATCTATAACTAGTGTCACAGGAATGGTTCAAAACATCGCCAGTAAGAAGAGTCAGTTTTCTTGTACTTAAGTCGGCATTGTGACTTTTGTATTTAATTCCGATGCAATTTCTGTGTTTCATCGTCAATAATAAGGTCAGAGGGATTTAGTATACCTGAAGTGAAGCATCGGAATCTAATACTAGTGTCGCAGGAATGGATCAAAACAAAGACAGTAAGAAGAGTCAGTCTTCTTGTACTTATTTCTGCATTGTGCCTTTTGTATTTAATTAAGATGCAAATTCTGTGCTTCATCGTCAATAAGAAGTTCAGAGGGATACAGTAAACCTGAAGTGACGCATCGGAATCTATAAGTAGTGTCACAGAAATGGTTCAAACATAGACAGTAAAAACAGCCAGTCTTCTTGTACTTGAGTCGGCATTGTGCCTCTTGTATTTTATTCCGATGCAATCTCTGTGTTTCATCGTCAATAAGAAGGTCAGAGGGGTACAGTAAGCCTGAAGTGAAGCATCGGAATCTATAACTAGTGTCACAGGAATCCTTCAAAACATAGACAGTGAGAAGAGTCAGTCTTCTTGTGCTTAAGTCAGCATTGTGCCTTTTGTATTTAATTCCGATGCAATTTACGTGATTCATCGTCAATAAGAAGGTCAGAGGGATACAGTCAACCTGAAGTGAAGCATCGGAATCTATAACTAGTGTCTCAGGAATGGTTCAAAACATAGACAGTAAGAAGAGTCAGTTTTCTTGTACTTAAGTAGGCATTGTGCCTTATGTATTTAATTCCGATGCAATTTCTGTGTTTCATCGTCAATAAGAAGGTCACAGGGATACAGTAAACCTGAAATGAAGCATCGGAATCTATAACTAGTGTCACAGGAATGGTTCAAAACATAGACAGTAAGAAGAGTCAATTTTCTTGTACTTAAGTCGGCATTGTGCCTTTCCTACTTAATTCCGATGCAATTTCTGTGTTGCGGCGTCAAGAAGAAGGTCCAAGGGATACAGTAAACCTGAAGTGAAGCATCGGAATCTAAAACTGGTTTTAGAGGAAAGATTCAAAACATAGACAGTGAGGAGAGCCGGTCTTCTTGTACATGAGTCGGCATTGTGCCTTTTGTATTTAATTCCGATGCAATTTCTGTGTTTCATCGTCAATAAGAAGGTCATATGGATACAGGAAACCTGAAGCGAAGCATCGGAATCTATAACTAGTGTCACAGGAATGGTTCAAAGCATAGACAGGAAGTATACCCAGTCTTCTTGTACATGAGTCGGCATTGTGCCTTTTGTATTTTATTCCGATGCAATTTCTGTGTTTCAATGTCAGTACGACGGTCAGAGGGATACAGTAAACCTGAAGTGAAATATCGGAAACTATAACTAGTGTCACAGGAATGGTTCAAAACATAGACAGTAAGAAGAGTCAGTCATCTTGTACTTATTTCTGCTTTGTGCCTTTTGTATTTAATTAAGAAGCAATTTCTGTGCTTCATCGTCAATAAGGAGGTCAGAGGGATCCAGTAAAGCTGAAGTGAAGCATCGGAATCCAAAACTAATGTCACAGGAATGGTTCAAAACATAGACATTAGGAAGAGTCAGTCTTCTTGTACATAATTCTTCATTCTCCCTTTTTTATTTAATTCCGATGCAATTACTCTGTCTCATCGGGAATAAGAAGGTCAGAGGGATACAGTAAAACTGACGTGAAGTATCGGAATCTATAACATGTGTCTCAGGAATGGTTCAAAACATAGACAGTAAGAAGAGTCAGTCTTCTCGTACTTAGGTCGTTATTGTGCCTTTTGTTTTTAATTCCGATGCAATTTTTGTGTTTCATCGTCAATAAGAAGGTCAGCTGGATACAGTAAACCTGAAGTGAAGCATCGGAATCTATAACTAGTGTCAGAGGAATGGTTCAAAACATAGACAGAAAGAAGAGGCAGTATTCTTGTACTTAAGTCGGCATTGTGCCTTTTGTATGTAATTCCGATACAATTTCTGTGTTTCATCGTCAATAAGAAGATCAGAGGGATACAGTAAACCTGAAGTGAAGCATCGGAATCTATAACTAGTGTCACAGGAATCGTTCAAATCATAGACAGAAAGAAGAGTCAGTTTTCTTGTACTTAAGTCGGCATTGTGCTTTTTGTATTTAATTCCGATGCAATTTCTGTGTTTCATCGTCAATAAGAAGGTCACAGGGATACAGTAAACTTGAAATGAAGCATCGGAATCTATAACTAGTGACACAGGAATGTTTCAAAACATAAACAGTAAGTAGAGTCAGTTTTCTTGTACTTAGGTCGGCATTGTGCCGTTTCTATTTAATTCCGATGCAATTTCTCTGTTTCATTGTCAATAAGAAGGTCAGAGAGATACAGTAAACCTGAAGTGAAGCATCGGGATCTATAACTAGTGTCAGAGGAATGGTTCAAAACATAGACAGTAAGAAGAGTCAGTATTCTTGTACTTAAGTCGGCATTGTGCCTTTTGTATGTACTTCCGATGCAATGTCTATGTTTCATCGTCAAAAAGAAGGTCAGAGGGATACAGTAAATCTGAAGTGAAGCATCGGAATCTATAACTAGTGTCACAGGAATGGTTCAAAACATAGACAGTAAGAAGAGTCAATTTTCTTGTACTTAAGTCGGCATTGTGCCTTTCCTATTTAATTCCGATGCAATTTCTGTGTTGCAGCGTCAATAAGAAGGTCCAAGGGATACAGTAAACCAGAAGTGAAGCATCGGAATCTAAAACCGGTCTCAGAGGAAAGATTCAAAACATAGACAGTAAGAAGAGCCAGTCTTCTTGTACATGAGTCGGCATTGTGCCTTTTGTATTTAATTCCGATGCAATTTATGTGTTTCATCGTCAATAAGAAGGTCAGCTGGTTACAGTAAACCTGAAGTGAAGCATCGGAATCTATAACTAGTGTCACATGAATGGCTCAAATCATACACAGTAAGAAGGGTCAGTTTTCTTGTACTTAAGTCGGCATTGTGCCTTTTGTATTTAATTCCGATGCAATTTCTGTGTCTCATCGTCAATAAGAGGGTCACAGGGATACAGTAAACCTGAAGTGAAGCATCGGAATCTATAACTAGTGTAACAGGAATGGTTGAAAACATAAACAGTAAGAAGAGTCAGTTTTCTTGTACTTAGGTCGGCATTGTGCCTTTTGTATTTAATTCCGATGCATTTTCTGTGATTCATCGTCAATAAGAAGGTGAGAGGGATACAGTAAACCTGAAGTGATGCATCGGAATCAATAACTAGTGTCACATGAATGGCTCAAAACATACACAGTAAGAAGGGTCAGTTTTCTTGTACTTAAGTCGGCATTGTGATTTTTCGATTAAATTTCGATGCAATTTCTGTGTTTCGTCGTCAATAAGAAGGTCCAAGGGACACAGTAAACCTGCAGTGAAGCATCGGAATCTAAAACCGGTCTCACAGGAAAGGTTCAAAACATAGACAGTAAAAAGAGCCAGTCTTCTTGTACTTGAGTCGGCATTTTGCCTTTTGTATTTAATTCCAATGCATTTTCTGTGTTTCATCTTCAGTACGACTGTCAGAGGGATACAGTAAACCTGAAGTGAGGCATCGGAATCTATAACTAGTGTCATAGGAATGGTTCAAAACATAGACAGGAAAAAGAGTCAATTATCTTGTACTGAAGTCGGCATTGTGCATTTTCTGTTTAATTCCGATGCAATTTCTGTATTCGTCGTCAATAAGAAGGTCCAAGGGATACAGTAAACCAGAAGTGTAGCATCGGAATTTGAAACCGGTCTCACAGGAAAGGTTCACAACATAGACAGTAAGAAGAGCCAGACTACTTGTACATGAGTCGGCATTGTACCTTTTGTATTTATTTCCGATGCAATTTCTGTGTTTCATCGTCAATAATACGGTCAGAGGGATACATTAAAACTTAAGTGAAGCATCGGAATCTATAACTAGTGTCACAGGAATGGTTCGAAACATCGCCAGTAAGAAGAGTCAGTTTTCTTGTACTTAAGTCGGCATCTTGCCTTTTGTATTTAATTCCGATGCAATTTCTGTGTTTCATCGTCAATTATAAGGTCAGAGGGATTTAGTATACCTGAAGTGAAGCATCGGAATCTATAACTAGTGTCGCAGGAATGGGTCAAAACATAGACAGTAAGAAGAGTCAGTCTTCTTGTACTTATTTCTGCATTGTGCCCTTTGTATTTATTTAAGATGCAATTTCTGTGCTTCATTGTCAATAAGAAGGTCAAAGGGATACAGCAAGCCTGAAGTGAAGCATCGGAATCTATAACTAGTGTCACAGGAATGGTTCAAAAAATAGACAGTAAGAAGAGTCAGTCTTCTTGTACTTATGTCGGCATTGTGCCTTTTGTATATAATTCCGATGCAATTTCTGTGTTTTATCGTCAATAAGAAGTTCAGAGGGATACAGTAAACCTGAAGTGAAGCATCGGAATCTATAAGTAGTGTCACAGAAATGGTTCAAACATAGACAGTAATAAGAGCCAGTCTTCTTGTACTTGAGTCGGCATTGTGCCTTTTGTATTTTATTCCGATGCAATCTCTGTGTTTCATCGTCAATAAGAAGGTCAGAGGGGTAC